>NC_071517.1:21597500-24097500 GCF_027887155.1 Malaclemys terrapin pileata | reverse complement strand
ACCATCCTTAATGGCCCACACTTTACACAATTACAATAGGCCCTCAAAGTTACATTTTATATTTCTAGTTTTAGATACAAGAGTGGTACATTTATACAAATCAGATGATCATACTCAGTAGATTATAAGCTTTGTAATGATACCTTACAAGAGACCTTTTGCATGAGGCATATCCCAGTTACGTTACATTCACTTATTACCGTATTTTCTCTAAAACTATCTCAGTTACATTATATTGACTTATTATCAAGTTTTTATAAAACCATATAGACTGCACAACGTCACACATAGGGCTTGGGCTGACTTTCTGCACGGGGATGAATATCACCTGCAATCAATATTGCTTGTAATGAAGGGCCAGATCCTCAGGTGGGGTAACTTGGCATAGCTCCATTGACAACTTACACCAGCTGAATACCAGGGTTGTGGAGGATTCTCCATCACTGTCAATTTTTCAATCAAGATTAGATGTTTCTAAAAGATCTGCTCTAGGGATTATTCTGGAGAAGTTCTATAGCCTGTGGTATGCAGAAGGTCAGACTAGATGATGGTCTCTAGTCGCCTAGAGGTCTCTAGTAGACTGTGGTCACAGACTAGACCAGTGGTCCCTTCTGGTCTTGGAATCTATGAATCCATGAATCTGGACCAAATAGCGCAACAAGCTCCATTGATAACACCAGATGTCAATGTATATCATGTGAAGGTGCTCAGATCCTACTGTGATACGGAGAGAGAGAAAGAGAGAGAGAGAGATGTGCATGGGGATAGATAGATAGATAGATAGATATGGGGATGCATAGATAGGTAGATAGAAAGATCTCAAGTTCTGGACCTCTGGGAAGAGAGCAGATATGGAGAATACCATTACAGCAAGAGATAATACCAATAACCCTAACTAATTCAACCACTTCTCTTCATTTCTGAATGAATTTCCCAAAGAAACACCCATTTCCAAGAGACCACTGCCTCTGTACCCACCTTTGAGCGATGGAAGATGAATATCACAGTTCACACCAGCTGGATGACTCAGCTATTTTCCTGCAAATGAACCCTGCCTTTAGGAAAGGGACTCCTCAGGCGACAGGTCATCTTTATATTCAATTGGTTCTGTATTATACAACATGGTTTGTAATTACTGAAACTGCTTTTAAACTTCATTTAGGGGCCAGGGGAACAATTTTTGATTTATGAAATAATATCTTTCTCCTTTTGCGAGGTAAATATTTGATGCACACAAGGATTGACTCTAATTCATATCTTGCTGCAGGGGAAGTTCTGTAATATTGTTGCTGTGTTAGCAATAAGAGACAATAACTTTGTTATAAACTAGGGGAATTCAAGCACTGTACAGTGTTACTACACTAAATCTTGAAACGTAAGGACAAGTAAAACAACCACCATTTATTACAGCTGGAGTGCTGGCGACAGCTAGCTTTACGGTCACCCCATGTTTGTATCCTCGCACCTGTTTCCAATCGCACATAACTTTCCTCTTTCAGACTGAAATTTTCTAGGCCTAGTCATTATTTTTAATGTTTGAGCCTAAATTATTCACTGTATTCACAGATCTGCTGCTTCCAAAGAAACAATATACCTCAGCTTAACAGTTCTACCTCAGATCACCACTCCTAGTAACACACAGCACTTAGATATGTTTATAGTGAAATCAAGCAGAGGTTTCTTTAATACAGTATGGAGATTCAAAGCAATAGCAAGTAGAAATATTGGGAACAATTGGTCACATGTAAAATAAAATGATAACATGCATTCTGGACCTTAGACTTAATTAGCACGCCTTTCTTATTTCTAATAAAGTATTGCTCACCAGCACTTCACAGCCAGGCTGGCTGTGACCCTCTTTTCATGAGAAAAAACATGCTTTCATCTTGTCTCCTGGGTGTGTTTTTTGCATTCCCTGTGTGACATAACAGGGTAAAGTCCCGACTAGTGAGTAGCTGTGTGATCCCCCTAACCTCTTACATGGGGTGCCCTGTACGATGCTTTGTTGCTGTAGCTTGGACTGCTCACAAGCAGCCTCCAGCATGCAAGTCACTCCCAGCTATGTCTATGCATATGCTGCCAATGGGTGGTTGGCTCTTACCAGCCTGGGTTATGCTGCAGGATGACCCCAACACCCACCCCCAGGACCTGGATTTCCCCCCAGAAATGTATACCCTGTACTGCCCAGCCCTCTCCTGGACAGTATGAATATATTAAGTCCATAATTCCTTTATGGGAATAATATGCACACAACTTGTTATGCCAAATGGAGCTACCCAGTCATTTCAACTTGAACACACTGGATTAGATAAAAGTATACAACAAGCTCATTAACTACAAAGAGAGAGATTTTAAGTGAGTACAAGTAATGAGGCATAAAAGTGAGAAAGGGTTACAAGAAAAATAAAGAGAAGACATTTACTAATGCCTAACTTAACAAACTCTATTGGATTCAAGAAAAGTTTCTCATCATATGCTCCAGATTACTGACCAAACTCTCAGACCCTTCCCCAGAGTCCAAACATTGCTTCCATTGCAGTGAATGTGATAGGCAGGGAGAGAGAGGGGGTGTGTGACTTGGGGGTGTTTGTCCTTCCTTTTTGTAGTTTCAGTCCCCCTCTGGAAAGACATTTCCAGCTGAGAATCAGGCCAAAGGGTCTATGTGGAAGGATATCCCCTGCTGGTTTCTTCATGTGTTTGAACTTCCTGTGTCTTTGCTTCCTGCTTGATGACGCCACTTACTGGTTAAATGCAAGTTAAGCAGAACTCACATTCCTTTGTGTAGGTGTTTGCCAACCTCAGTTTGGGCCAGGCTGTGGGGTTTGGAACATGTGTTAATAACACCATACAGGGATCTCCTATAACTTCATATGCAATGCTGTCATACATATTGTACCAGGTCAATAATGACCAGCAAATAATGAATTTTCAAATGATACCTTACAAAGCATACTTTAAACAAAGTTAGGATGTGAATTCAGGGGTGTATTCTGTCACACCCTGATATACACGACTAGTTTGTTGGCCTTAGTCATAAACAGGACACTTCTCTACTGATTGCTTTTCCTGTGGGTTTTCTCTCTTGTAGATTTCACAATCTTTCAACTGGTATCTGGCTCAGTATGCAAATAAGCATCCATTGTGTGGCATACAATACATAGTACTCTCATGGTCAGATAGAGAGATGAGTGTCTATTAACTCCTGTCTGAGGTCAGATAGAGAGATGAGTGTCTATTAACTCCTGTCTGAAAGGAACATCTCTGAGGTATGCCACCTCCTGGTGACCTGCCTGAATTTCCAGACCTTAAGAATATATATTTTTAGTACAGATACATGATTCCTTAATATTATCTGCATGTACATTTCACAGTAATTAAGATGACTAGTGGTTCTTGGCTGTCAGCAGAGACCTCACTATTATGCATATATCTGACAGGGGATTCCTGTAAAAGTGTGGTACCCTCTACCATTTGGCATCAAGGACTCACACAGGGGCTCAGTTCCTATCTCCACCACAGACTTCCTGTGTGACCTTGGGGAAGTCACTTAGCCTCCTTATGCCTGAGTTCCCATCTGTAAATGGGGATAACAGTGCTGTCAGGCCATCCAACAGGGTCAAAGAGCACAGAGACCAGAAAATAGACACACACCTCTGATAGACCCCTTTTGCAAATTCTTAAAAGACAATGCAGAACATAGCTGCTAAATCCATCTCTGAAACTCCTCCAGGTTAGGGGTATGTGTGTGTACAAAATGGTATGGCCAGGTTCAAGAGGCCCAGAGCAGACAAAGTAATTTTGAGGGCAATAGAAAGGGGAACTCTTGAAGAGCAGGAGGGAGGCACAGGCTGCAGGGGTGTGGACTGTCCCCCAAGACCCAGACATGGGGGTGTCTGGAGAAGCTGTGTCTACCTGAATTAGGTCAGACAGCTCTGCAATTAAACCGTTTGTTGCATTACTGCCCCTTTGCTTCTAGTATGCCATGTTCCCTCTGCTGAGATTAAACAACACTCTGTTTTGAACAGACTCTTGCTGTGTTTGCAGCTCCCAAAGGGAAGTCATGCAGGGCAGCCAAATCCAGTTGGGGCCTGCTGAGCTGTCACACAGGGGACTGTAGCCTTGTGTCCCAGTCCGAGAGTGGGAGACTCACCAGTCTCACCTCGGGGAGGTGAAGCCTAGAGACCTAAACCTGGAGGGAGTGGGGTGCACTTCAGCAAACTAGCATAGGGGCTCAGAGGCAGAACTAGCCTAGAACTGCAACATCCTGCACCTCTTCTTTCTTTCTTTCTTTCTTTCTTTCTAAATCTCTGAGCTTTTTGTAATCATCAGAAAAGGAAACAAATGATTCAATGAGGGTTTGATCTCAGGATGTGCAAAGCTGAAGGGATACAGAACGGAGAACATTTTTCTTCCTGCTTTGCTTGTATCATAATAATGGCACTTGGCTCTTTAATTATGTCTTTGATCTGAGAGTCCCAAAGCACTTTACAGACATTATGGGGCCACCGGAGGGATTCTGTAGTTAAGGCTATAAGACACATTCCATTATAAGTCTGATTTTAATCCCCCATCCTGTTAACTTTCTGAAGATAGCTCCTTCCTGCATCATAGCTCCCATTGCTGGTCTCTGCCCAGAGAACGTTTTGGGTATGTGTGAAGATCTGAGTTTAATTGGACAGGATTTTTTGAGTTATGGAACTTTGACAAAATATTGGGGTTGAAAATTGTTCTGGTTGTTGCTGGGTTTTTTTTAGCTTATTGTTCAAAAAATGATTTGATACAAAGACTTCGAACCTGTGGCCATTAATCCTCATTAAGAACCAGGGCATAAGGCTGGTTTTGGCATGTTGGGATGGATAAGCTTTCAGTTATTAGAGAATGTCTGCCCACCAGGTTGTAACAGGCCAGATGGATGGACAGGAATAGCTGAGAAAACAATTCACAGAGAATAGTAAAGTCAGTGAATTTTGTCCTGATCCTGATTCAACCACGAAGATTCTCAGATCCCATCAAGTTCCAAAGCCTGGAAAGGCCAGAAGCACTCCACCCGTAGGCGTAGGCACTCGATAAAAAATACTCTTGCAGATGGTGAGCTCAGTGTTGTCTCCTGTCCTGCGGGTCTGGGCTCAGCCCATTGGCTCTCACTGCTCACAGATTTGGTGGGACCTGCCAGCGGGTCAGTTGGCATGATCATCTGATTGCAAGCAGAGCCCTTCTCCTGCAATGCCCCACCCTGCCCCTTTCTTGACCCTGGCACCACCAGAAGAGGGGCTTCAGGATCTCGCCCCTTCCCCCAGGATTTCCCTCCCCCTCCAATCACCTCAAGATCTGCCCCTTCCCCTGGGATTCACCTTTCCCCCTGTCACCTCAGGATCCACCCATCCCAAGCATGTGGGAACAAAATTAGAAAGACCAAGGCACAAAATGAGATTAAACTAGCTAGGGACATGGTAACAAGAAAACATTTTTCAAATACATTAGAAACAAGAGGAAGACCAAGGATAGGGTAGGCCCATTCCTCAATGAGGAGGGAAAGACAATAACAGAAAACGCAGCCATGGCCAAAGAGTTAAATCCTTTTTTGTTTCAGCTTTCACCAGAAAGGTTAGCAGTGATTGGATGACTAACATAATGAGAACAAACATGTACATGGTAGGATCTGAGGCTAAAATAGGGAAAGAACAAGTTAAGAATTACTTAGACAAGTTAGATGTCTTCAAGTCGGCAGGGTCTGACAAAATACATTCTAGAATACTTAAGGAACTGGCTGAAGAGATCTCTGAGCCAATAGTGAGTATCTTTGAGATACTCAAAGAGATCCCAGAAGTCTGAAAAAGGGAAAATATAGTACCTATCTATAACAAAGGGAATAAGAACAACGCAGGGAATTATAGACCAGTCAGTTTAACTTTGATATCCTGAAAGATAATGGAGGAAATAATCAAACCATCAATTTGTGAACACCTAGAAGATAATAAGGTGATAAGTAACAGTCAACATGGATTTGTCAAGAACAAATCATGTCAAACCAAACTAATATCCTTCTTTGACACAGTAACTACAAGCCTTGTGGAATTGGGAGGGGCGGGGAAGGCTTTACAGTACATGTGATATATCTCAACTTTAGTAAGGGTTTCAATATGGTCTCACATGACCTTCTAAAGTTTGCAGATGATATCAAGCTGGGAGAGATTGCCAGGGCTTTGGAGGACAGGATTAGACTTCAAAATGATCTTGACAAACTGGAGAAATGGTCTGAAGTAAATAGGATGAAATTCAATAAGCACAAATGCAAAGTATTCCACTTAAGAAGGAACAATCAATAGCACAAATACAAAATGGGGCATGACTCCCTAGGAAGGAGTACTGCAGAAAAGAATCTGGGGGTCAAACTCAGTATGAGTCAACAATGTAATACTGCTGGAAGAAAAACAAACATCATTCTGGGATGTTGTAAGGAGTTTTACTTGTCTTCTGCAGCTCCCTACAGGAGGCTCTGTGGTCCTGCTACACCCTGCTCCTGGAAGCAGCAAAGAGACAGAAAGGAGCAGTGATGGTGGGTCTTCCAGGCCTGCCTAGAGAGACCTCATGGAAGCAACCAATCAGAGCCAAGCAGGCTCAGTTAAAAGAAGCTGCAAGGCTGTAGCAGTTCAGTTCTAGTCTGGGGCCAGAGGGGTGCTCTGCTCTGCTCTCTGGCCACAGGACCTTGAAGGATAGCCAGAGTTTGGTTCTGGTTATGTTTTGCTTAATTGGGCTTGCAGGGAGAGAAGGGTTCTACAAACCTTAATCCTCAGATAAGGGGTGAATCTAAAAGAGGCCAGGTGGGAAGAGCCCAGGGAAGTAGCAACAATGAATTGAAGTGAGCAGTGCATGATTTCTGTGTATAGGGTCCCTGGGTTAGATCCTGGAGTAGTAGGAGAGCTTGGGTTTGCTCCACCAGCCACAGTAGTGTAAACTCCAAGAAGGGGACAGTGCTTATTTGAGAGCCTGTACAAAGGGCTGAATTTAAAGGGCCCAGGGACAGACTGAAGACCCTCATGAGGGCAGGAAGACTGTTCATGTATTGGACTCTTTACTACCCAGGGAGGAACAGGAGTACTTGTGGCACCTTAGAGACTAACAAATTTATTAGAGCATAAGCTTTCGTGGACTACAGCCCACTTCTTCATTTGGACTTTGTGATTTGGCTGGAGGGCCAACCACAGGAGACCCACCAAGGTCAGCCAGCAGCCTGAGGAGGCACCACGGGTGAGGAAAGGACTGCAGTACCACACACAGCTGCTAGGAGATGCTCAAGGGGTGAATGGCCCCCATTACAGATGTATTAGCAGGGATGTTCTAAGCAAGACAGGAGAAATAATTCTTCCACTCTGCTCAGCACTGATAAGGCCTCAGCTGGAGTACTGTGTCCAGTTCTGGGCATCACACTAGGGGAAAGATGTGGAGAAAGTCCAAAGAAGAGCAACAAAAATTATTAAAGGTCTAGAAAACATGACCTATGAGGAAAGATTTAAAAACCTATTGTTGTTGTTGTTTTTAGTTTGGAGAAGAGACGACTGAGAGGGGACATGATAATAGTTTTCTCACTACAGGGGACTGGACTACATGACCTATTGAGGTCCCTTCCAGCCCTACATTTCTATGATTCCATGATTCTCCTGGTACTGCCCTCCCCCCCATCACCTCAGGAACCCCCATTCCTGCCAATCACCTCAGGAGCTGCCCCTTCCCCCAATCACCTCAGGAACCCCCCTTATCCTGGGACTCTTCTTCACTCCCCATCACCTCAGGATCCACTAGGATGCTTGTCCTGTCCCGGTGAACTTCATCCCAGTCCCCATCACAGGGGCTTCCCACTCCTCACCAGTCCCATCTCCTGCTCTCTGGATCTCCCAGGATCCCCACTCAGACAGGTCTCTCACACTCCATGGATGACATGGCACCTTTTCCCCTATGGCCTGCTTCAGACATGGCTCCCGAGCATCTGGTGAAGCCTCCTCCAATGGGCACTTTTCAAACTTCACCCTTCCCAGGAAGCACTGCTCAGGAGCCAAGAATCCAGCATGCAGGAAGGGCCCTCCCACCATGACACCCAACCCCCATTTCCCCGTCCTGGCCCTGGCAGGCCAGACACAGGGCTTTGCCTGCTGAGGCGTGTGCAGGGGCAGGGGGCTCAGAAAAGCAGAGTTAGATTTTTGTGGGGGGAGGGGTGCCCCTTCTAGCCCTAGCCACTGCTTACACAGGACAAAGAGTCAAGGAACTTGTGAATCGTTATCCTCTACCATGGACACACTGGTCCCCACAGGGCTCCTTCCTGCCCATCGCGCACACAGACCACCTTGGTTTTCTGACACCCAGAGCCAGATGAAGAGAGAGGGCTAGAAACTGGAGCCCAGGTGGCAGAAAATGGGGCTGAAACAGGGTGAAATATACAGCATTTCTCCAACCCTAGGCTGAGGCTGCATCACATATCAAGCGAGCCTTCCAGCACCACAGGGGAGGTGAGCACATCAGACCCGTCCTCCGCTCTCTAAGCTGGCTTTCCACAGAACATCAAGTCACAGTCCAGGTCTCAGTCCCTACCTTACATGTCCTCTACATCTTGGGCACTGCACAGCTGATGGAACCTAAAGCTCTGGGAAGAGGGCTGTGACTGGCAGCTTTGCTCCACTGACTAAGTGGAACTTTCTTCCACAAGGGTAAAGTTCATTTGTGTGTGGGCACAGAACTTTCTCGGGGGGCTGTTCTGGGACTAAGGACCCCCCAAACATTGTCTTATTCTGCTCCAAGTCCCAGGCGCACTTCTCTGACCTGCTTTCTCTGATATAAACACAGAGCAGCAGGGACATACAAACAAAAGCCTACCAAAACAAACCCTCCCCTGCACCCACAATTCTCCCCCTGGGGAAAGGATGGGAGACAGAGTGAACCACAGGGGACAGATGTTAGTCACGTTGCTTAATGCTCTAGTGGAAAATGCTTAGATACTGTGATGATCAGGGTGAGAGATGTACCTGAAATCTACTTGGGAACCACAAGACATTGTCTGAGGGCAGCTCGAGATTCTGGGCAAGAGATCCTGGCAAAACTCCCAGTGACATCACTAGTGCCATGTGTCCCATTCCTGGCATGGCCTCCCTCACAGCACACACCACCCTAAGCGACGGGCCGTGCCCAGTGATGTGACAGCATGTCCAGGGGAATTACATGGCTCTCAGTACCCCAGCTCTGATAGCAGGAGGGCTCTACATGCACAGACAAACACACATGTACTTGCCTTGTAGCCTGAAAGGAGAAGAATTAGGGGAGGTCCGGGCCCTCATCAGCTCCTGTAGTGACAAATGCCGCCTCCTCCCTCCTGCCTTCGACAAATGCCATCTCCTCACCCCCGCCCCGCCCAATACGGTCAAAGCCCTGCAGCTAAGCTCATCTTCCTGGCTAATCACCCTGACTGCATCACCCGCCTCTTAGCATCCCTTGGCTCCCCTTCTCCACCACATCACACACCTGGGCTTGTATGGACCTGCATGGCTTAGTCCTGACCTACTGATCGTCTCTTATACACTGCCAAGCCCCAGATCCCACCTCTGCCCTGCCAGCAATCATCCTCCAGGCCCCTTCAGGCCAGCCTTCATTTGTCTAATTTTCCTACAAGCAGCTTTGTGCTTTTTCCTGCACTGCTTCTTATGCCTTCCTGTAATGATCCACAAAGCCACAACACCGACCCCCTTCAAGTCCCTACATACACCTACTGCCATGGTGCATAGAAAATGCTCAGGCAGCCGGTGCGCTGTGACCATGGCTTATTATACTAATAACCATCGTCACCGAGTGCTTCCCTGTCTGTCTGTTGTCTCTCTCCACTACCAAGATTGTAAGCTATCAGGTCAGGGATCGTCAGTTCATGATGTGTTTGTACAGCTTCTAGCACAATGAGCCCTGATCCCTGAGTGGGGCCGCTAAGCGTTGCTACCATCACCAATAACACTGGTCTACAATTTTTGAGAAGTCGTCTGCTTCAGAGATAAAATGTGCTATTTATTATGTATTTTGATGTGCTGAATTCAAATATGACAATTAAAACAACTGATTGGCTACTGTTTCTAAGATATTTAAGTTTTTACATTTTATGTATACATATATTGTGTAGATAGTAGAGTTTTAATCATAAATTGTAAACCTAGGTCTTTTAATGTGTTTATGGTTGCTTTACATGATGATATTTCACCTGTCCTGTTCATGTAACACTTTAAAAATCAGCAAAACAGTTATATAAATAAAATTTATTATGAAACAAAAGGTAAAAAACTATTATGTACATAGTTTAGTCCTATTCAGTGTCTACTTGGCGCTTCTTGGCTTGTCTCTTGTATTCATTAAATGGAGCATCTCTTGTCACTGTCCAGCAATAGTCTACAAGCATTGATGGGCTCCATTTGCCCTGATAGCGTTTCTCCATTGTTGCAATGTCCTGGTGAAATCGCTTGCCGTGCTCGTCGCTCACTGCTCCGCAATTCGGTGGAAAAAAATCTAGATGAGAGTGCAAAAATTGTATCTTTAGTGACATGTTGCAACCAAGGCTTTTGTATGCCTTGAGGAGGTTTTCCACCAACAACCTGTAGTTGTCTGCCTTGTTGTTTCCGAGAAAATTTATTGCCACTAACTGGAAGGCTTTCCATGCCGTCTTTTCCTTGCCACGCAGTGCATGGTCAAATGCATCATCTCGAAGAAGTTCATGAATCTGAGGACCAACAAAGACACCTTCCTTTATCTTAGCTTCACTTAACCTTGGACATTTTCCACGGAGGTACTTGAAAGCTGCTTGTGTTTTGTCAATGGCCTTGACAAAGTTCTTCATCAGACCCAGCTTGATGTGTAAGGGTGGTGTGACAGGGTTGTGGCTCACCACTGCGGCGCCTCCTACTGGTTGTCTCAGGGAATTAGTTCGAACCAGTAGAGCGCCCCCTTCGGGTGGCATCCCGCCTGTCGTCTCGCCTTCGGTAGGTGCACAGACTTGCGTTGCTCCCAACGCACAGCGTCCTCTTCTGGAACACTGTCCTCCGACAGTGTCCCTTTGTCCATTCACACCCACTTCGGGGGGGGGGGGTAAACAACAGCCCCACACCTTCAAGCCCGATCCTCACAGTCCAGGACCTGGCGTGCTTCTGGCCGGCTGCTCCCTGTGGCCTATGGCTGTGTGTATGGCCCAATAGAACAACAAGGGGGGAAAGAGGGGGGACTCAGGCCCGCCCACTACTCTGAGTCCCGGTCCAGAGGCCCTTTGGTGACAGTCTCGCTGTCCTCCTTCTCCTTCCTCCTCTGACTACTCCTCTGGACCGCTTCCCCAACGGCCCGTCCCTGTGCTAGGCCTCCTCCTTCCAGACGGCCGCCTGGCAGGCTATGGAGTAGGGCCTCCTCCCACTCTCTAAGGCTGGCCTGCACTGCGCTGTCCGTGGTGCTGGCCTCCCAGCTCTGGAGACAGACCTTCCTCTCTGAAGGCCTGGGACAGACTGACTGCTCTCACTCTGATCGGCCCTTTATTTGGCTAAGCCTGGCCCTGATTGGCTGGCCACAATCTGTCCTCTGATTGGCTCCCAGTAAGCCCTTCTCTGATTGGGTGCGCATCTACGCAGGTGCCTAGGCCTGCCGTAGCCCACCCTCTCTGGGCGTGGGGCAGCCGCCCCACCACACACCCTCCCCCTTAAGAACCCTCCCGGAGGTGGGGGGGTAATCCTAACCAGCCTAATGGCCTAGAGCTCAGAAATTAGCCTTCGTCCCACGGTGGCTCGGCTTACCGGCTCAAAGTCTGGGAAATTAGCCCTTGTCACCGGGCACTATGGCCTACTGGCCCAAAGTCCCGGAAATTAGCCCTTGTCATCGGGCAACACGGCCTATTCACCGTCTCAGCGGCGGGGTCCCACCGAAACACGCTGAGGCTTACCGGGTCCGACGTACCAGTCCATCGATTCTCTTAGACTGCTTCCTAGCAGTTCGGCTGCTGGAGTGTCCCACAGGTCTCCTGATTCTCCACGGGTCTCGTGGTCCACCGCCTCTGTTGGTCCCTCCCAGAGTGAGGCTCCCTCTCGACCTGGAGAAGTCACGGTTCTTGGCGGCTCCAGGAGTGCGGGCTGGTCCTCCACCGGGGCTTCCCGCATAGGTTCTTCTCCCACGGCTGCCTGCCTAGGCTGGGGTATGCTCCCTCCTTTTGCACTCTCTGTGCATTTGGGACATACCCCGTACGAGCGGGACGAATCCTCTGCCGTCAGGGCTACCTGTCTGGGGCCCCGGCAGTTGGATTGGGGCTTGGCTGCCCCCTCGCAAACCTCCCCCTGCACTAAGGATCCCCCATCTTGGTCCATTTCTTCACCCTCCTCCCCTAGCCTGGAGAAGAAATCGGCGTTAGTATGGGCCTTACCCGGGCGGTGGAACACCTGGAAGTCGTAAGGCTGGAGGGTGAGGTACCACCACATAATTCTAGCGTTCGTGTCCTTCATGCTGTGGATCCATCGCAAAGGGGCGTGGTCTGTGATCAATTTAAAACTGTTCCTCAGCAGGTAGTAACGTAGGGCGATGATAGCCCACCGTACCGCCAGGGCCTCTTTCTCTATCGTTGAAAAACACCTTTCCCGGGGGAACAGCTTCCGACTTACATACAGTACTGGATGTTCTTCCCCATCTACTTCTTGGGAGAGCACTGCGCCCAAGCCAACTTCGGAAGCGTCTGTTTGAAGTATAAACTCCTTCATGAAGTCGGGGTGTCGTAGGACAGGATCTTGAGTGAGCCGTTCCTTTAGTGTGGTAAAGGCTCTCTCACATTGTTCAGACCACTGTACCTGTCGAGGTTGGGAGTTCTTTGTCAGGTCTGACAAGGGGGCGGCTATAGATGCGAAATCCGGCACAAAATGGCGATAGTACCCAGCTAATCCTAAAAACTGATGTACTTGCTTCTTCGTCGTGGGGACGGGTACGTCTTTGAGGGCTTGTACCTTACTAATCAGGGGCGTTAGTTTTCCCACCCCTACCATGTATCCCAGATAGGTCACTTCTTCTTGGAGTAAGTGGCATTTCGCCGGGTTAGCCGTTAGGCCGGCCGCTCTGAGGGCCTGTAACTACTCTGCCAGGTGGTGTAGATGGCTCTCCCAGTCAAGGCTGTAAACCACAATATCGTCTCTGTAAGCCGCCGCGTATTGGTCGTGGGGTTGGAGGACCTTGTTCATCAAGCGCTGGAACGTAGCCACCGCTCCGTGTAACCCAAATGGCATGGTTATGCACTGGAAGAGGCCGAAAGGCGTGGGGAAGGCCGTCTTCGCACGGGAGTTTGGCGTAAGTGGGATCTGCCAGTATCCTTTAGTTAGGTCTATGGTTGACAGATACCTGGCTCCCCCGAGGCGCTCCAACAGTTCATCCACTCTCGGCATTGGATATGCATCGAAATGGGAGATAGCGTTGACCTTTCTAAAGTCGATGCAAAACCGGGTCATCCCGTCTGGTTTCGGGACGATAGGGCTTCGCCACTCGCTCGTTGATTCCTACACCACTCCCATCTCCAACATCGTCTCTACCTCCCGTCGGACTGTATCCCACATTTTCTTGGGTAACGGTCGGTGGTTGTCCGTCACCCTCTTCCCGGGGTCGGTGGCGATATGATGACTCATTAGAGTCATCCAGCTAGGGCGGGCCGATAAAACATCTGGAAACTCCTCCACCATCTGTTGTAGTTGTGCTCTCTGTCTGGGGTTGAGGCCTGACCCCAACGTGGCCGGTCCGGGGTCGGGAAGATCTCCTGCTAGGGGTCCAAGTTCCGAGTCTGGGGTGGATGGGCCAATGAACAGGGCTTCCCGGGTTTTCCAGGCCTTTAGAAGATTAACATGATAAATACGAGTCTCTTTACGTCGTCCAGGTAGTCTGACATCGTAATCGACCGGCCCCACACGTCGGATTACTTCATAGGGACCCTGCCATTTGGCTAGGAGTTTCGACTCCGCAGAGGGCAGTAAGAGCCGCACCCGATCGCCAGGGCTGAATTTCCTCCCACTAATCCCGCGATTATAGAGGCGCTCCTGGCATGCCTGGGCCCATTCCAGGTTTTCCCAGGCGAAGGCCCCTAATGTTTGGAGTCGCTCCCGGAGTTGTAGCACATATTGTGTGGTTCCAAGGACCCGCGTTTCCTGGGCTTCCCATTCCTCCTTCAGGAGGTCCAGTATTCCCCTGGGCTGTCTGCCGTATAAGAGCTCGAAGGGCGAGAACCCCGTCGAGGCCTGTGGTACCTCTCTTATCACGAATAACAGGGCCAGCAACAAGGCGTCCCAATGCGAGGGGTCCTCCTCTACAAACTTCCGTAGCATGGCCTTTAGCATACCGTTGAATCGTTCTACCAGGCCATCGGTCTGTGGATGGTACACAGATGTCCGGAGGGTCCGTATATGGAGGAGGCGACATAGCTCGGCTATTAATTTGGAGGACACATTGGTGCCCTGATCCATCAATATTTCCCCGGGTATCCCAACCCGGGAGAAAATCCTTACCAATTCGTTCGCGATGGTCAGTGCCGTCGCTGTCTTTAAGGGAACGGCTTCGGGATAGCGCGTTGCATAATCCACGACTACCAGCATAAAGCGGTTCCCTGTCTTACTTCATTCAAGGGGGCCGACGAGGTCCATCCCAATCCGCTCAAAAGGTACCCCCATGACCGGCATGGGTACCAGGGGTGCAGGGGCTACCCCTTTCGGTCCAGCTCGCTGGCATTCTGGGCACGAGGGGCAAAAGTCTGCCACTTCTCGGTGGATGCCTGGCCAGAAGAACCGGCGGGCTACCCTCTGTAGGGTCTTCTCACACCCCAGGTGTCCTGCCCAAGGGTTCGCGTGGGCTAAGTGGAGGAGGCCGGCTCGCAGTCTCCGGGGGACCAACAGCTGGCGGAACGTCTCCTGGGTCTGGGGTTCCTGCGCTATGCGGTACAGGCGGTCCTGCCATACTTCAAAGCGGGGGCCCTGCAGAGTCCGTGGCGTCACGTCCCCCTCAGTAGCAGGGTTGGTGGCTTGTTCCCAGGTTCTGCTTAGGGTTGGGTCTTCCCGTTGCTCCTGTAACAAGTCCCCGTCACGCTCTAGTTCTACTTGGGCGTCCTCCACCGAACGGGGTCTGTCTCCAAGATGATCCACGGGGGCCTCCGCAGTCGAGGAGGTCCCCCTGCCGGGGTCGCCCCTTGGCCTGTGCCCGAGCAGCCCCGTTCTAGGTACTATAGTCCTGTCTGGTCGGGGCTTGGGCGGCTGATATCTCAGGAGGACCTCTCCGAAGCCGGGCCAATCCCGTCCCAGCACCACCGGGTAGGCCAGCCTGGGGGCCACTCCTATCTGGAGACCCTCTTCTCGGCAGCCTACTCCCATCTTAACCCAGGCTGTGGGGTACTGGCGGATGTCAACATGCACACACTGTAGGTAGATCGGAGGACCCGAAAGATTAAGATTCGGGACCAATCCCTCTCGTATGAGGGTCTGACTACACCCTGAGTCTACGAGGGCGTCTGTGGGGTGCCCTTTGACCCGGACAGGGACTATCAACTTTCCTATCCCTCCCTTCCGAGCCCTTCGTCCGGCCACCCAGGCCTGCCTGTAGCTGCAGTCCATAAAAGGCAATCTCGCCGAAAATGGCCTTCTTGACCGCAACCCCAGCACCTCTCTCGGGCCTTGGCTGGGCCTAGGCCTCTTCCGAGGGGGCCTGCTCGCTCCGGGGGTTGTTGCTCCCTCCGAGTCGTCGTCTTCGGTAACTTGTGTCGGGGCTCAGGGTTGGGAGGCCTTGGATACCCATGGCTGTTGCCTGCCAGTGGTTCGGAGGATCCCGCCCCACAAAAGTTCCCCTTCTCTGCCCCGCCCTTGCGACCAAGGTTCCCTGCTGCTCGGGGTGGCGCTTCTGCCCCTTTGGCCAATACGTAGTCCTCCATTAAGGCCACCGCTGCGGATAGAGTGGCCGATCGATGCCGTCGCACCCAGGCTCTCCCTCCCGGGGGTAGGATCTGGGTGAACTGTTCTAAGGCTACCATCTCCGCCACCTGGGGTCCCGTCAGGCCTTCTGGGTTCAACCACTTCCAGCAGTGTTCTTGGATGCATTGGGCCACGGCGCGGGGTCGGGCCCCCGGAGGCTAATGTTCCTTGCGGAGGCATTGTCGGTAGGTCTCCGGGCTAATGCCGGTATGGTCCAGGATGGCCGCCTTCACTCGGGCGTACTCGAGTGCTTCCCGGGGGTCGAGGCTACGATATGCGGCCTGAGCCTGCCCCGTCAAGTAGGGGGCTAGCAACGTGGCCCAATGTTCTGAGGGCCACCGGGCAGCGGTCGCCAACCGTTCAAAGGTCACCAGAAATGCCTCTGGGTCGTGCTCAGGCCCCATCTTGGTGAGGCGTACTGGTAGAGCCCCCGAGGTATCCCCCAGTCCGGTTCCCATGGGTACGGCGGGGGTGCCTCCCGCCGGGCGTAATAGCGCGGCCATTTGTTGCACCAAATGTTCCTGCTGCACCCGCTGCTGGGTGGCCAACTCCCGGAGGAGCTGCTGATGATGTTCTTGGTGCTGAGTCATCAGCAGTTGCTGTTGGGTCGTCATTTGCTGCAGCATTTGCACCTGCTGCTGGTGCTGCTGGGCCGACTGCTCCTGTTGCTTTTCCAGCATCCATTTTAATAGCTTCTCAGCCTCCATGTTGGGGTTCAGCAGGGTACTCCCGATTCAACCCCCACACTCTGGACCCCTTTGACGGGTCCGGATCTGCACCAGCGATCTGGGTCGACCGTCTGTCTGCACAAGTCAGTGCTCCGGGCAATAGTCCACAGTCTTGGCGCTGGCCCCTCATATCAGGGGCGGACCGCTATGCCCACATTCTCCACCACGTGTGACAGGGTTGTGGCTCACCACTGCGGCGCCTCCTACTGGTCGTCTCGGGGAATTAGTTCAAACCAGTAGAGCGCCCCCTTCGGGTGGCATCCCGCCTGTTGTCTCGACTTCGGTAGGTGCGCGGACTTGCGTTGCTTCCAATGCACAGCGTCCTCTTCTGGAACACTGTCCTCCGACAGTGTCCCTTTGTCCATTCACACCCCCTTCCGGGTGGGGGGCATAAACAACAGCTCCACACCTTCAAGCCCGATCCTCACAGTCCAGGACCTGGCGTGCTTCTGGCCGGCCGCTCCCTGTGGCCTATGGCTGTGTGTATGTCCCAATAGAACAACAACGGGGGAAAGGAGGGGGGGGACTCAGGCCCACCCACTACTCTGAGTCCCAGTCCAGAGGCCCTTTGGCAACAGTCTCGCTGTCCTCCTCCTTCCTCCTCTGACTACTCCTCTGGACCGCTTCCCCAACGGTCCGTCCCTGTGCTAAGCCTCCTCCTTCCAGACGGCCGCCTGGCAGGCTATGGAGTAGGGCCTCCTCCCACTCTCTAAGGCTGGCCTGCACTGCGCTGTCCATGGTGCTGGCCTCCCAGCTCTGGAGACAGACCTTCCTCTCTGAAGGCCTGGGACAGACTGACTGCTCTCACTCTGAGCGGCCTTTTATATGGCTAAGCCGGGCCCTGATTGGCTGGCCCCAATCTGTCCTCTGATTGGCTCCCAGTAAGCCCTTCTCTGATTGGGTGCGCATCTATGCAGGCGCCTAGGCCTGCCACAGCCCACCCTCTCTGGGCGTGGGGCAGCCTCCCCACCACAGGTGGTAACAAAATCTTCCTTGATTCAACAATTGGTGGATGCTGAACACTTTTCCTCCCAGGCTCCAATGACTGTCGGAGTAGCCAATCTTTCTTGATGTAGTGGGAATCTCTTGCATGACTATCCCATTCGCAGGGAAAACAGCAGTACTTTGTTTATCCCGTCTGCAGACAAAGCAAGAGAGCAACAACCTTCAAATCGACACAAAGCTACCACTGATGTTGGTCATAGTTTATGCACCTCAAAAGTTGTTTCATGTTGTCATAGGTTTCCTTCATATGGACTGCATGACCAACTGGAATTGATGGCAAAACATTGCCATTATGCAGTAAAACAGCTTTAAAACTTGTCTTCGATGAATCAATGAACAGTCTCCACTCATCTGGATCATGAACGATGTTGAGGGCTGCCATCACACCATCGATGTTGTTGCAGGCTACAAGATCACCTTCCATGAAGAAGAATGGGACAAGATCCTTTTGACTATCACGGAACATGGAAACCCTAACATCACCTGCCAGGAAATTCCACTGCTGTAGTCTGGAGCCCAACAGCTCTGCCTTACTCTTGGGTAGTTCCAAATCCCTGACGAGGTCATTCAGTTCACCTTGTATTATGAGGTGTGGTTCAGAGGAGGAGGATGGGAGAAAATGTGGGTCCTGTGACATTGATGGTTCAGGACCAGAAGTTTCATCCTCTTCCTCTTCCTCGTCTGACTAAAGTGAGAATGATTCTGGTGCATCAGGAACTGGCAGTCCTTCTCCGTGGGATACTGGGCGTATATAGCTGATGGAATGTTTGGATAATGCACTGTCAACTTTTTCTTCTTTGACACACCTTTCCCAACTGGAGGCACCATGCAGAAGTAACAATTGCTGGTATGATCTGTTGGCTCTCTCCAAATCATTGGCACTGCAAAAGGCATAGATTTCCTTTTCCTGTTCAACCACTGGCGAAGATTTGTTGCACAAGTGTTGCAGCATATGTGTGGGGCCCACCTCTTGTCCTGATCTCCAATTTTGCAGCAAAATAAAGGTGATAGGCTTTCTTAACCATAGTGGTTATACTGCGCTTTTGTGATGCAAAAGTCACTTCACCACAAACATAGCAGAAGTTATCTGCACTGTTCGCACAAGTACGAGGCATCTCTGCTCAATTTGGCTAAACAGAAATATGTCCCTTTGCAAAATCAAACACTGACAAATAAGAGAGCACGACGCTGTATGATTTCTAGAGCTGATATAGGGCAATTTGTTCAGAAGAGTGATGTAAGCTTCGTTATGATTGCATCATCCATGACTTCTAGGAATAACATGATGCAATTCATATCACGTATGACACAATACCAGCTTCAGATTGCATCACTCATTGTTTTGCCTAAAAAGCAAGTGCTATCCAAACCCAGTCATAGATTTATTCATAGATCCAGTCAAAGATGAATTTTAGTCATTTCTGGTTTAAACTGAGATCCCTTCCCTTTATAACTCACTTATCCTCCGCCATTCCCAAGTCAAGGGTCGTATATACTGACCCAATAGCATATCTTGAAAACTAGAGCCAATCAACAATTGTAAGCATCATTTTCGTTCTCAGTGACCCACAATTAGTAAAGTTTGACTACATTTATTTCAGAAGCATTTTGGCTGTAGAGCAGTGTAATTATAGACTCTGTGGTGGGGCGACTGCCCCACACCCAGAGAGAGTGTTCTGCGGCAGGCCTAGGCGCCTGCGTAGACGCGCGGCCAATCGGGAAAGGGCTTACTGGGGCCAATCAGAAGGCAGATTGGGGCCAGCCAATCAGGGCCCGGCTTAGTCATATAAAAGACTGCCCAGAGCAGGAGCGGTCAGTCTGTCCCAGGTCTTCAGAGGGGAAGGTCTGTCTCCAGAGCTGGGAGGCCAGCACCACGGACAGCGCAGTGCAGGCCAGCCTGAGAGAGTGGGAGAAGGCCCTACTCCATAGTCTGCCAGGCGGCAGGCCGGGGAGGAGGAGGCCTAGCGTAGAGAAGGGCTGTTGGGGAAGCAGTCCAGAGGGATAGTCAGAGGAGGAAGGAGAAGGAAGACAGCGAGACTGTCGCCCGAGGGCCTCTGGACTGGGACTCAGAGTAGTGGGCAGGCCTGAGTCCCCCCCCCCCTTTCCCCTCTTTGTTTGCTGTGGTGCCCTACGCACAGCCACAGGCCGCAGGGAGCGGCCAGCCAGAACCACGCCAGGTCCTGGACTGTGAGGATCAGGCTCGAAGGTGTGGGGTGTTGTTTACCCCCCCCCCCGGAAGGGGGTGTGAATGGACAAAGGGACACTGTCGGAGGACAGTGTTCCAGAAGAGGACGCCAAACATTGGGAGCAACGCAACTCCGTGCACCCCACAAAGGCGAGACAACAGGCGGGATGCCACCCAAAGAGGGTGCTCTACTGGCTCAAACTAATTCCCTGAGACAACCAGGAAGAGGCGCCGCAGCCGCAGCGGTGAGCTACCGACCCTGCCACACATGGTGGAGAATGCGGGCATAGCGGTCCGCCCCTGATACGAGGGGCCAGTGCCAAGACTGCGGACTATTGCCCAGAGCAGTGACTTGTGCAGACAGGCGGTCGACCCAGATTGTGGGTGCAGACCCGGACCCGCCAAAGGGGTCCAGAGGGTTGGGGTTGAATCGGGAGTATCCCGCTGAACCCCAACATGGAGGCCGAGAAGCTGTTAAAATGGATGCTGGAAAAGCAACAGGAGCAGTCGGCCCAGCAGCACCAGCAGCAGATGCAAATGCTTCAGCAAATGACTACCCAACAGCAACTGCTGATGACCCAGCACCAAGAGAATCAGTAGCAGCTCCTCCAGGAGTTGGCCACCCAGCAGCGGGTGCAGCAGGAACATTTGGTGCAACAGATGGCCGCACTATTACGCCTGGCGAGAGGCACCCCTGCCGCCCCCATGGGGACCAGACTGGGGGATACCCTGGGGGCACAGCCGGTGCGCCTCACAAAGATGGGGCCTGAGGACGACCCAGAGGCATTTCTGGTGACATTTGAACGGGTGGCGACCGCTGCCCGGTGGCCCTCAGAACATTGGGCCACGTTGCTAGCCCCTTATCTGACGGGGCAGGCTCAGGCCACATATCGTAGCCTTGACCCCCGGGAAGCACTCGAGTACGCCTGAGTGAAGGCGGCCATTCTGGACCATACTGGCATTAGTCCGGAGACTTACCGACAACGCCTCCGCAAGGAAAAATACCCTCCGGGGGCCCGACCCCGCTCCGTGGCCCAACGCATCCGGGACCACTGATGGAGGTGGTTGAACCCAGAAGGCCTGACGGGACCCCAGGTGGCGGAGATGGTAGCCTTAGAACAGTTCACCCAGATCCTACCCCCGGGAGGGAGGGCCTGGGTGCGACGGCATCGACCGGCCACCCTATCCGCAGCGGTGGCCTTGATGGAGGACTACTTATCAGCCGAGGGGACGGAGACGCCACCCCGAGCGGCCGGGAACCTTGGTCGCAAGGGCGGGGCAGAGAAGGGGAACTTTCGTGGGGCAGGAGCCTCCGAACCACTGGCAGGCAACAACCATGGGCATCCGAGGCCCCCCAACCTTAAACCCCGATCGAAGTTACTACCGATGACGACTCAGAGGGAGCGACAGCCCCCGGACCGAACAGGCCCCCTCGGACGAGGCCCAAGCCCGGCCGAGACCCGAGAGAGGTGCTGGGGCTGCGGTCAAGAAGGACATTTCCGGCGAGATTGCCCTTTTATGGACTGCAGCTACGGGCAAGCCTGGATGGCCGGACAAAGGGCACGGAAGAGAGGAGTTGGAAAGTTGATAGTCCCTGTCCGGGTTGAAGGGAACCCCACAAACGCCCTCGTAGACTCGGGGTGCAGTCAGACCCTCATACGAGAGGGGCTGGTCCCGAATCTCAATCTTTCGGGGCCCCTGATCTACCTACAGTGTGTGCATGGAGACGTCCGGCAGTATCCCACAGCCTGGGTTAAGATGGGAGTAGGCTGCCGAGAGGAGGGTCTCCGGGTAGGAGTGGCCCCCAGGCTGGCCTACCTGGTGGTGTGGGGACGGGATTGGCCCGGCTTCGGAGAGGTCCTCCTGAGATATCAGCCGCCCAAGCCCCGACCAGACAGGACTATAGCACCGGGAACGGGGCTGCTCAGGAGCAGGCCAAGGGGTGACCCCGGCGAGGGGACCTCCTCGACGGCGGAGACCCCCGTGAATTGTCCTGGAGACAGGCCCCGTTCGGTGGAGGACGCCCGGGTAGAGTTAGAGCGGGACGGGGACTTCTTACGGGAGCAACGGGAAGACCCAACCCTAAGCAGAGCCTGGGAACAAGCCACCAACCCTGCTATTGAGGGGGACGTGACGCTACGGACTCCGCAGGGCCCCCGCTTTGAGGTATGGCAGGACCGCCTGTACCGAATAGCACAGGAACCCCAGACCCGGGAGATGTTCCGCCAGCTGTTGGTCCCCCGGAGACTGCGAGTCGGCCTCCTCCACTTAGCCCACGCGAACCCTTGGGCTGGACACGTGGGGCGCGAGAAGACCCTACAGAGGGTGGCCTGCCGGTTCTTCTGGCCAGGCATCCACCGGGAAGTGGCAGACTTTTGTGCCTCGTGCCCAGAATGCCAACGAGTCGGACTGAAAGGGGTAGCCCCTGCACCCCTGGTACCCATGCCAGTCATGGGGGTACCCTTTGAGTGGATTGGGATGGACCTCGTCGGCCCCCTTGAGCAAAGTAGGACAGGGAACTGCTTTATACTAGTAGTCGTGGACTACGCAACGCGTTATCCCGAAGCCGTTCACCTAAAGACAGCGATGGCATCGACCATCACGAGCGAATTGGTAAAGATTTTCGCCCGGGTTGGGATACCCGGGGAAATATTGACGGATCAGGGCACCAATGTGTCCTCCAAGTTAATAGCCGAGCTATGTCGCCTCCTCCATATACGGACCCTCCGGACATCAGTGTACCACCCGCAGACCGATGGCCTGGTAGAGCGGTTCAATGGTATGCTAAAAGCCATGTTGCGGAAGTTTGTGGAGGAGGACCCTTCGCATTGGGACACCTTGTTGCCGGCCCTGCTATTTGCAATAAGGGAGGTGCCACAGGCCTCAACGGGGTTCTCGCCTTTCGAGCTATTATATGGCAGGCAGCCCAGGGGAATACTGGACCTCCTGAAGGAGGAGTGGGAAGCACAGGAAATGCGGGTCCTTGGAACCACACAATATGTGCTACAACTCCGGGAGCGACTCCAAATGTTAGGGGCCTTCGCCCGTGAAAACCTGGAACGGGCCCAGGCATGTCAGGAGCGCCTCTATAACCGAGGGACTAGAGGGAGGAAATTCAGCCCAGGCTATCGGGTGCTGCTCTTACTGCCTTCTGCAGAGTCGAAACTCCTAGCCAAATGGCAGGGTCCCTATGAAGTGATCCGACGAGTGGGGCCAGTCGATTACGAGGTCAGACTACCTGGCCGACGCAAAGAGACACGTATCTATCATACTAATCTTCTAAAGGCCTGGAAAACCCGGGAAGCCCTGTTCATTGGCCCATCTACCCCAGATTCGGAACTAGGACCTCTAGCAGGGGACCTCCCCGACCCCGGACCGGCCACGTTGGGGTCAGGCCTGAACCCCAGACAGAGGGGGCAACTACAACAAGTGCTAGAAGAATTTCCAGACGTTTTATCGGCCCGCCCGGGCCAGACGACTTTAATGAGCCATCATATCGCCACTGACCCCGTGATGAGGGTAACGGATAACTACCGACCGTTGCCCAAGAAAATGTGGGATACAGTTCGACGGGAGGTAGAGACGATGTTGGAGATGGGAGTGGTAGAGGAATCGACGAGCGAGTGGCGAAGCCCTATCGTCCTAGTTCCGAAACCAGATGGGACGACCCGGTTTTGCATCGACTTCAGGAAGGTCAACGCTATCTCCCGTTTTGATGCCTATCCAATGCCGAGACTGGATGAACTTTTAGAGCACCCTGGGGGAGCCAGGCGCCTGCGTAGACGCATGGCCAATCGGGAAAGGGCTTACTGGGGGCCAATCAGAAGGCAGATTGGGGCCAGCCAATCAGGGCCCGGCTTAGTCATATAAAAGACTGCCCAGAGCAGGAGCGGTCAGTCTGTCCCAGGTCTTCAGAGGGGAAGGTCTGTCTCCAGAGCTGGGAGGCCAGCACCACGGACAGAGCAGTTCAGGCCAGCCTGAGAGAGTGGGAGAAGGCCCTACTCCATAGTCTGCCAGGCGGCAGGCCTGGGAGGAGGAGGCCTAGCGTAGAGAAGGGCTGTTGGGGAAGCGGTCCAGAGGGATAGTCAGAGGAGGAAGGAGAAGGAAGACAGTGAGACTGTCGCCCGAGGGCCTCTGGACCGGGATTCAGAGTAGTGGGCGGGCCTGAGTCCCCCCCACCTTTTCCCCCCTTTGTTTGCTGTGGTGCCCTACGCACAGCCACAGGCCGCAGGGAGCGGCCAGCCAGAACCACGCCAGGTCCTGGACTGTGAGGATCAGGCTCAAAGGTGTGGGGCTGTTGTTTACCCCCCCCCCGGAAGGGGGTGTGAATGGACAAAGGGACACTGTCGGAGGACAGTGTTCCAGAAGAGGATGCCAAACGTTGGGAGCAATGCAAGTCCGTGCACCCCACAAAGGCGAGATGACAGGCGGGACGCCACCCAAAGAGGGCGCTCTACTGGCTCAAACTAATTCCCCGAGACGACCAGGAGGAGGCGCCGCAGCGGTGAGCTACCGACCCTGCCACAGACTCATAGACTCATAGACTTTAAGGTCAGAAAGGACCATTATGATCTTCTAGTCTGACCTCCTGCACAACGCAGGCCACAGAATCTCACCCTCCCACTCCTGTAACAAACTCCTGAACTATGCCTGAGCTATTGAACTCCTCGACTTGTGGTTTAAAGACTTCAAGGTGCAGAGAATCCTCCAGCAAGTGACCCGTGCCCCACACTACAGAGAAAGGCGAAAAACCCCCATGACCTCTGCCAATCTGCCCTGGAGGAAAATTCCTTCCCGACCCCCAAGTATGGCAATCAGCTAAACCCTGAGCATGTGAGCAAGACTCACCAGCCAGACAATAATAATTAACAGTCCTCTTCCATATATAAAAACTGTGGTCAGTTTAGCCAGGTGTAGAGGTAAATGGCATCAATGTATCTTTATTAATAGGGATACTCAAAAAGCATGTTTGCCCACAGCTCTAGGCACTGAAATATAACTAGCTAGCTAAAGACATTTTTCCATGTATGTGCAATTCATTATTGATTGGGTCTCTGGGTGAAATGCACCCATGTGCAGCACACCAGCACAAAGACTGAACATCACTAATAGTACCACCTCCACCTGCCACTTTTCACCAGTAGAGCTCAGAACATTGTTCACTGGTGGGTAGTATCATTAGTGCTCTTTTGCACATGAGGAAACTGAGACAATGAGAAGAAGCGAACCAGGAGATTTGTGACAGAGGCAGGCATAGAACCAAGGTCGTCTGAGTCAGCTAGCCATTAGGCTACACTGGCTCCCTCCTTAACCTAGACCTTAAATGATTAAAGTCACAACTCTCTGCAAACTGTTGGAATTCTTGTGAATTGCACTGAGAGCCATTGGCTGACACCAGTTCCTCAAGCATTCATGTGCAAAGGTGTTGCATTCTCCAATCTCTGTGGGAATATTTATGTTTCCCAGTGTATTCCTCTAGCTCAGAGTAATGACTGACACCGGTCTCCATTGTGAAAAGGTCTGAGTTTCCCTTCCTCCAGAAGCTGGGAAGGATCATGGGCTCCTTTGCTGTAGGGGAATAGACACATCTGTGGCAGGCCATGACAGCAAACCCCGGGCCTTGTGTGTCCTCCCCAGCTCCCATGTGTCATAAATGAATTATCATTGCCCTTTCTGATCTCAGTGAGTGCAGAGCCACAAGCCTTTGCAGATCAGATCGTCCAAAAGTGATTACCTGGAACTGGGTCACTTGTGAAGGACAGAATCATTTTCCCTTTGGCAAATCAGCAGTGTCAGTGGCCAGCAGTCTGGATAACTGGGGATCTTGCTGCAACTGCTAGTTCAGGGAAACTGGAAACAACCTGTGCTTCAAATGAGCTATTGTTTTGCCCTGCCAGAAATAATCTACTTAAGGAACCAGCAGCTGGTATGTCCTGTCCTGGTCTATGCTTAACCACAAGCTCTTATATCTACAGGTGCAACATCATTCCGTGCATCCTCATGTTCACAACTGCCTCTCTTAATCCTGGGCTCTGACTACACCATAGCTTTTCTTTCCTACCATGCAGGGGTGGAAGGACTCACAGCTGGACCTGACTGCATACATCCCTTTGCCATCCCTGCATAGTTTATTTCCATGGAAACATAAGGAATGTTTGCCTTGGAATGGAGCAGTAAGCAGAGAAAGAGTGTTCCTACCCTGGAGAGAGCCCTGGCTCCCCTGGAGCCCTGTTCGACTTATGGTGGATGGCAAAAGCAGAAACGGCCTCTAAGCGCACAGCACATCCATTTTCCTATCATGGAAACAAGGCTGGCAAACAACCAGCTAATGCCACTAACACACCACACTCCAGGAATTTGAACTAAAAGGGGAGAGCGGGTGGGCTGAGACAGAATGGGACTCAGCAGGGCTTTGATTGATTTTTATAAGGTTTCATATAGACGATCTCTCCGAGCACACAAGTGCTTTTCTGCAAAGAATCAATCCCCCCTCCTTGAGGGTTAATGCGTGAGAAATAAGGAATGCTCCCTCAACCCTTGAAAAGCTGCTAGCTGCATCGATTTAACTGAGCACGCGCCCGTTTGTCCTGATTGCACATGACATGTCCGCACTTCGTGTGTGAGCCGTTTGAGGCAGGGACCATGTCTCAGGACCTGGAACCTTTGTGTGTTATATGGATCATTAATAAAACTGTCTGTGAGGCCTGATTTTCAAAGGCTTCCCTGTGCAGCCTTTGCGTGGTGATTTTGTATGGAATACATGATCATTGAAGTATAAGCCACATATTGTGCCTTAATTTCTTTTAACAGGACAGGGATGTTCATTAAAAACACCATTTGCAGAGTGAATTGTATCTTGTGCCCTCTGTGCAGCATGTGTATTGCCGTTAATGACACAGAGCTAAATTATTAGTGCAATATTGATGGAGGAAAAACACCCTCAGTGCATTCTGAGGCTCCAGTGAAACAATTAGCAGCTCCTAAGTGCAGATTTCAAAGTGGCCAGAAAGCTGGAGCTCAATAGATTTACATTTGGGGAAAAACAAAACAAAACCAAACTCTGTTTAAAATTGTCTCCCGTGGCGCCTGTTACAAAATGCTCTTTATAGCAGGTTTGCATCTAGGAGTCACTGACTCCCAGGATCCTTGGAGTTGGACAGGAGCTCTAGTGGGGCATGTCGTGCAGACCCTATTTTACTGCTAGCCTGGTTTCGTTATTCCTGGTCCCCCAGTGGGTAGTGGCTGGCCTACGCTTTGAAGACCCTTAAGCAAAACCTAGCACAGCTGAATAATGCCCCAGGAAACATCACAATGAGGATAACATTAGCTTATCTTGAAGGCATAGCCAGGGAACCGATATTAGGCAGAAATGCGAGGGGTGGCCTGCAGTCACGGTGCGATCAGGTTGCCAGTCACTTTCCCTGGAAGCCCTAGATACTGATGCTGGAAATGCCACTTACCAGAGTGGTGCATGCCAGATCTGTGAGGTTTATGTTGCTTTTGGCTATTTGGTACATTTGCTTTGAATCACCGCAGGGTTTTTCGAGCTATATCCCAGCACAGCCCTATGAAGGCACAGAGAGAGCCAGGCCCCCATCTCACCTACCCCAGTCTAAGAGTGACATCAGTGCAGCTGAAATCCCCAGGGTAGGTCGTGTCTGAATGCGCATGGGCATGCAAGCAGTCTCTGTGGATGTGCAAGAAGCCTTTCCCCACTCGTGCAAGGGGCCAGGCAAAATCCCACTGACATGACTAGTGAAATCTGCACCTGGCAGTGTGTGCTCTGTCTGTGACACACTCAGTCAAGCAACCAACTGGCTTCCTACTCATCGCAGTAAGGGACTGGTGTGCTGACAAGCTGAAGTTGTGCTGGACAATCTGTATCCTTTAGCTGATTTACCCAAGGAAGGTCAGCCAGTTCTCTCCGGAGAGAGAAGATTAATGCACAGTGTGGCACCTTCCACCCGGAGGGAAGAGAAAGAGAGAATGAAATATCCTCTGTTGAAGAGGGAGAACAAATTCCCATCTTTTGTTATCCAATTTAATAGGGATTTGGAATCCTCTGTCTAGGTTTTTATGAGGCTATTAGCAAATCCCATTTTTTCACCGTTTTTATTTGTTTAACACATTTCAGGGAATCCATAAAAAGTGATTTGTGAGTAATAAAGTATCTTGATGGGATGAATTAACGGTGTGGATTTGACAGAATATCATGGCATTGGATTTCTAAGTGTGAAAACTCCGATTCTCTTCTGATTTACACTAGTGTAATTACATTGACTCCACGGAGTTATGCCTGCTTTACATCAGAGTATGCGAGATCAGAATCTGGCTGAAACAATGGAATTCAGTCCAAAGTAGAACTGGGCGAACAACTGATTTTTCGATTTGGTGGCCAAACACAAAAAAAATCCGTGGGGAAAAATTGGTTTCAGGTTGAACAAAACATTTCATGTCCCTTTCAGGTTTGGGTTTTTGTTTGTTTGTTTGTTTGTTTGTTTGTTTTGGGTTTTATGCCTGTTTGTTTGTTTTAGTTAAATCTAGCTAAATTTGAAAAAGAAATGTCATTTTGAAAAGTCGAAACATTTCATTTAAAAAAAGTCAAAATAAAATGTTTCAGCTTTTTCAGAATTTTTTTCTTAGGTTTTTTTGGCCAAAACTATTCACTAAATTCGAGCTAAATTTATGAACAGTTTTGGTCAACCCCAAACTGCATTTTTTTGGCAAATAAACTATTCACTGAAAAAAATTCACTCAGCTCTAATCCAAAGGTCTCCTCATGGTACCAAGTCTCAAAGTTAGAAAACAATCTAGCAGAAAGCATAATATATTGTGGATACATTTAATTAACCACATGAAATCTCAGCTTCCTGAGTCAGCATTTCTCAGGGAATTAATTCACAGACCAATCATAAATGTGAAATCACACTGGGTTCATCAGGGGAGAAAGGTGTAAACTGAGTGACGTCTCTTCCACTGAGGGACAGATGAGGTGCACGTATAGAGTCTATTTTCCTAGCCCGGAACTGGCGGGCAGGAGTGCACCCATGTAATTCTAATTGCCATTAATGGGGGCTATCTGCATAACACCACAGTGCCATTAATGGGAGAATAACCTCCTAGTGTTGGCTGGAAGGAGCGGGGCTGCTATTTGTCCTCTGTTCCCCTGTCCTGTGCAACTAAGTTTACACCCTACACCGCAGCCTGCCTTTCTGGAGCATTTATTTGCTTGTTGCTTTGAAAACGCTCTACTCTGAGAGTGACTGAATTTCTCCCTTTGATGCAGTTTATTCAAACTCCAGGATGCCTATCTGTGGCCAGAGGGCCACACCTGACCTGAATCCATCTAGAGGAGAAACTGCTGAATAAACCCCAGCCTGAGATTCTTAGAAGCCTTCAAGAATCCTGTCCTCCTCTCTGATTCCCTCTTCACCTGACCTCCTGAAGGGATCACAGCATGTGGTTCCCCTGGTGCTCTGGAGTTTGCTTTCATGCTTTCCTGTTTTAACCAGCAGCCTTTTCCCAGGCTGCATTCCCTTTAATCTCAATGGTTTCAGGCTCTTCCTCTGATCTCATTTATACTGATGTAAATCAGGAGCACTGCACAGAAGCCAGTTGAGTTACTCCGGTGGAAATGAGAGGCGAATGTGAAATGGCTTTACAGGCCAAGCCTGCTGCCTCCAACTGTGTTATGGCTCATAGGAAAGTAAGCCCTGAAATATACTGTAGACCTGTATATCCCACTGATGGGGAATTATACTATGTAGCGTTGCCAACTTTCTAATTGCACAAAACCAGATGTCCTTGCCCCGCCCCTTCTCTGAGGCCCTGCCCCCACTCACTCCAGCCCCCCTCTCTCCGTCACTTTCTCTCCCCTACCCTCACTCACTTTCACTGAGCTGGGGCAGGAGATTGGGGTGCAGGAGGGAGTGAGGGCTCCATCTGGGGCTGCAGGCTCTGGGGTGGGGCCAGATATGAGGGGTTCAGGGTGTGGGAGGGGGCTCCGGGCTGGAGCAGGAGGTTGGGGTGTGGGAGGGGGGTGATGGCTCCAGCTAGAGGTGTGGGCTTTGGGGTGGGGCTGCGGATGAGGGGTTTGGGGTGCAGGAGGCTCCAGGCTGGGGCCAAGGGGTTTGGAGTGCAGGAGTGGGCTCAGGGATGGGGCAGGGGATTGAGGTGCAGGAGGGAGTGCGGGCTCCGGGAGGGAGTTTGGGTGCGGGAGGGGGCTGGGGTGCAGGAGGGCTGTGGGGTGCAGGCTCTGGGAGGAGCTCAGGGTTGGGGCAGGGGGTTGGAGTAGTGTAGAGGGTGTGGGATGCAGGCTCTGCGAGGGAGTTTGGGTATGGGAGGGGTCTCGGGGGGGTGCAGGCTCTGGGAGGGAGTTTGGGTGCGGGTGGGGGGGTGGGGTGGCGGGGTGGGGTCTGGGAGGGAATTACAGTACGGGAGGGGTCTCAGGGGGGTGCAGGTTCTGAGATGGAGTTTGGGTATGGGTGGGGGGGGGTCTGGGAGGGAGTTAGGGTACGGGAGGGGGTTCCAACTTGGGGCAGCACTTACCTCAGGTGGCTCCTGGCTGGCGGCAGCGGGGCTAAGGCAGTCTCCCTGCCAGCCCTGGCTCCACACTGCTCCCAGAAGCATCCAGCATGTCCAGCCCCTAAGCAGAGGCGTGGCCAGGCGGCTCTTCAGGGTGTGCGCTGCCCACGCTCACAGACACCACCCCCGCATTGGTTCCCAGCTTTGTCTTTTAATAGTGAGGACACAGCCTTTGCAGCTTCCTTGTTTCCCCTGAGCTTTGTTGCTAAAAGTCAGCGAGTATAAACGCTCTTTGTCGGCACTTTTGCTGACAAAATACTTCCAGCCTCGGAAGTGGCATTAGCTTTGTCAGCAGGAGAGCGCTCCTGCCGACAAAGCCGCGTCCACACTGCCACTTGCCTTGGCAAAACTTTTGTCTTTTGCGGGAGAGGGCTTTTTAAAGTACCCGTGAAAGACAAAAGTTTTGTTGACAACTTCGCAGTGTAGACAAGCCACTGAAGAACTCTGTGCAGCTTGAAAGCTCATCTCTCTCACCAACAGAAGTTGGTCCAGCAAAAGATATTACCTCACCTTCCTTATCTCTCTAACATCCTTGTAATGCTTTTTATTCTTAAATTACAATACATATTCTCATCTGTAACTCCACCTCGAAATCTCAAGGTCATCCCTATACTGCTCCGCACTGTGTGGCTCCATTGGCCACCACTTCCCTTCCCTCCACGGGGCATAAATGCTGATGGCACATGTTGTGTTTGCAGGAGGGACATTTATTAAGGCATGGGCTCTTGCAGAGCCCGTGTGTGAGCTGAGGGGAGCCCTGGGCCTGGAGGCAAGCTGAGAAGCTTCCATGTGCATGCAGAGGCTGGAAACCACTGGTAATTGGAGCACACAGCTACACTCAGATACAGCTGGACACAGGGCTGTTGGGGCGCCTATGAAATCTAAATACCATCCTGCTGGGGCTGCCCCTGCTGGGAAGCTGTGCTGTCGAAGTGGTGACTTTCACGAGCTATCCCATATTTCCGTGGAGGCAGAGATCTAAGGGGATGAGTTACAACAACGATAATGTAGCTCAGAGGCTATGCACAGGTACCGTCCTTTGGGGAACCTTGAGCATGAACAAGGGTAAGACAATGACTTATAGTGCTGATTACTCTCTCTCTCTATTCCCCTCTCCCATGCTTTGAAGAGCTTTTAGGTTTCCTGCCTCTCAGGAGCCTGGTATGCATTTAGGAACTGAGCTCCCCAAGCCCCCCTGTTCTAACTGACAATGAGAATTTAATGAGTTATGGCATTTAATAAAGGAGCAGAGATTCTACACAGCTGGGTTGTGTTTGTTGCTGTTTTAAAGGAAGCCTTAGAGACGTCTTTCTTCCTATACATGTACTGAGAAAAGAGCCACTGAAGCATCTACAAAAGTCATTGACATCCCCAGGGTAGGGCCATGGGCAGAAGAACCATAAGAGGCAACTGGAAGCACTGAGGATGTCATGCCTAATCACAGTGGGTCAAGCCACATTCTTACAAGAGCGAAAAATCCAACATTTTTCCTGCAAACGCTTTCAAGTGAAACCAATGGGAGCCGGGCCCTGGCCTGCACAGGCACTTTTGAAAATCTCAGTGGGTGTCCATCTGCATCTTGAGGCACCTTTGAAAACCTGACCCAATGTTAGTAGCTGAAACATGTTAAACATCACGTGCTTTTCTTTAGAGAAATACATGGCTCTTCTCTCTGAGTTCGACAAGTGTCATCAGTTTTATTTAATGAAGAGTTATTTCATCACCATGGCTCCTCACCACGATAAATCACAGGGATCTGGGAGGGTTTGCTCCACTATGAAGGCAACAGTTAGCACCTTCGCTACAAACCCCCTGACTGCAAACTGGGAGCAGCTGTTTGAGGCTCTGGTGGGATCCATCTGCCCTTTCAACTTCCCAAGACTGAGAGAGAAACTGCCCCAGACATACGTTTCCCTGCACCATTCCCTCCTATGCCACTGGCTAGACTGATGAGACTTCCCCTAATTACTGGGGCCTGTCCCCGCTGTCAAGGAACAGCTGGGAGCTGTCAGAACCCCTGAAATCCAGGCTCCAGGGTGTGGATTGCTCAGGTGAAGGATGACAGCTACCAGTCGCTGTGGGAGGCCAGTCAGAACGGCTGACATTCATCCTGGGGAGGGCACTGAGGAGTGGGAGGGAACACAGCAGAGAATGCTGGTGCGGGGAAGGCTTGTGTAGTGTGGCCAACCTCAAGCATTCCAAAATCCCGAGACAGGCCCCAAAAGTCATGAGATGTTTCTACAAATAATAAATTTGGGGATTGCTTTTATTTTCCTTCTTCTCTCTGAGCCGGGAGGGAGCACCGGGGTCATGTTTCCAAGCTTTTATCTGCATCGGGACAGCTAGAAAGTTACTTTTTCTTTAAGGAGATAGCTGAGATCTTCCTCTGATCTCTTGATTCCAGCATCTGCGTCTTTAGGAGATACACTAAAAATGTCAAGGCTAGTTGTGACAAAAGAAAGAGCAGGCCCAGCACTGTGTACACAGGACTATACCTACCATAGGATGATAGACTCATAGACATGTAGGGCTGGACGGGAGCTCAGGAGGTCAGTTAGTCCATCACCTGGCACCGTCTAGCCTGTTCTTAAAAACTTCCAATAATAGGGATTCCACAACCTCTCTAGGTCACCTGTTCCAGTGCTGAGCCAGGGTTTTTGGCACCCTAGGCAGGGGTCCTTCCGCGCTCCTGGTCTTCGGGGCACTTCGGCGGCGGGTCCTGGAGCGAGTAAAGGACCCGACGCAGAATTGCCACTGGAGACCCAGAGCGCGGAAGGACCCCCCGCCGCCGAATTGCCGCCAAGGGCGGCAAAATGCCTCCCCCCCAAATCCTGGTGCCCTAAATGGAAGCGCTGGCCCTGATTAGGAATATTAGTTTTTCCTAATATCTAACCGAAATCTCTCTTCCGCAATCTCAGCCCATTACCTCTTGTCCTGCCCTCAGTGGACATGGAGAACAATCACTCACCATCCTCTCTGTAACAACTCCTTAATATATTTCAAGACTGTCATGTCCCCCCTCAGCCTTCTCTTCTCTACATTAAATGTAGCCAGTTCTTTCGACACACCATGCCGTGCGTAAACATGTACTCACCCTTTCTAGCGCCCAGTTACAATAACAGTCAGGCTGGGTTATGAGCCACTTAAACTGTGTGAGTCTCAATCTGGAATACTGCCCTTGTAGAGGTGCATGGCAGTGATGAGAGAATAGGAGATTTCTGTTCCTCTGGACGCCGGTGATCTCAGCCTGGATTGCTCCATTTGCCCAAAAGAATGTCGTTAATAGTTTCAGTAGAACCTGAGTCATCATTTCTGAAAACCAAGGTCTGGTTTGTACTTTATCACGATGAGAGAAATGAGTTGGAAGGTAATTGGATCCTGTTGCTTCCTAAACAACTAAATATTTACATATAGGCTGGCCTATTAATCATGGTCCCATATGGCAGGAAAGCTTGCCTTAGCACTTTGGGGAAAACTGCTGCTTGAGTGTGTGTTTGTCTGACAAATGTCTCCCTGACAGCTTCACTTTAATCACAATCAGCTGCAACACCATAATTACAGATTTAGGGAGGTTTGCAGCCTCCAAGTGATTGATTGTTTGATATACACGATTTAGAAGATAGATGTTCTTATTTAAATCAACTACTTAGCTAGGAAACTGGCTACACAGAAAACAGAGCGAAAACAATGTGTGACATACAGGGCAAACATTTGCAGTCAGGCGTGAGATTCCAGTTAATTCTGCCCTTTGCAAGATGGCTGGCACCTTTAGGAATGGTTGTTGAGCAGATAAAATGCAGGAACCCAGGACTAGTCAATACATGACAGACCATTGGCCTATCAAGTCTAGTGTGCTGGTGACTTGGGCTACGTCTACACTTGCAGATGTAGAGCTCCAGGAGTTAAACCAGCCTTTGGAGACAGTGGCAGGGAAAGTGCTGCTGTGTGTTCACACTGTACTCCTTGTGACTGTGAAGCATGTCCACATTAGCAGCTCTTGCAACGCCACAGAGAGCAGTGCATTGTGGTAGCTATTCCAGTGTGCAAGTGGCTGCAGCGTGCTTTGGAAAGGGTTTGCAATACCTAATGGGGCAGGCACAGCATCACATGATGCAGGTTTCCCAATCCCATTGTTCCATGGGCATCCTATTAGATTGCCTGCTGCTTTTCAAATGAGGGGTGGGGAGTGTGACAGGGAGTGTGTTGTGTGTATGTGGGGGGAGAGACAGTGTGTTTTGGGGGGCCAAAAGGCATGTCAGCATGCTATCTTATAAGTTCAGACAGTGGCAGGGGAAAGGGGGAAACCTGACATAAGCCCCCACCTCCCGCCTCTCTCTCTCTCTCACACACACACACACACACCCCACAAACACACATGCACAAAAGCCTGCCTCTGCAGCAGGAGCATTCCACAGTAATGGTTTGCTTTGTGTCCCAGAGCAGATAAGCATGCCGGCTGTCAGAAACAGAGCTTTGAAAAAGGATATTCGCATGCCTGCACCTGAATTCAAAACAATGACCAGAGTGGCCACTTGACTTCAGAGGATTATGGGACGTTTCTGGAGGCCAGTCACAGCGCAGTAATGCAACACATCGTCCACACTGATACCCCGGCGCTCCAGTCTGGGCACAGCAAACTCTATGCATCTCGTGGAGGTGGATTACCAGAAGCGCACCAGCTGCAGAGTCCAGGCGCTCTAAGTGCCTTGCCAGTGTGGACACCTCCGGAGTTATGGCGCCCGGGGCTGATTTAATGTGCTCTAACTTGCAAGTATAGACAAGTCCTCCATCATCCATAATACACCTAAGCAAAGTGCCTGACCCCACTGCTTTCCTTCCTGACCCCTTATCTACATTTTCAATTGCTGAAGGATGAGATTTAATAATCTATAGCAAAGAGCCCTTATCTGTATCTGTGGCTGGTTATGCATTCCCAATCCCACTGTGATACTGGACCCCATATTATTCATAGCAATATTATTATTATATGATTGTAGTATAATTATGATGCATTTTGCGCAAGACGGGTCATGTAAGACGTCATTGGAAAAGTTATGATTTGCTGAATATGATTATCCTATTTGAATGCATGTATCATTTTTGTATCTGAAGTTATAAATACTGACTATGTATCTGGATTTCAAGTGCAGTCACACCTGGGTAACGCCCACTAGATGCTTTCAGTCTAGATAGCTGGTTGGGAAGGGCCTATTCGGGGAAATGAGCCATTAGGGAAAACAATAGGGGGAACCCGTCACACCCACTTTCAATCCAGCAGTAGCAATAGATTCTATTAGCTCCAGCACTAGATACGATGACTCCCTGTGGCTGTAAATCCCACAGGGTAACTGTGTGAAGCACCATTTCCTTCTATTTTCTCTACATTTACCAGCCATTAATTTTACAGAATGACACCACTCAAAGTCTGTGTGACATTTCACTCCATATTCTTTATGAAAATATGCTGATGATATGAATATGACATAACTGAGATGTACTTCATGCAAGATGGGTCTTGTAGGGTATCATTGGAAATGTTATGATTTGCTGAATGTGGTTATCCAATTTGTATGCCTGTATCATTTCTGTGTCTGAAGTTAAGAATATTGACTCTGTATCTGTATTTCAACTATGCTGCTTTGGGTGAGGGCTGCTGCTAACACTTCAGGTACAATAATGGAAAAGCCAGACAGGGCAGATGGCCCATCATTGAGGACAATCAACTGTGAAAAGGCTTGGCCTTCCTGCGGACACTCCATACTGCCACTGACTCATGGACTCTGTGATGCTACAGGGTCAGGTGGTCTTGTCACCTGATACTAAATATTACCAGGGATGTCTTGTAACTTTCCACTGGAAGGGAGGGAGGTCAAGTTTGGGAAACAAAGGATTCCCGCCTTATGCAAATCCTATTTAAGGGTGGGGAGGAAGGCAAATGCTAAAGCCACCTAAAGTGAAGGCGGGGGGGGGGGGAGGGGAAGTCCAAACTGAGTCAGGGGTCCAGTCTGAAAAGAAATATAAATGGAACTCTAAACCACAGAAACTTTGCAACCTGCCAAAAATAACATTTAGGGTAAGAAATTCCATTTTGTATCCTGTTTCTTAAGTATATTGAGCCTAGCTTGCGTATTTTGCTTTATTTGGTCAGTAATCTGCTTTGTTCTGTCTGTTATTTCCTATCTTCACTTAAAATTCACCTTTTGTAGTTAATAAAATGTGTTTTGTTTATTATTAACCCCAGTTTATGTCATTTCTAACTGGGCGCGGGGACAAGAAGTTGAGCATATCTCCCTCCACATTGAGGGACGGGACGAATTTCATAGAACCTTTGGGTTTGTCCCCCTTAAAAGGTGTGGGCATCAGAGTGTTGGGGTGAGCTCCTAAGGCTGAATCTTTCCAGAGTGGATCTCTGTCTCTGTGCAGCTGGGTGTGGCCCTGCCTGTGTGCTTGGCTGGAAGAGACTTGTGAGCCTAACCCAGCAAGGCCAGGTAAAGGGGACCCAGGCTGGCAGAATAGGCTGACTCAGTTAAACCCCAGCACATCAGGTGACACCCCAAAGAGCCCAAACCCATCACAGTCTGGCTCTCCTATGTTGGGGCTGAGCGGGGATGTGAGTGCATGGACCCCCGCCCTCCTTGTGCCCCCTTTGAGGTGCCTCATGTCCACAACCTTTGCAGAAGGGAACAGTCTCTGAGCTGCCCCAATGCAGGGACTGAAACTGATGCTGATCTTTGCATGTGGGACCCAGAGGGAAAAGATCCTTTGAAGATCTCCCCTCCCACCATGAACACACACACACACTCCTGGCAACGGGTGACAATCCAGATGCTACCACTCCCTTCCCCAGACTACTGGAAGGGGTGCTAGGGTGCGCAATCCCAGGGGGATACAGGGCAGGGTAATAAAAATGAAATGCTGGCTGGGTCGGGGGGAGCTAAGGGATGAAATTTGTTTTTGGGGGGGAGTAAAACTGAAACATCTGGGGCAGGGGATACTGGACAGGGGGTGCTACAATGAAATGCCTGGGGAAGCTGTCTAGGGTAGGAGTGAAATTTGTGTGAAACGCCCTGGAGGGAAGAGTGTGTGTGTGTGTGTGTGTGTGAGCGAGAGAGAGAGAGAAATGGGTGTGTGTGGGTGGGGAGGTGTGCAAGAGAACGGGAATGAAACGCAAAGGACTGAAGGGATAAAATTAAATGCTGGGGTCCTGTTCTGTCTCCATCACCCCTCCTCGGGCTTCATATATTTATGCTAATTTATGCAAATATCAACACATTTGCATCTCCTCCAGCACTTGGTGTGGCGCTGTTGGCCACTCTGCACAGCCCAGGGCTCACCAGGAGCCATTAACTACTTTTGGCTACATGGGGGCCATGTCTCCGGGGGAGATAGGCTGGGGCAAGGCCAGTTTTTGTTTTTAAAGGGCTGGGTTCTTAGAGTTAAAATGTTTTAGTTGGCATCTTCCTCCTGCCTCTAGAGCATCTCTGCTGTGTGGAAGCCAGACACAGGGCCAGCTCCAGGCACCAGCCCACCAAGATTGTGCTTGGGGCGGCACCTGGAGGGGGTGGCGTGGTGCTCCGGCTCCGGCCGCCAGGGAGAGCGGAGCCACGGCAGGCTTGCTGCCCTCCCCCGGTGCTCTGGCTGCCGGGGAGAGCGGAGCCCCAGCCGGGCTCGCCACCCTCCTCCCGGCGCTCTGGCCGCCGGGGAGAGCGGAGCCCCGGCCGGGCTCGCCGCCCTCCTCCCGGAGCCCCAGCCAGGTTCTCCGCCCTCCCCGCGGCGCTCCGGATGCTGGGGAGAGAGGAGCTGCGGCAGGCTTGCCGCCCTCCCCCAGTGCTCTGGCCGCGGGAGAGAGCGGAGCCCCAGCCGGGCTTGCCACCCTCCTCCCGGAGCTCTGGCCGCCAGCGGAGCCGCAGTGGGTTCACCGCCCTCCCCCCTGCGCTCCGGCCGATTGGGAAGAGCGGCCCGCGGCCGGGCTCGGCGCCCTTCCCTGCCGCACTGGGGGTGGGGGGGCAGCGGGAGGCTTTTTTGCCTGGAGTGGCAAAAAAGCCAGAGCCGGCCCTGGCCAGACAACATTGATTTGGGGCCATAGCATCTCTTATAAGCTAATCAGGATTGGGCCTGCCCAGTGTGTGGATGGGAGACCTGCCATGAAACACCAGGCACCTATGGCCCAGTGTTGAGAAGCTCTGAGCACTGGGAAATTCAGCAGCACTGTGTTGCAAGTGGCTATGGGTTGTGCTGCCTTTTCTCTGGTAGCTGCATCAGAAGAATGCAAACAAACCTACCCTCCTTGAGGATTGTGAAGGGTAGAAGGGGATTGGGGTTTCCTCTTGGTCCTGAATGCTGAGCAGCTCATTTCCTGAACCATAAGGATTAAGCCTGGGGGACTCGGCTTACCAAGTCAGCACTGAATGAAGGCTGCAGTGTGCTGTTTCTACCACTGGAATAGGAGTGTCAGAGCTGGTGTCCCCGGTAGATGCGCAAAGGGGCACATTTGCTCCAGACAGCTCGGTGACTGTGGCTGGCTGATCCTAGGTAGGGTCAACCTGAGGCCTCCAGTGAGAGGAGGGGGTCCTCTTCTCTGGCAGCTGCTGCAGGAAACCCATGCAAAGGAGATCCCTACCCCGCACTGAGCAGCCAGCATGATGTTCAGCTCTTTGCCCTCCCCTTCACAGTCCTGCCCAACTTATGCTTTTTGGGGCAGCAACCATCGTGTGTGTGTGTGTGTGTGTGTGTGTGTGTGTGTAATACAAAGCAATAGTAAGGACAACAGAGCAGCTGCCTGCCCCCCTCTCTGGGCTCCCTGCCCCCTTCCCCACTATACGACTGACAGCTGCCATAAGGGCAGGGCTCAGGAGCAGATTTTCAAACACTCACTACTAGGGCTGGCTGGAAAACAACAATCAGGGACATCATTTGCCATGGGACAAGGGGGACAGTGCCCTCCCCTAATTTTTGTGTCCCCCCACCCCACCCCCACCAGGCTTTTCATAGGTCTATATGCACCATTATGTCTTCCACTCCCTCCCAGCCCAAGACTTCGCAGGATATATTATAATCACATCTCATATTCTATGTGCTGACACACCTTTGCCCCCCCTCAACCTGAATTGCTCTGAAATGACACCCCTGACAGCACCATTGCATGAAAAATTCAAGGTTTCTACATTTGTTTTTCGTTCTGATGCAGAATGAAAACAAGATGTTTTGAAATTTTTTGCAAAAAAAAACACATGAGAGAGAGAGAGAGAGACCCCAGGCTGGCCCACAGCCTGATATAGGAGTCAAGTCCCTGCCCCAAACGCTCTATTTGCTTTGACCAGAAGGGCCATCCTGGACCTGAGGAAATATTTATCTGAACTGAAATGCTCCTGTGGTTTCAATGATACAGCATTTTTCGACAGAACATAGTTATGTTGAAAACGTTTCAACCAGCTCCATTCATCTTTGTTCTTGTGAAAATCTGGCCCTTATTTTAGTGCCTCAGTGGGAGCAGGTCTGTTTTGAACCCGTCATCTTTTTCCCATTCTCCTTCAAGTACCTTCTCAGAACACAGGGTTACACTGTATGAGAGAGGGACTGCACGGTGGTTATGTTTTTCAATACTTGGAAACCACTAATTCATATAATCGGAAGGTTCTCTCCATGACGCAGTTACTTGCTGTTAATCCCTAACTTTCATATTTAATACATTGCACTTTGTGCATGAAGAAGCTTAGCTTCAGAGTAATTATAGAGCCAGGAAGCTGCAGATGAATTACTTAGGTTTACCCCCACATATGTGTGGCTGTGTTTTAGCACACACATCCTTGGTATGTAATCCTCCTATTATTAGAATTCAGATCCCTTAAAATGACACTGCCAACTTAGTCCCTTTAAAAAACAGAATTTAGAAAGTTTCCAGCCCTGCCCCGAGCCCCCTACCAATCACTGAGGTTTGAAAAAGCATCTTATTTTATCAATGTTTTTCACTCCCCTGTTGTTGTTGAAAAGACCCAAACAACAGACGAAACTGATTAACCTGCTATATGGGGAGCCAATTAAATGGACTTTATGCAAGCTGCTGTCAAATGCACTATGGCAACAAGTGGAAAAATGGAGCATTTAATTTTTCTCATCTCTCTCAGTTACAGTTATCCAGGTATGTGATGTTCCTCTCTGGTGTTGTCTGGACCAGTGATCTGCTAGGCCACTTCAATCCTTGACTCTGGGAGCCAGCCTTACCCTGCTCTGCTGTGAGAACCCCCACTACTGGGCTGTTCACGCTCAGCCTCTGGCATGTAAGCTGCTCTGTGGATTGTGCAACCGAATGACACTAGCCAATATCTCTGGTCCCAGACCCAACCCTGGGAACATCCGTCTTGCAGTGTCCAGTTATTCCCACTGGACACTGCAAGCTTATATGAGTTCATCAGTTTAACAAAGAAATTGATATGTGCCAGGCTTGTTATCCCAAGGGTGAGTCTCCAAAATGCTTCAAACCAAATGCACTGCTTCAGGTAGAATAAACAAACAGATTAATTAACTATAAAGTTAGATTTTAAGTGATTATAAGTCAAAACACAAGAAGTCAGATTTGGTCAAATGAAATAAAAGCAAAATGAATTCTAAGCTGATCTTAACACTTTCAATGCTCTTACAAACTTAGATGCTTCTCTCCACAGGCTGACTGGTTGCTCTTCAGCCAGGCTCTCCCCTTTGATCAGCACTTCAGTCACTTGGTGTGGTGTCTGTAGATGTGGGTGGAAGAGAGAGAGAGAGAGAATGGCAAATGTCTCTCCCTTTTATCATGTCCTTTCTTCCCTCTTGGCTTTGCCTCCCCCCCCTTCAGAGTCAGGTGAGCATTACCTCATCGTAGTCCCATACTGACCAAAGGAAGGAGGGTGACTCACTCAAACAGATTCTTTTGTTGCTGCCTAGGCCAGCGTCCTTTGTTCCTGTGAGGCAAGGCTGGGTTTGTTTCATATCTGCCCTGATGAGGTGTGAACTGCCTCTCTGCTCATGGAGAGTTTTTGCCTGGGCTCATTTTAAGCCATGAGGATACATTTTCAGCCTCATAACTATATACATGAAATTATAACCTATAACATTACTGTAACAATTACTATAACATCACTATAACAACAATGCTCAGTGCATCATGAGCTTTCCAAAGATACCCGACATGACAACTTTGCATTGGATACCGCACAATCATTTTACAAGGATGAACATGGGGGTGCTGGGTGTTCCCCCGAGATACAGAGTGTCACAAGGTAGCAGGGTATTTATCTCCCTCCCCACCCCAGATCATTATGAGGATGTGAAACAAGAGCAAATTCTAATGCCTGTGGAATCCTCTGGCCACCCCTCCTAAATTCATGCATTTGGCCTTGATCATTTTTCTTTGCATGTACTAATTTCCATCTCACGTATTGGTTGGGCTGGGAGGATGCATAGACCCTGAGCCTAGTCCATGGACCTCACTGGGCCTTGGGTCAGGCGCTGAAACCTGGGAAGCAGGTAAGCAGACATAAACCCTGTGACCGATGCTATAGACACATGGAATATTCAAAGACTATTGTATCGGCTTTATAAACATTATACGCTGGCTAGAGACTGTATTCCTGACTCCTGGCATGACAGCATGCATAGATGTGTTGGGATTAAGAGCTGTTTTCTGAGTGTGGCTTTTGTTCTGAATAAATAGTACTGTTCTTTGTGAGAGCTGGCTGGTCACTGGTTAACCCCTCATTCCCCCTGAGAGAATGGGCCTGCACTAAGGTTAGACCTACAAATACAACAAGGAGTCTGGTGGCACCTTAAAGACTAACAGATTTATTTGGGTATAAGCTTTCGTGGGTAAAAACCTCACTTCTTCAGATGCATAGAGTGAAAGTTACAGATGCAGGCATTATATACTGACACATGGAGAGCAGGGAGTTACTTTGCAAGTGGAGAACCAGTGTTGACAGGGCCAATTCAATCAGGGTGGATGTAGTCCACTCCCAATAACAGATGAGGAGGTGTCAATTCCAGGAGAAGAAAAGCTGCTTCTGTAATGAGCCAGCCACTCCCAGTCCCTATTCAAGCACAGATTAATGGTGTTAAATTTGCAAATGAATTTTAGTTCTGCTGTTTCTCTTTGAAGTCTGTTTCTGAAGTTTTTTTGTTCAATGATAGTGACTTTTAAATCTGTAATAGAATGACCAGGGAGATTGAAGTGTTCACTTACTGACTTATGTATGTTACCATTCCTGATATCCGATTTGTGTCCATTTATTCTTTTGCGGAGGGACTGTCTGGTTTGGCCAATGTACATGGCAGAGTGGCATTGCTGGCACATGATGGCATATATAACATTAGTGGATGTGCAGGTGAATGAGCCCCTGATGGTGTGGCTGAGGTGGTTGGGTCCTCTGATGGTGTCGCCAGAGTAGATATGGGGACAGAGTAGGCAACGAGGTTTGCTACAGGGATTGGTTCCTGGGTTGGTGTTTCTGTGGTGTGGTGTGTAGTTGCTGGTGAGTATTTGCTTCAGGTTGTGGGGTTGTCTGTAAGCGAGGACTGGGCTGCCTCCCAAGGTCTGTGAGAGTGAGGGATCATTTTCCAGGATAGGTTGTAGATCGTGGATAATGCGCTGGAGAGGTTTTAGCTGGGGGCTGTATGTGATGGCCAGTGGTGTTCTGTTATTGTCCTTGTTGGGTCTGTCCTGTAGTAGGTGATTTCCGGGTACCCGTCTTGCTCTGTCAATCTGTTTCCTCACTTCCCCCGGTGGGTATTGTAGTTTTACGAATGCTTGATAACGATCTTGTAGGTGTTTGTCTCTGTCTGAGGGGTTGGAGCAAATTCGGCTTAGGGCTTGGCTGTAGACAATGGATCGTGTGATGTGTCTTGGATGGAAGCTGGAGGCATGTAGGTATGTATAGCGGTCAGTAGGTTTCCGGTATAGGGTGGTGTTTATGTGACCATCGCTTATTTGCACTCTAGTGTCCAGGAAGTGGATCTCTTGTGTGGACTGGTCCAGGCTGAGGTTGATGGTGGGGTGGAAATTGTTGAAGTCCAGGTGGAATTCTTCAAGGGCCTCCTTTCCGTGGGTCCATATGATGAAGATGTCATCAATGTAGCGCAAGTAGAGGAGGGGCACTAGGGGACAAGAGCTGAGGAAGCGTTGTTCTAAGTCAGCCATAAAAATGTTGGCATACTGTGGGGCCATGCGGGTACCCATAGCAGTTAGACCTGGTGAGTCACAGTGGACTGCAAGGGAATTGCTGCCTAAGTCCCTGGTCTGGAGGAAGGGGACTGTGGGATCCTGCCTTGAGAAAGGTGAAGGCTAAAAGCCTGACACCTAAGCTGGGTGCCCTCAAGAGGGTCGGAGATAGAGTTACCTCAGGAATGAGCTCTACGGCCCAGACTTTCAAAGGTATTTAGGCTCCTAACTTCCATTGGAATCAATGGGAGTTAGGTGCCTTTGAAGATCTAGGTCTATGTGACTACATGCACCTGAGAGGAGACTTTCCCCACCACAGGACCTGCACTGGCTTTCAGGTTTGATGAGCTCAGACAGGTGCTGCAGAGAACTCTACACTGTAAAGGATTCATTGCTGGGGAAGAATGATCTGGTGGTGGCTGCATACATTTCCTTGGGGTCAAGTCCTTCTGACTCAGAGCCAAGCATTAATAGCTTTCTATACATGCCAGATGCTGACCTAGGTTAAAGCATCCTCTCCAGCAGCATGTTCTCTCCAGGACTCATTAAAGACCCAGGCATTTTTAGCATCTCTCATCAGCAAATCCATTGCTCACCTGTTTTAATTTTGTTGATGAAGTGCAAAGACTTCTGAAATTTACCTTGTGGGATGCTAAATATGAAAGACAATTAGCAGACGGTATTTATATTCTGGATGGGCCATTTGGGAAACTTTCCTAAAATACAATGGAAAGCTAGAGGAAAAAGGATTAACTTTCTGTGTGCGCGGCCCTCGTCTGGTCGCTGAAGGTAAATTTTAATTAAACTGGATAGAGACAGGAATTGATTGACATGAGCAAATGAGAAACACAGATACAGAACCTGCCCCTTTTTGCATGGGGCAGGGCAGAAGGGGCCAGCAGGTTTTATCCTCTGAAGGCACTGACCATCCCCTTGCTAAGGACAGGGATTCTGCAATTGGAATTGGACCAGGAGCTTTTGGGGCCTGATCCAATTTTGCACCCATTGAGTTCAACAGACCTTGGATAAGGCCCTTTATCTCATTCTGCTGCTAGTCTTTAAAGCTGGGATTTTCAAAGGCATCTAAGGGAATTGGGTCCCCAATTCAGTTGGAGGCCAGGAGCTGGGTTAGGCTCCTTTGAAAATGTTGCTGATTGTCTCAGGTCTGCCCAGAGATGCCTAAATGGAAGTGTGGGAGCGTGGCCTCCCTGCACTCCCTGGTGGCCCACTGTGCTGCAAAGGGGGTAGAAACTCCACCTCTGTGTCCCTCTAGTCCCAACACTAGCCCTGAGACAGGCCAGCCTCCCTGCAGTCTCTAGTCTAACAAACATAACGCAAGAGGGTCTTCCACTCCTCCTGGGCTACTCTGCCACCCTGCTCACTTGTAGAGTGCTGATCCTCAGGATTTCCCTCCTGGAGTGCTTCCCCTGTTCTGGATCCTTATTCCCACTCTGTCTCCAGGCCAGTTGCCTAAGGCGTGACTTTTTCCCAAGCCTGCCACAGGTGCCTCCTTCTCCCCTGCCCTTTCCCTTCAGGGCCCCTCACAAGAGACGGCCTCCCTCATGCCATTCTCCTCCCCTACAGCGCTATCCCAACCCTTTATGGAAACCACCAACTCTTTCCCAAATGGATCTGATCATTGAACTGAGCCACTGGTCCCCAGCCAATCAGGATCAGCTCGGGAGAGTGGAGCTGGGGGTGGGATGGTAGCTGCCGTTGAGCCCAACTCCCCTGAAAGGAGTTTTGAAGCTTGCGAAAGGGACATTGCAGATCCTTTCAGAATGGAGGCACCTGCTATGTTGCTGAACACACATGTGTTGCCATTGATAAATTTGAGAGGGTTCAGAGAAGAGCCACAAGAATGATTAAAGGGTTAGAAAACCTGCCTTATAATGACAGACTCAATCTAGTTAGTGTAACAAAGACAAAGTGAATCCACTAGAATCTAAGAGCACTAGAAACCCAGGACCATATTTCTAAATGCATCCGGAGGCTTTTATTGCAGGGCTCAGTATTGCACCCAGAATTCATTGAGTCTGAATTTCTGTGGCTGCAAACATTAGGATGCAACTGTCTAGCTACTGCCTTAGGAAGACACTTAAATCTATTAGCCAATGTATATGTTGTACATTGCCACACCATGTTAATATGTGTTACACATTGTGTCATATGTGAATGTTAGTGCAAAGCTTACACTTGCTCACTTATGCGAAGGTATAAACAGGGCCGGCTCTAGGCACCAGCGTTCCAAGCATGTGCTTGTGGCGGCACTTCTCAAGGGGCGGCACTCCGGCCCTTTGGGGGCGGCTCTTTTCAAGGGGCGGCACTCCGTTGTTGTTGTTTTGGGTTTTTTTGCTTCAGCGGTGGCACTCCATTTTTTTTTTTTTTTTGCTTGGGGCGGCAAAAAACCTGGAGCTGGCCCTGAGTATAAATCCCACAGTACCTCATAACAGCGCAACTCAGCATTTGGCATAGCCAGGTAGGACACCTTTCAGAGTTAAGATACACAAATGTTCTGCCCTGGTACAAGCCTTTACACCTATTACTGCCTGGAATATGGTGTTGAAAACAAGAGATACTGAAAGGTACACAGCTAGTACGGACTGGTGGGTCAGAACTCAGTGACACATGGAAAGCTCTCTAACTTGTAAACTGGTCTAGTATAAATAAAAGTGTGTGTGGGGGGGGGCATTTTGAGGAGCACACCTTCTGTGAGAGGTGAACTAAGAACCTGGTTCCTGGAAGGACTGGTAACATGTTAACTCTTTCTTTACTGTATTCTGCAGCTTTGTCTTTAGACGATAAATTGGCTAAGCTTGGTTATTTGGTCTCTTGAACATCTTTAATACTAAACAGTGAGTGGAGTCAAGCAATTGGCTATACATTTAGGAATCAACCCAAAGATTTGTGTCTTCTGAAGTTGGCAGCACACAGAGTGCCGACTCAGATGCCGGCCCCCCTGATCTCATGAATTATTTCAGGACGGTAGCTTCTGTTTAGGCTGAAGCAATAGAGGAAAATTTTAAAAAGCACCTTGCTTTATTGCTTGCTGCTCAGATTATACAGAGCATCACAGCTTTAAGTTGGAAACAGTCCATTATGTTTTATGGCAACAGAAACGAAAGCTGAGATATAAAATTTATTGCCACAAGATAATGAACTGCAGGGGAGAATATTCAGCATAACATTTCTCTCTGCAATATCCAATTGATTTCTCTTTCTGTCTGTGATAGCCTCACCCACCTCTTTTGCATCCTATTTATTTGGAAAGGAAGTGCTGAGCATCTCTGAATGAAATATCAGCATTTTCATTGTATCAAAACAATTTAATCTGCTAGAAAAAGAAACCAAGGCAAGCAAAGGAGAAATTGATCAGTGGAGAGAACAGTAATGTTGTGAAGAGGGAAATCTTATCTGAGCAGAGGGGAAATATGGACTGTTGCTATTTATTATGTGCTAGATATAGTGCTTGGCAAACATAGGTTAAGACAGGTCTATATCCCAAAGGAGTTATAGTCTACGGGTCTGGTCCTATGTCCATTTAAGTCAATGGAAATATGTATATGTGGAAAGTTAATCATGTACATAAGTGCCTGCAGGAATGTAGCCCAAAAGAGCAACCTACAGACAAAGAGTTGGGGAAGGAAGCAAATAACATCAGGGAGGGAAAAAGGAAAGCAAAGAATAGGTGATGCTAAAACACTGTATGGTAGTATCACCCTACAGATAGTCACCATGCAAGGATTATGGGTTACCTGCCTGTCACGTGACTCAGCAGGGCATTTAAAGAAAGGTGTGGCCTCTTTCGGGGCAGGGCGGGGCCCTGGGGACTCCACCATGGTCAGGAGAACTGTGTTGTGTCACTTCATGAGTCTGGTGTTTGAATAGACACTTGTGCCCGGAAGAGATGGCCTGACATGGCCTGGGGCGGGGCACTGGGCCTGTCTGGGATAGGAGAGCCCAGCCACAGGTAGTCGTACATGGAATATGCCTGCCACCTAACCACACAAGCAAGGCTGTGCACGGTGAAGCTGTTACACAGCACCTAGCCCTCTGCTGCTTCACCCAAAGACAAGAGCAACATTCGGGGTTACTGCATTCGGGTGGGAATTCTCAAGGAGCCTGTGGGAGTTAGGTGACCAAATCTCATAAAATTGAGCAACGGTTGGTTGTCAAACCCCCATTTGTGCATAGCCCCCCCTATGTTTGCTTCCCCTCTTTCTGGGACACTTGGCCAACAGTATCAGCCTACAGGAAAGCCGTAGCTAGGATGATGATGAGATGGGGACCCTGGCTGCTGAGTTAACCCTTTTCATGCAGAGCAGGGCAGTATCGTTTTACTGTATTAAAAAACAGCAAAGCGGCTCTGTTGAAACTGGACACCTCCATTCCAATCTGAGAGCCTGCATGTTTCCAAACAAAAAGTTGTGATGCGATGGAGGAATGTGAAAGGCTTTGGGGCTTTGCTTCAGTGCATGGGGAGCTCACACAGTTCTGGACACTCGTCCATAGCTTCTTAGAACCTTTGAAGCTTAAAAAATAAGTCCAGGAATTTCAGAAGTGCCGCTTCCTTTCACAAGATTTCCAGTGCTCCCAGGAACCAGGAAGCACGGGGGTAGCTGCGAGAATGAAAATGCAATTTAGAATTTTAAAAAATAATGCAATATCAGCCCCTGCCCAAAGATTCCAGCTACTGCTAGAAATAGGCAGATATCTTCAGAGGCATCATTTAGGATTTCTCAATAGCGCAGAGGTACTTTCCACCAGAAAGACCTTTATGCTAGACCGGGGTGGGCAAACTTTTTGGCCTGAGGGCCACATCAGGGTTCCGAAACTGTATGGAGAGCCGGGTAGGGAAGTCTGTGCCTCCACAAACAGCCTGGCCCCCGCCCCCTATCCATCCCCTCCCACTTCCTGCTCCCTGACTGCCCCCCTCAGAACCCCCGACCCATCCAACCCCCCTGCTCCTTGTCCCCTAACCGCCCCCTCCCAGGGCCCCCCGCCCCTAACCATCCCCCCCGGAACCTCCCCCCCAATCCAACCCCCCCCCCGCTCTGTGTCCCCTGACTGCCCCCCGGGATCTCCTGCCCCTTATCCAACCCTCCCTCCCCCCGCTCCCCACCCCCTTACCATGCCGCTCAGAGCACCAGAGGACTGGCAGCCGCTCTGCCCGGCTGGAGCCAGCCATGCCGCCGTGCAGTCTAGAGCACTGGGGCAGGCTGGTGGCTCTCACAGCTGCACTGCCCGGCAGGAGCTCACAGCCCCGCTGCCCAGAGCATTGGCAGCACAGCGAGCTGAGTTGCAGGGGAGAGGGGACAGCAGGGGAGGGGCCAAGGGCTAGCCTTCCTGCCTGGGAGCTCAAGGGCCGGGCAGGACAGTTCCGTGGGCCGGATGTGGCCCGTGGGCCTTAGTTTGCCCACCTCTGTGCTAGATAAAGAGAACAGCAAAACAAGAAAGAACAAAAGTAAAGTATCCATGAGAGAGTAGCTTGTGTATCTTTTTGCACAGTCTGCACTAAACCAAATGCAGGAGGCAGCTAAGTCCAGAGACAGAAATCAAAGGCACAACAGCTACATAGCTACATACTGCACATGGTGACGAGATTAGGGTTCTCGTTTATCCAGCCTTATAAAAAAACTGAACCTACATTTGCAAAACAAAGGCCAAACTACTCACGCTGTGCAGTTCTCACCCAACCATCTCTAAGAGCATTACTGTATCAACTGATGAAGACCCCAAATCAGGAGCAGAGCTGGGGATAAACCCCACAATATTTTCCTCCCAGTCCCATACTCTAACCACTAGACCTCACTCCCTTTACTCATTTAAAATGAAGTGAGGAGCCCCAATAACAAACCTAATGAAAATTCCTACAGTGCATCTCTAGCCATAACAAAACTTCTCTCCTCGAGAATGGCACAATTCTGGCCTCTTGGTCAGCAAGAAAAGGCTCCCTGTGACTTTCAGCTTTTTTTTCTGTATTTAATTGAATGAAATCAGCAGAACATCCAAAAGAGAAAAGCAGGCCAGCAACCTTGGAAGATAAAGGAAAGAGCAGTGAGGAGGGACAGAGGAAAAGTAGGCTCATAATCAGAAAAGCTGGACAAGAACCTGAACAAGTGTTCTGTTCAAAGACACAGCCTAGCTTCGTGTTGTGCCTGGGAGAACACGTGCTATTGGAAATTGGATTCTTCTGCTGATTGTTTTTCTTGACCCTAGCCAGAGAACAAAGTGTGTGTGTTGGGGGTAAGCAAAATCAAATCGCAAATAAATTTGTGGGGTAGCAATAATGGAAACCATGGTTCTGTTAACTGTGGGAGTGGGTGTCCCTGTGTGTAGAGGGGTGTGTGTGTGTGACTGTGTTTGGGTGGGTGACTGTATCTGAGTGTGACTGTTTGTACTTTCTATGTATCCGCTGTGACGTTGTGCAGTCTATATGGTTTTATAAAAACTTGATAATAAGTCAATATAATGTAACTGAGCTGGTTTTAGAGAAAATACGGTAATAAGTGAATGTAACGTAACTGGGATATGCTTCATGCAAAAGGTCTCTTGTAAGGTATCATTACAAAGCTTATAATCTACTGAGTATGATCATCTGATTTGTATAAATGTACCACTCTTGTATCTAAAACTAGAAATATAAAATGTAACTCTGAGGGCCTATTGTAATTGTGTAAAGTGTGGACCATTAATGATGGTTTGGAATCTTGATGACTCCCATTGTCTGCAGATGGCTGTATTTACCTGTGAGTCTTCCTGTATATGTGTGTGCTGGCAAGTGAGTAATGAAGTCTTGCAGTGACATGTGATCATGTCACCTGAACTGGAATCCATCTTTAACCTGGTGCTTTTCCAGTGAGGGGGGGTGGAAACCCAGAGAGACAAAGAGTTCCCGCCTTATGCAAAAGATATATAAAGCGGGGAAGAGAACAGAGAGAAAGAGGAGCCATCATGAAGAATCCCCTAGCTACCACCTGAGCTGCAACAAGAGCTGTACCAGGGGAAAGGATTGTGCCCAGGCCTGGAAGATGTCCAGTCTGAGAAAAACTTATTGAAGCATCTCTGAGGGTGAGATTATCTGTATTTAGTTTGATTAGGCATAGATTTGCGCATTTTATTTTATTTTGCTTGGTGACTTACTTTGTTCTGTCTGTTACTACTTTGAACCACTTAAATCCTACTGTCTGTATTTAATAAAATCACTTTCTATTTAGTAATTCACTCAGAGTATGTATTAATACCTGTGGGAGCAAACAACTGTGCATATCTCTCTATCAGTGTTATAGAGAGCGAACAATCTATGAGTTTGCCCTGCATAAGCTTTATGCAGGGTAAAACGGATTTATCTGGGTTTAAACCCCATTGGGAGTTGGGCATCTGAGTGCTAAAGACAAGCACGCTACTGCGAGCTGTTTTCAGGTAAACTTGCAGCTTTGGGACAAGTGATTCAGACCCTGGGTCTGTGTCTGGAGCCAGACGGGAGTGTCTGGCTCAGCAAGACAGGGTGCTGGAGTCCTGAGCTGGCAGGGAAAACAGAAGCAGGGGTAGTCTTTGCACATCGGGTGGCAGCTCCCAAGGGGGTTTCTGTGATCCAACCCGTCACATCCGCATTAGTGTGTGTGTGTATGTGTGTGTCTGCAGCAGCTGTTGCTGTTAGATCATTGCCAGTTTTTTTGCTGTTTTCATGCTGTCGTCTTCTAACTGGCTTTGCCACCAGACAAATGCACATTCTTTTCCCTGGCTTATCCTCGGCGCACCACCCTTGGCAGGAGCAGACTCGCTTTTTAATCATATTCCCTCTTGCCATTAAGGGAGTGGTTAGAAATGATGGATCGCCCACCGGAGGAGCTGCTGTTGCTGGGATGTCCTTCAGCTTCATGCCTCGTAGCACACCCGCCACTCACTGGGCATCCTGCTGTAGATGGCAAGAACATGCCCAGCATCTGCCGTGACGGTTTGCAATGTAAATGTCTTAGCGCCATTATTCAATGTCAGGAACATCCCTGGTGTGGCAGAACTGCAGGATACAGCAGTCTATTGGGGGAATATGGTTGGGTCATTACAGCAGGGGGCGGGGGGCAGGACTCCTGGCTTCTCACGACCATTTGTCTAGGTAGTTCTCTTACAAAAGCATTGCATTGTCCCACAGTATTGTCACTGCACTGAGGCCCAGCGCCTGCCCCCTCACTCATGCTGCCTAGCACCTTGCTCCACCAGTGGCTCCATATGCAAGTCACTAAGTAAGGCCTGACTCATCACAGCAAAGGGGGACAGATCTGGCCCTCTGTTAGGGTTATGTAGCTGGCCAAATTCTGCAGCCCTTGCTCAGAGTCTCAAAGGAATTTGAGGACTGTTGGCCCATGGAAAAATAACTCAGGGAATTGCACGTTCCTGACATCCTCCCTATTTGGGGTAGGGAGTGGTAGCTTCCCCCCGTTCAGAAGAGCCACCTCCTAAGCCTGCATCCCTGGGACATGCCTGCTCCCTCTCTGTAATGAGGACACACCTGGTTGAGTAATTATTTGGGCCGCTGTTCTGCTGAGATGTGCTTTTCTTCACCAGGCGCCAGTATCCACGGAGGGAGAACAGCACAGGAGCGATTGGGGCAGGTGCATCACGGAACCCGGGGACTGATGCTGGGCCAACTCTGGGTAAACAGGCACCTATTTTCTGTGCTCCCTTGGGACTGGACCTGGCATCAGAGCCTCCTCCTCGCTACCCATGTCAGTAAAGGAGAGACCTTGGTGTTGCTTTTTCACTGTCACTGTTTAGCAAACACTGGCAATTTCCAAAGTGCCCAAGTGACTGACGGAAAGTCAATGGGACTCAAACTCCTAAGTGCTTATAGCCCAGCTCCTCAAAGCCTTGGTCCTCTTGAAATCAACTGGAGTTAGGCACAGAAATGCCTTCGATGATCTGGGCCCTATGTCACATCTACACTTAAAGTTGGGTTGCGATTCCCAGCTCAAGATGTCCCCTGATCGAGCAAACACACTAACAGTGGGTAGCTGCAGCAGCAGGTGGGGCTAGCTGCCCTGAGTGCCTCCTAATGCCTCTGATGGGCATGCACTCGGGACAGCTGGGGCTACCCTCTATTTTTAGAGCTCTAGCTTGATCAGAGCTAGCATGGGCATGTCTCCTCGAGCTCACACCCCCATCTCCATGTGCAGGCATACCCAGATGCTGTTGGAAATCCAGCTCTAGACCCTGATCTCATTTAAACCCATGTTAATCATAGAATCATAGAATATTAGGGTTGGAAGCAACCTCAGGAAGTCATTTAGTCCAACCCCCTGCTCAAAGCAGGACCAACATCAACTAAATCATCCCAGCGAGGGCTTTGTCAAGCCAGGCCTTAAAAACCTCTAAGGATGGAGATTCCACCACCTCCCTAGGTAACCCATTCCAGTGCTTCACCACCCTCCTAGTGAAATAGTGTTTCCTAATATCCAACCTAGACCTCCCCCACTGCAACTTGAGATCATTGCTCCTTGTTCTGTCATCTGCCACCACTGAGAACAGCCTAGCTCCATCCTCTTTGGAACCCCCCTTCAGGTAGTTGAAAGCAGCTATCAAATCCCCCCTCATTCTTCTCTTCTGGAGACTAAACAATCCCAGTTCCCTCAGCCTCTCCTCATAAGTCATGTTCCCCAGCCCCCTAGTCATTTTCGTTGCCCTCTGCTGCACTCTCTCCAATTTGTCCACATCCCTTCCGTAGTGGGGGGACCAAAACTGGACACAATACTCCAGGTGTGGCCTCACCAGTGCCAAATAGAGGGGAATAATCACTTCCCTCGATCTGCTGGCAATGCTCCTACTAATACAGCCCAATATGCCGTTGGCCTTCTTGGCAACAAGGGCACACAGCTGACTCATATCCTGCTTCTCGTCCAGTGTAATCCCCAGGTCCTTTTCTGCAGAACTGCTGCTTAGCCAGTCAGTCCCCAGCCTGTAGTGGTGCATGGGATCATCCCACTACCTTGGGTTTGACTCTAGATTTGCACCAGTACAGTGAGATCTGAATCAGGTGCTCTACCTTAAAGGTGCTCTGCCATTGTGTCTAACCCTTTAGTAAGAGTGCAAAGCAAACACAAGTCTGCCTGGCAATACTCTGTGCTGTGTGGCTGGACACCAGGCATGCCACTCTCATCCATTTCATAACTGCTGGGGGATGGATGCATTTTTTCCCTATCATTATTGTTATTACCAAGCTCAGTCTATTGCAAAGCAGTGAGTTTCTTCTGTCACCTGGAGCTGTGAACGTTTGCTTAGATGCTTAAGTAAACTTGACACATTGCATTATTGGCTAATCTATTAGAGTCCATGACTGCCCAGAAATGTATTGCATCAGTAAATCTTCTTGGGCAGAATAAGTTGTCACTGTAAAATCGCAGTTCCCTGCTCTCAAAGGGACAGCCGGAGAGCAGCTCCAGGAGACGCAAGTGTTTCTGTGCCATGCAGCCACCTGCACGGGGGATTCGCAGCCCAGACACTTTTCTCACTCCTCACTCCACAAACGTTCTCTTGAGAAGCATCCCTGCTCCGGAGGCATCTCATGCCTGTGTTCCTTTACCTCGTCCCCAATTGCGAAGAGTGTCGGCGCGATTCCTTTAGCACTGCTCCAACTCCTTTAGTCCCCCGCGAGCTCGGACTCCTCTGCCTCGCACACTGGAGTCATTTTATACAGCCAGTTGTGGGGTGACCCTCGGCAGGGAGCAGGCGCATGATGTACAGGAGAATTTTGAGAGGTGAAGGGCCTCCTTTTCAGGGGCTGAGCCCCACAGCTCCGGTGGCAGCCAGTGGGGCCTAGCACTTCTGAACATCCCTTTGAGAGTGAGACCCTCAGAGCCCATTTTCCTAGAACTGTCCTGAGTGGTACAAAACAGGGAACAAAGGGGAAGGAGGGTTAAAGCAAAGGGAGGGAAGCTAAGAGACATGGGTTCTATTCATGGCCCTGCCACTGACTCACTGTGGCACATCTACACGGCAAGCAGAAACCAGCAGCAAGTCCCAGAGCAGCGGTCTAAAGACTTGGGCTCATGCTACGGGATTAAAAATTGCTGTGTAGACGTTCAGGCTCTGAGCCGGTGGTCTGTAGACCCAGGCTCTGAGCCGGGGGGTTCTGCCTACCATGTAGACAGGGCAAGTTACACGGGACCAGCACTTTCAAACTGAGATGCCTAAACTCATCCACTTCAGCCTCTCTCGGCACCTAACCAAGTGGCCCAATGTTCAGCAGCACTGAGCCCACACAGCTCCAGTGACTGCAGTGGGACTGCAGAGGGTCATCTCTTCTGACAGTTTGGTCCTTTGTCCATAACCTCGTTGTGCCTCAGTTTCCCCATCTGTAAAATGGGAATTATGATACTTACCCACCTCCCAGCGCTACTGTGCGGCTAAATTCAGCCTTAGTTTTAAACTGCTTCAGATTGGCAGATCGGAGATGCTGCGGCAATGAAAACGGCTGTATTGTCCCTGTCCTCAATATACTGACAATAAGACGTTAAAGCAGCATTGTTCCTGACTAAGATGTCTGCCTAAGAGTGTGTCTGCAGTGCAAGTGAAGGCATCTCCCCAGGAAAATGTGGGACTGTGCAGATATGGGGATACCATCAGTGACCCATCCATAGGATGAGTGTTGGGGCTCCGGACCCATGGTGGCTGTGACATACTGTTCCTTTATTTACTGGCCTAGAAAGCAGTACTCACAGGATAACATGGGGCTTTGGGGCTGCTCTAACTTACGCAAGCTGGATGAGATCTCAGTGAGACCACGTGCCAATGGTGAATTTGCACAATACAGATGCATTCTGCCCAGACTGTAGTGCAACCTCCAACCCCCACACACATCGCTGCATGGGGCTAGTTTGCATAGGAGCTGGCTATGCACCTTATGCCAGCGGAGAGTGCTCCACCCTGGGGGAATTCACACTGGGCAGTTAAGGCCCAGAATACAGTTTTCGAAGAAAATCAACAAAGCCTTTTCCAATCTGATCCTTATCCGTCCCCGTCCCCTCACTCCTCAACACCCAGCACGTGAGAGGCAGACACCATCACATCAACAGGAGCTGGCTTTTGGAAAGGGGAGTTTTGCACTGGCTGCAAATGGAGATCGTGTATGGTGTTATGTGCGAGGGGTTACAGGGAGCCCCACAAAAATAATGCAGGGCACTTATCAGTTCCGGGATCCTTTCTGCTTCATCGCAGGAAGAGCATTCCCTAGGCAGACTGCAGGACTCTGGCTGCCGCAGTTAATCAGGCCTGTATCATGGCTATACCTTCCTGCCTGCCAATGGACCAAATATAAACCTGCTAATAAAAATATAAAGCTCAATTTGATGAGCTGGAGCTGACTGCAAATTCCACAGTTCATTAGTGCATCAGGCACTCCTCTGGCTGGCACACTCTGCCTTCGTTTCCATAGCTACAGCCAGCAACATGAACCTGCTTCGGAGATGCCTTCGGTCGGGGTTTTGCTACTGAGCAAAGATCACACCTTGAAAGAGTTCCACTTGGGGTCTCCTGCAGACAGTTTGTACCATCCCTCTCTTCCATTATAGCCAAAGTTTTGCCCTAAATCCAGTAGCGGTGCCAGGATTTTTGCAGCCCTAGGCAGCAGCGCTCCTCCTCTGAGCATTTGGCGGCGGGAGGTCCTTCCGCTCCGGGTCTTCGGGGCACTTCGGCGGCGGGTCCCAGAGCGAGTGAAGGACCCGCCACCGAATTCTGCCGAAGACCTGGAGCAGAAGGACCCCTCGTCGCCGAATTTCTGCCGAGGGCGGCAAAATGCAGCCCCCCAAATCCTGCAGTCCTAGGCAACTGCCTAGGGTCGCCTAGTGGAAGCGCGCCCCTGCCTAAATAATATGGAGATAGACACATGGGTGGGAAAAAAACACATCTTGTCTATTTGCAACGAGTGGGATTTGGTCTTTGATCTGAAGGATCCAAGTGTAAGGGGAATGCCTCTTTTGGCTTGCTAAACACTTTATTCACATATATGTAATTAAGATATCCTATATCTACAACCAGGGGTGCCTTTAATCAAAGACACTTAATCATTAAAAGCGCTGGCAGATTTATAAGCTGCATCTCCATGCTGCCAGGGGATAAAAAGGACCAGAGGAAAAGAAAGTTTCTCCATAAATTAACTTCACAATCTGCCTTAATCTCTTTTCGATTTCGTCCCTCAAGAAAGACGATGAAAGGGAGACGAGATTTGATTCCAGTCGTCCTGAACTGCTTCCCAAGTTCACAAAACTCATCAATTTGTAGATTTGAAGGGACCATTTTGATTGTGTAATCTGTCCTTCTGCATAACACAGGCCGTAGGACGTCCCTGTATTAATTCCTGCTTCAAGTTCCAACAGAAAAGCATCCAATCCTGATTTTACACTATCCGTTGGTGGCCCTTGTTGAGTTGTTCCAGTAGCTAATCACCTTCATTGTTAAACATTTGAGCCTTATTTCTAGTCTGAATTTGTCTAGCTCAGGGATTGGCAACCTTTGGCACACGGCCTGTCAGGGAGATCTGCTGGCAGGCCAGGACAGTTTGTTTACCTGCAGCGTCCGCAGGTTTGGCTGATCGCAGCTCCCACTGGCCACAGTTCACTGTTCCAGGCCAATGCAGGCTGCAGGAAGCAGCATGGGCTGAATAGAGGGGAATTATCACTTCCCTCGATCTGCTGGCAATGCTCCTACTAATGCAGCCGGATACTGTGTTAGCCTTCTTGGTAACAAGGGAACACTGTTGACTCATATCCAGCTTCTCGTCCACTGTAATCCCCAGGTCCTTTTTTGCTGAACTGCTGCTTAGCCAGTCAGTCCCCAGCCTGTAGATTTTTCATGGGATTCTTCCGTCCTAAGTGCAGAACTCTGCACTTGTCCTTGTTGAACCTCATCAGATTTCTTTTAGCCCAATCCTCCAATTTGTCTAGGTCACTCTGGACCCTATCCCTACCCTCCAGTGTATCTACCTCTCCCCCCAGCTTAGTATCATCTGCAAACTTGCTGAGGGTGCAATCCATCCCATCATCCAGATCATTAATGAAGATGTTGAACAAAGCCGGCCCCAGGACAGACCTCTGGGGCTCTCTGCTTGATACCAGCTGCCAACTAGACATTGAGCCATTGATCACTATCCATTGAGCCTGAATGATCTAGCCAGCTTTCTATCCGCCTTATAGTCCATTCATCCAATCTATACTTTTTTAACCTGCTGGCAAGAATACTGTGGGAGACCATATCAAAAGCTTTGCTAAAATCAAGGTATACCATGTCTACCACTTTCCCCATATCCACAGAGCCAGTTATCTCATCATAGAAGACAATGAGGTTGGTCAGGCATATATAAAGTGAGCACTGTACACTTTGAATTCTGTGTTGTAATTGAAATCAATATATTTGAAAATACTGAAAACATCCAAAAATATTTAAATAAATGGTATTCTATTATTGTTTAACAGTGTGATTAATCGCAATTAATTTTTTAAATCTCTTGACAGCCCTAGAAACATCTTATTTCATTTCATTTCTGAATGTTATCTTGAAACAAAATGTTTTCTTTTGATATTCCTGACGGAAAATTGAAAAACAAACACTGAAATCAACATTCTCCAATGGAAAATTTCCATTTTGATGAAACCACATTTTCAAAGAGGAAAATGGTTTGTTCAAAACATTTTGACCAGCTCTAGCGTTTAGACATACACTGCACTTTTGCAGAATTTGGCCTACTAACTTGTCACTGCATTCTTGATGCTATCTACAGGTTATGGACAAAATTTCCCCCTTACCTATTCCCTGTGTAACTGCCATGATGTCAGTGATGTTGCACAGGCTTTGTGTGGGGGTTATAAATCTCCCCCTGGAGATCTACAAACATTTAATATTTGTATCACTCGCTGCTGATGGTAACAGAGCCCTACAGAACAGTTCTGGCTGCAAATCACTGATATGATGTGACAAGCCAGACAGTCTTCAATGAACATTTCCACAACAGCTTCACTATTCGGAAAGCAAACCTTTCCTCTGTGAAATTGTCTTGTAATGTCCATGGAAGCACAGCTCCATTCGGCCTGTGCAAATTTGCTGCCTTCCCCCCTCAGACTCAAACCATCTTGGATAAACTGAATATGGACATTAGCTCAGTGAAGAAATGTGTGAATTTTAGTGCTAATGAAAGGTGCCAGATTGAGCTAACAGTGTCTCAGCTTGAGATGTAATTCAAGGTGTTGCTTTTGAAGTTTAAAGCTCAAAAAGGTTTGGGTGAAAGCTACAAAAGAACCTCCCATCTCTCTCGCCGTGGGGTTGAAATCAGCTGAGGCACTCAAGCAAACAGTTCTGGGTAGGAATATGGGCTGCTTGGAGAATGGTCTCACTGGAAGGTCCTTCACATCAGAATTCACTTCCCCTGTTGGTCCAGTAGAACCCAAATTTGTCAACCTACAGGCCTTGGGGGAAAACTCATCTGTTCACACAGCTCCCTGCCACCCGCAAACAAATACCTTCAGGCCCCACCCAATGCCTTGGGAAGTCAATGGAAAGACTCCCAGCTTTGGATCAGGCCCTACTTCAATGCAAATTCACCCAACTGCTTCAAATCTCACAGTCTGGAAGATTTCAGCTGAGTAATGAAGAAGGAACCTTTCCCATGCAGCACTGCAGGTAATTTGGGTGCATCTCTTGGTGTCTTGCTTTGATAGACAGGTGCTTATTTTCTTATTTTACAGCATGAGCAAGGAGAAGAGGGAGCTGTGACAGACAATGACTCATCTCTCCCAGGTCATTAGGAAAACAGAGACGGGAGAAAGCTTTGGAAGATATTTTTGATGCCACTCAAACACAGTGGGCCCAATTCTCATTTAAACTAAGATCATTTTACCTCATTCATGCAGTGCAAAGAGGCCTTAAAGTTGGTGTAACTCTAACTCAGACCCTGTGAGTTTAAGGGTGAGATGAAAAAAAAAATCAAAAGTGCCTTTAAAAATAGGTTTTAATCTGATTTGGGACCACAAATGCTCTAATGACTTCATCATCATTATTTGGTTATTGCATGATGTCACCACAGGGCAGAGCTCAGATTGGTCGGGTGTCGTAATTGTGCATTTCTAGACATGAACATGTTTGTGATTCTTTTAAGCGTAACATTAACTGTGACTTTTCTGGGTTTAAAATTATTGTGATGGGGATAATTACAACCTCCCTGTAATGTAATTTATCCTAGATTATGGACACGTGTTTTCACAACTGCAATGCTCTCTTGATGTACTTTTTTTTCTGGGAAGACATACATTTATCTCAGTGTTTTTGCACTTAGCACTGAAATTGCTACAGCTAGTATTTTAATGAGATAAATGTCCACAGGGTGCTTGAAGGAGAGGACAGCAGGACTGCTAGGAGGAAGTAGCTGTTGGGGCTGCGATGTGAAAAACTAGGAAACTAAAAAGGAGTTTGCAGGGGAGTTGCTAATAGGTGTGAAAGAAAACAGAGGCCTGGATTCAGAGTCTGTAATAAAGCTGAGCTTCCCCAAGGTGTAGAAGAGAGAGACCTCGCGCCACAGGGAAAAATTCTCCCCGCTCATGGGTCAACAGATGGTCCATGCCAGCTGCTGCCTGTGCTGGGCCCTGCCCCTGGGAGTGAATTTCACCCTGCAGGAAGGCAGGTAAGTGTCAGCTGTACTTGGCAGTGTGCTAGCATGGAGACAGGCCCCACCCCTCTCATACATCATTGGACGGTGATGGGATGGGCAGGCCTGACCTCAATTCCACCCCTTTCTCCCTGAGTGGGGCGTGGCTGTGGATAGCTCAATGAGCCCAAGACTTGGGTGCCCCTTCAGGCAGTTCCAGGGAGAGGGCAGGGTGTGCAGGTCTGGCCCAGCCAGATGTGCATTGTTCATTGTCCCCCCTCTCCCTGGGAACCCTTGTGCACACACCTCTAGGTCAGGAGTCCACTGGAGCACATGGGGATAGCTCGAGCCCCCCAGCTTGGGATGGGGCGGAAGGGACACAGAGATGACAGGTCCTGAGCCCAACTCTACCTTCCCTTCCCCATCCCCTCCCCATATTTCCATGTCTCTCCTTGCTCTGGGTTGTGCCATCCTTTCTCCAGGGGAATGCTATCCATGGGCGAGTCCCCTCACCCAGCACAAGCAATGGTGATGGAGGGTCTTTGGCCTCTCCCTTTCCATGGGAAGGGGCTGCTCTCTGTCCTGTGGGAGTGACCGTGAACCCCACTTGGGCGGGCATTCCCCTGGGTTCTCATGACTTGGGAGCATGCAGGATCTGAAGGATCGAGGGAAGGTTCTGAAGTTCGCGTCTTTCAGTGCCCAAGTCTCTGGGGACCCCCTTAAAGGTCAGTGTAAGAGTTTGGGCCCCCATGAGCAGCCAATTATAAATGGGGGCGAGTCCTCCATATCTCCCAGCAATAAGGTAAATGACCAGAGTGGTGGATGCCCTGTCACTCCCAGCTACCGTGGCAGCATGCCAGGAGTGGCACTGCTGTCTATCCAGTGTACACAGTACCTTATGAAAGCCAATTATGCTAGTTAAGAGTCATAAAATACAAAGGCACACAATCCAGGAAATGCAGTATACTTTAAACGTACAGACACCTCTTCACACATTTATACCTACAGATATTGGAACACACAGTCTATTACAACACCAAATCAACCCAATAAGAGACATCAACCTCACACCTCAACAACCTTAACTCTGCCCTCTCTCTGTTTGATGCCACTGTTCATGCAAAATTAATCTTTAATTCCCACTGTTTGTGGTTCTGAATCTGGTTTCAGGAACCTTCACCAGGTGTAACAAATATGTATGTACATAATATTAATTTGTGGGTAAAAAATATGTTAAATGGGAGTTAAGAGTGTGAGAGTGCATATCAGTAATTTAAGGGTTATAAACATTACAAGGATGTTGAAATTAGAGCTGTGAAACTAACAGATTTTTCAATTCCCTGACCATTCAGAAAGATCAACACCAAAAAATATTGTTCCAAGATGAACCAAAAATGGTTGTTTTTGAAATTTTCAGTGTACCAAAAAGTAAAAAACAAAAACAACAAAAAAACCATTTTGAGTCAAACAAAATGTTTAATTTTGACATAATTGACGTGTTTTATTATGATTTTGACCATTTTTAATTGCTTTTTAAATAAAAGTAAAGGAAGTTTTGAAATGAAATATATTTTTGAACTGAAACATCAAACTGATTCATTTAGAATATGTCCAAATAAAATATTTCAATTTGGGGGTATCCTTTTTTAGGTTCTTTTTCAACCTAAACAATTTGGTGAAACTGACACAAATTCGCACAAAATTTCAGTGTCACTGAATCTGCATTTTTCACCAAAGAATGTTTTGGCTGAAAAACAAGCCGTTACAAGCGCAGAAAATTAAGAGTTAATCCAACAATGTTATGGCCTGGAAATGCACAGCGAAGGCACCAACTCTATTGCTATCTGGTAGTGATGCCATGAAAGAACCATGCAATTATCGCGAATGATCATGTTTGTGGTCCCAGTTTAGATTAATCTGATTTTCAAAGACACTTCTTCAGTCCCTGCACTGACTCGGGAACCCAAAGCACTATGGGAAAATTCATACACTCTCCAAGTACTCATGGCATGACTTTTCTCTGCAAATATCCATCAGAACAAACCCAGAGGCTCCCTGTCGTCCCATAACAAGATCTTGGACAGAGGCAGGAGCAGGCCCCACAACTGAGCTCTGCATTAACACTATATCCAGGAATAGCTCTGCTTCCATAGAAGACATGCTGTTCTTCAGAGCTGCCTGTAGCTGGTGGAGCTCCAAGTAAAGCTGGGACGGAGATGGGTTTCTTATCCCATGAAAATGTTCAAGGTTTTTGTAAAAATTCCCATTCCACATTGGGATGAAACCGAGACCTTTGGAATTTTTTTGTGAAAATTGAGAAAGACCCACCAGCCTACCACAGAATCGCCACTAGCCTGGGTTCCCAGCATGTGACCCTCAGCTATGGTTGAATAGACAGCAATGTCACTCAGCCAACCTTACCTCACTGGGATAGGGAGAATCAAGTCCTTCTGCTCTAAACACCTGCCTACAGGTCTCTCTCTCTTCCTTTCTCTGACCAGAGATGCCATCCATCCTCAGAAGCTTTTCCTGACAAAAGGTTCGTCCAAATGGATAGATTTCCACAAAATGTTTCAGTTTTGACAAATCAGTATTTCCTATGAAAAAAACTTTTTCGTCAAAATATTCCCAGCCAGATCTAGCTGCAAGCTGAGCCAGTCCTTCCTTCTCCCCAGTTCCTCATGGGTTTCGGCTCTGCTCATGTGTCCTCTAGCATAACTCTGCCTCTGTCGCTCTTCTGGGGCTATGAGGGCCAGCGAGGAGCCGTGAGCTGAGGAGCTGGTTCCTCCTTCTGTTGAAGACCTTCATGTGGCTCTTCTCCTCATTCCATGCTCTTGATCTCTGTCCATCTTCCAAGTCTTTGCCTCTCTGCAAGAGAAGAGTGTGGATAACCTCTCAGGTTTCTAGTTGAGTCAGCAGATGCTGCTACGTCATCTTTGCTGAACTACAGCGGGCAGTTGGAAGAATATGGAAAAGTTTCTGTCATACTGATCCGGGTGCCTGAAACCATCACAAACTTTTATGGTCAAAGCTCTCCCTGCCAGTGACTCCTGTGGAGAAAATTTGTTGCGGTGATAATCTCTGCATGTGAAATATGGTGTAATGCTAAGTCCTGTGTTGGAAACCAGCTGCCATAGCATCTCCTCTGCTGAAGACAGCTCTTAGGCTCAGCACTGTCTGTGGTCACTCAGTGATATTCACTATTTTCAATTTTTTTAGTCGTGTTGTTCTTGCCTGAGGAGACAATCGGTTTTATTAAATAATGTCAGTTCCTCGCAGTGTATTAATTCTGAGGTATCTACAGGCTGTGGTTTGTAAATAAAAGGGTTCTAAAGGAGGGAGGGATAGCTCAGTGGTTTGAGCATTGGCCTGCTAAACCCAGGGTTGTGAGTTCAATCCTTGAGGGGGGCATTTAGGGATCTGGGGCAAAATCAGTACTTGGTCCTGCTATTAAAAGCAGGGGGCTGGACTTTATGACCTTTCAAGGTCCCTTCCAGTTCTAGGAAATCAGACATCTCCATTAAAAAAAAAAAAGGTAACTCCCTGTTGAAAAAGCTGAAAAAAGTGCTTGTTTGAAATGCAGTAAACTCACAACTACCTAACTTCTCATCCTGGAGCTATTTTTGAGAATTCAAACCTGCCAGGCTTGTTAATTTCAAGTACTTTAAAAAAATATTCAAGGCAAAACAGAATTAGAAAATGGCAAAGGTCCCAGTAAAAGGAAAGTCCTGGTGTGAACTTAACTAAGGAGCTGCTCTCAGCACCTCTGGAGTGAATGAAAAACATCTCTCTCTGGCAGCAGAATGAAGTTGTCCTTGTTTATTCCACTTCAGTTTGCAGAAGCAGCAAAAATTCACATAGCGGATAAACATCAGTCACTGCCGGAGTTCCAGGCATCACACAGAGGCCAGCACTGAGTGAAGAAGGGAGACAGCACTGCAGGTGCATTTTTAATCATGCGCTTGGTAAGTTTCACAGGCAGGAAATATTTCATGTCAGTTATTGGATTTGTGAATGAACCTGCAGAACCCCCTTCTAAGTCATCTTGGTCAATGCAATTGGCAGCTCAGATCATCAGTACGGCCAGCCTGGCAGCCAGTGTATTTATTTATTTAGGAGACAAGAGTCCAGAATGGGGGATTCAGGAAAGGAATGTTGGGCTGGTGACAGGCATCCTGTCCCAGTTTCCCTGGAATTCAGAACATGAGAGGGACGTGGAGTCCTGGTGAAATTTCTCATTCTGCTGATCTCCTGGGGAACATCTGTTTTCTCTGGGGGAGAGAAGGGGGAAGGGGTATGGGTTTACTGGCCTGCTGATCCCATGAGCATTGTTCTTGTGGTCAGATGTCACTCATGCCAGTGCTCTCTGATTCAAGTGGAACCCTGCTTGTGTGAGTGAGGTCTAACTGGGAAAGTCCAGGCTACTGGGTAGCAGCTGCCTCCCTCAGTGTTTCCAACCTTGTTTCCAAGTTGTCCTGGTTAAACCAAGCAAGGGCATCCAGAAATCTGCATCCCACAATGAGTGCAGCGGTGACAACTATTCCTTGCACAAGATAATGTAGCTTTAAGAGGGGTCACCATTTAATTAACGACCATTATACCCCACAGTGTTATCAGGTAGGAGCTATGCTGAGTGTTCACTCAGTCACACCACTTCTCCAGACATGATGGGCCAGCTTTCAAACGTGGCTTCATACTGGCCTCTAGTTTTAGCCATCTAAAATTAGACGCCTTCCCCTCCGCCCCCAAAAATTAGGCACTGGATTTTAGTGCTTCCTACAACTGCTGTGGGCCAAATTCTGCTTTCACTGCCACGAAGTGGTCCATTGAATTCTGCACATTAGCTTGGTTATATCTCTGAGCAGAATCCTGGGACATTTAGCAAGGACTGCACAAGCGGAGTTCCTGTGGATTTATCACTGCCTCCAAGGTCTGGTCTATACTACCCACCTGAATCAGCGGGTAGAAATCGACCTCTCGGGGATCGATTTATCGCGTCCCGTTGGGACGCGACAATCGATCCCCGAATCGGCGCTCTAACTCCACCAGCAGAGGTGGTAGTAAGCGCCGCCGACAAAAAGCGGCAGAAGTCGATTTTGCCGCCGTCCTCACAACGGGGTAAGTCGGCTGCAATACGTCGAATTCAGCTACGCTATTCACGTAGCTGAATTTGCGTATCTTAAATCGACTCCCCCCTGTAGTGTAGATGTACCCCAAGAGAGTTGCTGTGCCGTACAGTAGCTGCATTATCAGCCCCAAATGATCATAGAATCATAGAATCATAGAATATCAGGGTTGGAAGGGACCTCAAGAGGTCATCTAGTCCAACCCCCTGCTCAAAGCAGGACCAATTCCCAGCTAAATCATCCCAGCCAGGGCTTTGTCAAGCCGGGCCTTAAAAACCTCCAAGGAAGGAGACTCCACCACCTCCCTAGGTAACGCATTCCAGTGTTTCACCACCCTCCTAGTGAAATAGTTTTTCCTGATATCCAACCTGGACCTCCCCCACTGCAACTTGAGACCATTGCTCCTTGTTCTGTCATCTGCCACCACTGAGAACAGCCGAGCTCCATCCTCTTTGGAACCCCCCTTCAGGTAGTTGAAGGCTGCTATCAAATCCCCCCTCATTCTTCTCTTCTGGAGACTAAACAATCCCAGTTCTCTCAGCCTCTCCTCATAAGTCATGTGCTCCAGACCCCTAATCATTTTTGTTGCCCTCCGCTGGACTCTTTCCAATTTTTCCACATCCTTCTTGTAGTGTGGGGACCAAAACTGGACACAGTATTCCAGATGAGGCCTCACCAATGTCGAATAAAGGGGAACGATCACGTTCCTCGATCTGCTGGCAATGCCCCTACTTATACAGCCCAAAATGCCGTTAGCCTTCTTGGCAACAAGAGCACACTGTTGACTCATATCCAGCTTCTCGTCCACTGTGACCCCTAGGTCCTTTTCAGCAGAACTGCTACCTAGCCATTCGGTCCCTAGTCTGTAGCAGTGCATGGGATTCTTGATGCCCATTTGATAGTGCTAACTTTACAACTAATGCATCAGCCATTGCTGGACCTCTGCTCCCACTGAGGGAAGGACTCAGCAGCCTGCCAAAAAGGGCCTGAGACTGTTTCAAAGGCTTGGCAGCAGCGGGAGAGAAGTGGCTGGCAGCTCTAATTGGCTCTAACTAGTATCTGGGGCCAAATTTGGCTCTTGTTCCACTGCTATAAATCCAGAGTAATGGCGCTGACATCAGTGGAGTCATTCCAGATTTACACTGTAACTGGAGCACAATTTGCTCCCATGTTATTAAAAGTCTCTGGGGTATTGCTTGGGCCTAGGGCTCGGTGAGGCCTGGTTGGTGATGGGATCATGAGGCTGGGAGTTAGCCGGCCTCTGCAGCCTGTCTCAGAGCTTTGTGTTCAAGTGAGCTGGAGCTGAGAGGAATCTCCAGGGAATCCTAGCTGTGGCGTATCCCTGCCCTTGGGACGTGCTAAGATGGGGTGTCTCTGCCCCTAGCTCACTACAGGCAGCTGGCAGGAGGCACAGGAACTTCTGCACAGTTGAGGAGGAGGCACATCCTTTCCCTACCCTAAAGACCTTCTGAGCATGGAGAGGGGGTGATGGCCACCAACTCCCCACCCCTCAATTCTCACCCCCGGCTCTCACTGCGGACGGTTCAGGTCTCTTCTTGGATACATTGATGAGCCGCTCCCCCCCGGACACTGTGTTCAGTTCTGGTCGCCCCACTGGAACCGGACAGGAGGGGATCAAAGTTAGGCAATGAAAGTGATTCCAGGCAGGAGGGACTGAAAAGAATGAGACAGTTCAGATTACAGACAGTTAATGAGTAGGGTGACATGACGCAGGTGTACGGTATGAAATGAGGGAACAAGAGGCAGCATGGCCTAATGGACAGAGCACTAGACCTGGACTCAGCAGAGGTGGGTTCTGTGACCTGGGGTAAGTCACTGCACCTCCCTGTGTCTCAGTTTCTCCATCTGTAAAGTGGGGATAATGATACTGACCTCTTTGTAAAGCACATTGAGTCTGCTGCTGAAAAGCACTAGAGATGATCTACGTATTATTATCTGATTAACGATCCAGAGGAGGTCAGCTGGGCATGGCCATTCACCCATTCTTCTAGCACAAGAAAATGGAGGCATTGAAAAGCAACCAATTTAAAACTGATAAATGGAAGTATTTTTTACATAATGGGTATTTAGCCTATGGAACTCCCTGCTACAAGATATCACTGAAGTCAAGTACTTAGTGTCAAAACAAAGATAAGACATTTATATGGATAATAAGTTCCCTCTCATTCCTGATCCATTTATATGGATAATAAGTGCCCTCCTGTTCATAGATTTCAAGGCCAGAAGGGACCACTATGACCATCTAGTCTGACCTCCAGGATAATGCAGGCCAGAAAACCTCCCCAATATAATTCCTAGAGCAGATCTTTTAGAAACACATTAAATCTTGATTTTAAAATTCTCAGTGATGGAGAATCCCCACAACCCTTGGTAAATTGTTCCAATGGTTAATTACCCTCATTGTTAAAAATGTTTGCAGTGTGAATTGGTCTAGCTTCAACTTACAGCCATTGATCATGTTATACTTTTCTTGTTACACTGAAGAGCCTATTATTAAATATTTGTTCCCCATGGAGGTACTTACAGACTGTGGTCAAGTCAACTGTTAACCTTCTCTTTGTTGAGCTAAATAGATTGAGCTCCTTGAGTCTTTCACTATAGGGCAGGTTTCATAATGCTTTAATCATTCTCATGGCTCTTCTCTGAACACTCTCCAATTGATCAACATCTTCCTTGAATCGTGGGCACCAGAACTGGACACGGTATTCCAGCAGTGCCAAATACACAGGTAAAATAACCTCTCTACTCCTACTTGAGATTTTCCTATTCATGCATCCCAGGATCACATCAGCCATTTTGGCCACAGCATCACACTGGGAGCTGTTCAGCTGAATATCCACCATGGCCCCAAATCTTTTTTTAGAGTCTCTGCTTCTCAGGATACAGTCCCCCATCCTTAATTATGGCCTGCATTCTTTGTTCATAGGTGTATACACTTACATTTAGCCAGATTAAAACATATATTGTTTGCTTGCGCCCAGTTTACTAAATGATCCAGATTGCTCTGAAATAATGACCCGTCCTCTTCATTATTTCCCACTCTCCCAATTTTTGTGTCATCTGCAAACTTCATCAGTGATGATCTTATGGTTTCTTCAGATCACTGATAAAAATATTAAATAGCATTGGGCCAAGAATCAATCCTTGCGGGACCCCTTGGGAACCCATCTGCTTGATGATGATTCCCTGTTTACAGTTACACTTTGAGACCTATAGATCAGCCAGTATTTAATCCATTTAATGTGTGCCAGGTTAATTTGATATCTTTCTAGGTTTTTTTAAATGTTGTACAGAACCAAGTCAAACGTGTTACAGAAGTCTAAGTCGATCGTGTCAACACTAGGATCTTTGTCAGCCAAACTTGTAATCTCATCAAGAAAGAGATCAAGTAAGTTTGACAGGATCTGTTTTCCATAAACTCACGTTGATTTGCATTAATTACATTCCCTCCTTTAATTCTATATTAATCGAGTCCCATATCAGCTGCTCTGTTATCTTTCCCGGGCTTGATGGCAGGCGTAAATTTACCTAGGTCATCTTGTTTATTCTTTTTAAAATCTGACACAACATTAGTTTTCTTCCAGTCTTCTGAACTTCCCCAGTGCTCCAAGATTTATTGAAAAAGCAACATTAACTATCCAGCAAACTCCTCAGCCAGCTCTTTTGAAACTCTTGGATCCAAATTCTCTGGACCTGCTGATGTAAAAATATCTTACTTTAATAGTGTCTGTTTAACATCCTCCAGAGATACTAGTGGAATAGAAAGAGTATTTTCATCACTACGTGATAAGACTATACCATCTGTTTTTTCCCCAAATACAGAACAGAAATATTTATTGAAGACTTCTGCCTTTTCTGCATTATTATTGATAATTCTACCATTTCCATCTAGTAGTGAACCAAGACCATTGTTAGGATTCTTTTTTTCCACTTCCCCTCCCATTGGCCATCGCAGGGACCACCCATCCGCTATCACATAACAGCCCTGTGGCAGTAACAGCAGTTGCTGACACAGCAAAGTGCCCTCCGGGGCGTGTTTTATGTGGTTTTGGTGTCTTTACTGCAATAAGCGTTGGTTTTTAAAAACCTCGGTCCCCATCACTGCTGCACATCACCACCCCGTGAGCTGGCCTGTTCTCTCTGCTGGAAGAACGCAGTTTGGGACTCACTGGGTTTAGTCACCCCAGTATTAGACATAAGCCCTGTTATGGCAAAAAACAAGCCAGGCTCTGCAAAGGCAGGAGATGAAAACTTTGCCTTCCTAGCTGTTCTGTTTCCTTTGCACGCTCTAAGCAGCAGCAGCAGCTATAGCCCTGAGCAGCCCTGCAGCATTACCACGTGCCTTGTGAGCAAAGGGAGAGGACATGGAAAGGTTCCTGATCAGGTACTCAGGATTCCATCACACCCTCTTGGATCTCGGCTCAGGCCCCTACGGCGGTTTCTTGTTCTTTGCTGCTGGCCTGCAGACAGACAGCCGCTGACAATGCTCCTGTCACCTGTGTCTGGGTCCATCTTCACACAGCCTCCTGCTTTAGATGTGAACCCAGGCTGAGTCCAATGTTCCCTTTGTTCTGTCTCCTACCAACCATGTTCCAAACATACTCAGAGCCCCTTTGGGGCACTCACAGAGAGCACAACAATCCTGAGCCTTGATCTCACACCATGACTGAGAACAGAGGGTGGCCCAATCTTATTTAAAAATTCTATGGACCCCTCTGAACTTCCTAAAATGTTTGGCTCAGACCTTGAGTGTGGATTCAGATCAGAACTTAACTGAATCCAGCCGGCTCTCCTGTGCTAGGTGAGATGGGCCCAAATCTCAGTCCAGCAGCTGGTTCCAGCTCCCCAATCCTGGAAACAGCCCTAAGGGTTGCTTTAAATTATGCCAGTTGGAAACAGTCCCCAATGGGCTCCTGCCAGCTGTGCACTGCAGGAGTGCAGTGCAGCCCAGCCAGTGTATGGGAATCAGGCACTGTTCTTGATGGAACTGTCCTGTGCCTAATATTTTGTCTACAGGCCTGTCAGTCAGGTGTCTTCCATGAGCCCACTGAAAAAAGCCTGGGTCAAAACTGAAAGCAAGCATGTTCTTTCACATTGTAACTACTGGGGCTGCCCCTCATACCAAGCCCCCAGGGTGCCAATAATGTGGCAGGTGCACTGTGACTCAGACACAAGCACTGTGGGTGCTTCAGCAGCTTGTTCTTTTAGGCACTGGCCCTGTTGGGCCCCACACCCACTCAGACACCTGGCTAAGGGGAAGGGTATTTACTAAAGCTGGCAGGCAGGGGAAGGGTGCAGGTACCCTAGCTCTGGAGGCTTTTCCAGTTCCAAGTGAGCTGTATGGTGCCCTCTCCAGTCCCGGTCTCTATTCGAGCAACTAAACATTTGCAGGTTTCCAGCCTGCTCAGTTAATGTCTCTCATTGGGCCCCTCTGCATTGGCTCCCTGCCCACTGCTGCTGCACCCCCATCAGTCCCACACAGACCCACACCCCATGGTAGCGTCCAGCAGTCACACCCAACACAAAACCAGCCACTTCCTGATGGAGGACCTTTCCCGCTACCTGGCCAGGGTAAAGAGATATGCAATGGGAGGAGGCTGATGGGAGTTGTAGTCCCTTGCTTAGCAGATCCATCACAACGTCTAGTAATAGCAGCCCTTCCGCTAAGGGAGGGTGACCTGCTTATAAACAGATAGAATGGATCAAGGGATGAGAATCCAGGGCAAATGTGGGGTACAAGCGTTAAGAGGTCTGGGAAGGGCTTTGTCTTAGCACATATGGGATTAGGTTCTGCCACCAGTACAAACTATCAGAGGGGCCGTTAATTTCCTTAACATATTGCCACACATGCAGGAGAGGTGCTGCAAGGACGTGTTTGCTTAGATCCCCAAAATGTTTGACTATAAGGCCTTAATCTTTAAAGGTTTTCACTAGATTGGGGAGACCCAACTCTACCAGGGCCACCTCAAGGGCTACTTCTATATTCTTTAGGGCTGGTTGTCCTATGTGCTGAGCACCTTTCCCTCCCCAAGAGTTGAGAATACTCAGGACCTGCCAGGATCAGGCCACTAATGAATAGCCCAAAGGTTGCGGAGATACGTGCTCAGCTCTGAACTACTGAATGAATTATCAGTGTCACAAAGAGTCGTGTTCGTTGCTTTGCCAATTACCAAGTAGTGACTTTCAATGTTTGTCAAATAAGGAATAAAAATAATATTGAAAAGGAAACTATTGAAATATTGAAAACTGTGCCAAATCCCATCTTTTTTTATTTTAGTAATAACAGTAATCAATGGAGCTGAGTAAATAATTTGCAGCAAATAAAGTATTCAATTAATTTTGTCCTTGTTCTTGCATTTTCAGCAGATTGCAAAATCATTGCATTTTTTTGTTTGTAATTATTTCTGAATTTATTCCATGACTAAATCCACAGAAATATTTGTTTGCAATGCTGTTGTAGCCATATTAGTCCCAGGATATTAGAGAGACAAGGTAGGTAAGGTGAGGTGATATCTTTTATTGGACTAACTTCTGTTGGTGAAAGAGACGCTTTCAGGCTCCACCGAGCTCTTCTTCAGGTCATGAAGTCCTAGTATAGAGCCATCTTTCCGAGCTGGCTGCTATACATAACGAACAAAGCACGAAGTGCAAATCTGACAACTGATCAGAGCATTTGAAAATGCCGTCTAGCATCTGAGCTAAAACCTCACTTTCTGCAAGTATCCCTAGCCCTATATTAGTGCTGCTCCGAGAAGGCAAGGGAAATAGTCAGTGCTAGAGCCGGACACACTACTCCGGCATGCAGATTTGCGTTACCTATTTTACCTACTGCCTCTAACAGCCCCACAGCCAGGCTCTCTAGACACCAGGCACAGGAGCTGGTAGGGCAACGTCAAAGAACTAGCAGGGCACCAAAGTAGCCTCTCTCTGTGACTCTCTCTCTCTCTCTCTCTCTCACACACACACACACACACACACACACACACCCATGCAGCCCGAACAACGCTCTTCCTCTTACAGGTTGTTGCAACCCATAATCTGTTGCTGTGATGTGGCACTAATAACCTCGCCTGAGTCTTGGGAGCCTGTTTCTATGGCCATTTTCAGAGCAGTGGCAGCAGCTCTGCAGTAGCAGACATGCAGACGGTGAGCTCTCTGCACACGCAGTGCCGGTTCAGTGCGGCCGTGTCCTGCCACAGGAGATATTCCTATTGACGCTCAGTGCCTAAACGGCATTGTCAGTCCAGGCCAGACATGCAGCTTCCTGGTGCAGGAAAGGTGGGTGCAAACAGTCTTCTTTCCTGGGCTGCTGTCTGCAAGAGAAAAGCAGCACATGTTGGGAGCTTTGCTCTTAATGACATGCTGTGGTCCTGTTTTCAGGAGGCTTTGAGAGAGTTTCCAGCAATCAGACTCCCAGGAGCAGTGTGAGAAGTCATCCCAGTCCCAGGGCTCTGGAGCAGCAGGTTGGTAACCAGCAGAGCTCCAGAGAGAGAACAGCCAAGACCAAGGGCCAGTAAACATGGGCCCCTCTGCAGGTCACATTGTGCAACTGGTTCATTAAACGGCAGCTTGATTGCTAAATTCCCAGCAGGAGGCAAAGTGGGGAGAGGGAGATAGGGGGTAGGAGGAATAAAGGGCAAAGGGGGGGGGAAGGACAGGTAGCAGCAATGAAGGGGGGCAGAGGACAGAAAGGAAAGTTTGGGAACATGAGCAAGAGATATAGAGAGGAAAGGAGACAGCAGTTAGAAGAGATAGGAGGAGAGATACGGGAGGTCTAACTAGCTAACCATCATCCAGCCGTCACTGTGTGATTTCTGGGTGCCAATGAAATTACACAAACTTCCAGCCACAGACATCTGGCTTGCAATCTCTATCCCTCCTGGGAGCACAGTGGTGGGTTGGCCTCCAGGGTTTAAAAGACACTTTAATTCATGTTTTCCTCTTCCTTTTCTGTTCCCCTTTCCTTCCTTCTCGGGCTTCCCGCTGGGGGAAAAGGGAAAGCTAGTCACTGCCTCGGGCTGGGCTCCCCAGGCTCCTGGGCTCCATTGCTGTCTCTAGTGGCCTCTCTTCTTGGGCAAACTCCCCCCTCCCCCCTGCCCAGTGGCCAGTTTCACCTTTTGCAGCTCCCCTTCTCCAGGCAGAGCATGCTCTGCAGGTGCCCCTGATTGGCACTGTCAGAGGGCAGGGACACTCGTTGGGCTTGCTGTCAGTGGGGATCTTTGAGGATCTGGGCCTTGCAGTCTGAACAGATCACACATACCCAGGGCGGGGAACAGGAAATCACATATAAACAGAGGGATGCAATCTCTTTGGGCAGGGTATGTGTGTTTGTGTGTCGTGTTCCTTCCACAAGCGGCAGAGTCAGGGCGACCAGATGTCCCAATTTTATAGGGACAGTCCTGATATTCAGGGCTTTTTAATATATTATCACCTATTACTCCCCACCCCCGTCCCGATTTTTCACACTTTCTATCTGGTCACCCTAGGCTGAGCGCAAGGAGGCAGAACCCAAACACTGGCTCCCGGTTTCCTTGTGGCTGGGCTGGTTTTTGGACAGTCTTATTCGTGTCAGAGGGGTCTGGAGGAACTGAAAATGCCAGGCTGGCCCTTGGGAGCTGTTATGACCTCATGTTTTCTGTGCCCCGGGCTCAGGTACCTGCTGCCACTACCAAGCTTTATGCTTGGAAATTTGGCCTCATGTCTCCCCTCCCTCCGCCCCCTGTATCCCAAGGGTCCTGTCCCCAGCAGCAGGGTGCTTGCTGATAAATAGGGTCAGTGCTCTTCAAAGGCCACTGCAAGAAAACCCGGCCACCACCACTGCATCCCAGACTGAGTTAACGAACTCTGACTTTACTGCTTTCAGGCAAACCCACAGATGAGCTCAGTTGCTGGCATGTAGAGGTGTCCTCTTTACTCTCCACAGCACAGTACAAGCGTGCTACAGATCCCGGTTCACATTTCCTTCTCAGAAGCTGCAGGGTCCTCCGTCCTCTGACGGTGCTCTCAATGCCATCTCCCTGTAGCCTGGACCCATACACTCCTCCTAGTCTCTGGTGTCTTGAGAGTCCCCTGACAGCACCTTCCTCAAGCTCCTCGCCCACCTGCTAGCATCTGAACAAACACCCCAAGGTGGCACCTAGCAATCACATTGGCCTTTCCAGAGTCCTGTGTCCCCCAACACACAGGTTTTCCTTTCGACAGCCGCATATATAAACTACCATTAACTCAGCACAAGTGCCCCACAGGAGCCAGGCAACCCCAGGATGCAAACCCAGCTCTGCACAAAGCGAAGGTGCCTGTGTTTTATTTTACAATCTTCCAAGCCATTCCATAGCTCCCAAGGAGCTAGTCCGTGAGCCACAGAACTCCTGTCCCTTATCTGCACACACTTGCCAGGACGTCTGTCTTAAAAATAATACCAGACAAATCTCTCCCTCCTTTGAACGTGGTAAGAGTGGGATGGAAACAGCAACTGTTTAGATCTCACCCAGCAGCTGAAAAGTTTCAAACCTTGCTAGGAACAATGCAGACTTGCTAAACCGCTGCTGCTCCGAGCGCTGCTTTCATTCAAAGGGAACCATTCTGCTACTCCAGGCTGCAGCAGAGTTTGATCTTCCCAGGATTTCTGTTCAGATCTTTCCAGAACAGAACTCAGAGCAGGTTGGGTTTTTTTTACAAAGTTTCCCTGTGAGAGGTTGGCTCTTTCCTTTCACCGTTTGCTCTCCTCCATCTCTGCACACCCATGCAACGAGCCCCTCTCATGGGCAGTGGGCTCTGCAGAGGCACCTGGAGTCCTGCTCAGCACTCATGCAATGTGAGATTTTCAGGGACCAGGGGGGGAATCTATAAAAACTTGACTCCTTCTTTGTCTTTCCATGCACCACTGCGCCCCCTGCTGTGTGATGCTGTAAATGCAGAAGCCGTGTCTTGGTCCCCACTAGATAGTGTGGGCAGCCCTAGGCCATCGCACAGAGGGTGTGGCCAGAGGGCCTCTGTGCTGCAGCAGTCGCCAGCGACCGCAATAGCCCCTTGCAGCTGAACAGAGCTTAGAGCAGCCTCAGGCAAACCAGACCTCAAATCAGGGTGGTGTAAGGCTAGCGACAGCCACCTTTGCCACCCCATGGGTCCTGAAGATGGGGCCCAAAGCCCCTATGATAGGGCTCTGCCCATGACTGGTGGGTACTGCATAGCTCACAAGGGGCTCCAGCTGTCAATAGCGGCAGACTTTCAGCCCTTTGCAGATAAGGGGAAATCATTTTTACAGTGCCTAAGTGACTTAGGAACCTAAGTCCCTTTTGATGTTAATGAGACTTGGGCTCCTTAGTACCTAAGACCCTGCTCCAGTGGAAGTTAGGTGCCTAAATACCTTTGGGGATCTGGGTTAAGTCCCTTTTGAAACTGGGACTTGGACTTTAAAGTCACTTAGGTGCTTTTGAGACTATTAGCCAAGGTCCCCAGGCCTCCTCCCAAGCCAGACACACACATACACCCCCCTGCCCCAGCAAGCCCTCTGTACAAAACTGCCTGGCTGTACACACAGACTTCCTGCACCAGTCCCTCCAGCAAAGCCCTTCGAGTCAGCCTTTCCCTACTTGTCTGGGCTTTCCCACGTGAAATATGGGAGAGGTCAGATCCGAGGGCTACTTGGCTAGGATACAGGCATTATTTTAGCCATGCAGGCAGTGACACTGAGTCCAGTCCGTGCTGTGAGCCCAGTCACAGGGCCGATTCTGGGGTCTTTGGAGGCTTTTCCACGGACACACATGACCCAGGGCCAGAAGAGCTCTTGTGAGAGACAGCCAGCATGCCCAATAATGTCCTGCCGGGGTTAAACTCACATCAAGAGACCGTGCACATCTGCAGTACTGAAAAGCCGCTGGGCTGTGGAGCCGTGATTAGATTGAGACACTGGGATTGTATCGATTTCAGCTGTTAGCAAAGTTGTCATTAAGTTAAAAGAGGCTTGAGCGATGGTGGGGAGCAGAGGTTGCAGCTGCCTCCCAGCACAGTTCAAATAACTGAATTCCAGAGAAGGGCATTAGCCGCTGCCTACAAAGGGCCCAGCTGCATTAAGCCCAAACAGGCTTTGTGGGGAAGCATCAATGTTTAATGTGCAGAACGAGCGTCACTGCTCCTCACCGCTGCAAAGCGGATGGTTCGCTTAGAAATTGGAGACTGATACATGAAGCTGTGTCTCCTGTGTCACCTTGAGGGGAAAGGGTCCCTCATGCCTGGGAAAGGAAGATGCAGGAGTGGATCAAAAAGGACTGGGCAGATGGGTCTCTCGCCTGTCTACTTACATGGCCCTCATCCCCACAACCCTGAGCACATCGCAGTCATTAATGGCTCTTATCTTACAGATTGGGGGCTGAGAGAGACCTGGGACCAGAGCCTCACAGGTATTCAGGTGGGAGTTAGGTGCCAAAAACACCTCTGGAGACCTGAACCAAAGAGATTTGCCCCATGTCACATAGGGAGGCTGTGGCAAACCCAGGAACTGGTGTGCTTGGTTACTGCTCTGAACACAGCCCAGGGGATGCAATGATGCCCAGCTACCACAGTGACTGGGGCATTACAAACATCTGGAGAGCTAGGTAATAAGGCAGGAAGCTGGGATGCATTGGGTGACCTATGCTGGTGACCTTGGACCATTCCACCGCCCTATGCCTGTTGGCAGCAGTATTAGTAGAGGCTCCAAGTGTTGAATGGGCCACGATGGCTGACCTCCCCTGGGCAGCGTTGAAGCAAAGGGAAACTGAGTACAGGGTCATGTGTGAAGGAAACGTACCCGACTGCTGTCCTCACTGAGCCTGTCCTGTGGACGAGGGGACTCCAGCCTCCACCAGCTCTAAGCTCATTATACAAAACAAGAATGGGCTGAGCCCCATGTGAGAGAGACCCAAAGCCCAGGCACTTCAGGCAATAAGATCCCAGGGGCAGAGAGACAGGAGAGAGCATTTTTATTAGAAAAGCTTCACGTGAGAAAATTCAAGATGCTTGGGCTGGAGAGGAAAACCATCTTGCAACCAGACTGCGTCATAAAGCGTGGCCATCCCTTTAACCCAAGCCAGAGGAGCACTGTGAGGTGCAGAAATAGAGGCTGCATTTGAATCTCTCGCTTCCCTGCTGCAACTGGGGCTGAATCTGGGGAAACTTATTTCTGTCTCTGAGAAGGGCTCTGACCATTGAGGCGAATGGCGGAACGCTCCTGCCCATCATTAGCTGCTGCTGCTGCTCTTGCAAAAGAGAAATAATTGATAAGTAGGAGGCAAGCAATCTGACACACTCTGCTAAAATCCTTTAACCCATGGGCGGGCTGCGCTGAATAGGAACATTTCTCACCTCTGCAGAATGAAATTCATAGTAAAGAAGAACAATTACTGAAACAGGGCTGTGTTTTCTGACACACTTGGACTGGAATATTAGCTGAACCCCACAAATATGTCCTCCACCGTACTCCCCAGCATGGTGCCTTGTCCTTCTAACCTCCTCCAAGGGTGTTCAGTAGGGTTTGGAATACATGGGTGGGGAGGGGGCAAAGCAGACAGATGAGCACTTGGATCAATTCTTCTTTGGCCCTGTGAACTAAGCAAATCCTCTCTGGAAGTCACTGGGGAAAGATAAAGGTAGAATCCTGCAATGTGTTGGTTTTCTAAACACTTTTCTCTCTACAGCCACGGTGGTTAGGAAGATATATCTTTAACAGAAAAGTCAGAACACATTGCAAGAAGAAAGTGAGCAGAGTTAAAGAAGATGGATGAAAATACTTATGCAAATATAGCTTTCCGTGCTGTCAAGAAACTCACCACGACACTCATTTATTACTCTATTAAGACAGCAGATGGCAAACTGCTAATGAATGTGAAAGACATCAAGAATTGCTATAAACAAACAGAACGATGCTAGAGGGGGCATCAAGGAATTTGTGAAGAATGCCACAGATTGGAGCAAAAGTTAAGCAAACTCCCACCGCTTTAAGAGAAGTTCCATTGTTGCGGACAGGAAATGAAGCAAGATTTTAAAAGATCAGACTGGGGAAGACACCAGAACACACTGAGCATTTTCAGCTCCTAAAAAGGGCTGCTGGGGTTATCTAATTAGTGTTCACAATCTCTCTCATGGCATATGAAAGAACTGGTAGAAATCATGCCCAGTATTGTTCCCCACTGCTGCTTGAATTCTCTATGCTGTGTGTTTGCATTAGGATTGGGCAAACTGGATTAGCAGCTACCAACCCCCTTGAACCATCAGCTGTTACTGAACCAAATTTGAAACCAACCATTTGTAAGGTTGTTATGAATTGTTCTTATGGTTTGTTATTTATATTGCAGCTGAACCTACAGACCCCACATGAGATCAGGGCCACAAGGTGCTACTCTCTATACACAGACACAGCTCCTTCCCCAGAGAACTCCCAGTCGAAGCAAATAAGGGGTGGGCAGGACATCCAAAGTACAGAGAGGTGAGTGACTTACAGCAGTTCAATGGCAGTCAGAATTAGAACCAAGGGGTACGTCTACACTACCCGCCAGATCGGCGGGTAGCGATTGATGTGTTGGGGATCGATTTATCGCATGTAGTGTAGACGCGATAAATCGATCCCCAATCGCTCTCCCGTCGACTGCTGAACTCCAGCTCGGTGAGAGGCGGAAGCAAAGTCGATGGGGGAGCGGCAGCCGTCGATCCCGTGCCGTGAGGACGTGAAGTAAGTAATTCTAAGTCGATCTAAGATACGTTGACTTCAGCTACACTATTCTCGTAGCTGAAGTTGTGTATCTTAGATCGACCCCCCTCCCCTAGTGTAGACCCGGCCAAGGTCTCCTGACTCCCATTCCAGTGCCCTACTCACTAGGCCATGCTACCTCTCAAATGGTTACTCGTTTGGTTTCCATCTGGAAACCTTGTGAGACTCCTCAAGCCCTCATCTGCAGGTGTCCAGATTCCTTTCATTTGACCTATTGCTCCCTCAGTTAATTAGCAGCAGTTTCCACCATTGGTCTATGCAAAACAGTATTAGCGAGATTATAAAGCCCAAGCAGAAATGGGTGGCACGGACACTTCTGAGGAGGGGTATGCACTAGGAGTGGAATTCATCTCTGCCTGAGAAAAGAGAGTCTTTGAAAAATTAGACTTCTCTCTTTCAACCTCAGTTTAAACACCCAACACAGCAAGGTCTGTTAACCAAATGAAGCCTTTCTAATCAGGAAAGTGCCCCCGCAGAGGGAGATAGTTTTATAGTTAATTCATTCTGGGCTCCATAATAAGGAACATCACAGGTCTCAAAATACTGATCTGGGAGGAAGGAAACCTTAAAATGATGGAAGCATTTCACAAACTCCAGTACACTTTCTTTTCCCTCTGTTGGCACAGTCATAAGTAACCCATGACAGCTGGGGTGCAGAGGACTTCCTGTGTTATTATTATGTTTGTTTGATTATATTATGGTAGCACCTTGGAGCCCTAATCATGGATCCAGACCCCACTGTGTTAGGTACTGTACAAACACAGAACAAAATCATAGAATGTCAGGGTTGGAAGGAACCTCAGGAGGTCATCTAGTCCAACCCCCTGCTCAAAGCAAGACCAATCCCCAGACAGATTTTTGCCCCAGATCCTTAAATGGCCCCCTCAAGGATTGAATTTACAACCCTGGGTTTAGCAGGCCAGTGCTCAAACCACTGAGCTATCCCTCCCCCAATAACAGGCCTTGCTCCAGGGCCTTTAGAGGATCTTCCTCCAGTACTTAGGAGAACTCATTGGACCAATGGTGCGGCTGCTGCCACTGGGATCAGCCAATCCATATTTCATGAGCTACAGCAAATACAACATGACAGGCCCAAAGGCATTTACTGTAGACATTACAAGACAAACCACTAAGGTAAAATGGAGTTGAATATGAGGATATATATCAGTAATTTAAGAGTAAAAAAACATTACAGGGATGTTGTAAATATCCCCAAACCAGGTTGTAAATCCATGAAATTCAGAGTTAAGGTTACACTTAAAAGAAATTCAAACATGTTAAGGTCTGGGAATGCATAGCTGTGGCACCCAAACAACCTTAACTCTGCCCTGCCACGCATTAACCATATTATGAAGGCCTTTGTGTGTTTGTGGCCCCAGATTACAGGGCAGAGTTAAGGCTGCTAAGAGGCAAGGTAGGAACTCACTGCTACAAGGTTTTGCTGAGTCCAAGAGGTTACCGGGATTCAAAAAGAGGGTTGGATATCATATGGATAGCCAGAATACCCTGTTACATCAGAAAAAACAAAAGGGGTGTGAACCCTCATGCTAAAAGTGCATAAACCAGTTACTAACTACCTGGGATTAGAAAGAAACTTTCTCTATGAGCAGGTTATTACATACTTGTTGATTACAATTCTTGCACCTTCCTCTGCAGGATCTAGTCCGGGCCTGTCAAGGCTGCTTCCCCACTCTGAACTTTAGGGTACAAATGTGGGAGCCTGCATGAAAACTTCTAAGCTTAACTACCAGCTTAGATCTGGTCCGCTGCCACCATTCCCAAGCTAATTCCCTTCCCTGGGAAGCCTTGAGAAACTCTTCACCAATTCCCTGGTGAATACAGATCCAAACCCCTTGGATCTTAAAACAAGGAGAAATTAACCATCCCCCTCCTTTCTCCCACCAACTCCTGGTGGATCAAGATCCAATTCCCTTGGATCTAAAAACAAGGAAAAATCAATCAGGTTCTTAAAAAGAAGGCTTTTAATTAAAGAAAAAAGGTAAAAATCATCTCTGTAAAATCAGGATGGAAAATAACTTTACAGGGTAATCAAACTTAAAGAGCTCAGAGGACCCCCCTCTAGCCTCAGGTTCAAAGTACAGCAAACAGAGATAAACTCTCTAGCAAAAAGGTACATTTACAAGTTGAGAAAACAAAGATAAAAACTAACACGCCTTGCCTGGCTGTTTAATTACAAGTTTGAAATATGAGAGACTTGTTCAGAAAGATTTGGAGAACCTGGATTGATGTCTGGTCCCTCTCAGTCCCAAGAGCGAACAACTTCCCAAACAAAGAGCACAAACAAAAGCCTTCCCCCCCCCCCCAAGATTTGAAAGTATCTTGTCCCCTTATTGGTCCTTTGGGTCAGGTGTCAGCCTGGTTACCTGAGCTTCTTAACCCTTTACAGGTAAAAGGATTTTGGAGTCTCTGGCCAAGAGGGATTTTATAATACTGTACACAGGAGAGCTGTTACCCTTCCCTTTATAGTTATGATAGGGCCACTGTCAGAGACAGGATGTTGGGTGAAAGAGACTATTGATCTGGTCTGGAATGGCCGTTCCTGTGTGCCAAGCTACCATGTAACATAGCAAGAGAGAAAATTCTGGTAGGGTTGTCTTAGAATCTTCAGGTTCCATCTGTTCGGAGCGATACCATTGTAAATCAAGAGTAATTCCATGGCAGTCAGAGGCGTTACTCTGGATTTATAGTGGTGGAACTGAGCTCAGAATCTGACCCTTCAAAGACTGTAATAAGCTATTATGTATTAAATTATATCTGATTGCTGAAGCAGACACATTACTGGAAATCTCAGCTTGTACTTTACCTGCAGTCAGTTCCATCTCATAATTTCCTCAGATTTCTTCCTGTCAGGGTACTCAATAAAGGCAGCCTTGTAAACAAACTCTGGCCAGGACTTTCCAAATGAGATAAGACAAGTCCAGTCAGGAGAGGAAATGATGACCTGCTGGGTCAGAGTCAATAAGAAGCCAGTGTTTGGTTGCAATTGTTAGCCAAGTGTAATTAACTTCTTGAGGAGGTGCAGGATGTTAAGGGCTCATTGGAATCACGGACTGATAATTATTCATGAGAAATTAAAAGAAACTATTTACATGAAGCGAAATGTGTAAAAACTAAATAGCACGCCGGAGCCAAATCCATTCCTAGCACAAACCCATGGACCACACAGTGGCTTAACTCTAGGAATAAATTTGGCCTCTTGATTTACAAGTGACAATATAAGGCCCTGTCTGCACTATCCTGTTAAAAGCATCTGGTTTTGTAAGCTGTCCATTGTGACACTATTCACCCAAAAGCCTAATTTACAACACAACCCTGTGTCAACCAAGTTTGTGCACCCCGCTACCGTGTGGACTGATCATGTGTGTATAAATGCATCCTGGGCAGATATCCCAGCTGTCCTAAGGCTTCAGCAGGGGACAGAGTAGCTGCAGAGACATGCACAGAGAATAACATCACCAGCATGAGGAGCAATGCATTCTGGGATGTCATTCCACACAGAGATCTGGGCGGAAGAGTCCCAACCCAACTGCACAGTCCCAGCTGGGGTGGCGCGGGAGGCGCCCATGTATGTAGCAAAACATCTGTTGCAGGAAGACAGTCAAGTGCCAACCTCAGCTGATGACCAGGAAGACACATTGTGAGCACCCATGGTTACTAAGCCAATATTAACTATGTGTCCTATGGCCACAAACAAGGCCATGGAAACGAGACGCTTCCAAACAGCATGAAAGCAGCAGGCAGCCATGCTGCCTGGTAGTTAGTGCAGAGCAAGCTCTGAAACCAAACTGGGAAGCAGAGTGAGAGGCAAGGAAGCCTGGAGACTGAATGACTGCATATAAAGAGATGCCTGGCTGCTAACGGGGCACAGTGGAGCTCCCACAAACAGCTTCGCAGGCCCTCTCTCCGCTGTGCCATGGCCCCATAGCAGTTTAAAGCATGGCTGAGACTAACACCGTTTAAGCACAAATCACTGTGCCATCCTCCTTTGGTTTCTCCAGAATCAGCATCCAGTAGGACTTGCCCTCAGTGTGGGATGAGCCAGCTGGGCTTGTGAAGCCAAGTTTATGGGCTAAGCTCTCATTACCTGCATGAAGCTATCAATAAGCAGGTGTTCCAGGCTGGGCTTTTCCTCCCAGCGGTGACAGCAGATCACAAACCACAATGTTCATCTTACCGTGCCAGGGTTTAACCTTGGTCAAATCAAAGTTCTTTATTCCCAGGGCCCAGGCAGCCCAGCACTGTCTGCCCTCACACCGAGACCCAGGGGCTGGAGTTTCCTGAGCCCCATCTGCTCAGTGCTCAAGCTATTTAACCCCTGCTTGTATGATTCCCTACCTTGCATGCTGGAGTGGAAATGCAGGTGGTGGGCTGTGGCCCACCTGGCTAGCCCTAGCCCAGCTGTCTGGGATTTTCCTAGGACTCAGACATGTTTTGTAACCCACCACAAGAGGATAATACAAACCAAACTGCCTGGTTATTGTCAGTTAAGGAGAGCAAAGGACAATGGGATCTTTGAAGATCTGGGTCATTATCTTATCTGCTAATTTTCCTGGAGCCACTGGGTATTTGGTGTCATACATTAAAACCAACCAATGTCTTTAATGGAGAAATAAAGGTACGAACCCCTGGTTGGGTAGGCTGGGAGCAGCTGTGTGGGTCATTTAGGCTCTGTTAATGTAAGGTGCAAAACAACTGCGAAATATTGTTTGGAACCTCTTGAGCTTGTAACGCCTGCTTGGCGCAGGTGCAGCATGTGGGGACATAGTGTCTTGTGTCCCCACATGCTGCACCTGCGCCAAGGGTTGGGTGCAGCAGTAGACTAGAGCTCTCAGGTTGAGTTTGTTGCTCAGGTCTGGCTGAGCTGGTAGAGTGTGCAAAGTGCCTTCTGGTCTGGAGAGGAAACTGCAAATGTGACAGCTCCCTGGCTTAGCTGTTCTTCCTAACTCCATCCCACAATGTTTGGGAATTGCCCAGAATCCACAGTGCTGGGCAATGTGGGAAAGGTGGTTCAGGAATCCCAGAATGCACAGGTACGGCCCTGGCAGTAAGTTATGCTGCATGTGGACATGCCAGAACAGTTCTGTCAAATGCACTCTTGCTTGTTGTTGTTCTAAACCACTGCAGGGACAAGTTGAGGCAACAAATCACGCCCTGCAATGCTTGCCTTATCATGTATCCATGTCTAGGACCCTGACCTGCTCCCACTGACGTCTCTAACAGCTGGAGCTGGCCCTTCATGCAGACCCCTCGGTCTGACTCCCCATGATATTTCCTTCTACCTTTTCTCCTCATCTCTCTCTTCACGCCAAGGATGGTGCATTGTGGAGTCCATTCCAGCATATATCCAGCCACGCATCGTGAAGCCATTCTCCTTCATTTCTTCCACTGCGTTAGCTTTCCAGTAGAAAACCCATGAGAATCCAGAGGCTTCTTGTGCTGGGAACACACAGGCATGTTTTATAAGCCATCCTAACACTGATGGGAATGGATTATAATGACACACCCCACCTAAACTCGTAGTGTAGACCAGGCCTGAGATAATCCGTAATGCCTGGAGTGCTTCACACATCCTCCAGAGAACACAGATCCAACAGGACTGGTCTCAGCTGACCGCCATCAGTGGTATGCGGCAGTTGTGTGAGCTGGGAGGAGATCTACTTTGCTTCATCCTAGAAACCAACAGAAGTTAGTTTTATCCCCTAGCCACATCCCCCACCCTTGTGATCCAGAAGCCTAAACAGGACTGGGAACCTGCTAGTTCCGCCAAGAGAAGAGGCTTGGATACGTCATGATTCTGATGTTTGTATCTATCCCTTTTAGAGGATTATGAGTGAATAGGGAACTCCCTGGATTTGGCCTTAATTACACCTCTACAAATTAAAGGCTAATCAGCAGCAGCATGCCAAACCCTCTGGAACTCCTGCAGCTCTGAGCAAATGCAGGCACATTAGAAATCTCTACACTCGTTCCCTGATGAAGGTTCTGCCTGATTGTTATTTAACAGTTGCCAGTGAAACCTCTACATGTTCAAAGTGGTTTTCTTGGGCAAGCATCTGAAAGGGGCACTGGCACCTACCCTGGCAAGATCCCAGCGCCGAATGTATGTTTGTCTGAGCCATTGTCCATGCAGTGAACACTCCAGGTGTTCGCCTCCAGGGTCAGGTGTAAAAAAAAAATCATTAATTTGGAATATACTGACCTAAAAACCTGCTCAGGACTTTTTACTGTTCATGCCACTCATCCAGAGAAATGAGTCAGCAAATGAGAACAAATCACTTCCATGCAACAAACTGGAGCTAATGCTCTTAAAGCTGAACCTGAAAGGTAAACGTCAAGCTCCCCGGCTCTCTAACCACATGCGCTGGATCCCCCCATGCTAGCCACGCTCTGCTAGCCCCACACAAGAAGGGCAGTCAGCACATCATTGTCTTATAAGTGGGTGCAGCACTAGTGGGAGAGGATAGATAATTCCCCACGGCCCATTCAGTGCTTGGGAATCCTGGCTGGACTCAGAACCAGCGTGGGAGGAACGGGGGTGGTGAGGGAAGGGGACACAGGACTGACAAGGAGTCAGGGTCAGGGCCAGCTCCAGGGTTTTGGCCACCCCAAGCAGCCCCCCCCCCCCAAAAAAAAAAAAAAGCAGCGATTGCAATCGCGATCTGCGGCGGCAATTCTGCAGAAGGTCCTTCGCTCCCAGCGGGAGTGAGGGACCATCCGCCGAATTGCCGCCGAATCACTGGACCTGCCGCCCCTCTCCAGAGTGGCTGCCCCAAGCACCTACTTGCCAAGCTGGTGCCTGGAGCCGGCCCTGGTCAACGTGCAGCAGGAATACTGGGACTGGCTAGGCAGAGAGACTGGGACAAGAAGCTGGGGAGGGGGTGGGTGACTGTGATTGGCTGAAGACCCAGGGAAGGGAGACTGGGACTGGGAGCCAGTGAGTGGGGGCAAGTGTCCTGTGGAGAAAATAGTATGTGATCTACTTAAAGATTTTATCATCACTGCGCAACCTTCATAATAGTCTTTCAACCTATTTTTCTGTGTGTAATAATATTAATACACAGTAATAGGCTGAGTGGAACTGGAGAAAAAGAGGCTTAGGGATGCAAGCCAGGACCACCCAAACTCTGGAGACTTAGCTGGCAGTGCCTGGCTCCCCGGCTGCCTGGCTCCCCAGGCTGCATGTCTGGTGGGGGGATGAGGGGGAGAGTCAGGGTGCCCCACCAACGACCTAGGGAGCCAGTCGGAAACTTTTAACAAATTCAGTTTTGGAAGAAGTAAACTGGAGTTTTTTGAACATTTCTGTTCCTGGGAAATGTCCCATTTCTGGCTGTTCACTCCAGTTGAGAACAATGGTTTGTGTGTGTGGTGGGAGGATGCACAATTTTGCCTGGGATGGAAATTCCAGTTCCTGCACAGCTCTGCTAGCGACAGGACATGCCCTGCAATTGAAGGTGGTGGCGGTGGCACTGGCTGGGGAAGGCAGACCGCTCATCCTAGACAAGCAGGCAGGTACCTTTTCCTGGGTGGAAGCTTTGGGGACTTTTAAAATGAAAGCAGAGAAAACAGAGGGGAATGGCCTGTAGCCCCCAATCCTGCGTTGGCTGCTGGGAGACAGGGAGGCTGAGCTGACAGAGCTGTTCCAGCTCCAACCTCAGTGGCTACGGCATCTTCCCCTTTTGAAGGAGGGAGGTGGGAGGAGGACGAGTGGTGGGAGCCACAAGGAGAACAGGTGTGATGAGGAGCAGCAGCAGCACAGCCCTGGGGATCGGTAGCCCCTTCCCAGGTGATACTCGCTCTCTTTCCTGAGAGAGGGAACTCCGACCCAGCTCAGAAGTAGTCTCAGTGACTTGGATCTGGGCCAAGATGACCTCATTTGCAATGGTTGTAATTTCCCCTAGAAACAAGCCCTGGCCATGGACACACAGAGTCAACAGCCACAGTGAGCTGCAGCTGATGAGCTGGCAGGGGCTGGGCATGGCCTTGGTCTCTGAAATTCACAGCAACCTTCAGTCTCCTGTCCCCCCCAGCTCAGAGCTGGGCAGTGTGGTCATACTGAGTGTGCAGAGCTCCTGTGGCAGCAGAGTATGAGGGGAGGCCCTTGGGAGGAGGGGGAAGGGCTCAGATATCCATCAGAAGGGGCAGTTACAGACTATGGAGCCCAAAACACTTTTACCTGCCGTCGCTGCACAGAGCCCAGCACCCAGGGGCTGGTGTGAGGTTTGCTAGGTAGCAGCATTAGCCTGCTACAGCACAGGAGGCAGCTTACACTGCTACGCTCAGTGAGACAACAGGCTACACTCAGGAGACATCAGCACAGCACTGAGCACAGAGCAGCTTTTGAACAAAACTCTACATGCAAAGTCTGAGCGTGCGGGGGCAGCGCGGCAGAGTTAGCTATGGCTATAAACCAGGCAGAGCCAACACGGCATGCCTGATCAGTGAAGAACGCTCAGACAGCCCTGGCAACACAACCGGAGAGCTGTGGTGGTGGGGAGGGGAGACCGAGAAGGACAGCGCAGCTGCAGTAACTGATTCAGGAGGGGCCAGGCCCTGAGATCAGATTCGTTACAGTGTCTGTTTGTATGTGCGATTGCTGCAGCCATAATGCATCCGGGCGAAACATTCCCTGGCGCAGCACAGCAAAGCCCTTGGGGAGAGAACGTAGCAAGGAGTGAGAGGAGCGGCTGCCATTGCTAGGGAAGGATGAGGCTGCCGGTTTGGAAAGCAGGGCCCTGGACTGCAGTCTTGACAGCCACCAGCTTAGCCATTACCAGGGATTTCCTGAGCCAAACGCATGCCTGTCTGAAGCTTCAGCTGAAGACCCAGCCTCTGTAGCTAGGGTGGAACAGGCAGTATAACTTTCAGAAGTGCCTCAGCAGCGTCAATTAATTGACTTTCAATCGGATTTGGTTCCTACGTGATAAGGTGCTTCTCAAGACGTTACCAGACTATTACCAGAGTCCAGCACAGAGTCATACCCATACCGCACACGGAAAGTGCGCTACACAGGGACAGAGGGAGCTGCAGGCTGCAGTGAACAGCAGGCTCTGGTTGCTGTTGTGTCACAATAACATCATCTCTCCCCAAAGTAAAGCCGCTGTTCCATACAAGCTCTCCTCGCTTTAACACCAAGAGCACAGCCGTTGCCAATTCAGGCAGGTGGGCCAAGCCCTTGGGATGGATTTCCTGTGACTGCCAGCAGGGGCACTGATGGAGGCTCTTGGTTTCCTCCATCACCCAGATGGACCTGTGACTAGGAAAGTCAGGCAGTGCAGAGAACAGAATTTCGGTGCTCTCCCTAGGAGCCACGTCCCCACCATGCCCGCACGCTTCCTGCAGCTCCCATTCCCCAGGAACGGTGAACCGTGGCCACTGGGAGCTGCAGGCGGCTGTTCCTGCGGACGGTCAATGTAAAGAAATTGTCTTGCAGCCTGCCAGCAGATTACCCTGACGGGCCACGTGCAGCCCGCAGGCTGTCCACCACTGTTCTAGAGGCTGAAGAACTGTTTTCATAATATTTACTCTCCGTTTTACTGAGGAATAGGAGGCAGTAGCTGCAAGAATCTCTCCCGTCCTTCATCAGGAATGAGAACTACATTTGCCTTCCTCCAGCTGTCCATGATTTTTCAAAGCTAATTGTCAGAGATACAGTATGTTCGTTAGCCAGTTCCCCAAATGCCCTGTCATGCAGATCATCCAGACGAACTGATTTGCACAGCATTGCTTCAGATTTTCCTTCTATCCCCTGGGCTGCACTTTATCAGTAATTATTTCTCCAGCTCTTTCTTCATGATGGATAGTGTGCACTCCTTGTCTGTATGTTTCTCATTGAAGTCAGATTCCAAGGAGTTCAGTATCTCAGCCATCCTTGAGCCATTATTAATTTCATCCCACTCCTCCTGTGTTAATAGACTTGCTTTCTCCTAGCACTTTTTTACCCTTGATATATTTTTAAAGGCCCTTCTCATCCCCTTTGGCTGGTATTACCTTTTTTGGAGCTTGGTTGCCCTTATCTTTTCCCTTGCAAGTCTAATGGACTCTGTGGGTTCTATTAAGAGATCAGCTCAAGTGAATCTAAATGAGGCTAAGTCTAAAGGGAATCTCAGATGAAACTTCAACCTGCCCTTATCTTATCTTCAGGGTTACATGAGCTCAGAATCCCCTGCCCAGTCAGTGGCTGTAGGCAGCTCTTATCAGAGTCTTGTGACATTTTATAGTCACTTCTGGCTTTGGCCCTGTGTATTTGATAGTGTGAAAAGGGCCCCACCAATACTGTTAAAGGAAATGTGCCTTTTTTCATTTGACCAATACTTTATTTTGTTAATAACATGTTGGAGCATCTGCCCAGCTCTGATCACAATTCATATACTTTGCTAACAACAGAAGCCTTTGCCAGTGGCAGAAGGCCGTTCCAGGGCAGTCACGCTCATTGCTCCTGATTTGCATTCTAAGTCCTTAGTAAGGAAACTAACCACATCCAGTTACAGAAGATGGATTGGGAGGCAAATTGCAATAGGAACATTAATATACAGCCAGCGATTTGCACTGCCGTGTACTTTTTACACAGAGCTGGCCAGCCCTCCAACATACCCTAAAGGAGCTGTCACCTCTTCAGCGTGACAGAGCACTTCCCAAGCAGTCTGACCTAGAGAACGGGATTCTATTTCCAGCCCAGTCATTAAGGTGACACTGGAGAAGAAACTTAAAAGCTGAATTATCCACAAGGATGGAAACAAACAAACTGTGCTGAATGCCTTAATAGTCTTGCCATGCCGTCCTGGCCCTTGGTTTAGCAGCAGCAAACGCTGCCACTGCCGAGGGGGACAAAGACAGAAAATGGAGAAAAAACAATCAGGCAGGGATATGCTTAAAAAAAGCAATGGCCTGTTCTCCTTCATAAGCTGTGTCTTTGGAGCTTGGATGCACAGGTATAAAGTCTGATCTTGAGCTGCAGAGCATCATGGGAATGACAGAGACAAGTCGCATGAGAAGAATAGATAAACCAGAGTCAAGATTCATTGGATTGTGGGGGGTCTCTATGGATTCTTTGAATTTCTGATCAAATACCCATTCTCTTTGGAAAAGAGCTCCATCTTTTTAAAATGCACGATTAATTAACAAGGGGATCCTGAATCCACTTCCCCTGGACCTACTTGCTTTAAATCAATTCAGTAAAAAGAACTGCAGTATTAATCTCAGATGTAGTAGGTGGAAGAGGCAAAAAGAAGCATCATTTTTTCTAGCCCTGTGTAAATATCAAGTTAATGACTATGACAATGCACCTTTTTTGTCACATCAGGGCTCAGCTTTTTTGCCTCTGGCTTTGAGAGGACCTGAGGTAAATCAGTCCCACTCTGGAGATTTAATACTTCCTGTTGGTTTATTTACAAAATTTACAGGATATGTCTTAGGATCGGCCTGAGGGTTTCTTTAAACAAAAAACCTTACATTTCCTAACTCCCACTTGAGTACTGCTTCTTCTTATCTGGCTACTAATCGCCGACTGCTCTCTCTAACCCACTCTGGGCCCAGCTATACCGGGAACCAGACCCTGCCCCAAACAGGATAAACACAAGATATACCCTTATAAGGAAAAACAGTTCTGTGCCTAGGAGAAGCTTTTACCCTTTACTGCACACAACCCAGCTACAGCTTGCATCTCCTACCTTCTCTCCCTCAATGGAAGAGGTTTTTAAAGGTCACATGCTGCCCTTAATTAGACTCAGGTGTCCATAATTAACCTGAGGCCACCTCTTTCAGTTCATAGGAAAAAGGACTTTAACCATTCCAAGACTGATATACCTGCCTTCACGACTGTCTTGTGGGTGTGGAGCTACTGCTGGGCCCAGAGTACCATCTTCAGCTTTTGTCTGGGCCAGACCCCCCCCCCCCTCACCAGCTGGTGGTCCTGTGGTTGCTGCTGCTTCTTGTCCTGCTCCCCAGTGGAGGAATGAGGGACCCTGTCTCTGCTGTTGATACCACCTATGGGGTCCCCCCTGGCTGCCTGACTGACTGCTGGTTGCTGCTTTTGCTGCCTGGAAGCCTGCTGCTGCCTCGAGGAAGCAGAGGGGGACCTTAGCTGCTAGGGCAGGGCGCGGGAACACTGCAGGACACTGTGGAGAGGGCTGTAATGTTATTGATTTAAACTGGGACCATATAGAACATGGTTGCAACCAAAGTCCTGTAGTGGCACCAAATCTTGTATAAAGGGGGTCAAATGAGGTGTCTAAGACAAGGTTATGGTTTACTGGTTATGATTATGCTGTCTATATATGTGTATCAATTTTGCAGTTGAAGTTATAAATATTGGCTCTAAACTATCTGTATTTCAAACTTATGCTATGCTTCTGGGAGACATCCCAGACAAGTTAGTGTTAGCTCTGCCCAGCCTGCTTGATGGCCCATTAAGGACCATGAGCTATACAATTAACCCATGGAGAGAAGGCAGATACGCCTTGTGACTCAGCAAAGTATGCAGGAACTTGCCCATGTGACTCCAGACTTCATTTTGCTGTAATTTTCCACAGTAAGAACAAAGAGGTGTTCTTACACCTGGAAAAGACTATAAAAGGCTAATGCCTCTCCTCCATCTTGTCTTCAATCCTGCTTCTTACCTCTGGAGGGACTTTGCTACAAACTGAAGCTCTGAACAAGGGACTGAGGACCCATCCCAGCTGGGGATGTACTCCAGAGACTTGATTTGAACCTGCAGTTTATTTCATCACTGCTACAAGCCTAAACCAAGAACTTTGCCATTACTGTATGTAATTGATTCCATTTAACCAATTCTAGCTCTCATCTCTACCTTTTTCCTTTTATGAATAAACCTTTAGATTCTAAAGAATTGGCAACAGCATGATTTGTGGGTAAGATCTAATTTGTATATTGACCTGGGTCTGGGGCTTGATCCTTTGGGATTGGAAGAACCTTTTTTCTTTTAATGGGGTATTGGTTTTCATAACCATTTGTCCCCATAACGAGTGGCACTGGTGGTGATACTGGAAAACTGGAGTGTCTAAGGGAATTGCTTGTGTGACTTGTAGTTAGCCAGTGGGGCGAGACCAAAGTCCTCTTTGTCTGGCTGGTTTGGTTTGCCTTAGAGCTGGAAAAACCCCAGCCTTGGGCTGGAACGGCCCTGCTTTAAGCGATTGGTCCTGAATTAGCACTCTCAGTTGGGTCCCGCCAGAACGTATTGTTACAAGGGCATATTGCAAGACTGAGTGACTTTTTCCATCTTTGCTCTTGTGGTGGTGGTAGCTACTGTGGCTGTGGGGAGAAGGGGAGCGGTGTGGAACCCTTCCCCGGTCCATCTGCTCCCACCATCACCACCACTGCACCCTCCAACATCACCACCTGCCTCACCCCTTGATTCGGCTGCTTGCCTCACTCTTCTCCACCATCTTGAACTATTGCAGCAGCCATCACAGACTGAGCTAACAAGTGCACATGCCTTTCCCCCTCCCTCTGGACTTACCCTCTCCTCCTCTGCTGCTTCCGGCAGGTGGGCTTCCCTCACCCTCTGCTTTGCCCACCAGCTTCCCCACAACAATTTGCCTCTATTCCCCCTGCTGCCTGTTCCCCCCTGTCCCCCTTCTGCCCTGATTCTCTCATAGTTTCTGTTTGTTTACCTGCCCCGCCCCAGTCCCTGGGTGTTTGCTAGTGTTGCCTTCCCCGCCCTGGCCCTTGCAGCTAGTCCCAGGGTTTTCCTCTCCTGGCCCCAGTCTGCTTCCAGTTTGTTCCTTTCTCCCCACACCTTCTGCTGCCCTCCCTCATCCAGTCCCCTCACTCCATGCGGGGCTGTGAGCTTCTGGGGCAGTGCAGCTGCAGAGCCTGGCCTGACCCAGTGCTCTGTGCTGAATGGTGGCAGTGGCGGCAGCATGGCACGGCTCCAGCCGGGCAGTGTGGCTGTAGCGCCGCCAGACACCAGTGCTCCAGGCAGTGTGGTAAGGGGGCACGGAGCAGAGGAGGTTGGATAGAGAGCAGGGGAGTTCAGGGTGGTGGGCAGGGGGTGGATAGGGGTTGGGGTGGTTGGGGGGAACAGGGGGTTGAATGGGGGCAGGGGTCCTTGTGGGGGGTGCAGGCAGTCAGGAGCAGGGGTTCCGGGGGCAGTCAGGGAACAGGGAGAAGGGGTGGTTGGATGGGGCAGGGGTTCCGGGGAGGGGCCATCAGGAATGAAAGGAGGGGTTGGATGGGGTGGTGGGAGTCTGGGGGTGGTCAGGGGACAGGGGTGTGTGGATGGAGCAGGAGTCCCGGGGGGGGGATGTTAGGGAACGGGGGGGTTGGATGGGGCAGGAGTCCCGGGGGGGGGCAGATAGGAGGTGGGGGTCGGGCCACAACCCCTAACCGGCCCTCCATACAATTTACGAAACCCAATGCGGCCCTCAGGCCAAAAAGTTTGCCCACTCCTGCTGCAAACCCACCCCTAGAAAGTTTTTCCAGGTTTGGATTTTGCCCATGTGCATGAATTTCTCCACAAGCCAGGAGAGCGGAAGTCTTTCTTCTGTTTTAGCATCCACAGTAATCTGCTTTTGATACCTATAGCAGGAAAATGCCAAAGTTCAACTCTTCAAAAAGCTTACAGGCCACTTCGTGTCAGCTGGCTGGTGCTCAACAGCACAGCCAGTGGCGACCTGAGCAAGGAATGGGGGTCTCTTATATGACCAGTCAGCTGGTCAGAGCTGGGAATAGAAGTGATATCATCCAGCTGAAAATATAGTAGAGAGCATGACCAGCTTCTGCTAGATGGAACTGACTGTAACGAGTGGTATTTTTCTGTAGAAGGTAAATCTCCGTGACATGGCTGCTCAACAGTGGCTTTGGAGCCCTGGGTTCTACCTTGAGCTATGCTCTGCCCAGCTTTTATGATGATGCTCTGAGCTTCTCATTACTTTTACAGTGATCAGCATGAAAAAGACAACATACACTTACAACACAGCAGTATCTGGGATACCACAGTTAGGCTAGGGGCCGGCTGTGATACTTCCAATAGTACAGTGTGGTAAGCATGCATGCATGCTGGTTCTTTAATGTCAATCATTGGATCAGGCTTTCATTAGAGTTGAGCTGAGTTCCATGTCACAGATTTCTATTCAGACAAAACTGAGCCGTTTCAGTGCTAGGTAAGTTGGAGAATTCACAGATGTTTCCTCTCTCTGCTCATGAAATACAGAGAGTTTGGGAAAGTTTAAGATTCAGGCCAGTGAAATTTGAATAGAAAAAAAGGAAGAGGTGAAATGAAATGTATCAATTATATGCCTTGTCTACACACACACAAATTGTACCACTTGCACTATTCTGGTGTAGTTCAAGCTGTGCAAAACCCCTAGCCTGGACACAGTCATAGTGGTATAAATGTGTGTAAGCCCATAGTCAGCAGCTTCACAATGGGAGGAGCTCTCAGCTGGTAGAAAGGGAAAAGAACTGCTACAGAGAGCCTCATTTACTTGTTCCATACCCACAATTCCACCAGTCGTATTTGGAAATCTCCCTAAGTGAACCAGGGTGGAGGTGGAGAGGTGAAGTCTGAACTATGAGCGGGACAGAAGGTGAAAGGGCTTTCTCTCCCAGTGGTGAGAAGCTTGTCTTCCAGTGGTGAGGACTCTGCCCCAGGGTCCTGGATGCTCCTGTCTCTGCCCTTCTGAGGATCCTGCAGTGCAGAGAGGACTGCCTGCAGAGAGCAGCAGGGCAGTTGCAGAACCAAGGTGACCTCAGTGAGATCCCATCGCTCAGCACTTAAACTGAGCTGAATCACAAAGCTGGGTCAAGGGGTGGCTCCTCGAGAGGGAACTAGACAACTGACTTCAACGGGACTGAAGCCCACTCCACAGAGAACAGTACCCTTAGATCCCAGCACGCTTCTGTACGCTGACCCAAACTGTGAGGGGCCTTGTGGTGGGTGAGGTGACCTGGGAACTCCTGCCTTTTGGTCATTCCCAGAGATGGGTGGGGAGAGAGTTGAATGGACTCCTGCAGATTTACAGAGTGCTTTGAATGTGACCTCATTGTCCAGTATTCCCAGATTCTGTGTCCCCATTTCCCCTAGTAAAGATTCCCTTGTTCTGCATATAGACTCAGGGTACTTGCAATGGTCTGTCTAGTCTAGGGTGACCAGATAGCAAGTGTGAAAAATCAGGATGGGGTGGTATAGATAGACAAAGCCCCCAGTATTGGGATGGTCCCGAAAATATTGGGGCATCTGGTCATCATCTGACCTCTTGCAGGGAATCCATCCAGCGATCCCTGCCTTCAGTCCAGCACTCCTGAGCTAGGGTGGAGCTTTCAGAAAGGCATCCAGTCTTGATTTAGAGACTCCAAGGATGGACAATCCACCCTAGGTACGCTGGTCCAATGGTTAATCACCCTCACTATTGACAATGTGTGCCTTAGGTCTAATCCAGAGGTGGGCAAACTACAGCCCCCGGGCCCCTCCTGCCCTGCCCCTGAGCTCCTGGCTCCAGAGGCTAGCCCCCGGCCTTGCCCTGCTGTTCCCCCTTCCCCGCGGCCTCAGCTCACTCCGCCGCCAGTGCAATGCTCTGGGAGGCAGAGCTGCGAGCTCCTGGGGCAGCGCAGCTGCAGAGCCGGAGCCTGACCCTGTGCTGCGCAGTGGCGTGGCTGGCTCCAGCCGGGCTGCGCGGCTGCCTGTCCTGGTGCTCTGGGCAGCATGGATGTAGCGCCATCAGTCACTGGTGCTCCAGGCAGCGTGGTAAGGGGACAGGGAGTGGGGGGGTTGGATAGAGGGCAGAGGAGTTTGGGGTGGTGGTCAGGGGGCAGGAGTGTGGATAGGGTCAGGGCGGTCAGAGGGCAGGGAACAGGGAGGTTGAATGGGGGCAGGGGTCCCCAGGGGGCAGTCAGGAAGGAGAGGGGGGTTGGATGGGGCGGCGGGGGGCAAAGGTCCCGGGGGCCGTTAGGGGACGGGGGGGTTGGATGGGGCAGGAGTCCCTGGGGGGGGGGCATCAGGGGGCGGGGCCAGGCCACATCTAGCTGTTTGGGGAGGCACAGCCTCTGCTAACTGGCCCTCCATACAATTTTGGAAACCCGATGCGGCCCTCAGGCCAAAAAGTTTGCCCACCCCTGGTCTAGTCTGAATTTGTCTGGGTTCAGTTTCCAACCAGTAGATGTCTTTCTGCCTTGAGAGCTCTTCTTTATGCAGAATGTCACCAAGCTTGTTCTCCGTCAGCTGTCTGCCTGCAGCACGTAGGAATTCAGCTATGATGAAGAACACTAATCATTGTTAATCTTTTGTTAACTAACACTAGCTCCATCGCCCTGAGAGCCTCCTGCCCTATCCACCCACACACCACTGCCTTTCGACAGTTTGAAGTTTTGAAGCTAAAAGGGCTCAAAAATTCCTGAGACTTGGAATGTGAATGTTTTGGCAACCAACTTATAATTGATTGGAACCTGGAAAAATGACTGAACCAATTTTCTGGAGACTCCCCAGAAAATTCAAGCTTTATGCAGAGATTATGTGCTGGAAATCTGGGGCAGACACACTGGTGTTTTCATGTAAAAGAAAGCGGCTGAACCACCACTTTAACTGCACAAGAGAACGGAATCTAAACTCCGGTGTCCCAGTGGCTCCACCACAATACACGCATGCCTCGATACACATCTGCTCCTTTATCCCCAAACTGTGTGAGCCCAGGCATGTGGAAAAGGGAACCTGAAACTGGAGGGAAGCCCACATCAGCAGGGGTCATCAGCAAAGCAAGAGGTGCTAATGAATGCTTTAATGCACTTTATTGCCCTTGTCCCCAGCAACACCCCCTCAGCATGGCCTGGTGCACTCCCAGAAACCACCATTGCAAACCACACAGGTTTTACTGCTACACGCTCAGCCATGCTAAGTGGCTATCACAGCATAGAGCATTGCAGGAGGCTATCACGGGACCAGGAGCTTCCAAGAGACTTTCTGAGGGAACATTTGCTAAAAATGTTAAAAACCACATTGCTGTGCTGACTGCCCCCTTGGCCGGCCAGACGGGACGGAGAGCACAACGCCTGGTCTCAGGCCCCTCAGCTGGCCAGACAGGACGGAGAGCATGACACCTGGGCTCGCCCCCAATGGCACATCTCCACAGGAATGCAATCAATGGATCCACCACAGGTTCCCTCTGCTCCTCACAGAGATGCACTCACAGTCCACTTCCCAACAGCCCCAGCTCCGCACCAACCCCAAACCCAGCCGTGTAGCATGAGACTCCAACAATCTGTGGACAGTTCCCCATGCTCCCCTGCTGTGTGATCTCGTCCTGACATTGCAGCCACACATCCACAAAGACACCCTAGACAATACAAGCCCCACTACATGTAACCTACCTCTCTCATATAGACCTTATTGCCAGAGGTGTGTCAAAAACTCTAGGTGACAGCTTCGTGGCTGCAAGCTCTGTACTTGCTTCTGCTGGTGCTCTGCCCAGGGAGTCCATCCCACCTGTTAGGCAGTGATTTTATACCAGTACAGCTAAAGCGATACACCATCCACATGGGAACACAGCTCTATCCACCCTCCCTTTAACTCTCTCCCCAGGCTCCCCCTTTCCTCTATTGGCTCCCCTTTCTCTTTCACATCAAATACAAGCTGTTTGTCTTCATTTTCAAGTCCTTTCATGACCTAGCCCCACCCGGCTGATCATCTCGCATTCAGCATCGAAAGGTCTACTCCTGCCGCCAATCGTCCCATAGTTTCAGCCTCCATGACCCACTTGTTAAATATTCAAACAAGCCCTTTTGTGCTTTCTCCCCTGCTGCGCCTCACGCTTGGGAGAAGCTTCCTGTAAACATCCACAAAACCATCTCATTATCCTCCTTGAGATCCCTCCTTAAAACTCTCCTTTGCTGCGAGCCCTACAAAAGCCTGACTGTGGAAGTGGCTGGTGTGCTGAGACTCCTGCCCACCATGCAGGCCAGCACTGATTTATTGTTTCTTTGTTCTCCCCGCTGGTCTGTCTGTATCCATCTGTTGTCTCTTGTCTCACACTTTGATTGCTAGTTCCCTGGGGCAGGGACCGTATTTTTGTTTTGTGTTTGCGCAGTAACTCGCACAGCTGGGCCACGGCTGGGGCTCCTTGGTGCTGAACGAGTACAAATAAATAAATAATATGGAGCCTCCTTTGCAGTTCGTTGTTCCTCGCGCATTACTCTAAGCCTCTGATGCAGGTGAATTATTTTCTCTAGCTTTTAAATTTGTTCTTTGTCTTAGTTTCCTATGTTAAAAAGGACATTCCATGCCACTCCTCTTCATGCACAACGGCAATGCGAAGGTTGTGACGCTAGCAGAGCTTAGCCGAACATTTGCTTCATCTTATCTCTATCCCTTACATGGGTAATATATTGAGCCCAGACCCTACTGCTGCCATTAACCACTGGCAGAAGGGTGACATGTGCTTACACCAGTATAGTTACTCCTGTACAGGAAAGGGAAAACTGTAGTGGTATAAGATATCGTTATGTTGGGATAACTGTGGCCATGCTAGGGGAATTGTACCTGTATAACCATGTCGGTAAAAACCACATCTCTAGCTGACCCAGTGGTCCCGGTGCAAAATCTGTGTGTAGGCCTGGCCTTAGAATATTTCACTTGAGACAAACTTCCCCATTGCTCCCATCTAGCGCTGATTTCTCCCCGACCACCACCCCTTTCTTGGTGTGTTACTCACAACCGCTTACAGACGGACTGGCCTCGGTGTAACTGACATTGTCATTCCTGTCACCCCTGGATAAAGCCCATGACATTTGGGGAGCAGAGATGAGGGACAATCCTATTCTTTATATGCACTGATTTGACAGCGATTGCAGGTGCACTGGATACTGTGAGCTTCCTAGGGCATTGGTCAAAAGCAAGGCCAGATTCACTGGGGCTCTGACAGGTTGGCGACTTCTTTGCAGTGCCGGAGTGACACACAGTAGCAAGCGCTGACCAGCCATCAGCCAGAGAGGATGTTGAATCAGCCTTGTAAAGTTTTCCTGAGGGTTTGTCTTGTGGTGTGCAGGAGGGAGTGGAAAGTTTTATGCCTTTTCAGACCACATGCTGATTGATCTCCAAGTAAAACTGCATTTCATCATTATGGCAGTTTGCCTCAGCCATACCAGCGCCCCCCATTGATCTGCCACCCAAGGAGCTTAAAGTGCAGCACTGGTCTTCAAAATGCTTGTAGAAAAGAGCACTTTCCCGCTCAATAGATCTGACCCCTGTGTGTATTGAGTCATAGTGGCTTGCGATAGAGACAGAAATAACTTTTGCAGCCTCTTACTCCCATTAGCCCTGCTGAGCTATTCCAGCTTGTGCATCAGCAACAGGGCTGTTTAATAAGTTACAGTGACACCTGTGCTGAAGGTGATGAAATTACATGTGTGTCACTGAGGGTGTATTTTGAAGGGAGAGGGGGTTGCATGGAAGTGACTGAGGGAACAATGTGGCTGCAGAATCTTTAGCACTGATAATGATGCACCAGAAGGGATGCTGAACAAGTCTAGTGGACTCTCAGGTCCCAGGGCAGGTTTCACAGTTAGAAAAGACATTTCTTTACTTGAAAAGAGAGCACATTGGATCTGGAATGCCTGGGAACTAATAAACCTGGAGGTCCCCAAAGCCACTGTTACATAGGCACCTGTGAAAGTGGAATAGCACTTTCTAATACCCCCAGAGAAGGCTCATCTCAAAGGGGTTCTTCTCATGCCATACAGCAAAGCCTTTGGCTCAACCCGTCACCCCAAATGGGGAAGGAAAACAGCCACAGCCATGAGCTGCTCACGAGAACTGCAAAGTTGTTGCCTCCAGACGCATTTGTTGTTCCTGGCTATAGGTCTGTAATCAGAGAGGAAGGAAGAGAAAATAACATGGGGCTCTGTGATGGGGTTCACTCACTGCTAGTGGCACCTCCTCCCGCTCACTCTGGGGATTAGCTCTGGCCAGGTACTGCACCCTCCTCTGGCAGTGTCTCTCCTGTCATCCTCTCACACCCTCTGCAACTCCAAGTGCTCCTTCTTTGTGACTCAGCCCTCTGGCCAGGTCCCAATGCGTGTTTCCCCATCCAGGGGCCTCAAAGTCCTGATATACAAAATGGCAGTCTTCCCTGCTCTGACTAGGCCACTCCTCCATGGCTGACAGGGGAACCCAGGCTTGTCCTCTACTCCAGATCCCAGCTCAGGGGCCCTCCCATCGGCAGCCAAGGTTTACCCTATGCCATACCTTTGCTGCTTTTCCCCTGAGCCTTTCCTACCTCTCTGGTCCTTCCCATTTCTCTGGGTTTGCCAGCCCAAACTTCCTCCTCTCAGGGAGTAACTGAAGGAAGGGTACCTGCCTCTATAGCCCCAGTCACAACTCCCTCCTCCCAGATTGCTTCCCCTGCAGCCCCTAGCTGTGCTCAGCTCCTGGGCTTTATACAGGCCCCACCTGTTCCTGTCCAGCTGAGCCTTGTTTAATTACTCCCTGCTCCCTGGATCCTCCTGCAGGTGCAGCCTGGGCAGTTAATTGGCCCACCTGGCCACCTTAACCCCTTCAGGCCTTGTGTGGTGTGGACACACCATCACAGGCTGAAACAGAAGATTCACACTTAAGCTAAAGACTCCATCACCTTGTTGCAAATGACAAAGATGTTATGCTAGAAGACCTCATGCTTTGAGGAAAATTCAGAGCAAACATCAGATGAAAGTGCAGAAAATTGGTACAGGCCTAATACAGCCTGTGTTGTCCTGGAGAGACTGGGGAATGAAAGCAAAGTATATATGTCTGGAGTCTGCACTGGGGCAACATTTTAATTGGGTCCCTGTAACTGTCTCAGTTGCACACAAGCTCATCAGAAAAGGCCCCTATCTTAAAACTGCCAGGATGTACACTAAAGATCTGCTGCTTCTGCTGTGAAATGTGCATTATGCATGTTTTGGTAGTGGATCAACTAACCAGATGACTCCTACATTGAAGATCAAATTTAGTAACAGTTGTGAAGGAAGCAAAGAACTTGGGTGACATTTTTGTTTCAAGGCAGATTTTATGTTTTGCAAATATCCAGAGAGATAGCCAGATACATTGTTGGGGAAATTTTTCTAACTGGGTAAAATTGAATCAGTTTCCCAGAAATTTAGCAAATTAAGAGAGAGAGAAAAAGTTTGCTGGAAAACCCCTTTGTTCTGATTTCCCTGTCCTGCTCTAATTGGGATACTGATCTCACTCTGGACATGAACCCCTCTCCTCCTGCTCAGTGGAAATGTTTGGCTTTCTCACCCACAGGAAAGCACAAGGTTTTGTTTCCTGGCTGGGGTGACAGGCCAGTTGCTCTTATTTGGCAGGTGAGTTTGTATTCCAGCTGGTGGAAATGGTTTGTCCAGAAGAATAGAAAATATTTTGTCTCCTTTTTTGCACTTGAGAAACTGAGTCACAGAAAAGCGAGATCATTTTCAGCAAGGCTGGGACAAAGCTGAGCTGAGAAGTCAGGAGCCCTGGGACCCAGGCCCTGTTTTATTCCTCCAGAGCTCATCGCTTCTGTGCAAGAGCTATTTACCCAGCAAAATGCCTACTCCTCTCCGGCTGACTTAGACAATGAACAACCACCTGGAGACTGCTGGCCCTGGTAATTTGCTGCCCTCATGGACAGTCTATTCTGCTTTATGGGAGTGGATAAAAGGGTCCTTAAACCAGTGGATAAATCAATAGGATGGGAAAGGGGAAAGGCAGGAATAAAAGTAATTGGACAATCATAAGCCTGGAAATGAGACAGGCAGATTTCCCAGAGGAGCTAGTCAAGAGTAATATATATGTAAGCTTACAAAAGACTTCCTATAAGTGGAGATAACAGATGTGCTGGTGAAAATAGTCATTGTCAGCCCAGTATAATTGGGATGTTCAATGGCTTCATGAAAACACGTTGACTCCTAATTACTGTAACACCTGCATCCCTCTGCTACCAGAAAGCTCAAAAACCTTCAAGGAGATCAAAAAGGTCTGAAAGTTTCTTGGCTCACTGGCAGCTGCTTTTGTTGGCTCTCCTGGGAAAACACACAGTGACAGCTTGGCACGGTCCCAATCAGTCCACTTAGCAATTATTCTAGTGGTTTTTTTCTCTTGGAAGCAAGCATTACACTAGCACAAGCTGGATCCCGTGAAGGCCAAACTTCTGAAACATTCTGCCCGCATATGTTCTTGCCCTTGGCAGAGAGCTTTCTGCTAAGCAGCCTCTTGTGCTTCTGGTCAACGCAGAGGATGATTCTTGCTCATTCCCCAAATATTCCGTATACTTGTTCTTTGTGCAATGGATCTATCACTCCCTTTTCATTTTCCCTCCTTGCTGCTGCAGTGGGTTTAAAATTCGTCTTGCCAGAATAGCACAATTAGAAACAGTTATTGTTACAGGCAATTCTTAGAGGGGACCCATGGCATAAATAGATTGAATTCCAAGTGCATCATTTTAGATCAGACCATCTTATCTCATTGATTTGAGCCTCATTACTGTTTACATCACAGTAGGAACTGGAGGCCCCACTGTGCTAGGTGCTGCACAGACATATAGGCCTTGTCTACACTAGAAAAGTTTTTCTGGCATAGCTATATCTGTATAGTGATACCACCAAACCTTCCTATGCTAGACACAGTTTATACCAGCATAAAAGTTCTTCTCCTGACATATACCAGTTCCACAAGAGGCATAAACTGTACTATTAAAAGCACTTTTATGCTGGTATAACTGTGTCTACACTTGGGCTTATGCCAGCATAGTGGTGCTGGTAAAAAAAAAAAATCACCCCAGTAAATGATATAGCTATACCAGTATAAATGTTAAGTGTAGAGCAGGCCTCAGTGAAAGACACTCTTTGCCTCCAGACACCTTACAGTCTAAAAATGAGACAAAGGGAAGAAGGGAGTGTTATTATACCCATCTCAGAGAGGGGGCAGAGACATCACAGTACTTCCTTAGAGTCACAGAAGAAATCGGTGGCCAAGACAGAGATGGTGCCTAGACCTGCTGAGTTCCACTTTAGTGCCTTAGCCGCAAGGCCGTCCTGCCTCATATAACCCCCTAGTGGGTGGATGCTACAAGTGATCCTTTGTGCTGAGGAGATGAGTCTCTAGGAGGCCAGCTTAGAGGGCTTTGTCTCAAGCTATAGCAGCTCATGGTCTTCGCTCTGGAAGTTCCTGGCTCAATCCCTGTGTTGCTGGCCAAGATGGTAGCCGTCCCACTCACACTCTGTGCTGGAACAAGTAGTCTCCATTGTGTTTTTCTCCGTGTATTTCATTTTACTTTTTTTATTAACCCTTCACTTGTTATATAGGTATCTGATCAACCCCCTTTTGGGACTGAGAACTCCCCAGGGGAGGGAGCTGGTCTCTTATTTAAGATCTTCTTTCCCATTGGCTCTGTTTAAACACAGATAACCTTTCTCCTGGACTTTTGATGGATTTCTTTTTGCTCTTTCCAACATTTTCCCCTTCCCTGTTTCTTTGGAACCTGAATTTTAGCTGTCACTCATTTCTCAGTCTTTCTCAGGCTATCTGAGGTGGCTTGCTCTCCATCTCAAAGCTGACCTCAGTGCCGGCTGTACTCAGAAGCCATCTGTGACTCTAATGACTTTATCTTGACAAATGAAAATGCAGCCAGAAGCTTTCTAAGAAAGCTACAATCACTCACAGGTAAGATGAACGTCTAGCTCCTTTGGATTGTTCAGCTGTTTTCATGCCCGATGGACTGGCAGCCTCTATTATATTTTAATATATATATACAATAATAATTCATTGTGAACTGTCTAGCATGTGAAGTGCGTTGAATTTTTTTCCCATCAAAACGTAATTTTGTACAAACTGAAAAAAATATTTTTGCAAAATTTTCTACTTTTTCAGTGAAAAGCCAGAAAGTGAAAACTGATTTTTACACCAAAAATGGCTTTCAGAAAATGACATATTTTCAGTTTTTCAATTTTTTTTTCATAGGAAATTTTGATGAAAATTAAAAAAAAATTAAAAATTCTAATAAAATGGCATTTTTCAGCCAGTGTGTGTGTGACTACTTCCCTCTACTGAAACGGCTTAGAAAGGACTTCTCAGCTGTGTGTCCCAGGTCCCGTACTGCTGACAGTTGATGGAGACTTGCTGCTTGCCCAAGACATGAGAGCTTGTGAACGTTGGTGTTCTATCAGAACTTCCTTCATAACCACAGTGAGAAGCTTGGAAGCAACTGTAGGCTCCCAGCTGACCACAGATTTGTCATAGTGTTTATGTAGCATTGTTCACGCTGAAGAACTCTGAAGTGTAACCCATGCTAACAAAGGGCCACATATGCAGCTTTACGAGTCTGTTTCAGCCTCTGTATTTCTAGAGCTGGTCTTTTAGGTCAAGCTGTAGAGATTCGTACTTTTTTCAGATCAGAGGTTCCGAGTTCAGTGCTTGCAGAAAACTAATTTCACTAACTTGTCAGGTATTACCGTTCGATCAAGACTGTGAAGTGTCTACATTTATGAATTATACCATGGGATCTTGAGGCCCAAATCAGCTGTTCAACACGATGGTCTTCTTAGGTGGATGAGCAGAAGGGGGCTGGAAGACATGAGGTTGTCACGGACAGTTACAGGTGGTCTCTTCTATCTGCACTGACATGTAGAGCTGGGCAGGAAAGGGTTTTCCTATCCAGCAAATATCTTCAAGATTTCCAAAAATTTCAACCTTTCACCATTTCTGTGGGAAAAATCAAAGTAAGGGATCCCTGGAATACCCAGCAGCCTGGTTGATAGGGCACTCCCATGCAATGTGGGGGAACCTGCGCTTCAATTGCTGCTTTGAATCAGGGAGAACAGCAATTCAAATCTGGGTCTCCCACATAAGTACCCTAACCATCAGGATGGTGGCTACTCTGGGGAGGACTCCATCTCTTTCTCCTCCCCCATCCACACTCCAGTGTTGATCAGAAAGTTCCATCCTGGACCTGAGACAGTTCCAAACAGCAAGTGTTCTGGGGAACTTTTAGTGCACACCAGCAGGGTCTACCCAGACCAATTAATGCACAGCACGTTAGTGTGCTTTAGAAATCACACCCACATAGAATGCATTATTGCTCCCTGTAGACAAGCCCTAATTGTATCCTATGGAAGTATTCACTTATGACAAAACGGCACTTTCCAGTGAAAAAATTTTTCTTTGAAAATGTGCTGCCCAGCCATATTTGTACCCGAGCACCTCACATTCCCCCTATGCAGCAGGGCAGTGCTATCAGCTCCATTTTATAGATCATAGAAATGTAGGGCTGGAAGGGACCTTGGGAGGTCATCAAGTCCAGCCCCCTGGACCAAGTACACCTAGACCCTCCCTGACAGGTGTTTGTCCAAGCTCTTCTTAAAAACCTCCAATGACGGGGATTCCACAACCTCCCTTGGGAATCTATTCCAGAGCTTAACTACCCCTATACTTAGAAAGGTTTCCTAGTATCTAACCCAAATCTCCCTTGCTGCAGATTAAACTTGTAACTTCTTGTCCTACCTTCCATGGGCATTGAGAACAATTTATCACCATCCACTTTAGAACATATTTGAAGACTATCAGGTCGATTTCAGTAAAGCGTTTGATAGGGTACCGCATGAGGAATTATTGGTTAAATTGGAAAAGATGGGGATCAATATGAAAATCCAGAGGTGGATAAAGAACTGGTTAAAGGGGAGACTGCAGCGGGTCGTACTAAAAGGTGAACTGTCAGGTTGGAGGGAGGTTACCAGTGGAGTTCCTCAAGGTTCAGTTTGGGTCCGATTTTATTTAATCTATTCATTACTGATGAGACCTCATTTGGAGTACTGTGTGCAGTTCTGGTCTCCCATGTTTAAAAAGGATGAAATCAAACTGGAACGGGTACAGAGACGGGCCACTAGGATGATCCGAGGAATGGAAAATCTGTCGTATGAAAGGAGACTTGAGGAGCTCGTTTTGTTTATCTTAACCAAAAGAAGGCTGAGGGGGGATATGATTGCTCTCTTTAAATATATCAGAGGGATAAATACCAGGGAGGGAGAGGAATTATTTCAGCTCAGTACTAATGTGGACACGAGAACGAATGGATATAAACTGGCCGTTGGGAAGTTTAGGCTTGAAATTAGACGAAGGTTTCTAACCATCAGAGGGGTGAAGTTTTGGAACAGCCTTCCGAGAGAAACAGTGGGGGGTGAAAGACCTCTCTGGCTTTAAGATTAAGCTTGATAAGTTTATGGAGGGGATGGTTTGATGGGATAAAGTGATTTTAGTCAATAGGTTAATAACGTGCCATCGCTGGTAATTAGCAACAATGGTCAATGATGGGATATTAAAAGTTACTACAGAGAACTTTTTCCAGAGGGTCTGGCTAGAGAATCTTGTCCGCATGCTCGAGGTTCAGCTGATCGCCATATTTGGGGTCAGGAAGGAATTTTCCTCCAGGGTAGATTGGCAGAGGCCCTGGAGGTTTTTCGCCTTCCTCCGCAGCATGGGGCAGGGGTCGCTTGCTGGAGGATTCTCAGCGATTTGAAGTCTTTAAATCATGACCTAGGGACTTCAACAGCTGAGTCAAGGGAGAGAATTCTTCCAGGAGTGGGTGGGTCAGCTTTTGTGGCCCACATCATGCGGGAGGTCAGACTAGATGATCATAATGGTCCCTTCTGACCTTAGAGTCTATGAGTCTATGAGGTCCCCCCTCACTCTTCTTTTCTCAAGACTCAACATGCCCAGTTTTTTTAACCTTTCCTCACAGATCGGGTTTTCTAAACCTTTTATCAGTTTTGTTGCTCTCCTCTGAACTCTCTCCAGTTTGTCCCGCATCTTTCCAAAAGTGAGGCACCCAGAACTGGACACAGAACTCCAGCTGAGGCCTCACCTGTGGCAAGTAGAGGAGGACGATCACCTCCCGTGTCTAACATATCACACTCCTGGTATCACACCCTACAATGATAACTGAGCCTTTTTCAAACTGCATCACACTCTTGTCCCACAGAGGCCCAGAGAGACATAAGTGACTTTCTCAAGGTCCCTCAGGAGGCCTGTGGCTGAGCAGGGAATTGAAGCAGGTCTCTTGAGTTCAGTCCAGCACCCTGTGCACAAGCTCACCTTTCACCCTTGTAGAAGCTGTTGCTGACAGATAAAAGTGATTTGCCTCTTATCTCTGAGTCCTTGGGTAACCTCCACACACACACCCCTCATGGGATCTCTATAGTGCCCTGATACTGAACTTGCCTGGATCCAGTCCCTGCCAGTGTGTTTAGGCACTTCAGCTGGTAAGGCTCTATGGGTCCTAACCCTGGTGGACCCCAGTACCACTCCCCAATGTCTTCCAACGCCATTCTCCTGCTGGGGCCCCAGATACCCCCCAACTGCCCTGTGCCCCCCCCCAACTGCTCTCCTAGCTGCCATAGTGTCTCCCACGCTGGTTCCTCACTGCCAGGGCCGGCTCTAGGCACCAACCCTCCAAGCATGTGGTTGGGGCGGCACCTGGAGGGGGGCGGCGCTCACCGGGGAGAGCGGGGCCGTGGCCGGGCTCGCCGCCCTCCTCCCGGCGCTCCGGCCGGTCGGTGAGAGCAGGGCCGCGGCCGGGCTCTCCGCCCTCTTCCTGGCGCTCCGGCCGGTTGGGGAGAGCGGGGCCGCGGCAGGGTTCTCCGCCCTCCTCCCAGCGCTCCGGCCGCCGGGGAGAGTGGAGCCGCAGCGGGCTCGCTGCCCTCCCCCAGCGCTCCGGCCGGCCGGGGAGAGCGAGGCCGTCCTCCCCCGGCGCTCCAGCCGGTCAGGGAGAGCGGGGCCCCGGCCAGGCTCTCCGCCCTCCTCCCGGTGCTCCGGCTGGTCGGGGAGAGCGGGGCCCCGGTCGGGGAGAGTGGGGCCCTGGTCGGGGAGAGCAGGTCCCCGGCCGGGCTCGCTGCCCTCCCCGCGGCGCTCCAGCCAGACGGGGAGAGCGGGGCTGCAGCCGGGCTCAGCGCCCTCCCCTGCCGCGCTCCTCGCCGGGGGGCTGGGGGCGGCAAAAAAGCCAGAGCCAGCCCTGCTCACTGCTCAGCTGGTGCATCACTCTGGAACACAGAACAAGCAATGTCCACTTGGGATTTCTGTGAAATCGAAGAGGCCTTGAATCGGGGGATCCAGACGTCAGATTAAGGGCAGTGACCGGTGACTCCCAGGGTCACATAGCCCCCCTTTCTATCACCCTGTTGGGTACAATCAGCTACTGGGGCAGGGCAAACCCACCCCCAGTGTAACTCTGGTAAGTTAGGGATGAATGTAACTCTGCTGAATCATAAGCCCTCAATGCCTCACTCTCTATTGGCAGCTAAATCTTTGCTCGGTGTGCAGCTGGATGTTGCTAAGATGTCAGTCTTGGTGCCTGATAAGTTGCAACAGGATACATCCACATCCACCCCAAACTGGAGCTGGTCGGGAATTTTTTGCCAAAACGTTTTTCATCACAATGTGCCTATTTGTCAAAAGTTTTGTAATTGTTGAAACATCTCATTTCAACATTTTCAAACAGAACATTTCCATTTTTTCAATTCAAAACTACTTTTCGTTTTGAAATGTAATATAACAAGAATTAAGAAGGTCAAAATAGAAATGAAACACTTCTATTGTTCTGAACTGAATTATTTCCCAGATTGTTGGTTGGTGACAATTATAGAGCTTTTGACTGTTACCCTGATTTGGTGGAGGAAAATTTGTTGAAATCTTGAAAATTTTCCCAGGATGGGAAAAAAACATTTTCTGCCCTTTTCAACCCCAAACCTGAAAATCATAGAAATAAAATACTAAAGGATATTCCTTTCTAGCTTAATTTTGTCCACAACACTGACAGGGAGAGCTGGTCAAAATTCAGAATCTCCACTCTATTGCAGATATTTCAGATATTTCAAATTTCCTTTCATCCCCTATTAGATGAAACATCAAAATTTTGAGATTTCACACAACATTTTGTTTAGGAAATATCAAAATGACCTTATCAAAGCATTTCTATTCTATTCTATATTAAAGTTGAAACAAAGCACTTTAACCTTATCAAGATGAAATGTTTGATAATTTTTCTTTGAAAATATCAATGAACTCAATGAGTCCCTGCAAGGCATTTCAGTTTTGTCAAATCTGCATTTTCCAATGGATAACTGTTCTGTAGCAAAATTTTCAGCCAGCTCTGCTGTGAGTATTCCATGGCAACACTCCAAAAGGCTTCCATTTCCATCTTTAGGGATTTGGGGGGGCTTGTTCTATGTCCTGTGTTATGCAGGAGGTCAGGTGAGGTGATCACAGTGGTCTTGGAATAGGTGAATCTATGAAAAATGAATCTCACAGATACCCAAAAGCAATACAGCAATACAGTGTGGCTTAATTTTACATGGAGCACCGGGGGAGGGTGGTCCTGCTCTTCCTGGCCGGCCGGAGCGCCGGGGGGAGGGCGGCGAGCCCAGCCGTGGCCCTGTTCTCCCCAGCGGCTGGAGCACCGGGGGAGGGCGGTGAGCCTGGCCACGGCCCCGCTCTCCCTGGTGAGCGCTGCCCCCCTCCAGGTGCCACCCCAAGCACATGCTTGGAGGGCTGGTGCCTGGAGCCGGCCCTGGCTTAGATCAAAGTCTATTTCATTAGCATTTTATCTGGCATCTACATTTGGGACCCAAAGAGTATGTGCTCATAGTAACACACACAATCCATGAATGCTTCTGCAGTGGTGCCGCTTTCATGTATATTTTATTGATTGTAAGATGTCATTTAAAAATTGAACACAACTGCTTTCCGTCCTGCATCCCACTTGGGATGGTTATGCTTGTTCCTAGGAACACAGGCTCATTTGCCTCTGGGCACTTTAGAAAACATTCTACACTATTTCCTAACTATTTTTTTGGCAGTTGCTGGATTCCTTGTCTCTGTTTCATCACCATATCTTGTGTTAGTCCTTTAAATTAGTCTTGCTGGTTTCTTAACATAAAGTTGCAATGAATAGTTATCTTTAATTGCAACGTATGGCAGGTAAAATGAGTCATTGTGCTAGATTTGCACAGTGACAAAGAATAGGATTTTATGCTTCCATTTGGAGCAGGCAAAACCAAAGAAAATGGTGAGAAGCAAATTATTTTGGGAAAGACAATTAAATAATTTCCATTCAATTAGCATGGGAGGACTGTATTGCAAAGGAAGGACCCATGCTTAGAGGATCTCTGCAATACTCTGGGAGGGATTATTCAGCTGAGATGGGCACTGGGACAATTTTGGTACGTGCCCGAGAAAGCATCTCAAAGCATCTCAGAGGCAGAGTTCATGCTAATGAGATTTTTCATTCAGCAAGGACAAAGTCAGCTGTGCTTTCTGAAGGACCACATTTTACGAGATGGCAATAAATATAGGTAGAAACTGAATTACTTGAACTAGTAGATCACCAACCAACTATCGGCCCCAGCTGGCGCAATTCACAGCTCGCCAGACACCTGCCCCATCTGAAGCAATTGGCAGATCCCTAGTCAGATATCAGTCCCACTCTGCAGAACGCTTAGAGCACCAGCTGTCTGGCAAAACACACATCCCCTCTCTTCTCTAGTAATATTCTCAGCAAGGCACCTTCTATAGGACATATAAGTGGTTTTCAGACCAAACCCCAGTACTGGCGATCAAGTGCTGGCACTCACCATCTATATCAAGCTTGTTTTCCGGATGAGGCAGAAGACAGGTGCAGTGTTCCTAGATCTTACTGCTGCATATGACATGATCTGGCATGCAGGCCAACTGTACAGACTGTCACTGGTCCTACCAAAGTGGGTGGTCACTGTTGTGGAACTATTGCTGAGAGGCCGCCGCTTCCAAGTTCAGTTGGACAAAAACCTTGTTCCTGGAGGTCCCAGAACAATGGGCTATCTCAGGGCTAGGGTCTAGCACCAACATGTTTCCACCTCTTCACAAATGGCCTTCCCAACACCATGGCCAGGTGTTTTATCTAGATGGACGACATCCAGCTGTCAGTGCAGGACCAGGATTTCAGTCACCTAGAAGAAATCCTGAATGCTGACATGAGAGAGATGGCTGCTATTGTAAACGATGGAGACTTAAACCTAGGACTAAAAAAACAGTTTCCCACTGCCTCCATCTATACTATACAACGGTCAACAAACAATTCAACGTATGGCTGGACATAAGGTGTTTGACTGCATCGTACCTTGACTTCCAAGAAATGTTTTACCAAGACCTTGCTGAAAATAAAGATAAGACACAACCTGATCAGTGAACCAGCTGGTTCTACCTGGGGAGCTAATGTGCAGGCACTGAGAAGTTCTGGGCTTGCCTTGTGCTATTCCGAGGCAGAGCATTGCTTCCCGGCGCGACTCTGCTCTTCTCCCACAGGATTAGTAGACACTCAGCTGAATGAAACTGTGCGTGGAATAACAGGTACCATGAGACCAGCTAACCTGGCCTGGCTGCCAGACCTGTCCAATATCGCCCCTTCTGACATCAGGAGACGAGTCATCTTGCAGACTCTGCCTTTAAGGTGCAAGACATGCCATATGTACCCCTGTTTAAAGATGTGTTTTATCCACCACCCAAGCCCCCGGTTTGTACAGTTCCCTTAAGGAACCCTGACATCTCCTCCAGCTGGCACACCAGGTGGCAAGAACAAGCTTCAAACATAGCCAGTGCCTATCTCAGGGCAGATCTGATTGTTAAGGCATTTTGGCTTGCTGGGAAACTCACAGGGAACTGTGCAGCCTGGAAAAAAAACAGTCAGGAGGGAGGGGACAGCTGGGGAGCTGTGAGCCTAGCGTGGACCACAGAGGGGATTACAGCGCTGTGAGAGTAGGCTCCTAATGCACTTGGATGCTTTTGAAAATGTTACTCCTTATTGCAGCAGGCAAATCCAGGTTTCTGGGACAAGTGCTAGGTACATATATAGCAGGAGGCATGGCAGGCCAGCAAGGCTCTAACACATCCTCCATGCAGAGGGGGAGGCGCGAAGGGCTGCCTAGAGATAAGCTCTGCACCCTGCAGGGGCTGGAAACCCCTTGCACTGCCCCTCCTTTGGGCAGCACTGCGGCACGGATTCTGCCTCCAGGGGATCCTCAGCTAACACAGAGGAAAGGTTGGGCTTGCCTCTGAAAACTCCATGTGGTTTAAGATCTTAAGCTGCTTTGCTGATTTAAGAGAGTTCAGTCTCTTGAGACACTTTAAAGACTTGAGGCTAGAATCCAGAAGAGCCCAGGTCTGCGTAAGGCCCCAAAGCAGCTTAAAGCAGCAGAGCCCTGGGAGCTCTACCATTAGGGTTGGCAGGTGTCTGGTTTTTGACCAGAACATCCAGTTGAAAAGGGTCCCAGGCGGCTCCGCATCGCTGACCCGGCCATTAAAAGTCCATTTGGCCTGGGTCTGGCAGGCTCCCTACCTGGCTCTTCGTGGCTCCCCAGAAATGTCGACATGTCTCTGTGGCCTCTAGGCAGAGCACTGGCACCACAACTCCCATTGGCCGGGAACCATGGCCAATGAGAGCTGCAGGGGTGACGCCTGTGGGCAGAGGCAGCATGCAGAGCCGCCTGGCCATGCCTCCATCTAGGAGCGAGGGACATGACAGCAGCTTCCTGGGAGCCTCCGGAGGTAAGCGCCACCTGGAGCGCGCACCCCGTATCCCCACCCACACCCCAACCCCCTGCCTCAGTCCTGAGCCCCCTCCCGCACCCAAACTCCCTCCTGGAGCCTGCACCCTGCAACCATCCTGTGCCCCAACCCCCTTCCCCAGCTTGGAACTTCCTCCTGCACTCAGAACCCCTCGGCCCCAGTCAAGAGCCCCCTCCTGCACCTCAAATCCCTCATCCCCGGCCCCACCCCAGAGCCCGCACCCCCAGATGGAGCCCTCACCTCCCCCCACACTCCAACCCCATGCCCCATCCCGGAGCTCCCTCCCACACCCTGAACCCCTTATTTCTGGCCCCACCCTGGAGTCCGCACCCTCAGCCAAAAGCTCGTACCCCCTCCCACACCCCAACACCCTGCCTCAGCCCAGAGCCCCCTCCCACACTCCAAACCCCTCATCCCCAGCCTGGAGTCCCCTCTTGCACCCCAAACCCCTCATCCCTGGCCCACCCCAGAGCCTGCATCCACAGTCGGACCCCTCACCCCCTTCCACACCCCAGTTCCTTTTCCCAGCCCTCCCACACCTGAACATCCCATTTCTGGCCCCACTCAGGAGCCGGCACCCCAACCTCCCGCCCCAGCCTCGTGAAAATGAGTGAGTGAGTGAGGGTGAGGGAGAGCAACTGACGGGGGGGGGGGTGAAGTGAGCGGGGGCAGGGCCTCAGGGAAGGAGTGGGGCAGGGGTGTTAGGGCTGCCAACTTTCTAACCACACAAAACCAATCTACCATGTGTGCAGCCCAGGGGAGATCTAAGGGCAGGTTTCCCCAGAGCCCTGCAGCTGGAGGGTTGTGGGTGGGACGGGGCTGGTGCAATGGGGTTGTGTACTGCATGGATCACCTCGGCAGGTCTGCTTCTCCCCCTCCTCCTCACCCCACACATACCCATCTTGTTGGTTTGTGGCTCAGGCTTCAGATGGGTTAATTCCTTTTCAAATCTATCGCAGTGCTCTGAGTGTTATTTTCTGGTTGGATTCATCCTGTTAGGTTATTGGCTGTCTATGGCACCTGCATCATTTATAAGGTTCCCTAATGCCTGGCTGGGAGAATGGGAGGGGATATAAATGATGTGCCTTAAAGGTTATGCCAACCTCCATTTGGGAGCTTTCCGATTAGCTAGAATTCAGGATCGCTAGCCAGAGCCTTGTTCCTAATGATTAGAATGGTGATGTGCAGAGCCGCGGGCGGGAGCGGGTGGTGTATAACCCCAGGGTCAGGGCAGGGCAGCCATTACTCTGCTCACGCCCCTGTGAAATGAGCTGAGGCCCCTCAAGATGAGAACTTGTTTTTTCTCTTGAACGACACCTCAAAGTCAGAACAGGCCAACAGCTCCACGGCAACCAATGGCTGCCTTCTCTGGAATGGAGGCCAATGGCTCCCTGACCCACCAGCTGGCACGGGCGAATTCTAGGAAGTTCCTGCATGCACCATTTCCTTTCTTAATGTAGAGACTTTAACTTAAATCAGGATGATTCATGGCTGAATAGCTTTAATTCTTATTACAAATGATTGGGTTTATGGTCAGATTAGAGCATATTTCTCTAAGGCTACATGGGCCTTATTCCAGTGTGGATCATTCCTTCAGCTCGGCAAGAAGTAAGCTGATAAGGAGCCTTTCTAGCCTAAAGCTGGCCAGGAGACTCTTGTTCCATGGCTGCACTGTCCGTGCTGACTGACAAATTGGCAGGCTCACACAGGGGCTTGCATTTGCATATGAAAGGAGCATGTCAGCTAGAGTCACACTGGCCTGCTGTGCGCAGGTTTAGCACCCCTAGTTATGTTGCAGGAATGTCTGTGATTGAGGGACATGGGAGCTATTTTACACGGGAGTCAGAACTTGGCACAATGTACATTTTTCTCTGCCCCACCCAAATGCCAGCATTGGACCAATCTAGGTACCCGCTAGTCTCCTACACCTGGCCCCACGTAGCTTATAGCTCCATTACACACCCTCTGTGTGTGAGCATAAGGAAATCGGTGTCAGTGGAAACAAGAGTAATGCCCATGCTGTAGGAACAGATGGGAAGGGTGCAGCACAGGAACATAGCAATTGCCAGACTGCATCAGAGCCCAAGTCTGTCTAGCCCAGTATCCTGTCCCTAGTGGCCAGTGCAAGATGCCCCAGAGGGAGCTGGAAGAACCCCACCATAGCACATGTGGGATAATCTGCTTCTCACATTAGGTCTCCTCCTTGTCGCTAATCGTTAGAGAGCCGCTCAAGCCCTGAAACACAAGTTTTTATGGCCCTTCCAAAATGTTTGCTGTCATTCATTTTGACAACTCTGGATATTCTTGGCAGCCATAAAAATGTCCAATCCCTTTTTCAACCTTGCTAAGTTCTTGGTCTCAATTACTTCCTGAGGCAGTGAGTTGCACAGCCTAGTTGCACATTGTGTGAAAAAGGATTTCCTTCAATCCGTTTTGAGTTTGCCCCCTTTTGATTTCATTGAGTGTCCCCTTGTTCTTGTGTTGTGAGACAGGGAGACCAGAACTTCCTGGTCTACTGTCTCTAGAACATCCATTCTGTTATATGCTTGAGTCATGTCTCCTCTTAGTCATTGCCTTTCTAAAGTAACAATCCCAGTCTTCTCAGTCTATCTTCAGAGGAGAGTTGTTTTAAGGCCCTTGATCATTCTTGTCGTCCTTCTCTGAACCCCCCTAGTTCTGCAATATCCTTTTTGCAATGGGGTGACCAGCACTGCACACAGTGGCAGCATTTATATCTATCTAGTAACAGGGTGGCTTGTCCTTAAGAGCTGGAGGGCCTAGGGCCAGCCAGTCCTGACTACAAAGGAGCCACCACGCATGGGTTGGATGAGCTGGTTCCACTAGCAGAGCAGGAGGACGCTGCAGTGAAGGCCTCAGGTAAAGTGAGAACACCAACCAAGCTGCTTTCCTGTAACCCCTTGTCTCAATCAACTTTAGCATTTCACACACAAGTTGTCCTTCTTTGAATCTTGCACAGGGCGGGGAGAGGGGGCGTAGAGGCTGCGGCTTCCTTACCTCTCCCTGTTCCCTTCCTGGGCTCCATGCAGCATCATTTCATGCCTCTAGGAGCTTGTTTTTAGTCCACCACTAAGTGCGGTGCTGTGGCACACCCAGCGCTCTCTGGCCAGGCAGCTGACATTACCAGCCTGCTCCAGCGTAAGGGGGTGCTCTAGTGGCTCTTTCATCCCGTGTCACCTCACCTGCTACTGCTGCATGGGAAAGGGATAAGGGGTGAGGAAAGGTGTGACAGAGATGCCCCTGGACTCCACCTATCCTCAGCTGCCATTTCAGCTCCCTGTGGCCTTTTCAGCCTGGTGTAAGCCTCGGGCTGCTATAACACAGCACAGCGAGCTACACAAAAGCAGCAGCTGGACTGGTTGCACAGTGAGGAGTTTTACGTCTCCTTGTCACACACACCCTGGCCTAGTGCTCTGGGCAGAAGGCTCGGCTGCTCTGTCTGCACTGGTCTGGAGTAAGGGTGAAGAGCACATACGCTGATGAAACATGCAGGAGCCACTGGACTGGGAGGGGTTACAAACACCTCTCAGCACAGGGAAACAGTGCAAAGGAATCTGGCAAGTTATGATCATGGGCAGAAAGTATCAGCTATCCAACGTACAACTCTGTACCTATCCCAGGTCCTGCTAGTGCCCCCATTACAACCCTAGTGTATCCATCCTGCCAACGCCCCGGGGGCAGGGCAGGGCTTTTGTCCCCATTGTACAGATGGGAATCGAGGTCCAGGGAGAGTAAATGATTTGTCCAAGGTCACACAGGGAGTCTGTGGCAGAGCAAGCAACTGACTGCAGACTCATTGCTGGGCCAGCCTTCCCCTCCCAATCACCCTGGGGAACAGAAACTCCAAAAGAGAACGGGCTGCCAGTTAGTCTGAATCTACGGTACAATGCAAAATCCCAACGGTTCGTTACAGGTGACAGTCATCCTCCATAATACTCTGGTGAGCCTGCACCTGGGATTGCTGCATTCACATTGGGGCAGCTCATCATCAGAAAATGGAGACACAGGTGGCGTTCAGAGAAGAGCCAAGAAAGTGACTCAGGAACTGGAGGGTCTGGTCTGGGGACTCAGGGAGAGTCTGAAAACCAAACGCGTAAAGGTTTGCGAAGTGCTTATGAAGGGGAGCATAAAAGCCATCCACAAGTGCCTGAATGGATGACCACACCCAAGGAGGGAGAAAAGATGCTTTCCTGCTAAAAGGGGTGTAACTCAGAGCATTAGGGTGAAGAAATTCAGCAAAGGTAAGGAGACAGGGACACCTAGAAGAATCTCCCCCTAGGGAAATGGCAGCAGCCCATAGAAATATTTCAAAATTCAATCAGGCAAGGAACTAGAACCAAGGCTGTAGGGAACAATCCTGCACTGGTAAGGGGGGCTGCTGGATATGCAATGTCTCTGATTTACAAGTGTACAAAAGTGACCGGTGCTAAATCTCTACTCATGCTGTAAGGGAAAGCGCCTAGAGCGGAGAGGGGATGGGGGAAGGGAGCGTTCGGACCAGTGACCAGTCAGGCACTGGCATAGTGGGAAGTAGAGCTGGGCGAAATTTTTCAGACTAATATTTTATTTGCTGAAAAATGCTGTTTTGATCGACCTGAAACTGTTGGTGAATTTCACCTGGTTAGTTTTGGCTGGGAAAAGCTCTTTTTCGGGGGGGCGGGGGGAGAGACCTGCTCCTTGTAAGTTTTGGCCCACTGGTCAGGGTACTGGCTTGGGATGTAGAAGACCCATATTTGAATCCCTGCTCTGGAGCAGAGACTTGAACTTTGAGCTCCACCTCTAAAGGAAGTGCTCTGCCTAACAGGCTATTCTGGGGCAGGCGGGCCCCTCTCGATCTCTCCTGTGGAAACTGTTCCACTTTGCATAAATACTTAACTACTCATTGGGGTAGAGGAAGAGTGAACAGCTGCAAAGCCTGGTGATTAAGACACTCACTTGGGCGGTTAGAGATGTGGTTCAAATCTTTTTTCTGCCTGATTCACAGGAGATTTGTGAATCCACATCTCCTACCTCCCAGTTACAGCACCACTCAGAGAGCACTGACGGGAACCCGCTGTTGTGTGTTCACACTGTCAGCTGCCTGCACAATAGCATGTTCACACTTGTGGCACTTGCAGCACTATTCGGAGCGGTGCACTCTGGGCAGCTGTCTCACAGAGCACCTCTTTCTCTTCTGCTGCTAAGAGTTGTGGGAAGGTGGAGGTGGTTGCAGGGCATCCTGGGTCCTGTCCCAATGCCCCCTGATGCATTGCTTCGCATCCCAGCAATCTCTGGGCTTCCGTCATCATTTGGTGCCATCTTTCAACGGTTTGTGTACTGCGCGCCCTGCCTCTTTGGGCTGCAGGAATGGATCCCAAACTGCTGATCAGTATGCTGCTTGCTCTGACCAACACGTCACGAGTGGCAGTGGAGTTATTCCTTAAACTACAAAGGCAAGAGGAGTTCGACGTTGATCTCGCCACACGTAGTAGCTACGACACAAGTTTGCTTGTGGCATTCATGGAGGTGCTGCCCACAGTGGAACACCACTTTTGGGCTCGGGAAACAAGCACTGAGTGGTGGGATCACATCATCATGCATGTCTGGGACAACTAGCAGTGGCTGCAGAACTTTCGGATGAGGAAAGCCACATTCATGGGACTGTGTGATGAGCTTGCCCCAGCCCTGCGACACAAGGACATGAGAATGAGAGCTGCCCTGTCATTGGAGACGCACGTGGCGATTGCACAGTGGAAGTTGACTACTCCAAACTGCTACTGATTGGTCACTAATCAGTTCAGAGTGGGAAAGTCAACCGTTGGACTCGTGTTGACGCAAGTGTGCAGGGCCATTAATCGCATCCTGCTCCGAAAAACCTTGACTCTGGGCAACATGCATGACATTGTAGATGGCTTTGCACAAATGGGCTTCCCTAACTGGGGAGGGGCGATAGATGTCCTGTGATGGCCTCTACTATGATTAAGCGAAGCATGCATGGACATGTGACTTGCCCATGTGACTCCAAACACCATCTTGTTACCTGTAATTTTCCACAGTGAGAACAATGGGATTCCCTTTACTTGGCAGAAGTGGAAACAGCTTCATTTTACCTCTTTCCTGCTCAAATCTCTGGACTAATGGGAGCATTCTAACCAAGGGACTGAGGACCTTCCAATGATTTAGAAGCAACCAGAGACTTAACAAGCCAGCAGTTTATTCCATCACTGCTACAAGCCTGAACCAAGAACTTTGCAATTACTGTATGTATTTGATTCCTTTAACCAATTTTAACTCTCACCTTTCTTTCCTTTTATAAATAAATCTTTAGCTTTTAGATACTAAAGGATTGGCAGCTGCATGATTATTGGGTAAGAACTGAGTTATATATTGACCTGGGTATGTGGCTGGTCCTTTGGGATCAGAAGAACCCTTTTGTTTGATGAAATTGTTTTTAAATAACCACTCATCATTAAGTCCAGTGTCTGGGTGTTGAATCCAGGCCTGGAATACCTAAGAAGGTTGCATTTCTGACTTCTTGTTAACCACTGTGGTGAGACAGAAGTTTATTTTTGTTGCTGGTTTGATATATTTCATGGAAGAATAACCACCAGTTTTGGGGTGTGTCTGCCCTTTTTCCCAGCAGCTTGTCCTGAATTTGATATTCTCAGTTGTGACTCAGGGAGCCACAGTGACAGTAGGTGCTTTTGATGATCACAGTAGGCTCCTATCTGCATCTTTGGGCACCTAAATACCTTTAAAAATCTGGTCCCTAGTCCCCAGTTTTAACCACACGATCCATGCATTGTAAGAGGATCTCCTGCATCAGTGTCTCAAGGATTTTGGGCAGATGCCATTAGTAATGGGTTGAGATAGTGAAACACTTGAACTTCAGCAAAACAACAAGTACTGTCTAGAACAGAGTTCTGAAGAAGGCATAATAATTGTGTGGTACAACAACAGCTGCAGAATCTGGGATTATTATAATCAAATTATATGCAAAATGCATGCTTAGTCATTACTCATTATTAATTAATCTAGCTATCTGATGATTTCAGAAGTGTGTCTGAACTGCCTCTGCTGCAGCTGTTGGGTTTGGCTGATCTAGTGTTCTGTGGTTAAAAGTTAGAAATGTTTTTGAAATGTACAAAATATTTATCTTGCATGGATGAATATGCTGTTTATTTTACTCCTCCGGCAGCAATTCATTAACAACATGATAGGCTCAGGAAAGGTTCTGCATTAAAATTCCTGCACCAGAACTGCATATTCTGGTTGATTTTACAAAATAGACAGTGAGTGTCCATTTATGATCAGAAACGAGATTAATAAACAGCTTCCATCAGGAAAAAAAAACTTCTGTGCCCAAGTAAAAACCCTGGGTGACTGGTTTCAGAGGGGTAGCTATGTTAGTCTGTATCAGCAAAAACAACAAGGAGTTCTTGTGTCATCTTAGAGACTAACAAATGTATTTGGGCATGAGCTTTCGTGGGGCTTATAGCCTATGAAAGCTTATGCCCAAATAAATGTGTTAGTCTCTACGGTGCCACAAGGACTCCTCGTTGTTTTTCCTGGGTGACTGTCACCTACATTAACAGAGTGGGACTATTTGTCTCTCTCTAGTGGCTAAACCATGTAAAAATTGGCCAAAAGCTAATGGATCTGGTCCTTCAGCTCAAATAATAGATTCATGTTTTCAGATAAGAGCGGTACCACATTCAGTCCTGCAGACAACTTTACCGTTACATTAGTATTGTGCTATGGCAGCTTTCTAGCTATGATATTTAGAAGTATATCCCACCATGCTACCAGGGCAGTAAGCATCTCTAAGTAGATTGCAAATAAAATGAAACAATGATGCATTCGATCAACAAGCGTCCATGAATGGGATATGCGTGGGAGCTGGATCCTGCATGTGTAGGACCTGCAGGAGGCTAGTGGCAGTTCTTTGAAGCAAGATCACGTCTGAAAAAGTAAGAATTGAGCCTGTGTGGCAATGCTTGGTTACGGGAACAGAGCCTTGGTGTGGGGAGGGGGTTCAACAGGGGATTTTGGCTTCAGCCCCTCTCTAAAACCAGTGCAATTTAAAGTGCAGTTCTAATCTGAGCAGTGATTCTGTAGATCTGCCTGTGGCATTCCATGTTCATTGCTTGTCAGAGACTCTATTAAATGCATTCAGTTTACCAGTAAAGAAGTCATCTTTTCTCACTGCAAACTCAGTGGGGATCTGAGGTTTTGTCTACATGGAGGAAATTCACCATAGCAGAGCTATTCTAAAATAACTATTCTGTTATGTTAAATTCCAGTATAACAGAGCTATTCTGGAATAGCAGTCCCATGTGGACACTATTCCGAAATAAAAGTGATTTTATTCTGGAATAATTATGCCACTTCCAAAGCAACATACATATTCAGGAATAAAGTCACATATTTCAGAATAGTGTCCACCTTCGGGACTTGTTCCAGAATAGTTATAGTGTAATAGTTATTCCAGAACAGCTATGCCACTCAATTTCTCCATATACACAAGCCCTGGGATTCAAGCTGGGCTCTTCCCTTCACATACATCTGCAACTTCAGAAATTCTGCAGATGGAATTTAATTAATAATTCCCTTGATAATGCCTGAGCCAGAACAGAATCTGGCTCCATTCCTCCCGTGAGGATGGTCTCTGCAGGGCTAACAGGAGAAAAACATATGCTTCTCCCCAGAGCTAGCAGATGTGACTCTGAAAATGCACTGGAAGCAGCGCTGCTGATTAAGAAGATGCCAGGACTGTATCCTTTTCTCCTTGCCCAACACAGGACCAAATTGGGGCTGCATTTGCCCAGATACCTAAGAGGTGACTGGGAGCTTTTTAGATTAACAAATGTTATTGCAGTGTAGACACACCCTAGGTGACCATAAAAGACCCACAGCCCGGCCACGGCTGGCCCAGATCAGCTGACTCGGGCTCGCAGGGCTTGGGCTGCAAGGCTATAAAATTGCAGTGTAGACATTCAGGCTCGTTCTGGAGCCTGGGCTCAGAGACCCCATGTGGGGGCGGGGGGGTCTAAGCCTGAAGATTTACGCAGCAATTTTTAGCTCTGCAGCCCAAGCCCTGTGAGCCGGAGTCAGCTGAGTCAGGCTCTGAGAGTAGCAGACACGTGTTTTTTGTTGCAGTGCCAACGCAGCTCGAATCTGAGGTCCCGTTCACCACAGCCCATAGAGTTTGACCCATAACAGAGGCAGGCTTTGAGAAGGGAACTGACAAGCCTGAAGTCACACAGGTGAGGCAGAGCTAGGAATAGAACTGAGCTGTCCAGCACCAGATAAACTGGACCATGTTGCTATGCTAATGGGAAATCACTGGTGCATGTATACACGAGGCAGCCGGAGCTTGGCTCCCAGTTGTCTGCTGGGTAGAGGGGGTAGCATGGCTTGGCTGTGCTGATTGGGATGGGACAGTGGCCATGACCCCAGTGCTCATGCTCTGGGATTTCTGGGCTGGTAATGTCCTAAAGGTGCAGCAAGGGATACTGATAACCAGGCCACACAGCCCTGGGGCTGGGCAGGCCTTCCACCCTCGCAGACATAGCGCCTCAAGGCTCCACCCCTCCAGCACCAACTTCCCTCATGCGGTGCAAGGGAAACCAGCAGCAACTGAGAATGACTTTACCCGTCCTACCCTCTCAACACAATGAGCTGATGCCATCTATGGAGCAGGGAGCTGGAGGGCAGCATCTAGGCATGTTACATTTTTTGGATCAGTAGATTATTGGATGATAAATGCAGTTTTGGTCGACCTGAATCTACCAGCAAATTTGGCAAGGATAACTTTGGCCATTAACAAACCGGCAAGGGGAGGAGAATGAGGCGGTGGTACTAACACCCCATCCTTATGACGTTAGCCCCATGGTTAGGACACTCCGCTGGGATGGGTCAGGGCCCCATTTGAATCCCTGCTCTGCTATAGATGCAAAATGGGTTTTTTTGATTCACTGGAAATTCCCAAAAATGTCAGATTCGGTTTGATCCAAACCAAGTTTTTCCCCAAATTTTCTGAAGCAAAAAAAAAAAAAAATTATTCACCCAGCTCTAGTGGCATATCTAGAAGGGCTACAGGCTGCCCTCCTTGTTAACTATTTCTTCAGCTGGGCAGTTGTTCTGCAAGACTTAGACTAGAGAGGTTTCCTTGTCCCTTTGCATCTAGGGAGGGGTCAGTTATTTCCAAGCTTTGATTCCATCTGCAGAGCAGATCTTAGCAAGGTGCGTAATCACAGGGAAGGGCAGACAGGCAAGGAGACCTGTGACTAATTAATGAGTGAACTCACCAGTAACCTTCCATCCTAAATAGCCTCCAAGGCTCGCCCGAGTCGCTTACATCCCAGAGTCAGCATAGGCATACGGTCCCCTCCCTTTGAAACAGCATTAAGAGTCAGCACCTCTTTATGATGCACAATTCAAATCACTTCCTCAGTCCCCAGTGGATACTCTCTGATTATGCTTCTTCCTCCGTCTCTGCTTTTGCAGATGTGCCATTGTTGCAGAAGCACCAAGGGAGCTTTACAGCTTCAACGATTTGTCTCTGCATTCATCAAAATGGTTTGGGTGCAGATGCTGATGAGAGTCTGGAAGGTGTATAGGCAGGGGAGTCCAGCAGCAGCCAAGCCCCCTAAGACCAGCCTTACAACAGGATTCGGACCTTGACAGGCTGCTGGAACCTCGGAAGGGGATCTCCAGGAGCTGGGGAGCTCCCTCCCTCCCAGCAGCTCTGCAACAACAGGTGGCTGTATTTTAAAGAAGCCTTATTGAGATTGCAGGTACAAACCAGCCCGATGTGCAGAAAGAATAGCAAATATGGCAGGCGACCAGCTTGGCTTAACAGAGACATCTTTGGTGAGCTTAAACACAAAAAGGAAGCTTACCAGAAGTGGAAACTTGGACAGATGACTAGGGAGGAGTATAAAAATATTGCTCGAGCATGCAGGGGTGTAATCAGGAAGGCAAAGCACAGTTTGAGTTGCAGCTAGCAAGGGATGTGAAGGGTAACAAGAAGGGTTTCTATAGGTATGTTAGCAACAAGAAGAAGGTCCAGGGAAGTGTGGGATCCTTACAGAATAGGGGAGACAATCTAGTGACAGAAGATGTGGAAAAAGCTGAACTACTCAATGCTTTTTTTGCCTCGGTCTACAAAGGCAAGGTCAGCTCCCAGACTGCTGCACTGGGCAGCACAGTATGGGGAGGAAGTGAGCAGCCCTAAGTTGTGAAAGAACAGGTTAAGGACTATTTAGAAAAGCTGGACATGCACAAGTTCATGGGCCCAGATGCAATGCATCCAAGGGTGCCGAGGGAGTTGGCTGATGTGATTGCAGAGTCATTGGCCATTATCTTTGAAAACTTGAGGTAATCGGGGGAGGTCCCAGATGATTGGAAAAAGGCAAATATAGTGCCCATCTTTAAAAAATGGAGGAAGGAGAACCTGGGGAACTACAGACTGGTCAGCCTCACCTCAGTCCCTGGAAAAATCATGAAGCAAGTCCTCAAGGAATCCATTTTGAAGCACTTGGAGCAGAGGAAGATGATCAGGAATAGTCAACATGGATTCACTAAGGGCAAGTCATGCCTGACAACCCTGATTGCCATCTATGATGAGATAACTGGCTCTGTGGATATGGGGAAGGCAGTGGATGTGATATACCTTCACTTTAGCAAAGCTTTTGATACGGTCTCCCACAGTATTCTTGCCAGCAAGTTAAAGAAGTATGAATTGGATGAATGGACTATAAGGTGGATCGAAAGCTGGCTAGATTGTCAGACTCAAATGCAATTAAACAGCCCTACCAAGAAGTGATCCGAGCTGAGACATCAGTACCCCTTGCCCCTGACTAGCCAGGACAAGGCTGCCTTTTGGCTCACCTGCCTATAGACCATAGCTATCCCCACGCAAGGCTCAGCTGTGGTAGCACAGCAGGTGTCCACGCAGCACAGCATACAGAGGGATAAAGCTATGGTAGTGGAGGCTCCATGTTTCAGCTAGTTAGTGTTTTCTGAAGAAACGGGTTAATTAGTGCAAAAGCGATTGCTGAAGTTAAAGCCAAGTACGGAATAAGCTCACTGAGAGGCTAACACCTGGGAAGCCCCCGGAGCTGGTTTCCTGGTATGACAGCCATTTGTACAAAGAGTGAGTCTACTCGTCACTCAGGAGAGGTGATTGCAGCTCATGGAGGTTTACCAAGAGTCTGAATTTGTGCCCATCTCTAAAAACAGCTATTTAACTTATAGGGTCTGCACCAATGGCAGCTTGCTGGGGAAGAAGATCACATCTGTACATAGCCTCATTCCAGAGCAGAACTACACTTTCTAAAGGGCTGAGATGCTGCACAGAGCTAGCAGCCATTTTGTTTTCTGAGCTACTGCAGCTCGTCACAGAGAAGATGCACACGCCATTCACTTACCCTGGGGACTTTACTTTTGTTCTTTCTTGTTCAGTTGCTTTCCTTAAGCTAAAATAAAAGCTATTGAGGCAGAAGTAAGTGTCTGCAAACTACAACATGCAGGGTTCACAAGAAGGGGGGAGATCCATGTGACACTTCTGATACGGTCTGCCACAGTATTCTTGCCAGCAAGTTAAAAAGTATGGATTGGATGAATGGACTATAAGGTGGAAAGAAAGCTGGCTATATTGTCAGGCTCAAGGGGTAGTAATCAACGGCTCAATATCTAGTTGGCAGCCAGTATCAAGCAAAGTGCCACGGGGTTCAGTCCTGGGGCTGGTTTTGTTCAACATCTTTATTAATGATCTGGATGATGGGATGAATTGCACTTTCAGCAAGTTCGTGGATGACACTAAACTGGAGGGAGAGGTAGATACACTGGAGGGTAGGGATAGGATCCAGAGTGACCGAGACAAATTGGAAGATTGGGCCAAAAAAAATCTGATGAGGTTCAACAAGGACAAGTGCAGAGTCCTGCACTTAGGAAGGAAGAATCCCATGCACCGCTACAGGCTGGGGACCGACTGGCTAAGCAGCAGTTCTGCAGAAAAGGACCTGGGGATTACAGTGGATGAGAAGCTGGATATGAGTCAACAGTGTGCCCTTGTTGCCAAAAAGGCTAATGGTATATTGGGCTGTATTAGTAGGAGCATTGCCAGCAGATTGAGGGAAGTGATTATTCCCCTCTATTTGGCACTGGTGAGGCTGGTATTGCGTCCAGTTTTGTTCCCCCCACTACAGAAGGGATGTGGACAAATTGGAGAGAGGCCAGCGGAGGGCAATGAAAATGATTAGGGGGCTGAGGCACATGACTTAGGAGGAGAGGGTGAGGGAACTGGGCTTATTTAGTCTGTAGAAGAGAAGAGTGAGGGGGGATTTGATAGCAGCCTTCAACTAGCTGAAGGGGGGTTCCAAAGAGGATGGAGCTCGGCTGTTCTCAGTGGTGGCAGATGACAACAAGAAGCAATGGTCTCAAGTTGCAGTAGGGGAGGTCAATTAATCAAATCGCAGTTTTAATCACACTGTTAATAGAATACCAATTGAAATTTATTAAATATTTTGGATGTTTTTTCTGCATTTTCGTATATATTGTATTCTGTTTTGTAATTAAAATCAAAGTGTATATTATTTTGATTACAAATATTTGCACTGTAAAAATGATAAACAAAAGAAATGTTCAATTCACCTCAGACAAGTACTGTAGTGCAACCTCTTTGTCATGAAAGTGCAACTTACATGATTTTTTTTTGTTACATAACTTCACTCAAAAAGAAAACAATGTAAAACTTCAGACCCTACAAGTCCACTCAGTCCTACTTCTTGTTCAGCCATTCGCTAAGACAAACAAGTTATTTTACATTTACAGGAGATAATGCTGCCCTCTTCTTATTTACAGTGTCACCAGAAAGCGAGAACAGGCATTTGCACTTTTGTAGCTGGCATTGCAAGGTATTTACATGCCAGATTTGCTAAACATTCATATGCCCCTTTATGTTTTGGCCACCATTTAAGAGGACATGCTTCCATGCTAATGACACTCGTTAAAAAAATAATGTGTTAATTAAATTTGTGACTGAACTCCTTGGGGGAGAATTGTATGTCCCCTGCTCTGTTTTACCCACATTCTGCCATATATTTCATGTTATAGCAGTCTCAGATGATGACCCAACAAATGCTGCTCATTTTAAGAACACTTTCACTGCAGAGTTGACAAAACACAAAGAAAGTACCAATGTGAGATTTCTAAAGATAGCTACAGCACTCCACCCAAGGTTTAAGAATCTGAAGTGCCTTCCAAAATCTAAGAGGGATGAGATGTGGAGCATGCTTTCAGACATCTTAAAAGAGCAACACTCCGATGTGGAAACTACAGAACCCAAACCACCAAAAAAGAAAATTCCACCTTCTGCTGGTGACATCTGACTCAGATGATGAAAATGAACATGCGTCGGTCCTCACTGCTTTGGACTGTTATCGAGCAGAACCCATCATCAGCATGAACACATGTCCCCTGGAATGGTGGTTGAAGCATGAAGGGACATATGAATCTTTAGCACATCTGGCACATAAATATCTTGCGACGCCAGCTACAACAGTGCCATGACAAAGTCTGTTATCACTTTCAGGAGACACTGTAAACAAGAAGCGGACAGCATTATCTCGTGCAAATGTAAACAGACTTGTTTTCCTAAGTGATTGGCTGAACAAGAATTAGGACTGAGTGGACTTGCTGGCTCTAATATTTGAATGCAGATTTTTTTGTACATAATTCTAGATTTGTAAGTTCAACTTTCATGATAAAGAGATTTCACATAGTATTTGTATTAGATGAATTGAAAAATACTATTTCTTTTGGAGTTTTTTACAGTGATCAAAAATAAATATAAAGTGAGCACTGTACACTTTGTATTCTGTGTTGTAATTGAAATCAATATATTTGAAAAAGTAGGAAACATCCAAAAATATTTAAATAAATGGTACTCTATTATTGTTTAACAGTGCGATTAATCATGCGATTAATCACGATTAATTTTCTTAATTGTGCAATTCATCTCGATTAATTTTTTTAATCGCTTGACAGCCCTGCTTCTTAGCATCACTTACAGTGGCTGAGTGGTGAGTTGTATCCCTGACTGTTGAGAACTCCTTAAATCAAAGCACTAAAGCTTGATGGTGAGATGTATGACAGGCCAGGGTGTAGAGTCATTGTGCCTGCACTGCACAGCACTTTCTAAATGCCCAGAGCCAGGGTTCAGTGGAAAAGCTGGGATGGATTCTCAGGGGCCAGATGGTCTCTCCTTAGGCTGGCAAGAGCTTCTGGTCAGGATTGTGAATGGGATCCAGGTTATTTCAGTGCCATTGGTAGATCAGGCTATTGCAAGCAGATGTGCAAAGTCCACCAACATGAATTCCAAAGCCACACACAGCAGGTTTACAGGTAGGACTCTCTTCCTTCGAACTCAGTCAGGATACACCTTAATGTCAGTGTCAACCCCGATTAAGCTGTGCTGCTATTTATTAATAACTTGCTCCATTCCTAACCCCCACCTTTCGCTTTTACAGCCAGCATCTGTGAAGTTAATAACTTTTAAAATTTCTTTATGATCTCATAAATATAAATGATAGTATTGTGTGGAGTCCAGAAGGTGCAAAAAAAGCAGGATCATTCAATACTAAACTTCTAAGGCACAGTGAGATTTTTGAGCTAAGGCTTAGAATATTAGGCTATCACTTGCTGCATTCCTACTGCAGGAGGAAAGGGGTTGAAAAAAAATGATGTGATGCCCTAAAAGCCAACTTTGTGAGATGCCAGCATACAAAGTGTGACAACAGGCATCCAGATGAGCTGCACAGCTCTTGTGCCAGGGCCTCAGGAATCTGACAAAGGCATGTAGGAGAGTCAGCAAATCAGCAACTGAGTTGGAAAGAGACAGGTCCCAGGTAGGAGAGTTTCTAATCTCAGAGCTATGGGATAATTGGAGTTAGATGAGTAATGCAGTTAAAAGCAGGCCCTTGCAATTAATTTCAGCCACTGATTTAACCAACGATAGAAGGGTCTGTCTCAGAGAATATTCTCTATTCGACCAACTCAGGAAACTATACAAATATCGAATCTCCAAAGCCACAGCTAGGCCTTATGTTTCGTCCAAAACATTTTTGCTGAAAAATGCCAATTCAGCAGCACTGAAATGTTTTGCAAATTTGTGTCAATTTTGCCAAATCATTTCTGTCACACACACAAAACAAGAGAGCCTCCCCAAAATACTGGGAAAAAATCAAAACTTTGTGTTTACACATTTTCAAAACAAAATATTTCCATTTTTAAGTACAACATGACCTTCTGTTTTGAAATAGCCTTTAATTTTAATTTGAAAAGATCAGAATGTTTAAATATGATCGGAATTGAAACCAAGCATTTTGTTTGAGCCAAAGCGAATTTTTTTTAAACTTTTCGATTTGCCAAAAAACAATTACAAGTGTTTTTGATCAGTCCAAAACAATGTTTTAAATTATTTTTCGGAACTGCCAGTGAACAAAAAAATCTGTTTCATAGATTCCAAGACCAGAAGGGACCATTATGATCACCTAATCTGACCTCCTATGTAACACAGACCAGAGATATGACCTCCTATGTAACACAGACCAGAGATATGACCTCCTATGTAACACAGACCAGAGGACTCTGAAGACATTTCATTGACCTACTAGACACCTGGGAAGTCTTGGTTTTCTGCACTAGCAGCTATTAAAGGGAGCAAGACTTCTGTGATGCATTCGCCCATAGGTTCTGGCTAGGCTATAACTGGGAAGTGCTGGAAATTCCATGAGAGAACCCGTTCTCAGGACATTTCCCACCAGATTTCCAAACCCAGGAGTATCCAATCATTTAAATTTCACCCTGTCGATTGAGATACCCATAGCTAGATTCACACTGGAGATGTGTGACTCTAGGAGGAGGGATAGCTCAGTGGTTTGAGCATTGGCCTGCTAAACCCAAGGTTAGGAGTTCAATCCTTTCAGGAGCCATTGGGGGCAAAAATCTGTTTGGGGATTGGTCCTGCTTTGAGCAGGGGGTTGGACTAGGTAACCTCCTGAGGTCCCTTCCAACCCTGATATTCTATGTGCTGTAGCTATTGTATTGATTACATCAAATTCATTGTTTGTTTTATTTAGCAAATACGGTCAGTCCTGTATCAACCAAGTTTGCTTTTTCAGCTGGAATCCTGAAGCTGGACTGTATTTTCATAGACAGAATTATTTACTTCATGTGACAATTGATACTTAGACTAAATTGCTAGGAGACTTTCCCATCTAATTACACCCCAAAACACTGTGGAGCTGTTAGGGTAATCATGATCAAATGCTGCCAAGCTGTCTTAAAACATTAAAGAAAATGTTTGACTGCCAGAAATCCATTATTGAGGAGACATCTGTGCACTGAACTCAGTCCATGAGAGTAATACTCATTTCTGGTGATCTCTCATATATCTACAGACGCTACTGTACAAATACTGGATTTGCATTTACTTATGAAGTTCTGCAGCCTTTGAAACTGTGCCTTAATTAAAAACATTCCACTTATGAAAGAGAATGAGGGAAAGTTTCACAGCAATTACTGCAGAACTTTCTGCAACAGATTTAGAGAGTTTTGACAAGTGATGGGCTGAGGAAGTTTTGAAACACTCGGATGCTTCTTCAGAGACCCGTGGGAAGGTCGGGTAACAGGGACATGCCACTATCTACACAGTGGTACTTCCAGGAATGGTATTGCAAAGGTGGAGACCAGTCCACTGTTCTAGGAAGTCCTGTCTTCTAAGGGGTGGTACAACCATGCTCAGATTCCATGGTGATGGGCAGCAATAAAATAACCCTGGATACAGAGAGAAAGCGAGGGAGAACTAGCATTGCTAATGTAACAAAAATCAGGACTGCAAGCATACAGCCTTCAGAGGTGATTGCTGGAATAACAAACATTCACATTCACTCACTCTTTAAAAAAACCTAACATGAATTGTGAGGCTTTTGTTTCCATTCTGATTAGCAAAGCCAGCTGTGGATGTTAGCCCTCACTGGAGCCCAGCCACACAGAGCTGAGTGCCTCCCGCTGCTCTATGCATCTCTTCGGTGTGCTCTGGAGAGAGCCCTGCCATGGGCAACAGGGATGTTGGGTTCCGGATCGGATCCTTCTCTGACAAAGGAGTCTCCAGAGTGAAGATGTTGAGGAGCCCTGGAAAGGAAACTCATGCCCATTCTGTTTCCAGACACAGCAAACACCTTCGGATTTAAGCAGCCACCAGCTGTACTATCAGGCAAGTAAGATTCTCAGCAGAGATTTTTTGGAGGCAAAAGCCCACAGCACAGCAATGTGGACCCTACCCAGACTGAGCAAACAATGTCAGATAGGAACTAGAAGCCCTCCTGAGCTTCCTAGGTTAGACATTAGGAAAAACTTCCTAACTGTCAGGGTGGTTAAGCACTGGAATAAATTGCCTAGGGAGTTGTGGAATCTCCATTATTGGAGATTCTTAAGAGCAGGTTAGACAAACACCTGTCAGGTATGGTCAGATAATACTTAGTCCTGCCATGAGTGTAGGGGACTAGACTAGATGACCTCTCGAGGTCCCTTCCAGTCCTCTCATTCTATGATTGTAAGAGTTCCAACCCAGGCTTTTCTGAGGTTCCCCATCCCATTTGATTAACTCTTTCATTCCCTAGTAGTCATCCTTGCCACAAGCCTCTATATGTCTAGATTCTGGCTAGGCCAGGAGGTGAATTGGAGAAACACCAGGAGAAAGGCCGCACTTCTGCTCCAGACCAACTGGAGGCAGGACATACGTGACAAAGCAGGATATATGCTGCCCCTATAAGCTGCAATCCTGCAGGCCCAAGTTTGGATAATGTTCAGAAAATTGTCCAATCTCTTGGCAATTTACAGTGTTGGAAATAAACCCAAACTCTGAATCTTGGTGCTTTGCCCAAATAAGCTAAATCTTCAGATCCTTATTGATTTTTTTTCTCATTTCTTAGCCAAATTCCCATTGGATTCAAAGGGAGTTAGCCTGAGTAAGAACTGAGTAAGATCCTCAGGATTTAGCCATCTATATTTCAGAGGGGTTGCCATGTTAGTCTGTATCCAGAAAAACAACGAGGAGTCCAGTGGCACCTTAAAGACTAACAGATTTATATGGGCAGAAGCTTTTGTGGGTAAAAAACCCGACTTCTTCAGATGCATATCCCCATTTTCAGACTCCCCATCTATATTTGTATTCCTTTGAATCATGATCTGCCCTGTCTCTCAGAAACCCATTTATTTTGTTACTTACTGAAATTATCATCTTACTGCTGTGAAAGATGGGAACAATGAACAGTTCCCTGCAGCCAAGTTCCCCTCCTCTTTCAAAAAAAAACAAAAAACCCTCCCATTTTTATAGGATGTATGCAATGCAAATCTTAATTTTTAAAAGAATTCATATGAAATTCTATAGCCAGCACATTTCAATGTAAATACAATTCAATGCAAGAAAAGAAGGTTTAAGACTGTTGGCTTCAGCTGCATCTTATGGTTTCTTTCCAGGTTTGCTTCACCAAAGTGTCAGTCCTGATCTTTCTGCATGATGTGATAGCAGCAGAAGGAGGAGGAAGATGTGGTCAATATGCCATGAATGGAACTAGTTGAGTAATGAAAAGAAAAAGGTTCACTGATATAGAAAAAAAAATCCCCCGGCTCAAATTTGATTCACTGCTAATGGTGGGGCCATAATGATCATTATTTGTAAACATCCATTTGACGACTCACTCCTTGTGAAAATAACCAAGACTCCTGAAAGTTCCACTTGTACCAGAAAAACAGATAATTTGTTCTTCCCATTAATGATTCCTCGCATTCAAAAGACTCAGTAATCCAGCCAGAGAACAGAAGGCATACTATGTGACCAATCACATATCATGAACAGCCCATATATGAAGAATTCACCTGACTCATCCAACAACTGGATGCCGATTCACAAATCTACTACAGCTTATTTATTTATTTAGATTTATAAGTAGATCCCAAAGATGCCTATTGAACACTCTACATGGCTTTGCCATTTACAAAATCAATTAACAAAATTAACCCGGATAATAATCCAACCAGCAGCCCCAACCACAGCTCAGCACTGATAAACTCCCATCCTGCCCAAAACTCCACACAAAAAACCTGCCTTCACACCGCTCTCTCCTGCAAATCCCAAACAAGCACGTGTCCTAGCAGCGTGTCCTGAAAGTCTCAGGGTATGGCTGCAGCGTGGGTCGGCATACCCACCCTATCTTTATTCTAGTTGACATGGATAAAAATAGCACTATAAATGCGGTGACGCAGGCTTCAGTATGGGTTGAAAAAGCACAGCAGCATGGTGCTAGCCCATGCTACCGTGTCTCCATTGTAATTTTTAGCTGTTAGCTAAATTTAAACTAGCGTGGGTATGCCAGCCCGAGCTGCACTCAAACCTCCGAATGCAGTGTAGACATCACCTTCCGTAAGCTCTCTGGGGCATGGAGTGTCTTTTTTGTTCCATGTTTGTACAGCACGTAGCATGGCCATTACTGGGGGTCCTAGACACTGCCACAATACAAATTAATCATAATACATAGCTATTTCCAACCAAGAGGGCCAGTAGGTTCCATAGCTGAGAGCCCCTCATGAAGAATATCTACTGCCAGCCTCCTCCCTTTTAAATCAAGCTCGAGCTGCTCATGCTGATTGCCACTGCCATGCGGAGAGAGATGGCTCGTCCATTGCTATCTGAGGCTTTATTGTCAACCTTAAATTCAACCTGTAAACCAATAGGCAGCCAGTGCAGATTCCGGAGCACCCTGCCATGTGCTCCTTCTGAGAAACACCACTTAATAAGTGGGCGACTGCATTGTTTCCAGATTACTGCATGGTGTAGCTCCATGGAGAGCTCCTTGCAAAGAATTATGCCCGGAGGTGTTAAAGGCATGGATCATGAAAGTAAGATCCACTTCCAAAAATAAATGGTCTTGATCTCCTGGCTCGATGGACCCAGGAAAGGTATCCCTGCACATGACTGCTGTGTGATAAATCAATTCGCCCAAATCAGGGAAGGATTTCTAAACCCCCACAAAGCCCTGAATTCATTGCCTTTTCGGTTTGGCACCATTGAAATCAACGGAATTAGGAGCCTAAACACCTTTGAGGATCTGGGCCTATTTGCCCAGCCTTGGTCATGGGCACCAGGAACTGTGTTTGCAAACTCCATGGTTAATAACACAGATACTGTACAGAATGGATAAACTAGCTGCTCACTAGCTCAGAACAGACCCAGTGACCCAATGTGTTCATTTAAAAAATAACATGAGCAGCAAGCATTAAGGATAAGGGGAGCTCATTAATGGCTGAAAACAGCCTTTGTTCAGCGGAGACTTTTAAATTCAGTACCCAACCACAGAAAAACTTTAACACGGTCCCAGAGAGCCCACAGTAGAAAACGGGATCAGGCCCATTTTATTTTAAAGCCCTTTTTACTGCTTTCTGTAGCTGCTACAAATATCTAAATACACAATAATTAATTGCATGTTCTTGCCAATTAGCAGGCAATTATATTTAAATTTACCAAACAATTTTAAGAGTAATTACCATCATAACATGCGCATTTCAGATTTCATGACAATGCTCCAGTATAAAAGATAAAAATAATCACATAATTACTCCATTGGGATATACATGGGTCTTACATTCATATTCACATTAGCGTACATTACTAGTAATTAGCATATGCTTAAGCATCATTAATAAGAGCTATTTCACTATTTCATGGTCATATAAGGTGATTCCAAACTATCTTGCTCTCCACTCATTACTACTAGATTTCATACAAATATATGTGCCAGCTCCTGTAGATGGCAGGTAAGGAACTGAATTCTTGCAACCTCAGCAACATTTAGCATCAACATATGTGCTCAGGCTAAGACAAGTGTGTGATCTATTGCGTGTGCGGGGGAGGGGGAGGAGTATGAGGTTATAATTAAGAGTGAGCATTTATTTATATTATGGTAGCACCTAGAGGCTCCAATTAGGAGTAGGTCCCCATTGTGCTAGGTGCTCCACAAAACATAGTGAGAGACAGACCCTGCCCATAAAACCTTACGGGCTAAATAGACAAGGGTGAGAGAAAAATGAAGGCGCAGAGTGTCACAGTTGAGGGCAACTGAATCTGTATTCCCCTTTGTGGTCCATGGACACCCCATCTAGGTTCCCAGCCCCTGAGCCGTCACTTCTCTTGGGCAGAACGATGCGTCTCTCTCCACCCTGACTGGGGTTTTTCCAGCCTGCACAGTTCCCTGACTACACCGGGAGTTCCCCAGATGGCCTAAGCAGGACAGTGTCTGCCCTTTGATTCTCCTCAGATGCTCTGAACAGTTGTAATTGCCCAGAGTTATAAGGCAAAGAAAGAGCCCACAGCTCTTTCTAAGCAAGCACATTCAGTCTTAAGATGAAAGCACTACTGAGAAAACATGTTAAAAATGATACAAGAACCTACATGAGTGCTAATAAGCTTACCAGAGATCACCCAAACTCCAGCAAGGGCTCTGGTAGGTTTCAGACCTTCAAACCCCACCAAAGAGTTTTGCTGTGGTTACAAGTTTATAGCAGCTTTACCTCAGAACAAGTCCCCACCCCCATGAATAAGTCAGTCTCTGCTTCGTGTAGCTTGGGCCTTGGATCTTCAAATTCCAGGAACAGGAATTAGCAACCCATGGTTCTCTCCTCAGGGCCTAGCTTCAAAAGGAGGATCCAGTCATTTCTCCCCAGGTATTTCCTAGGAAACCCACTTCACTTTGTCCCAAAAGTTGCTCCTTGTCTGGCACATTGTTTCAAATAGTCCTTTGAAGCTCTTAACACTTCCCAAGGTTTGATTGGCCACATCTCCCCCCTAGTGATGTTACAGCCAATCCTACGGTAATTCATAAACTTTGTATTCAATCCAATAGACTCCAAAGATGCTTAAAGTGAATTCAATAAGGTTTTCAAGGATATTGCAGTCACACTGAGACTTGCCCTGGAAGCTAGCGACTGAGCTGGGAATAGAACTCAAGTATAGAGCTGGGGAGGGTGTGTCACTGGAATTTGCCAAATCAGCAAAATTGGAGATGGTCTGTTTTCACCAGAGTTCCGATGGAACACCACCTGCCATCTCACATGATGCACTAGCAGGCTGTGACTTCCTTGATTCATCATGCCCCTCAGTCAGAGAGGAGATTTCATTGAATCATGGGAGACATATTCTGGCCAGGGAGCCCGGCCCATAGGAGAGAGTGGCATCCAAACAGACGAGAAATGCAATTTAATGTTGAACTCACTCAAAACAAAGCATTCAGGTCAGTTCAACAAACTGAAATACTTTGAATAGGGTCAAATCAACCCAAAAATAAATATTTTGATTTTTTCAACCATAAATAAATAAACATCAGCAAAATGAAAATTTTCTGCAGAAATTTTCAGTTTTATAGAAACTGCATTTTTGGTCAAAACATCATTCCAGTGGAAAATTCCCAACCATCTCTACTTATAGATGTTATCTCTGTATTATTGGTAATGACAGACCATAAGAGGCTCAGTTACTAGACTGGTAGTACAGTGATGACAGTGGTAGAAGAACCTGTATAGAATAGAATAGATGCGAAGTCTGTCACTCTCAGTAGAAATGTGCTGTGTCGGCAATGAAGTGTGTTAAGAAATGTCCCATAATGTGGCATAACTTTATTTTCAAGGATTTGTGTTGGGGGATGTCACACTTTTCCAGATGAAGTTTCTGTTTATGAAATATTATTGTTAAAGGGAAGGGCGTTCAGATGTTCCTATGCTTATGTTGCTTTCACTCCTGCCTTTATTTGAGGAAAGACATCTCACAGCACATGAGAAAAGCACAAGGGGTGAGCTGGGAGAGAATTTATTTCCACACAGAAATCATTTTTCTGTAAATAGGATCCTGGAAAGGCTACAGGGGCACCGCGGAACATGTCAGCATCTGTGTGTGGAGGTGTAAATAGCTTCTCAGATAGCAGGGAGAGTTCTGGCCTGTGCCTGTAGCTGATGATGAGTTGAGAGTGAATTTTGCAGGGAACGCGCTTTCCCAATGGTGAGCCCCACAGAGTGTGAATTGACAGGCTCGAGGCCTGTTCTGATAGGCCCAGTGCGTGGAGAACAGGCATTTGCTTCTAGTCCTGGGGAGACATGGAAACCTCCCTTCTATACTGAATATTCTAATCCTGAGTGCTCATTTTCCCTTCTTCAGATCATGCATTTTCATTACTTCCAAGGTGCCCAGCTCAGATCTTTTAGGGTTACCATATTCTGTGCCTCCAAATGGAGGACACTCCACGGCCCCCGGCCCCGCCCCCAGCCCCGCCCACACCCCCGCCCCAACCCCGCCCCCTCCCCAAAGTCTCCGCCCCCTCCCCTGCTTCCCGCGAAGCCTGAAGCAGGTAAGGGGGATGTGGGGGGGAGGAGGCGCGGCCCAGGCTGGCCCCCCGGCGGCGGGCCAGCCTGGGTCGGCTCGGGCCCTGGGGTGCCGGCCCCGGCCCCCGGCCGACCACCCCCGGCCCGCCCAGCACTGCCGGCCCCCGGCGGCCCGGTGCACCCCCCAGCTCCCCGGCGGCCCGGCTCCCCGCGGGCCCGGCTGACCGGGCTCCCCGCCGGCCCGGCTGATCGGCTCCCCGCCGGCCCGGCTGACCGGCTCCCCACGGGCCCGGCTCCCCGCCGGCCCGGCTGACCGGCTCCCCGCGGGCCCGGCTCCCCGGCTCCCCGCCGGCCCGGCTCCCTGCCGGCCCGGCTGACCGGCTCCCCGCCGGCCCGGCTGACCGGCTCCCCGCCGGCCCGGCTGACCGGCTCCCGGCCCGGCACCGCGCCCCCGGCTCTCCCTCCGGCCCCGCGCCCGGCCCGGCACCATGCCCCCGGCCCCGCACCGCCGGCCCGGCCGAGCACCACCGAGCCCTCCCGATTTTCCCGGACATGCCCGGCTTTTGGGGATTTCCCCCCGGACGGGGATTTGAGCCCCCAAAAGCCGGACATGTCCGGGAAAATCCGGACGTATGGTAACCCTAAGATCTTTGGCATCTGGAAGAAAACTGATATCATGGAACCATTTCAGGAAACAAATTCTTTCTCCATTTTATCTAATATATTTTAATAGCAACAGTTTGCTCTTCTGGAGCACTTATACAGACACTCAAAGGGCTTTACAGAGGGAATTAATTAAGTCTCTTAAGATTCCAGCCAACGCTTACTGTTCCAGTTAGATCCTTTATTATTCCCATTGCACAGATGGAGACATGGAGAGGTCACACATGGAGTGGAGCTGAGCTGGCAATGGAAGCCCTGGGTTCTGACTCCAATCCGTGTTTCTCAAAGGATGGGGAGGAGCCCAAAAGGACTAGCCGGAGGGGTGGGGGGGGCATGGACAGACGCTGCTATTGTTCTCCAGAGCCTCAGACGTCATTTAAAATAAAAAAGTTGCTCTGGTTGAAAAAAACACATTCAAAATGTGACGAAGTATAACTGATACAGTGATGTCTGCCTGAATTTGCCTCAAACAAGAAGTCTGAGGCTGGCTGTCATCCGATCCACTAGGGATGTTGTTTGGATTCTTGCACATTAGGTCAGTTTCTTGGCTTAAGTACCTAGAGTGCCAGCCACCTCAAGTCTAAACAGCCCCCTCCTGTCTGCTATCCATTAAAGGTACCTGGGATGCACCAGAAGAAGGCTCATGGCTTGGTCATTGTCCCTGCCAATGTTTTTGGCCTGGCAGCAAGATCTGCTAGCAGAAAATACACTCACTCTTTGCAACTCAACATCCATACCAAATTGGATCATGCCCAGCCTAAAAAGGTCCATGCCAACCGTTTGGGAACTTCAGCTGCTGCAAAAAGTTGGGGATGAAAGAACAGATTGTTCAGCATGAAAACAAGAGTGGACATTGGAACATAGAATGTGAAAACTCTATGTGAATGCAGCAAAGTCAGAATGTTAATTGACAAACCTGAAACTAGAGCTACCTCCTTTGTTGTTGTCCCAGGCTATTAGAGAGAGACAAGGTGGATGAGGGAATATCTTTTATTGGACCAGCTTCTCTCCTTTTCCATAGACATTCTTGGGATTTGTGCCAAGTGGATGTGGTAAACTTTTTATAAAGTGTTGTAAAATTATTTACTTTGGATGGCCAGAAAATATTCCCAGAGACGGCGTTATCTTTGTATTGTCAGAAAACGCCTGCAGTTCTTTGAAAAGCTATAGGTAAGTCTCTTCATGCATAAGGAGCATTAAACTATAAGGGAAACATGGTCCTGTAACTATAATACAAGTCTATGAACCCACAACAGATGCAGAAGACAGTGCCATTTTTACAATGAACTCTAAGTGGAAATTGAAGTCACATTCAAGTCCCTTAAAAACAACAAGGTACCTGGTCCAGATGGCATACTGCTTGCAGTGTTAAAACATGACAGAAGAGGCATGATTATGTTCCTTTGCAAACTATTTAACCTCATTTGGATGAAGGGTGAAAGCACTGAAGATTGGCAACGCTCAGTCACTGCATCACTCTTTAAGAAAGGTGATCTGACAGATTGCAATAACTACAGAGGGATACGTCTTATTAGCATTCCTAACAAGGTATTCTGTAGAGTGATTCTTGGCCAAATGAAAAGAAGAGCAGAGGAAATCAGTTCTGAGTCACAAGCTGGCTTTAGACCTGGCCGCTCCACCATTGATCAGATATTTGCTTTCGTCAAATCTTGGCAAGACACACAGCATTCAACATACCCCTATTTTGAACCTTCATTGACTTTAAAAAAATCATGTGACTCCATTAACAGAGAGGCTCTGTGGAAAGTACTCAGGTGGTAGAGTTTTAGCAGCAAGCTGATTCAAATACTTCATAGGCTGTATAGCAGAGCTTGGCATGCAGTAAAAGCCAGTAGTGGTCTGAAGTGAAAACTGCAGTTAAACAGGGATGCATACTCAGCCCAATAGCTTTTGCTCAGAACACATCTTGTCCAGCTCCCTTAGTAACACTGATGGAGACTGTATGTCATTGGGGTAAAATATTAATCCTCTTGACTTTGCAGACAATATCATAATGATAATGCCACAGAGGAATGCAACCAAGAAGCAGCAAGTAACCTGCACACAACAGCTAGAGAACAGGGATTATAAATGAATGAGCAAAAGACCAAACTAATGGTAACATCAAAAATTAAGAATCAGGCCAAATTAGTCATTAATGGTGTAGACATTGAGCAAATAGACAGCTTCTGCTACTCAGGTTCCAACATAACAAAACAACTGCTGTGAAGATTATATCAACAAGCGGATGTCAATGACAGAGTCAGGGCAGTCTTTCCTAATGGTTAGAGCAAGAGTTTGGACTAGAGTTGGATCCTGACAGGAAAGGTTTAGGAGTGATGCTAAGAGACAGAGCCAGGGGCACAAGCCAAAGCTAAAGGGTTAAGTGGAGTCATAGTCAAAAGGCAGAGCTGAAGGTCAGTGCCTGGAATCAGAAGCCAGGTACAAACTGGGGTTGGAGCAAGGCTAGAGGCAGCAGAGGCCAGGACAGAACCAAGCACAGTTGCAGGCTTGGAATGTGTTGAGCAGCCACTGGCCTCTGCTGCTGAGTTTAAGTATCAGCTTGCTGATTCCTGCAACCAATCAGGTGATACAGTCAATCTGACCGCTTTTATAAGGGCCAGCTGTGCTCATCAGGTGGCCAGGAGACTAGTTCTGCTACAAGCTGACCCCTGCCAGCAGATAACCACTGCCAGCAGTGGTTAAATAAAAAATATTTGGATGCTTAAATCACGGTCCATGACAGCTAAAACAGATTCTATACAATGCTCATTGTACCCACACATGGGTACTGACAAAGCATCTGGAGCAAAAGCTGCAAACATTTGAAATGAGGTGCCTGCACCATACCTTAGGCATGAAAAGGCTAGGTAGACTAAGAAATGAGTACATCCGTAGAAGGTGCCAACGACAATGGTTTGACCTCATATTGATTACCTAAAATTGTTCTCTGTGGCAGAGTGCATGATGGGAGAAGCTGGGCACAATCACTGAGGAGACAGTGGTATAACACGGTACATAAAGTCATCCAGCCAACCGCCCAACAAGCTAAAATGCTGGCTCAAAACAGACATGGCTGGAATCTGCTCATAATCTTGGCCCTACACAAGTTGGGAAACGGAGATGATGACGAATACCTGTGAGGTGTAAACTTCCCTGTTCATTCCAATTGTCAATTTTTTTAAAGATTTCACATTTATTTGATTTTTTTATTAAAAAACTGAAAACCAAAAAAAAATTCAAGTTTTGAAAACAGAACTCATTTACCAACATCAGTTTTCAAAAACTATACATTTTTTGGTTGTCACTTTCAGTTTTTCTGTGAAAAACTAAAAACTAATTAAATAATTGATTATTTTCTCAATTTTCTCTGAACAAGAATTTTCAGCCAAAGTTGTTTACCGAAACCCAGAAAAAATTATTGAAAAAACAGAAAATGTCAACAAAAATGAAAATTTTATGTGAACATTTTTTGGTTTGATTGTAAACCCAGTTTTCACACACACAAAAAATGCTTTGATGGAAAAATTTTGACCAGCTCCATTCATTTCAATGGGCACCAACTCATGTAAACGATGGTACTTTAAATGTCAATATTGTTAATTGTTTCATTGCTCACCAAAGTGTAAGAAAAGAAAGAAAGGATCCTATTATAAGAATCTGCAGCAGTGTTTAACAAAGTGTGTATCATGGTGGAGAACACAAAGTACTAGCCAGAGAGCACTGCAGATATAAACAAACAGGGCTTGGCTTTTAACCTTTAATCCCGTGGTTTTAGCACTCACCTGGGATGTGAGAGACTCAGGTCCAAATGCCCAGCCTAAAGCAAAGACTTGAATACAGGCAGCTGTCCCCAGGGTGCCCTAGCCAGCAGGAAATATGCTAGTCTGAGATTGGGTGAGCTCCCTCAGTCTTATCCATTGAAGCCAGTGAGCGTTACTAGGTAGCCCCATGGTTAGGGCAGTCAGCTGGAAGGGGGAAGGCAATCAACCTGTCTTCCCGGCTCCAATCAATAGTCTCTAACACGTTTTTGTGCTGAACTTTGTAACACTTTCTGGTCTCCTGGACATTTTTACGAGTGCCCAGTGGTTGCCCAGTCCATCACAAACCATAAAGGCCCCGTGAGTAAAAATGAACCAGACTCAAAACTTGTCTTTGCAAACTATTTGTGAATCAGTTTGTTGTTATTTTTATAGTCACTCAGTTCTCCTGTGCACGTCAATGTCACTCTGCTTTTCCTCTCTCCCGCTCTGGTGTCATTTGGGGGTGAAGAAGCCACACGATGCAGGCTAGCACTTGTGGGTGGAGATTGTAGACGTTGGGAGGTCTCAACTTTACAGAAGGCATGAATGGGGGATTGATTGCTGCTAAGCAGACTAAGGACTGTTCTGTGCGTATTAGCCTCAGGCCTGCCTAACAGTAATAATAGCAATGAATAATTGACCACTTGAATAATAAATAGCAATAATTAATAATTGAATCATTGAATACTATGCACTGCTACAGCCTGAGGCCTCTTGTCTGCGTAACTCAAAGTGCTTTGCAAACATTAATGAACTAATGTTGGAAATTTTGCCAAACCCAACTAAGAAACAAATGCAGCCTGTCCCCGATGTCTCCCCAACAATGCACAGCTATGCACACTCCTTGTCTGTCTCCCCAAGCCGGATTCTGGGAGTAAAGCTTGTTATCGCTGCCATGCTCTCGGGAATGCCTCTCTCGGCAGGCACCTGCCCAGGAGTGGTTCTTCCTGAACATGCATGGTAGGCTCAGGCTGAACACCAGTCATGTGTCTCACACCATGTTATTAGCAAGGCAGCATTGTCTAGGGGACACAAAGCACTAGACTAGGACTCAAAAGATCTGTGTTCTAATCTTGGTTCTGCCACTTGCCTGCTGTGTGACCTTGGATAAGTCAATTCCCCTCCTAGCCTTTGACTGTCTTGTCTAATTTTGCCGTAAGCCTTTGGGCATGGGACTGGCTCTCACGCTGGGTTAGTAAAGTGTGCACAGTGGGGCCCAGATCTCGACCAGGGCACCTCTTGATACTATTGAGAATCAGCAATAATAGCCGCATGACCACTGGCACCAAGCTTCCTACTGATCCCTGAACATAAGGATGACAGTGTGTGGCATCCTCCTTCAGACACAGCACAGAGCTTTGGCTCCAGCTTGGAAGAAAGATTTATGGATTGTCCATGCTGCTCCTCATGGACCCTCCCACCCAGCCCACACTTTATGAAAAAGTCCTATTGAATTTCACAGAGAACAAGGAGCTTCCTAGAGAAGTATTAAACCAACCCTTTGAATCCTGTTGTAGGGATAGGAATCTCTGCAAAGTCCATAGGGGTTTAGAGGCACTCCTGTAGGCATCACTATGCTCTGGTGATGAGCAGGACACATAGGCCTCTATTGGTTTCATCCCGTGAATTCTAACTTTTCTATCACGGCCTAATAGTTTTGTTAGTTGAGCCAATTGGGCAAGACTGGTATGGTTTCAGGTTTCCTAAGGGACTAGCGTCCAGCTCTAGCCTTGCCCATGAGTGGCCATTATTGCTTATCTCATTGATTCATAGACTACAAGACCAGAAGGCACCATTCTGGTCATCTCGTCTGACCTCCTGTATAACAGACCAGAGAACCTTGCCCGTGATGCCAGCATCAAGCCCATCATTTCGGTGTGAGCCAGAGCAGATCTTTTAGAAAGACACCCAGTTTTGACTTAAAGACTTTATGTGATGGAGAAAGTTCCATCTCATGGTGCTTCTCATGAAAGCTGGGCTCTTTATCTCTTTGTTCTGGCCATGTTTCAAGTGGGGTAATTACAGCGCATTCCCCAGCAGCTCCAGCTGCTAATGGTCCAAAGGTTTCACTTCCTGCCGCAAAATGTATAGAGCTGCTGTGCCAGGTTGCACAGTTCCCAGCTCCCTGGCTAAGGCTGGCTGTATTTCAGATGTGGCTGGCATTTGTAAAAGGCTCATGCACAGATGCACAAGAGGATGAGGGGGCAGGGATCTTCTCCCATTCCATTGCCTCTGAATAGCTGGCTACCCTGAATCCTGGAAGGCAGCACTACCCTGGCCCCCTGCCGGTGCACTCCTGGGCACTATCAGTCCGAGAGAGATGTTGGGCAAAGAGCTTAGCACTAACCAACAGAGCTAGCTGGGTGCAGAAGCCCTCCACAACCACTTCCCAGGGCTCCCCAGAGGAATTTAGGTTGAACTGCCCCAGGCCCTTCCCCCCTCACACCTCCCAGTGCATGGGGTGGGATCTTGCCCAAGCTTGGAACGTGCCTGGGGATTCTTTGGGTGACAGGCACTGTATGTATGTCAGGCATTAAATGCTATGAGGCCAAACCCGCCACTCGTCTTTTAACTCCAATGGAGCTAAACGTCTGAACACCTTTGCCCACAGCTGGCAATGAAGTCAATGGGTCCCGTGCTGAGGTCCATACTCAGCGTATTTTTCAGACTGGATGAAGTGTACATTTTTCACAGTGAGAATAATTAACCACTGGTCATGGAGGATTTTCCATCACTGACAATCAAGATTCACTGTTTTTCTAATAGATCTGTTCTAGGAATTACATTGGGGCCATTCTCTGGCCTCTGTTATATATGATCTAGGCCAGACTAGATGATCACAATGGTCCATTCTGACCTTAGAGCGTGTGAATCTATTAATAAAATCTCCCACAGATTTGCTTGGCACCATTTCCCGACTAACTCCCCCTCCCGGATCAGGCCCAATGGCTCTGATGCATTATTATTATCATTGCTTTTGAATTCATACTATAATGGCCTCCTCGCAAATCTCCTTGTAAAGACACCTCAGCTCCTCCCAGGCTCTGGTTCATGCAGTGAAAGCATCTCTCAGAGACACTCTCTCCGCTCCTCCAGTGCTGTGCCAGGCTCTTTCTTCCAGCAATGCTCCAGTTGTTCCTCTTTGACCTCTGCGGACTATAAGGAAAGGAGGAGATCTATTTTCCGCCCTGAACAAGTCACTGTTTTGGAAAGAAAGAGTTGCACAGATGCAGCAGCTGTTCCTCCAACATTCTATTGCTACAGGTTCCCAGCTACCCCGGCCACTGCATCCCTGCCAGACTCTGCCTTTAGAATTAAGCCTAAATTTTCTTGAGTGTTAAAGGAAGGATTTCAAGTTACCAAACAAAACATGTTAATCTTCTTCACATTAATGGACTAGGAGACAAATTCCACAGCTCTTTCTACATCTGGCACTTATCTGGCCTCCATCACTGCAGGATCTGAGTGCTTCTCGTGTGTTTATGCATTTACCATCACAGCCCCCTGGGCTACCCTCAGCTACTCTACTATTTTTAGCGTGCTTGCTCAAGCAGAGCAAGCATAAGTCTGTCTACATGCGCTGGCAGTAGTGTAGATGCACCAGTTGTGAAATCTGTGCAAGGGCTGCAAACAGCCGCAGAGCTGTCTAGGAGCCTAGGGCGAGCAGGGCAACACCCAGACATGCCCCCTGCTAGTTCTGCTGGCATTGACCCCTGCCCCTACACACACATTCTTCTCAATGCTGGAAGCAAGATTATGGCGCCCCCTGCAGAAGTGCATTTGGGGGCGTGGGAAGACCTGCTGCCCTCTCCTTAATCTAGCCCACCCGTGCAGGGAGCAGCAGAGCGCCGAGCTGGCTCAGGGAGTGCTGGGGTCAGCAGGATTTCTGACTGAAGAGGAACTGCAGGAATTAGCCCCCCTGGTATTTTTCAGTTCTCCTGCTCTAGGAGGCCATTTGGGGAGCTGTGCTCTCTGGGTTACTTTACACTGTTCCAAGGTGGATTTGATCTGTCAAAGATACAGTGCTGGGTGGAAGTAGGGCAGGACTGCCTAGGGAGATGATGACCTCATCGTCACAAATTCTCCGGCAGAAATCACACAGGGCAACAAACAAACCTGCCCCTCCCCCGATCAAAGGGTGGGGGCTGATTTAGAGAGTTGGATCGGTGCTGCATCTGAATTACAGGCCATGGAAACCTGCAGAGCACCCGCCACACTGGACACAAACGTCCCTGCGGCTCCCTCATTGGATTTGGGCTTGGCTCTTTGGGGACATTGGTGGAAATCAGCACAAACTCCTTTGAGGGCAGTGGAGATTCAGAGATGGAAAAGCGGTGGGAGAGGAGACCTGGGTCCTTCGTGCAGTCCAGGGCTTTTGAGTAAAACTATTCCCATCCATCACTGAGCTGAGCCCTCTTCTGAGCTTGTCTCTGACAAAAGGGCAGCTCCGTATGACAGTGCCCAGGCTGCAGGTGGCCCTAGAAGCCATTCAAGTTAGCAGCAAAGAGGATCACCTTCCACGTGAGAATCACACTCTCTTTGCATCAGAGGGTGATTATTTGAATTCTACTGTGCCTCTTTTTCTTCTGACTTTGTAGAATTAGGTTTCCCCCAGTGCGCTGATTGCTGAAGGAAAGGGGCAGAGGCAACCCATGGCAGGGCTTATTTAATTCCCCTCTTGTGTTTTCATAGAATCAGAGAAATGTGGGGTTGGAAGGGACCTCAAGATGTCATCTAGTCCAGCCCCCTGGATTAAATAAATTTAGATCATCCCCGACAGGTGTTTGCCCAACCTGTCCTTAGAAACCGCCACTGAGCAGGATTCCACAACCTCCCTCAGTGACCTGTTCCAGTGTTTAGCAATCCTTAGACTCAGAGAGTTTTCCTAATGTCAAGGGAATCTCCCCACAGGGGAAAGGGTCACTGCGGTTCTAAGAGGATGAGAACTTCTCACCTATTATCTGTAATCAGAAGATCTGACATGTCCTTAGCAAAAGCCAGATACACTGGAGATGGGCTGGACCGACTAACGAGTGAAAATCCTTACAGCTTTGGGAGCTGGTGCATGGCTGCTTGACCAGGACTATAGTACAGCAGGGCTGTGCTGGAAGGATTTCCATGCCAAGCATGGCAGAGTCAATCCCACTAGAAGGCCGCTCACAGCCCAGTTTTGCAGGCTCAGGGGAGCTCAGAGGGCAGCACTGAGCCTGTGCTGGTCTACAAAGAGAAAGCAAACAGCCTAGGATTTCCCTCTCTGCTGACACCATTTCTCCCCTGCCTGGAGCTTCTTTCTGCCATTGGCAAAGCACAAGAGATACCAATTGCATTTCAATTTTAAAAATCAATGAAATACTATTTCGCCTACAGTAGGAGAATGGAATAGGCCACTGTGAGGCTCTGGGCCTCCAGAACAGCCTTCTCCAGGGCCGCTCTAGTCCCCTTTTCTATTCAATGACTGTTCTGCCTGTGTCTGTGGCTCCCTGGTCCCCTGGCACCACCAACCCCTGGAGACAATCCTGAGGGAGCCCCGAAATGCCTGAGGCCCAGATTACCCAAAGTGCTGAGTGATTTTGGGTGCTCGCCTGGAGACACCATAAAGGGGCCGATTTCCACCAAGGGCTGAGCTCCCAACTTTTGAAACCAAGGCCCCCTTAGTGTATCTCCCATTAGGCCCCCAAAGAGGGAGATCCCCATAATCCTCAGTCACACTGGAAAATCTTGGCTTGAGAATTGGGCCAAAGGCCTCATGCTAGACAGCAATGACCGAACCAGAGCAGCAAATCCCTTGAAGTCTGTCCACCCTGATAGCTAGCGCACTTGGTGAAGGCGATTGATTATCTACACGCTCTGGCCGGATTGTGCCCCAGGGTGCAGTCTCCGGCTCACCCCATACCAGAAGCTGGGGTTGGCCAATATTATAAAGTCTTGGACCGCTGGTGTGGTAACAGCTGATTTTTTTTTTTTAAATGCGGAGCATAACAATAATTTGAAAGTTTTCCTGTAAAAGCCATGTCATAGGCAGTGCCATGGCATGTATTACAGCCAGGTGTGGGCATAGCTGAGTGACTGAGAAGGTTATTAGTGAATCCATTTTTTATTAATGAAAGCTGGGCTCTGAAGCTGCTGAATGGGCAATTGGTTAAAAAAAGTGACAGCTTTCTCTAGCCCTTCCTCCTCCTAACCCCATCATCTCCTGTTCCATCCCTTCCCACCTCTTTCCCTCCATCTAATTCCCTCATTCCATCTTTCCCCACTCCCCGTTCCCTCAGATCAGCTCCTCCCCAGAATGGCTGCAATCCATTGTCCATTTATATTTTGTTTCCCAACTCGGTTGGGAAGGAGCAGCTGGGATTCTTGCCCCAGAGCAGACACACTGAGCACGAGTCCATGAGGGTGATATTGGGAGATCAGACCCTCTACAAGCCCAGTCTCGGGGATACTTCACTTTTGTTCTTTCTTATTTTGTTGTTTTTCATTTACTCTGTAACTAGAGTCACGTAGGCTGAAAGTAGATGACTGTTCCTGCCGTATGGAGAATATAACAAGACACTGCATGATTAGGGAGAGAGAACACTACAACAATTTTACTCATTAGACGTCCATCAGCAATCCCAGTGCAGGGACTGGCATAACTTTAAAATATTTGAAGGCTTGTACAGTAAAAGCTGTTTTATCCAGGATGTTGGGGACCTGGGGGCCTGTAAGTGAAAAATGCATTAACTAAGAGGGGGGAGTTTGGGTACAGGACGGGGTGTGGGGCCAGAAGGGGGTTGGGGCGCAGGCACGGGAACGTGTGTGAAACGCGGACTCTGGGAGGGAGTTTGGGTGCAGGCGAGGGCTCGGGGCAGGGGGTTGGAGCGCGGGAGGGGGTGCAGGGTGCTGGATTCAGGAGGCGTTCACCTCAGGCGGCTCTACACAAGCAGGCTCCTGTCCTGGCTGCTCCTAGGCGGAGGCACGGCAGGCGGCTCTGTGCACTTCCTCCGCCTGCAGGCGCTGCCCCCGTAGCTCCCATTGGCTAGTGGGAACTGCAGAGCTAGCACTTGGGGCAGGGTGGGAGCAGCGCGCAGACCCGCCTGCCATCCCTCTGCCTAGGAGCAGCTGGGACAGGTCACCACTTGCGGGAAGCCGCCCGAGGTGCGCACCTCACAGATCTGGCATCCCGCACCCCAACCCCCTGTCCTGAGCCCCCTTCCACACCTCAACTCCCTGCCGACCCTGCACCAACTGGAGTATAAACCAGAATTTAATGAAGATCAGAAATGCCAGTTTATAGAGCTTTCCAGTTGGTGAAGTGCCGGATAAAACAGGTTTTACTGTATATCAGTAAGTGTGATGATCACCCTCTTGGCCAACACACCAGGGACTGAGCCAGGGATCTCTAGAGCTAAAGGCATGAATTCTCACAGCTTGAGCCAAACTGTGGGATGCAGGGATGTAAGAGACTCATATCCTCTATGGATCAGGCATACAGGGGACCTGTAACACACTGACGAGTGGGTTACATAGACCCTCGGCGTCACTGCGCTCTGACTAGCTAAGACAAGTCCATTTCAGTGCCAAACACTGGAAGAGGACCTGGTTAGCAATGTATCACCGTACTACATACTACGTACAGTATGGAAAAGGCTGCCAAATGTGGAGTCAGAATTAAAGCTACTGTCATATCCCATCCTGAGACAGCGGCGCTGTACTGACTAAGGAGTGTGGGCAGAGAAGATGGCATGTGGCTAATAGTCGGCTTGCTGACATTCTCTCAAATGCCACAGACTGTCGCTCACTGTGATGCAAGCCTGTCCATGCCTGTCACTCGCAATCCAACTCAAACAAGACCAGATTTCTCTGGAACCCAACTAATACCAGCGGGCTTCCCAAAATCTGTCCATTTGCTCTGAATCCAAAGGAAGATACTGAGGGTCACAGAGATGATGCGGGGGGGGGGGGGGAGGATTAGTCAAGGGGCATTATTGCAATTCAGCTGTCCTATTAACACATCTATTGGCACTTCTAACCATCCCCCGCACCTACACACACTCTGGTGCCAGAGTGAATTGGATCCAGGCAGAGTGGGATGCTTAAAAGCCAGGACTGTGAATCCTGGTGACCAAGGGTTCACAGTGAGCCCAACTTCTATTAAAAGGAAAGAAGAGTGACTTCACAACATGTTTCTCCCCTCCACCGAGCTCAATATGAGCCAGTCGTGGAACCTGAAGCCAAGTGGTTGCCATGGCCACCCATGCATTGCCAACTGGTGCTTTCCCTGTCCATTTCCTCTGAATGAGAGACTGGACCAAGCCTCCTGGAGCAAGTGGGTTCTAGGAACCGACCTGGCTGGAGGCTACCTCAGGGCCTGACTCATCTCGTTTACACTGATGTAAATCCAGAGCCTCTGAACTTTTCCAGCTCTGGCTTTGATTTTGGCCAGTGCCTGCAAACTGAACCCAGGTGCTCTCCAAGCATCACCTAGGAGCCTAACTGGGCTCAGACTCCTGTTAACCCCTGGTTAACCAGTTGATAGACTCTATCACATAACCTGAACTAGAATTGGGCAGGATGCTACCTCAAATATGTCTATTCTTTGAAACACGGCTGGAGGGGCTTTTAATCACCCCAAAAGTCCAGGAGTGGGACGGGGGTGGGTTTTGATGCATTCAGTGAATAACTGGAAAAAATAGCAATACTTTTCAGATAAATCGTTTGGTGAATATTTATGTATTTGGTCAGTCAGCTGTAGAGCTGGGCAGATATCTTTGATGAGAATATTTACAGATTACATATTCAATAGATTTCATGGGTTTTGCAAGTGAACTACACAACAGATATTTAACAAACACTGACTCCTGTTTCCACCCAATAAACCCCAACACTAAGCCACATTCTACTGAAACCTGAACACTGACCCCCCTTCTAACCTCCAAACCCCAACACTACTCCCCCTTCTAACCAAACCCCAACACTGACCCCCCTTCTATCCAAACCCCAACACTGACCCCTCTTCTAACCTTCATACCCCAACACTGACCCCCTTCTACCCAAACCCCAACACTACTCCCCCTTCTATCCAAACCCCAACACTGACCCCTCTTCTAACCTCCAAACCCCAACACTGACCCCCTTCTACCCAAACCCCAACACTACTCCCCCTTCTATCCAAACCCCAACACTGACCCCTCTTCTAACCCCCAAACCCCAACACTGACCCCCCTTCTAACCTCCAAACCCCAACACTGATTCCCTTCTATCCAAACCCCAACACTGACCCCCCTTCTAACCTCCAAACCCCAACACTGATTCCCTTCTACCCAAACCCCAGCACTGACCCCCTTTCTAGCTGATAAACATCAGCCAACAAAAAAAGAGGTGATAAATAAATTGTAAACATTTGAAGCAAAATCTCTTCCCCAAGCAGGAGAGGGAGAAGAGCCACGAAGTCCACTAGAAGCTTGCTGTTGTTATTGATTTTACATAAAAAGCGCCCAGATACTAAGGTGATGGCCAGCAGGATAAAACCATATAATACATGATCACAGCCTGTAGCCCATGGGTGTTCCCTGGTGGTCTGTGCTAGGTTTACTCACACACAGGGAGCAGCCATATACTCTCAGCCTGAATGGCTCTTCATTTAAATTAAGGAAAACAATAAAACAAGAAAGAACAAAAGCAAAGTCTCCATGGTGGGTGGCTCCTCTGTAGCATGCCTAGCAGAATGGCGACTGCCTCCGCAGACAGCAGAGTCTCAGAAATGTAAAGGTGTAGGTCACAGAAATCAATGTCCACAGCTGTGTACACCCAGCCCTGAGGCTGCACTTTGTACCCAGTTATACTCTTTGTACCCAGCTGCCCACGGCTTCGGAAGGTGGTGTGACGGGTTGGATCACAGAAACCCCCTTGGGAGCTGCCACCCGATGTGCAAAGACTACCCCTGCTTCTGTTTTCCCTGCCAGCTCAGGACTCCAGCACCCTGTCTTGCTGAGCCAGACACTCCCGTCTGGCTCCAGACACAGACCCAGGGTCTGAATCACTTGTCCCAAAGCTGCAAGTTTACCTGAAAACAGCTCGCAGTAGCGTGCTTGTCTTTAGCACTCAGATGCCCAACTCCCAATGGGGTCTAAACCCAGATAAATCCGTTTTGCCCTGCAGAAAGCTTATGCAGGGCAAATTCATAAATTGTTCGCCCTCTATAACACTGATAGAGAGATATGCACAGTTGTTTGCTCCCCCAGGTATTAATACATACTCTGAGTAAATTACTAAATAAAAAGTGATTTTATTAAATACAGACAGTAGGATTTAAGTGGTTCAAAGTAGTAACAGACAGAACAAAGTAAGTCACCAAGCAAAATAAAATAAAATGCGCAAATCTATGCCTAATCAAACTAAATACAGATAATCTCACCCTCAGAGATGTTTCAGTAAGTTTTTCTCAGACTGGACACCTTCCAGGCCTGGGCACAATTCTTTCCCCTGGTACAGCTCTTGTTGCAGCTCAGGTGGTAGCTAGGGGATTCTTCATGATGGCTTCTCTCCCTCTCTGTTCTCTTCCCCCCTTTATATATCTTTTGCATAAGGCGGGAACTCTTTGTCTCTCTGGGTTTCCACCCCCCCTCACTGGAAAAGCACCAGGTTAAAGATGGATTCCAGTTCAGGTGACATGATCACATGTCACTGCAAGACTTCATTACTCACTTGCCAGCACACACATATACAGGAAGACTCACAGGTAAATACAGCCATCTGCAGACAATGGGAGTCATCAAGATTCCAAACCATCATTAATGGTCCACACTTTACACAATTACAATAGGCCCTCAGAGTTACATTTTATATTTCTAGTTTTAGATACAAGAGTGGTACATTTATACAAATCAGATGATCACACTCAGTAGATTATAAGCTTTGTAATGATACCTTACAAGAGACCTTTTGCATGAGGCATATCCCAGTTACTTACATTCACTTATTACCGTATTTTCTCTAAAACTATCTCAGTTACATTATATTGACTTATTATCAAGTTTTTATAAAACCATATAGACTGCACAACGTCACAGGTGGCAGTACACGGAGCCAGCTTCTCATTCCTTCAAACGGCGCCCTGGGGTTACTGGCTGAATGCAGGAGATGGGTGATGGCTAACAAATGTTTGGATTCCCCTGCCCTCCTGGGGGCAGCAGAGAGGCCCAGAGGGAGGGCGGAGCCTGTGATTAGAAGGCTGGGAGGCCCCGATGCCCCAGGTGTCCTCTGGACATGGTGCTGTTCATTCACTCAGGTTACATGAGGCTTTGAGCAGCACTCGCTTTGATAATACAGAGGAGCCAGGGAGACATAGCAGCAGGAGATCAATGAGTGCTCAGAAAGGCTGAGAATCTCCACTGGAGCTTAACTTCGGCATCCTGGAGTCCCTGACGTGGGGCCCCATTCCACATCCATTGATGTCAATGGCAACTCCTTCCACTGGCCGCAGCAGGCATTGGGTCAGGTCCAATGTGTGTATCGAATAACGGACTGAGCAGTGCTGAGTTGGTCTTCTGGGATTTTTTGCAGTGTGGAAAATATTGTTTAACAACATTTAGGTTTTTCAGATATGGTTTCAGGTTTGTAAAGAATGTGCTATGCCTCGTGCAAGCTCTCCGGGGCAGAGGCTGAGCTGTGGGGCGCAGTGTGTGCCTGCAGCTCAACCACGGGTGTGATCCCCAGCTCTGCCATTACCTTGCCGTGTGACTCTGTGCCAGTAACTTTTCATTGCTCTGTCCTCTGGACTCTCCTTCTGTGAACTGGGATCTACACATTACAAGCACTTTGTAAAGTGATTTGGGATCTACACATTACAAGTGTTATTATTCCATTCGCTGTAAAGAGCCGTGTTCTCTGGTGGCACCGCAGGAAAAAAATCATAAATATCTGTAAGGTGGTTTGAGGGTATAAAGCACCCGGGACTTCAGCATTTTGACATGTCTAATCTGAGTGATGTGGAGGACACCACGAGGCTGTTAAATCCAGCTGTCAGCCATCAGCTGGTAACAGCAGTAATTGGGGACAACGTCTGGATGGGTTTCTGCACACATAACCTGGGAAGGGAAGATAATAGAAAGCCACAAGGAGCAGCTGCATCCACACGAGACAGGTTTCCACAGCTCCCAGTAGTGCAGCCATGGAGAGGGTCCGATTGGTTCATTTGTTTGCTGCACTGCTCTACAGGGAGGGTAGGAATCACACAGAGAGGCTCCAGTTTCTTCACTTCCTCTCCTCCCCCCATGCCTGCTCTCTATCCGATTCCCACCATTCATCCCTTCCATCCAATTCCTCATTTACAGTCCAGTTCTGCTCTGCCCCCTCCCCGCTCACTCCCTGCATGTCTCAGACTCCTGGCTGCTCACTGTAGTGACCAGACGAAGTTCCCCCAGCTGTGTAAGTGCCAACGCTGGCAGGGACACGTGAGAAGCGTGAGCTGGACTCTCACATCCCAGATGAGTTGGCGGCATGAGGAAAAGACCATCTTCTCTCTGTAAATGGAGCATGTTTGCTCTGCAGTCCCTGGTGGACAGTGAACATGGAGCCTTGTGCTACCATTGCTCTAGATCACTCCTGAGAGGGGATCCACAACTCAAAGAGAAAAATTAAACGTATTGTCACTGGGACGCCCAGGCCATGTGGAGGGACACCAGGCAGATCAAGGACTGGCTCTGCCTGGATAAACTGTGGCCTACAGATCATAAGGGGTCTGGTTACAGTCTTGGGTCTGGGCAGCTAAGCAGCTGCAGAACAGCCAGTGTATTGACTGAAGCTGGCCAGTGTCATGCAATTACATGCCAAGTGAACTGGGTTGCTAGGCACAGTATTTACAAGCTGCTCTACAGCTACCCCCTTCAATGCTATAGCCATCACCTTCCCTTCTCATTGTTTAACTGACTAGATACAGTAGGGTTACCATATTTGACAAATAAAAAAAGAGGACCCTCCATGGGGCCCTGGCCCTGCCCATTTCCCACCCCCAGCCCCGCCCTAACTCCGCCCCTTCCCCCGCCCCAACCCCGCCCTAACTCCGCCCGTCCCTCCCCCCGCCCCAACCCCGCCCTAACTCCGCCCCTTTCTCCCTCCCACTCCCAGCCACGCGAAAAGGGCTGCCCGAGCGCTACCGTCTTCACGGTTTGCCGGGCAGCCCCAGACCCTGTGCCCCCGGCTGGCACTTCCGCAGCGCAGCTGGAGCCCGGAAGGGGAAGCGCCCAGCCGGGGGCGCAGGGTCTGGGGGCTGCCCGGCAAACCATGAAGCCGGTAGCGCTTGGGCTTCGGGCAGCCCCCTTGCCTCCGGACCCTGCGCCCCCGGCCGGGCACTTCCCCTCCTGGGCTCCGGCGGCGCAGGGTCCAGAGGCATGGGGGCTGCCCAAAGCCCGCAGCACTCGGCTCTTAAACAGAGCCAAAGAGTCAGGGGAGGAGCAGAGCCGCCGCGGCCGGAGGCTCTGCTCCTCCCCTGACTCTTCGGCTCTGTTTAAGAGCTGAGCTGCCCGAGCGCTACCGGCTTCGGGCAGCCCCCATGCCTCCGGACCCTGCGCCACTGGAGCCCGGGAGGGGAAGTGCCCGGCCGGCGGCTGGGGTCCGGAGGCAAGGGGGCTGCCTGAAGCCCATAGCGCTCGGGCAACTCGGCTCTTAAACAGAGCCGAAGAGTCAGGGGAGGAGCAGAGCCGCCGTGGGAGGGGAAGTGCCCGGCCGGCATTTTCCCGGACATGTTCGGCTTTTTGGCAATTCCCCCCGGATGGGGGGTTTGATTGCCGAAAAGCCGGACATGTCCGGGAAAAACCGGATGTATGGTAACCCTAAGATACAGCTCGGTTCTCCTTCCTCTTCCTTTAGCCCAGTCCTGACTCGAGGTTCAAATGGACCCGGCGTGGCCAGGGAACTGTAGGCCAAGGGGACTTGCTGTGAGGCCTCACTCTGCGATTAATCCAATGCTCCCCTGTCCTTGCTGCACTCTTGTCTTCCTTAAGGAATGAGATGCTGCAGAAGCCTGGCCTCACTGTGCATGAGACACGGCACCGCTCTGCTTTCCCCAGCGCTGGCGACGGGGAGGGAGGCTTGTTCACAGAACATGCCGTGCTCTCGCTCCTCGTACCACTTAGCATTTCTAAAGGCTCCACTTTCAAGTTGTCACATAGAGACAACGTGGGAAGCCCAGACTGCGTCGGAGAGAAATGAGGCTGCAGCAGGCGCTGGCTCTCCTTTGGGATGGGAGATGGTAGCTAGGACTGCAAGGGTTTCAGAGTCTGAGCATATGCAGCTTCCGCCCGCTGCTGTGGAAATGACAGTGCTCTGCAGAGCTGGTCAACAGCCTGTCTACTCCAGCATCCTGTCGCCAAGAATGGCCAGTGCTGATGCGGCAGCAGGTGTGAGCCCCACATGTTGCAATATTGCCTTATGGTTAGAAATTTCCTCCTGACCCCAGTTCCTAGGGGACATCGCCTCCAGCCACTGTTGCAATTAGCAGTCCCAGTGACAAGGCCAAGGAGTGAACAGTCCAGGAAACTAAACTATCCTCTTTAGGCAGAGATGATCCCTGCAGACGCATTGATGGGGCTGTGCAGGGGAGCTGCGTGGCCTTGCCTGTGTGATATCTGTTCCAAGCCTATCAGGCACTTTGTGCCAGTGCTAAGTTCACTTAAAACAAAAGGACATCTTCAGACCAATGCACCCAAACTACCATGTAACTGTATGCTCAGCATCCTGGTCTGATTGTTTAGCTTAGGTTCTTATCTGCCACCCTGAATCACCCTAGTATCTGACATCTTACATCCCTGTGAGGTTGGGGAGGGGCATTACCCCCATTTTGCAAATGCATAAAGTGCGTGACTTGCCCAAGGTGACAGAGAAAGATTGTGGTGGAGGCTGGAGCAGGGACATGATCCCAGGTCATCCAAGTCCTACAATAGTGTCCTAAACCCCAGGCCATCCTGCCTCACTAGCATGTATGCCCACGCCCACACTGTTTGCCTGTCATGCAATCTACATTGATTATATACACTTACATTATGGTCAGCTGTCCCGTGCGCTCTCTGTGTAATAGGCTGAGCTCTGCTAGCTTGTGTCATGAGAACTTGCTTCCCAGTTGTTCCAAAACTGAGCTGACTTCAAAGGGTCTCACTGTCTGATTTCCTTATCTGCCTTCAGGAAGGCTATTCAATCAAACCGGAGAGATGCCACAGCATCGGGCATGGCTGTTTTCTCAAGGCAAATGTGTCAGGAAGATTCCAAGGTTGTCTCAAGACAGTTGTGAAATATCAAATACCCGTTATTATTTATATGTCGACAGCTCCAAGGTAACTAGCCGGCTTTGGCTGCTCTGTTGAAGGAGGGGCAGACAACAGCAGAAAAATCCAAAGAGCTACCTTTCAGGAACTGTTCAGATTCCATAGAAAACTGAAGCAAAATAAACACAACACGTACTTAGCTGTAAATGAGCCCAGGGAACTGCAAACACACCCAGATGTGGAGATCACCAGTGTCCAAACTCCATGCACCCCAGGCTCTGGGGTGAGTTATGTCCCCGAGGGATACACGGATAGACTGAGGCTCAGAGCTTAGAAGCTTCAGGGTCCAGTTACCTGAGCGCCTGAGCATGGCAGGGCTGCCCTGAGGGTGGAGCTAATCTGCAAACACGCTCCTGAAAAGCGTGGACTTCTTTCTGCGACTCTGACACAGAGCAGAATTTACCCTGTTGGCTCAATGGGCTTAGTCGCAGCACTAAATAGTACACAAGGTGAATAAGGGTTCCAGAACTGGGCCCCTTGGGAGCTCAGCTCCACAGGGAGGAAGTCAATAAGCTCTGCAGAATGGCATCTCTTGGTTTTCCAGAGATCCTAAAACCCCCTGGACCTCTGGGGAATGGGGCTTTCCCTGCACAGAGCAGGACAAACAAGCATTTGGGCCTGCCTCGCCGGTATTTCTTGGTCTCACAGGAACATAGGCATTGCTAGACTGTCTCAGCCCCAGCCTGTCTCTGAAAGTGGCCAGCACCACAATCTTCAGAGGAAAGTGTAAGAAATCCTGCTGTAGGCAGAGGTGGGATAATCTGGGAGTCTCTTTCTAAACCTGATTAGTCAGTGATTGGGAGTGTTATAGCTCTTCTGTTAGCATTGGCTCTCCTCACCCTCTGGGTTTTCTTGTTACACATAAATCTCAGTGTGCAATATGAAATAAAACCTCTGGAATGCAGATCTGGGTGAACAATTCATGGTAAGTCATATATTTGGCGCATAGCTCCTCTTCTCCTGTTCACAAGTTTTCTATGGACAGATTGTGATTTTCTCACATTGATGATATTGCTCACCGTAGAATTTCTGTGAACAGTTCTTGGGCTGTCGTTTGTTTGCAGGCTTTTAGCTGAGAACAATCCACATTCAAAATTTGAGCTGTTTTGATTTGGGCATAGGTCACACGGTATGTTTCTGCACCCTATATCTGTTCAATTGTTCTTCGTCTTTGCTCCATCCTGTGTCTGGGTGGGTGACTCTTGTTCTATGACTCCAAGCGCTCCTGCTGAGTCCCTCTTCCAAGTTGACACTTATCTTCTTCATGTCCTCCTTCAGTGTCTTGAACCACCTTTCCTTGGATCTTCTTCATAGTCTTTGGCCCATGACTATCAGATCTTGTACTCTCTGGCCAACGTATCCCGTGTGTCATCATCTCACATGACCCAGCCATGTCAGTAGATACTCCCTCAACTTTTCTGTGATGGAGGCTAAATGCATCCATCATTACATCATTTCATTGTGTAGCCTATCAGTTCTCATCTTACTCAGCATTCACCAGAGCATTTTCATTTTGGCAGTTTGAAGTAGTTGTTCTTCTCTCTTCCACACTGGCCAACATTCTGACCCTTACATCATGGCTGACCTATGGTCTTATACACTTTGCTCTTTAGTTTACTTGGCATATTTTTATCACAAAAAAACTCCCATCAACCATCTTCATTTACAATACATGCATTTTATGTGGCTCCTAACATCCACATTCCTGTCATAGCTCAATGCTGAACAAGGTATTTGAATTGTTGCATGGGCTTTAAATCTATACCATCTAGATTTACTGGCTTCTCATGGTCCCCCTCTACAAAGCATTGCTTGTATTCCATCTGTGATCAGCTGATATGAAAAGTGTTTCCTTCTAATGCAGCCCTCCATTGTTCTAGAACCCTTTCCAGTTCGTATTTATCTTCATGGCACAACATAATGTCATCGGCATAAACATCTCCTCTAACCTCCCACATCACGGTGTCTGTTACAGTCACAAATAAAAACGGACTTAGGATTGGTGCTTGATGTAGAGCTGCCTTCACAGTGAATAGCTCGCTATAGCCACAGCTCCTTCTCACCACTGTTGAACTACCCTTGTGCATGACCACGATAGTCTGAATGTATGTCTCCAGCCAGGGGTGAAAGTAATTTAAAGGGCTTACCAGTATGCCGGAGTCCTGAGCGGGAGGGTGGTCTCAACCGGAAGAGGTGGGACCTTTTAAGATTGAAAGGCCCTGAGGCTCCAGCTGTGGCTGGGAGCCCCAGGGCCTTTAAATCATGCCAGAGCTACCAGCTGAAGAGACCGCTGGAAGCCCCGGGGCTCAGGGGTGAATTAAAGGGCCCGGGGCTCCGGCCGCCGCGGAGCTCCGGGCCCTTTAAATCACCGCGGGAGCCCGGCTGCTGGAGCTCCGGTGGGGATTTAAAGGGCCCGGGGCTCCCCGCAGCGGCCAGAGCCCTGAGCCCTTTAAATCACTGCCGTGGAAGCCGGTCCAGTCCGGCACGGCATACTGGCTCTTGCCAGTATGCCGTACCTGACTGTACCGGCTTACTTTCACCTCTGTCTCCAGCAGATTGACCACCGCAGGTACCACTCTATCAATTTTCTAGTCCACAAACACTGAATGCCATTCTTTATGTTTCTCCCTATACCTCTCCTGCAATATTCAGCTTGCAAACACCATCCATTGTTGACCTTCCTGGCATAAACCTGAATTGGTTATCACTGACTTGATGCTCCAATTCCTCTTCTTAAATGTGCTGTTTCGGTGAATGTTCCAATCTCCTTCGCCAGAATAGGCCTGGAAACCAAACACATAAAGGGCACAGATACATGAGATTGTAAGCTGCTTGGGGGCAGGGAGCGTCCTTTGTACAGCACCCAGCACAAAGGGGTCCTAGGCTCTGAGGAGGGCTGCTGAGCACTATTGCAATGAAAATAATAAATGAGCACTTGAAGCAAACCCATCAAACATGTCTAATATAGATCCATCTGTAGCTGAGAAGCAGGCTGTTCCTTGAGAGGAAGACTTGTTCAGTGGTAAGGGTATGCACGGGGGCTCAGAAGATCCAGGTTTGATTCTTTCCTCTGCTACATACTTCCTATATGACCTTAGTTAAGTCACTTAGGCCCATGTTTGTAAAGGTATTTAGGAGCCTAACTTCAGTTGATTTCAATGGGAATTAGGCACCAAAATATATTTAAAGGTTTGATCCTTAGTCTCTAAGGCCCAGATTTTTAAAGGCATTTAAGTTGCTGCACTCAGAGTCACAATGCCTATCTGATTTAGGAGCTGTTGACTGTTGATGGAATTTAGACTGCTAAGGACATGCATCCCCTTTGAAAATGAGATTTAGGCTCCTAAACCAGGTAGGTGTTGTGACGCTGAGCACGGCAGTGTCCAGATAGCTTTAAAAATCTGGGTCTCTGTGACTCCATCGCCGCTCTGTACAATGGGGCTAACAGCACATTCCTTGCTTGCAGGGGCATGGGGAGGGTAAGTGCATTAAAGATTCTGAGGTGCTCAGGAAATGGGAGGGGGGGACCAATAAGCATCTCAGATAGATTCAAGGCTTGTTTCTTTTTGCCAGCTCAACTTTAAATTTGCACAGAGACAGGCTCATAGGATGTGAGGCCCTGGAAAGCTGGGCTCTGATTTAGCAAAGCATTTAAGCACATACTTAGCTTTAAGCACTGGCTTAAGCCCAACCCTGTTCAGCAGAGCAGTTAAGCATGTGCTTACCTGAACTGGGGCCTGAGCAGTGACTAGAACGCAGTTCAATAGCTCGCTGTCAAGGCTAATTCCCCACTCTGGCACGTCGAGTGCAGAAGGTGGGGGCGCGCAAGGATTCTAAACATTAATACTGGCCAGTCCAGGCTTGTATTAAACTCCCAAGGTTACAGCTTTTCTCTGACCTTGGCTTGGTAAACGCTGCCACCACTCAAATGCCAAAAACCCCCTTGGACCCAGGAAGGTGCACTTGGGAATTCCTCCCTGTGGGGTACCCTCAAGCCCGTTCACCACCACCCCCTCTGGGGAAGAACTGAGAAAAAAAAAAAAAGGAAATCAGCTGTTGCCATCAGCTAATTTAAACAATATGTGCACAAACCTCTTAGACACAAAAAATCCAATTCTGTTCTTAAAAAAGGCACATTTTAAGAGACTTTTTAACCCATTACAGGTAGAGTGATTAGAGAACAGCTACTAAGAGGGATTTTATAGCTACTGGCTGGCTGGGTGTACATAAAAGGAAGCTCCCCCCTCCCCGCTTCATTTATCACACTCACCATGGCAGCTGGCGAGGGTGACTCAAAAATGAGCTGGTGAGAAACACTGCAAAGCCAATTCAGAGAAGACTGCAGTGGAGCTGTAAGGACATTGAATGATTTTAAGCTGGTGTACATGAATGACTAGATCCCTTTGCTTTAATCTTCATGACCATACAAAAAGTGTCATTGGTATAATAGAATGACAGCATAATAGTTAATATAATGAATATACAGAGCACAATGCCTTTTTGTCTGAATGCTGCGTTATAGACAAGTGAGAAGAGCAGGGTTTCCCTTGTGCGGATATAGACTGTTTCACACTGTCCCTCCAAGGAACTCAAACCAGATTCAAAGAGGAAAGAACAAAAAGGTTTTGCTGAATTCAGAACTCCCAGGAAATCGTGTTCTGAGAATTGAACTGGGAAGCATTGGCAGGATGGTTAAATTCAGCTCTGGAAAAAGGTAGTCTCTGGAGAGCTCTCTGCGTGACTTTTCAGTTTGATGATCTTTTGGGCACCCTAGGATCAGGGCATTGATTGTTTACACAAAAGATTCAAAGCCTGGATTTTTTTCCCCCCAATGTGGACTTTTAGGCTGCCAGAAATGCAGCCCGTCCTCTAGGGCGTCTGCTCCTGGAATTGCTGTGTTTACACCATCTGGTGAATTTCCAGAGGAATTAAAAGGAGCTTTGAATCACTGCAAGGACCGTTGGGGATGGTGTGAGATATCTGTGCCACTGACAGTCCTGTTACTTTTTAGTGGTATATAAAATTTGGCTAGTCCCAGATGAAAGATCTATTTCTTCTTGACTTAACATCTCCCATGTTTATTGAGTAGTCTGGCAGTGGTGGAGGGCAACACCCATTACTAGCAGTGCATGGCACCATAACCGGATCCACCTTTGGATAACAATCAGCATTTCTCACACTTCCTCTGAAGACTGGCACTGCTTGAGTCACTTGTTGTAAGTCGCATGGTGAATTAAGTGCAGAGCCTGGAAGAAAAGCGAAGAATCCTGGTAACTAGCTTCCCTGCTCTGCCCACCAAACACACAGTCCTTACTGGTTTCAGAGTAGCAGCCGTGTTAGTCTGTATCCGTAAAAAGAACAGGAGTACTTGTGGCACCTTAGGCCTGGTCTACACTAGGCGTTTATGTCGAAGTTAGCGCCGTTACATCGAATTAACCCTGCACCCGTCCACACCGCGAAGGTATTTAGTTCGACATAGAGGTCTCTTTAATTCGACTTCTGTACTCCTCCCCGACGAGGGGAGTAGCGCTAAATTCGACATGGCCATGTCGAATTACGCTAGGTGTGGATGGAAATCGACGCTAATAGCTCCGGGAGCTATCCCACAGTGCACCACTCTGTTGACGCTCTGGACAGCAGTACGAGCTCGGATGCTCTGAACTGCCACACAGGAAAAGCCCCGGGAAAATTTGAATTTGAATTCCTTTTCCTGTCTGGCCAGTTTGAATCTCATTTCCTGTCTGGACATCGTGGCGAGCTCAGCAGCACTGGCAACGATGCAGAGCTCTCCAGCAGTGATGGCCGTGCAATCTCAGAATAGAAAGAGGGCCCCAGCATGGACTGATCGGGAAGTCTTGGATCTCATCGCTGTGTGGGGCGATGAGTCCGTGCTTTCCGAGCTGCGATCCAAAAGACGGAATGCAAAGATCTACGAGAAGATCTCTAAAGACATGGCAGAGAGAGGATACAGCCGGGATGTAACGCAGTGCCGCGTGAAAATCAAGGAGCTGAGACAAGGCTACCAGAAGACCAAAGAGGCAAACGGACGCTCCGGATCCCATCCCCAGACATCCCGTTTCTACGAGGCACTGCATTCCATCCTCGGTGCGGCCGCCACCACTACCCCACCAGTGACCGTGGACTCTGAGGATGGGATAGTGTCCACGGCTGGATCCTCGGACATGTTAGCGGACGGGGAAGATGAGGAAGGAGATGAGGAGGACGAGGCAGTCGACAGCGCTCACAACGCTGATTTCCCCGACAGCCAGGATCTCTTCATCACCCTTACAGAGATCCCCTACCAACCCTCCCCAGCCGTTACCCCGGACACAGAATCTGGGGAAGGATCAGCCAGTAAGTGTTGTAAAAATCTAAACATTTATTTGTAACAGAACAGGAATATTAACAATTTAAAAAATGGGTTTCTCATGATTAGTTTGATTAGCTTAACGGTTCAGTCATGGGCAGTGCAACTATTGAAAAAAAATCTAGCAATGTCCGGTTTTGCATGATTGTCCTGCCCAAGCCGCTCTACTGGTTAGTCACTGCTACAGCAGCTACAGTAAAATGCGGTCTATATGTCCGGGGATGGAGCAGAAATCCTCCTGTGACATCTCGAGGAAGCTCTCCTGGAGGTAATTGGAAATCCGCTGCATTAGGTTCTTGGGGAGAGCGGCCTTATTGGGTCCTCCGTAGTAGGACACGTTGCCACGCCACGAGACTATCAAGTACTCTGGAATCATTGCTCTGCACAGCATGGCGGCATACGGCCCTGGTCTTTGCAGGCTTTCCCGGAGCATTCTCTCTTTCTCGCTGTCAGAGATCCTCATGAGGGTGATGTCGCTCATGATGACCTGCTTTGAATGAGGTAGGGGAATGTTAGTGTTGGGACTGCTTTGCCGTTCCTTTACAGAACTGTAACCGCTGGTTTGCAGCCACGCGGTGGAGGCGGGAGAGGGGCAGCCGAAAGGGATCGTTCCCGGGGACAGCCGCGAGGGTGTGGGACAGGAGCAGACTTCCTGCTTGCCGAATTGCTGGCAGCAGGGACCGACATTGATTTCAATGTGAAATGAGGCCATTGCTAATATTAAAGTTTTAAGCTGCCACAAGTCTACGGCTTACCATGTCTGCCTGCAACAGAAAGTCCGTTCTCCTGAGAGGCTTCTCAAATGTGCTGTAGAAGACCCCAGGCACTGAATGCGAAGGCCGAGAATTCGACCTTGTGCTGAGTGCGCATGTGATAGGTGCTGTGCATGGTCTTGTTAACAGAGAAAGACTATGTTCTTTGTTCACAACTACATTTATCTTTCTGAGGAATTCACTCCCTTTTTCCCATTCCCACAGCCCCATCTGCGACTGTCTCACAACCTAGCCTGTCATCACACTCCCAGAGGCTAGCGCGGATTAGGCATAAGAAGAAGAGGACACGGGAGGACATGTTCTCGGAGCTTATAGCCTGCTCCAGAGCCCAGGCAGCACAGCAGACCCAGTGGCGGGAGAACTTGACCCGAATGCACCAAGCCAACATGGATCAGGAGGAGAGGTGGCGTCAGGAAGACCAGCAGGCGACTCAAACCCTGCTTGGACTAATGAGGGAGCAAACGGACACGCTCCGGCGCCTTGTGGATGTTCTGCAGGAACGGAGGCAGGAGGACAGAGCCCCGCTGCAGTCCATCTCTAACCGCCCTCCCCCGCCACCAAGTCCCATACTCCCCTCACCCAAAGTGCACAGAAGGAGAGGCGGCAGAGTCCCTGCTAACTCTCACTCCACCCCTGCAGAGAGCTCGAGCAGCAGAAGGCTCTCATTCCCCAAAATTTGACAAGTTCTTTCCTTCCCGCCTGACACAAGCCCCCGTCCAAGTTTCACTTTCCCAGTTCCATGTTTGGTTGATAATAAAAAATACGTTTCTGTTAACTACTGTTTCCATCATGTTCTTTTGCAGGAGGGGGGGATAGGGGGTTGGTAATTCGACAGGACAGTCACCTTTGGCAGGGTATATAGTCGGGGGCAGGCACAGCAGCAGGGCACATACATAGTGCAGTGATGCAGTGACTAGTTACCCTGGTTAGTCTGGGAGGTTGTTTTCATGTTATGTGGTGGGGGGTGGGTTGCTCTGTGACTTTGTGGCAGGGGAGGGCAGTTACAGATCTTAAGCGGCGGTCCTTAGGCAGGATCACAGAGCCACACAGCAGGGGATCTGTAACCGTCCTCCCCCTGCCACAAAGTCACATAGACCCCCCCATACACACAGTCCCTATCAGGAGGGGTGACAGGCTCCGTTGAAACAACCATCCCACCGCAGCGGAGCCTGTCAATCCTTGAGTTTAGAAGCTGCATTCGCGCCACTACAGTACACCCGCTCCGCACCACAGTCTGCGTCCCAGTTTTAAAAAATTCCCGCGAATACAGTATTAAAGAAAACGGTGTGCTTTAACAAAGTAGAACTATTTTTATTTTGAAACGTGTGTTGGAAGTGGGGTGAAGGGGGTATGTAACTGGATAGGATAGTCAACATTAACTGGGCAAAGAAATGGGGGCAGGTTTAGCTTCTCAATACACAAACTTTAAAGTCACAGGTTACCCTGCTCACTCAGGAACTTTGCTTTCAAAGCCTCCCGGATGCACAGCGCTTCCCGCTGGTCTCTTCTAATCGCCCGGCTGTCTGGCTGTGAGTAATCAGCAGCCAGGCTATTTTCCTCAACCTCCCACCCCGCCATAAAGGTCTCCCCCTTGCTCTCACAGAGATTGTGGAGCACACAGCAAGCTGCAATAACAATGGGGATATTGGTTTCGCTGAGATCACAGCGAGTCAGTAAGCTTCTCCATCTCCCCTTGAGACGGCCAAAAGCACACTCCACCACCATTCTGCACTTGCTCAGCCGGTAGTTGAAGAGTTCTTTTTCAGTGTCCAGGGCGCCAGTATAGGGCTTCATGAGCCAGGGCATTAGCGGGTAGGCTGGGTCCCCGAGGATGACTATAGGCATCTCCACATCCCCAAGAGTTATTTTGTGGTCCGGGAAGTAAATACCTTGCTGCAGCCGTCTAAACAGACCAGAGTTCCTGAAAACACGAGCGTCATGAACCTTGCCCGGCCATCCCACGTAGATGTTGGTAAAACGTCCCCTGTGGTCCACCAGTGCTTGCAGCACCATGGAAAAGTAGCCCTTTCTGTTAATGTACTGGCTGGCCTGGTGTTCCGGTGCCAGGATAGGGATGTGAGTTCCATCTATGGCCCCACCGCAGTTTGGGAATCCCATCGCTGCGAAGCCATCTATGATCGCCTCCACGTTTCCCAGGGTGACTACCTTTGGCAGCAGTACATCAACGATTGCCTTGGCTACTTGCATCACAACAACCCCCACGGTAGATTTGCCCACCCCAAACTGGTTCGCGACTGACCGGTAGCTGTCTGGCGTTGCAAGCTTCCACAGGGCTATGGCCACTCGCTTCTGGACAGTCAGGGCTGCTCGCATCCGGGTGTCATTGCGCTTCAGGGCAGGGGACAGCAACTCACAAAGTTCCAGGAAAGTTCCCTTCCGCATGCGAAAGTTTCGCAGCCACTGGGATTCATCCCAGACCTGCAGCACTATGCGGTCCCACCACTCAGTGCTTGTTTCCCGTGCCCAGAATCTCCTTTCGACGGCATCAACATGACCCATTGCCACCGTGATGTTCTCGGCGCTGGGTCCCCTGCTTTCTGAGAGGTCTGTGCTACTCTCAGACTTCAGGCCATCACCGCGTTGACGTAGCCTCCTCGCCTGACTTTTCTGCATCTGCCTCAGGGAAAGGTGTATGATAAGTTGCGAGGCGTTGAGAGCGGCCACAACTGCAGTGATGGTTGCAGCAGGCTCCATGCTCGCAGTGCTGTGGCGTCCGCGCTGTCACTGACTAGAAAAGTGCGCGAACTGATTTCCCGCCGGCGCTTTCAGGGAGGGAGGGCGGGAGTGATGGACGGATGACGACAGTTACCCAAAAGCACCCTGGACACCTTTTTTTTACCCAGAAGGCATTTGCGGCTCCACCCAGAATTCCAATGGGCAGCGGGGACTCCGGGAACTGTGGGATAGCTGACCACAGTGCACCACTTCCAATGTCGACGCTTTCCCCGTTAGTGTGGACTCACAAAGTCGAATTACTGTCCTTAGTGTGGACACACACGTTCGACTTTGCAATATCGATTCCAAAAATTCGATTTAAGTAAAATCGAACTACTCTCGTAGTGTAGACAAGGCCTTAGAGACTAACAAATTTATTAGAGCATAAGCTTTCGTGGACTACAGCCCACTTCTTCGGATGCATACAGAGTGGAATTAATATTGAGGAGATATATATACACACATATACAGAGAGCATAAACAGGTGGGAGTTGTCTTACCAACTCTGAGAGGCCAATTAAGTAAGAGAAAAAAAACTTTTGAAGTGATAATCAAGCTAGCCCAGTACAGACAGTTTGATAAGAAGTGTGAGAATACTTACAAGGGGAGATAGATTAAATGTTTGTAATGGCTCAGCCATTCCCAGTCCTTATTCAAACCGGAGTTGATTGTGTCTAGTTTGCATATCAATTCCAGCTCAGCAGTCTCTCATTGGAGTCTGTTTTTGAAGTTTTTCTGTTGTAATATAGCCACCTGCAGGTCTGTCATTGAATGACCAGACAGGTTAAAGTGTTCTCCCACTGGTTTTTGAGTATTATGATTCCTGATGTCAGATTTGTGTCCATTAATTCTTTTGCGGAGAGACTGTCTGGTTTGGCCAATGTACATGGCAGAGGCGCATTGCTGGCACATGATGGCATATATCACATTGGTAGATGTGCAGGTGAACGAGCCCCTGATGGTATGGCTGATGTGATTAGGTCCTATGATGATGTCACTTGAATAGATATGTGGACAGAGTTGGCATCGGGCTTTGTTACAAGGATAGGTTCCTGGGCCAGTGGTTTTGTTCAGTGATGTGTGGTTGCTGGTGAGTATTTGCTTTAGGTTGGGGGGTTGTCTGTAAGCGAGGACAGGTCTGTCTCCCAAGATCTGTTAGAGTAAAGGATCATCTTTCAGGATAGGTTGTAGATCTCTGATGATGCGCTGGAGAGGTTTTAGTTGGGGGCTGAAGGTGACAGCTAGTGGTGTTCTGTTATTTTCTTTGTTGGGCCTGTCCTTACTGGTATCACAGTAGAGTGAAAGTTGGCACTGGCATGCAGGGGGCACTAATAGGACATTACCAGATGTGCGCATCTCCCATGCCAGTAGAGTGAACCTGTGAGTGCCTGCACCTCCAAGTTGGATACTCTCCACCCAGAATTACTGGGGATTTGGTTTATCCTGGTGCTTTTCTTTAGAAAACTTCCATTTTCCCTTCCAAGATCTGCCAAGTGTTTGATGTGACAGCTGAGGACAAGAAGCTAACACTTAGTGAGCATCAAAGAGGCCAGGCAGTGGTCACGAAAGGCCAATGTGGCCAAGGTTAGTGAGGCCAGGCCAGCTGAGTGCCATGAGAGCCCAAAGCCCTGCATGGTGCTTTGCTGTTGTTGTCACAGTTCTGTGCTGCTCCATCTCACCGGAGCTGCAGGGAGTGCTGAGGCCGCGGTTAATGATAAACAGAAAAGGCATTTTTCAGTCACAAGCTGCATCCATCACTCTGTAAAATGCAAGCCCTGTGCATAGCTGGAAAGTCTAACCCGGGTGACTGACTGGCAGCAGCAGCAGTGTCTGCGCACACGTGGGGAGGGCCTGGTGGTGATCAGAAAGCCAGGAAGTTTGTAGCAGGAAGAGGCTGCAGGGAGAGCATCTGCAGTCACTCTCTGGGGGAACGGAAGAGGCATGAAGTGGTCCAGAGAGACAGCAAGAGATCTGAGGGAATAGACTTTAGCTGCCAACTGCAAGGTCCCTGGGTGGCAATCCAGAGGAGCGGGCTGGCCTGGATTCCCCTTTCACCCACCAAGGAAGGTGGGTGAAACCCCCTGAGGAAAGAGATATAAGGACCCTGGAACACAGAGATGGATGGAAGACCTTCTGTAAGGTCATTGAACTATAGTTTGGTTGGACTCTCTGTTATCCCAGAAGGGGTGGACTAAAGTGTGGCCTGTCCGGAGGGGACAAGTTGTGAGAAAAAAGCCTACTGCAGTGACAGAGAAACTGTCAGCAGGGGCGTCCAAGGAGACAGCCACTCTACCTCGCCTGGCTATGAGGAGCACACTTTCGGTGAGTGGACCCCTTTACACAGGGGCTGGAGTGTGTGCAGAAAGCTCCCACTCCCATTAAATAAACAGAGCACTTCAACTTGTGGGGATTGCCTGTCTCTCACCTCTTAGTAGCCAGGCATTCAAATCCTGCACCAAAGCCCACTGCCATGAAAGGGGCCTGGCTTGGCTGGCTCCATGTGAAGGCATCTCTGACTCTTTGGCATTTCGCATTTCCAATTTGGATGGGGCAGCTGGCCCAAGAATTAGTCACTGAAGAGATTTGCACAGAGCTTCAAATCCTGAATAAGTATGAGACTTTTGCAATCTGTTCGAGGACAGTTAGCAAACGGGGGAAAAGGTGAAATTCCTCCAAAAAATTAGTCATTGCAAACACTTCACTCAGCACTAGTAATGACTGTGAAAAGTCAGGCTAAGACTATTTTCAGAGGCACATTGGCCTGTCCCCTGACACAGCCATCTGTGGGTTTTACCTTTTTTGTTGCTTTCTCATTGTCTCCAAAAATCGCAGTTCTTCTAAAGCTGCAACTGGTGAGGAAGCTCCATGTTCTGTTGCACTTAGAATTACCTGGGAAATCAGAAGCTATAGGTAGGCTTGGATAGACTCGACTTTTATCTGTAAATGTCGGTACATGTCAATTTCACTGTTCACACACAAATCAATGAAAAATATTTCCATCAATAATAACCTACATTTACAGATAGGCAAAGTAAGAAAAATGCTGCTTGAGAAATTATTAGAGTTTGATTTAAGGATATTTATTTTGTATGCTTTGACATCTTTTAACGGTTACAAAGCTCTAACTTTTTGAATCTTAATGTCGACTGTCATTAAATAATTATTGTCTGACCCTCTTCTTTCTGCCCTGCCCCTGTAATTTCCCAGAACTGTGTGAATTTAACTTGATGAAATAGCTTTAAAATAAGCATTGATATTATCTGTTGAAATTATTACAGCAATCTGTACCCCACTAACCTCCACCAACCCCCCTTTTTGTCCTACAACTACATCTTGAATGGCTCCTCACACTATGTGCTAACTACTTATGCTAAACTATCTGTTCATTCTGGTCTTTAGTACCTTTCAGAGACCTGAGGACAAGCTCTGTGTAGCTCGAAAGCTTGTCTCTCTCACCAACACAAGTTGGTCCAATAAAAGATATTACCTTCCCTGCCTTGTCTCTCTAAAACCCAGCTATAGGTCTGCATGACATCTCTGATGGGTTCGGATCTTCGCTTCACGTAGCTGGCTCCGTGATAGGTGATAGAATTATAGAGTCCATCAGTGGGATGGATAAATTAAATGCCATGGTATGAGCTAGAAGAGAATTAGCATGAACGCAAATAACTAATTGAACTATTTGCTTGTCAGGAGATATCCTTTCTGGGCTGTCAGGATTGCAGGGGAATTGTTCAAACAGGAACAGCCTGCTATGCGCCCGGGGAAGGAGATGCACAGAAGCTGGCTCAGCCTTCCTGCCTTTCTCTTACAACCTCTAGAGAACAGGACAGGGTGAGCAGCAGTAGAACCTCTCCCTACACACACATCTCCGTCTCCGTGCCTCCATGCCAGCACTGAGCTGCTGACAGTTCAGCTTAATACGAAGCTCATTGATTTTTCTCATTTGCTTCATTAAATGATTTCATTCATTTGCATATGTGGGAAATACTATTTGGGACATGGATTTGGGGTCTGATCCTGTTCCCACTGAATTCAATGGCAAAACTTCACCAAGGTCCCTTAGTAAAGGGACCAGTCTCTGAACCTGAATCGGCCAAAATATATATGTTCATCCTCTGCTTTGGGCAAAGCCTTGGAAACCAGATTTTGGGCCTCAGGTGGCCAGAAGAGATGAGAAAACTTTGTGTTTGATTCTGATCTACCACTGCTTTGTAACAAGAGCTGGTCAGAAATGTTCAGACAAAACTTAGTTTTGTTGGAAAACACCGATTTGTTGAATCGAAATGGTTTGCTGAAGCTATTACAGAAAAAACACTGACAGGTTTCCACTAGAAACTTGCCTGGGACCATGTGTTCCAGGGTCCACAGCCTGACAGCTCTGGGTTCCCAGCTCTGGCTGGGCTTTTGGGATTGCTAGGTTCCTGGCTCCCTGACATCAACATGCCAGCTCCCAGGACCCTGCCTGAAGACGAGGCCATTGGGGCTGCTAGACCCCCCACACACACACCTTTGAGCGGGGCTCTCAGGGTCCTTGCTGTGGAGCTGGGAGCGGTTATGTTTCACAGCATGCAAACAGAGAAGTTAGATAAAAACATTGATCCTCTTGCTGGAAGGTTGCAATATAACACAACTTCATTTCTTAGAATCCAGAACCTTAACACAACATGAATCCCAAAACAAGGAGAGACAAAGCAGGCTGCTCCCTAAGGCACAGAGGCACAACTCATCCATCTGGTTCTAGGCTGGCCCTTTCCAGACTGAACCTGATCACATGCTTCCCTACAGAGTCCCCTAAACTGCAAGCAGGACCAGGAAACTCTCCCAATCTTAAAGTGATAACTTGCAATTCCAACACACTCCTTAATATACCACAGGAGCTTGGAAGTCCTAGGACAGGTTTCCAGGGTCCACAGCTGAGGGGCAGGCCCACCATGTGGCCAGCTGTCTCCCTGGGCTGCCCGATTCCTGAGTGGGCAGTCTGGGGTGCCAGCTGGCCTGAGAGTCTGGAGTGTCAATTTCACACATTTCCATTTTGGGAACACTGTATTTTGGTGTTTCTAAGATGCAACTTTGGGGATCGCCAGCTCGCCAAGAAATTTCGGTCAATTTGTTTTCATCTGAATTGTAACAAAAGCAAATTCTGAAATACCAAAACTTCTCACAAATCAACTCCCCAAGTTTTAGCCAGGCCAGGTTGTAACTCCATTGGTTTCAATAGTGTTATTTCTGATCTATATCAGTGTAAGTATAGGAGTTCGCTACCAGCCCTTGTATCCTTAACCAGCTGCTATGATATGGAACCTGAATAGGTCTGGCATTGGACTGGATAGTTAATGCCCTAAGTGATGCCACTTCATTTAACCAGTGAACTGGAATTGACGCTTGCCTCTTTTTTTTAAGAGCAAAGCAAAGAGCACCGGTTGCTGGTTTGGATTTTTTCTGCACACAGAACTGGGGACCAGCTATGGAGCACATCTAGCTTATCTACTTGATTCTTTTCCTGAATTCTTGCTGACTGTGTTTTGATGACATTGAAGCAACAATAGGGAAGACACACACACACCCAGTAGCTAATTTGACACCTAAGATCAGCAGTGAATCTAGGGTGGGTTTTTCAACATCCCTCAGCTATGGCCTCACTCAACTCACTCCATAATAGAAGGGCATAGCTTTGGATATATAAGGCCATGTCTACACTACAGAGCCTAAGTTGGCATTGCCCCCAGTGTAGACACTGCATATGCCGTCAGATGGCGTTTTTTGGCTGGTAGAGCTACACCACCTCCCCAAACGACACATAGGTGTATGCATATCTGTGTCTACACTGAGGTTTTTATTGGCTGGGGAAGGGGGAGTGTTTTTTCTACAACAGACTTAGCTATGCTAAGAACATTTTGTAGTATAGACCTGTCCCGAATCTATCAGTGAATTACATTAAACTCCCTAAAACAATCTGTGGACAGAGATAGCTTTTTGTCTAGTAGACTCCACCACACATCTGAAACAATTTAACCAAAACCTTCCAGCCATCTGATCCCTGAAGCTGCAAGTAATTTGTTCATTCTCTGAAGACACTGACAGCATATCCTTTATAGGAAAGATGCTCAAGTAAAGTGCATCCTTCCAGCTTGTCTGCTCTGAAATGGAAAAAAAAGTATTCAGCCCCGGAGGAGTTGGCCAGCCCATGATGCGCCCCTGCTGAGAAAGGAATTTAGGAAAAATGTAACCTTCTAGGCGACAAGAGTATAAAACAACCTGCTTGTCCCTAAGGAACTTGACATTCACTGCATTCCAAAGGGGAGAGCGTGTTGTGAGAAAGCAGCTAATAGAATACTGCACAAGAGACAGATCTAGCTGGAGAAGCAAGCAAGGTGAGCCCAAGAGCTACTTCCCCCTGTGAGCTGATATTCACAGCTATCTTACATTTCTGGTTCTCTGAAGACTGAAGCTATGGTGACCTCTGGAAAGGCCTGGGGTAACATTTTCAAAAATGCCTAAGTGACCTAGAAGCCTAAATCCCATTATCCAAAGGACCTAGGCACTGAGGGCCCAGATCCGGAAAGGTATTTAAGAGCCCAACTCCCACAGAAATCAGAGGGACTTAGGTGCCTAAATACCTTTGCAGACCTGGGCCTCAGTTACTTTTGAAAATGGGACTTAGCCCTGGGATAGAATTGCCAAAAGCATCTATTTTCTAAAAGTGAAAGGAAACTCCTGGATCTGATAAAATGTCTATTTCTCCTGTATTCTCTGCTAAATGAACTGCATCCCCTAATGCTGTTTGCACTTTCCAATTCACTCATCTTGGGGAGTGAAACCAGACAGCTCCAGTTCGCTGTAACTCTGTTCTGACTAACTTGGCAAGGTCTTTTTTAATGTATTATTTTCTTTTTTTTTTTATAAGATCATGGATCCATTTCTATTCATAAGCCATCTGGGTTTGCTTTTGTTTAACAAAGTTTAAATTTTAAGCTGCAAACTACCCAGTACCTTTACAATGAATATAAAGGCTACCCACATCCCATACATATAGCTAGAGCAGATGGGATATTATTTGCAAAAACATTATTCATCCAATGTTGCTTTTATTCATGGAGTAATTTTCCTCTATTTCTACCAGCTCTGCTGAGAACAAATAGACAAGGCAAGTCCCCAACCCTAACAGCCATTGTTGTTCAGTAATACAGAAGAGAACTGTCTTTCCATTATTTCTAAAGCACCCCATATCACACAGTCTGATGTTGCCACACTTATACTGAATAGCACTTTAACCCATGAGTTGTCCCACTGAGACAACTTTTGGAGGAGGGCTCTGCACAGTGTGAGTAAGTGTGATGCTTTCTGGGGGTACCCAGGGTTGTGATGCAGCTTGCTACCACCTGCCATTAGCTTTAGGAAGCCTGTCTGTGCCTGCCAGGGGCCCAGCACCCCAGCTCCAATGGCCACGGGCAATACAAGTTCTCCCTGCCAGGCCCACAGAAGTCCCCACTCTCTTTCTACAGGTTAGCAATAGGTGCCCTCCAAGCCCCGATCCTCCTCCTGGGATGTCCAGACCCTGCTCCACTGGACATGCACAGAATACCCAGACTCCCAAAGGTACAGTGCGCCGCAGCTTACACATGCCACTGCAGATCACTGCTCTGCTCAACTCACAGCATTTAGCTCTGCGTATCATGACAACAGGCATAATTTTATTCAACAAATAATAGAGATTTGGGAAGTAGCCAGTAGATGTACTGGAAACAAGTGGTTACATAGGAAATAAAATCATAAGGCACATTCTAGAACCTAGACTTAATTAACAGGATATTCTCTGGTCTAATACAGTATGGCCCATCAGCACTTTACAGCCAGGCCTGGCTGTGATCCCTCCTTCATGAGACATAAAATCCTGTCATCTTGTCTCCCAGGTGAAAGGATCGAGGGTGTATCTCCGCACCCCCAGTTATGCCCTCCCCAATCCATTGTCCTTACTCCTAAACAAGATTCCCCCTGCTGGCTGTTTTGCCTGTATAGTTCTTTCTTGTCAATTTCACAATCTCTTGATGTGTTTGGTTCAGTCGACAAATAAGGCATCCATTGTGAAGCATATACTACAGCACCAAGCAGAGAGAGCTAAGTGTCTATCATCTCCTGCCTGGTGACCTGTCTTAACTCCCAGACTTTAAGAACATAATTCTCAGATTAGGTGCACAACTCCTTAAATATTATCTGCCTGCACATTTCACAGTGATTACGATGACCAATGGGCTACTATTTTTCAGTAGAGACCTCACATGCCACCCTTTGATTAACCTAACCCAAGAGATACCTGTAAACCCCTATGCGCCCCTTACGCCCTCCATCAGTTGGCACCAAGGGGTCACAGTGAGGAAGGCAGAATCTGTCCTATAGCATCTAGGGCCTCAAACAGACAATAGTATCTACTGTAGCCACCTTACCAGGAGACCAATTCTGGCTCCATTACTTATGCTGAATAGCCCCTCACTCCACCACTGATGTCAGTGGGGTTGCCTAATGCAAGTCAAGTGTATCAGCATCTGGTTTGCAAAGGAACCCATGCCCTAGATGGGTGCTGGGGCCAAAAGGCACTACTGACAGAAGGAGGATTTCATTTGCAGCCTGACACCTTTGGGTGGAATCATCCTGAAAGTTCACGCTAGGCTCCGTGCTGAAGGGAGAACCTGGAATCACAGCTGTCTGGGAGGGCTGATTTTTAGGGCCCAGTAGGGGTCATTTCATGAGCTCTGGGATGCTGCACTTTTAAGTAGCTTGGCATGGGGTGCAAGTGTAACCAACTGGTGAGTGTGTATTACAGGTCCCCCTCTGTCCTGATCCACAGAGGATGGGAGTCTGAGAGGGTACAAGACCCATGGCACGACTGTAGCTGGCCCGAGTCAGCTGATGCAGGCTCACAGGGCTATAAAATTGCAGTGTAGGCATCCGGGCTCTCAAACTCGACTGGGGGGGGGGCAGGGATTCAGAGTGAACCCCCATATCTACACTGCCATTTTTAGCCCTGCAACCTGATCCTCAGATGTCCCGGGCTCTGAGACTCAGCACTAGAGGTTTTTATTCCCGTGTAGAGGCCCAGCTAGGGAGCGTTGGCTCTTTAGTTCAAGGTAGCAGCTCATGCTTTCCAGTTTGGGGGTCCCGGTTTAATCCCAGGTGTGTCTGCCAAGATAGCCCCTTCACAAGGAAATGTGGCTGATTCCTCCAGAAATCACTGGCTGCAGACCCTGTCTCTGCAAATGCAGCTAGCGAAGCCCAGGGTATGATTGCTGTACTTAGCTGAGTGCAGCTCTCGATGCTTCAGCAAAGAGTGGTTAAATCCTTGTCATGTATTATCATTTCTTTCAAAACATTTTATTGGATATTAAAGAAATTTCATTCCCTGGGATAAGGTTCTTTTCCCACGAAAAGTGATAGGTCAGTGAGTTATTTTTTTAAATCTTAATTTTTTAATTTATTTCCTGTTTTGCCCAGGATCTGAATTGTCATGCAGTTAATTAAATAAGTAATATTTTCTCATTCCAAGAAATCTCATTAAGATCATTAGTATGCTCCATCAGCAGATGAGTTTGATTATACTATATTAAACATATATATTATTTATTTTTCTGCTTGCAGTGCGCTGGGTCCCTGTCTTCCCCGTATGAAGTTATAGTCAGCAATAAAGCAGATTAATGTGTAACCCCAATCTAAGTTTCATCGTGAGATAGCGCAAAGAGATGACCCTATGCTGGAGCATTTGATTGATCGCCATTCCTGCCCTTCTCAGCCTTACTTTAGTGGTTCAGAAAGAACGTAGCCCAGAGCCAAACTGCCCTTGCTTCTACAAAATCAAAATCTGACCTCCTCGGCCATTAGGGTCACCAACCCTCCAGGATCGGCCTGGAGTCTCCAGGAGTTAAAGATTAATCTTTAATTAAAGATTGTGTTATCAGACAAAATCTCCAGGAATACATCCAACCAAAAAAGGCAACCCTATTGGCCATCTCTATCAATGAGCTATTTAGAATTTAAGCACACCGAGTGAAAGCGGGTGAAAGTGTCTCACTCAGTGAGGTGTGATGTTGTTTCCAGCGACTGGCTCAGGCAGGTGACAACTGAGCAGCTACAGCTGTTAGCTAGTGGTGTTTTCTGCCTTTAACTCCAGAGGCGAAGGACCTGGTTCTAGGCCCACCTCCCCAGGGGTTGGCGTGACTCATATAACAATTGTGTCTGGTGTTGTGCCTTCTAGTTCTGTAGGGAGTCGCTCTGGCTAGGCCTACAGTGGTCAAACTACTGTGTGGAAAAATAGAAGTGTAGTCATGGCAGCAGGAGGAGCCAGCGGCCTGAGTATGAAGCCAGTGTTTTGGAGGGAATTGTGTTCCAGGCAACTACCCCATTGTGCGGCTATAGCCACACATCTATGTTGATCGTGCTAACCCAGGGTCAGCTACCCAAACTGGAAATGACACTTTCCAGGTCCAGGACTGGCATACCGTCACTCACCTCACAACAGGATGGCTTTTGCCTTCTGTTCACAAGAGCTACTTGTGCCTTTTCTTCAAGCCAGGTCTACACACACACCTGCACTAGTTTAACTAGAGGTGTGTTTAAATGGAGCTCGTTACTTAGTTATACTGGTGCAAACCCCCATGCAGACACTCTCTTTTGGGTCTGATTTCCTTAAATCCATTTAGATGCAGTCAGTTTTTTACAGATTTCAGTTAAATTGAAATAAAATTATCTACACAGGTTTTGCACCAGTTGAACTAAATCTAATTTTAAGCTCATATAAGCTAAACTGATGTAGCTTTCAGGTGTAGACAAGGCTTCTGTTTCCATGCACATTGAACCCACCCAGCCTCAGTTTCACTTTGAATTCATGTTCCAACAAACATCACTGTTCAAAGGGAAACTCACACAAAATGATGACTTTCACTGCATTTTGTTTCGACATCTTGCAATGAGGTGAGTTTAGCCTGGTATCAGTTCCAGGTGAACCCAACTATAGGGGCGCCAGTTCAGATATTTCTGGGGAAAGGGCAAATTCTGGTCCCTGCCTCCCTCCCCCAGTAGGGACCCTGTTCTGGTTCCCGCTCACCCCTCTCTTTGCCACACTGTGCATGAGCCGATGCCACCAGTAGCTGAGTTCTCGGTGGACTCCCCTGTGCTGTGCCATACAGGAACAGACACCCCATGCACTAGGTTGCAGCACCCTTTGGCCAGGTTGCCTCTCTGTCCGTCTGCCCCTCACGTGCCAGGTCGCAACGCCACTTACTGAAAACTTACAAAAACATGATTCAACCCCCTTTAGACTTAACAGCAGTGTCTGACTTTCCACCCTCCAGCAGGTGCAAATTCCACGTTTGAGATTTACCTGCCATTGGCTATGAGTGACCTGTTATCTCAAAGTTTGATGGTGAAGATTGGTCAGAGCAGAAGCCCCTAGGAGAAAGGGAAGCTGAGCCTGAAATAAGAGGATTGATGCCGGAGGGTGGATCCCAGGAGCAGGGGTAGGACTCAAAGGCAGGGAGCCCTGGCTGAGTGGATCGTTGTGAAGAGTTCTCTTGTCAGTGACGTGACTTGGAGCTATTGGAGAAGTGTCATGGGAGAGAAGTGATTCTGAGAACTGGCAGGTGGATGGCCTGGAGAGTGGAGCCCTGGCACAAGGCTGGAATGAATCTGGGAACAGACCAGAGATGAACTCTCAGGAAGGTGAGCTGCAAATGATGTCCCAGGATGGAGCATGGAAAACTGGCTTTATCATAAGGGTTCTGTGCACATGTACAGGAATAAATTATGCCTAGAGGTGGGTTTTGTGTTGGACAGTGAGAGAGAGTGGGCTCTTATTATGGCCAAACCAAGGGGAAACTGAGACAGGCACCACTGTCATGCCGCAGCTTGCCATTGATGGGCTCTCAAGGTAGGGCTGCTCAATGACAGCCACCCATGAGGCTGCCCCATGATTGATTCACTACCGCTGTAATAGTGTCTGTACTGGTTGCTACAGCCCAGGCTATTTGCTTTTCAACTCTATCGTACTTATATGGCCACCATCACTGGAGCCCCTGTGCAATCAACCTCATTTTACAGATGGGGATCTGAGGCCCAGAGTTTGTCTGCACGGCGGGGTAATGCACCCTATGGGGGGTGTCATTCCTAAAGCGCACTAATGTGCCACGTATTAGTTGGTTTGTGTAGACCCTGCAGGTGAGCACAAAAGGTTCCCTAGTGCCCTGTCACCTAACACTATTTCAAACAGCTCTTCATTAAAGCGCACGCACAGAGTCTGCCCGGCCCAATCAGTGCACAGCAGGTTAGTGTGCTCTAGAAGTCCAACGCCAAGACACACAGGGAGTCTGTAACAGAGCAGGACCTGACCGCTGGTTTCCACAGTCCCATTCCACTCCTTTAACCACAAGGCCTTCCTTTGTCCATTGCTACTGCTGAGTGCGACAGCACATTTTCACTGAGCATGCAATGGCCCTCAAGTCTTTTGTCTCAGAGGATCTTGCAAGTTCAGAGCTCACCTGCTGGATGCTGACAAGCAAGCCCCTCCCCCACCCGAGAGCAGCCCCAGTGGATGTTCTTCTCACACATAGCATTAATGGTCTGCTCACTGGTCCATACATTTGTTGTCAGGTGAACTACCTTGGCCTGGGAGCCACTGAAAGAAAAGTCCACTGCCCTGGGGAAATGATCTGAATAGGAGCTACACATGGTGTCTACTGCCCAGAAGAGCCCCTCCCCCCTGCAAATGAGAAGGGAAGTAAATTGACTGACAGCATTTTCCTCCTATTGGCATTCAGCAAGGAGGTTCCGGTGGGTACAAGAGAATTAGATCCAGTGGCTGGGCCTCAGCAGGAATTAGTTGGATCTAGACGGTGATGAAATCTTTCAGACCAAACTTTTGTTTGCTGAAAAAAACAGATTGGGGGCAACCGAAACAGTTCACAAATTCATATTTATGTTGCCAAATTATTTCAGCTGAGAAACAGATACATACAAATTCCAAACAGGTTAAATCTTTTCATTTGGGCATTTTCAAAATGAAACTTTTTGATTAAAAATAACTTTCATTTCGCTTTGTGCTTCAATTTTATTTAAAATAAATAAATGAAAGACAACATTTTGTTTGGGGTTCAAGGAAACATTTCAGTTGACCTGAAACAAAATTGTCAGTTCACTGAAAATTTAAAACAAATGTCATTTCAGGTCAACCCAAAACTAAGTGTTTTTTTCTCCAATTTTTCCATTCAACTACCAAACCAAAAAATCGGTTATTTAAACAGCTCTGGTTGGATCATGTTGGGCAGGAATTGGCTGGCTCATGCTCTTTATAGATTCCAAGGCCAGAAGAGACCTTTGTGATTATCCAGTCTGACCTCCTGTATAACTCAGGCCAGAGAATTGCCCCACAATAATCCCCCAGAGCAGAGCTTTTAGAAAAACACCCAGTCTTGATTTAAAAATTGCTAGTGATGGAAAATCCACCATGACCCTGGGTAAATTGTCCAATGGTTAATTACTCTCACTGTTAAAGAATTCCCAGTTTGATCCCTGATACTCGCTGTTCTTTTCTAGAAATGATGGATTTGTCTTAGCAACATGTGCTTGTCCGGGTGGAAGAAAATGGTTTTCCCTCCTTGCCTCGTATGGCAAGGGTAGTGACACTCTGCTGCTTCCTGCCAAACTCTTGCTCCCCAGCAGTCAGACCCTTCTTCTGCTTCTTCCTTACATGGAGCGGTCTACCTGCTCTCCAGGCCTTTGGCCTCGGGAAAGTGGTAGGAATCTTTTAGATCATGTCGTTGAGAGCTATTCAGAGTCAATATGAATGAGACTTTTATCACCCCTTCCTTTCCTCTGAGCCTGAGCCACTTTGTCCTGACCCTCCGCATTCCTCTTCCTTCTTTTCCATATCCTTTCAGTGTCTCCCCCTCAGCCCCCCCCCCACTGCCACCAGGAGCCCTACCCCCAGTGAACACGTATCTCGGAGGTTTGCCACCAATGCCACAAGCTGTGCAGAGCCGGCTGGTTTATCAGCCAAAACTTCGTGAAAAGGAGCTGGGCAAAATTCTGGGTAAGTGTCGTTTCAATATTTGTTTGTATTCCAAATCAGGATGCAAAGTTGAAATTTTGAAATTCTGAAAAATTTTAATTCCAAAATGTTGATACACTTTGTTTTGACATTTTTTAGCAAAATGAAACGTTTTGACGCTTCCAAAATCAAAATGTTCCATTTCAGTTTATTGAACTGATTCTAAACACTTCATTTCAAGTCAGTTCAATCTTAAACTGCATTTTCCCATAGTGGCCCATTGCCTCATAGGAGCTCTAATTTGGGTGCATGATGCCCCCGTTCTTCTCGATGGGTCACGCTCCCTGCCAGACTACCTCTCCCATAGAGCACTCAAAGTCATGTGACTCCCATGATGCAGCACACAGCTCAGTCTATATTGCATCATAGCAAATGTAGTCATCCAGGGAGCTTGGTACACAGAGAAAATGGGGGCCCAAACTACAGTTCCTCTAAGACAGTGCACCAAGATAGGGAAATGCAAATTAATGTTTTATTGAACTAATTGAAAATGAAATATTTAAATCTGGGTCAGTCTGACTCAAAATAAAATATTTCATTTCGATTTCCGATCAGGAAAATTGAAAGCTTTCAGCCAAATCAAACTTTTCCAGCAGCAATTTTGGTTTTGTGGAAACCACATTTTCTGTTGAAAAATCATTCTGATAGAAAATTTCTGACCAGCCCTAGCAAAAATCAGTAAATGTAGCATTATCCTCCCTCCTCACACCCCCCCCCCCCCACACACAATACCCTGGTGCATCCTTTCCCTGACAAACAGTCTGCCTTTAGGCCACTCACATTTGAAGCATGTTTAACATCTGCTGCAGGGTTTTCAATCTTGCTTAAATAGTTTAAAGGGTTTCATGCTTTCTTGCTAGGAACAAAATGCAGATGGGATTTCATCAAGTCCTGGAGCTAGTGAAAGCATATTCTGTGACTCACCCGGCTGCCACCTTCCAGTCTCCTGATTGTTATGCAGAGAGTGGAGCTTGAGGTTTCCTCCGCTACACACTAGTAACAATCACCACTTAAACAGGTACACAAGGGACTGTGTAATTAACTTGTTTCTCAATCCAGTCAGTGGCTGCACTGCACATCTGACTTCTAAGGCCGTATGGAAGCCATATGTGGATTTGCTCCCAAGAAGAATATGTCGTTCCCTTTGGACTTAATTAAAAGTTGAGCAATTTGCTTGCGGGCAATCAGTGCAGAAAATTAGGCAGGCCTGAGGAAGATGTTCTCTGCCATTCCTTCTTTAGATGAAGCTGACGCTCTACCTGTTCACCATTAAAATAAAAAGAGTGATGGCTTCCCAGTGACCGTGCATCCCATGGACAGAGTTGCTTGCATAAAGAGACTGGGGTGATGCATTTGGGGGGGACAAGATTTGCTTTGATGGGGGCACCTGAGAAAGCAGGAAGGAGCCTGGAGTAGAACTGATGGGATGACACAAAGAGCAATTGGTAGATATTTTCCGTGGGCAGTTCAGTTGGCTGGTTCTCATGGGCTCACAGTGGGCCAAATTCACCCATGGTGTGGGGGACTGATGCAGAGCCATTTTCACCACTGTGGGTTCGGCCTGCTGAGTGGCCAAGTAGGGGTGTCGGTGCAGCTCCTGTCCACTGTGGAAATGCCCTCCATGCCATCCTGCGTGGGCTGCTGCTTGGGAGGTCGCTTTTGTGTCTCCTCTGGGCCCAATCTGCAGAGCTATGTGTCTGCTACAGCCCCAGATCAGGAGCCACAGTGCTTAGCTCGGGAGTTCAATCCCTGGGGTATCAGCCAAGTGGGCAACCATCACCCTGGCATGGAAGATCACAGGAGTGGCCACAGACCCACCTTTATGAGCAAGGAATGCAAAAGGGCTGTTGATGCTACTCCAGGTCACAGACTGCAACAGCAGCCCCACACCATGAGCCGGGGTTGGGATGTGGATTTCACTTTCCCACCCATGCGGGCTGGTCTGCATTAGAAGAGTTGCACTGGTGTAGGTAAATCCATTTCAAATCAGTCCAGTTAAACTATCGCCAACCCCTCGTGCAGATGCAGTTAAACTAGTTTAAATTCCACTTAGACCAGTTTAACTCCAGGCCGTAAAGTATTAAATTTGCACAGGTGGAGTGAACTCAGCCCAAGCTTTGTGATTTGCAAGTACACAAATCACTAGAACAGCGGAAATGCACGTGAAATCCCAAAGCTGCTTCCATTCCTTCCAGGCCCAATGCATTCCCGCTAGAGAGTGCCCTAGCCTAGTCTCTATGGTGTTAGTCTCCTCTTTAAACAATTGCAGCCATGCAATCAAGGAGCAGAAACAAATGCCCTGTGACTCAGCAAGAGGAGGAAGGATGGTCCAGTGGTTAGAGCACTGATTGTAAGGTGCTCAGATACTATGGAAATAGGAGTCGTATAAGTACTTAAGACAAGGGCGCCATAACCTTTGTAGAAGTGAGGGGCCACCGGCACCAAAACCGGGGGTGCCAGAGGGCCATGCCCTCCACTTTTTAACATGGGTATAGTTTGGGGGCCAAGAGGGCATTGCCTTCCCCCCCAACTGCAAGCCATGGGCAAGCGCGGAGTTGCAGAGATGTACATCATAGACAACCCCCACGGAAGTCAACGGCAGCTCAGCACCTCTGAAATGTAGGCTATGCATGCTCCTGTTGAGTAATTACGCTGTTGGCTTGGTCGGAAAGGGCATTCTTTCCCATTACTACCTGCTTTGGTCAGTGAAATCTAAGTAGAGCTGAGTGGGAAACAGCTTGAATCAAGACAAAAAGATCAAAATCTCAAAAATATGTGTGACCCACAAACCCATTTGTTTTCATTTTGGGTCCATGAAACTATTTTGTTTTCATAATTACAAAATGTTTCATTTTGATTTCACTTCCCTCCCTTCTTTTTCATTCTCATTCACTTAGATTTCTGAAAGAAAAGTCGTTCTGAAGCAGGGAACCAGAAAACTTTTTAACAATGCTGTAACTTTTTTCTTGACATTTTTCAGAGTTGGGAAATTCATGGAATCTGACCTTGTTTCGTGAATAGTTTTCATTTCAACAAATCTGGATTTTTCAATGAAAAATCATTTATTGAAAAATTCCCAAGCAGCTATAAATCTAAGGCCTTGGTTCTACAAAGACTTACCATGTGCTTAATTTTGTGCATTATGAGTGTTCTCAGTATAAGTCCTTGCAGGATTAGGGCCTTAGAATGGAAGCAAGGCATGGACTGGGATTTACTATGCATTTGTACAGCACCTTAAGACAACAGGACCCTGTCCTTGATTGGAGTCTCTATGCACTACTGCGTTACAATTAGTAATGCTATGGTGGGAGTCACAGATGGCGCTGTTACACATAGTTTTCCAAGTTTTTTTAATTTGCCTGAGAGCTAGAAGTGCTGCAGTGTTGTTGTGGCAGATTCTTTTGGGGAGCACAGTTGCAAGCAGCAAATCTGTTTTCTATCTTAATTTCTCTAATAGAGTCAGTTCTTGAGGCAGAGCTGCCACCTAGGAACCAGGCACTGGTGCTGGGCTGCAATTCCTGAAAGAAGGGGTTGCCTGCATGCTGTTTGTGACCATCTCTGTTCCAGGACTGGTATATATTGTGACAGTGTACCCTATAAGGCTTTATGGGGAGGGGGTGCTTATAAATGTATGTATGACATAACTGGAATATGTTTTGTACTGCCTGTGCCATGTAACATATCTCCATAAGGGTTATGATCTACTATATCTATTCATCCTATTTGTACATATATATCATTTTCTACTCGAGCTTAAGAATATGGGCTGTATGCTTGCTTGGTTTCTAAGTAAGCTTTGTGAGGCATTTGGTCAGCTTCTTTAGGAAGGAATTCGCCAGGTTAAGTACCTGATCAGGAGACACTTAGGGAACAATGCATCTTGGAATGCTCCAATCCACATGAGAAGTCTTCCTGGAGACATGCAAGATGCCTTGTGGACAATGGCGTCGGCCTGCAAAGACTGAGTCATGCAGGGGCATGTGACTTGCCCAGGTGACTCCAAAACTCCATCTTGGAGCTGGGCTTTGCATAGGAGGGAGGAGGGGGGTCTCCACCCACAAGAGAGAGTCTACTTAAACCTGTGGGAGACCCCTCCATGTTGTCTTCAGCTGGCTAAAGAAGGAGCCTCTCCACCCCCCCCCCAGGATACTTGAAGGAGACTGAAACAAAGGACAGTAACTGCAGGGGGTGTGAGTGATTGCTGGACCCAGGCTAAAAGGAGATTAGCCTGTAAAAGGGAGCACTCTGGAACTGGTGAGGAAATTATCTGTATTCAGTTTGATTAGGCATAGATTCGCGCATTTTATTTTATTTTGCTTGGTGACTTACTTTGTTCTGTCTGTTACTACTTTGAACCACTTAAATCCTACTGTCTGTATTTAATAAAATCACTTTCTATTTAGTAATTCACTCAGAGTATATATTAATACCTGGGGGAGCAAACAACTGTGCATATCTCTCTATCAGTGTTATAGAGGGCGAACAATTTATGAGTTTGCCCTGCAAAAGCTTTCTGCAGGGCAAAACGGATTTATCTGGGTTTAGACCCCATTGGGAGTTGGGCATCTGAGTGCTAAAGACAAGCACGCTACTGCGAGCTGTTTTCAGGTAAACTTGCAGCTTTGGGACAAGTGATTCAGACCCTGGGTCTGTGTCTGGAGCCAGACGGGAGTGTCTGGCTCAGCAAGACAGGGTGCTGGAGTCCTGAGCTGGCAGGGAAAACAGAAGCAGGGGTAGTCTTTGCACATCGGGTGGCAGCTCCCAAGGGGGTTTCTGTGATCCAACCCGTCACATATATAATATAATTAAACAAGTTACACTGTGCATATGCTCAGCCTCTGCCTCACTGATTTCTTCTCAAATGAGAAACTGACCTGCAAAGCCTTGACATCTGCTACTGCACAGCAGAGTCAACATTAATGATAAATTGGAGATGCGGCAGGAAGAATCCCTTTGTTGGCATTCCCATGTCCAGCTGAAACCAGGAAACTTTAAACAATAAACATTACAAGAAGAAAAGCTGCACAAGTTGTTATTGAACATCAAGAGCTCAGGGTTGGCTTTGAGCTTTGAGATCTGGAATCAGTCCATATTTTACCAAATGGTTTGCCCATACCTAATCTTGAACCACTACCGAGCTGTAAATGTCTTCAGAATTATTATTGAAAATGAAAGGTGTTTGGAAACAGGAGGACTTCAAAAATGTTTATTCTTACAGTGGCACCTATCGGTTCTAAGTAGTGCAGTATATAGTTAGAGACAGACCTGTCCCACTCTAAATAGACAAGACAAAGGAGAAATAGAGATAAAGCCACAGTCACACAGCAAGGTCCAGATCAGAACCCGTGACTGACAAGTCAGTGCCCTACCCACTAGTCCATGCTGTTCCCTGAAAAGCTGCTGTTTCTTTTCTAGTAAAGCCTCTTGTCTAGCAAGATGATTGTTGGCAATTGAATTTCCTTTATATGCTCCTTAAATATTTCATTGTGCTTTAACTCATCACAGAGAAACATGAATGGAACAATAGCGTTGGCTGACAAAGGTTAGTGGATTAGGTGTCTTCTCTCGCAGCACCAATGAGGATGAATCTATGTGACATTCAGGTGGATGCCATGTTTACTTCAATAGGCTCTCCATCATCATTTGTCATTCATTGATCTATCATTACTGGAAAGTGTTAGTGACCCTAGCAAAGCTGAACCACATTCTCCCACAGCTATGCTGCAGCCTGAGTCAGCATAGCCATATTGGCATTATGAAGAGGAGACATTATCATCTCTGAATAATTGAGTGCACTCGCACTTAACATGAATTGTAGCTGTAAAATTGGGCAGGCTGCATTTCGGGCGAGAACTCTTTGTTATCACATTTATGGCTCCTTTACTGCTTTATAATCACTCCATGAAGGCCCATTGTAAAGGCTGAAAAATATTAGCATAATTCACTGCCAAAAAAAGTGAACGCAGGATGCCTAGTGCTGCCTCGTGCCTTTCCACAATGTGTCTGCGGCTAAACATAACCCTCTGAAAAATGGGAATTACAGAGTTAATGAACGTACCAGCCCCACCCTGCCTCCTTAGCTCTGCCCCCTGGAGCTGGATAGAGCCACTGGGAATACAGTGCAAGGATGTTTCAGCCAGGGCTGCCCCATAATGAATGGCCATGAGGAGTGAGCAACAAACCGTGCCATTTTATGTGCTGTGTTGTGTTTGCTCATGCCGCTGCCTGCACTGCGAGGAATGCTGCATCGACTGGGGCAGGGACTAGGGGCAGCAGGTCGCCAGAGCTCACGCTGTGACATGAGAGGGGCACCTGGACCAGAGGGGTCATGGACCACGCATTTCTGTGCTGTGGCAGAAGAGGAGCGCAGTGGGCAGTTGTTGCTGTGGGGTTGTGTAGCAGTCTGGGGGAAGACATGACACGGCACTACAGGGATGGGGTAAATGCAGGTGATGCTCCAGAGGGAATCCTTAGGATAAGGGTCAGGGGGTGGTAACATCTGGTGACCTGGGGTGGTCTGAGCAGGGGAAGGAATCAAGTCTGGGCCAGGTGGCTCCAGCTGGGGCTCACGAAACCTGACCTAAGTGTGGCTGCTGCCTTAGGAAATGGTCTGACAGTCACCCCGTGCTGTCCCCATGATGATCTGGATCCCCACAATGCTCCATGTCACCTGGAGGGGTGGGGCGGGGCATCACAAAGAAGACAGAGCTAAGCTCACAGGGATGGGCTGCCGTGCACCTTGACTTTATATTTCCCAGTTTTCAGAGGTTTAACTGTAGCCTGTGCTGGCACGGCACTAGGAGCAAAGACTGCATCCTGGAAAGTAGTGACTGGGCAGGACGAGGGTTAATAGTGGATAACTGACTGGACGTGAGATCCCAGAGCCAGGCTGTAGCTAAGAGGGTGAAAATAGTCCTTGGATGTATAAGCAAGGTAATATTGAGTAGGAGTACAGAGGCAGCAAAGGAATTGCCATCTGCCTACTCCTACTTGATGTTGCCTTGCTTATACGACCAAGGACGTATGCATATGGCATTAGTGAGACCAGACTGGATAGTGAGTCTAGTTCTTGTGTCCACACAAAAAAGAGCAAACAGGAGGTATTGGATCTCCTTGGTCTGTGGGGAAAGGAGATTGTGCAGGCACAGCTACAGACCAGCCATAGAAATGTAGACACCTATGAGCAGATTGCATGAGGGATGCATGACAGGGATCGGCAGCAGTGCTGCATGAAAGAGAAGAAACTGCAGCAAGCACACCACACAGCCAGGGAGGACAACAGTCATTCTGGTGCAAAGCTGCAGACTAGCTGCATATTTAGTGGAGACCCCGCCAGCACCCCACAGAGCAATGTGGATACATCCAAGGAGCCCAAGACACAGACTCCTGCTGTGAACAGCAAGGAGGAGGATGGGGGACATTCAATCAGGGGGTCCAGCTATGCCATGAGCCAGGACCTGTTTGAGACCCCACCACAGTCCAGTCCTGTGTTCTTAAAGATGCGAGAGTCATGCACTTCCTTGACCACCCAACACCAATGTCAGTGAAGCATCCTCTGTGATCCACCAGTGCTTGCATAACCATAGAAAACCATCCTTTTCAGTGGACGTACTCTGTGCCAACATGGGCTGGTGTCAAAATAGGGATGTGTGTATAAAATCCACACCACACTGCAGATCAGAGACCCCATTGCTGCAAATCCATCCATGATGTCCTGCACATTACCAAGAGTCACAGTCCTGCCTAACAGGACACCATTAATGGCCCTGCACACTTGTATGACAGCGACCCGCTCTGTGGATTTTCCAACTCCAAAATGATTTCCGACTGACTGGTAGCAACCCAGTGCTGCAATCCCACAGTGCAATCCCCACTTGCTCCTCCATTGTCAGTGCAGCTCTCATTCAGCGCACAGGTCCAGGAATGCGCTTTTCTCATCCAAAAGTTCTGCAGCCACTCCTCATTATCCCAAACCTGCATTACGATGTGATCCCACCAGTGAAGGCTGGTTTCTTGGTCAGTGCTGCTCTGTGAAGACCATCAATAACCTTGAATTTGTTTTCGCTATGTCCTACAGCAATCTGCTCTCCACAAATTGTCATGTTCCCCACTGCTGAGGTTCTTCTTGCAGTGCTGCAAATATCGAAGGATCGTTCAGTCTGTGTTTGCAACGCTGATGACAATAGTGCAGAGCTGTGCAGGCTCCAGGATTCTGTCAGAGATGATGGACAGTGAAAATGCTGAACAGGTTTGTGGGATTTTTAAGAAAAGGCACAAAAAATATGGCATATAGATGGCATTATGGGATGTTGAAAGTTGCATGTTGGGAAGTTGACCCCTTGCTCCCAGTCACCCCTGCGTGACTCATTTCTGTCCCAAAATTTCCCAAAATATCATGTGCTGGAAGATGGTGAGTTGTATACTGGGATACCTACCCATGGTGCACTGCACTGTCCATTGACACAAGCATCCCTGGTGAATACGCACACTGCCAGTGCAAGGAGTCAAGTATGCACATGCATGAGCGATATACTAATTGCGATGGCTTTACATCAGCGTAACTTGCGTCAACCAAGGATTGTTTTGTAGACATGGCTTAAGACTCTATTCATTGGTGTTAATTGTCAATTAGCCCAGAAATAGGATCTGCAGCTCTTCCTTTCCCTACTTGTTTTAAAATAAATATGATATAATTCGCCATGTCAAAGGGATCAACTGGTAAATTAAAAAGAAAAGGAAAAACTCAGCCTAAAGACCAACAACAGACATTGATGAAGTGTTTACAGTGACATTCACAATCTTGTTATGTTACTTGACTTAGATCTTGTCTACACTACACAGTTTTGTCAAAAAGCTCAAGTTTCGTCGACAAACCAATGGAAAGGCACACACTGCAATGCTCCTCCTGCTGATCTGACTCTCCTGCTACACCAACATTATAAAGTCAACGAGCTGTATAGAGCTTTTTGCGATGAAGTTACAGTGATGCACTGTCAGTATAGATACTGAGCTTGCTTATGTCGCCCTAAGTGGCCTCCAGGAAGTGTCCCACAATTCCCTCATGACCACTCTGGTCAGCAGTTTCAACTCCACTGCCCTGCAGCCAGATACACAGGCATTTGCCCCTTCCCCTTCAAGCCCCAGGAATTTTTGAAATTCCACTTCCCGTTTGCTCATTGTGGAGAGTTCATATCGCATCTTCCCAGCTGACCATGCCGGCTTTTCACAGCAAACATGCTCCTGCCTGGAATACACTGAAGTTGTTGGATCTGATGGCTCTGTGGGGAGAGGAGGCTTTAACATCTACAAGCAGATTGCTCATGGCATGGATGAGAAGGGGCACGGAAGGGACATGCAGCAGTGCTATGCTAAGATCAAAGAACTGAGGCAGACATATCAGAAGGCAAGGGAGGCCAACTGTCGCTCTGGTGTAGCGCCAAAAACATGCCGCTTCTACAAGGAGCTGCACACCATCCTTGGTGGAGACCACACCTGCACCACCAAGAGCCCTGTGGTACTTTGGGGGGACTGGAGGCAGCAGGCAGTGGAGTCAACCCTGATGACAAAGTGATGGACGAGGAGACCGAGTTGGAGGAGGATGTGGGACAGGTGATAGACTCGTCCAATGGCACGGCGAGCCAGGACCTCTTTTTGACTTTGGAGGGGTCTAGCCAGTCCCAGCAGTCTGACTCTAGAGTTCCTGAAGCAGGAGAGGGGAGCTCTGGTAAGTACTCATTTTGCTTTGATGATGCACGGTGACATGAGGTAGAGGTGTCCTTTATTTTGTTACATGGTGCATGTGGGAGAAAGGATATAAATTAACAACACTAAATTAAATTCACCTGTGCAGCTATGCAGTGGGGGCCCTGTGGAAAAGTTTGTTTATGCTCACTGGGATCTCCCTGGAATCTTCCATAGAGATCTCTAGGAAACTTTCCTGCAGATACTCTGCAATCCTCTGCTGAAGGTTCCTTGGCAGAGCTGCTTTGTTTCTTCCCACATTGTAGGAAACTTTGCTGCACCAATCGGCAATTACTTATGCAGGAACCAAAGCAGCACACGGGCGAGCAGCATACAGACCCAGTCTGAAGCCACCTTCATGCAGGAGATGCACCACTGCATCATCGATTACCCTCAGTGATTTCAGCTTCCATCACTCCCGCCGGTGAAAAAAGGTGCCGGTATTCAGAATAGAGTCCCTAGGCACTTGTAGTGATCCCCTTCTGAAACCACCCAGACCCTTTGTCCCATCTTGCACCTTCCCTCCTTGGGCCGAATTCACCATTTTTAATGCTCTGGCCATGCTACGTGCTTCCCAAGGGAACGTGAGAAAGAGGTGTATGAAACTGTTTTGATTCAAGGCTGTGAATGTACTCACAATACTGACTCTGTGTATTGTTTCTTTTGCTTCTTCAGAGGTGCCATTGATGGCTAGCTCCTACACACCGGCGGAGCAACTCTGTCAGATAAGGAGACGAAAAATGCAGAGTAAGAAGAACATGTTTTGAGAAGTGCTGCAATCATCTGACCATGCAGATAGCAAGCACAGAGCATGGAGAGACAAAAGAAAAACTAGAAATAGATAGGAGTACTTGTGGCACTAACAAATTTATTAGAGCATAAGCTTTCGTGGACTACAGCCCACTTCTTCGGATGCATAGAGAGTGAAACATATAGAGTTCCTGTTCATGCTCTCTGTATGTGTGTATATATATCTCCTCAATATATGTTTCACTGTATATGCATCCGAAGAAGTGGGCTGTAGTCCACGAAAGCTTATGCTCTAATAAATTTGTTAGTCTCTAAGGTGCCACAAGTACTCCTGTTCTTTTTGTGGATACAGACTAACACGGCTGCTACTCTGAAACCTAGAAATAGATAGTGAGGAGATGAGACAGGGACAGGAGCGGATGATAAAGATCATGGAGGACCAAACAGAGATGTTCCGGTCCCTGATTGCTCTGCAGTCAGAAAACATCCAGTGAGCGCACCCCCATGATGCACTGCGATTGTACTGCGATCCATTCCTAGAACTCCATGCAGCACAAGGTGACAAGCTGCACAGTGGGATAGCTACCCACAGTGCACTGCTCTCTCTGTCAGTGCAAGAGCACCAACTGTGCATGTGCTCTGCCAACACCAGGAGCATTGTATGAACATACAAATAAGCAATGTAATTACAGCAGTTTATGATCATCAACATAACTTAAGTTGACTTAATTCTGTAGTGTAGACACAGCCTTAGGGTTTGTCTATGCAGGGAAGTTTATCATCATAGCTATACCAGTATAATTATGTCACTTTGGAAGTGGTAGAAGCTAAACCAGAAAAAGGCATTCTCATTCCAAAATAAGGCTATGTCTACACAGCGCACCTTACTACGATACAGCTGTACCACTGCAGCCACCCCATTGTAAGGTGCGCTGTGTGGCCACTCCTTATCGCCGGGAGAGAGCTCTCCCAGCGACAAAATAAAACCAGCCCCAGCGAGGGGCAGTAGCTTCATCAAGGGGAGTGTGGCTCCCGCCGACGAAGCGCTGTCCACACCGCCACTTTTCATCGCTAAAACTTTTGTCATTCAGGGAGATGTTTTTTCACACCTGTAAGCAACAAAATTTTAGTGATGAAAGTGCCAGTGTAGACATAGCCTAAGGGCTTGTCTACACTGGCACTTTATAGCGCTGTAATTTCCTCGCTCAGGGGTGTGAAAAAACACCCCCTGAGTGCAGCAAGTTTCAGCCGTGCTCCCAGCGCTGGGAACTATTCCCCTCGTGGAGGTGGGTTTTTTAGAGTAGTGGGAGACCTCTCTCCCAGCGCTCTGCCATGACTACACAAGCAATGCTAAAGCGCTGCCGTGGCATTAGTGAAGATGTGCCCTAAGTGTACCTGCACAGGGAGTTACACTGGTATATATATACTCCACAGTTATGCTGGTAAATTTCCCAGTGTGGACAAGCCCTTTACTGACAATCCATTAGCTTGAGTTACAATACAACTGAAAAATTAATCTAGACAGTCACAGAAACTTTTGAGGGTGGTGTTGGCTGGAGGCCCCTTAAATAGTGCGAATTGGAGTTAACAACCTATTGAGATGGATGAGGCAGTTAACACTTCTCATGTACATTGTTTCAGACTGACTGCAGACTCAGGCAGATACTGCTGCATTGGCTACATGTGGGTCCTGTTTTCAAGCTTTCCTCTGTAACTGTGATCCCTAGAAACGTACTATAACGCTCAGTACCTCGAGGGAACACCCTATACCCCCATATTCAACTTTATAAAATGATTTTGTGGTATCCAATGCAAAGTTTGTCATGTTGGGTGTCTTCGGAAGGCTCATAATGCACTGAGCATGATTGTTATAGTGATGTTATAGTAATTGTTACAGTAATGTTATAGTAAGATTATAGGTTATCATTTCATGTATATAGTTATGAGGCTGATAATGTATCCTCATGGCTTAAAGCAAGCCCATGCAAAAACTCTCCAAGAACAAAGAGGCAGTTCACACCTCGTTGGCATGGATGGGACAAACCCAGCCCAGCCTCACAGGAACAATGGACGCTGGCTTAGGCAGCGACAAAAGAATCTGTTAGACCCTCGAGGGATCCACCCCCTTCCTTTGGGCAGTTTGGGACTGCGATGAGGTAATGCTCACCTGACTCTGAAGGGAGGCGGGCCAAAGCCAAGAGGAAAGAAAGGACATGATAAAAGGGAGAGACATTTTGCTATGATCTCTCTCTTCCACCTACATCTACAGACACCACCACCACCAAGCGACTGAAAGGCTGATCAAAGGGGAGAGCCTGAATGAAAACTAACCAGCCAGCCTGTGGTGAGAAGCATCTAAGTTTTTAAGGCCATTGAAAGTGTTAAGATCAGCTTAGAATGCATTTTGCTTTTATTTCATTTGACCAAATCTGACTTGTTATGCTTTGACTTATAATCACTTAAAATCTATTTTATAGCTAATAAATGTGTTTGTTTATTCTACCCGAAGCAGTGCATTTGGTTTGAAGTGTGTCAGAGGCTCCCCTTGGGATAACAAGCCTGGTACATATCAATTTCTTTTTTAAATTGACAAACTTATATAAGCTTGCAGTGACCGGCGGGCATAACTAGACACTGCAAGACGGAGGTTCCTAGGGTTGTATCTGGGACCGGAGATATTGGCTAATGTCATTCGCTTTCAAGTAGCTGGGAGCAGCTTACATGCCAGAGGCTGTGCGGGAACAGCCCAGGAGTGGGGGTTCTCACAGCAGAGCAGGGTAAGGCTGGCTCCCAGAGTCAAGGATTGGAGTGGCCTAGCAAATCACTGGTCCAGACAACACCAGAGGGGAACGTCACACGTACTTTCAATTTTTTTTTAATGCAAGCTGAAATTCTGATGGAATTTGAAGAGTCCAGGGTCTGGATTTTCAAAAGAGCTCAGCTCTCATGTAGGCACTAAAATAAATAGCCAGATTTTCAGCACAGCACAGCACACAATATGTTGAGCTCTTCTGAAAATCTGGGCCCTGTTGTGGGCCATGAGCCCTTTAAAATTGGAACCTGAGTTCTTATGTAAATCTGGCCTCTGGTGTCATTCCCCAGGCTTTACCTACAGTGCCTATGCCTTAATCCGGCCCTGCACACAAACCAATTATTAAGGCCCAGATCCTCAAAGGTATTTGGCACCTATCTCCCATTGATTTCAGCCTAAATGCCTTTGCGGATCTGGGCAGTAGTGTCTGTACTGAGGGAAAAAATTCTCCCATGCACATCTTCTTTCTTGCATCTTCCTCTGAAGCATCCATTGGAAGCAGAGAATTGGACTGGACAGACCCCAATGTCTGTGCAGCAAGGCAGTTCCCGCTCTAACATTCTGTTTTAGCTACATTCCAGCTAGCATGTGTCTGCAGCTGGAGACAGAGCGGTGACAGGACACTACACATAGCATAGGGTTACCATACATCCGTTTTTTCCCGGACATGTCCGGCTTTTCGGCAATCAAACCCCCGTCCAGGGGGAATTGCCAAAAAGCCAAACATGTCCGGGAAAATGCCAGCCGGGCACTTCCCCTCCCGCGGCGGCTCTGCTCCTCCCCTGACTCTTCGGCTCTGTTTAAGAGCCGAGCTGCCCGAGCGCTATGGGCTTCAGGCAGCCCCCTTGCCTCCGGACCCCAGCCGCCGGCCGGGCACTTCCCCTCCCGGGCTCTGGTGGTGCAGGGTCTGGAGGAATGGGGGCTGCCCGAAGTCGGTAGCGCTCGGGCAGCCCGGCTCTTAAACAGAGCCGAAGAGTCAGGGGAGGAGCAGAGCCTCCGGCCACGGTGGCTCTGCTCCTCCCCTGACTCTTCGGCTCTGTTTAAGAGCCGAGCGCTACAGGCTTTGGGCAGCCCCCATGCCTCCAGACCCTGCGCCGCTGAAGCCCGGGAGTGGAAGTGCCCTGCCGGGGGCGCAGGGTCCGGAGGCAAAGGGGCTGCCCGAAGCCCAAGCGCTACCAGCTTCATGGTTTGCCGGGCAGCCTCCAGACCCTGCGCCCCCGGCTGGGCGCTTCCGCTCCCGGGCTCCAGCTGCACTGGGGAAGCGCCGGCCGGGGGCGCAGAGTCTGGGGGCTGCCCGGCAAACCGTGAAGCCGGTAGCTCTCGGGCAGCCCTTTTCGCGTGGCTGGGAGTGGGAGGGAGGAGGGGGCAGGGTTAGGGCAGGGTTGGGGCAGGGCTGGGGGTGGGAAATGGGCGGGGCCAGGGTCCCATGGAGGGTCCTCTTTTTTTATTTGTTAAATATGGTAACCCTCACATAGCATGTTGGTGAGATTGCTGCTCATGCTCTCAAGAGGTCAACATCTTCAAGCCTGGCTAGCTCAGTTGGTAGTGTATCACTTTTAATGGGGAGGGGATCCAGGATTCAAGGCCCCAGTCAGATAATCAGCTTATGCAGCTGCTTCATGCACCAGGAGTTAAAAAGGTCTCTGTGGAATTCTGCTCAATTCAGGCAGAAGTTAACCATCTACTAAGAAATGGGGTTTTTGGAGGCTGCAATGCACAACTTTAATGGTACGCTGCAATATGGGACTGTGGTGTGGAGTGTGGAGCAAGGTCCAAGTGCTTCCAAGGTGGGGTCTGCTTTGGTCCCATCATTGTGTTTTAGGAGAGCACTTAATAGACACTAATATGCACTGAGCGACACTAAGAAAATGGCTCTTGGCTTCTCAAGCACGGACCCCTGGCGCGACTGCCTGCTCAGAAGCTAGTTAGTAACCACCCCCAACTGGCTTCTGTGGTGCTGTTTCTACACTGCCTGCCAAGCACTCACCCAGCTGTCACTGAGTTTGACAGCCCATTCATTATTCCCATCTACTGAGGCTTAATTCCACTGACGAGAGCTGCACCTCCATAAAACTAGCAACGGGCGGTGGGGAATCCAATCCTGTAGCTGCAGAGTGCTCACCTGGAGGAGATGCTCCTCACACAGAAAAATGGGTGTATTCAAGAAGAAAATTACCCATTACGCCGTGATGCCTCCAGTATGTCTCTGCCCTGGAGTCTTCCCTGGGTGACACACCAGCCTGGTGACTTTAGTAGGAATAATTGACTGTTTGAGTACTCCAGATGGCTGCCAATTTGTAAAATCAGAGTGACACTCACAGGCAGAGGATTAGTGCTTTGGAAACCATGCAATGCCCCAGTCCGAACAAACAATACAAATGGCCACAACAGCTCAGGCGAGCTCCCAGGAGGCTGCCTCTTCCTCTTTCTTTCCTGATAATTGGCCTTAGTCAAAATATGTGCTCAGTGAGGGCTGCAGCAGCTGCTCTGCATTAAGCACCAATAAAGGCTCCAGTTCTGAGGGCAAGGGAAAAGCTTTCACTGGCTGCAATAAGTGAAGAACATTGCCAAGCAGAGACTGCACCCATGATCAGACTGTGTCACAGATGCCCCGAGAGGCTGATGGTTTGAGGGGCTCATTGGAGGGTGCCTGAGAGCAAGATGGCCTCATCCTGATCCAGATTCCCCAAAATCTGGGCTGTCACCTTAGTCCATTCCTGAGAACAGAGATCAGGGATTATTTGGACTGGTCCCATCCCTAGGCCTGATGGGTGATGTGCCAAGTGCTCCTTGGCTGAAAAGCATCCAGGGCTCCCACTGGCCTCAGCCTCACAGGATCAGGCCCTACCTGGGGCAGAGTGGTGGAGCCATTTTTTTACATCCATGCAAAAACATCATGGAAATTCCCCAGCTGAGGCACTCAGATGTATTCCCTGCACGATGACTGAGACTGTGGTGGATTCATACGCACTAATCAGAGAAAAATTAGTTGCTTGGGCCAAGGGGATGGACAGGATTTGATTGCACCAGACTAAGAATGGGGTTAGGAATGGATGAACAAGCTTGGAGGGAGGAGGGGGGACCAATCTGCCCCTTTCCTCCCTGGCAGTAGAACCCACTGGGAGCTGAAATTTGAGAAAGGGTCTGATAATGTGGGTTGTTCTTCACTTCTGATTTGTGTCTGGGCGTGGAATCAGATGTGCAGAAACCTGCAAGAAAGGCTAATCCTGTCTGTGCAAAATCTACCTGGTGCAGAGGACTTGTGCAAGGCCTAGGTGCTGCCTCAGTCACATGGAGATCCATGGGACTAACATGAGATTCCAAGGCCAGCATCATAGACTTCAGTGGTGCAGATCATCTGACTTTGGAGTGCTTACTGTTATGCAGGGCCGGCTCCAGGCACCAACCCACCAAGCATGTGCTTGGGTCAGCTCCTGGAGGGGGGATGGTGCGGCGGGGCGCTCCGGCCCGAGAGTGGGGCTGTGACTGGGCTCGCCGCCCTCCCCGCGGCGCTCCGGCCGCCGGGGAGAGCGGAGCCGCAGCGGGCTCGCTGCCCTCCCCCCAGCGCTCCGGCCGGTCGGGGAGAGCGGAGAGCCGCAGTGGGCTCGCCACCCTCCTCCCGACGCTCTGGCTACCAGGGGCTCTCCGCCCTCCCCCCGGCGCTCTGGCCACCGGGGAGAGCGGAGAGCCCGGCCCAGGCTCTCTGCCCTGCTCCTGGTGCTCTGGCCACCGGGAAGATCGGAGAGCCCGGCCCGGGCTCTCCGCCCTCCCGGCGTTCTGGCTGCTGGGGGCTCTCCGCCCTCCCCCCGGCCCTCTGGCCGCCGGGGAGAGTGGAGCTGCGGCGGGCTCGCCGCCCTCCCCCCGGCGCTCCGGCCGGTCGGGGATTGTGGGCCCGCGGCCGGGCTCAGCACCCTCCCCTGCCACCGCAGGGGGGGGTGTGCGGCGGGTGGCTTTTTTGCCTAGGGCGGCAAAAAAGCCAGAGCCAGCCCTGCTGTTATGACCCCACAAGTCTCAAACCTGGACTGATGGATGACCTGTTTGGAAGAACACTGGAACCTCTGATTGATCACAGGTAAACCCAAAGAGAGGCACAGGAAGTTGTCTGTACGATGGGGTGAATTCCTGGCCAGCTGCTACATTGTATCCTGACTTCTCATCCAACTCCTGAGCCCAGCTTTCCTGCCTTCCTGCCTCGTTACTGATCCCTGCCACTGGTCTGTGACTCCTGATCTGACTCAACTCCCGATTCTGACTCTGGCTATGACCCTTGGCTTGCCTCCTGATGCCAATTCTTGCTCTGACCATAGGGTGACCAGATGTCCTGATTTTATAGGGACAGTCCTGATTTTGGGGTCTTTTTCTTATATAGGCTCTTATTACCCCCCAACCCCGTCCCGATTTTTCACACTTGCTGTCTGGTCACCCTATCTGACCACTAGGTCTGACTGCCCACGCAATTATCTTGACACTTACTAGACGTGGTCCAGACCCCAAAGTCTAATTCTTCCTCGAAGTTCTGGAATATTTGGGTTTAAGCTAAGTCCCTTCCAGTGGTGGATGATCATCTGCCAAGTTCAGATGGAAGTTTGGTTCCAATCTTTCCCAAAGTTTGTGGCAATGTTTGGATCTGGGTTTTGGTTTGGATTCCTCCCTCGTGCTTATAGAAACAAACCTGAACTTGAAACCATCTGAGATTCTTCCTTCATGAGCAGAACTTCGGGTGAATTAAGATGAACTCAAGGAACAAAGATCCTATGTTCATAAAAATTAATAGCCCTTGTCATTAAAAACATGGCAGAGAGAGACAGAGGGTAGCTAACACAAAAGCAGATGTAGCCCTAAATATGCTGACTACAGCATAGATATACCAATTTACAGCAGATGAGGATCTGTTCCTCCATGTTCTAATATTTTCAATAAAGTGTCATTGGCTTTTAAGAAATTGTCAAATGGGCATAAATTAACCTGTTTAAATTTCCTCTGCCCAGTGATCCTCAGCGTAATGCAGCCAGTCTACGATTATGATTTGTGCTATGATAAACACCAGCTTTTCAAAAAATGCAGTCACTTCATGCGCTAATCTCTAGTATCACTTCATAGATCTGGCAGGAGATCAGCCCTACACTTTGCACCATTGCATCTCCCCAGCTTCATTAAATGATCAGAGAACTTTTACTGAATGCATTTTTAATTACACATTATCATCCATCAATACATTTCCTTCATAAATCATCTGTACAAACTTTTCCCCAGCATGCCTCGAAGCTTTAAAAGAATCTACCATACTTCTATGATTTTTGACAGTTAATTACATAGCACTTTCAGATTTATTGTATTAGCAAAGAAACAATCAGATTCTCCTACCATGGGAGATTTCATAAAAGGAAAACATAATTCAGTACCAAACAGTCCTCATGCAGATCCCATTCAGGTGCGTGAACAATTTATATAGTGGGGGTGCTGTGAGCCATTGAACCAAACTGTAAATCCCGTATATAATGGAAGCCACTTCAAGTCAGGAGGTGCTGCAGCATCTCCTGCACCCATAGTTCCAGCACTTTTGATCCCATTGGTTTGTAAACTGCACAAACAGCCCAGATTTATTACTTATCTGATTACTGTGTTTGTACCCCATGGTCAGAAACAGGTTTCTCGTGAGGTTTCCATTTCTTCTTTGCTCCAGGCACATAAGCAGCTTCTCTTGTGGTGCTTCTGCATCCAGGGCACATTGTATGTCTACAGCAACATCCATCCAAAGATCTCAATACACTTCATAAGAATGAATCTACTCAGGTTCATGGCACCTCAATGGCACAAGCAAATATCATTCCTATTTTACAGCTGAGGCATAGAAAGATTAAAGTCTAATTTTCAAAAGTGTCTCCTGCTCTTGGGTGCCCCTGCTGTCAGTCTTCAACTTGAGATGCGTAGGGCCTTGAATGCCCCTAGTTCCTATTGGAGTTGAAGCTGCTCATCGAGTCTGGAAAGCAGGTCTTGACTTTCTCAAACTGGACACTCAAAACTCATGGGCACTTTAGGCCTGACCTGCTCAAGGTCGCCCCCTGGAGGCTGAGGGCACAGGTGAAGCTTGAACTCAGATCTACTGCTTTGTACACTTGCACCACAGGCACTCATCCTGCTATGCACCTGGGTTGAAACCTGCTCCTGCCACAGCTCCTGTGCATTTAGGAACCCATTATAAAAATGTCCTTACTGGAAACCTACAATCTGACAAATCAGACTATTGTAGCCAAGGAGGGCTTGGATTCACTGTCTCCCTTTTCTGGATGACACCACCTAGGCAACACTGGAGTATTATAGTCTGGTGCTCCTGGGAATTGTAGGTCTCCCCATCATTAGGGGAGGTGTAGGAGCTTGTGGTAGCTCCTCCTACAGGGCAGCTGAGGTAAGTGCTTGTCTCAGCTCCCCCTACATAGGAAGTATCTGAAAGAGGGCTTCAGGCAGAGATATCCCCAAAACACATCCCAACCCACTTCTTCCTGGAGCGGACGAACCAGAGTCAAGGCTGTGTGACAGTAATTGCCATCTGCCTGTGTACAAGGCACTCACTTATCCTGCTAACTAAAGCTGCCTCTCACAAATGTGCTGCCATTTTTCTGTTCCATCTGCTTACAGACGGCACGCAACTGTGTAGAATGGAACTGCAAGTGACATGTGACACACTGTGGCCCACCATCTGCCATGCTTATCTCTAGGAGCATAGCTGTCATGTTTGTCACATCCGGGGCTCCTATTACTTCCCTCTGCCTCATCTGCAACCTGAGCTCTCCTTGCTCCCACCCCCATCAGTTACTGCAGATCTTCCACACCAGAGAGCTTGATTTAATTAAGATGCACTACAATCATCGGTACATGCATTTAACCATCTGAGGCAGAAACGAGGTGGAGCATATTGAAATCCCACCATCACCGCGATGGGGAGAAATGAAAATCCCATAGTTTTCCTGAGGAATGTTTGCCAAGATGTAATAAAGACAGCATCCCAGGCCTGCTGAGATCAGCCTGTCATTATTTCCAACACACACACACACACACACATGCTCTCATTACACAGCTCTCTGCACAATCCCCTGTGCATATCAGATTGTTGTCTTGTTAGCCAATTAGCACATCATTAGCCACCATCTGCACTGTCTACTCCTAGACAACTTCACTTGAGTATCTCCTAAGCTGTTATTTATACAGCAAAATCCACTGCTCTTCTTTATTCTCATTGGTTAGAATATATGCCCCCTGTCGATGAACTGCCTGACATATCCTTGTGCAGCATGGAGAATAGCCGGTGACGTTCTATAACCTGTATAATGCAGAAGGTCAGACTAGGTGATCACATTGGTGCCTTCTGGGCTTTACGTTTATGGTGATAACAAGATTGTGCCAAGGGCTGTGCAATCAAAAATGGAGGCAGGAGGACAGATTCCCCCTCTGCCTTTCCCCTCTGTCATTATTAGAGCAGGTTAAAAAAAAATGGATAGAGCAGTTTCCTGTTGCAAAATGCTGCTTTGCAGAAATCAAAATGTTTTGCGGGAACACATCAATTATGATGAAATTTTCAACAGATTTAGAAACAATTTGTTTCAACTTTCTTGTTTCGTTTCAATGATGGCAAAATGTTTGGTTTTGACTTTATCATTTTGTTTTACTTTGTTTCAATTTCTATATGATAGAATCATAGAAATGTGGGGCTGGAAGGGACCTCGCAAAGACATGAAGTCCAACCCCCCCAGGCAGAGCCAGGACCAAGTAAGCCTAGACCATCCCTGACCGATGCTTGTCCAACCTATTTTTAAAAACCTCCAGTAGTGAGGATTCAACAACCTCTCTTGGAAGCCTATTCTAAAGTTTACCACCCTTACAGTTAGAAAGATTTTCCTAAAATCTAACCCAAATCTCCCTTGCTCCAGATTAAGCCCAGTACTTCTTGTTCTGCCTTTAGATATGGAGAACAACTGATCACAGTGCTCTTTATAACAGCCCTTAACATAGTTGAAAACTTATCAGTTCCCCCCTCAATCTTCTTTTCTCAAGACTAAACATGCCCAGTTTTTTTAACTTTTCCTCACAGGAAATATTTAATATTTGTGTGAGTGTAGATATACATCATTTTATATTATACTTTTACATCAAATCAAAACATGTTTACCTCATTAAAACAAAATGTTTCGGCTGGAGATTATTAGAATGTTTTTGATTAAATGTATTTTATTTGAAATATACTGTTTTGTCGAAGCCAAACATTTTGAGAAGACATGTCTGTTTTGAAAAAGTTTTTGATAGGAATGTTTCTGAAGTCTAGGGCTCTCTGGTTACTTCTGGCCAGAGAGAGAGAGGGAGAGAGAGCTGCCCTTTTTGCTCTGAAAACAGACATTTCAACACATTTTCATTTTACAAAAATGTTCCAAAGATTTTGGTTATTTTCCAGTGTGGAACAAAAGCAAATTTCAAAAGCTCAAGAGCTACCATGCAATGGACTCATCATCCTGTGGATAGCTCTAGTTTCAACATGATCAAAACGAAACAATTCACTGAAAGGAAACGTTCTCAGTGTTTCCAAATTTAATATTTTTGGAATTTTTGTCTAAGAAACGTTTTAAAATTTCAACTTTTTTTTAAAATGTCAGAATTTCCTGCAGGAAGGAAATTCCACTTTCCAACCAGGTCGAATCATGGTTTACACCTGGGCAAAGTAGCTGTAAAATGCTACCAGGTCGGAACAATGGCATTTCACATCCACTTTGCACAAGGATACGTGACATTGCAAGGAGCTAGAGCAGGGAGAATCAGGCTCTAAAGCCATGTTCACACTGGATTCTTTTACACCAGTGCAACTACTCTGCTGCACTGGCACGGTGCAAACCCCAAGTGTAGATATGCTGCATCAGGGTCAGTTGCACCAGTGCCCTCTATTTACACTGATGAACATAGGGTTAGCCGGACTGGATCAGACCCGAGGTCTGTCTAGCCCAGTATTGTATCCAACAGTGGTCAGCACCAGATGTTCTTGAGGAAGTGTATGAAACTTCCATCAGGCAGACATGGGATAATCTTTTCCCATGAAGGTCTTATCCTAGCCCCGAATAGTTAGAGATTGGATTATGCTTTAAAGCATGAGGGTTAATATCCCTTCCAAAGTCTGTTAGCATTAATAAGAGTATCCAGTTACAGTTATACATATAAATGTCCAATCCTCATTTTTATCTTGTTAAATTCTTGGCCTCAATGACTCCTGTGGCAGCGAGTTCCATAGTCTAATTACATGCTGTGTGAAAATGTCATTATGTTGGTGCAAATTTCCCTTGTGTACACAAGCCCAAAGTTCCTGCCCCAAAGAGTTTACACTCTTAATATGAATGAACACATCCCCTGGGAATTATAGATCAAATAGGCTGACTTCCAATCTTAGCAACCTGTTCCATTTCATTAAAAATGCTGCTAGTTTTCTCAGCACATAGCAGCAAACAGGAGGATGCAATGGCATTGTCCACATTTTTCATTTCTTACACAATAGCTTATGCTGCTATTTAAGGAGTGCTAAGAATGGTCAGGTGAACATTACAATTATCGTCTGATTTTCTATTGCAATACAGAGGCTTGTAACATGGTAACAGAAACACGATTAGTTCCCATGGAGAGAGAACAGGGGAATATGACAGGTTTGTTCATAATGAGCCACTAGATACAAGGACAAACCTGGATTGAACTTTGGACTTTGCCAGCAGAGGCAGCCAAATATTGGCATTCGTTCTTATTGGATTCCATCCATTCAAGGGAGCTTTATTTTTATCTGCCATTCCAACTAAAAGCACCTCCTTATGGAAGTGGAGCTTATGGGACGTACAGAGCATGCACGAAGAAGCCCCCTGAACGAATTTGTCCCCTGTAATGCTCCCCCAGCAGCAGTGCAGCTCCACCCCCCACCCACATCCACATCCACCCCACACCTACACCCACAGGGGTGTGCGTCAAGACACACAATGGACATCTTTCTTGGTTTGGAAAGCAAAGGAATTCCCTTGCTGCCCCACAGCTCAGCATCCTGCCCCATTTCCTGTGTTCAGCAATGGGGGAGTCTGCAGTTTCCACACCTGAGCTATATGGTGGCCATACTACTGCAGGGATACCACACATTTCCCACAAAAACAATATTTTTCATAAAAACTTCCATTTAGTCAAAAATCCGTTTTCAGTAAAAAAACAAGTGTTTTGATGGAAAATTTTGGACTAACACTAATTGCAATGATGAGCATAATATAAATAGCTAGACAGATCTGTGTCGTGGGTTGGGGCTCAGACCACAGCCTTAAAGGACCATCCCACTCTATGACAATCAGATAAAGAAATAAAGATGGACAAAACTATCTGACCCCATCACTGGAGTGTCTGAGCACCTCACAGTCTTTAACGTATTTACCCTCACAAACCCCTGTGTGGTAGAGCAGTGCTCTTGTCCCCATTGTGTAGATGGGAATTGAGCTAGAGAGAGGCTAAGGGTCTGTCTCCACTACAGAGTTAACTGAGGCATTGCCCCTACCCCTCATCCACACACAAAACTCTCTGACCTGAGTATGGTGGTGGTTTAAACCCAGGCCAGCTGGGGCTATGTAGGCTAAAGCTTGGGTATTGTTAACCAACCCACTTTGTACTGAAGGCTAAACCGCTCAGTGCTGACAGTCCTCCAGTGTCTTCCCACAATCCCCCCATGTGCCCAGAAGAACAGACAAGTTCTCCCATAATTCACTGGGAAATAATCATAGAACAGATCAACTTATGCAGCGCTAAGAACCATGGGATGTGGCCCCAGAAGTCTTAGCGACACACATGGGGGAAGCAGAGCCCCAATGAGGACATGGTAACTTACACCCAGGTGCTGCTCGCCCGAGTTAACGCTGTAATGAATACATTACCCTTAGTGACTTACACAAGGAGCCTGCGACAGAGTAGGGAATGAACCTAGGCCATCTTTCCTCTGCCGTTAACATCCAATGCTGCCCTTCGTATGGTATCTAGGTGCCAGCTTCTGCATCTGTACAATTGTTTCTATGAAATCTAAAAGAACTCTGAGTTCTCAGTAATACTGTGCAGCCATTTCCAGAGAAGTCAGTAGAAAAAGGCAAAGGTCTCTCCACTGGAATTAGTGACGGACACAGATGTTCTGCTGCAAAACAAATGCAATGAAAGGGCAGCTTTGTTTTCACTGTGACATTTTTTCGGCTATTTCCAGCCAAATACAGGTCGTATCTATCTCCATGTCAGCTCCTGGCTGCGGTTACACTATTTGTTATGCCCAAAACCTGCCATTTACATGGGGGTTTCAGTGGAGCCCTGTCAATAAAATCAGATTGAAGGTGAGCTGTGTTTTATTGTACGGAGAGCTCTAGTCCCTTTGTGGTGGTGATTTGGGCATATCCACTCAGAACAGCCAGTGGATGTTGTACTAAACAAATACAACTCTTGCCACTGAAGGATTAACTGCTACTGCCAGGTTTAGCCAAAAGTCTGACACATTCCTCACATAGATTTATAGGGATTGAGGGACCAGGTAATCCAGCCTGACCTCCTGTATGTCACAGGCCACCAACACCACCCAGCACCTGTACCTGAAACCTGGCACATACTAAACCAAACCAAACCACAGACCACAGGAGACTAGACAGGCAGAGAAAGGAGGGACCGAGGTTCACCAGGCCCAAGGCCCCCACAATGGTAGGGAAAGGATAAAGTGGGATATCCTCAGTTAATCATGGCAAGCGATCTGCACCCACACTCTGCAGAGGAAGGCCAGTGCTTCTATATCGTCATGCCAACTTTTCCCAACCTAGTGCTAAAAATTTCCCAAATCTGGTGAAAAATTCCCTGATAAAGTTTTTTACGGTGCTTCTATATCCTGGGAAATTTCCCAAAACCTGGGAATTTGTGAGTAAAATGTTTCAACTTGGGAAATTGGGAATTTTCATTCAAAACATTTTACTCAAAAATTCCCAGATTTTGGGAAATTTCCCAGAATATAGAAGCACTGCGGGAGGCAAAACCCCAACAAGGTCACTGCCAATCTGGCCTGGAGAAAATTCCTTCCCACACATGGTGATGAGTTAGACCCGGAGCACGTGAGCAAGAACCGGCAAGAGAGAATGCTCGGTGTCACCACCGAACCCTGGTCCTCCCCACCCAATGTGCCATTTCCGGCCAGGGCCATCCCTGATGGTTCAGAGAGAGGAGATCAAAACTGAATCATAGTCTACTTCCTTTCAGAGAACTACTTTCCACCACCCACCAATGTCACTTGGCCCCATTACCATAATATCCAAACACACCATGTATTTAGCCTCAGAGCACCACTATGATGTAGGAAGTGCTATTATCCCCATTGCACAGGTGGGGAACTGAGGCCCTGACAGACTTGCCCACAGTGAGTGTGCAGAGGAGTAGGACACTGAACCCAAGTCTCCTAAGTCCTAGGATAGCACCCCAACTGCTGGACCATCCTCCCTCACATTCTTAGCTTCCTTGATCACATGGTCAAATCCTTCCAGCAGTCTGCCCTCTAGTGCAACATTTGCATAGAGAGCATCTTTACACTGCTTTATAGAGCTCCATCTTCACCAGACTTCCAAGCAGGGTTGGGCAACATGGGTTAGAAGAAATAACCCAGCCCAGCTCCTTTCGTCTGTCACCCAGTGTCAAAACGATTTGGAACCAAAGCTTTCTTCAGCGTCTGATTTTTGGATTTCAGCAAAAAATGTTTGGCTTTTGGGCTTTCATTTTTCAGTGAAGACCCAGAACATTTCGCCATGATCATATTTCCCAGGGAAACGTCTGTTCTGATTTTAAAAAGCTGTTTTCCATTAAAAGAAAGAAAAACATGGTGAAGTAAGCATTTTGCTCAGCTCTATTAGTAAGGTTTTGTTTTATAGCACTTCCCGCAGGCTACCGCAGTCTGCCTCCCAGCTCCGTATGTTCTCATTGTATAACCCACATTGCTAACCATCAAGTTCCCCACAGCAGCTGGGCAAAGAGGCAAAGTGCTGGATCAGATACAAGAGCTGGTGAGATTTCCACTAGATTCTCAAGCAGTTGCAATGATCTCAATATTATTTAAGGTTAATTTTAGTAACCACAGCCATAACAATTTAGCCATATCATTATAGTCAGCACGAAAAGGGCATTGACATACAAGTGTGTCCTATAAAAGATACACAGACCATCCTTTTTTACTCAAATTAAGGAGTTACAAGTCAATCATAAGGAGAAAAAAGGGCAAGCATAGCACCATTCTTTGTATTTACAGTAGGGCTTAGATGATCCCATTCTGGGCCCCATTGTTCTAGGTACAGTAAAACCATACTGCAAGGGACAGTCCCTGCCCCAAAGCATTTACAGTTTAAATAAAGAAACTGACTTACCCCAGGTCACTATAAAAAGCCAGGAATAGAACCCAGATCTCCCAATTACCCCGCCATGGTACAAGCCACTCGTATAATACTTGTATCTATTAGCATGTGGACAAGGGGGATCCATAGGGTACTTGGACTTTCAGAAAACCTTTGACAAGGTCCCTAACCAAAGGCTCTTAAGCAAAATAAGCAGTCATGGTATAAGAGGGAAGGTTCTCTCATGGATTGGTAACTGGTTAAAGATAGGAAACTAAGGGTAGGAATAAATGGTCAGTTTTCACAATGGTGACAGGGCCCTCCAAAGATATGTACTGGGACCAGTGCGGTTCAACATATTCATAAATGATCTGGAAAAAGTGGATAGACAGTGAAGTGGAAAAATTTGTAGATGATACAAAATTATTCAAGATGACAGTCCAAAGCTGACTGTGAAGAGCTACAAAGGGATCTGACAAAACTGGGTGACTGGGCAACAAAATGGCAGATGAAATTCAATGTTGATAAATGCGAAGTAATGCATATTCAAAAAAAATATAATCCCAACTATACATAAAAAATGATAGAGTCTAAATTAGCTGTTACCATTCAAGAAAGAGATCTTGGAGTCATCATGGATAATTCTCTGAAAACATCTGCTCAATGTGCAGCGGCAGTCAAAAAAACGAACAGAATGTTAGGAACCGTTAGGAAAGAGAGCGATAAGAAAACAGAAAATATCATAATGTCACTGTATAAAACCATGGTACGCCCATACCTTAAATACTGCATACAATTCTGGTCATCTCGTCTCAAAAAAGATATACTAGAATTGGAAAAGGTGCAGAGAAGGGCAACAAAAATGATCAGGGGTATGGAACAGCTTCCATATGAAGAGAGGTTAAAAAGACTGGGACTATTCATTGTAGAAAAGAAACGACTGAGGAGGGATATGATAGAGATGTATAAAATCATGAATGGTATAGAAAAAATGAATAAGGAAATGTTATTTACCCCTTCACATAACGCAAGACCTACACATCACCCCATGAAACTAATGGACAGCAGTTTTAAAATAAACATAAAGAAGTACTTCTTCATACAACACACCATCAACCTGTGGAATCATTGCCAGGGGACATTGTGAAGGCCAAAAGTATAACTGGGTTTAAAAAAGAATAAGATAAGTTCATGGAGGACAGGTCCATGGCTGTTAGCCAAGGACACAACCCCATGCTCCCTAAACCTTCAATTGCCAGAAATTGGGATTGGACAACAGGGGATGGATCACTTGAAGTTGCCTCTTCAGTTCATTCTCTTTCACTGTGTGTGGTCAGAAGATAAGGCTAGATGGATCATTGGCTTCACCAAGTATGGCCATTCTTATATATATGGTACAACTCAGCCATTAACAAGTAGCTTGCCCTGAATTAGCTAGAACCCAGACCTGTAGCGCTACCAGGTAGTTGGCAGGTCCAGGTTGCCCCCCAGCAGCAGTAACCAGCTTGCTCTCCATTTCTCAATGGCCTGCTGTGAACACAGCTCGGGGGAAGTTCCGCCACAAGGGTTTGACAGCCAGCGGCCTCATGGCTCCTGATTGGCTCCCTGACCTATATAAACCCCAGGGGCATTCCAGGAAGTGTCAAGGCAACAGTGTGGCTCTCCTGTAACTGCCATGACTGTTTCTGCACCTTGCTCCTGAATTCCTGGCTTTGACCTTGGCTTGATTTGGACTTTGACTCCTGACTTTTACTTTGGTATCAACCCTGCCCTGGAACCCAACTATGAACTCCTCAGCTACTCTCAGCCTATGTTCTGTCCAGCAGATCCCAGTCCCTTGCTCCCCCTGAGGAATTATCCCTAGGACACAAGTGCAGCTCCTTAATAACACCACCACCACCACCACCTTGCAGGCCAGCTATGCTCTGAGATCCATGCTGGGCCTGAAGGCTGCATGCCGGGAGAAGCATGTACTTGTGTATTTCACCCCTGTATGTGTAATAATAACAGCAACAGGTAATTGTAAGAACAGGGGAACAACTGCTAGTCCACCTTTTATCACACAGCAACACACACCCAGCTTCTCAGACAGTCTAGGCTCGTGCTCCGAAGGCAGCTGACAACCCTTCTGTTGCTTTGCCTCTAGATATGCAGGCTGCTACGGCTTCTTTGTTGTATGTTGTCATCTGCCTTGGGACTAGGTGTCTGAAAAAAAAAATCCATATACTCTGCATCAAAGAAAAAAATGTGAGACACAGCAGAAAACATGCCTGACTTTATTCTCAGCCCTGACAGCTACAGAGAGCAGCTGCTCCATTCTGCACTGCAGAAAACACCAGGTTGGAAAAAGAAGTGACTGAAGGTAGAACAAATGTTATTTCCTGGGGCTCATTCTACCATACATAGTCAAACCTGCCTTGGGTGTGCTCAGACAGAGTGAAATTCTGCTGATAAGGAAATTGAAAGACACATCTGCAATTTTTCCAAGGTCTTGTTACTAAAGTTGGGAGAATAACTGATTTTTCAGTTCGCTTGCTGATCGAAAACTCAAAAGGAAAAAAATTGGTTCAGGTTGAACAGCGCATTTCATTTCATTTTCAAGGTTTTTTAATATTTTAAATATTTTATTTAATAAAACCAAAGTACATTTTAGAATGAAAAGGTGCCTCAAATTGGAAAATCAAAACTTCTCATTTTCAAACTGTTAAAATGAACATTTTTTTTCTTTTTTTTTCTTAAATGCTTTTGGTTTTTTAGGTTTCCCCCCTCCCCCACTTTGTGGAATGTATCACAAAGTGCAGAATGTTTTGGTCAGCTTGAATCTGTGTTTTTCAACAAAAAAATTAAGTTGAAAATTTCCTCCAGTTCTACTTGTCATATGAAACCAAGCACTGAAACTTCAGCTGGGGGGGAAATTTTCAGATATAAAATTTTTACCTAAAAATGGCATCTGCACAAAGGGGAACCTAAAAGAACAAGTTTTCATCAAAAATGTGCAATCAATTGTAGTCACTAGCAGAGCTGGCCAATGCTATTGGAAGTGCCTCCTTGAGTGGGAATGGCTTTTGTCTCTACCATGCCCATATGAGTAGGGTCCTTTCACTCGCTTATCCATGGATAATCACAGATCATTGTTGTTCACACACAGGTCAGGGAAGAGCTGTTCTTCATGCACACATCTGGCTTCACGTGTGACTTGGGGAGGGGGAACTGTGCCCACATCTGGGCCCATTCTATTCAGGCTGGACACGCTCACCCTTGTTTATGAAGTTAGCAACATCCAGTCAGGGAGCAGTAATGTTGTGGGACCTAGATGGCTTCCAGACAGGACACATAATGGACAGAAAGAAGCCAGAGTAAAAACAAAGAGTTCATGAGCCACCCATGGCTCTATTCCAGAAAGCCCTGGGACACTCACCAATACAATTAATCTGTTACCCCAGCCTTCTCACTTCAGGGGTATGGGTACTGGTTCTTTATCTTGATGCCTGGTCCCTCCCCCCAAGGAGACCCCACCTAGTGCCTGGAACACAAAGGGTGCTGTCCCTTGGGAAAATGTTTACTACCAAATACTAGAAGTGTAGTCCAGTAGTAATTCTCACAGTCCCCAAAGTAACAACACAACAACAGGGGGAACTTTATTAGGTCCAGAGAACAAAAGATGAGGAAAGAACTGGCGTAACTAGAATAATAAAATAGCAACAATACCTTAAACTCTCCCCCTTCCAAGGTTTACAACATATCCATGCCACCCCGCTCCCTTCCTGCCTCAGCAGACAGTGAGTTGAGACTCAATTCTGCACTGGGGGATGCAGCGCTGTAATCACTGGCCGGTATAAAACTCACAAGCAAAATAAATAGACATGGGATTCCTTACAGGCTTTCCATCCCTAAGCGGGTAGGATGGTCTTGAAGCTCCCTAGTCTGGAGCCCAATGGAGAATTAGGCTGGCTCTCGGTAGCCTGACCTCGAATCGCTCCTCAGCCTCCTGAGCTGCTGGACTCTGCAGGGCTGACGTCCTTCAGAGACCCAGTAACCACCACCAAGTTCAAAGCTTCCTGTTGGGCAGAGATGGGAAATTGAATGGGGACCGCCCAGGCTCTGATGCTTCTCTCTCTGCTCCAACAGCCAAACCCAAAAGTGAAATGAAACCCTTTGCCTCTGAGTTCTGGCTTCTCATGGGTTCTGGGAGTAGCTCCCAGCTTGTTCTATCCTCACCTTGGGCCTTAGGCAATCTGGGAAATGGAGCCCTGAGCCTCTGTAGCCATGGCTGCTGAAGTCTGGGGGCAAGTTCCTAGAGGCTCAGAGTAATATGTCAGGAACATATGGGGGGAGGGATAGCTCAGTGGTTTGAGCATTGGCCTACTAAACCCAGGGTTGTGAGTTCAATCCTTGAGGGAGCCACTTAGGGGGTCTGGGGCAAAAACAGTACTTGGTCCTGCTAGTGAAGGCAGGGGGCTGGACTTGATGACCTTTCAGGGTCTCTTCCAGTTCTAGGAGATATCCTATTTCCATTTAAAAAAAAGAACAACCAACTGCAGAGGGGGTTGCAATCCAACCAGAGGCTGTTTGTAAGTAATTTGGGGATAAGGAAAGGGCTGAATTTATCAGCTACATTGTAGCTTACTCCCTTCTCATCCTTCGTGCAGGGGTAGGGATTGGCTAAACCTGTAGCACAGTGTCAGTGTAACTGCACCTGAATCCTCCACTCCCAGTCAGGTTTCCAGCTGTTATCTGTCAGTGGGTAGGGACCCTTGTCCTGTTCCCTTCTAACTGGGGGGATTTACGGTGCACAGCTCACTGTCTTATGCTGTGATATCCCCAGCAAGCCAGTCTGCCTAATGGCCTGTGCCTGTGCGTCACTTTCTCTCGAGAGCTATGGCCAGTGTATTGCCAGCAGTTACAAGTTCCCACACAGCCATTGCTAAGCAATCAGTTATTCTTAAGGTAAAATCATGACAGAGAAAACATATAAAACAATGAACAGATTTAACACATACTAAACATACCAGGAGTCACCCACCAGTCTTATGGGGCCCTACAAGGTCAAAGTCTTTCCAACCCTTCTGCAAGGGTTGGGGTGCTTGGACAGTAGCTCCTGTCCATTTGCTGGATCAGAAAGGAGGCCCTGAGTAAGTTTAAATCCAGCCTTTTTATGCCACAAGCCCTTTCTTTGTCTGTTGGTCTCTGGAAAATCCAGTTTGTACCAGCCTCCCCAGGGGGTGGCACCTCTCTGGAGAAGTTCAGAACCTGAGTGATTCAGGTCACCCCACACAGTTTTGGTTCCTGGAGGAGCTGTGCTCACCTTTCCCCCTGGAGCTGCATGCAATCCCTGGCCCACAGTGATATAGAAACCATTCATAAACTTAATGCAATATGGCCCCCAAAGATATCACATGGGGCTGCATTATCTGCCACACACCCATCCTCCATAAGAGTGGCAGAGGTCACTCCCTCCTCCCTGGCTCTGGGGCCACCTTGGAGCTGATGGGCCCTAGCCTCCGCCTTCCCTTCCCCCCACAAGAGCAGCTGCATGACTGTGTCTCCTCCTGTGGCCGGAACTCACTTCCTTGCAGCCATATGAATGCTGTGGGTCTGGGCCCAGCCATGGGCAGGCTTTTCAGGGCCTGCAACTGGCTGCCCTGGCTTGTCAGTCAGGCTACATGTCCGTCCCCCACAGGCTATTTGTCACAGACACCCAAGTAGATAGACCTTTAGGGGTTCTAGGTCCTTCTTCCCTCTGGAGCCGCCACAATAGCAGGGGACCAGGAACTTCTTCTCTAGCCTATCATCTATGAGACCAGTTCAACAGCTTCCTCCTCCACCATATCATTGGTCAATGGAAACCAATCACAGATGCTTTTCACCTTCTAGGTGCCATGAAAAAATCAATGCTGGCCAGGTTTGCATTAAGGAAATGGGCATCAGTGCCGCTATCCCTGTGTGAACCTCCCATACTGGCATTCTCCACTGGTACCAAGGGGCTCTGACACGAGTGATGCGCGCTTGGGTCCATCTCTGTATCACAGTGGGTTGGCGTGAGCCCTGCATGGCAACGTGCAGCAATCCACATTAGGGGGATGACGTCATTACATCAGCAACAATTTCCTTAACGTAGACAGGGTCTGAGCAATCAAAGGATACAAATGCAGTGCCAGCTTCTGCATGCACAGAGGCACATGTGATGGCCATTGTCTTGGCTGACACACAGGGATCGAACTGTTGACTTCCAGAGCTAAAATTAAAAAAGCATAAGCCTGGCTCAACCTGTAGCCCGGTTGAGCCAGGCTGCCTAGCAGGGGCTGAAATAGACTCCTATCCTCTGTGGCTCAGGCACGGTGGGTTACACATCAGGTGAATGGGAAATGCCGACTCATTTTATCTAGATTGGAAGCTCTTTGGGCAAGGGTCTGTCTTCTGTGTTTGTACAGCACCTGGCACGATGGGGTTCTGGTCCATGATGGGAGTTCCACTGTGCTACCACAATACATATAACAACTAATAGTGATGTCCCAGTGCAGAATTTGGCTCATTGTAAGGAGTTGCTAGTGACCATCAAACTGAGCCCCAGTTTCTGGTTTCACCCTCTGCAGAGGGGTCAAATATTATGTATTGATTTGATACTGTACAAAAGCCAGGTTTGGAAAGCGTGGTCTCCAGCTCCCACCATAACACACTGCCACGCGACATGGCACCCACACAGCCCCCTCTAGTGGTGCCTGCGAACGCTAGGGGGTGCCTGGAGGGAATTCTACCATATGTGAAAAGACTTTGGGAACGCCACAGAACACTTGAGAATTATTCCTCAGTCAGGCCTCTTGGGAGCTCCCCCGCATGCAAGAACAGCCTCCGGAGCACACTGCATGGCTGCATAGCTGAAATGGTTATTTATTTATAGCGCATGTGTTCTGAGCACTCTCCAGGCTCCTAACAAAACAGAGCAAAACACATCACTCTGTGTGTTCACCATAGGGGAGAGAAATTCAAATGTTGAGCGGCTTTGACTGTGCGAGAAACCCCGGCTGAGCAGACTGAAATCCAGCCCTCTGCTTCTAAAAGCCTGAGGTTTCCCCGCTTGAGCTAAAGGACTAGGCCAATGAGCTCATGCTCAGCAATCATAACACTCTGGCCACTAGCAGAGGTCAAAGAGCCCCAGTGTGTCAGCCATGGTTACAGGTGCATGGTTCTCCTGAAGCCAGTGCCCTCGCTTTGGGCAGTTCTTGGACACTGGGATTAGACCTAGTCAACAAGAGAAAATTGTACAGATTTAACCAAATGGGATTAGATGGGGGGGATGGGGTTAGATGGGGGAGGCTTTTAAAAGTGGGAGGGCTATGCTTGGGGAGAAGAGGTGGTGTGAGGGCAGGGCCTTGGGGGGAGGGGCAGCATGGGGGTGGAGCCTCAGGGAGAAGCAGGGGTGGGGAATCCGGGGAAGGAGCGGCATGAGGGTGGAGCCTCGGTTGTAGGGTGTTTCCGCTGCCCCGGGTCAGAGCCAATTTAGTACCATCAGTGCACCCCCTGGGGTCTGGACACTGACTTGGGTTTGAAAGAGCCTTATATGGATTTAGCCTATGGTGTTCAGTTAAATCAGTGCCACTTTCCTGTGTAGACACAACCAGAGGGTCTATGCATCTGGGCAAATTTTCTCCCCCTCCATCTTCTCTTTGTTGCATGCACTCTTCTCCATGTACCACTCTGCTCCCCGATCACGTATTTCAGCTCCCCTTCCTTCAAATTCATCTCCCCATATGTCTCCTGGGTGGTGTGGTGCTGCAAACCCGTGTACCAGGTCACAACGACCAGAGGGGGGAGCTGGGCCCAGTCCCATGGAACAGGAGCTGCTGTTATGGGATGAGTGGGAGGTGGGCTCACTGTCCAGCCCCTCCCACTCAGGGAAGAATTCCGGTTGCCAGTGTGCAGGGTCCTGGTGCAGGTGGTTGGTGGCACCTTGGCAGTTTAGTACTGTACACCCATTGAATCGGGAGGCTACCTCTGCCCCTGTGCTGGGTTTACACCCATTGCAAATCTGGCCCGTGGTGTGGTGTAAGAGCAAGCACGGAGGGCTGGGAGCTAGGACAGTGAAGAAGGAGCATGTGTGACAGCCCTAAAAAGCTAGAGATTTTCCACTTTCCATCTCTGCTCTGCTCTTGTAATGAATGGCCTTTCCCTGCCTTTCAGAACCAGAGCATCCCAGACAACTATCTCTGGAGATTTCAAAGTCTCTGACCTTGGTATTGCTGATGACACAGTGCAGTATAGATTGTGCCAGGAGCCAAATCCTGCAACAAAAAGGATGATCCAAGCCAAGAGTATATTGGCTCAATTGGACTAAGCACTTGGAACAGGACTAAACAAGAAGAATGATACCAGCCAGATGACAGCTGGCATTCCCTTATGAGCCATCTGTCTGGAGGGTCTAGGTTATGGGATGACGTCCTAATATGCACATTGGAAATATCCTACCTCCTTACTTTGGCCCTCACTGCTGAAACAAATCAGATACTGATGCTGGGTTGTAAATTTCAGAGCCATTCAGCTCTAAACCCTCCTTGTGACTTTAGAATTGAATCTTTCATATAAATGGATTGAGTTCTCCCTTTGAAGTCATCCATCTCTTAATGAAACATCCTGACACTAGCTGAGTCAATTTGATGTCCACTGTTGAACTCAGTGTGTTCATCCAAGGCTGACATGGCTTTTTTTTTTTTTTTTTTTTTTTGACAGACCTCGTATGTTATTGTAACCCATCCTTCATATTTCGGTGTCTCTCATCGCTCTAACAGCCTGCTCACCAAGAGAAACTGCTGCATTTACTTACCTTGCTCCTTCACTCCTCCCAGACATTCCCTTCTCCAGTTCAGAGCAGCCCATCTGTCTGACCCACTTTTAAGCAGAAGTTAGCCTGGGGTTACCCTGAAAGGGTCACTACAATGAAAGGTGTTGACACACCAGGGCACTTTCTAGAAACAGGATTTAATTTTATAATCACTTTTAAAAAATGACAACGCTATGTTCATCCCAAAGGATCTCATGCACAACACTAAGCTAGGCAGCTATAGGTAGGTATTCACATACATAGGACTCCATGCACCACTAAAATGCAGCTGCCTCTGGGATGGAACATGACAGCTATTACAAGCTCTATTAATTCAAGTTCAAAGTCTCAGTCCTTATCTTCAAGATGCTCAATGGCCTTAGCTCACCATACCTAAAAGATCTCTTAAAGCTCAGGGATGAAAACCAGGGTGGGCAACACTGCTCCTCTGGCACAATGGAACTCCCTAGCATAAGGGTAAAATCAGTGCCAGAGGCAGAACTTTATCAGGAGTTGGTTTGAGACTGTGGAACAAACCCCCTCAGGAACTCTAGACCATCCCAAACCTCCTCACCTTCCACTCCAAGTGCCAGATACATGTCTCAGACCTGCCTTCTCCGATATCAACCCAGAGCAGCATGGACATTGTTTATAAACAAAGACACCCTCTCCCAAAACCTCCACTGCACACACAATTCTACCCCAGGGGAGAGGATGAGAGACAAAATGAAGCCCATGTGACAGATGTTAGTCATAATGCGTGACTGGAAGCTGCTCAGATACTATTGTGATGACCATAAAGAATGGAATAGAATTTAACAACACCTACAAGACAGTCTTACCCAGGGGGAATTCAGGTGGCAGAATGCAGTCACCAAAATTATCATTTGGCCAGGAACCCAAGGTTAACACCTGTATTATTGTGTGCACTACAAAGGTCTAAACACCAGGAGCTTGGCATGCTGTTTGCTAACTGTCAGTCCCGATTTCTGCTTATGTTCATATAAGAGATTTCACTGAATTATAAATCACTAAGTTGTCAGTGATGCCCCCAAGAAACCTAATATAAACTTTTTTAGAATTATTTAATAAAAACATTAATTGGGGATGTAGGCGAGAGAGACCCTGAAGTACAGGGCCAGGTATAAGATCTGAGGCCTGAACTAGGGGCTGTGAACCAAAGTCAGGCCATGTATTAAAGTAGCTGTTTACAAGCTTCCTGTCCAATATAAGACCCTGGCAAAAGTATTGCTAGTGTAGCTAAAAGCACAGGCACCCCCAAGAAGCAATGGGATACTGGGTAGGTGTGAGAACACACTCCTAAAGATTAGCCCAAGGACATTCTGAGCGAACATCAGACAGGAGGATGTTTAGCCACCTGGAGTGTAATACAAAAGGAGGTAACAAGCAGATATCCTGAAACATGTGAGGGGACACATTGAAATATTGAAATTTCCTCACCTTAACCCTTTGTTTGGCCTTGGGGCCAGCAGAAATTCCTGCTGCTGACTGAGCTGCTCCTTACCACTGGACACTCGTGTCAGTGTACTTGTAACCATGGAGCCAGTGCACTGGGACTGTCTTGAGGGCAATAAAGCTGGCCGAGTGCCTTTATCACCGAACTGTGCCTGTGGTTGTTCTTTATGAATAAAACCAAGGTCTCTTCAGCAAACCGCATCCAATGCTTGTGTTACTAACATTGGCTTTCCTGAGATAGAGACATTAAGCAGATGTAACAACTCAAAGCACCCCCTGGACTGCGTTACCATGGCAATGACATTCCAGCCTTCAGCACTTAACAACAGGGGACTCCATGTGAGCCTGTAGTTACTGCTATTATATCTGTTGTGGTAGTAGCCAGAGGGCCCCATAAAAGACCAGGGCCCCACTGTGCTAGGGCTGTAAATGGTCCTGAGCAGAAGATCTTACAGTCTAAATAGGCACAGACGGCACTGCATCAATGGCCCCTGGAGTAGGATATTGTGATCATCTGTTGTTCTCAGTCATTGATACGCTGATATGATGCTGCAAACTGGGTGGTTTTTAAACTGCTGGAATTGGACTGGGAACCTCTGGACTGCAAAGCATGAGCCTTTACTGCCTGAGTGTAAATGACCAATGGTGTTAGCCAAGGCTGTCGCAGGCTCATCAACCTCTCATTGTGGCCCAGCCACCAGTAGAGAGGGACACCACACCACATGGAGTGGGTAGAAGTTACAATGACATCCCCACAGAGAGCATCCTCATGAGAGTCAGTTGATGCATCCCTGAGGCAGAGGCTAACGGGTCGATGGGAGCAATCATGCCGAGGCTCTGTGATTGTGCCACAACTGTGGTGGAAGTGAAGGGTTCTGTTTCTGCTCCAATAGCCATGAAGCTGTATCTGGCCAGGGCATTCCAGGGAATTTGGTGCAATTGGGAGACCTCCACTTGGAAACGGGCTCCAATTTCTTCCACTGCAGGGAGTTTTCTACTTGCTTGGTGGATAAGACTAACTGTGTGGAGATAAGCTAAAATCAGAGAGTTCTTGTTCCTTGGGTTCCTAGAGAAGACCAAGTCATGTGATAAAGCCAGAGACCTCCAGGTAAGAACTCACTCTCTAACTGTCTGATTATGCACTTGGAGTCTGGTGTCTCTCTGCTCACACAACTGACTGGACTGGCCACCTTCATGGAGGCCAACTTCATGGGGGCACACACAATGTCCTCTCTGGCTGCTTTTCAGACTGGCTTGCTCACTAAGGCTGTGGCCATCGGCAGGTCCTGGTGTGTGTGGGCGGGGAAGCAGTGCAAAGTGCCTTTCCCATTGCACTCCCTGCACAGTTAGCCATAATTGCCATCTCAGTGCAAGGGCTCTCCTGGCTCATGCCCACCCCAAGGAAGAAGCAGAGCCATGACCCCACCTGCCACACCTTGAGGTGACCAGCAGAAAGGGCCGCTGTGCTCCCATAGGGGGCATGGGCAGTGCCCACTCATATCAGCCTGTGATGAGCTCCTCCAAGCAGCCAATCCCAGCATTTCCTGTCAGTCTCGCTTTCCACGGCTGTCATTTGGTTCGGGGGTAGTTGCCCTTTCTCAGTCTCCTCCCCAGTGCCTAGTGGGGTAGCTCTGTCTCAGACCTGCTTTCCTGAGCAGGCCTCCTTACTTTGCTCTCCTGACAATGCAATGTCCTTCTCCTCATCTCCTGGAGATATGTTAAAGAGATTAGCCTGAAAAGGGATTTTCTAGGTGGCTGGCCAACCGATGACCTTCACAGTTACACCTCTGGCCCTTTAAATATTGACAAGGCTGGGTCTGCTGCCTATTTTGATTTCCTCTACAAATTTGTCAGCTATTTTCCCAGCAACTGCAGCAAACGATGCAGATTAAGCATGTTGAACTGGGGTGTTGCACCAGGAAAGCAATTTCCCTGTGGTTAGCAGCCGAGCACATTCTCCACCACTGGGATCCGCTCCTCAGCCCACAATTCTCCCCATCCATTAGTGCTGCCTTTTGCGCAATGTTATTAAAATGTTCATTAAACCCAAAATACACCAGGGAGTAAGCATCCATTTCAGGGTGGCTGCCTGTGGGATTGCACTGAAATTGCCACACCTGCTCTGGTTCCAGGCAGACCTCTGTCATGGAATTAATCCATGGAGATGGCACGAGGTGGAGGTACAAGTGTCCTCTGCATTGTCCAGTGTTCGTGTAAGACCGATCCTTGCGGAACTCCACTAGTAACCTCCCTCCAGTCCGATAATTCACCTTTCAGCACAACATGTTGTCTTCTTCCCTTTAGCCAATTCCTTATCTGCCTTACAAGGCTTGTACTAATCCCCATCTTCCCTAATTTAACTAATAATTTCCCATGTGGTACCATGTCAAATGCTTTTTACTGAAATCCAAGTATATTAGATCTATTGCACTTCCCTTATCTAAAAAATCAGTTATTTTCTCAAAGAAGGAAATCTGATTGGTCTGGCGTGATCTACCTTTAGTAAACCCATGTTGCATTACATCCCTTTTACCATTTACCTCCATGAATTGAATGATTATTTCCTTCACAATTTGTTCTAAAGCCTTGCATGCTACCTAGGTCAGACTAACCTAGGTCTGTAACAGCACAGATCACCTTTTTTCCCCTTTCTTAAATATAGATATGACGTTAGCTCTTCTCCAGTCATATGGTGCTACCCCCAAATAGATAGATTTATTAAAAATCCTTGCTACCGGACCAACAATCTCATGAACCAGCTCTTTCAGTATTCTGGGATGGAAATTACCCAGTCCCCCTATGTTAAGTGCATTAAGCTCTTTAAGTATTTCTTCCACCTCAGATGTAGTAATTTCCATTTCTCGACTCATTTCCATCAGCTGTCCTGCCTTCATGAACATGTCCCATATTATCATTGTTATTGAAAACCGAGGGAAAGTATTCATTTTGGTTTTGGGCCATAGCTATATTGTCTTTATTCTCCTTCCCATCCGCACTGCCTAACTGCCCAACCTCAGCCTTCCTTATTCTCTTTTATTTCTATAACTAAAGACATTTTACCTTCTATAAAAGGTTGCAATAGTCTTTTTGCAAAACCAAATTGGCAGTGATTATCTCCCGCCCAGCTTGCCACAGCATTTGACTGACCCTTGATGCGGAGTGGGGAAGGTTTCACTGTCTATTAGTGAGCCTATTACTTTTAAGAAGTAGTGTTAATATATTTCAAGGATATTACAATTAAATGTCATTACATATCTCCTCATTACACTGCAACCTGCAACCATGCAGGTTGCTAATCAGCCTTTTAGCGCCTCAGGAACCAGGAAAAGGCTGAATAGTTTTTGGCCTCCATTGATATTTGATTCATAGAGAACAGATTGCATAAGGGACCTGCATGTGGGAAACAGGGCAAAGTACTACTGGTTATGTCGTCCTGTGTTGTTCTACACTCAAGAGCAAAACTGGGAACTTGGCACCCAGTGGATGGGGGAGTGGATGGGCTATGAAGCCCCCAGGAGGCACTTGGGTTAAGTCACATGGTAGAATGGTGGCCCCATCATCTATGAAGAGGATGCCCCATTCTCTACACCCAGAGATGACCCATCTTTACCCCACCACCTTTGGAGAACAAGTCCCACGTGTGACCTAAAGGCTCAAAACCCAGACAGCAAATAAAACAACCCCCCGGATTTATTTATTTAAAAAAAACCATGATTTTTAAGCCAATTTGGGGGGCCTGACTCATGATTTTTGCACCATTGGGCTTAGCAGTGCTGTATTAATGCTTAGATCAGGGGTTGGCAACCTTTCAGAAGTGGTGTGCCGAGTCTTAATTTATTCACTCTGATTTAAGGTTTCACGTGCCAGTCATACATTTTAATGTTTTTGGAAGTTCTCTTTCTATAAGTCTATAATATATAATTAAACTATTGTTGTATGTAAAGTAAATAAGGTTTTTAAAATGTTTAAGAAGCTTCCTTTAAAATTAAATTAAAATGCAGAGCCCCCTGGATAGGTGGCCAGGACCCGGGCAGTGTGAGTGCCACTGAAAATCAGCTCGCGTGCCGCCTTCGGCACACGTGCCATAGATTGCCTACCCCTGGCTTAGATTGTTGAGCCTAGATGCCCTGCGAGCACTGCAACTGTATGGCTCGCTCTGTGATGACAGTAATAACCTCCTTATAAACTGATAAGGAACAAAATGGTCTTCCACTTTAAAAAAAATCCTTCTTTCCAGGCCAAATGGTGTTACTGGGGCCAAGGTGTCAATCACAGACATTGCTGCTGACAGCGTGAACGGCTGTATTTCAGCCACACAACGAAGGCATCGCTGTATGTGCTTTCAGATCTGTGGGATCCTTGTTTCATTGCATGGGGGGATTAAGAGGCAAGATTCTATCATTAAGGCCCTGGGCATGGGTTCCATTTCTCCCTCTTTCTTGTTGCTAGGTCCCCACTGTTTCCTCTGCCTAGTCATCTTTGCACTTTAATTTCTCTCTTCACCACCTGCACCAATTGTGTTGCCTTAAATAATAGATCAAGCACACTAGGAATTGCTCTCTGCTGTTCCTGTTGAAAGCCCCTGGCACTGGCCATCTCTGCCAACGAGTGAATTAATCCTGTCAGTGAACACCTGACCCCGGTGTCTGAAGGTAATGTCAGGGTGCCCCTGAGTGACAGAGAATTGTTGGCACAGCTGGGCAGTTTAGACAAATGGATATCCAATTGTTGGCATCTTTCTGCCTAGCGCTCATGTGATCCGTTTCTCTGGGCCCTTTCAATTTGTTCTGCTTTGCTAGTTGTTGAACCTCACGGCAGCAAGTTTAACGCTATTCCAGCTCCTGGTATTACTGGGACTCCCCTGGCACTAGTCAATATGGCCCTGTCCCAGAAGCTGAATTTCCAGCTGCCCTTTCACACTCCGAACAAGAATCACACTCATTTCCTCGGCGCTTACTGCTCCAGCGAGGGAGCTGTCGGCCTGCTTGAGACAGGATCCCCAAAGGCAAGAAGAGATTGTATTCCTCCCCCACAATTGAGGTGAAGTGCAATGTCCCTTTCAGAACCAGCTCCTTGGGGGCAGCCTCCTTGCCCCAGGGCTGCTGAAATGCAGATTGGTGAGTGCCTGAGGGGGGAGAAGCGGGAGTTCAGGCATGCAAATACAATGACTGGGTGCCCCTGAAGCAAAGAGAAACATTTCTTTCATGTGCTTGCTTCTAACCTGTTGTTCTTAGACACTTATATGGCCCCCTGCCTGGAGTATCGAACACCTCACAATCCTCAGCATCTGTACCCTCACAAGCCCCTGGGAGCAGGGCAGTACATTATCCCCTTTGTCCAGATAAGGAACTGCAGCCCAGAGAGACAGGGAGACTGTGGTAGAGCAGGGACTTGAGCCTGGGGCTCCAACTCCGCATGCTAACCACTGGGCCACAGTGCTAAGCCGGGCTTCCCTGTTACAGGTACAAGCCTGAGCTCAGACACATTCCACCGCAGCAGAACAGGCAGCTCTAGGGGCTATTATGGGAGGCAGCCATTTTAAGGTGGTATTTAGCTAGTAAGCTATTCAACTATCCACCTAACAGCCCCCACCCACGCAGTTCCGGGGCCTGCTGCTAATACCTGCCCGTCGGAAAGAGTGAGGCGTCCCCATCCCCCTGCCCTGGAGGCCCAAGCCACTTGTGTGACTATCAGAGCTGGGCCTAAATGTCCCTGCTGCAGTCCAGCTCAAGTGTCATAGTGGTGGCAAATGTTGTGCCCCTGACAGGTGTAGTAGGAAGAGGGCCTGAAACATAAGCCCCTGTATCTGAGGCCTAGTATGAGACCTGAGCTAATGTAGTGGTCAAAGCTTTGCTGACATAAAGCAAAATCAGGCTGTGAGCTAGAGGCAGGCCCTGCTCACAGAGTCTGGCAAGAACAGGGCTGATATTGCAGAAACACACATTCCTAGGCACAAAGCACTCACACAAACATATTCCAGAAGAGTGGTACTAGAACACCTCAATACCAACACATTCCCTAAAGATAACAGGGACACACTGACCCATCCTAAAGATAAGGTCAGGATGGCAGTGTGATACATAGAGATGTTTTGATCGAATCAACATGTACAAGGCAATGGATGGCAACAACCCACGTCAGGGACAGGAACTAACCACGTCAGAGGGGAATAGGTAACCTGTTTGTACTGATGTATAAAATGAAGCCTCAAAGGGAGTGTCTCTGTCTGGCCTAAGGAGGAATGGAAAGTCCCGCCGTTCACTGAGCTGGTCCATTGTCAGGGCCACACATGTGTTAGTATACCTGTAACCATTCAGCCAGGGCAACAGCACCGTGCTTCATTGGTAATAAACCTGGCTGGGTGCCTTTGCTACTAAACCAAGTCTTGTGATCTTATTGGGCAGTTTGATCAGCGCCTGCTGTATGGGCTATCTGGCCAGAGCCAGTGCAGCACGCAGAAAGAACACACGCATGCAGCCAAACATCTATCAGCAACGGGCAGACCCCGAACAGCTCAGCGCTGGCTTTAAATGTGTGCCCAGATGTTTGGCTGCCTCTCTGAGGCCTGAACATCTAAGGTAGAGCTGGTTGGATGCTGGTTGTGACCCATTTCCCTGGTGGGCTTTTAGCACTTTCCTTTGAACGAATTATTTGTCTCCTTTAATTCTCTGGCCCCCTCCAATGCTGGGGCTGCTAAACCAGGCAGGGACTCTGAGGTGAACAGGCTTTCTGCTGCAATTTCACCCTTCCACCACCACACCCTCTTGTGTGTGGATGCTAGCAGGACAGTGCCGAGGGGCACAAGAGGGACACAAGGTGGTTGCTTCTTAGCAGCCAACCAGCTTTGGAAAATCATAGGCATTTTGTTTTTCTCATCCTTTTCTTTCCTTTGTTCAGAGCAATTTCAGACAATTTATCACTGTGCAAAGTGTTCCTAGGCTGGGGAAAAACCATCAATCTGACTTATTGCGGGACAGGGGTTCATTCAGGATCCTGCACTGTTAAAGTCCGGAGAATAGCACAGTCAGTACTGGAATCTCACTATGAAAATAAGAGGATCTGTTTTTAATTCAGTCATACATGGAATATGCTTTGTGAGTGCCCATATGTATATGTAAGTGATTGTGTGTCTGTGTAATTGCATGTGTATATGACTGCATCGGTAGGTGCATGCCCATGTGTGTGTGAGTGCTCAAGGGCATGCATGCCCACATGTGTGTTTCCTCCTGTCTCCAAGTGCCCATGTGTGCTCTCCTGCCTCTCTGTGCCCACATGCATGTGCCCCTGCTCATATGTGTGAATGCCCCAAGCATGTGTGTCTGTGTATGTCCACATGTGTGTGTGTGCGCGTACAGGTGAGTGTGCCCATGTGCATGTCTGCCAATACTTGTGTGCCCTGCCCACATGTGTGTGCACTCATGTGTATGTGTGTGTAGCTGCAAGTGTGCACAAGTCCATGTGTACATGTATGCACTTGTATGTATGTCCACATGTATGTCTGCATGTGTGTATCCGTATGTATGTGCCCTCCTGTGAATGTGTGTCTGTGTGTGTATATGTCCATGTGTGTACCCATGCATGTGTGCCTGCACACATACCCAGGGAGCTCTGGATAATGTTGCCTATTTGGATCAGCTCTTATCTATCGTTCCCAATTGCCATTTTCATTCATATGATCAAGTGTCTTTGGTTTCTTTGATTGGTTTTGCTGCTCTAGAAGGGGAGCAGGGAACTCATCTGGTCCCAGTGGGTTCACACATCAAGGTCTCCATATAAACCAGGCCTGGCATGAGTGCTGTGCTAGAGAGGTCGGTCTGGGGCGCTGGGAGCTTATGCTGAGAAGCTGAATACTGCAGAACAAAGGCTGGACATGTCTGGAAGCCCAGCTGTTTGCTTTAACCTCCCCCAGAGTCAATGCTGCATGTCTGGTTCTGCATGAGAAATCACTGTCTCCCATTGAATGGCAGCATGGAAGGTGCTTGCACTCACAGTCTGTGAAATCACAGCATCATTAGGTCATATCGACCCCTTCCCCTAGCGCCAGTGCTGGAGTGAGCCCAGCGATGGCATCTGGTCCCTTGCACAAATGGGCCTAAAACAGGGCCAAGCCCAACAGCTTCTTGTGCGAGGGTTGCAGTCCAGGCTGAGAGTTCCGCTTTGCATATGGCCCTTGCCTAGAACTGGGCGGGAGCCAGATTTTCTGTTTTGTGGGAAATTCTGCAATTTTGAATTTCTTTCTGTTCCATAGACAAGAAATGTCACAATTTCAGCAAAATAAAATTCAAATATATTCCAGTCAAAGGAATTTATTTAATAAAATCAAAATATTTCATTGAGATTTCAACCTTTTCAAAAAATGTTTTCAAATAAGCGTTTCAAAATGAGAATCCATTCTGAAAACATCGAAATGGAACATTTTGACAGTAGCCAAATGCTTCATTGCTGGGGGCGGCGGGGCGTACGTGAAATTTTGTTAACATCTAGGTGTTTTTCAAAGTGTTTTGATTTTGATGAAAATGACATTTTTGTCCCCACAAAAAAATACTGATGAAAAAATCTCTGACCAGCGCTGCCTTTGTCTTTAACACCAGCTGAACCAATGCTTCGGCTCCCACTGCCCTTGAGCTCCAGCGTGTTCAAAGTCCTAACCTGGATCATTATTTTCCCACTTTTATTACCTATGTCCCAAGTAAAGGGCGTTTCCTTGGGAGGCCCCAGCCATGGCCTAATGGAGCTCAGTATCCTGTACATAGCCAGCCAGCACATGGGGAGCAGAGCTATGGCGCCCTTGGGGGTCCCATGCGCCATAGGGACATGGAAACAGATCAGCCCCTGCACTCACCAGATCCCAGGGACTGCTTTGCCCAGTCCCTACATGGGCCATGTAAAGAGGTGGGGCTTGTTATGCCCTCGCCATAACACGTGTGTGTGTGTGTGTGTGTATGTGTGTGTGTGTAATCTACACACACACACACACACCATCCCCCGTAAAGGACAGGCCCGATCTGGCCCAGAGACAGCTGATGCATTTCTGTTTCGCTCCATTTTCCACATCTGCTCATTGCAAAGCAACTTGTCATTTATTTTTGCAGCCCGTGGTAAAATAAGGACAGTGTGTTAATTGCCTGGGCCATTCAGGGAGAGGGTCACGGATTAAGTCAACAGCTCCTTTAATGAGCAGAACCAAAGGGCACAAATGCCGAAAACAAAATTGTGGTGCGTGAAACCTCCGACAGCCTCTGCCAGGGAGTCCGCTCCCAGCCACTCCTCGCCTGCTTTGCATAATGCTTTTCCTAAGGTCATCATAGCCCAATTAGAAAGGTCCAGCTGTCTGTGGGATGACACTGTACATCCTGCTACAGGTAAACGGCTGCATCTTGTTGTCTGCCTCATGTTACTGTCCTGCCATTCGCAAACTCTGATGTCCAGCCAGTGTCCAAGCAGGAAAAGACTCACCTACTGTTTCACCACCACGCACTTCATTTGAGAAGCACATGAAAGTTACCTCCCAGGGGCCCAGTGATGCCCAAGAGTCACAGACTTTAAGGCCAGAAGGGACCATTGTAATCATCTTGTCTGGTCTCCTGCATAACACACACCAGACAATTTCCACCGGGGGTTCTTGCATGAAGCCCAGTGGCTTGTATGGGAGAACTGGAGTGGATCTCATATGAAGACAGCCAGTCTTATACTGAGAGTGTGGACTTCAGGGTTTGCCTTGTTGTAAAAAGGCAGGCTGTTGGGATGGAGGATACATGAACATCAGGCAATTGCTAACAGTCACTAGTGTTAATCCAGCCCCTTCAAGGATCTCCCTGCAGTTCTGGGAGAGTGAAGGGGCAGGAGGCACCTGCACTACAACTCCCACAAGGCACCGCAGCACCTCATGTGAATGCAGACAAATGTTGAAGGTTTCTACATTTCTGAGTCAGATGCATTTTGGATGGTTTGTTCCATGGAAATGTTCAATATTTCAACTTTTCCTCCTGATTCCAGACAAAAACAAATGCCGAGATATCAGAGTATCCCACAGGAGGGAAATTCTGGTTTTCCGTCAGCTCAGGACATATTGTTTGTTTTCCTCTTTTGTCAAAAAATCAAAAAATTTCAAAACCTTCTGTGATCATTTCTACATTGGCACAATGGCCATTTGCCGAGTAAAACATTCTTCTTTCAAAACATTTCAACCTGCTCGAGTCGTATGGTGACCAGATGTCCCGATTTTATAGGGACAGTCCTGATATTTGGGGCTTTTTCTTATATAGGTGCCTATTACCCCCACCCCCCTGTCCCGATTTTTCACCCCTGCTATCTGGTCACCCTATCAAGTCGCCCCCTGGGGCGCCGTCATCCCAACGGTTTGAGTAGCAAAGCCATCAGGACCCCTCTCCATGCTGGAAGGGTTCCCCTGGATTCCCGAGGAGAATCCAGGCCTCTGGCTTGCCGCTGCTGAGCTTTATCCCTGGCTGAGAACATGCTTTCATTTCACCAGTGGCACCCTTCCATTTTATACCGGAGTGTGTATTTCTGAACCCCATCTCCTGTGCCTCACCAGGATCCATGGTCAGCATTCAGCATCTCAGTGAAGACCAAAGTACGTGACTAGAGCCCAGCCACAGAGGGTAACTTGGGAGAGGAATTAACGTGTGTTGGGTGAGCTAAGTGCCAACCTGGTGCAGGGCACAATGGGCAGTGCTGGGTTCTCAGACTGAGTCCAGTTGGCATAGTCTCTGTGGGGACTAATCCCTAGCATAGTGACGCAGCCAGAAGGCAGGGGACGAGAACCAGAGGATATGATGGCAGAATACAGGGATCAAATGAGTCATCAAGTGGCATCAACGCTGCGAAGGTAGTGCGTGGCATTTGGATCAGATTCCCTGGCTGGGGCAGGCTGAGACCCTGCCTGAACTGAGAATGGGAGACACATGTCACATGGGGTGGCCTCTTTGTCAATGCAGGGAGGGTTGTTTCTCATTTGGGGCAATAATGTGTGTGGTGAAACCTTGATGCACAGGTCAGTGGCTCCAAAATTACAGTCAGGTGTCTCTTCCTGGCTGGGTCCAGCTAGTGGGTTTGGCGAGTGGGCTGATGCTGTTTGCTAAGCCAAGAGTGAACATAAAAACATAAGAATGGCCATACTGATCCAGCCCAGTATCCTGTCTACCGACAGTGACCAATCCCAGGTGTCCCAAAGGGAGTGAACCTAACAGGCAATGATCAAGTGATCTCTCTCTTGCCATCCATCTCCACCCTCTGGCAAACAGAGGCTAGGGACACCATTCCTTACTCATCCTGGCTAATAGCCATTAATGGACTTAACCTCCATGAATTTATCTAGTTCTCTTTTAAACCCTGTTATAGTCCTAGCCTTCACAACCTCCTCAGGCAAGGAGTTCCACAGGTTGACTGTGCGCTGTGTGAAGAACTTCCTTTTATTTTTTTTAAATAAGTGCAGTAGGAGGTTTTGGTCCAATAGAACCAGCCAGTGACACAGAGGAGTGAGTAGGAAGGGGGGTTAACTTAAACCCTCTCCCTGCTCCTGACCTGCCTCACCATGCTCTGCGTGCACATGAACTCAGGGGATGGCATTCTTAATAGAACACAAATGACTATTTTTGTGTTCCTCAGCAGCAGCCACCAGCATTAGGGGATGGCATTTCCCTGGGGCCTAGCGCTTTCTCTTAGCACAGACCAGTGATGAGCTAAAGGGGTGTAGAGGACTGTGGCAGGAGAGTGTATGCAAGTAGGCCAGGGAAGCCGACCTATCTGAGGAACCCGTCCAAATCCCTGCCCATTTCTGGATGCAAGTGACTCTAAAGGCCTGGGCGTGCTGGCGTCAGGATGAGAGTTAAAGCAGTGTACTGGTGTGTGTGTGTGTGGAGTGGGGGGTTGTGTATGCAGCCAGTGCTGTACAGGGCACCCTGGGGAGGGATCAGCTCCACAATGAGATAATCAGTGTTGTGTGAAATGAGCCAGGCAGGGAGGACAGTTGATCCTAGGAGATACCACACAGACCCAGTGCAGAGCAGAGATCAACATGCAGCCCCGGGAGCTCTGCTTACAAAGCTATTTACTCTGTAGAGATCTAGATGTGGGCCTGCCTCAATCAAGCAGCTGATCTCTGTGGCCTCGTGATAAAGGAAACCCAGACACCTGACAGCACCCAGGCTCGGAACCAGAGCCTTATCTCAAGGGGACTCCTGACTGGGGCTGTTCCCCAGGGAGCTTTTCCCTTTCACAGCTTTCTCACTTGTCAGATCTTGCCAGGCCTGAAACCCTAGCTCTGAGCCCCAGCAGAGCACTAACCCTCCTTGGCCTCTCCCAGCTCAGCTGGGCTGACTCCCTTGACTCTTCACAGCTATTTGTCCCTAACTCTCAGCGCATCCACTTCTCCCACAAGCACCTTCATGCAGCCACGTGTAGGAAAACCTCCCACTCCAAATCCATAAAGGCTCCATTTTCTCCTCCCTCCATCCCCAGCCCCTCTGCTAGGGGAAGATACCTCAATGGACTAACAGGAGCCAAGGCGTCAGGCTGAAAGCAATGGAGTAAAGCCCCCCTACAAGCAATCACTACGCAGGAAGTGACCCCTGCTAACCAGGAGCGCCGCCAGCTTTTCTGCCGCCCTAGACGGCAGAGGGTCCCACCCCAAAATGCCGCCCCCACAGAGGCAGTGGAAGGTCCTGCCGCCGAAATACCACCACGGTTGCCGCCCCACAAATTGTAGTGCCCTAGGTGACTGCCTAGGTCGCCTAATGGGTTGCGCTGGCCCTGCTGCTAACTCAGCCATTGCCTGGAATTCTGAAACCCTTGTGGTTTAACCAGCATTAGCTGCTTTGTATTTTGGTTCCAGGTTTGCTTCTGCTGCAGGAAGGAGAATTTCACATCCTTTCTATGCAGCTTTGAGGGAATCCATGTGATTTTGTGCTCTCTAGGCACCCTGGCCTCCACTGACCCAAAGTTTGGGGTTTGCAAGAAAGGAAATTTAGAGCTAACTGCTCCTCTCTAGTAACCTTAACTCTGCCCCTGGTCCATAAGCCTCACTCTTGGTTCTTTCTTTACTCTGCACCAAGACTCTACAATCACCAAGCATTTTACATGTGTTTAGGGTTAGTCAGTGGAGTCTACTGTAGAGCTGGCTGGAGCATTTTTTCTCCCCATAAATTTTTTGACTTGTCTGTTTTTGTCAAAAAAAAAATCATCAACATTTTTCTGATTTTTCATCATAAAGGGGAATATTTATCAGCTTTTTGGCCTTGGTAAACAAAACCTGAAAATGTTCAGTTTTCAGTTTGAAAAACTGAACATTTTCAAAGCCCTTTTTGGGGGTTGGGAGCAGGGAGGAGGTAAGAATTTATATTTAGTTGAAAAGCCATTTTCCAGCCAAAAATGTTTTCCAGGGAAAAATTTCGACCTGCTGTAGCCTGCTGAAGCTTTGTCATCCTGTTTCAAGTCTGATACAGCTTGATCTTAAGTAATTTGTGGGTTCACCGTTGTGGGCCAGTCTGATGTCCCCTCTGGTGAATTTCACCAAACTCCATCTTTTAATGGCAAATTTGTGGAGGGGACATTTCCTTTGTGGTGTCTAAGTGCTATCACTTCAAGAGTGTTTTATCATCAGCAGTGAGAGATATTTCAATTAGGAATTAATATAAAAAAATTTGCATAAGGCCACCAGTCTCTTAGCCCGTGAGATGTAGAAACAAAGGCTACTTTGTCTATTTGGTGGCATTAAAGGGCTGAGTTGAGTCAAGTTCTTCTCTGGAATTTCTGAGGCTTATAATCAGCTCTTCCCAGATCATAGCTGGCTGCAGAGGACCTGCTGTTATTATTTAATAGCAATACTCAGAGCTATGATAGGAACACCAAGCCTCAGAGTATGAATGCCTCGCTCCTCACTCCCATGAAAAGGACGTGATTGTGGCAGTAGCTTCCCATAATGTAAGCTGAGTTAAAGGGAGGTGAGGATATTTCCCAAGTCATTCTAGCTCTGGCTTGTTTCCTCTGTGTTCCCCAGGAAGAAGCAGTGTATGATATACAGTGTGTAGAAGGGGTGACTGCAGATGAATAACTAGTGCTGTGTGAACTGGTAACTGGAGAGGAATAAGCAAGGTTAATGCCAATCACTCACCTGCCTCCCCCCGGAATATCCAACCCAACTTGATTATTATCCAAAAGCTTGATTATGATCCAGACAGCCTCGCCCAGCTCGGGACCTAGTTATCTGAGCAAACAGCCCTCTGCCTGTGTCCCAGTGCTGGGGTTATTGTGCACTGAATTGCTTGTCGGTTCTCAAGGTTAAATGCTTCCACACCAGCACCCTTGGCAGCAGTTCCAGAAGCCACTCCTTCTGGAGGTCAGCTGGAGCCAAGATTCCGTGAGCTCCAACAGTAGTGCGACACTTATGTCTTTGGGGGAATCAGGATGTTGGGTCGGAGGAGTTCCTGATCACCGCAGTGGCCAGGGAGAGATTCATAGAGTTTAAGGCTAGAAGGAACTATTCGGTCATCTAGTCTGACCTCCTGCATAACACAGGCCAGAGGGTTTCCATTATCTCTGTGTTGAGCCCAATCATTTGTGTTTCGCTAAAGCATCTCTTCCTAAAGGCATTCTGTCTTGATTTGCAGGTATCAAGAGATGAAGAATCCACCACTTTCCTGAGGAATTTATTCCAGTCGTTAGTGACCCTCAATCAGGGCCGGCTCCAGGTTTTCTGCCGCCCCAAGTGGCAAAAAAAAAAAAAAAGCCGTGGCAGCGCGATCGTGCTGCTCCACTCTTTGGCGGCAATTCGGTGGCAAGTCCTTCGCCCCGAGAGGGACTGAGGGACCCGCCGCCGAATTGCCACCGAAGACCCGGACGTGCCGCCCCACTAGCGGCTGGAGTGCCGCCCCTTGGTATTGGCCGCCCCAAGCACCTGCTTCTTTAGCTGGTGCCTGGAGCTGGCCCTGCCCTCAATGTCAGAAATTTATGTCTTATTTCTAATTGGAATTTGTCTGGCTTTTACTTCCAGCTTGTGCAGTAGTGGGGCCAGATCATGCCAGAACAATGTACTGGCAATTTTGCTGCATGGAGGAGGCCATTTTGGTCTCAAAATGGTGTTCTCTGCACAGTGTGACTTCGTACGCCCTGTACATGCGAGGTCACGCCTCATTGAGGGCACTATTTTATACAGAAACAAAATGGTCTCCTCCTGGGGCAGCATGGAGGATGCCATTTACAGAGCATAATAGCATCTTCCACACACCGTGACCTTGCCTGCTCCGTACATGTGGAGCCACACCGATGGGAGCAGGGCCATGCAAGCGGGAGCAGAGTATCTGCACTTAAAAAATCAGGTCTGCACCACTGCTGCCAGCCATTGCGTCTCATGCTGCCTTTCCCCACTAGATTAAACAGCCCTTCAGTACCCAGAATTTTCTCCCCATGAAGATACTTACGAGAATCTTGTGCCACCTCTGGTTTTTGAATTTTGCAATTATTTTCTAGTTAAAGTACAGTTCTACTCTGAAAAGTGACTATCAGCTTGGCATAGGGGGCTCATTGTCTCCCAATTTCTGTATCAAATGTGTTCAGTTACAAGTAAAAGGACGTTTTCCTTACTGTCAGGCCAACAGAATCAGCCTGGGATCTGAGAGTCAAGCTGGGCTCTCTCCTTGCTGGCAATAAATGTTCTGCAAGCCAAATTAGGCTCTTAATGACACCTCTGCAAACCAATTAACCTCCATGGGTTTGCACAGGTCTAACTGCCTGGAACATCATTAGCAATTAATTGGTGGTACACAAGATGGAACAGACTCCAAGCATCTCTCCAAGCAGGGCTAACAGTAGCGCTTCTCTTTGTCACTTCAGCAAGCAGCCATGATGCTGACTACACCCAGTGGCCCAATCAGCTGAGTGCCATTTTTGCACAGCCACTTTTCAAAGCAGTTCCAGGGTTTGACAGTTAGATGTTAAGGTGATGGATACCTCTTATGAATGAGTAGACAAATAAATACCCATTGCAAGTGGATCGCTCTGTGTGGCTCTGTGTGTGTATATTCCCCATCAGATGTTCCTCCTCAACTAGTTCTCACTAGCTCGCTGTGGGTTATACAAAGATGAATGCCTGCTGCCAATTTACTCCCGGTAGTCCCTTCCAGGCTTTGCAAAAGTGTGATGAGCAGAGTAGGAAGGTATCTTGAAGCAGCAATTAATTTATTTTCAGGGCAAACCAGAGAGTGAAACATTTTATGTCAGAAGAAGCTTTTCTTCCTGTATTCTAACATGAATTGCCAAGAATCAGCCAGCTGGCTATTGATGGCCTATTCAGTATTGAAAAGCCAGTTGGCAGTGGTGTCAGTTTCACCCATTCTGGACTTGATTCATGCATATCAGATAATGTTACTAATTTCTATTATTCCTTTGTGTATAGCCTTGCAGGTTGGTTTCCTGTTGAAGGAGAAACCAGTGGCAGTGTGACTTGTTTATTTATACTGTACACATCAGTTCTTGGACAGAAGTGTTCGCAAACAGCACATAGGCAATCTCCTCTTTCAGGAACTTGAACCCAAACACAAATGCCTGCTTCCTAGGAAGAATCAACTTTAGGTAGAGAGATTAAGAGGCAGAAAGCAAACTCTCTCGCTGGTTGCAACAGCTCTTGGCAAAGAAATAATTGCACAAAACTAACAACAATGCAGCATTTTGACAAAGACCGCATGCTGCTCACATACTAAGAAACGTGTAAGGTGATGTGTAACAGCACCATCTGGTAATTCCTGTAATAACAATATTCACAAACCAGGTATCTGTTTTGAGATTGGGAGCCTTTGATATGGGTAATAAAGCTAGCATCTAACAGGTAGCCCCGCAACAAAGTCAATCCTCCACAAAGACTTCTGCTGAACTCCCAACCTTCATGCAATCTCCTCACCAAGAGCCTCCCTTCCTCATCTTTCTTTCTCTGTTTCTCCCCCTCTTCCCTGTTTTTTCATCTAATCTCCTTTCTGTTCTCTGCATTTCTTGGCCTGTAGCAGTTTCAGTTGCCCTACCCCAACACACGGGATTCTGTCTCAGCCCCCTGCTGTCCCAGCCCTTGCACAGCTGTGTCCATAACCTGCAACAGCCCTGCTATCCCACTATTGAGTCCATCTCACTGCTGGGCTGTTAAATCTTACTCCTGACATGTGGCACTGCTGCTATTCCTGAAGAAGAAAACCGAGTCTACATCTTGTGTGATGGCTTTGAAGTGTAGGGACAAGACAGAAACCTCAAAATTCAAGTCACTAGACTACAGCTCATTGAAGCTTTTCATGTGAAATGCTCTTTCAACAAAAAAAGGCTGTTTTGTAGAAATGGAAATTTGTTCGGGACAAAATCTGGGGGGCTTTTGTTGAAAAAAGAAAATTAACTTTTTTGGTTTTCAGCACCCAAAACCTGAGAGATTTTGTTTAAAAAATTGTTTTTGGCAATCAAAATCTAAAATATATTGGCCAAAAGTTATGTTTTGACTGAACATTTTCAGTTTTTCAATGAAAACAAAAACACTCTTGAAGGAAATTTTTGACAAAACAGAAAATGTTTTCATTAATGAGACAGGGTGGGTGAAGTGATATCTTTTATTGGATCAACTTCTGTTGGTGAGAGCTTCACCTAGCTCTTCTTCAGGTCTGGAGAAGGGAACCAGTGTGTCACAGCTAATTACAAGGTGGGACAGATTGTTAAGCCTAAAAGGTTCACACATGCTGTTGGAGATCACTTAGAATGCAGATTTAGGAGAAAGAAGGGTTAGTGAGCAGCAGGGTGTTCTACAAATCATTGTAATGAGCCACCATATCAGCGACTCTGTTCAGTCCACGTTTTTTTAATGTCCAGCAGTGTTGTTATTTAAGTTCCCAGTCTCATCTTTTGAAGGAGTCGTGCAGGTTTCCTTTGAGGATGAGGACTGAGAGGGCAGCTAAGGAGTGCAAAAATTATTTCCCATACAGCTTTACTGGGGACTCTAGAAATGAAAGGCCAGGCCAGAACACTGAGCTACAGAGCGAACTGGTCTTCTCCTGGCCTACTATTACATGCTCAATAATTCACCATTTTGTCCAATGACAGAAATTTTGTTCTACAAAAAAGTTTTAGCATCAGGTTTTACAGCATCTAAAACATTGAGTCCGGGTTGTGGCCCAATTAACTTTTCACTCCCATCTACAACATCTCTCCTGCTGGTTAGTTATTGGCTCCATTGGAGGGAATTATTGTTGTGAGACATTGACCTTCTATCCATGGGATCTCATTCTTTTAATATACACTTATAATTTATGAGTGATGTGATATTTAACTTTGCCAGTTCCACCAATATTATTTTTCACCCATCTTTATAACCCCAACCCTGTTCCCCCCAAGTCAGTGCTTGCATCACTTCACCCACTAAAGTCAAAATAAACCAAGTTATGGTTCTAGTAACTAACATCATTTTCAAGATGACCCAGTGGAATTCTGGAGCAGCTCTGTTTGGACCAGATTCTAGTCCCACTTATACCATTGTAAATCTGGGATAACTCTGTTGTAAAAGTGTCTTGGATATTACAGTGTCACCGAGACCAGAATCCGCCCCTCTCTGTTCATTGTTAGCAGAGTGGTATTCATTTGCCTTTTTTATGCTCTCTTTTTAGTTTCCATCAGTTTGTTAGGCAAACGTTCTTTGAGTGTTGTCACTCTCATCAGTCAATAAATGATAAGAATCAGACACAGAATGTTCTAAAAGTGGCAACCACACAAAGAACTATTTCCTGTCAGCCCATATGTTCCCAGCAAAAAAGAACCATATATCCCAGAGGAAAATTAAAGATCTGAGAGAGCATCTGAAAATTCAATAGCGGAGCTCCTGAGAAAATCTCAATTGCACACACTGAAAAACAAGAGACCAGAACTAGTGGACAACTAAAGATCTCCACCTAGTGAAATACAGTATAATAGGACAGCTTGCTGCTTTCTAACCTTCCTAGGAAAGACAAAAAGAGGGAGAGAAAAATGTCCTCCAATTAAATGTCATGTTTAACATTAAGTCTCTTGAAATACCTCCCCAAATGGCAGTCTTGGTGTGATATAATGCCGTGGGACTGATAACTTCGACTGGGCTTTCATTTTTTGTACACAAAGCTACTGGATTTTCAGTGTGAGCCACATCCCTGATGCAGCTGGCAGGGAAAATGAAGAAATTCAGCCAGGCTGAATGGAAATCACTGAACTGCCCACAAAACCGGTGTTTGTAACGCTTGTGTTGGCTGCACTGCCCAGGATCTAACTAAGAGCAGGTGTAGGCTGGGGGGGACTCACAAGCAAGTTTGACCTCCATGCGAAATGAGTCAATTGACAGAGCACCAAAAATCCCCCTGCCAAGACTTAATCCACACCCAAGGTGATTGTATGTGTGTATTAAGTACAGTTTAGCAAATTATGGGTTAATGACAGCTGCTGGCTGGGAACCTTTTCAGAGGATGACATTTTGCCTATTGATAGGATTACACATTCTATTGCAAGTACAAGGCAACTGTAATTCCCAGGGCCATCACAGAACATATAAAGGTTACGGGGAGCCTTATTAACGCTTTTTTATTAGTGGAAAATTGCATGTTATGAGCCAAGAGAAAATTAATGGCTATTCTTCGGTGGTTTGCATATGATTAAATCCCTAGGGAAGGTTTTACATTTCATCTGAAATGAGTGACGTACATTTGATTAAGAATATCAGCTCTTTTCTTTGCCCACCCTCAAAGCCTCGGAGCTCATTTCTTCACAGCTCACGCTGAGCTCACAGCACTTTGCAATAAGCACTCCGGAGTTCTGCTTTACCTGTGCAGAGCCTCAGTCTGTGTATTTCTGCAGCAATAGTTTCAGAGTAAAAGGCTGAATCCACATGATTACAATGCATTCTCTATGGGATTGGGCAGCTACAAAGAAGAGCATGGGTATTATTTATGGACAGGCCCCTGAACCAGGACATAGACATTGTCAGCTCTTTGGGAGCAGGGACTGTCTTTTTGTTGTGAGTTGGTACAGCGCCTAGAACAATGGGGTCGTGGTCCATGACTGGGGCTACGAAAATACAAATAATAAATACATTTCACATTCAAAGTTGGAGGTTGTATATATACCAAGAGGCCTGCCCATGGAAAAAAACAGGTGCGCATGTATTTAGGACACGGGCAAACATGCGGTTCACACTAGTTGTATATCTCGTGAATTTGCTGCAACAGGCATGCGTTTCGTATGGCGTTTGTATAGTTCAGCTCTGAAACAAAAGTTCTCCCCCCTATGAGTTATAGGCATCACAGGCTACACGCTGCTCTTAGCTACATTTGTGCCCCCTCATTGGGCTTTAAAACCAAATGCCACTTCCACTGCACACCAGCTGTGCTGAACTAAATGGGCCTGATCGCATCAGTGCTGGAGCTAATGTTAAATAGTGGCACCACTGGTACCTTTAAACCTGGGGTATTAAGCACCAACCCACAGAGCTCAGAGGATAAACACTTGGAAAACTGCTGCTTTAACCCTTCGTAGGATCGCTGCCAAGTTTTCCCAGGCCCAAGTTTGGCCTCTAGAAAACAGCTCTGGTGGAAACAATGTAGCAGCATCCCGTATAACTGATCTTATAGCACCGTTCCCAGTGCCTTGGCAAGCTATCAGCATCACCCATTGCAGCTCCCAACCCCAACGCCAGTAGGGTGACCAGATAGCAAGTGTGAATCAGGACAGAGGGTGTGGGGGGTAATAGGAGCCTATATAAGAAAAAGCCCGGAATATCGTGACTATCCCTATAAAATCGGGACATCTGGTCACCCTAAATGCCAGCCAGGGAAGCTTAGGAATGGTTTTGCTGGCACCAAACTCACCTTTGATTCATCTGATAATAAAGCTTCAAGATCCTAAGCCACGGTGCTGGGTGCCCATTCCCCATTCGTTTTAACCTCACCTCCACATTCAGTATGTTTTCTCAGACCAACAGTCTGTAACAAACTTTTCTCCACCTTATCCATGCACCCACAGCAGGGCTGAATCAGCTACAACTAGCAGAGATTTCAAACGCTTTTAGGCTGGGAATTTCAAAAGTGCCCAGGGAAGTTAGGTGCCCAAATCCCATTGCTTGCCAATGGGATTTAGGAGTCTAATTCCCTTTGGCTCCCTTGGAAATCCCAGCTGGTGTTTATAAACTGGGGGAAAGTTGGACGGACAGCACTAGAAGCTCTGATTATCCACCAGACAGGTACAGTCTGGGCAGCAGCAGGGGGAATTTCTTCACTGCTAGTTTTGGCACATAAGGGATGCAGGATAAAGCCAGCTGATTGCAGGTAGTGCCATCCAGGAGGTTAGCATCCAGCAAATGGCATGGCTTACAAACAATGGGGAGTAGAGCTCAGCTCCTGAGCTCTCAGGCTGTGGGCAGAGTGAGACAGAGGCCCAGTTATTCCCCTTCAAGCTCCATGACATGCTCCTCATGCAGGCCTGTGGCCCCCCACCGCCAGTGAGAGCCAACTGTTCCCATGTGCAGAGCTGCTTAGGAAATCTCCAGCAAAGCAAACCTGAGACAAAAGCCATGACGTTTGCACCCATGGGTTACACCCCTTCCTGCCCTTCCTCTGTCTCATCCAGCACAGAGAGGTAGAACATGGTTGTGATGGGGGATACAAACCCCACACTGGAGAGCAAGGGGTTAAGGAGCAACTCTGGGTGCAGGCGGCCCCACCCGGCCACACCTGCAAAGCCTGCACAAGCTGGAGCAGAGCTGCAAAGGGGAAGCCAAGCAGCTCAGAAGAAGGGAGCTGCCCCCTGCTCTAAGCTCTAGGGAGGTAGCAGCCCAGGAGCTCTTGCTGCCTGAGGCTCGGATATACTAATCTGCCCACACCTGCAAAGGAGGGACTGGGGACTTTTGAAGGTCAGAAACTTTAATTTTGTGTTCAGTTCTCTATTCTTCCCTGTGGGAGGATGGGACCCTGGTAGGGAGTGATCCAGGGAGGCAGCTATTTAGCACCCAAAGGTCTGGACTTAGCTGCAGTGCCCACCACTGGGGCCTGGATCAGAGCCCAGTGGAGCAGGTGGATCCAGGCTCCTCCACCAACCACTAGGGTGAGAAAACAACAGGAGTCTACCCCTTGGCGGGGTATCCAGCTAGGGATAGCTCTGAATACACCAGGGGCCAGACCTTATTCCCTGAGTCTAAAGAGAAAGCCCCGAAGACCTTGTGAGCACCAAAAGACTTCTCCATTATTGGACTTTTCTTTCTACATCCCCAAAAGGGCGGGACTGGAACGCGGGACCCCACCTCAGGGTTGAGCCACAGAAGAAGGGATCGACCCCACAGGATGGAGTTGTAGAGAAAAGGGGAGACGTCAGGAAGGGGACCCCCTGCCACAGCCTTGCCTGACCACAAGGCAGCGGTGCTGGTGAGGGTGACCCCTTCACAAGTATCCAGTAGCTGGAAGCTGAAGCTGGACAAATTCAGACTGGAAATAAGGTGTTCATTTTGAACAGGGAGGGTAACTAATCCCTGGAACAGTTTGCCAGGGGGCATGGTGCAATCTCCAGCACCGACAATTTTAAAATCAAGACTGGGTGTTTGTCTAAAAGCTCCACTCTAGGGATTATTGTGGGGCAGGTCTCTGCCCTGTGTTATGTAGATCAAACTAGATGATCACACTGGGCCCTTCTGGCCCTGGAATTTGTGAGTGCAGTGAGGCTGTCAACTCTTGAGGGCAGGTGCTGTCTGCCTCTGTTTGTACAGCACCTGGCACAATAGGGGCCAGTTCTCTGCTGATCGCTAGGCACTGCAGTAATACAAATAATAATGGTATGGGGAAAGGTGCTGTCATAACTATAAAGGGAAGAGTAACAGCCCTCCTGTGTACAGTACTATAAAATCCCCCCTGGCCAGAGACTCCAAAATCCTTTTCCCTGTAAAGGGTTAAGAAGCTCAGGTAACCTGGCTGACACCTGACCCAAAGAACCAATAAGGGGACAAGATACTTTCAAATCTTGGGGAGGCTTTTGTTTGTGCTCTTTGTTTTGGTGGTTGTTCACTCTTGGGACTGAGAGGAACCAGACATCAATCCAGGTTCTCCAAATCTTTCTAAACAAGTCTCTCATATTTCAAACTTGTAAGTAAACAGCCAGGCAAGGCGTGTTAGTTTTTATCTTTGTTTTTTCAACTTGTAAATGTACCTTTTACTAGGGTGTTTACCTCTGTTTGCTGTAATTTTGAACTTAAGGCTAGAAGGGGGTCCTCTGGGCTCTTTAAGTTTGATTACCCTGTAAAGTTATTTTCCATCCTGATTTTACAGAGATAATTTTTACCTTTTTCTTTAATTAAAAGCCTTCTTTTTAAGAACCTGATTGATTTTCCCTGTTTTTTAGATCCAAGGGGTTTGGATCTTGATCCACCAGCAGTTGGTGGGAGAAAGGAGGGGGGATGGTTAATTTCTACTTGTTTTAAGATCCAAGGGGTTTGGATCTGTAATCACCAAGGAATTGGTGAAGAGTCTCTCAAGGCTACCCAGGGAAGGGAATTAGCACATTGGGAGTGGTGGCAGGGAACCAGATCTAAGCTGGTAGTTAAGCTTAGAAGTTTTCATGCAGGCCCCCACATCTGTCCCCTAAAGTTCAGAGTGGGGAAGAAGCCTTGACAGGTGCTGATGGCAACTAGCGAGGTGCTTTAGGATCCAAAGACCCAATGTGCCAGACACTATCTTTCAGGCTCAATGGAAGGAGCAATTAAGCCACTTTCTGTAATGAAAGCAGCGGCAGATAACCACTCAAGGCACTAAGCCACCTGGTTAGGCCGGAACTAACCCAGTAGATAAACAGGGGTCTCCCCCATTGTAAACACAAGGGGTGGGATATAGGTTGCAGGCTGTGGGAGTTGGAGGCAGAAATCTAGGAGAAGCAGTTGTGAGCATGACCCTAAGAGTACGTCTTCACTGCAGTTAACCCAGGTGATCTGCACGAGGGTCAGAGTCTGTGGGTTTGTCTCACTCATTCCCATCCCCACCCTGCCTGAGTTCCTGTGTTCTCACTGGTGCTGCACTCGCTTGTGTGCGGGGTGTGTGTTGGAGCTGTGGGGGTGTATCCCCTGGGGCTTTGTGCTGAGATGCTCAAGGATTCTTTCCCAGTCAATTGTGTCGACTGCGGAGAACTTGTCTGTCCTTCGGAGGGAATTGTGGGAAGGCACGGGAGGACGGTCAGCACCCAAGATGTCCTCATTCCAGAGTGTGAAGGCTCCAGTCCCAATGAACATGCAGCCGGAGTTCTAACCCCAGCCCACAGATGGGTCAGCGACCCTGGGCTGAAAGTACCTCCAAACCTGGGTGTCCTGGCTTGGTCCCTCCACAGCATCCCTGTGGGATGTGACAGGGCCCTGTACTCACCCAGACTGGGCATCAGTGATGCAGGTCCAGGGATGGGAACTCAGTCCTCGGGCTGGTTCCTCTGCAGCTCGCTCCTTCAGGGGCTCCAGAAAAGAAAAAACAAATGCACAGCCCCAAGCAGGCAGCCAGTGTGCAGCTCAGTGTCCTCAGGCAAGCTTCCAGAAAGTGCCTGATTCCAGCCTGCCTTTGTCTCCAGGCCCGGGCAGCCTGCAGGAGTGTGAGCAGCCTTTGTCCTAAGCCAGACCCTTCACTGGAGCTGGGGATTAGGGTCTATCCTCCTTCCAGAGCTGCCCCTGCTGAGCTGGGACTCTCCCTTTTGAAGCCCTTCCTCCAGCCCTGAGGTGCCGGGTGGTGGGACTGTTTGAGTCCAGAGCAGCTCCTTGACCCCTTCCTGTCTGGTGCAGGGTTTGTACACTCGGCTACGCTGGGTCAGAGGTTTCTCTGTGGGGCTAGTAGATAAGTTTGGGCTAAACCCTGGGTAAGAGTCTGGGTTAACAGTACAGCCACAGAGGAAGGAGTACTCGCTAGGGAGGCAGACTTGGGGATTTCTGAGCAAGCAAGCTGTCTGCTGCTGCCTGCTACTGCACTCAGGGAAAGAGGACTTTGCCTCTATTTTTTGTAAGTAAACAAGACGACACTCCGCATAGACCTGACTCAGATCATCTCTTCTCATCCTAACAGCAACAACCCTACAAGGCCCAGAATATTGGCTCACTACTCAGGTCAAAGAGACAACTGTAATAATCCCTGAACCTCTTTCCCAGCATTTCCACCCAGTCCTGTTCAGACGTGAATATCATGCTCAAACTGCTTGCACGGATCAATCCTGCTGGACGCAGCTCCGTCCCAGGTATGATTTGGCTACAGATACTTTACTGGAGTTATGCACAGCTTCTAAAAAGAATCCCATGACAAGTAGTAATGAGCGTTTCTCCATGATGGAGATGCCTATCAAGTCAGTTAAACAGAACATGGAACTGGGTGAAATGTTTCAGACAAATAGTTTATTTGACAAACAATGCAGTTTTGGTCAATCTAAAATTATTTGCAAATTTGACACAAACAGTTTTGGGCATTCACAAAACGGCGAGAGGAGGAGGAAGAGGAGAATGAGACCCAGGTTAAATCTCCACTCTAGAACTGACCTGAAATGGGCTTTTTTGATTCACTGAAAATTCTTAACATTTTCATATTTAGTTTGACCCCAACCAAACTATATATATATTTTTTTGAGCTGCCACTAGGGTGACCAGACAGCAAGTGTGAAAAATCGTGACGGGGGTGGGGGGTAATAGGAGCCTACATAAGACAAAGCCCCAAATATCGGGACTGTCCCTATAAAATCGGGTCATCTGATCACCCTTGCTGCCACTGAACCAAACAATCAGTCATTTGCCCAGCTTTTCTTATAACTAGGCTTGGAAGGATTCAATTTTTATCGGTAAATGTCAATAAGCATTTATTTTCACCATCCACCCAAACTGACGAGCAAAGATTTCCAGCAATCACTGACATTTACAGATCGGTAAAGTAAGGAAAATGCAGCTTGAGAACTTACAGAGTTTGATTTAAGGATATTGACTTTGTATATTTTGCCATGTGATGTTGACAGTTTGTGTGTTTTGCCATATTGGTTCCAGGATATTAGAGAGACAAGGTGGGTGAGGTGACACCTTTTATTGGACCAACTTCTGTTGGTGAAAGAGACATCGAACTCAAAAGCTCTTCTCTCTCCCCAATAGCAGTTGATCCAATAAAAGGTGTTACCTCACCCACCTTGTCTCTCTCAATTAACGTTGTGAATCTCACTGTCTACTGTCTTTAAATAATTGCTGTCTGACTCCACCTAGTGTCTGACACCCCCTTAATTTCCCACAACTGTAAAAATTTAAATAGATAAAAATTTAAAAAGCCTTAAAATCCAAAATTTTGTGCAACTGTGAAAATTTAAATTGGTAAACATACAAAAATGCTTAAAAATAAGCATTGGTATTGTCCATCAGAATTATAAAAAAAATAAAAATTCTGCCAAGCCTACTTATAACACTATGAGAGCTAGTGTTGTCCAGAAAGACAGTCAGAACCTCAGTGGAAATAATGCACCCCTTATCTCTTAACATTTTTTTTAAAATAACATTTTTCATTCTTGTAAAGGCGAATCACACTTTAATTTCATCACAGCCCTTGCTCCTTTGCAGGACTTTAATTCGAAACCTCTTTGCACTATCCTCTGCTGTAAACTCTGGCTTTTTAATTTTGATTAAACAGGGAATTAAAACCTGATTTCTTGCAGCCGTGCCCAGAGCTAGAGATGCAGATGCCAGCAGGTGCTCAGTGTCTGGGAGCAGCCAGGAAAGGACTGCAGCTCTATGCTTTCCTAGCATGCATTTACAAACTTAACTCAGGTTTGTGCTTTGTGCAGCACTCTGCCTTCTCTGTAATGAATATTGCAATACAGAAAATAGTGTGAAATTGCTGAGGGATATGAAACTGGAGCCATTATCCAAATTTGCAAAATATGCTCATACTGCTTCTCATTAAAATGGAATAGAGATAAAAAGAAGGGGGAATGTGACCTGATTCTTGAATTCCAAATCTAAGATCTGGTGGGGGGGCGGGGGTGTGGAATAGTCATAATGAAAAAATCGGCATCATCCCTAAAACGTTCCTCTTTCAGCAACCCAGACGTGTTCTCCCAATGCTCGGCTGTTTCATCAAAAGCTCTGTCAAACTCCTCCGGTCTATTTCATATTTGCTTTGTGATACCAACAAGGTTATCATCGGCGCTATTCAATGGAAAGACTTAATGACTCTCCCTTACTTCACCAACAGCATGATTTATATACCAGATGTTTCCTTACTATGGGCGCAGTTCACTTCAAGGAAAATCAATTTTGTGGTGCTGTGTCTAGGACGTGTTGCCAGAAGGAGAATACGCGTTCCCTGTTTATAAGGCAGGGACACAAAATTGGTTTGGGCTGATGCGCGGCTCATTAATTCTTTTGTAGCAGCTGGGGTAAAAAGTTCTTGGTGGTTTTTATTTAAAAGAAAACCACCACTCCCTGAAGTCTGTGCTTGAAGGTGAGCACAAAGTAGCGCCTCACATCCTCCTGGACCTTGCTGCAAGTGTTTGACACTGTTGACCATGAAATAATGCTGCTCTTTTAGCACCCCCATGGAAATATGACTTCATAAGAACGGTCATGCTGAGTCAGACTAAAGGCCCATCTAGCCAAGTATCCTGTCTTCTGACAGTGGCCAATGGCAGGTGCCCCAGAGGGAATGAACCGAACAGGTAATCATAAGTGATCCATCCCCAGTCACCCATTCCCAGCTGCTGGCAAACAGAGGTAGGGACATCTTCCCTGCCCATCCTAGCTAATAGTCACTGATGGATGTATATCAAGGAACTCCACTAGTAAACTCCCTCTAGCCCAATGGTTCACCTTTCAGCACAACCCGTTGCCCTCTCCCCTTTACCCAGTTCCTATTCCACCTGACAGTTCTTGTACTAATCCCCAGCTTCTCTAACGTAACTAATAATTTAAATGAAAACTGAGATTCCAATGTCATCCCATGACTCCTGCCGCTGAGGCTTTAAGACATGCACCAAACATCACAAAGACTCTTGAGAGCCGGCTGCAGTGCCAGAGCCAGGATTTCAAATCTGAACTAGCCCTCCTTGAAATTAGGAGGCTCAGAGGGACAGATTGATGTTTTATTTCATGCTCTTCTACTTCGGACTCATTGCACATTGATGCCTCTGGTGCTCTTGGAATATGGTTCTGTTCTGCTCCCAGTGGGACAGAAATCTCTCATATTTTATGTCAATCAAAGGGTGATGCATGCTGGGAGGCTTGCTACAGCAATCCACTCCTAAGGATGTTCATTCTTGCAGCTAGTCTAGCTAAAGCACTTCTCTGGCCCCTGTTACGTAACTGCAAGCCTCACACTCTAATTCATTATCCTCCCAACACTGCTATGGGGCAGGGCTGCCGAGAGCGGGTTCGGGCTCCAGTGAAAAAATTTCAGGCCCCCAGCAAGGGCGGACCGGCTAAACAGGGCCAACAAGGGGCGGGGAAGCCGGGCCCCGGTAATTTGTACCGGCTTCCCCCCGCCCTCGTCGGCCCTGCTATGGGGTCAGGCAGTGTTGTTATCGCTATTGTACAGCGGGGAATTAGGGCCCAGAGAGGACAAGTGCCATGGCCAATGTCACACAAGAAGTCTGTAGCAGAGGGAAGAATTGAACACAGGTTTTTTAGGCAGAGGTTAACCCTTGCACCACTGGACCAGCCTGTCTTGCTAGCTGCCACTTATGGACAACTTTCAGGTCAGAAACATCATACGAGTCCAACGGCACTCTCTCTCTCTCTCTCTCTCATATTAAAAAACATTTTAAAAAAGTCACATTGAAAGAAAAGCTCGCTTTCTCTGGTTTGCCATTTTACGATCAGCGCAATTAGCTGGGTCCCTGGGTCACCCCTCCTGCTGTACTCTGGCTATCCATGTCCAGCGGTGTGTTCTCCAAGATAAGGTATTAGCCTAGGGTACAGGACGTCCTGGTTTTGCTGCTTGTCTGTGATCACGGATGGGTTATTTCAGCACAGTTTTCCACACTTTGTCTGCGTTGTCTATGGAGCCTGCGAGATCTCACTGGGGACTGTCTCTTACTATGTGTCTATACAGTACCTCGCACAGCAGGGCCTTCATCTCAGTTGGGGCATCTCGATACTACTGTAGTACAAGTAATACCCCACTAAGCTAGTGTCAAAAACTAAATCATACGGACCTCAATGAGAAGCTCTTTGTGCGTGATCCGTCTGCTCCCCTGGGAAACCCCTCATTCACCAGGGACCAGATAGTGCCCCAGTCTTAGCCCAGAGGAAAGACGGGTTCTGTTATTCTTGGCTGCACTGGGTGAGTCATCTAACAACATCCACTGGCTTCCCATGCAATATCTCACCACCACCACCACCACCACCCTGTTATGGAGGGAATTTGGAAATGGAGGTGTCCAGCCTTTTCAGACAACTGCAGAGGTTTAACAGGTCTAGCAGCAAGTGCTGGGGAGCCAGCTGGGTCCAGCCCATAGGGCACTGGCTAGGGCTAACGTGTCAAGGGTTCTGTTCTGAGCTGTGCTACTGTAACTTCAGCTTTGTCTCCCATGCTGTGGCTGTTTAGACCTCCCATGCCTTGATGTGCGACCTAATCTGCCATGGAGTGAGGGCTGAGCAAGATCTAGCTTTGAGACTGTGGTTTGGGGAAGCTAAGGCTCCATGGTGCATCTGAGCAGAGGTGGGCAGCAGAAGTGACCTGGAGTCTAAGATGGATAGGTCACACAACAGCGTAATGGCCTGGAACACCTCAAACGTGGTGGTGGAGAATCTAATTAAGGGGCAGGAAGTGCTGGGATCTCAGATGGGGAATTAAGGATTCCTGTGCAGATCTCCTTACCTCGTTAAATCATTCCGCTCTCACCGCTGCTAATCCTGCAATCGGCACGCCTCTGCAACTGAGTCACACAGGGGCTTCTTTGGAGTTAGGACATACATTCTCATCCTTTCCAAGTTTATAATTCCCTGGACACAGCATCTCGGCTAAGCAACAACTTTGTCACTTGCCATGAAAAGAATGAAAAGGGAGAATTTGTCACTTGCCATGAAAAGAATGAGAAGGGAGAATAAACAAAGAAAATGGGTCAGATTTCGGAGTTTCCATGTGATTAACATCTTGCTTGAAGTCAGCCTCATGTTGGAATGTAGGGCAGGGAGAGCTTGAATGGGATGAGGGTGGGTCAGGAGGGACCCTTCTCTGCTAGGAGCGCTGGGGGAATAATGGCGTTTTCAGTTTGTTGGTACTTTTGACAAGTACAAAATAAATAAATGTCAGGTTGGCCCAAAAAGAAAATGTCTGAACGGTTCAGTGCCTCGGGAAGTCAAAACAAGTTGTGTTGAGTAGAACAAAGCGTTTCGTTTTGACACAATTGAAACATCTTGTTTAGATTCCAGACAGTTCTAAACACTTCTGCATTTTAAAAAATTAAAGGAAATTTTAAAACAAAAAGTCATTTCAAACCGTGAAACTGTTTTGAAAAGGCCAAAACAAAACTTCCTGTTTTTTGTTTTTGTTTTTTAATTTGTCCCTGGAAGAGGGAGCACTGTCCAGTGCACCCGGGACTCGACAGCTGCCTCCCAACTGGGCCAGAGAGAGGACACTGGGCCATATCCGGGGGAAGGCAGGAAGGGACGGGTGAGAGCTGCCAGAAAACCAAGGAGCGACAGAAGGAGCAGCAGAGTTGCCCAAGGGAAAGAGCTGCAGGCCTGAGGAGCAGTAACTGTGAGCTGCAAGTGATGGGTTCAGAGGAGAACTGCTGAAGGACCGGCTAGAGGTGGGGAACCCTGCCAAGCTGCAGGAAGGCTTATGCCTAGGAATGAAGGGAAGAACCAGCCTGGTCAGTGCATGCCAGGCCCAGAAGTAAGGGGGGAGTTCCCCCGGAGCATGGGTGGGATTCTCAGGCAAGTAAGCTGGGCTGTAAAACACTCCAGGAAGCTCTCTGGCAGCAAACCCAAGTGGAGCACTGCAGGAGGAGACCAGGAGTCCTGAAGGGAGGTTCCCCTGAGCAGGAGTGTATCTGTGCGGTGAGCCCTCACTTGGGGGGCCTGACTTTGAGCTATGGGAGGAAAGTCCTGGCTCTTGGAACTCTGCGGTGGAGACCTAGAGAGTGGGGCCCTGGAACAGCCCAAAGGAACCAGTCTGGAGTGGTTAAGGACTTTTGGGTGGGAAACCTGGGAATGGTGGCACCTTGAATGGAACTGAGGAGCTGCTGCATGGTAACCTGGTTTTTACCTTGGGGGTTTGGGGAAGAAACAGTTTTTACCATGAGGGAACTGCAGACTGCAACACTTTATACAAATGAATTTGAGTTTAAATTTGATATTGCCAGAGACCCTATTCCTTTCCATGGGCCATAGAAAGAGGAAACTGAGGCAAGGGTGCATTTCAGGCCACGGCCTGCCACAGGAGGGTGCTCGAGGTGGGGCTCACCCTGTGACACGATCACTTCTAAATGAACAGTTTGACAAACTTGACACAAATTCACCAAATGTTTCGGTGTCATTGACTCTAGTTGTGTTGAAGAACTGCACCCAGCTCAGTGTGAAATCACACCTTGAAACCTTACGATGTGATCCTCTTGTGTGTGTGACTGTGGGTGCGCATGCGTAGGGGCTAGCTTTCCTGTCCAGCTGGGCTGAGATGGCCGCTAACCGGCCTTTGTCAGCACTGCCAACCCCAAGGGATTGAAAATTACGAGACAAGCTCTGCAAAATCATGAGATTGGTTTGATAATCATGAGATTTTTTTTTTAAATAAATGTTCTGTTCTATTCAACTTTCTATCCCATGCTCATTGCGGTGGTATCTGACCCATGGTATCCAGTCATGCATTAAGTGACACGACTGACATCTGTTGTGGTCATTCTCTCTCATTTTTTCCTCTCCCTGTGGGGAAAATTGTGGGTGTGTTGTGGGGGTTCATTTCTTTCATTTGATCTATGGTATCCACACCATGCTCTGAGCTCACATCACCCAAACAGCTAGACATGCACCTGGCACTTCGAACAGGAGGTGGGGGGTTCTCAGCTTGGGGTTCTGTGCGGGGCTGATCAAAAACTTTCCAAACAAACTTGCTTTGGACAGATGATTGGGTTTTGACAAAATGATAATTTTCATGGCATGTACCCACTTTCCACAAAAATTGTTGAGTTTTAGTCAGAAAACTGAAAACTCCAAAACTGAAAATTTTCAATTTTCACCAGTTTGTGTTCAAATTTTTGGGTTTTGGAAGTATTCAGCCAAGCATTTGGGGAGGTTGGCAATTTTCAGCCAAATTTTTTTGGTTTTGGTGTTTTCATTTTTTCCACAAAAAGTCAAAATTTTCCATGGAGGGAAATAATATTTTGTCCAACCAGCTCTGAATTGGGGGTTTGTTTATTCACTTTATGGGCTTAGAGACTTTAAGAAGGACACATTTTCAAGCTTTTCTTGACAGCCATGAAAGCTGAGAGTCTCACTTAGTCACATGATACCAGCAGCTTGGGTTTTAGGAAAACACCATATATCACAAGCCCTGCAATAATTATGGAGTTATTTCTATATGTTCTATTAAACTTATGGAGAAGTTCTATGGCCCGTGTTATACAGAAGGTCATAAGAACTTAAGAATGACCATACTGGGTCAGACCAATGGACCATGTAGCTCAGTATCCTGTCTCTTACAGTGGCCAGTGCCAGATGTTTCAGTGGGAATGAATATAACAGGGTATCCAGTCCCACCTTCTGAGAGTCACAGGTTTAGGGACACTCAGAACATGGGATTGCATCCCTGACCATCTTGGCTAATAGATACATTCATGGAGGACAGGTCCATCAATGGCTAATTCTTTTTTGAACCCACTTACATAGGTGCTGGCACAATTTTTATAGTGGAGGTGCTGAAAGCCATTAAACAAAACTGTAAACCCTATAAATGATGAGCACCACTTCAAACCAGGGGGTGCTGCCACACCCCCAACACCACTAGTTCCAGCACCTATGCCCACTTATATTTTTGGCTTTCACGACATCCTCTGGCAATGTGTTCCACAGGTTGACTGTGGGTTGTGTGAAGAAATACTTCCTTATGTTTGGTCAGACGAGATGATCACAATTCTCCCTTCTGGCCTTGGAATGTATGAATCTGTGATAAAATTGTGAGAGTTGGCAACACAAGTGACTTAAAAAAAAAAATCAAACCACCTTAAAGTTTGCTAAGAATAAAAAAAAAAAAAAATCTTTTTGAACCCTGATCTAGCCCCCACCAGTGTTAACAGCAACATTTCCAATGGGCAAAGAATTAAGCCCTTACTCCTCCCAGGGACATGTGCATTTTTCCCCCCCCCCACACTCACAGAAGTCACAACAAGTTCAGCTAATGTTACACAAGGGAAAATTTCACCCCCAGGAGAATTTGTTTCAGGGAATTATGTGGAAAATGACAAGGGAAGCTAGGATTCTACCTCACCTCTAGAAGTTGCTTCTGGTGACCTCCAAAATAGGGAGCTACTTACTGTACCTGCTCACACAACAGCTGTGGGCTTTATTCCCTCTGGAAATCTCACCAACGTGGTTTTAATTTGTAGTCAAATATTTGCAGCTCCTCTGTAGAATAAACCCCAGCCTCGTTCTAAAGTCAGTGCTAGGTACCAGTGATTTTGAGGGTTGTATTGATTCTTTCAGGACTGATCATGCTATAATAGATCAGAGTCAAAGGAGGAAGTAGCTGCATTCCAGAGAGAGTGGAATAACAAGCAGAGGAATAATTGGGGGAAAGGTGTGTGTATTCATTGTTGACCTGAGGCCCTGCCTTATTACACTCCTGATGGCAAGATGCTTGGTGCCGACTCTGAGACAATAGTTTAACGGGAGCAAATCATCCAGTGTTTATCAGCCGAGTTTAGATGAGAGGAAAATATTACAGTGAAAACGTTCCAGTAGCCAACCCTGCCAAAAATAAACTGAGCGCAGTGAAATTAACAACTCCAGTCTGGCTGAGCTAATTCTTTTGGAGATTACCATTATTATTCTGTTTTCATATTGCAATAAATAATGTAATTACTAACGGATGATTTATAGAGTGCTGATTAGCAGAGACTCCCTGCCTTGCTGGCAGAGAAATGATCAGCTTTGACATACATGAAAAGGCAGCGATGGATTGTGCATCGGCTCCAAAGCTGAGGAGTGCAACGCTCATCTGGAAAATGTACTTGGACAGCACGATCTGCATTTGAGGAGTCTGCGGTGATAGGACAAGGCCAGGGACTCAAACTCTGGGTTCAATTAGCCACTCTGCCACTGCTGTCCTGTGTGACCTTGGCCAGTAATTGCATCTCTCTGAGCCTTAGGCCCCATCTGTAAAATGGGAATAATAATTTCCTTTCCCTTCTCTCTGACTTTGTGGTTGTACTGCACCTCGCACAATGAGGGACCTATTTCAGGTAGGGGCACCAGGTGCTACTGAAATACAAATAATTCAAGGTACTAGCCTACAGTCACTGAATGAGCTTCTGCTTTAGCATCCGTCATGGATACATTAGGCAGGTTTTCCAAAGAAGGGACATTTAGAAGAATTAAAAATTCACACGACCCATGGTGAATTTGAAATAATAAAAAGATGGAGACTGATTTCAATTCCATTTAATGAGAGATAATTAAACCAGCCATCACAAAGCCACATTGATTGGAGAATTTCCAGATAATGTACTATTTGAGCTTAATTGAGGTCTTCATTCCTAGAGCTATCATTATTAATACCGTTCTGATCCAAATTCCTCGAGCCCATGATTTCAGCAAATGTCACAGGCACAAATACTGGCATGAGAATCAGGAGCTTGTGACGCTAGGTGAACAGCGCCCCTCACAGGCTCCGGAGAGAATTTGCCCAGGGTCACACAGCCTGCAGTGGAGCCAGGAATTGAACCCACGTTTCTTTAGTCCCAGGCTCATGCCCTAGTCCCAAAACAAATCCTTCTTTGGAAGAATGCGCCTCACACCTCTGCTCAGAAATCCCTCCCCAGGGAGACAGCAGAATTTCTCCTGGATAGCAGCAGGCTCCTTGGAAGACTGTGCTTGGGAGACCCAGTCAGGAGAAAGGAGGCTGCAGCTGGGATCTGTCTGGGGAGGGCTCTGTGCATGTGTCAGTGGTGGGGTGACCAGATGTCCCAATTTTAGGGGCTTTTTTTATATGGGCTCCTATTACCCCTCACCCCGTCCCAATTTTTCACACTTGCTATCTGGTCACCCTAGTCAGTGGAGATGGTTGGGAATGACTCCTTTCACTCTGCGTTGAAGACCCAGCACTGGGTTTGAAGCCTGTTTCAAAGCCTAATTCACAGATGCTCCCCTCTAAGCCCAATGCGTCTTGGCCAGCGACGTAGAGAGGGCCAAGCCATGTTGCAAGCTTTCTCCGCAGGCCTGCCAGAGCATGGGGGACCCACGCTGGAGGTGCTGGCAGCATGTTCCAGATACACACAGATTCCCTCGTTGGAATTCAAAATGTAGCAGCTGTCACAACAATTAAAAATGCAAACAAGGAAGTCAGCGTCCAGAGCAGAAGCCAGTATTTATAGCTCCTCGCGTAAACAAAATACAATGGAGCCATTTGGTGCTCAAACAGGCTTAGTTAGAGTTCTTTGCTGTCATGGGTTGCTTGGCGCAGACTACAGATCACAGCCCTGCCTCAGGCCTCCTGGCAATGCTCTGCTACAAGGGCCCCTCCTGCCCTAGCTTTGGGCGCCCTCTGCTGATGGAACTGGCGCCATTGCCCAGGACAAGGAGGGGAGGGTTTTGGAGAGCTACACACCCTGCATGGCAGTGCACAGCGGGCAGGGGAGGCTGGGCACAGGACTGGATCAATGGCCCCTCTGCTCCACAGCAGGATGAGAAAGGGCACGGAGGCACAGTAGGAGCTATGCTTTGGCCAGTAGGAGCTATGGCCTCAGCAGAGGGCTGCTCAGTGACCCTGGAACCGTAACCCACGCTGTGGGCGGCTCTGTAGCCCTGGAACAGGTCACACTACATGCTCAGCAGCCCAGAGTTGGAGGGCTCAGGGTCATGCCCCCCAAGTGGCTGGGTACCTAAGGCACAATCAGTGGGTGATAGATGTCAGCCTGTGAACCCAGCCCACCAAGCCCGTGGGTGTGCTACAGCACAAAGCTTCGCTCTTTCACTCAAGCAGTAACAGCAACTTGTACTTTCAGCTTTGGTGGACCCCGGTTCAATCCCTGGTGTTGGGCAAGATGGCAGCTGTCACCCATCCACAGACTGCAGGGGCAAATCTCCCTCATTTACACCCCCCCCCATATGTCCATTTGTAACAGTGTTGGGACTCACCACCGCGGCACCACCTACTGGTTGCTCCAGGAATTAGCTCTGTCCATAGGAGCGCCCCCTGCTGGTGCTGTCCTGTCTGATGTCTTGCCCTCGGTTTGCTTCTGAGCCCACATCGCTCACCAACTCACGGCGTCCTCTTCAGGACCACTGCCCTCCAGCAGTGCCCCTCGGTCCATCCACACCCCCTTCCAGGGATTGGGTGATCAGCAGTCCTACATTCCAGCCACCATGTCCAACCACACCCTTTGAGTCTAATCCCTTCTTCTCAGGAATCTGGCAGGTCTATGATGGCTGCTCCCTACAGCCAATGGCTGGGTGTACTGCAAGGGGGGAGCCAGGCCCGCCCACTACTCTGGGTCCCAACCCAGGGACCCTCTAGTGGCAGCCATCCTGCCCTCCTTCTCTCCCACCATCTGTCCCTGTCCCATTTCCCCTTTGGCCCTTCACACCGGCTAGGCCCATCCCCTCAGGGCCTGGGCCTGGCAGACACTGGGCTGGAGTTCCCTTCTGCTCCCCCGGGCCTGCCCAGCACTGTGCTGTGCTGTCCCAGGTGCTAGTCTCCCAGCTCTAGAGATAGACCTTCCCCTCTTAAAGGTCTGGGACAGATTGCCTGCCCTCTCCCTGAGCAACCTTTTTATAGGGCTGAGCCTGGCCCTGATTGGCTGCCTCCAATCTGGGCCCTGATTGGCTGCCTCCAATCTGGGCCCTGATTGGCTGCCTCCAATCTGGGCCCTGATTGGCTCCCAATAAGCCCTTCCCTGATTGGGTGTCCATCTGCACAGGCCCACTGCCCTGCTGCAGCCTAAATTCACCAGGAGTGGGGCAACCGCCCCACTACACCACTCATCTGGCTATTCAGGCTGAGAGTGTAGCCCGTAGTCAAATGGGTACGTTTCATCATGCCACCCTGCCACAACACTGAATTCCCAACAGATCCACTCTCCCCTTCCCCTGGGAGTAGTGACAGGGTGCTCTTTGCCCCAAGGAAGGCTGTCTGGAAGGGTCATAGCTTTCTTCTTCCCAGAAGAGGCTGCAGAAACTGCAGCCAAGCTCCTCTCCCCTCCCTATGTGAACCAGCTTTAGCAAGGCCAGGTGTCAGCGACCATGTCCCAGAACATGCTGAGCTCTCCCAGGATAGGCTGAGAGTGGGGAATGTGTGAGATTTGACCCACTGTGTGAGCAGACATGGCAGGACTGCCAGAGGCATGACTGCCACGCAAGAAGACACATGACCCATGTCACGTCTGGAGGAGTCGGCTGGAACACACTAAAGCAATCAGGGACGTCCAGTCCGCTTGACAACAGGCCAAGTTCCACTGGAAGAGAACTCGCTGTCTAGGTGCAGCCTATAGGGTTAGGTAGGTGAGGCACTAGTATCAGGTAAGGCAGTAACGCAATGACTCAAGGCCTGTAAGACAATAGTTTCGCTAAACTAATCAAGGCCTAAGGTTCAAAGAGCCTTAGCATACGCAGTGCACCAAGAGTAACCCTAGATCAGAAGCTATCACAGAATAGAAGCTGTAATAAACAAGTTTGACTAAACTGTTGGCAGGTAGCCACCCAATGCCAGTTGATACCAGCTTTAGCTACTTTGAGTTAGGAACATCAGCAGATGTCCGACAACAAGAATGCCATAGTAACTAATTGACGTGTACGTTAACAAGCTTGAGACCTCGTAACCTATGGGAGAAGGGTACCGCAACATGAGTAGGGTGAGGAAATACAGATAAGGAAAAGGGGCTGAACCCCCTACTGAAGATGCATTAGGCCTAGAGGGTGTCAGAGTAATGCATTATAAAAGCTGAATCCTGGCTGGCGTACCTTGGGAGAGGCCAGGATGACGAGCGCTGCTGAGAAGGATGATGAGGGTGAGGATGATGACTAACACTTGGGGGGTTTGGCAAGGGATGGTGTGAGTATACGCATGCTCAGACATCCATTTTCTAGGATCTCTACCTTCCTGGCTGGGTTGGAGTGTTTGTGACTTTGATAATTGTGCTAATAAAAATATCCCAAGGACAAAACGCCTTTTCTAAGTGTGAACGTCTCACTCCTGCACACCTGTAATAACTCCAATACGTCTGGGTCTGGTCATGAGGCAGAACACTGCCAAACCACAGGATGTTAAACTGGGGATTGTAATTAACACATAATCAATCAATCAATCCATCACACCACAAGGGGCCCCACTGTGGGGACAGCATGATACTGACACAAACCGCACCAGTCCCAGCGATTAGGCCTGACCGTTACAAGCACTTCCCTGGCTCACTTGCCTCAGTCTGATACTCAGTTACTAGGAGCATTCCAGATGTGTGCAGCTGTCTGATGCGGCAGGGCCATGTGAATCATCATGCGTTGGGCACCCCCAAAAATCATGAGACCGCCTTAAAAATCCTGAGATTTCCAAAGTTGGCTGTTTGGGGCTCTGTTCATTGGCTCTGGGCTTTGGCACCGCTAGAGGTCACAGCTCCCAGCTTTTCTCTACAATCACGAGGGATAGAAAATGGCTTGTTTTGAAATGAAATCAGAGATACTGGTGCAACATTGCCAGCGCCCACGATTTCTTCGCTGGTCTCAGGATTTCAACCAGGGCTGGAGCCCATTTGGCAATGATGGCCACAAATTTCACCCCTGCCTGGGGAAACCCACTCCCCCTCTGATTGGCTGCCTTCCTCACTACCTGCCTGCTGGGGTATAGCAGCCAATCAGAGCTGCTGCAAGAGGCAGGCACAGAATTCTACCCTCCCTTCAGGGTTCCCACACCCCATTCTCATAGGAGCAGAAAATGCCCAGCAGCTCAAGGTGGCTCTGCTCCCCCACTCCTGTGAGCAGGAATGGCTCCTCGGCTCCTCCCTCTCCCTCCCTGCAGCACCCAGCCTGGGAAGGGGCGGGGGCAACATGGAGAACCCTTGGAGCTTCAGGAGGAGCGGACATGAAGCAGGGGGAGGGGAGAACTGATGGATTTGGGAGCAGAATTATTTGCTGAGCATGGATAGATGTGGGGGTGAGAGCTCCTGCAGCAGGGGCCAAAATCCCCTTACCCAGTAAATTTGGAAAGTGCCTAACATGAATAGGCAGGTCACACAATACATGGACAACCTGTGGAACTCATTGCCAGGGGATGTTGTGAAGGCCAAAAGTATAATTGGGCTCAGAAAAAGAATTAGCCATTGCTGGACCTATCTTCCAGGCACTTATCTATTAGCCAAGATGGGCAGGGACACAACCCCATTCTCTGGGTGTTCCTAAGCCTCCGACTGCCAGAAGCTGGGATTAGACGACAGGGGATGGATCAGTTGATAATTACCACGGTCTGTTCATTCCCTCTGAAGCACCTGGCTTTGGCAACCGTCGGAAGACAGATTCCTGAGCTAGATGAACCATTGGTCTGACCCACCATGGCCATTTTTATGTTCTCACGATCTTACTTGTTACACACACAAGGGGGAATTCAAAAGTCAAAAGACAGACCAACCTCTCCCCTCTCCCCTTTGCTTATAATCTTCTTTTAAATCTCAGGATTTGGGGGCCAATCTCCTGATGTTTTGGGGTCTGGCTCACGATAGTTGCCCTTCTGGGGCTGGCGATGCTCCTGGTGTATTCACAGGCTCTAGGGCCTTAGAAAACCAGCAAATTTCACGAGACTCATACTAGAACAGCAAGAGTTTGCAACTCTGGAACCTTTGCCCCTTTTCTCTCCTGCTACGCATGAGCCCAAACCTTGTTCAAAAGCAGGTTTGCAGGGCCTCACGTTAGAACCGGATCTGCAGCATCTCTCTCTGTGCTCTGGCCCCGCACATCCTCGCAGTCATGGGAACATCCTGCTACACCAGCCCAGTTAACTTTCTGTGACTCACTTCTGGGCATCACAGATCTTCCACTCCAGTGAGTCCTGTGCTGACATCCCTGAGACGGCACTCTGCAAATTGCCGGCTAGCCAGGAATATTTGGACATGTTTTCTCAAGGGAGCCACTCCACTTCCCCCACTGCTGCTCTAGCACCAGTGCAGCATGAGAGATGGGAGTGCTCGTGTGGACAGGATGCAGCCACCATGGCTGGGATACAGGCTGGGTTAGCCAATGCAGGAGCACAGACACTGCAGGTTGCCTGGGCATTTATGACAGCATCCACCCATGCTAGGCTTGAGAGTGTAGCTATAGCAGGCAGCGGCTGTGTGTGCTGCCCTCTACTGGAATACAAGGGGAAAACATTATTGCGTTACTAACCAATTCTAACATGGAAGGCAAAAGGCCATTATCTCTCCCTGTTAATACCCTCTAATCCCTCGTGAACATGTCCCTGAATGGGTTTACGTGTCAGAGAGAAAGTTTTATGGATTCTCCAAACCCTAAAAAATAATTTTAAAAGGTCACTGTGTGCTCTCTTAAAAAAGTGCAAAGAAGCAATGCATAAAATGGGGCCCTAACTGCTTTCCAAACAAGGCCTTTTGGTCTGATCTCATAAAATGCTGTATAATTAGATATTAAATCTCTAGTAAAGCTAAATGAGTGGATGGTGGCTAAAGTTATCACAGGGAGTATCAAAGATGATTAGCTACCGCTCATGAATTCTTACCAACGTGGCTAGAGAGGTCATTTGTCCCACGAACTCTGTCTTTAGAATACACGGTGCTATGCGTGCATGTTCCCATTTATCCATATCTGGCTCCTGATTCCCTACTGAAATGAAGCTTTGAGTAGAGAGAACTGCGTGCACTGGAGCCTTTCTGCTTTATAAAAGCAGGGCCAGACTCTGCTCTCATTTACATCTCTGCAGTTCCCTTGAGATCAGTGGGGTTGTTAGAATGGAATTGAACATTCCATATGGAATGAAACAAGAGCGTTTCATGGTGTGAGTATACGCATGCTCAGACGTCCATTTTCTAGGATCTCTACCTTCCTGGCTGGGTTGGAGTGTTTCATGGGGTGAGGGGCGGGGGTTCCTTTGGCAAAGCTCTGCAACTATTACATGTCCCCCATCACACTGGGATAACTGAGGTTGCACTGTAGAAATAGCAGCAATATCTGGCTTTTACAAAGCACTTCAAAAAAGCTGGTCAGGATCATTACATCCATTTTATAGGTGGGGAAACTGAGCATGGACAGGGGAACGGATTTGCCCAAGGCCATGCCTCAGGCCAGTAGCAGAGTCAAGAATCAAATACAGCACTCTCCACTAGTCCATGCTGCCTCTCTGTAAATACAGCTATCCAGCCAATGGGCCAGATTCTATCTTGAGTTTAATCTATGCAATGCCATTGGCTTCAGTAGGTCACACAGGTGAGACTGGGAATGGAATACCGTATCTTTCGCCTTGGCTTTGACCGGGTAGGGAAGGATCCTGAACTGGATTAGTGGGAGGGTCTTGATGGGACTCAGAGACTCACAGATGACAGAGGTGGGAAAGATCTGCCATTTCTCTATGATGGCAGCAAAGACATTGTATTTTAATTAGAGAAACGAATGTAAAAAACAAGAAAGAGGGACAAACGTCCAGAGTGTCACATCCCATCACAGCAGATCATGCTGACCTGCTACAGCACTTTCTAGTGTGTTTGTCCAGACTGATTTCTCTGGGAAGGGTGTGAAGCACACCCATCTGTCTGCCCCCTCAATCATCTCCTCACTTCCAGCAACCCCACTAGGAGGTGATGGATGTTCAGCAAATCCTTGGCCCCTTGCAGGATTGAGTCACCAGGCTCGGTCAGCCCAATGTGTGCTTTTCAACTACAGCTGGGCAGGACCTAGAATGTCTTCTTCTGCCAGAAATTCCAACACTGGGGGTGGGGAGGAATTGTTCTGAATTGGAACAAAAAGAGCAAATTTAGAATTTCCTGCCAAATGAAATTTTGGGGGGCGGGAAATAATTTCAGGTCAATCAAGACTTTTGTTTCAATAAAATTAAACATTTATCAACATTTTCAAAAAACTTTGTACTTTCCTTCCAAGCAAAAATTTGCTGAAATTGACGTGTTTCCGTGGAAAATTGTGGGTTCAATGAAATGGCCTTTTTGGACAGAAGAACGTTCAGTTGGAAAATCTCTGCCCTGCTCTGCAGCCAACCTCCCCGCTTGCAGTCTCCTAAGCAGATCAAGAAACTGAAATGAAGCCAGCTCTTGTTTCATTCCGTATCAGTCTCTTCTGTTCACAAATGTTCCGCGCCACAGATTGATGATGGAAGGGAGTCGTCTTCCCTTCAGAGAGAAGTTACATGCTCACTGCTCGCCCTTCTCTCATTGTTGCCTTTCCTGACACAGCTAATTTCCCAGAGGAGATGGATTGGTTCTCCTATAACCACTCCGCTTTTAATAGGTGCTATTTGTCACCCAGGCGGTGAATCAAATGAATGGGGTGTGTGTGCGTGTACAATATAAATGTATCCTCAGCGGTGACCAATAAAGATCAGGGACATAGAAGTCAGTCTATAAGAATATTAATACATAAAATATGTACATAAATATTTTCCTTGCTGCTCAGTTTAGCACCAGCCCTTTCTGCTGCCTCACACTGAAGCCGTATTTATACACAACCGTTGTTCTGCTTTAATTATACCAGTGTAGCTACAGCTGTAGAATCCCGCCCAGCCAGCATGGATGTAGTTATACTGGGAGAAAGGGGCTTACACTGGAATAGCTGTTCCTCTGCAGGAAGGGGAATAAGCTGTACTTGCATAAGGCACTGGGATAACTGTCCATATTGGGGCGGTACTACTATAACTGTTTCAGTAAGACAATGCTCCTCCTAATCAATATATATTGGTACAAAAACTGTGTTGAGCAGATCTTAGAGGAAAAAGAATGTGTTTGGAACCTCCCTAAATGGCAGTGCACGGCTTGCAGGAGAGTTCCCCTCCAGGGAGTGTGTGATTACTGCCAAAGGAGGGTTGGGAATTCTCTGGGTTCTATTCCCGACCCAGGTCAGAGCCTGGGTCGGGAATAAAACCCAGAGAATTCCCAACTGGCTTTTTTGAAGTGCTCTAGGAGACACGGGCATGTTGGCAGCATTAAGGAGTCAGTGGAATTTCAAGTGAATTTTCAGACTTTCAAATGATTTCTTTTGTAACTACAATCTTCTCTGTATTCTTCAACACAATCAGTTCACACCCCTCGTGGCATCTTTACTAAGAACTGTATTTTACTGACCACACTCCAGGCGAGTTTTTCCGCTGTCTGCCCTAAGATCAAGCAGCTGGTGTGTGTGCTGGAGTCAGTGCTGGCTTTGTGCTGTGACGGTCAGAATGCACAGTGTTCTTGGCCCAGTGGCAAGCCCGTGTGAATACTAATACAATACTTAATGGGAACAGCTCCAGACCAGCTCACTGCAGTAGTACATTGTGTTAAGGAACTGAGCCAGGGGTGGGTGAAAGAATGGACAAAAACTGCTCTCTAGGCTCTAGCAATTGAGGAATTATTGTGGAGATCTATTGGTTACAGCAAGTTTATTAATAAAGCTGTGAGTGCATTGTTCATCTTTGGATCTGCCCAGAAACCTGGCTCGGGTGTTAGAGCCCATGGACTATCCAGGTTGGAAGTGATTCCCCCAAAAGGGCTATTTCCTGGCTGATGATACTTTTCACAGCAATGAAATCTTTCAGGCCAGCTTTCTGACCAGAGCTGAGCTCCCAAGCCAGCCTCTCGAGAGCAGCTCTACGGTGTGAACAGTGGTGTGGTAGCCGCGTACCGAGAACGCAGTGAATGCTGAGCGTGTAAAGACGGGCACTGCCTTCTCTTGGCACGGCCTCACTTCTAGAACAGTTAACACAACAAGCTGCAGAGACCTCTTTGCATCTGTTTTTGCTTGTTGTAGGCCTTCCCCCTTGCTCAATGAGACTCCGGGCTATACAATTACCACCCATGGCCTGGGTGCTCTCTGCATTGCTTCCAACCTCAGGGGCAGTGTGGGTGGCCAGCAGCCACGGTGTGTCCTGCTGATCCAGGTGTGCGCCGAATACACTGCTTAGACACAGCAGAAAAAAGTCTATATTATTAATTGGGTTTATTACAGCAGTGCCTAGGGATCAGCCAAGACTGGGGCCCCATTGTGCTAGGCATTGCAGGCCCTGGCCTAACTCTGGTGAGAGTGAACACACTTCAGAACAACACTGGAGTTACACAGGGTGATTATCATTTGATTGGCAGCCCAGAGTGGGAGGATTAGCAGAGTGACGGGTTAGCTGCTGATAATGAGTTGTTGTGACTTGAGCTGTTGCATCCCCACTGCATTACTAGCTCGAACATCAGCATCACTGGAGCTCCCCACACCCTCTCCCGGACCCCAACAGGCCAGCTAGCTCCTGCTTAAAGAACCCACGTCACTCGAGCTACAGATTTTTGTGTGTGGGCAGGAGCTGAGTTCAGGGTAACACTCAAGTTATAACTTGAGCTAAGTGTGCTGTGAAGATGCACCCATAGTGAGGTCCAAAATAACCATGTTTATTAACTAGACACAAACATGCCTGGTCTAGCCATGCACACGACTTCTCTGACTGGTGTCTGGTGGCTTCTACTACATAGAACACAGTGAGTGCCATGAAAGGGTTCACAGACTATTTAAAGGAATACTGTCAAAATGTTTCAGTTTTCATGCGTTCTTTTTTTTTTAACATAATATCAAAATTTTCCACCTAAAGTAGACACTTTTCTTTAAAAAAATCAGTTGAATTGAACACTCAATTTTCCATTGAAAAACAGTTTCAATAGAAAATTTCCAACCAGCCCTATTTAGGAGGGTGACATTTATGTTGCCATATGTTTATGGTCACTTGCTGAACTTCTCCTTACAGTCAGGATAGATCAAGGATAGATCAAGACTCTTCCATTATGCAAAGGATTAAAACCCATTCCATATTTGGGGTCAGGCAGAGCTGGGAACATTATCCTTTGCAAACAGAGCTGGCTGAATTTATTTTCTCTTTGTGAGCCATCAGCTGATGTCAATGGCTGTGAATCCTAACTAGGTTCTTATACTAGACCCATTAATGAGGGGTAACAAAGCTGAGAGACTGAATTTGGTCTAGAGACCGAGGCAGTAGCCTGTATCTCAGGAAACCTAGATTCGACACTCAGCTCTGATACTGGCCTACTGGGTGACTTTTGGCCAGTCATCTTGTATCTCAGTTTCCCCATCTGTAAAATGGGCATACTGATACTGCTCTTCTTGGTAAAGGGCTTTGAGGTCTATGGATGGAAAGTGCTCCATAGGAGCTTGCTAGATAACATAGCTGTAGTTCATAAGTATTTGCTGAATATTATCTATGAAGAATTTTTAGCCTCCTGCTTGTCCACTAAGTGTTCCCTTTAACGATGAGATCCTCTCTATTTGTAGTCTCATGTGGTATTGTTTCTGCTCCATGACTGGATGACCAAAACTTCTAAAATAGGAGAGTGATGAATAATACATCTCCAGTGAGAGTATTTGAACAAGCAAACACTTGTGAAACTTTCACGCTTTGGGAACATTTCCATGAGCAGCCAGCAGCTGTCTGGCTTGAGAATAATACAGATAACAACAAAAACAAGCAATAAGGGCCCAAACACCATGCTTTTATTTGCATATGTATTCCTGAATCCATTTTTGTTTAATACTCAGCTGGCCCAAGATGCAATCAAATATTGCTTAGCCTTAGTTTCTGTCTGTGAATTATTCATGGATAGCCACAGTTTGTTGTTCTTAACAGTTGGTGCAGAATGTTAATCTATGGTTTATTTCTGAACCAGTCCCTGTGCGAATTCACTATTGGCTATTTGCATTGTGGGACTGGTCAAAACAATCAACTAAGTCACAGCATATTGTTTCCGTTCCTTGAGTGAAGAGTCTTTTTATTCTGTGTTTGTGCAGTGACAGGCACACTGGGGCCCTGGTGCATGACCTGGGCTCTTAGGCACTACTGTAATACAATTGATAATAACTCAATGATCATAGGACGTGCTATAAATGGGAGGAGGCCCTTTTCTGCCTGTAAACTACATGCAGACATGTGTACCGCTTCAAATCTATTGTGCAAACAACAAAACTTTTCAAAATGGTCACAGGGGAATCCGGAGGTGCAAATGCCCTGGGGAGTGTCGGTCCAGTTGGTGCTGATCAGGCGCTTGCTTTTCTAAACAAGCTTGCAAATAAAAACACACTGGTCCAAATGTTTGTGAATAAAGGGGCTGCAGCTCCCAACACTGAGGTGGGGCTTATTCACAAGACTGCACACCCGTGTCTTTGCTCCAGAGACTATACCAGCACAGCTACGTTGGCGTAGCTACGTCTCCATAACCCTATATGGCAAACGTGGCCTACACCATTGGAAGGGGTTTTTCCATCAGTGTAGGAACACCATCTCCCTGAACGAAGGCAGCTACTTCTGTGCAAGCATTCTTCTGTGGACATAGCTGCCTCTGCCCTAGGGGCAAGGTCAGCATTGCTCTGTCAATCAGGGCTGTGTTTTGTCACCTCCCTGACTGATGTAGTTTTGTCAACCTAAATTTTAATGTAGACCAGTCCTGTGACTATTTTTTTTTTTTTTACTGTGCTCTCCCAGCTCTAGGCAAAAAAATTTCTCCAAGGCAGATTGGCTGCAGGGACCGTCAAGGGATCCCACGCACAGATTATCCTTCAGGCTCAGATCAGGGTACTCGATCCTGTGAGTCTCTACCTCGTTTAGGCTAATCCATGAGCGTACAGCTCACAAGAATTACAGTTGATACCTGGAATCAACAGACTTGATTCCTGCCTTCAGCAGGCCTCTGCACCAAATCCTTTCCCTCCATTCTCTCTGCAACCAGCAAGTACACAACTGTCAGCAGGCTGCACTGAAATCAACCATCCCACACCATCGTCTGCCTAGGGGAGGAAAGAATAAATCATCTTGTGCCTGTGTCTGAGGGATTTTGATCATCTTTTCTTCTGTTGGCGGGTTCTGTCCTGTGGATGGATTCAAACAGACCTTCTTCTGCCCAGTCACCACGCGCATAGAATCATAGAATATCAGGGTTGGAAGGGACCTCAGGAGGTCATCTAGTCCAACCCCCTGCTCAAAGCAGGACCAATCCCCATGCATTCTGAGTTCTGCCACTGACGAGCCGATGACAAATTCCAGCATCCTGAGGATGCCGTTGGGCCCCACATAAGTCCCATAAAGTGAATTGGCATGGGAGAGAGCCATTGCCCAGACACGCTAGCTATGGGGAGGTACCTAATGCATTTGTGAGTGGAGAGGCTAATAGTCTGGGCTCCATTACAAGCAATGAGTGAAAGAAAGAGTCTAGCAGTCTGTGTGCATCTGCCTGCCCTCGCTGCTCTGAAGCATGGTCCCTCCATGCACCGTGGAAAGGGTCACAACTTGCTCTTTGGGCTTAATTGACAATGGGGCAACACAGTCCAGTGCAAACTTTCTCCCCAAGCTGGGCTGCTCCTCAGGTTCCAAGCTCAGCCCATTCCCCAGATCCTCTCTCTCTCAGACCCAAGAGTCCACTGTCACAACAGCCTCACTTCCTCTCTTTTAATTCCCTACCACTGGGGGCTCGCTATGACTGTCAGAAATTGCAGAGTGGTTGGGTCCCTTTCTCCATGGCAGATCATTAAGCCTTTCCTCCCCTGGCTCATCCCTCTCCCCCACCCCCATCTCACGGACAAGCTGGTGCCAGAGGACAAGCAAATGTCAGTTTGATGTAGTAAGTTGCTTCTGAGCATGGGGCAGCATCTGAAATAGTTTTGAAGGGAAAAAATAAACCCATCTCTAGGGATTACAACAAATTGCTGTCTACTTCCCAAAGGCTGCTATGAAACACTTGAAAAAGTGACCTCATTAATTAGTGAAATGGGTTAACACTCTCTCTGCATACTTTAGTTAATTGCTGTTCTATCATTCTTGGAGAATTCTTAAAGCCGCCTTGATTATTCAGGGCTTTGTGAAATCAAGAAAGTAATAAACCATGTATGCTTAAAAAAGTGATTAAAAAGATAAATACACAGGACACAATTCCTTCTGCAGCCTGATTAGCAGCTGAGAGCAAGCCCTGGGTAAATACGTTGTAATGGCCTTCTCTAATTGAAATGGGTAATTGTCTCATAATTTTATTTTAATCACTAAACCAGGTACAAAGTATTTCCAAACAGAAATCATCTTGAATCGCAGTAACATGCTCCAAGTTGTCACAGGATTCTTGGTGTCTCTCCCTTGGAATGACAGTAACTGCTGTAGGGGCTATGGGGGGGGGCCTTGATGAGGGGGGGGATAGACAATCCCCCTGATCTCCCTGATGCTCAGGGTGGAGTGGGGATGGTTGTAGGGAGCACAGATTGAGGGTGCAGAAGGAAGCAGTGGAAAATTTGGGGGCAGATAATGCCCCTATGCTCGGTGGTGGATAGGGTGACCAGATAGCAAATGTGAAAAATCGGGACGGAGGGTGTGGGGTAATAGGAGCCTATATAAGAAAAAGACCTAAAAATCAGGACTGTTCCTATAAAATCTGGACATCTGGTCACCCTAGTGGTGGGAGGCATACTTAACAGAAGTTCCCTGTTGCAGGAGCTCCTGAGCTTCTTAACTGGGGTTCCCCTCTGGCAAAAGAGCAAAATTTCCAGCATCATTTAGTATCAGCTCTGTCTCCATATTGATTGAGTTCTTCTACAACACTGGGACAGAGCTGTCCCTAGAGGGGCCAGAGCAGAACTGCCATCTGAACCCACTCCTCTTCCTTCAAGACCTACCTCTTCCCATCTCTCCAGCTTCCTGCTCTCCCTCTATCTTCCAGACCCGTGTTTCTCTGCGAGAGCAATGGTATTTCACCTCTCTGCTTTGCTCATCACACATTGCTGTATCATCTGCAATAAACAGTGAGTCTGGAAAACCTTCTGTTGTAATCAATGCTCAAAACCTTCCACCGCCTTAACTTTCATGCTCTAAACCTCCTGCTGTACTTTTTTGCAACTTGAAAAGTCAAAAAAAAATCATTTGGGATTGAAGAAAAGGTTTCATTCAACCTAAAATTATTTTGAGTTTGAGAATTTTTATAATACTTTAAAATACAATGAAAGGAAATTTCTAGACAAAGATGTCGTTTTGAATTGAAAACTTGAAGCAGATTGTTTTGAAAATGTCCAAGTGAAATGTTTTGATTTTTTTTTCCTTTTTTGGGTTTATTTTCCTGGCTAAAAAAAATTGACAAAATTGACACAAATTTGCAAAGTTTTTGGGTGCTGCTGAATCTGCATTTTTGGCTTGAAAACAGTTTCAGCTGAAAAGTTTTCCCCTGCTGTATCAGTGCAACTGGGATACAGGGAAATTGGAAGTGTTTAAATTGAGATTGGATGTTTTTTCTAAAGGCTCTGCTCTAGATCAAACAGGGACTGTTTCAGGGAAGTTCTATGGCCTGTTTTATACAGGTCACACTAGCTGAGCACAGTGGTCTCGTCTGGCCTGAGTATCTAGGAAAGCATTATAAGCTGGTCTCTTTGGTTCATTCCATTCCCCTTGTGCTGCAGGCCCTGCAAACCTCCCCTGAACAGGAGAGTTCCCAGCAGACAGAGCCAGTGGAGAGGTGTGTGGGGGAGTCAGCAGAGCACCAAGCACTTCAGCAGTCCCCAGCTGACTTATGGTCCCTAGAGGATCATAGCCAGATGGCACAGTTTAGAGCAGTCCCCAGGCTGCTAAACAGTTCCAGGGCCAGGCAGAAAATCCAGGAGGCACAAAAGCCCCCACCCCTAGCTGTGCCCTGTGTAACCTGAACACAGAAGAGAACCTGACCTTTAATGTAAAAGTCACATTTAGGGTCTGTCTGCACTGCACCGAGATGTGACTGCAGCAGGGGCAGACCTACACGAGCCAGCTTTGATCTAGTTAGCTTGAATAGTAATAGCAGTGAAGCCGCAGCGCAGCAGCATGGAGCTAGCACAGGCTGGGCTGTACAGGCCCACCCAGGACTCTAGGTATGTGCTCAGGTAGCCTGTGCTGCCACCGCTTCACTCCTATTGCAATTCGAGCGGTCTAGATCAAAGCTAGCTTAGGGAGGTCTGCCCATGCTGCAGTCATAGCTCTGGTACCAGTGTAGACATTCCCTTAGAGACAAACAGCTGCAGCAACTTAACTCAAGCAGTCCCTCAAGAGCCAGGCAGCAGCAGATGGGCTCCTAGGGAGATCAGGAGGCCTTCCATGGCCATGCCTAGGAAAGCAAACCACTAGGAGGTGCTCCTGAGCTAAGAGAGCTGAAGGACGGGGTAGCCGCAATCCCTAACCAAGCTTTTGTCCTGGCTGCTCTCCACTTTTCTGTGCAGTAGGTTGGGTCTTACTGGCTGCCCCATTGCCCTCTGGGTGACGGGGACTCTGGAAATCCTCCAGTCCCATCACATGCCAATGCAGCTGTGGATCTCGTGTACCGACCATGCACCGTACCTGCCTCAGCTGTCACTGAAACCGGTCACATTCTTTTCCATCCAAAAACATCTAAGAAAACAATGTTCATTATGATTTTTCAGATTTTTGTTTCCTCTACATGAATTTTTCATTTCAGTTCATTTGGACACAAAAACAAACGTCTCTGTTCGATTTGATTCTAATCAAAATGAAACCTTTGAGTTTTTTCTCTCTTCCCCCTGCCCTTTTGCTCCTCTGGTAAAGGGGTGGGGGGAAGAAAAAAGGGCAAGAAAGGGGGGAAATAAACTCAAAATGAAAGCCAAGCATTTGTGATTCAAATCAAAGTGAAACAAAAATTATCCTTCATCGGAAAATTCCAAACTGTTCAACCAGAAGAAGGATGGCCTCATGGTTAGGGTACAGCCCGCAACTCCTGCTCCACTCAGCACTGCAGCACCTAAGTGACTTAGGAGCCTTAGGGCATGTCTACACTGCACACTAAGCCTGGGCTCTGACTCAGGTTCAGCCCTAAGCCTCCCTTCCGTCCACACACAAATCAGTGACTTGGGTCAGCAAGCCCTCAGGACCTGCGACCTAGGATTCTGCTAGTGGGGTGGGTCAGAGCCCCAGTCTCACTGTGACTCAGAGGTACTGGGACTCTGTCATAGTGCAGTGTGGGCCCAGGTCAAGCTGCAGATCCAAGTCAGAAGGTCTGCAGGGTGCAGTATAGACGTGTTAGCATGGCTGTGAGACCCGGGTCCAACAACCGTAAGCTCAGGTTTACAATGCAGTGTGGCTCTTCAAGTAGGGGCTTGGAAACACTGAGGGGTCCCTCAGGCCAGGTTCACAGTGCAGTGTAGACACACCTTTGGTCTCATTTTCAAAAGTGACAAGCATGTAGGCCTAAAACACTTAGGGACAAATATATAAAGGTATTTAGACACCTAACTCCCATTGATTTCACTGGGAAATGTCGGTCTCAGTGCCATAGTTCTCCCCCCATCTGCAGAATGGGGTACCCTCCCAGGGGTGTTGTGAGGATTGGGACAGCAACGAGTGAGAGGTGCTCAGAAGCTACGGGAACAGAGGTGACGTGAGCACCTAAAACAGAACAATGCACATCTCTGTATTATACGAAAAGACGTGTTCTGTAAAAAGCAAACAAACAAAACCACTCTTTTGCAACAAAAATATCTCACCCAGTTCGAGTCATTGCTGGTCAAGATGGTGTCAAACTGGGGCAATGGGAATTGCCTGAAAAATTCTCTTCCTACAGGGTCTGCCACTCGCTTTCTAGCCATACAAGATTCCGAGAAGTACACGGGGCCAAATTCCACCCTAGCTAATGGTGTTACGCAAGGGATGACGTGGCAGTGGCAGCTGGCCTGAGCCGTGACATTTGACTGCTACTAGCTGTAGTGCTTGTGGACAATCCATTCCGTGATCCATGCCGGTCTTTTAGAGTACTGAGTATAACAGCCGGGTCACGCTAATCCATCCCAGGTTTAGTTTTGACTGGCGAGAGTGCAGTTAGCTACACAAGGGGAAGTTGCAGGACATGTTCTGTGCGCTGCAGCAGTTAACCAGGGGTTTGTGGAATGGTCCTTTAAAGCTATATACTGCCTCTGTGTGATTCGTTCCAGAAGCTCCTAATCAGTTAGGACACAACACTGGGGATGAGGATCAACAAGAACCAGAAAACAAAACAAACAACAAAAGCAAAAACAAGTACGAGCGCTTTCAAGCTGTTGAACTTTTAGATTGTGAAACCCTGCCCATAGAAACAATGGTCTTCCTGCCATGCTGTAATCAGCATGTTGCAGCGATTGTGCCTTGATCTAGGAAGATGTGGGGTGGCAGCCATTCTGAGTGTGGCATATCCTCCAGACTGCATCAGAAAGCCTGAACGTGTCTGTCCTAAGTTAAAAAAGAAAAAAACATAAAAACTTAATGTAGACAGAACATTGCTAACCACGGTTTGTGACATCAAATCTATTAAGGGTCCATCTCATCTCCCGCAGCTGCACAATCCGCTTTGCTAGACTGTAGTCTTAATGTTAAAAAAGTGCTCCCGGAACTTCGCTGAATTTCCCAACCATGAATCTCATTCCACTCTGGGACCCAGAGGGGAACACTGGCCTGAAAGGTTCGAGAATCTATTTCTTGCGATGAAACATGCAATGCTTGCAGGGCCGGCTCCAGGGTTTTGGCTGCCCCAAGCAGCCAAAAAAAAAAAAAAAAAGCCGTGATCACGATCTGCGGCAGCAATTCGGCAGAAGGTCCTTCGCTCTGAGCGGGAGTGAGGGACTGTCCGCCAAATTGCCGCCGAATAGCTGGACCTGCCGCCCCTTTCCGGAGTGGCCGCCCCAAGCACCTGCTTGCCAAGCTGGTGCCTGGAGCCGGCTCTGAATGCTTGTACACTTTGCAGGAAGCGTGGTGCACCATATTCTTCAAAGATTGCCCCACAGTGGGGATGGTAAGGAGTAAGAGAAAGCAAAAACAGAACTCACGAGGCACTTCAGATCACATAAAAACATTGAATATGAACAATATACATTCTGGCAAGCACGTCAGCGAGAAGAGGAAAACATGGATGAGTATCATGCCAGCCTACATCACCTTGCAGGTTCATGTGAGTTCACAAATGTGGATCATGAGATAAAAGGGCAGATAATACAAGGATGTTCATCAGCTAAGCTGAGAAGTCAAATTCTCCAAGCCCCCAAATTACTTAGAATACTGGAGGCTGCTCGAGCGAATGAGATGTCAGAAACACGTGTTTAACAAACAGAGTAAAGAAACCTGGCAACAAGTGCAGAGACCACACATGCACTCCATGCTAAGATCTCAATCAGGAATCGAGTGTCACGTTCTCAAGACAGTATCCAACCCCGGGAAACTCAGGTTCCAGCCCCAAAGATGACAAATGTAAAATGCTACAAATGTGGAGACTCGTACCCACACCAATGTGATTGCCCAACAAAAGAGGTTCTGTCATAGCTGTGGAAAATGACACCATGATGCCAAAGTCTGTAGATCTACCGGTTCCCCACGAGTCAAGATAAATTTCCAGCAAAGGTATCGAGATCTAGTAAACACGCTTCAAGCTGACTCCTCCAAAGATGACAGCTCTTATGTCTTCAGAGGATTCCCCAAAAGAACAAAGTCATCTGAGCACATTGTTCAACCACAATGCCACATCATCATACACTGAACTTTGAATTGACACCAGTACATGTGAATGCAAAGTGTGTATGAGGCCAGACCACAGAAACTGCTTTTACAACCGATGGCAGTAAAAATATATGCCAATGGAAATCCAGGCCCACTGACAATGCGTGGTGTATTCTCGGCTCATTCTGTATTTAGGGACAGGTCTGTTACCAGTCCAACGTATGTGGTGATTCATGGCACAGATAGACTCATTAGTTATGCCACAGCAAATGAATTAGTACTGATTCTGATTATCCAAATGGTACTGCCTAACGGGCTAATTCAACTCCTCCAGTCTCATGAGGACATGTTCAAAGGAATAGGAAAGTTGAAGGAACAACAAATAAAATTGCACATTGATGAAATGGTTCAGCCCGTAGCTGACAGAAGAAGAATTAGTACACTGGAAGAGCTTGACATCACTGAAAAAGTGGAAGGTCCCACACCATGGATCTTCCCTAGAGCAGTCATCCAGAAACCAAAACTATCAGACAAAATCTGAATTTGCGTGGATATGCCTTAACCAATCAGGCTATCAAGCATGAGCGACACATCACCCACATTGTAGCTGGCAGTATTGTAGATCTGAATGGAGTGAAGTTCTTCTCCAAACTTGACCTCACAACAGGATAGTATCAACTTGAGCCCCACCTTGAGTCATGATACATAACAACCTTCATGACATATGTGGGTCTATGCTTCTATAAACAATTCAGTTTTGGCATTTCTTCAACCACAGAAATATTTCAAAACATCCTACATGAGATACTACCTGGAATCCCTGGAGTTCTTAAGGTGAGTGATGACGCGTTAGTATAGGTCACCATGTCTAAAGAACATGACACTCGACTAGCAGCTATTTTTGAATGACTGCAGGTTCAGAAGCTCACGTTAAACCCAGCCAAATGTGAATACAGTAAATCCACATTAGAATTTCTTGGATACACATTCTCCAAAGATGGAGTCTCAGCAGACCACTAAGAAAGTGAAGGACATACACAATGCCCCTGTGCCCACAAACCCCACAGAAGTTCATAGGCTGCTAGGGCTTGCAAATTACGGTGGCAGGTTCATTCTGAGGTTAGCCACTACCACACAGCCTCTTACCAGAAAAGATCAAATATGAATTTGGTGAGATGAACATCAAAATGCATGTGAGGGATTAAAGAAATCCCTTTCCAGTGATGTAGTCATGTCATGTATTGATTCCAGGAAGAGAACTGAACTTTTAGTAGATGCCTGCCCTGTTAGATTAGGAGCAGTCTTCACACAGGTTGATCAATGCAGCTAAATATACACCAATACTTATGCCAGCAAGGGTCTTTCACCCACTGCACAGCGATACCCTCAGACAAAAAGAGATGCTCTTGCTGTAACATGGGAGTGCTCCCCAGTGATACATACATTGATGTCATTTCATGATTCTGAGTGATCACAAACCCCTTGAACCTGTGTTCAACAATCCCTTTTTTTCGCCCACCATTGAGCGGTGGATGCTCAAACTACAAGATTATGACTACAAAGTTATCTATTGGCCTGGAAAGCATAACCCTGCTGACTACTTCTCTAGTCACTCTATTCCCAAAAAGCTAACAATCACAACGCTACAGAGAAAAAAGAAGTGCATGCAAACTTCCTCCTCTCCACACTATTCCTAAAGCTCTTTTGTTACAACAAATAAAAACAGCCACCGAGTCTGACACTCCAAATGGTCATCAAAACCATTCAAAGCGGTTAATGGAAAGAATTTCTGTGTTGCCTACAATATTTGACTTGTGAAACACAAGTGTTCTACAATCATTTGCCCATGTTAAAAGTGCACTTACCATCATGGAGGATGACCTCTTATTCAGAGATACAAGACTTGTTATTCATTGTCCATTGTGGGATCACACAATTGATTTGGCTCACAACGGTCGCCAGGGACTGGTAAAAACAAAATCCCTGCTCAGATTAAAAGTCTGGCTCCCTAGGATTGATTTGCATTAAATCCATCAGAATAGATCAGGCAGCAGTTCTGGAAAATAACACTTCTTCACTACATGTATTTCCTCTGTTCATGTCTCCCTGGATGGACGTGAGCATGGATTTTTGTGATTCCCCCTAATGGAAAACATTTACTGGTTGGTATAGACAACTATTCTCATTACCCAGAAGTTGAAATGCTCTGCACTACTTCTGCCAAAGCTGTTATACCCAAACTAGACAAGATTTTGTTAGCCCGTGGCATAGCCACTGTTATTTAAACTGACAATTGTCCTCCCTTTTAAGGGTCACATTTTGGCCAATTTGAAGAGTGTCACACAGTCTGAAGTGGCTCGCAACTGAGAGTGCCAGTTGCAGGTCAGACTGTCAGAAAACAGGGTGGACACCCCAAACTGGAAGTGTGTATTAGAAAGCTTATTTTTTCACTGTCCCACTTCCCTGGTCCTTCTCGCATGAACAGAGAGCAACAATACCCGAAGTCGGAAGGTGCAAACAATTCAATGTTTATTGGGGTGAACTTTCAGCAAGCTTAAATTCAAGTTTCTTTTTCCTTATTTTCGAATCCCAATTTACTTCCTGTTTGCCCCTATTTTATATAGTAATATTTTAGCTATACCTTAACCAATCATTCTAATAAAATTTACCTAACCAATCCTAGCTAACCAATTATATCCCACCACCTTAATTAGTTTACACCATCTATCTAGTTTACTATCCATCACTCTGTCATCTTGACCTTATCCTTAAGATGGGTCAGTATGTTCCTGTTATCTTTGGGGAATGTGTTTATCGGGGTGTTCTGGTACCACCCTTTTGGAATGTGCTTGCGTGAGTGTTTTGTGCGTAGTACCTCTTAGGAATATGTGTTTTTGCAATATCAGCCCTATGCTTGCATAATTCTGTGAGCAGGACCTTCCTCTTGCTCACAACTTAACTTTGCTTTATATCCACAAGGTTTTGACTACTTTATCCCAGGCCTGTGATACAAGGCCTTATGTTTCAGGCCCTCTTCATACTACAGGTGGCACCCAGATACATCAGGGGCAATACATAACTTGTTTGTACTGGTGTATAAAAAGATCTCTCAGAGGGAGTGTCTTTGTCTGGCCTAGAGGGGAACGGAACATCCTACTGTTCACTGAGCTGGTCCATTGTAACAGGCATACATGTGTTATGTAGCATCTCCAGGATACTAGGACAGTGCCTCGTTGACAATAAACCTGGTTGGGTGCCTTTGCTAAAAGCCTAGTCTGTGGATTTATTGGAGAGTGTTGGGGACAACTTCCTGGTGCAAGTGCTGGAGGAACCAACTAGGGACCGTGCTCCTTTTGACCTGCTGCTCACAATCAGAGAAGAATTGGTAGGGGAAGTGGGTGGCAACCTGGCAGCTGTGACCATGAGATGGTCAAGCTCAGAATCCTGACAAAAGGAAAAAAGGAGAGCAGCAAAATACGGACCCTGGACGTCAGAAAAGCAGACTTTGACTCCCTCAGGGAAGTGAAGGGCAGGATCCCCAGGGAGGCTAATATAAGGAGGAAAGGAGTCCAGGAGAGCTGGATGTATTTTAAAGAAACCATATTGAGGGTGCAGGAACAAATCATCCTGATGTGCACAAAGAATAGCAAATATGGCAGGCGACCAGCTTGGCTTAACAAAGAAATCTTCATTGAGCTTAAACACAAAAAGGAAGCTTACAAGAAGCGGAAACGTGGGCAGATGACTAGGGAGGAGTATAAAAATATTGCTTGAGCATGCAGGGACGTAATCAGGAAGGCCAAAGCACAACTGGAGTTGCAGCTAGCAAGGAATGTGAAGAGTAACAAGAAGGGTTTCTACAGGTATGTTAGCAAAAAGAAAGTCAGGGAAAGTGTGGGACCCTTACTGAATGGGGGAGGCAACCTAGTGATAGATTATGTGGAAAAAGCTGAAGTACTCAATGCTTTTTTTGCCTCAGTCTTCACAGACAAGATCAGCTTCCAGACTGCTGCACTGGGCAGCAGAGTATGGGGAGGAGATGAGCAGCCCTCAGTGGTGAAAGAACAGATTAAGGACTATTTAGAAAAGCTGGACATACACAGGTCCCTGGACAAGATCTAAAGCATCCAAGGTGTGATGGGTTGGATCACAGAAAACCCCCTTGGGGCTGCCAACCGATGTGCCAAGACTACTCCTGCCCCTGCTTTCCTGCCCTGGCAGCTTAGGACTTCAGTGCCCTGCCTGGTTTGAGCCAGATCCGCTAGCCTGCTGCAAACCCAGACCCAGGGTCTGAACCCCGTCCCCTAAGAGCTGTAGGCTTAACTGAAAATAACTTACAGAAGTGTTCCTGTCTTTAACATTCAGCTGTCCAACTTCCAATGGGGTCCAAACCCCAAATAAATCCATTTTACCCTGTATAAAGCTTATACAGGGTAAACTCATAACTTGTTCGCCCTCTATAACACTTAGAGAGAGAGATGCACAGCTGTTCCCCCCCCCCCAGGTATTAATACATACTCTGGGTTAATTAATTAGCAAAAAGTGATTTTATTAACTACAAAAAGTAGGATTTAAGTGGTTCCAAGTAATAACAGAGAAAAAAGTAAATTACCAAACAAAATAAAATAAAACAAAACACGCAAATCTAAACCTAATACAGTAAGAAAGTGATTACAGATGAAAATCTCACCCTCAGAGATGTTCCAATAAGCTTCTTTTACAGACTAGCCTCCTTCTAGTCAGGGTCCAGCAATCACTCACACCCCTCTGGTTGCTGTCCTTTGTTCCAGTTTCTTTCAGGTATCCTTTGGGGGTGGAGAGGCTGTCTCTTGAGCCAGCTGAAGACAAAATGGAGGGGTATCCCAGGGGCTTAAATAGACTTTCTCTTGTGGTGAGACCCCTTCCTTCCCCTGTGTAGAATCCCAGCTACAAGATGGAGTTTTGGAGTCACATGGACAAGTCACATGTCCATGCATGACTCAGAACTTTACAGGTGGCAGCCATTGTTCACATGCTACCTTGAACGTTCTCAGGTAGACTTCTTATGTGGATTGGAGTCTTCCAAGATCCATTGTCTGTTAAGTGTTTCTTGATTGGGCACTTAACTTGCAAATTCCTTTCTAAAGAAGCTGACCAAATGCCTTACTAAGGCTACTTAAAATCAAACAAGTACACAGCCAATATTCATAACTTCTAATACAAAAATGATACATGCATACAAATACGATAAATATATTCAGTAGATCATAACCTTTGCAGAGATATGTTACATGGCATATGTAGCATAAAACATACTCCAGTTATGTCATATTTACATTCATAAGCATATTTCCATAAAGCATTATGGGGTGCAACATCACACAAGGGTGCTGAGGGAGTTGGCTCATGTGATTTCAGAGCCATTGGACATTATCTTTGAAAACTCGTGGCAATTGGAGGAGGTCCTGGACAATTGCAAAAAGGCAAATATAGTGCCCATCTTTTAAAAAGGGAAGAAGAAGAATCCGGGGAACTAGAGACCGGTCAGCCTCACTTCAGTCCCTGGAAAAATCATGGAGCAGGTCCTCAAGGAATCCATTTTGAAGCACTTTGGAGGAGAGGAAGGTGATCAGGAATTGTCTTCTATGATGAGATAACTGGCTTTGTGGATATGGGGAAAGCGGTGGACGTGATATACCTTGACTTTAGCAAAGCTTTTGATACCGTCTCCCACAGTATTCTTGCCAGCAAGTTGAAAAAGTATGGATTGGATGAATGGACTATAAGGGGGATAGAAAGCTGGCTAGATCATCAGGCTCAGTGGGTAGTGATCAATGGCTCGATGTCTAGTTGGCAGCCAGTATCAAGTAGAGTGTCCCAGGGGTCTGTCCTGGGGCCGGTTTTGTTCAACATCTTCATTAATGATCTGGATGATGGGATGGACTGCACCCTCAGCAAGTTTGTGGATGACACTAAGCTGGGGGGAGAGATAAATATGGTGGAGGGTAGGGATAGGGTCTAGAGTGACCTAGATAAATTGAAGGATTGGGCTAAAAGAAATCTGATAAGGTTCAGATGACCTCCTGAGGTCTCTCCCAACCCTAATATTCTATGATTCTATGATTCTATTGGGCAGTACAATTGAAGTCTGCTGCCTCTGCTGTCTGCACAGAGCTGGGAAAGCAAGCTGAAAGAACACACACACACACACACACAGCTAAACATCTAACAATGATAACCTCCCCCTTTGTTCTATTCTAATAGGTGAATTGGCCTATGCCTACTAGCCCACTTAATGTTTCTTTGAAATTCACACACTGGTGAATTGGCCTATGGCTCTGATTTGAGCCGGCAACCTGCTAGACAGCATCACATAGAGTATCTTGATTTCAGACACCATAAACTTACTCCACACTGACCACAAGCCAAAGGAGAAGTTGAGATGTTTATACAAACACCCAAGAACACACTACAAATTGCTGAAGCTGATGGATTGCACATGAAACAGGAGTTATTTCATTTCCTCCATAATTATCGAACCACCTTCCTGCCATGGCACCAGCAACTGTCCTATTTCGCACATAACCAAGAACAAAATTGCCACACATTGAGATAAGAGCCGATGTTGAATCTGTAAGTCAACATGGCAACAAAGCAAAGCTCGTCATAAAAAAATATGCTGACCAGCACAGACGTGCCAAGAGCACATCATTCAGTGTGGGAGGCGTAGTTCTGGTCAGAATCCTTTCAGCCTCACAACAAATTCTCCACACCTTTTTATCCTGAGCCTCGCAAGATCACAATGGTCAAAGGCACGATGGTCACTGCTCAGAGAGGATCCCATAAAGTCACTCTAAATGCCTCTCACATCAAACCACTTTGTAGCACTCATCATGTTCCCAATCCACAAGATGATGATGCCAACCTTACAGAGACTGAAGACCTGCACTCTCTCCAAGGCAAGTGAATCACCCTGTACTCCAGGGGGGAAAGTCACCATCTCCTGAAAAGAAGTAACCAGTACCCTCCAGTGCATTTGCAGAACTATCTAGCTTAAGTGACTATGGTTTTGTGGATGAGTTGATCCATCATCAAACGTTGGACATCGCTGCAGTTATTCTATGCCTGTTGTGTTTTATTTATAAGGTGTAAGTATTTCCAAGTGGTGAATTTAATAACTGTTGTTAATTTAAAGTTTGTGGGGGAAAAGGAGGGATGCAGTGTTTATGGAGAATCCATTCTGAGACCCGTGCTGGGCTTTTAGGGTACGTCTACACAGCAATTAAACACCCACAGCTGGCCCATGTCAACTGACTTGGGCTTGCAGGGCTTGGGCTGTGGGACTGTAAAATTACAGTGTAGATGTTCAGGCTCGGGCTGGAGCCTGGGCTCTGGGACCCTGCTACAGAGCCCAAATGTCTACACAGCAATTTTTAGTCCTGCAGTCTGACCCCTGTGAGCCTGAGTCAGGTGACTGGGCCAGCCATGGCTGTGCTGCAGGTCATTTATTCCAATGTAGATGGACCCACAGAGTCCCAAGTATAGCAGCCGGGTCACTTTAGTCCATCCCAGGTTTGGGTTTTGACTGGCAAGAGTGCAGCTAGCTACAAAGGGAGAAGTAGCACACTGTGTTCTGTGAGCTGCAGCATTAAACCAGAGGTCTGTGGAATCTGACTTTACAACTATGTACTATACGTGTGTGCTTCATTCCAAAAACTCCTAATCAGTTAGCATCATAGAAGATTAGGGTTGGAAGAGACCTCAGGAGGTCATCTAGTCCAACCCCTTGCTCAAAGCAGGACCAACCCCAACTAAATCATCCCAGCTAGGGCTTTGTCAAGCCGTGCCTTAAAAACCTCTAAGGAAGGAGAGTATCAGAGGGGTAGCCGTGTTAGTCTGGATCTGTAGAAAGCAACAAAGAGTCCTTTGGCACCTTATAGACTAACAGATGTATTGGAGCATAAGCTTTCGTGGGTGAATACCCACTTCGTCAGACGCATGATTCCACCACCTCCCTAGGTAACCCATTCCAGTGCTTCACCACCCTCCTAGTGAAATAGTGTTTCCTAATATCCAACCTAGACCTCCCACACTGCAACTTGAGACCATTGCTCCTTGTTCTGTCATCTGCCACCACTGAGAACAGCCGAGCTCCATCCTCTTTGGAACCCCCTTCAGGTAGTTGAAGGCTGCTATCAAATACCTCCTCACTCTTCTTTTCTGAAGGCCCAGTTCCCTCAGCCTCTCCTCATAAGTCATGTGCCCTAGCCCTCTAATCATTTTTGTTGCCCTCCGCTGAACTCTCTCCAATTTGTCCACATCCTTTCCATAGTGGGGGGCCCAAAACTGGACGCAATACTCCAATGTGGCCTCACCAGTGCCAAATAGAGGGGAATAATCACTTCCCTCAATCTGCTGGCAATGCTCCTACTAATGCAGCTCAGTATGCCAGTAGCCTTCTTGGCCACAAGGGCACACTGTTGATTCATATCCAGTTTCTCGTCCACTGTAACCCGTAGGTCCTTTTCTGCAGAACTGCTGCCTAGCCACTCGGTCCCCAGTCTGTAGCAGTGCATGGGATTCTTCCGTCCTAAGTGCAGGACTCTGCACTTGTCCTTGTTGAAAAACGCTCATTTTTCATTCACTGCAAACCCTCTTCAGAAAAACATCATGCCGGTGCTGTGGCGCTGGGAAATGCTTCCCTGCTCAGTCAGCCCTCCCAACCCTCAGCACTCCGTGGCTTGATTACTTTTGACCCTCCACCCTTGGGATTTTTTGTGGCGATGACTGTGGTTTTCTCAAATAAATTGATCTGTTGGAGCCCAAACAGCTTTCTACCTTCCTCCCTAACCTTTGCTCTCATTGTCATTCCCTCTAAGTATTTTGCTGTCAGGCAGTCTAATGATAAAGGCTATTGAGTCAGAATGAGTATCTATTTTACAATGAATATATTGTCTGGGGATAACAGCGTGCCGTGCAGTGAGCTTGCTAGGGCAGGTGTTTATTTAAAGAAACCACTAGCACAGGGCATGGGCTGCCTCAGGGAATAGCATATGAGAGACAGTGCGTACACCCCATGGGACAGTGGTTCAAGCCCAGTACAGGTGAGCTTCTAGCATGGTCCAATGGAAGGATGGTCCAATGGCTAAAGCACTAGCCTGGGAACCAGGAAACCTGGGTTCAAGTTCCTGCTCTTCCACAGACTTCCGCTGTCATCTTAGAGTTAGACAAGTCACTTACCTTCTATGTGCCTCAGTTTCCCATCTGTCCTTTGGGGGCTTCCCTGCCTCCCAGGGAAGGGTTAAAGCGTGTAAGGTGCTCAGATTCTGTGATGGGGGCCAGATAAGTAGCTTTGATAGATATTGCCTGGGGGACAACCGTCTCGCCAAGTTCCCAACAGAGCTGTGATCAAAAAGCAGTCTCAGGCCATGAAGATCAAACTCCCCATCACCAGTGGAAATGAATCCTCCAGTGTGGGGGAAGCCAGACTGCACCAGCTCAAAGAGTGTCATATTTCAGTCCTGGCACCTCCCATCAGCCCTGAACAAACAGCACAGATTGAGCTGAGCCTGCCAGGACTCGGTGATGGGGAGAGTGTGGCCACCAGCAGCACGTGGCAGGGGATCATACTAGGGGGCTGGGTTCCAAAGCCACAACCACTCAGAGCAGGGTTTTGTTTGACTCAAACCCCAGCCCTGGAGGGAAATGGAGAAAAGGGTCTAATTTCGGTCCATTTCTAACAGCAACAAACTAAAATCTGAGGCACATACCCCAGGCTCCTGCCCATCAACTAGCTTCATCCAAATATTCCTGGTGATCAGCTGAAGACTGGCCACACCCCAGCTAGCAGCTCCTCAGGGCAGGGACAGTCCTTTTGTTAAGTGTTTGTACAGTGCCTAGCACAGTGGGGCCCTGAATACAATGGAGCCCCTTGGCGCTACCACAGTACAAGTAATAATACCAACGGGGCCACTGGGATCCCCACCCGGCCCTGACCAGCTAGGCCTCTGGCATGTGGGCTCCCAAGCATCCGCTTCTTCTGCACTGGGAGGTCCCCACCCTGGGATCCTGCCTGAGTCCCACCCCCTCCCTTCCCCCCTTTCTGTCCTTTGTTCTCTGTACACGCCCCCTTTGAGCCAGAGCCGGCTCCCACTGGCTCAAGTTGAGCTTTTCCATTGGCTCCAATGGGAACAGAATCAGGCCCTATATGTGAAAGCAGAGAGCAAGGAAATGTGCTGCTGTGATCGATCAAGCAGGGAGGTACAGCTCCCATGGGGCTGAGAGCTCTCCCCAGCTGGGGGGGGGAGTGGGGAATCTGTGACTCCCCGCTGTGCTGTGCAGTTCCTGCTATGGAAAAAACCCTCCCTCTGGGGCTTTGCAGCCTCCCTATGGACCAGCCCTGAGAGCTGGAGGGGCAGATGGAGTGGCCCCCTGGGAAAGGAGGGGGCAGAGAAGCCAAACTGGGAGAGTCAGGTTAGAATCTGGGAAAATATTTAGAGAGGACTGGGAGGCAGAGGACACACCCGAGGAGACACCCCGCACTAGTTCTCACCCACCCAGCACGCTAACAATAGCACAGCCAGAAGCAGCATGGGCTAGCTGCCCTGCACACAAACCCACCCAGACCTCACAGGTACATACTCGGGGAGTAGCTTGTGCCACCGCTGCCCATGCTGCCTGGCTACCCTGCTATTTTTAATAATAATAATATATGGAGATATCCTATCTCCTAGAACTGGAAGGGACCCTGAAAGGTCATCGAGTCCAGCCCCCTGCCTTCACTAGCAGGACCAAGTACTGATTTTGCCCCAGATCCCTAAGTGGCCCCCTCAAGGATTGAACTTACAACCCTGGATTTAGCAGGCCAATGCTCAAACTACTGTGATGAAAGCTAGCCCTCACCTGTCTCCTTGAGCTGGGACTCACCCTCCCAGCTCCAAATGTAGCTAAATTCAGCACTCTTTCTCTGGGGGGCTTGTCAGCCTTCAGGCCGGGAAGTTTCAGGGATTGTTCTTAGCCCTGTCCTGGTTTAGAAAGTGATATTTAAAAAGCCCTTCTGGGCAGGCCGCCCTGTTGTCCATGGCACGATCCATCATAGAATATCAGGGGTGGAAGGGACCTCAGGAGATTATCTAGTCCAGCCCCCTGCTCAAAACAGGACCAATCCCCAGACAGATTTTTGCCCCAGATCCCTAAATGGTCCCCTTAAGGATTGAACTCACAACCCTGGGTTTAGCAGGCCAATACTCAAACCACTGAGCTATCCCTCCCCCAAATCATAGAGCTTTCCTCACCGATGGGCCCTGATACTCCCCATCCTCGCAGACTGCCCCAAAGGACTGGAACTGGAGCTAGGTGTCAACATCTCCCGAGTGGCCAAGGACAGGAGAACCTGGAGCAAGCTGCTGGCTCATTCTCAGTCCACTGCAAGGAGAACAGGGGTGTAACAGCCAGCCCCTAAGCAAGCAGGGGAACTAGGGAATCAGAGCAGCAAACTGGGGAGTTTTGTGACAGAGTGCTCCAGGGGAAGGAGGAGCAGCTTCGTGACCCTGGGATTGCGTTCGTCTGTTCGTTGTGTGCTTGCTTGACTGCAGTTTATAGCGTGGTCTGATGTGGCAGCTGTGTGATGAGCCAGCTGAGCGCTTCCTAATGAGGCTCTAGCCCAATATCCTCCAATCTCTCACCCCTTGAGGGTCCCTTGGCAAGGGTCGCGGAGGCTAACTCAGGGAGAAGAGGATTTAATAAGCCAGCTCCTAAACAACCAAGGGAGTTTAGAGCGGGAGAGGCAGATACACCTAACAAACATACTCTAAACTTAGGCCAATAACCTCACCCAAAAATCCAAACCAAAACAAACCCAAACCCTTCAGGAGTAAAGAGAATGCAGGCAGAAGTTCAGCAGCGGGGGCGGGGGTGGGGGCTATCCAGTTTATTGCACTGAATGCAGCATGTATGATTCTCTGCCTTGTGGCCAGGTGGTACATGTGTACATTCAGTGCAAGCAGCTCATGGCCCACAGAGACCAAGTACGGGCTCTTGAGACCAGAGTGGCTGAACTGGAGGAGCTAAAGGAGACAGAGAGGTACATAGAGGAGGCATTCTGGAACACAGTAGAGTGGTCTCACCCCGCATTTGACAGCTTCTGTGCTGTTGAGGAGGATGAAAGTCTTGGAGAAGGAGAACATCAAACTGGAGCAGAGAGAAACAATCCAATAGCTGGGACCCTGCTTCCAGATGATGTCATGATGTCCTTTTCCACTGAGAATACCCCAGTTATTAGGAAGAGACAGATAGTAGTAATGGGGGATTTGATTATTAGAAATATAGGTAGCTGGGTTTATGATGACCGGGAGAACCGCATGGTGAATTGCCTAGCAGGTGTGAACGTTGCAGACCTCTCAAGAGACCTAGGTAGATTTATGTGTAGTGCTGTGGAGGAACCAGCTGTTGTGGTACCTGTAGATACCAGTGACATAGGAAAAGGTAGGAGAGAGGTCCTGGAGGCCAAATTTAAGCTGCTAGGTAAGAAATTAAAGTCCAGGACTTCCATGGTAGTGTGGAAGAAAACAGAGTCTTCACTCTCAGGTTGGTTGCAACAAGTCAGAGACAGTTTATTTTCCTGACACTTGCAAGGGGAGAGTACACATGGGCAGGGGTTCCCCCCCACCCCAGGCAGGTCTCCGTTAGATAAACAATTAGGGCAAGCATTTATAACCAGACAATAATGATCAACAACCGCATCTTGTTTATACATATTCCTTCTGATATTTTACTTTTCTCAGCAGTTCTTGCTACAGTCTGTATTACATTCTTATCTAACACAAGGTCGAAAAAACAGTATATCTTACAGTTTTTTTTGTTCCACTCGCTTCCCACTTGCCCAGGCCCTGCCTGAAATCTCGCGTTATTAGAGCTAGTGTTAGCCTGACTCTTACTTTATTCCTAAAAGTTAAGATATCTGCATTCAAATTCCCTTTATCCTTTTCTCTGCTTCCACAGTAGCATTCTCTGAAATGTTTCCAGTACCACACAAAAGGCCAGTTAGACCGGCAGAACTGCAGACTCTCAATGCATGGATGGTGATGGGAGGAGACTTTTAGATTTATTAGGAACTGGGAAACCTTTTGGAAAAGGAGAAACCTATACAGGAGGACAGGCTCCACTTAAACCAAACATAACCAGATTGCTGGCATGTAAAATTAAAAAGGTTGTAGAAGATTTTTAAACTAGGGGCTGGGGAAAAGCTGACACAGAGAGAGGAGCACATGGTTCAGGAGGATGTATCCCTTAGGGATGAATTTACTAAGGGAGGAACTCTATATCCTAGTAAAGAAGAGAGGAAAAAAGTTGGTAAAGTACAAATAGGAACAGTCAAACGTAAGAGAGTCTCATTTAAATATAGCACATGAAGACAAGCAACTGAATAGCGACAAAATGTACAAGTGCCTATGTACAAATGCTAGAAGTCTAAATACTAAGATGGGTGAATGTGAATGCCTGGCATTAAATGAGGATATTGATATAACAGGGATACAGTAATACCAGGGTACAAAATATATAGGAATGAAAGTGTAGGGCACACTGGTAGGGGAGTAGAACTTTAAGAAAGCATAAGGTCCAATAAAGTAAAAATCTTAGATGAATCAAACAGAATCTCTATGGACAGAAATTCCATACTTGAACAATAAGAGTATAGCAGTAGGAATATATTACTGACCACCTGACTGTATGGGGATGGTTACTGTGAGATGCTCGGGGAGATTAGAGTGGCAACAAAGGCCAAAAATGCAATAATAATAGGGGATTTCAACTATCCTCATACTGACTGTATGTCACCTCAGGATGGGATGCAGAGATAACATTTGTAGACAGCATAAATGACTGCTTCTTGGAGCAGCTAGTCCTGGAACCCACAAGAGGAGAGACAATTCTTGATTTAGTCCTAAGTGGGCCACAGGGTGAATATAACTGAACCGCTTGGTAATAGTGACCATAATGTAAATTTAACATCCTTGTAAGGGGGAAATGCCAACCCACCACCATAGAATTTAACTTCAAAAAGGGGAACTACACAAAAATGAGGAAAATAAAGTTTTCCTAGTTAAATGGAAAATAAAAAGGAACAGTCATAAGGGTGAAATGCCTGCAGTCTGCATGGAGACTAGTTAAAAACACCATAACAGAGGCTCAAACTAAATGTGCAATGCTCCCCCTCCCAACCCAAATAAAAAACAGTAAGAGGACCGAAAAAATGCCATCATGGCTAAACAACAGAGTAAAACACTCAGAGGAAAAAAGGCATCCTTTAAAAATTGGAAGTTAAATCAGACTGAGGAAAATAGAAAGGAGCATAAACTCTGGCAAGTCAAGTGTAAAAATATAATAAAGCAGGCCAAAAAAGAATCTGAAGAGCAACTAGCTAAGGCACAAAGACTTACAGCAAAAATTGTTTTAAGTACATCAGACAGAGGACGCCTGCCAAACAGTCAATGGGACTACTGGACGATCAAGGTGCTGAAGGGTCACTCAAGGAAAACTAGGCCATTGCAGAGAACTTAAAATAAGTTTTTGCATCAGTCTTCACTCCAGAGGATATGGGGGAGATTCCGATACCTGAGCCAGTCTTTTTAGGTGACAAATCTAAGGAACTGTCCCAGATTGAGGTGTCAGTAGAGGAGGTTCTGGAACAAATTGATAAATTAAACAGTAACAAGTCACCAGGATCAGATGGGATTCACCCAAGAGTTCTGAAGGAACTCAAATATGAAATTACAGACCTACTTACAGTGGCATATAACCTATCACTTAAATCAGCCTCTGTACCTGATGATTAGAGGGTAGCTAATGAAAATCTTTATTTTTATAAAGGCTTCAGAGGTGACCCTAGCAATTACAGAATATAAGCCTATCTTCAGTACCAGGCAAATTGGTTGAAACCGTAGTAAAGAACAAAATAATCAGACACACATAGATGAACATGATACATTGGAGAAGAGTCAACAAGACTTTTGTAAAGGGAAATCATACCTCACCAATCTATTAGAATTCTCTTAGGGTGTCAACAAACAGGTGGACAAGGGTGATCCAGTGGACATAATGTACATGGACTTTCAGGAAGTCTTTGTTTAAGAGATTTTGCTGTGAGATATTGTCAAAGTAACCAGTCATGGGATAAGAAGGAAGATACTCTCATGGGTCAGTAACTGGTTGAGAGATAGGAAACAAAGGGTATGAATAAATGGTCAGTTTTCACAGTGGAGACAGGTAAATAGTGGTGTCCTCCAGGGATCTGTACAGGGACCAGTGCTGTTCAACATATTCAAAAAATAACTGGGAAAAAGGGTAAACAGTGAGGTAGCAAAGTTTGCAGATGATACTAAATTACTTAAAATAGTTAAGTCCAAAGCAAATGAAATTCAATGTTGATAAATGCAAAGTCATGCACGCTGGAAAATATAATCCCAACTACACATACAAAATGATGGGGTCTAAATTAGCCGTTACCACTCAAGAAAGAGATCTTGGAATCATCGTGGATAGTTCTCTGAAAATATCTGGTTAATATGTAGCGACAGTCAAAAAAGCTAACAATGTTAGGTACCATTAGGAAAGAGATAGATAACGAGACAGAAAATATCATAATGCCTCTATATAAATCCATGGTACGCCCACATCTTGAATACCGCATGCAATTCTGGTTGCCTAGGGCCAGCACAACCCATTAGGCGACCTAGGCGGTCATCTAGGGCACTACAATTTGGGGGGCAGTATTTCGGGGGCGGCATTTCGGAGTGGGACCTTCCGCCGCCTAGGGCGGCAGAAAAGCTGGTGGCGCTCCTGTGGTCACCCCATCTCAAAAAAGATATATTAGAATTGGAAAAATTACAGAAAATTGCAACATAACACATGAACCAGGGGTCAGCCAATGAAATTAATAGTCAGCAGGTTTAAAACAAACAAAAGGAAGTACTTCACACAATGCACAGTTATCCTGTGGAACTCAATGCCAGGGGATGTTGTGAAGGCCAAAAGTATAACTGGGTTCAAAAAAGAATTAGATAAATTCATGGAGGACAGGTCCATCAATGGCTATTAGCCAAGATGGTCAGGGATGCAACCCCACGCTCTGTGTGTCCCTAAACCTCTTCCTGCCAGAAGCTGGAACTGGATAACAGGGGATGGATCACTCAATAATTGCCCTGTTCTGTTCATTCCCTCTGAAGCATCTGGCATTGGCCACTGTTGGAAGACAGGATACGGGGCTAGATGGACCATTGGTCAGACCCAGTATGGCCGTTCTTATGTTCTCTGTTGCGTGTACAGCAGGGGAGAGGATATGCTGTTGTGGATATGTATCTTTATCATGGGGGAGGGGGCGGGCGCTGGATAAAGTTACACCACGGAGGTGAGCTAATTTGGCATGGCTCTTAGCTGAGATGCCCCGCTGTTTGACAGCAGCTGGGTCACTCCCCAATACCGCAGCAATGGGGGAAGAGTGGATGGCACAGATCCCAGCCAAGCACTTAGCAGCTCAGCTAATGGAGCCTTCCCAGAGGGAAAGTCCTCCTGAGGGGTACAGAGAGGGATTCTCCACTGGCCCCTGCGAGTCATTCACCCCCGCATTGGCCTGATGAAACTCCACCCAACATTGTCCTGGACTCTGGGCCTGGACTGGACTGTCTCTGTAACCTCTCCTGGTAGCAGCAGCAGCAGCCAGGTAACTGCGATGGTCTCCAGCTCGGTAGCCAGGCAAATAAAGGGCCTGGTTCTGCTCCTGTTTACATCCTTTCTGCACCCGTGTAACTCCACTGACACCCGTGCAGTCACTGTGGAATGCAGAATCCAGCCTAAAGCATCAGGCGGCAAAACATTTCAGCACAGACAAAAAGGTTCATTTTTGTCAGTCTCCCTTAGAAATGATTCAGGTTTTCATCAATAAATGGAACCCCCTGGAGACAAACCTCCCACCTGTAGGGCGCCTCCATGCAGCCAGGTGCGGCATTGCAAGGTCTTCTCAGGTTGGTGCCATTCTGGTTCCCCCACAATCTGTCAGGTTCCATGGCCTACCCCCCTGGCCAGCTCACCCAATCCATTCCCCTTCCAGACTGAACAGAAAAGTCCAAATACAGGAAACTCAAAATCAAAGGGCCTTCAAGCCCATCTCCCAACATCTATCTGGAACTTGCAGTTCTTGGCCTCTTGTACTCTAACACCTGTGCACCCCTCTTGGTCTGGGGCAGTGGTAGGGGAACCCTGGCCCCCCTCTCCTCTGGCTTCCAACCCAAGGAGCCAGTTTTAGGCTCTTTGATCCTTCTGCCACTTCCCTGAGCTGCTCCTACCTTCCCCAGGTCTCTGGACTGTGCTCTTCTGCCTAGACCTGTGGTTCCTCATGGCCTGTCCTGAGCCAGCTATGAAGGTGCTTTCTCAAAGACCACTCCCAGCCCTTCTCTATGACAGCAGGCTGTACAGTGAGCAGTTCCTCTGCCTCTCACCTTTCCAGTGGTCAGTACCTACCTCCTCCAGTCAGGAGCTCCCCCTTGTCCTGCGCTCAGGCTTTGCCATCTCCCTTCAGCTGCCCAGCCCTGCAACCTGCCTTCCACTCTGGAGGGCTTAGTAGGCAACCTTCTGCCAGCACCTGCCTTTATGCTGCTCCCCACTAAAATAAATATGTGGACATATACCTATCTCCTAGAACTGGAAGGGACCCCAAAAGGTCATTGAGTCCAGCCCCCTGCCTTCACTAGCAGGACCAAGTACTGATTTTGCCCCAGATCTCTAAGTGGCCCCCTCAAGGATTGAACTCACAATGCTGGGTTTAATCAGGCCAATGCGCAAACCACTGAGCTATCCCTCCCCCCTCAGAAAATATGGAACGCTTCACAAATTTGTGTGTCATCCTTGTGCAGGGGCCATGCTAATCTTCTCTGTATCATTCCAATTTTAGTATATGTGCTGCCGAAGCTTCCCAGTTGGTTGGGGGAGAGGGGAGCCTTGCCTCACCCTCTCTGTAAGGCGTCAGGCCTTTAAAGGTACAGTGGCCGGATTCCTTCCCCATCCATCAGTCATTCACAGGACCCTATGGTCTCTCTATATCTACTGGACCCTTCCACACTTTTAAAGGGCCATGCAGATGGCAGGTTGGGCTGGCCACTACATGCTACTGCCCACAAGGGCAGGCCATCCCATCCCACCCCAAAATTTCCTAAGGAAAATTATTTTTTTCCCATGAAAATATGAGCTTTGTCAAAAGGCCATTTTTTATCTAAAAATATTTTTGAGGAAAACATCCTCCAGCTCTAGGTCAGAGTGGTGCCACTGCTCTTGCTCACACTGTGTGTGTCACATGTGAACGCCTGTTGCCATTGAATCTCCCTAGCTAGGTGTCTCTGCCCCTTTCGTTTGGTGGGCTGTTCTCACGCACCTTCCAAACCACAGAGCGTCCCTGCAAACTGGCAAGTGTCTGGCCGCTTCACTCCAGCGTTACACCCGCCGGAAGGAAGGTTGAGGCTAGAGATGCCAGCTGCTATGTGCCAGTGATCTCCTGCCTATGTAACTACATCGGACACTCCATCTGTCTCTACCCATGAGCTAGAGGGGACTTTGATAGCTGTAGTCATGTACTGGGACTGATATACTCTGGGGTTGGCTGCCGTGCTAGTGGGTGACATAAGCACTTATACCTGGGCAAGTTTGATAGTCCACCCAGGGCACCATAGCTAAACACGAAGTGACCTTCCCAAAAGTGACCACTGACCTGGGGTGCTTGGCTGGGGGCACCCACACGTCTCAGGTTAGACACCCCAAATCAGTGGCCACTTTTGAAAACACGGGCCTTAGCCAGTGTATCACAGCACAACGGGGCCAGATTTTCACAGGGTTATGCGCACACACCCCTTCCCACTCACAAAGCAGCATTTGCACATGCAGACTGGGTATCCAGGCATGCAGCTGTCCACTGAGCATGTGCAAACATTTGTATGTGTGTGCAAAGGCAGGTCCTGATCTGCTGGAACCCTCAGCTCTATGCAAATCCACAGCACTGGCTGCCATGTGAATTTGCACAAGCTATGGAATCTAAGGAACCTCAGGCGCAGGGCAGAAACCCATTGCACAAGCCAGTTGGTCTAAACAGAGGCTGAAACTGACAATGAAACAAACAAGGAGCTCTTGCTGCCTTTCCCTTCTCTAGCTCGTCATGTTGGTGATTAGCAGAAAAATCACATGGCTCAGAACAGTTCCTGCCCTCATTACTTCAGGAGGATGCAGAGCCCATTTTTATTGCATCCTTGCCTAGGCTGAGCCATTGAAGCTCCAGGATCAAACCACATCCATCTTCTTTGTTCTAGGCCTTCGCTCTGTGCAGATTCCTGTCTGAAGTGCCCAGGGAACAGTGGCTCACGAGAGCCCAGGGCTCTGCCTGGCCCACGGAGCAGGGGCCTGCCGTAGAAGGGCAAATAAAACAAACTTTTAATGTTTCAGTTGAACAAGAAACCGATGGAACAGCTAAGACGATGAGAGAGAAGAGCCATACCCTGGTGTGTGAGGTCAGTCCCTCAGCCATACTCCACTGGACTCAACAGGCCAGATCCCCCACTGGCGTCAATCAGTGCCGTTCTGTTAGAGTCAATAGGTCAGATCCCCCGTAGGTGTAAATTGGCATCACTACACTGGAGGTAATGTACCCAGATTCACACCAGTTGAGCTCTGGCCCTTGCCTTTCCAGGAGGGTTTCCAAAGGTTGTTGATCAACTAACTTAAAAAGACCCTCCCAAAGCCAATTCTGTACCCTCCCGGGTCTGTGATCTATTGCTCTGGGTCTGCCCTCTCTCATGTTTGTTGCTAGATGTTGGCTGCATGTGTTCCCTCTGTATGCTGTCCCAGCTCTGCGCAGATAGCTGGCGCAGCAGACCTCAAGTGAACTACCCAATGATCACAAGATCCGTTAAGGGACGAAGGCACCAGCCAAGTTTATTGTCAACGAAGCACGGTAATAGCACCTGGCAGACTCTACAAGGATACTAAGGCATGTATGCCCTTGACAATGGATGCAGCTCAGTGGTTGGTGGGACTTTCCATTCTTCCCTTGGCTGGACAAAGACACGCCCTCTGAAATATCTCTTTATACACCTATATAACCAAATTACATATTTCCCCTCTGATGTATTTAGGTGCCACCCTCTGATGTATCTAGGTGCCACCCATCACCTTATACATGTTGGGTCAATCAAAACATCTCTACCCATCACCCTGTCATCCTGACCTTATCTTTAAGATGGGTCAGCGTGTTCCTGTTATCTTTGAGGGATGTGCTGGTATCGAGATGCTCTGGTACCATGCTTCTGGAATGTGTTGGCATGTGTATTCTTGTGCCTAGCACTGTGTGTTTCTGCAATATCAGCCCTGTTCTTGCCAGATTCTGAGAGCAGGGCCTGCCTCTTGCTCACAACTTAACTTTGCTTTATAGCAGCAAAGCTTTGACCACTACTTTAGTTCAGGCCTCATACCGGGCTTCTGATAAAAGGGCTTATGTTTCAGGCTCTCTTCCTACTACGAGTGCTGACTGTGCAGCACTGCCTTCCCATGGGCACCTGCTGAGTCTCTCCTGGCTGACAAAGGTGCAGGTGAAAGCAGAGCCAGGCTTTGTCCTTCTTTGTCCACTCTCAGCTGGTACAGATGTCAGCGTGATCACACAAAGGGCTGACAGGGCAGCAGGTATTGTGAGCAGTGCTCAGGCTGGGCAGGGCTCTGGGAAGTCCCTCCCAAGTTTCACAAGTCAGTCCGTCCCCTTCCCCTCAAACTCCTCCTTGCACTGCGTTGCCTAATCAGCTGCAGCTCTTGACACATTCCCACTAGCGTCCCATGGCAGAGCCACGTGTGAGTGGTGGTATGGCCAGGGCTACTCTAGGTTTCTCTAGTTCAGTGGTTCCCAAACTGGGGTTCGTGAACCCCTGGGGGTTCACGAAATGTTACAGGGGGTTCTCAGGAAAAAATTCCCTAATGGCGGTGTAGTGAGTCGGTGTGGCTCCCCTCCTGCCCAGAGGAGGGAGCCCACGTGCAGGCACCAGAGTGGGTGGAACCACCACCACCTGTCCCCGCCCCCCGGAAGTCAAGGGGCGGGACAGGAAGTATAAAGGCCGGCCGCCAGAGCTCAGTTGGTGGCCAGCCACCGCAGGGAGCAGACGTGTGGCTGGGAGCTCCCGGCCAGGAGACCGCTGAAGACCGAGGCCTGGACCCTAGCTGGCCCGAGCTACCCCGGGCACGCTATGAGGAGGAGCCACCGGAGCCCGTCCGCTCCCGTCACTGGGAGAATCCCTGGGAACCCCACCAACCCTGAGGGTGAGACTGTACCCGAACCCCTCCGCCCCTGCTGCTACCCAGAGGAGCCGCCTGAGGACCGTTGGCCTGACTTCCCGGCAGAGCTACTGGACCTGCCACCGAGCCCTGGCAGAGAGGAGCCCATGCAGATGGACTGGCCCGAGCCTGGCGCGACGAACGAGGTAGGCATTGAGGGGGATCGTGGAAGTAGCCCAGGGGTAGCCGATCCCGGTCCAGCTGCAACCGAGTGTGAGCCTATGTCAGTGTGTTGCGGTCTGGATACCCCACTGACCAGCAGCGGCAGTAACCGCTGCTAGGGCCCCGGGCTGGAACGCAGTGGAGTGGGTGGGCCTGCGTTCCCCCCTGCCACCCCCGCTCACGGGTGGCAGGCTTCCCCCTCACCCAACGCTCGGCTACAGAAAGCCTAGGCGTGCCATACCTGAACTGCTTGCGCGCTCAGCCCCCTGCAAACAAGGGCCTGAGCTTAGCTGTGTTTGCCCTGCCCTGATCCAGGGCCTGGGCTCCTGAACTGTTTAGTCGCTCAGCCCCTGCCAACAAGGGCCTGAGCTTAGCTGTGTTTGCCCTGCCCTGATCCAGGGCCTGGGCTCTGAACTGCTTGCTCGCTCAGCCCCCTGCAAACAAGGGCCTGAGCTTTACTGTGTTTGCTCTGCCCCTGCAGTCAAGGGCCTGAGCTTTAACTGTGGTTGCTCCGGCCCTGCATCAAAGAGCCGGAGCTTCGGGACTAACTGACTGCTTGTTCCCACAGTAGTGAGTCGGTGTGGCTCCCCTCCTGCCCGGAAGGGTCGAGCCCCGGCTAGGACCTATTACAGGCGGACAGAGCTGTCCCTAGGGACCTCAGGCAGCACGGGGCCAGCAGCCCGGAGCCCCTGAACTTCCAAAAGCTAAGCAGATCAAAGCAAGCCTATCTATCACACTGAGGAGATTTAAACTTCAAGACTCCTTATAAGAAAAGGAAAGGGAGGTGGATATTTTTTGCTGTTTTTAAAATGAAATAGGCAGCTAGTGGTGTTTTTAAAATTATTATGAAGAACAAGTTTAAGGTTTGTTGTAACGTGCGTTGTTTGCCTGGACTGCTCAAGACCTGAATGCTTGTGTAGGAGGAACTCTTTGAGTTGACTTCTTAAATACCTTCCTGCTGTTTCAAATCTGATACTCCTTGATGAAACATAGGAGCCTTGTCTTATAACAGGCTTATTCAAAGTGATACAAGCTACAAAAGTGAGATCTTGGAGTGTTGCAATTTTCATAATGTAATAAAAATACTGTAATGATAGATAATAATTAATAATAAATAGTATGTACTAAGCATGTCATAAAAACAAATTGTGTATTTCCAAGATCACTGCTTTTATAATTTATACTCAGGTAAAGGAGAAAATCCCTGGAAATATTCATTTTTAGGAGGATGTTCGCGAGACTTGACATTTTCGTGAAAGGGATTCACAGGTTGTTAAAGTTTGGGAACCACTGCTCTAGTTAAATCATATTCCTCACTGTCTGTTCATCTCATTGATCCAGGTCAGGCTGGACTGCAGAGGCAGCCTGTAAATGAGCAGCTAGGCCCTGGGTTTGTGCCATTCAAGTATCAGAGCCGTAAATTTCTCAGCCCATCTTCTGGATCTCAGATAATTTATTTCTTGGAGGAGCAACACAGACTACCTGAATGGATGAAGACCTCGCTCTCCTCTCTTTCTCATGATTGTTACCATAGTAACTATGCGTTACTGATACAAGTGGTCAGAATTTCAAAACATTTTCCACCAAATATTCCTTAGGACAAATTATCCTTTGAAAATTTTCAGTCTTTCCTTTTCATTTCTGTTTTTGGTTTGGAGGATGTTTGGGTTTTCCCCACTTTCATATGCATTTTTTTCATCTTTTCTCCCACTTTTCCAGTAGGAAAAAAGAGGAAAATTAAAAACAGGAGGGGGGAGGAAACGGAAAGAAATAAAAAGAAAACTCTGTATTTTTCAGTTTCTAAAAAACAAAACAAAACTTTTTAAGTCAAAACAAAATTTGGGGGGTTGATTTTCCTGATAGAATTTTTTTTTTTAAACTTCAAAATCAGTATTTTCCTGCTGGAAATTCTGATTTCTACGATGTCACCTTCAAGGATGGGAAAATGCTTCAGCTGAAAAATCTGGAGCAGCTCTAGTTATGGAGCACCGCTAGCTGCAGGAGTCACCCGACCAGAAATGACTCTGCTTAGTCCCTCCCAGACAGTGAGATCTTTGCTGGAGGATGCCAGTGCTAGGCTCCATGCCTGTGTATGCCATAGCCACCACCGAAGAGACTGGCCTTCCATAGGGAATTGGTGACCTGGATTTCTGAGCCCACAGAGGCCGTCATGTTGCATAGGAAAGCGATTCCTCCAACTTGACTAGCAGGTGCAAGAGCAGCTGCTCCTAAGAGCTGATGCCCACGTGGTGGCCGGAGACTTGTTGTCCTGCAGGTCTCAAGGCAAGTGACTGCCTCCCACGTCAGCCAGGGAGCGGCAGGCCCAGCAATGTCCAGTGGGGAGGAAGGGTGCTGGCTGCACTGGGCTCCCTCTATCTGTCGTATCATGTGTCTGATGTGCACCATTGTCTGAGCCAAACACCCAGGGAGCTGGCTGCATCCACTGTTTGGGATCAGCCTCAGCTGGGGAGCAGCAGGTGCAAACTGATGTATAATGTGCCGCAAAGCCCACCCTCAGTGCAGAGATGGGGACACCTAGTGGCTCCATCACCACAAGTTTATTAAGAGATCTCTGCCATTTCTCTGGTTTGGAAGTTCTGCACACACTTGCTGTTGAGCATTGCCCTTTGCACTCAGCCTGGGGGGCTAGTAAGCTCTTGTATCTGGGTACAACACCCCCAGGTGCAAAGGGCCAGCTTGAGGCCCGGGCACTGCTTAAACTCCACTTCGGCTCTCGCACTGGGGGAATTTCACCCGTCTATCCTGAAGCCTTATTTTTCATCAGAGTCCTCATAGAGCAACAGTGCCACCAAGTGGGCCAGTGAGTGCCATAGCATATTTCAGTGGCCTGGCTCACCCTTGCTCTCCTGTCCTTCTGTCAGTATATCTGTCACTTGGGGAGAGATTTCTGGCTGATATAGCTCTACTGGTACAATGCCCCGTGTATGGCACCGTTATACTGGTTACAAGGGTGCCTTATGCCAGTATAGCTGATTCCCCTGCCCCACAGGAATAGCTGCACTTGTTCAAGTACATCTATGCCTATAGAGCTGCATCTATGCCACAGGGAAGTGCCAGGATAGCCAAAGCACTGCCCTGTCTGTGTGTAGACAGTTCCCATCCCCCGTGGGACAAAGCACATTAAAGGCTAATGAGGTTTTTTATCTACCTCTTAAACTAAGGCCAGTCAACATAGCTTAGACACCCCTTTATCTTAACAGCCTCTCTTTTCACAATCCCTTCAGCCCAAGTGCTGCCCCTGTTGCTTGCTGCTGCACATCCCCAAAGTATTTCTGGGCCTGACACAGTTGAAAGGAGTCACCCCCATTTTTATGTATTAAGGCGATGGAGAGCAGAGACTCGGGTTAAATGACTCACCCTCAGTGATCCTGAGCAAAGCTGGGATTTGAAGCGAGGCCTGCTGGGTCCTTGTTAGGGGGACCAGGTGTCCAGTTTTCGACTGGAACGCCTGGTCGAAAAGGGATCCTCGCAGCTCTAGTCAGCGCCATTGACTGTCCGGCTGGCAGCCCCGCGCAGGTTCCCTGCTAGCCTCCGCCGTGCGGCTCATGGGAAGCAGCTGGCATGTCCCCTCTCCGGCTCCTATGCCTAGGGCAGGGGTGGGAAACCTACGGCCCGTGGGCCGGATTCAGCCCCATGGTTCATTTCATCTGGCCCACAGCACCCCCACACGGGGCTGGAGCCACAAACACCAGCTCTCCCCATGGTGGGGGGCAGAAGCCCTGTGTCTTGGTGCCCCCCTCTGCCCATCCTGCAGGGCAGGCCCGTGAGCACCTGCTCGCTTCACTGCGTGAGGGAGTCCTGAGCCTCTGCACCTCCCTGGGTGGATGAGTGGCCCACGATTGATTTTTTTTCTGTGGGTCAATGGCCTGTGACAGAAAAAATGTTCCTCACCCCGGAACCCGCACTCCAAGACGGAGCCCTCCCCTCCAGTGAAAATGAGAGAGTGAGCGAGGGTGAGGAGAGCGAGCAATGGGGGGGGGGAATGGAGAGAATGGGGGGCGGGGCCTTGGAGAAGGGGTGGGGCAGGGGTGGGGCAAGGGTGTTCAGTTTTGTGTGAGTAGATAGTTGGCAACCCTAGTCCTTGTCTATCATGTTAACCCCAAGGCTACCTTCCCTGCCTCTTTTGCATCTCCTAAATGCACATTGAACGTGTTGGTCCTGTCTGCTGTTCCCCATCGCTTTTTATTCTCAGTCCTTTGAAGCTGACTTGAAAAATACAAGCTTCATTTCAAATTTCCTTAGTTCACAGAGAGTACATGGGTTACTGAATTCATTTACTTACGTTCAGAGCTCTTGGGTGCAGGGACATTTTGTTCTGTGTTTATACAGCGCCTCACACCATGAGGCCCTGGTCCGGGAGTGGGGCTCTGGATGTTACCATAATACAATAAATAATACTCATAATAAACACAACAGAATCAATAGCTAAAGAGACTTCGTGCCCCAAAGCTGCCACAATGCGGACACCTTGCCAGAAACTTGTGCAGTTGCGTAAGGGCTGTATTCACCCATGCACTCACCTCCAGCACCACCCCATGAGCCCGAAGCAGCCCACGATGGGCCCTCCTCCCCAATCCCCATTTAGGGATCTGGGGCAAAAATCTGTCTGGGGATTGGTCCTGCTTTGAGCAGGGGGTTGGACTGGATGACCTCCTGAGATCCCTTCCAACCATGATATTATATGATTATATGATTCTATTTCCTGGCCTTCAGCCTTGCACTAAACATGTCAGCGGGTCATTGGGCTGAAAGTTTGTCCCAGGGCTGGTGAAGCTGGATGAAGCAGGGTGTCTGGGATGCTGTGAATTGTGGCCCATTGATTTCAGCTCTGTCCAACTATTTGGCATTGCCAGAGCGGCACAAACATGCATGGCTGAGTGTGCATGTCGGGGTGTGTGTTTGTATACGTTGGGTTGTGTATGTTTGTGTGTGTATGCATGTATGTACACATTCGTATGCCCACATGTGCATGGTTTTCTGTGTGTGCGTGCGTGCATGCATGCATGCATGTGTGGTAGTTTGGGCGTGATTGTTGTAGCCAATTAGTTCATTTTATCATTCACTTAGCACTGTAGTATTATCTATGGCTATGGTTATTTCATATGTAATCAATGTGTGCTATACAGATGTATCAGTATAGATATAAGCAGGATAGGATTATAGAATTAAAAGACTGACAAGTATTCAGGAGTGCTGAGTGTGTATTAGGTATATAAGTAAAGCAAGGATGTAATGCAAGGCCTACGGCAAGATTTCAGCTTAGCCACACTAGCCCTTAGGTTTAAGGAAGCTTGACATAAGTGGGTGACCTAAGAATAATCATACGCCAGGAAGGTTACAAGATTACTGGCATGAATGTGCCAATAGGTGATGTGCCAGAAAACTAGATGGCCATGTACCATTCTGGACCGCAAGACACGTGGTTGTTACATCATGGGATGTTCTGCTTTGACCACAGGTTACCATGGACACATGTTTGCATAGATGCTAATGAGAATAAGAGGAACTAAGGGTATGTCTACACTACGAGAGTAGTTCGATTTTACTTAAATCGAATTTTTGGAATCAATATTGCAAAGTCGAACGTGTGTGTCCACACTAAGGACAGTAATTCGACTTTGTGAGCCCACAGTAACGGGGAAAGCATCGACATTGGAAGCGGTGCACTGTGGGCAGCTATCCCACAGTTCCCGCAGTCCCCGCTGCCCATTGGAATTCTGGGTGGAGCCGCAAATGCCTTCTGGGTAAAAAAAAATGTCTCGAGGGTGCTTTTGGGTAACTGTCGTCATCCGTCCATCACTCCCGCCCTCCCTCCCTGAAAGCGCCGGCGGGAAATCAGTTCGCGCACTTTTCTAGTCAGTGACAGCACGGACGCCACAGCAGTGCGAGCATGGAGCCCGCTGCGACCATCGCTGCAGTTGTGGCCGCTGTCAACGCCTCGCAGCTTATCATCCACCTTTCCCTGAGGCAGATGCAGATAAGTCAGGCGAGGAGGCTACGGCACCGCGGTGAGGGCCTGAAGTCTGAGAGTAGCACAGACCTCTCAAAGCACGGGACCCAGCGCCGAGGACATCACGGTGGCAATGGGTCATGTTGATGCTGTGGAACGGCGATTCTGGGCCCGGGAAACAAGCACTGAGTGCTGGGACCGCATAGTGCTGCAGGTCTGGGATGAATCCCAGTGGCTGCGAAACTTTCGCATGCGGAAGGGAACTTTCCTTGAACTTTGTGAGTTGCTGTCCCCTGCCCTGAAGCGCAATGACACCGGATGCGAGCAGCCCTGACTGTCCAAAAGCGAGTGGCCATAGCCCTCTGGAAGCTTGCAACGCCAGACAGCTACCGGTCAGTCGCGAACCACTTTGGTGTGGGCAAATCTACCGTGGGGGTTGTTGTGATGCAAGTAGCCAAGGCAATCGTTGATGTACTGCTGCCAAAGGTAGTGACCCTGGGAAACGTGGAGGCGATCATAGATGGCTTCGCAGCGATGGGATTCCCAAACTGCGGTGGGGCCATAGATGGAACTCACATCCCTATCCTGGCATCGGACCACCAGGCCAGCCAGTACATTAACAGAAAGGGCTACTTTTCCATGGTGCTGCAAGCACTGGTGGACCACAGGGGACGTTTTACCAACATCTACGTCGGATGGCCGGGCAAGGTTCATGACGCTCGTGTTTTCAGGAACTCTGGTCTGTTTAGACGGCTGCAGCAAGGTATTTACTTCCCGGACCACAAAATAACTGTTGGGGATGTGGAGATGCCTATAGTCATCCTCGGGGACCCAGCCTACCCGCTAATGCCCTGGCTCATGAAGCCCTATACTGGCGCCCTGGACAGTGTAAAAGAACTCTTCAACTACCGGCTGAGCAAGTGCAGAATGGTGGTGGAGTGTGCTTTTGGCCGTCTCAAGGGGAGATGGAGAAGCTTACTGACTCGCTGTGATCTCAGCGAAACCAATATCCCCATTGTTATAGCAGCTTGCTGTGTGCTCCACAATCTCTGTGAGAGCAAGGGGGATACCTTTATGGCGGGGTGGGAGGTTGAGGCAAATAGCCTGGCTTCTGATTACGCCCAGCCAGACAGCCGGGCGATTAGAAGAGACCAGTGGGATGCGCTGTGCATCCGGGAGGCTTTGAAAGCTAGGTTCCTGACTGAGCAGGGTAACCTGTGACTTTTAAGTTACTGTGCAGAGAAGCTGAACCTGCCCCCATTTCTTTACCCAGTTAATGTTGACTATCCTCTCCAGTTACATACCCCCTTCACCCCCTTCCAACACACGTTTAGAAATAAAATCACTTCTACTTTGTTAATGAACACCGTTGTCTTTATTACTGTTTTCGCGGGAATGTTTTAAAACTGGGACGTAGACTCTGGTGGGGAGCGGGTGTAGTGTACTGACGCAAATGAAGCTTCTAAACTCCAGGATTGACAGGCTCCGCTGCGGTGGACTGGTTGTTTCAATGGAGCCTGTCACCCCTCCTGATTGGGACTGTATGTATGGGGGGGCGATGTGACTTTGTGGCGGGGGAGGACGGTTACAGATCCCCTGCTGCGTGGCTCTGTGATCCAGGATAAGGACCGCCGCTTAAGATCTGTAACTGCCCTCTCCCGCCACAAAGTCACAGAGCAACCCACCCCCCACCACATAACATGAAAACCACCTCCCAGACTGACCAGGGTAACTAGTCACTGCACTGTGTATGTGCCCTGCTGCTGGACCTGCCCCCGCCTATGTACCCTGCCAAAGGTGACTGTCCTGTCCAATTACCAACCCCCTTCCCCCCCCCCTCCTCCAAAAGAACATGATGGAAACAGTAATTAACAAAAACGTATTTTTTATTATCAACTACACATGGAACTGGGAGGTGAAACTTGGACGGGGGCTTGTGTGAGGCGGGAAGGGAAAAACTTGTCAAATTTTGGGGAATGAGAGCCTTCTACTACTTGAGCTCTCTGCAGGGGTGGAGTGAGAGTTAGCACGGACTCTGCCGCCCCTCCTTCTTTGGACTTTGGGTGAGGGGGGTATGGGACTTGGTGGCGGGGGAGGGCGGTTAGAGATGGACTGCAGCGGGGCTCTGTCCTCCTGCCTCCGTTCCTGCAGAACATCCACAAGGCGCCGGAGCGTGTCCGTTTGCTCCCTCAGTAGTCCAAGCAGCGTTTGAGTCGCCTGCTGGTCTTCCTGCCGCCACCTCTCCTCCCGATCCATGTTTGCTTGGAGCATTTGGGACAAGTTCTCCCGCCACTGGGTCTGCTGTGCTGCCTGGGCTCGGGAGCAGGCCATAAGCTCCGAGAACATGTCCTCCCGTGTCCTCTTCTTCCTACGCCTAATCTGCGCTAGCCTCTGGGAGTGTGATGCCAGGCTAGGTTGTGAGACAGTCGCAGATGTGGCTGTGGGAATGGGAAAAAGGGAGTGAATTCCTCAGAAAGATAAATGTAGTTGTGAACAAAGAACATAGTCTTTCTCTGTGAACAAGACCATGCATAGCACCTATCACATGCGCACTCAGCACAAGGTCGAATTCTCGGCCTTCGCATTCAGTGCCTGGGGTCTTGCACAGCAGATTTGAGAAGCAGGGCAGGACACTGGAATTTCTATAGCAGGCAGACATGGTAAGCCGTAGACTTGTGGCAGCTTAAAACTTTAATATTAGCAATGGCCTCATTTCACATTGAAAGCAATGTCAGTCTCTGCTGCCAGCAATCCGGCAAGCAGGAACTGTGCCCCTGTCCCACCCCCTCATGGCTGTCCCCGGGAACGATCCCTGTAGGCTGCCCCTCTCCCGACTCCACCGCGTGGCCGCAAACCAGCGGTTACAGTTCTGTAAAGGAACGGGCAAGCAGTCCCAACACTAACATTCCCCTACCTAATTCAAAGCAGGTCACCATGAGCGACCTCACCCTCATGAGGATCTCAGACAGCGAGAAAGAAAGAATGCTTCGGGAAAGCCTCCAAAGACCAGGGCCGTATGCCGCCCTGCTGTGCAGAGCAATGATTCCCGAGTACTTGATTGTCTCGTGGCGCGGCAACGTGTCATACTACGGAGGACCCAATAAGGCCGCTCTCCCCAGGAACCTGATGCAACGGCTTTCCAATTACCTCCAGGAGAGCTTCATCGAGATGTCCCAGGAGGATTTCTGCTCTATCCCCGGACATATAGACCGCATTTTACTCTAGCTGCACTGGCAGTGACTAAACAGTAGAGCGGCTTGGGCAGGACAATCATGCAAAACCGGACATTGTTAGAATTTTTTTCAATAGTTGCACTGCCCAGGACTGAAACGTTAAGCGCCTAGGGCAAACTAATCATGAGAAACCCATTGTTGTTTTGGTTAATATTCCTGTTCTGTTACAAATAAATGTTTAGATGTTTACAACACTTACTGGCTGATCCTTCCCCAGATTCTGTGTCCGGGTTAACGGCTGGGGACGGATCTCTGTAAGGGTGATGAAGAGATCCTGGCTGTTGGGGAAATCAGCGTTGTAAGCGCTGTCGACTGCCTCGTCCTCCTCATCTCCTTCCTCATCTTCCCCGTCCACTAACATGTCCGAGGAACCAGCCGTGGACAATATCCCATCCTCAGAGTCCACGGTCAGTGGTGGGGTAGTGGTGGCGGCCGCACCTAGGATGGAATGCAGTGCCTCGTAGAAACGGGATGTCTGGGGATGAGATCCGGAGCGTCCGTTTGCCTCTTTGGTCTTCTGGTAGCCTTGTCTCAGCTCCTTGATTTTCACGCGGCACTGCGTTGCATCCCGGCTGTATCCTCTCTCTGACATGTCTTTAGAGTTCTTCTCATAGATCTTTGCATTCCGTTTCTTGGAGTGCAGCTCGGAAAGCATGGACTCATCGCCCCACACAGCGATCAGATCCAAGACTTCCCGATCAGTCCATGCTGGGGCCCTCTTTCTATTCTGAGATTGCACGGCCATCACTGCTGGAGAGCTCTGCATCGTTGCCAGTGCTGCTGAGCTCGCCACGATGTCCAGACAGGAAATGAGATTCAAACTGGTCAGACAGGAAAAGGAATTCAAATTCAAATTTTCCCGGGGCTTTTCCTGTGTGGCTGGTCAGAGCATCCGAGCTCGGACTGCTGTCCAGAGCGTCAACAGAGTGGTGCACTGTGGGATAGCTCCCGGAGCTATTAGCGTCGATTTCCATCCACACCTAGCCTAATTCGACATGGCCATGTCGAATTTAGCGCTACTCCCCTCGTCGGGGAGGAGTACAGAAGTCGAATTAAAGAGACCTCTATGTCGAACTAAATAGCTTCGCGGTGTGGACGGGTGCAGGGTCAATTCGATGTAACGGCGCTAACTTCGACAAACGCCTAGTGTAGACCAGGCCTAAGAGAACAACCTATGGAAAGCAGGACATCCCACCCTTTATGGGGTGAGGAAGTACAGATAGGGAAAAGGAGGGTCGGAACCCTCATACATATGCATAATGTGATGGGAATGGTCAGAATAACGAGATAAGAGAAGTTCCTTGGTTGGACTAAAGTGGGAAGACCCGAGGCAAGACCCAGCAGGGAAGACCCCAGCAGGAACCACCCCTTTGTAGATGACCACCTGTTGGGAGATCCATCAGACTCTGTAAGATCTTTGGGATCTGAGTATGAATATGGGATTAGCCACTCCATGGGCTTCCTTGGGGTTTATGCATTCATTGGTAATTGCAACTTTCATCATTTGCTTAATAAAACTTCTAGTGCAGATGAGACGCTGAACTTGTGAGTGTGTTTGTGGTCACTGTCCTCATTCTTGGTGCATTCATAGAGCCTCCCGATCTCAGAAAATCACTCAAGGTGACTGTCAACTTGTTGAGCTTGAAACTTTAACATCAGGAGCCGAACTCACTGTGGCTTCAACCTGAACCATTAATTCAAATAGTGGCTACATTGTATGTGTTTGTGTGTGCATGGATGGGTGTGTATTTCCATGTGCCTGTGCGCATGCTTTTTGTGAGTGCAAGTGTTCATGGTTGTGTGCACAGTTTTGTGTGTGTGTGTGTGTGTGTGTGTGTGTGGATGGCTGTGGCATGTCATTCACTTTTCCTTTATAACTGATCGTTCTTCCAGCTGGAATCGTAGGACATTAATAAAGTTCCCAGACTTGAGGCCTCTCTGTGTGAATCCTGCCTGCCCCACCCAGGCCCCTGCAATAAACTCCCAAGGGCTGAGTTTGTTTGTTTGTTTTTTGGGGGGGGGGGGTTTCTTGATGGTGAAATGATAAAAGTCCCTGGGACGATCATCCTGATGTCGTGCCCGAAATCCACAAGCGCCCAACTGCGTCCCACAGCAGGACTTGGCGCTGGATTTGTCTGTACAGCACCTAGTGCAATGGGTCCTGCTGTCACTTGGTCTCTCGGTCACACCTTACTATAAATAAAGAATAATAATGCTCTCTGCCCACAAGGTGGCAGCGTCGCTCCAGAGGGGGAAGCTATGTGAAGACACCTGGCCAAGGGGGTGAACCATCCTCATCCCAGCAACAAAGCAGCTAGTCCTGACTGCGGTCCCCAGGGAGAGAGAACAATTGCCAGGCCCAGCAAAGGAGAGAGAATGATCTCCAGGCTTGCGATGGGGGGCTGACCCTCTCCTTTAGGGACTTCCCAGTTGAGGGACATTTTGGCTGAAACCAAACCGTGAATGCCCCAAATCCCCTGGGCCTGCCCTTGGGGCTGATTCTCCAGGGCACTGAGCTCCAAACTCCCGTCATGTCCCTGGGAGCAGCGTTGGGCAGAGCACAGGCCAGAGACCCTCACCCAGGGTTCTCTGCATCCAGCCCTGACCTTGTGTCTTTCAGAAAGTGACACCCAGTGATGGAGAATCCAGCCAGCCTAGGTAGGCTGAGGGGATGAAGCCAGGCTCCTCCTCACGCCAACCGGTCAATCCTTGGGGGGCTGGAGTTAGCGCGACCTACGTGAGAAGGGAATCAGGGCCCAAGCTCATGGAGTCGATGCCTGGATCTGAGCAAAGTAGGAACCTTCTCCCTGCTGCAGCCAACTGAGCAGCCCCACCTCTGAGCACCAGGAGAGGGAGCTCTGAAGGGCTTTATGTGGCTGACGCAGAGCATGCCAGGGGCATCAGGACAGCGCAGCCAACCTGGGCACGCTGATGTGCTCTGGGGAGCAGAGCCACCAGCTGCTGTGGGAAGAGCCCGAGAGGCAGCGCAGGAAAAGCATCAATGACGGGAGTCCGGGCACATGGAGAGCTCAGCACTTTGGGGGAGCACTGCCTGGAGTGGGTTCAGGTAACACGTTGTCCCTGGGCAGGGCGTCAGCAGCAGGGATGTACCTATCACCCCTGTGCCTACATACGACCCTCTGCTGCCTGAGCTGAAAGGCCCGACTCTGTCAGGCTGGGCTGTAACAGGCTTGTTAGCCTCTCTGTGTGGCCCTGGCACCACTGGAGGGACAGAGCACCTCCCGGCACGAGGCGGGTTACAGTAATATCCATAGTCGCCCCCTCCAAGGTCTGGCTCAGACGAGCTCTGCCCAGCATCACTGGCTTTGCATTGAGCCAGTCAGCCCCTGGGCTGGAGCCAGAGGCACGGGGCAGGTCAGCAAACCTCCCCGACCCTGGTAATTGCAAACATGCGCTGGGAGCCAGGGGCATGAAGGGCTCGGGCCAGGCAAGGCCCAGGTCTGGTGGGGCCATCGTGATACCCAGGTGCCAACGGGTCCCCACAGGGCCTGGGACAGCTCCAGGGTCATGTTCTGTGTTTGCCCGGTTCTAGGGCCTGGCGGACGACTCCCCATGAGAGCCAATGGAGACCCGCATGCGGCCCAGGCCCTAGGTCAGTATAGTTCAGCCTGTAACACTTCCGTCAGCGGCTCACTGTGGTTATTGCTCCTCAGACTGGGAGCTCCTTGGGGCAGGGACTGTCTCTCACTAGGGGCTTGTACAGTGTCTGGCACAATGGGGCCCTGATCCTGGTCAGGGCCTTTGGATGCTACCACTACACTAGCGATCATAAATCCTTCTCAGCAGAAAGGAGTCAGTATTCACAGCTCCTGGCCCACCCTAAGTCATGTGGTCTGTTTCTGTTCACTGACTGGATGGGGGTAATTCTAGGAGTCAGGTCTTTGTGTGAACATCTGCCACAGTCAGTAGAAATCCAGGGTGTCTGTGAAAGATCCTGGGGAAAAGTGGCGCCAGGATCTTCGTGGGCAGTGGAAACCAACAGAGTCAGAAGTGCGCAGAGCACTGGGCTAAACATTCAGAGGAATGTTCCCCAGTCATGGTGAAAATCCTGGCCTGCTGAATCTATGGGAGTTTCGTCATCAACGTCAGTGAGGTGAGGAGTCCATTCTCCATGTTTGCAGCACTGGGCCAGTTCTGGCCCATGACATTCAGCCTCCCTTCAGCCTAAACTCGTCACAGATCCATTCCCATGAGGTAGCCTGGCACGTTGGGTCTGGGTAGCAATGAGTGCCATCTCTGACTGTAATGACATGGGGACGGTCCATGAAAGTGAAAGGTGGTAAGTTCAGCACTGATCAAAGGAAATGCTTTCTTGATCCATGCGTTATTAGACTGTGGAACTCACTGCCACATGATGTCATTGAGGCCAAGAATTTAGCAAGATTCATTTAGGGATTGGACCTTTATCTGGATAACCAGAATAGCCGTGTAACAAATATTGGAAGGGAGACAAAACCAGTGCACACAGCATCTCAATGCTGGCTTTAGCTGGGTAGACATTGCTGACTGTGCCAAACTAACAACCATCCATTGGGACTGAGCAGGGACAATCAGAGCAAGGATGCAGGACCCAGGGGGCATATTCTGATCGCACTGCCTAAAATGCAAATCTGGATTCAGTCCACTGAAATGAGTGGAGTCACTCTAGATTCACAGTGGGATAATTGGTATCAGAATCTGGCCCTGGGTCCATGGAGGAGAAAGGCAAAGTGTCTCAGCCACCCCAGCCCTGTGGCAGTGTAGGCATAAGAATGAATCACTGATGGTTCCTATCTTGTGTAATCCGTGGTGCCCGCCAGTCACAGATCTCCAATCCCTTTCCAGATGTTAATTGCAGCTCCCTGTGCAGTGTCCCCATTCTAGAGATGGGAAGTTGAGGCCCAGAAAGGTTTCAGTGATTTGCTGAGGGTCTCAGACACTAAATCAGCCGCTGAACCCAGGAGTTCTGCTGCCCTGTTCGCTTCTCTAGCCACTGACCACAGTTCCTCCCCTGCAATGTAGTTAGACTCACTGCTGAGGCCTGGCATTATATTAAACCACCAGAAGCTGCACTGGAGCCAATCCCGTGCTCTCAAGGACTGGAGGCAGGGAAAGGAAGAGTTAAGCCATTCGCTGATAGCTGGTGAGCTCATCGGAGCTGGAGTATGCTCCGTTGGTTATTAAGCACTCAACACAGCCCTGTAGACAACGTTGGGGGTGGGGCACGGTTAGCCGGAACTGGGCGATCATAACACCCACTTACTCCAAATTCCATCCATGTGTGGGGCAGAGGAGCCAGTCCTGAGCTGCTAGCCATGTAAGTAGGAATCTTTTACCATTGGGATTTAGGAGCACCAGGAATAAGAGGAGGTTGCGAGTCAGGATGGAGGGGCAGTGTGAATAAGAAGGGGATATGGGTGGTGATTGAGGAGCACCACAAATAGGAAGGGGCTGCAGGTTGGGATTGTGGAGTTCTGTGGATGGGGGGGGGATGCATGTTGGAACTGAGGATCTGAACCTTGGACTCGGGGGCTGGGGAGTTTCTTGTCTCTGGAGAGGAGGAACCTGTATTTTGCAAAGTAAGCACTGAAAAGGGATATTTAAATGGTCCCAGATCTGATGCTCAATGGGCAGGTGACACTGGGTGAGTTGCTGGGTCCCTCTAAACTATCTCTGATTCTAGAGGCTGCTAAAAACCTGCAATCATAGGATCCTGTCCACAGGGCCAGACCGAGCTGTCAGTTACACCAGCAGAGTAACTCTGTGTGGATCTCAGCAGAGTGACTTGAATTTACATCAGTGTAATGGAGATCAGAATCTGGCCCCCAATCTTCCATTGAACAACTCCTAGGCAGCTTAAAACCCTTTGTACCTTTGTCTTGCATCTGAAGAAGTGAGGTTCTTACCCACGAAAGCTTATGCTCCCAGTACTTCTGTTAGTCTCAAAGGTGCCACAGGACCCTCTGTTGCTTTGTACCATATGTTTCCCCTATTTCTGCATCTGTAGCCAGAGTTTTGGAGTCTAAATAGCCTGTGTCTGGGAGCACCTTCCCAAGCACACACCACACCAGAGACCTTGTCACACACGGGGAGTAGCAGAGGGGTGGGGTGGTTGGTTTAATGTGCTGAACTGCTTTTGAAGGGCTCCATCCTGCATGCCTTGTGCAGGCAAAGCTCCCCCTGAAGTCAGCGAGAACTTTGCCTGGGGCCGGACTGCAGGATCATGCCCTTAAAAGATCAACACAAAGTGATGCAAAGCTCAATAATCCTGGGGTGCTCCTGGGGCCATTGATGGGAGGGCTGGCCGTTGGATTGCTCACTGAGCATAGAGGAGACAGTTAATGTAGCCGGTTCCCTTGTCTCGGAGAGTGACGTGCCCACGTGCCAGGACCATCTGTGGTGAGTTCACTTTTTAAAACCTTCATTGCTTCAATAATCAGATGCACTCTGTGGCCCTTCACCCAGATGCTTTATTCCCAGTCAGTCTCAGCACCAGTGCAAGTCAGTGACCGGTTGGCTTGCTCCTTTAAGTTCTGCTGCGCTTGAAGGTAAAACAAACCTGTTGCTCCATGTGTGGTCACCTCACTGATGTACCTGCTCACTGGCGTGGATGAAGGTGGGGCTCCCAGCATCTTGTCTGTACATTTCATTTCGCCCAGCTTGGGATCGTGTCACCTCTGGCACAAAGAGAAGGGGAACAAGACAGTTTCTGTGTCATTCACTAGCGCTTCGATTGTGCGGTGAAGGGACTATAGAAAACCCAAACACGGACAGAGTCACTGTGACAGGGGCTCTAAACTCCTAAAACCGGGGGGAGGCATTAATTATGGTAAATTCCTTGATGTTGCCAACAACCCAAAGAGATTCAAAGATTCCAAGGCCAGAAGGGACCATTGTGATCATCTAGTCTGACCTCCTCTATCGCCCTGGGCAGAGAACTGCCCCCAAGAAATTCCTAGAGCAGAGCTTTTAGAAACACACCCAGTCCTGATTTGAAAATTGTCAGTGATGGAGGGTGCACCATGACCCTTGGTACATTGTTCCAATGGTTAATTACTGTCACTGTTAAAAATGTTATTTCCAATCTCAATTTGTCTACCTTCAACTTCCAGCATTGGATTAGACCTTTCTCCACTAGACTGAAGAGCCCATTATTAAACATTTGCTCCCCATGCAGATACTTACAGACTGTGATCAAGTCACCCCTTAACCTTCTCTTTGTTAAGCTAAATAGATTGAGCTCCTTGAGGCCAGGCAGGTTTTCTAATCCTCTAATCATTCTCATGGCTATTCTCTGACCCCTCTCCAATTTATCAACATCCTTCTTGAATTGTGGGCACCAGAACTGGACACAGGATTCTAGCAGCGTTCACACCAGTGCCAAATACAGAGGTTAAATAACCGCTCAACTCTTTCCTGAGATTCTGCTGTTTATGCATCCCAGGATCGCATTAGAGCATGCTCAGCTGAGTATCCACCATGAACCCAAATCTTTTTCAGAGTCCCTGCTTCCCAGGATAAAGTCCCTCATTCTGTAAGTACGGCCTTTCTTCATTCCTAGATGAATACTTTTACATGTAACTGTATTAAAGTGCATTCTGTCTGGTTGCACCCAGTTTACCAAGTGATCCAGGTCTCTCTGTATCAGTGACCTGCCCTTTTTATTATTTGCCACTCACCCAATTTTTGTGTCATCTGCAAACTTTATCGGTGATGATTTTATGTTTTCTTCCAGGTCATTGATAAAAATGTTAATGTAAATGTAGGGCCAAAAACTGATACTGGCTGGACCCGACTGGAAACACACCCCTCAGTGAGGATTCCCCATTTACGGTTACATTTTGAAACCTATCAGTTAGCCAGTTTTTAATCCATTTAATGTGGGCCATGTTAATTTGATATCGTTCTTTTTTTTTTTATCAAGATGTCGTGTGTTACCAAGTCAAATACCTTACAGACATCTCAGTCTATCATGTCAACACTATTTCCTTATCAACCAAACTTGTAATCTCATCAAAAACAGATACCAAGTTAGTTTGACAGGATCTATTTTCCATAAACCCACGTTGATTTGCTTTAATTAACTCCCCCTCCTTTAATTCTTTATTTCTCAACTCCTCTCTCAGCAGCTTCATTATCTTGCCTGGGATCGATGTTAGGCTGAGAGGTCTATAAATACTGGGGTCATCCCATTTACTCTTTTTAAAAATTGACACATTCGTTTTCTCCCAGTCTTCTGCAGTTTCCCCGAGGCTCCAAGATCTATTGAAAAAAGAACGAGGAGTACTTGCGGGACCTTATAGACTAACAAATTTATTTGGGCATAAGCTTTCGTGGGCTAAAACCCACGTCATCAGATGCATGCAGTGGAAAATACAGCAGGAAGATATATATATATACACAGAGAACATGAAAAAATGGGTGCTGCCATACCAACTCTAACGAGACTAATGAATTAAGGTGGGCTATTATCAGCAGGAGAAAAAAAATGTTTGTAGTGATAATCAGGATGGCCCATTTCAAACAGTTGACAAGAAGGTGTAAGTAACAGTAGGGGGGAAATTAGCATGGGGAAATAGATTTTAGTTTGTGTAATGACCCATCCACTCCCAGTCTTTATTTAAGCCTAATTTAATGGTGTCCAGTTTGCAAATTAATTCCAGTTCTGCAGTTTCTTGTTGGAGTCTGGTTTTGAAGGTTTTTTGTTGAAGAATTGCGACTTTGAGGTCTGTAATTGCGTGACCAGGGATGTTGAAGTGTTCTCCGACTGGTTTTTGAATGTTATAATTCTTGACATCTGATTTGTGCCCCTTTATTCTTTTGCATAGAGACTGTCCGTTTTGGCCAATGTACATGGCAGAGGGGCATTGCTGGCACATGATGGCATACATCACATTGGTCGATGTGCAGGTGAACGAGCCCCTGATGGGACTATTGAAAACATGTTAAGGAACAATAGGAATCATGCCCAGCTGCAATGGCATTGTTTGTTAACTGCCACCGTAACTTTTTATTGAAAACTTTTACACGCATGAAAAGGGCAGACAATCCAGGGGACACAGTGAGATGTGTCTCCATAGGCTGGAGAGCTGCCATTCCAGAGCAGTTTGATATCCACACACCTTCTCTTTATGATCACACGCATGTCGCACTGTATAGATTCCTCCTTTCCATCCTCCACAAAGACGCCTGTAAATCCAGATGGCGCATTGAGAGATTCCAAGATTCACAGATTCCAAGGCCAGAAGGGACCATTAGAGCATCATAGAATCATAGAATCATAGAATATCAGAGTTGGAAGGGACCTCAAGAGGTCATCTAGTCCAACCCCCTGCTCAAAGCAGGACCAATTCCCAGCTAAATCATCCCAGCCAGGGCTTTGTCAAGCCGGGCCTTAAAAACCTCCAAGGAAGGAGACTCCACCACCTCCCTAGGTAACGCATTCCAGTGTTTCACCACCCTCCTAGTGAAATAGTTTTTCCTGATATCCAACCTGGACCTCCCCCACTGCAACTTGAGACCATTGCTCCTTGTTCTGTCGTCTGCCACCACTGAGAACTGCATAATCCAGACCAGAGAATTTCATCCTGTTGCTTCAGTGTTGAGAGTAATAACTTGGGATCCGGTAGCCTTGAAATGAAGACTGGAGAAAAATACGTATTGTTGAAAAGGATTTTCCCACTTTTACCAGCTCTCCCTTTGTTTACTGACTTAGTTGATTTCTGTTTTTTTGTTACTGAGAATCTCTAGATTTCCTGGCAGTTGGAAGCCAAATCTGATTTCCGTTTCTTAGCATTCGGTGGAGGGGACAAAAAAAAAACCCAAAAAGTCTCTCAGGAAACTTAGACAAACCAGGAAATGTTGGGAATTTCCTGCACAAAATAATAGACCTTCCCAGAGTCCCACGCAGCACAGCAGCGAGAGGAGAATGATGCTCTGGGTATTTCTTGACCAACTGCTAAGGGTTCTTGCCGGTGGCCAGGCACCTTGCTGGGGTGTTGGAGTCGGGGATGTGGCATTTGTGACTCCTGGTTCCCCCCTTTGGCTGGAAAGTGGCATTAGGCTGGGGAAGACCTGGAAGAGGCTCTATCTCTAGGGGTAGGCAGAGTGGGCAATGGTGGGGAAAATGTTGCTCCCGCTGGGAACTCGCTGGTCTTTTCCAGCCTTGGGCATTGGCCTTTCTAAGGGCAGCGGCAGTGCAACTGTCCCCATGTCAGCAACTGTGGGGATTGAACCTGGGTCCTCTAGATTGCAGTGCACATCTCTCTGCTACCTGAGCTAAAAGTCCTGGCTCTATTAGCCAGGCTGTAGCAGGCTCATTACCTTCGGTGCATGGCGACTAGGCCCAGGAGTCACGCTGTGGCACCAGGGGCTCATTTGCAGAGCACTCAGGGGCAGGGCAGGGGCTGGTCAGAAGGGGGGAAAGCTGGTCGCTCTGCACAGCGCGAGGTGCTGGCACCAGCCATCCTGTCAGGGCATTGAGCCCTGCAGCGCTGAGATAGCAGCACCGGTCAGGGCTGTGAGCCATGAACCTCAGCTGTGGGGCCTGTGCCATGTTCAGCGCAGCCAAGTACCAGGGAACTTCCTACTTCACCCAACCCCTGAGCAGCTTCCCCTGGGGCTCTCCACAGCTCCCAGCCCTCCTGACCAACTCTGGCCCATCCTGGGTGGCTGTGGCACTGCCCAAGGCCCTAGCCAGCTTGGTGTCGGGTGCACCACACTGCCTTCCACCCGCTGTGCACTCAGCAAAGCGGTTCTGGCCCTGGGGATCCATTCCCAGCTCCGACACTGGCTCCCAGTACGGTCGGGGCAAGTCGCTCCCCCTCAGCTGGAGGATGGTTATGTCAAGAGGGAGGGGCTCCCTGAAGCCAGCCAGCCACCCACCCAACTCAGCCCTCTCAAGGGGTCGTTATTTGGAAGGGACACAGCTCCAGCGGCCCTGACTGACTGCTACAGGAAGTCTTCCAAGGAGAAGAGAGGGGCTGGATTTACAGCTGGGACACATTTTTTATTTGCCGAAAATACCATTTAATCGCCCCGGCACTATTCGCAAATATGACATGAATCTGCTGAATATTTTCTGCGAAAACAACCGTTCAGGATGTCAGCCCCACTTCCAACACTCTGAGGGGGCCCACGCGCCTCCACCCACCCTAGCCCTGTCGCTAGGGCCCATAACTGGAGTCTGGGAGACGCCAATGAATTCCCTCCTTTGCCTGGAGTACAAAGGGAGCTGAACTGGGGTGGCCTCTGGTGCAAGCACATGCCCTAGCCATGGTGCTATAGAATCAGCATCTGCTTTGCCTGCCCCAGTGACTATTCAAATATTACAGACACAGCGGAACAGCTTCACCAGCAGAGAGACTCTTCCCAGACCATCCCATAGGCCAGTGACTGAGGCACCTCTTGTAATGCAGAAGACCCGAGTTCAGATTCCTCTTCCGTGGCAGGCAGTGGAGGGACTGAACCCATGGCAGGGCAGCAGCCTAATTACCGGGCTGGCAGTTATATGGGTCAGAGATCCCAGGGCCAGAAGGGACCACTGGGGTCAGCTAGTCTGACAGGCCAGAGACCTGCCCCACAATCATTCCCAGAGCAGAGCTTTAAGGAAAACACCCAGTTCCAGTCTTGATTTAAAAATTGCCAGTGATGGAGAATCCACCACAATCCTGGGTAAATTGTTCCAGTGGTTAATTACTCTCCCTGTTCAAAATGTAGGTCTTATTTCCAGTCCGAATCTTCAACTTCCAGCCCTTGAATGGTGTCATGACTTTCTCTGCTAGACCGAGAGCCCATTATCAAATATTTACTCCCCAGGCAGGTGCTTACAGAGGGTGATCAAGTCACCCCTTAACCTTCTCTTTGTTAAGCTAAACAGATTGAGTTCCCTGAGTCCCTCACTATAAAATGTTTTCTAATCCTGTAATCATCACCAACTCCTCCTCCATTCTGTGAATCTAACCCTTTATTTCCTTTGCTTTTACGTGAAAAAAGTGCCCAGAAATTTTAATGAAGCTAAATTCTTATCGATTCACTGAAATGTTTTGGAATGTTTTATTTCCCTTTGGGTCAAGCCAAGTTTTGGTTTTTGAACTGCCAGGGACTGGTTAGTCACACAGCTCTAGTGGGGATGAAGTACTGAGGGTGGGGGCTTGTGAGAATCCAGGACAGTCACTTATTTGCATCAGATCTGGGAGCCTCTCTCAGATTCCCAGACAGAGATGTGATCCATTTTGTGATTTTGCTTTTTTCTCACTGTTTCCTCATCCTTTCTCCAGTCTATTTTGTCCACCTGTTAACATCCTGTCTGGCATGTAGATGGGGAGCTTTCGGACCAGGGACTGTCTTCTTCGTTCTTCGGCTGTATAGCCCCTAGCACAGTGGGGCCCTGACCCTTGATTGGGGATCCTAGCTATTGTTCCCAGCATTATTCCTCCACCTTTCCAAAGGGGTGCACTAGAAGGAAAGTGACCATGGCCAGAACAGGGAGGACACTGTTCACAATAAACTGAACACATGGTCAGGGGGGAAATCTTAGGATCCATTGGCATCGGGCACTGGCTCCTCCATTTGGCCCATCACACCAGAATACGGACAGGTTTTCTTAGCAGCTGTGCCAGCTTGTTAACCTCTCTAACTGCACTCCATTTACACAGCACCAGCTCCCTCATTGATTCCTCATAACGGGAAATTTTCTGAGGTCTCGGCCTGCTTCTGATCTCACTGACAGCTGGCTGGAAGGACTTTCCAGGGCTCAGAATCCAGCCCTGGGCACTTACAAGACTGTTTTTCATGTCTCCCAACCCAGCCAAACGCAGGAGGTGCAATTTTATGCAGCCCCAAAGATGAATAAAGAATGCGGATGCGGCTAATCATCCTGCGTATGTCAAATGAGGACTGAAGAGTTTTCAAAAGTTAATTGCTGTGGATCACAAATACCGCCCAAAGCAAACAACGACTGTGGGCTGTACTAAAAAATAAGGGCCCGTCCCTGCAAAGCCTTATGATGGTGCTCCACTTCATACATGAGCCACTGACCGGCCCATTGAAAGCACTGGAGTAACTGACATGCCTAAAGCTAGCCATGGGCCTGAGTCTTTAGGATTGGGCCCAGAGCAGTTAAATGCCATTTCTTCCTTTGGATGCCTGCTGAGTTCTGAGTGCAGGGTTCTGGGTTTTCCCCTTAACTAGATCCCAACAAGAGACCCCGAAAGCAGAGCATTTCCCTGCACACGTTATGTACTCTGTCTTCCCTCTGCTCTTGCAGAAGAATTACAAAGCCCCGAACCTTAGATGGATAGGTGGCTGGCCACAGTCACACACCTGGCATCGCTCTCTGTGTCACCCAGCCATTCCTGGGTCATCCAGCCCCCGATGTGATGGCTGCGAGGCCTGCGCTCGGGGCGAAATAAGCCAGACTGCACCTGCAGTTGGGCTGGAATTATTCCACATACACTGATGAATGAAATCGCCAGATTGGCATCCGCGATCGGCTGCTCTCTGGACTGCAGGTCCACGGCGGGTGGATCTGGCGGTGTCTGCTGCAAACCAGCTGGCTGAAGTTTCCGAAGGGCAGACAGCGAGCACTGAGGGGTTAATCTGCCTGCTTTCTGTGTTTCAGCAACAGCCAGCAACCAATCGGAGCCAAGTGGAAATAGCAGTTTATAGAAAGCCCACCACTTTCCCTCTTATCCTAATGGCTTCTGTGCATTACGCTGCTGGGCTTCCGAGAAAATGGATTTCCTTCTTGATTTGGTGAGAAAGTAACTGCAACACTGGGGCCCATGAGGCGGCAGCATCACTGACCCCAGCAATGCCAGCGAGAGCAATTCACTGTGTGGATTACTTAGAATCAGAGCTTTCCACATCCGTGAGCAGATCCTGCAGCTAACAGCACCTCGGGGAGCGCAAACCACTCACCAGCCCAGAAATGTCTCTCACTCTCCTCGTGGCAAATCAAAGGCTGCGTATTAACACCTAGCCCTGATCTAGCACTTTTCTTCTAGTGAGCTCAAAGCCCTTTGTAAAGGTGGCCAGTATTATTAGCCCCATTGTACAGATGGGGAAACTGAGGCCCAGATAGGGGAAGCAACATGCCCCAGGTCACCCAGCAGGACCCAGGCAGAGCCAGAAATACAACCTAGGTGTCCTGAGTCCCAGCCAACCATGCTAGCTGCTGGGCCACACACTGCCTCCCTAAACTAACGTTACATGTGGCCTTGACAAGTCTGACTGTGGCGCGCTGCTGCCCAGATGTACAAGCAGGGAGAAAGCACAAAGGCCAAGTTAGACCCAGTCCTATAGACTGCTCTGTTTGGCCTCTCATCTATCCCTCCCCAGGTGGCCTGGTCTAGCCTAGAGCATTTAGCCTGAGGACGGCACTGCTGCTGAGAGATTTGAACAGGGTGGGTCCCAGCAACAAACCAGGCTGGACTGGGGGTGCTAGCTGGGGAAAGCCTGTCACTAGGCCCTAGTGCATTCTGGGTTAGAAGGCCTGTGGGGGCAAGCATGTCTGTGGAAGCCATGGCAGTTAGGACCACCTACCTACGCCAGGATCGCAAGGAGGCGGCATGGCCCACTGGGTAGGGCACTGGACTGGGCAGTTTGGTATGTGCACCACATTCCCAACTCGCTCTCCAAGTTTCCGGGTGACCTGGGCAAGCCATCACCCCGCTCTGTGCCTTAGTTTCCCCATTAGTTAAATGGGGACAATGACACTTTCCCTGGTGAAGCACTTTGGGGTCCCTGTGTCTCATGGGCGGGGTCTTCTCTCATTCTGGGGTAAGCAGAGAGGGGCCCAGGTGAAAATGTGGGGTCTGAGAAATAGGGCCGGCTCCAGGCACCAGCTGACCAAGCACGTGCTTGGGGCAGCACCCTAGAAGGGGCAGCCAATGCTGGGGGGGGGCGGGGGTTTGGCTAGCGCGGCGCTCCGGGGGTTTGGGCGGCCTGGCGAGGCGAGGCAAGGCTCGGCGCGGTGCTCCGGGAGGGGCGGGGGGTTGGGTGGCGCGGTGCTCCAGGGCGGCGGGGGTTTGGTTGGCTGTCCAGCGCGGCGCTCGAGGCGGGGCGGAGGTTTGGCCGGCCCGACCCGGCCCGGCGCAGCGCTCGGGAGGTTTGGGCGACCCAGCAAGCCGCTCTGGGGGGGTTGGGCAGCCCGGCCCGACGCTGGGGGGGAGGGGTTTGGGCAGTGCGGCACTTGGGGGGGGGGTGTTACGGCGGGGCGGCGCTCTTCTTTTTTGCCTGGGGTGGCAAAAAAGTTAGAGCCGGCCCTGATGAGAAAGGAGACACAGGCCACCAGGCCTTTCCGAGCTCTGCTTCTCCCAGCCCTTTGCTGCCTGCTCTGAGAGTGTGGCACACACTGGCCCCAGTACCTGGTCAGCTCTGCTGGCTGCTCTAAGGCAGGGCGGGGGCTGCTGGCTAGTGCTGTTAGCCTTGCCCTGGGGTGATTGCAAAAGGGCCAGATTTTCCAAAGTGCTCAGCGCCCAGCAGCTCCCTCCAAGAGCACTGGGAGCTCCTGGGTGTTGAGCACCCTTGGAAAACTGGCCATTTCACCGAGGTGCCCCAATGGGAGCTGGGTTCTTGTGAGCCATGGAGCAAAGACCGTGCCAGCCCCATGCACAGGGGCACAGAGTGGGGGGTTCCTATGGGCCTGCTCAATGCCCGGGCACAATTGGGCCCCTAATGGGCCAGCTGGGGTATTTTAAGCTGCAGTGTTCCCACAGGAGCAATACCATCCTCTCTCAGCTGCAACCCCGTGAGCCTTTCTCTGCTCTGGCTCTGGGGTGGCTTTGGCCCCAGCTAATTCAAACAACATGACCTTGTGAATGAATTTCAGTCCCCACAGTGCTAATCCCCTCTGTTTTCCTCTTCTGTTCCTCTCAGGCATTAACCCCCAGACCTGCAATGCCCAACACCATGGAGACCCACCCCATGAGCCTGGATGGGAGTGAAAAGTCCCCTGAATCCAAGGACTTGATCACTAGCAACACGGCCAGCACGCTGTGCATCAGCTCCAGGAGCGAGTCCGTCTGGACCAACACGCCCAGGAACAAGTGGGAGATCTACCACAAGCCCATCGTGGTGGTTTCTGTCGGAGGCGCCATCTTTCTCTTTGGAATGGTGGTTACCAGCCTGTCCTGCTTCATAGAGACCAATAAAAATGTTTACAAAATGTGCGGCCCGGCTTTCCTGTCCCTGGGGCTGATGCTCCTGGTTTGCGGCTTCGTCTGGATCCCCGTCATCCGGAAGAAGCAGCGGCAGAGACAGAAGTCACACTTCTTTCAGAACATCAAGTCATTCTTCTTTAACCGCTGAGGGCTGCTCAGGCTCAGCGCTCACGGGTGGCAAGTAATGCCTCTTTCAGCCTGGCTGGATTTGCCATGAGATTATTAGGGCCTGATCCTGCTCTCAGACAGGCCTAGTGGATCCCCAACTTTGACCTTCTCCTCTCCCCATAGGTGAAATTCACCCCCCTGCAGGTCCTCTGTGGGCAGGTAAACTTCACACTATGTGCTAGGAGAGCAGAATACTGGCATTGAGACAAGCAGGTTGGGCTCAAGCCCTAGATTTTGCTCTTGACTGTATATTGAGCAAACCTGCAAACATTGACCGTGTCTTATAGAGGACAAAGCTTTGAACTGCTTTCATCAACACCCGGCACCTGTACTGCTGAACACCTGTCTGGGATGGTCTACGTGTACTTGGCCTGCCTCAGCCCCGGGGGCTGGACTTTCAAGATCCGTTCCAGCTCTACATTTCTATGAATGGGATTTCACTAGAAAATGTAAACCTTTACTCGGATGACTCTTACTCATGAGAGCAGTCCCATGGATTTGAATGCCACTACTTGTGTGAGTAAGAGTCACAGGACAGGTCTGACAGGGTATAGCTGAAAGGATTTCAGCTGTTCAGGGTGTGCTGTGTTAATATCTGTGTTAATATCTGTCTGGGGATTGGTCCTGCTTTGAGCAGGGGGTTGGACTAGATGACCTCCTGAGGGCCCTTCCAACTCTGATATTCTATGATTCAATAGAGGAAACAGGGCTACACTAGGAAGGGATTGGATTGTTTTCCATAGCCATATGGCTACTACCCCTCTCTTGATAAGATGACCAAGCACAACACTACAGATATAGACGATCCACAGTGCCAGGATATGTCAATGGGATTTGGAGGAGACAGTGCATTCAGAATGCTCTGCAAGAGCAAACAGAATCATTTCTTTCTAGCCAACTGTGCATTGGACCTCAGAGGATACATCCAGAATGATACACATGCAAGATCCACAGCTGAGAATGAAAGGACTTAGATGGGGATGTGTATGAAGTTCATCTCATAATTGTCACTATGAAACGAGCATCTGTGTGCAATGCTACTCCAAAGCTTACTCATGACTTTCTGGTGAAGTGTGGGGTGATATTTAATTCTACCTAAACAGCCAAGCTGAAGAGCAACTGAGCATCAGAAGTAGCATTTCTCTGTTCAATTTTACAGACTATCTTTAAAAAATTTCATTCCTCAAGGTCTCTGGATGCAAGGCTGTATTGCACCAACTGCATATTTATCTCAGTTTGGAGTGATTGTCTCTGTCATGATGGATTCCAGCACAGCAGAAATCTCAAACATTCCACCTGGGCGGAACAAGAGCAAATGTAAATGAGATGCCTTGTTTAACTCAAGTCTATTGAACTCCTATTGTTAATAATGATGTACCCTGGGAAATTTACCTACAAAAGCAGGAATCGTTCCCAAATATTTTTGGTTAATATTGTAGTTGCCTTTTTTCAATGGGGCCCAGTTAGTTTAAAAAGCCATGTAAATACAGCTTCCCAACTGCAAATCCAACTGTGCAATTGGTGTTTGGTTTGGATACTAGGGACAAGATTTTTACAAATAGTCGCCTAGTTTGTAGTTAGGCCCCTACATAAATTGCCTGATTTTCAAAGCAGCTGAGCTGCCGTTGACTCCACTGAAGTCAATGGGAGCTGAGAAGACTCAGCGACCACAATCGGATTGTGTCTCTGGTTAGCCTCATTCTTAGCACTGAGTAAACCAGTACCTGCATGTAGACCCTCCTTTTCCCATGTCAGGACATGGCCATGCACCGACGCCTCTAGCTTTGGTGAGGTTGCATTGTAACCGCCCCGGATGGTTTCTGACGTAGATCAACACTCATCAGAGACCAAATGGCAGCAATGCATGGAAAAGGCACAGTCTGGCTCTTCTTTGCAACCAGAATCCTCCTCACTGAGCCAAATGCAGCCATTCAGCCTGGATGGCAAGTCGAATTCCTTAGGAGAAAGAGGAAGGAAAGTCTGTGTGGTGTTGGTTGTGTTTTGCAGAACCCCTCTAATCTTCACAAAGCTTAATGATTTTGTTTCAAACATCAGAAATGATCAGACTACTGCCACTCCTGGTGATCCAAACAATCCCTTCCGACCTTCAAATCTGAGGGGCAGACCCTTAGCTGCTGCATGTTGTCATAATGCCATTGAGGATCCTGTGACTAGGCCGCTAGCCTAGGGCTTTGCAGACTGAGATCCAATTCTCTTCTCTGCTACAAACTTCCTTGTGCAGCCTTGGGCAAGATACTCAGCCTCTTGTGCCTCAGTTCCCCTCCTGCCCTACCTCACAAGGGGGTTGGGAGGATAAATACTGTGAAGATTGTGACACGCTTTTGAGATCTCCTGGTGAAAAGCACCAGGTATTATTACAAGGCGATGGAGTGATGAGAAGTGACACCAGTCCTTGCGAACAGCCTGCGTTTCCCTGGCCCAGCCGCAGAGCAGGACTGCTGCTTGAGAAGCTGATGCACTTGTTCCCTGCTGACGAAATGAAGGGATCTTAAGCTGGAGAAGAGACTGTAGTGTCAATTAGAAGATCACATTGGGTTCAGTGCAGCCCTGTCACAATGCGTGGCGTTCTGCACTCACAAAGACAGCTTCCCATTGAGTCTGGGGCAGGGGGCTGAGATCAGACCATACCGCGTGTTTCTTGCACTAACCACATTTGTAGCTCTACTTTCTTTCCTGGTAATGACAGTTTTCTAATTACCCTGTGGAACATACAAGTCCATCAGGCTTGTTACTAAACTGAGCTGAGAGGAGAGTCTCTTTCAGAGCCCTGTACCTACCACAATGCTGATAGAGCTAAGCCAGCCAGGCCTGCTTCCAAAGCAATTCGACCAAAAAATAAATCCAGATGCCACAACACAAAAGTTCCTTCCATGGACACCAGCGCCCGGTGCATGGGTCTAGCCCATAGCTGCAAAGGGAAGGATCCAGCTGCATTAACATTAATGTACTGAAATTCACCCTCTTGCAGCAAGTGCAGTGCTGGGGCTGGGCAGGGGTTCTGGGGCCTTAGGGTTAATCGATCCCGGAGAATGGAGAATGCTGCTCTGGTTTGAGCCATGGGGTTTCATGTTAATAGAGAATGTGGGTCGCAGGTGTGGACAGGGGGCCCAAGATTCAAGATAAGAAAGTATATAGCCCTAGCTCTGGTGTTCAATATTCCATGAGCAGATCCCAAAGGAATCCAAGCCATTTCTTGGCTGGCATGGAAATGGTTAACTCCCACCCATGTGCCCTGCCCCTCCCCCTTAAATTTCAAAGGAGACCCTCTGGCAGGTTAACATCCCTTATACTCCAAGGTGCCTGGGACTCAGTACCTACAAGCAAACCCGCGGCTTTGTGCTTCTCTCCAAATTCTCAGAGCCGAATGCTCCACTTGACATTCATAGGTGCAGCTCCACTGACTTGGGTGGAGCTCTGCCCATTTACACCAGGTGAGGATCCAGCCCACGGACTCTGGCTCTGTCAGGGAGTCTCCTTGAGGATAGTTTTGCCTGAAACAAATGCAGCTCAGCCAGCTGCCCCTTGACGAGTCAGATGAGGTGAGGTACCCAAGAGGGTTGAGATGCTCCCCAGGCTCAGAGCACTGCCTGCTAAAGGACGGTAGTGCCATGCGTGCCAGACACCCAACCCCATCCTTAGCGCGGGCAGTGGGCTCGGCCGGCAGCTGATTTACTGGTATCCGACGTGTATTCTGAAGTGGTTGGATTGTCCATAAAGGAGTCCCCACCCTTCCCCACGGGATGTGACAAGCTGAGGGTGGCTTCCTCTTAAATCTCTCTCATGCCTTGATTTTACTCCTGTGCCTGCTAATGCCTTGTTGGGGGGATGGACATGGCTCTGGCCAAACAGTGCCTGATTTCCGAATGCAATGAATAAACTACTGGATCAAACTCTCTTCGTTGTTTGCGTGTAACTGTGGTGATGGAAAGACACCCAGGGGTCGCCGCTCCCGGCCCAGTCTGAGGAGAGGGCATTCGAGTCCCATGCTGCTGCCGGGGTCACAAGCAGGCCTGCTTTCAAAAATCCAAGACAGACTGCCCACGTAAGCAAGGGCTACTCATGTGAGCAAGAACTACTCCCGGGACCCCTCGGGGCTGCTGTGAAACTTGAGCAATGCCTGGGTCATGTGCCGACCCCTCTACCCAGGTGAATTTTCCAGATGCACCATTGATTTATATAAAGGCGTTAGCGTATGCTCTGTATTATTCCCCTCCCATTGCCTATGCATCCTAACATCGTTTGCTTTTCTTGACTGCAGCTTCACACTGAGCAGGTGTCTTTATTGATTGATCTACAAAGGGCATACACAGTTCAATTAAAAGTCTCTGCTCAGTGTGCAGCTTTGGTCAAAGGAGACGTTAGGATGCATAGGGAACAGGATGGAGAATAACATAGAGTAGAGTAATGCTTCTGTATAATCAATGGTGCCCCCTTATCTGCGTACTGTGTGCAGCACTGGACACCCCATCTCCAAAAGGATATTGCAGAACTGGAGGGTGTTGAGAATGATCGAGAGCCTAGATAAACTCTCCTATGAAGAGAGATTGAAAAGACTGGGAGTGTTAGCCTAAAGAGGAGACAGATAAGAGGGGATATGATAGAACTACATAAAATAACTAGTGGGCTAGAGAAAGTAGCTCAGGAACATCTCTTCTCCCTGTCATCACACAAGAACGAGGGAGAGCCACCTCAATTAAAAGGGGCCAAACCTGAAAGTGAGGAAAGGAAACGTGTGACTAGACTGTGGAACTCACTGTCACGGAAAGTTGTAGTGGTGAAGGATTTAGCAAGACTGAAAAAAGAGCTCATCAGACTCTAGAATAAAGGTATGGGAGTCCTTTCCAGAATAGTTTGGATGGAGCATAAGCTGTTTTAAGAAGGTATCATGTTACATGCCCAATCTGATTATTTCCAACCCTTGCTAAAACGAGGTTAGATGCTACTTGCCTCCTCCCCTTGTTCTATAAAAAGAGAAGGAAATTCGTTACAAAACTCATTGCCACTGCGCATCAGCAGTTCAAATGTGCACGTGAAAAGTCGTGACCCAGCCAAACCTGCTGAGCACGACTCGCCCCCGGTTTAAACCTTAGGCTGTTGGTTAATGCAAATCTTCTGGGGAAGGCTCAAGTTCTCTTTTTTAGCACAAGTAGAAAAATCAGGGCGCAGTCAGGCAGCATTTATGCATGTAGGTTATGGCCACAGAGTTGAGCCCATTGTCACCTAGCATCTGCAGAGCCAAGCCCAAAAGCGGGTGCCATGTCTATTTGTGTTTGTGTGTCCTCTCTGACTATGAATCGGGTTTCATTTCACCATAGAGAGGGCCAAAGTCATCACTAGTGTAACTTCACTGAATTTGACACCCTTGCCGTCCACTTCTACAGGGACCCATGTTATTGTATATTGGCCACATCCCCTGGGGATGCTGGAGCATGCAAACGCAATGATTGTGCAGCAGACAAAGAGGGAAGAGAGGAACAAACAAGTGTGGGCACTATGCCTGAGACGCCCCTGTCATCACAGGGAATTCATCCGTGGCACATACCCATCTCAGTCTAACAGGCAATCCCTGCTTAGGGGCCCACAGAAGGAGGAGGCAGCCCTAGAGTGCCAGCCGTGGAGGGATGTTCCTTTCTGAGCCTGGATCCAAAGATCAGTGTCACCCCTGTGTGTGAGAGCTGGAATCACTAATCCAGTGTCTACTTCCATGTTAACAGCAAGGTGCTGCTGGAATCCAAGTATCTTCCCATTATTTTTCATAGATTCCAAGGCCAGAAGGACCATTATGATCATCTAGGCTGCCCTGCTGCACAACACAGGCCACAGAACTTCCCAAGAATAATTCCCAGAGCAGATCTTTAGAAAAATGTCCAAACTTGATTTAAAAATTGCCCATGATGGAGAATCCTCCACTACTCTTAGTAAATTGCTCCAGCGGTTAATTAGTCTCACTGTAAAAAATGTACGTCAGTCCTTGATGTTGGCGTGGATTGTAGTGGCTCCCCAAGAACAGAAATTGCAAACACTCCTCACTCAACTCACAAAAATTAGAAACCCTTCCATGTATTTAACCTACATCCCAGCAGCCCTCAGGGCTTGTCTAGACTTAAAATGCTGCAAAAGCAAATCTGTAGCGCTTCAGTGAAGATGTTACCTATGCCAACAAGAGAGGGCTTCTCCAGTCGGCATAGTTAATCCACCTCCCCGAGAGGAGGTAGATAGGTCAATGGGAGAATTCTCCCATCAACATAGTGCTGTTTACACAAGAGGTTAGGTCACTAAGTGCGTTGCTCGGGGGTGTGGATTTTTCACACCCCAGAGTGACAGTTATACCGACCCACTTTCCTAGAGCAGCCCAGGCCTCAGGTATTTACCTGTCTCTGTTTACTGCAGAGTCAATGTAACTACCTCTGGAAAAGCTAGTTCCTCACGTTTTCATGCAAGATGTAATGTCCCTTCCAAAATGTGTATTGTCAGTAATCACAATAAATCGGGATATGCTGATTGATATCCCTATCGATATCCAATCTCTATTTCAGTCCTAGGCTATGCTTACATTAGACTTCTCCCAGCATGGCGGGCAGGGATAGGAAAAAGTGTGATCCCTGACTAGCACCTAGTGTAGACACAGCCCTACCAGGAAGGCTGCACTTTTACTGGTATAGCTTGTTTCACTCATGGGGGGCAGTTTCGATACAGTGGTAAATGCTCAGCTTTTCTGGTATAGCTGCAGCCACACTAGAAGCACTTTGCAAGTGTCGTACCTTGGTATTCCTATGCCAGTAAAGCACTTCTAGTGTAGACATGGCCCCAACTTTAACAGCAACAGACTCTGCAGCCCAAGTACACCCAGAGCAGAAAATGACACCGCTGTGAGAGCTGCAACAAGAGGACGTGAGATCCCAGTGGCACTACAGCCCTCCAGAGATGCCGGGTGCTATCTCTTAAGAGTGGCGGGCCTGCAGGCTCAGGGAAATTCCCCTCTGTCAGAAGCCAGGTGTTGCAGCAATGCAGGTAGTCTTGATTTTTCTGGTGGATCTCACTGACTCTGTGGCAATATTATGTTTCAGCAGAAGCCAGCATAGAAGGGGAAATTGTTTACTTAAAAATGCCCTGGCTGAGGATATTTAAAGAACTTCTATGGATATGATCTTCTGTAAGCCATATGCAGCAGAAGAATCATCTAGGATGGGAGCAGTCTCGTATCCTGGGTGAACTTGGCATGTGGGGGGGAACTGCCAAAGGGTCAGAGGTTCTGCATGCCTAAAAAGCTAAAAGTCCAGATGCTTCTCAGATGCTTATCTGTTTTCCAACCTCTTTTGTCTGGAAGCTTGATAGGTAATGTCACAGGAACAGGCTTTTTCCTGAGATTTCCAGTGTAGCCTGGTTTTCATCTGGTCTAAAATACCAGCCCTTTGCATCCTGAATGAAACTAGGAAGTGCACAATATAAACCCCAGCCCTTCGCAGCACGTAAATAGGCAAGCTGTGTCTTTCAAGGGGCACTCTAGTCTCCAGTCAGATTCCAAAGGTGAGTCTGAAGTAGTTCCACTTGTTGGCTTCATCCCTGAGCCCACTGGCTGTGGTTTCTATAGTCACATTTTTTGTACTTGAAAAGAAAATGTTCTGTCCCTTGTTACTGAGTGAAAGACCCACACAAAGAGGGGGAAAACCAAGGCAGGGGCCAGCCCTTTGTTCTGTTTGTCCAACGTCCAGCACAGTGGAGGCCTGGGTCGTGATTAAGACTCCTGGCTATTCTGCAATACAAATAAATTAATGAGGCCCAGATCTTGCCAATGCTTCCACACCAGTAACTTTACTCACATTGGCCCCATTGAGCTCAGCTGATTACTCGGGAGAAACAGTGAAACAGACCAGACACAAAGTGCCAACAAATTCACAGCGTAAACACCTTGAAAACCAGAGACAAATGTTTTTTTCTCTAATGTCTCCATTCTAGTGATCTGTTTCTTTTCACAATCACAGGTTAAATATTTTCAGAGTGATTTGCAAATGGTTGGTGTCTGTCCCTTTAAGTTTAAAGAGACAAGGTCTTTTATTGGACCAACTTCTGTTGGGGAGAGAGACAAGAAACTGGTCCAATAAAAGATATTCCCTCCCTCAACTTGTCTCTCTAATATCCTGGGACCAACATGGCTACAATGCAGCAAACAACCGTTAAGTTTTACACATTTGGGAGTGCCTTCTGTGTGCCCTTTAGACAGCTGGTAGATTAGCAATTGGTTTTTAGAAGCAGTGAGCACTCACAAATCCCAGTGAACTCAAAGGGAGCAGTGGGTGCTCAGACCACCTTTGGAAAGGGAAAATTAAGCCATGCTATTGACTCCAGCAGGGATTGGATCAAGGCTTAGCCCTGATGAGAGATACCATTCCTGGATAAGATTTGCAATTGGAATCTATGACAGTGTAACTAATTAGTGATAACAGAGCAATTAGCAATTGCCCCTGGGGTTACATACAATGCAAGATTGAGGCACCAAATAAGTGCTTCTCTTCAGAGCCCCCAGGAAACCAGAATGCTCTATGCTGGAAAATCTGTGACCACGTGTTCTGTGTTTGCTTGGATTATATCTTCTCTGCAACCTTGGAGATTACTGGTTCTTGCTATGTCTAACCAGTAAAAGTAACATGGTCCTGATATTTTTTTTTAAATAAGACAGTTTGTGGATTTTTGTCAGCTTTATAAATCAGCGTTGGAGTATTCTGCAGTAATGCCTCAAAATAGGAAAGTTGACAAGGGTGCAGTGTTGGGGGCTCTTACTGGGAAATGCTGCAATGTTTTATAGAAGGTGAATGTGATCAAATTGAGCTGAACACTCCCCAAATCACTGGGTTTATCTATATCTTCTTCACCCATTAGTGGCTGACCAACTCTGTTACAAGCACCTTTAGGCAACAAAAAGTGTGTTTCCTTACACTGAATACACTGTAAAAAGAACAGGAGTACTTGTGGCACCTTAGAGACTAACAAATTTATTAGAGCATAAGCTTTCGTGGACTACAGCCCACTTCTTCGGATGCATACAGAATGGAATAAATATTGAGGAGATATATATACACACATACAGAGAGCATAAACAGGTGAGAGTTGTCTTACCAACTCTGAGAGGCCAATTCAATAAGAGAAAAAAAACTTTTGAAGTGATAATCAAGCTAGCCCAGTACTGTCTGTATATGGCACCAAATGAATCTGAATAAGAAATCCATGAGCCTCACCCCAAATCTCAGTCCCTACATACAGTTCCTAGTAATCGCTCTCATTGTCTCCTGCATATTCGCTCACTCTCACTCTCACACACACACACACACACCCCATTTCTGGCAGGCTGGAAAGCTGTGGCCTTGTCTACAATCTGTACTTTCCCCACCATAGCAACATGATGCAAACCCCTAGAGTAGATTCACCACCTAAAAACTAACTTGCATTGATACAGCTCATCCTGGTTTGACAATGTAAGGGTTTGTCTATGAATGAAGTTAACCATGGGTCAAGCTAAACCGGAACAAGATGCTCCTATTCCAGAATAATAGTGTCCACAGATGTTGCTATTCAGGAATAGCTGTTCCTGAATAACTCCATGAGAAGATAAGCCCAAGAAGAGTCTAAATTCTGCTGAGAGGTTACAATGGGTTTGAGCAGGTAAGGGTTACAGATGCTAGTACTAAGACATGCAACTTGGCATCTCCGCTCTGGAGCGACGCATTCAAATGGAGATTGTGGCCCTTGAAATTACATTGCTTTCTGCAATTTTTGCAGCACTACACCTACACCGCTCTAGTCTAGACACTTAGTACAGTCACAGAAGAAGGTTTTCCATCACTGTAGTAAATCCACCTCCTTGAGAGGCAGTAGCCAGGTGGAGAAAAGAATTCTTCCATTGACCTAGCAGTGTCTATACCGAGGCTCAAGTCTGCTTAATTGTATCTCTCAGGGGCATGGATTTTCCTCCAGTTTTCAAAGCTAGGTACAAAGGCACAGGCTTTATGATCTTCATTTTACTGAAGGGGAAACTGAGGCACAGCACTGCTTAGCATTATACAGGGCAGCAGCATTAGAGCACCTCATAGGAACAACACAAGGGTGACAAATCCCCTCTACCCACCACTGCTCCTGTTCAATCATCAGCTATGGTAGCTACCCTGTTTCCCCGAAAATAAGACATCCTCCGAAAATAAGGCCTACTTACAGTTTTGCCTCTCATTGTAATATAAGGCATCCCCCCGATAATAAGACCTCCCCGATAATAAGGCATCCACCGATAATAAGGCATTTTTCATTTCTGAAAAATAAGACATCCCCTGAAAATAAGACCTAGCGCATCTTTGGGAGCAAAAATTAATATAAGACACTGTCTTATTTTCGGGGAAACAGGGTACTAGTTCTACCCATTCTCACTGCTAACCTTCCCTGCCCCCCAGCTGTGTAAAGCCATGGCAGCACTGCAGCTCAGGGCTGGACAACACAGCCCTTAAAGGGGGACGAGAGTCCCCCGGCCTCCCATTCTCGCTCCAGCCCCCCAAGCCATTAAGTCAGGAGGATCCCAGCCCTGAGGGTCGGCTGATATGAGGCATGGGCGTGGTCTAGGCTTTATATAGACCAGGTGGGCGCGGGACGCGGAATTGTTGCAGAGTGGGCGTGGTTTGTGCTATATGTAGAGAAGGTGGGGCTAACAGCTATTCTAGCTAGCCCTAGCCAAGTGCGCGGCGCTGCAGGTGTGGCTGCCATGGCCTGGGGCTGCGGGCGCTGCGCGCTTTTCCTGCTTGGGGCGCTGGCCCTGGACGCGGCCGGGCTGGCGTTGGTGCTGGTGGGGTCGGTGGTGCAGCCGGCCCGGGCTGGGCGACCGTACGGGGACTGCCTGGTGCTGTCCGGCGCACTGCTGCTCTTCCTCTCGCTGCTCTGCTGGCTGCTGTGGTACACGGGGAACCTGCGCGGGGTGCCGGCCTCCGAGCTGCCCCCGGGGGCCCGCAGCCCCCCGCCCGGGCCGCGCTCCAGCCTGCTCCGCCTGGCTAGTAAACTCTCGGAGCGCCTGTCCCAGCGCCGCCCGCCGCTGCCCTGCCCTTCCCTGCCGGCCCCCGGGTCGCTGGAGCTCCCCTGCCTGTGCGCCATGGAGAGCCCGGTGGCGCACGGGGACCGGCTGGTGTAAGAGTCCGCCCGCGGCGCCCGGAGAGGAAGGTAACCACCAGTGCCCTCCGCTTGCGCGCACAGGGTAGGGTGAGCCCCCGGTGAGGGACGGGGCGCAGAGCTGGTAACGGACGCAGGGCTAGGTCCGATGGCTCTGCATGGGGTGCGGTCTCCAGCGCAGGAACTGTGAATAGGGCAGGGCGAGCCTGGAGCGCAGGCCTGGGTCCCCAGCTGGAGCAGCCAGGGGACTCTATAGGATGATGGTGGCTGGCTGCCCAAGCCACAGGGGCCAGGACTCGAACCCAGGTGTCCTCCGAGCCCCTGCTCAGCCAGCTAGACCCTGCTGCCTCTGAGGGTGAGGTTGCTGAGGAGAGAACAGCAAAGGAGGTCCTAAGGTAATGTCTGTTTAACCCTTTGGTGAGCAGAAACTCTCTTGCCCCTTACACACCCACTGCCCAGTCCTTTGCCCGGCAGCCTGGGCAGTGGGTGTGTAAGCCTGTCCACTTTTCTAAGGACACCCATTCTTTGGCTGACTTGAACCAAACCAACTGCTCCCCTCTGACATGTCCAGTAGCTGTACCAACAGCGGCATGTCTAGCATAGATGCCTCACTACTTCCTTCTGTGTCGGATCAATAGATGGTCCCTGGGTGACCAGATTGGATTGTGGCCTATGTAAACTGATATTATTCAATTACTTCAGCAAGGGGATGGATGTTTTAAGTAGCATTAGAGAGCATTTACTGAAGAGACAAGTACATCTGTACTTAAGGTCCAGTGCTTATGCCCATTTATCTCCAGTGCTTTCTAGCCACTGCTGTGGATGCTTTGGTGTGAGTCCCACTGTAAAATACGATTTACATTGAAGCAGTGGATTTGGCACCAGCAGAGCTTATGCAGGCTTGAAACAGTCTGGAAAATGTTACAGCTCTGAATAAACTGGAGTATTTAATATGGTGTTGCATGAGCCTGTGATGAGCTAGCCAGCTGCTCTTGCACACTGACCCAACTTGCCTTCAGTTGTACCTTAAGGGAAAAACCTGTGTTGTAACAAATTAGTTCTGTTGCTTTAGGACGAAGGGATCTGTCACCGTTTTCCAGATCAGTCTTCAGTGGATTTCTTGGAATGCAGCTAAACAGAGCTTCAGAAATAGCTCTTCTGCTTTAAATTCACCCCCTACCTTATTCCAGAATAATTTGGGTGTGTAGCCAAGCCTGTAACACTTTTCAAATCTCATGGGATTTCAGCCTAGAGAGGAAGGTGACTGCTTTGTAAAATTCTTGACAGTCAGCCTGGGGTGTAATGGGGACTTCTCTCACCTGGATTCCAGCTGTGTGTTAATGCCTTTGGCTGGCATATGAATAGTGCTGATCTCTCACACAGCTGTGTGAGATCTCAGTGCTGCTGGACTTCCCCTACCATGCCACACCCCTCCCCCTCAAGGATTGTATCAGCAGGGTGCAGGAGAATGGAAGAAATCTGAATGATGTTATAAAGCTACTTTGCAAATTGGTGTCATTCTAAATAGACTAGATCACAGGTTTTGAGGTTGCTACCTCCTTGTCTACATAGGTCTTTGAAGCAACTGTCCTGTTAATCAACTCCAGTTCTTTAAGGAACCCTTTCCTAGTTCCTCTTCCCTGATACATAAGACAGAAATGGATCTAAAGCTTAATGTTTAAGCTCTTTTCCAATTTGTCTTTAGATGTAGATCTAGGTCTCATGTGCCATGCTATTCTGTTAGTTTTTCACTAGCCTGTTGGATGTTGTTGCCCACAAAGGGAGAATATAATAAGCACTAATATAACACCAGCATCTCTTCCCTACTTGTTTACCACCTTTAGAAATATTAAGAATGTCACTTCTGGTCGAAGCTGTCCTTTTCCTGAAGGACCTATCAGGGTTAGAGCAATTTAACACTAGGTGTAGGCACACTGAATTTAACAGACTGTTTGTTAGTCACTGGAGTAAAATACACTTGCACAAGTTCTAAACAGTTTAGTCAAACTTTTGTCCCCTTGATCAACATTCTAATGATTCTTGTGATGTCCTAATCTTACTAATTCTCCAGTCACTGGAATCTTCCAGGGCAGACCAGACTGGAATTTCTAGTGTTTTGAAAGCAGTTGTATGGGTCTATTATAGGGGAAGAACCATCTCCCTCTAAGGGCCGGTCTACACTGGAAATTTACACTGGCATAGCTACATCTCCTGGTATGAAAAATCCACACGCCTGAGGGACGTAGCTCTGCTGACCTAACCCTGATGTCCCCAGTGCTAGGTCACTCTAAGAATTTTTCTGTCCACTTAGGCCTAGTCTATACTAGAAAATTAGATCAGTTTAACTGTCAGCCAGGGGTGTAAAAATCCACACCTCTGAGTAGTGTAGTTAAGCCTGCCGAAGTCCCAGTGTAGACAGCAATAGGTTGACAGAAGAGTTCTTCTGGTGACCTAGCACCTACCTCCTCTTGGAAGAGGTGGATCACCTAAGCTGATGGGAGAATCCCTCTAGTCAGTGTAGGTAGTATCCACACTGGAGTGCAACAGCTGTAGTGGCTTAAGTGTAGACATAGCCTAACTCTAATAGTCATTCTTGCAATGAGACCCTCTGCATGGCAAGAATGCATTGTGGAGCTGATCATACTAATGTACTGTTACACAGCTTTAAACTGGCCTCAACCAGGTGCTCACCAGAGCTAGGACCCTGCAGCACTAGTGACTGGCCCAGCTTAGCCTGTGCTCATCCTGCACCGTAGCATGTCCTTGGCATTCTGGCTAGATGATATCAGACATGGAAAGTAAGAGTAGAGAGAACTGCTTCACACACACCCAGCTTCTCCCTGCCTCCGCTGATGGCCAGCGATCTGGTCTCTCTCTCATGTAGAAAATCTAAGAATTGCTAAAACACTTCACTGGTAAGTCTGTGCAGATGCTGTTTCTGATAATGACAGCTGCTTCTATCTGTCCTGAGCCTTCAAACATTGAAGGAAGTAGTGCTTCAGTAGAGTCTTCTGAGTTACTAATGTGAACTTTGGGAGTGGATGAATGGAAACCAATAAAGCTGTACCTTTGCTTTCTAGAATACCTGGAAATATTGTCCTCGTGCATACTCTCCACATGTGTGGAATCTTGAGCTGGAAGAATCCTGGTTGGAGTTGCCAAGCTACATCCGGTGGAGGATGCTCATTTTGCTAAGACTGTTCTGCCAAAGTGTTATACTTCGCAGCCTTTTAAAACTGACATCTACCCAAATGTGATCGCTGACCTAGGACATGCACTCTCCCAATGGGGATCTCTTGACTGGTCAATGACTTCAGTATTGCATCGTCATTAAGAATTTTCACAAGCTGAGCCTTAAGTGAAGTTTATTTATATTTTGTATGCCATTATTTTTTTATATTGCCCCAGTATGTATGGCACCCTCTGTGTACAATATTTGCCTCTTGTATGTGATGTATGAGACCCATGTTGAGACTTGCTCCTTTGAAGTAATAGTCACCAATTCTTTTTTTTATGCTGTCTTCCTGCTGTTTACGGGTATTGTTTTAATTGTATGTGCAGTTCTTCCCATGAGAGAATGGGGAACTTGAGTTTTTAAATATATTAAAATTGTATTTATGGAGAACATGAGGGATAGTTTGAAATGTTCTGAACAGCTCTCTGTAAAGCGGGGTCCTGCAAAATGTTTATTTCTAGGCTTTGTCCCTCATGGAAGGGAATGAAGGACGGGTCTTACGGAAAACAGTGTGTGGTAATGTAATTACTGTGATAATGTGTATGGGCTGAATTAAGTGTGTGGAGAGAAACTGCCTGAATGCAGGTTAACGTGTGAGTGCGTGACTCTGCCACCTTCTCACTCCCTTAATGGAGATAATTTTAAAACAGATTTTCCAAGGCTGAGAACTGTCAAAGGAGGGCAGATTTTCAGTGGATTAGCAAAGGCACCTCTCTGCCAACTTTTAAGTCCCTGCTCCAAATCAAGGGAGTACGAGAATGTCTCAATAAAACAACTCCCAAGAACCTCTTGGACACAAGTCAAACAATGGATTTTCCTCCCTTTCTCTCCTCTTCCCCCCCCCCCCCGTCCACACACCTTCTTTAAAATGGCTGAAACGTCACCCAGTCTGGCAAAGGGGCTGCAGTGGAGAACTCCAGCCTGAATCGCTGGAGTTTGGAAAAGGTGTTAGCAGATGAATAGGCTCTTGCAGGGGAAAGTACTAGGTAACCTTAGCCTGGAACAGGTACCCTAGTGAGGCTTGGGTGGCTCTAGTGACCTCTCCAAACCTGTGCACGTCAGAGTAGCTGAGTAAAGACACATTATGTGAAATAACAGAAAAGCAAATCAGACAGGGAACTTTTTGTACCACCCAATCACTGCTGGGGCTCCCCTATTCTCTGCTGGCTCTGGCAAGGGGCCCTAGAAGTAATGCTGAAGGGCTGGAAGGCAAATGTGCAAAATCTCCCACTCTTTCTTTACTCTAGCTGTGGGGAGGAGAGGCAGGACAGGGCACAACTGTCAATTCACAGGCCTGAGAACAATTCCTAGAGCAGACCCTTTAGGAAAACCTCCAGTCTTGATTGAAAAATTGTCAGTGATGGAGAATCCACCAATGGTTAATTACTTACTGATAAAATGTACACCTTATTTCCATTCTGAATTTGTCCAGCTTCAGTTTCTGAATAGGGGATTGTTAGACCTTTCTCTGCTAGAGTGAAGAGCCCATTACTTTATTTGCCCTCATGTGGGTACTTATAAGCTAATCAATTGTTCTTCCTTACTGCCTATCCACAGCACGAGTAAACTGGGGCTACCTGTATCCTACCACTGATCTCAGCTCCTTGCTGGCTGCCTCTGCCGCTCTGAGTCCAATCCAAGCTCCTGAGACGTGGTTGCAGAGCCCAGCTCTCTCTGAGAGTTCTTTCATGCTCCATCCACGAGAGTGGCAACTGCTGGCAGAGCACAGCTTACCCCTTAGAACAGCTGGGTACAGTGTTCTCTGGGTGGAGGAGTCGCTGGTGGGAAACTGCTTCCACCTTAGATTCAGGTCATGAGACTTGCCAGCAGCAGGCATATGGCAGGGCCTGGCCTGCTGGTCAGGGCTGTGCCCTGGGACTATGGGGAGCTGGATTCAATTTCTGCTGTTCCACTGACTTCCTGTGGGACCCTGGACAAGGGCCTGGATTTCTAAAGGATTTAGGAGCTGGCAGATGTCTAGTGGGATTTTCAAATAAAGCCTTGCCCCCTTTAATGCACACACTTGCAGTCTTTGCTTCCCTTAGGTGTAAGGCAGGAGATTCTCCTGCACCTATTACAGGTGCTTTAGAAAAGCCCAGTATCTACAGCTTTAGGCACCTAAATACCTTTTAAAATCTGTCTCTTAGTCCTTCTGGAGCCTCCCTTCTCAATGTGGGCAATAGAGGCGTTGTAACGATAAGACTGTGTGGCATTCAGGGGCTACCCACAAGTGCCTAGATCAGTCTCTTCATCCAGGTTTTCCTTAGGGCATAGGCAAGGGCCCTGGCTCCCTCCCCCCAAAAAATGGTAAACAGAGACAATGTCCAGACTGGCAACAAGCAAAAGCGGCAAACCTGGCCCAGGCTGAGATGGCCTGGTAGGATGTATTGAAAACTCATTGTCCGGGCAGTATCCTGTGTAACCTTTGATTTAAATATTTTCAATTAATATTTCAAGTGCAAGTAATACCAATAACCAAATCAACTTCTTTAGGTTCCGACCTCTGGGGCAGTTACAGATAATTTACTGTAGGGGAGAACAAAGAGAGAGACAATGTGTGATGGAATCAAAGATTTTATTTCAAATAGAATAGTTGATTAAAGCAAACGGGAATTACAATACAACCATATGCTGAAATTCTACTCACATTCCAAGATGAAGTAGTTCATGCAGGGGTGATTAGTCCCTGGATAAAAAGAATGGGTATGTAACCCTTTGTAATCCTTTCGCCTATGGTATGGTGATGGTGAAGGAGTGCACTAATGTAAAATTAGCCTACTACCCTTTCTAGGATTGCTAGTCTCCCAAACCAGTCCCATTTCAGCTGACGCTCTGATTAAAACCAGTTAGAACCAAACACATTTACAACATGACCTGGGGTTATGTCTAACTTGCCTGGAAGCTGTCTCGCTTGACTTCACCCACAATTTACCAGGCCTTGCTATTATCAAGCTTAAATGTAGGCCCTGAGACCTGGTCTCTACTTACTTTTCAGCACATTTCTATTTAACATAGACAAACATCACTCCATTAGGCTACTTACCCCTGCTATGCAGTGAAGTATGGTGTAGAGTCAAGGCTTCAGAAATACTCCCCACGTGTTGGGGCTGTGGGATGATGCTGGTGTTGGTTTGATACAGAAGGACTCCAATATGTACACCCACCTGTGTTTTGGTTTTTATTTTGTTTTCCTGACAGCCCTAGAGAGGGAACTTCTCAGCCAACATCCCCAAAAGCCCTGATGCTGGGATTGCAGGGAGAAAGGGAGAAATGCCATGAGCTCCCTGCTTTATGTGTGACCAGCCCTTGGTAAGTCCGTGCCTCAGGGCTGGTGCTACCATTAAGGTGAACTAGGCGGTTGCCTAGGGCACCAAGATTTGGGGGCAGCAAAAAGCGGTGTCCCCAATACCCCCCCCAGTAGCTCCCCACCCCTCCCGGCCCCAGGGAGCCATGCGGCAGCTCCCCACCCCAGCTCACCTCTGCTCTGCCTCCTCCCCAAGCACACCGCCCCCGCTCTAATTCTCCTCCCCTCCCAGGCTTGTGGCGCCAAACAGCTGATTGGCGCCGCAAGCCTGGGAGGGGAGGAGAAGTGGAGCAGCAACGGCGTGCTCAGGGAGGAGGCAGAGCAGAGGTGAGCTGGGGTGGGGAGCTGCCGCATGGCTCCCCGGGCCGGGGGAGTGGGGAGCTGCTGCGGGCGGGTGCCTCAGGGCGGGGGGGGGGAGCTGCCGCAGGGCTCCCCACCCCAGCTCACATCTGCTACGCCCCCTCCCCGAGCACGCCTTTGGCACCGCAAGCCTGGGAGGCGGGAGAAGTGGAGCAGCAATCAGGGGCGGCATGCTCGGGGAGGAGGCGGAGAAGAGGTGAGCTGGGGTGGGGAGCTGCTGCATGGCTCCCCAGGTGGGGGAGCTGCTGCGGGGGGCGCACCTCAGGGCGAGGGGGGGCGGGGAGCTGCCACAGGGCGGGGGGGGAGGGGAGGCGCAAGGTGGAAGTTTCGCCTAAGGCGCGAAACTTCCTTGCACCGGCCCTGGTGTGCCTGAATCTCTTTCTGTTTCAGTAAAAGACAAAAGTCCCAGTGACACGGATGGAGGAAGAGATGGACCCAAATGAAGGTCCTGCTAATAACACTTGCCCTCAAGAATTGATTTTAGTGCTAAACTTTTCACAGCACGAACCATCTCTCTAGGCAGACTAGGCACCTGTAGATCCCATCTTGTGCTGCCTGCACAGTGTGGTAGACATCTGAAGGAAAGAACAGCCTCAAACTGGCTTTGCAGCCTCTTACCCTGCTAGGCTAGAATCTGCTGTTACTTTGTTTCCTGTGCAGGATGATGCTGGTCCGCTGAGCACAAAGTGATGCTGTCACTTCCATTTCCTGCTGTGAGCTCTGAAAGCCAGAGTGCACCCTAGAAGGAATAATACATGAGCACTGGGTAATCTAAAATCTCATCAGTTACACTTGAAAGCAGCTCTTCCCTCTCTGATAGGAAAATCAGTATTTACTGCTGCCATTAGAGCATCCGAGGCAATGCAGCTTGCCTCAATTAATAACTGTTAAAGCAATATCATTCTATATGCCAAGCAATCATCTGCTCAGCAATTCCGGACAGCAGCTGTGATTCAAAGGAACCCTGGTGCATTTAGATCTTTTAGCTACTGTCGGCTACTGGCAAAAGCCAGTGGGAGGGGAAGGACGCACACAGTGGTTTTATGTGTATGATGGGTGTAGGGGATTGTCTCTCAAGACTTACAGCTAGGCAGATAAGGGAAAGTAAAAAATTGAAAATATTTAGCGTGTGTATATTCTCAGCAGTGCTGGTAGTGACTACTGTAGTTAAAAGAACGAGGAGTACTTGGGGCACCTTAGAGACTAACAAATTTATTTGAGCATAAGCTTTCGTGGGCTAAAACCCACTTCATCGGATGCATGCAGTGGAAAATACAGACTAACACAGCTACCGCTTTGAATCCCGTAGATAAGTTACCTGGCACTGTCCATTATAAGACTCTGTTTTCAATTGATTATAACTTTGCCAAATTCAAACCGTTTGGGCTGAAATTTCCCATGCCGGTATCCACCTCAGCTATAGTGGTTAGACCCTATCTGAGAATGAGGCTAGAGAAAAATGTGGTTTTTGTCTGTGTTAAAAATAATTAAAATTCTTGTCATTGTTTCATTGAGATACTCTAGTGCCCCCATGCTTTGGAGCAGGGACTGGCTGTGTGTGTGTGTGTGTGTGTGTGTGTGTGTGTGTGTGTGTGTGTGTGTACGTGTACACGCGTGCAAGTGACTTTTGTGTCAAGGATCTGCCTTTTGCCATCCCTAGGATAATTTGGCCAAATTATAAACCTTTGAAAAAAACCTCAGCTCACACATGCTTCATGGTGATTTGTTAGAGTTTGCACTGAGGTTCCATCTGCACTGAGCATGTGCCACCCCCTCAGCTCCTGTGTATGGACCAGACTATGCATGTGCCATCCCCAGAGAGCAACTGAGCATGCTCCATCCCAGGGCTGAGCTGTGATCTCTTTGCAATTGCTCCAGAGCTGAAAGCAGGGTTTTCAGTGCTCCCTTTGCTGGCACCCAGGCAGTGTGAAAGCCGAAAGCCTCTGGACTCAGATGCAGAGGGGGAGGAACAGGGAGGCAGAGAAGAGACACAGGGAAGGGGCTGAGCAGCTAGGGGGAGTTAGGCGCAAGAGCTGGGAGGGGGAACAGAGCAGGAGCAGATGGCAGCAGAGGTGCAGGAGGCATGGAACATGGGAAGGAGTTGGGGCAAAGGAGGAGGGCAGAGCTAGAAGCAAGGGAGCAGTGGTAGGACAAGCAGGAGTTGAGATGATCCCATTGGAGGCAGACAGGGATAGGAGCTGGGGGGCATTCAGAGCAGAATGGGAGGGGGCAGAAGAGGCTGTAAACAGTAGAGCAGCATTCCTTTGCTGTCCAGAAAACAGCTGTGAAAAAACCTACTGGCAAAGTATGTGTCCCCATCACGCACTAGTGACAGGTTCACACAGAAGGTAACAACCTTCTACTGCTACCAGTTACTCTGTTAGCTCAAGTGTTAGAGGACCATGGATCTGAAGATCCCAACTTCAGATGACCCAGGTGGAGACTCAATATGGTTTTACAGGATGGAATTTTTTTTGGGGTGGGGGTTCAATTTTTAAGTTTAAAAGTAAGAAATTGTTATAAAACAAAGTTACAAGAACATTATCAAGGTTGAAAAGTCAAGACTTCAGAAGTTAGGAAAAGCCAGAGTTAAGGTTGCCCATATAACCTTAATTCAGCCCCCTTATGCATATGCATGATGCAACTGGAGGATGCTCAAAAGAGGTGGGTATTCTCATAGCAACAGCCACCTCCATGTTCCAGTCCCTTCAGCTGCCTCTATGGTAATGTCGTGACATCAAGCTTACCACAAAGCTGCGGATCTATAGACGAGAGTCATGCTTATAACAGCAGTACGGCAGTGAAATGTGACCTGAGGAAGACTGAAGAGCCGCAGATTGATGTTTTCAATTCTCATTATCTTCACCACATGCTCCATATTAAGTGGTAGGACAAGATCAGCGGTGAGGATTTTTGTCGCTGAACCCTGCAACCGCCCTCCTCAGCACTGGCTTGGGTCCAGCAGCTTTCTTGGTACGAACATATGATTAGGATGGAAGGTCAATGAATTACAAAGCATGTTTACCAAGGAATGCAGCCACACGGCCACCAATCACGTGGTCACCCAAAGCTAGGGTGGTGCAATAAGGCCACTAGTGATTCCCACAGACACATCCGGCCAGACCATCTTTAGGACCTAGCTGGAGCTCAATCAAGGTGACGTTTGATCTTCAAGGAGGCTACGTCCCTTTGTGATTTGCTTTGGTGATGGTGATGACGATACAGTTTTTAATTACATAATCACACACTCTCCCCTCCCTCCCCAGGACTTTGCCTTATTCAGTGCACAGGGGGGACAGTGTTCCCTGAATATGCAGCAATTGAATATTTTATTTTATCCTTGTCAGTCAGTGGCCCCAGGCATTATTCACTGCACACCATCCAAACCCTGCTCTGAACACAGGGCTAGTAATTTCCTCCTGGGCTTTTTGCTGGCACTAATCACTATAGTACTGCATTTATCAAAACATTGCTGAATTTAGCCCCACAGCCCCCTGGGGAGGTGAGGGGGTGGTATCATCCCCATTTTACAGATGCAGCACTGTGGCACAGGGAGATTAATTTAGGGAACATATGCTAATCTGGGGGGCCCAATTTGAGATGCCTAGGGCCTGGTTTTTCAGAGCACTTAGCATTTGGTAGCACTATATGTGTTCAAAGCTCTGCTCCCACTGACTGCAGTTGCACTGTGAGAGCTTAGCACTTCTACAAGTCGGACCCCACGTGCCTCAAGTTGGGCACCCAGAAAATGAGGATCACCCAATTAGTGTGAAAAATTTGGTTTCAGTGACTTGTCCAGCGTAACAGAAGAACTCTGTGGCAGAGGCAGAGGTAAAATCCCCTTCCCCAGGGCAACATTCAATTGCCTTAAATAATAAATAATAATAAATAATTAATGGAGATATCCTATCTCCTAGAACTGGAAGGGACCTTGAAAGGTCATCAAGTCCAGCCCCCTGCCTTCACTAGCAGGATCTTAACCATGAGGCCATTTTTTTTCTCCCTGCAATCCCCTACCTCATTCATTGCACACCTTCCAAATTCTCCAACAAATGCAGCCGGGGACCTACAGACAACAACCTCCTTCGCCGCACATCCCCAGAGCACCACCCATTCTGTGCACTGAGTGAGGCAGGGATCTGATGGAAAAATAGCATGTGACCACATAATTCAAGACTGTATCCCAGTAGTTTTCAACATTTTTTCATTTGCGGACCCCTAAAAAATGTCAAATGGAGGTGCAGACCCCTTTAGAAATCTTAGATATGGGGGTCTGCAGGCCACAGGTTGAAAACTACTGTTCTATGCTAAGGACAACCTTCCGTGGACCCCCTTAAACATAGTATGCGGACCCCCAGGGGTCCACAGATCACAGGTTGAAAACCACGTCTGTATCCTAATGAACCACACAAGGGGGGGCAAATGAAGGTTGGATGGGCAACCTGAATTCTGGCATTTCCTACATTTTGAGTGCTTGACTTTAAAACCTTAATAACATTCCTTTAACACATAACATCCAAAAAAACCTGTACATCTACAATCAGCCTTGCCAGTCCGTTCTGTAGATGTACCAGCCCAGACACAAAATCTCCTCCTACCTTGAGAACAGGGAAAGCATTTATACTTGCCTTGCCCAATTGCAAAGGCAAGGAGAATTTTACATGGCTGATTCCATTGCATGCACTGGAGGAGCTGGCTGGCTAGCTATCCAGCAGGATCCAACTGTTGTGACTTATGATACACTCCTCTAACTGCCATCAGTGTGAATAAAAATGGTATCCAGCTACCATGTGTATTGCAATTTAGTTTTATAACATGCAGCCCAACATTCCTTGGCCCATCTGGATACAGAGCCCACCACATCTCCTAACCCCACACACATCCTGGCTACTAGAACTCATGGCTATTGGTTCCAGAAACCCAGCTTGCCAAGTAATGATCTCAAAGAGACACTTCACTGCCTGCTGGTCACAATGAGACTCATCTATACAGGCCGTCAGCCTCTGTCACAAACTGCTGAGCCCTTAAGTGCTGCTTCTGTGTTTTATCAGCAGAGGGCAGTGATGCGGTTACGCTCCAGCCAGCACATTGTGGGTTAGCATGTGCTGAGCTGGGGCAATCGCAATCTGTGGGTTGTGCAGACCCCTGAGGGTTTCATTGAGAGGATGAGGGCTATAGAGGGGAGGGATAGCTCAGTGGTTTGTGTATTGGCCTGCTAAACCCAGGGTTATGAGTTCAATCCTTGAGGGGGGCATTTAGGGATCTGGGATAAAAATCTGTCTGGGGATTGGGCCTGCTTTGAGCAGGGGGTTGGACTAGATGACCTCATGAGATCCCTTCCAACCCTGATATTCTATGATTCCTACCCTTGCCTTCATCAGACTCACCCCTTCACCATAGCACTCCCCACAGACCCAGTGCAGATGAGAATCCATCCCTGGGCTTGATGGTGGTAAGCACAGAAGAGGGAGAGGTGGCTGGCCTCTTGAGCTGCTCTCACAAGAGAGTGCATGGGGGGGCATTATAATCTCCGCTAGGTAGGTTCTTATCCTGTGCTCATCACCATGGCATCTGAGCACCTTCCAGAGATTCCTTAAGCAACATGACCAGCATCTGTTGCATGGTTCATCTCTCCAGGGTGGGAAGTCGTGGTGGGTATTTGTAAAATGCTAGGAGCTTTTATTAGCTGGGGCAGTTTGAAGAAGAGCGCTTTGCACTGGGAGCAGAGCAGGGTGAGACAGTTCTTAGCCCCTGCAGCAGAGAGTCCCACAGGTTCGGTCCAACCTCTGAGAATACTCTGTTCCCTGCACCAAGCCTCTGCCCCTTCAAGGTGAACAATTCCTTGTGCTGGAGGAGTGGACGTGACAACTGAAGCCCTGATCCCTGTTTACAGGGAGATCTGTTAGATATCCTGGGCCCAGCTTGTTAGGGGCCATGAAGATAAGCACAAAGACCTTAGACTTGACCCGGTATTTTATGGGAAGTCAGTTTTGTGAGCAGAGGACATGTACAGAGCTGATGCTACAGAGCTGGTGCTCCCGCATCCCAGTGACCAGACACTGCAGAGGTGACTATGAATGTGTAGCACAGAGGACAATGCAGATGGGCTAAAGGGCTGGATTCCAGTGCTTCCAGCTGAACCCAACAGCAAAAAAGGGGAAAAGCATTGCCCCCCTGTATGGCTCCCAGGTGTCCCCTGTCTTGGAGTCTGGAGCCACAACGGCTGAAGCCTCTCACCCCTCTTGTCTCAAGGAGCCAATAAGTGCCCCATTAGCCATTTCAACTGGGATTTTCAAAGGAGCCTCTGGGAATTTAGGTACCTAAATTCCACTGAATAGAATTCGGGGAGGCTCCCTCCTGCAGCCTCCTTTAAAAATCCCAGCATTCATTGCTGATAGATGCACCGGAGCCACCCGCCCAGTGCACCTACTCTGAGTGACTGGCTGGCTCTGAACTAGAGAGAAATACGTAATAACAGTGCCCAGCTCTTACACAGATAGCACTCAATCTGAAAGCACTTTGCAAAGGAGGTCTGTATTATTATTCCTATTTTACAGATGGGGAAACTGAGGCACAGGGTGGCCAACTGACTGTGCAAGGTCACCCAGCAGGCCAGTGACTGAGCCAGGAATAGACCCTAGCTCTCCTGCACCCTAGGCCAATGGATGCTCCACTAGGCCACCCCACCTCTAGTAAATACTAATCCTAGCAAGTTCTCCTTTGCCTCCCTACATGAGCTGCACTATAACATTCTTCCTTTTTGAGGATTGGATGGGAGGGTGATTTTTTTTTTCCAATTAAACTTTGTGTTTCAAACAATCACTCTGAATTCTCTCTCCATACTGTGTTCTCTGGAGAGACACTAGCAAGAAAAGCCACTCTGGGTTTTCTGTCTTAACTACATGAAAGTCTGCAGTTAAATAAATATTTACAGGCTCATCCTAGCCAAAGATATTGCCATGTAGCTTTCATTCGCCTGTTCACATTCTTGCTCTGCCAGACTAATATGTAACCCAGGGAAGGAACATTCACTGTTTCCTTTGAAAAACTGGTTCCCTCTTGCCACATTTTTCTGCAAACCTGTTCTGGGCCAGCTTGGAGAGATAGTGTTTTCCACTACCATCTCCTTTCCAGGAGTGTCAGAGACAGAGAGATGCTGGCAGAGTGCTTCCCTCTGTTTTATTTACTTATTTTGAATATTCTTGTTTTGTTCCATAGCAAAGTGCAGCTGGTTGCACAGTTTCAATCCTTAAGTGGCGTTGAGTGAAGATCTGGAACCCTCAGGATTCATTCCTAAGCACGTAAGCAATTTTATTCAGACCTTCATATTTCTTTTATCGCTACCGCTGTCAACACATTGCTCCCCTTTTCTTTGCTTCTCAAATGCTCCTGAATTAAAGCTCTCCCTCCCATAGTAAATCAAAGGCAGAAGCCTCTCCATGCGTTATTATATGCTGGATTCCCGAAATCCAACCCCAGGGGTTGCCTCATTGAAACACTTGGTTCACTAAAAGCAACTGATGGAACATTCTGCTTCTGATGCAACTGTAACACTCGGATCGCTATTGTTTCTGTTGGATCCTGAAGTTGTGTCTGTGGCAGCAATTATGATACAAAGGTGTCCTCTGACAATCTGCTGGGCACAAAGTTCTTGCCCATTTCATGCCCACCCTCTGCCACAATTATCTGTCCTGGTCCCCTAGTTCTGGGTCCATCTAAGCAGCCACAGTTTGGACAGCCATGGAGTTTGCATCCTCTGCCGTGCAATGCATAGCGGGTTGTGTCCAGAAAGGGCCAGACCATGAAAGATTTTGAAATCTTTGACTCTCCAGAGTCAAAGGGCCTGATTCTGATCTCACACACGCTGGGTTTACACCTGTCTAACCACACTGGCTGGCCATGTGGACAGGTTTTGAGATGCCTTGTGAGAGGGGATGCTGAGTTCCAGAAGCCTCCTTTCCTCCAGGAACTGTCAAAACCTGTCTCCTACCCGGGCAGCGTTATATTGACAGGGATGCTAATGGAAGGGTGTTTGTCTTAGAAAGGGAAAGAGGACAGATGGGTTAAGCCTTGATCCCTTCCTTCTCTGTGCTTGTGGACCAGCTCATACCCAAGAAGATGAGTCATCCCTGCTTCCTCGTCAGTGGGTGTAGGGACAAAAGAAGGCCTGGGCTTGTGGAGAACACAGCATCTTCTCAGACTGATTTTGAGAAGAGACTTCTGACCCTTCGGCTGTGCCATTGCCTTGTCTACAAGCACCCCAGGAAGCACATTCCCGCGATCAAGGACAGGAGCAGCGTTGCTGGGGCGTTGTCTTCCCACGGCCTTTGTGAAACGAGACCGAGGGTGATGGATCGTGCTGAGGAGTGAATGGTGTCGAGGAATGTGCCTGCCACAAAAGACGTCTCCATGGCTCCCTTTCTGCTCTCCAACAAAAGCTGTTTGACTTGGGCTGAGCATGCTCGACCATTGGCCCGGGCCACTGCTGCCCTTGGGAAGGGAGAGGCGTCTACCACTCTATGCGTAGCTGATGCCTCAGCGTTCTTAAGAAAGCTTCAGCTGAGCAGCCTGTATACCATCCTGGGGGACAAAGTCCCTCTCTATGGGGATAACTGGCTCTTTTGCCAGGGATGCCACAGCTGCTTCCCCATTTGGGAGCTGATCCAGGAATCCCTTGCTTTTGTGGGGCTCTACAAACAGAGAGGATGCAGGCTCGGGGGAGCCTGCTCCATACTCTGAGACTACTAAAATCTGGACTAGAGCTGAACTCCATGGTTCAGTCCCATCATAACTCCAGTCTCTGGGGTTTCTTCCACCCCTGCCCAGCCTAAATCCTGTGTCCTGCGTCAGCCATTATGATTTTGGAAAACATGATTCATCTGAGCGTATGTGTATGGGAGTAACTCATGGATTGAGGTTCCAGGCAATAATGGTCACGTGATGCTGATATCCAATATAGGCCCGGGTAATACGGGTGTGTGAAAAGGACAGACACATATTTGCATATTCTGGTTCTTGTTTGATCGGGACATGCCGACTCTTGATCTCAAGGTTTCTTCAGCTTGTCTATTGGATTAGGATGAAGGCACCCCTGAAATTCAGTTAAACTGAAAGGAGTTGCAATGGCCAGATGAAACAAGAACTAGAGACAAATATGGAAGTAGTGGGGGCACAAGAGAAAAAAATGCTCCTTCTCTGCTAAAAGAACAATCCAGATTCATTGGGAATTAATGGGGGGGGGGGAGAGGGCTACACCACAGTTACAATTAAATCATTTAATGGTTTGCTCCATAGCAAAATGCAGCTGCTTACACAACTGGAATTCCTTAACTGGTGGGTGAGAGTGAAGGTCTGGAAACCTCCATTTCCCTTCTCCTTTCCAGTTGCTAAATCAATGTAAACCATTTAATGAATAAGGTGGTGAAACGTGTTTAGAACAATACTCTTGAAGACACTGACACATTCCTAGTTAATTTGGGAATCTTCAAATAAAACTATAAATTGGCCACTGGAGTCATACTTAGAAACCATCTTTAATAATGAAATGTATTTTATTATTATTTATTATTCTCTGTGGGGGCAAAGGAAGTCATATGATGGTATGGGCCTGACTCAGGCAATTTCATGCACAAACAATGCTATGCAGCTTAAAGATACTGACTTTAGGTATCAACTGACCTGCCTGAACTGTGCCCTCTCCAAACAATAAGCAGACTGAAAACGTTCAAGCAGGTCGCATCCTGGACATCTTTAAACAGCCTGATTCCCCCCAAACCCACAACATACAGCACAAAGGGTCTAAAGTTGGAAGGGTGCTGAGTGCCCAGTTATGGAGGCTGCAGTGTGGTTTGTTTTGCTGAGCACTTGAAAATGCAAATTGTGCTAAATATTCTCTATGTGTCGTACATATCAGTGTTTCCACAAAATGGTCACATGCCAAAAAGAAAGTGGGTGGGATCATTCATTCCCTTCCACCCAGCTGTTTGTAAACACTGCAGGAAGAGTTTTATTGTGGCCGGGGAACAGCTGTTCTCTGTACTCATGCATGAAGGAAAAACGTGCATCCATTCCTCAATGGGCAAGGAGAGCAAATAACGGATGGCCCAGAGAAGGCTGAAGTGTTTAATGCCTTTTTTGCTTCAGTCATCACTAAAAAAAAAAAAGAGTTATTTGTGACCAGATACTTAACACAATTAGTATTAATAATAAGGGGGAAGGAACGCCTGCCAAAATAGGGAAAGAATGCGTTAAAGAATATTTAAATACGGTAGATATGTTTGAGTCAGCAGGGCCTGATGAAGTTAACCCTAGAGTTCTTAAGGAACTAGCCAAAGCAATCTCTGAACCATTAGCAACTATCTTCGAGAACTCATGGAGTGAGTGAGGTGAGGTGAAATTATAGTAGATCACAAGCTGAATATGAGGTAACAATGGGATACAGTTGTGAAAAAGGCAAATATTCTGGTGTGCATTAACAGGAGTGTAATTGTTCTGCTCTATTCAGCACCAGTCAGGGCTCGTCTGGAGTACTGTGTCCAGTTTGGGGCACCATCCTTTAAAAAAAGATGTGAACAAATTGCAGAGCCCAAAGGAGAGATAAGAAGTTTAGAAAACCTGACCAGTGAGGAAAGGTTGGAAGAATTGGACATGTTAGACTAGAGGAGAGAAGACTGAGGGGGACCGATAACAGTCTTCAGATACATACAAGATTGTAACACAGAAGAGGGTGATCAATTGTTCCATGTCCTCTGAGGATAGGACAAGAAGGAATCAGCTGAGTTTGCAACAAGTGAGATATTTAGGTTGGATATCAAAGAAAAACTTCCTAACTCAGGATAGTTAAGCTCTGGAACAGGTGACCTAGGGAAGTTATAAAATTCCCATCACTGGAGGTTTTTAAAAGCAGGTTAGGCAAGCACCTGTCAGGGACAGCTTAAGTTGACTTGGTCCTGCCTTACTGCAGGAGGCCAAACTAAGTGACATTTCAAGATCCCATCCAGCCCTACAGTGCTATGATTCTGTGAACAAGAGAATCTGTTATTTATTTACTGTTAATTGTATTCATTCTTTATTCACCTACTTTAAAAGGTTTCATCTGCCAGTCAGGGAGCAGAAAGAACACCATGTGACTGAGATGGCTGGTCTCCTGCCACCATTGATGAATAGCAAATAGTCAACTGAATGGTTCTCAAGCAACCCATGAAAGTTGTTTGCAGGCACTATTTGCTGGCTAAGGGAGAACAGTGAATACATGTGTTAACATCAGGAGCAACTCGCTAACAGAACAAAGGGCTTGGGGCGTGTAGCAGGCAAAGACTCACCGGCACACTGCCTCATGCTGATTATCCTGGGAATTAGCTCTTTTCCAGCTCCAGAGAGCACCCTCTGCCAGCTGATGTCTCACCTGCCTCAGGCCCCATGTCCCACCCAGAACTCCACTGCCCTTTACCTCAGGGTTCTGCCCCTGCAGTACCCCACTTTGGGTCTCCCCTCCCAGGGAATCCCCAACCCCCTCTTCCCACCTTGCCTCAGTGGCTACTGTCAGTCATCACCCAGCCCCCGCTCACTGGGGTAGACTGCAGTCTGTAAACCACTCATTACTAGCAAAGGGGGTTTGGACCAGCTGCCTCTGCCTAACCCCAGTACCTTTCTTTAGGCCTTACATAAGGCCTGCAGCCCTGGCATTTACCAGGCTGGAGCTCCCTTGCCCTATTCCCCAGCACTGCTCCAGTTCAAGTACCCTTTTCTCCCAGGCAGCCAGGTCCTTCTCTCTCTACAGCTAGAGAGAGACTAACTCAACCCCTGGCTCACAGCCCTTTTATAGGGCCAGCTGTGGCCTGATTGGGGCGTGGCCCCAGCTGTGGCTGCTTCCCCAATCAGCCTAGCCTTTTCTCTCAGGAGTGGGGTAACTGCCCCACTACAGGATGTCACATCATTGCTTTGCCAGTCCAGCCCGTTTGCTCTGGGCAACTCTAACTTTTGCTGGCCTTTAGTACCTTAGTCTTTTATAGAGAACTGACTGAAATTTTTCATCCAAAACATTTTTTTGCCAAAAAAGCAGCTTCAGGTCATGCTGAATTTGCCAAATTCTTTCGGGCAACAAAATACCTAAAATCAAACAAAAACAAAAATCCAAACCCCAAAATGGTCACGCTTTGACATTTTTCTATTTGAAACAGCTTTTTTTTTTTAATTTCTTTCAATTTTATTTCTTAGAAAGGTTAAAAAGTTCAACGGCCATTCAAACCATTTCATCCAACCCCAAATGATTTTTGTTGTGGGTTTTTTTGTTTGTTTTTGGTTTGGGTGTTTTTACTTTTCAGTTTGCCAAACATCAAAAAATGTTGCGGGTTGAGCCGAAACAAATTTGTTTTCCAGTGTTTCGGCATGGCCAGCAAACCAAAAAAGGTTCTTTGCAAAGCTCTAGCCTGGTAGTGTTTGATGTAACAACTCTGTTCTGTCGCTAGCATCTCTTGGCATCACACAGAGAGTAACCCACCCTCCTCCCACCCCACTGTCACCTCATCCCTTACCCACAATCACACTCCTCCTGCCTGTCCTCCTCAACTCCCTTTATGCCCCTGCCTGTGCTTTCCTCTCCTGTTCCACTGCCCTGTTATCACAGTTGTGCCCACAGGCAGCTCTCCCTGCAGGCTGGCTCCTTGCGCTCTGCCACCCCCTTGCCAGCGTCTGGATTCTCTGCATGGAAGCCACACTCCGGGCTTCCTATGGCAATATGAGATGTGATGCCCCACCGTATAGGTATGCTCAATGCATAGGGCAGCAGGGAGAAGGGCCATGGATGCTGGCCCAACCTGGCAGCTAGACATTTACATGGTGGCCTTGGCACCTGCAGCTGGCTGGGCCCTCACTCGGGGCCTGCAGTCAGTTATCAGTACGAAGCTGCAGGCGTGGATTCAGGGTGGGCTGAGGGCCCATGGTGTAGCTGTGCAAACGCCCTGGCTCAGGCAGGCACTGAGTGCTCCATTCCCATCACTGTTGTCACTCAGCAGGGATCTATTTGCTTCTTTGCTTGCAAAATACAAAACCGCCTGTGCAGCCCCTACTCCACGTGGCAGCAGCAGAGCTGTGCGGGGCAGCCCTGCCCCCGGAGCCCTGACTGGCTGGGGATGGGCCGAGAAGGGAGCTGGCAGGACATCCCAGCCCTGCTTGCTGCAGTTCCCCTTTGGAGGAGGGGGTCGCCCCTCGGGAGCAGCTGCAGTGGCTGGGTATATGCTGCTGAGGCAAGGCTGCAGCAGGTTTAAGGGGCCCTGAGCTCAGGCCTGGGGGCAGGCTCAGGGTGCAGGGTGCGCCGCACACCAGAGCAAGCCACTGCCCAAAAGGGAGGGGGTGCCTGAGCTGTGGCAAAGGGACACCGTTGATGGAGGCTGAGGTCTGTTAAGCATCCAGGATGTGTCCCTCTCCCATTTCCTGTTCCTTTCAGGGACACCAGGGCTGTGCCCGTGCTAAGAAATGTCTATGCATTGGAGTCATTCCTGCCCCCCTAAGGCCTCAGAGACCTGTCGAAGAGGGGAGCCTTTGCCACTCAATTAATCCGCTGCCACCGCCTGGTTCTTCTCATGCCAGAGAGCTCCACAGTGCCCCCTACCAGCGCTGTGCCCTGCTGGCTCCAACGCTCGGTTTGCTTTCCCTGCCTGCACTGCCTGGCCCTGCTGGAGTGGCGCAGCTTGGAGCAGCAGGAGCTGGACATGAAATCGGAAGGCACCAGGGTCTGCATTTCCAGCCCGGTGCTTGGGGCACCTCCCCCAGGTTAGCAGAGGAATCAGGCCGCTCCAGCAGCTGTTGCCTCCCCTGACCTCTAACCCGCACGGAGCCTGAGTCGCTGCAGGAGTGGCAGCCCAAGGAGTGTGAAGCGCATGCATGCGAGACGGACAGCTGAGGTGCGGACAGGCTCAGCACAGAGGGTCATCGTAAAAGCAGGGAGGGGGAGGCTGGACGGGCTGAACTATCACTGTCAGTGCATGGCGCTGGGCATGGGAACCACTGGCCTCACCTCCTGGAAACAAAATGGCAGCAAATCTTCCCTACTGGATGCCTTTCAGATCTGATCCCCAAGGCACCTTGAACTGCATCGTGGGGATCCCTCACTCTGAGAGGGGCTGCGAGTCATCACTGCGCTGCACACACCCCAGGAGGGTCAGACAGTGCCCTGCTGCCCTGACAGCCCCTGCGTCTCTGGGGACTGCTCAGCTCCCCGGCGTAGGAGAAGGGTAAGTCCAGCAATGCTGCCCCTCCCCGTACACTGTCCATGCCTAGGGCTGGCACCCCCAATTGGACCAGCTGCTGGGATGCTTGTCAAGGAAAGGAAAAGCAACAAGTCGCACCATCAGCCATGACTTTGGGCAGGCGAGAGCATTTGAGCCTCCCCAAATGGAACAAGCAGGGCAGTTACTGCAGGGTCTTTCTCAGCCACGTGTTTCTGATTATTGCTAGTCTCTATTGCTGTAGTGCCCAGAGGTCCTGCCCAGGGATCAGGGCTCCATTACCCTAGGCACTGTATACACACACACACACACACACACACACACACAGAGTCATTCCCTGTGCAGAAGAGCCTGTTTTTCCCTCGGTTATTAACGATGCTTTGGAAACAGCACAACACATTGCAAACAATATGCAACTCAAATTAGGCTGCAGTGCTCATAGCTCAACTAGTCCCCCGTCATTATGAGGGGGAAGGGATAGCTCAGTGGTTTGAGTATTGGCCTGCTAAACCCAGGGATGTGAGCTCAATCCTTGAGGGGGCCACTTAGGGATCTGGGGCAAAATCAGTACTTGGTCCTGCTAGTGAAGGCAGGGGGCTGGACTGCCAGAGAGAGGGATTAGCTAATGTAGCTAACACCAGCTGAGTTTTTCAGTGAGCTAAGCCACCAGGGCTCGGGGGGAAGCAGGATTTGGTCTTTTCCAAAAATAACATCTGTTGATTTTTTAAAAAATCTGTTAGATTCTTTCCAAGAATTGTTTGTTAAAGCTTCTCTACACATGGGTTTTGCACCACTTTCACTGGATCACTTTGGAGCCAGTCTGGCTAAAGTGGGCCAACACCCTAGGGCCGTGGTTTTCAACCTGTGGTCTGCTGACCACTGGGGGACCGCAGACTGTATCTAAGATTTCCAAAGGGAGCCATACCCCATTTTTAGGGGTCCACAAATGAAAAAGGTTGAAAACCACTGCCCTAGGGTGACTGCAGTTATACCAGTATATAGGTGCTTATACTGTAGAGCTTATGCCATACATTTAGGAGACTAAACTACACTGGTATAAGGCACCAGTACAACTGCGTCCATTCTAGGGGATTATGCTGATTTAACTATTTTGGTAAAAAAGTCACACACCTAACAGAAATAGTTAAATCAATACAAAAACTGTGGGGAGACCAGGAATAAAATGGGAAGGTGACATGTTTGTCTTCCTGAGAGATCAGGAGATCTGTCATCTGTTCTTGGCTCTGCCACCAACCTGCCATGTGATCTGGTGCAAGTTGCTCTCTCTGCCTCAGTTTTCCTCCCACTCTTTGGCGTGTCTGTGTAGACTGGAAGCCTCGTCAGGGTCTCTCACTATGTGCATGTGCAGCGCCCAGCACAATCTCAGCTGGCAGCTCTGGGCTCTACTGGATTACAAACAAGCTGAAAATGATGAGACGTGAATGGTGTATCTTCTTCAGATCCAATTATAGGAAAAAGCGGGGTGAGTTGGTCCGTGTCTGTCTGATAGGTGTTTTAGCAGATGATGACTGATCAAGTGTGGGAGAAAACTGGAGGTTTCAGACAGAGAGAACCCCTGGGATGAGAGCAGCCGCAGCCATAGCACTGCTGTTGGCCTGTTTTTCTCCTTCCCTGCTGGTCCTGATGTGCGTAGGCGTCATACCAGACCCATGCCGAGCTGGAATCCCAATCAGCCAGTCAGACTCTTCCTGTCCTGTCCATTGCTTACATCTTGCTACCCTTCACCACACTCTGCTTAGTCATCTCAGCGCGTCCCGTGATCAACACCCTTGGGTGATTTACATCATGCAGGGCGTGGAGGAGCATGACCCCGGGAGCAGTCACAGGGTATAAACACCCCTGGGAGAGAAATAGCATCAGACACTCACTTGTAAGAGCCAGTTAACAGCTGTGCTGGAACCTCTGCTCTTGGGCTGCGCAGAGGGTCTGGATGGCCACTAGATAATGCTACAAGCATGTCAAGTAGAATTCAGTTTGGCAGCATTCATTGGCCACATGATAGAAGAGGTTAGCGAGCTGCAGCCTGAAGCGTGAGCACTGCTGTGTAGCTAACCTTACAGGAAATCAGCACGTGTTCCGAGGTGAGTAAATCAAAGAGCTAACAGGCAATCTGCTTGCCACACTCTCCAGTTTAATCCAGGCTTCGGGAGCAGCCTGAGACACACACTATTGCCTAATCGGTATTATTGTTATTCATTGCGTGTGTTACAATAGCACCTAAGGCCCCAAACTTGATCAGGGCCCCAGTGTGCTGGACGCTGCCCAGGCACTATGGGTAAGTCTACAGCAGAGCCGGAGGTGTGCTTTCCCTCTCGCGTAGACAACAAACCTGTGCTAGCTCTGATCAGCTAGCATGCTAAAACTAGCAGTGTAGCCCAGTGGGGTGAGCTGCCCGGAGGATGATCCTGCTCTGAAACCCTAGCTATGTACTCGGGCTAGCCCCTCCCACTGCTCCCGCTGCCTGTCCCTGATCAACGGTAGCATGGGTACAGCTACCCAAGCTGTCGATTACGCCTCTTCCATCTCCAGTGTAGATGCACCCACAGCGAGAGACCATTCCTGCCCCAACCAACTGACAGTCTAAGCCGGGGTGGGCAAACTTTTTGGCCTGAGGGCCACATCAGGATGCCGAAACTGTATGGAAGGCCAGGTAGGGGAAGCTGTGCCTCCCCAAACAGCCTGGCCCCCGCCCGCTATCCATCCCCTCCCACTTCCTGCCCCCTAACTGCCCCCCTCAGAACTCCCGACCCATCCAACCCCCCCGCTCCTTGTCCCCTGACCACCCCCTCCCGGTAGCCCCCCGCCCCTAACCGCTCCCCCGGGACTCCAACCCCTATCCAACCCCCGCTGTTCCCTGTCCTCTGCCCCTACCCCTATGCAAACCCCCGCCCCCTGACACGGCCCCCCGGGACTCCCATGCCTATCCAACTGCTCCCTGCTCCCTGTCCCCTGACTGCCCCTCGGGACACTCTGCCCCTTATCCAACCCCCCTGCTCCCCACCCACTTACCATGCCACTCAGAACACCAGAACTGGCAGCTGCGCGGCCCAGCCGGAGCCAGCCATGCTGCTGCTCTGCCCGGCAGGAGCTCGCAGCCCCGCCACCCAGAGTGCTGGTGGCACAGTGAGCTGAGGCTGCAGGGGAGGGGGGACAGCAGGGGAGGGGCCGGGGGCTAGCTCAAGGGGCCGGGCAGGACGGTCCCATGGGCCGGATGTGGCCCGCAGGCCATAGTTTGCCCATCTCTGGTCTAAGCAGACAATGCGTGGGAGTGGGAAACAGACTTGGCCAAGGGCATGCAGCAACTCCCTGGTAGAGCTAGGACTAGACCCCCAGGTTTCCTAACTCCCACTTTGGTGCCCTTCCCATTAGCCCAGGCTGCCGCCCGAGGAGGCCAGCCCACAGGTCTGGGTGCCAGGACTCCAAGAGTCTATTTTTGGCTCTGCCATTCACTCCCTGTGAGCTGGGACATTTGAATATTAATATGGAATGCTTCCATTTTGGGTGTCCAACTGGAGATACCTACAGCGGGGCCTGATTTTCAGAAGTGCTATCATGGAGACCCAAGAATCAGCACCCAATATTAGTGGTGAGTTCTGAACACATTGTCCTTAACCACCTTCTGCCTTGGTTTCCCTGTCTGCAAAAAGAAGATAATAGTATTGCTTCCCTACCTCTTAGGGGTGCTGTGAGAGCTAATGCAGTAATGTGTGGTATAAATTACATTGAGATCCTTAGATGGCAGGTACCACATATGAAGCATTTTTATTTTATCTGCACTTCAGCTTTGCTGTAAGGGTCCTGCCCTGACTCAGACAAACTCTTCTGGAAATCAATGGGAGTGAGAACTGAGTGAGGATTTCAGGACCAAGCTCCCAGAGTCTGTGCTCAGACTGATTACAAAGTGCCCCAGCTGACAGGGGCCCCAGGGTTCCCACTTGGAACTTTGGCAGGTTAAAGGTGATGTCAGTGCCAGGTGTTTAGGGGTGGAGTCATTACAGAACCACGACACGGCTAAAGCATTATCTTGCTTTGCCTCCCTATTGTTCTTAAAGGTGTGTTGTGACATTTGTACTTCCTCCTGGCAGAGAGCGAGCGGGCGAGGGCGAGACTATAAGCCACAATGCTGCAGCTGAGCTGCTCTCCTTACTGAAGGTCTCCCAGTGGTCGGATTTCACCATGGTCCTCTCCACACACATGGGCAGATGTGCTGGGATATTCGTCATTGCTTTTATATGTGACGTGGCTGGATTGATCATCCTCCTCTTGGGGATTTTTGCCAATCTGGACTATTGGGACTTCTTTATTTACTCAGGAGCACTGCTGCTGGCCTTCAGCCTGGTCTTCTGGATATTCTGGTACTCGTTCAACATTGAGATCCCCTTTACGGAACTAGGCTTTTAACTCACCTACAACTGCGGGAAAGCACACATGGTACCTATGGGCTAGAGAAGCAACATTTCAGCAGCTGAGAAATATCTGAAAGCTTTACTCAACTGCAGAAGAGCATTAAACCCCCCACAGTGAAGGGGCCTGTTATTTCCCACGCTGTCATCCATCTGGCAAACCTTCCAGTGGAAAGGTACGTCAAACATGGCCATTCACACGGCTGTTTAACAAAAGAGTCCAGCGTTAGTTCTTGCCAAAGCCGCTGGGCAGGGCCGGTGCAACCTATTAGGCGACCTAGGCGGTCGCCTAGGGCAATAGCATTTGGGGGGCAGCATTTTCTTTGACGGCAACCATGGCAGCCGGATCTTCGGCCGCCCCAGGCGGCGGCGGCATTTGGGCGGAGGGAGCTGGGGCAGGGGGGCGCGGGGAGGGCCGCCTGAAGCAAGTGGGGGAGGGTGGCATGCAGGGGAACTCCCCACCCCAGCTCACCTCTGCTCCGCCTCCTCCCCTGAGCACGCTGCCCTGCTCTGCTTCTCTCCCTCCCAGGCTTGCGGCGCCAATCAGCTGATTGGCGCCACACACCTGGGAGGCGGGAGAAGTGGAGCAGCAACGGCATGCTCGGGGAGGAGGCGGAGCAGAGGTGAGCTGGGGTGGGGAGCTGCCGCATGGCTCCCTGGGTGGGGGAGGAAGCTGCCGGGGGGGGCCTCAGGGCGGGGGGGGAACTGCCACGGGGGGCATGCCTCAGGGCGGGGGGCGTTGGGGAGCTGCCACAGGGCTCGGGGAGGGGGCGGAGCAGAGGTGAGCTGGGGTGGGGAGCTGCCGCACGATATTGTATTTGATATTGTAAATTGCAAATGGGCAAACTGGTTGAAACTATAGTAAAGAACAGAATTGTCAGACACATAGATGAACATGATATGTTGGGGAAGAGTCAACATGGTTTTTGTAAAGGGAACTCATACCTCACCAATCTACTAGAATTCTTTGAGGGGGTCAACAAGCAGGTGGAGAAGGGGGATCCAGTGGATATAGTGTACTTAGATTTTCAAAAAGCCTTTGACAAGTTCCCTCACCAAAGGCTCTTAAGCAAAATAAGCATTCATGGGATAAGAGGGAAGGTCTTTTTGTGGATTGGTACCTGGTTAAAAGATAGGAAACAAAGGGTAGGAATAAATGGTCAGTTTTCAGAATGGAGAGAGGTAAATAGTGGTGTCCTCAGGGGTTTGTACTGGGACCAGTCCTATTCAACATATTCATAAATGATCTGGGCAAAGGAGTAAACAGTGAGATGGCAAAATTTGCAGATGATACAAAGCTATTCAAGATAGTTAAGTCCCAGGCAGGCTGTGAAGAGCTACAAAAGGATCTCTCAAAACTGGGTGATTGGGCAACAAAATTCCAGATGAAATTCAATGTTGATAAATACAAAGTAATGCACATTTGAAAACATAATCCCAACTATACGTATAAAATGATGGGGTCTAAATTAGCTGTTACCACTCAAGAAAAAAATATTGAGTCGTGCATAGTTTTCTGAAAACATCCACTCAATGTGCAGTGGCAGTCAAAAAAGCAAACAGAATGTTGGGAATCATTAAGAAAGGGATGGATAATAAGACAGAAAATATTATACTGACTCAATATAAATCGATGGTATGCCCACATCTTGAATACTGTGTACAGATGTGGTCGCCCCATCTCAAAAAAGATATATTGGAATTGGAAAAGGTTCAGAAAAGGGCAACAAAAATTATTAGGGGTATGGAACAGCTTCCATATGAGGAGAGTTTAATAAGACTGGGACTTTGCAGCTTGGAAAAGAGACGACTAAGGGGGAATATGATTGAGGTCTATAAAATCATGACGGGTGTGGAAAAAGTAAATAAGAAAGTGTTATTTACCCCTTCTCATAACACAAGAACTAGGGGTCACCAAATGAAATTAATAGGCAGCAGGTTTCAAACAAACAAAAGGAAGTATTTTTTTCAAACAACACACTGTCAGCCTGTGGAACTCCTTGCCAGATGATGTTGTGAAGGCCAAGACTATAACAGGGTTCAAAAAAGAACTAGATACACTCATGGAGGATAGGTCCATCAATGGCTATTAGCCAGGATGGGCAGGGATGGTGTCCCTAGCCTTTGTTTGCCAGAAGCTGGGAATGGGCGACGGGGGATGGATCACTTGATGATTCCTTGTTCTGTTCATTCCCTATGGGGCACCTGGCATTGGCCACTGTCAGAAGAGAGGACACTGGGCTAGATGGATGTTTGGTCTGACCCAGTATGGCTGCTCTTAAGTTCTTATGGAGCTGAATGCCCTTTGAACAGCCTGGCTCCTAGATGGGGCATGTTGAGTGAACAACCATCCACCAGCAGTTGCAACTTGTGCAAATAAGAAAAGTCAACAAGCTTAAACCAGCTCCAGTGAAAGGCCAAGCAATGGAAACTTGGAGGTTCCATATAAATAGCCTATTTAAAAAATGGGGGGGGGAGGGCGTTCACCTCTTTGATGCTAACAACAGCCATATATGTGCAGTGAAGGAGAACAGCCATAAAGAGATGATGGGGATAAACTCGGTGAATCAACAAATTGCAGTTTGCTTTTATACATGCACTGTATGTGGTTAACTGGTGTGGTCACACTTACATGGTTTGTACCGGTTTGAAAGCTTTGACCAGTTGGAAAAGATATTTCTAGTCCAGATAACAGAGAATAGTGGTAGAACCAGTACAAGCTTCCCAGGGGTAGAAAGTGTTTGTGACTTGGTTACAGTCTATAACTACCTATAAGGGGATTAAAGGGCTTGTCAGTCTAGCAGAGAAAGGTATAACACAAGCCAATGGCTGGAAATTCAAGCTATTGAAATTCAGACTGGAAATAAGGCATACATTTTTAACTGTGAAAGTAATTAACCATCGGAACAACTTGCCAAGGGGTGTGGTGGATTCTCCAGCAATGACCATTTTAAAATCAAAAATTGTATGTTTTTCTAACAGATCTGCTTTAGGAATATTTTGGGGGAATTTCTTTGGCCTGTGTTATACAGGAGGTCAGACCAGGTGATCACAATGGTCCCTTCTGGCCTTGGAATCTAGGAATTTACCTGCTGCACTGTATCCAATCCCATGATTTATGCTGAATATAAGCAAAACATGCCTGGCTCTTACAATTTAAACACACAACAATTTTGCTTTGAGTTTATCCTCTTTTAATCTTGAACTTTTCCAAACTACTCCACATTTATTGAAATGTCTGCCTGAAATGGCACAGTAGTTCAAGGTGTTTTTTTTCTTAATTCCCACTTAGCTTTTTATTAATGTTCATCATTTAAAATCTAACCTTAACTACACTTAACACATTTGTGATTATAACAATATGAATGGTCAACATATGGATCAATGATTTGTATTACACATTTTACAGCCAAATAATATCCATTTATAAAAATCCAATTAGCTTTCAATCTTATATTCTATCTTATCCCAATTTTAGGTACAGAGATATTGAAGGGAAAAAAATCATAGGTTAAGGAAATGCTTTGGCCCAAGTGTGCAAAGGTGTTTACACTATGGACATGACTGATTTAGGTGTGTGAACCTGCAAAGTGTGTAAGCCAAAGAGGCTAATAATTACAAGAATTTTCTAAGAATTAGAAGAATTTGCTTTTAAAATCTTATGAGATGCTCTATAATTGCGATAGAGACAGTGGTGCAAATTTAGCCCTGGTGTAAACAGGCACAAGACAGGAATTATATCATTTGTTTGTATTCCAGTAGCACCTCGGGGCCCCAGAGAGGACTGGGACCAGAACAAAGACAGTCCCTGCACCAAAGAGCTGGGCAAATCAAGTAATGGAAAGAATTCGGCCCATTGGGTATAGGATGTTAAATCTATTTACAGGTGATATTATAACACTGGTCAAAAACAGAATCAAAAGCAGAATAAAAACAATGGCATATATGCAGAATAGTCTATCTATGCACAGTGTACACAATACAAAGTCCCTTTTAATAATTTCTGATGGAAAGGGTCATGTCCATTCATTGTCAGTAAAAGTTATCATTATTTTATTAATTTGTATCGTGGTTGCTCCAGGAGCGCCGGTCCTGGCCTAGGGCCCCATGGTGCTCGATGCTGTACAGACTCAGAACAGAGAGCTGTATTATTACAGTGACAACGGAGAGCCCCATTGTACAGAAACTTCCTGAGAGACAGTCTCTGCCCCAGAGAGCTCACAGTCTAAACAACCAAGACAGACAAAGGGAAACCAGAAGCACAGACAGGGGAAGCGACATGCCCAAGGACACACAGGTGAGGGTCAGATCTGGGAGTGAAATCAGGTCTTCTAAGTCCGAGCCACTCGGCCATGCTGCCCCTCTGAAGTGTTTACAGATGTTCCCTGACTGAAAATCATTCCCCGCTCCCCAGGCACTCCCGTTCAATGGAGATTTTTCAAAATGTTTTGATGCTTCGCTGTCTCCTACCCACAAAGGCATTGCTGCTGAAGTGCTGTCCTTGTCCCCACCTAGCAGGTTTTCTGAATCAGACGCTATTACGAAAAAGGCACCAGTAACCGCTTACAGATGTTTTCACCTCGTTTTTTATTTATCCCTGTTACTTGTAGTGCCCATGGAAAGCAGCCATGCTGTTCCCCATGCCCGTGGAACAAGGGCAATTTGGAAGCTGCAACGTAAGTTATTAAATTTTATAGCCATGAGTTGGTATGACGCTGCAGCCCAGCAGATCAATGATTTATTCTATGTCATCAAGTTTCAGGAGGTATTTTCACCTGTGTGCTTCCGGGATTGCTTGCTTTGAGAGTTTCCTTGATACAACTGCAGATAAGGGTCTGTAATTAATTTTAGCTCGACGTTGTTGCTATTTATAAAGCAGGGGACCCCGCCTTGTCTTACCCTGGGAGATTTCATCAGGCCGCGCACTTGCCTGCTTTGTTTCATCCGTCAGGTGAAGCCTGGCTGAGCACTTTGTTAGTAAAGGCCACCACCCAAAACTATTTACCAGGTGTAACTTGTTCCGTCTGTGCCTGTGCCGACCCCACCCCAGAGGCAGCACCCTGAGAGCTAACTAGACCGCCAGGCATGTTGAACTGAGGGGATGCTCTGTGGAGGTACAGAAGCCCTTTTCAAACTGCAGGTAGAATGGCTGTTGCTGCCATGTGTCTGTGTGCTGACTAGCACAAGGCAGTACCATGCGCCTGTTGCAGTCCAGGACATGTTCTTATTATGGGCAGCTGGGTGCAAGAGACACCCCACACGCACACATTGAACATTTGACCTTTCCATCTCAGGTCACCTAGATGTCAGAAGGACATGACCCCTTGGCCCCCAGCTCACCTAAAGGCTATCAGGCCTGTGTAGCCTTCTTCTTGCTAGGGATGAAGTCCGTGACCCTCCCCAGCTGCCGTCCACGCCAGCCAGGGCACTGGGGACAGTGTCCAGGGAGCAGCGCTCAGGAGGAAGGCCAAAAGGGCCAAGCACCCAGGGGGCTGTCAGCCAAGGTCAGAATGGCAGCACGTTGAGGCCAGGATGCTGTCCTCTTAGGCAAATGAGAGGGGAGGAGGATGAAGCTGGCCCCAAGGTAACAGCTCCCCTGTGCCCCTTTGTTATAGGGCCCCACCCCAGAGCCAGCTCCACATGCACAGAGCGACTCACCTGCCAGCACCCCCTTGTGGTTGCTGGTCAGTTCCAGGAGGTGTAACAGAGAGCAGAATTTGTCCCGGTTAGTTTTTAAAGCACCGGGAATTCTGCTGGCCTCCCCCATTAGGGCTCGGTCCTGCGCAGGCTGAACGCTCAGGCCCTGATCCAGCAAAGTATTTAAACACATGCTTAACTTCCTGTGTGGTCCTGTTAATGTTAATAGGATCACGTCTCTGCTTCAAGGTAAGAACGTGCTAAAGTACTTCACTGGACCAGGGCTGTGCACTCACCACTTTCCAGCAGTGACCCCTTAGACTACAGCTACCATGGACACGTAATTCCCACCGATGGAAAATCGCCATGCAGCACCATTGCCTTTGCACCTCCCAGGGGACAGCCACTGGGATCTGTTCTCTCTCTGATGCATGGAGACACATGATAGGGAGGTAATCATTGGGACTGGATGAAATTTTCCATCCAAGCTGCTTTAGATGGAAAATTGGGATTCTGAATAATTAAATTCTTCACAAAAAGTGTCTGTTTTCTGCCCAAAAAATTGCTTTTTTATTGAAAAACTGACCATCTCAAAATGAAATATTTTTATTCTGAAATGCCACCACAGTGCCTGCTGGGAATTTGAGTGCCCCCTGCTCCCATTCTCCCCTATGGGCCAGGCTCCCCTGCTGCACTTCATCTCCTATGATCCACTGCCTTCCTTCACCAAGACAGGAGATCATGGTGCCTTATGGGAAATGTCTATATTTAAGATTTTGATTTTTCACACGCAGCATAAAATTGCCATGGAAAAATCCCCATTTTCTAACCAGCTTTAGTAAGCACTAACAATACGAATGGTGCCCCCCCCCCCCCCCCACACACACACACACACACAAATTAACCTAGCTGTCCCACATGGCCGTCCAGCATATCCTCACTAACCCACAGAACGGCACTGATGGGCACTTAGGAAGTCTATTCACCATCACAGAAAGAACTCTAGCACAGCATTTCTATACCTAACTGGATGACTGTAAAACCCCTTCTTTAGTAGGGTAGGTCAATCATAGCTTGAATCCGAATTGCGCTATGATTCCAGTAGGACTTGGTGAGTTACCAATGCATCCTTTCATTCTCTATTCCTATGGTTGTTTTTCAGAAGAGGCCCAAAGATCAGAAATGTAGGTGACCAAGAAAATGAAGAAGGAGATAAGTGAGGAACACGTACTCATCTGCTCTTCAACGGGGCATTTGTCTGATAATGAATCCCTAAAAATGCAACAAAGAGTCACGTGGATCCATGCTGTGCACTTCCCAACCTCTCTGAACCTAAGCATTCAACCAACGTGAACTATGTTTGCAGATCCTCCATGCTGAACAACACGTGCTAGGCACATTGCACTGAAGTCTTTCCTCCAGCATTGCCACCACTCATTGCTTCCTTCAGATCAGTGGCCCTGCCTGCTCTCAGCAGCTGTGTGTTATTTTGCCCTAGCTCCCCTGGCTGGTGTAGATCAGCAGAAGGCAAGCTGGGCCAGTTGTGTAGACCTCAATGTGAAGACACTGAGTCAAGAGGAGCATTGGTGGCTGAAAATGTTACCTGCGTTATCTGTGCTGGCCAGATATCCAGCCAACTCTCTTGTTGGGTGAACTCATGTATATCAATAAACTCTATGGAAAAGGGCTTTCCAATTAACTAGGTCACTGAAATCTGCACTCCATAGGACGCAATGTGTTTAGCACTGTAGATTTCCTAATGGAAGCCTGTAGCTGATGGGACCTGTGGAAGTGCAATGTGATACCAACATTGCAAGCTGACACCAGTGAGCAGAGACCTAAAGAAGAGCTGAGAGTGGCATATACATGTCAGTTCTTTGCTTGCTTGGCTCAGATTTGGCACCTTTGCTGCTGCGGAGGAAACCTGGGGTAGAAAGTGGGCTGGATACCTCTGCTCCCTGCGCTACCTAGACATGTTAAGAGCCTCCAAGGAGACAACAATGTTAGTGGTGCAGTGCAAACTCAGGTTGACGTACCACACCCAGGTGACGACCTCGTGTCGGAAGGAAGCCTGCTTCTTCTCTCTTTCACTCCACACGCCACCTGCCTCCCAGACCTCAGGAAGAAATGAAGAAAAACAGGGTCTTTTGCATTTCATATACTTGTAGGACGCGGTGTGAGACCTACCCCACAGCATTCCCTGCAGCGGCGTTCTGCCTCTTCGCAGCGTGCAGCACCCAGCAAGGGCTCTGCCGGTCTGGGCAAGAATTTCATTGTTCACGTGCCAAGTTGGTGACGAAACAAAAAAAAAATCTCCCCATCTGGTTAAAAATAAAAACATGCTGCAGAGGCAGGGGAGAGGAGGTGACGGCATCTGGAGAGCTCAGGCAACTTCGCTCTCCTAGGCTGTTGACGTAGCACTCGACTCACTTTAATAACTTTTTCTATTACATGCGGTGCAGGTAGCGACGTCTATTGTTAAGGCTGTCCAACCTTTCCCATTTTAAGACCCTGCTGACAGTTGCCAGAGTTTTAACTGTTTAAGCTGAAATCTTCTATGCTGGGTGTCTGCCCCAGGCTGACTGTTTTTGGAAAGTTTCAGCTAAAATGGTTCGGCCATTTCTGAGAGCAAGGCTAGGGGAAAATGCATTGTTTTGCCCATATTTAAAAAATGTTGGTTTGGGAGCTCTGACGCCCCAGACGCCTGGAGCAGGAACTCGAAATTTGGCAGGGGGGTGGCCTTAATGTCAGGGACGTGCTTTTGGCAGCTACTGTGAAAATTCACCCAAATGTGTCCAAGTTCTGAGCCTCTAGGATGGAATTAGCAACTGTACCATAAGGCATGTGCACCAGGGCACCGGTAAATCACAGGCAGCTGTAAATCTGGCAGTTTCTACCTTTGGAGCACTTGACTTTGCAATCGAATGTTCTTTGAACATAGTTTGAGATTTCTGGATGGAATATGGATATAAAAGGGAGAGTTGTCCCCGGGGTACCTCTAAGCTGCCCAGGTGTAACCAGGGGGTGGCAATTAACTGTGAGAAAATCACCCAGCTAGAGAAGGAAACTGAACTGTGAAAACTAACTATTGCCAGAGAGAGAGAGAGAGAGAGAGAGACAGACAGACAGACAGACAGACCCACTCCATCCCCAGGCTCTTGCCAGCCCCGGGGAGGCTGGAACATTGCAAAAGGAGCATCTGTCCTCCCCTCTTCAGTGGCCGAGGCAGGACAGCTGCGGGGGGATCCCCTTCCATCCTTCCTCATCTAAGGAAACTCTCCATGCTCCAGGGTCTTGAGAGAAGGGGTCTATCATGGGGGGAGAGGTGGGGCTGGGGAGCCCTGAATAAGGTTGGGAGGATGGATGCACAAGCACTGGATTTGACATTATAAAGCAATAAGGAAGACAAGGGTATTCTGGGACAGTGCTTTCCTGGTGCCTGGGCAGGCCTCAGGGAAGAGCCTTTGTGTGCATAGCCTATTGCACGCCCGCCCCACCTGCTCAAACAAAACTCCCCTGTTTGTCTCTGCTCTACAGTAAATACACAGACACGCTAGGAGGCCCGACCAAGCTTCGCTTCCGGTTTGGCATTCCCCTTCATGCTTCTGTTGGGAGAGGAGGTATTTGGAGGGGCATCAGCAACAGAGGTCAAGCTTAGCAAGAGGTCCCATTTCGCAGCTGAGTTTAACTGATGCAGGTCTGATACTGCAGGTTCCCCTGCTTCCCCTTCCTGAGAACAATCCCATGGGCTGCCATGGGGGCATTGCCTGCACAGGGACTGCAGGTTTGGGCACTGCGTCGCCAATTGCATTACTATATAAATAACAAGAGGTGTAGCCCTTATGGGCAAGATGGGATCTAGGAGGTCTTTCCTATCTCTAGTTCCTGTGGTGCCTGGAGGCCTGCCACTGTTGCCAGAAGCCTCAGGAGGGCTGGCAGGGATCTCAGAAGTGTCTTTCCCGGTGTCCTCTGGAGCCACATAATTGTCCAGGAAGCATTGCCTTGTTTTCTCTCTTGTCTGGCTTCCTTCTCAGCTTCCATCATGGGCACAGCTGGCTCTTTCACCTGACAGCTTCAGGGCAGCTGTCATTTCAATCCCAGCAACACTCACTGTCTGATCTTACAGCCATGAGCTTCGTAACCACAGCCCTCACTGCCCTTTCACCATGTAGATGGGAGCATCCACCAAACAAAATCCTGGAGCCTGAAAGGAAGCAGCAATCAGGGAGTCGGAGCATGTCTGTGTGTCTGTGTGTGTGTTCTCTTTTGAAGGCATTGGAGTGCCATGCCCTCTGGATTGATTTATTTATTAAACGTTCTGACCAGTCGTTTCAAACCCTGGTGTCTTTGTTTTTGTCGCAGAATATCAAAGATTGTGGTGTAACCTGGTGCCCGCTCAGCAGAAGTTGTCCCACCGGAAAGAGGGTAATAAAGAAAGCAGAGGTGGCAGCTTGTGTGTGACTGTGTAAATAACACACTGCAACCCACTGCTGCCACCCAGGTTCCAGCACTGAGGGACAGAAGAAGCAGGAGAAGGCTGGGAGTGGGGGAGAGGTGAGAAGAGGGAAGGGATAGGAGAACTGGGTAAGTGAGAGATGAGGGGGCAAGTTGGGATGAGCAGAAGAGAAGCTCTTTGTACATGTTTTTATCCAGAGCTGATAGGAAATATGAAGTAAAGGACAGCCATGTTCTGAGGGGACCTAACCACTGCCCATTAGCCACTTAGCCCATTGTTCATCTCTCCATTGTCTGCTACTGTCCCTTTCTTTCACCTGGATCCCCTAGGGCACCCCCCTGTATCCACATAGAGCTCCTAAGGGACTTGAACCTGCCAAGTGTCCTTTGCTTGGAGCTGGTGGGAGAGCTGTAGAGTAGCTCTGGGATTTGAGCACAGGGGCTGCACTAACAGATCTGGCAGGAGAGTCCAGGCCATGGACTGCAAATTCTTCATGGCCGGGACCTCCTCACCTCTCTGCACTCTGCCCTGTCCCACACCTAGAATGCTGCTGAGGCTGTTTAAGTGATAAGCATTCGACAGAGGACCTCAATCGCTACAGCCAGCAGCTCTCACACTGGCCCTGAACAGGTCAGTGCCCAGGATGCATAGGGCATTGGAGCGAACATACGTGGAGAGAGCGAAGGTACATATTCCTGTGTCAGTTCTCACTCTGTAGCTCAGCCATCCATGTTTCTGGGCTCAACTAGAACGCAACCTGTGCTGCCTATGTCCAAATGCCATGCAAATCCTGAACTTGACTCATCCTGTGGCTTCTGGTGGTTGCCATGGAGGGGCCATGCTAACCTTGTGAGTCTGGATTTAACCCTTGCTAACCGTACACTCTGCATTCACTAGCTGCACTCATGGATCCAAAGCCCATTAACGCCAATAGAAGGAGATCCTGTGCTTTGGCTCAGCCATGGGGACCTCAGATCGTTGCCACACTGGGGTAAAGTTGACCCAAAAGGGATTTCCCCCTCTCCAGTCCTTGTCGTTAGATCCCACGCACGAGGCACCAGCTGGTCATTCCTAGGCCTGTTTTCCACAAAGCCACCCCTGCCCCATTTGGGGCTGGAGTGTGTCAATCACGCTCAGTGCACATGGCAAATACAAATACAAACTAGCTGCCAAGCTCAAAGAACTCCCTTTCCAAGCAGCTCAGCCCCTCGCTTGCCCCTATGACACAAGATGGCCATGGGTGTACAGCCGTCGCACAGTGAGGACAAGTAGATCTGCCCCCACCAAACGGTCACTGGGACCGGCACCTTTCCATGAGAGCAACAGAGGGTCCTGTGGCACCTTTAAGACTAACAGAAGTATCGGAGCATAAGCTTTCGTGGGTGAATGTCCACTTCATCAGATGCAAGACTCTTGTGTCTGATGAAGTGGGCATTCACTCACGAAAGCTTATGCTCCAATACTTCTGTTAGTCTTAAAGGTGCCACAGGACTCTCTGTTGCTTTTTACAGATTCAGACTAACACGGCTACCCCTCTGATACTTGTTTCCATGAGAGGTAAATCCTGCTATAGGCAAATCTGAGCAATACGAAGGATTCCAGAGATTCTAGCTCTGGGCATCGCACTTTTGTGAAGCTACTTTTCCTAGCAGTCACTGTGCTCAGGTATTGACAGAGCTCAGCATCCGGGCAGACCTGTTCTACTGGTACCACCAAACGGATGGGAGCTGTGCGTCACGGTCTGGGTTTATATGAACTGCGGGTGTTTCAATGTGCAACAAACAAGTGGGAGCCGCCCTCTGTGCACACCGCTGCCCTTTCCTTCAGAGACCGGTTTGGACCTTTGCCTGTCTCTGACTGCAGGGAGAAGGGGCTGGCTTTGGGTAGCATGCTGTTCCCTCACACACACCTTCACGCATGCTTTTTCTGTGTTATGCAAATCGGGATCACACAATCGTCTGTGTGGATGGGCAATGTTGGCCGCTTCTGTGGCAAGCGGTCGAGTCACTGCCAGGAACTAGCCCCATGCAGCAGCAGTAACGTGCAAAGCTGAAAACAAGGACTATGCAGAACCATTAGGGAGTAACAAATAGCCCTTCTAATGATCCTTGACACTGATACAGCTCCTGTCACTTTCACAGCTGCTTTATTAGTATCTCCATTTTACAGCTGGGAAACTGACACAAGCAGAGTTTAAGCAACTTGCTCAAGGACACGCAGCAGGGCCGTAGCAGAGCTGGCTAGAGAACACATATCCCCTGATTCTCATGCTAGTACCCCACCACTGGGCCACATGTCCTCGATTTTGTCCCCTGACACAGCTCTGTATTTCAATACTTACATAGTAAAGTAGGTAACATTGTCTAGGACAATGCAGTATGTAGCCACAGCAACTTCAGGAAAAGTGACATGTTTACGTTCTACCTCATGGAGCTACAGAGTGAAGAGACTTGATTTTCGAATGCTACGGACGGGAACAGGAGTAGGGGACAGATTAAAAAAGAGAAGAAACAGACAGAAAAACCTTTGAAGTTGCGGTTTACATATTTCAGCAAAGATCCATGTAAATAGTCTTATGATGTGACGGTCCAGGGGTTTCCTCCCAGACGGCTCCCCTTCGGAGCTCATTGTCGTTCATCAATGGACTCAGTCATCATAATTTGATCACACTCCTCCAAATGTTCAAATTCTGCACTTCAGTTTTGCCTGGATGGTGATACGTTTTCCTAGCCAAGCCAGTGAAAATGCAAATTGCTCCCTGCTTGGATTCAAGACCAGCCATTCCACCAACACTCATTAATTAACTAATTAGGAGCATCAGTATATTTGTAGTGCAGGAGCACCTAGGAGCCCCAGTCATGGCCCAGGACCCCATTGTGCTAGGCGCTGTACGAACACAGAACCCTGCTCCAAACAGCTCACGTTTATTCTGCACCTGGCAAAGCAATGCCTGGGGAGTGGGAAAGCACATTCTGCACGAGTGGACAGTCAGGAGCAGTCCATCGGCGCAGTCCCAAGTAGAGCATGCTGCAGTGACCCAGTCTAGGGGTGACAAGGGCTTGGATAACAGGAGTGAGGCCTGCTCCTAAAGGAAAGATCAGAGCATCCTTCCCAAACACAGGTGTAACCACTCCCCCTTGGCTCCCGCTGCTACCTGGGTAACTGGAAGCAATCACGAATACAACCCCACCTTGTTGCGCAGCACTAGGTTTAAGCACAGTATGTCCTTAACCTAGTCCAATGGCTCCATATGGATAGACAAGAATTGGACAAGCCATTCCCAAGCTGTATTCCAGGAAGGCTTTGCCATAAAAAGCTCTAAATTGCACCTGAAGCCCAGCCAATAGCACACAAGCTGCACTTTGCACCATCTGTGCTCCATGAGGCAGGCGGCCAAGACTAACAAAGCTAGTGACCTGCCATGCAACGTCCAAAGGAGAAAAAGGAATCAGGTGGCACCAGACGTCATGGTGGCAGAACCGGCTGAGTTAATCGGAGCAGCAGCCTTTGTGAGGTCCCAGTGGATGAGTGATTTACATGGTTTTGACCCTAGTGCTGAGCACTTATCTCAGTAAATTAGATTTGTCAGATGCTTCCCAGCCGCTGGACTCTGAGGATCATCTGACTGTGACACTCACCGGGGGCTGCCCAGGCCCCACAGACTGTGAATCCTAACCAAGCACTGCAAATGTACCATGCATGGTGAGTGCTCCCCACAGTTCTCTGGGCACCAAGTGCCCAGTGGGATTCCAAATGTGCCTGGTCTGTTTCAGGGTATGGTGGACCAGTTACTCAGGGTCTTGATCCTGCCCCTTGCATCTCGATGGCATGTTAATCCCCTGATCTCTGTAAGGTCACTCACACCAACATACTCTGGGGGGCTAGCTCACTCCCGTGGGGGGCCCTCACTCAGCTCCCAGGCAAGTCAGCGCTCTCCCTTACCTGCTCAGATTGCAGCTGAGGGGACAGCAGTCAAACCAGGAGTTCCTCGCCTCATGCGTCCCATTGCAAGGAGTGAGAGGGATCCCGGATCTGCACCCCCTCTTTGCCTGCCAGAATAGCGGGGCCAGTGGCACAGGGAGGAGGCAGCTGCTCCGCAGAGGGGTGAAGTAAGTTATCCCCCTTGCTGCAAAGGGAGGGATTCTATGGCCTGGTCTACACTAACCCCCCAATTCGAACTAAGATATGCAACTTCAGCTACGTGAATAACGTAGCTGAAGTTCGAAGTACCTTAGTTCGAACTTACCTCGGTCCAGACGCGGCAGGCAGGCTCCCGCATCGACTTCGCGGTACTCCTCTCACCGAGCTGGAGTACCGCAGTCGATGGCGAGCACTTCCGGGTTCGACTTATCTCGTCCAGACAAGACTCGATAAGTCGAACCCAGAAGTTCAATTTGCTTGCCGCCGAACTACCGGGTAGTGTAGACCTACCCTATGAGTCACAGTTCCCTCTCAGTTCTTGCTCCCAAGGCAGCACACCTCCGGGCCACCCCTTTCTGGGCCGAGCAGTGTGTTACAATCTAGCCCTGAGAGCCAAATGGAGCCTGAGTGAAGCCAGCAAAGGATATGTGTGTATAGAGCCAAATGTGGCCATCTGGGAGCCTCTAGCTACCAAGTCTGAAAAGAGGCACCCAAATCCTGATAAGGACCCAATCTGGGTTTGCAGCTGGTGCAGTGCCATTCCCTGGCAGTGGCTCCCCGTGGCTCCATGTGCCTTGCGCCATCACACAATGTTGCAACCCAGATACTGTGGCATCCTAGCACCATGGTGATGATCTACCCCGGGGTAAGGGGGCACTGGCCACGGTCTGATGCCAATCCCCCACTTTCAGCTCCCAAGCTCTGTGCCATTTCCCTGCAGAGTTGGTGGCTTCCCACATGCATTTGGGGTGGCATTTTCAAAAGTGCCTAGGTGACTTAGAGAGACAAGGTGGGTGAGAGGTACTAGCTTTTACTGAACCCCCGACTGCTGGTGAGAGAGAGACAGAAATCTTCCTCAGGTCTGGGAAAGGTACTGAGCGTGTCACAGCTAAATACAATGGTTGACTCTTAGGAGAACAACCCTATTGAGAGTCACTGGGACACATGTTCCTAAGGGGCTGTCCATAAACTATAAAACACATTTTGGGTGGTTTTCCAGACCCCCCCCCCCGCCCCTTGTAACATGTTGTCACACTGAAACTAACACTCAAAATGAAGACCTAGCCACCCTGTAATGTGCAACATAATTTTTGGACAGCCCTTAAGTCCCTTTGGTGCTTTGAACTCCACCCCCCCATTTCGTCTCTCTCCCGAAAAATCAGAGTCCTTGCCACAGACCCTGCTGGTGCATGAATTCCTAGGCCCAGCTGCGTTCGGTTCAGGCTGCGCTCAGCAGGGAGCAGTTCGGAACAGAAGGTGAGCGCTAAGACTTTCCTGGCTCGGGGTAGAAAGAAGACTGCGGAATAGCTGGGGTGTGTACTGCTGCTAAACAAACAGGCAGATATCGGTGTGTGCTGACGTTCTCGTTTAACTCCCAGATTCAGTTAACCCACACCACAATGGCCACAAGCAGCCCATTCTCCAGGAAATGAGGATGCCAACTTGTGGCAGATCAAGGTCCTCCACAACCACGGGCTCATTTCGCAGTTTCGTTCCAAGCTCTAAAACATAAGAACAGCCACATTGGGTCAGACCAACGGTCCATCTAGCCCAGCATCCTGTCTTCCGACAGTGGCCAGTGCCAGGTGCATTAGACGGAATGAATAGAACTGGGCAATTATCGAGTGACCCTGTTGTCCAGTCCCAGATTCTGGCTCTGACTCTTCTTGTGTCTCTTTCCCCAGTACAAGGAGCTCTGAACTTTTTCTAACATGGAGGTCAAATGGGCAAACAATAAGAGGCTGGAATTTTCCTAAACACTGCCCTCTGCCCAAGTCTCACCCAGAACCCAAGCTCCACCCACTCATGACAACAGAGTGGGAAACCAATCACAGCACATTATAGAAATCTTCCTAATAACCCCATCCCCTCCTTTAAATTGGGTGTTTGGCTCAGCAGTGAAACAGTTAACAAGTCTAACATTTTAATTGTCACTATTAGGTTTCAGAGTTAACGTCCAGCTGACACAGAATGGGGCCGTGTGCACCTTGGGGCGGTCACACCATGCTCTCTGTCAGGCAGCATGGCTGTCTTTTATGTTTGGAAGTTATCAGCACACCCACCAGGGCTAGCGAGTTAATATTTCGTACTGAATGCTTGGATTCTATAGCACAACCCGACAGCTGCTGGGGAAGGATATCAGCTCACCAAGCTGCCACCAGCCAACCCCACACCTTCTTCTCACACTGCCCCCCGTGCCTGGAACATCCTCCCATCTCATCAGGTGCTCATCTGGCCCCCATCACCATAGTAACTGAACACTCACCATCTTTAATGTATTTATGCCAACCTCTCTTCAGACCTCATGTTTGCAGTTAGCCTTCACTGTTACCCTCTGTCTGCCCTTCACTCAGAGCACCTGGACCAGATCTGCTCTCAGGGAGGTCTGCTTCCCAGACCCAAGGAGCAAAACATGAACTTAGGGTCTCACCATAGCTCCTAAAAACATCAGTGATGTCCCCATGAGAGAGAAGGCAGGGCAGGCACCTCCTCTGCACCGAGCTGCAGCTACCCAGAGAATGAATCAGCTGCTGCCTCAGCGCCAAGCAAAGAGCTTCGAATTGTCAAACCCCAGCACCCAGAAAACAAAGGCTGATCCCACAGTCACAGCCACCTCCACCATATGTTACACCCACAAACCCAGAGTAACTCCAATGACATCAGAGTCACTCCAGATTTACACCGGTGGGACGGGGATCAGAATCTGGCCCTAAGACCCCCCAAAAAAACATTAAAAGAACAAATGACACTAACAGGACATATCCCAGTCAGGTTCTCATGATCTCTCCCTTTCTGACCCGCCCTGCACCCTGGCTCATTGCCTCCCCTGTTGTATAATGTCAAATGATTATTATTAGTTACTATTTGTATTGCGGTAGTGTTAAGGGTGCCAAGTCATGGACCAGGGTCTCATTATACTAGGTGCTACAGACACAGAACAACGAGATCTTTCCTGCTCCACAGATTGTTGCTTTTTAGTTGTCTGTACAACGCCCTGAACACACCCAGCACTAGACAGATAACAAAACATCATTTTGGTTGAGAATTTTGGGACAATGAGTCTGTTTACTGGATATGGGTCTGACATACCTGATTTTTGAAGCCTCTGCCCCCACTAGTTCCAAGAGCAGCCAGCCTAGAACCCGGAGGAGTGAGTTGTGCCTCTCTGCCTTAGGGAGCAGCCTGTTTTGTCTCTCTCTGTTTTGGGGGTCTTGTGTGTTATTGTTCTGAATTCTAAGAAATAAGGTTATGCTACGTTGCAACTTTCCAGCAGGAGTATTTATGTCTTTATTTAACTTCTCTGTGTGTATGCCATGAAAACAACAAGTCTCTTGGGAGCAAAGCACACTGATCTTAGCATTTAAACCTTTCTCCCAATTGTCTGAGTAGATATTGTGGGAGGGAGGGAAGAGCAAGAGACTGGGAGCCAAGAGACCAGCTTTGCCACTGACTTGCAATTCACTTCAGTCTCTGTGCCTCAGCTTCTCATCTGCAATTTAGGAAAAGCAGTCACTGGAGCATGTTGCAGCTAGATTTCCTCTAGTGACACCATCTTGACACAGTCTTCACCCTGTGATGGGCCAGCTCTGGTTATTTGCTGAGCAGTCAGTGACGAGGGCAATAACGCAGGGCATGATGTACATATGAGTCCATCAAGTCACAGCATGCCCTAGTCATCACAGAACTGCTTCCTGCTAGAGTCCGGGGAAGAAACTGAGGCTTAATACGCCCAGATGCCTGAAGTGAGTTTCCTTTGGATCCCAGATCTCTAGCCGGCAGTATGTTGGCTTGTGTTGCTTGGCTCTGTGAGATTGCCAGCCCTGGTGCAATGGCAGTGTTAGCATACAGATGGCCCTTGGGCTTCTTACTGGGACTTCCTTTCCTCACCACTTCAGATCCCAGCTCCTCCTCCTCCCTGTCTGTGCTTTCTAGCATGGTCAGGCAGCTGAGAGCACCTCCCTGTTGAGCATGCTGCAGCACGTACTTCAGGATCGCAGAGTGAGACAAGGGATATTTTTTAATGCAGAGCTCTCTTTATTAGATACATAGCCTGGTGGCTCCTGCAGACTCAGAACAAGCAGACAGTGCCTCGGAGGAGAGACCCCTTGCGTAGCTCCCAGACCTTCTGGTGACTAAGCATGTCTAATTTTAAAGAGACAGTACCACACTATATTATACTCCCCTCCTGCCACCTAGTCCACTTCTCTGCTCTCATCACTCTTGGATCCACCCCTTCACTCCGACCACATCCTCCAACCTCACCCCTTTGTCTCCACTCTTATCCCCTGGCCCCCTTTAAATCTGGAACCCCTTCCTCCCCAGGCTTCAGACTTCTCCTCCTCCTTGTGCCTCAGTGTTCTTCTCTGCTAGATCCCAGTGACTGCAGGGCATTAAGGCACATAGGAAGGCTGATGCAGTGTTTAGGGTTCTAGCATGGGACACAAGAGACCTGGCCTGGCTCTGCAGTCATCTTCCCAGGTGACCTGGGGCAAGTTCTCTGTGCCTCAGTTTCCTCTCTGTATGATGTGGTAATAGGACTGCCCTGCGCCACAGGAGAGCTGTGAAGATAAATGCATTAAAAGTGGTGCGATGTTCAGACAGGTGTACTTGGTCCTATCTCAGCGCAGGGGACTGGACTAGATGACCCCTTGAGGTCCCTCCTTACCTTACATTTCTATGATACTAGGGTGATGGAGGCCTTAGTTAGAAATGTGCACAGAGCTCCAGGGTTGGGATCCTGCCCCACAGACCCTCAATGGGGCTCTACACAGCAGTGGAGATCTGGGCTAGCAGCTCCCAGCAGAGAACTGTCAGTCGTTTCCAAACCGTGAGCCTAGCCCTGTGTCTGCTCTGACACGCTGCTGCACGCCAGGAGTGCCACCAGTGCAGATGGACTGGGGCAAACTGCTGTAGGTGAGAGCAGAAGTAGGCCTGCTGATTTAACCAGGAGCCCTGTGGGCGGGCCAGCTCCATGGCTGGGAGCGCACATAAAATCAAAGAATCATAGAACTGGAAGGGACCTCGAGAGGTCATCTAGTCCAGTCCCCTGCTCTCAAGGCAGGACTAAGTATTATCTAGACCAGCCCTGGCAGGTGTTTGTCTAACTTGCTCTTAAAAATCCCCAGTGATGGAGATTCAACAACCTCCCTAGGCGATTTATTCCAGTGCTTAACCACTCTGACAGTTAGGAAGTTTTTCCTAACGTCCAACCTGAACCGCCCTTGCTGCAATTTAAGCCCATTGCTTCTTGTCCTATCCTCAGAGGTTAAGAAGAACAATTTTTCTCCCTCCTCCTTGTAACACCCTTTTATGTACTTGAAATCTGTTATCATGTCCCCCCTCAGTCTTCTCTTCTCCAGACTAAACAAACCCAATTTTTTCAATCTTCCTCCATGGGTCATGTTTTCTAGACCTTTAATAATTTTTGTTGCTCTTCTCTGGATTTTCTTCAATTTGTCCACATCTTTCCTGAAATGTGGCGCCCAGAACTGGACACAAATACTCCAGTTGATGCCTAATCAGCGCGGAGTACAGCAAAATAATTACTTCTCGTGTCTTGCTTACAATACTCCTGCTAATACATCCCAGAATGATGTTTGCTTTTTTTGCAACAGCATTACACTGTTGACTCATATTTAGCTTGTGATCCACTATGACCCCCAGATCCCTTTCCACAGTTCTCCTTCCTAGGCAGTCATTTCCCATTTTGTATGTGTGCAACTGATTGTTCCTTCCTAAGTGGAGTACTTTGCATTTGTCCTTATTGAATTTCATCCTATTTACATGCATCCATGCTCCCTCCCAGAGAGACAGCCCAGCTAGGGTTATTTTGCCAGGACCACACAGCACTTCTCAGCCACATGGACAACCCCATTCACAGTCCCTGAGAGCTGGTGCAGCAATGCGTCATTGGTGCGTCAAGTCGAACCTTCCTGCTGGCAATGTCTGGTCACAGCGAAGGCTCTCGCCAGCTGAGCAGCGCCCAAAGGATATTCTCAGCCTCCATTAGTGAGCAGAAGCAGCCTCTCTTAGCCCTGGCTGGGATCCAAATGGACTGGCCCAGAGCGCTAGCCAGAAGCTAATTGCTGCCCATTGAAAAGTAAATGCAAAGTTTGTGGACATAGGGGTGAAGGGTAGTACATGTGTGACAGTTGCCAGCTGGGTCATCACAACCAGGGATTGAACCAGGGACCTTCAGAGCTAAAAGCCTGAGCCGCTAGAGCTTGAGCTAAAAGACCAGCACTTACAGCTGGGATTTGTTGCAGACTTCTTATATCCTCTGTGGCTCAGGCCTGGATGGTGGGGGAGGGGGGTGAACTACACACTAAGTTATACATGCAGGGCCTATGGAGCTGATCCATCCTCCAATACTGGCACCTCACCCGCTGACTCATTCATGGGCTTGAGGCTGGGATGCTGGCAAGCTTGAAAATGAAGCCGATATTGATCTCAAGGTTATGCACATTGCTGGTGCTTAGTGCTGTATTCTTGAGTCTCTCTCCATTCCAGCGATGGCTTATGGCTAAGGTTAAGATTTTGTCACGGTTATTTTTAGTAAAAGTCAGGGACAGGTCACAGGCAATAAACAAAAATGCACAGACGCCCGTGACCTGACCCTGACTTTTACTAAAAATAAATGTGACAGAATGGGTCTGACGGGGGGGGATAAGAGCCCAAGCCCCACTGTGGGGGCGGGTTCAGTACTTACCGCCTGCAGTGGCTGAGAGCTCCAGGGTCTCCCCGACCGTCCGGAGTGGCTGAGAGCTCCAGGGTCCCCCCACCAGCAACAGCGGCTTGGAGCTCTGTGGCGACAGAGCTTCGGGTCCTCCCGCCCCGTCCCCCGCAGTGGCTGAGAGCTGCCTGCACAATGGAGCCCCTGTCCCAGCTGAAGTCCTGAGTGCCCCCACACGTAAATAATAATAGTGATCATTCTGATTTATACTGATGCAAGGGATACCAGGGTCAGCCACAGGGTACAATAATCTATCACCAGAGAATCGTGCCGGGGGCTGGGCACGTGGATGTAGCGGCCTGTTCTCCTCTCACTCACGCCAGTGTAACTGAGTAACTCCCCTGAAGCCAATGAAATTCCAGGTGTGTGAAACGGGTGTGAGAGAGTATCAGAGCCCCCAGTAGCAGTGGCACACGCTGAAGGAGCCAGAGCCAGATGATAGGCCCCAGCTCCCAGGACTGTGAAGAGCCCCAGGGCACTGGTGGTCGCTATCAGAGTCGTGATTAGACTGGGTCGACATTTTTCCGACAAAAGGCTTTTTTCGTTGAAAAATGGGACTTTGTCCAACACAAAAAGTTTGTGTGACTTTTTTTGTTTTCAGTGAAATTATGAGGTTTTTGTCAGCAAACTAAAAAATGTCGGTGGCTGAAAACCAAAGTAATTCCAATTTTGTTATGAAACCCCCAAATCTCCGCTGCCTTTTTTTTTTTTTTTTTTTTTTACACTAATGAAAAATACAGATCGTTTTCATCTGAAAAATGTTGCAGAAAAAGATAATGTTTCCTGCCCAGCTGTCGTAGTCATTCCGTAGAGGGTGCCCATGGCACCGTTACCGGACTGTATGTCATACATATGTAGCAAGGGCTATGTTGTGCTCGCAGAACCACAGGGGTTTTGGGCTGTGCAATTCCAGGGAACTCTCTCTGCACATCTTCACTGCAGAGTTAACCCAGGTTCCTAACCAGGTGTTGCCCCAACGCAACTCCAATGCTTAATCTGTGCCAGGGCTGAGCCCTGCCCCCAGCACCTCTAGGCTTAGCAGTTCTTAGCCTCGGCACCTTTGGACTTGCCACGTCAGTTAGGAAAGTAAATAAAATTGCTTGAGCCCAAGCACCTATTTAATTACAAATTAAGCCCTGTACAACTCCTGTCCGCACACAAAACCCTCTCACCTGAGGTTAGTGGGGCTTTCAGTGCGGCTAGCTGTCTGTTCTGGGGCTGTAGGCTAAAGCCCAAGGGAAGCTGGTAACCCATCAATGTTGCATTGAAGATGCAGGGTAAATCACTTGAGTGCTGAGAGTCCTCTGAAGCCTTCCCATCATTCTCCCCTGCATGGCCAGAAGCACAGCCAAGTCCTCCCACAATTCACTGGAAAGTAATCACAGAGTGGCTCAGCTTGCTGCAGCCCGGAGAACCACGAGATGCGGCCCCAGAAGTCCTAGTGACCCCCACAGGGAAGCGCAGCACCAGTGAGGACACAGTAACGGGGGCAGGGCTTTGCAGTGTGACTGCTCCTCACACCCAGGCTAGGCTAACCCAGGGGCTCAGAGCCAGGGGCCGATCACTCTGGCTAACTTTGCAGTGAAGACAGATGTAACAGAGAGCCTGATCCCAACGCCCCATGATATCCATGGAAAAGCGCCCGTTGACGTCAGCGATCGCTGGATCTCAGAGCAGAATCTGGCCCTGAAGTACAACTCATTTGGGGCAGCACTTCCACAATGGCCACTAGACAGCTTCCAGGGGCTTCAAGGGCCTCCTGGCCTCTCCCAATCTCGCCCTGCTCCACCCCGGCCCTGGGAAATGTTTCATTAAGCAAATGATGAATTATTCACATTAGCTACAAAAGAGCGATGCCACTGGACCTGGCCGGGAAGGAGGAGAGTGCTGGGAGCCTCCTGCTCAATTATTCATGGGCAGAGGTTTAACTCTGATGGAGCTCTGGCTCTCAAAGCCCGGCTCCTAATGGCGCTCGCACTGTGTCTAGCCAGCAAGCACTCCTGGACATTGGGCAATTCCCACCTCTGTCATCTCCATGCCATAAAGTGCCACCTCCCGCTGCTAAGCATGCATTATACGGCCATTACCATCTATTAGCAGCAAAGCTGTTATCTCGCTGAGGATCCTATCCTGCCCTGCTAGCAAACGCGCCCACCGCTGGCCAAGCCAGCTAAATCACACATGCCCGAGACACCTTGTCTCTCGCAGATGCTGGTCTCCTCTGGTCCTGTACAGCATGGCACTCCGCACACACTCACTGCTGTTCTGAACGTGGACAGCGAGCTGGGGAAAGGTGCCAGACGGAGATCCCTGAGGAACGAACCCATCCCGAGCCACTCCTGCTTCTACCCGCAGGCCCTTCTGCAGCCTCTCTACCTTGGGCGGTAAATCACTGACATTCTCTTCTCTGTGCCAGCCATGAGTTCGCCAAAGGGCAGCTGAGATCGCAGTCAGTGCTCTGCAAACCGCCCAGCAGCTTACGCTGAGACAGCAGAGCCAGGGCACCTCAGTCTGCCATAGCAAACACAGCCCAGTGGCAATGGTACCAGCTGCTGATTGCATCACTCCCGGCACCCACTGGGCCCAGCCTTAGCAGGGTTAGCAAGGGGCTTTGCTAATGCAGCTGGAACCTGAGGCCTTTGCTTGTTTTACTCCATCCACCTACACCCCCAACTCACTCTGACCCTGAAGAAAGCTGGGTCTGGAGGAGGAGGGGCACCCTTGGGTAACCATAGCAATGGCTCCCCTGGCACCCCAGCCTTCTGCTACCATATGAGAGGCAATGTTTAGTCCCAGCTGCTCTTTAAGCAGTGTCACCAATTCTCACAACTTTACCATGAGTCCTGCAGTATTTGGGGGTGTCTCTTAAAGCCCCAGCTCCTGGAGTCACATGAGAATCTTGGCTTCCTTTTAAAAGTAAAAATCAAGTTTCTAGTCCTGGCTGTGTCAGAGACAAGTCGGAAAACACGGCCCTAAAGGCTCAGAAAACAGGAGGCAAATACAAAGACCCCACATTTGTCATTATTTGTTAAAATCTTGTCATTTTTGTTCCAATCTCATGATTGTAGGGGACCTGACTCCTGACATTTGAACGGTTGAGGTTGGTGATGCTGCATTCAGCACTTGCGGCTGTGTCTCGAAAGCGTCTGGAAACTCAGCTCCCCTTCAGAAAAACAAAACAAGTCCTGCCCCCTGCAGTCCTGCCCTGTGTGCTTAAAGGCTGAACCATCTTAACACATCCTCCTTCCCTAGTCCCTTAGCTGGTCCTTCGGGGCGTCCCCTTTGGGAAATGCCAGTGCAGATCGTCACAATCTGACCCGTGAAATGTCGACATTTAAAGTACCATCACTGGCCACTGAGCTAGCGCCCACTGACCTCTATGCAGCAGGTCACACCTCGGAGCTACCGGCTCAACCTCTGCAAACTCAGGGAGACTTTTCTGCCTCAGTTACACTCGGGTCCCATTTTCCAGGTTTTCTCTGTAATCTTAACAGCTAGAGACTTTGTTGTGTTAAACAACGAAAGGTGAGACTGTGGCTGCTAGGGCTCTCTGCCCTCCACCCCCTTCTCCCTGCTAGTCCTTCAGGCCCCCCGGCGCACACCCCACACTCTGGGAATCACTGGAGGTGTGCAAGGAAAGGAGCAAGGAGAAGGAAGGGGTGGGAGGAGAAAAGAAGGAGAGGGAACAATCAAAGGGAGCAGAAGGAAGAAGAGATGGAAAGAAATGGGGTAAGGAGGTGGGGAGTCAACTGTGTGTGAGCGATCGCTGGGAGTTCATGCCACTAAAACCTTCCCCAATGTCCTCTGCCAACTGAGATTAAAGAGCAGCACTGATGCCACCTATAGGGCTGGCTGCTCATTACACTGTAAAACCTCATGAGTTATCTTCTGAGCAAGACTGGCTGGTACATCCGCACCAGCCAGGGGACATGGCTGGCTCAAACGGGCTATTAGTGCGGCACAGTAGCTCACCGTCTCCCAGCACTTCCTTCCCTAGCTCTGAATCTTTTATCCCTTTTCCAGCTCACGTCAGCCCCAAGCCAGGCACACAAGGCTGACCCCGCCAATGCGAGTGACTCTCTTCCACCGAAGGCCTTTGGTCTGATGGGCAGGTCCAGGAGTTGCAGAGGGCTAGTAAAAGCCACCCGGCTTATCTCTCCTAGCCCCAGACAGAGTGAGGGCCATGGTGATGTGGGGCTTTAATGCCTTCAGGAAAGGACAGCAGGTGCACCCTGATTTGTGTTGCTCCCACCTTTCAGAGGGACATCGCTGCAGGATGGAGCCCTGGTCTGGCTGCTCTGCCCCTGACACAAGATCCCTTTTGCCACACACAGGATGTGGGCAGATCCTCCTCACCAAGGACTAGGCTGCTGGTGCAATGGCACAGAACTTCCCCAGCCCCCAGATTATGAGTATAGGTGCAACTGCTGACAAAATGTGGGGGGGGGCAGGTGAGAATGTCCATACTGGGTCAGACCAATGGTCCATCTAGCCCAGTGTCCTGTCTTCTGGATACTTCAGAGGGAATGAACAGAACAGGGCAATTATCGAGTCATCCAACCCCTGTCATCCACTCCCAACTTCTGGCAGTCAGAGGTTTAGGGACACCCAGAGCATGGGGCTGCATTCCTGACCATCTAATAGCCCTTGATGGATCTGTCCTCCATGAACTTATCTAATTCTTTTTGAACCCAGTTACACTTTTGGCCTTCACAATATCCACTGGCAACAAGTTCCACGGGTTAACTGTGCACTGTGTAAAGAAGTACTGCCTTTTATTTGTTTTAAACCTGTGGACTATCAATTCCATTGGGTGACCCCTGGTTCGTGTGTTATGTGAAAGAGTAAATAACACTTCCTTATTCACTTTCTCCACATTATTCAGGATTTTACAGACCTCTATCACATTCCCCCTCCGTCGTTTTTTTTCCAAGCTGCAAAGTCCCAATCTTTTTAATCTCTCCTCATATGGAAGCTGTTCCATACCCCCAATCAGTTTTGTTGCCGTTCTCTGTACTTTTTCTAATTCTAATATATCTTTTTTGAGATGGAATGACCAGAACTGCATGCAGTATCCGAGTTGTGGGCATACCATGGATTTATATAGCAGCATTATATTTTCTGCCTTATTTTCTAATGGTACCTAACATTCTGTTCGCTTTTTTAACTGCTGCTGCACAATGAGCGGATGTTTTCAGAGGACACTCCATGATGACTCGAAGATCTTTTTCTTGAGTGGCAACAGCTTATTTAAACTCATCTTTTTGTATGTGTAATTGAACATAAGAACATAAGAATGGCCGTACCGGGTCAGACCAAAGGTCCATCAAGCCCAGTATCCTGTCTACCGACAGTGGTCAATGCCAGGTGCCCCAGAGGGAGTGAACCTAACAGGCAATGATCAAGTGATCTCTCTCCTGCCATCCATCTCCATCCTCTCACAAACAGAGGCTAGGGACACCATTCCTTACCCATCCTGGCTAATAGCCATTAATGGACTTAACCTCCATGAATGTATCCAGTTCTCTTTTAAATGCTGTGTGACAAAGTTCCTCCTCTACCTTGGTGGGTCCTGTGCTTATTGGCGGATTTGCTTGCTTCACAGATTCACCCTGTGGGTCAGGAAACAGTCCAGAGACCTTCCCCTCTGGTAGAAGCTATAGTCCAGGTCAATTCCTCCTGTGTTTGATCAGGAGTTGGGAGGTATGGGGGGAACCCGGGCTCGCCCTCTACTCCGGGTTCCAGCCGAGGGCCCTGTGGACTGCAGCTGTTTAGAGTGCTTCCTGGTACAGTTGCATGACACCTACAACTCCCTGGGCTACTTCCCCATGGCCTTCTCCCAACACCTTCTTTGTCCTCACCACCGGACCTTCCTCCTGATGTCTGATAACGCTTGTACTTCTCAGTCCTCCAGCAGTTCGCCTGCTCACTCTCAGCTTCTTGCACACCTCTTGTTCCCAGTTCCTCTCACACAGTTCCTCTCCTCTGGCTCCCCCTGGCTTGACTGGAGTGAGCCCTTTTATAGCATCAGAGGGGCCTTAATTACAGTCAGGTGCTTAACTGCCTCACCTGACTCTTAGCAGGTTAATTGGAGTCAGATGGTCTATTAGCCTGGAGCAGCCCCTGCTCTGGTCACTCAGGGAACAGAAAACTACTTATCCAGTGGCCAGTATATCTCCCTTCTGCTACTCTGCTGTTCCCAACTGGTCTGGGTCTATCACAGCTGTTATAGTCCTAGCCTTCACAACCTCCAAGTTGACCATGCGCTGCGTGAAGAAGAACTTCCTTGTATTTGTTTTAAACCTGCTGCCTATTAATTTCATTTGGTGACCCCTAGTTCTTGTATTATGGGAATAAGTAAATAACTTTTCCTTATCCACTTTCTCGACATCACTCATGATTTTATATACCTCTATCATATACCCCCTTAGTCTCCTCTTTTCCAAGCTGAAGAGTCCTAGCCTCTTTAATCTCTCCTCATATGGGACGCATTCCAAACCCCTAATCATTTTAGTTGCCCTTTTCTAAACCTTTTCTAGTGCCAGTATATCTTTTTTGAGATGAGGAGACCACATCTGTACGCAGTATTCAGGATGTGGGAGTACCATTGATTTATATAAGGGCAATAATATATTCTGTCTTATTCTCTATCCCCTTTTTAATGATTCCTAACATCCTGTTTGCTTTTTTGAACGCCTCTGCAGACTGCGTGGACGTCTTCAGAGAACTATCCATGATGACTCCAAGATCTTGTTCCTGACTCGTTGTAGCTAAATTAGCCCCCATCATATTGTATGTATAGTTGGGGTTATTTTTTCCAATGTGCATTACTTTACATTTATTCACATTAAATTTCATTTGCCATTTTGTTGCCCAATCACTTAGTTTTGTGAGATCTTTTTGAAGTTCTTCACAGTCTGCTTTGGTCTTAACTATCTTGAGCAGTTTAGTATCATCTGCAAACTTTGCCACCTCACTGTTTACCCCTTTCTCCAGATCATTTATGAAAAAGTTGAATAGGATCGGTCCGAGGACTGACCCTTGGGGAACACCACTAGTTACCCCTCTCCATTCTGAGAATTTACCATTAATTCCTACCTTTTGTTCCCTGTCTTTTAACCAGTTCTCAATCCAAGAAAGGACCTTCCCTTTTATCCCATGACAGCTTAATTTACGTAAGAGCCTTTGGTGAGGGGCCTTGTCAAAGGCTTCCTGGAAATCTAAGTACACTATGTCCACTGGATCCCCCTTGTCCACATGTTTGTTGACCCCTTCAAAGAACTCTAATAGATTAGTAAGACACGATTTCCCTTTACAGAAACCATGTTGACTATTGCTCAACAGTTTATGTTTTTCTATGTGTCTGACAATTTTATTCTTAACTATTGTTTCGACTAATTTGCCCAGTACTGACATTAGACTTACCGGTCTGTAATTGCCGGGATCACCTCTAGAGCCCTTTTTAAATATTGGTGTTACATTAGCTAACTTCCAGTCATCGGGTACAGAAGCCAATTTAAAGGACAGGTTACAAACCTTAGTTAATAGTTCTGCAACTTCACATTTGAGTTCTTTCAGAACTCTTGGGTGAATGCCATCTGGTCCCGGTGACTTGTTAATGTTAAGTTTATCAATTAATTCCAAAACCTCCTCTAGTGACACTTCAATCTGTGACAGTTCCTCAGATTTGTCACCTACAAAAGCCAGCTCAGGTTTGGGAATCTCCCTAACATCCTCAGCCGTGAAGACTGAAGCAAAGAATCCATTTAGTTTCTCCGCAATGACTTTATCGTCTTTAAGCGCTCCTTTTGTATCTCGATCATCAAGGGACCCCACTGGTTGTTTAGCAGACTTCCTGCTTCTGATGTACTTAAAAAACATTTTGTTATTACCTTTGGAGTTTTTGGCTAGCCGTTCTTCAAACTCCTCTTTGGCTTTTCTTATTACATTCTTGCACTTAATTTGGCAGTGTTTATGCTCCTTTCTATTTGCCTCACTAGGATTTGACTTCCACTTTTTAAAGGAAGTCTTTTTATCTCTCACTGCTTCTTTTACATGGTTGTTAAGCCACGGTAGCTCTTTTTTAGTTCTTTTACTGTGTTTCTTAATTTGGGGTATACATTGAAGTTGGGCCTCTATTATGGTGTCTTTAAAAAGCGCCCATGCAGCTTGCAAGGATTTCACTTTAGTCACTGTACCTTTTAACTTCTGTTTAACTAACCCCCTCATTTTTGCATAGCTCCCCCTTTTGAAATTAAATGCCACAGTGTTGGGCTGTTGAGATGTTCTTCCCACCACAGGGATGTTGAATGCCATTGTATTATGGTCACTATTTCCAAGCGGTCCTGCTATAGTTACCTCTTGGACCAGCTCCTGTGCTCCACTCAGGACTAAATCTAGAGTTGGCTCTCCCCTTGTGGGTTCCCGTACCAGCTGCTCCATGAAGCAGTCATTTAAAGTATCGAGAAATTTTATCTCTGCATTTCGTCCTGAAGTGAAATGTTCCCAGTCAATATGGGGATGATTGAAATCCCCCACTATTATTGAGTTCTTAATTTTGATAGCACTGCTCTACAGCCAAAATGCTTATGAAATAAATGTAGTCAAACTTTACTAATTCTGGGTCACTGAGAACGAAAATGCTGCTTAAAATTGTTTATTGGCTCTAGTTTTCAAGATATGCTATTGGGTCAGTATATACGACCCTTGACTTGGGAATGGTGGAGGATAAGTGAGTTATAAAGGGAAGGGATCTCAATTTAAACCAGAAATGACTAAAATACATCTTTGACTGGATCTATGAATAAATCTATGACTGGGTTTGGACAGTACTTGCTTTTTAGGCAAAACAATGAATGATGCAATCTGAAGCTGGTATTGAGTCACACATGATATGAATTGCATCATGTTATTCCTAGAAGTCATGGATGATGCAATCATAAGGAAGCTTACATCACTCTGCTGAACAAATTGCCCTATATCAGCTCTAGAAATCATACAGTGTCGTGCTCTCTTATTTGTCAGTGTTTGATTTTGCAAAGGGACACATTTCTGTTTAGCCAAAGTGAGCAGAGATGCCTCGTACTTGTGTGAACAGTGCAGATAACTTCTGCTATGTTTGTGGTGAAGTGACTTTTGCATCACAAAAGCGCAGTATAACCACTATAGTTAAGAAAGCCTATCACCTTTATTTTGGCTGCAAAATTGGAGATCAGGACAAGAGGTGGGCCCCACACATATGCTGCAACACTTGTGCAACAAATCTTCGCCAGTGGTTGAACCAGGGCCGGCTCTAGGTTTTTTGCCACCCCAAGCAAAAAACATTTTGGCGTCCTCCACCACAGCCCTGGGCTCTCACCCCCACCCCCCCGCACCCCCTGCCACCCCAGCTCTGGGCTTTTCCTCTCACCCCACCCACCCACACCCCCTGCTGCCCCAGGACTGGGCTCTCCCCCCACACACATCCCCTGCTGCCCCAGTCCTGGGTTCCCCCCCAATAATGCTGACTCCACCTGCTCCCCCCTTGCCTCCAGCTGGTCTGGCGCTGGAAGGGTCGGGGTAAGCAGCGGGGCTCCCAGGCCGCGCCTCAGCCCAGGGTCCCTCCAGCCGGGGCTCCCGCCTCCAGGACCAGCCAGGACCCAGGAGGGCAGAGCCAGGGAATGGGAGGGCAGAGCCGGCAGGGGGCTGAGGAGCTGGGGCAGCCCCAGAGGGAGCGGAGCCCCGGAGAGCGGGACGCAGGCCCCGCCCAGCAGCACCCCACCCTCTATGGCCCCGCTGCTGCTGCTGCTTCTGGCCGCCCTGCCGCAGTCCCTGGGCAGCTCGGGCTGCTTCGCTCAGCCCCGGCTGTGGCGCTGGGGGGCGGCCGCCCTGCAGCACCTGCAGGCAGCTCCGTGTGCCCCACGGGGCGGCCCCCAGTCCCAGTGTCCCCCCGTTTGGAGTCTGCCCAGTCCAGCCACAAGGTGTGGGCACTGCTCCCCCACGGCGCGAACCGCAGCGGCCACAGGGCGCACCGGTGCACGACGCGCTGCTGCTGCTAGGGCCGGCTCTAGGATTTTGCCGCCCGAAGCGCAAAAAAAAAAAAAAAGATGGGTGGAATGCCGCCCCTGAAAATGTGCCGCCCCAAGCAGGTGCTTGGTTTGCTGGTGCCTAGAGCCGGCCCTGGGTTGAACAGGAAAAGGAAATCTATGTCTTTTGCAGTGCCAATGATTTGGAGAGAGCCAACAGATCTAGGGTGACCAGATGTCCCGATTTTATAGGGACAGTCCCGATATTTGGGGCTTTTTCTTGTATAGATGTCTATTACCCCCCCCACCCCCTGTCCCGATTTTTCACACTTGCTGTCTGGTCACCCTAAACAGATCATACCAGCAATTGTTACTTCTGCATGGTGCCTCCAGTTGGGAAAGGTGTGTCAAAGAAGAAAAAGTGCATTATCCAAACATTCCATCAGCTATACACCCAGTACCCCACGGAGAAGGACTGACGGTTCCTGATGCACCAGAATCATTCTCACTTGAGTCAGACGAGGAAGAGGAAGAGGATGAAACTTCTGGTCCTGAACCATGAATGTCACAGGACCCACATTTTCTCCCATCCTCCTCCTCTGAACCACACCTCATAACACAAGGTGAACTGAATGACCTTGTCAGGGATTTGGAACTACCCAAGAGTAAGGCAGAGCTGTTGGGCTCCAGACTACAGCAGTGGAATCTCCTGGCAGGTGATGTTAGGGTTTCCATGTTCCGTGACCATCAAAAGGATCTTGTCCCATTCTTCTTCATGGAAGGTGATCTTGTAGCCTGCAACAACATTGATGGTGTGATGGCAGCCCTCAACATCGTTCACGATCCAGATGAGTGGAGACTGTTCATTGATTCATCGAAGACGAGTCTTAAAGTTGTTTTACTGCATAATGGCAATGTTTTGCCATCAATTCCAGTTGGTCATGCAGTCCATATGAAGGAAACCTATGACAACATGAAACAACTTTTGAGGTGCATAAACTATGACCAACATCAGTGGCAGCTTTGTGGCAATTTGAAGGTCGTTGCTCTCTTGCTTGGTCTGCAGACTGGATACACAATTACTGCCGTTTTCTCTGCGAATGGGATAGTTGTGCAAGAGATTCCCTCTACATCAAGAAAGATTGGCCACTCCGACAGTCATTGGAACCTGGGAGGAAAGGTGTTCAGCATCCACCACTTGTTGAATCAAGAAAGATTTTGTTACCACCCTTACACATCAAGCTGGGTCTGATGAAGAACTTTGTCAAGGCCATTGACAAAACACAAGCAGCTTTCAAGTACCTCCGTGGAAAATGTCCATGGTTAAGTGAAGCTAAGATAAAGGAAGGTGTCTTTGTTGGTCCTCAGATTCGTGAACTTCTTCGAGATGATGCATTTGACCATGCACTGCGTGGCAAGGAAAAGACGACATGGAAAGCCTTCCAGTTAGTGGCAATAAATTTTCTCGGAAACAAGAAGGCAGACACAACAACAGGTTGTTGGTGGAAAACCTTCTCAAGGCATACAAAAGCCTTGGTTGCAACATGTCACTAAAGATACATTTTTTGCACTCTCATCTAGATTTTTTTCCACCGAACTGCGGAGCAGTGAGCGACGAGCATGGCGAGCGATTTCACCAGGACATTGCAACAATGGAGAAACGCTATCAGGGCAAATGGAGCCCATCAATGCTTGCAGACTATTGCTGGACAGTGACAAGAGATGCTCCATTTAATGAATACAAGAGACAAGCCAAGAAGCACCAAGTAGACACTGAATAGGACTAAACTATGTACATAATTTTGTTTCATAATAAATTTTATTTATATAACCCTTTTGCTGATTTTTAAAGTGTTGCATAAACAGGACAGGTGAAATATTATCATGTAAAGCAACCATAAACACATGAAAAGACCTAGGTTTACAATTTATGATTAAAACTCTACTATCTACACAATACACATAGACATAAAATGTAAAAACTTAAATATCTTAGAAACAGTAGCCAATCAGTTGTTTTAATTGTCATATTTGAATTCAGCACATCAAAATACATAATAAATAGCACATTTTATCTCTGAAGCAGACAACTTCTCAAAAATTGTAGACCAGTGTAGCCTCTCTAATTTCCCTTAGCATTTCATCATCATTATCACTGTCCTGGTCAGGTGGTCGATAATAGATCCCTAATGTTATATTCTTATTAGAGCATGAAATTTCTATCCATAGAGATTCTATGGAATATGTGGATTCACTTAAGATTTTTACTTCATTTGATTCTACATTTTCTTTCACATATAGTGCCACTCCACCCCCTGCACAACCTGTTCTGTCCTTCCAATATATTTTGTACCCTGGAATGATTGTGTCCCATTGATTGCTCTCAGTCCACCAGATTTCTGTGATGCCTATTATATCAATATCCTCCTTTATCACAAGGCACTCTAGTTCACCCATCTTATTATTTAGACTTCTAGCATTTGTGTACAAGCACTTTAAAAACTTGTCATTGTTTATTTGTCTGCCCTTTTCTGATGTGTTAGATTCTTTTTTATGTGAATTTTTATCATCTGATCTGGCCCTTACATTATCCTCTTCCATCCTCTGCTCCTGACTATAACCTGGAGATTCTCTATCATTAGACTCTCCCCTAAGAGAAGTCTCTGTCTGATCCACATTCTCCTCTGCAGCAGTCAGCTTTCCCCCATCTCCTAGTTTAAAACCTGTTCTACAACCTTTTTAATGTTTAGTTCCAGCAGCCTGGTTCCATTTTGGTTTAGGTGGAGCCCATCTCTCCTGTATAGGCTCCCCCAATCCCAAAAGTTTCCCCAGTTCCTAATGAATGTAAACCTCATCTCTCTACACCATCGTCTCATCCACGCATTGAGACTCTGAAGCTCTGCCTGGCTACCTGGCCCTGCGCATGGAACTGGGAGCATTTCTGAGAATGCCACCATAGAGGTCCTGGATTTCAGTGTCTTCCCTAGCAGCCTAAATTTGGCCTCCAGGACATCTCTCCTACCCTTCCCTATGTCATTGGTACCTACATGTACCACGACCACCGGCTCCTCCCCAGCACTACACATAAGTCTGTCTAGATGCCTCGAGAGAGCTGCAACCTTCGCACCAGGTAGGCAAGTCACCATGCAGTTCTCCCGGTCATCACAAACCCAGCTATCTAAGTTTCTAATGATCGAATCTCCCATTACTAATACCTGCCTTTTCCTAGCAACTGGAGTTCCCTCCCCCCGGAGAGGTAACCTCAGTGCGAGAGGCAACCCCAGCACCATCTGGAAGGAGGGTCCCAACTATGGGAAGGTTTCCCTCTGCTCCCGTTAACTGCTCTGCTTCCCTGGACTTTTCATCCTCCTCAACAGCACAGGGGATGTCTGACTGGAGGTGGGACAATTCTACAGTGTCCCGGAAAGCCTCATCAACATACCTCTCTGCCTCTCTTAGCTCCTCCAGTTCCGCCACCCTTGCCTCCAGAGTCCGTACGTGGTCTCTGAGAGCCAGGAGCTCCTTGCACCGAATGCACACATACGCCACCCACCCAAAGGGCAGGTAATCATACATGCTGCACTTAGTGCAATAAACTGGATAGCCCCCACTCTGCAGCTGGGCTTCTGCCTGCATTGTCTCCTAGTTAATGAAAGGGTTGTTTAAAGCAAGAAGTTTTGAATGTAGTTTGGTTTATAGGCTTTAAGGGGAATAAAGGGAAACAGATAGAACCGGCAAGGGACCCTCGCTCCCTTCCCACTCCCCTTCCAAACTCCCTTGTGAAACGCCCTGTTAGCAAAGCTCCCTGGTCGCTTGTGCGCTGCTTTATAAAGCCCTGGACTGTGTGAATGCCCCTCTCACTGATTAAGGCTCAGCCACTTACCAGAGGCTTCTAGCTTTCAGACCTTCCTTTGAAGCTCACAGCTTCCAACTGCCAGCCAAAGCACATGGTCCTTCAAACAAACAAACAAACAAACAGACTGACAAACACAAGCTCAGCACACAGCAAGTAACCCCCAAACACAAACAACCACACACTACAAACAGTCACTTACCCCAAGGGTGCTGTATTTGCTCCTCCTTCACCTGGAGAACTCCCTTGCGAAACTCCCTGTTAGCAGTCCACTGGTATTATATTTTCCAGTGTGTTCACTTTGCATTTATCAGCACTGAATAATGGTCAGGATAGTATTTAGTCCTGCCATGAGTGCAGAGGACTGGACTAGAAGACCTCTTGAAATTCTATGAATTTCATCTGCTATTTTCTTGCCCAGTCATTCAGTTTTGTGAGAGCCCTTTGTAACTTTTCGCAGTCTGCTTTGGACTTAACTATCTTGAGTAATTTTGTATGGTCTGCAAACTTTACCACCTCTATGTTTACCCCTTTTTCCAGATCATTTGTGACTATGTTGAACAGCACTGGTCCCAGTACAGATCACTGGGGAACCCCACTATTTACCTCTCTCCGCTGTGAAAACTGACAATTTATTCCTATCATTTGTTTCCTTTAAATCAATTACTGATCCATGAGAGGATCTTCCCTCTTATCCCATGACTCCTTATTTTGCATAAGAGCCTTTGGTGAAAGATCTTGTCAAAGGCTTCCTGAAAGTTCAGGTACACTATATTCACTGGATCACTCTTGTCCACATGTTTTTTTAATACCCTCGAAGAATTCTAATAGATTGATGAGGCATGATTTCCCTTCACAAAAGCCATGGTGACTCTTCCCTAACATATCATGTTTATTTATGTCTCTAATAATACTGTTCTTTACTATAGGTCCAATCAATTTGCCTGGTACTGAAGTTAGGCTTACTGGCCTGTAATTGCCAGGATTGCCTCTGGAGTCTTTTTTAAAAATCGGTGTCACATTAGCTATCCATCTGGCACCGGGTACAGAGGTTGATTTAAGCAATAGGTTACATACTACAGTTAGTAGCTCTGCAATTTCATATTTGCGTTCTTTCAGAACTTTTGGGTGAATACCATCTGGGCCTGGTGACTTATCACTGTTTAATTATCGATTTCAAAACCTTTTCTACTGACACCTCAATCTGGGACAGTTCCTCAAATTTGTCACCTAAAAAGAATGGCTCAGCTGTGGGAATCTCCCTCACATCCCCTGCAGTGAAGACTGATGCAAAAAATTTATTTAGCTTCTTTACAACGTCCTTGTCCCTGAGTGCTCCTTTAGCACCTCGATTGTCCAGTGGTCCCCCTGATTGTTTGTCAGGCTTCCTGCATCTGTTGTACTTAAACAAATTTTGCTGTTAGTTTTTGTCTTTTGCTAGTTGCTCTTCAAATTTGTTTTTTGGCCTGCCTAATTATACTTTTACACTTGACTTACCAGAGTTTATTCTCCTTTCCATTTTCCTCAGTAGGATTTGACTTCCAATTTTTAAAGGACATCTGTTTGTCTTTAACCATCTCTTTTACTCTGTTGTTTAGCCACGATGGCTTTTTTTTTTTTGGTCCCCTTACTATTTTTTTTTTATTTGGGGTATACCCATAGTTTGTACCTCTATTATGGTGTTTTCATAAACGTTTCCATGCAGCTTGCAGGCATTTCACTCTTGTGAGTGTTTCTTTTACATTTAACCAGCCTCCTCGCTTTTGTGTAGTTCCCCTTTTTGAAATGAAATTCTACTGTGGTGGGTTTCTTTGGTATTTTCCTCCCTACAAGGATGTTAAATTTAATTACATTCTGGTCACCATTACGGAGCAGTTCAGCTACATTCACCTCTGGGACCAGATCCTGTACTCCACTTAGGACTAAATCAAGAATTGCCTCTCCCTGTGTGGGTTCCAGGACTAGCTGCTCCAAGAAGCAGTCATTAATGGTGTTTAGAAATTTTATCTCTGCATCCCATCCTGCGGTGACATGTCCCCAGTGAATGTGGGATTGTTGAAATCCCCCATTATTATTGGGTTTTCTGTTTTTGTAGTCTCTCGAATCTTCCTGAGCATTTCACAGTCACCATCACCATCCTGGTCAGGTGCTCAGTAATATATTCCTACTGCTAAAATCTTATTATTCATGCATGGAATTTCTATCCATACAGATAGTTTGATTCACTTAAGATTTTTACTATATTTGACTCTATGCTTTCTTTCACATACAGTGCCACTCCTCCATCAGCGTGACCTACTCTATCATTCCTATATATTTTGTACCCTGGTATTACCGTGTCCATCAATTATCATCGTTCCACCAAGTTTCTGTGGTGCCTATTACATCAATATCCTCATTTAATACCAGGCACTCAAGTTCACCCTTCTTACTATTTAGACTTCTAGCATTTGTATACAAGCACTTACACAATTTGTCAATATTTAGTTGTCTGCCTTCATGTGATGTAATTGAATGGGACTCTTTTCTGTTTGACTGTCTCTTCATTTCCTACCAGTGCTTTATCAACTTCCCTCCTCTCCTCTTTACTAGGCTATAGAATATCCTCTTTAATAAATCCTCCCCTAAGGGATGTGTCAGATCAAACCGTGTGCTCCTTCATACTTGTTGATACTATGATGCTATGGCATACATGCTGAGATAGATAAATGTATGGCTGGAGGGGTGAGGATGGAGATAGATAGATCAGCTGATACACAGGGCTCGTGTGAGATTACATTAGACTTCATGCCTGCTCCAGGGCACACCAACTGGATAGTAAAACACTGGGGCTTGAGTACGGCACTTGTGACATCCCCTGCCCTTGCCGGATCAGCTCTTTGCTTGAGACGTCTGAGGGCGGAGGAGTGAGAAGGCAAAAAGCTCATCCGGGAAAACATTACATGGCATTTAAAGAGGGGTTGGCATTGATTAGGACAGAATATCCAGCACCAGCCTGTTAGAGAAAGGGCCCCCTTCTAGACCTGAGAAGTCATTCACTCCAACCCTCAGTGCAGGGCAGGAGAGCAGCTGCTGCTAACGAGGATGTAGCTACCGAAGAAATTCACCAGACCAGGAGATGTCTGGAGTCAGATAACCAAATCAGAGCTGCAGGAGAAACCCAATTACCAGAAGGGTAATGACCTCCCTGCGCCTGGCTTCCAAGCTAATCTCTTACCAATCGAGTTAAGTGCCGTGTATCTGCACTAATCAAGGCTCACGGTCAAGCTGCAGAGCATTTCCTGGGGATTAATGACCGGCTGCCTTGGGCTGATGGCCTGGGGCTGAGCTGCGGTCGGGAGGGTTATTAATCCCCAGGAAATGGCCCCACCCTCAGGTCATTCCCATTATCAGGAGAATGACACTCTCCTCCCTTGGGTCCGTGATGCTGCTGCAGGGGCTACTGTCCATGTTCAGATCCCAGGCGAAATTCAGGCCTGGCTCACTCCTGGCTATTAATGGCCCCACAGCACTTTCACACATGCAGACATTCTCACATGCATACATACGTGCACAAACACACACGCAGACCCATGCACTTATATTCACGTGTGTGCACACATCCATTCACACTCACAATCATGGGCACATGCACACGTCGACTTGCAGAGCTTTTCCAGTATCGAATCAATTTTGTGCTTTATTTGAGGTAAGGAAATAACCTTCTCGCAGCAAACCTCAGCCCAATTCAAAGCAACAAACGTGGTCACATCGTCTCCGTCTGTCACACTGGAGCATGCCAGCGCTGTATCCCACCAGAAATTTGGTTCCAGCGCCTACAGCAATGAGTGTTATCACCGCTGAGATAGCTGTCCCGTGGATGTGGGGCTGAGGAACTCATTACATTGAAATTATTATGCGAGCCTTAATTTTGTGCATGCGAACAGGCCTCTGTTATTAGGCTGACCAAACAGCAAGTGTGAAAAATCGGGACGGGGGTGAGGGATAATAGGAGCCTATATAAAAAAAGCCCCAAATATCGGGACTGTCCCTATAAAATCAGGACATCTGGTCACCCTATCTGTTATCAGAAAAAGGAAGCTATTATTATTACTGCCTCACAAACTACGCTGGCACATCCCAGTGGAACTGCCACTCAGTTTGCAGCCCTTTGGCATTTTATTGTGGCCATTTCTACAACACATCAGTCCATGATGAAACAGAAGAACAAATGCAGCCATGCAGGAAATGCTTCTCAGATCCCAGAACCTGCCCCAGGCCAAGACATGTGGAGACGCCCAACATAAAGCAAGGGAAAGAAGGAGTGAAACAGGTGCAGGATTTCTTGACATGCTGGTGCCCTCTTGTGGCGGGAAGGAAGAATGTGGGAGCAGTATGGCCCAAGGTAGTTGAGGTTTCGGGGTCAGACTGTGAGCAATGGGGTCAGGGCATGGGGCTGAGGTAAGACAGGGCCTTACAGTGGGATTTGCATAGCTGCTTACTCTGCCTGGGGAGTTTTTGCCCCTTTATAGAGAGGCTGGAGTTTACACACTCATTTGGGGAGTGAAACAACAAAACTGGTAAGCTATGATGTAGCTCTCCAGAGGAGGCACTGGTGAAAGGAAGGGGCTCAAGTGAACAGAACTGGACTACGAAGGTCTTTTTTCTGTCTAGGCACTCGGTTCAAATCCAGACTAGGTTTGCAATGGCAACAGTTCAGCACAATCTACAGACTAGATACTAATGCAATTTCTCTCTTCCCTCCCAGCCTAAAGGAGAATTAATTTGAACAGTTCATAGAATTTTGTTTGCACATTTATGTTTGTGTGAGTGAGTGAGTGGGAGTGTTCTGTGTGCTTGTGTGTGTGTGTGTGTGTGTGTGTGTGTGTGCATGTGAATCTGTATCTATGGGGGAGGGGGAAGAATATGTGGAGGGAAAACTAAGCTGAATCAATGTTTTGCATTGAAGGTCTCTAATTCCAGGGTCTTTCCCATCTTGTGGTGGTGAGTTCCACAGTCTAAGGGCTTGTCTACACTGGCAATTTACAGCGCTGCAACTTTCTCGCTCAGGGGTGTGAAAAACCACCCCCCGGAGCGCAGCAAGTTACAGCGCTGTAAAACGCCAGTGTAGACAGTGCACCAGTGCTGGGAGCTGCGCTGCCAGTGTCGGTAGCTACGCCCCTCATGGAGGTGGGGTTTTTAGAGTGCTGGGAAAGCTCTCTCCCAGCGCTGCGCCGTGACCACACAAGCCACGTTAAAGCGCTGCTTTATTGTTGCCAGTGTAGACTAGCCCTAAGTCCATCTCCTGTGTAAATTCAGTCTCCCAAAGACCCAAGCCTCTTACTATAGGTGGGCAATTTCCTTGTTCCAGTAGAATAGAGCCATCACAGGAGGTCATAGTCAAGGAAAGGCCGTCGATCTCTCAGGTAGCCAGGGCCAATCCAATGCAAGGTTTTCAATATCAGGATGGAGGCCTTGAATTGGACTGTCTATTGAGCCACTGCGAACAGCAGACCATGGGGACAGTGTGTTCATGGCAGCTTATGCCACTAAGCTGGTTACTGCTGTGTCCTTTACTAGCGTGTATTTTCTTCCCTAGATTTAGGACCTGATCTAAAGCCCCTGGGCGCCTTTCCACTGGCTTCAATGGGCCCACAGTGACCACAGGGATTATCTCTGGGCAGATTGCTGAAGGAAAAGGTCTTTTCTTCTCACTATCCCATTCTTTAACTTTGCTGAGTGGCTTTGAAAACAATCCCAAGGGGCTGCAAATCACAGGGCCGCCTCTTCAGCTTCTCTCCTCCATGCTACTCGTCTTTCATTCCCAACAATATGCACTCGGGAATAACAAAAGCCACTGGGATGAAGGCAAAGAGCCAGTGATGTGATGGCTGGTTGTGAGGCACCTGCTCCAACAATGGGAAATCGGTGCAACAGACCAGGTGGCAGCAAGGGGACGATTGGGTAGGATGACCAGATGTCCCGATTTTATAGGGACAGTCCCAATTTTTGGGTCTTTTTCTTATATAGGCTCATATTACCCCCCACCCCTGTCCTGATTTTTCACACTTACTGTCTGGTCACCCTACGAAGGGGTAATCTCAATCCCAGGGCAACTGCCATGCAGCTACACAAGGACAGAGACTGGCCCACCACCTGTATCTGGACAGTCGGCTCATGGAGGGGGAGGGCTCTGATCATATCCAAACCTGGCTCGTGAAGGGGGACACTCACCTTGAGCGCTTCCTTGTGGCCGGGTGCAGTGCTGCAGTCCTTTTCCGTCTCCTGGCGCCCCCAGTAGGTTGTCGACCTCGCTGGGCAGGTCTTCAGTGGCTTGATGGCCCCCAACCAGGTCGCACAGTCACAGTGAACCTCTTCCAGGGTAGCAAAGAGTCCAACAAATGCACAGTCTGTGTGTCCTCACTAGGGTCTCCAGCGCCTGCTCGGGGCCCTTTAAATGCAGCCCTTTGCTCGGGCATCCAAACCAGCCCTGCCCCTTCTTGGGGCTTAGGTTAGGCTTGTCCCCATTTCACAGGGTTTATCCCATTTTGCCAGTGGCTGGCAGGCAACTCAGGCCCATCCACTGCCCTGGGCTCCAACCCAGGGACCCCGTGCCCAGCAGCCACACACTGCTCCCTGAAATCCTTCGCTGCTACTTCCCTGGGCCTCTTCCCATCTGCCCCTCTGTCTTCACCCTTTGCTTAGGGCCAGAGGCTCAGGCCCCTCTCTCGCTGTGAATCCCGCTGTGCCTGTGCAGCCAGAGCTAACCCTGGCAAATGCTCAGGCTCCCTTGGCCAGAGATGAGCTCTCCTCCCTGCCCCTGATCCCAACCAGGGACTGCCCTCCCAGGGCCCACAGCTCCTTTTAGCTGAGCCTATGGCTCTGACTGGCTGTTGCTAGCCCTTCTAGCCCTTGGAGGACCAGGGTTCTGTAGTTTCCAAGGTGACTGCTCTGGAGAGGCCTCTCTAGGCAAGCCTGGAGGACCCACCTTCACTGCTCCCTTCATCCCACATCGCCACTTCCAGAAGCGGGATGTAGTAGAACCACAGGACCTCCTGTAGGGAGCTACAAAGGCCAGGTGCACCCCTTCCCGTATCTACATCCCCACACCCACAAAGAGCAATAACAGGAGAGGTGCTACAGCCTCCTCTACCCAGCACACCATTAGCGTACAGCTGCAGGTGGTGAAGAACAATGAGAGACTAGCACATTGTAACATGAGACGAGCAGCTGTTTTTGTCATTGCTAATAAACATCTGAGGGAACTACAAAAGCCAGTTGTAGCTAGAGGGACGAGCATCATGCCGAATGTATCTCCACCCACTCATCAGATCGCTAGGTGTATAACTATTCTAAATAATCATTATTCATATCTGTAGCACTTAGAAACGCAAGGCCGGGATCAGGGTCCCACTGGGCGAGGTACTGTACAAACACGGAACAGTTAATGAAAGTCTTACATGGCCAAGGAACCCATTGCCCCATCTAAACACAACAGGTCCATGCAGTATACTAGGAAGCAGCATTATCTGCACAATAGTTACAGTCAGGGTTTGCTTTCCTTTATAAGGCCAATTCAGGCCCTGCTGCAAAAATCCCCAGTAAACGTCCTTGCAGCTTTGGAACGGGAGGCCAGGATCCAGTGGGAATGTTCTGACCCAATTTGAGGTTGTTGGGACAGGCTGGTTTCAAGGTCTGGGACAGAGAGAAGCTGGAGCTAATCCGACTTGGAACATTCTTTTTAGCCAACAGGAGCAATGGAAAAGTGAATGTACCGCGTTATCCAGTGTTGCATTAGAAATGGCCCCAGACCTACCGCGAGGCTACGATACCCTTAGAACTGTAACTCCTGTGAGGACAAGCTTCCCAAAGTTTACCTGGCCTCTGGCTCAGCTGCCGGGCCGCACCTCAGCTCCACAAATGGAGAAGCTAATTTTGTTTGCGACTCACCCAACTCTCATGATTTTTTTCTCTTTTATTTTTACAAAAAAAATTGTAAACATCAAAACAGTTAGAGGCCTTCTCCCTTTACCACAAACTGAAATGTTTTCCTAATGTTCCATAGCAGTGTTGTTGGTAAGAGATGGGAGGTGAGGATGGAATCATTTTAGAAGCATGACATTTGTCATAAAAATAAGAAAATGTCGACAATATTTGCAAAAAATCTCGTTTTTGAAAAATAAAAACCATTTTTAATTAAAATACTCTTCCCTTGACAAATGTTAACCAGCGTGACATGCAGGGATCCAGGTAAGCCCCAGGCAACCCATCTGAGCTCACTTCTACACGGGAAAGTTTTATGAGTTATAGAGGTATAGTTATCCCAAAACAGCCCCCTGGACAGATTCTCTCATGCTGGTATAAGAGTGGCTTTTTTCTGTTTAGCATTAACTTCTCCCAAATGCCGTAAGCTAACCCATTCCAAAAGTCCTGAATCTGAAAGTGAATCCTTCCCATGCCATCAGACATCACTCAGGGCATGAGCAAGGCTCTGCCATCACTGTCTATCATGCTGTTTGCTGGAATGGGAATCTTGTTCTACTTCTAGAACTTAACTGTTTTATGGAGCTCTGCTGTTGACCTACTGCTAAACCCCCAACCTGGAGGAGCAGTGGACTGCTTCTCATCTGGTCTCCACCCATCAATCTGTCCAGCTTGGGAGGTCCTGCCCTGTGCTGGCCCACCAGCAACCCTCTCAGGGTCATTGGGTCATAGATACATTGATTTTAAAGCCAATTGGAATCGTTAGATCATCTAGTCTGACCTCCAGTGTAACTCAGGCAAGAGACTTTCACCCAGTTACCTCTGCATTGAGCCCAATAACTTGTGTTTGACTAAAGCATCTTCCAGAAAGGCGTCCAGCCTTGATCTGAATACATCAGGACTTGCAGAATCCTTTGAGCACACAAACCTTCCCACGGTGTCACGGTGTAGTCCCAGGGAAGGGGAAAAAAGAGCGGCCTTTTATAGAGGAATAAGAATGGCCACAGAGGGAGTTATACCGTTACCAATATAATTAGATCCCTTTAAATTCACAGCTTGGGTTATACCTGCGTAACCTTACCTGGGAAGTCCAGCTGCTCCGGTGGATGGGTTTTTAGCAGAGGGCAGCTTTCATGACAATCATCTTTGGCTTAGCAGCTCCACCTTGTGGTGAAACTCGATATTTCCTCCTAACAACAGGAATGGGCTCAGGGTGCAAGGTGACCCCCTGGTTTGCCAGCCCCACGCGTTCAAACAGCACAAGTCAGGCCTGACAAACCAGGATGTTATTGTTTAAAAGCTCATGATTCTGAAGCCAATAAATGTTGGGCTCTGTTGATTCACCTCCTGGTGCTTGAACCTCTAGGGGGGCATGGTTTTAAGCTTTTATCTGCAACCATGAGGGCTAGAAGCTCACGGGGAAGGGGGGAGCGGGGTAAATGGAAGACAAGAACCACATCTAATCACATGACTCCAGGAGCAGGGGGTTTAAGGAAAACACCAAAGCAGCTCCTGGGAGAGAGGGAGTTAGGCCTGGGTACAGTTAGTGTCTGGGGGAGGGAAGGTGCAGGGAAACCAGACCACTGTTCCTTGAAGGGCCTGGGACCAGAGCCCTGTCGGACAGGTCAGACAAAGCTCCTGGCTCTCCCAGGGTTTGGGGTTATGAGACCCACCAGGAAGAGTTCAGAGACTGATTAGTTGATTGGGAATGGGAGTCAAAGGGAGACTCCAAGCCTGCTGAAGGGGATCTCAGCTGCTGGGGGAAAGGAAACAGCACCCACAGGGCCCCAGTAAGGAGACCTGTGCAACCCCCTAAACTTGAGGGGAGAGATTGCAGGCCAGGACTTAAAGGGACTCAGTCCCTAGCAGGAGGGATGAGAAAAGCCCTGAACCTATGGGGCAAAAAAGGAGCTCTGTGGGGAACTGGGAGGCTGTTTAATACATTAGACCTCAGGACAGGGAAACTGAGGCATGGCCCCCTATTTCACATGTAGGTGAATGAGCTCCATCACAGAAGGTGGTTGTTAGGATGTCATTTCCTGGTTTAAAAGCTATTGCAGTTTTTCTGTTTCCCTGTCAATGCTTAGCTGGGGCTGCTCAGTTGGCCCCAATCCTGCAGATGTATACATAGGTGTAACTTTACTCATGTGAGTAGAGCCACTCGTGTCCAGGGAGTAAAGCTGGGGTGGGGTGGCATATAAGTGTTTGCAGAAGCAGGCTTGGTCCCTTCCTCTCTTGCTGCGGGATCAGGCCAGGCGGGGTTAGCGGGTGCAGGGAGCCCTTTGCACCCTTGTGCCTGATACTGCACACCTACTGCAACTCGCAATGTGGGATGAGAGCAGCCACCGCTGGGCCACTACTGCCCCTCCCAGGAAGGTGGGCGGAGCATGGGGAGGGGCTGGGATTTTCCCCCTCCATACACCAGCTAGCACAGCTGAGTCAGCACAGAGGGGCAGGGTGGCTGCACCAGGAAAGGTTCCTTCCCCAGTGGAGTAAGTGGACCAAGGAGGAAGCAGGGACAAAACCCTAACTGACTGTACAGGAAACAGAGACGCGGAGTCTCCCCAGAGGCACACGCACAAAGTCACCCAACAAGAAATACGAGAGAGAGCGTCTCATCCCAGTCAGCCTCTGCTCTCAGTGTGAGGATCACAGCTACAGCACTGTCAGCCAGAGGTGCACAGGGACAGGGTCCCTTCAACATTCCCTGCGTTTGTGATGCTGATGCTGTCTGTTATTGTGGGGACCCAGCAGGTGAGGTAAAGCGGTGCTGGCCGAGAATCGCTTTGATTTAAAGTGAGTTGATGTTTAAAGGGCCTGATCCTGAGCAGACAGATTCACAAAGGTATTTAGGCATCTGACTCCTATTGGTTTCGATGGGTGTTATGCACCTAAGTACCTCTGTAAATCTGGGCTGAAATGTCACCAGGACTTTATGGTCTCAAGTAATTGGGTGTGAGAGTAGTGGGTGTCAGCAGCTCCGGAATGGACAGGAGTCACCACTAGAGCTGGATGAAAACTCTTTGTTAAACCACAAGCTCAGTTCATAGAGGCCTTTTTTGGTTTGCAGATCAGTCCCGATTCCTGCGACTGCCACCATTTCCCATACGGCCTCACCAACCAGTTTGGATGAAGAATTTCCCAACTTTGCCCAATGTGAGCAGACTCCTGTACCGAGAGCTGGTCAATCATTTTCCAATGCTGAAAATGCTGTTTCATCAACATCGAAACTTTCCAGGAGAACGTGTCGATTTCAGCAGAATTTCATCCTTGTTCCGTTTCGACCTTCTCAGGATGAAACATTTCGATTTATCACTTTGAAATGACTGTTTGTGTCAAATTTTAGTTTAGTTTAGTTTATACAAAAATATCAACTAAATGTTTTGATTTCATCAAAATGAAATGTTTCCGTTGACCCACAATGAATTTTTCCTTTTGAAAATTGTGTTTTGTGGGAAATTTCAAATTTCAGTGTTTCGTTCCGATACAGGATGAAAACAAATTTTGAAGCGTCAGAATGTCCCGTGGGAATAGCACAACCGCTGGCTACTTTGTGAACTGGTCATGGAGTGTGAATGGTCACATGGTGTGTTTTTGCTCCCTGATTGGATCAATGAAACTTTGTAACCGCAGAGTGGTAACTAGAAATTGATACATTCATGAATGACTGGGAGGAACCCAGATCCCTTCACGACGGTGACGGGCCCTGTCATGTAGTCAAAGGTTAATGGGATGGCTCACTGATGTGGAAACACTGCACCAAGGCTTAATAACCACAGTGAAATCTTTCTATGAGCTCAGCGTGACACAAGCAGCTGATAAGAGACCTTGCTTAGATGGCTCTGGAGAACTGTGACACCTTTCAGAGGTTTCCATGCTCCTAATAGGGAATTCAACAGCTTGTTTAACACATCCACATCAGCACCAGACCACCACGAGGGGGCGTGTCGTCTGGATCAGAGAGCTCCCTTAGAGGGCAAGTACAGTCCGGCTTGGAGACCTCCACAAGGGGACAGTGTAGTCCAGCCCAGAGACCCCCTGAGGGTCATACCATCTGGCCCGGAGACCTCCCTGAGGGGTGTACAGCCTGGTCCAGAGATCCCCTGAGGGGCATACCATCTGGCCCAGTGACCCCCTTAGGGGTGTACAGCCTGGCCCAGAGACTTTCTCCAGGGTATAAGTGGCCCAGCCAGGGGAGGGCATTTTTGGCCCAGCATCCCACAAACATGGATTGTGCAAATCAAGGCCAAGGGCTAACCCTGCTCCTGCTCCTGCCCTGGCCACTACATGCCACCAGAAATGAGCTGCAGGGGACTGGGGGAGAGCTTCCGTGGTGCAGGAGCAGCCCCCACTGTAAGTAGCCTGCCAGGGCCAGGAGCGGGAGTAATACAGTGAAGCTATCCAGCTCCATTCATCACAGCATGGGTGTAAACTGGGCAATATAAACCCTAAGAACACTGGGGGCAGCACACCAGGAGCCTGCCCATTTTATGGGACCTGGGGCTACCATGAACAGGGGCCATTAAAGGAAACCAGGGAAGGTAGAGATGGACATAGGAGATGGAAGTGTTGAGAGTCTCTGGGTTAGGCTAAAAGGGGTAAAAAACAAGGGAGATGTCATGCTAGGAGTCTACTACAGGCCACCTAACCAGGTGGAAGAGGTGGATGAGGCTTTTTTTAGGCAACTAACAAAATCATCCAAAGCCCAAGATTTGGTGGTGATGGGGGACTTCAACTATCCGGATATATGTTGGGAAAATAACACAGCGGGGCACAGACTATCCAACAAATTCTTGGACTGCATTGCAGACAACTTTTTATTTCAGAAGGTTGAAAAAGCTACTAGGGGGGAAGCTGTTCTAGACTTGATTTTTAACAAATAGGGAGGAACTCGTTGAGAATTTGAAAGTAGAAGGCAGCTTGGGGGAAAGTGATCATGAAATCATAGAGTTTGCAATTCTAAGGAAGGGTAGAAGGGAGAACAGCAAAATAGAGACAATGGATTTCAGGAAGGCAGATTTTGGTAAGCTCAGAGAGCTGATAGGTAAGGTCCCATGGGAATCAAGACTGAGGGGAAAAAGAACTGAGGAGAGTTGGCAGTTTTTCAAAGGGACACTATTAAGGGCCCAAAAGCAAGCTATTCCGCTGGTTAGGAAAGATAGAAAATGTGGCAAAAGACCACCTTGGCTTAACCACGAGATCTTGCATGATCTAAAAAATAAAAAGGAGTCATATAAAAAATGGAAACTAGGACAGATTACAAAGGATGAATATAGGCAAACAACACAGGAATGCAGGGGCAAGATTAGAAAGGCAAAGGCACAAAATGAGCTCAAACTAGCTACGGGAATAAAGGGAAACAAGAAGACTTTTTATCAATACATTAGAAGCAAGAGGAAGACCAAAGACAGGGTAGGCCCACTGCTTAGTGAAGAGGGAGAAACGGTAACAGGAAACTTGGAAATGGCAGAGATGCTTAATGACTTCTTTGTTTCGGTCTTCACCAAGAAGTCTGAAGGAATGCCTAACATAGTGAATGCTAATGGGAAGGGGGTAGGTTTAGCAGATAAAATAAAAAAAGAACAAGTTAAAAATCACTTAGAAAAGTTAGATGCCTGCAAGTCACCAGGGCCTGATGAAATGCATCCTAGAATACTCAAGGAGCTAATAGAGGAGGTATCTGAGCCTCTAGCTATTATTTTTGGAAAATCATGGGAGATGGGAGAGATTCCAGAAGACTGGAAAAGGGCAAATATAGTGCCCATCTATAAAAAGGGAAATAAAAACAACCCAGGAAACTACAGACCAGTTAGTTTAACTTCTGTGCCAGGGAAGATAATGGAGCAAGTAATTAAGGAAATCATCTGCAAACACTTGGAAGGTGGTAAGGTGATAGGGAACAGCCAGCATGGATTTGTGAAGAACAAATCATGTCAAACCAATCTGATAGCTTTCTTTGATAGGATAACGAGCCTTGTGGATAAGGGTGAAGCTGTGGATGTGATATACCTGGACTTTAGTAAGGCATTTGATACGGTCTCGCATGATATTCTTATCGATAAACTAGGCAAATACTATTTAGATGGGGGTACTATAAGGTGGGTGCATAACTGGCTGGATAACTGTACTCAGAGAGTTGTTATTAATGGTTCCCAATCCTGCTGGAAAGGCATAATGAGTGGGGTACCGTAGGGGTCTGTTTTGGGACCGGCTCTGTTCAATATCTTCATCAACGACTTAGATATTGGCATAGAAAGTACGCTTATTAAGTTTGTGGATGATACCAAACTGGGAGGGATTGCAACTGCTTTGGAGGACAGGGTCATAATTCAAAATGATCTGGACAAATTGGAGAAATGGTCTGAGTTAAACAGGATGAAGTTTAACAAAGACAAATGCAAAGTGCTCCACTTAGGAAGAAAAAATCAGTTTCACACATACAGAATGGGAAGAGACTGTCTAGGAAGGAGTACGGCAGAAAGGGATCTAGGGGTTATAGTGGACCACAAGTTAAATATGAGTCAACAGTGTGATGCTGTTGCAAAAAAAGCAAACATGATTCTGGGATGTATTAACAGGTGTGTTGTGAGCAAGACACGAGAAGTCATTCTTCCGCTCTACTCTGCTCTGGTTAGGCCTCAGCTGGAGTATTGTGTCCAGTTCTGGGCACCGCATTTCAAAAAAGATGTGGAGAAATTGGAAAGGGTCCAGAGAAGAGCAACAAGAATGATTAAGGGTCTTGAGAACATGACCTATGAAGGAAGGCTGAAAGAATTGGGTTTGTTTAGTTTGGAAAAGAGAAGACTGAGAGGGGACATGATAGCAGTTTTCAGGTATTTAAAAGGGTGTCATAAGGAGGAGGGAGAAAACTTGTTCACCTTAGCCTCTAAGGATAGAACCAGAAGCAATGGGTTTAAACTGCAGCAAGGGAGGTCTAGGTTGGACATTAGGAAAAAGTTCCTAACTGTCAGGGTGGTTAAACACTGGAATAAATTGCCTAGGGAGGTTGTGGCATCTCCATCTCTGGAGATATTTAAGAGTAGGTTAGATAAATGTCTATCAGGGATGGTCTAGACAGTATTTGGTCCTGCCATGCGGGCAGGGGACTGGACTCAATGACCTCTCGAGGTCCCTTCCAGTCCTAGAATCTATGAATCTATAAGGTTTCCAGGAGCAGGTTGGTTCTGGGATTCCCAAACCATCCCACCTCCTGGAGGCTAGACACCCTACCTGGCCTCACAGAAATGTCTCTAAACCTCCTCACTGCCTGTCCCTAGTTCTCCAGGTCAGGACCATCTATCTGGGAGACAGGACAGGTGGGAGGGAATTTTCAGGGCCGTGGGAAAGAAGAGGGGATGTCTGGGTGGGGGGTGTTGTGGCCAGGCAGGGGCTGCTGGAGCTGAGGGGCAGGAGGGGAATGCTAAGAGACAGGGATTTTTATCTTCAGTGCCTCGGTGCAACTGTCCAACGTGCTCCAGAGTCATCACCTTCCCAGCAACGCGCCTTTGCCCACATGCCCAGGCTCCCCCAGTGAGGCCATTCACAGAGCAGCCACCATTAGAAAGGCAGATGTATCTGTGCAGGTGCAGCACAGCGGGACTTGACTGCATCCCCCAGGATCCAGGAGAGATCTCTGCACTGGCCTGACTCCCTGGGAGGTGACTCACATGCCCCAAGCAGACACACAAGATTGACAGGGACCCTGGGCCACTGCAGAGCCCAGGGCGGTGTGAGGGGGTGGACAGCTGGACCCTAGTGGGGCGATGAATCTGGCAATCCCAAGAGGGCAGCAGGCCTGGTGCATTCCTTCCTGCTCATCTGTTTTCCATCACTGCTTTTCAGTGGTGGAGGGAGGGAGAGGTCTGTGTGCATGGCAAGCCCCCTGCTCACCGACAGCCAGATCCATAGGGAGAACAGCCTGCAAACTGCCTGGTGGAGAGAGCCTCACCCGGCCAGGGGAGCCCCTTAATGTGTGTCGTAGGGCCATGAGAACTCACGCTGCCTGACTGCAGACAGTGCCCCGGTGTCAGCCCTCGTGGGCTCAAAAGTCTGGCTGGATCCCAAACGTTACTGGGTTTGCCTTCCCCAGTGGAGAGGCTGCTAGAGAAGGAGCAGAGGTGCAGAGAGGGAGGAAGCCAGGGTGGGAAATGGAGCAGACAGCAGACAGAGAGAGCCATGGGGTCAGATGTTAGCTGGTGAATAATGTCAGTCTGAGCCACACAGGCCCAGAGGCTGGGGCAGCACAGCAGAGACAAGCAGAGAGATTCATACAGAGATACAGACTCTGCCATGCACAGGGCTCCTCCTTGTGCCAGCCCAGCTTCGGGGGGCAGGGAGGGGATTTGGCTCCATGGCACAGGCTGCCCAGTAGCTAGAGGGCTTTTCTTTCCATTGAATTATCTTTGAGGAAAACCCTCAAGACTTCAAGTTACAGGGGAGCTGAGTCCTGCTCTTTAACGTGTCTGGAACCCAGCAAGGCGTCACTGGCAGTCCCAGAGCTCCACACTCCATGGGCTTTGCCTGTTCCCACTGCACAGAACCAGCCAGAGACAACATCTGAGCACCTTGGGGCGCTATGGGTACAGTCCACTAGGGAGAAAACAGACTAACAAACTCGCATCACTGAGGATGTTTAATTGAGGCGACTGTGTCCACCACCAATGTCCAGGACACTTTAGTGGCAACTGTTCTAGGGCCGCAAAATAATCACACCAAAGGTAACGGGCAGGGTTCTGTCCTGTGACTTGGTGTCTGAACGCGTTTATCACAAGCGGCCAAGTCCTTGGCATGGCCTCTTGGCTCCAAGGTGGCACCTCCACCAGCCCTGTGCCCCTGAGCTGTCTCAGCACCACCCACCCACTGACTCTGGCGCACGGCCCCCAGCACCTCACCGGGGCACCGGTTCAGCCCCTCGGTCAGAACGAAGTGCAATGCTTGCTAAGTCACGGCGCCATTTCCTGCAACCTCTGGGCATTCCTCAGAGGTTTCCCACGCAAGCACTGGCCAGCAAGCCCACAGGTATTTGCATCATTGCCATCTGCAGGATTTCCATATTGCAGACAATCCAAGGATCCTGCATTGTGCCCAAGAGAAGGGGTCATTCGCCTGGGGGCACTGGGCATCTCTGCAAGTTGGGTTCTAGGCACAGCTCTCTGCCTGGGTCGTGTTTGGAGCATTCTCCAGTCCCGCTCAGGAACTCCTCTTCACCAACAGGACCCAAGGGAACACAGCCGCCAACAGGGCAACTGTTGAGATGAGGAGAACAGCCAGTACAATGGGTGACTGGCAGCACCGCATCCCAAGGGAACTCATGGATGCCCCTGACTCTGGCGCCTCTGTGCCGTGTCCCCTAACCACTGACCTACAGTTCTCCTCCACCAGCGGCATCCCATGATCACTGATCACGAAGACATGGGCTTCCCGAGCCAGGCCGGCCGGCATGGCCATTGAGTCCATGGGGACACCACACATGTTGTCGCTTCTGTCATAGCTCTGCACTGGCATCACAAAATGGCTGGGGACCACCAAGGTGTTGTCTGGCCCTGACTTTGCTAGGTGGGGCAACAAGGAGGGTGAGAGAGCCAGCTCCAGAGGTTGGGGGGACTCCCCTGGTTTGGGAGGCCAGAGGGTCACCTTCTTGCTGAGGAATGTCACGTAGCGGCAGATGGGGCAGATGAGATTGTTCTGGACCTGCCCGTCTAGCCTGGATGAGAGCAGGCACTTCACCAGGCAGTCATGGCAGAAGGTGTGTCCACAGCTCAGTGTCCTCTGGGCAGCCTCCAGCGGGTGGAATTTCTCATAGCACACGGGGCACTCACCCAGGGACTTCCCCTTGCTGATGTGAGTCTCAGATATCCCAGTCATGTCAGCCACACGCTCCGCAACTGGGGGGAAAAGAAATGATGGGCATGAATAACAAATAGCAATGACAGCAGCTAGACCCAGCTACCGGCAATCACATCCTGTTATTAATACTTTACGCTCCCCATTGTCTCTCCCTTGCTCTCTGACTGGCTTCTCTAATTCCCTGTCTTCCAACTGGCTATAAACTCCAAACTCCCAATCCACATGCCCACAATAAATACAGCGGCCTCATCTTCTGACTCCTTCTCTGTCCTGTCTCCCCACTGACCTCCTGTCTTCTCCATCTCTCCTCCCTGTGGTGGCCTGGCCCTGGGAGAAAGGTGCAGCCATCCCCTCCTTCTCCCATGGAAAATGGTACCCTATGCTTTATAGCAGGTGGATCAGGGCAGGGGAGGATCAGATGCTGAGATGGGCATATCGGGGAAGAGCTCTGAGGGGAGCCATCAGAGCCAAGAGATTATAGGAGCCCATCAGAACAGTACAAGAGATGAGTACAATCAAGCTAGGGCTACAGAGAAGTAACAATACAGTCATTATGCAAATCTCTCGATTCTAAATGGCTAACAGTGGTTGCTGGCCAACCAACATACAGGAATGTGTATACCGTATGGTTAGGATAAAGAATTGTATGGCCACTATTAGGGTTACCATATCTAACCAATAAAAAAGGAGGACCCTCCACGGGCCCTGGCCCTGCCCATTTCCCCACCCCCAGCCTCAACTCCGCCCTTTCCAGTCCTAACTCCGCCCCCTCCTCCCTCCCACTCCCAGCCACGCGGAAAGGGCTGCCCAAGCGCTACCGGCTTCAAGGTTTGCCGGGCAGCCCCCAGACCCTGCACCCCCGGCCGGTGCTTCCCCAGTGCAGCTGGAGCCCGGGAGGGGAAGCGCCCAGCTGGGGGCGCAGGGTCTGGAGGCTGCCCGGCAAACCATGAAGCTGGTAGCGCTTGGGCTTCGGGCAGCCCCCTTGCCTCCGGACCCTGCGCCCCCAGCCGGGCACTTCTCCTCCCGGGCTCCGGCGGCGCAGGGTCCGGAGGCATGGGGGCTGCCCGAAGCCAGTAGCGCTCGGCTCTTAAACAGAGCCAAAGAGTCGGGGAGGAGCAGAGCCGCCGCAGCCGGAGGCTCTGCTCCTCCCCTGACTCTTCGGCTCTGTTTAAGAGCCGAGCTGCCCCAGCGCTACCGGCTTCAGGCAGCCCCCATGCCTCCGGACCCTGCGCCGCCGGAGCCAGGGAGGGGAAGTGCCCAGCCGGCGGCTGGGGTCCGGAGGCAAGGGGGCTGCCTGAAGCCCATAGCGCTCGGGCAGCTCGGCTCTTAAACAGAGCCGAAGAGTCAGGGGAGGAGCAGAGCCACCGCGGGAGGGGAAGTGCCTGGCAGGCATTTTCCCGGACATGTTCGGCTTTTTGGCAATTCCCCCCGGACGGAGGCCGGAAAGCCGGACATGTCCGGGAAAAAGAGGACGTATGGTAACCCTAACCACTATGCAAATCAGAAGCCTTCAGCCAATCCAAATTACGTAGCAGAAAGAAGCGCAGAGCTATGTGTTAGTACCTGCATGACATCCCTACTCTCTGGGTGGGTGAGACAATTGTGGAGTGCTACATATATTAGGGTGCTCTGGTGGAGCATTTCTGGAAGAAAGTTCTTCACAAGAATCTCAGCTTCTTTGGGCTTTTGGCTGCCTGGAGCAACAGTTTCTGAATGCAAAATATGAAGGGGAAATGAGCCAATCCATAGCTGGGGCTGGCTAACCCTGCCCAGTGCCAGATGGCAGATGCAACAAGCCATCTAGGAAATACCCCCTCTGGCCCAGGAGGACCTCCAGATTTCACTGGAAGCAGCTAAAAAGCTCATCAGTGTGTGGGATGTACAGCCAGGCCAAGAGCTACCACCCTGCCCATGCCACTCGGAAAGGAGGTGCTCCCACACCACGGGAAAAGCCAGATAGAGTTAAAAAAATGGGGCGAAGCCAGGTCAGAGGGGAGAATGGGGAGCAGGTTTCACAGGACAGTCAGTTTCACGGTGGTGCATGTGCAATCAGATAGGTAGGTAGGTAGGCTTTAAACAAAAGATTGAAGCTGTCCACAAACCAGTTGAACATTTCATACACTGGAGACTGGTTGTGTTGGCCCCACCGCCCTTTCTGGGTTTTCCCCTGAGGTATGTGTAACGCTGGAGAATGATGCCATCTCTTCTCATCTCTCAGCTTGGGAGACTGCAGTCCTCTGTTTAATCACTGAAATGCTGCAACACCCGCAGCAGCAGCAGGGCATGCTTGCCCTACAACGTGCCTTTGCCCTGCCCTGCAGGGCTGGGACCGGAGTTCAGTTTCCGTGACCCATTCGGTCCTTTGTGTCCCTGCTGAGACTGACAGTGCCAACAGCAAAAGTGTTTTTTGTCAGGTTGACACCTAAGACACCAGCCAATTCCTCTCCGTGCACAGAGCAGACTTCTCAGGGCAAGCTGGGAGGTAGTCACTTTCACAGGGTCATACAGTTCAATGCCAGAAGGGACCACTAGGATCATCTACTCTGATCTCCTGCATAACACAGGCCAGATAATTCCCCTGGTAAAACCTGCGTCAAGCCTGTAACATCTGTTTGAGCTACAGCAGATCATTTAGAAAGACATCCGCTTTTGCTTTACAGATTGCAAGTGACGGAGACCCCTCCATGTCCATAGGTAAGATGTTCCAATGATTAATTACCCTCGCTGCTAACCATGCGAGCCTTATTTCTAGCCTGAATTTGTCTAACTTTAGCTTCCAACCTTGCAGCTCATCATCTTTTTCTGTTAAATTAAAGGCCCCTTTACTGTCAGAAATCTCTTCCCCATGTAGGTAGTTGTAGACCGTGATCAAATCAACTCTTAACCTTCCCTTGGAGAAACGAAGTTAAAGCTTCTGAACTCTCTCACTATAAGGCAGGTTTTCCAGACCTTGGCTCATTCTTGTAGCTCTTTTCTATGCCCTTTCCAATTTGTCCACCTACTTTTGGAAGTGTGGACCCCAGACCTGGACGCAGTGTCTCTGGAATGGACTCACTACGGTATACAGACGTAATACCGCCTTCCAACACTTACTTGACATTCCCTGCCATGTTTTCTGCCATTGCTGACCTAAACACAGTCTGAACAGGTGTCATAGAGGGAAAGACACAGCGTCCTAACTCACCTCCTCCGCCATCCTAGCCATATCCCTTCTAGTCCAGGGATTTCAGAAATCACAATGGATCACAGTCACACCTGCTGTAAATGGTTACAGCTCCACTGAAGTCCGTGGGAATGGACCCACTTCCACCAACGTGGAATCCGGTCAGTGTGTTTGGAGCCCAGCAGGGACTCAACACCAGCATTTTCTCCCCTATTAACCTAGCTACCAGAGCTACCTGTGAGATGCTCCAGCCCCCAGCTCCCAAGCCTCCTGCCCTTGGAAACATCTTACCTTGTCTATGGCCAGAGTGCAATCGCTTCTCCACCCATAGCTCCTGTGTCCGAGGATCGCGTCCCGCCTGTGTCTGACCTCCCTGCCTCTGCACTGGTGAAGGAGAAGAAGTGCAAGCCACCTATATAACAAGTCGGGGTTTGCTTTGTGCATCATCCCTTCTGTATTGCACAATGGCCATGAGGGAACAGGACAGCTCCCCGGGAGTGAATGTGGTGGAACTCGTTTGTGTTTTAAAGGAGCCAGCAGCAGGTGTCTGAGGTGGCAGGTAATCCAGAAACACCATCATAACATTGTTCACCTCTGCACGGAGCCTGGAATGGAGACATCACTGTTCCTCGTGCTGCATGCATTGCCAGGCCTCTCCCATGCACGAGGCCTCAGTGAAACATGCACCCACCCACCCCCCATTGAATTATCATCTTGTGGTCCTACCAGGTAGAGATGGGTACCCTGGTCTAGCAGCTGGCCTGCCTAGATGTGCTTCCACACTGAGGTTTATAAGCACTAGCTTGCCAGGTATGTTCCAAAGAAGGTTCCCTCTGGCCAAGCCAGGAGGAGCTATGAGCTGTGCTGAACTTGTCCCAGCTGCCTGGTGCTCCTGCATAGTCCTAATACAATCCCCAAGTAAGAAGGCATGTTAAGGTTAATTAATAAGATGTTAAGGGCTTTTTGCTGCTCCCAGTTCCAACCTTAACTCTGCCCCCAGCCCCCACCATCACCTCTGAGTTGGAGATCTTCACCAGTTGCCACATAAATTTGAGTCTCCTTTGCTGGCTTGGGATAAGATTTGCAAAGCTGCCTAGTGGATCTGGACACCCAATTCCCATGAACTGTGATGAGAACTGGGCATACAAATCTCTTAAGTGGCTCTGAGAATCTCATCTTGGATGAGTTCCCATAGCATACTCTCTATTGTTACAATGATATGATCTGCAACCACCCCAGCTAGACTATACAATACAGTGGTTTATTGGGCAGGTGTCAGGGTGTATTACAGGCAGATCCAGGTATTGCTGGGATCTGAAGCCCATGCTGGATAAGGCCCTGGAATCTGCCCAGAGGCAGTGCACAGGTGATTGCACGTCGTCAGCTGCCCATGCAGCATGCAGGGTTCAGAGTGTGTTGGCAGAGGCATAGGATGCACATGGGCACAGCAGAGATGACTCTTGGGTTACAGCGCATGAGCAGATGTCTGGCGAGAGGAGGGGGAGGTGGAATCTGGCAGATACATGTAACCTGAAGCAGGAGGGACCTACACATAGCCCCCGCCCACCCCCTGGCATGGGGCTGGGGCCACTAACAGCTTTTCAGCAGAGCTCAGGGCTTGAAAAGACTTAGAATCCATTTCACCAGAGCAGGGATTTTCACAGGGAGTTGGATGCCAGCTCCCACTGGTTCCCCTCCCCTGCTTTAACATGAATAGGGGCCTGTATGCCCGAGCCACACAGACCCAGGCAGGAAGATTCGGTTGTGGCCTTTAGCTAAATACGCCACCCTGTATCCATGGCAGGTTGGCACAGACTGAGCTCCCGAAGCGGCTCTGGCACTCGGCAAGATTTCCACAACAAAGCTCCGCAAGCCCAAAGCGTGAGTGATTTTGCCCATGAGTAACTTGGCATAAGTAAGGCCTCATTTCTTTGTTCACATATAATGGTCCTATTCACTCGCCTGGCTTGGCCGGCTCTGCTGGAGGGCAGGAGATGTAGAACTTCTGGTCGATACCCAGCAGCGTGCACCTTCCTTGGCAACAGCCCCCCCAAATCCGCTGCCATTGTCTGAATCCATTACCCTTGTACCCCCATTCCAGAGCAGACTGTGCCCCAGTTGTTCGGCTGGAGTGATAACAGTCATGTTTTTAGTGGGGAAGGCTTCCACCCGATGTGAAAAAGCGTCCACATCCACTAACACACCTGTTACCCTATGGCATGAAGGGCAACTCCCCTTTAGAGTCAATTTGAATCCATTCCCATGGACCTCTTGGTGCCTGGCTCATAAGAATCCTGCTATGTTTTCTGTTGGCTGGATCATGTCTGGCACAAACCAGACAAGAATCAAGATGTTCCTTTAGGTCCTGTTCCCATTTGGGCCACCACCCATTTTTGCCAACCTGTCTCTGGCCTTGGCCTGTTTGGGGTGAGCACACTCCATGCACTCACGATAACAAATCTTGTCACATATCCCGTGGTACAACCCAGACCAAACCATCTTCTGCTTTCACACCCAGGAGTCCTTGCTCCATTACTCAGTCATGAACTTCTACCTTCACACCCTGCCTATGAGCTCGCTCCAAGAGCAGACCCGACGCTGAATCCTGGTTCTGGATGCTTTGTAACCGCTCTGCCTTCACTTGCTGCAACTGCTGCTGACCCTGAGTGCAAACTACTACTGGGATAGTTTCCAATTATTCAGGGCCGGCTCTACCATTTTTGCTGCCCCAAGCAAAAAAAAACAAAAAAAAACCACGCGGACTGCCACCGCCGAAGCGCAAAAAAAACCAACAAAGCTGCCCGGACTCTGCCGCCCCAAGAATGGACGGAATGCCGCCCCTTAGCTTGTGCCGCCCCAGGCACGTGCTTGCTCTGCTGGTGCCTGGAGTTGGCCCTGCAACTATTCCAACATCTCCCATGGCCAGGGTGGTCTAGTTACTGCTATATCTTTGGCTACTAAGTCAGCTTCCTGAATCCCTTTTACTGAGACCCCTTTTTCCTGTGTGCCCCAAATTTTAACCAACTCCACTCTATCAAACAGCTTGACTACATCATCCAACATTTCCCACATAGTGCTGGATTCAAGCTCGCCTCCATCTGTAGCCCGATACTTGCGCCAAGCCCATCAGGCCAGCGTTACCATAGCTCCCCTGAACACCCAATCCAGAACTTGGAGCTTGGAGCGGGATCCGGTTTCATCCATGAGCACGCTGCTAATTGCTGCTCATTCTGCATACACAGATGGTCGACTCCCACAGTTATACTGCAAAGTATTTAGGACCATTCCATCCATTAATTTCACTGCTGCCAAACCTCCTTTCCTTTGTCCTTGGACACAGTGCTGCCACCATCTGTAAAGCAAATATCCTCTTCTGCTCTAGCCTTGCTGGCATGGAGGTTTCCTGCAATCCATTCCCTTGGCTCTTTAAACTGAACAGCCCCATGTTTTCTCCTGGCAAAGCCAGAGTCCATTTCTGTACTCTCTCACTGCTGGCCTGCCCAGCAGATATGTCTCCCCTCTAACACTGGGGCGTGGTAACTGACAATGAACACCTTCTAGTCAATATTTCTTCCTAATTGATTTAGATAAGCGCATGGAGAGTACACTTATAAAGTCTGCAGCTGGGAGGGGTTGCAAGCACTTTGCAGGACAGGTTTAGAATTCAAAATTATCTTGACAAACTGGAGAAATGGTCGGAAATAAATAGGATGAAATTCAATAACAAAAAATGCAAAGTCCTGCGAGCGCAAGGCATGTTATAACCACGTGGCGGATGATGCTGAATTCGGCTGAGCCAGGGGAGACAAGCCAGCATTCCACGCGATCCGCAATCTCAGTGCTCAGGAGTAGTCACTATGAACGGCATCCTGAACAACAGCCAAGGCTGTCCATGTAAATCGGATGATGACATTCTCTCCGGTTGGGTGGGACATTATCACAGTGCCCTGAACCACCTTCCAACTGGTGCTTGCTCAGAGCTGGATGATTGGCAGCCACTGTGGGTTCAAACCCAGACACTTGGACTGACGTACCAATGTTGGATGAAGTGAAGTGCGCCATCTGCAAACTGAAAAACGGACGTGCATCCTCCCAGAGGACGTGCATCCTCCTTATAAAAAAGGGAGGTGGATATTTTTTGCTGATTTTAAAAGTAAATAGGCAGCTAGTATTGTTTTTAAAATTATTATGAAGAACAAGTTTAAGCTTTGTTGTAACATGCGTTGTTTGCCTGGACTGCTCAAGACCTGAATGCTTGTGTAGGAGGAACTCTTTGAGTTGGCTTCTTAAATACCTTCATGCTGTTTCACATCTGATACTCCTTGATGAAACATAGGAGCCTTGTCTTATAACAGGCTTATTCAAAGTGATACAAGCTACGAAAGTGAGATCTTGGAAGAGTCTTGCCGTTTTCATAATGTAATAAAAATACTGTAATTATAAATAATAGTTAATAATAAATAGTGGGTAATACGCATGTCATAAAAACAAATTTTATATTTCCAAGATCACTGCTTTTATAATTTATACTCAGGTAAAGGAGAAAATCCCTGGAAATATTCATTTTTAGGAGGGGGGTTGCGAGACTTGACATTTTAGTGAAAGGGGTTCACAGGTTGTTAACGTTTGGGAACCACTGCTCTAATACACAGCCCTGACACATTTCATGAGGCACTCCAGCAAATGGAGGGGGAGTCAGCCAAGGTCGGCTCCATGTTTCATGCTCAAAGACAAAGCCACAAAATCTAGGATCAGGTCCACCCATGACTCCAATCTCTTTGAATAATGAAACTGTCAAAGGAATCTCCAGCTTTTGCTATTTGGGTTCTATACTCACCCGTTCCTCCAGCTCTCACCCTGAGGTTCTCCACCGGATTGGCATTGCAATGTCTGCCAAAGGTCATTTACAACATATATGGAATCAACATCATCTCGGCACAACAATCAAGTTCAGGATCTATTCGAGCTGTATCATTTCCATCCTGCTATAGCGTTGCGAAACATGGATATTACGCCGTTCAGACTGGGCAAATTGGAGGCTTTCCACACCAAATGCCAATGTCGTATATTGGACATAAAGTGGAATGATTTCATTTGTAATGCAGATGTTTACAGTCGCTCCGGTCTACAGACTACTGGGGCCATCGTCTACAGACAGCATCTTTCGCTTTTTGGACATGTCGCAAAAATGCCACAAGATGTTCCGGCGAACACCGTTCTCCAGGTGGCTTGTAACATCCAGGATAAAATTCCACCAACCGGGGAATGGAGGCAGCCCAGAGGCAGCCTCTGTATTACATGGGTTGGATTCTTGGCCCAACAAACCCTCACAGCCGCACAGGAACAGACCAAATGGCAAATGATCACTACCACCTGAGACCTCTGGAGCTAAATGCATGAGCCTCTACTGCATGAGCTAAAAGCACTGTGGCCCTTAGCTAAGGCTGTTGCAAACTCATTAATCTCTAAGAGATCTCAGTGCCACTAGAGGGGACAGAGCACCACACCCAGGTGGTGTGTGGGTTACACACGCATATACAATGGGAACTGACTGCCTAGGAAGGAGTACTGCAGAAAGGGATCTGGGGGTCATAGTGGGTCACAAACTAAATATGAGTCAACAATGTAACACTGTTGCAAAACACGGAAACATCATTCTGGGATGTATCAGCTGGAGTGTTGTAAGCAAGACACAAGAAGTAATTTTTCCCTTCTACTCAGCACTGATAAGGCCTCAGCTGGACTACTGTGTCCAGCTCTGGGCACCACCCTTTGGAAAAGATGTGGATAAATTGGAGAAAGTCCTGAGGAGAGCAACAAAAATTATTAAAAGTCTAGAAAACATGACCTATGAGGAAAAATTGAAACAGTTGGGTTTGTTTAGTCTGGAGAAGAGAAGACTGAGGGAGGACATGATAATAGTCTTCAAGTACATAAAATGTTGTTATAAATAGGAGGGCGATAAAATGTTCTCATTAACCATTGAGGATAGGACAAGATGCAATGGGCTTAAATAGCAGACAAGGAGATTTAGGCTGGGCATTAGGAAAAACTTCCTGTCAGGGTGGTTAAGCACTTGAATAAATTGCCCAGGGAGGTTATGACATCTCCATCACTGGATATTTTTAAGAGCAGGTTAGACAAACACCTGTCAGGAATGGTCTAGATAATGCTTAGTCCTGCCTCAGTGCAGGGGACCAGACTAGATGACCTATTGAGGTCCCTTCCAGTCCCACATTTCTATGATTCTATGATTCTGACCTCCCACCAAGTATTTGTGCTTGATACTGGCCCAGGCCGCTGCCAACACAAGGGTGAATTCCAGACAGTCTAGAGTCTCGCTGGTTTTGGTTTGTTCTCCACTGACATAGAGGTGGTGTTGAAATACATGCTTTCCATAGTTTGAATACTCTCCACAGGCTATAAGAAACTATGAGCTCACAATGCTATAGATAGATACTGGAACAACTTGTTGGGCTTGTTTTTCTGCTCCATCCACAATGCAACCGAAGGTATTTTGCATGTTGCACACTTCTCGCTGTTCCATTTCTTCCCTGTATTTTTTTGCGTCTGCGTGTTTTTGTTGCACTTTAACACTGCATGGCATCCTTCCTGCTTGGTGTCGTTTGAAATTTGCAGAGATTTTGTGAAACACAGCAGATGTATTTTGATTAGGGACTGGCAACCAAGTTCAGCTGAAACAAGCGCCAACCCCAAATCATTGCCCCAAATTCAAGCTGATCTTTTTCCAGGCTCAAAGATGTTCCATTCATGCTGCATTTCAGTTTTGTGCACCTCTGAATTCCACCTGAGACTGGAAATGTTAGGAAGATGAAGCAATTCACAAAGTCCCAGAAAGATTTATAGGATTTCCTGCCTAGGATCAGCGCTGATGAGAAACAGGAAAAAAAAAAAACATGAATTTCAGAGAAAATGTTTTGTCATTTTTTTTGGTAGAAATTTTTTAAAGCTTCATTCAGGACTCACAAATGGTTTGGAGAAGTATCCAAAAATCACAGTGAGAGACTCCTGTGTTACAGAAGCCTCAGGTGAGAATGGGGGCTGCTGGAGATAATCTCTGTGATCTTTCGAACCGTGGGGGATGTTAACCCCTGTATACAGCTTCCATCATTTCCAACAAATGGCCTGTATGGAAGTTGATCCATTGCCTCTCTGCAGCCAGCTGTCTGCCTTGGATTTCCTACTGGAAACACAGGTGTCTGGGAAGATGTGTGTTCAGGTAGATTTCCCCTTTGGCCCATTCCTTGGCTTCCTTAGGCCCTTACACAGAAATCGCTCCCCTCCGGTCCTTCCTTCATAGGTGCTGGAACGAGGGGTGCTGGGGGTGCTACCACACCCCCTAGCTTGAAGTGGTTTCCTTTATGTACAGGGTTTACAGTTTGGTTCAATGAATCTCAGCACCCCCACTATACAAATTGTTCCAGTACCCCTGCCTTCTTTTGGTGCATTTTTTGACTTCTCCATATGTCCTTTCTCCAGTTATTGACTTTTGCTCTCTGCCATCATTTCACCCTTCCCTGCAATTTTAGGAACATTCCAGGACAGCCAGTTGGAATTGTGTCCTTCAGTTCCCTGCAAGCATGCCGCCTTTCTCTGAATTTCTGCTTACACCTCAGGCTCTTGCAACATGGATGTATCTATCCATATGCCCCCGGTCTCTCTCCCAGCATGTTGGGATTCAAACACATGAGGAGGATCTGGAATGCAAACAGTTGCTGCATAGTGGCATGGCTGGGTTACTAGTATGGAAGAGACTCCAGTGAGATGATGTAATGGGAGTGTGGGCGTTGTAATATTTATAACTTGTATCTGTTTATGACTTCTTCTCTGGGCACCAGACATTCAGTTGAGAGAGGGCCCTGTCTCTGCTGCCACTGTGTGTTCTGAGACAGCCTGATGCAGAGGAGTCAAACACACCATGCTCTGTCTCCTGGAGATTTTACTTTTGCTTTGCTGGTCTCTTAATCTACAATAAAAGTAGAAACACTTCATTTTTCCATGAGAAAATGGACTTTCACTGAAATCAAAAATTTCTGCAGGAAAAGATTGATTTGGGCAGAATTATCCATCCGGACAATCCAAGTGAAATGCTGCAAGGGAGTGCCAAGTGGAGATGTGTGGGTTGTGCAGAGTACGCCCATGCATGAATCGTTCCCCATTAACAAGCTGCTCTGTGTCTGACGACATCAGGTCCGTGTAACAGGGGCCATGAAATATAACTGGGCTCAGCTCTCCTGTTCCAGTCCAGGTGCCCTCAGCTGGGCCAGTCAAGAGGACAGGGCAGCACCTGGGGCTCTAAAAGGTCAGTCAGGAGTCAGACAGGGGAAGGGCAGGAGAGGAGAGCTGCCAGAGAGAGAAGATGTTGCCCTGGAGAAGGCTGAAGGCAGGAGAACAGAAAGAGGGGTTTGCTGGCCAGCATCCCCAAGCCAGACAGCCAGAGGCAGAGGTCTGGAAAGGGCTGAAAGCAGGAGGAGCTCACCTACTCACATCTCCTGGGCCAGAGACGTAGACCCCGAGGACCTGTGAGAGGGCCAGGGGAGTGAGGGATGCTCCCAGGCAAGGATACTCCCAGCAGACAGGCTGGGGGGTTCGTGCTGGGAAGAGAGGGGTTGCACCCCAGGAAGAAGGGCTGGGCTGGTGGTCCTGGCAGAGGGATGGAAGAGGACAGATAAGGAGCCTCGCTGTGACAGACGACACTGGGTTCTGGCGAGAACAAAGGACTGTACGCTCTGGGATTATTTGCACTATGTTTTGTTCATTATCTATATGCTGACGGACTCGAAGACAAGCTCTCATGGGGTTACTGAGGACCCAAGAGGGAAACTGAGGTTAGAGGCCACTTGCAGGGCTGCCACTAGGGCCTCCCAGAGCTACCATCACACAGAGAGTGAATCACAATGGGTGTAGCTGAGAGCAGAACCGGCCCGTGAACCCAGAGCTGCGCTGTGGCTCTCCAAGGCAGTGCCAAGCTGTGCTGGCTGCTGGTGTCGCAGGGCAAGGGGCATGAGCAGCTCCTGCCTGGGGAGGGCTGAGGAAGCAGAATGCCCTGGAAGGGCAAGTGGCCCAACTTTGGAGACATCAGGCACTCCCCATACTGCAGGCTTCCAACCGCCACAGAGGGTGTGGGAGGGGGGGGCTGCAGAGGGGCTACAGACCACCAGGGGGAGGGGGCTGCAGAGGGGCAGGGCCATGACCATGCCTCCACCCATCCCAGCCACACCCCAGGTAGGTCGTGCAGCACCCCAGGCCATTCTATCGCTCCCCTGCAGCTTGCAGTCCAGGATCCTGAGCCCTGGGATTCTGGCTGCAGACAGGTCCCTGCACTCCCCTCTGCTCCGCACTGGGGCAGCCACAATCTGGCCTATAGCAAACTGGCGTTAGAGCCTACAGGGATCAGAGCAGAACAAAACCTGGGCAGACTCACGCAGCCAGACAAGGGGCAGGTGCACATCCCCAGCAGGAGACCTGGATTGGCCACAGTCCCAAGCCCATCCATCCCCGGCCAAAGGAGGTTGCTCCCTGAGCTGCTGGGAAGGACTGGCCCTGTGTCCCAGTGCCAGCAATGCCCTGAGAATGTCATAATCCTGTGCTTTGGAGCCAAGGCAACGGTTTGTACAAACACCTAGCAGATCTGGCTGGGCGTTTGCGTGGCCAAGCGGCAGAGGAAATCACGGAAGGAGACAATGAACCCGATCCATTGCTCAGCACTGATCTTTATCCGGGGTTCCAGGGTAGGAGAGGGACCAGCAGGGAGGCAGCATGACTCAGCTGACAGCTGCTCCGAAGACACTGCTCTGGAAGAGGCTCTCCGGAGTCAGGAAGAGGGACACTAGCTCTTAGTAGCTGCTTGCACCATCACCGTACTGAGCTCCTGCAGCTCTCTGGGGAGAATTCATCCAGCTGCTCTAGAAGAATCGTGGCGCCTGGCACAACACCGACACGTCCCCGTGTCAGAGAGCTTCATCCGACCTCGGGCGCATCATGCTGTGCACCGGGGCGTCACTTCAGGGATGTGCTGAACCCAGGTGTTTTGCTCTGTTGGACGCTGAATCCCCCACAAGTGTAGAGGGAGATTGGCCACGTGGAAAGGACAATGTCCTCACAGTACCTAAGCACTTACTGTCTGCCTGTCCTCTTGCGGTGGTGCCTAACAGGATAGGTGGCAATGGCCCATGAACTCAACTCAGAACCAGTTTCCAGCCAAAGGCAAAAACCACAGCATGTCTTACTCTAAATGGGCAGGGTGCCCTGCCCTATGGCTGTTCTGTGCTTCCCAAGGCTCACAGGAGCTATGGGAGCTATGGGTAGTTGAGCATAAATCACAGCAGCCTTTTGGCTGTTCTAACCTACACCAGGGGCGGAGAAGGGCCCTAGAGCACAGGGGTCACGAAGGCAGATTAAAGCTGGCTTGGGCAAACCCCTCTGCACTCCTGCCCCACGCCCAGGATGAAAGGAGCTGGGGATTGGGCCCCTTGTGTCCACACACAGCAGCCAGCCCAGGCTGCAGTTGGGAGCAGGTCGGCAGTGCAGGTTGAACCAGTGCCCCCAACAATGTCTACTGCCCTTTCTCACTGCCCAATGAACCAAAAAGGCGGCAGATTTAACCAGCTATAAGGAAACGCCTTCCCCAGCGCGTAGGATACAATGGCCCACATCCTCAAAGGTATTTACACCTCTAATTTACAATGACTCCCATGGAAGTTAGAAGCCTAAATAGCTTTGGGGGTGTGGCCAACACACTTAGCCCGGCTCGGCCCAGAACCAGACATCTGGGTGACCTGTATGCAGAGACTCACCAGTTGCACTAGCTAAGGATGTACAGGGGCATCAGCCCTCAGGATCCAGAACATAAAGCAGCAGAAACTGCCGGGGGGTAGGAAAGAACCGGTTAGTCACATACCATTGCCCACAATGAGTATGTTACACCTTGCTCTGAGTAGCCGGTACCGCTCGCTGCCAGAGCCTGGTAGGCGCAGTTTGACTTCTATATTTGGGGGGAGGGGGCCACGGTTCCAGTCAGGCCAACGGGGACATGCATGGGGGGTGGGGGGATTCCATGCCTGCCCACAAGGGTGCCATTTCAGATTGGAGGGGAGCACAACTTTTACTGTGATTCCAGGGGCTACTTAGGCAACTGAAAACTCTAGTGTTTTTGCAGATAATAACTTAGAAATATCTGACAGGAGCACTGTATCTAATTCCTATATCAAGAAAGAAAACTAAATAAATGTTAGACCCACTCAGCTCTAATACTAACATGTTCTGACATCTTGTGGCAAGTCACTTAAGGGACACTGGTTAGGCTTAATATTGTAATGTATATTCTTACTCAGATACTCTTACTAAAGTCAGAAGGGACCATCGTGATGATCTAGTTTGGCCTCCTGCAGGCCACAGAACCTCACCCTGTGTTCCATACTAATGTGAATTGTAACCCAAACCAGCCAAAATCGACCACTTTAGTAAAGCAGGACAGTCTGCTGAACACCTAGACAGAGCGGGTGGGTCTGTGCTCCTGAAGTCTTTGCCCTCCGTGCGTCACTAGCTGCCAGGGGCGAGCTCATTCAGACCCTGCTCCCACCTGGAAACCACTGGATGGATCCACATGTGAATCTGGCACCAGCTGGATGTTTGTCATGGCCTAGGTCGGGGTAGTCAATTATTTTTCATCAAGGTCCAAATGGCTTGGTCAAGGTATAGTCAAGATCCAGACTCCAGAGAAACATTTTTCACACTGCAATAACAATACAGTGTTCGGGGGGCCAGGCCAGCCCGGGGGCTAAGTGGGGGGCCTGGCACCGGCAGCGGGGGTTGGGCCCACACTCACCGGCAGGAAGCGCGCATTATATTTTTTTCTTGCTCAGCCACCGTCGCATCGGCCGCCAGCACCCTAGCGCCACCAGAACACACCAGTGTCAGGCTGACCCCATCCATTGCCCATCTGCCCTGGACCCCTCCCTTTTCTGGGACCACCCAGCAGAGGGGGCCCCCTCGCCCTACCACAGGTGCCACCCTGTGACTTTCCATCATCCCTTGCCCCCCAGCACTGGTGTCCCCTCCCCACACCAGATTTCACATGTATAAAAAATGTTAAGGGGGGGCCCATATAGGCTGATTTGTCCCGGGCCCCACACCCTCCCTAGGGACAGCCCTGCTTAAGGTGCAGTGAATGCGATGGGCAGGGAGAGAGAGGGGGGTGCCTTGAGCTGTTTGTCCCTTCCTTTAATAGTTTCAGTCCCCCTCTTGAAGAACATTTCCCACTGGGCACTAGGAGACAAAGATTTTATGTGGAAGGATGCTCCCTGCTCGCTTTTTCTCACCTGTTTGAGCTTCCTTTGTTTACCTTGCAGCTTGATGACTCTGTTTCCTGCTTAAATGCAAATTAAGCAAAGCACACATTCCTTTGTTTAGGACAGACCTGTTTGCCAGCCTCAGTTTGGGTCGGGCTGTGGCTTTAGGAACATGTGTTAATATCATACAGGGAAATCTTGTAACTTTACATACAATGTTGCCACCCATATTTTATCAGATTGAATATGACAGTTTTCAAATGATAGCTTACAAGACATGCCTTGTACAAAAATGTTAACAATTGTGTGTCGGGTGTGACTACAGGAGTGCATTCTGTCACACTCGGGTATGTCTACACTGCAATTATACTCCCCCAACTGGCCTGTGCTAGCAGACTTGGGCTCATGGAGCTCGGACTGCAGGGCTATTCAACAGACGTCCGGGCTCATGCTGCAGCCCAAGCTCCGAGACCTTCCCTCCTCCATAGGCACAGGAACTAGGAGTGTGGGACGTGTTGCAGCACCCCCAGGCTCCCAGTTGCCGCCCCGCGCCCAAGGCTATGAGGCCACCCCATGCCTGCGGATCTGCTCCCGCCCCACACCTGGGGCTTTGCTCTTGGTCTCAGTGCTGGGGTGGGGCGTGGACATGGGTAAGGGAGCTAGCTTTCAGCACCCCCACTATTAAAGTTGCTCCAGTGCCACTGCCCTTCTTACAGGGTCCTAGAGCCCAAGCTGAACCCTGAGCCCATGGGCACCAGGTTTGTATAATTTTTGGTGGTCTCCAGAATGGGTCCAAGCAGAGGCGTCCTGTCCATAGGATGGACCAGGGCAACCACCCCAGACCCCGCACTCTGGGGGGCCCCACGCTTCAGGGGCATGCAGGGTCCAGGGTGGCCTGGGGGATTAGCTGGGGGCCTGGTGCTGGCAGCAACAAGCAACCCGGCCCCAGCCTGCCCTGCTCCGCAGGCTCCCGGCGTTGCTCAGGGGAGAGGGCGGAAGCCGGAAAGAAGCAAGGTGGGGGCTTGGGGGAAAGGGTGGAGTGGGGGGAGGGGCGGGGTGGGGCAGGGGCGGGAAGAGGCCGGGCGGGGCGGAGTGGGCTGGGGCCAGGTCGCTCGCTGCTGGCGCCAGACCCCCCACTAACCTCCTAGGCCTCCATGGACTCCGCATCTCCCTGAAGCATGGGGCCTGGGGCGGTTGCCATAGGATGGACCAGACAGCTCTGAAAATATAACCCAAACATTGGTGGAGCTGGGCCCATGTTCCTGAATATTAGTGGAGCAAGGGCACCACGGGCCCATATAACTATGAGCCCATGAGCCAGCTCCCCATTTCCTACCCCAGATCCCGAGGGCGGTGAATGCTTCCTGGCTCCTTGTGCCCTGCCAGGAAAGTGAAGGCACACCAGTGCAGGTTGTATTTACCCTGCTCTGAGTCAGAGTCACAGTCACTCTGGCCTTGGCTGCCAGGCTGCACTTTAATGTCCCAGCTTTACCTGGTCGCTTCGCCATGTCACTGGCCTCTCCTCCCACCTATTTGTGTGTTAACATCTCTACCCACCACATGGGACCTGACCCTCCAAACCCTCACACCTGCCGGTACCCATTCACTTGCATGGGATGATGTGCATGAGTAAAGGCTTCTCGCCTGAGTACGGGACATGGGGTGGGACTGCCCCACTCCACCTTCCTGTCCTTTTCTTCCTTCCCCTCTCAGTATAAACCACGTTAACACCAGTCAGCTGTTTAACCCCGCCACCCCCTGTCCCCGCTACCACCCCTAATACCCAGCAGAGCAAACTGCAATTGCTGGCCCTGGGCCTGACCTCCCGCAGACTGACCTGCAGTGTAAATCCAAGGAGTTGCTCCTGGCTTACCCGGGCACATGGGAGAGCAGAATTCAGGCCCTTGCACAGCTGTAATCAAGCCCAGCGTTTCACCCACAATATCTGGTTTCTCCTCACACAGCAATATAGAGCAAGGCCATGCTGGGAGCTAACCCGAGATCTCCTGCGTCCCACTTCAGTGCCTCAGCCACAAGCCTATCCTCCCCTCCTAGGAAAGTGCCCCAGCAGCCCAGTGGTCTATCAGGGGAACGACCAGCACGCTCAGCATGGCTGTGGCTGCACATGTCCGGATTTAATGGGGGTGGCGGCTCATCTCCGAAGCATGTGTGTGGAAAGCACATCGGCTGAGCTGCATCTTGGCTCAGAATGTCTGACCAGCTCCCAAGGAACCACTCCCGTTTCTAGGGTAAATAATTGACATTTTATTGTCTTTTGTAGAAGGTTTATGACTCATTCTCAGCTCCCCAGCCTGCCAGAGTCCAGCTGCAAGCAGGAAATTAATGAGAGTTTCTGCTCCACTCAAATCACCTTTTGCAAGGTGAAAAGTTACCAGAAAAAAAGCCAGGACAAACTCAGACACTCACTGGGTCCAGATGGGAAACCAGTAGGGTGTTGCCATTCCCAACACCCAGAACCAATCCATCCTCCCAGGGGATACAGGAGCTGTCATATTCAATCAGGCCCAGCTGGCCTGAGATCCTGTCTCCAGGTGAACAGTCCCTGGTGTTTCAGGAGAAGGCAACTAAAAAAGGTTGAAGCCTCTGCACAGTCCTGGACCCAGCCACTCCAAGCAAGAGGCTGCCATGGGGTTCCTAAAGTGGGGCTCTGAGCTGAGTGAGATGTGGGGGGTCAGCTGACCCAATATCCACCATGTGGCTGAGTCACTGAGTGTGAGCGTGTCTGTGTGAAAGGGGCAGATGATATGAAGGGACTAAGGAAAAGGGGGGCTAGTCCAGTGCTTCTCAACCAGCAGTACACATACTCCTGGGGGTACGCAGAGGTCTTCCAGGGGGGACATCAACTCATCTAGATATTTGCCTAGTGTTACAACAGGCAACATAAGAAACACTAGCAGAGTACAAACTAAAATTTCATACAGGCAATAGCTTGTTTATACAGCTCTATATACCATACACTGAAATGTAAGTGTGATATCTATATTCCAGTTGCTTTATTTGATAATTATATGGTAGCAATGAGAAAGTCAGCCGTTTGTCAGGAAAGCGTTCTGTGACACTTTTGTATTTTTATACCTGATTTTGTAAGCAAGTAGTTTTTAAATGAGGTGAAACTAGGAGTACGCAAGACAAATCAGACTCCTGACATGGGTACAATTAGGGTTACCATATTTAGTGCCTCCGAAAGGAGGACACTTTAAAGGGGCCCCAGCCCCGCCCCAACCCCGCCCCCTCCCCAAAGTCTCCGCCCCCTCCCCTGCTTCCCGCGAACATTTGAGTCGCGGGAAGCCTGAAGCAGGTAAGGGTGTGTGTGTGGGGGGGGGGAGGAGGCGCGGCCCACCCCCGGCACCGCAGGTCCCCAGCCCGTCCCCCGAGCCCCCGGCCCGGCCCGGCACCGCCGGCCGAGCCCCCGACCCGGCACCCGAGTCCCCGGCCGGGCCCGGCACCCGGCCCCCCCGAGCACCGCCGGCCGAGCCCCCGGCCCGGCCCGGCACCCGAGCCCCCGGCCCGGCACCCGGCCCCCCCGGCCCGGCCCGGCACCCGAGCCCCCGGCCCGGCACCCGGCCCCCCCGAGCACCGCCGGCCGAGCCCCCGGCCCAGCCCCCGGCCCGGCACCCGAGCCGCCGGCCGAGCCCCCCGGCCCAGCACCCGGCCACCCCGAGCACCGCCGGCACCCGACCCGGCACCCGACCCGCCGGCCGAGCCCCCCGGCCCAGCCCGGCACCCGAGCCCCCGGCCCGGCACCTGGCCCCCCCGAGCACCGCCGGCCGAGCCCCCGGCCCAGCACCCGGCACCCGAGCCGCCGGCCGAGCCCCCCGGCCCGGCCCGGCCCCGGGCCCCCCCGAGCACCGCCGGCCGAGCCCCCGGCCCGGCACCCGAGTCCCCGGCCCGGCACCGGGCCCCCCCGAGCACCGCCGGCCGAGCCCCCGGCCCGGCCCGGCACCCGAGCCCCCGGCCCGGCACCCGGCCCCCCCGAGCACCGCCGGCCGAGCCCCCGGCCCGGCCCGGCACCCGGCACCCGAGCCACCGACCGCATGTCCGATTTTCCCGGACATGTCCGGCTTTTTGGGATTTCCCCCCGGACGGGGATTTGGAGCCCAAAAAGCCGGACATGTCCGGGAAAATCCGGACGTATGGTAACCCTAATTGAATAGTCTGGAAAGGTTGAGTGCCACCAAGCTAGTCAATTGCATGCTTGGCAGCACCCAGCGGCCCCTTGGAGGGACTCGGAGAGAATTTGTCATTGGTTCTGTGTCCCCCCAACCCAGGTTGGCGGGGGAGGGGCTGCGTGGCAGGCACTGTATGCTTGCCAGGCCCCAAAACACAATAAGAGGGAAAGGGGACGTGTTGTGAAGCTGACAGGGCACCGCAGGGCAAGACCAGACACAGAGTCTCACAGCCCAATCCCACCCCTCCCTGTCATGGAATTCAGCAGCAGCTTTCCAGCCAAGGATCCCAAAGGACCTAGCCCTCCCAGACCCCCTGGGGAGCAGACAGACAGGGACAATGAGGCTTCGGGAGGCAGTCGCTTTCCCAGAGTCCCGATGCAGGCCAATGTCAGAGCTAGGAATAGAACCCAGGAGTCCTGGCTCCCAGTCCTGTACTCTGACCTCTAGACCATGCTGCTAAAGAAACTGCCAGTATGTGTGGGTGCAAAACAGCAGATTTTCTCCTGGCTTTCTCTGTTCTCTGTCCCCTTGGAGCAGTTTGTTTAAGGCAGAGGTATGCGAACTTCCCAAATATTCCTGATGGGAATGCAAACAGACTAGAAAGCCTCCACTGCAGCGTAAGAGGCTAGAATAAACCACAAGCAGGCACAGCAGGGTGGGGATGCACAGTACCAAATCCTAACAACTTTTCACCTTCCAGACATCAACGCTGCTGGGCCAGTTAGCCCCGCTTGCTGCGATGTGGACTAATTTTCTAGTGGCTCTGATGGGTCTATACCTTGTGAGCACAAGGTGGCGCTATTGAATATTATTCATGGGCACCACAAAAATTCCAGCTGCCAAGCGCTGGAAGTTACAGGAGACTTGCCCAGCTATCGACCAGGGACGTAAAGAATGGGAATGAACGACCAGATGTCCTGATTTTATAGGGTCAGTCCTGGTATTCGGGGCTTTGTCTTATATAGATGCCTATTACCTCCCACCTCCTTTTCTGATTTTTTCACACTTGCTATCTGGTCACCCTAAATGGGACCAAATTGTGACGTGAGTTTGTCCCGACAAAGGACTGTAACTGGGCAGCTGGGGTAGATGAACTGACAGTTACTGGAGGTTAATGTGATTTGCGCTGTGGACAAGCAAGCCCTGGGTAAGAGTTTGAGATGGTGACACAGGTGATCAGGGGTTGGGGCTGAGGGATTCAGAACCGAGAGATGCTTGAACAGCTCCAAGGGACAGCTGGGCCCTGGGGACAAGGGGAGGCCCAGGTCTGATCTCCCTCTCTAAGGGGGCAGGATTCCATGGTGCTGCAATGCAGCAATGCCATTGGCTCCCCCTTCAAGGCTCTTTGACCATCACTGACCCCAGCCCTGCCATGTCTGGCCCCTTCCCCCTCCTGGCAGCCCCAGGGGAATTCACAAGAAACCCTTTGAACTGACTGTGATCTGGAGACACTGAGGGGCTGGTTCCCCCCAGCCCTGCATCCTGCGTGGTAATTTATCCCTGTGCAGAGCGGGGCTGACCAGCCCCTGGGGCGGTCTGGTAGCATGTCACACCCCCAAGGGCAGGCAGGGGGAATCGGGCCCTGAAGCCACAGCACAATATTTACAGTCCCTGGGCCCGACTCTCTGTTTGCAGGTGAATTTCATGTTGGGGAAGGAGCCCTGCACCTTCCATTCATCCCCAGGACAGGGGCAATGTGGCAGCCTCCCTGCCCTAACCTGGAGGGACCCACCTGGGGGACAGGCTAGTTTGGTCTGTGGGCCCCAGCCAGCCTGGGGAGCCTGATGTCTGTGACCCGCTCACTTGGGAACTGGAGGGAGACCACCACAACTTTAAGCCCCGACCAGCCTGCGGTGGGGGAAGCCTTTGGCCTAGAGGTGAACAGATCCATATGCCATTTCCAGTTCCCTGAGCCATCTACTGCCATTACACCCCCAAACAGACCTAACGAGGCCTAATGACTCCCCACCTTGGTGGGGCGGGGACTGCTCTCCTGCTAGCCCCAGCCTGCTGGCCCCAGCTCCGCCCCCCTGCAGCTCGGAGGGTGTTCTCCGTACAGCAGCTGCCTGCGGTTTCCTTTGGTCTGATTCAGTCACAGCGCGTCAAAGCCTGGATGTGACATGAACCGTTGTGACTCCTGCCCGTGTCTCTGCTGCTCTGGCTATTCTAGTGCTGCCCAAACCCACTCCGGCCGAGGGATTTTCCATGTCAGCGAGTGACGGGCCTTTCCTGCCCACAGGGACTTTAATTTTCCTGGGGATCCCGTCCTGTCTCCATCCAGGACCCCTATTCGTAAACACAGCTTTTCTCAGTCAATAGTGATGATGGCCTGCCTGTCCCTTCAGCAGCTCTCAGAGCGGGAGGTCCACGTGCTCCCAAGTGCACAGGGAAGCCATGCGTAGCAGCACTGGGCCCCTACATGGGAGAGGTGAAGCAGCCTCTCCTCCGTCGCCCACTAAACCCCCTCAGCAGGGATGTTGTAGGCACAGGGCTCTACAAGATGAGAGGGACTGCTGGGTGCATGGGGAGGAGCCTGCATAGGATAATGCTGATTCCCAGAGGACCCCACCTCGGGCAGGAGTTTGGGAACAGCCCCTCCATCCCCCACCCACCATCACCTCCCACTTAAATGCAGCCACCTCTGGGGTGAAACACAGCAGCTGCTCAACAGCACACAGCAACTCTGCCATACACAACAGTTTGAAAAGGAAAGCAAAGAAGAATCCTGTGTCCAGGGGCCATGTAGGGAGGCGGATTATAATCACCTGAGTCTGGACTTGTCTCAGACACCTGGTTCATGTGAAAAGGGTCTTCAGTGACCACAAGGGTGTTGGCTTGATGCCTTATCCAACAGATACACCATGTGGGGGCAGCACTGAGTCTCTCAAGCCCCATAGTGACTTAGCTGGGCTCATTTCAGCTTGTGGGATCAGCGGAGTCCCTAAGGGCCAGGGTAAAGCCTGCGCTGCCGGGAGCAGAGGCAGGGTATGCTGGAGCGGCAGTCGAAGGTAGAGGGCTCAGTAAGACAGACCTATGCTTGCTGTAAGCAGTGATTTGGTGCTTCCATCGGAGAAGAGGCGGAGGCTGCACAATCCAGATCCAGCTGTGTTCTGAGGCCCCCCCCCGCAAAGTTCAGGGCTGTGAGGATCCAGGGTGTCATGTGACCAGCACCCGCTGCTGTGCTGGTGAGGCCCAGACCAGGTCTTAGAGTGACACTGGGATGCACAGGCTGTGCTAGTCACTCTGCAAGAGGCAGGGAGAAGCACAGGGTCTGGCTGCAGGCAGCAGCTGGAGTAAACAAATACCCTGGGCTGTCACTGCACAGAGTCCGGCCTCTGCCCCACCCTGAGAGACACCAGGAGCCAGGCTCTCCAAAGTGCCCCACACCTCCGCCCTCCTGGGGTTCTGGGCCAGGCCCATCGCGTCAGGCACAGACGCTGTCTCTAGCATGTAGGAACCCTGCAGTCATGCTTTGGGAACAGGCACGGAGGAAACGGGATGACGGCCTTCAACACTCTGCCCCAGCCATGCCAGCACAGTCATCACAGCTTGGCCACTGTGCCGCTGTGTTACGGGTCCTTCAGCAGGGGGCACTGGTGAGCAGTACTGCTCCCATCCTGCCCCTCCCCTCCCCCGGCCCCCAGTGTCACAACAGGCTGGGGCGTCCATCCATGGGAGGATGTGAGAACTTGGGAAGCTGGGGGGAGCGGTGGCTCAGCGGGCACAAAGAAGGGGCGTTGAAAGAGGCACACGCCTCCATCCATCCCCTGGCCGGGGATACTCAGCGCTAGCCCCAGCCCGGGAGCCTGTGTAACAGGCTGGGGGGTGGGAGTGTTAAATGTTAATCCACAGCGTTGTCTGTGTAATGGAGAAACAATAACGCTTTGAAGAGCCAGAGCAGGTGCTGGCCGGAGAAGAAGAAGGGCTCTATTCTGCAGGCGGTGGCGCTGGCAGCTGCCTCTCCCAGCACAGATTGCCTTTGGGACTTGGGGGGTATCTTTCTGCCTGTGGGACAGGAAGGCCCCGCTTGATCCCACTGCAGCCAGCACAGGCACCTGCCAGGAGCCGGCTGAGCTGGAGATGCACCATTCCTACCACTGACTGGAGCAGCACCGAGGCCCCGGCTGAGCTAAGGGGCACTGCACAGCCACATAGGGAGAGCCAGGCCCTGCCCTCCATAGGTCACCGCCTGAGGCACAGATGAGGGACTGGCCTGAGGTCACAGAGGGAACCAGTGGAAGAGCAGGGACTGACCCCAGCTCCCCTGAGCCCAACGCCAGCCCTCGTCATATGCTCAGCATGGAGAGCCCAGTTCTTTGAAGACGTTCATTTACTGAAAGGAGAGCAGGTTAGGCTGCCTGACGGTCCTGTGTCCGCCCCAGAACCTGCCTCCAAATCCACGAGCCAGCAGCCAAACGGCTGACCCCGGAGGGTGTGTATCTAACTACACTGCGATCCATTTGAAACTTCTCTGCCCCACTTCCAGGATCAATTCCCAGCTTATAGTCCATCCCAGACCCAAACACACAATCTCTGATGCTGAGCTCTACAGGAGAGCTCCGAAGCCACAGCTAGCAGGCTCGTTTGAACCCTGGAAAGGCCCGCTCTGGATCCAGCAGACATCAGAACCCCCCATCTCCTCCCCCACGCCCTGCACTGCGTGGCCAGACCCTAGCCCTGGATTCTCATTACGTAGTCAGTGGGAAACATTGAGAGCTAGGCAAGGGGGAGGGGCTGGTTCTGCTGAGGTTGATGGGGGTGGGAGGCCTTTGAAAGAAAGATACAGGAGCCTCTGTTCTTCCTGGCCAATGGTCACCAGAATTCAAAGACGGCTGAAACGTGACTCAGCGTGCGTGTCGTTGGGAGTTCTTGGCTCCTCTCCCATCAGAGATGCTCATGGAACAACTACAAGGTGATTTTCCTGTCTCCAGTCCAAACCCACCTGTGTCCTTTCTATGTCCCACCAGAAGCGGGATGCTCTGAGTGTGGCCAGCTCTCATGCTTTTTACTGCCACTCTAGTGCTATTTGATGTTTTCCCTTGGGCCCCAGCTCCTGGAGTCCTGTGATTATGGGAGAATTTAAATGAAAAGTACCTTTCTCCCCCTTGTGATGGGAGAGAAAAGCTTGGAAACAGAGCCCTGAAAGGATCCGAAGCCAGAAGGCAAACAAAAAGGCCCCCCAAATGATGATTATTTTAAAATTACACATGTTTAAGCCAATCTCAGGATTGGGGGGGCCTCACTCGTGAGTTTTGAATGCTTGGCTTTAGTAATGCTGTACTCCTGGGTATGGGACCACTGTCCTGGTTCCCCAACTCTGTCTCAGTGTAGCCAGGACTTGGAAAAATGTTTAAATGCAATATTGTCTCCGTCCTCCAGAGGTGACCACTCCCACCACTGCTGGGTAGCTAGCGGCTGCCTATTAGCATTATTTATTATTTATGTGGGGTAGCAGCTAGGAGCCCCACATGCTAGGAGCTGTCCAAGCAACACCAGAAAATCTGTGCTTGCCCCCAGGAACTTACCGCCCCCGGGATCAGATCTGTGGAGGAAGAAGATGTCCTTTCCCACCATGACCTTTCTTGCTGTGCTGCACCCACGCTTCTCTCCTGATGGCAGCAAGCGTTTGAAGCTACACAGCACAGCGGTGCCTGGAGTCTCCCCCTGGCTAGGGCAGGCCATAAAAGAGAATCTACCAAGAGAACTGCCCCTCCGGGGATGGAACGCACAGTACATCGTGTTTTATTGCTACGCCCTGCCCTGTGGGAGTCTGCTAGAGAGGAGAAGGGCATCTGCCAGCGAGGGGCATGTCAGCACCGGCAGCAGATACCAGCATCAAGGCTGGAAGTTAACACCTCTGAGATGCAGCGGGAGGAAATTACGGCTTGATCGTCTGAGCTCCTAACTACGGTTTGTGTCCCACAAGTCTCCAGGGCCCCACTCATTGAGAACGAATTACAAACAGGGAATTAATACCATGCAGATGCAAACAACTGTCCCCATTGTGCACAGGCCAGGGCTGTGCGTTTAACGTCTCAATTAGCAGCTGCAGCATTAGCAGCTAGTAGGCTCCAAAAGGCGATTCATCCAGCTACCACAAGCTTGTCGGATCGCCCCTGCCCCCTCCCCGGGTAGCCCCGCTTGGCTGGGCACTTTCCCAGGAGGAGGCCCTTTGTCCCGCAGTGCTGTGTAATTGCAAAGGAGGGGTGACTGCAGCTTGGCAGTGCTCGGAACGCTGGAAGCATTAGGTAACAGAACGCAGCGAATGGCAGAACGTGCCCTGACAGCCAGCCTGCCTGCTCCAAAACGCGGCCAGCCCATGAGAACATCCTGGCCCTGAGGATGAGGAAGGGTAGGGAGGAAGAGCAAATCAAAAGGCTGTTCGGGGCTGTCTTCACTGTGTCCCCACACACACAACCCGTGACCAAGTGTGGTGGTACTTCACAGCCAGGCTAGCCTGCCCAGCTGGGGAATAAGCTGAACCCAAGGTGCTGCTTTCACTCGGGCTAGCAACTCACTGACCTTACACTGATGACGCAGGCCGAACCCCTCAAGTCCTCCAGCGCCTTCCCACAATTCCATCCAGGTGCCCAAAAGCTCACTGCAGACCAAAGAAGCATGGGACGTGCGCCCAGACACCCTAGCGACACCCATGGGGGAGGATGCAGTAACTTGGGCTTTGCAGTTTGTCTGCCCACACCCAGGCCAGGCTATCTCAGGGGCTTGGAGCGGGGTACGATCACCCTGGCTAACGCTGCAGTGATCAGTGCATCAGAGGAGGTGGGGAGCCTGAAGTGATAATTCTCTTTAGATCTCTCCATGCATGAGGAGCAGCCGTGGCCCGGCTCAGAGAACAGCAAAGCAAGGAGGGACCAAAGCCAAGTTTCCCCAAGCGAGCAGACAGTGTATATCCCCTGAGTGCTGGGAGCTGAGCCCAGACTGGCTACCTGTCCCTGCAGACAGCGGAGAGATTGAAAGGTGCACTGCATAAAAACAGCCAGCACCGCGGTCGCATGGCTAACAAATCCCATCAGGCGGGAGGGGGTTATGGAGACGCCTCTGGGGAAGGACTGGAGCCAGAAGCAGGCGGTTGCAATGCATGATCTAATCATTAGACCAGCCTCCCCTGCTATTAGTTAACAAAGGGAGAGACACAGGGAGGAATAACAGCTTCCCAATTATCCTCCCTCATCAGCTTCCCGGCCTGCTATCATCTGGCACCTGCCCTGGCCAGCTTCCAAGTCAGAGCCCAGCTCTGGCTCCAAAAGGCTGGCGTTCCTCTGTGGCTCTGACCGTGCTGCCCGCCGCCCCCCCCCCCCCCCCCCCCCCCCCCCCCCCCAGACCAAAGGCGCCTTTCTGGGCTGTGTGTCACTGGGAGGTGTTTGCACAGCTGCGCCTGAGCCAAGCTGCCTCATGTGCATGGGCTCAGAGTGACCTCATCCTGCCCCCTCTCCAGCCCCTTGCCGGGCACTGGGCCAGCCACAGAAGCAGCCTCAATATCCCCAGGGAGGCAGAGGTTGCCCTGCAAGCCATGGACAGACGGGACTGGTGTCTCACAATTAACTGGTTAATCACCAATAACAATCGAAGTGGGTTAATGAAATAAAGATGCCTGGTCCATGGTCTCAGCAAGGCAGGGAAAACTCTTCTCCCAGAGCTTCCCTCTCATTTCTCGTCCACACGCCCCGCGCCTCTCACACCCAGTGAGTCAGGGAGATGTTTACCTAGAGGCTGAAACTCTAAGGACCTGATCCTGGAGTCAGCCTGCACCCCAAGTGGCTGGTTTGTGCATATGGGGAGAAGGGGAACTCAGGCCTGCAACCTCAGTCATTCCAACCTGACTGACAAGATGGATGCATTCCAGCCACCTCCTGCACAGATGAAGGGTGTAAAGGATTCTGGGTGTATCTAAGGAAGGGTGAATGGAGTTCGAGAGAATGTATGAAAGAGATGGATGAGGTGAATTTAACTAGGTAACTGTTGTGACTCAGTTTCACCTTGAAATCTCTGAGGTCTGTACTGCATGCAAAGACAGCAGCCATTTTGTGGTCCAGCTCAGTGCAGACTGTTGCAGAGGAGAGACACACACACACTGTGCTCTCTCTCCTGGAGACATTACCTTTGTTCTTGTTTGTTGCCTTCATCTAATAGAAAGGTCTTTCTAGCTGAAAGTATCTGGCTGATCTTTGTATGGAAAAACACAGCAGCAAAGGGCTCCCCGGGGCTGTACTCTCATTTACTCCAGTGCACCATTACAGCACCAGATCAATATAAAATGGTCTCAGCATAAATAATTCGCAGGCCCCCTTGGGCTCTACAATGAGGGGTAAGGTTTAGATTTCAGGAGATTCTTAGGACTGACCTTTACCATGCCGCCTGCAAAACACTCAACAAGGGGTAAGTGGCTCAGTGTGCTGTAACTGCTGCCTGTTCCATTGATCAGAATTGTCTCCCTGCTACCTTGCCCTCCCTCCGTCTGTTGTATCTCTTTTGGCTCACATCATAGAGTGTAAGCTCTTGGGGGAGGCATTGACTTTAGCATAAGGGGCTCCCTGAACCCTAACTGGGGGCCTCTAGGTGATACAAATCATCAGTAATAATACACGGGCCATTTTTAGCCACAAGAAAGATGAAACCAGCTGTGCACACAGTGAAAGAAAAGGAGCATCTCCAAGAAGATTGCCTTTGTTTGATTATTGGGAAAGCCTGTTTGCAAATACTTTAGTCAGCGCTTGCTGACAAACACAATCCGAAGAAAGGATTTGACAAATATCATTTGACCGTCTCAAGAGCCGCTTGGATTATTCAATGACACATGGCAACATGTGTCAAAGACATTATTTGCGCAGAATAATCCAAGCAGTTCTGGATAATATGTTGGATTCAATGCAAAGTGTGAGGGCTCGGGAGGTATACATGAAGTGACTCCATTGTTAGATAATAAAGCTCTATTTAGCTTCATTCTTTATGGTCACTTAAGCAAACATTCAGCTGTGTTCTGTCCCTTCCTCCCATCTCTGGATCTGGCTTGTCCATGTAGATTGTCAGTGTAAACCACTGGGGAGGTGTGTGACAGGGCCCCTGCGATGCCGATCTGCAGAGATTATGAGCCTGCTGTAGCCTTAACTAGAGAGCTTTCGCTCATGCTATAGTAACACGTACCATTCGCTTTGGAGGTTGCTGGCTCAGTCCTCAGGGAGTTGCCAAAGCTGGCAGCTATCGCATAAGCTCTTCAGGGCAGGGATTGTGTGTGCAGTACCTAGCACAAGCTGGCTCTGATCTCGTTTCGGGTCCCTGGGAGCTACCAAAATTTATATGACAAGACTCCAGAATTGTCTCTCTGAAGCCTAGAATGTGCGTTGAGTCGGTGTGAAGCGATGGAAATATGACTGAGAGTTCTCGTTGTTTAGAATACCACCAGGTTCAGGCATCACTGGGGTTTGCTGTCTGGTACTGACCAAGATCTAGATTCTCAGCCGTTTTCCATTTTTTTGCACTGTACAAATTCCACCCGTACAGCAGCATGGGCTTTCGGCTAGAACTGCTAGCAATGTGCCTGGACACGAGAGGATCGATGTGTCATTGGGGTGCAGGACTGTGCGGTGTCCATGCACGTTTGTGCTATTTGTTTGAGCACAATTGGTATATGCAAGAGAGAATGAATGCACCTTTCTTTGATGTCTCAAATGTTCCTATCCCATGCTCCAGGCACATCCGAGTGAGGTGTGTTGGCAGCTGTATCAGAACGCTTGCTCTGGGATTTGCACTTAAAGCAGGACAAAAATCCTGCTGTTTACACACCTAAATCTTTGAATTTTAGCCTCCAAATTGAACACACTCCTCAGGGACCTGATCCATCACCTAGTGAAGTCAGCTGAAAGCCTCCCACTGATATCCATGGGCATTGGACTGGGCCCCAGTTGCACAACCTTACCAGTGCACATACAGCTGAAGGGACTGTAGTCCAGATTCCGGCTGTTATGTGCCCTTCCTCCGATGCAAAGCAGACAGCAACCCAACTGGACAGTGAAGCTGGGTTTAGGGCTGCTTTACATCCCTGGAGCAGCACAAAGCAGGCAGAGCATGCTGGGGGATCTGGCCCAGTGAGCCTCACTGTGGTTGTGTGCTTGTGGGTGGTTTGGAAGGGTGGGATGCTTTGTGGGTGGGGCCATGGCAGGGAGCTGAGGAGTCTGGGAAGGCAGGGAGGGAGGGAAGGTGAGGGTGCTAAGGCGTGGCGGGGAGTGTGTATGAACTGGCAATGCTGTGACATTGATGGGATGCGCTTGTGAGCTACTCTAGCTTTAAGGCAGGGACATTTCTCCTTGGCAGTTACAACCACTCGTATAAAACTACAAACCAAATGATTCCAGCTGGGCTGCTGCTGACCAAACCTTCCCCACTCAGCTAGGTCTAATAACTCCCGCCCGTGCAGGCCACTCACCTGGATGCAGCCCTTCAGCAACGCCAGGGAGAACTGATACACCTCACAGCATCAGCAAACCCAGGCACTGTCAGACCAAGCACGTTCCAGGACCCTTTGCAGAGCGCGTCCCACCACCAGCCCCCTTCTGTTAGAACCTGGGGGCTGTTTGCTTGAGCCTTCCTTCCCTGATTGTCCAGGAACAGATCCGGATTTCTAGTCACCCTGTGCCTTGATTGCCTCCAGGCCTGACAGTCATGAAAAGACCTCCGTGAAGATGCTGCATTCCGAGCTATTTGCAAACAGGCTGTGAGAATATTTGACTCAGCTCTGGTCAAAAGTGACACCGGCAGCCTCAGCCGACAAATATGAATCCTGGGAAAGAATTCATTGCCCGGTAAGTGTCATTTGCTGAATGACCAGGCGGTATCAGTTAATCTACAACAAGCTGATGTTCAGCCCAGCTGCCTCTGTGCTCGATCCTGCCTGTCTGCAGTCCCAGCTGGAGGGTCATTCGGAGTCTGTGTGAGCACTAAGCTTTCTCCTGACCTACCTTCACCCAGGCCGTCTGGTTAGAAATCCTACTCGGGCCATCTGGCCAACTACCAGCCGGCCTCTGGGGATTGCTGACATGCGACAGTAGATCAGGCTACTCCCTCCCAGAAAAAAGTCAGATTCATTCTGTTTCAACCTTTAAAAGAGCAGGAATTATTGCTATATGCTGCTGTACTCGTCCTGATCTGCTCCCTCTTAGTCCCAGGGAAGGGAATCCACTAGCCTGGCTGTGTCATGATTGAAAAGGGAAGGTCTCAAGGACAAGGTGTAAACACGCGAATGCTTTAAAACAGAAATAACTGGAATCAGCTCCTTTGCCAGCGTGATTCAGTCTTGCATCATCTCGGCAGGCAGCTAGCAAAATGCACGTGCAAATAAGTCATAATCAAGTTATTAAATTCCTTCAACTCTTAAACTTCTAGTTTCAGTTAGGATATAACTAGCTAGACCCACTGGTTTGGCATTTGAGTGACCCCTCAGTGTGACTAGTGCCAGGGCTGAGGCAGAGCCAAGTACATCAGTGCGTTGTGGCTGAAGTGAGCACAGTGCTCAAAACATTAAGTTGGCAGGTCACCCAGTGCACCGGGCAGGGGTGTAGGACTCAGGAGCTCTGGGTTCTAGTGCTGGGAGACTCTGGGCAGTTGCTGCCCCACTCGGTGCCTCAGTTTCCCCATAGTGGTGAGGACTCCTTTGTGAAGGGCTTTGGAGTCGATGAATGAAAAATGACACAACGCTAAACCTCTCTCGTTTTCCTCCTTTCCCCTCAGCTCGCTTCAGTGCTCTCGAGTCCATACTGCCTGCAGCTCCCTGCACCTGGCATTGGTTAGCCAAGCGGGCAGCTGAGACTTCTGTTTTCTGCTAAACGCTCTTGGTTTTGTTACTTTGTCTCTCCCCAAAGCCACTTAAATGTTTCATCTACATGTTGTGTCCAGTCTGGCGCCTAGACTGTGAACTTTCTGGAGAATACCCTGTCTTTTTAGTTACCTGTCTATACAGGTGGGGCCCCTGATTCCTGAGAGGGCTGCCCGGGTGAAATTAATAATAATAATAATTAATAAAGATGCAGTGCTCTGCACTGGATTTAACATCTGCAGCTGGGGCTTTGTATCACTGCACTGGATATTTCTGGCGGTGCCCACTCCTGGTTGCCACCAGCTGGGACAGAATGCCATGATACGCACTGCATCATTGCCATGTAGGGCTGTGTGGCTGCCACTTTGCTGTGCCTTGTGGCCGTTCAGCACTGCATGGCAGCAGAGGGAACTGTGCTCAGATTCACAGGCCCTGCTACCACTTGAGCTCAAAGAAGACTCTCCTTTAGAGTTGCAGTGTAGGATCCATGACACACAGCTGAACAGAGAGCATTGAACAGAGGGCAGTCGTAACACATACACCACTTTGTTGCAGTGGGTAGGGGCAGCCCCTCTGAGTATGTACACAGAGGGGACCCTGCATGGGTGAATCTCCCTCTGCACACATGGAGGTCAGGGTACTGGCCTCCCTGGGAGCCCCAGAATACCTCCTCCCTACTGGGCTTTGCAGGGCTTGGGGCAGATCAGATGGCTGGCGACTGTGCATGCCCACTGATCATCATGCAGAAATGCAGAAGGAGCAAACTAGCACTCCCTGAGCCCTGCACAGCTGCTCCTCGTGATGCACATCCCATGGCATGTGCATCTCCCAGGCTTAAGGGGAACAACCGGCAAATAGCGAACAAATCCTAAAGCCCACCAGGAAAGAGCACAGCGTGGACACTCGCCCTGCGATGTGCTGCACTGGAACGCACACCAAATGGCAGCAGTGGCAGGGTGACCCCCCTGCCATTTAAAGAGAATACAAGGACAGCACAGTCACTGCTAAAGTCTCAGGGAGCTGACACAGACAGTGCTGGGACCCCTAGCCTGCCCTGTCTTCCTCCTCCCTGCTGCCCTCCACGCCATCCCTCAGGGAATGCTGGAAGAGGGGCTCTGTAAGCTCCGGGGAAGGGTCGCCACCTCTGCGCAGCCTTAGCCTGAATCCAACAGGTTCTCATCCCTTCGCCCGGCAGAGACCCCGAGGATGTGGACTAGCAGGAATTAGGGAGAAAGCTGGACACTGATCCATTGGTGGGCAGGCCTGGTGCCTGGCATCCCAGGTTAGTTAAGATTATATTACTATTTATTACGTGTACTGTGTATTGAGGCATAGTCACAGGCCAGGCCCCCCCATTGTGCTAGGCGCTGTACAGACACAGAACGAAGTGTCTGTCCCTGCCCCACTCTGAGTATGGGTATGTCCACACTTCCACGTGTTGAGCCATGGGGTTTTACCCCTGCCCCCCTAGCATCCATGTTTAGTCAACGCTCATAGACTTGCATCCTCAGGCATGTAGACATGGAGTTAGCGTACCCTCCTGGGGGGTGGGTAAGGCCATGTGACCCATCCTCTCTGCCCACACACTGTATGGTGCAGACATTGCAATGACATGGTGACCTGCCCTGAAGTCTACATAGTCCTCTACTGTCATTCCCACAGTTCCCAGCCCTGTATCTGTCACCCTTTGCCCCCCTCACTTCCCTCTCACTTGTTCTCCATGGACCAGAAGTTACCCGCTGTTTCTATGCTCTTCCTCAGCATTTAACCCTTCTCTTTCCACGTGGACTGCTCCACTTCCATGCTCTCTTCAGCTCAGCCCTGCCCCCCATTTGAAAACAGTGTGCTGCCAGCTGGCTGGAGAACCACCCCAGGGTGCTAGGTACCAGCTGGTGTGATCATGACCTCAGCAGGTGCTCTAGGAATATTGCCCTCCAGGGGAGTATCTCACAGAGACTGGCAGAGCAGGGCATCCATCAGACAGTGATACAGTGCTGGGAGTGGTCAGAACATCTGAAGTGCTTGTACCGCAAGGCCAAGGACTCGTCCCATGGCTCTGGTAATGTGCCCAGCACATACCTCTGCTATGAGGAGCTTGACAAGGCGCTTGGCACCACCCTAGCACAGAGCCCCCCCATCTCTCATCCAGCAACTGGAGGACCTTATTGTGAGGCCAGAGGAAGGGGAGCAGGGGCTACAGCCGATGAGACCATGGCAAGCTTGCAGTCCTAGGAACAGACCACGGAGTCTGACATCTGGAATCAGGCCACTCAGCAGGAGGGTTAGTGGGTATTCTGGGCCTGTTCTCAGATGACCTGTTTGGGGATGGACCTGGGGATCAGACTGGAGAGACAGAGTCTGGAAAGTAGAGCAGGGCCAGAGCACCTGTCCACACCCCAGGGAGAGCCTGTGGAGACATACAGACTGATGGGGGTGCACTAGACAACAATGAGACAAGGTCTCAGCACACCCGCAATCTCAGTGGCATGTACAGTGGGAACTCTTTGGTTTCCAGCTAACCTTTCCTGAGCGGGCATTTTAGAAGACAGTCCCAGTGCCCATGCAGATGCCAGCCTCAGTTTCAGAAAGCAGAGCTGGTCGGGACATGATTTTTTTTTTTTCAGGGACAATTTTTGCCAAACTTTAATTTTTAAAAATAAAAACAACGAGGAGTCCTTGTGGCACCTTAGAGACTAACAAATGTATTTGGGCATAAGCTTTCGTAGGCTAAAACCCACTTTATCAGATGCATGGAGTGGAAAATACAGTAGGCAGGTATAAATACACAGCACATGAAAAGATGGGCGTTGCCTTACCAAGTGGAGGGTCAGTGCTAACGAGCCAATTCAATTCTGTCAAAAGATAAAGAAGCTATTTTTTTCCAGTTTCCCAGGGTTTTCAGTTTTTTGACAAAAATCTGAAAATTTTCGACACAAATGGATATATTTTGTAAAAATTTCCACCTCGTCCAAAAAAAGCTATTTTCCATCCCCCAAAACCAAAACATTCTCATAGAAAATTTTCAGCCAGCTCTCTCTAGCAGACTCGCTGGAGCCCAGAAATATGTCACTCTTACACAAGTGACATCAGTGGTGTGTGAAATATGGATTTCCAATGACTCAGGGTAAGTCACCTGCCTGTTAAGAGCGATGGACGTCCTGGACGGCCGTCATCCTAAAGCTATGTCTGCTGAGTGTTTTGTGCATGACTCAATTGGAATGCTGAGAGCCCAGCTGCACGTGAAATTCACTCCGGGTGACCCCTGTATAAACCAGGGTTCTGACAGGCAGTAGCCCAAGCAAAGTAACAGCTTCCCTCAGACGCTGAACTCTGAGCCGCCGCTGGAAGGCTGCATGACTCCAACACAGGCGGTGCAGACAGTAAATAAACCCCAGGACAGCCTCAGAGCAGTTCAGAGCTCACCCATCAACTTCCCCTTTTAGAAATTCTGCATTTCCAGACAGCTTGCTCCTGCCTAGAACGTTTGGTTCCTTCAGCCAGGGAGGGGACGCAGCCTGTGAACCTGAGAGTGATACAAACACCTGCTTTAAATAGCTCTGCTATTCCTGGGAACCTGGCAGCTGAAAACCCCTGTCCTGGGCAGTGATGTTCACCAGTGCTCAGTGCTATGGTGGGAGGAGTTCGGACTTGGCGCTTCTCTGGCAAGAGCTCAGGACTCCTTGTGCCCAGGTGTTACGTGGAAGGCTAGAGAGTGCTGGAGAATCCCACTGGCCCCGCCATCCCCCACACACACACCCAGACCCTGGGGAGGACTGGGAATTATGAGAGCTCACCCATGCCATTGTGCATGCTGCTCGTACCTGCTGTGGATAAAGAGCAGGCTTTAGCCTCCAGAGCCATCAACACGGCACCTTTCTTCCAGGGTGCCGGGTAAAAGACTGTCTGAGAGGCGGTGTGATTGAGTGGGTAAGGCACTGAGCTAGGAACACAGAGACCTGAGCTCTATTCCTGGCTCTGCCATGGACCAACTGTGTGGCCTTGGGCAAGTCACTGCCCTGTTCTGTGCCTCAGTTTCCCCTCTCACCCTTTGTCTGACTTGTCTATTTAGCTGGTAAGCACGTCAGGGCAAAGACTTGTCTCTCACAATATGTAGTGCAGCAAAACGGGGCCCTAGTCTTAGCTGGGACATAGATGCTGCTGTAATGCACACAGTAGTAGTCATAGCTAGTGTAAACTATGGAACCAGCCTATAGGCTCAAACGCTAGGAGCGTGGGGAGCTTAGGAAGCCTCTTCCCACAGCACATGGACACCCACAGGCAGCCAGAATGGGGCCAGTGCCCACCCTGACGGTCAGAGAAGACCTGGGCACCCGGGCTGGCAGGGATGCAAAGGGGGAGTGTCTGGGTGGGCTGTGTCAGGGGTCACGCTATTACCCTGCTTGCCCCCCTGAGCACCAGCTAGCTCAGAGGGCAGCTCAACCTGCCCCTCATGTCTGGGCATGGTAAGCACTCTCCCGATGGCCTGGGGAGGCATTACCCCTCACGCTGCCATGATGCTTCCCGGCTCTGTAGCTCTCAGCCGCAGGGCTCCACTTGCTCTAAGAGCTGTGATGTGGCCCCTGAATAGGGTTGCCAACCCTCCCGGATTGGCTGGAAGTCTCCCGGAATCAGAATCAATCTCCCAGTTGCTATTGAAAGCTATTTAGCAGTCTATATTCATAGGCTGCTAAAAGTGCAGTTGGCGGTGCAGCAGGGCTAAGGCAGGCTCCCAACCTGCCCTGGCTCTGCGCGGCTCCCGGAAGCAGCCGGCATGTCCCTGCAATGTGTGGCCCCTAGATGCAGGGGTGTCCAGGGGATCTCTGTGCACTGCCCCAGCCCAATGAAAGTGAGTGAGGGTGGGGAAAACAAGCGATGGAGGGAGGGGGGATGAGTGTGAGCAGGTGGGGCCTCGGAGGAGGAGCAGGGCAGGGGTGGGGCAATGGTGTTTGGGTTTGTGCTATTAGACAGTTGGTAACCCTAGCCCTGAACCACCAACGGCATGTGTCCAGAACCTCCCTGCAGTACATAATGTGCCAGGAACAGCTGGTCCAGTGCAGCAGGGTTGGGGCTTGCAGACTCAGTGGGGCTCTTCGGTTGGCCCTTCTCGGTCACCAATTGACACAAACTCTGCTGTGAATGGGCTTTCTGGGTGGGAGTGTGTGGGAAAGGGCTGCTCCCTGGGCCAGTACCCAGGAAACTCAGCAACAAGGGGGCTTGGGTGTTAACAAGACTCATGGTGTTACTCCTGCTCCAAAAGTTGCAGGGGATGCGGGGAGCAGCAGTGATACCATGTGACTGATCTGGCCAATCACACCCCCTGGATGAGGAAGAGTAATAGTCATAGCGACCTGTTCGGAAACAGCCCACAGGCTGGGATTTGTTGGGCTGAGCTCTGCAGTGAAGGTTCTGGGTCACAGACCCATTCCCAGAACCCAGGGTCAGGTGCCTAGGTTGCACTGGCTAGGAATACAAGTGACCACATCTGCTTGGACCAGCCCTTGAGACAGTTGCTGTATTTCATGCTTTGAAGTTGCATGAAAAAACAAAGTGTCACGTTGGCCCCCTCCACTTCCTACTGCACTGTATGGTGAGAACTTCCACCTCTAGGGGCTTCCCAACTTCCCTGCTGACAAGGGCGTGGCAGGATTTGCCTTGCTAGCATTGCCATTGCTTCCCAGTTGCCAGGACTTGGTGTCTCGGCTTCTCCTTTGAGAAACGAAGAGCTCGTCTGGGCAAACTAACTGGAGTCCTCAGAGAATAAAGAGATCTTCTCAGGAACCTGGGAGCAAAGAGAATGAATCTTAAAAAACAAGTGAGAAATGCAGTCCTTAGGCGACCAGCATGCAGAGACAGGCCCAGGAGGTAAAAGACACATGGCAACCAGAGTTCTCTCTCCCTTACATTAATTCAGAAAGACCCTACCTTAAAGCCAGTGTGGCTTAGCGGCTGGATTCCCTAGTGTAGAACTACAGCATGAAACACTAGGACTAGAAACATGGGTTCAGTCACTCCCCTTGATGATTTCAATTGACAGAAGGACTGTCTCTTCCTGTGTGTTTATACAGCACCTAGCACAGTCAGGCCCGGATTTTGATTGGGGCTTCTAGGTGCTACGCTAATCCAAATAATAATTAGCTGTTGGAAAAATTCTCCCTCTCCAGGAGTCAGTGATTGTTCTTCCTCTTTAAAATGAGAAGCCCTAAGGTCTGTTATTAGGCAAAAAACATTTCTAAGGGAAGTCCCATTGCTTTAGCGATTTACCCCCAGGCTGGATAAAGCACTAGGAAATATACAGGAGGGAACAATATTGCACTGACGGGGGCTGGGCAAAGTGACCTAATGGATACTTTCCATAAACTTCTGCAGGCTGATTCTGCTCTCACTTCCACCATGGTAATGAGGCCTAACTCCCCTGAAGTGCGTGCAGTTACCCCATGGGGTCAGCGGCGAATTAGACCCTATGAGTCTATGGAATTCTTGCTTATAAATCCCTTTCGCTCTCAAACAGACAAATCCTCTTCATTTCGAGCTGGACAGCTGCCATGCGGGGATGCTGCAGATGTTTTCTCTGGAATCCCTGACCCAGAGAGTTATAGTTCGAGGGTGCAGGGAAGTAAACGTTGGCCCGGAGTTGCTGGTTGCAATGGCACTTGGGGGCAGCCCGCCCAGGCCTGGCCTGGGGTAGTTCCATTTGCTCTCTTGCTTTCAGTGATCTCTCCCCAAGAGCCGTTTGGCACACCTGGGGGAGGGGGAGAGAGGGGCAGGGCAGACTTTAGATTTTAAAAACAAAATGTAACATTACCAAAGGGGCACAAGGGGTCTGTTTCTGCACTTCCTGGCCCCTGGCACGTGTGTAAATGCCTACACCAGGTGCAAGGGGAGAACGAGGCCCTTGGATTCTTGTATTGGGGGATGTTGCAGAGGAATGAGTCGGGGTAGCACTAAGCCCTGTTGCCCATGGGCTGGTGAGCCTAGCAGCTGTAACAAACCTGTATGGCCATAACTCCTGTGTTTGCCCTTGGAAGTGCTCGCTCGCTGGAGCGTATTAACTGGTTGTGCTAGTTACCCTGTTTCCACAGCAGGGCCCTGTCTCTCACCACCCCTCCCACTGTGCCAGGGGACAACTCTCCTGTCGGATTCTGATCCTGACAGGCCTGGCAAGATCCCTGTGCACTTGTGGACAAGGGCCTCTTCGTGGAGCAAGGCTTAGCACCGGTTCTTAGGGCTCCTCGGGAGAGGGAAGAAATGCACCTGGAATGACATGAGCTCACCATCAATTTACTGAGGGTTCTTGTGCATCTCAGAGTGGAACGCCACTCTCCTATGATAATCCCTGGCACTGGGTCTAGCTGGCTCCCTGTTTCTGGGCTTCCACTCTCAAGCTCTGTGGTCAGACGCAGTACAAGGATGATACCTGGGACATTTTATATGGTGCTGGGCAGGGCCGGCTCTAGGATTTTTGCCGCCCAAAGCAAAAACAATTTTGCCCCCACCCCCCTGGTTCTTTAATTACCCCACCCCCGGCCCCGCCTCAACTCCGCCCCTTCCCCAAATCCCCAGCCCTGCCTCCTCCCCCCAGGCTCTCAAGCCTAGGAGGGAGGGAGGGAGGGGGAGAAGCGGTGCCCGCACCGCGGCCACTCAGAGTCTCCCCCCCCCTCCCAGGTTTGATTCATAGATTCTAGGACTGGAAGGGACCTCGAGAGGTCATCAAGTCCAGTCCCCTGCCCGCATGGCAGGACCAAATACTGTCTAGACCATCCCTGATAGACATTTATCTAACCTACTCTTAAATATCTCCAGAGATGGAGATTCCACAACCTCCCTAGGCAATTTATTCCAGTGTTTAACCACCCTGACAGTTAGGAACTTTTTCCTAATGTCCAACCTAGACCTCCCTTGCTGCAGTTTAAACCCATTGCTTCTTGTTCTATCCTTAGAGGCTAAGGTGAACAAGTTTTCTCCCTCCTCCTTATGACACCCTTTTAAATACCTGAAAACTGCTATCATGTCCCCTCTCAGTCTTCTCTTTTCCAAACTAAACAAACCCAGTTCTTTCAGCCTTCCTTCATAGGTCATGTTCTCAAGACCTTTAATCATTCTTGTTGCTCTTCTCTGGACCCTTTCCAATTTCTCCACATCTTTTTTAAAATGAGGTGCCCAGAACTGGACACAATACTCCAGCTGAGGCCTAACCAGAGCAGAGTAGAGTAGAGCGGAAGAATGACTTCTCGTGTCTTGCTCACAACACACCTGTTAATACATCCCAGAATCATGAATTATGACCCTGTCCTCCAAAGCAGTTGCAATCCCTCCCAATTTGGTATCATCCGCAAACTTAATAAGCGTACTTTCTATGCCAATATCTAAGTCGTTGATGAAGATATTGAACAGAGCCGGTCCCAAAACAGACCCCTGCGGTACCCCACTTGTTATGCCTTTCCAGCAGGATTGGGAACCATTAATAACAACTCTCTGAGTATTGTTATCCAGCCAGTTATGCACCCACCTTATAGTACCCCCATCTAAATTGTATTTGCCTAGTTTATCGATAAGAATATCATGCGAGACTGTATCAAATTCCTTACTAAAGTCTGGGTATACCACATCCACAGCTTATCCACAAGGCTCATTATCCTATCAAAGAAAGCTATCAGATTGGTTTGACATGATTTGTTCTTCACAAATCCATGCTGGCTGTTCCCTATCACCTTACCACCTTCCAAGTGTTTGCAGATGATTTCCTTAATTACTTGCTCCATTATCTTCCCTGGCACAGAAGTTAAACTAACTGGTCTGTAGTTTCCTGGGTTGTTTTTATTTCCCTTTTTATAGATGGGCACTATATTTGCCCTTTTCCAGTCTTCTGGAATCTCTCCTGTCTCCCATGATTTTCCAAAGATAATAGCTAGAGGCTCAGATACCTCCTCTATTAGCTCCTTGAGTATTCTAGGATGCATTTCATCAGGCCCTGGTGACTTGCAGGCATCTAACTTTTCTAAGTGATTTTTAACTTGTTCTTTTTTTATTTTATCTGCTAAATCTACCCCCTTCCCATTAGCATTCACTATGTTAGGCATTCCTTCAGACTTCTCGGTGAAGACCGAAACAAAGAAGCCATTAAGCATCTCTGCCATTTCCAAGTTTCCTGTTACTGTTTCTCCCTCTTCACTAAGCAGTGGGCCTACCCTGTCTTTGGTCTTCCTCTTGCTTCTAATGTATTGATAAAAAGTCTTGTTTCCCTTTATTCCCGTAGCTAGTTTGAGCTCATTTTGTGCCTTTGCCTTTCTAATCTTGCCCCTGCATTCCTGTGTTGTTTGCCTATATTCATCCTTTGTAATCTGTCCTAGTTTCCATTTTTTATATGACTCCTTTTTATTTTTTAGATCATGCAAGATCTCGTGGTTAAGCCAAGGTGGTCTTTTGCCACATTTTCTATCTTTCCTAACCAGCGGAATAGCTTGCTTTTGGGCCCTTAATAGTGTCCGTTTGAAAAACTGCCAACTCTCCTCAGTTGTGTTTTTGAGAGCCTGGGAGGGAGAGGGAGACTCCAAGTGGCCGCGGCGTGGGCGCCACTTCTCCCCCTCCCTCCCAGGTTCTCAAGTCTGGGAGGGAGGGGGAGCAGCGGCACGCGAAATGGCCGCTCGGGATCTCCCCCTCCCTCCCAGGTTTGAGAGCCTGGGAGGGAGGGCGAGTAGCGGCGCGCGAATCAGCTGTTTCGCGCACCGTGGCAGCAGCAGCGGAGGTGAGCTAGGGTGGCCGGGGCACATTTTTAGGGGCGGCATTCTGGCACTGGCCATGCCGCCCCTAAAAATGTGCCGCCCCAAGCACCAGCTTGTTTTGCTGGTGCCTAGAGCCGGCCCTGGTGCTGGGGCACAGAGCTAGCTAGAGCATGCCCCAAAGAGCTTCCAATCCACATGAGCCAGGACAAGACCTAGGAAGGCAGACAGGGTCAGGCAGGCTGCAGGGATTCTCCCTGAGGCGAAGCGAGGAGGAGGCGTTGCATGGAGAGATGAGTTGTAAGGAGGGATGTGAAGGAGGAGAGAGGCTGGTGCAGCCAGGTCCCTTGTAGCAGTCAGTCCTGAGAGCTGGGATTTCCCTGTGGAAGGACGAAGCTCTGCAAGGCAAAAGCTCCTGTGGTGGAGCTCCACAGAGATGAGGACCCTGATTTACTGCATTGACTTTGGAACTGCCTTATTTACGGGGTGACCCACTGGGAATTCAGTAAATGAGGCGATTCAGCAAAGTGGGGTTCAGTGAATACTGATTCTACTGCATCATTAGCCCCTTTTTGCAGATGGAGAAACTGAGGCCCACATCCTTAAAGGTATGTAGGCACCTATGGGAGTTAAGGCACCTAAATACCTTTGAGGATCTGGGCCAGAGTGACTTGCCCGGGATCTGACAGCAAACCAGGGGCAAAGCTGTGACTATAACACAGAACTGTTGATACTCCTTGTCCTGTGCTCTACAATCCTTCCCACACTTTAGTTCTCCCTCAACTCACTGGGAAGCCCCGTGTTTGAACCCCAGCTGAGGTTTCTGGGCCATCAGGGAAAAAAGTGGTCTAGCATTGTGCTGAGTGGTAAATATAATTTCTCCTAAATAAACAAAAAGAACACTGAGTTCTTCCTGTTCCGAGACTATAAATAACTGGCGTTTCGCTGGGACATTACGTTTGTAGTCTTGGCACATACAGCGGCAATTCCTAGTGATTCCTAGTGACATACAAAGCAGTTTAGGAGGTTAACTTGCTTTCACAATCCAGTTGCATGTCAGCAGTTTCTTGGGAAAGGTGCCAATGATATTAATAGATTGGCATAAAGCATTGACAATCCTAGGAATTACTGATCTTCTCCCAGTGTGTGTGTGTGTGTGTGTGTGTGTGCGCGCACATACATGAATGTGTATTTTTGTGTGAGAGTAATTTTCTGTGCTATTTCTGTCAAATGTAACTTCCCGTCCCACCCCACCCCCAAAGATTTAGGCAGCATTATCACTGATAATACACCCAGAGACTGCTGAAAGGAGAGCTAATTCCTGCTTAACACAGTATCCAGCTGATCCCTGATAGGTGCTCTGTGAGCAGTTTCGGCTCTTCCAGGCACTGGCAAATAGGATTATTATTGCCAGTGTCAAGGAGACGTTTGAGTGTGATGCTCGACTCATTAAAGCCGGCATGTTCATTTCAGACATGTGCAGAGCTGCCTCCTTTGGATTCAGACGTGTTTGCTGATTCCATTTACACATCTATTTCCTCTAATTCTCTCTGGCTTTGAGTCTGACGGGGCCATGTGGTTTCTTTGCTGGCTCTCAACATCCATCAGGCTCAGCTGTCAGCTGAGAAACCTACGTGTGGGATGGATGCTGGTGATTTCTTCACTAGCAGATCAGTGCGGGGAACCCCTCAGTCACAGGGCCTCCAGAGCAGGTGATTCCCACATAGGAGCAGGAAGCCTTTGGATGGTGGGGTTTCCTCCTTGCTCATACGTTGTGTGGGTGGTGTACGCTAAAACATCCCAGAAGTAGCAGGGCGTTCGGGCCAAAGAGCCTGCAAACCCCTAGTGTCCAGGGCCAACTGCAGGGATCTGTCATCCCTGCATTGTTGCCTGGTCCCCATGCAAGGGGAGTGGAGCATGGATTTGCTCAGGCACTCCTAGCTTCCCCCACTGGCAGGGGATCTTCCAATCCGTGGTGGTGGTGGATGCCACATGAGTCACTGCTGGCTCGGGATTGCACCAGGATTTCCCATTGGGGTGGAGGGCATGTTTCTCTGGAGAGAGGACATCCCTCCAGCCCCAGCCCCAGCCCCAGCCCCACTAAAGCTGTGGGAGACTGAATCCCACAGAGACCCCACAGAAGGGTGCCTAGCAGGTTAGAGAGAAAGAGGACAGTGCACTGCAGAGCACAACCCCTGCCCCTCACAGATCGAGTCCTCGTTACTGTTACGTGTGTTATTGCAGTGTCCAGAGGAGGCCCCACTGCCAGGGCTGGCTCTTCCACTAGGCGACCCTAGGCGGTCGCCTAGGGCGGCAGGATTTGGGGGCGGCATTTTGCCGTCCTCAGCGGAAATTCGGCGGCGGGGGGTCCTTCTGCTCCGGGTCCTCGGCGGAAATTTGGCAGCGGGAGCTTCACTCGCTCCGGGACCCGCCACCGAAGTGCCCCAAAGATGTGGAGCGGAAGGACCCCCGCTGCTGAATGCTCAGAGGAGGAGTGCTGCCGCCTAGGGTGGCAAAAATCCTGGCGCCGCTCCTGCCCACTGCATTGGCTGCAGATAGGGCCTGCTCCCAAGTTTGCTATCTAGTCTGCCTGCAGAGGTTAAAGGAAGCATTGGACCTCCTGTTTTTTAATTTAGATCTATTGAATGAGATAGTGGTAGCTATTGGAGTGACAGACAGACAGAGATAGAGAGATAGAGAGACAGAGAGATAGATATTGATTTTCAAAGGCACACATGGTAGTTAGGCACTTTGACTTTCCCACTGACTTTCAAATCTTCCCCCAGGTAGATAGATTCTGTAAGTGAAAGACACGGAGCATGTCACCCATGTCAATGGGTGGATTTTCACTCCATGAAGCCCTGTAACATCTCTGTGGTACAAAAAGAGGAAATCCCCTTGTTCTTTAAACAAATGCCCCCACCCCTTAGCAGCAGGGGAGACCTGCTGTTTCTGCAAATATTTGTGTCCTTCCCCTTGTATTGTTTGAAAGTGGGCTTTAATGTATGAAAGCAGATTGGGGATGGGAGCCACCAGCTCTGCTCTCCCGCGAACACTGGGAGCTTGGAAGTCGACTTTTTGCGCCTGGCCATCAAACCCCTCGCAGCAGAGAAACGGCTCTTTTTAGCGGCTCTTTATCCACACTGTAGTAATTTGTCTCTGGCAGAGACCTATGAAATTTGCATTTCAAAAAGCGAGCTCCGCAGGCAGAATATCAATGGCTTTCTTTGGACTCCAGGACACGAGGCCTTTGAACGGGAACTCCTGGGAAGTGGTGCCCAGTAGGGCTCTCTGGGGCTTGCTGAGCTTTGAGAGATGCTCTCAGTGATCCACTTGCTCCAGTGTTCAGTGCACAAGAGGGCTCACACCGTACGGGGGAACTATAATCCTTCTGGAGAGACCTGATCCTCTTGGGGCGCAGCTTTATTGCCAGCTTCATCCACGTAAGTGCTGTGCCAGTGGCTCCCAAACTTGCCCAACCAGTGGCCACACTGGCCACATTGGTGACTCGTCTGACGCCTAAGGTCTGCACTAACTGGAGCAGTTTGCAGCCACCGTGTATGTAATACCCCAGGGCTGCCTGTGGTAACAGCTCAGACACATGAGAGGTCACTGATGGAGCAGGTCTTGATGGGACAGGTAGTCTCCACAGACGACACTCGGTAGGGTACATTGCAGATTTTTTTGCCCTTCATTAATGTCCCAGGGGCTGTTCTTTGCCCAGCACTGGCTTGTTCTTTATAAATGCAGGTAGCTTGATCTTAGGGCTGGTGTTGGCGAGCAGCTTATGCTACCACCTTCAGCCTCCTACAGTTGGGGTAGTGACTTTGGTTGGACGTAGGTTTCATCACATGACATAATCTTTCATTAAAGATTAATTTTTAACTCCAGGACAATCCTGGAGGATTGGCACCCCTATCTCCAGTTTTTGGGTGCTGATGAGTTTGGTGTATTTTATACAAGGGATGGAACAGTCTAACATGGAAACTCTGTATTAGCCAGGGTCAGTGAAGATGCTACATAGACAGGGTAAATGTTAGAAGCGCCATAGCGAGCTATGCTCACTGCAGCTCAGGGAGGAGACAGAAAAATAAGAGGTGGAGCCAACCCTACTCCAAGCTTCCAGCTTTGGGGAGTTCTGATCCTGAACTTCATGGCTGCACCTTTTCTCTATAACATGATGAAGCAATAGCCCAGCCCCCCTGGCATGAGGGCGATGTGCAGTGGGAAGAGGGCTGAGGATTCTGCTCGGAGAAGGAGGCTGGTTGTGAGTGGTAGGCTCTGTGCTGGGGAGTGGACCAGCTAAAGGTGTGCGAGGGAATGGATCTACAGTGCCAAGGAGGCTGTTTGGTGTCTGGAGTGAGGGTCTGCATTCAGGAGAAGACCTACTGTGGGTGTATTGGGAAGGAGACTGGTTGGGACTGGAGGTGGGGGGCTGATTCTTGTGAGGAGGCTAGCTGGAGGTCTGGAGATGTAGAATTGGCATGCACCCTGGGCTTGCAGCAACCGGGCCTGAGCCACGCAGCCCTCCAGCTCCTGTGTTTGTCTCTTGGGGCCCAGCCATGCTGTCCCAAGCTTGCCTGTGTGCTCCCCCATTGATCCTCCCCTGTTTCAGCCTCCATGCTGCCTGGTTTCAGAGATGGGGCAAGAGCTTGAGTCATACACTGGGCACTCCCAGTCCATTTTGCAGACCCCACAATCCTCCTGTCATTGTTCCACAGCCTAATCAAGGTGACTGCTAGGAAGTTCCTCCTCCAGGGACAGAAGTCAGGCTCCCAGGCAGTCCCTAGGGACTCCTGGCTCCTCAGTGCCCAGCGCGCAGCTCTATTATTTTTCTTTTCTTTGCACACAAACCAAATGAGAGAACTGGGGCCTGCGGCCACACTGCAAGAGAGAGACAAGTTAATGCCCTGTTCCTCCCTCCTGAACGAGCATGCAGTAAGTGTGCTGCGTGACATGCGTGGAGCGTGGGCGAAGTGACACACATCCGCATGTGGAAACCCTCTCACTCCAGCATCACTAATCACACTTTCCATGAGATAGAAAATAGCTGTTTCCTGGTTTTTACAGATGGCACAGGAGCTTAAATACAGGTTGGCATCATTCCCCCTGCAATCGAAACATTGCCAATAGAGCAGATAGAGCCAGAGCATCCTAGAATTAGAGGTGGGTCATTCAGGAGATCAGACCCACCGTAAAACAATAGTCTCCCACCAAGGGCAGGATTGTTCCCTCTGCTGTTAATTCTCCAGCCCGGGTGGAGCTGCCAGCGCTCCCCTTGAGAGACTATCCCACCTCCAAAGCCATCTCACTGTCAGAAAGGTTTTCCTGAGCTTCAGCCGAACATCCCCTGTTCTCTCCATCCCATTCGTCCCCGTTGCACCCATTTGCACCACACGAAGCCTCTGCCTGGAGAAGTGATTGCAGCCTGTGTAGACGCACTCAGTGCTAGCTTTGAGCGAGCTCTCACGCTAAAGGAGCCACCGCAGCACAGGTGGCAGCATGGGCTAGCTGCCGGAGTGCAATCCCGCCCAGGGCCCGAGCTACGCACTCGTGTGCCTAGCCTATGCTGTTGCAGCTACACTGGCCTATTGTTAGCAAGATGTCTTGAGCAAAGCTAGCCCCGGTATGCCTGTCTGTGCTGTCCCAATTGCAGTGTAGACACACCCGCCCTGGCCCTTCTCCAGGCTGGAAGAGTTTGCAGTCAGTTATCACCTCCCCACACAGGCAGGCTGTAATTAGCTCCATAATACACATTTAACTCTTTCTGTCTCTCCTCCTACATCACTCCCCACACCCTTGTCGCTCTTTCCCAGTTTTCCAATATCTCTCTGGTGATGAGATGTCCAGAAATGGGCGAATGTCCCGGGGTGGCTGCACCAGGGCCATATATGGAAAGACGATTGCCTCCCTGCACCAGGGCCCCGATCCTGTGAGGTGCTGAGCTCACTGGGATTTGCAGGTGCTCAGCGTTTTGCATGGTAAGGCTCACGTTGTGTCATGTAATACCCCTGAGCATGCGCCCCGTACCCACTGTCTCTGCCAAGGTCTCTCTTAGCATCTCTGCCTCCCCGCAGCCTCCACCTCCTCCTCACAGAGTGGCTGTGCTTTGGGTTATGTTTCCCCAGTCTGCCCAGCAGCTCGAATCCCATTGAGCTGTGTGTGACTCATGGATCAGACCACCTGCTCCTGAGTGGAAATGCCCAGCTCGGGGAGTCAGTTCAGCATGTGGATAGAGAAGCAATGGAAACTCCTATTGTCCTCTGGGACTGGAGTTAGTGGCAGTGCAGAGGTTGGGGGCCTCCCAACCACACAGAGCCAAGGAACTATGGGAAATGCTGCCTTGCATCCCACAATGCCTGTGCAGAGCTATAACCCTCCCCCAGGTAGCTCTTCCCCTTCTCCCCTTTCACCCCCTCCCCACACACACTCTCATGCCCGTTGTTCTCAGGGTTTGGGGCTGAGCTCCTGGCACCCTGCCCCTCCTCGGGGCTGTGTGTGTGACCAAGGTCCTCACATGCCTGAGAGGGAGAGCAGGGCGCTGGGGGTCCCATATGCCCATTTCTATTCCCCAAAGCTGTGCTAATCCCAATCAAAGCGTCTGTCCCACTCTCCGGCTCCCAGCAGAGTGGAAGGCCAGAAGCTGAGGCCCCAGTCCAGTGGAGACACAGTTTGCAGTTTCATTTAACTATTTACAGACTGTCTATTAAAAATCCGCAACCACGCAGCCCCTTTCCCTCGCGCCAAGTGCTAGCCATAGGGGCTGGGGGCAGTCAGCAGCACCTCAGACAAATCCCCCAAGAACAGTCCCACCCATTACGGACCAAGGTTTGCCCCCCACGACCCCTCCAGTCACCTGGATAGCCCACTCCTGCCATGAGAAGCATGTCCCTCCTGAGCCCCCCAGATTCCACCCCCCAGGATCCGCCTCCATGAGACACTAACCCTCACCTAGACAATCCCAGCCCCCCATCATATGCACTCCCCTCTCTGTGAGACGTCTGTTTAAGCCTCCATCCTGGGACCCCCATTGGTAAGACATCCCCCCCTTCATGGGATCTCTCTTCTGAGATACCTCCATGTCTTTGTCCCCAACCCTTTGAGTGCTCCCTCCCCCCCGTGAGACCCTCTCTCAAGAGAATACATTTAAGCTCTTTTTTTCTCGGGGTTTTCAATGGACGAGTTTTGCTGGGGAAACACAAATCTGCCATGGCCAAGAGGGAGGCACGGCTGCATTGTGCAGGAGCTAATGCTAAGTGACTGCTCCTTTGTGAGGCTGAGATTTCAGTGCCCCTTGCAGAATGTATGGGAACGACTCCAGATTACAACAGGGCGCAGGCAAAACATACCTCAAAGCAAACATTTACTTAAAATCAATGTTAACCAGGCAGGCAAGCCAGACATCTTGGGAAACACGGATACCAACACTGCCTCTTTGTTAGCAGACTCAAATTCCGGTGGGTCAGGACAACTAAGAAGATGTTTTGATGTGTCCATTGCTGGAAGGGTTTCTGCCCCAGAGATACTGACATGGCATCAGTCGCTCTCATCCTTTTGATGTTATGTCAAAGTCACCCTTCAGAGGCATGTTTCTGCTAGGCACAGCATTCCCAGACAATTTGGTCAAGCCGGAATTCAGATCAGGAGTAGAGAGTATAAAAATCTTGTAGCGATCCGTTCTAAACATGGGAAACTCAGAGCTAGGATTAAACTTAAAAGCAACCCAAACATTGGAAAAGAAAAATATTCCGAGCTGCCCCATGCTTTGAGCTTCCTCTGTTAAATCAAATTTGGAGTTACAGAACTATACAGGCTCAATCTTGCAAGCCCTCCCTTTGAAATCAATAGGAGTTCCATGTGCAGAGAGCTTAAAGGGTCATTTAATATGACTGCACGGCACTTCTATAGTAAGAATACTCTGCTTCTTTAGCCCTTTCCCCCCATAGTTCCTAAAGCACTTTACAAAGGTGGCCAAATGATAATATTCCCATTGTACAAATAGGGAAACTGAGGCACGCTGAAGGGCCGCAACTTACCCAAAATCTGTGAGCTGGCAGAGCTGAGAATGGAGCCACAGGCTGATTCTCATAAAAACATATTGGCATAATTGAAGGGCTTTGTATTTCATTCCTCCGTCCTCGCCTCCCTCCTTCGTGGGACCTGTATTGCAAAGAGTGCAGTTCAGGATAGGTCACAATAGGAATAATATTCACATGTGCTCTGCTCTGCTGAAATAAACATACTATTCAGCCATTCTGTGCAATGACAGTAACCTGCAAATGTGATTTTCTTCTGTCTATGGCTCTACGCTCTTCCTCCTTGTGTCTCATGGGTCTATAACGCGACAATGTAATCAAATGTATTAGACAAATCCTGCAACAAGTGTGTTTGGGATGAATCTAGAGCCCAGGCAGTGCGCAGCCTCCCCACTCAGACCTGGGTGCATTATTCATTTATCTTATTGCTTTAGATTTCCAATGCAGTAAGGAAGCCCATGCCAAGCTAGAGGTGCCCTTGACATTCTTCAGGGATATACTGTGCACGTGTTAAATAAACAGACTCCCTTAGTTACTTCTAGCTCATAATATTGCAGCCATTGCAAAGATGTTAAACAATTCAAGCCCTCCAACGAGAATCTCCCTCCCCCCCCAGCCGCCTCCTACTGCCCAGCCTCACATATCTTCCCCTTCCTCATGATTCAGGGAGTGCAGGGAGAATCTGAGGGTTTGCAAACTCAGGTCGGTATAGACCAAGGGATGGAGCGAAATCCAAAGGTGCTGGGCTCAATCAAAAAAAAACACTCTGCCAGCAGCCCTTTCTTAAGGTAGCTCAGGCATCTCCACTGACTTCAACTGTGGCAGTTTGCCTCTCTCCCTGTGGCCATCCCTGGATAGAACAGTTTTGCATACAATTGTAGTGGTCAGAATAAATTGAAATTTCAACTTCTGCGGCTCCCTATTCATTTATACAGTGCAAGAGTGCCTTAGCATTGAAATATGCTGTGATCTAAGCTGGATAACATTCTAGGGCCAGATCCTGCACTCCTTCAGCCAAAGCTACATTGGGCCCATTGACTTTATACTGAGAGTTTTGCATGAGTAAGGACTGAAGAGCCAGGCTCTCACCTGGAAAGTGTTCAGCAGAGAGCCACAAGAACAATTCAAGGTCTGGGAAACCTGCCTTACAGTGAGAAATTTAAGAAGCTCAATCTAATTTACTTACCAAAGAGAAGGATACGAGATGGATTTGATCGCAGTCTGTAAGTACTTACATGGGGAGAGGATTTCTGATAGCAGAGGCCTCTTTGATGCACCAGCCAAAATCATAACAAGATCCAGGAGTTGGAAGCTGAAGATAGTCCAATTCAAACTGGAAATAAGACACAATTAGAACAAAACAAACAAACAAAAACCCCCACCACACAGTGAGGATAATTAACAATTGGAACAACTTTCCAAGGAATGTGGTGGTTTCTGCATCACTTGAAGTCTTTAAATCAAGATGGGATGTTTTTTCTAAACGATCTGCTGGTGGTTCAGCCAGAAGTTATGGGCTCGATGCAGAATTTATTGGCTGTCATTTTCTGGCTTGTTAGGTTATCGTAATAGTCCCTTATGGCTTTCAAATATACTAATCTAGTTTAAGATTAATGGACAGGGACCTTGTTAGAGGTGAATTTTACTGCTGTAGAGCTTTCTTTATATCCTTGTCACTATATAATAATCCAGATCATCACGCATTAACCTTCTGTCCATTTCCAGGGTTTGTTATATGGACCACACTTTGTAGATGCAGTCTAACATAGGGGACATTTGGAGCTTTCCCCTCAGAGAAGCATGAATGTTGTATTTTACTCTGTATTAAATACTTGTTGCTGGTGAAGAGTGTTGACCTGTCAATAGCATGGGAATGGTTTAGCGTGGGCAGGAATAGTGCCAAGTCCCATACCTCATCCTGCCCTGCCCCAAACCAGAGAGATCACTTTAGGGAGAAAGGAGAGTTCACTTTTCATATCCATTTGGTGCTTTGTCTCTGCTGAGCTATAGCTTGGTTCCGGAGGTGCCGTGGTACATGTAGCACTTGTCGGTAAGCTCCAGGCTGACTGATTCTGTGTCTCTTTGACCCCAGCACACTCTGGCTTCTCTCAGAACAGAAGCAAACAAAATGTGGCCCCTGGGTGCGGCTCACACAATTCTACAATGTGACCTAAGGTGATGCATAGGGAGAATATTGGCCCACTTGGATCCACAGAGCATGGCCTGCTGGAACCTGCAGTGTCCGCTGGCTACTCTTTGTATTAATTAAAGAGGAGGGCAGCTCTAATTTGTTCCCTTTTATGCAAATTAAGAATGACTTTGGGCCAGTGACAAGTTGCCACACAGCCCTCAGTTGGGCAAAGATTGGGCATCTCCCTGTCCTAAGGCATCTGTCACTACTGCATCTTTGCCCTTTCTGTACCCAGGGATTTCAGGCTACGGTCACCATTTGATCTCATCTGTTGAGGGCATTTTTAATGGACCCCTTTGTATGTAGACAGGAACTTTGTGTCAGCCTTTTCAGCTTGAAATGTGACCTTTCCTGGTCACTTGGGACAGGCCACAAGCAAATCAATAGCACCGCATGCAGCTGAAAGGAGGCTGTAAAGTGTGATTGTGACATACCAGGCAAAGAGTGACAGTGACTGATGAAGGGTTTGTCTCTGAGGCTCAAACCCTCCCAGAGACTGGCTCATGACCAGCAGGTCACCTGAAGCACAGAGCTTCTCACAGCCTCTCCCAGTGGTCACTTGTTCCACTCTAACAGGGATTTGATGGGATAGGTAAAGCAGCTACATTGTCTGTGCATATTTTGCATGGTGGTATGGGGAGCAGGGACAGGGGTGGCAGGACCAAGAAGACGGACAGGCCAGTGGCTGGTGCACTTGCCTGGGACTGAGGAGACCAGGTTCAATTCCCGGCCCTACCACACACTCCCTGCATGAGCTTGGGTAAGGCCTAGGGCCATAGGACTAGCAGGGCCCTCCTGGATCATTGAGTCTAGCCCCTGCTATTACAGGCCACCCTGTCACAAAATCACATAGTCCCAGATCCACTTATGTGTCTAAGTCGCAGTTTTAGGCACCACTGTGCCTCACAGAACCCCACACTTGGCTGCCATGTAATCCTGTAGGTGCTCAAACTTGGCCCCTGCCTCTGGGCATGTGCGCTGCTGCCTCCCTTTAGGTATCTGGATCCCTATCTCCTGCCTAAGCCCCAGAGCCATCCACAAGCTGGGGGAAGACAAGTGGAGGAGCACCTCACTTGCCTACAGGGCCTGGTCTGGGAGGGGTGTTCAGAGGCCACCTCCTGTCTTGAGTCCTCCTCAAAATCTGGCCGGTGGAAGGGGAGCTGCACCTACAACTGTTAGCCCACTGGTCAGAGCCCCCAGGGGGCTGGGGGAGACCCTGGTTCAATTCCCCCTCTGCCTCATGGGGAGGAAGGATTTGAACAGGGGTCTCATCTCGTACAACTCTCAAGGGAGTGCTCTAGCTACTGAGCTGTGGGATATTCTGATGGGGGAGTAAGGTTCTCTCAGTCTCTCCTTGTACACCCAGGATCCAGTCCCTCTGCTTCCATGACTTTTTAGTGATTGGAGCATTTTCCTGAGAGGCGGGAGACCCGAATTCAAATCTTTGCTCTCCATCAGGCAGAGGGAGGAATTCAACCCAGGTCTTCCACATTCCAGGTGAGTGCTAAAACCACTGGGCTAAAAGTTACACAGTGGGGTCCACCTTCTCCCCCTCTCCCCACTGCTACGTGAGGAGTAAGGCAGCTGCCTAACTCCAGCATAGGGGTTCCCAGTCGTGGATCGCTACAAGATATAGGTGTGACACTGCACCCATTATTTTTAATAGTGATATTATGATATGATTATGGCATAATTATGATGGATTTGGTACAAGATGGATCATGTGAGATGTCATTAGAAAAGTTATGATTTGCTGAATATGATTATCCTATTTGTGTGCATGTATCATTTTTGTATCTAAAGTTAGGAATATTGACTATGTATCTGTATTTCAGTAGTGCTTACTTTAGATGACATCCTCAACTAGCCTTCCTGGTACAACAATGAAGAAGCCAGACCACATGACTTCACCACATAACCAGGCCACATGACTCTGGACTCCATCTTGGGATGTCAGTGTTTTTCCACAAACTGAGTTTGGGACAAAGGGTTCCCGCCATATGATAAAGCTATATAAGGCAGGGAGTGACAACATTGGTTGTTTTTCACTTCCCACACAAGAGGACTTCTGAAAACACCTCAGGAACAAAGACTGAACTGGGGGAAGTGCTGGACTCAGGCTAAAGGGATTTCTAGCCTGTGCAAGAAAATCTGGGGATTCCAAGCTGCAAAGCAAGTGTAGCTTGTGCTTTAACAATCTGCAGCCTGCTTGTATCATCAGCCAGGGTGAGTATTTGCTAATTCATATTCTATCTTTCTAGTATCTTAGGCTGAGTTTGTGGGTTTTTTTATTTACTAGGTGATCTCCTTTGATTTGTTTGCTATCACTTATAATGACTTAAAGTCTATCTTTTTGTAGTCAATAAACTTATTTTATGTTTTAATCTAAACCAGTATGTTTGGAGCGAAGTGCTTGGGAATCTTAGCTCAGGGGGCTGGTGCATTTCCTCTCCACACTGAGGGAGGGGCAAACTCTGTGAGCTTATGTTGTACAGTTCCCTGTGCAATGCACGACAGTATAATTTTGGGTTTGTAGTCCAGTGTGGGGAGGGTCCTAGGCTGGGAAACTGGTGGTTATTTTGGCTGTAGTCTCTCCATTGTTGGTTCATGCAGTGGTTGGTCAGAGAGCCTGTATGTAACTGCAGCTGGGTGTGTCCCTACCTGTGAGAATACTGGAGGGAGTTAGAAACAGGAGCAGGTCTGTAGCTTGTCACAGCAGCACAGTGTGAGAGGGAGCCCAGGCTGGTGGGTCAGAGGGCTCAGTGGTACCCCAGTTCCAGGTGGCACCCCAGGGGGAACCTGTCACAACGGGCACCTACCTGCAGCCTGACCTAGGTGCCAAACTCCAGGGAAGGGCAGAGTTTAGCTCACCCCCGTTGTTGGCATCCCCCACTGATTGGCTGAGGTAGCTCCCTACCTAGCGTACTGGCTTTTGTGGATCCCATTCTGAGGTGCCTGTCTCTCCCCATGCATTGGAGAGAGAGTCTGAGGGCCTAACAGCTTTGTGGATTGCAGTGTCGTTCCTGTGAAGTTCTAGGTGCCGCAAAGCTGACCATCGCAAGGCCTAAGTCCCATTGTGGATCCAGGCCCTAGTCTCTCAGTGGCTCAGTTCCCCATCACCCAGGGGTGCTGTGAAGACCAATAGGTCAAAGCTTGTGAGGTGCTCAGATATCCCGGACATGGGGTTGTATAGCAATCTAAGGCAGAAAGTGGGACTTGGGGGACGAATACAGAAGACTAATGGCAGAATAAGGAGAAGGGTGGGGCACGTTAGAGAAGGGGTAGAAAGGGACTAGATGTTAGCACACAAAACCATGTCACTATATTGTAATTTCTCTAACTGTAGAGCTTGTGGGGAAGGACTTGGCAGGAGGGTGGTTGGAGTTGGGGTGCCGGCAGGGGGCTGTGCAGCAGGAATGACAGTGAAACCACGCGTAGCCCTTCTCATAGCTATTTGCAAAACATGAATTAAGCCTTCTAGCAGCCAAGCAAGGCAGGTAACTATCTTCTGCATGTCACAGAGGAGGGAACTGGAGCACAGAGCAGATAAGTGAGTCATACAGAAGTCCATAGGAAGTTGTCCTGGGGTGTATATTAAGCCAGATCCTCAGCTGGATAAACCACTGTGGCTCTGTTGATGTCAAAGCAGCAATGCCACTGAGGATCTGACCCACAATTTATATTGTGGTAGCTCTGAGAGGGCCAAGGCTCCATTGTGCTGTACGAACCCACACCAACCCTGAGGAGCCCAGACCAGTGGTTCCCAAACTTTTCACTAAGGCATCCCACAAACCGGGTTTTATCTTTTTTTACGCCCCACCATTGCATATATGCAGCCTCTGCCCCTAATCCTGGATCGGTACATAGGGGAGGCCCTTGGGGATGGGGTGGAGACTGAGCTCACCCCACAGCAGCAGCTCCTGTCCTATGGGGCTGGGCCCGGCTCCCCTACTCCAGGTGTTGTACTAGGAGGTGCCAATGAAGGGTGAGTGCGAGGCAGACTCGCTTTTCAACCTGCTCCCTGCCATACCACCCCCACCCTGGGACCTTCCCTCCACATTGGGCTGGAAGAAGAGAATGTTTGCCTAAGCCAGGGCCCAGGGATGGGTTAAGCAGGCCCTGGATGTGACAACCTTCCTGGGACCCACCGTTTGGGAAACATGGCCTACAGTCTAATTTGAAACAAGACACAAGTGAGTGTGACAGTAGGTGGGAAGGAGAATGAGGGTGATGGCAAAACCAAGCCGTTACACAGATTACCTATTGTGCAACTTGATGGTGTCAAACCAAGTGCATAAGAAAAGCCCTGGGAGAGAGCTGGCAGCTACTGGGCTGGTGGAAATGCAGGCAGGTTTGGCAGCTCAGAAAACTTGGGAGGGTCAGGGAGTGACACTGGGGCTGGGGTCTGCTGGTGACCTCACCCCACTCTTACTAAGAACAGGAAGCATGACTAAAAAACAGTCAACATTTCCCAGCTGGAGCAGGCTGATTTATTGTAGTTATTAGCTGGATTTGCTAGTCTAGATATAGAAGATTCCACACGTGTCACAGTGAGTCTCAATACTGCACTTGCAGTAAATGCCCATTTTGTCATGATGTCAAATGTCAAATTAATTTTTCTGCTTTCCTTCAACACTTCCTCCCCATGGCAGCCTCCATTCCCTTATTTTATCATGACTTTAAGGCCAGCCAGCTCTTTTGGGGTCCTGGGGCTTCTCTATGCTGTGTCCAAAAGCAGAGTTTGAATCCCAGAGCATGCAAGGAACAAGGGCAGCTGAACTATTGAGAAAGGACCCAATCAGCAGTTCCACTATAACTAGCAGAGATGCTGGGACAATCCAACAAAACAGGGATCTGGCTTGTCTATGTAATCTGCCAGCTAAATTCTTATACCAGGCTCATCACCAAGATATCTCAGTGCCTCACTCCTACTACCCTCCTCTGTCTTCACTGGTTTTCCCCAGACCAAGCATCTGAACTTTCAGATATTGACCAGGCACTAACTTTCCTAGCGACAAACACCCAAGATGAGCAATGTGATCGTCACAGGGTTTCAACTGAAACAGTGGGGAAGACCTGAAACACATAGGCGACTGTCAGCTGCTCTGTTTCCTGACTTTAACCGCATTTCCTGTCCCCCGCTTCCCCTTTCATAGAGTGACTGAATCTTGGCCTCAGAGAAAAACAGTTCCTTTTTGGTTACATTTACTGAGTCAATAGGATTCCAGACTGGCCACAGATCCTACTCTGGGCACGATACTGCATTTGGCCCAATTGCACACTCCCTTATGGCTAAGGACCTAGGGGGGTTACAGTGGACAAGAAGCTGGATATGAGTCGACAGTGTGCCCTTGTTGCCAAGAAGGCTAACGGCATTTTGGGCTGTATAAGTTGGGGCATTGCTAGCAGATCGAGGGACGTGATCTTTCCCCTCTATTTGACATTGGTGAGGCCTCATCTGGAGTACCGTGTCCAGTTTTGGGCCCAACACTACAAGAAGCATGTGGAAAAATTGGAGAGGCCAACGGAGGGCAAAAAAAATGATTAGGGGGCTGGAGCACATGATTTATGTGGAAAGGCTAGGGGAACTGGGATTGTTTAGTCTGCAGAAGAGAAGAATGAGGGGGGATTTGATAGCTGCTTTCAACTACCTGAAAGGGGGTGTCACGGAGTATCGGGGGACTCAGGGCCCTGCACCCCCGGCTTCCTGCGATTCACTGCGACTCTCAGCCAGCCAGTAAAGCAGAAGGTTTATTTGGATGACAGGAATACAGTCCAAGACAGGTCTTGCAGGCACAGACAACAGGGACCCCCTCAGTTAGGTCCATCTTGGGGTCCCCGGCCATCCCAGCCCAGCCCCCCTTGGGAGGTCAGAGCCATCTCTGCCTCCCAGCCATCTCTCCAGCCTGCTTCCCCCACACTCTGCCTTTAGCGACCCCTCCCACAGCCTTTGTTCAGTTTCCCGGGCCCCGGAGTCACCTGCCTCCAACCCCTTCCTGGGTTCTCATGTTACAAGCTCAGGTATGTTCCCTTGGGCAGACTCCCATCCCCCGATGCAGACCATCCTAGTCACACTCCCCTGTCAGCATTCACACACCCCAGCAAGAACAGGCCCAGTTCGTCACAGGGGGTTCCAAAGAGGATGGATCTAGACTGTTCTCAGTGGTAACAGATGACAGAACAAGGAATAATGGTCTCAAGTTGCAGTGGGGGAGGTTTAGGTTGGATATTAGGAAAAACTTTTTCACTAGGAGGGTGGTGAAGCACTGGAATGGATTATCTAGGGAGGTGGTGGAATCTCCTTTCTTAGAGGTTTTTAAGGTCAGGCTTGACAAAGTCCTGGCTGGGATGATTTAGTTGGGGATTGGTCCTGCTTTGAGCAGGGGGTTGGACTAGAAACCCTTTCAACCCTGATATTCTATGAGTCTTTGCTACAATCTCATATCCTCTGTAGTTCTATAGTCTGGCAACCTCTTTTCCGCTACTCTAAACATGGCCCCTTTCACCGCCTGCTGTTGCTTTCACAGGGTGGCTGGGGCATCTCACTCACCCACCAGTAGGATGGCAGCTGGGGACATGATACTAGGAGGAGGTCAGAACAGAAGGGAATCCAATATTGGGAACACAGCTAGGAGCAAGCTGATGCAAGAAGTCTCTTATTACAAATCTACAATTTATAACTGTGTGTATGGGGGGAGGGGGAGAGAGATAGGAGGAGAAATGCAGAGGATCCTTCTCATGAGATCCCAGCTGAAGAGCAGGATGAGGGTGGGGATGAGGGTCATAGTTGTGACTTTTTGCTCTCATAAGTCCCTTATTTCCCTCCAAATGCACCATAAAAATATGCATCTTAAAAATGCAAGCGCAAGGGGAGAATGAAGCATGTCACTAAAGTTGAGCACAGTTACCAGGGAATGGCACAGATCTGCTGTTTTTCTATGAGCACTGATGATTCCCCTTGGAGTTCTCACGTGGTTAATCCTCCATGGGGATTTACCAAACTGCCAATTATTTTTCACAGGAAAACTAAAAATATTTGTTGTTAAAGTTTCCTTTAAAAAAATAAGGGGGGGGGGAGGGAGAGAGAGGGAAAGGGGAGGGTTGACAAAAGGCAATTTTTGGTAATTTTTTAAAACACCCCCCCCCCCCCCAAATTTTAACCAATGTCTGGTTTTTCTATCAAAAAAGGGAAAAATAATTGAAAGTAACTTCTACAAAAGCCTTTGTTTGACAAAAAGCCATTTTCCTATCGAATTTGTTTTATCAACTCTCAAGATAACACGCTGGGCTTCCCTCACAACAGGACAGCATGTCTGGGAAGGTAAAACAGCCAGGCTCTTTCACACTGCAGAACATACCCCCTTCATTAGTGCCCCCAGCCAAGTTTCTTTCTCTGCCACCCTGGGCTGCCTGTGAGCTATCGCTGAGCGCAGTGCTGCTCCATTAGTCACCGCCCTGCCTGTGAGGAACGCATTGCTGCTTTGATATCTGCAGCATGAAGGGTGATCTGAACCCAGTCCCCTGGGGCACAGGAGCAGGACTACCCAGGTGCTGTACTCAGGTGCCAGGCAATCACCCTGCTTTCCTCGAGCCCCTCTGACCCAGCAGCCCCCTCTCTACCTGCAAGCACTGCTCGTTTCCGCGCGTTTACTTCCAAGACAAGGCCTGGGGAATCACTGCCACTGAGAGTCTAGATCATCCCGGCGGCACCTGGCCATGCCGAGGGGAACGAGGCCCAATGGCTGCGAGCTGCGGCCCAGCCAACCCCTAATTGGTTTCTCATAAAGCCTTGACCAGCTCAAAGCTACCCAGTCCCAGGGGGACGTGCCCACACACTGCCCCCTTTGCACCCCGCCCCCTTACAGCCGGCAGGGACAGGGCCCAGGGGCCCTGGCATCACAGTCTGACCCGCGCTAAGGCAGGCCCAGCACAGCACCCCGTTACCCCGCCAGGTTTGCTGCAAACACGGCAGCCCCGCCGCCTTCAGCCCGCAGCGGTCGAGCCCAGGCTGCCCCCCTGCAGGGGGACAGCAAGCCCCGCCCCGGCGCCGGCCACGTGGGGCGGAGCCAGGCCAGCGAAGCGCCCTGCCCCGCACACTGGCGCTCACGGGCGGGGGCGGGGGTCTGGCGGCTGGAAGCCGGCTCCTAGCCCCGCCCCGTGGATCAACCGCAACCATAGCTCCGCCCCCACACGGGCGGGTCTCGGCCGCGGCCTCGCCGCTCGCTGTGATGTGCGGCCCAAGCCCCGCCCCCCAGCCTGCCGTCACAGCGGCGGCCCCGCCCCCGCGGAGCCCGGATGAGGCAGGCTTCGGAGCCGGGGGACGCGGCGGGGGAGATGCTGCTGCCGTGACAGGGGATGCGCCCGGGTGAGTCTGGGCTCCGGGCCCGGTCTGAGTGCGGGGCGCGCGGAGCTGGCTCGGGAGGAGGGGCGCGGGCTCTTCGGCTCTGGTGATGAGTGTGTCAGTGGGGGGCTCCGGGAGCGCAGGGGCGGCGGCGGGCGGACGGAAGCCGGGAGGGGCGTTGGGGTGGGGGCTGTCGGGGAGCGGGGCTACCAGGGAGACGCCCTGTGGCGGGCACGGAAGCCGGGAGGGTCTGGGGATGTGTCTGAGGGTCGGAGGGCTCCGCAGGGGAACACGGCGGCCGGGGCAAAGCGGCGCCTTGAAGGAGAGGAGCCGCGCGGGCAGGGCTGGCCGGGGGCGTACGGAGGCCGGGTGGCTCCACGGAAGGGTCCGCGGTTTCCTGCTCCGCAAACCTCACCGGATTGGATGTAAATTGACAACGGGGCAGGTCCCGCCCCCTCCTGCCATTGGCCGGGGTCGGAGCCCTTACGGGTTGCGATTAGTGACGGTGTCGTCACTCACCGGCGGGGCCTGGGCAGGGATCACTGAACCCGGCACTGCCGGAGCCTCCCGCCGGAGCAGCGCGCAGCGGCCCTTGGCCCCCCGGGGCTGGTGGCACCGCGTCTCGGGCCATCCCCGCCTGCCCCGTGCGGGGTGCAGTGGCTGACTGGGGGATGTAGGGCGCGGTGACTGATGAGGTGTGTGGAAGTTGGGGGACGTGGGGCGCCCATGGGTGGGTGCGATGCTTGGTGGGGGACACAAGCTCGGGGGTTGTGGGACACAGGATCCCCATAGGTCGGTGTTATGGCTGGTGAGGGTGTGGGGGCATGGGATTCCTGTAGGGATACATTGACTGTTGGGATGTTTGGCGACTGGGGGCATGGGTCCCAATGTGAGGGTCCATTTATTGATGGGGGGGTGTGGAGGCTGGCGGCATGGGGTCCCAGTGGGGGTATATGGAGTGCAGGGTCCCCATGGCCTGACAGACGCAGTGAATAAAATGAGGTGCAGGGTCCACATGGATGGTGCAAGGGTTAGGAGAAGCAGGGGGATCATATTCACTAGAATATATAATCCTCTTTGCACGTGATTTCAGTATTCTGGGTAGCCGGCGTGATGCTGACTATGCCTGAGTGCTAAGTGTGGATAGAGACATGTTGCATTCAGCATTGTGTCAGCTAGTTGTAGGTAAAACCTGGTCCTAATAGATTTTCCCAACAGTTATCTTTTATGATGCTGAATGTTATTTGTCTCTGCTGCCAAGTCACCATTATGTCCACTAAACCAATGAGTAAAAACCCACTTTCAGCATGTTTACTTTTCTTGGTGAAGGCAAACTTTAGGGTCAAGGAGGCAGCTGGGTAATGGGGTTGGATAGTCTATATATCTATATATAATGTCCTTGGGAGCCAAAAAATCTTACCGTGTTATAGGTGAAACTGCATTATATCGAACTTGCTTTGATCTGCCGGAGTGCGCAGCCGTGCTCTCTCCCCCCCCCCCCCCCCCCCCCCGAGCACTGCTTTACTGCGTTATATCCGAATTTGTGTTATATCGGGTCGTGTTATATCGGGGTGGAGGTGTATATATATATTGGTTGCCAAAACTAGTTGTCTTATTGAGAATGCCCTGGAATCCATCCTCACTGGTGTGTTTGGAGAAAGGGAAAGGCCTGCAAAATGTTGGCTGTCAGATGGTGCTAGGATACACAAATATGCCCATGATGTCAAATGCACTTAGTCCAGTGAGTCATTAAAAATACTATTTCTATTACTGCAAGAAAAGGGCAGGTTTGGGAGTTAGCTCAGTCCATTCTTCGGGAGAGAATTTTTATCGGGAGGGGATGCCCTGAAAAGCTTAAACTAAGTATCACAAATCTCATGTCAGGTAGGTGAAGGTGGTTGGAACAGGCAACACCTTGCTGAAACCCTAAGGAAGGGTGCAACTTCACAGCTTTTATACATACACACCCACCCATATTCCAGCCACCATTCGTCTGCCTAAAATAGGGCTCTGGCAGTCTGTCTGTCTGTCACTGTTGTTCCTTAATCAGAGTTTGCTGGTGAGATTGTGTCTCCCCCTCCCCTCTGCTCGCTTGAGCATGCTGCCTCTGCAGTGCACATTGAACTCTGCTACTCAAGGAATCTTTGTGGTTTTATACGGATGAAAGTGATTTCTGTGCCCATCTCTGGGCAGAATGTTTTATATGTTGTAGTATTCACTTGTTGTGGTTAGAGTTGTTTCTCAAGTGATCAGTTAATGATACAAATTGGAGATCAGAAACTTTTCTTTAATTTAGGATAGCTTGTCCCTGTTCAGTTAAAAAATACAAAATTCCCCTTTTGATTTGTGTAGCTATGTACTTACGTTGCACTCACATCACTAAAATAGACTTGTTGCCTAGGATGTTTCTGATCTGAACATTTTAACTATATTATTAGTATGAACTATAGGATGGTCCAGCTTGGATAGAGTGAAAATTGTGCCTAACGTGTCCAGTTTATTTGATGGCAAACAGAGTCCTGAGTAGTCTGGAAAATTAGTTTCTGGTTATAGCAGAAAATCTTAATTGTTGCAAAAAGGGATGGCCTCTGGGCAGCCTTGTATACACAGTTACCTCTGTGTTTTCTATCTCTTGTAAATATTAACTGCATAAAGATTGACAGATAGAAGTGTGGAGCAGGAGTTCAACAGCCCTTTAGCCCCAATAAAACTCACATGTTTCTTGCTAGAAAACAATGAAGATCCCCAGGTGTATTTGCCATAACAAGCCATTGCCTCCAACTTCTCTAGGGGTGACTCTGGAAAAATTGCTCCTTGAATAACTTTCTGGGATTGACATCTTTCCCCATCTTTGACACCTGGGAGGTATCAGAGGAAGTTCTGGGTTGTCCACAGGGCACCAGACTTGGCCATGACCCTTCTGACTGCACGTCAGATGATTATTTCCACAGTGGTATCAAAACACTATTTGTCATACATTTTAACTTTTTAAGGCAATGCTTGTTCAACTGGGATAACTATATACCTGGTCCCAGGAAGAGGTCCTCTTAAACGTATCTGAAGAGTTTACCTTGGGAAGGGCAGATCTGGGGAGAGATCAGTCACAGAAATGAAATAATGGTTAAATAACAAACTTTCCCTTCTGAATCCTGAGCTCGTTCCCAGTCCAAGATATGTAGTGACCAGTTTAAAAAAAAAAAGGTCAGGGAGAGAGATGAATAAGACAGAAGAAGGTTCTCTTCCCTGGAATTAATCTAATGTTGGAATTACCACTTGGGATCCCCTTCCTGCAGAAGGATGCTGCTGTGGAGGATAGGAGGTCGAGCCTGTAGTGCTTTAATAAAGGGTTTGATGAGTGACCTGGTTGCCGTCAGTCTTTCTGCCCAGAAAGCTGCTGGAGAACATGTGGAGTAGGCGCTATCCCTTCTGAGACCAGTCTGGACCTGCATGTTTTGCTGATGCTGCACTCGATCCTCCTAGCTGGTCTTCTCACATCTAGCATGCCACAGTTTCATGGTTTTTCTTCTGGTTGGTTAGACTTCGGGGAAAACTCAGGAAGAATGATCTCCTGGCATGTGTGGAAGGAAGAATTTTCCTGGGTAGTGAATGAGTATAAAAGAACTACCTTATGCTCTTGGGATGCCCAGTAAGGCTCCTGTCTTTTAAGAGCAGATATTTTAGAGACTCTTCGAGCTGAAGGGATTGCAACTGGGAGTTATATCTTCAAGGATCGGAAATACAGGCACCTAGATGCCATTGTTTGAATATATGGTGTGAGAGCTTGTTACTCTGGTGCAGGTTCCAGGCCAAGCAGATAGGCCTGACTGTTGGTTTGGACAGATATCCTGCCACCACCCAGGGGATCCCTAATACCTGCTACAGACTTGGATCAGCCTGTGTTCATGACACTGTTTAGCTCTGAGATGTGAGATGCAGTGAGGGGAGGTCTTGGCTGTTCTCTAAGAAATCCAGCAGAACCGGGATGTTTGGTTTCCTGGGTCTTGACACTAGTAAGAGTTTTGTCCATATCCTGTGAGGTTCAAGAGGATAGAGAGTTTGGAGAGTATCTGTTACACTGGAAGAATATCCCACCTGTTGCTGCTCAATAGCCAATTGTCAGACCTGTGTAACCTGGTTTGGGATGCAAAAGCCGACTTGGGGACAGGGAGGGCACATAAGAGATGTGTCCATTTGTGAACCAGAGCATTTGTTCCCAGTGATGTCTGCTCTAGTGAACATGAGCTTAGTTTTTGCATTGTGACTGCATGAAGATGGGTCCACATGGGAGCAGTCTGGCCCCTTGGATATCAGCTGGAATACTTCTTTGTTCAGGAACCATTCTCAGGTATCTGTCAGCTGATGATTTTGCCAATGTCCCTTCTGTGTGAGTTGTCCTGATGAAGGCTAGGTGACCTCCAATCAGAAGAGAATCTACATTACTTTTTGTGTCCTCTTGCTAGTTTATGTATCCCATGGTCATCATGTGTGATTGAATCAAGATGTGCTCCTTCCTTAGCTGTCCTGGAAATCTTGAAGGGCCAGTCTGACCACTTTCATTTCTAAGGAGGAGATGCCCTGAACCCTCTAATCTTGACCATGATGGAGAAGGAGCTTGGCAGGTAGTTTTGTTTGGGGAGCAAAGCCTTGGGGATGTTGGACCTTCAAAGAGGAAGGGGCTCACTGCTGCCTCCAAGAAACTTTAAAAATTGGAATGTCAGTGGTTAGGCAAGGTGGGAGTCATGGAGTCTGCGCTGCTTGCACCACTGGAGGCAGAAAATCTGGGGTTTGGGTGGGGAAGGAGTAAGGCCAAGCCCTGGAGCCCAACTGACAAGTTTGAACTGCCTCCAGTATTTGCCAGGAGAAAGGTGCAGCCCAATGTCTTGGACCAGTGGTCTCCAACTTTTTACACACAAGATCACTTTTTGAATTTAAGTATAACCCAGGATCTACCCTGCCCCTTCCCCAAGGTCCCACCCCACTCACGCCATCCTCCGTTCTCTGTCACTTGCTCTCCCCGACCCTCACTCGCTTTCACCAGGCTGGGGCAGGGAGTTTGGCTGTGGTAGGGGGTGCAGGCTGGGGCCTGGGGCAGGAGGTTGGGGTGTAGGAGGGGGTGTGGGGTGCAAGGTCTGGGAGGGAGTTTGAGTGCAGGAAGGAGCTCTGGGCTGGGGCAGAGTGTTGGGGTGCAGGACAGGCTACAGGGTGCTGGCTCGGTGGGGGGTCAGGTCTGGGGCAGGGAACACAGGGTGCAAGAGGGGATATGGGGTGCTGGCTCTTGGAGGGGGCTCAGGGCTGGGGCAGGGACTTGGGGTGCAGGAGGGGGTATGGGTGCTGGTTCTGGGAGGGGACTCAGAGCTGGGGATTGGGGTACAGGCTCCTACCGGGCGGCACTTACCTTGGGCGGCTCCCAGGCAGCGGCACAGTGAGGCTAAGGGTATGTTTACACAGCCAACGTTTAAAGCTCTCCCGCGGCAGTGGTTTAATGTGGCTGTGTAGACGCAGCTCCAGCGCTGGGAGAGAGCTCTCCCTGTGCTGTAATAAAATCACCTCCGCGAGGGGAATAGCTACCAGCGCTATCTACACTGCTACTTACAGTGCTGAAACTTGCGTCGCTCAGGGGGGTGTCTTTTCACACCTCCGAGCAAAGAAAGTTTTAGCGCTGTAAGTGGCAGTGTAGACAAGACCTAAGGCAGGCTCCCTGCCTGCCCCGCCCCACATCGCTCCTGGAAGGGGCCAACGCCCTCCCCGGGCACATGGCTCTGCAGGCACTGCAGCTCCCATTGGCCACATTCTCTGTTTCTGGCCAATGGGAACTGCGGGCAGGAGCAGCTTGTGGAGACCCTGCCCCCCCCCGGGCTGTGGGGCATGCTTCCGGGAGCAGCGTGAGGCTGGGGCAGGCAGGGAGCCTGCTTTAGCAGTAGCCCTGCTACACGGCCGGACTTTTAGCAGCCAGAGATCGCGATCAACTGGGAGAGTCTCCAGGATCGACCATTCGATCGCAATCAACTGGTTGGTGACCACTGGCTTGGACTGATGGCGAGACAAAGCTCCAAACTGGACTACTTTCTCTCCATCATTGCAACAAGGGTTTGAGGGGCAGCTGTCTTATTGTTTGGACAACTTGTGCTAAATGCTTGCAGCTGGAGAGTGCCTCATTGCTGTGTCAATGGAAAGCAATGTGTGGTATCAGTGAGACAGAAAGTGTGTCCTCAGCTTCTGCCAGCCAGAAATGGACTGTGTTATAAACCTGAATTCTGATCCCATTGAGCAGCCCAGTGCCTGCTGGACTAGCTCATTTGAAGATGCTGGATTTAATCTGGTGAGCTGGAGTAGCCACTCTTACCTGTGTTTGTCTCTGTGTGCAGGGAACTGAATCCAGTTCTGATCTGATTGGACACAGGAAGTGTTGCTGGAATCACGGTTCACTGTTGATGTGCACACCCTCAAAATTCAGGTTTCACACTTGGGTGCTTAAAGGTAGGTTCCAAAACAAATGATCTGTGAAAATCAGGTCACTTTAATTTGGTGACAACATATGGATTTTTAGGGGCCTAAATTAAGGCACCCAAGTTTCAGAAAGGTTGGTTTCTAATAAATACAACAGGGTTGCATCATGTAATTGATGGGAAGATCTGATGCTGGAGTTTGGATGGCTTTCATTCTCCCTGTGGAAAAATCAGAGGAAACTTTGCAGCTCTGAGGATACATTAACTCTGGAGGGCTGCCCTAACTTGCATCGCTTATGAAATGTGCGCTGCGCTATTAATACCTGAGCGCATATACACTTCATATGTGGCATCAACAGACACTGATTTTCATACATATAAGTAACTTATTTTGAAATGACTCTTCCAGCAGAACCCAATTCACTGTGCAGCCTTTTCTCATGAATTGAGGTGGCTGTGTGGGCTGAACATTATGAGCTATTAAATATATATTTGTAAAAGGCAATTTCCCTTTATTACAGTCATTCCCTTGACATTGGTGTGTGACAGGAATAGGCACACTGATAACAGGTTCTTTACCAAAGTGCAGTATTTTGGGATTTATTTATTTTTTAAACTGCCACACTTGTTTCCTGGCCTGTTAGCTAAATGGGAACTTCTCCAGAACTTAAAATTCATCCATTGAAAACAGCTGCTAATTTATGTGCATCTTTGCACCTGTTTAAAGGAGACCGATTTCTTCTTACTCCCATTACATTTTACCTCTTGCCACTACTTTTTAAAATTGTATTTAGGAATCATTCTGCAAACTTTCTTCACCTTAATTCTCTACCCCGGCATGTTCAGTTCAGACATCTGGTGGTTGGTAGTAGGGGAAGAAAGCTTTCGTTAGCAAGTGAGTTCATTGATTGGACAGAGACAGTTCTCTAAGGCCACAATCTGCAGTCTTTACTCAGGTAAAGGCCTGAGTGAGGCTTGCGGGATTTGGACTTACAACTGTAGGCTTACTGAGTAGGCTGGAGCACATCTCAATAGATGTCTCTTGGATGCCCTTCTTTCCATTCACAGTTGAGGGGACCACCTCTCCTCCCATTCCTGATCACTTAACATGCCCATGGCAGTTGCTTCCATAGTGAAGTGACATTAGGGAAGTGTTTAGCGTATTTTTGGTGTCATTAGTGCGATAAGTATTTTGCCCAATTTTTGTTAAAATCAATCAGCCTGGTTACCCTGACTCATCTTATCCTCTCTCTTGCCCATGGTTCTCTGCTGTCTGGTACCTTTCCCTGATGCTTGGTTCTCTTCTCCCCTGGGCATACCGGCCTTGTTCCTATCTCCTACTGGTCCCTAGCAGCTGCAGTTTCACTGATGGCTCCAGTCCCTGAAGGTGGCTCCTTCTCATCCACCTATGTAGCAGTGGGCCCCAGGGGAGACAGCTAGGCTGGCTGATGATTCCAATTGCCTTTGGCTCTTCCTTCCACTTAAGAGCCTAGATGCTTATAGAAGCCATTGGAGACAATGAAAGCCAACAACATGTGATCTCTCAGCACGCTGCAGATTCCCAGGGTTCCCCTACGCTGTGGCTGGGAGCAAACCTCCAGCCTGGGTACACAGGCATGCACTAGTTCCAGATGAGCTAGCATGCTAAACATAGAAGCGTTGATGCTATGGCGCAGGCAGCGGCATGGGCTAGCCATCTGAGTTCGGACCCAGGGGGTTGCGTGGGCTTGTACTGGGGGTGGGATGAGGGAGGGATAAGCCTGAGCCGCAACATCCACACTGCTACTTTTAGAGCACTAGCTCATGCAGAGCTAGTGCATGTCTGTCTACCTGGGCAGGGAGGCATCATTCCAGCTGAAGGTTATAGAGACCCCCAGGAGCCCACAGGCCAGAGTTTGGGAAACACCAGCATTAGCAGTAATTGTGAGGAAGTGCTGATTAGTGTCTGTTCAGCAAACTCTGCTGACAACAAAGCCAGTTGTAAGAAGCGGATTATTCATCATTCCTGCATGGGCTGCTGTCTCCCTGGACATTTCTGCAGAAGTGCAGCAATATTTGAATAGTTGCTTTATACAGATTTCATGTCAACTAGTTGATAGATCAGCTGTCTTTTAAATAATTATTTTTTCTTTATTTGGTGGCTCTTCTGGTGGCCATCAAACCTACCTCTCAGCTTACCTGGTGGTTTGATTTGCTGCTTAGTGGTCCTAGTGTGATGTGTGGGTGTCACAAATTGCACCAGATATGCTAGTCAGGAGTAACAGAGCAACACAAGAGGATTTCCTAGGGCTATAGCTTGACTTTCAAGCATCTCTTTCCCTTCTGAGGTGTGGCTAGACAAGCTATCCTCACCTGCCCGTGTACCCCAAGAGGGCCTGTTCAGTAGCGGTTAATGGGAATTTTCAATTCCAAATGAAATTGACAAGCTAATCAGGTCATGGGAGGTGGAGAGAACTGTGCTGGGAGTGTGACAGCTAAGCACAGAAAAGAGCTGATTCAACATGAAAATCTGGAGCTGGGAGTTCCCAAATTGCTTGGGAAACCAGGCTGCATTTGGACTGGGGAATGGGGTTGTGGGACACCGTATAGGAGTCTTAGTCCAGGAGCAGCTTGCTGCCAGGGCCAGTGGTTTGTTGGATTGGGGTGTAACTAGTAGGCAGAAATTGTACTGGGGCAAAAAAGGGTCAGAAAGGGATGGTTGTTTTCAGTGTTTGGTGCATTGATGATCTACTGTGGCTACGTACGTAGACGTTCTGAACTGATAGTACTTATTAACCACACTCATCATATCATTGGCTCAGTCGTAATTAAGCAGTATATTCCTGGAGCTCACACACATGTCAGGTCTGCCATCTATATGAGCCTCTGGCCTTGGTTTGAGCCTTGACTATAACAAAGGCCTTTTCTTCGCTGCTAAAAAAAGGTGTGGTTTTTTTACCTTGGGGTTTTACCATCCATGAGCTGTCCCCGAGATAAAAACACAGGGAATACGAGATGCTTTAGTTTTACCGTGAGGTAAACTTGACGAAGTCTTGCACAATATCTCCACCTGGGTTAACCTTGGTGAGTTTACCTTGTAGATCGCTGTGCCGGTAGAGCTGTACTGGTATACTACGCTGGCAAAGCACACCTAATGTGGATGCAGCTTATACTGGCAAAACTAATCACTTTAACCGACATAGCTTATTCTACCACCCCTGAGTGAAATAAGCGATTCAGGGCTGGCAAAAGGACACTCCTGACCAATATGCCAGCAGAAATACGTAGTGTAGATCTGGCATCATTGTAGTTTTAACAAGGCCTGTGTGTATCGTTTACACCAGTGACATATACTGTACCGGAGGTTCTGGGAGGGCAGTGCATAAACTTCCCCTATTTTCATTCCCCAGCATCACTAAACTCCATTGGTTGTGTCTATGGAGTCTTTTGTCTGCTTAGTGTTGGAAACCATGCCAGCTCAATCTAATCTCTGTGACTTCACAGTAAACAGTTCAATATTGGCTGCATGGCAAACTGCGTTCTCCTCTCTCCAGTCATTTTGCAGCATCCCTTTCCCAAGTGCCGGATTAAATGCCCAGTCAGGAAGTGGAAACAAACCACTTCTTATTAGGGAAGCAGAGGGAGAGCAGCGTTGTTACCACCAACTGGAGCTCTGGGTTGGCTCAACAGATCGGCACTAACCCCCTTGGCTTCTTCGGAGACAGTTTTCCAGAGAGATGGACAGAAACTAGCAGGGAGGAGCGTATCTTTTTATAGTCTCTGTCCTGGGATGTGTGCTCCCCCACACCCCAGCCTGGCTGCTTTCAATGGGTCTGGCCCTCAAGGATTCCAGGGATGTGGATCTAGTTTGTTCTCAAAGGTCTATACTTTTGTGGGGCTTTTGTTTCCTATGCCTGCAGGTCTGGTTCTGAGTGAGCCTTTTATCTTTCTCTTTGAAGGTGCTTTGGCACGTGCCATTTGGGAGCTGGCAGAGGTAGATTCAATGCTGTGCTTCACTTAATTTGAGATTCTCTTATGGTGAAACGTGAACGCCTGGAAAGGAGGAATCGTTAAATCTCTTATCACACATCAAGCTACAATTGCTAATGGAGCATGCCTTGGCAATTGTAACTTGATGTGTGATAAGAGACTTCTTGCATCAGCTCGCTCCTAACTGGTTTCAGATACATAATGTCTGGGCTTATATTCTTGTGCTGCCAGGACTGCAAGTTACGTGTGCCACAGCTAGATACCAGTTTGTCATAGACCAGCACCTCCCTCACTGGGAGGCTCCAGGGAGATGCATCAGGCTAGGAGACCATGGCTTCCACTGTGCTTCATTTGAATAGCTTAAAGGCTTTTATATTGTGATCTTTTCCAGGTTGGATTTAGTTAGGTTCTGCAGACTGCCTGGCCCAAACTTAAAGAGCAGGATTGGTTAGCATTGGTGGAGAAAGGGCCAATTATGCTGACGCAGCAGCTTTGGGACAGCGGTGTCCTTTCTGTTAGAGCCCATATGCTGCTGTTGTAAGAAGCATAAGATATTTGTTGTGGTTCACCAGAGAATATTAAGTGCAAAAATAGTATTTCAGTAAAGGATATAGGTGCACTTACTAAAGCGACAGTGGAAGTGGGCAGCCTTCCAATCTGTGTATGAAAATGCTTCCAGCTCCCATTTCAAGATAAAAAAAAAGCAATAATAAATCGACCAGAGAAATGTAATCTGTATCTCAAACGGTTTAATAACTAACTAAAAAAAAAAAAAATTAATGTGGATGTGTTAGCTCTTGCCAGCTGTTTGCTTCCTGGTCATATCCTGAGAACTATGATAGGGAAGCAATCAAGAATCCAACAGGCTAAAGTTAGTTATTGCACAGTCTGTAGTTAGTATTCCTGCCTGTGGCCACAGCAGGTACTGCCAATACAAGAAAGTGAAGGATGAGAGCCCTTTTTACCAGTGTTTGTGTGGAAGCGGTAGATGGCCTGATTCATGACTCAAAAAGCACTAGCTTTCTGAACTGGAGAGCATCTTTAGTGCAGGAAGGGAATGACTCTCTAGCAACATCCTGGGATCTCTGGGAAATCTAAGTTTCAAGAAGATCAGGAATCTGGCAGCCAGAATGGATGATGATGTGGTGTTTGTTTATCCCAAAGGCCCTTTGCTTCTTGCCATGTGTTATCTTGGTCAAGTGTGCATCTGATCCATCAGGTTACCAGCTGGCAATAGGGACACCTTAAAGAGTGGGGGAGCAAGCCAGGCGTTCTTGGACAGATTTTAGAGAAGGGAAGTCTGTCATCGCCCTGGATGGTAGCGTCAGGCTGCTCTCCAGGATGTCTAGGGAGATCTAGATAACAGAAGGCCATGTCTCTTAGGCTATGGTGGCAGAGCTTAGCCATGCTGACTGTTTACCTGTGGGATTCAGGTGGGTTTGAACTTGGCACAGCTAAGCCATGCCTCCACTGTAGCTACGTGTGTGACTGCAGCTACGTTGCTATTTATACTTGCACAAGCTCAGTGAGAACTACTGGGAGTATGTATACGCAAGCTGGAAATCACGTCCTTAGTGCACAGTGAGATGTAGCCTTGCTTTGCCTCTCCTCCGTGTTTCATTTTCTGGCTTTTGGAATAATTTGGTGGATAGAAGTGGTGGGTGGGAGGGAAGCCAGTGAGATTCTAGCATGGAGGTAGCCTAGGAGAAGCTATTTAACACATACAGAAATAACCTGTTTCATGGGTATTAAATACACTGGTTAGTTTTATTTTCCACAAGAAATGATAATCTGGCTTTAGATGGGAGGATGAGGAGTGGTTCAAATCAGGGAGGCTACAGGAATGACAGATGTTACATACATCCTCACCTTGGCTGAGTCATGCCTGCGTCTGACAGATGCTTGGGGGGGGTCTGACTTTCTCACATACTGTGGCCACATTTGTATAGTTTATCCTGCCCGGGAAGCATCACTGACTTGAATTGACATGTGAGGGTGGATTCTGTGCTCACAGAAAGTTGGCATTGCATTCTAAATCCCGTGTTGTGTTCCATGCTCAGTGTTGTTTCAGGTTGGTATTAAGTTCGAGCACTAACAGGAGCACTGGGTCACACGTTAGAGGGCTAGGGAAGAGTTTTAAAGGTACTCTGTTATGCAGTGAGCTGTGCTGTTCTGGTGACTTCGTTGAAGAGCAGCTTCACAGGGATTCATTTTAGTAGTGCTGTCACACACCGACCATTAGGAGACAGTATTCCCAGGCTCTTCACAGCACCAAACCTCACTCAGGCTGTGCAGTGGGTTCACCATTTGACTCTGAAACATTCTAAGTTATATGTCCTATTACTAACCCTCTCAGAGGCAGGGGGCCAATGCAAAGAGAAGTATCTTCAGATAACTTCTACACATAGATCATGAGCTGGTAGCTTTTAACATGGTCACAACTGTTAAAACTAGCACAGTTGTCTCAGTCTGAGATTCCCCCCTACTAGCTGTTCAGTCCTGTTCACTTGTATAATATGGGCTTGGAAGGAACTAGCACATTTTCAAAATGGTGCTTGATTTAGAAATATTTTCAATTGTGGAGTTTTGGCCAGTTATTTGGGTTCTTCCAGGGGCAGCCAATGAATGCTGAGCTGGGGTGCTGCCCTGTGTATTCATACAGTGAATCCTGCTTTGATGTCCCAGTTCCGGATTATCCTCTTTAGGGAAAAGCCCTGGGAGAAGCCAGTGCATTGTCTCCGCTGTACTCTGAAAACCTCAGTGTTACGTGTTCTAAAGGCTTGATACTGCAAACGCTCCATGTGCAAAACTCCTGTTGAAGTCCATGAATAAGGGCTTGCCATAGTGGGCTCTGAATTCCCCTGTATAACTGCTAAGGCCAGGAATTAACCATAAAAAAAAAAAATGGAGATTTCCCATCTCCTAGAACTGGAAGGGACCTTGAAAGGTCATCAAGTCCAGCCCCCTGCCTTCACTAGCAGGACCAAATACTGATTTTGCCCCAGATTCCCAAGTGGCCCCCTCAAGGATTGAACTCACAACCCTGGGTTTAGCAGGCCAATGCTCAAACCACTGAGCTATCCCTCCCCCCCCATAGATAGAGCAGAGCACTGATTGTTTGTTAACTTAAGTTATCATGATTGCACTGGCATATATATGCCTTACAACAAACTAGCCTCTTCTTATTATTTGTGTATCATGCTAGTACCTATAAGACACTGTACAAATACATAGTAAGATCTTCCCCGCTTTGAAAAGCGTACACTCTAAATAGACAAGAAAAAGGGTGGGAGAGGCGAAGGGACTGGCCCAAGGTCACGCAGCAGTAGGTCAGTAACAGAGCTGGGACTAGAAACCAGGTTTTCTAACTTTCAATCTCTCTGCGGAACTCTCCTGCTATTTGTAGGTGGTAGTTTTTTTGTTTTTGTTTAAAACCATCTAATAGTTAAATGTCAAATGAAGGAAGGCACAAGTTATGCCTAACTTATGAAAATCGATTCTCTGTTCAAATGTAGAATCAATAAAAGCCATCTACAAACCAGCCCCAGGAGTTATAAATTGTAGTTAGGTTTCTGTCGGAGCTGAACCAGATCTACCTCGTTGGGATATAAGTGAAGTCCCCCAAGCTTTTCGGCTTCTTTTCGTGCCATCTGGAATTGGAAAAATGGGTAGTTAACAAATGACAGTTCTTAGGCATTTCAAAAGCCTTATAAGCAACCCTAAAAATGCAGAGCTTTTCCCCCTATCACTCTGTGATGGGAAGCTGTGAGATGGTGGTGTGCCAACCACAGCAACCTCTGAAACAAACAATAATAATTATAATACTTGGCAGTGGTGAGCAGTTCACTTCTGGGTGAAATTCAGGAATGAAACCAAGAAAGAGCTCTTCAGTGGGCTCAGAATAGCCTTCTACCACTGAGCCGCAATACGGCCTGGGGACGCAGAACACCCTGTATCAGACCCACCGCCAAATGTCATGGGTCTAGGTTCGTTTCTTCTCTGAGCCTTCCCACCCAAGGGTCCTGCAAGGATATAGGCTGAGTCAGCCTCCCATCATGCCTTGAAGCAAGTTCATCCCAGATACTGCGGTCTCTCTAGATAGTAAGGTAACTTGGCCATGTGCTGCGTATGCCTCTGAAGGCTGGGGTATTCTGGGGAAAGAGGGTGTGTGTGTGTGCGTGTGTGTGTGTGTAAATACACGTTATACAGTAAAATTGTGAAGCCTTTTCGTGAGAGGAAATAATCCACCCGACCTTCACCCACAGCACAATCTACAAAGCCATAAAAGCTTCAAGGTCTCTGCTAGCCTCTCTGGTGTTCCATTCCCGACCCCTGCAATTGGCAGGGATGACTCAGGTGTTTGTTCCCAAGGGTGTAGCTCATTTGAATGGGCAGGGAGGAGTCTTTGGATGGAGGTATTTCTACAAGATGCCTCGTCCAAGCTCTCCACCGTGTCCAAACTGGAATCTCCTGGCATGTCACTTGTTGGCTGTTTAGTAGATTAACTACTTTGGAGCTGCAGAGGCTGAGCGTTGTATCTGGGGGTGGGGAAAGTGTTTGCTCTTGATCTCAAGCATGTCATGTGTGCCAGGCTGCAGCGATGGGTTCCCTAGAGCTACAGGTCAGAACATGTGCTCGGTTCTGTTAACAAACATGGTTCACTGATAAGGCTTTGAGCAGAGTTGGACTGAATTCAAGTAGGTTGCACTTATGTGGCCTTAATGATGTTGAGTCAAGGGGACTGCAGGTGTATAAGTGAGGCCATTGCATGGAAGCTTAACCTTTGTACCTTCACAATGATAAATTGCCTTGGTCAGAGGTATAACAGGTATAACCAGTGCAAGGAAATGTACTGTAGAACTGGGACATATTCCCTGTTTGTTTATTTTCGCAGACTTAAAAATAGCTGTGAAAATAAATTCACAGCCAGTGTTTTCTTCTGAGCACTCCTGTGCTGCTACTGCTCCAGAGCTGTCTAGTACGCATGAAGTGTGTTCACACTGCTCTGCCAGCCAAAGGCAACTACCGCAGCTCCCCTCCCCCCCGCCAAACTAAATGAATATTCAACTAGCGCTGTCCTGTGAAAATTAACAGGCAAAAATCTGCTGCTGCTGCTATGGTGCTGATAGGAATTCCAGTGAAGCTGCATGGGATCCACATGTAAGCTCATCCTCCGTCTGTTGAAATGTGGACAACAAAATGCTACTTAGACCGGAAGCTCTTTGGGGGTTGGACCGGATTTTTGGTCTGTGTCGGTCCGGCACCTAGCACTGGGGCCCTGGCAAAGCAGATAAATAGTGATAAACTCATGATTTGAAAACAAGGTGCATTTGAAGTGACTCTAGGGGCAGGGGGAGAGGAGTTTTTGAGGTGCTTAATACCCTTTGAATGAATTTGGTCTCTTGACATGAATGGTAGCAGCTATAGGCTGGGCTGGAGAGATACAGTGGCAGTTTTCCTTTGCATTATTTATGGATTAAGTATTGCTGTCTTAAGGTGCTCATGGGTTTTTTTTCCCTTTACTGAATGCAGTGCAGTTGTGTTGTTCCACATTTACTGAGCATGGCCAGGCCTCTAAAATGTGGGTCACAGAGATGTAGGAGATGTCAATTTGGCGAGTCTAGGCCTGGAGGGATGGAAATGGGCATTGATGCTTGTTAGAGCCCCAAATGACAAGCTGTGTATGGCTGATTGAGCTGACAGGAGCAGCGTGCTATGAGGATTGTTTAAAGCGGGGGTTCTCGCAACAATTTTTTTTGGTGGCCTCAGAGTGGGGCCACCATCACTTGCTGGTGGCTGCTCCGACAATTTTTCCTAAAATACTTAATTAACTTTAGGAAAAACGTATAAATATCCACATAGACACGTTCAAATCATTGTAATTTATTGATGTAGGATTTTTTTTCCAGACTCAATAATAAAAATAATGTATAGTTGTCTCTATTCTTTACTGGACCTAAACAGAATAGAAACACAAATAAGGTGCTTTGTATGTTCTTGTCTTTTGCCCCCCCCCCCCTCCCCGAAGATGTGCTAGTTAAATTAAAAAATAAAAAAAGTTACTAAGTCTGCTGTGAAAAGTGATATTAACAAACATACAAATATCACTTTTCACAGCAGACTTACTCAGCCCTGGCAAGCCCTGGATGGGGAGGTGAATATGGAAGCAGTGGGGGCCCGGGGCATTGGAGGGGGGTGACCTTGGGGCCAGAGCCCACCACCATATGGCTAGGGAACGGCGCCTGAAGCCCCGTGGCTGGAGCCTGCCACTCACCACCCCAGAGCTGAAGCCTGACCCCACCAGCGCTGGGAAGGTGGGGAACCCACTGCCTGCCTGCTCCTCCAGCTTTTGTGTCTCCAAAGGTGGGCAGGGCCCAACCACTGCTGGCAGCCCTGGGGGAGGGGGCCGCTGCTTTAACCCCCCGCCTCCCATCACTGCCCAGGAGGCTGTGGCTCAAGAAAAGTCCTGGTGGCTGCATTTGAGAAACACTGGTTTAAAGTGTCTGTCCTGAAGGTGAGGGAGAAGCCAGCCCATTCCTACCCTCCTTCGTGGATTTAACAATGAAATCTGGATCACAAGGCTTGAGTAATGGACCAGATGCTAGTATAAAAGATGGGGCTTTCTCCTGAGAGGGAGTTCAGAGACAGCATCTTGGTAAGAAGCCCAGTGCAGCATGCTTCCACTGGGGCCTGCTGGTGGGTTCTTCCACAACATCTTTCACATCAGCCAAGCAAGAGGGATCTGATAAGTGTGGCGCCCAAGCCTCCCCCCCACTGTGAAACGAACATCCCTCTGTTACTCATCTCTTTTCCCAGCAGCAGAATAAAAATTACAAGATGCGTCACTTTCTCTGCTTCTGCTCTTAGCTGAACAACCGTGAAACTGACCAGAATCTAGACACTAAGGCCTGGTCAACACCTAGAATTTATGTCCACCTAGTTGTGTGTCTTGGGTGTGAAAAATTCACAACTTTAGGGGAGACAGTTAAGCCAACCTCAGCCCCAGTGTAGACACCACTAGGTTGATGGAAGAATTCTTCTGTCGACTTAGCTATCCCCTCTCGAGGGGGGTGGATTTACTACAGTGATGGAAAAATCCCTTCCGTCGCTGTAGTAAGTGTCTGCACTACAAATGCTACAGCGGCACAGCTCGTAATGTAGACATACCCAGAGCTGCTCAGAGCAGTACTTATCCTCGTTGTTGTAGTGAAGGGGGACAGAGATGGATTGCCTTATGTCTTTGTGCTCTTGAGCAGCTCGGTGGTACAAAGTGCACAGGTCTGACAGTAACTAGCACCATGTAATAGAGAGGTAGATGCTGCTGCTCAGAACCAGACTTCAGTGAAACTGAAGAGTCTGGTAAATTTCTCTGTGCTACTGCCAGATAGTTTCCATTAAGAAGTGCATTTTTCATGCCCTGCTGAGTCAATTTCCAGCATAACCTTAGAGCGCTAACTTCCCTCCACCAATACAGCCTGATCCAGATGCCCTGGCAAGGGGAGCTTTGCCCTCTGAATGTCTTTAGACTAAAAACACTGTTCCAGGATGGGCAGTTTAATCATAGGACAGACTCTAGCTCTTTCTACCTGTTTCTCATTTGATTTGGAAGGACTGAGTGAGTGAAATTAATTTTGTAACTTCTTCTGTTACCTGAAAAATGTAAACCAGATCAAAACCAAATAGAACTCAAATTAGTGAAAGAAAAATAAATTGACTTTCCTTCCTGTATAGCACATGGTTGGGCTGTCAGTCCTTAAAGGGGACAAGTCTTTTTGCTAAGTATGTGACTCTCATTAGCCTGATTGGGGATTATACTCTGCATCAAGGAGAGGGTTACCAACTCTAGACACAATACCTGTCCTTTTAAAAACACTTATTTTAAGTGGATTAATATTAATATTTGATGACTGCTAATTTTAAAACCAAGCCTTGTAGAAAGAGGTCCTAGATAAGTGTGTGAAGCTACTAACCCTTCAGAGCTAGGTTCAAAATATGACTAGAGTTTCTTCAATTTCTGGTCTCCATGTGTTCAGATCACAAACCATCACAAAACTATCCTGTGAGCTGGAATAGTGGGCAGGTTGCTGGCTGGTGCTGGTCTGTCTGCACTGTGCCTGCCCATGGGGGGAGGGATAGCTCAGTGGTTTGAGCATTGGCCTGCTAAACCCAGGGTTGTGAGTTCAGTCCTTGAGGGGGCCACTTAGGGATCTGGGGCAAAATCAGTTCTTGGTCCTGCTAGGGAAGGCAGGGGGCTGGACTCGATGACCTTTCAAGGTCCCTTCCAGTTCTAGGAGATGGGATATCTCCATTTAAAAAAAAAAAAAAAAAAAAATTGTCAGGGATTACTGGTGTCTGTTTCATGAACGCTGAATTCACTTGCAGTTCTCGGCAAGGCATAAAAACTCAAGAAAGGCCACGGTGATGGGGTCTCTCCAGCATTCAGCGGCAATCCCAGGGACTTCCCGTTTGTCTTTGTCCTTGGCTTATTCCTGTGTTTGTCTTTTGCAGGTTTCATTGATCATGGACTGTGAAGATATCCCAGATTTTTCGAGTCCAAAAGAAGAAACTGCTTATTGGAAAGAGCTTTCCTTGAAGTATAAACAAAGGTATTGTTTTGGATTCTTAGACCAGTGCTTACTGTTAGTTCTATCAGAACGTAGCTAATCAACCTGCCTCTCTATGGGGGTTATGCTTTGATAAGTGTCAGGTGTGTCCAAATGAATTTCTTCGTTTTCATCTTTAGAAATGCCAGGTCAGTCAGTAAGAGCCCACCGCTGGAAGCAGAGCATCTTCTGCATGGGCATTACCAACTTGAGAGCTCCAGGTTGTGGTTTGCAGCCTCCTAGGGCAGATTGTATGAGTTTCTTTTGGCTACTATTGGCATTAGCAGGGCTGGCTTTGCGGATTGGTATCTAAAACCCTGGAGCAGTACTTGCTTGATTCTGTGTTTCGGGGACCTGTGCCTGCTTTCCTCTGGAGTGTTGTCCTTCTGTTCTGCGTTACTGTTGTGGATTGCGCAGGTGCAGCAAACAAAACTTCCTGCAGTCCCAATATGCACATCAGAGCCCAGGATGCTAATGAATTCATGTTGCTTCCAGACCACTGAATGTGTCAGACTGGTGAAAGAAACGCAGAACCGGCGTATTTTACAGGGAGCATCTGAAGGGACCTGGTGTCTCCTGAGCTGTTCTTGAATGTCAGAAAAAAGTCAGGGCCTTGAGGGGTTAGGGAAAGCTTTGATTTCTGTACCCTTATAATTCACTTTCCTATAAACTTTGCTGCTTGCTGAGAGCTGAGCTGTTAAGCACAGGGCAGATACAGACATGTCAGTGACGTGAATACAGTAGGCAGTGGCTACTTTTAGCTGTTTAATACCTTGCAGTGGTGTATGCTGGCTCCCTGCCTAAGTGGTTAATAACCTTATGTTCGAGAAAAGGGTTGGGGTTTAATGTTACTTTGGTGTGACCACATGGTATAGCAATATTGTTCTCTATTGTTAGACTACATTCAGTCGTATGTTTTTCAACCAAAACCTGGTTAAAAATTCAGTGGCTAATACCAAACCTGTCCATAAAATGATTTAATAAATGCTATCTGTGAAAGTTAATGAATAGAGAATTTTTGACAAACTCCTAGACATCCTGTTAATGACCTTGGTGCATGGAATTGTATTTAAACATGTTTTTAATACAGCAGTTTGTGTGTTGCACAGAAATGAATTTCCTTTCCTGGCTGAACTTCATGTAACTCTTAGCTTACCACAGTTCCCTTCTTCTCTTTAAAGAGATGCTGTTTATATGAGTCCTGTAATATGCTGGAGATTCTTCCTGGGTTTATCTTTAGATAAGATCAGTGGGTTTTGTTATAACTTGACAAGCTAAACCTATGACTGATACGAATCCTCTGCTTACAGTTTCCAGGAAGCACGTGAAGAACTGGCTGAATTCCAGGAGGGAAGTAGAGAATTGGAAGCTGAATTGGAGGCCCAGCTAGTGCAGGCTGAACAGAGGAATAGAGACTTGCAAGCAGATAACCAAAGACTGAAATATGAAGTGGAAACATTAAAGGTATGGCAGTGTCTGTAATGGAATGGCCTGTTCTTGCAGGTAGTCAAAAGTGTGGTCCTAAATTATTCAAAATCTATCTGGTCCGTATAGGTTTTTTGGTAATTTTAGTATAAGTGTCCAGAATATAAAGGGGGGGCAGCAGTCATGTGTTTGAGATCTAGTTTTGAGTGTGACATATGCCCGATGGGTAAGACCAGGTATTTACCAGCCACCTTAGATGTCAGGTAAATTTGTGGAGGAATTTGCTATGTTTCTTGGCCATGTCATAAGAGGGACAGGACTCGGATCCTTTTGCTTTTGAGCTTGATCTTGAGTTTTGCCTGAGTAAGGGCAGCAGATTTGGATTTTCGGAGACTTTGCCAATTGGTGGATTTGTTGTTACCACAGCAAGTTAACGTAGCCATGCAATGGACACACTACAGATCTGCTTTGTTATGAATGAGATGATTCAATGGCCTCATTTCAGCGGTAGGATTGTGCAGCTAATTCCTGTGAATCAGTGTTTTTTTGCCCAGAATGTCTTTAGTTTTGTGAGACTTGTAAGGCAGTTGAAGACCTCTGACTTGTGCATGTCCTTCAGCAGAGATTCTGATAGTGTTCTGTAGAGTGTTCAGATAGATAATAGACTATTCTGATTAATGCATCTGGGCTGATCTGTTCTTACCCTGCTCTGGGATCTTGGAGAGAACCATGGTTTGGTCCTGCTCTTGGAAACTTGATCCGGGACAGGAGATGGGAACGTAGCTGGAAACCATTGTGTTCTGAGCCAGGGCAAACGTGCTCTGTGGGATCCCTGGTCATCTTATCCATTCCCTGTTATAGCTGTGAAATCTGCATGTACTTGAGGAGGCCAGTAGCTTCTTCAGGAAAGTCTCTAGCTGCATTCTCAGAGTTGCGGACATTCTTAACCAACCAGACTGTCAGCCGCCACCTTCCAGTTTTTCCAGGTAAAGGTGTTGGAGTGAACTTCCCTGTGAAGTCAAGAAGCAGATTCCAGTGGCTCTTATTTTTGCTCAACGGAGGGATTTCAGGCCGCTTCTTGTTGTATCATGATGGTTGTCTGGAGTGTGGGAAACATGCAGTCAGAATCCTCTCGAGCAGTTGTATTGCTTCCTGGCCACCTGTAGGTCTGCCGGGCCTCCTGGACCTGCTATTACAGACTATTGAGATTGGAAGTTGATGGGTGTCTTTGGGAGAATAACTAGCTATTTGGTGATTGGATCCCTGCTGTGCACCATGTTAACTTGGCTTGGGTTGTTTAGTCTGACAAAGCGAAGGCTGAGGGGGGATATGATTGCTATCTTTAAATATATCAGAGGAATAAATACAAGGGAGGGAGAGGAATTATTCCAGCATAGTACTAATGTGGACACGAGAACAAATGGATATAAACTCGCCGTGGGGAAGTTCAGGCTTGAAATTAGACGAAGGTTTCTGACCGTCAGAGGGATGAAATATTGGAACGGCCTTCCGAGGGAAACGGTGGGGGCGACGGACCTGTCTGGTTTTAAGATTAAGTTAGATAAGTTTATGGAGGGAATGGTTTAATGGTAAAACATAGTAGCCAAGGAAAACCAAGCAATGGTACGTAAATAGTATAATGGCTAACAGGGGTCAGGCTAGAGACTCTTGCCTACATGCTCGGGGTCTTACTGATCGCCATATTTGGGGTCGGGAAGGAATTTTCCTCCAGGGTAGATTGGCTCAGCCTCTGGAGGTTTTTCGCCTTCCTCCGCAGCATGGGGCAGGGATCACTAGCAGGAGGGTCTCTGCCAATTGAAGTCACTAAAACACAGGATTGGGGACTTCAACAGCAGAGTCCAGGGAAGGGGTAGGGACGGTTTTGTGGCCTGCAGCATGCAGGGGGTCAGACCAGATGATCATAATGGTCCCTTCTGACCTTAAAGTCTATGAGTCTATGAACTTTCTTTATTTCAGGGTGCCCAGTGCTGATGCTTAGTAAATATCCATGTTAATAATGGCGTTTCTATGTGCTACCACCAACAAACCCACAGGAGCTGACTGATTCTGGTGTGTTACTTTGTTCCCTCTTGTTTGGCTCTGGCTTGCCTCAGAAGGTTGTATATTAGCAACATTAATCTTGCTTTCCGTCTTATTTCCAGGAGAAACTTGAACACCAATATACACAAAGTTACAAGCAAGTGTCAGTGTTGGAAGATGACCTGAGTCAGACACGGGCCATTAAAGACCAGCTACACAAATATGTGAGGGAGCTGGAACAGGCCAACGACGACTTGGAGCGCGCTAAGAGGTGAAGGCTACAAACCGATTGTCTTGCTAGACTTCCTCTAGTCATTTAGCTTCACAGCTCTTGACTGTCTCTAATGGATGTAACTTTCCATAAGGCGAGACACTAGATATTGTTGCACTTATGCAGTTAAAACTGTATTGAGGCTCCAGCCCAGTCAGATGTCCAAGGCAGTTAGCCTCACTCACTCCTTAACCCTGCAGTACAGCAAGAACCTAGAATCGGAGAGTTTAAGGCCAGAAGGGATCACCAGATCATCTAGTCTGACCACCTGCATATCACAGGTTACTAAATCCCACCTGGTTACCCCGGTATTGGGCCCAGTAACCTGGATTGTTGGAGAATTCTAAAGTATTCTATTTTGTGTAAATCAAGGTAGAAACAAGAGCAGTAATTTCCACTCTGTTTTATGGATTCCTAAAAGATGAGAGCAGAGCATAAAAGCAAGCCCAGCCAGCATGCCAGGTTTGACATCAGCAGCCAGGTGACTCTTACAGCCCTTCCAGGACACAGCCTCTTTCCGATAAGAAGCTAATACCTTATGCAGTCCCTTGTAAATAAAACAAGTCTAGAGAGTCTCTTCTTCCCTTACCTAATAAGCATTGTGGCTGGCTGCAGGGAATGACTGCATATTGGATAAGAAGTGCATAAAGCTAGCAAGAGTGCTGCTAGCAACGCCCTGTTTGGAAAGTAACAAACAGATCCTGCCTCTGTTAACTGAATGGGAATGTTGCCATTGAGTTCAGCAGTAGCAGTATTGGGTCTCTGGCTATCTGGCATGGCAGACACGGGGCTGAGGCCCTGATTTAGCAAGCACATGGCTAACTTCTTAAACATGTGAGTTGTCCCATTGAAGTCAGTGGAATGGCTTGCATGTTGTGTTAGTCATCTGCTTAAGTACTTTACTGACTTGGGGCTTGAGTTAATGTTCCAGTCCCACACTTGTCTTGGCTTGCTGAGTTGTCAGCTGCTCGGCAAATGGAGGTGGTAGCACCTTGCAAGTCCTCTGGGTTGATGCAGAGTGCTGCATTGACTGGCTCTGGTCGCTGAGCAGAAGGGAGAGTGAGTGGAGATCAGTGCTTGGTGAGCTCTTACACAGCTGTGGTTTACATCACTTGAAGTCCAGCTGCTAGAGTTCTGACCTGTCCAGCCCTCACTTCATGGTCTTTTCCAGGATGCACTGGCAGAGCTGTAAAGTTTTGGACTTTGCTTACCTTTTCCTTTTGTTGTTATGCTTTCCAATGTGCTTTATGTTAGCTGATCTGAAGAGCCTAATATTTTGGATTTTGTTTCTAGGGCAACAATAGTTTCATTGGAAGACTTTGAACAAAGGCTGAACCAGGCTATTGAGAGAAATGCGTTTTTAGAAAGTGAGCTGGATGACAAGGAATCGTTGCTAGTTTCTGTACAGAGGTTAAAGGATGAAGCGAGAGGTACAGCTTGATTGATTAATTCTTTGGTTTAGTACATGGGTGGCTGCGTAATAGAGATGTATTCTAACAACGACAGCTCATGTTTGTACAGCACCTAGCACGATGGGGCCCAAGCTGCTTGTACAATGTTAATCTTCAATAATAATAATAATAATTTCTGCACAGTTAAGGGGAGTAAAGAAATCTCATCCGGTGAGTGGGGGAAAATACCATCAAATCCATTCAGGATTTTTTAAATATGTGAGTGCTTCAGGAGAATTCAAATTCCAAATGAAAACTGAGTTAAGCACAGATCTGTGTGTCAAATGCTTCCATTAACCAGGCTCTGTGCATGTTGTTGGGGAGATATGAGGATGGGATTAGACATGGAAATAAATGCTGACTAACCTTGTGAAATTTTCTGCTGTCCTCTGTAATCCTCTTGGAAGTTGCCTGGTTTCTGGAAGATATCCCAGAAAGGATTGCAATGAGACTTGCGGGATTAGTGATGTTACATTCTGGGACATCTTCAGTAAACCAGGAATTCCCAGAAGGATTTCGCCAAGAAGAAGTGAGGGAAGAATATCAAAAGGCTGGTTGAAATGAATTTCTCTGATAAATGGCACTCCAAAGCCTGGTTAGTAGGGTCACTCAGTTCACAGATCTGTGCCCAACATCACTCATGTCTTATTGATACAAACATGGAGTTGTCTCTGACAGCAAAGAAGACAGAAAGGAAGACCAAATGTTGTTGTCTAACGAAACATACAAATCACAACTTACAGTAAGGGCAGTAATAATGAAACTCATGGCAAATCTTCAGGAACATCTGAATGATCAACATTAATTACCCAGTTGCAAAATGGGATGAACAAAGTGTTCAACTTCTTTAAAATAGAAGAAGAAAAACAAGCAAACAAAACCGTATTATTTTCTGGCCAGCAGTCAGATACATTAGCTGTTTTAAAAAATTGCTGCTCTCCCACTCAAATACAAAACTCTGACTTTTCAAACCTGTGTATCTGGGCTGGTTTTCATTTTTGCTTTGCAGCTTGCCCTTGAAAACACCTCCTAAAAGTGCATGGTATTTTAAAAACTCTACTATGCAACACATTTTGCTTTGGCTTTTTCTGACAGTCCACATGAGAAACCAATGGCCTGTGAAAAATCTAATTGGTTTGCCTAAAATAAAAATGGAAAACTAAGTTCACACTTTATTTAAAAATAACACTCTCCCGTTTATTATTTATTATTAATTTGCATTATCATAGCGTCTAAAGCCTCTTGCTGATTTTGATGCCCCATTGTGCAAGGCACTATACGTGTGTATAATAAGAGACTAAAATCTAAATAGATAAGACAGAAAAAGGGTGCTAGAGGAAAAAGATGCTCAGAAAGGGGAGGTGTCACACAAAAGGTCACTGGAAGAGTTGGGAAATAGACCCAGGTCTCCTGACTCCCTGTCCACTGGATTACACTGCCTCTCCAATCCACTATCAATGTATGCCCAGACATTCTCAATTTCTTAACAACTCTTTTGCTTGGTATCTGGGGGTTTAGTGGGCAAACCAAGGGGTTTTGCCCACTTGGCAAGATCATTCAGGGAGTTAGATGCCCAACTACTTTCTCCACCCACCTCCCTTTAAATTAACACCTATTATATGTTTTAGCTTGATACTAGAAGTGTGGGGCGTAGAAGCACATCCAGGGATGTTCAGCTCTGGTTGTTAAAAGAATAGTAAGGCTGCGAGACAAGTCACGTAAAGGGTGAGACAAACATGCTGTTTGTCATGAAATATCTAGGCCACAATGGAGGCCACTTAGGTGAAACCATATCCAGGCCATGTAGGTGGCATCGCATTTTCTGCATGGGAATTTCTGGAGGTCCAGTGAAGAATGGCCTTTGTGAGTTTCCTCGCTTGCATTTATCTTCACTGTCACTGTTAGGTCACAGGTGGAGCTGTTGGCCAGAAGCACCTTTGTGTTTGAAGCAATGACTCTCTCCAGCTCTGACACAGAGTTGTCCATGCCTTTGTGACCTCCCAAGAGATTATTGTAATGCACTCTACACGGGACCACCGGATGACTACACACAAGCTGCAGCTGGGGCAGAACACAGGAGCCTGTTTACTCAGCTGTGCTGGCTCTGAGGAGCATATTCCATTGATGTGGTGAAGATTCCACTGGCTGCCTGTTCACTGCCAGTTGCAATGGGAGGGTTGATTTTGAGCTATAACACCCTATGCAGTTTGGCTCCTACCAATGTCACAGCAGTTGATCAGCTGATTGGCTCTTGCTTAGGGTGTCCTTAGGGTTTCTAGAGTTGAATGGCCGGAGAGCATTTTCAGGGGCAACCTTATGGCTGAAGAATCTACTTCCCCTCACCGCCTTGTCTGAAGGGCCAGGATCAGTTGATCTTCAGGGCACAGTGCAAAGCCCAGCTGTTTGCTCAGGCTCTTAGATGAGAAGCTGATGGTGAAGTATGTTTGTTTGGTGAGGGTTGAGTCTCCATTTAGCGTGGCCTTGGAGAGCTCATGTTGGATTGTGTTTAGAATGCCATGTACGTGCCCCCAGGATGATCGTGGTGCTGTATTTTTAACCATCAAGCCATAAATATGAAATGTTTGGGTTTTTTTCTTTTTCCAACCTCCAGACTTACGGCAAGAGTTAGCTGTCCGAGAAAGGCAACAGGAAGTCACCAGGAAGTCTGCTCCTAGTTCTCCGACTCTAGACTGTGAAAAGATGGATTCTGCTGTCCAGGCATCTCTCTCTTTGCCCGCCACGCCTGTTGGAAAAGGATCAGAGAATAGCTTTCCTTCCCCAAAAGGTATGCCGTGCAGCAGGGGTGGTTGTTTGGGAACACGAAACTGTGCTGACAAGCAGCACTCCCACCAGCTCGGTTCCACTGTGGCACTCTTGGGTAAAGCTAGGAACGTATAGGCACCAAGTACTCTGCAGCAAGTTGTGCCTAAAAACTGCATCTCCTGCAGCCCGCTAGAAATTCTGGGGCAGCTTCAGGTAAATTCAGGAGTAGAGTTTTGAATTAATATGGAAGTGACTCAGCTCTGCCTTTGGGTTTAATTTGATATTGCATTCAACTTTCTTTACCCTGCCTTTGAGTATTCAGTATGCTGCAGATTTTTGCACTGACAATGCAAAAGAGGGCGGGCGAGATTGGGTATCGTGGGGAGACAGTCTGAGATAGTAGGATAAGCAATCACTGCATCTTTCTGCTAAAATGACCACCAGAGAAATAGGTCACAATGCTGATCATTTAAACTAGGTCTCCCAGTGACTGAGATGAGACGCTGCAGGCAGTGCACACCTCTGCGCTCCTCTTCCCATTGCAGATTCTGGGAGACAGCACTGGTTTATGCTCATTTCACGTGTGACAGGCTGTTCACAATGATCAGGGCTAATACCATAATTTAAAAACATAAAAAAGAAGCTGATTCCACAGCACAGCTCTGTGGCAAGGGATGCTCCGCAGCTGGGGAATGCACAAACCCTTGTTATAGGCAGAGTGTGGTGAAAGCAGACAGCTGGTATAAATTAAGCTGGTTATCCCACAGTGTGTGTATTATAGGGGGCTAGCCGCATGGGAGGCCATGCTGGGATGGAATTTTAGATTTCCCCTTTCATGAAGAAGTTAGTTTATTGAATACACTATTTTAAACTTCTGAGAAGCAGCCCATATAATGAAGTGCATTTATGTTTGCAGCTATACCAAATGGGTTTGGTACCAGCCCCCTAACTCCTTCTGCTAGAATATCGGCACTGAACATTGTGGGGGATCTCTTACGGAAAGTCGGGGTAAGTGCCTTGTCCTATAGGACCCACGTTTTTGCTGTGATAGACCCGAGCTTTAGGACTGTTTGCTGCCGGTTGCAGTCGTGTCAGTCGTGCCTAAAAGGGATTGTGGGGCCATGCCTCTGCACAGCCCCGCTTTAGCCTTCGAGGGATCTTTCACATCATGCTCTCGGAGTGCTGCATGTGTGACGGGGGGCCTTCAGTCAGAGAGTCCCAGGTGTAAACAAGGGATTGGGATTCCAAGTACTACATTGGGGTGCTGAGGTTGGCGTTTGGGCAAGAACGTATAGCGTGGGCATCCAACTATGGGACTGGGCACCCTAAACGGATTGCTCACATTTGAATATTGAGCCCACAGGATCACACCAGCTCTCTCTCAAGGGGCTGCAGGTCTCATGCCTAGGCACGGTGCAGATTGACCTTCCCTGGTGTGACGGGCATAGTGTGCATTCCAGCTGTCTGAGCCACTGCCCCTCTCTCCCCAACCCCCTGCAGCTGTTTTAAAAAAACAAAATAACCAGGGAGCCCTTAGATAAAAGAGTGACAAAGGGCAGAGCAGTTTCCGATCACACTCATGTCTCAGAATTGTACGCGGCCTATGTGAGGCTGGTGAACAGGCAATAGAATAAGCCAAGAGAGAGCCAAATATTCCCCATGGTGTACTTGGTAGGGAAGTGAAATGTTTGAGCTGTTAAATGGATTACAACTATAAGTGGAAGAGAAATGCTTTAAACATCTGCTGCTTGGAGCGCCGGGCTCACCAATATAATGAGGACATGGCTGTACTTGCTTTGAGTCATGAAAAACTTGTTCGTATGCTTGTGCCTCAATGCACAGTGTCAAGGTTTCAAGCTACAGCCAGGACACGTTGTGTCTAAGGTTAGAATCTGGCCCTTGGGGCTGATTTTCATCCTTCTCTTTTGCTTAATCTGCTGTGAATAGCATTAGCCACAACCAGGGAAATCATTTTAGCAAAGGTAAAATTAAAAATCCAGTTGTTGCCTGTGAGCTTCTGGCTAGTTAGGGCAGGCAGGAGTAAGAATCAGTGTGGGTTGTAGAGGAGTTTATTTGGAATCAAGGAGCTTTCTGATTATTCTGAGAGGACTGGAGCCCAAGAGTAAGCAGACATCTTTCCCAGCCCACCCTTAGAAACCCAGCCCACCCACTGTGTAAAGTCCAAACTCACCCCTGTCTTTATGAATAGTAAGAAAAAGATTGGCTCAGAACTTCTTGGCTTGGCTTCTTCTAGGGGTTCCTCCTTCGGGACTGCTCAGCCCACACTCCAGATCTCCTCTGTCCCACTGAGAGCCCCTCTCATCTCCCTTACATCTGGGTGGGTAATGAGTCACTTGCCTCAGTGAACCAGCAGAGCCCACCTAACGCTTAAACCTCCAGCACAAGAAGTAGGGTCTCGTCCTGTGCTGAATGCACCCCAAAGTGAGGTTAGCTGGGGCTTTCAGCACCTTACCTCTTCTTAGTATTACCGCTCCCCTGTCTGTTTACTGGCTCTGGTTAAAAACCCAGATTCCCCCAGTAAGACTGGCCTGCTGTGCAGTGCTGGCTGTTGTCTTTGCTTCTAGGTTGTCACAATGTCAATACATCTGTTCATCTGCTCCTGTACTCTTGCCATCTCTGCCTTTGAGCTACATAAGCAGGACTTGAAAATCTGGCCAGACCCGTTAGCCAGAGGCTGATAGGGAAGAGCAGTGGCTGGTGAGAAGCACAGCTTAACTTCCCACACAGACACGCAGCTCCTGGGGAGGGATTGGTGCTGGGATTTCTATCAGGGAGCTGCTCTTGACTCCTGCTTAGGAGAGCCCTCTGTCCCATCAACTGCTGCTTGAACCACACCCGGGCCCACTCAAGCGACAGGGTGAGGTGCATTTTCTGCTGTGGGTGGGTGGGTATCTCCACTCCTTCTGACAACCCTCGTCCTCTCCATTCTGACTTGTCCTCTACAGTGAATAGCTCCAGTATCTGCCTTCACTGTTGCTCTGTTTTCCCAAGCAGTAGCAGCGGAGTGAAATTAATCTGATTCTTGTCAGTTTCACAGCTGCCTACAAGGTTCTGAAGAGCAGTGATGACAGCCAGGGGAGCCTGGTCAGCTGCTTGGGGAAGCTGGGAACAGCATTGGGGCAGGGTGCCGCCTGCAGGTTCAGGAAGATGCTGCTGCAGCAGTTTGCATTTGGAAACCGATTTTCAAGAGCTGAGCATCCAGCCGCTCCTGTTGAGAAGGGGCCCGCTTTATTTAGGTGCCTAAATGGAAGCTGATCTCTTCTGGAAATCTTCCCCCTCAAATGTGGATGCTGAGCACGTTTGAGAACTTGGCCCAGCGTTCCCATTCTGAAGGTTTTCTTTGCAGCCATAACTGCTAAAAGCATTAGCTTTGTTACAATGAAGCTTAGCTTGTACTGAAGTTCATCACACTGGCCCCCGGCTCACTAGTGGCCATTTCAAGTCATGTAGTGGAGAAGAGCTCTTTGTTCTAACAGCTGTACCCTCTATTCCTTCCACAGGCCTTAGAATCCAAATTAGCTGCGTGCAGGAATTTTGCAAAGGACCAGGCTTCACGGAAATCCTACATTTCAGGCAACGTTAGCAGCAGCCTGATGAGCAGCAACGGCACAAAGTTCTCTCCTTCAGGGCATACATCTTTCTTTGACAAAGGGTGAGTTGGGATTGACGGGTTTTTGGCTTAAAAGGAGATGGCTTTCAGGGTCACTTTTTAAACAGACAGATCTTTTCTCCGCTCACTTTTAGCCCAATAGAACATTTGTCTTTATAGATAAACCGTAATGTGGGTTAGACCCTGCGGGAACAGTGGCAGCCAAGGTTACAGTGCTGACCTCTACTAAGCAAGGAGAAAAAACAGCTCTACTGCTTAAACCCTTCTCTTGACTGGTGGAGGTTACTGCTGTTGCTTGTTTCTCCCACTGCCTAGTTTCCTGGCCTGCTGCGTCCCATGGTAATTCCAAGCCCAGGCAGCAAAACAACAATGCTAGTGAGTTGGAATGTGAGTGTAAAAAGAATGTCAAGTGACTAGTGTTGGAATTACCATAGTTACCATGTTGCTCCTTTGGGGGGAATGCGTTCTCTGCAAGCCTGGAGATTCCCCTCAGTCAGATTCCCCTCTGCCTAGTGCAGGCAGCAGACTCCCACCTGGGGTGGGGCACGGCTTGCTTTGATTTCCTCTTCCTAGGGGAAAACAAAAATGTCATTAGCCCCTTCGAGCTAGCTGAGTCTGGGCTCCAGCCATCAAATTGTTGCTGTGTTGTGCATCAGACCCTGGGGCCCAAATCCTTCTATTCCTTGTTCATGCAAAGCTCCCTTTGACCTTCATGCCGTCAGGCCTGAAGTCAGAGCTTCCACTTTGTGACGTCAAGGAGCGAACACTGGAGGAGCACCAGGGAGGTTTTCCCCCACTGTATGTGCCACTGACCCCTGCACTGGGGTGCCAGGCAGAAATAAGAGCAACTGTGCGGCAGAGAGCATTTCTCCTGTGTTTGTAAAGTGCTGTGCATCTGTGATGCACGCTGACAGTGCTGGAATAATCATCATTGGTCACAGTATTAATACTCTCTTCAGTACTACAGTTTTCCATAACCCTATGGCACATGCTCTTTAACGCTAATATTACAGACCAAGGGGTTGGTGTTCCTCTTTAACTTGCAATAGTAAATTCTTCTTCGGGTGTTCTACTGACTGTTAAAATTCTAGAGTGCCACTGTAAACACTGACATTTCAGTCTTTGCAACCTCTGTGCTCAGCTGCAGTGTTGCTATATGGCCGGCAGAGTAGGCCACATCCTGGAAACTACCATGTGAAATCTTTTAGCCAGAACCTGGTTGCAAAAAAATATATATATTTTATATATATATAAAAATATATTTATATATATATAAAAAAAAATTAATTCAATGTTGTGCAAATCAAAGAGCTTTCCACTTGGTTTGCACGTTGCCGGCATATTGCTTAGCAGCACACCACCACAGTGGTACTCACGCTTGCAATTCATAGCCTAGATTCCAGGTGCAAACTCTTAAGAAAGCTGATGAGGAAGGATTATGCTTAAGATCCCAGCATTGCTACATTGCCTTGTGATGTGACAAGTAAGCTGGTTGCCGTGTGGGGAGGGGTGTCACTGTTAATTATCCAGATTGTCATTAAGCACTGCCTAAGTGGGTTGCTTGTCTTCAGTTAGAGGCAGGTTGGCTCTGGGGAAAGTTTAAAAATCCAGCATGTTAATAATGGACACCTAAGGAGGTTAGAAGTATCACAGAGTGAATGTAATTGACAGATGAACGTGCATGCAAGACGGCGGTTTCTACACAGCCCTGACCTCTTCCTCCTCCTCCTTCCCCCTTTCTGTGCCACATATCTCACTTCCCATGAGATTCGTACCCTGGCATCCCACTCTTCACACCTGCTCCCTCCCTCCCCTGTGCTCCTCCCTTGAAATGGGTGTGTGTTGGAAGCTTGGGGCAGCATCTGTGCTCCATCCACATCTCTGCTATTGCTATGTCGATCCTATGCATTTTGTCTACGCATTTAAGCCACAAAGTACTGTGAAATGAATGAGGTCAGCCCTGTTGTGCCTACACACTGCAGCACAAGAATAGCCTCTAGCCACGTCGCTGTGTCCCCCCAGCGGTGTGCAGCACCCGCTAGGGCTTTGTCCATGGCTTGCTGTGGTAGCTAGGCACAAAGGGCTGAGCTGAGGCATGCCCTCTCTTCTCCCCTCTTCTCCTCCTTTCTCTCCAGCCCCTGTACTCTTCTCCCTGCCCCCAACTGTCGTTGGAGCCTGAAACAGCCTCGTGTGCCCGTAGACCCGATCCAATCTGCTGCTGCTGCCTTATGAACAGCCTATTGTTGGGTGGTGGGATTGTGACAGAGGTAACTCAGCCAATCATTATAGTACCGTTTCCTTTGCAAATTGCCGTTCTGTTGGTTACAGTGTTTGACAAGTCCTTCATCTCTCCTTGGCAAGCAGAGCTGTGCAGGCATCTATAGAACGGGGTGGGAGGGACCCTGGGCCTGGCCGGCTCCGAGCTTTAGGAACAATGCAATTAGTGGTATCATGCGGGAGATCCGCAGGAGCAGCTGGGCTTGTGGTCTAAGATCAGGGGAGCTAAGAAGGTTCCTAATGCGTCAAGATTTTAAAAGCTCCAGCAGAGCATTAGCCCACGTGCCGGTGTAAGATTAGTTCCCTGCAGAATGTTGTTCCTTCACAAAGGCAGCGTTCCTGTCCAGACCCCAGGGGTCGCAGAACAGTCTGGGTAACTCCAGCTGAGTGCGTCTCTTTTCTTCCTTTTAATGCTTCTGAACCAGGAAGTACAGCTGGGGATCCTGCTCGTTTGAGAAACCTGGGTTCAGATCCACTTTGGGAAACAATTGACCACAACAAGTGATCAGCTTTGCTATAGAGGCCCGAGAATAGCAGGATTGAGGTGCACTGACAAAATCGTGTGGGCAAAGCTTTGCCCAGTGCCTGTCTGGGGTACACCTGGCATTAACTCGTTGTTAACCCCCACTGCTAAACTCACCGCCTTAGCTGACATATATCCCCAGTTAATCCAAAACAATGGAAAAAACATCTCTTTAGCCATAAACTGGGATTTCAATTGGAAAAGCCTCCCAGCCCAACCTTAACTAGATCACTGCCACTGCTGTCTACAGAGGTACTCTACCCTGGTGGGGATAGTGCATGGGGATGAGAATAGTCTTGCTGTTCATGAACACTCCATAGTCCATCTTTCTCAGAATGTCCCCCAGGAAAAGAGATCCAAGTCTCTGGAGTCTGCTGCGTTCCAGGGAACTCTAATGACAGGTGAGTGGCGTAAGGCACAGATTCCTTGTGTTCAGGTTACTCGGCTGTTTAGTTGAGGGGAACAGGTGGAATTTGGGACATAGGTTGTCATTGGAGTAGATCCGTTAAGCTGTCTCTTGCAGAGTAGGTTAGCAGTGTTTGTTCATGGATGTTTAGCTGAGTTCTGGTTGGGTTTAACTCCGTTGCGTTTCCCACGTTTCTACCCTCCAGGTGCTGTCTGAGAATTTCCCTTGTACTGTTTACATAAACTGTTTCCATTTTCCTCCATCAGGCGTGAAAAGGTCGTATTCCCCACATTGTTCATGGGTAATTGGATTCATTTGGAGTGATGAGCTGCATGCATTGCATGCTTGGAGCTGGAGAATAACCAGTAGTCAGTTCTACTCACTGCACGGGGCTAGCTCCTCTTAGATTTATGATCTAATAGTCCATTAGTGAAACCTTAAGGCCACAGTTTTTGTCTGATCACAATCTCTCTCCCATCATTACATCAGACAAAGTGTCCTGGTATCATGTGACCTTTTTCAGACTCAAGAATGGGAAATTGGGAATTGAATGCAGCTTGTGCTCTCAATACAGTTAGAGATGCATGCCTTTGACTGAACCGCACACACTGGTTTTGCTTTATACTGGCCTGTATTATCTCACTGCAGATAAAACTTCCCGCTCCTCTAGTGTCCTTCATCTGAGGATCACCAAACCCTTTCTCAAATGTCAGCTCATTAAACTTTACACCACCTTGTGAAGCAGATAAGTCTTATCCCTGTTTTATGGATGGGGAAACAAGCACAGAGGTGAAGTGACTTGCCCAAGTCATGAGTAAGTGGCAGAGCCAAGAATAGAATCCTGCCAGCTCCCTGGCTCTGTAACCCTCCCGGGCTCCTTCCTAGGTGTGTATAACCTTGACGGGGTGGAGGGGCTTGTCTTCCCATGACCTGAGTGCTATGCTACCCAGTGGGTCTCCCAAGCCAGGCAGGTCAGACCAGGGGCCAGACAAAGGAGCAATCTGCTGGTCCTCCAGGTTGTGGAGTGGGGGTTGGGGATAAGGTTAACACCCTTTTCCTGTAATAATACAGTTGTGAAGAAAGTCTCAAAGAAGCCCTGAAAACACACAAATGATCACAGGGTTAAAGGGACCTGGTCTCCAGCTGTTGTTGCTAGTCCCTGTTGCCGCTTCCCAATGTCTGCCAGTGTTACGCTGTTCAGCATTTGCTGCACAGCAGACACCGAATCTGCACCTTTTGCACAAATATCTGGAACAAAGTCTTGGCCGTTGGCTAAGCAAAGGGGCTTTACAGCATTACGTGTTCCTTGGTCAGCGAAAGCCACTGAGCAATGGCCGGGGAGTCTCTGATGCTCTTAGGGTTGTTGCAGTTGTAGGCTCTGAGATGGGATCAGGATGTCCTGGGAATAGTGTCTATCCCCAGACAAAGCCGATCACTCTCAGCGGGGCCAGCATGTCTACAGAGACCATCTGGATGTTTATATGGAGGCTTCAGTCAGATTGTCTGTCTGTTTTTGAAGGCTCTTGAGCATCCCCTTGGGAAGGATGTCAGGGAAAATGGTCGATTCCTTTTGATTGAGTCTTAATCTGGCGCAACATGCGGACCCTAAACTGGCTGCATGGATGGACTTGGGGGTTCAGAGGTGGGTCAGGAGCTTGGAGATCTGGGCTCTATTCCTTGCTGGGCCACAGATTCATTTGTGCCCTTGGTCAAGTCACTTAACCTGTATGCCTGTTTGTCCATCTGTAGCATGGAGATGCTGGTCTAGCTCACAAGGGTTGTGAGGATTAATTTGCTATATTTGTAAAGCACTGAGAGATCGATTCCCCCAAATTAAGGTGCTGTGTAAATGTAAAATATTGCTTAAAATGCAGATTAACCAGTGAGGAAATACATGATAGGATAGGAGAGAAGTTGCCAAATAAAAGGAAGAAATTAATAGCCTAAGATCCTGAATCCGTCCCTGTTACCTCCGTCTGTCCGAGATCACTAAGGCCTAGCTTCCCAAAAGGGACTAGGGATTTTGGGTACCTGACAGGAGCCTGACTTTCAGCCACTGCCCTCGGACAGTACATCTGCACAGCAAAGCTCCCAACCTGGGTAGACAGATTTGTGCTGGCAGAGTCTGCATGGGTGTGCTAGAAATAGCAGTGTGGTGCTAAGGCTTGGGCTGGTCACCTGAGCTCAGACCCAGGGGGATGGGTGGCCACCCCGAGCCTCTGCTGGGGCTGCAACTTCCCCACCGTGATTTTTAGTGTACTGGTGCGAGCCCCGCCAACACAAGTGTGTCCAGCCAGGCTGGATGGTCACTCTCAGCTACAGCATTGGCATCCCCTGAAACTCAGGCTCCTGTGATGTCTTCCATGGGGCCCTCGGGGAAGAACTAGAAATGCAGCGGGACTCCTGGAAGGTTTCGGTGGACAGCACTTGCTCGCATGTGTCCTGCGCTGAGTAGCTTGAGGACTCACTGAATGCAAACTGCTCTGGGAGCATCTGAGAAGCTAGACTGAAAAGAAGGACCTAAAGGGCAAATGTGAGACCCGATGGGTGTCTTGTCAGTAAGAGAGGATGGATTGGAGGGGTCAGGCACAGTATGCAAGCACTGGTCTGCTCACTTTCACTGGTGGTATTACAAATGTTTGTGATCAGCACAATATTTTAACTTAAAACGAACACGAAGGGGGAGTGTGTTCAAGACCGTACAGATGGATGTGGTCTCGGTGCTCTGAGCTTAAACACCAACTTCTGGTATCTTCACAGTGGTTGCTAGTTTTTGGAGCCGTTCTTTGTGGCAGTCTTGTATTCCGTCAGCTCTGTGTGAATCAGAGCAACAGCGTTAGGTTTATTTCTATAACGAGATCAAGCTAGGGCAAGCAGGGTCTGAACAATGCCATGAGAACCAGTTCCTTGCTAATCCTTGGAGAGCTGCTCTGTATATCTTGCCATACAAATATTTTAGTTATCAAAGCTTCTAAAACCTGGAAGAGCTCCTAAACAAGAGCTGGAGTTTTTGCCTCTTAAGCGGAAAGCAGAGTTTGTATGTACAGGACCCACCTTTGGTGTAATGTAAAGACTAGTTGTCCATCTTGCTCAGTATAGTATATTGGTGCCTTATCAGATACTTATCGTTCATATGCCACCCTTGCTTCTAAGCTAGCCAGTTAATCAGTTTTGCATTTGTTAACCAATGTCAAGATTGTGTATAAAGATACAGGCATTCTTTCTCAAGTCTCGCCAATGCCTTGGCATAGAGCAATCCATGGAGACTGTCTGATTCAGTTTTTACAGATTCAGAAAGAGACCAGGCACAAAGAAGAACAGAAGGCAAAGGACTAGATTCCCAGGCTCCAGAGTGCAGCTGATGAGTGTGTAGAAAGGCAAATAAAGACTTGGCAGGTTTCCATATCCAGTACAGAGTTATCAATAAACACCTGTCAATCCAGCTGGGCTCGACGTCGTCATCTTTTGCAGAACTCCCAGAAAGGTGTCCCAGTAGATGTCAGATCTTTGAAGGTGGGGCTTGTGCAATTGTCCAGAGACACCTTGGCCAGCAGGCCGGGAAGGTGGGACGTCAGGTTTCCACAGCAATGTTTGAGTTCACCTGTCCTCATGCAGAATGAGCTTTTGGGCGCTAGTTCATGTTCCTAGAAAACAATGACGTCCCTGTGTAGCGTGGACGTGCCTGCCAGCCCAGCAGGCCCAGATACAACTAATAAAACACAGTAGCAAAGGAAGGGCAGCTGGGGCACCCCCAAAATGTATGTCTTGGGAGCTGCCGCCTGCCAGGCGAGTTTGGTAAGGGTGTCTGTCTCTCACACTCCACCCCACTGTGCCTGCCACTTGCTGCACTGTCTTGAAATGCATTTGTCCCATCCCAGCCTTCCTCTATACCCTGCTCCGAGATGTGATGGCCAAGCCAGCTCGGTCCCATTGTCTCCAGGAGTAAACTACTACTCAGCCTTCACTCAGTGCTCAAAAGATTTGCGGGGTCTTGAGCTGAATAATGTTTTTAGCGTGCCTAGAAAAACACAGGAATTGCCAGAGCAGCTCAGAGCCAGGGTCCATCCCTGTGCCCTGCCTCTGACAGTGGCCAGGCAGATGCTCCGTAGGAATATGTATGCACCCTGCAGTAGAAGGTGGGGGATAATCTGCCCCCCACATTAGGTCTCCTCCTAATCCCACAGAGAGTCTGACACCCTGACGCATGAGGTTTAATGGCTCTTCTAAAGATGCTAGTACTGCACCATGGTTTAACGGGTCCAGGTGTTCACTAGGGTAAGGGAGCCAACCTATGGTACGAGCCGGACCCCTCCCGAAGCACCTTTTCCCAGCTAGAGGCCATCGCCAATAGCCATGGCCGTGTCGCCCTGACTCGTAGGGCGGGCCGAGGAGCTCCTGCCCCCACTCTCTTGTTCTAGTCTCTGCAGGGGCTGGACAGGTAGTGCCAAACCTCTCCGTGTAACAGGGCATTAGCAGGGAGTTGCAGACATTCATGGACTTGGGAGCTGAAGCCCATCAGATTTCCTCGAGGTGTCGCCTCCCACCCTCACTTCCGGGAAGGGCAGAGGGGGAGTTAGGGTCACAGGAAGACCCAGCACGGCCTGCTGCCTCTCGATGTGGCTGCTGGCAGAGCTAACGGAGTCAGATACTCTCCTGATGTGGATAAGACTCACCCCCAGGTGTTGTAGCTCCCGCCCGGAAGCCGCCTTCCCCCTTAATGTCCTGCAAAGCCAGGGACGGCTTGGCTCAGTTCTGGCACCAGTGATTCGTTTGGGCTCTGCCACATCAACCGCTCATCTGCCTAGGACGATGTGCTGTCAGGGGGCTTCTGGGCCTTGCTCAGCTACAGTGGGGAGCTCGCCGAAGGTCCCCGAGGAAATGGCAGGACAGTACAGGGCACCAGTGGATAAGAACCAAGCAGTATTAAAAGGGGGCAGCAAGTTGCTGGGGAAGGTCTGCTATGGAAAGGGCCCTGAGTGCTGGTGAGAGCTGAATTCTCCCATGCTGGCAGCCATCCGCGTGCTGACCATAACGCACTGCAGCAGTAATTCACTGGACGAAGCCAAATTGGAGAAGTTTGCATTTCCCAAGCCTGCAGAGCTTTGTCGCTCAGCCCTTCCGCCTGGCACAGATCGAGGGGGACTCTGATGTTTCACCTCCTTCACATGGCAGCATTTTCCCCAGAGGACTGCATCCTGGCTGCTAGATGGCAGACTGACTCCAGAGCATCTTCCCACGCAGCGAGAGCTAGCCATTCTGGGGAGCGTTGCGTGGCTGCAGTTACGGGCATGGCGTAACTGGCCATCCATAATGAATGTGCCTCACGAGATTCAAGTGCCTGTGTGTGAGACAAGGACGGAGGCAGCATGGTTGAGTGGTTGGAGCAGAAGACTGGGAGTGAAGAGAGCTGAGCCCTAACTGCTGCTGACTCGCTATGTGACCTTGGACAAGTCACTTTCCATCTGGAACCCAGCCGGGTTTCTTGTGTGGAGCGTTACCCGCTGGTTTTGTTCCCATGCTCTGCGTCGTCTTTCATTGCTAACCCATCCCCTGGCTTTTAGTGTGGTGTTGGGGTTGCTGTTGACCTGACAGGATTGTAAGAGTCCCTTTGTACGCCAGTCTTGGCTGGACACTGAATAACCCTGGCTCTAAGTTGAAAGGTGAGCAGTTAATCTTCCCAGCCTGGGATTTTCACAGTGCTCCAACCAGCAATTTGCTGGCTCTTAGAAAAACTCAGTCCCGCTACTGTGATTTCCAAAGCGGGCAGAGCTGTTAGCACCTCAGTAGGAGTCTCAGGGCAGTTCGGTTGAACCCAGGATCATAACATTTGCCAACTCAGTTCAGAGTATTGGTTGTGGCCAATCTCTGTAGTGCGGTAGGTGAAGATACCTCTTAGATGAACCACCCCAGAATGAGAACACCCTGCGAGCCTTGAAGAGGAGCTGGTTGATCTGAGCAGGGGATGTTGGAAATGCTTTGATCCTTGGCGTTTCTCCAGCAGAAGATGATGATTCATCGTTCCCGGTGATGATCCTCGGCCGTTTATTGTAGCCAAAATTCAGCTATTTTTACTTCAGTCAGGAGAGAGCAAAGCCCTCATGTTTTAAGGCACTTTGTCCCTCCCCTCCTGCCCTAACTCAGCAAGTTGCAGGAACTGCTTCCTGTCCAGCGGCAGTTCGGAATCAAGTTGGTTTTATGGCCCTGCAAATTGGGACATGCTGTGAAGATGTAATTCTGCCCCTAAGACCCCATCAGTGGGGGATCGTGTGTCATTCAGCCATGTTGTGTATTAACTCTTCTGAAATTCCATTATGGTAACACTTGGAATGTAAAGCTCAAAGATCAGGAAATTAAAACGCAGATTTTCATGATAACATTACCCCTGGCTGCACTGCACATCTTGCATATTTCATGTTACATCCCGGTGTATGTTAATGTAAATACCAATCCACTTAAACAGCAGCCTGGGGACCGAAAACATCTGCCATCCCCATTGGAGCAGGGTGTATATGGCGAGGAAAACTTTTTGACTTTGACTTTTGAGTATTTAAATTGGTAAATTGATTTCCCTGGAAGTTTTTTTTTAACCAAGAGAGACGATCACAGCTGTTCTGTTTGCAAACACCTCCAGTAAGAGCTGGTTAAAGGTCGGTGGAGTTTCCGGCTCTGGCAGTGTACCCAGGAACATCCCCGGCTCATTCCAGCACCACTCAGAAAGTTGTTAGAGCCTCTACAGGGTCATAAAGAATCTTTCTGTGCTGATACCTGTGCACGGAGACACTTGTGTACGTTGTGGGTTTTCCAGACAGACGACAGCTATGATACTGACTTGGCGTCACAGCTGGCAAACAGTGTAACGCCCAAAGGAGTAACGACTCCGTGACTCTGTTTTAGTTCTGCAAAGAACGATGGGGCCTTTTCCTCAGCGAGTGTGAACGCCGTCAGTGCTAAAGAGCAGCCATTCTTGAGCTGGGGGGGAGCTGCAGGAAACCAGCTGCTATAATGGTATTATCCGCTACAGTGACATCAACCAATGGTGTCTGTTACAGAGACTTGACTCAGCCCCTGGAGCAGACAACCACCCCGTCAATAGAACTCTCCAAATTCTTCCCTCCCCCGGTCGCTATGCAGTGGGTCCTCGATGGCCCCTTTCAGGAAGCTGCCAAGGCTAAGGAAAGCTGGATGAGGAACCCATTGCCACTGAATCCCCAGGATCCTCAGTAGAACCAGAACTTTCAGACACTGGGTGTTGGCCTGTCATGTAGCCCTGCCCTGGGGAGCTCTGAAACTCTGCAAGATGGTCCAGCAGTCAGTGCTCTAGCCTGGCACCAGCTTCAGCGCCACCATGGGCCTGGTCTACACTAGGAAGTCAGGTCAGTATAACTGCAGCGCTCAGGGGTGTGAACAATCAGACCCTTGAGTGACACAGTTAACTCCACCTGGCCCTGGTGTAGACAGCACGAGGTCAACGGGAATTCTCCTGCCTCTCGGGGAGGCGGAGTACCTGGGCCGACCAGCGATCCCCCTCCGGGTGGCATAGGCAACATCTTCAGCTGCAGTGTTTTCAGTGTAGACAAACCCCCAGCCTTTCTGTGTGACCTTGGCAAGTCATTTAGACTCCATTCCCCCCTCTGTACAGTGGGCGTAGTAACGCTGCCCAGTCTCCCCTGGGGGCGGGGGGTGTGGGGATGAGACCAGTAAAGATTGCCAGGTGCGCAGATACTACAGTGCTGCTAGAAATAGCTTAGCTGGAGTGAGATGTTGCCATGTGCGCCCCAAGGAAAGATTTGCCTCTCTTTCCGGAGGATGTGTAAACAGAACCTGGAGCTCCATGTAGAACCTCAGTCCAGCGCCATAAATTGATGAAGATCCAAACTAGGAGAGAACTGGCAGAGCCTGGTCAAATAAAAGCCACGCCAGGGCACGTGTGGAAAGTGCCAGCCTGGAGCAGCTCCCACTGTAAACCTCTGTGGTTGTTTCCTGACACACCAGAGAAAAGCTTCTCCCCACTTCCCCGGCTGATGTCGGCTTTGCAGAGGGAGCCCCTCCAGCTTCTTAGAGCTCACAAGCAAATGACTGCCGGGTGGTGTTAGATGGCGCCTTTGGGCTTGTCTGCACACACACTGACTGCGCAGCAAGCCGGGCTGGGCCTCTACCCTGCGCTAGCAGGTCATGCACAACGTGGACCCTGCTGCTGCACACTCCCAGGTCCCCGTCATGCTTGGTCTACCCCGCTTTGAACCGGGCTGGGAATGCACACTAAGCGGGAGCACAGTCCACTGGGACAGTTAGTGCGTGGCAGGCGGTGCAGGGTAATCTACACCCTGGCTTGTCATGAATTAAATGTTTATGCAGACAAGTCGTTTTACATCCTGCCCTGTCTCCATAGCAGAGAGCGCCGGATGGGAAATCTATGGACCAAGACCTAAGGGGCCAGAGCCCCCACCAAGAAAAATTTGCTCTTTATAGCAGGCAGTCGCAAAAATATGACGCCTTTTTAATAACACGTACCGGCTGCTGCCTTAACTAACCCATCAGGCTTTTTGTGTGTGTGTGTGCGCGCACTGCTCCCCATTACTGGATGGAATCAGACGCGCTCTGCTGTGTCTCATATACCCTGTATTGCTGACAGCTGAAAAAGATTCTCCTTTGGAGCCAGGGAGCTCTAAGTTCTATCCCCTCTGCTGTGTGCAGTTTGGGGTGGCCATGGCAGGCAACACAGTGACCACCACTGTATGCAGTTCTTGGGGCAGCACATTTGTTACAGGGATCCTTGAAATATAAATGCTGCTTAGAAAATACCCAGCTGTTTCCCTGGGAAATAGTCTGGAAGCAAGAGCTAAACCAAGGGGCAGCTCTGCCTACAGGCTTTAGCTGTCCCGGCCTGCTGGCTCCAGTGAGCCCATGGGGAGGTGTGATGCTTGAGCTGCTTGGTTCAGATTGTATCTGATGTACAGATCCCTCGGTTGTGAGGCCGTGGCCCAGTGAGCGTGTCCAGTAGCTGGGTAACGTTTGAGTGCCTGGCGCTGGGAGCCTGTTAACAATGGGATGGTGCATGCTCCCAGTGCCTGGCACTATGGCCCTGCGTCTCCCCAGTGGGCAGGGACAGTTTCTCTCACAGTGGGATGTAAAAACCCTGGGCAGGAGGAGCTCAGCTCTCTGGAGGCTGATCCTGACTCTCTGCTCAGGGCTCCCATTCAGCACAGGACTTGCACATGTGCATAACTTGAGTCGTCCCATTGATGCCTGGAGCTCAGGACCATGTGCTGCGGCCTGTGCTGAAGGGAGGCCTGAGTGACAGGCGGATGGCTTGCAGAACAACACCCACCCTCCCGCCTTAGCTGGCTAGCTCCCAGGGCTGGCACGTAGCCTTTTGTTGTTGCGGCCCTTAGCATGTCTAGGAAAGCCGCTGGAAGGAGTCGGGCTCCCACCTTCCAGCTGCCGCGCGGGGTGGGGATGCAGGTACATTGGCCACAGTGTATTGCTGTATTCCTCATTTACTAGCCTCTCTTGTCTTCTCGCTCTTTAGGACAGTAAACGGCTTTGACCAAGGCCCACCTCCGGGCATAGGATCCTCCAGACCCTCATCAGCGCCAGGCATGCTTCCTCTGAGTGTATGAACAGCCAGGAGGACTTTGAACCAACCCTTTTCTCAAACAGGAGCCCCCCAAGAAAAGAACTGCTTCTGAGTCCTTCCTATTAGCACCCCCTGCTGGACCTCAGCCTGCGTTGCGGTGTGGAGCAGCGTTGGAGCCGGCCCGCTGCCTGGAGGAGTCCCAGCACACGCACAATCCTTCACTCAATGTCAATACAGTTTATTTTCTCCTATTGCTGTAGTGGACGTTCTCTAACATGGTCACACTCTGTTGTGGGTCACACCAGCTGATACGTGTGTTCTGTCTCACGGGATGCAGGAGTCTCACTAGCCAACAACTGATCCTCAGCCCTTCACATTGTACCTTTCTTAACTTAGGTTGGATAGGATGCAAACGTTGGCTGAATCTGTATTTACAGCCCCTCTTCCCCTAGCAGCCTGGCACTTAAGCACACGCAGCCCCACAGTTTCGGTATGGAGGGAACCATTTTTGAGGGATGCCAGGTACGGTTTAGATGTGTTAATGCTATTGGACAAATGCCCTGGGAAGGAGACACCTGGCCTCAAATGACTTTAACTCTCCTTGAACATTAGTGAAATGTTCATGCATCTAAAGAGTCTTGCTTTTGCTACTGTGAGACACCACTAATTGTGTTGGCAATGCTGCCAATGCAATAGGCCCCCTAAAAATGTGTGAGCATTTAGCCAGTGTTCAGATCTGTGTAATATAGAACGACTTGACTTTACAGTGCCACCAATGGGCTTCTGTGACAGTTTTGGGCCACTCTGTACCTTGTGGGTCTGCAAAGCGATGTATTTGTGCGATTCGCTGTCTCTCTCTGTGCCTCAAAGTTGTTGGATTTTAAAAAGGACACGCAAACCAGCCAGTGGTTTGGTCCATGGGTTTAAAAATCTCCCTCTCCAGTCTAGACCATCCCACCTCATTTGGCTTTGTGGATTTCATTTGTAAGAGCCAACTGCTTTATTTACAAATGCCAAGTAAAACCATTTGCCCAAATGGAAGGGAAGGGGTGGAGGAGAATCACCACTTAATGTTAGGGGTTTGTACGTCCCTTTTTCCTGTGCATCCTTCGCTGCATTTGACTGTTTACATTTGTTTTATTGTATATAGGTTTGTAAACATAATATCTTTGCCTAAGATATTTGTACATAACTTGGGCTTGGTAGCTTTATTTATTCAGAATCTATATGGCATGTTTAAATAGGACAGTGTATCATAAGACAGTGGCGATAAAGATCATGTGGTTTAAAGAAACAAAAAGCGAACTTCCAAAAAATAAAGCTCTTTTAACGTGGAACCAGTGGATTTTGCAGAAAAGAAGGTGGAGGCTGTTTTGTGGGTGATTTCGGGGTGGGCAGGTTCCTCACGGAGACGCCCACTGCGGGAAATGAAGATGGACAAGCTGGGCTGCCATTTCAGGTGGGGTTTTGTTCATGCCACAACAAACCGGATTCATGCACTCTTAGAGATGCCTCTCGCCACAATCGTATGTGAAGTGTCTTTTCAGCAGTGTCTGAGCGACCCGCTGGGAGTCCTACCCTTGCTGCCCTGGGCCCTCCTTGGGGCTTTGCTGGGTTAGGAATGGACAGGGAACCCCAGGCCGGACTGGCTGCTTAACAGAGGTGGCCTGCTCTGACTGGGGGCGGTGACTGAGCTCAGTGCTGGACTCTCGTGCTAGGAAGGTGCCCAGGACCAGTGATCTCTTGGATGAGGGGCACTTACGTGTGTGGTATGAGGTAGAGCGGGCTTAGCTAAACGATGGGCTTGGGCCTTTAGCAGATCTGGGCCTCTGCTCAGTTTCCCATTGCTCTAGCTGCAGCAAGCTGAGCTCCCTCTGCTCACACAGAGCAGTCACATCTAGGAGCGGAGAGCAAGCTGCTGCTCTTGGCTCCCCATGGGGGGGTGGAAGCAGTGCAGGGAAGTGGAGCTGCTCCTTCTGGGGGGGAGCAGAGCGTCATTCACTCTCCCTGTGACGCTAAACGGCCAGGAATCTGCAACAGCCCTGCTGGGGTGTGTGAGTGGCCAGGTGCTGCTACTGCAACTGATCATCGGCCTCTGAAGTGACCAGGTGACACAAATCCAGCCCCTGGGACCCCAGGCTCTCAGCGCTGAGCAGAGACAGGGCTGGGCAGCTCTGTGCTGAGTGACGTGAGGGGGTTCATTGGACTGCACAGTGCTCTGTAGCAGTCTGCAGTGGGGGGATGCCCCTCCCCCTGACAGCCTGCAGGGAGGAGTCTTGCCCTGGGGCCCAGCTTCACTTAAAGCTGCTGCACTGTTTTTGCTGCTAAAAGCAGAGTGGAAGCTAGCCAGCAGGCATCTGTACTTAGCCTTTGTGCTCAGCGCACTTCCCAAAGCCGTGCCCCTGATCTCAGTGCTGGGGGAGCCATTTCTGAGTGTGCCTGGCTTTGCCTGCAGCGATTATGGCTGGGCACACAGTCCCTGGCCCCACCAGTCCTAGTCTCTCTCCCCAAGCAGTGTAGGTTGTTGCCTTTGTAGCTGCTACTTCACGGCAGCCAGGTAGAACTGGCCTGGCAGACAGACAGATGCACGCCCAGCCCAGCTCCGGTGGATGCATCAGGCAGGACAAGGCCTAGCCCAGGGAGAGGGTGATTTTCACCCTGCTGCCAGTTTCCAGCTTCCAGTGGGGCTTTGCTCTGCCAGGCAGCATGCAGCAGCCCTTGCTCCAAGGGCCCAGCTCCTGCCACCTCGCCATGGAGCCAGACCTGATGCCTTCCACCCTGCGCAGCCAGGCCCTGGCTGAAGCACACAGCATTTCCTGCTGGTGGGGTTTGCTGAGGAAACCTGGGAAAGAGCCTCACTGTGAGCTGGATGTGTGAGAGTTGGACACAGGGCCACTGTCTCCCCCAGCACCCTGCTCTGGGCCCCAGCCTTTGGTCCTTGTGGTGGGAGGGGCTGCTCTGTGCCCCCACAGAGCCTTTGGCCTCAGCCTGCCTGGACTTTACCTGGCCCAGAAGGGGGGATGCCCACACAGCTCAGTGCTCTGGCAGGAGAGAGGCTATTACCCCTTAGCTGACTGTAGGGCAGGCTGTTCTCCCAGCGCAGGCCCAGGGGCTGTGCAAACACACCTCTGCACTGTGCTCGCCATGGCAACCCTAGCAGGCCAGCTCCAGTGGGCCCCCTGCCATTAGAGCAATGGTTTGTTCAGTGCATGGGGGCTTTCCCACCAGCAGGTTAATTATGGCACCAAACCCTGACCTGGGCGGTTTCCTTCACAGCAGGGCAGGGCCACAAGGGATTGACACCAGGACCGGCAGCACTAGCAGCTACTTCTCCCATCCCTTGCAGTAACACTAGGCGTTGTCCTCCAAGTACACACAGACCCCAGGTTAGCCTCACTCTAGAGTCTGGGATTTTGGAAAGGACCAGTTTGAGTCGGTACCAGAGATTCTACAGCTCCCCCTTGCTGCTCCTGGGACACTCTGAGAAGAACACAACAGGTGATAGATTTGCTGTTCCACGCTGGGCTTTATCATGTGCCCAGCAGCTCTGCTGCCCTCTTCTGGCATGTTTTAGTTGTTGCAGGTCCTGGAGTAGCTTTCTACCAGCTGAAGGACACTAGAAAGCCCTTGGCATAGGAAATGCCAGACTGCCTCAGCTCCATATCCTGGCTCTGACAACAGCCAGCACCAGCTGCTTTAGAGAAAGATACAAGGACCCTGCCCCAAGCGAGCTATGTACCTGGAAGTTGTGCTCACCTGTGCATGCTGCCATACACAAATCAAGTGAGCCCTGAAGATTAACTGTCACCTGCAGATAGTCCCTCTGAGGTGTGGATTTTAATACCCACCACTGAGCCCCACATCCTGCCACAGGGAATGCTTCATTTCCCAGGAGCCAGGCAGGATCAGGGGGTTCCCATGCTGACAAGTGGAGTAGAGCTGCAAGCAGCACCCCTGTTCTCTCCCAGTGTAAGTGTTTATAGGCTCAGAGCAGGAGAGAGAGGGAGGGAACCTGAGCTCCTGTTGTAAGAGTTCAGTTCCAGCTCACTGCCTCACATCCTTGAGTGGGCTGGCCCAGGCTAAGTGCTGCTGTTCTGTATTGAGTGCACAGTGCAGGGTGAAGCTGAGGCAGCAGCTCTCTAGGCACACTGGGCCACGCTTGTGAGGTGCAGGGTGCCCCTGGCTCTGCTAGGGGTTAAGAACCTAATGCCTGGGAGATGCTGAGCCCCTTAGTCCACAGCCTTGGGCCTGATAAGGTGATAACTTTATTCCACACCTGTTTTACTCTGGTTTATGCCATTCCCACCCCACTGCTGGACATGTGGGATCTGGGTGGGGAAAGGATAGCACTGCTCTTTGATCGAAGTATTATCAGTGACTGGAAGAAAAGGTTGTTGAGAAAGCTTGTCCATGACCAAGATCAGGGTGGTGCAAGCAACCAAGATGCAGTTTAACATGGCCAAGATCGAGTTTTGATAAATTGAACAAGGCTCAGTGACCACCATGAGAACTGACAGGTTAGGAAAAACATGCCTTAGATTGAGCTGCTGGAGTCTCTCACTATGTTCGGTTAATGGGTGATTTGATCAGTCAGCCAGTACCTACTGTGGAGGGTTCATCAGTTTAACAGACAAGGTATAACAAAGATCCAATGTCTGGAAGTTGAAGTTAGACAAATTCAGACTAGACATAAGCTGCACTATTAGTTAAATAGGGATGATGATTTACCATTGGGATAGCTCACCAAAGCTTGTGGTGGATTCTCCATCACTGGTGATGTTTCAATCATATTTTAGAAAAACAAACATTCAATCACAGCTATTGGACTTGAAGCAGGAATTAATTGTGGGAAGTCCTATGGCCTGTGTTATGCAGGTCAGTCTAGATAATCACAATGGTCCCTTCTGGCCTCATGAGGCATGAATCCCCTCCAGACAGAATGACCCCACTTGCTGTATTCAAACTCCAGCTTGTGCAACAGGCAGCATGCCATGTTTGGAGTAAGGAAGACCTACAAAATCACCACACCAGAGCTCTATCGTAGCCGTTATCTCCCCAGACAACTCCGGATCCAATTCAGAGTCCATGGCTGGCTAGCGAGGTCTCTGAGCACGGGAATCAGTGCTCCGCTCAGTTTTTGGTCCACACATCACCTTTAAATCAGCAGGCTCATCAGTCTTTGGCAGTTGCAGCGTGGAGCCAAACGTTCTCTACATTAAGAGCAATTTTGTTCTCCACCTCTTGCTGTGCTAGTAACTTGTACTTATGAATCACTGTGTATACTGGCCAGGTCCTCAACTGCTAATGAAAACGTTATACAGGCCACATCCCATCTGGTTCCCTGCAGGAACAGGAAAGGTTTTGAATTAAAGCCACCCACCTGCACTGTGGTTAGGGAACAGGGCTTTGATACATAACAGACACTTCTTTAAAGCCCATGTGCTGAAACATTACAAGCCAGTCCTTTCAAAGGCTAATTTGCATCTAGTGATAAGTCATGGGCCAGCTGCACAAGTTTGGGGGGGGGGGGGGTGGGGGGGAAATGGAGCAGGGAGATAAGAGACCCTGAGCTGTGTCTTCCCTGTATGAATTAGTATGTTGATGGCCATTATCATTGAGGACTTCAGTTTATCTACAAAGGGTTTGTATAGGAACATTTATTTCCAAATGACATCAGCTGAAGTCAATAGGAGAATCCAAGGTCTATTTTGGGTAGACTAAGCAGATCAACCACACTTCCATCCAGTAGGGTAAAGGCGAACTCTTCCTTCAGAAGCCCTCCTCCAAAGCTTAGCTCATCTCCTCCCTGATAAAGTATGCAACCAACAGTTCAGGACTCCAGTGGGAATTGCCAATGGATATTAACATGGAGTTCTTACACTGGAAATCTGAACTTCACCATCCAGAAAGACCTCAGCTTCAGTTAAAGGCCAGAATGGAGACAAATCACTACAAGAAGTGCACGGATGGTCATTTATAAAACAGATTCAGGTGGCTGCAGAATACCATGCATCTCCCCACTTGTGTATTTCTATTAAGTCCAATGATTGGGCATGCAATGAAAAGAACCTGCTAAAACTGTACTGGTAACCATGTCAAAAGCACAGAGCACCAGACAGGCCCTTTATATACTCTATACAAATCAAAACAGACTAGCTAACAGTAAGAAGGGAAACAGCAGCCACCAAAGTCATATTCTTGTTTATTAGGTCTATGTAGGCCTCAGGTGCTAACTTTTCTTGTAAGTAAATGGAGCAGGCATCAGTATCTATAATGAATAAATTTATTGTCTTACAAAAATCATCGTCTAGAAATATGGGTATACAAGAAAACAAGATATCTGCAGTCAGATGCCTGGTGGTCAACAGCCAGTTCAATTAAAAAATATCCAAACGCACAACAAAACCTTTGTAACAGATGTTAAAGCTTTTAACCCAAAGGAAAATCATGTTTTCAAGCACATTGCAGAGGGATGAAATTTCATAGTTAACACTGATTCATTATCACTGAATATCAATACCACCACTTTGTGCTTCATATCATGTACCTCTCTAGTCAGTCAAAAATTAATACAGTAAATCATTGTTATATAGGCAAATTATATATGTAACATTGTCTTAGTACTGTAGTGTCTAAGGCACTTTCTGTAATGTCGGTTTTTCAGCTATTTAAACAAAAAGAATGTAACTACTTGGTGTAACACTGTTCAAAATAATAACCAAAAGAAAGAATTCACATCCACTGGCGTGTCAACTCTCAGGCAGGCAATATCCATCTTTTAACCTCTAAACTACAGAGACTCCAAACAAGCCAAAAACATAAGTACAGTACAGATGGTCCTGCTGATTTAGGCTCAACAGCTGGTAAGTGAGCCAGCTCTGTGTTACACAAGGCTGGCTCGGGTATTTCTTAAACCTGCATCTCATGGCTGTGAAACTCCCTCATGTCAAGAGGAGCAGCAGCTATTCAGCTCCATGTTCTGAAGACTAATCAGCCAGCAGTTAAGAAGTAAATTCCCATCCTGAGCCTCTGTTCCATGTTTATTTTTTCCATGTTACTGGTGTTCATATTTTACTAGCCTTACTATGTACAGATGCCTTCGGACTGATATAGCAGGTCTGTACAGATGCGAGGTATTGTCCAAATGAAGAACGGTGATACTATTCAATTTACCTGTAGTGCACAAGCACTAATTGATGAAGCAGATGCCAAGAACACTTCAAAATGATATGGCAGGTTAAAAATGGATACTATTCATTCAACCCTAGATTTCCCTCTGAACACTTCCAAGGCCTTTTCACAGTTTACTTGCTGATTGTGTGTTGCTCACAATAATTAGGAGAAAAAGAAGAGATACGGGAGCAGTTTGGTCTTCACAGTGCGCCAACAGATGTATTACAGCTGAGGGCCATGTGAGCACAAAAGAAATGGAAGGGTGTTATCTGTACAACAAAGCATGCATAGTAATAACAATGGGTCTGCCCCAACCAACTACCGCTTGGGAATGAAGTTTCTGAATTGATAAAAAAGTTGTATCTTTCACATGATGCTTTATAAAATGGCTTTACAAGGAATATCTGGAAAAGAGATGCACTGAACAGAGACAGTTTACTATATATAAAAAAGCAGTTGTACCTATATTGAAGCAGGGTACAGTATGGTGAGGCTACAGAGCCTTAAGACATAGTTGACCTGTGATAAGTAACCTTGTAGCATGCCAATATTACATAAGGCAGATTCACGGCCACAAGGCAGTTTGCTGGTCAGGTAAGTCCTTTGCATTCCACTATGTGTAAAAGGTCTCTGCATGCTAATGGTGTGACACGGCTCTACTCGGTTTGGGCGGGCTGCGTTTCATTGATGTCACTGCCTTTGCTTTCTGCATCGTCATCAGAAAGTTCCAGAGAAGCACCTTCAATATGCAGCTGGCGTCTACCAGATCGACTTGAAGGGAAGGTGATCGGGCCACCCCTCCTAGAAAAAAAAACACCAAATGATTGCTGAATGCAGGCCTGTGCTCACTGTCTAGCCTGTGGAGTGAATGGGTCACCTGGAAAGCCACCAAGAGGTATAGGGTGGAACCCAGAAGTCCCACCAAGTCATCCATCCTTCTAGTCACTAAATGTCTGGGCATCCTACACTAAGGAGGGTCCTGAAACCTTCACTGGGGCCAGTAGTTATGCCTTCCAAAGACACTTTGTAACAAAGGTGTTTATTTCAATGCAGACCACCTTCCCAAATGTCATGTAAGCCAGAAGCAGGGCAAGGGATGGAGTTTAGTACATTTGTGGCCCCAGATACAGGAACATTAACAGCAGCAGGAAATGGGCTCAGTGCTACAGTACATTAATAGTGAGAAACACTGACTACTAGCTGATGTTTGATTTGTGGACAACTAATGCTGTAGAGCCCTGCAACCCGACCGGAGCCGGATGGGATCCAAAGTGTCAGGCTTGGGTCGGGTCAGAAAAGGTTGGCTCTCCTCCCCTGCCCACGGGGTTGGCGCCGCAGTGGCTGTGCACCTCACGCTAGCTGGCCATCACTACCTCATGGCACTGCAGCACACACACAGCCCAGCAGAGGGTGGTGGGTGGCAAGGCATGCAGCCACCAATGCAGTGAGGCCAACCCCACGGGCAGGAGGGGGGCAGCGCTGATTCGGGGGGGAGAGGGGGAAGAAAAGAGGGGAAGGTTTAAAAATGAGGCCCGAGCAGATCTCAAAGACGCTGTACGTTATAACGAGATCTGAGCTCCTGCACTCCAGCATGACAAGCAACTCCTTTCGTCTGCACTGCCACGGTCTTACAGCTGGCCAGTTCAGCTGCTCTTTGCCTCTCGCACGCTCTGCTCTGTGCCTAGCTCACTCAGTTCCCCTCCCCCTGTATTTCAGACCACACATCTGTCTTGGTGTGCCAGAGAGGGTATCCATTCCCAGAGAGGGTACTGAGCTGGATTCCAGCCAGGACAAAACCATTTATTTCTGCCATCTGTCACTTACATCAACAAGGAGCTGAGCCCCCTCACTGACCCTTACAGCATTTCCACAGAGGTTGGAATCAATCATTCGGACTAAAACCAACCCACCTGTCAGAGCTAGAGCCTGGAAGGTTTGGAGCTGACCGAGTACAAGGATCTTCATGAGGATTTACTGATATTTCCCAGCGTAGACCCTGGTACTCCAGATTCCAGTTTGAAGTTCCTGTGACATTACTGGCTCTGCTATGGCACTTCCAGACTGCTTCTAACAGACCCTGGCATCATGGAAGCCTCCCACCATGAGAGCGAGTTCCTGTAGCTACTTCAAAGCTTCACTGGGGTTTGTGAAGACCTAGGTAAGATGCTACCTGTGCTCAGAGCTCCTTCCAGGGCCCAGGCCTGCAGACCGACTGCTTACCTCAGCCTGTTTTTCAGAGTGCTGACTTCCCGGCTAAGGCCCTCATTGGCCTCCGTGGCATCATCTAATTCACGCTGAAGTTTACGACGGGAGGCATTCACACGTGTCGCTTCCTCTTCAGCTTCCTCCAGCTGGCGTTTGAGCTGCTTCATCCTGGCATTAGCCTTCTCCATCTAGGAGAGAGAGCCAGGTTGTCAGCACGAAGCTCGACTAAGCAGAGAGCTGAGCAGCTGCAGCGGAGTGAAGTTTTGGGGTAAGGCAGAAAGGAAAGAGCTGAATTCTCATCTTTCACATTCAGCCTCGCTGGGGATTTTGATCAGGATGGGACAGAACAGGTCCACGTGTCAAAGTGGGACTCTATCCTAGCCAGATGTCTCCTGAGTGAGTGAAGCTCCTCAAATGCATCTTGTGGAGCCCAGAGTTTAAGTGACCAGACTATCATGCTATGCAAATCTCCAACTGAAGAGCTGCAATTCATACTTAGAGAGACACCAGCTGTGTCCTACCTAGCAATGGGGTCTGCAGGATGTAAAGGAGAGGCATGGAGCCCACGGTGGGAGATCATCCACACCTGCCAGGTGCACAGTTCCCTCCGCCTCCAGTCTTGGCAGACCCACAGTGCTGTACTGATTGCAGTTTGGGAGCCTGCTGGGGTTGCTGATGCCCAGTCCCCCAGCTCGAGTAGGTGGGAGCACCAGGCTACACCATGGTGCCCATGCACAGAGGCTCCACCCGCCAGCAGCTTGCCTGTAGCTGCTGCTGGTGAGGTGTTTGGATGGGAGTCAGGGCCACTGTGAAGGCCCCTCAGGTGGCTGGGGAGACCACAGAAAACACCGTCTGGGGGGATGGAGCAAGGAGAAAGAAGGCCCGCGAGTTCCCAGCAGAAGCAGACAGCATAAAAGCTGTGCAGCTGGAGACAGGAAGTACGGAACTACCCAGCAGCTCCACCTGGATTTGCGGAGGGCTGCTGTGAGAACTTCGACCTTGGGCTATATTCTCATTGGGACTCATTGTTATCAGCAAGCATCTGAACAGGGTTTGTTTTATGTCTGGTGTGGGGCTTTTGCAGCAGGAATTTCCGGGGAGTATTCTATCCTCCAGGTCGATTGCGGAGCAGCAGTTGTATCTGAGGCTCTTCCCAGAGCATGTCTGCAGGAGTTTGGGTTTGGAGCCTGGCTGTGCACCTCTGCTTACCTGTTCTTTGTACTGGTCTGCATGCCGACGCTCATCTTCCACCTGCATGAAGACTTCTTTCAGTTTCTTCTCTGTACGACGTACCAGCTTGTTAGCAGCTGCTCTTTCCCTAAGAAAGCAGAGCAACGTTAACCTCAGGATTAATCAGCCTGGGAATTTTACACATTGGTTCACCTTTGGCAGCGTTCTCTTTCCAGAGCACAACTATAACACATGTGGAGTTTGGTGTTAGCACGTCCAGATTTGAGTCACACTCTGGAGCACAAATAGGTTTGATTTCTAAGTACCTTTCTAAAATGTTATCTTGTAATTGTGTTGGTTGTAACTGAAGGATCTAACCTGTCAGCACGGGACCAGAGCGGGCTTGGCTGTCCCAGGTTAAAACTAGGGGTGCTTGTTCACTGTGGTGGGGCTCAGTTGCAGTGCTTTAACGAGGGCATCTGCTAACCATCTGCAGAAGAGAGATGGTTTATGGTCCTCCCCCACAGCTAAAGTACAATAGTGGATGGAGGGAAACGGACTGAAGATTTAGAGAGGATGGTCTTATCACAGGGAGAAATTATGGTACTAAAAGAGAATGCTGATTTTTTCCCTGGAGCCAGGCTGCCTTGTCCTTGGGCAGGACATTAAAAGCCATCCTTAACTCAGAAAAATAGCCACAATACCAAAAATAATGAGATTTTAATGGACTGTCCATTGAACACACTTCCTAATTCAGGTTGAGAGAGGGTTGTGGGGGTGAGTGCTATCAAACTGCCGAGGTCTGTGTCACTGGCTGTGCAAGGTGCTTATACGGCTGCACCACACTGTGGGATCCACTGTATTACCACAAACATCACAAGGAGGCTCCACACACAGCTAGGCTGGGGAAAGAACCAGTTCAGCAGTTTCCTCTGTACAGTGAATTGACCTTGAAACCCAAATAAGGTGAACACAATGTAAAGCCTCAATCTTTTTATGCTGTTCAGTCCAAGAGTGTCCCTTTAGCAACTGAGTTCTAGCTGGGGCTGAGATGGGAACATTTAGTACCTATGAGAAGTCCTGCTAGGGCCATGGAAGTTTCAAATAACCAGTGTTGCCTGTATTTACTTGGAACACCAAACCACCATCTCTTACTTTGCTTCCTGCTCAAGCTGTTCCTCTAGCTGCCCAATCTTAGCTTCCAGAGCAGAAATGGTTGCCTTGAATTTAGACTTCACAGATCCCTCCAGCTCCTGCAGCTTGGCTTTCAGTTCTTTGTTTTGTCTCTCCAGCTGCTGGCGTGCGTTTTCACTCTTCTGGGCAGCACTCCGTTCTCCTGCCAGCTCCGAATTGAGCGTATCAACCTTTGGGAGGGCAAGAGCAGCCAGTCATCTGGCAACATTCAAAGCCTTCATTCATCTTTTATATGGTACACTTAAGGGAGATAAAAGTGCCCAAAGCAGCATATGCCAAAGGTACTTCACCTGCAATGTGGTCTTCCTAAACCGGTCATTGAGGAGTTCCATATTGCTCTGTTCCTCTTCCAGTTCTTCCTCCAGCTGTGCAATACGGGCTTCCAGACGGCGCTTCTCATCCAGCAAAGCTGATCTGGAGGGTGAAAGAAAGTGTGTGGGACGTTACATGGTCCAACCAGGTAACACAGTAATTACCTCCACTTGCTTTTAAGAACTCAGCAAACTCTCTCCCGATGCTGCAGTGCCTATGCTAATCATTCCCCTCAATCAGGGGAACAGTGAACCAAGAGGTCAGTGTGGGGCATGCAAGTGCATTAGTAGAAGACACAGTCATTGCTGCTTGTAAACAGCCTTGGACAGGATGATAGTCCGTTTGATGACTCACTTTCCAGAAGCACTGTTTGCAATCTCATCAGCCAGCTCATCCCTCTCTTGCTCAGCATGGCGACGAGCTCTTTCGGAGGCAGCAAGATCCTGCAAGGGGTGACGAGAAGATTCATTTGCTTATTTAATACACAGACTAAAATAGCACTGGTGATTTCAGAGCTCTGCAAACATTCATTCAGCTCCCCAATACCACTAGGAGAAGTGCTAGTATGTGACTTCCACATAGTGTCACAGTCAGCAAAAGAGCCAGGAACAGAACGCAGGAAGCCAGGCTCCCTCCCTTGTTCCAACCACTGGCTCACACTCCCAGTCTGTCGCTAATGGCTTCTTCACGACTGCAGTGGATTTACTACCCTTAACCCTAAATGGAAAATATACTGTAGTATTTTAGATTGGTCTTTAATTATGTCAGTTACCTTCCAGCTCTCTTAATACATCGATATCTTGAATTGATTTTATTATTATTCATACTGCATTACTGGTTTCTCTTCATGGAAAGTCTTAATTTTTGAAGCTCGTGAAAAATAAACACCCCCTAAACAGTCATTTACAAAGCTACAGAAGAGTCTTTGTTTGCCAGATGTTACAATAAGCATACGCAACCATGACAAAACAAACTAAAAGGCACAAGCTTCTCAGGTTCTCTGTGGCCCACAACTTAGTAGTTAGCACAACCAGTGTCAGGAAAACTTCAAATATATTCTACAATGCTTCATTAGTATATTTTCTGTATCCAGATTATGAGGCATTAAAAGATTCCTGTGCATTTACTGATCTAATTCTCTATTAGTAATACTGATGTTCTGCATTTCAAGAACTTTCCATCAAAGAAATGTCTGAGCACTTTGAAATCAATACAGCCTCATGTCCCCTCAGGGGGTAGGAAAGTTATACATGTGGGGAAACTGAGCATGGAAAGATTAAATGACAGCCAAGGTCACACAGGCTGCTCACAGCAGAGCTGAAAGAGAACCCCGATCTCCTGGTTCCCAATCCAGTGTTCTAATCACCAGACAGGTGTACAGAACACTAACATACATGCCACTCACAAAGGCAACTCAGAACTAAATCATACCTCTTGGAGCTGGAGTATTTCTGCTTCCAGGCCTTTCAACTTCTTTTCGTTCTCCTTGGACTGAGCAAAGATCTCATCTCTGGATGCACGGGCCTCTTCCAGCTCCCGCTGATAATCTTTCATCTGAGCCTGGAATTTAAGAGAAGGAAAAACCATCATCTGTTAGAGGACAAGTGCAGGGATTTGCTATAATCCCTTTGGGAGGTCAGCATTTAGTAAATGAGAGTACACACACAAAAGGGGCCTAGTCCTACTTACTGTTTGAGATCACTATTCATTGTGAACCCTAAAACACATGCATTTTTGGTCTCGTACTCCTCCACTGAATTCTATCCAACTTCCCATGTTTATTTTTAATAAAGAGACAGGGCTACAGAAAAAAAACACCTGCTTAAATTTTAATAAGAATTGGCAGGAATCTTATTGAGATCTCATGTTTTTAAGTGGCTTGGGGAGAAAAAAGGTTTGATTTACCTAAATTGATTGAAAAATGTTGTAATGAACATTGTAATAGGAAATGTTCTCAGGTCTGTAGATGCACAAAAAGATCCATTCATCTGAATGTGTGACGTTAAGTACACACTTTAAAACTATATTTTGCTAAATTTAATGTTCTGAACATTACAACTACTGATCAGATTTTCCGCAAACTTGGCTTGACTGTGGACATCATTAGACCCCAAAAAAATCAACTCAAACTTCAATTTCCTTTAAGAAAAATGGCACTAAGTTGTTTTAAAGTGATGGATGCAAGCCAAAATCTGCAAGCCATGGGACCGCTTAGTTTATACATACCTAAAAGAATACACAGCAGTACACGTTAGGGTATGGAACCGCACATTTGGCCTGCCCTACTAAAAACTAGTCCAACTTTGATGCTGTCATGTACCTAGTTTTTTGTGTGATATAAAGAGATGTCAAACTTTACACCGTTGGGGGGTTCTGAAATTAGGAATCTAATCCTTAAACACTCAGGTAAAAAAAATTGTGTCTCACTGCAAAACCTAAGGTTGAACTTCATGCTGCCTCTGTATACTGGAACCATGCACAAAATGCTCAGAGATTAGGAGTCAATAGCTATATTACAAATAAAAATACATTAAAGAATATTAAGGTTGCGAATCAATCACTCACAATTACCAGAATTGAGACTGTCCATCCAGTCTCAGTTCCCTTCCCAGTTCTTCATCTGATCTGTCTTCCCCACAGCCTCCAAGCACCCCTGCGCCCATATTCCCTGCTCTGACTAGCTCCCTATCCTAGTCTCTTTGTTCAGTGTGTTTCCCCACCAACCTAGCTCTCTGCCCAGCCAGTCCCAGGTTTCCCCTCCATCCCCACACCCCGGCTCTTTGTCAGAGCCATTTCCCCTTTCCCCTCCAACCACTGGATCCCAGTCCCCCGCCCCTGACCCAGCTCCCAGTATCTTCTCCCACCCAGTCTGACAATGGTCCCCTCTGCATTTGGTTCAGGCAGCTTCTTCCTCTACACTGCCTGGGTGCAGCAGTGGGGCACTGAGAGCACAGGAGAGACAGGCTACTTGCTCTCAGTTCCGGAGCCTGGACCTGGACCCAGATCCAGACCAAAGCAGCCAGGAACTGCAATTACAGAGGAAGTCCTGTTTATGCCCCTACTGCCCAAGACTGGAGCATGTTCAGTGTGGACAGAATCTTCAGGGAATTTAGCTGCAATGCTCCAGCTAATCTCTACTGAGAATGTGAGAACTGTGATGTTTCAAAGGTTTATCACTTGGCCAAATTTAGGCAGATTTTCACAGGGATGAGAAAGGCACATCCCTGACAAAAAGGTCATTTCTACCCTCCCTCTTCCAAATTTCAAACCCTGTTCCAAAGCATGGAGGGCACTAGAGCGTCTCAAAGAAAAGGTCACCAGAATTATTATTTAAAAAAAAAAAAAAAAAAAAAAAAAAAACACACAACAACCCACCATGGGCAAAGCTATGCATCTTCTCCTAGTCTCATTTTTGGAAATGGCTGAACAGTTTCAGCCAAAACTTTCCAAAAATGGTTCAGCTTGAGACAGACACCCAGCCTGGAAAATTTCAGGCCAAACAGTTAGTTTGTCAAAGTGACAAGCAACTCAAAACAGGACAGTATAATGAGAAGTGCTGGGCAACCTTAATAGGCAGTGTTACGAGCCCCACCTAGCACATTTGAAGACACATTTTCAAGTCACTGCTCAGCTATTAGATTAGTTATTTTGACCTGGTTGTTTTAGGAGGTCTGTGGGGGTGGGGTGGGGGGAGGAGGAGGGGATATTTAACTGAGTCCTTTACACAAAATACTGAAATAAGGCACTTTTAACCATCTCATTGACATACACACTGATGAACTGAAATTACAGACACTGGTGCAATATGCTGCAGGAAGCAGCCATCCAGGGACAAGAGTGAAGCTTGAGAATAGGGAGTTGTTCTCACCCTCAGACTGCAAGGAAACTTGACCAAAAGCAGCACTCTAAAGCAAGAGAGACTCCAAATTCATTCATGGACTGGCTTCACACACCTGCAGTTTGCGCAGCTGTTTGATTGCTTCATCTCGAGCCTTATTTGCAGCTTCTATCTGAGCTTCAAGGTCTTTGAGATCCATCTCCATTTTTTTCTTGGAAGCCACAGCAAGAGCCTTCTGTTTGCGCTCATCCTCCAGTTCCGTTTCAAGCTCCCGCACCTGTGAAGTGATAGTTTGAGAGGCTCTGTTACAGAAATGGATGAAATGGGAAAACTCAAGGAGATCTCAGAATGAATCTAAAAGGATAAGAACCAAGAAAGGCCTTGATAACACAAGAGTGACTGAGAAAAGCTCAGCTCTTGATCATTAGCCGGTTGACAGTACTTCAAAAGGTAAGTTTGAGGGAGAAAACCCGTACACAACTTATGGAAAACTTGACAGCTTGTGATCTCTGCAGAAGTTTTTGCAACAAGAAGCAAAGCAAGATCTCAAAGCAAACGCGACCTCCAGGGAATTTCTGAAGTACTTCTGAAAATTCATATGCTAAACATCCTATGGACTAAAACAGTTCTGCCCATTCAACTGCTCATAGACTCATAGACTTTAAGGTCAGAAGGGACCATTATGATCATCTGGTCTGACCCCCTGCATGCTGCAGGCCACAAAACCGTCCCTACCCTTCCCTTGACTCTGCTGATGAAGTCTCCAAATGATCAACTTTCTGATCAGTGTTTCTGTCTACCTTCTTTGTTCCAGTGCAGAAGCTAATATTTCAGCTTATTAAACAGCTTTTACACAAAACAATAGAATAACCTGAACATTTTTAATACAGAATTATAATTAAATGGTTACTTCAGGCACATCTATGTCACCAACACATACAGTAAGACATTGTATCTCAACCATAATTCTTCAAAGCAAAAATGAAGAGCAATTTAAGTAGTATCACATATCTGAGCAACCAGCCAATAGTAAGCCAAAACAGATTAACAAGTTATGCAATAATGATAAAATTGAACCAGAAAAACTTGGTTGTTACAGAGAGGATAGTGAAAGGAAACACACAAAACTGACTTTGTTGTATAATGAATCGAATTTACTATTTTGTATTAGACTGTCAAGAGCTCTTTTCCAGTGGTGATACAGCAATTTGCACGATTACAGCAGAATGAGGTAGGGAGCCTTAAAAAATTACCTTCTCTGTCCATTGTTTATAACATTCCCATAGAAGCTGGAATCAGGCCAGTGTTTCCAACTCACAATTTTATCAAGAGTTTGGGGATATTTGATGCTTTTCTTTAAGACCCAGCTCCTTGAGTCATATGATTATGTGACTGCTTTAATTTTAAAGAGAAAAAAGCCCTCACTGTTCTGGAAAAAAGCTTGAGAATGAAATCAAAAGCCTGTTACATTAGAAGACAAATATGAATCTAAAAACGTCTTTAAAAAATCTCATGATTTTTAAGCCATCTCTTAATGTTTTGGGGCCTGACATAATAGTTCAATGTTAGGGGTTGGCAATCCTGTGATCCCTTTTCCAATTTCATTAAGGGAATAGTTTGTTTTGCTAATTATCTAGCACTTATCTAAACTATGTACCATATCTGTCAGCAGGAATGGATCCATCTCTGAAAATCCAAACACTGCATCGCATATTTTACTTGGCATAAATCCAGGTAGCAACTGCTGCTACAGAACGGTAGCAGGAGCACGTGCATTGCACATATTTTAGTAAGATCACACCAAAAACTGCATTTTTGTACGTGACTTGTTAGTAGTTTTGGATTTATAAAGACATTTCCAGTCTTTTCCATTTTAAAAGGTAGATAAAATGGAAAGAACAGCCAAGTAGAAAGTGTCCCCTTAAGAAATTCAAATCAAACACGCTACATTACATGTACTGGAGGTTTTGTGCTAATCTGTCATGCAGAATGTGTAAAGATCAGTGTTTAAGAGCTCCGTAGGGCTGGAATGTCACACAAACCTTGAGGGACATCCCAACTTTTGGATAATAAGTAATCAATTAACCATGTTCTTTGTTTGCTACAGTTGCTCTCAAAAGCGTGTTTAGTAGGGGATACCTGTTTAACCAGCATCCGCTTCTTCTCTTCATTCTGTTCATCTCTGGCCTGAAGGTCTCTCTCAAACTGGGCCTTCATAGCTTGCATGTTCACTTCCAGGCGAAGCTTGGCATCTTCTGTCGCCTGAAGCTCATCTTCCAGTTCTTCTAGCTGGGTCCTCATCTCTTCAACCTGCTGCTCTAAGGTTCGCTTGGACTTTTCCAGTTCATGGACCTAAAACACAAGCATGAAGCAGACACCATCTTTTTGTTATTCTGACAATAGTAATGGTATGACTGCAAAATAGAGGATTATAGGAGAACAATCAATAAGATATTGAGTCCTTCGTTAGCACTCATTTAAACTAAAACTCATTCCTAAATCTGTATTGAGAACAACCCAGACCAGCAGATGAAGTTTTAACTGTCTGATAAATAGAAGGAAACTAGCAGCTGCGTAGTCAGCGATTCAGAGTATCCCAAAGAAAACAGAGCTAGTAAGGTAACAAGTTTTTAATCTAGCATAAAGATAACATTCAATCATTTGATCGGTCTCTCCTACTTACCACGTTTGTGAATGTTGCAGAAATGCCCGGCATTGGTGAATACCGATTAGCTTCCAGAGTATTAAATTCTTTAGGTATTTTAAGGTACAGCTCTTAAATATCAAGGTTTCAGACTTGCAAGTTTTACTATCTAGTATTCGTTTCTTTGTACAAATAGGCTTTACTATTTTATCCCCTTCATGCAATGCAGCACCTGAGAGGTGGAAAAATACTTACATTTTTGCCCACATCATCTTTGGAGCTCATTAAGTCCTCCATCTCTGCACGCAACTGCTTATTCTGCCTCTCAAATTCTTCTTTACCCTCCAGGGCTTCTTCCAAAGCTCGCGCCAGAGACAGTGCCTTGGTCTCCTTCTCTCTAGCCTCTGCCTCTGCCCGGTCCCGCTCCTCTGCATAGCGAGCAGAAATGTTCTTTTCTTCCGCCAGCATCTGAAACCATCAATACAAGTTTCAAATATAAATCTACAAGAAAATCGGTCAGAAGGACACTCACTGAAGTTTCAATGAACAGGTTAACCCTCTCAGGTTACATGGTACCTTATTATTCTGTCTACAGTGTCAACTCTTGGTGAAGGGACATGAGATAGTCCCTATTTTATCACCCAAAACATAGCAGTCTGAACATAAAGGGAGCTTCTATCCATGCTCTAGGAACTGGCTCAGAGCCTCAGTTTTATATTCCTCCTTCAGTCTTCATGACTTTAACTGTCTTGGGGGATTCTGATGGATTTTTTGAGAAAGGACAAGTCAAACTCTAGCATGGCTATAAGCTCCTACTTAAAAGACATTTCACTTTTTCACAGACTTATCTGACCAGAATGGAAAGCACCAAGATAGGTGCTTGGCTCACTGAAGCTATTACAAAAGTTGTCCCCTGTGAAAAGCTGACATTGCAACAGCCAACTGAGTCCAAACAAAATATTGTGTTTCTATTTAGAGGTCTCCCTTAAAAAGTCTTGGAGTAGTTAACACATGACTGAGGCTATACACACTACCATTTCTTTGCCCTGGTCTACACAGAATTAGGTCGACGCAAGACAGCTTACGTCAACTTAAGTACAAGTGCTCCTGGGGAGGACGCTCACTGCCAAAACAAGGAGCAAAGTGTAGACACACACAAGCGATGTAATAATTGCAGCGACTGTTTACTGATGCAACTTAGTTCAACATAATTCTGTAAAGCAGATGTGGCCTTAATGTTGAAAGCAGAAGTGAGATGACCGGAATTAGAGTACCTGATCAAACTTCTTCTGTTTTTTCTCCAAGTTGGAGACAATTTGGCGCTGATGATCCAGGTCCACTATCAAGTCATCCAGCTCCTGCTGCAGGCGATTCTTGGTCTTTTCTAGTTTATCATAAGCCATTGCCTTCTCCTCTAGACGTTGGCTCAAAGCCTCCATATCCTTCAGCAATTTCTTCTTATTTTCCTCCAAACCTTCAATAGTTCCCATGTCGTCATCTACCTTCTTCTTGGCATCAACCAGCTAAAGTTTTACAGAATACAATAAAGTGGTTTCTTATAACTTCTTAATGTTCACAACTATTAACAGGATAGAATAAAAATGCAGTTACACCTCCACGATGCAAAGAAAGTAACCTATATTACACTGGGGGAAACCCACAAGAACAAAAACAGCTATTACTGATTAAGCAAGGTACAAACAAAATGATGATTCAACAATGTATTAAAAAGGTATGAAGTCTTATATGCTATGACAGTTAAATCTGCCCAAACTAACTCAAGTACTGAAATCTTACTGTTATTACAAAATGTTTACACTTCAGTGGAGAAAGATCAGTGAAAAATTATTCGACAACTCAGCCTAATTTTTGTCCCAATTGAGAATGAAATATTGCCTGGCAGAAGTTGTAATACATTTCACAGTCATCACACTGAATTTGTGGGCCACACTAATGTCCTACCGCTTCCAATAGCTTCATACCTGCGATTGCAGGGCGAGCATCTGTTTCTCCAAGTTCTTCCTGGCCTCCTCCTCCTCTTCCTGCTGCTCCTGTAGGTTGTTCTTCTCTTCCTCCAGCTGCCTAATCCTACTGCTCAAGTTCAATTTCTGGCGGGTTTCCTCCTGAAGAAGCTCCTGTTGGCATAAAAATAATTAATCTTGAATTTCACCCTTCGCTGATAGTATTTAAATCTTTTAAATCTGGCCTTAAGCTGAGCTGCCCTCCAATATTGTTTTTAACAAGTCCTTTGTTTCGGGTGGTGGAAGGGGGGAGGGGCAAGGGGGATGCTTGAAAGAAAATAGTATTTTAAAGTCAGCTTTATTTTCCTGAATATACTGTTTGATCTGAAGATATTCAATACCCCTCTAATTTGCTAATATCAGGTCTATCACTCACATCTCCAAGAAGTTTAATTAAAATCTAGTTTCATGGCCAAAAGGTCATCTTAAATTGGTATGGCTTAATACATAGTGGTATGCAGAACTAAGCCATCTTTCAAACAGAAAAAAAAATTACATGAGATAAAAGGAGAATTGTTTTAAAATTGCAAGATCTGGTTATGCTGCTTAGCTGGCATTACCCAACACCTGCTAGAATAGATCATTACATCTATAATAAATTTTCATCAGAACCCACTGCTTTCCTTGTGGGGGGAGGTTTATTTGTGTCGTGCTCTTACACTTCTATACTTCTCTTCCTATTAAAAAAAACCACTTGTCTGAACAGCAAAACTGACTAAAGACTGGGACCTGAAAGGACAAGAACCATGAGAAGTGGAGAAATCGCTTGGTTGAGCAGGGTGAGAATCAACTCCACTAAGTGATAAAAACACTTACATGCTCCACAGACAACGTTTAAGACCTTAACAGCCTAGTGAAGCCACCTGCCCTTGGACACATCACAACCTTATCTTCACAAGCTCCATGGTGAGGCCAGTAAGTGGCTGGGTTAGAAAAGTTTCCTGAGGTCAGATGGCCTTAACGAAGACATGGCCCTATTGGGTCAGACCATCAGTCTCTCTAGTCCTGCATCGATCAGTGGCAAGTCCCAAGACATTTCAGAGGAAGGTGCAAGGAACTCCACAGTAGAGAATTCTAGAACAGTGTACCCATAGAGACAGGGTATTCCTAATACCCATTAAATAGTGAAGTCTATTATATGGGGTTAAAAATGCAACTCTGTATGTTCTCATTTATGTAAATGCTCACTTTTAGTTTAAATCTTACTTAAGCTAATCTGCCATGATGGTGCCCCCTTATCTTGTTAAGTCCTTCTGAATTTCCTCGGTCGTTTCTGGTCTTAGCTAACAAATTGTGTCATTGGCAAATTCAGTCACCTCATTTCTGACCTTTTCCAGATCACTCAGTCAAATTTCATATTAAGGTTTTACTGCAATTATAATTGACCATTTCTGTTTTCTGTCTCAACCTGTTCGTAATCTAGGACAACACTTCACATCTTGTCTTCAAGGCACATGACTTACTTTCCTCGTCAGTTTTTCCATGAGGGATTTTTGACAAAAGGTTTTTTGAAAGTTCAAGTTCTAAAGAGGTTTTTCTTAATCGTTTATTTTGGAGAGATGTTCAGAATTCTAGAAGAGCAGCACAATTCTCCATTACAGAGGCCATGCTGTTGTCTCTTGAGTTAATGGAATTATGACAATTTTCACCTGCTGAGGATTTGCACCAATAGTATGTCTATCTGTGGGACAAGAGTAACGGGAGAAAAGACTAGGGAGGCAGGAAAGAAGGCAACAAAATCCTGTGATTTCAGCATGTTTCAAAGTTTTGTTACATTCCACAAATTTAAGTTTCAAAATTGTCAGGGACTGACTATGCCCCTCCCTCACCCAATTCACCTCAAAATTTCAAGTCTAACTGCAATCATTTAAATGCTAATGTTTTTATATATATTTTCCCTGTTTTCCTTTATTCAAGGGGAAATTAAATGCACACAAACTCTTTATTGACAATGGCTGTAAAGAATGTATAAAACCTTTCATGGTTTATTTGTATATTAGCCCAAAACAAACAGTAGGGCTAGGTAATTTTAAGATCTCAAGTTATTGGGGGGGGAGGGAGAAGAGGAGGAGAAAGACACTCTCCTTTATGCCTTACAGGTGCCACAAGGGCCTGGTTTACATGAACATTTTACGTACTGGCTTAGTAAAGTTTATGGAATCATCCTTGGTAGAACATAAGAAACACTAAGTGAACCTTACTGAGAGGGCAAAGTCTAGTAATTAGCAACTCTAGTCTGCCATGAAAAGTCAGTTTTTTTTCCAGAGATTCAAAGGCCAGAAGAACAGGAGTACTTGTGGCACCTTAACAACTAACAAATTTATTTCAGCATAAGCTTTCGTGGGCTACAGCTCACTTCTTCAGATGCATAGAGTGAAACACACAGACAGAAGAGATTTATACATACAGAGAACATGGAAAGGTGGAAGTATGCAGAAGGGATCTCTGATCATCTAGTCTGAGCGCCTGCATAACACAGGCCACTGACTTTCCAAAAATAATTCCTTTTGAACTGGAGAATTCCCTTTGAACTAGAGCTCCCAATGCAGCTGAACAGTCAGCAAAACAGTACATATTTCAGTGCACAGTGGCTCATCTGAGCAAGTGCAGTGATTACTTGCGTAGACCAAAGATTTCTGGCCCACAGGGAAAGTTATTGATGGGAGGGAAACGAAGGGAGTGTGATATCCGAGCCATACCCAATTCAAAAAGCTAAGCAAGTGTGGATACTTAGATTCCTCACAAAGCCTTCTAGAGGGGGCTCTGAGTGTTGCTGGAAGAGGAGACTGAGACCCTGAGTTTTCAGTTCCACAGCTGAACGTTTCTATTGATGAACACAAGTTCAGCGTTAAAAACTGGGTTCTTACTGAAAACTGAACACACACCTGTGTATCTTGAAGTTGAGACTCCAGACCTGCCGCATCTTTGGCAAACTTTATGCCCTTCTTCTCTGCTTCCTCCAGGAGGCTTGAGACATTGTCCAGCTCATTCTGCAAAGCAAGCAATCTAAAGGTAACACCAAGCAGCTGGTCTGCTGTAGCAGCTGTACCCTGCTGAGAGCTGTGGGTGCAAAAAGACCACAACACTCAAAATATACCAAGCATGAAAGCGAAGGCAATGAGAGCTCCAGGTACAAAGATGCCCCCAGGTAATAATTTTAACTAAGTTTTACATTTTTAAGTTGAATGTCAATTATGACTTTATAAAATAAATCTCTTTCAAATGCATGCTTACCTCCACTGCTGTTGAGAGAACAATCCCATAACCACTTTTGTATTCACATTTTACTTTTGGTAATATTGCAATTAGTATTTTAAATGGTATTTCCATTACAGGGCTGCCTTATGGGATCTATCACTGTCCATGGATTCCCAAGTGACAGCAGGGTCCAGAGGCTGCAACCTCTCCAGGCAGATCCCTGGAAACTGTCAACGCTTGTTATTTCCAGGATGTGCTACTATAATGCACCCTCTATGGGGCTACTCAAGGACTGCTTGGGAGTTTCAGATAGCATGAAATGGAGCCACTCACCTTTGAGAAAGTTTAGGTTGTTTTACCTAATAAGAGACCCTGCATTGTACTGGTTCTGAAACAATTACAAATACAATTCAGGGCACTAGGTTTTGTATATAGAGCTGTAAATTGCTTGGAAGCTTCTCTCTCAAAGATCATCTCTTTCCTTTGCCCTATTTGATAGTTGTGATGAGCCAGACTTGAAAACCTGGTAACTGCGTACTCTCACTACAGACACTTCTGCTTTGGACTTCACTCTTTCGCTGTTCAGTAGAGACCAAGGCTGGGGCCTTTAAGATACAGCGCAAAACAACTATTTAATGGAGCTTTTTGCAAATTTAAATCAACAGCTTAATCTATGTTTACAATCACTGTGCAAGAGATAGCAAGTGTGAGATTTATTGGCCAGCTGCTAATGATATTGTTAATTTTATAACCAACCCCAGATAGCAACAATATGAATAAAAAAAAGTTCAGACCTGTAATTAACTGAATAAAGATAAAGTTTTATATTAGTAAAATGTTCCATATTTTTAATATTTAGGAAGTGCCTCACAATTTTTAAAAATGTCTTGGAATGTTTGCCCAGTTTTTACATAAACTTCTCTTGTACTGTGCAGAAAAGCTTTACATATTTTTCATCTATTTCCATTTTACAGAAGTCAGAGTTTTATTAGGAGAAATTCCAAATCTGGATTAAAAAAAAAAAAGAACAGTTTCAAAGTTTTGTAGACTATACTGTGACTAAGCAGAATCATTTCAAGAGTCTATTTGTAGATTCAGGTTTCACACTGACCATATACCAAGCACATACAGCTCAGTCACTGCAAGGTATGTTTTTGCAGAGTCCTTTGATTTTAGCAGGTGATGCAAGACTAAAATGCAATGGGGTGTTTTGAAAATTTCCTCTATGTTTTCCAATTAAGAGGTTAGGATTTTGTGATTGTAAGAACATGCCAGAGAAGAGACCAATTTCAATCTTACCTGCAGTTTGTTCGCCTTTTCTGCCAGCTCTGCCCTAATCCGCTCTCCTTCTGACACTTTGGCATGTAGTTCCTGTACCTGAGCATCCAGCTTCTTCCTCTTGTGCTCAGACTCTGCTTTGACCTGCTGCAATACCTTCACCTCACAGGCTAGCTCCTTGTTGTCAGTCTCCAGGCCTTGCTTGTTCTTTTCAAGATTTGCTTTGAACTAGGAAAGCACAAAATACAAGTGCATCACTAATTATAGCACTTCACATTATTCTCCATCAGGCACTTTCCTACAAAATATTTGACCTCAAAACACATTTTTAAATTCACAAGTGGCAACTGAGCCCAATGTGAGTGTTAGCTGTACATAGAGAAATGGCAGCACAGGACCCTTGGGTAAGACTGCAGGTATTTTCCCATCCTTTATATTTGCTTATCCAAAAAGAGTTTTAAATTAACAAAGTGTTTAAGTCTTACATAAGTATATTAAGCATTAAAGTTGTTCAGGTGGATAAACTACATTTCCACCAGCATTACTTAATGCTGTAGTTCCCACTCGCAAGTATTTTGCCTTTCCAAAGAGAAATTGCTGCAGTATTCCCTATGTTTAACATAGACAAAAATACAGTAATGTTAATTATTTGCAAAGGCATTAGTGAATTATGATGACTGTAGTTAAACAGACTTCAGCATACTACACTTGGCAGCGTTTGGAATAATTTCACTTTTGAACAAGTATCAGAGGGGTAGCCGTGTTAGTCTGAATCTGTAAAAAGCAACAGAGGGTCCCTGTGGCACCTTCTGTTAGTCTCAAAGGTGCCACAGGACCCTCTGTTACTTTTGAACAAGATACTGTAGCTGCTACTAGAAGACATTGTTATGCAAATGTAATTAACAAGAGTGACAGGTTTCAGAGTAACAGCCGTGTTAGTCTGTATCTGCAAAAAGAAGAACAGGAGTACTTGTGGCACCTTAGAGACTAACAAATTTATTAGAGCATAAGCTTTCGTGCATCCGAAGAAGTGGGCTGTAGTCCACGAAAGCTTATGCTCTAATAAATTTGTTAGTCTCTAAGGTGCCACAAGTACTCCTGTTCTTCTTTTAACAAGAGTGAGTCCTCATCCTGGCTGCTAGGGTGACAACTATCATAAAAATGGTCACAGTTCAAGGTAACTGCACCTGTATTCCCTGTATATGGCCCAGCAAGGGCACCCAGTCCAGACTTCTGGCTCCCAGTTGTTACCTCTCTTGGGTGGAAACCTAAATCTCTCCCCCTTCTGACCAGGAGCTTTCCAGGCTGAACAGTTCCCTGACTATACTGTGACCTCCCTAGCAAAGACAGACTGCTTAAGCAGACCTGCATTGCTTCTCTTCTCTGTGTAATTGCTACTTAAGTTAACACACAGCTCTTTCTAAGCAAACTCATTTATTCTTAATGTAAAAGCATTAGACAAAAACCTACTACTAAACCAATAAAAGAACCTACATGTGTGATAATAAGATGACCAGAGATCATCCCTTCACTCCAGCAATGGCTCTGGTTGGCTTTTTTAAGTCCATCAAACCCCATTCAGGGTTTCTCCTGTGGTCACAAGTTCAACACAGCTTCAGCTAAGAACCAGCCCACTCATGGCTCTTAGAGTCACTCCTTTAACCCATTTGAGTATTTGAAGCCACCATAAATAGGTAATCAGTCAGACAATGCTCAAGACACAGCTTCAAAAGGATGGATGCAGAGGTAGGTCAGGAAACCCCCTTATTTCTTTGTCTAGCCCATTGTTTCATACTGTCATTTGAAGCACAATACTGTCCTAGGCTTTACATTAGCCATGCCTTCCCCTTAAAGAAGTTACATAAAATCCCACATCAAATACTTGAATTAATACAATGAACTCATAAAATACTTACCTCATTCAACAACATTAAATTAGGATATTGCAGAATATTGTCATAGAAGTCACAAACACCACTGCACAATTTGACAGCATGTATTAAAAAGATGTGTGGGACTAGAACAAAAGGGGCATTATGGGTCACAACTCAAGTACACTGTCAGAACTGAATGCAGAAGCATTTCCAGTACCTTGATTTAGCCAATATGAACTTTTTGTATAAGCCCCAAATTACCACCACTTTCTCTGGAAACATTCTGCAAGCTACACATTCTGAATAGTGCTTCTCATCAAATGAGTTTGCAGACTGCTGTACCAAGTAAGCAGCTAATAATACCTGGTACAATACTTTGTCTCTAGATGCATCACTTCAAAGTCTGTCAGGGAGATGGATCCTGGGAGCATTCACTAGTAACAGGTTGCTATTTGAGCTAGAATTCTAGCTTCTTGGTCATTTTGTAGCAGATACATACGATCAGCAAAGATCTATTAGCTCCAAGAGCAAGTATGAGACAAAGGGACAAGACTGGCAGTGCTATTTGACAGAAGTGTATTCAATCTCAAAGCAAGAAAATTTCAGCTATCACATGAAGTAGCTTGCAATTCCCACTCACCCTTTTGGCCTGTTCAAGTTGTTCAGAGAGCTCCTCCAGTGCAGTAGCATGTCTTTGTCTGATTTCCTGTATTTGAGCTTCATGGTTCTTGGTTTCTTCTTCAATAGCTTTCTTCAATTCAGCCACTTCCTGCTCACGCTTTGTCCTGGAGAAAGCATCGTAATACAGTAGAACCTCAGAGTTACGAACACCTGGGGAATGGCGGTTGTTCGTAATTCTGAACAAAATGTTATGGTTGTTCTTTCAAAAGTCTACAACTGAACATAGACTTAAAACAGCTTTGAAACTTTACTATGCAGAAGAAAAATGCTGCTTTCCATTTTTTTTAGTAGTTTATATTTGCTTTTTTTGTCTCTGCTGCTGCCTGATTGTGTACTTTTAGTTCCAAATGAGGTGTGTAGTTGACTGGTCAGTTTGCAACTCTGGTGTTCATAACTCTGATGTTCTACTGTAGATTATTAAAGATCAACATTTTACAGTCTAGTTTATTCCTCCTTTAAGCAAATTTTCTTTTTGAACTTTTGTCTCTTGCTGTCTACCTGAAGTGTTACAGTGGTTTCCACAGCAGCATAATACAGCAGTGTTCACAATCCATACCTTGGGGGGGGGGAAAAGAGAGGAAGGGCGAGGGAGATGAAGAATGGTTTCACAATTAATGATCTAGAGTTGGTAGACCTGGATTTTATTCCCAGCTCTACCAGGCTCACTGTAGGACCTCGGCAAGTCACTTCACCTCTCAGTTTCCCCATCTGTGTTTTTTTGCAATTAATATTTTCCTTCCTCAAAAGGTACTGAGGTGTAATTCATTAGATTTGGTAAAATACTTTGCAATTGTCAGCTGGAAAGAGCTACATGGTGAAATTATTAAAGCCAAAAATCTTTACTGAAATTAGTTTCAAGCTAAGGTTAGATGAAACATCTTTATGAAGTAACTTTTTTCTCTTTAAATTAAACCTGGACTTTAAACAGTATCTTTTTAAATGTGCTGGTCACCCCACCTCAATTCTTGCTGTGCTGCAGTGGTATCCAAGGTGTCTTCCAGCTCAGTTTTCAGTGCCTCCAGCTCCTCACTTAGGTCTCTCTTCTGCTTTTCAGCCTTGTTGCGTGATGCCTTCTCAGATTCAAGGTCCTCCTGGAGTTCTGCAATCTGAGCTTGCAACTCTCTTATTAGTTTCAGTGCATTGTTCTTCTGAACTGCTTCTTCATCACCTCTGTTAAAGATGGACACAGGATAAGGAATTGGCAAGAATAAGATCTGATATTAAAGATGGAATAAGACATTCACTACCAGTTCTCATAACGGAATTTGAGTTAATGGAATAGAAACAGATTTTACTTAAAACATCAACAATCAAAATGCACCTTTAAACAAACATGTACATTTTTAGTGTATTGAAACTAGTACCTCAGTTATTGAGAGAGATACTTAGGGATGTTGGGCATTAAAGTTGTCTTACTTCCAGTCTTCCAATTCTCTAAGGCCTATATTAAATTCTCCCCAAAATTCATCTCTCATCAGTATACTAATCATGATTCATGAAAACTGACATCTTTTGCAGTTGTGTCTCTATTGCACACTATATTTTTTAATAGTGTGATTAAGTTGTGAATTTTTGGTAAGAAACCTAAGTATAGCAGCAAGATTATTTTAAAATAGTGACCAGAGTGGGGAGAGCCAGCACAGAGCTGATTTTAAAGGCCCAACAGCCAGGAAGGTGAAAGAGCAGCTCCATTACCAGCAATTCTGCCACATTTACTATCCCAAGCAACTGAATGGAAAATTGGCAGAGTTGCCCAAGTAGATCAATTGTTTTAAAAACAGATTGTTTGGTGCAAAACAAGCAGTTAAACAAAGTAACTGTAGTATATTTTGGTGTTGCCAAACCCATATCAATAACCAGAAATTAAATTTAAAACATAGTCAGCCACCCCCAAACCAAGGTTAACATCACACACACACAGACACACCATACTCCCAACCCAATTTCTTACTGTGCAGAATTTTATGTGGTTGGTGTCAGAGAGAAAATGCAAATTCTTGAATATTTCTTGAGGAATGGCAAAGCCACTGACTGACTTATGATTAAGTGGTCTTGCGCTCTTGATGCTGAATTGTAATATGCCAACTGAAGTCCTTTTAAAGTGAAGTGGGTTGGTAAGTTAAAGGCTCTTTTGCAGAGTAAGCCTAGCATACAAATGCAAAACCTCTTTCTTTTTACTACAAACTGTGAAAAGGAACATACTGATAAGGCCAGATTCTCATTTATGCCAAACCTCCTTTATGCTACTCTGACAGTCTAGAGGTGCCTTGGGCTACATGTACACAGTGCTTCATGGCAGTGCTCCTGTCAGCCCAGGCTGACAGACATGGGGTTGTGGGGCTCACGCTACCGCTCTAAGAATAGCTGTGTAGACAGCTCTTTGAAGTTGCAGCTTGGGCCAGAGCTCCAGCTCTGAGGCTCACCCCTGAGCAGCAACTTTAAAGAGCTGTCTACACCGCTATTTTTAGAGCAGTAGTGTGAGCCCTGCAACCCCATGTCTGGGCTGGAGGGCTCGCTGCTGCAGGCTGTGTAGACATACCTTTTGTGTAAATAAGAACCTGTCTCACAGCCTTAATACCATCCTGGCTTTGCAGTTAGTCTGCAATACAGAAGCAACTTACTCAGCTAGGAAACCTCAGCAGTCTCAAAATAAAAAGCAGCAATTCGTGCTATACTAGCTTCCCCTACTTCCAACTCCAATCAGTATAATCTTGAAAATGGATTAAAGATAAATCTGAAATAAAATCCCATTGATTTTATCTATGCACAAACCCTACCAGTCTCTGACCTGGCAAGAGCAGCCTGCAGCTCCTCTTCTTTCTTGGCTAGTTGGATCTTTAGCTCTTCAATCTGGGCTTGCAGCTCAGCTATTTGGTCCTGAAGGTCTGTTGTTTCTCCGTCAAGTTTTCTTTTAGCTTTTTCCAGTTCTTGACGGGTCTTCTCTTCCTTTTTCAAGCGCTCTTTAGAAGGATGAGAAGATACTCAATACAACTCTTTCAGTACATTGTATAGAAAGATGGCAAAAAGCCTGCAGATAGCAATTTTATTGGTTATGGACAACTGAATGATAAACTACTAATTCTTTTAATATCAGTAGGGGGATCATTTTAATCCTCTTTTCCTGAAAGTCTGCTTTGCATAACTAGGTTAAGACAGTAGAGCACCTGGGTTTCTCCCTTTTCTCTGAAACAATCAGATGGAAGGATTTTGGTGCCTCTCCATTTCCAGTTTCATTCCTTCTTGGTTAGCAGCGTCTGTCGAGCTTTCAGGCAAGTACGATTAAAATTTGTCCTTTTGCAATATCTACAACAGACTGTCGGGTCTCTAATGGCAGTACTCCAGGAAACACTTTAAGGGACAAAAGAGGACATGTACCCCACAGCCCTAGTAATCAGTCACCTGTTGGGGGAGGGGAGAAAGATTTTCTCCCTTTTTTGTATTTCCAGAGAAAGCTCCCTGATGGAAGTACTACTCCAAAGACAGAAGCCAAAGCCTGCATCAGCCAAAGCCTGCGTGTTTAGCCTATATTTACTTAAGTGAATGTATGGAGAGTATGTACACAGGGCTTATCCACTGTTGATGCTTCTTCCCTCTCTACTGACAATATGGGGATTGCGGTGGGCTTTGATTATAGCTAGTCAAGAGATTTCTACTATTCTGTATGCTTCCTGAATGCAAGCTTTGATCCATTTTCCAATGGCATATCCAGATGTTTTAAGGTCCTTTGAATACAATGAATAGGGTGTACATCCCAAGTGGCTCTGTTCTTGACAGGTAGTATTTCAAAGCCCTTCTGAAGTCTAACTTATGCCACAACTTTTCTTTCCCAGCCTGCAGTTTGAGGACAGAAACAGAGAAGGGCTAGGATTTAAATGGAAGGGCAAACGGACCAAGTTTCTTTCTTAAAGTCATAACAAAAAGGACAACCTTGCCCTGATGGAAAACGAGGAACAGGGTCAGATGCAAGAAGACTGCAATTTCCCCAGCCCTACTGGAAAAGGTGATCAACAAAATGCATCTAAGATCAGTCATCAGTTGACTGTCATTTCCTGGGAGGGTCAAAAGATGGTTTGTGTTGCTTTTGGAAGACTAGGCCAATGTGAGGTAGTTTTCACAAGCACCTATGTCACTTGGGAGCCCAATCAATGAGACTTTTGAAAATTTTACTGCAGAAACTAGCAGAGCTGATGCCATTATCCTCCCATCCACAAACACCCTTAAAGCAGTGAGGAACGAGGTTTGGACCATTAAGGAATTGTGAGCCAACCTAGATTTTCTCCAAGAGGAGTTAACTATGATATTAGCTCTTCTAGTTGAGATCTTGTCCTGAACCATGCTGTGAAAATTGAACAAACCCAGTAATAGGCAAAGAAGGTGCTTTTGCAAAAGTGCAATGTAGTCTATGCTACCTTAAAGGAGATACCCCTCCAGTTCTTACAGTGTTCTGTCACAAACCAGGTAGAGAGAGTTTGGATGTGTTGAGGCATGGGTGTACCACTGAGCCCTGTTAGAGAAGATCTGGCATACAGGCAGGTTAAGTCAGTTCCCCTAGAACAAGATGTCTGCATACCAGGCCCTCTGAAGCCAGGGGAACTTGTAAGTAAGGTGGGACTCCCACCATATGGTGGTCATCATGGGCTGGAGCTTCCTGCTTTGGGTACTTGCTGCAGAACTGGTAATGCTGCTTTTCTGTGGCACAGACAATTCCCCAGTTGGCATACCACACAAACTAGTGTCAGGTGGGAATACTCCTCTCTTTCAGGAATTATTTCTCATGGGGCATTTGGATTTGCTGAGCCACCAGCTTGCAGGTTCATACTCTGTCTGATGTGCAAGGCTCTCAAGACAAAGTCCTCCTGTTCAGATGGGCAGAGAAGAAAAGTTTAGGAGCCTGGGTACCTCCTGGTTGGTTTCAATACATGAACTCAAACGTCTTGATAAGGTTTGTCATTACCTTGCAGAAGGCTACTCTTGACAGCATTTGCGAGAAGTGTCTTTCCTTGGACACTCCTTGAACTAACTTGTGTTGAATTATCACAATGGAATACAGGTCTTCTCCCAGAGGGCCTCAAGGGGAGCCTTTCAAAAAGGCACAAATAAAAGTCTGAAATTCTCCCGTTCCACACCTCCCTGCTCCCAGAGTGCCATTCTGCCTGCAGAAACAGATGGTTGCAGGGTAACATTGAACCAGGACTAATAAGACTGCTTTTCAAGATGTTAGTTGAAACTGTAGGATCAGACTGAGCATTTGAAGGCTCTCCAATGAGGACGACTCTGCCTTGCTTGGTGTCAGTCTATGAATCCAGATGAGTAGCACTTGCACTGGTCAAAGGCTCTCTTTCTCATGACTGACTACCAGGCCTCAAAGTCTCAGGTGCTGCCCCCAAGTCACTACCAAGACATCTTATTACTTTGTCCTGCTGCAGAAAGGTGAACTGAACTGAGGTAATTTCTCCTCCCTCCCCCCATAAATGCTTCACTTTTGCCTACTAAGGGGAGCCCTCTGGCGAGGCACAGAATTTCACTGATATTGTTTTTTCTTGGGGCAGGGCTTGACTGAACCCACATGAAGGGACAGATGCCCTATGTCAGTAAAGCCATTTGATACTTTGTATAATTTTCCAGGCAGCCTTGAGAAGACAGGTTTACTATCAGGAGATGAGCAAGCTGTCTCTATGATCTTTCTGCAATGAAGGGTGAAACAAGGAGGGATCTCCCCCAGGAATAACGGAAGATCATTGGAGTTCAAAAATCCTCAGGAAATAGTGAACTTCATTGATGGAAGGCATTTCTGGTAAGAATCCCAATCCTGCTAGAACACCAATTTAGCAGTTTCTAAAGGACATTTTGGTTCCAAGTAAGAGGAAATATTTCACTTCCAGACAAGTTATGGAACAACCAAAGGAAGCAGTGGAGCCAAGGGCGGATCTGGCAATTACCTGAATCACAGAGTTTTATTTCCAGGGAAGGGGGTGATTGCTATGGCAAGTTGTTACCTTGAAGTGACAGACACAGAGTAATATGAAGCCTCTGGAGACAGCTTCAGAAATATCTTAGAAGGGGTCTTGAGTTTATGCCTGGGCTTCCAGGAAGATTTGGTTAATTCACTTGAGTATCTCAGGAGATGGGACAGGGTTCAGAAAGACTGAAAAATCCCTTCCCTTACAGAGCTCAAAGTCCTTATCCCCCTCATTCTATGCCAATCTTCTCTGGATAACAGCTCTCTCCTTATACTGCTGCCAGCTGAGTGGGCTGGTTCCATCAGACCCTCCTCCACCCCCCATTGTCTGGCCCAATGACAGAGGCCTGAAGAGGTCACAGCATGAGTAGAATGTACTGAGTGCAGCAGCTTACAAACCTCTGTGGCAAGAAGCATAGTGACTAGGGATTTTCTACTTAGAAAAAGTTCTCAGGCTCTGATTTCATGCTTTACTGCATTCAGAATAGGGTCTTGAGGACACCCAAGTCACTTTCCTGCAGCTGACTTCTTGAGAAGCAAGACTCAGACTAAGTAGTCCTCCCTGGAGGACACCAAAGTCCTTAAACCAAATTGTTCATTGGTTTAGTGGTTTAGATGGGAAGGAGAACTCCAAAGTCTGTGCTACAAGATGACTCAATCATTATATTAAAAATAATGGAAATGGACTGGGGCTGAAGTGTTTAAGTGACACCCATTTTGTGATTAGGGAACCTAAATGAGTCATCTGAATTATATGAGCCTTCTTAAATCATCTGCAGTATTGCTCTAATAAATATAAACTGTAGGCTATTTATACTGAAGCTATTTGAGAGGAAATAATTATACTTTCCTTGGGCAAGGAGGGCAAGAGTGCTTACTGCATATCAACTTTAGCTTTCCATTTTAAAAAATGGTCCTCACAGTGCCCCGTAAGATCCACCAGTTTGTTGAGGCAAATCAGCAATGGCCAAAGCTGATTTACTCAGATGTTTAAACAAGCATTCTTTTCTAGTGAGTAACTAGTCTACTTATGTCCATTCTAAGGCCTCTGAGTATCTCAAAACTGGTACAAAAGTCAGCTGCTACCCATATTTGTTTCCATTTTTGCCCAACTGGAGAAGATTCAAATGTTTCAATTCTTCCATAATCAAGTCAGTTGTAAAATATGAAGCAAAACTGCCCATAGTACAGAAGATGAGAAATTATTTCAAAATTAGGGGGCAGAGAGCAACACAGACTTTAAATATTGCACAACATTAAGTGTCAAGTCGGAGTTGCACAATAACCAGACATTATACAAAATGGCTTCTAGCTGTAAAAATCAACTCTAAGAGGAGATTACACAAAGTTTACTTAGCAAGTGGCTGCTTAGAAAACATTTTATGGTATTTCTTATAAAAACATAAGATATGAAACAAGTGTTAAGAGCAGAAAGGGAACCATTTTAGATAAACAGAGCATCAAGACAAGCAAAAGTTATTTAGAATTAGTTATTCATGAATGATTTCTGCTGGCCAAAACAACAAATATAGTTAGCCTATAACATTACTAGGGCTGTCAATTAATCGCAGTTAACTCATGCGATTAACTCAAAAAATAAATCACGATTAATCGCAATTTTAATCACACTGTTAAGTAATAGAATACCAACTGAAATGTATTAAATATTTTGGAAGTTTTTCTACATATGCATATATATCGTAGTCTGTGTTGTAACTGAAATCAAAGTGTGTATTTTTTATTACAAATATTTGCACTAAAAATGATAAACAAAAGAAATAGTATTTCAATTCACCTCATACAAGTACTGTAGTGCAATCTCTGTCATGACACTGCAATTTATAAACAGATTTTTTGGTTACATAACTGCACTCAAAAACAAAATGTAAAACTTCAGAGCCTACAAGTCCACTCAGTCCTACTTCTTGTTCAGCCAAGTGCTAAGACAAACAAGTTTGTTTACATTTACAAGAGATAATGCTGCCCTCTTATTTACAATGTCACCAGAAAGTGAGAACAGGCATTTGCATGGCACTTTTGTAGCTGGCATTGCAAGGTATTTACGTTCCAGATATGCTAAACATTTGTATGCTCCTTCATGCTTTGGCTATCATTCCAGAGGACATGCTTCCATGCTGATGATGCTCAATACAAAAAAATAACGTGTTAATTAAATTTGTGACCAAACTCCTTGGAAAGAATTGTAGGTCCCCTGCTGTTTCACATGCATTCATCCATATGTTTCATGTTATAGCAGTCTCGGATGATGACCCAGCATATGTTCATTTTAATAACACTTTCACTGCAGATTTCACAAGACGCAAAAGGTACCAACGTGAGATTTCTAAAGACAGCTACAGCACTTGACCCAAGGTTTAAGAATCTAAAGTGCCTTCCCAAATCAGAGGGACAAGGCGTGGAAAATGCTTTCAGAAGTCTTAAAAGAGCAACACTCCAATGTAGAAAATACAGAACCCGAACCACCAAAAAGAAAATCAACCTTCTGCTGATGGCATCTGACTCAGATGATTAAAATGAACATGCGTCAGCCCGCACTGCTTTGGATTGTTATCAAGCAGAACCCATCATCAGAATGGACACATGTCCCCTGGAATGGTAATTGAAGCATGAAGGGACATATGAATCTTTAGTGCATTTGGCTCGTAAATATCTTGCGATGCCAGCTACAACAGTGCCATGTAAACGCCGGTTCTCACTTTCTGGTGACATTGTAAACAAGAAGCAGGCAGCAGTGTTTCCTGCAAATGTAAACAAACTTGTTTGTCTGAGCGATTGGCTGAACAAGAAGTAGGACTGAGTAGACTTGCAGGCTCTACAATTTTACATTGTTTTATTTTTGAATGCAGGTTTGTTTTTGCGCATGATTCTACATTTGTAAGTTCAACCTTAATGATAAAGAGATTGCACTACAGTACTTGTATTAGGTGAATTGAAAAATATTATTTATTTTGTTTTTTTACAGTGCAAATACTTGTAATCAAAAATAAAGTGAGCACTGTACACTTTGTATTCTGTGTTGTAACTGAAATCAATATATTTGATAATTTAAAAAAAAAATCAAAAAATATTTAGATAAATGGTATTCTATTATTGTTTAACAGTGCGATTAATCGCAATTAATTTTTTTAATCACTTGACAGCCCTAAACATTATTTTAGAAAACTGTCATCTGAATGTTTTTATCATATGAAATTGCAATTACCATCTGGAAAAGGCAAGCATCTTTTGCTATTATTAAAAAGATGTATCTAGCGCCTTGAATTTTTAAAGAAGTGTTTGTAAATTAAATGGGTTTCCAAAAGTGAGGAACTAATAGCAAAGACCAGCAATAGGTTAGTGTGGCCATATGACACATTAAAATTGGTGTGGCCAAATGCTATGCCAAAATAGAAGAAGTCTGATGCAAGTGGAACACGTAGCTAAAGAAGGGCTGCATGGACAATAAACAGCAGCTACCGAGGTATCCAAGCCCTCACAAAAGATGCACCATTTTGGGGCATCTCCAACATATTAGTCATCACTCAGACTAGTGAACATAGCACCTCAATTTTACAAACACTAATCTTATGAATGACCAAGATATACAAACCATTGTTTCCCACTGAAAAAAACCCAAAACCATTAAGAAAGTGGTGTTGATGAAGAACAAGTCAACATTCATTCACATTCCAAAGCCTTCAATACACTGGAAATCAATTTGCAGCGGTTTGAAAGACAAGAAAAGAAAGATGAAGTGTGCCGTAGTACAATTTATGCAGTGTATCCACTCTAATTTTAAGATGTTCAATTTTATGAACTTTTTCATTTTATGAATGCCTCAATCCCTAATTAGTTCATAAAACAGGGGTTCTACTGTACTCACATTTACTTTAAATGACCTATTTATTACTTTCTATCATACATGCCAAGTTGTTAGAAGGCATATTCAAAAAGATCTCCAACCTTCCAAATCTGTGATCATCATTTCCTGTTTGTTCTTGAGTTTGGCCAAGTTTTTGGCCTTTTCTTCTTCTTCAGCCAGCTGAGAGGTGCACTCAGCAATTCTATCCTCCGTTAGTTTCTTTTCCTAGTTGATAAAAAGATTGACTGTTAGAGTATATAAAATGCCTCGAGGCACCAATAGAGTGTGACTCTAGGAATTCTGTATAGAAATCTTATACCTTAGCACAAGCTTTATTTCAACTGGCTGCAAGTTAGCATTACTGCTCAGTTTGACTAGTTGCCAAATAACGAAAGCCCTCATTTAACAGTGATTGGTGATTTGGAATGCCACGCCTGAGATATAATTTTTAGATAGTGCCTGCTCAACACTTTTCCGAAAGTGCTGAGAACAAACCACTTGAAAGTGGAGCCCCCAAAAAGGTGCCTCAAGTTGGGTACTCAAAAATTGGGGCACTCCAAAGCCTTAGCCACTGTTGACAATTTAGGCCTAAGAATATATATTGTATTTGCTATTGAGCACTGCATGAGAGTAAGTGTGATAAATACTCCCAAAGATTCTTACTAAAAACTTTGCATTTTATATTTAGTCTGTAGGAAGCAGCTCAGGCCTGCCCCCCCAATAAGATCACAGTACAAGGATAGTCTTGGAAGGATTGAGAATACATTGAAAAACATGTTGACACTACCAGAAAGCCTGAAGTGTCCATTGAAAGGTGCCACCTCCCACATTTTCTTCTAACATGAGAGGTTTTACTTACATCACATACAGGTTTCTCACCTTCAAAAATTTGGAATTTTGGTCCTCTAAAAGTAGGATCTCTTCTTCCATCTTCTTGATTTTAGCTTCAGCAGTTACCTTTTCAAGCTGCAACTTCTGTCGAGCTCCTTCTTCCTCATCAAGTTGCTCTTCTAGGTCCTAAGAAAGAGCACAATTGCACCATGTTTTCCATATTTCCCATCTGCTCCAAGTCAACAGAAGCACAACGCTCCTCGCTATTTCTGAAGAGGCCCCCTTGCTTTCCAGAGTAAAGTGCTAACAATGAAAAGTGGCTTCAATTGTAGGAGCCTTAACCTAGTATAAGGCAACTTTATACTAGATAGTCATGATCGGATTACACTACGTAAGTGCAAAGTTGTGCTTATAAATCTCAATTATATGATAAGTCAGGAAGTTCAAGTGTATGCTTTCCAAAGCAGCTAACACAGCCATGTTGCACACATTCTGTACTGCTGTATGGTATATTAACTTTAACAGATGCACACTCAGTGGGGCAGAGTATATGGCTCCCAGAAGGAATGCAAGCCACTTGGTCTGTGAAATGGCACTGTTTTTTTCGCATTTAATTTCCTTTTACGGCCCCCATCATATTAGGCTTTATTTATATCAAAGCTTCCCCAGAGAGCACTGCACACAAGCAAGCGTGTAAAGCTTGACACTGCTCATATGTGGGCAGAAATGCCACTTCACAAACATTTAAATCTAAGTGTGGGAGGGATGGTTAAAAAGATATAGGAGGATGAGGAGAGGGATGCAGTGAAAGGAGCTTACTGGACCTCACAAAGGATCTAGGTCCCAAAGAGGGTTTCTGAGACTGGTAAAGCCATCTAGATATACATGTAAGTGCGCTGATATTAACAGCACTTTTCAACACTTCAGTTGCAGCCATGGTAACATCATACTATTTTCCATTCATTTACACTTGTTTCCCAATCAGTTTCTCCCACAAAACTTGGAAGACCACCTGGAGTTCTTAAGGAAGAATGTGAAAGATTTTTAAGAGCACTTCCTGGCTTTCAGATGGCTGCGTGTTCCTTTACACCTGAGACTTTTTTGAAACTCTCCCCCAACTCAAGTCTGAAATAGAAGACCTAACCCACATCAAGATGCAGCCATGAGAGTGCAAAAGAAAATCTGAGCAACTTGGAGTGGACGAAATAGTCTTTGCACGCTTTGGTAAGACCTAGTGAATGGATTTCTCTATGATCACGAACAAGCATGAAACATTTCACTTCCACCTCTGAGGAAATCACATGGATCTTAGTTCCCACATGAAAGCACCTAGGCCCTGTGCAGTATATTCCCAATCCCCACTCCACTTCAAACTGTTTTAAAGCTCCCTCAAGAGCCATGCTGCCATCAACTCTTCACCTGCACTTGGTGCAACTCCCAAGAAAGCCTTTTTATTATGAGTCTGCATACATATACTCAGGGAAAATCCACGCTTGTTTCAAGAAGGATGATGTTGCAAACATTACCTACTCCTTTCTCCATCTTTTCACCAAGTACTCAAACTCATGAAGACCACAGAATTTGTACAAGATGCTAGGATATTGCTTTTCACTCCCCCACCTTTACCCCAAAGGAGCGATTGTCTCCACTTCTTTCATTCCTTCCAGGCAAAGTTACTGGAGGTGACAATATAGCTCTCTTATTTAGCATTCTGATCATATGTCCTTCCAATTGCAGCATACTCAGAGGAATACCTGAATATGTGCCTGCATCTTTTTCTTTTCATTTTGCAAGCCTTGGTTCCTTTCCTCTTCCTCCTCAACCCTGGATTCCAGATCATGCAGAATTTCTTCTAACTCTTGTTTTTTGGCGGCCAGACGGGCTCTCATCTCCTCAGCTTCAGCAAACAGCTCTGTCTCTGCCTGCAGCTGCTCCGCAAGAATGTTCTTTTCTTCTACTATCTGCAAATATTACAGAACAGCAAACCCTCAAGCTTCTCTACTGCTACGTTGCCAAAAAGCCTCACATGAAATTATAGACATGATAAATTACAGAAGTTGAAAACGAATATGTACCCTTTTCCATAAGTCACAGAAGTTAAAAGCATAAGACCTATTCTTTATCTGGTCCACCTTCTGTCTCACAACACTAGACTGTCTCCTAGAGGGTATTTTCTAAAGCTTTGTCCAGTTCAGTTTTTAGTTATTCATGTAATGGAGCTTCCCACTACACTTCCCCTGAGGAGACTACATCTGGTCTACCAGGAAGAAATAGTCTGACTAACCTATTTTATTTTACTCTTAATCTCAACTCATTAGTTTTAGTTATTCCCTCCTACATCATCTTAAACAATTGCTCTCCTTCTTTGGCATTTACATCCTTTCAATACTTTTAGACAGTTTGACTTAAATCTCTGTTTAGCCAAATTATCCACATTTAGTCCTTTTGAGAGTTTCTGCAATCAGTCTGTCTAGACTCTTGTCATTTGTTGCTCCCCTCTGAATTTCTTCTCATTTTTCCAAAACACTGTGCAGTTTTTTTTTCTACTTTCTTTTTACACTGTATTCACCACCTTAGTACGCGTTCCTTATTTTGGGCACTTCAGCGTCATGGGTGATGTCTTAGGTGCATATGAAGAGGAACTATCACCTTAGGATAGGATTCATCTGCTTAGGCCACCCAAATTCTCTTTTGCATTTTTTGCTACTGTATCTAAGAGCAAGCTCAAGTCTAATCTGATGTCCACTATTTCCTCTGGCTCTCTTGGAATAACAGCAGTAATCGATTTTGGATTATTTTCCCTAGATTGAAATTCATTTTATTTCCTGCTCTGTAGATTCCGCAATATTAACTCCTGTCTTCTCCAATCAATAACCAATTAAGATTTTAAAATGACTGGACCAAACACCAATCACTATGACCTCATACAACATTTCTGCTCAATATGACACACTTACATTCATCATTACTCTGATCCAGTTTCAGTTAGAAACAACCACAAAAAACCAAACATCACATAAATCTGTTTCCTCACACGGGTGCTACAGAAAGTTTCCCGGCCTGAAAATTACACTTAAAGTGTTATTGTCACCATTCTTTTTTTCTGTGTTTAAAAAAAAAAAAAAAAAGGGGGGGGGGGGTCAAAATATCTTCCCCTCTGTTCTGAAGAAAGATGATTTGTCAGGTTTGGATCCATAGGTAAATGAGTGAAATCAACAAGTGGTCTCGTCTCACATAGTAGAGTTAATCACTTGCTGTATAATGCCCTCTGTCCACATTTGTCAAAAGGAGTTCTTCACACAAGAATCTAGGGTCAGTACCTGGCCATTAGAGGCTGATCTTTAGCACAACAAACCTGTTGATGTTTCCTCTCCATCTCCTCAAGTTCTGCCTCCACTTTTGTCTGTTTTTCCTTCACCTTCAGCAGCTCCTCATCCTTGGCCTGAAGTTCTTCTTCCTGTCGAGTAACCTGCAGAAGAGGCTTCACCTGCAATGGAATTAGAAAGTGAGTTGTGTGTATGGAGGAAAATGTGAAGCATAGTGTGCTACTTGCTTATCACAAGTTAAAGAAAGTGACAGAAAACAGCCAACCTTTGTGAAGACTCTCCACCACTGCCAGTGCCTTAGTTTTAGATATGCTGCACAATTCCTCTGCAGGACTTTTAATGCACTTAACTGCTGCTGTTTTTTTGCAAAGGCCCTAAAGGCAGAAACAAAAACATTTTCCACACTCAGTAAGGCCAAGCATAAAGTATATTTGTAGGCGTTAGGTGATCCACTCTGGAACACTTTTAAACCACAACAGGCTGACTAACCCGATTTATGGGCAACAGAACTCTAAAGTGATCATTCCTCATCTAAGGATCAAGCTAATACCTGAGTTCAGCATTCACATTACAAAGAGCCTTTGAGATAGGCTGACCCTCTGTGCTAAAAGTCCCACAAACGGCCTCAAAGACTGAGCTCTCCCTTGAATCCTAGAGGTGGCCCTCCAGGTTAGGTTTGAGACATATTGGTGGGGCAGGAGAGTTTTTGCTGTCCCTACCCATGCTATTAATAAAAATAATTGCATTTTTAAAGCCATCAATACATCACCACCCAAGCAATAATTAAGACATTCAATGGTAATGAAAATAAAATTACAATTTCATGCTAATCGCATAACCAACTTAGGGCTGGGCATTTGACAGGTCCAAAAATAAACTGGTCAACTGACCAAATATTGGTCAAATATTTTAAAACGCTGATATATTAGAACAGTAACAGAAAGGAGTAAGACACTATGGTCTCCAGTAGGCTTAGCTTTAGCTAGATAAAAATGTACCTGAGTTATTTCAACTCAAAAAATGTGAAACAATTAAATGAAATTCTTAAAAAAAAAAAAAAAAAAAAAAAAAAAAGAAGAAGAATGGCACCACATTGCAGTCAAAAAAGGTAGGCTGCCACCTCTGTCAGGACATTCTTGCTGGACTATATAACTATGCTAAGTCGTATGATCTTCATTAAGTGTCAGTTTAGACTTGCAAGCTTGTCAATAGACATCATTTGACCTGTTAATTGACCAGCTTGTCAAACCTAAACCAACTATTACTAAAGATCGTAAAATTTACCATGAACACGCTTCTTTGGGTTAAGCCAAGAAAGTATGTATTAGAACTTTAAAAGGATTAAGTTTAGACTTTAGATGGCCACTTAAGTTACCCATTCACTCACTTTCTGGCCAGGTATCCTCTGCAGACGGCTTGGAAGAAGATAATGATGTCTGTGATCTTCAGGTCCCGTTCTTCTTCTAAATGTGCCAAGACACCAGCTCGGAAAAAAATCTTGCTCTGCCCAATTCTGTACAAGTTGGGGTCCAGCTCCAATGCTCTGATCTAAGAGGGAGGGAAATCAATTATTTAAAACAAAAGTGCACAAAACAATGTATTTTAGATGTAAATCATTTAACATTTGCACCCAAAATATTACTAAATGCTTACCATTCGTTCACAAGCCTGCTTGCCATCCATAAACCCCTTAGGGATTGCATTAGGAGTAAGGATCTCATACCTGTAAGTCAAGTAAAGAACAAACCATTGGACCCAGAAATGAATCGCCACCAGCACAACCATACTAGCAAACTGGCATTGATTTTCTCTATTTCTAAATTGTAAGTCTGAGACTTTTCATACAAAAAAGGGAGATGAATGAACTGGCAGCCTCAATGTTTTCACCAGCAGCATGCGACAAGAAGTGAACCATCACCACCATGTGCACCCACTGGAGATGAGATACTATTTGGAGGAGGAAAGGTTAATGTCCAGAAGCCAACTCAAGGAAATTTGGCATTTTAGACATTTAGGTACTTTATTCCTATACCTGTGAATACCCAAAAAGTGTTTCAGAACTGACACACAAATACGCTAAAAAGAGAGGTCTGGGAAGTCTTTCCCTACACATTAACCAAAAGTGTGTTTGAAGTACTGCTTTTTGGAAGAAAGACCAAAATAGGCTGTTTACCCTGGGAAGCTCTGAATATCCAAACCCACTGGGGGGAGGGAGTGTGGACCGACTTCAAAAAGAGTTTCTCCAGAAAATATTTTTTTTTACACCATTGAAAAAGGAAGATACACCATGGGCAAGATTTTCAAAAAATGTGTTAAAAAAAAGCTTTAAAGTTTAAAGTTCCATTTTCAAAAGTAGCTTAGGCACCAAAACGCCCACATCACTTTTGAAAAATAGGACTCTAGCACTTCACAATTTTGCCACAAAAGGACAAGATGTACTATTGCTAGCATTCCAGTTACTCTGTTGCTAAAATATAATCAGTATATTCAGTAAGCTTTTCTTAATAACACCTACTTAAAGTAAAGAGCCTTTGCACTCACACACAACTGTGCTTAACAGCACCAGGCAAAGTCACAAAAATGTGACCAACCCATATTCACCTTCCTACTCTAAAAATCAAGAAAAAGAGCAAAGAAAACATTTTCCTCCATGAGACCTGAATGACACTACTCTGGCTTACTTTAAATATAATCAACATCTAAAAAAGTTTCAGGAAAAACAGTGTCTTTGCTGTTATTTTTGAAAGTCTGGAATCTTGAATGCCTGTGCGGAGAATGGTTTGGAACCACGTGGGAAGAGACATGAGATGGCAAAAGAAAGATGACTGGTGTTGGAAAGGGAAAATAGGAAGTATCACAAACACCCTCCCCTCAACACTTCAGCCTCAAACCACCTCCAGATCTCTTAATAAAACAAAACAAAAAACCCAACCCACCCCACACCCTTGTGTAAGTTAAAAACAGTTTTAACCGGGGTGGGGTGGGGGGAGGGCTCTGTAAAAACCCAAGCTGTCCATACTGGTACCTCTGTCTGAATTCCTGGAACACTATCCTGTTTGGAAAGCCTTGTCGACAAATCCTTATTCCTTCCAGGACACCATTACAGCGAAGCTGATCTAAAACCAGGTGTGGATCCAGTTTTCCAGCCTGGACAAGGAGACAAAAGAATACCTTTATACTCTGAACTCCCATGAAGGAAAGACAGTTATTATAATTTTTCACAACTTCACCTATGTTCCATGTACACATGGAACAGGAGATATTCTGCTTTAAATACTCTCCCTATTTTAAAAGGAGGAATACAGCGAGCATCATTTATGAGGTCTCCATTCAGAACACAATGATTTTTAGTGCAAAAATTGCTAAGAGTACAACACTGGTGTTCAACCCATACCCTCTTCTCGTGGTTTGGAATGATGCAGCGCACAAAGTTGGGATTAGTGTTTCGGAGAGTTGCCATCAGTTTGGTGAGAGATTCCTTATACAGTTGCCCAACAGTACGAAACATGCCCTTCTTGGTCTTGTATGCAGAGCCAAAAGCAGTCTCTGTCATACCAGTGACTTGATCCAGGCCCACAATACGGTCCACTGGGAATGACAAGAAAATAAAATTAAGCAGATCTTAACATTAGTCAGATATAAAAATATGCAGTACACAGGAGTGACCGTGCAGCAGCAAAAGCTTTGTGGAACAAATGGTAGAAGATGCTATCAGTAGACAAGGCAGTCACAGCATACGTTCGGGACACTGTGCAGAAGCAGTGGAATTGAAAGCCACAAACTTATATGGCAGAATACTGTAGCTTTGACAACTATGTACAAAAACATCCAGCTCTTTATTTTGAAATTCTATATGCACCAATAAAGCCATTGTCTCTATTTTAAGTGAACTCTTGACTGATGAGCAAAAGAGAATTACTTGGAAACTGCAAGTTATGAATGATGTGAAAAAAAGCTTATAAATAAGGCAAAATAATTCGAGGCTGAAAATTTTAAACTTTGAATTGCACAAACTCTGCACATCTTCTTAAATTAGAATAATCACATATGTTCTATACAACTTAATAGAATTAAATAAAAGCCCTAATGTATCCTGGAGACTAATTGAAAAGACGTTTCCTTTTAGCTCCTCTATAGATGGTTATGATTTCAGTGAAAGAAAGGGGAGATAAATGTGCTGGAGTTTTGCAAGGCCTTAATTATTTTAACAGTTTTTTATGTCAAACTGCACAGATTTCCTCAGCCAAAAATGCAATAGGTTTAAAGTATAAAAACTGCACAACAAAATTGCATAAAGGTGTCCCAAAGCCGCAATAAAGCATCAGAAGAGATATTTCAGAAGAGAAAAAATATCAAAAATACTCAGTAACTTAAATTTCTACTAGGTATCTCTACAGCTTTTTCTTCATGACGCCTAAGAGTCTAAATGCAACTCAAAAGCCAAATTTCCAAAGTGAACCAACTCCAGACACCCTTTCTAATCTTTCATTTCTCATCCAAAAAGGCAGCTCAATACCTGGATGCTGGGAGCTGGCATTTCTCGTTATTGAACTCTTATACAGTGTGCACTGGTAATTCATCAGTTCCAAGCTAGCCAGCTAGAAACAAGTAGTTATACTTACGTTAAAACCTACAAGTCTATTTTTAAATAGATTCATTCAAACAAAACAATGCTTTTAGAATTGGTTCTGGCTACTTATTTCATATACAATATTTCATAAATGGCAATGTTTTATATTTCAAATTGGAACCAGTTTCTCATTTTCATAATTCATACATTCCAAGGTCAGAAGGGAACACTGTGATCATCTAGTTTGACTTCCTGTATGTCACAGGCCACAGAACTTCCCCAAAATAATTTCTAGAGCTGAAATTTTAGAAAAGCATCCAATCTTGAATTTAAAAAATTGCCAGTGTTAGAGAATCCATCATGCCCTCTGGTAAACTGTTCCAATGGTTAGTTACTTTCTGTTAAAAATTTATAACTTTTTCCAGTCTGAATTTGTCTATCTTTAACTTCCAGACATTGGATCATGTTATGAGTCTGTCTGATAGACTGAAGAGCCCAATATCAAATATTTATTCCCCATGCAGTACTTGTAGCCTTGTAGATCAAGTCACCCCTTACTCATCTCTTTGCTAAGCTAAATACAGAGATGTCCTTGAGTCTGTCACTCTCTCTAAGGCAGGTTTTCTAATTCTTTAGTCATTCTTGTGGTTCTTCTCTGAACCCTTCACAATTCAAGAAGGATGTTGATAAATTGGAGACACCAGAACTGGACAAAGTATTCCAGCAGCAGTTGCAACAGTGCAAAACACAAAGGTAAAATAATCTCTCTACTCTTATCTATGCATCCCAAGATTGCATTAGCCTTTTTGGCCACACTGCGAAGTTATGTTCAGCTGATTATCCTAGTAAGCAGTAACTCTGAAAAAGGTTTGGGGATCATGGTGGATAGAGTGCCCCATCCTGCAAGTATGATTTACATCATTCTATTGCTGAAGTTGAGATTAAAATCTGAATGTATATGGCCTAATGGAGTTTGGACACCCTTTAGTAGGTGTAGCTTAGTGACAAGTGAACAAAATAAGTGGAAATTAGAGCCCAAATCTTACAAATACTAAACCACATGCTTAATTTTAAGCAGTGCAGTAGTTCCACTAGAGTCAATGGGACTACTCCTATACATGTGTTTATAGGCTCATGTCCTAAAGGTTTAACTGAAAGCAAAATGCAAATCTAAACCAGAAGTGGGATTTAAAGAGATCTTTAGCCATGCTACAGAGTATGCAATAAACCAGCAGTTTGTAAAATATTAGAAAGATGCTGTTGTCTGTTTGCACACAGTAACAACTAAACACACACAAACTTGCATTTTACATCTCCATGATAACAGATACATTAAATTGTGTGGGTATAACCCAAGTTAGACATCTAGTTATAACTGAAAACCACAAAAATAAAAAACCTGTTCAGGTTTTTTTTTTTTTTTTTTTTTTTTTTTTTTTTAAAACACACAAAGGTAAATGACAATGTCAGCTTTTCCTTAAAGGTAGCCAGTGAAATACAGTGGTAACTTAAAAACCTTTCAGCTGCCTTGGATAACTGTACAACATAACTTCAGTACTTATTTTAGGAAATTAATAGGAATACTTCTAGTTTACAGAAGTATAGGGAATAGTGCAAGTAATGAGAGGTAATGTAAAGCAAAACCTAAGTTTAAGGGTGCCCATTATAAATTATTGTTGTGGGGTTTTTTTGGTTTGTTTTTTAAACTTTCACAAACTCTTGGGGGAGGGTGTGAAGTAGAATTTAAGTGTTCTGGATGAACTTTCAAATAATGACAAACTGCAAATATCCATTCAACTCCTCACAAAACAAAACAAAAACAAAACAAAAATCATCAAGGGAGAGTTTGTAGAAACAGCAAACATTAGAGAGCTCTTAAGTGAAAGCAAGTTTACAGGAGTTTGAAACGAGCCACTGTCCAACTGTATTTGTACCACTTAAAATGTTCACAAGTCAAATTACCTTTTTTTTTATTAAAGCACATAAGTGTTAAAATGCTTTAGTATTTTTCTTAAAGTTGGGCTGTGAACAAAGATGAGAATCCTGAAAAGCCTACAAGCGATTTCAAATACCTGTAGCTATCAGAGTATTGTTTCTATTGGAGAAGCAATTTGGCATCTCAAAATAGAAGTAGGAAGCAGTAATAAATCTTTTAATCTGCAATGCTTTAAGTGCAGTGCATAAAATATAAGATGCAGTAGCAATTGAATAGGTATGCACTCAAAGTCACTTGCCTTGTGGGAATATCTAAATTTAGCATGAAATGAACGGTTCGTGCAAGCCTATAAGCAAAAATGGTTTTCCTGTAGGTACAATCCTGCCTATGATTATATATACATTCACCTGGTGCATCATGAAGACCAGTAATATTGTCATAGAAAGATGCTCTCTGAATATTCTGAATCTCTACGGTAGAGAAACAGCAAAAACAGAAAGACAGAAGAGCAGATACACAAGACACTTCAGTTAGTACACAGAACACATTTTAACAATCGCAAGCAAACTTTAAGTTGTGCTACAAAAGCAATTAGGCCACACACATTTCATGCACATTTCAGTAATCCTTAGAATCAAACTTTGAGTATTAAACCCTGACGTGTTTTTAGGGGAAGTGGATTTACTTGAAAGGAAAAAGGGTTTTGTTTTCTTTAGAAGACAGATTTCAGAGTAATATACTTCATAAAACTCTCTGTACCTGAATCACAAATTAAGTATTCTTCATCCTATACATCAAATGGAAAACTCAATACTAAGCCTATTGCTCAGGTGTCTTCTGTATCATAAAACAGACATTGGTTTGCTCCCAAATATGAAAATGTAGCGTAATACACTCTGGGAAGGAGGGGGGGACACACGCAAGGGAAATCAAAACCACAGTTCTTGCAAAGTGTTTCTATGGTTAACTGTGCTTTTTAAATTATTTTAGTGGGAGTGGTGAAAGATGATATGTTAGCTGATGTGCAGATAATTAGCTAAATAGCAATGCCAAGTCCATGGGAATTTTACTGCTTACAATGTTTTAATATGCTAATTAATTGTAATTTGCTTGAAAGAGATACAGACATATTGCACATCATTAGACACATGAAGCCCAATAAGATGGGTTTTCATGAAAATAGCATTGTTAAGCAGCAGCACCACCAGAAGTGGCATCACCTGCCGCTCTTTATAGCAAGCCTGAAACTGACTAACTCCAAAGACTTTCAGCTAGAAGTAATAGTCAATATATGGCAATGAGTTGAAAAAGCAGCTAAATTAAGAGGTGGTACATGTGCAAGGGACTGAATTCAGGGTCTAGGGAACAAACCAGCTCCCTCTGCTTATATTTTGGCTGTTTAATCGGGGCTAGCCTATTGGGATTAAGCTGCTATTATTTTCAATTATGGACCAGGAAAGAGTGTAAACAAAAAACTAATCCAAACAAGATTACATCTCAGATTATGATGAAATCTGCATTTAGACACAGTATATTCTCTTACCATCCTTCCAAAGCTCTGCAACAAATTTGTCAGAAGACTGATGCAAAAGGGTAGCCACATTGTCATTCAGAGGGTCCATGTTCTTCATCAGCCACTCATCTGCTTTGTAGTCTACCTGTAAAGAAGCAAGCAAAAAAGGTACATGTGGTGAGTTACTGGGATACTGCTATCTTGGGTTTTGTTTTCTGTTTTAACTAGTGTTTTCAAAAAGCTTCCCCCCCCCCCCCCAAGAAAAACATCCTTTAAACAGTGTTCTCTGAATTTTTCTCTTCTATTCTTTCAAGAAAGTGTTAAAGCCTTTTTTTCCCTCCTATTGATGTTTATGTGGCTGAGAGTTTGTGCTAACAAAGGAGAAACAGACTAAGTGCTATCAAATGCAGTTTTAAAACTTTAAATTTCACAAACAAGAAAGTTTTGCTTCTCCCCACCACCCCCATTTTATTCATCTTATTTGCTGGCTAGAGAGACACGGTGGGGGAGGTAGTATCTTTCACTGGATCAACTTCTGCTGATGAGAGCGCCAAGCTTTGCTGCTTGTAACAATGATAGGTAAAACATTTTCAAAGAAGTTATTTTCAAGCAGAAGCTTTACTGTGGAAATGTCAAAACAACATGTAAAATAAGAAGATTCTAACTAATGCAGCTAAATTACAAAGTCGAGTAAATTAAGGATCTGTTGCAAATAATTGATACTTTTAGATGTGGATGACTACTGCAATCAGACAAACTGTTATTTAACACTAGTGAAAATAAACAAAGCTTCTATTTTGATAGTCTTGCAGAATACTGCGGGGTGATATTAGAAGTACAGCTCAGCAGTTGAATACGAAAGTTTTCCACAATTAATATTTCAAGCCCAGAATTTCAGAAATATTTACTTTATAATGGTAGCTAAGTGCCTAGACACCTTTAAAAATTTGGGCATCAGCTCAAAGAGAGATATCAATCTCCTACAAAGGACTTAACACCTCAAAGATTTTGCCAACCATGAAGATGACAGGTACAAATTCAGTGCTCTTAAGCTTTTCATAGTGTGTACACTCCATTTTAATAAAGAGATTGTTTTGTTGTCCACCCCATCCCATTTGTGATCACTTAACATCACTGTGGGTAAACTACAAAAACGGACATTGAAAAGTACTTTGCAGTTATGTTAGAACACACAACTGCATCTAGAAACAAAGAACAGTCAGCACCCATGTGAGCAGCCAGCTCTCAGAAGAGCACACAACACAATACAGGTTGGAAACCTCTGGTCTAACTCACAGTTAGACAGCACGTGAAGTTAACAGGAACCTGACCAGTAGGGCTGTGCGGAGAACAGAAATGCTATTTTGTGAAGGATTTTGAGGTTTTTGTTTTGATTTGGAATGGAACCTGAAAGTTTTGAAATATGAAAAAATATTTAGATCAAAATGTTCTGACAAATGTAAAGCTTTTAACTTTTTATTTTATATGTTATAATATAAAATAAAAAGTTTCAAAACAAAAAGTCCTTTAAAAACGGGAAAAAACAAAAAAAAAAAATCCCCCTGCCAGTGCTGAAACAGGACATTGACAATGTCAGACTTTTCCCCTCTTCCTTTCCTTCAAAATGAAATTTTGCTGAAATGGACATGATTTCACAGAGTGTTTCAATTTGGTGGAACTGCATGACAAAACACATTTCCTAAGTTTTTCTAAGCAGCTCCACCTGCCACAAAAATTTGCACAACACAATGCCAGTATCACAGAAGTGACCAATCCACTCCAAATTGGATTGCTCTTCTCCATAAGGCAAGATTACAACTCCTCACAGCAAGAAATATTGGACTGCCTCCTGCCACGAAGGCAGGCGCTACATTATTCTAATTTTCTCTATTTAGATTTGTTTTCTTTATCATACTGGCCCTCCTGCTGTGAAGTATCAGTAAAATGTCAGTGCTCAGACACACCAGCACCATTCAGTTGTGGGAACTGTGAAACAGTGACAGGCATCAGTATTTCTAAGTTATCAATTTGAAATTTCACTTTATATTCTGATAGGATAGGATATATGTTTGTTTAGCTATACAAGGTAACAGCCAAATACTGCAGTTTTAATGGGTATGGAAATGCACTAATATTTTTAAAAATTTGTTTTGGGGCACAATTCTCTTAGAAGGGAATTTTTAAAATGAAGCAGAGTGAGAAGACAGGGTATCTGATCCTATGTCAAACTTAGGCCCACTTCCTGGGACATTTACTAGTCCATAATTTTGAAGTGTTATTTAAACTTCCTTGTCAACATGAGCATGGAGTTTCCTGTGCAAATACGAATGTAAAATCCATCCAGAGGTTGATCATAGTTACTGATTTCAGGGTAGCAGCCGTGTTAGCCTGTATCCTCAAAAAGAACAGGAGTACTTGTGGCACCTTAGAGACTAACAAATTTATTAGAGCATAAGCTTTCATGGGCTTCTTCGGATGCATAGTTACTGAGTGCACCATATATATGAGAATAACCATAAAAACACCTGAATTACTGGTCATGGTAATGGGGGAGGGAAGGGGGAAGGGAAGAGTCGAGAGCATCATTTACATAAGAGGAATGCTTTCATTTAGCCCTAGGAGCCCAAATCCAGTAGAAGCATGAATTCCAGAACAGTTAAGTCTAAACAGAAAACTTCAGTGGCACTGGTTCAAGTCTGGATCACGGCAGGTCCAGTGAGTAACACATCTGGACAAAAAAAAGCCACTTCCTGATGAACAACTGTCCACATCACGACTGGGCCAGTTAGCAGTCTCAGCAGAGGAAGCAAAGATGGAATGACTAATGATGACTGAAATACATTCTTAGCCCTAAAAGGATTCTTCCAAAAGATATACTCCTATCGAAGGAGGAAGCTGGTGCTGGTACTGCCACTGCTCTGCTGAACTTATTCTAAAACAGAGGACTGATTTCAAGAGCTGTCAAATCTGAAACCTTTTAAGAGTGCTAATTTTAATAATTACATTTTTTCATCAGAAACCCTGAAAAAAATCCACCTACTATGCAATCAGCTTTACTACAAATGGAAATAATGCAATCATAAGTCGTTTCTGAACCAAAAACTTTTTTTATTCTATTATTTGGAAAGCTTAAATCTCTTCAAGTAAGTCTGTTTAATATCTTCTTACAGTTCTGCCACTGTAGATTCTGATCCAGCAACAGGGATTTCAATAAAGCTTTCTCAAATATCTTTTTAACAAAAAGAACTAAACTGTTCCTATGTTTGAGTTCGCATGCACATAGCTGAATAATATCGCTAAAACTTTAGCAGATTTTGCTAACACAATAATACAAGTTGTTCAACATACAACCCATACCTTCCCTGCATAATGAATAATGCAGAAGTCAGCCTTGTCCTTTAGCTGCCGTGGTTTTTGGAATTTGGAGTGGGTTCCTTGTTCTTGGACCAATTTTTCCACAAATGTCTTGTCAGTAGCTTTAGGGAACCAACATTCTTCATCCAGCAAAGCCAGTACACCAGGTGGGTTTGCCTAATAAAATAAACGGTGCATTTAAACAAGAATTTTCTCAATATGTGGTTTCATATTTTTTAATTAAGTCCTTTTAAAAATCTTATACACCAACCCATCACACTCCAGGAAAAAAAAACACCACAACACGTTTCTGGAGGGAAAGTGTGAAGTTTGAGATTTCATTTGCTCAAGTCCCATTTTATTTAAATACACTTCACCAATGACAAACATAAGAGAGCCTGTAATGAGTTTGAGGAAGTTCATTCCATTTTAGACCATGTACCTGTACTGTATATCCTGAAAAACATCCTCAGTTCTATAATAATTTCATACTTTTTTGGGTACAACAGTAGAGTTACAAAACTCAAATGCTTGTCAATAAAACCCTTATGTGAGCTGCAAAGTTCTACCTAGCTATCTAAGGATTTTATACATTCCCCCCCTTAGCACAGTATCTGAATACCTCACAATGTTTAGCGTATTTATCCTCAACATCCATATGAGGCAGGGAAAAACTATTATTTTCATTTTACAGGTGGGGATTGGTTTGAGGGTATCAGTTATCTTTTCCAGGGGAAACAGATGCCTACATACAAGTCTTAGAGAGGGGGAAAAAAACAAAAACAAAAACAAAAACAAAAAAAAACACTAACAGTAGAGGAACTGATTTATAAAGATTTACACTTTAAAACAATTAATTGTGAATTTGCAAGTCTCCACATCTTACAAGATATGGCTATCGGAGATCATTCTATGACGATGTGCCCATGCAAATTCATTTACAGGAAGACTGAGAAGGTACCAATGTTTGGCTCTTAAAACCCGCTAAACAGAAGTAGTCTTAGAATATTTCATGCTAAATATTTTGTATAGTGAAAACATGCACATTTCTTCCCTCAGACTTTATGGCAGGCAAAGCTCTTTATTCCAAGGAGTCAGAATTTGGATCCTTTTTCTGGATCTACACATTTGAAGTGAAGATCTTTGCTAAGATTTCTCTCCCTGCAAACTAACTTTTAAAGAAAGAACTGGTTTGCTGCTCTGGATACAAGTATAGCATTACATGCAGAAATAGTGTATTAAATGTGTGAAAGAATATACCTTCACAACAATTACAGCTCAAATTTGGGGAAAAAAATATAAGAAAACTGACAGATTAAAGTGCTGGTCATAACCATTATTATGCCACCGATTTTTTTTTTTTTTTTTTTGGTGCATCTGTCAGCCTGCAAAACTGGGTTCTGGGGCAAAAGAAATATTTTCCTAAACTGAGGGGAGGAACCCCTTAGCTCGGTTTTGCATTTCCTGTAAGGATGATACTATAGAGATGTTACATAATGATGCCGTAACTCAAAACAAGCATATGTTGTGACATCTTAATTATCTGTCCTACAGAGGACTTCAGGATAAACTTCAGCCCAGATCTGGGTGGTGGAGTGGGGAAGTGGGAACAGCCACTCAAGATTGGAGCTCTCTTCCTGGACTCTTAAGCTGCTCCTCATGTTATCTGTAGTTGATCGGAGCGGTCTACTGTTCCCAGAAATTGGGCAACAGACAGGATCCTTTAGCCAAGTGCCATGAGAAAACAAACAGTTTCCCAAAGGCTACAGTCTTAGAAAACCCACTCAAACACAAGGCAGATTTATAGGGTGAAATTCTGGTCCCACTGAAGTTGATGGGAATTTTACCATTGACTTGAAAAGGGGCAAGGATTTCACCCTAAATCTTCAAGAGCTTTCTGGTTGAGCCACCACATTAAGCACCCATAATACCATCACATGGTTAGGCTTGAAGATGAGAGCAATGAGGACTTGGTTGGCATTGGAAACAACATAAATAGTAGGTCAAAGTATTTAGTCCCATACGACTAAAACAGTGCACTATGTGTATGCAGATATGTACACACACAAATGGACACAGGTTTACTCCAGTGGGCACAGGCTACTTAGACTAAAATTAATATAAAAATAATGGGATTCAGTCCTCAGTGGTCACATATTCAAATTAATCCAGTTCTTGGGACTGTTCTACAAGAGGGTCTGTACCTGGTTCAGAAATCCACAAGATATGAAAGACAAACTTACAGGCCTTTCTATTAAATCAATGCAGGGTTGCAGATCCAGTCCAAAATCAATGAAGTTCCATTCTATGCCCTCCCGCTGATACTCTTCTTGTTCCAGGATAAACATGGTGTGGTTGAACAATTGCTGCAACTTCTCGTTGGTGTAGTTGATACAAAGTTGCTCAAAAGAGTTCAGCTGCAAAATATTTAGTGAGTTAGAAGAATAACTCAATAGCAGAATTTATAATCTTATAAAATGTCATCTGTTACATTTGCAAGTAGTATTTGTAGGGCAAATTTCTGATTTTATTAAGGGATAGTTTCCTAACATCCAATAAATGATAGATACGATTTGGTCTGAAATTAATATATAAAAAACTTGAGTTCAATTCACCCACAAGATGTTATTCTTATCTGTAGTACACTCTAGACTGCTATATTACAGGAGAAATCCACAACTGCAGAATAAATGGTTATGCATGGGTGTGTAACTCAGATTACAATAGAGACAGAATTTAAAGCTATAAATTAGTTTCCCATAACTGGCTCTTTAGCATACCTCAAAGATTTCAAATCCAGCAATATCCAGAATGCCAATGAAAGAAGCTCCCTGTCGTTTGGTCCTATCCAGAGCTTTATTAATGCGGTGAACAAGCCAGCGGAAGAGGCGTTCATAAGTGGCTTTTGCCAAGGCTTCCACTGCAAAGTCTGCCTGAAAATCAAAACATATTAAACATTTACTTATTCTCAAGGAGTCATTAAAAGAACAAGGAGATGGATGTTATCACAAATAACTGCTAAGGGAACTAAGCAAGTTTAATGCAGTTAATACCATGGAGGAAAGAATACTACTGAGGAAAGAAAACAATCAGCAGAAATACTACATGATTTGATTAAAAATAACAAAGTTTAACCCTATTATCAATAAAAATTAAGACTGCTTTTCTACATTTGATATGTCAAACGACATTAGAATCAAGATCAGCTGAAGGCCAAGGAAAGGAAAGAAGTTCTTACTTTCTACACAGTCTTGTTTTTTGCCATGCAAGAAAATACAAAACACAAGACATTTTGTAAGATGCAACAAAGAACAGAGATTTAAACAGGAACTAGCATCAACATAGTTTACTGACCGCAGCTGGAAAGTTACTTTGGATGAATTGGAGCTTCATTTTATTTTTATATATCAGAACTTACTTGTTCTTTGGTTTGGGCTTTCTGAACGTAGTCTCTGCCAACTTTAATGCGTGGCGTAAGTATAGCTCGAGTAAATTCCATTACATTCATTCCCAGTAGATGGCAGAGTTTCTGTGCAACTGAGGTTGAAAGTAATAAAGTTATTCACTTAAATACCCCAAACTCTCCAGACTAGCCAGAACATTAATGAAACAAGTCAGAAGTAGCATTCAACCTTGTGAAAAATAAACCTATTATTACAACTAGTGTCTATAAGGAATCCCAGAAACTGCAATACTACATATAAACACATTAGTGAGTCCCTGTTAATTTAGTACAGCAAATACCAGGTTAGTTCAGGAAATTGCTAGGAAGCACTGGAGCTGAATATTGTAGGTTTTCAATAAAAGCTTATTCATTCTTTTGATATAATATGTCTACACTGTAGCTAGGAAAGACGTGCATCCAAGTTTGGGGAGACAGACATGCTGGACTATAACCTGCCCAGACCCCCTGGGCATACACTTTGGTGGCTAGCCCAAGCTGCCACTCACACTACCCTTGGCTACCCTGCTATTTTTAGTGCACTAGCTCAAGCAGAGCTAGCACGCTGTAGTGTAGACATATGGCTGCTTAGAGAAACTGTTGTGCTGCCATGCAGGCAGGTATGCCAATGCATTGCTAGGGGATTTCAGTCCTAGGCCACATCACAGCAGTCACTGAAACAATGTCCGAGTGCTTTCACCTAAAACAACTGGTATAAGAATGCTGGAAGCAGAATATCAAACTGAATGGCCCACTGCCCTTTCCTGGTTTGGCAACACCTACATTATTTCTACTTTATTTTCTTTCAATGTCAATCCTCTTTCCTACACGTATTTTCTATTAATAGGTTGGGTGTTTTTTGTGACTTAAGATTTCTAAAAATGAATCTGACACACATTAGCTATTTTTAGCCCTGGGGCTAAGTGTTTTTCTCAAGTGTGCCAGCTTCTAAGCTCTCAGAAGGACATCTAGCAAATGAATATATTTTAGTCCCTCATCTTTCCAATATGATGATTTGGCATCCCCTCAACTTAGTCTTTTAAAAAGAAAGGGGAACCCTCTTTCAGGGGCAATCTAGTACTGAAGATATTATTTCCCAACCCCAAAGCCCCAGATTCTGTGCTTGATCATGTACTCCATGTGGGTTCAGTATGCAGTCAGTGAAACAATGGTAACATCAAAAATTCAGCATTATGCTTTCACTCTACTGTAACACAGGAGGAAATGGACTTGGAGTACAACATTCTAAACAATCGTTAGAAAACACAAATGTGGGTATCTAGAACTAGACACCCATGAGTCCATATTTACACATTTTAAGGATGAGTCTTGTTCCCCCAAGATTGAGTAGTCACAACTCCCTTTGGCTTGATATTTTTATGGCATGAAAGTCACTCAAACTTTAAAATAAAAATGAAATGAAATTGGTATTTAAGAGAAGATTTATTGTTTCAAAATCCTCCCTGCCAATATCTCAAGTTAGTCTATTCTCTCTCTCTCTCTCATGTATCCATGGATTTCCCTAAGCAAAGGAACAGCTACAGTCACCAGTAATTTGCATCTTACAGCATGTTCGTCTGGTATCTGCGGAAATGGTGGCTTATTTAAAAAAAAAAAAAAGTTAGACTCTTCCACCCTCCCGCACTTATTTCTCTTTTGTCATTACTCAGATACCAAGAGTTAGCTGAAGCATTATCCATCTCTAGAAGTCTAAATGTACTGTCCACTTTGCAGGGATGTTCTTGCCATTTTTTCCCCCTTCCCCCCCAAAATACCTAAAGCTTGCTTTTTTAGTTGTCTTCAGGTATGGTATTTTATAAGCTAGACAACATGATGAGTAACACTGAGCTAGCACTAGAATCACATGGACAGTTTGGATTGTGAAGAGAGGTTAATCTCAATGTTTTAGAGGATTTGGGTTACATTTCCGAAAGGATGTATGTATTGACACGTCTAGTGACATGCAAGGAAGAAGCTGTAGCTGTAAGCTTGATTAACAGATTTTTGACAATTGACAGGACCGTTCTACTATATTTTCAGCCTGATTCACCCAGAGAGAGAAGGGAATGTAACCAGTGGGGAGTTAAAACATACCCACAGAACTTGTCCTGAGCAATCTACTTCCTAAAGAAAATGAAAGTTCGTTTTCCTCTTCAGTCTTATTTCAAGAATTCTCTTAATCCTTTAAGATTCCTCTAAGGGAGTGTGGGGGGGGTGTTTTTAAAATCCCCTGCAACCTCAAAGGAGCCATTCCTTTCAGCTGAACAGGTTTAGACCGGACAACTCCTTCTCTCTGAAGCCAGCATGTACTGTTCCTCTTCGAGAAAAAAAAAAAAAAAAAAGTGCTTCGAATTTAATTGAACAGGAACCCCACAGTGACCCCTCAGTATATCCTGATCAAATTTGCTCTGTATTGAATTGCAAATGCTGCAAACTCACACTGTTTTCTTTCCATCTCCTGCATCATCACCAGAGTACCTACCAAAGTAGTCCCATAGTCCTAGGGCATGGCTACACTTGCAAGTTAGAGCGCATTAGAGCCCAGTGCACTCTAACTCATGATATGGCCACACTTGCAAGGCATGTAGAGCACTCTGACTCTGTGGCTAGAGCACTCCTGGTACTCCACCTCGGCGAGTGGAACAATGTTTGATGCGCCCCTGCTGGAGCGCCATGGCACCAGTGTGAACGCCCTGGTCTGTTAATGCACTCTGGCCTCCAGAAGTGTCCCACAATGCCTGTTCTAGCCACTCTGGTCATCAGTTTGAACTCTACTGCCCTGCTCTCAGGTGACCAACCACCAGACCTGCCCTTTAAATTCTCTGGGAATTTTGAAAATCTCCTTCCTGTTTGCTCAGCAAGGCGTGGAGTGCTCTCAGCGAATCTTTCCAGGTGACCATGCCTCCATGCGCCAGGCGATCCCCAGTATGGAGCAATTGCGAGGTGCAGGACCTCATCAGTGTTTGGGGGGGGGAAGCAAGCTGTCCAGTCCCAGCTGCACTCCAGCCATAGGAATTATGATACCTTCAGGCAGGTATCAAGGGAAATGATGGAAAGGGGCCATGACCGGGATACACTGCAGTGCAGGGTTAAAGTGAAGGAGCTGTGGAATGCCTATCGCAAAGCCCACGAGACAAACCACCGCTCCGGTGCGGCCCCCACGACCTGCCATTTCTACAAAGAGCTGGATGAGATACTTGGGGGCGACCCCCACTTCCACTCCAAGTACCACCATGGACACTTCAGAGCCCAGCTCAGCAAGGCAGGAGGAGGAGGAGCAACTACAGGCCAGTCAGTCTCACCTCAGTCCCTGGAAAAATCATGGAAAAGGTCCTCAAGGAATCAGTTCTGAACCACTTAAAGGAGGGGAAAGAGATCAGAAACAGTCAGCATGGATTCACCAAGGGCAAGTCATGTCTGACTAACCTAATTGCCTTCTATGATGAGATAACTGGCTCTGTGGATGAGGGGAAAGCAGTGGATGTGTTATTTCTTGACTTTAGCAAAGTTTTTGATACAGTCTCCCACAGTGTTCTTGTCAGCAAGTTAAAGAAGTATGGGCTGGATGAATGGACTACAAGGTGGATAGAAAACTGGCTGGATGGTCGCGCTCAACGGGTAGTGATCAATGGCTCCATGTCTAGCTGGCAGCCGGTATCAAGTGGAGTGCCCCAAGGGTTGGTGCTGGGGCCGGTTTTGTTCAATATTTTCATCAACAATCTGGAGGATGGTGTGGACTGCACCCTTAGCAAGTTTGCAGATGACACTAAACTGGGAGGAGTGGTTGATACCCTGGAGGGTAGGGACAGGATACAGAGGGACCTAGACAAATTAGAGGATTGGACCAAAAGAAATATGCTGAGGTTCAACAAGGACAAGTGCAGAGTCCTGCACTTAGGACGGAAGAATCCCATTCACTGCTACAGACTAGGGACCGAATGGCTGGGCAGCAGTTCTGCAAAAAAGGACCTAGGGGTTACAGTGGACGAAAAGCTGAATAGGAGTCAACAGTGTACCCTTTTGCCAAGAAGGCGAACGGCATTTTGGGCTGTATAAGTAGGGGCATTTCCAGCAGATCGAGGGACGTGATCATTCCCCTCTATTCGGCACTGGTGAGGCCTCATTTGGTGTACTGTGTCCAGTTTTAGGCCCCACACTACAAGAAGGATGTGGATAAATTGGAAAGAGTCCAGCGCAGGGCAACAAAAATGATTAGGGGGCTGGAGCACATGACTTATGAGGAGAGGTTGAGGGAACTGGGATTGTTTAGCCTGCAGAAGAGAAGAATGAGGGGGGATTTGATAGCTGCTTTCAACTACCTGAAAGGGTGTTCCAAAGAGGATGGATCTAGACTGTTCTCAGTGGTAGCAGATGACAGAACAAGGAGTAATGGTCTCAAGTTGCAGAGGGGGAGGTTTAGGGTGGGCATTAGGAAAAAAAAAAAAAACTTTCATTAGGAGGGTGGTGAAGCACTGGAATGGGTTACCTAGGGAGGTGGTGGAATCTCCTTCCTTAAAGATTTTTAAGGTCAGGCTTGACAAAGCCTTGGCTAGGATGATTTAGTTGGGGTTGGTCCTCCTTTGAGCAGGGGGTTGGACTAGATGACCTCCTGAGGTCCCTTCCAACCCTGAGATTCTATGATTCTATGAAAGCAGGAGTGAGGGTGCTGAGGTGGAGGAAGACATCCCGGAATCCGTAGATGCATGCAGCCAGGAGCTGTTCTCAAGCCAAGAGGAAGGTAGCCAGTCGCGGTGGCCGGTGCTTGGGGAAGGACAAACACCAGAGGAGGTTCCTGGTAAGTGTCTTTTATTTTGGGAAGGAAGTTATTCAGTGCGGGCTCTTGGGGCAAGGAGGGTTAGGGCTGCATGCATGCCTAGATGCAGAATAGGGCATTGATGTGCTCTCTCACATCGCGGTAAATGGCTTCAGTGATCTATTCAAAGGTCTCAGACAGAACTTGGGCAATGCGCTTGAGCAGGTTTCTTGGGAGAGCCACTGTGGTCCTTGTCCCAGTCTAACGTGTCTGCACCACTGTGCCGTGAGGGGCAGGGAGACCACTGCTGCATACAGGCAAGCTACAAATGGGCCAGGGCAGATGCTGCATTGTAGTAGAAGACCCTCCCCTGCTTCCCAGGTCACCCTCCGCATTGAGACATCTTCCAGGACAAATTCCTGTGGAAAGTGTGGGGACACTGTTCAGTACAGGGGCCCCCTGCAGCTGTTGGCTCTCCCCAAGGCACAGAAACCCAAAGGACGATACAGCCATGAAACAATCAGTCCCTGTGCTTACTCACCATCTTGGGGCTCCCATGGGTTATGTGCACTCGCTTTGGGATGGGCAAATTACGCTATTGTGTAGACCGTGCTTGCCCTCCTTAAGTACGGGGGAAATCATTGCTCTGCCTGGTGTGAAAATGCTGCCTCTGTTAAGTGTTACATTTTGCCTCTACAGATGCAACCTTGAGATCTCAGCCGTCCATGTTATCACCGGCCGAGAGACTGCAAAGAATCAGGAAGAGGCCACGAAGAAGCAAAGACGACATGCTGCATGAAGTAATGCAGCAGTCACTTAACGAGAAGCTAAAAGCGCAGGAGTGGAGGGAAAGTGAAAGGAGGATCCGCCAGCAGAATGCGGATTGCTGGCACAAATGCACGGAGCTCCGGCAGCAAAGCACGGATCGGCTGATAAGCATCATGGAGCGCCAAGCAGACTTGATCCAGGCCCTCGTAGCCATGCAGGTGGAGCCCCCCCCCCGGAGCCCTTGTCCCAAAACTCTTTCCCTTGTGCCCCCATGTCACCTCCAACCCACTTTCCCCAACATCCGGGTTCTTATTGCCATCAGCTGCCCCCAACAACTGTAGCTTCACCACCCAGCCCTGAAAACTATGACCCTTACCCACTGCACTCAATCCCCATCACGAGGCAGTATAGCCATCCTGAAGTGCAGCACCCATTGCACAGCACTCCAGACAGGATATACGCAAACCTGTGATTGTACCGTTCCCCACCCCACCCCCTTGCCCTGTTTCCCAAGCAGTTGTGTCTCTTTTCAAGAGATGAAATTTCTTTTCAATAAATGGATTTTTTGGCTTTGAAAACAAACATTCTTTATTATTGCATAAAGTAAAAGATACCTTAGGCCCAGGAAAGCAACAGGCACTGCAAGTCAGCGTGGCAAACAGATTCCTATTAATATTGGAACCACTGCACTTCATGCCCATGCAGGGCACCAGACATTACTGGTGGCTTTCAGCCTCAAATTGCTCCCTCAAGGCATCACTAATTCTTGCAGCCCTATGCTGGGCCCCTCTAATAGCCCTGCTCTCTGGCTGTTCAAATTCAGCCTCCAGGTGTTGAACCTCCGAGGTACATGCCTGAGTGAAGCTTTCACCCTTCCCTTCCCAATTGTTATGGAGGGTACAGCACGCAGATATAACCGCGGGGATGCTGTCTTCGGCCAGGTCCAGCTTCTCATACCGAGAGCGCCAGCGGCCCTTTAAATGGCCAAAAGCACACTCCACAGTCATTCTGCACCAGCTCAGCCTGTTGCTGAACTGCTCCTTGGTGCTGTCAAGGCTTCCTATGTAGGATTTCATGAGCCACGGCATTAAAGGGTAAGCAGGGTCTTCAAGAATCACAATGGGCATTTCGACTTCACCTACGGTGATCTTCTAGTCTGGGGAAAAAAGTCCCGGCTTGCAGCTTCCTGAACAGGCTGGTGTTCCAAAAGATGTGTGCGTCATGCACCTTTCCGGGCCAGCCTGTGTTAATGTCAATGAAACGCCCACGGTGATCCACAAGCGCCTGGAGAACCATAGAGAAATACTCCTTCCGATTAACGTACTCGGAGGCTAGGTGGGCTGGTGCCAGAATTGGAATATGCATCCCATCTATCGCCCCTCCGCAGTTAAGGAAACCCATTTGTGCAAAGCCAGCCACAATGTCATACACGTTACCCAGAGCCACGGTTCTTCTGGGCAGGATGCGATTAATGGCCCTGCAAACTTGCATCAACACGCTTCCAACGATAGACTTTGCCACTCCAAACTCCAATCGGTAGCTGTCTGGAGTTGCCAGCTTCCAGATTGCAAGAGCAACCAGCTTCTCCACCATCCGGGCAGCTCTCAATCTCGCGTCCTTGCATCGTAGGGTGGGGGCGAGTTCACCACACACTCCCATGAAAGTGGCTTCTCATCCGAAAGTTCTGCAGCCACTGCTTGTCATCCCAGACTTGCATGATGATGTGATCCCACCACTCAGTGCTCGTTTCCCAAGCCCAAAAGCGGCGTTCCATGGTGGTGAGCATGTCAGTGAATGCCACAAGCAATCTTGTGTCATATGTGTTACTCAAGTTGATATCATCGTCGGAGTCCTCCCTGTCAGTTTGGATCTTAAGGAATAACTCAACTGCCAAACGTGATGTGCTGGCAAGACTCATCAGCATATTCCTCAGCAGTTCGGTCTCCATTCCCACAGACCGAAAGGGAAGACAGAACACGCAGCACAAAAAACATTGAAAGATGGCGCCAAATGTGGACAGAAGTAGAGGGATTCCTGGGATGCGAACCGATGCATCACGGGGCATTGGGACAGTACCCAGAATGCCCTGCACGCTCCGACCCCTTCCCACAAGCCACAGCACCAGAATGGGAAGATGTGCTCTGTGGGATAGCTGCCCATAATGCACTGCTCCCAATCCTCTGCAAGTGCCGCAAATGTGGCCATGCCAGTGCGCTTGCAGCTGTCAGTGTGGACAGACTGCAGCGCTTTCCCTATTTGCTCTCCGAAGGCTGGTTTAACTCAAAGCGCTCTACATCTGCAAGCGTAGCCATGCCCATAGATTGGGCAGCACACTGAAAGCAGAGGTAACCGATTGTACCCAAATAAAAGGTTCTGCTGGAAGATCCACATGAAGGAACAGAATCTTTCTTGACTTTACAGACCCGATACAGCTATTTGTCACTAAACAAACAGCTATGACCAGTTTTACAGGATACAGTCACTGTTCAGGACAGACCTGCATTCTCAGTTGGCTGGAGAAGTCGGTCAACCAATGCAATCAATTTTTTCACCTCCAGGAACTGATGCTTTTCAGGACTTCAAGCCTCTGCTAGCACATAGAGCAAAAGGATGGGACTAAGTTAAAGCTTGGGTCACCCACATAGCAGTATCTAGCACAAGTCATTGGACCACCAAGTTATTAGACTCGTTTATTAAAGAGGGACAGTACACAGAACTTTTCTCCAGTTTCTGAAAACTGCAAAATATTTGAGCTTTTTGCCACTGGGGGGGGGGGGGGGGGGAAAATGTGCACTGTATTGGGGAGCACAAGAGTGGATATTGGTCTTGCTCACCATCCCCCTACTTGAAAACTTCCTGCTTTGTCCAAGAGCAAAACATGGCCTTTCAGGTTTTGAACCTTATCTACTAAGTGTCCCTCTCATGGAGCTAGGCATATTATGATTCTGTTTTACCTGTGAAATATTTGAGATGCTGCATAGAAAGGCAGGTGCATCTCTAGGGGTAATTTATGATAGTTTTATATGTTGCATCTGCTTATGGATGTTTTTTGTTGGCTGTTTAATAGTCACGAACAGATTATAAAAATACAAACTAAATACAATTAATGTAGAACTGCCACATTTTTATTGTGTATAACTATATATAGAGACACAAGAACAACTTTGTTCTGTAGTGGAGACCTGATTAGCGTACAGTAGAAACAGATAATTTGATGCCCAAATTAAAATAACATGCGTCTTAAAATTTTCCCTTATAACTGTCAAATTGTCATCAAATCTACAAAGCATTGTTTTAATACCCAAGTTCTGAGGATATATTTGTCTCAGTACAGCTCACTACAGCTCTAACAACTCAGAGGTTTCTAGGCTTCCTGAACCAAAAAAGGCTGTTAAGTTTCAGTATAACTATGTTCCTCAGGGGTGTGAAAAATCCAGCAGTTAAAAACACCCCCCAGTGTAGACAGCATTAAGTCAAGAGGAGAACTACCACCTCTATGGGAGGTGGAGTACCTATGCCAACGGTGGGAGAACCCCTGAAGCGCTTCAGCTGCAGCATTTTAAGTGTAGACAAGCCCTAAGAGGCCATCTTGATGTTTCTGGATAGGATTTTATTGCTTTATGTCATTGCATAATACATCAATCATTAATATTCTTCATATAAAGCTTCATTTGTTCTTCAGAGCCTATGAAGTCCTCAGCAAATTTCATAACTCCCCCACTTCCACTTTCTCCCTCAAAGAATGTTAGGGCACTAAATATAAACATTGATAAAAAGCAAGGAAAATGAGCAACAGCAGCAAGATGCTCAAGCTATGAAACAAATTTTAAATCTGAGCCAGCCTTTCTGCAACATTTGTTTTATCATTCAACACTTTTGATATCCAGAAAGTGGAGAGGTGATACAAATTAATTGAAGATACTGCTAGTATGGATGTAAGAAGTGCCCATCTATAATCACAAAACACAACATATCGTGACTTATGCAAGAAGCCTGTAGTTGCTTCTGTGACTTACATAGAATGTCAGGGTTGGAAGGGACCTCAGGAGGTCATCTAGTCCAACCCCCTGCTCAAAGCAGGACCAATCCCCAACTAAATCCCCAAATTGCTCCCTCAAGGACTGAACTCACACCCCTGGGTTTAGCAGGCCAATGCTCAAACCACTGAGCTATCCCTCCCCCCCCTTGCTAACTGATTTCTATAAAGCAAAGCCAATTTTTAGATATGAAAACAGCCAACACTTTGCAATTAACCAAAGTTGAGTTCTAAACTACTGTAAAGATGTTACTTTCTAAGAGAGGATTTAGAATGACAGAACACTGGGTAAACTAGAAGTCTGAAAATTCTTAGAAGTACCTAAGGGACTGTCTCCATTTTTAAGCACATCTACCAAATAATGACTGCACTCTGAAGTATTAAAATGAAAAAAATCATAGTCACACTACCCTGTCATTTCAGAACTAAGTGTCTAAATACAGTGTTTCTTAAATTCAGCCACTTCACTAAGGAAGTTGTGCTTCGCTCCAGGATTCTTTTCATTGGCAATGTAATGACTATCAAGAACCAAAGAAAATACACTGATTTAAGCACACCTTCTCCCCCCCGATACGTAAGTCTTTGCTGAGAAGCAATTAATGAGGTTACAGCTGAAATGCTTGTTCAAAGTTTAGGAGCAGTATAAACAGCTTCAATAATTTATGGAATTCTGTAGACAGAAGTTTTAATGTCTGTGTGGAAGAGAGTAGAAGATAGGGAGAGTTTTAGTAGTTCTATGCTGGCTGATACAGTTACAAATTATGGCCTCTCTCTGGCAGAGAACTTTATAGAGGAAGTTCAGGGAGGAAAAAAAAGGGGGGCTGGGGGAGGGGGGAAAACAGACTAACTTTACAGGATATCTGATGAACAAATTATAATCAGAAAACCACAACTAAGGTCATTAAAGGCCACACAGTGTGACCAATTTACCTGTATTTTCTGGCATGGAGGCCTGATCAGTGTTTCTTTCCTTCTTAAAAGAAATGTTACCAAATTGTAGTACTGACGACACCACCTTCAGCATTGCTGTGTTAACAGAAAGATACAAATATTTTTCTTGTCAAATGTGTCTCAATAAAATTCACCCCCTCTCCAATCTTAGGCATGCATTCAAGCTCAGTTCAAAAAGGAATTACTTATAATTATTATTGCACTATGTAGCACAGTCTTTCTTGCTTCTAGGTCAATTTTAGCTTAAAAATCAGAAGACTGCTTTAAGTTTTTGAAGTGGTGCAATGTTTGCCACAGGCTTTCAGTGCATCAAAACTCCATTATATTTAAATTTGGTTGTGAACATTTGTTTCATTTAATTTTTGTAATTTTACATTTTTTTAAAAAAAACATAAAAAACAAGTACACTACAGACTCAACTTACACAAGATTTCCTCATGAGAAAAGCCCATGATGTGCATGGCTTCCATAGTCTCCTGAAAGTTATCCTTGTCTTGCTGCCCAGGAATGGGGATATAGCCATTAGACAAAAATCTGTAATTGTTAAATCCTTCAAGCAGCAAGTCAGCTGTAGTGGAGGGAAAAAAGTAAAAGCTTTGTGCACAAATCTAATATTAAAAAAAAAAAAAAAAAAAAAAAACCCTAACAGATAAATGGACTACCAGTTATATCAGCATTTAAATAAACTGGATTACAACCAGTTACCCCAAGTCTTCTGTAACTTTAGAAATACGAGTGAAAGTGCTGATCCCAGCTTAAGAACATAAGAATGGCCATACTGGATCAGATCAAAGGTCCATCCAGCCCAGCTTCCCACAATCTTTAATATAAAAAGGCTCAGTTACCAACAGCTTCAAGTTGGTTTCGTAAACAACTGAATGGATTAGTTCCTTGCACTGGGCATGAACTGGACACTGTTCTGCATAGGGATTACTGTTGCAATCCTCTAGAGCAGTGGTTCTCAACCTCTGGCCCACAGGCTCCTTGCAGCCCAATCAGCACAGAGCTGCAGCCCATGTGACAGCCTTAGGGCCATACCGGTAGTATTGGATGTAACCCACAATGGTAAAAAGTTGAGAACCACTGCTCTAGAGGAGGTATTGACACAGGCCATGCAGCAGCATCAATTCAGTGGGTCTGGTGAAGGTGTACTAAATTGATGGGAGAGCGCTCTCCCGTCGATTTCTGTACTCATCTTACTCTTCTCGGGGAGGTGAAGTTGGCAGGAGTGTTTGTGCACCTAAAGCGAGTATATGCTAAGCTGCATGCACATATGACTGAAAATTTGGCCCATCACATATTAATCTTGACTGGCTAACTGGAAGCCAATTGCCTGTTTTGGAATAGCCACAGCCAGCTACTGTTTAAGGCGCAAGGTTCAAGTAGTATACTTAAGGCTATGATTTAGTCACAGAGGTTGTGAATCCGTGACTTCCAGTGACCTCTGACTTCAGCCTGCGGTGGTCAAGAGCTGCAGGGCCCCCACCACCTGCAGGGGCAGGGAGCTGTGGGGTACCCCGCCGCCTCTGAAGCTCCAAGCCGCTGAGGGTGGCAGGGGGACACCCGACCTCCCAGCCAAGGTGGGGGAAACCCTGGGCTCCCAGCTGACATGTGAGGTCGGGGCACCCACAGCTCCCAGCCCCCAAGGGCAGCAGGGGACCCCTAGAGCTGCAGGGGTACTCAGGAGCCCCCAGCTGCTGCAGGCGGCTCCTAGCCCCTGCACAGCTGCCCCACTTCAAGTGGTGTGGGGACCTGCAGATCCCCATTTTGTCAGATATTTTTAGTAAAAGTCACAGACAGGTCACAGTTTCCATTAATTTTTCTTTTTTGCCGTGATCTGTCCGTGACTTTTACTAAAAATATCTGTGATAATCTTAGCTTTAGTTATACTAGATACTAGCAGTTCTTTGTTTTAAGGAATGTGACTAAGGATGGAGCTGTCCAGTATAACCACACTCTTCTAGTAATGGTATATGCCACACTATTGGGTAAATATATGTAAGTTATTACATCAAATATACAGAGAAGAGGCGGAGCCCCACTGCTGGAGCTAATTGATATTCACCATGGAAGTGTAAACATTACAGACTGTTTTCTTCAGGCTTTTATCGTGTGTTGATTTGGCCAATGGTTTGGCATTCTGCCCAGTCTGAGTGTGTGGTACAGTACAGATTTGGCACTTCCTGCCAACATGCTCTGTGACTTGCTGAAACTGAAATACTGCCAGCCGATTGCCAGGCAGGGACTCAATTATGGCACTGCAAAACCCTTAGAATCATAGAAATGTAGAACTGGAAAAGGCCTTGAAAGGTCATTGAGTCCAGTCCCCCGCCTTCACAGCAGGACCAAGTACCGTCCCTGACAGATACCGTCCCTTGGTCTGCTCTGGTCCAGAGTTTGTGATCTGGAAGTCATTCACCTGAAATACTGCGGTTATGCAACAGCTGCTGAACCAACAAGTCTGTTGTAATATGAAGAGTGATTTCAGAATAAAGCCAGCTGTTTTCTTTTCATACCTCAGATCTCTGATCATTAATTACTCTTTCAAGCCCAAGGAGTAATGGAACTTCACTGCTCAAGCACTAAAAATGACAAATTCAGAATACATAAGAACCGAACAGGGTGCTAGGATTAGATTTGTAACTTACACTTTAGGTGTTCTCCTGCCCCAGAGAGCAGTTGATAGAATATATGAAATGTTCGTTCATCTTTGGCCTGACGAACAGCGCGAGACTTTTCCAACAAATCTGATCATGAATAGTCAAGGATCTTAAATTGCATTGTGCATCTTTTCATGAAAAATTCAAAACATAAAATTCCACAAAGTGGGCTACATTAACAGCAGAATTATCATAAGCTAAGTTTGGTGCTTGCTGTGTTGGATTTACACCCTCAAGAAGTGACAAACAATTATGATTCTTTTAACACATGTAACACAAGATCTCGTCCTTTCTATTCATTTTTTGCAGGAGACATATGAAAGCCTATTGCGAGGATCAGATAGGGATTTTTTTAGGAAGCTCTTAAATTCCCCCCCCCATGTGTTAATTTAGTAGTTAATTGGGGTTTGAGGCCCCCACTGCCAGGTCCTTTGCTTTGCTTGTTGCACAATTACAAGAAATGTTCTAATGTTACTCTCACGTACATAAAAGGAACACTAAAACTAGAATTAATTTTCATTATAACAACTTTCCTTACTCCCTCCTTCTGTATTTGTTGTAAGGTCTTTTCAAGAGGGAAAAATCCTTTCTTGAAAATCTCTTAAATGACATCCGAAGAAGTGGGCTGTAGTCCACGAAAGCTTATGCTCTAATACATTTGTTAGTCTCTAAGGTGCCACAAGTACTCCTGTTCTTTTTGCGGATACAGACTAACACGGCTGCTACTCTGAAACCTGTCTTAAATGACAAACATCCTCATTGGAGTCAGTCAGTTTATGTGGTAGCTCTCAGGTTCTGGTAAAGTCTATCACTTGTCTTCTAAAACAAAAGTTGCACATAAAGGGGGAAAAGAGCTTTATATATATAAAAAAAAAAAAAAAGACAGGAAAATGCAGCTTCTCTCTCTGGTGATTAAAATTTAGTTGCTGGAAGATCATAGGCACAGCACATAATCCAGTTAGCCCCTCCTGAACCACGCTCCTATTAGATAAAAGGAAAAGAGATGGGAAAACAGTAGGAGGAATAAGGCGGGGGGGGGCACTGACACTGCAGCAAGGAAAGGGGTCATCTGGCATCTCCTCCTTATCTGATCTGTAAGAACATATTTGAGGATCCAAAAAGGCCAGAGTTATAAATCCCCAGGTACCAGAACATGGCAATGATCACCATGATGGTGATATTAGTTGAAAGAATGAAGATACCAATACTGTCTAGCTGAATAAGTTACCAATTATTCCTCGGAAGTGTCCAAAAAGAGGGACAGGGAGAAGACACCATCAGACGCGCTCAACCAATATAAATTTGATAGTTCACATAGACACTTCTTCTCATCTTAAGAAAATTCTGGTGTCTCAACAATTTTGTAAGTTCACCCCAAGCCTTTAAAAGTCTCAATCGGAAATTTAAGCTTTAGTTTAAACCCACTCAGTTAAAATAGTTTTGGGGCTCCATTTTATAATCTCTCAGCAACTTTATTTAAACAGGTTTCAAAACACAGTCAAATTAAAAGTTTGAGTTTGTAATTCCAGCAAATTAACTTCTTTGGTGCTGGTTAGCTTTCCCTAATGTGAAAACAACCACCACCACCTACAATGGACAAGTTGGGATCCTAAAGAAACCATGCTTTCAATCAATCAGTCTTTCAAAGAAAGTGTACAGCTGAAACCTCAAATTCCATTAAAAAAAAAAAAGCTTCTGTATGGCACTTGTCGTTTCAAAAATGTTTTTAAAAGTTAGTGTTTACACATTCTCTCACTTTAAAGAGTTTAATAGTATTTAAACAGTTTCTAAATTTCAAAGTTTGTGCAAATGGAGAGGTTGCTTCATACAGGATGCTGGACATAGATTAATTCCTTTCATTTTTCTATACTGAAATGAAGTGCAATACAAGTTTGTTTTATAAAGGATACAGGTAACCTATCAAATTAGCCCAGTAATGTACCATCTGGAACAAACCTAACTTCTCTCTACTGGACACTAAATCCTCCAATTTTCATGAATTGAAACAAAATAATTCCGCTCAGCTATTTAGACAATAAGCTTGGATTTTTACAGATACTTAGAGTTGTAACGCCTACCTGATTTAAGAGCCATACTGATTTAGGCACTGGAGCCTTAATCCCATTCCTCCAGAGAGCACACTCAACTCTGAGACTAACACCCTGATTTTTTTTATTACAATGCAATGAGAGCAACTTTCAACAAAACAAAATGGAATACTACAAACAAGTGTTCATCTGGAAGTATGGAAGAAATAGGAATCAAGACCATTCAGCAAAAACTGAATCATTAGACTTCATATAACTACATCTGTGCAATGCTTTTTGTTAACAAAAACGAGACAGAAGTTGGCCTTGCAGGCCCCCACCCCTTCCCCCCGCATGCGCTGCCTATGCAACCCAAACAAGACTAAAATCATGCTTGTAACAATGGGTACACACGCATGGCAGAGATGATTAAGGTAATGCAATTTTCCACAGTGTCACTTTATGGAGTACTGGCTCACCTTAATTGTTTTTTCCAATAAACACCACCCAGTCATACCTTCAGAACAGTCAAAATCTAGCAGATTTCAAACAAAGTATTACATTTTCTGAAAACTTATTTCAGAGTAAAAAGGAAATTCTCAGACTTCTTGATAGTATGATAAACTGTTTTGAAACAAAGGGAGGATTGGGAGTCAAAGAAAGCATTCACACTATGATACCTTATGTCACTAGGTTCACCAAATGTTATTTCCTGCAAATGTGTTAACGCTGCATTACAAAGAAGTCTAAGCAATACACGAAGTTGGAGAGACAAAAGGCTGAGTGAGTCACTTCATATTTTAACGGACATTGCACTGCTGAAGCAGGATACAGGTCTCGATGTTGGCCCCAACAATATAACCCGTAACATCGAAGTTAATTCTAATGAACTTGCCCTGGAAAAGAAACAAAAAAAAATAACTGTTTTTAGTAACTGAAAAAAAAAATTGTCCATATTAAAACATCTTTCCCATTTAAAAAGGCATACAGTAGAACCTCAGAGTTACGAGCATCTCGGGAATGGAGAATGTTCATAACTCTGAACAAAAAACATTGTGTTTGTTCTTTCAAAAGTTTACAATTCAACATTGACTTAATACAGCTTTGAAACTTTACTAGGCAAAAGAAAAATGCTGCTTTCCCTTTATTTGAGTAGTTTGCATTTGACACGATACTCTAGTGTATTTGCTTTCCCTCTCCCCCCGCCCACCCTTGCTGGTGCCTGATTGTGTACTTTTGGTTCCAAATGAGGTGTATGTTGACTGATCAGTTTGTAACGCTGATGTTCATAACATTGAAATTCTACTGTATTAGGTAACATTTGCATCAGTCTTAATAGGTGATAAGTGTTTAATACAGATAACAGTGGCAAGATATCATTCGTTCACACCATTCATACACATTCAGTTGTATTCCATTAAAATACTGCAATCTACTATAAGGTGCGATGTACTGTAAAGAGACTGCAGTTTTTCAGAAGCTCAAAATAAGGTGAGTGTGTAACCTAGATAGGCACCTTTTATATGGTTATGAAAGAAAGCTTTTACTAAAAGGGCATTTAATTTTAATGTTGATGAAAGGTACTGAGTTGAAAGGTTGGCAACAGCAGTATAAACTTTCTCCTGAATGTGTCTCCATCCTGACTTGAAGGCACACCTCCAGTGGAGCGAATTCATTCTCTGCACCCATTCAAGTCACTCTGACAAGGTCATATCTACACTAGGGAAAGAAAAAAGGTGTAATTTTTAAAATGAGATGACTTTTCATAAATCCCGAGTTTAGACAAGATGGTGAGAGTTTGACCTCTACGCAACTGTTCAAGATGAAACCACCACTTGCCTTGTCTACACTAGTTTTACAATGAGATGTGCCATCTTGTTGGCAATAAAACACATTTTCCTAGTATCAGGACATGTCTACATTAAGTCAGTGGACGGTACAGAGTGCAACCTAGAGATGTGCCAAGTAGAAACTAGATTGAGATGACCAAATCCTTTGATATTGCATCTGCCATTCACATTGCACATGCCACACATGGAGATAAAAACCTCAGTGTGTCACGTGCGCCATCCAGTACCCCTAACATTATGGATTGCTTAGAAAGTCTAAAGTATGCACAGACTGACATGCTTATGTGCTTGGTTATCTTATTGCTCTATTGTACAGTTTAAGTGGTTACAGGAAGAGTTATAGCACTGAGAATAAACAATGCAACTCCAGTTAGGGACCTTATCTTCAAGTTGTCTAAATCTGTGTTCCGATGTCTAACTTTCAGACATACATGCATGAAAACTGGGCCTAGAAGTACTGCAAAACAATGTCCTATTCACATTTAAGTTTACTTCAAAGCCCCCAAAAATATGCCACTGTGCTCTGTTACTCATACAAAAAATTGTGGTTAAACTGGGAGAACTTCGGCCTCCACAACTGTGAATTTAGCACTGAAGCTTATTTTAAAATGTATGAAAGATGTGCTAACTGTTAAGGGCCAGAGTTTGCTCTTAGACTTATCCCAGATATCATTGCACAGAAGATCAGCATACTCCATAAGCTCACTTTGGCATGATGGATGGTGAACATATCTGTTTCTTTCATTAGGAAAAATATACAGCTTTCTGGAAATGTTAAGAATAAAAAGATGAATGAACTGACTTCTTGTTTAATTTATGTCAAAACAGATTAGATAGTCTGTACCACACTAGTAAGTCTACAGTGACAGCTTTTTGAAACTTAAGAGTAGATTCCACACCATCTGCTATAAGAACAGAATATTCCAGATATGCCACTTAAATTTGAAAGCGCAGAAATACTATGAGTAGACTCGAGTCACTGATATTTAAGCAATAACTGAAAAAGCAGAACCTTCAAACCAGTGACTAGATGATAGGCTGTGCATTACTGAATTTATCAAACCACCAAGTGAACAAATAAAGGCTACTGGATCACAATGTATTTTCCAATTTGACAACTAGCTTAGTTCTGTTTACAACATACACAAGCAAAAAAGATGGCAAGAGACCTGTTCTGTGATGTCTGCAATCCCAAATTTGATTAAAACCACAACAAAAAGTCTATAATGGGTAAAAAGATAGGGAAGTTGGGATTTTAATTCCTGGTATACTATCGAACATAAGAACTGTATATTTTGTAGGAGTGTAGACCTGACAGCCTCACTACAGTATGGTCTGCTATTAAATTTCAGAAAGATGGGAAAGGCTGCTGGTTTTTGTGTTACGTAACAAGGCACTGCACTTCAAATCTAGAGATAAGAGAATTCATACTGCATTCTTCCCTTTGAGGGAGGATTGCTGTCATTTCCTTTTAAATCCTTATTATTGAAGACTATTGAAGGCACCATCTGGAGTGCATTATACTTACTCCTTTATAAAAATAATGCCAGAGTCACTTGAGTGACTATGTTCACAATGGCAATGCAAACTTAAAGGGGGGGGAAAAAAATGCAAAACAGATGCTTTACAGCTTTCATAAAAAGTATCTTCATTAAATTAGTAGTCTTCAAAGAATCCAAGAAATAGAATTACAGGGCAGCTGAAATCTGTTGATATTATAAAGTTTATATCCAACACATCTGAATACCAACCATTACTGTAAATAATGTGGCTTTAAGAATTCTCAAACTTGCATTTTTGTGGTGCCCTTCCTAGCTTCTGATTGATAGGAACTATTTAAAGGATCTAACCAAACAGTAAAGGCCATAAAGCTGTTCAAACTGAATTCTTACTCAAAACTTCACCCCCGATTTTGTAAGACGGATATAAAAGTTCTATTTGCTCTGTAAAATTTAGTTTACACTTTAGCAAGAGCACAGCTTCTTTAATCATATCCAGTTTTATTTTATATATTAAGAAGAGTTACTATCCATGCGTTGCCCTACCAGTTTGTAAAGTATAAGTGTAAAACCAAAGAAAGTGCTTTTCCTCTCCCCTATTGATATTTGAAAGGCCTATAAAAACAGAAGGTCACATGGGAAACATTTTTAACTGACTACACGAGTGCTCTATGCATTTAACAAGACAACTCTCCAATCTTTCAATCATAATCTTAGATTTTACTCAACAGCAAGTGAAAAATCCACACAGAAGTATGATTTTTGTTTTTAAGTTGATAACCCTTTAAGACTGACACAAACCCATACAATTCTAAACCAAGTTGATAGCAAAGCTGGATATTCAGTCATAACCAATTGGTGTCTTATAGCTATTCCTCCCCTTCTCTCACAACTTTAATTAGTTGCTATGGGCTCTCAAATGATATGCAGTTTGGTAATTCACTAACTACGCTGTACACAAGCCACAGTTCAGGTCTATTGTGTAATTACTAACTTGTGTCATAGGCTATGTGCAGGACAGACTGCCATCTGGGGAAAGTTTACCACTACGCATCTCATGTAAACAGCACAATTGTCTACTCATGGATAGAGGAGCCTACAAGTTTTGTATTAAAGCAAGTGTTTGCCTAACACCACATTGTGACCATAGTATCTCTAGTAAATTAAATATGCTGGATACAGCATTGGAATAAGACTTCAAAGTTTCAGTATACAAACTTCAGTTGAACTCAAGAAGGTAGAGTGTAAAGGAAACTTCCAATACCAATAAGGTAGGTTCTCACAAACAGAGAGCTAGCCTACGAGTAGATAAAATGTATATTTTTGTGAACAAACATCCAGGTTTTGGTCTTTTTTTTTTTTTAAACTTACAAAACGGGAAGAGTTGTCATTTTTCACAGTCTTTGCATTCCCAAAGGATTCCAGAATGGGATTCGCCTGCAGAAGCTGACGTTCCAGCTCCCCCTAAAAAAGCCACACAAACACAAAAGCAAACTTATATGAAAACCATGTGTATGTCAGACTGTCCCTGATTCTGTTTCCCTTCTGATCATTTTACCCCAGGTGCCTGACAAGATCTTCAAACACATTGCCTCTTATTTGTTTGATTCCTTGCTCTGTTGACACTTCACTGGAAAAGAGAAGATGGCATCTATTGTATAGAAAAGTGACTGAGCTTGGGTGGGCTGATGTTAAAAACACTGAACATAAAAAGGTGAATTCAAGTTCAGGGCAAATGAATTAGGCACAGAAGTCAGAATAAAGCCCGTATGCTATTTTTGCAGGGGAAAAACAATTTGACAAAGTAATGAATAATCTTTGGATTTCTGTGTAAGTTGTTTCTGCAAATTAGAGCTTTAGGACTGTTGATGATCAGTATCTAAACCAGGATCATATAGGACAGCAGGTGCTTAAGCATACACCATCAGTCAGCAAGCTGTTGAGTCTCATAGCTAACTGGAGATTTTGGACAAAATTTGTGGTACTTCCATATATTTTGAGCTGGAGTAAGGAGGACACAAATGGCATAAGTGAAGTTGAATAATGCCAAATTGTAAGATTAATTATTTTCAAACTTAAAAAGTCAACATATGCTGTACCTCGCTGTACTATTATTTATGACATCCAATTGTTTTAAAGCTTGCTGCCTATTAAAAGATCTGACTAGTATAACCAGGTCTGTGCTGCATCCATGAGCCCATAAAAGTAGCAAGTGTGTGGGAAGATGTGATACTATTTCCTTGCCCAGAAAGATGGGAACAAAAAGTGGAATTGTGTCTCTGGAATGCAATCACAAAATTAGTGTTCATAAATCTGCTTTTTCCAATCATTTACCATTTATAGCACACGGAGGAGTAAAACTCCTGGACTGAATGAACAACTGACAATGAGAGACATCACACACCTTTGTTAGTCCTTACATATGTCAATGATTACACGAACTATTTTTTAAAACTCACTTTGATGAATGCCTGTTAGAGGCTTTTATTTTTAAGTTGTAACATATATCAGATTTGCTGAAAACTGATTCCTGCTTGTTCTTGATCTGTTACTTGACCTCAGGTAGACTGCTCAAAGTTTGATCCACTTCAAAAACAGATTTCCTTTCTAACTGTATATCTTTTGAATTCTAGAGTTCCTAAAAAAATTCAGAGTATTCTCCCAGACTAACCACTGAACATTTACAAAGGACACACACAAATATTGTACTCCGTTCCCAGTGTTTTAGAAAGAAAAAAAAGTGTTCCTCAACACTGTACCAACAAAACAGAAACCAACTTGGAGAAAAATGTTTAGCACTCTACTCAGTGTAGTGGTTGTAATACTAGTCTCTTTTTTATATACACTGTAAATCGATTGTTCAGAATCTTTGATCCATACAAGGTAGTGGGCAGCATCTTGTTCACGTTTTTGCGCCTTCATCGTTAGCAGATGTCCGGGACAGTTAGACAGAGAAGCCTGCTCACCTGTTTGTATTCAGCATGAAACAGACTAAATTAAATATGTGAAATAAAGTAAGCCAACACCTTTCACAAAAGGATGCACACAAGTTGTTGTTCATTGAAGCTCACTGATATTTCAGGTTCTACTTAGCCTGGAAACAACAGATATTGGTTTCAAAATTTTGACCTAATGACAGCACACTGCGTTACCACTGAACAGAGGGGTATTACAGACCAGTGCTGTACATACTTCAAAGTCTACCTAAGAGAAACCAAAGTAAAAATATTGGAAGCACAAAGAAATGGTTTGGTCTGATAAGGGGAAACATTTGCATTATATATAAATTTCAGAATGACCTGAAATGCAATAGCCTCCAATTTGGTTTGGAGAGACTATATTGACACTTATTTATGGAGAGTGGTTGATCTCTGTTCAGGGGATTTTGAATGTTTGAAGTACACAGATTGGGAAAACTGTTAAGTTCTAATTCTGCTTTCTACTGATTTGTCACTGTTCTTTACCAATCAGGATAGGAGTGGTGAGGAATGGTAAAGAGGAGAAACTTGATTACAGCCTAAAAAGCTAGAATGTTTTTTCCTAGTTGAAGTTTTTGGTATTCATGACTAGATAAGAAGGAACTTATCACAGATTACTAAACAACTCACTCATACTTAAGTATTCTCTTCATTAAATTTTAAAATAGTTTTAAATTATAGACTAAAAATTCATTTAATTTTATGAAATCAGTTATCCTATTCAGAAACATTCCACAGAGATTTTAGAATGAAGGCAAGATTGGGCTAGATTCCCGTACTTATACAGTCAAATAGATCTTGGAAAAAGCAGCATCAAGATATTGTGAAAAGTGAAGTCATGCAATAATTCATGCAGATCAATAAAGCAATGTTAGAGCAAGGACAAGAGATACTGTTATCTCAGTTTTAGAAAACCAGCATCCCAGTGATTTGGTTCATTGTGAAATCTGGGTGAGAGACAGGGAGCTACATGCTACTCACATACAACAGGGATCCACTCTGTAGTTCAAAATGACAGTGAAACAAAATGTTAATGGTTATGATTTATGCAATATACCAACAATTCCGGATTAGAATTTAAAATACTCCTATTGACATTTAAAATATGAACATAATTTCACATTTTTTTAATCCTGATGTGAACAGGTCCATTGGCAAAAAAAAGCAATCCATCTAAACATTATTCATTAGTTTCTGGTTTTACAACAAAGAAACACTTGAGTAAAGACTTCAAGTAAAATTTCAGAATTGCTCATGTCCTGTTGATTTTCAATGAGATTTAGGCACTTAAATACCTATGTATTTTGAAAGTGAGACTTAGGTGCTTTTGAAAATATTACCTTTATCTAACCCTGGTGACCATGATAGACACACCCTTACTTCCTGAAAGCAATGATTAGAGCAGTGGTTCTCAAACTTTTGTATTGGTGACCCCTTTCACACAGCAAGCCTATGAGTGCGACCCCCCTTATAAATTAAAAACTCTTTTTTTATATTTAACACTATTATAAATGCCAGAGGCAAAGTGGGGTTTGGGAAGGAGGCTGACAGCTCACAACCCTCCAAGTAATAACCTTGTGACCCTCTGAGGGGTCACAACCCCCAGTTCGAGAACCCCTGGATTAGAGAGTGTATACTTTGTCTGGTGTGCTTTTCCCTCTGCATTAGGGAGTCCTAACTTTACCCTTAACTGCCCATTTCTGCTAATTAAAGCAGTAGAGATCACAGCACTTTCTGTAGATAGGAGTCTAGACAGCCCCACTGACAGCTCAGCAGTGCTCCATCACATCATAAGAACGGGGAAGGGTTAAACCTCAATCATTGTTGCTTGCCTACCCCTTCCTCTGTCAGGAATCAGAGAGCATCATCCTCATGACAATTCCAGACAGCCTGAGAAACAAGAGTAGCTCAAGCACACTCTGAAGATTTCAATCCATACAGGATTGAGCAGCCACTAAGCTGTTGGGTCAGGTTATAGTACATCATGGCAGAGTTTGCACTTTAGAGGAAGTCTTGGTTTTCCCACACCCTGTACTGTTGTGAAGAATATCATATCAATGTGTAACCTGAGTGGCTATAAAACATTCAAGCACCCAAGCTTTTAGGATTAATGTGCATTTAATTTCCATTAGTTTAAATTTAAATAATGTCTTTATCACATCACTTAATAATGCCAAAGCATTCTGCATTAAAATCTCCACAGTACATTTACCAAGGGCACACAGTGAGGTGGAGGATTTAAATTGGTGGTAAAGATGGAGCTTTTGCTTCAGGACCGATTAGGGTTGCCAACCCTACAGGATTGGCCTGGGGACTCCTGGAATCAGCATCTATCTCCCAGTGACTATTGAAAGCAATCCCGAAAATTTTAATAATGCCATTTTCTTAAAATATCCTATGTCATGTTGGGCGGGGGGGGGGGGGAGGAGGAGGGGGAGAAGGGGGAAATCGATCTCCTGGAATAGCTTCAATCATTGTTGGCAACTCTAGGACAGATAGATACCAGATTTTATCCTGGAGCATCGCAAGCTAGTTTAATTCAAAGTCTGTACCAGTCGGTGCTTTTGTACAAAAATGAATAATACATTTTGCTAAGATTACTTAACTGTATACCTGTCCTAGTCTGTCACCACTTCACGATAAACATGCCGCCAAATTAGTAGTATACAGACATTTAAAATTGATCGCTCATCTCGTCATACAAAAACAGTTGGAAAAATACGAATTAATCCATATAAACTTAGAAGCATAAAGAAAAACACTTGCCTGATGTTTCACGGGTTTAGGTGATTCGGGCTGTTCATTGCAAACAAACAAATGCAAGTGTTAGCAAGTCCGCATTTTTCCAGCTGCAAGCTATACTCCATGTTAATTATACATGTTAGTTCAACCAAACACTCAGTTCATGGAAGTGGTTTTACCCAGTTACTGTAGCTAGAAGCAGAACTATTGTATTTCATTTGTCATTTCCTACTAAATTTTCTTATGCATATTCAAAGAACTAATGCCATATGAAGTACACTTGCCAGAAAGTAAGTCTTCCCTCATACATACTGGCATTTATGGCCTAACAGGCAACTGCAGAGGCAAGAATTTAACTAGTTGCTGTATACATATACTTTCTCAGTAATGCCAACTAAAAATATAACTAAAATAAAATTGAGTTGTTCTTTCTCTGCAGGCTTAATCACTGGACATTATATTTGTTCAGCAGTATGGCATTCAGCATCCTTCTAAAGAAGCTCGCTTGGTCCTAAGAGATACCAAGAGAAAGGGTCTGAGCACTTGCTTCTCCCCAACCTCCCCAGAAAGGATGTTTTTGCTGTACAATTCCTTTTTAGAATTAAACGTGCAACCTCCTATCTTGGTCTCACACTAGAAGAGCGGGGGGGGGGGGGTTCAAGAGTCATTTTTCACCCTAGGAGAAAGTGAATATTGTTGGAAGACACTTACTTGGACTTAGAGGAAGAAAATGCTGTCAAAATATGAGAGTACTGTGTAGATGTAGTAGAAATTTTCCAAATTTTTATTTTGACAGAAAACAAGATCAATTCTTGGGGAAATTTTTGCAAAATAAAAAAATAAAATCTAATTTTTTTCAGCCAGCTCTAGTACTATGTAAGACCTGATCCTAAAACCTTTTCTCACAGAGGACACAAAAGGGCTGCAAGTTCAGGCCCTCAAAAATCAAGAGAGACCATTTTAAATCTTACTGTAAAACAACCCTTGATTACACTAGAATTTTAATAAAATAAATAAATAAATAAAATACCAAGCCAAATGCATGCTATGAAATCTACACCCAAAATTTCCAAAGCACTGAAGAAGTTATTTCATAGCAAGGAAAAAGTGTCTCTAAAGATGTTCTCAAGCAAGCTGCTCATTCAGTTTGAGGTTTTGTTCAACTTAAAACATACCATCAGCAAGTCCTATTAACATGCCTCATGATGCAATAGCAACACTATAGACTGGTCTAAACCAAATCTTGAACTGAAATACATTAATACCACTTCACTCTTACATAGCTCTTTATCAGTAAATCTCAAAGGAATTAAATTAAACCATTTTAGTTATTTAGCTACATATCTAAATATGGACAATTATTTTAGAATAGAGGTGGCTAAAGTCTGTTTGTTACCAGCTTTACAAACACTTTTATTCTGAAGCTGGCAACAAACTGACTTTAGCTAAATCAACTTTAGCCACCTTAATTTCAAAGTGTCCACTGATCTGCATAAGCAAAACCCATTTAGTTAAAACCACTGCAAGCCTGTGTGTGGACCAGCCCCATGTTAAAGACTTGAGACTCCTTTAAAAAAAATAAAAAAAGAAAGAAATTAGTTTTACATTTGGCAAAAACAAATTTTGCCAATTTCTCTTTTCATTAATGCTTCTCACTTGAATTAGATTTATTGAAAGAGGTTACTGTACTAAATAAAATATTCCTGGTCAGGAAGGCCTCCTGCCCTCCTAGTCCCCAAAAGACTCCCTGATCTGGTTAGCTGTTGCAAGCTTATATAGAGCCATGCCCCTAATTCTCCTCCATTTCCCTCCCTCCACCACAAGTTTATAACCTCTGCACTGGCTTTTTAAAATACCATGGAAGCACACAAACATTCTATAAATTTGTCTTTTCTCCATTTTTGGAATTGTATATCAAAAAGCCACATTAAGAGAACATTAATGTTGCAAAATTAAGCCTTCCAAAAAAGGAAACCTGAATTCTGGCATTTCCTATCTATGATCATATAATGAAAGATTGGAGTTACTTTTCCTACAAGTCTCTGTGCTATTCATTGCACAGAATGGACCTGTGCACCTTCTACCCAGCTAGTCCCAGGTCCCCTTGACCTCTTCCAAAAGCTCCTCACCCATCTGTCCTGTCCCCTCTCCCAGCCTCCCATTATTCCCTCCACCAGCTCCCAGTCTGGCCCCCTCTGTGTTCGCTGCTGGCACATACTCAATAGAGAATAAATGTGCCTGATTTGGAGTCACGGACGGCACAAGAGACAAGCTCCCTGCTTTGAGTTCTGGTGCCTGGCCACCATGTACACGGAAAGTCCCGCTTTGCCCCTGCAGCTCTAGGCTGGAGCGTAGAGTCATAGAAATGTAGGGCCGGAAAGGACTTTAAGAGGTCATCTAGTCCAGCACCCTGTGCTCAGACAGGATTAAGTAAATCGAGAACCACCCTGACATTTAACTTGTTCTTAAATGCCACCAATGAAAAGGATTCTGTGGCCTAAGTAACCTGTTCTAGTGCTTAACTATCCTGATAGATATTAGAAGAAAACTTTCTAACTAACCTAAATCTCCCTTACTGCAAACTAATCAGATTACTTTCTTGTCCTACCCTTGGACATGGAGAACAATTGATCACCGACCTCTTTATAACAACTTTTTACATAGTTAAAGACTGTTACATTCCCCCTTTGTCTTCTCTTGACAATTCTTTCAATCTTTCTCCATAGGTCAGGTTTTCTGCCTTTTATCATTTGTGTTGCTCTCCTCTATCTTGTCCACATCTTTCTTAAAGTGTGGGATCCAGAAGTGGACACAGTACTCCAGCTGAGACCTCACCAGCACCAAGAAGAGTGGAACAGTTACCTCTCATCTTAATTCAATATGATGCCACATACGACACTCATGTTAATACAACTCAGAATAACATTTGCCTTTATTATAATAGTCCCACACTATTAACTCACTCAATTAGTGGCCCATTGTATATCCCCTTTTCTGCAATACTGCTGCCTAGTCAGCTACTCTCCATTTTGTATTTGAAATTCAATTAAGACAAGTACTACACCTAAGAAGGAAAAAATCAAATACACATTTTATTGATTGCAAACGAATTCTCCAAATTGTCTCAGTCATTTTCAATTCTGTTCCTCTGAAGTGCTTTCAACCCCTTCCAGTGTGCTCAGCTGCTCGATGGGGATACTGCACATGCAGCCTGGCTACCACTAGGAGCAGGAAGGACTGGAGTGTCCTCCATGCAGACTGAACATTCAGAGGTTATTAGGGTGACCAGATGTCCGGTTTTCTACCAGAACACCTGGTCGAAAAGGGACCCTGACGGCTCCGGTCAACAGCCCCATTGGTGGTGCTAAGGGTCCGGTCGGCGGTGCGGCAGAGTTAAGGCAGGCTAGTCCCTACCTGTCCTGGGGGCACCGTGCTGCACCCTGGAAGTGTCCAGCAGGTCTAGCTCCTAGGCGGGGGGAGGACACAACAGGACTCTGCATGCAGCTGGGGGGAAGGGAGGTGCTTGCGGCCGAGAGCAGCACGCGCCACAGAGCCTCCTGTCCACCCCCACCCCATGAGCTGGACCTGCTGGCCGCTTCTGGGGTGCAGCACGGTGCCCCAGGATAGGCAGGCAGCCTGCCTTAGCCTCCCCCCTCCGTTCCGCTATGTCACTGACTGGGAGCCGCTTGAGGTAAGCCCAACCCCCAGCCCTGAGCCCCTCCAAACCTGGAGCCCCCTCCTGCATCCCAATCCCCTCACCCCTGGCTCCAGCCCAGAGCCAGCACCTCCAGCCCAGAGCCCTCACCCCAACCCCCTGCCTCAACCCACAGCCCTCTCCCACATTCCGAGTCCCTCAACCCCCACCTGGAGCCCCCTTCCTGCACCCAGGGGGGACAGCGAGCCAGCCACCAGGGAGGGGGAAATGTAGTGAGTAGGGGCGAGGCCTCAGTGTTCGGTTTTGTGCAGTTGGAAAGCTGGCAACCCTAGGTTATAGTTGAACTATAAGTCTCTAAACTCTTTGAAAACAAAATCTGTTTCCAGATGCTTGGTAGGAGCTTGCTAGAGCTTCACCGCTATATCTGAAAAGTCTATCTGCACTGAGCATGCTCCAGCCTCTCAGCTCCCACATACTACCAGACTGAACGTGTGTGCCATCCCCACAGAGCTACCGAGCATGCTGGAGGTCAGGACTTTTCCAACAACTGCAGCTCCTGGTTGCTGTGGGCCAAGGTAGAGCTGGGTACCAAACAAAGAACAAGGAGCCGATGCTCTCTATGGCCTGTCCTGCTGGTGCTCAGGCAGCACAGAGGAGGAAGGAGACACTCAAATGCAGAGAGAACAAGAGCTGGATGGAGTGGGGAGAGAAAGGGGCTAGAAGAAGAGTAGATTGAGACAAAAAGCCAGGGAGAGCAGACTAGCTGGGCAAGAAGACTGCAAGCCAGGAGAGGGAAGAAAAAGAGAAAGAAGAGATTAGATGAAGATTGGGACTGCAAAAAAGCAGGGGTAGGGAGAAAGCAGGACAAAGTACAGGTTGGAGGGGGAAATGGGCAGAAGGGTCTGTGCCCACCAGAGCACACTCTTCTCCAGAACCTCGAAAGGAACAAGATCCCAGAATCTCACTGTTTTTCTGCTGTTGACAAATATCTATGAAACTCAAAGGCAGAATATACATTTCATCCCCTTTTGGTGCTGGTCCACACAGCAGGTGACACTGCTATTATCAAGTTTCAGAGTAGCAGCCTTGTTAGTCTGTATCTGCAAAAACAGGAGTACTTGTGGCACCTTAGAGACTAAAATTTATTAGAGCATAAGCTTTTGTGGGCTACAGCCTACTTCATCAGATGAAGTAGGCTGTAGCCCACGAAAGCTTATGCTCAAATAAATTTGTTAGTCTCTAAGGTGCCACAAGTACTCCTGTTCTTCTTACTGCTATTCTCAGTTACCCCTGCTCTTTGAGCAAAGGGAGTATGTGTGATGGATCTAAAAGGTTCCAGCCTGGTGATGAACCATATGGATTTCAATGACAACACATGATGGAATTTGTTTCTTAAAATCCTATGTAATTAATCTCTAGGAAATGCCAGAGTTAAGTTGACTGTGCAACTTTAATTCAGCTCCCTTGTGCATATGCATTTGATACGGTCTTTAAATTACATCATCACAAACTAATTTTTCCACAGAACCCACGCTGCCTCATTCAGTGCATAGTATGGACAGCTCTCACTGAATGAACAGCTATTTAATATTTTGTTTTTATCCTTGTTGTTCGTGTATCCCCATGCCTTATTTACTGCACACTATTCAAACCCTGCTCTGACTACAGAATTAACTTCCGTGACACTTTTTTACAATGCAAATCACACAAGTGAACTAATTTATCTTCACAACACCTCTGAAGTGAGGGGGTATTACCCCCATTTTACAGAAAGGGAGCTGAGGCACCCAGATTAAGGTACGAAGTGTCACAGGTTTTAGATGCCTAATTTGAGACACTTAGGACCTGATTCTCCCCCTCCCCCCCCCCCCCAGAGTACTTAGCATTATATAGCACATTATATATTTAAAGCCCAGCTCCCACTGACTTCAGTTTACCGCTTGAGTGCTCAAGGTCTCAAGCTGGGCATCTGGAAAATGAACACCACAATTAATGACCACCTATGAAGTGTTTGGTTTATGTGACTTGACTAGCATCAGATAGGAATTCAGTGGTAGGGGCAGGGCTAGAATACCATTTTCTAACTCAGAAATGAACTACCTTAACCATGAGACTGTCCTCTCTTCCTAAAATCCCCTGATGCATTCACTACACTTCCAAATTCCTCAAATGAGAAAAAAGTCTTACAAACAGCTTCCTTCACTACATAACCGTGATTCCCCTCACTATTGGTCCATCCTGTGCACGGAATGAGGCAGGGGTCCTGTGGAAAGATCGTATGCAGTCACGTAACTAAAAACCACACCATAACGCAGGGGCAGGCAACCTATGGCACACGTGCCGAAGGCGGCACGTGAGCTGATTTTCAGTGGCACTCACACTGCCCGGGTCCTGGCCACCAGTCCAGGGGACTCTGCATTTTAATTTAATTTTAAATGAAGCGTCTTAAACATTTTAAAAACCTTATTTACTTTACATACAACAATAGTTTAGTTATATATTATAGAAAGTTATAGACTTCTAAAAATGTTAAAATGTATTACTTGCACGCAAAACCTTAAATGAGAGTGAATAAATGAAGACTCAGCACACCACTTCTGAAAGGTTGCTGACCCCTGCCATGACTCATACACACAAGGCAGGCAAATTATGATTGCACAGGCAGCCTTATTCTGGCATATCCTAAACCATGGAGTGCTAGACTTTGCAATCTTAATGTTCTTTTAATGCAGTGTGAGCACACAGGCAAAATATACAGATAAGGGAAGGGAGTTCATCAGTTTCATCTCTTCCTACATCGGTCTAGCGTAATGCAGCTTTACTCCTGACACCCTGCCTCCAGCTCAGTATATGCCAATAGAGAACAAGAATCAAGCCATAAAGCATCAAAGATATGAGTGGATTACCAGGTACAGTAAAAGTCAGACTCTAGCAAAGTATTTTTCCCAATATTTTTAATACATAGTTTTTTTTTTACTTCAGTTAAATTCCCTTTGAATGCTGGACTTCGCAATCCCAATATTTTTCTTTACATAAAAAGTCTAAAAGTTATGTTGCTTTATGCAACCTGGATTCTGCTCCCCTCCTTTATACGTATTAGGACATGGATTACAAATTGCATCTTCCTACATTTTTCACAGGACCCCACCTCATTCACTGCTCACAACAGACAGTACGGTACTTGGTGAAAGAGGTAGGTGTTTAAAATTTCTTTTGATCCTCATCCTTCAGTGTGTGCAACTCCATGCCCTTTTACTATTCACCATCCAAAGCTTTACACCTAATAAAAAAAATTACTTTCTCCACGGTCTCTTTTATGGCAATTACTGCAATATCCAAGTGCCATACACACTATTAAATGAATTTATCCCCTATGAGATACAAAAGTTGTATTATCCCATTTTACTCATGGGAATTCAGGCAAAAAGAGATTAAGATCAAAATTCACAGAAGTGTCCACTAATTTTTGAGTGATTGGGAATCCAACCTGACACCAGCATTAGGTTTCCCGACACACACACACAGTACTTAAACATCTTCATAGCACTTCATACATTCAAAGCATTGTACAGACATTAACTAATCAATCTTCACAGCATCCCTGTGAGATGTGAGCAATTTTACAGATGGGGAAAACAGAAAATGGGAATGTGACTTGCGTAAAGACAAACTGTACGTCAGTGGCAGAGCCAGGATTGTCCATAATCAAAAACTTTTAAATGAAGTAATTAAGTTTGAGCAATTGTGACATTTTCCCAAAGCAAAAAGTCACATTATACCTCTTAATCATGCCCTAATGCCTCCATGGCATGACAAGACTCAAATACCACAAGGAACTTCCTTCTGCTTGTAACTGACAAAAACACTACACAACACAGGGAGATTGTGTAGCACATTAAACACAGGCACCAACTCTGTGGGTGGAGCACCCATAGAAAAAAAAATTAGCACCCACCAGCAGCTAGCTCTCCCCCCCCCCTCCTCCCCCCCCAGTACCTTCTGTCCCACCGGAGTCCCGTTGATCAACTCCTCTTCCTCCCTCCCAGTGCCTCCCACCCGCCACCATCAGCTGCTCTGCAGTATGCAGGAGGTGCGGGGAAGGAGTGGGCGGGAAGAGGCAGGATGGGGGTGGACAGACGTCAGGATATGCTTCTATGAGCACAACATTCTGAAGAATCAGAGCAGGCTGTGCAGAGGGGACAGAGGGACGGTCAAGACATTTGGCAGCATGTGACTTCCAGAAGAAGGAGAAGCGTCCATGTACCAGCAATGGAGATACAGGTGAGCAACCGTTTTCATGTTCTCTCCACTGGTACTAATGCAGAGAGTGGACTAGATGATACATCTGAGGGAAGGGAGCAGAAGGAGACTCCACCAATTGGAAGGCCTGAGATGCCCTGTCCTAGGGATGGGGGTTCCACAACCACCACTCCCAAGAGGAGGAGGTGGGTGGTGGTGGTGGTCAGGGACTCCCTCCTCAGGGGGACTGAGTCATCTATCTGCTGCCCCAACCGAAAAAAAATGAGAGGTCTGCTGCTTGCCAGGAGCTAGGATTCACGATGTGGCAGAGAGACTGCTGAGACTCATCAAGCCCTCGGATTGCTACCCCTTCCTGCTTCTCCACGTGGGCACCAATGATACTGCCAAGAATGACCTTGAGTGGATCATTGCAGACTACGTGGCTCTGGGAAGAAGGATAAAGGAGTTTGAGGCGCAAGTGGTGTTCTCGTCCATCCTCCCTGTGTAGGGAAGAGGCCAGGGTAGAGACCGTCGAATTGTGGAAGTCAACGAATGGCTACGCAGGTGGTGTCAGAGAGAAGGCTTTGGATTCTTCAACCATGGGAGGAGTGCTTGGCAGAGATGGGCTCCACCTAACGAAGAGAGGGAAAAGCATCTTCGCAAGCAGGCTGGCTAACCTAGTGAGGAGGGCTTTAAACTAGGTTCACCGGGGGAAGGCGACCAAAGCCCTGAGGTAAGTGTGGAAATGGGATACCAGGAGGAAGCACGAGCACAAGAGTGCAAGAGGGGAGGACTCCTGTCTCAGGCTGAGAAAGCGGGACAATAAGCGAGTTATCTTAAGTCCCTATACACAAATGCAAGAAGCCTGGGAAACAAGCAGGGAGAACTGGAAGTTCTGGCACAGTCAAGGAACTATGATATGATTGGAATAACAGACTTGGTGGGATAACTCACATGACTGGAGTACTGTCATGGATGGATATAAACTGTTCAGGAAGGACAGGCAGGGCAGAAAAGGTGGGGGAGTTGCATTGTATGTAAGAGAGGAGTATGACTGCTCACAGCTCCAGTATGAAACTGCAGAAAAACCTGAGTCTCTGGATTAAGTTTAGAAGTGGGAGCAACAAGGGGGATGTCATGGTGGGAGTCTGCTATAGACCACCAGACCAGGGGGATGAGGCTTTCTTCTGGCAACTAGCAGAAGTTACTAAATCGCAGGCCCTGGTTCTCATGGGAGACTTTAATCACCCTGATATCTGCTGGGAGAGCAATACAGCGGTGCACAGACAATCCAGGAAATTTTTGGAAAGTATAGAGGACAATTTCCTGGTGCAAATGGTGGAGGAACCAACTAGGGGCAGAGCTCTTCTAGACCTGCTGCTCACAAACCGAGAAGAATTAGTAGGGGAAGCAAAAGTGGATGGGAACCTGGGAGGCAGTGACCATGAGATGGTTGAGTTCAGGATCCTGACACAAGGAAGAAAGGAGAGCAGCAGAATACAGACCTGGGACTTCAGAAAAGCAGACTTTGACTACCTCAGGGAACTGATGGGCAATATCCCCTGGGAGAATAACATGAGGGGGAAGGGAGTCCAGGATTGCTGGCTGTATTTTAAAGAATCCTTATTGAGGTTGCAGGAAAAAAACATCCCGATGTGTAGAAAGAATAGTAAATATGGCAGGCAACCAGCTTGGCTTAACAGTGAAATCCTTACTGATCTTAAATGCAAAAAAGAAGCCTACAAGAAGTGGAAGATTGGACAAGTGACCAGGGAGGAGTATAAAAATATTGCTCAGGCATGCAGGAGTGAAATCAGGAAGGCCAAATCATACTTGGAGTTGCAGTTAGCAAGAGATGTTAAGAGTAACAAGAAGGGTTTCTTCAGGTATGTTAGCAACAAGAAGAAAGTCAAGGAAAGTGTGGGCCCCTTACTGAATGAGGGAGGCAACCTAGTGACAGAGGATGTGGAAAAAGCTAATGTACTCAATGCTTTTTTTGCCTCTGTCTTCACGAATAAGGTCAGTTCCCAGACTGCTGCACTGGGCAGCACAGTATGTCGAGGAGGCAAGCAGCCCTCTGTGGAGAAAGAAGTGGTTCAGGACTATTTAGAAAAACTAGACGAGCACAAGCCCATGGGGCTGGATGCGCTGCATCCGAGGGTGCTAAAAGGAATTGGCGGATGTGATTGCAGAGCAATTGGCCATTATCTTTGAAAACTCATGGCGATTGGGGGAGGTTCCGGATGACTGGAAAAAGGCTAATGTAGTGCCCATCTTTAAAAGAGGGAAGGAGGAGGATCCAGGGAACTACAGGCCAGTCAGCCTCACCTCAGTTCCTGGAAAAATCATGGAAAAGGTCCTCAAGGAATCCATTCTGAAGCACTTAGATGAGAGGAAAGTGATCAGGAACAGTCAGCATGGATTCACGAAGGGCAAGTCATGCCTGACTAACCTAATTGCCTTCTATGATGAGATAACTGGGTCTGTGGATAAGGGGAAAGCAGTGGATGTGTTATTCCTTGACTTTAGCAAAGCTTTTGATTCGATCTCCCACAGTATTCTTGCCAGCAAGTTAAGGAAGTATGGGCTGGATGAATGGACTACAAGGTGGATAGAAAGCTGGCTAGATCGTTGGGCTCAACGAGCAGTGATCAATGGCTCCATGTCTAGTTGGCAGCCGGTTTCAAGCGAAGGGCCCCAAGGGACAGTCCTGAGGCCGGTTTTGTTCAAAATCTTCATTAATGATCTGGAGGATGGCGTGGACTGCACTCTCAGCAAGTTTGCATATGACACTAAACTGGGAGGAGTGGTAGATACGCTGGAGGGTAGGGATAGGATACAGAGGGACCTAGACAAATTAGAGGATTGGGCCAAAAGAAACCTGATGAGGTTCAACAAAGACAAGTGCAGAGTCCTGCACTTAAGATGGAAGAATCCCATTCACTGTTACAGACTAGGGACCGAATGGCTAGGAAGCAGTTCTGCAGAAAAGGACCTAGGGGTTATAGTGGATGAGAAGCTGGATATGAGTCAACAGTGTGCCCTTGTCACCAAGAAAGCTTACGTCATTTTGGACTGTATAAGTAGGGGCATTGCCAGCAGATCGAGGGACGTGATCGTTCCCCTCTATTCAACTCTGGTGAGGCCTCATTTGGAGTACTGTGTCCAGTTTTGGGCCTCACACTACAAGAAGGATGTGGAAAAGTTGGAAGGAGTCCAGCGGAGGGCAACAAAAATGATTAGGGGGCTGGAGCACATGACTTATGAGGAAAGGCTGAGGGAACTGGGATTGTTTAGTCTACAGAAGAGAAGAATGAGGGGGGATTTGATAGCTGCTTTCAACTACCTGAAAGGGGGTTCCAAAGAGGATGGATCTAGAATGTTCTCAGTGGTAGCAGATGACTGAACAAGGAGTAATGGTCTTAAGTTGCAGAGGGGGAGGTTTAGGTTGGATATTAGGAAAAACTTTTTCACTAGGAGGGTGGTGAAGCACTGGAATGGGTTACCTAGGGAGGTGGTGGAATCTCCTTCCTTAGAGGTTTTTATGGTCAGGCTTGACAAATCCCTGGCTGGGATGATTTAGTTGGGAATTGGTCCTGCTTTGAGCAGGGGGTTGGATTAGATGACCTCCTGAGGTCCCTTCCAACCCTGATATTCTAGGCTTCTATGGGGTGGGGGCTTGAGAGAAGGGGCAGGGGGAGTGTCTGCGACAGAGCAGGAGTGAGAAGAGGCAGGGCCTGGGGCACCGGGGAGGGGGGTTGGGTTGAGCACCCCCAGGGCCCAGAGGAAGCCGGCACCTGTGTACACAAAAGCCTTATTACAAACTCATGCTCAAACCATAAGCGCACAACACATTGCATAATTACCCTATGCACAAAGTTAATAGAATATTTGCTGATGTGGAGTTCGTAATTTAGGTTTCCCTGCACACAGGACTTGTTAAAAACTCCCCCAAGAGTCCATCTGAACACAGAGCAGCCTCCCCTCTGCTCTCCTGTCCCTCCCACTCTCCTCCAGGTTCTCCTTCTTAACCCTGTCCTGCTGCTACCAGTTCTCTTCAGCGTTGCTAACTCATGTATAAATCCTGTTCTGGCTCCTGCTTCCCTGTGATTTTGAGCCTCCATGTGCTCAGGGTTCAAGTTAAGGGGCAGGCGTGGGATCCACCGGACAACTTATAATGGGAAATAGGTCAACTAAACCATAGGGGTTGCTACTGTAAATGGTTCAAGACAGAGACTGCTTTAGGTCTTAAGCACCATACAACCTGTGGTACCATTGCAAAATATAAAGCATGCAAACAGCAATACTTTTGATAGTGAATCAGTAACCTAGAGCGAAACTGAATAATGGAGTCACTATGAGTGTACAACTGATTATCTGAAACCCATTTATATACTTTTGACTCTGCATTGCATAAAACCCTTAATCCACCAATGTGCATGTCAGATTTTGCTGAAGTCCAGTTTACTGAAAGAGTCCAAGTTATAAGGCAGTGAGTTAAGTTTTTCCAATACCATGTCATATAAAAACAGAAAGATAACGATCATAGCAAAGGGCTCAGTTGTTTTATTACCTTTCCCTAACAGTGGGCTTCTAGCTCTCACCATTGCAAAAGCACGGTGTTTATTACATATTGTAATTTTCCACATATCCTGTCAGAGTTTAACAGTTAATATTTGTTTTTAATGCTATGAATTAAACAATCACACTTTATTTTCCAAATTATTCATTTCTGTTGCTAGAACACTTTAATGATATCTTAGCTAACAGCCATATCAACTGATATTTATTTTAGATCCTAAATATTAGTTTTTAATCCTTTTAGCAGTGACAGCACTTTAGGGTATTTAGATACAATAAAGCCTGGTTCTGGAAAAGAGAAAGACAATTGAAAAATACTTACTGGAATATTATGGTCCTTTCTTCCTTTATGGGAGGAAGCAACATGAGCAAGGTACTGAATAACTTTCTTGGTGTTTTCGGTCTTCCCAGCACCAGATTCACCTCTGCAAGACACATTCACACATTTTTCTCCCAAAATTCAGTTTTAATAAGCATAGTCAGTCTTTTATGGTAACTACCTAATTGCATTTCAGTCTCAGGCTTGGACCGTACAATGGTATTTTATTAACTGTCTGAAAGAAAAAGTGCTAATGTTTAAGGATGTATGCAGTGTAGCTGTAGATGTGTCTATCCCAGGATATTAGAGAGACAAGGTGGGTGAGGTAAAAGTTTTCAAGCCACACAGAGCTCTTCTTCAGGCCTTGGAAAAGAACTCACAGCTTCACAACAAAATGCATTTTCCTTTCCCAAACTTGAAGATGAGTTCTGTGTGGCTCGAAAGCTTGTCTCTCATCAGCAGAAATTGGTCCAATAAGAGACATTACCTGACCCATCTTGACTGTAATGTTTAAGGAAACAAATCAGGAGTTTGTCAGTTTAAACACTGCCGTTATCCAAAATGTCTCCCTAGCACATCATTTAATTATTGGTACAATGTCAAGTATGCTTATTATGTATTAAGCATACTTTTTATCATAGTTCTTTACCACCAACTAACAACAAACCCTAATCTTCAATTCTTGTGTGAAACAAGCGTTCTTACCTCTTCCTTAAAGGATAAGAAACTGAAGCAGAGAGGTTGACTTGACCAAGGCCATGGATTGAATCTCTTAGAATAACGAATATATAAACATAATGCCATAATGGCACTTCATGCTCTAAGTGCCAGATTTTTCAGAAACACTGAGCTCCCACAAATCCCCGTGAAGTCAATAGGACTGCAAGTGCTCAGTACTTTTGAAAGTTAGGCCCTAGGAGCATTAGCAGTAAAATACATCTTAACATATCGTACCATAATCAGATTCTTGGCTAGGCTGAAGCATATCTAGGATTGCAAGGAGTACACATCTATTACACTTTTAATTTTATTGCTGTAAACAGGTACAACATGCATTATTTTAATGAATGCTCAGCTAGGTTTGAAGTAAAATGTGTTTGGATATGTCTGACTTATTTCAAGATATGTCTGTAGGACACAAAGTTGTAAACTGATTTTCCAAGGGAGGTATTTATTAAATCTATATTATCTTTACATGAAACAGGACTGACACAAGGTTTTTTTCATAGCCGTAATTTAGTTTTCAGACAATGCTACATTATAAATTTATCGATGCATCTTTTAATAACACTCACTACAAACTTAACTCGGCTACCAAATCATAGCTAAGTAGGAAGAGATTGCTGTTTGTGTTTATGAAGCATTTGAAATTAAGAAAGTTCAATTACTTGGAATTGCACTGGAAAAGTGCAATTTTCTCCCATTGTTAAATATTCATTTTAGAAATAAATCTTGACATAGTTAACTGTGGAACCATTTCAAGCCTACTAGGATGTCAGTTTAGTCCGTTGCGATTTCTGTTACAAATAGTTTAACTGAAAACGTATGTGTGTGCAGTGTGGATTAACAACTTTTGCAGTTGAAGTTTCCAAGGCAACACTTCCCTCCATTGCACTATATATACTAGATTTAGTAGTTTGCTTTGTATACTGAACCGAACTTTTATATTCTGAATCAATATTAAATTATTTGTTACCTCAGAAGAGAGACTAAGAGTTTTGGGGTTTTCTTTAAATTCAATGAAGGGTACATTTAATATTTCTAATCTCTGAATGGAAGTTAAATTGGCGGAAAAGATTAAAAAGTAGTTAAAAAAAGTTTAGCTAAATTTTAAAGAATCTACTCCAGTGATCTAGTGAGCAGACTTCTGGGGAGTGGAGGGAGTACAATTATATTCCATAGGTCCAGTTCTAAAGGAGACTACACACGGCCTTTTTACAAATACAATCCACAAATCAACAAGTTCTTATAAAAGCCTGTACGTCTCATAAAGCACATGAGGCCAAAAGCTTGGAGTTTATGATGTATTCCTTTGGCTAAAATGCAAGTCTGAAATTATACTTTTATAGAATGTCTCCATACAACTCAGCTAGTATCTTATCTAATTCTTCTTGCCTTATGCCTTACAAATATGCTGAGTATTTCCTGCTGGATATGAACTGTTAGGCAGTTCTGCTGTCATATACTCTACTAGAAGAAGAATTAGAAGATTTAGGTGATGAAATCCTTTTCATTTATAGGAATAAGAACATCTGCATACTTCAGCTTTTTTTCCCCCAAGAGTGCAAATGCATGAATTATAAATTGCCCAAACAAGGTAAACTTTTAGAAATGCTAATATACAATATTTGTGAAGTGGAAGGACAATATATAATGAAGTCAGAGATCAGCCTTTTAAAAAAAATACCTGGTTTTAAATACACTCCAATCATTAGGTTACTACAGAAGTGTTTATTAAAAACCCTTATGGAAAATCCTGGGCCTAGTGAAGTTAACAATGAGAGCCTTGCCATTGAGTTCAATAGGGCCAGGATTTCACCCCTGGCCTTAAATCTCAGTTCCACTCATTGAATTAGAAGTGGGACCCACTCTCTCCCACAGTTTTATGAAAGCAGATGCAAACAAACAGCAATTCTGATTATCGGCTCCAAGTGATTGCTCAGCAATGTGCCTACTTTGACAAATCTGACAATGTATCTTTGTTACTATAATAGACAGTGAAATCCTCTAACTGAGGAGTGGATGTCTCTGTTCCACTACTGTCATTTTAAAAATCTATGTTACATGGCTGGGCCACTGGTCAAACAGTTTTATTTATTGACAAATGCAGAGAACATCTAGAATTCAGCTCCTTCAAGAGAGTGGCTCTATCCTTCTAGAGACAGAACCGTCAGAACACATTCCTCCTGTTTTGAAGTTGTTGCTGTGGCTGCCTGAACAATTTATACTGAAGCACTTCAGACTAGCTCCTTTACCCCCATCAACTCACATTCAGAACAGTTTGTCATGATCAGAGGTTATTTGTTCCACTCCAGCTACGATTCAGAGAGTGAAAGCTAAGAAATGTTACATAGCACTCCAGTGCTTGATTTCTCTGCCTATCAAGCCTCAAGCTCTCTAGTCTGATCTTTGAAGGCAAACCTAACCAAACAGAGTTTAAATGCAGACAATTTTACTTTGCTGGGGCACAATACAAAGACAAGACATTACTGTGAAGAAGAATACATTTCCCCCCCCCTATGCTATAAAAAGTCTCTAATCTGCAACTGGCTTGACTTAAATTCTGCATTGTGTGTTACAGCAGCACCCAAGAGTCCCCAACCGAAATCCTGATCTCATTACACTAGGTACTGTACATACATGTAGTAAGAGGTAGTCCCTTCCCTGAAGGGCTTACAATCTAAGAGGGCAAGACAGATAAGGTAAGTAGTTACTTGCCCAAGGCAACACAGCAGACGACAATTAAGGATAGAACCCAGATCTTCTGACTCCCAGTCTGGTGCCATATACACTAGACTATGCTGCCTTAATTTTGCCAATACTTCAGACTCTATGGCAGATTCATATTTAATTTAAATACTTTCTTTTAAAAAAAAAAAGGGGGGGGGTAAATTAAGTGAATTATGCAATTCTCTCATAGTGCAAAGCACCACAGAGTCACATCACACTGAACAGTAAACACACAGGAATCGCTGGCCAGCAATCTTCCTCCATGTTTTGTGGTTTTCACACTGCCTTGAGAAGTGCGCCATACCGCATCCTGTCCTGTCAGCCAAATTGTTGAACCCACCAATCCCTGCAAATCTTGCTCCAGCATCTTCCTCCGCTCATCAAATCCATGTGGGTCCCACAAACTGAAGTTTTCTTCATCTGATTGTCTTGATATTGGGTATCACTCTGGTTATGCTGTAAGTTCAGGTGATCTCCTCCTCCTCCGTCACATGCAAGGTGTAACTAACTCACAGCAATTGCCTGTAGCATTTCCATTTGAAGGCAGAAAGCCTCTTAAATATCCTGTTTCCTTAACATTCATGACTCGCATGCATATAGCAAGATGAAGAGATTGCAGAAGTTTCATTTTACACTTCAGGGCAATAACCTTTGCTTCTCCAGATGCAGCTAATTCTACATTAGATTTCTAAGGGAAGTTTGGTGTCCCACCAAAAACCATGGACCTGAGAGAATTTAAAGTTTTATCATGCTCTCAAATATGCATCTCATCCAATCACCCAATGAATTCCCATTCCTAGGGATGTGGCCTTATAGCTGTCCCACCTATTCATTAATGCAGTGGTCCCCAAATTGCAGGGTGCATCCCCCCCATTGGGGGCGGAGAGGGGCTGGAAAAGTAGCACTCCCTCCCCACCTGCCATACTTCCAGCCCTGCTCTGCCCCAAGCCTTGCTCCTCCCGCAACCCAGATCCACCCCCAGTTCCACTCCAGCACCAGCCCCACTCCAGCCCAGCCTTGCCTCATTTCCTCTCCACCCCCAGCTCAGCTCTGCCTCCAGCTCAAGCTCTATGGCTAAGGAAGCCTTGGCTGTGCAGTAATGGGGGGGGGAGGGGCGCACAACCAGATTCCATTAATGGTAAGTTGGGGTGGAGGCACAACTAGAAACGTTTGCACACCACTGCATTAATATCATGCTGGTGCAGGGGGGACCTTGCTGACTCTCACTGCTTGACCACATGTGTGCTACGATGCTGCATTAAGATTTAGGTCAGACAGCAATGAACTCTAGAACTGACACATACCCCAAAACAGCCTTAGTGGAGGACTTCCCTCCCTCCCACACCCCACTCACCAGTTTCTCTGCTGCAAAGTAATAAAGCACCATTTAGTTAGATAGGCAGCTGAATGAGGGGTGTTTTTGGGGGGCTGGGAGGGGGGGTTGTGTCACAGCCATGTTAAGGTTGCCCAACGCTTCCCGCTACAAGCTATTTCAATTGCTTTTAACTTTGTTAAAGTAACTATTCAGGCTGAAGTTCCGCATGCTAGAGGTCTGCCTCAGACCAAATTTTGTAAAGTTTCAGACAAAACGGTGCTGCTGTTTCTCAGAATCACCAAAATTGGGACAAGAACAAGTTCGCCTGGAAGCAAGAGGCTCTTCTAGCAGCTAGACCCACTGCAAGAGGAAGGATGACCAGTGCTGCTTGCTACCTGCTCTTTTGCAGGTTTCTTCTCAGTCACAAGGTTTCCCCAGAAAACATAGGAATACCACTTCACTCTGGCAGGTTTCAGAGTAGCAGCCATGTTAGTCTGTATCCACAAAAAGAACAGGAGTACTTGTGGGACCTTAGAGACTAACTTCACTCAAACACGGAGGACAGGAAGCACCTTACCTCAGAGATGATGGGATCCCTATATATTAGGCACCAAAAGCACATGGAAACATGTACCGAAAGTCTGCTGGTACTGGTAAAGTAGCTGCAGAAATGACTGCAATCACAGGTGCTTCTTCAGTGGTGGTTGTGCAGAATAAGCTTCCTTGCTAGCTCCTATCAGAGAAATAACTGGGTGGATCCTTCACCTACTAGAAACAATTGGAGAATTCAGAAAGCAAGGCCTGTAGATAAAAGGATCATCATAACTACCTGCCTACATCTGCTGGAAACTGAGAGGTACACCCGAGTTTCTGGACTGGTTCAGAAAATCCAAGAATTGGTTTTTTACTATTTATAGTTCTCAGTTTCATCTTCTTGTAGATAGTTCACATCTTTTCACACCAGTTGTCAGGGGAATGTTAGGAAGCTGGAACCCAGCCAGAGGTTGTATACTGAAAGGCTTGGTATTTGCTGCTGTCGTCATTTTAGAAGCAAACTCAGTTTCTTCTCCATCCCACCACTCCCATCTGAAGCCAATTCAGATTATATACCCTTGTATGGCTTCATGCATCTGTAAAAATGACCATTTATCAAGCCTACTCACCATTTTCAACGGAATATCATAAGCTTGTGGTAAGGTTCTCAAATTTAGAATGCCAGCAAAAAAGTGCAACTTATGCTTTCATATTTTAACAGAAATAGAATCCTAGAGCTAAAAACAGCAAGCGTAGGAGAGGCTTGAGCATTTCTCACAGAACCCTAGTATCCCATATCAGGAATTTCTTCATTTCTAAGTCACCAGTCTGGGACAGATTGGCACACTCACCCATTTAACCATAATGGGCAGCAGCAAGAGTACAAGAAGTTTTGTCACCTTCCTTAAACTCAAGCATTTGGCATTTCCTTGCAAGAGGAAAAGCTTCTACAGTCCTCATCTGAGGCCCACATTTCCTATTTCAGTGTCTATTTACATTTTAGGGTGCTATTACATTAGTATAATTACTTCCATTTCTCAGCCAACAGTGATGTTGATGTTGGGGCAGTGTTTTTGTAACACTGGTAGCTACCGAAGACAGGACTCAAGACATATTGCCTACCATTTCTGATTAGTACTTAGTGTTGGTAGCAACAGTGTGTTGGCACCATTGCCAGAAAACAGGTACTGGTTTTCCTAAATGAGACAAATCCAGAGCCTAACACTACTATGGTCCCCCATTAATCACTGGCATTTCTAACCAACTGGGGGATGCTATAAATGGATATACAAGATAAATAAAGCTTGCTCCCGAGAGTTGTCAGTTATCTAACAATCCAAGGGAACTGAACTAAAAATTCCAACCAGCACTAGAGATCCCCAGATCCCTTCTGAATCATTTACCCTCCCAAGAATGACCTACCTACCTGCAGGCAAAACCGTGTCCAGTATGCAATGGAAGGTAGAATTAGAAGAACTCCATAGCTGCCATTACAAATCTTGTCCACTGAATCATCCTATCCTACCTACACCAATGATGAAATCATGTATCCAAATAGCACCCAAAACCTTAGATTTTAAATAGGGAGGCAACAGAAGGAGAGAGAGGCTGGTTAGAACTTCATAAGCAAATCAATCTTCAATGGTCTTTTCCTTGGCAGCACACTAGCTTTAAGGATCATTTTTCAGGCAAGGGGAAGGCTGAAGTTTGTCCACGTTGGGAAAAGCCACTGGCAGTTCTCAAAGTATCAAACAACTCTTGAGATTTCTCTGATTGGATGTTTCTCTCTCTCTAGAATCTTATAAGGGGCTCTTGGGTCATTCGGTGCCAAAGACACCACTTCGTGAGGTGATGATGAGAGGTCTTTTGGTGGCAAGGCAGGTCACTGGTGTTGCTTAGCCCCCAGATCTGGTTCTTCCTATCTGCAGTAGGTGGTCTGGTCAGAGAAGATGATGGGTAAATTGACCTCTCTTGAGCGTAGAGATTGAATCTTAACCGACTGATATATCAGACTCCCATAAGGGCCACAGCAGCATAAAGGTAGGGATATGGTTAAATAGCTTGATATTGGCCAGTCCAATAGCATTCCTGTCGGGGTGAATTTTCAGTCCTTCTGTGGCACCATAAAGAATAGAGTTTCCTGTTTGAGGATTGGGAGAACACATGCAATGGAGAGACTGACTTCCTCTCTGGGCAGTGCACTCTCAGTACAGATAAATACCTCTGTGCCAGTGACGGTGCCAGTGACTGTCCCGGTTCACTTAGAGGTACACTGTCTGCTACAGATCTCAATGTAGAGAGGTGCAACCACAGCTCTGGGACTGGTGCCAGAGAAATATTACTCTGTGCTGTAGGCTGCCCTTCTTCACCAGCCTTTGGCATCATGCGGGGCTTGGTGGATTTGCATCCAGAGGCTTTTCATGATCAAAACTCTGTGACACAATACGGAGTTCCATTTGGAGTCTCAGCCCTCTGTTTGGAGTGGCACCCCTTAAACACCTCTACTACCAGAATCTGGGACTATGTCCTTTTTGGTGCCAATGTCTGAAGCCATGTGGTCTGCTTTGGCACCAGGGGCATATGTGCTGGAGCCAGGTCTTTCTTTTGCAGTCTTCTCTGTTGCGGTCTGGTCTTTGGGGGTCACTTGTCTGCTAGATTGAGCACTGGACAAAGTTGGGTTTTCTGTTGTTGGGTGACAGGTGTTAGTCTCCTTAAGAACTGAAGAGAATTTAATAGATTGCCCCAAGAGGAGGAAGCTTTAGCTGCACTGTTTGTGCATACCCAAAGAGAAATATAGACAAACATCAATTCATTATATGAGACTGTTCTAAACAAGAGAGGAATTAGTCCATCTTGTCCATCTTTTGGGGGATTTGTCCATCACCGGATCGGAAGGACCTGAAACCCGTAGGTTTCAAATCCACCATTTTGAGGAGTCCAGGGGGGGGGGGGGGGGGGCGCGAGGGGTGTCTGGCAGCCAATATTCAGTTCAGACAGGCATTACATCAGCAGAGCAGAGAAGTTCTGAAAATTTTTGAGGCATTGAGAGATTTAGTTGGAGGTAAGAACTACCAGGTCAGACACTTGCCAGTTTGTCTTGCTGCCACAGGCAATAGAGGGAACTTCGGAAACACAGGTAAGTTCTTCCAACGGTTAATGAACATTACTGTAAAAACCTGTACCTTATTTCCAGATTGATCTTGTCTAGCTTCAGATTCCAACTACCAGATCTTGTTATGATTCAAGTGTTATTAGAGATCGCCTCTCCAAATCACCCCTTAACCTTCTCTCGGATAAGTTAGAGATGGAGCTTCTAAAGTCTCATATAAAGAGATGTTTTCCAAACCTCAAGTCATTCTTGTAGCTCTGTCCTAAACACACTTTCTAATTTTGACATTTCTGATATGTGGACCAGAACTAGACAGTATTCCAGTAATTAAATTACCAGAGCCATATACAGAGACCATACCACCTCACTACTTCTACTTTGTATCATTTGCAAATTTGACACCATCAGATCAGGATTAAACAAAGACTGTGAATGGCTATCCAACTACAGAAACAGTTTCTCCTCCCTTGGTGTTCACACCTCAACTGCTAGCAGAGCACCTCACCCTCCCTGATTGAACTAACCTCGTTATCTCCACACTGATATATACCTGCCTCTGGAGATTTCCATTACTTGCATCTGAAGAAGTGAGGTTCTTACCCACGAAAGCTTATGCTCCCAATACTTCTGTTAGTCTCAAAGGTGCCACAGGACCCTCTGTTGCTTATACAGAGGATCATATTGATCTCCTTAACTCCAGCATTGCACTGGAAGCACATGTTCAAATGGTTATCTGCTATGATCCCTAAATCCTGTTCAGTATGACTGCAATTCCAAGATCCAGTACATCTTGGAAGTGTCACCTACATTCATTGTCCCCAGATGCATGACCCTGTATTTATTAAGATACACCTTGTTTAAATGAGCCCATTTCAACAAGCAATTCAAGTCAGCCTTTAGAACCAATCTGCCCCATTCATTATTAATACTGCAACCAGTTGTGTCATCTGCAAGTTTGGTAGTAATAATTTTATATTTTCTTCCAGATCGTTGATAAAGATACTGAATAGCAATAAACGAAGAACCTGTGGGACTGCATCAAGAATATCCTCATTGAATGAGGATTCCATCTACAGTTACTTTTTGAAATTTACTAGTTAGCCAGTTTTTAATCCATTTAATGTAAGCTATATTGATTTTGTGTAGTGCTACACTGGAGAGGCTCCCACTGAACTTCAGTGGCAGCTGCTGGGTTGTCTGCTCCTGCTAGAAAGCAAGCCCTTTCTGGGAGCTTCCAGTCATCAAAAGCAGGGCAAAGGGTTTATTCTTGCTTTGGGGGACATTGTCCTAAAGCTGTCCTCCTCATAGAGGGAGTTTTTCTGTTTTGTAAAACAATAGGTCATTTGAACACTACTGGCCCTAACTCATTTTTCAATGAGAGGGTGAAGGGTAGCCCTGCATTTGGAATGTACCATCTCCTACCCTGGGAAACCCAATCCTTCTCCAGCTTCTTAGATATTACTTTATAGGCTGGGAAATATTAGACTTTTTGCTTCTGGTTGGATAGGCAGGGATCCAGTCTGTTAAGCTTTGGGTGCCTGTAGCAGGGTGGACACCTGCTCCTGCCTGGAAGGGCCTGAGATAGCCCAGGGAGCAGGCAGCATGAAGGCTGCGCTGATTGGGGGAAGTGGCTGCAGCTGGGGCCATGCCCCAAACAGATTCAGCTGGCCTGTATAAAAAGGCTGGAAGCGAGGAGCTCCAGAGTCTCTCTCTGCATTCAGGGAGAGAAGGGCCTGGCTGCAGGGAGCTAGACACAGGGTACCTGTAGTGGAGCAGGGCTGGGGAACTCCAGCCTAGAAAACCCCAGGCTGCGGCCTAGTCTTAGGCCAACGGGTACTAGGGGGTTACAGAGGGCAGCCCAGGGCTAATCCAAGGCAGCAGGTCCAAACCCCCCTTGCCAGTGATGAGTGGCCTATACTGCAGTCTGCCCCAGGGAGCGGGGACTAGTTGGTGACTGGCAGTGGCCTAGTGCTGAGGCAAGGTGGGGATAGTGGGTGGGGGTTCCCTGGGGAGGGGAGACCCAAATCTGTAGGGTACTGCCAGGGGGCAGCATCCCAGTAATAGGGGCACCGGGTCCTGGGAGGGACATGGGCACCAGAAGACGACAAGTTGGATCACTGGCCTGCAGAGGGCGCTCCGGAGGCTGGATTGAGCTGATTCCCCAGAGTAACCAGCAGGGGGCGCTGCAGGGGTGAGTCCGGACCTCTACAGTGCCCTAGGGTAACCTACAAACATGTGTGTGTCCTGGAACAAACATTTGTGGTAGTGTCCAAACTATCCTTCACAGACATGTTACCTATAATGAGTTAATTGGTAATCGAATTGGAGATAGGAAAGCTAATATAAACAAGCCCTTAGGAGAAATGTTTTGAAGTTAAGTAAATAAGCTGGCTGGTACGTTAACAGACACGGAGCACGGAGCGGTGACTGACAGGGAAGATTGTAAATTAGCTAGGAGGCCCTTCAAATGTTAACTCACTCAGGGGAGGCCAGAAACCAAGTCCAACCTAAACTATTAGCCAGCTGGAGAGAGATGAGAAAGTAAAGAACCAGCCAGTTTCTTCAGAAACTCATTTGTGTTTGGGGGTTCTCACTTTGTTTTTAAATGTCCAAACCAGACCCCTTGCACTATATGCCACCAATAATATAGGATAAATGATGACAAACAAAAAATTTTAAAAAAGACCATCTTAGTTTGAGTGAATTTTGAATTTGAACCTGCCAAGTAGGCAACTGATCTTTTATTGTAGTTATTCAGCTAGTCTCTACACTTTGAATAGTTACAGTATGGTTTAACATTATCAGAATATTAATGATCTATAAATTAGAGAGATTCACTTGTTTGATTTATGATGGTTTTTTTTTTTTTTTTTTTTTTTTAAGATATTATGCTTATTGAGTGGTAAATGCTATTTAACACTTTCAGTAAGTTGATAGTGGGACAAAGTTCAAATGCACCATTTTATGAACGAGTCAACATCTCTATACCAGACTAGATTAGATTTTATATTATGTGTTGCTAATTGTTACAAGCAGCTGCTGAGAGAAACACTAAGAGTAATCTATCCCGGCAATAGTAGTGAAGTTCCTTGTACTATCACTAATATGATAAAAAACAGCCAACTTATTATTTTGTTTACTTACGTGCAAAGAATTGATTGGTCCTCACGGTCTGCAAAACAAAGAAGAAAGAATATAGATTGTGATTTTTTTCTGATATTTTGTTGTAATTGCAAGCTACAAAGTTATATTAAAAGGACATTCAGAAACTTGAACTTTTTGTAATTCAGCAATAAAAAAAATAAAAAAAAAATCAATTATGTTTGATGGTGTGGTCTTTAAGTAGCATCCTGAAGTCATTTAATTGGGGGAGGGGGCGTGGGAGGAGGAGAGATGTTTTTCAGCTCTTTGTTTATAAAGGGTCTTCTTTTCAGCAAGAAGAGAGACTGACTAGTCAGGGAAACAATTAAACTGTCTGTCTATACAGAAAGTGCTGGCCAGTGCAGACTAAACTAAAATAAATATTATATACAAAATTATTTTCATTTTAGTAATCGATTTTTTTAAAACCATATAGTAGTCTATTTTCAGAGAGAAAATGAAACTAGTTGAAACTTTTAGTGTTTTATGTTCCCTACACAGTCTCCCAGATTCACTGGCTACAAACAAGATTTTAAGTACTTGGAAAAAGCAAGAACGTCTGCAGCCAATATGATAATTCCCAGCTACAGCTTTTTCTTGTGAACATGGAAGCTCATAAGTGCTGTTTTAATTCAGTTTATTCAGAAGAGAGAGAGTTGCCAACAGGATGCCTAGCTAGATAGAGAACAGAACTGAACTGTGCAACAGGATACTGCTCAGCACACAATATACACTACTGTGCGTTGAAAAGATTGCCTGAAGGACATGCACTATTAACTGTGAATGGTTCTCTTGTAAGTTACAGCATCTTTACATACTGCATTTCAATATATGCTCCTTCTACTTTAACAGCTCCTCTGAAAAATACTTCATAAAGTTTTCTGGTCTTTCAGTTAGTTAAAGAACTCTTTCTCTCCCTCCCCCCCCCCCCCCCCCCCCCCCAACTTCTTCAGTAAGCTCAGCATCTCCTCATGCCTATGAACACCCCCCACCCCCCACCCACCCACCCACACACACAGCCTTCTCTCAAACTGGTTCTATAGCCATCTGCATAATGATCACTGAATAACTGGTAGTCATCTACTGCAAACTCATGAGGGAATTTCAGTAGAATTATTTATTTTTAATGGGTAATTGTTAAGGTTAAGATTTTTATCATGGACAGATCACAGGCAATAAACAAAAATTCACAAGAGCCTGTGACCTCTCTGTAGCTTTACTAAAAATACCAGGGAGCAGAGCGGAAGGGGGCGGAGGGGGGGCACACATGAATGACAGCTAGAGCACCACCACCATAGGAGGGGGAGCGAGCTAGCTCGCATAGCGCCGGCTCTGGAGCTGACCACAGGTGCACAGCTCCGGCTACAGCCACAGGGGTGTGTGCACAGCTGCAACCCTGGCCAAAGCCACAAGGCAGGGGCGTATGGCTCCATCTGCGGTCCCAGGGGGCAGTGCACAGCTCCAGTCCTGGCAGGAGAGTGGGTGGCACACAGTCCTGGCTCCCGACCCATCTGTGGGGTAGGGGAGCAGAGCCCCAGCCCCAGGGGGCACAGTCCTGCAGCCCCATCTGCAAGGCAGGGGTGCACAGTCCCAGCTGAAGCCAAAGAAGTCACGGAGGTCCGGTAAAGTCACAGAATCCGTGACAACTGATCTCCATGACTAAATCATATCCTTCGTAATAATAGTGAATTCCTCTGCAAACAAGTCAACCTTATTTTGTTTGAACGTAAGGTTCAAGACTAAGGGATATACCCCTGAGCCTTCCAGAATAAGACCAATTCCATGTTTCAAGGGTCCTCATTATAAGGTCCCTTTTCTGTCCTTCAAAACAAGTGATGTGCCATTCTTTAAACCTTTGAGATCTTTATGAATTGCTGGCCATGCATGACACACTAAGTAGGAAGACTCAGAAAAAAGCATCAAATAGCAACTGATCACTGCTGTTCTCTCTAGGAAAACAGTTCTAGACTTGAAGCACTAAAGGTGGACAGGCAGGAGGACAATTATGTTGCTGTGAAACATGTGATTCCTCCCTTCCTGCCATCCCTCCTCCCCCTAGAATCCAATGATTTCACTTAATGGATTTGAAGTCTAGACACATGGTATTTTTTTTAAATGGGATATCCCAGTATAACTCAACTGTGTCTTTGCTGCAAGAAGCAAAGTAAAATTTTGTTGGGTTTGGATAGTTTTGGCCAACGATTTTTAGGAGCTAGACTCCAAGATACTACTAAGTATGGAGGAATATGAAATCAAAACCCAAATCATATAAACTAATTTTATAAAGCTTTCATGTACCAACTAGTACCATTACAAGTACTGAAGCAGAATAGCTAGCTGTCTCCTCTAAAAAGAGACTCAGGCAGGAGGGAGCAGTTGACCTGTTTTCTCTGTTACTCAACTAGGATATACACAACACAAGAAACCAAGAAGGGTCCTTGGAACTTTTTCCATGACAGCCTGCCCACCTGACACCGCCCCCGCCCCCTCCCCCAAAGGCAAGGGGCAAGGGGGGGGGAGAAAGAGGATTGTTTCATCTGTATATTTGAGTTATAGATTTGCCTTCAGACCCTTCCTGCAATAAAACATACGTTACTCAGAGATTTAGGAAGCCCAGATGTGTATTGCAAGTCATTAGGGGTAAGAGACCCATTTCAAAACTGTAATTAGAGAATCCGTAATACACAGGGCTATCTGCAAAAGACTGCTAAGAGGTAATCCAAAAAATCTATTGTTTATCTTTCATATCTATTTTCTGTGAGACAAAAGATGGTGAGACCCCTAAACTGCTTTTGGAAAGTGTCGGACTAAGTACCTGGACTAGTCAGCAGCTTTAGCAGACCTACTTGCATATCTCAATCAAGGTTTACTGGATTGGGAGGCTACTACACAGGCTGTGAGAATCTGCAAATTGCTGTTCCCATACCTAAAGAAGCTGAAACCAAAACCAAGAAGTTAACCAGGGACACTTGCCCTTGATTTAAAGCTAAGTGACTCCTTAAGGTTGAAAAGTAAAAACAAGCACCAGTCTAATCTGATTGAACTTGACTGCTTGTCTGCCATATATTGAGTGTGGTTTGTACATTAAAGTATTATCTGCAATTATAGAGGCATGTGGCTTTTCTTGGCAGTGCATGAAAAGTTACAGCATGTGGGTATAAATGTATCTCTGTATACAGAGAAAATGTTCAAACCCCCAAATCAGGATGTGGATTTTCCAGTGTGTGGGGTGGGTTAGAAATGCAGTAAATCACTAGATGTCTACACAGAATAAAACTGATATCCCCAGTGAAAACTAAGTATGAAAGAACTTTGAAGTCTTTAAGCTCTGAAGTTTGAGTTTTGAAAAGACAAAAAATATAACTAAATTGAAGATGTGAAAACACTACTTGGAAATATCTGCCTGATTTACTTCAGACTTCCCAAAAAATTGGCATATAGCATGCGTGCAACATTTCAGGCTACAGGAAGATTTTTATTTTTTGTCCAAGGGTGGTGAAAAGTGGTCTTAAAATGGTGGACTTAAAAAGTGGTCTTAAAACTGCTAAGTGGTACCACAATGTAGAACAGCTGTTGGTTTTCCTAAACCAGTTCTCTTCTGGCTTCCATTCTATGCTTCATGTCCCATTCCTTTGCTTCGCTCCTTGCAAAAGTAGAAGCCTGTACCTAGTACAAACACATCTTAAAGTAAACACCTCCCACACCAAGTACGAGGATGGTTGTAAAGAAAGTTTCAATTTAAAATCCTGACAATGCTCCCGGTTGAAAAACACATGATTTAAGAGCTCGAGGTGCTAAATACAGTATTTAGTGTCTCCTTGTATTTGGTTCTTTGCTACACCCACTGAACAATTCCAGTAGAAGGGGATCAAGCAGTGCCAACTGGTTTGCAAGAATAATTCTAATGTACTGTTTGTGGCAGGTTGGGATGGGAGATATCGTTCTCTAATTCTAGCCATATTCAGTGTATCAGGAGCAAACATTAAAGTGAAGGCAAAATATTAGGTATTAAAAGCAACATCAGATGCACAAACAGATACATAGCATGACCCTTCTTCCAACCATTCCTTATGAGCCCAAACAGGACCTGTATTGCCCACCAGGGAACATGACTTTTACCAAGTGACCACGTGAGGCATACTTTGAAATTACAGGCCCAATTCTGCAGACACTCGCAAAGTTTGGTAATTTTGGGACTACTTGTATTGAGTTGGCCAGATGTGCGCTTGCAGGACTGGGACTCAGACTCATAGACTTTAAGGTCAGAAGGGACCAGTATGATCATCTAGTCTGACCTCCCGCATGATGCAGGCCACAAAAGCTGACCCACCCCCTTCCCTTGACTCAGCTGTTGAAGTCCCCAAATCCTGTGATTTAAGGACTTCAAGTCACAGAGAATCCTCCAGCTAGCAACCCCCGCCCCATGCTGCGGAGGAAGGTGAAAAACCTCCAGGGCCTCTGCCAATCTACCCTGGAGGAAAATTCCTTCCCGACCCCAAATATGGCGATCAGTAGAACCCCGAGCATGCAGGCAAGATTCTCCAGCCAGACCCTCTTTGACCATTGATACTATTTACCCGCGATGGCACGCTGTTGATTGATTGACTAAAATCACGTTATCCCATCAAACCAGCTTATAACTCAATTGCAAATGGAAGACAGAAAGACAGAATCACTAACCATACTGGAAGTGCTCCTGCACTCATTGTGACTAGCACTTGTATTTTCAGTGCTCTGGCTACATGGATGATCCATGGAGAAACAAGATATACAGGAACAGTTACAGATCAGAAAAGGTCTCTGCACAGATGGGTATGTTAATTAGCAGAAGCATAAGAATGGTCATACTGAGTGATATCACCGGTCCATCTAGCCCAGTATCCTGTCTTCTGATAGTGGCCACTGCCAGATGCTTCAGAGGGAATAAACAGAACAGGGCAATTTCAAGTGATCCACATCCCCTGTGGTCCAGTCCCAGTTTCTGGCACTTAGAAGTTTAGGGACATCCGGAGCATGGGGTTGGATCCCTGACCATCTTGGCTGACAGCCATATCTGCCATGAACTTACCTAAATTCTTTTTTTAATCCAGTTCAAACCCAGTTTTGGCCTTTACAACATCCCCTGGCAACAAGTTCTACAGGTTGACTGTACATTGTGTGAAGTACTTCCTTTTGTTTGTTTCTGACTGTTCATTTCATTGGGTGACCTCTGCTTCATTTGTTATGTGAAGGGGTAAATAATACTTCCCTATTCACTTTCTCTAGACCACTCATGATTTTATAGTCCTCTATCCTTTCCCTCCACCCACCCATCCCTTTTCTAAACTGAACAGTCCCAGTCTTTTTAATCTTTCCCAACATGGAAGCTGTAATATATCCCCCAATCATTTTTGTTGCCCTTCTTTGCACCTTCTCCAATTCCAGTATATCTTTTGGTGCCCAACACTTATCTCTTTTGACTGCTGCTCCATAGGGAGTGGATGACTTCAAGATCTCCTTCTTGAGTGGGAACAGCTAATTTAGATCCCATAATTTTGTATGGATAGTTGGGATTATGTTTTCCAATGTGCATTAGTTTGCACTTAACACTGAATTTCATCTGCCATTTTGGCACCTAGTCACCCAGTTTAGTGAGATCCCTTTAACTCTTTGCAGTCAACTTTGGATTTAACTATCTTGAGTATTTTTATTGTCTGCAAATTTTGCCCTCTCACTGTTCACCCCTTTTTCCAAATCATTTATGAATATGTTGAATAGCATAGGCCCCAGTACAGATCCTTGGGGGACACAGCTATTTACCAGTCTCCATTCTGAAAACTGACCATTTATTCCTACCCTTTGTTTCCTGTCTTTTAAACAGTTACTGATCCATGAGAAGACCTTCCCTCTTATCCCATGACTCTTTGCTTTGCTTAAGAGCTTTTGGTGAGGGATGCTATCAAAGGCTTTCTGAAAATCCAAGTACACTATATCCACTGAATCACCCTTGTCCATGTTTGTTGACTCCCGCAAAGAATTCCAATAGATTGGTAAGGCATGATTTCCTGTTACAAAAGCCATGTTGACTCTTCCCCAACATATTATATTCATCTATGTGTCTGATAATTACGTTCTTTACCATCGCATCAACCAATTTGCCAGGCACTGAAGTTAGGCTTACCGGCCTTTAGTTGCCAGGATCACCACTGGAGCTACATTCCATTAGCTATCCTCCAGTTATGTGGTACAGAAGCGGATGTCAGCGATAGGTTACATGCCACAGTTAGTTCTGCAATTTCATATTTGCATTCCTTCACAATTCTTGGGTGAATATCATCTGGTCCTTGTGACTTTAGCTTAATTTATCAATTTTTTCCAATACCTCTTCTATTGATATCTGAGGAACTGTCTCAGATTGAGATATGTCACCTAAAAATAATGGTTCAGATGTGGGGGATCTCCCCCATATCTTCTGCAGTGAAGACCTGTACAAAGAATTCATTTAGCTTCTTCCCAATGGCCTTGTCTTCCTTAAATGCTTTATCAGCACCTCATTCCTCCAGTGGCCTGGCCTCACTGACTCTTGGGAAGCTTTATGCTCCTTTCTATTTTCCTCATTAAGATTTGACTTCCAATTTCTATAGGATGCCTTTTTGCCTCTAACCATCTCTTTTTACTCTGCTGTTTACCCATGTTGGCTATGTTTCGTCCTCTCACTGTTGGGGGGGGGTGCAATACATTTAGGCTGAGCCTCTAGGATAGTCTTTTTAAATGTTTTCTCCACGCAGTCTGCATGCATTTCACACTTGTGACTGATCCTTTGAATTTCTTTTTAACTAGCTTCTTCATTTTTGTGTAGGTCCCCTTTTTGAAGTAAATGCTACTGGGGGGGGGTTATTTGACATCCCCCCCAAGGATGTTAAATTTAATTACATTATGGTCGCTATTACTGAGTAGTTCAGCTATGTTCACCTCCTGGACCAGACCTTGTGTTCCATTTAGAACTGAATCAAGAATTGCCTCTCCCCTTGTGGATTCCAGGAGAAGCTGCTCCAAGAAGCAGACATTAGAGCAGAGAATGGTTGAAGGCCAGAATTTCTAATGAACTACTTCTGTTCCTCATTCAAAGTACAGTTCAGTAATCTTTAAAATTAACTGCCCTCTCAAAAGGTTGTGGAAAGTGTCTAGACACCAACGACTACCATGTACCACCACAACTAGCTAAATGAGAAATTCTTGGAACCATTTTAAATGCATCCCATTTTAGATTAATCTCAAATAAATATCACAATGCTGATATGAGGCATGTTACTATTTTTCCCCATCTGAATAAATCAATACAGCTATTCTTTAAATAAGCTTTCAACAAGGCAGTGGTTTCTGTTACACAGAAAAAGACATATTGCAAGTGTACAGAGTATATTAGCCACAAGCAGAAGTTAAATGCTACAATTTAGCAATACTTTTTGATGACATTTTATGGAAGGCAGAGGTGTGAGGTATTAAATATTTATAGGACAGTTTGAATGTCTGCACAGAGTAGAATGCTTATAGCTAAAGATCTTCTTTTTGTAGTGAAAACGGGTTCTAGTCATACTCATGCTGCTGTCACCAACAAGAGTAACAACTTTAGGGAAAGCAACCAGACACTGAATTGGTGTTATAGCCATTTTGATGCAGAATTGAAAAAGGTAGCTGTGCTGCCAATAGAGTTACATATCCCATGAGAAATAGAAATCTTATACAAATGTGAGCACACTGTCACAGATACTCCAGAATTTCATTAGTTTGTACTGACAACTAAAAGATTAGAAGTTTCTGAAATTTACAAGCTTCCTACAATGGCTAGACAAAGACTTGTGTATTTTTTGTGATTTCAGTAGCTAAATCCATGTGCCAAAACAAGACTAACAAAGAAGAGATACCACTAAAATCTGAATGCTATTGTATTAGTTCTTTTAGAATTAAAAACTGAATGGATGCCAGTTCTGTTACTCATTTACCAGTGAGCTAGTGGCAAGTATCTTTCAGTTCTAAAATAAGTGAAGCACTTTCCAGTTTGACGTTATTTTCACTACAGAAAGTAATTTATTGATAACTACAGTACTCAGTTGAATAGTAATCTTTAGTGTTTCAATAGCAAAGGCTATAAAAAGCAGGCATTTGTTTTTTAAAAACTACACATAGTGGCAAGACATTGATCTATTCAAATTTGCTGCTGCAAAATATATTTAAGAGAAAAGTTTCTGCCAGACTAGCTATTACACATTGCTTTAGAACATTAAGTAATCTCAACTCAAAATTGTAAAAAAATCAAAGTTGCGATTTACTATTTTGATTTTACAATCTAAACTAGTGTTTAGATTACTGAAAATGCCCCAGAAAACTAAACTTAAAGCACAATATAGAAGAATGCATTTTCACTCCACTATTGTAGATATGCCACAAAATGGCATGTCTGCAAAACAGCGGCAAGCTTCCAGCTGGAGCTCTTGAGTATGTGACTTGTTACACATTTGTATTACAATTTCTTTACTTGTAAAGTAGTATTTATTTACTAGAACTCTGAAATCAAGTAAAATGATCCTACAGCTACATTTTCCCATTAAAATAAGAAAAATTGACAATTTCAAATTTTATTTAGGCAAGTCTTGATAGATCCCTACTGCATGTTAAAAGCAGTGGTAGTTGGAAATCAGCACTACAGATCTCAGTCTTTTTAAGCAAGGATCTACAACACATACCTTTCAGTATTAGAATAGATTTTCATAATCTACAAGAAGGATTGTAAAACCTTACCATTCCGTCAGAAGTTGACATTTTACAATCTTTCTTGTAGATTTTCATAATTTATTTTAATGCTCAATGTTCAAATTACATTCCAGTGCAGTTAGTCTCTTGTAGTTGGCTACGGTGGCTTAGGTGAGAATTCATGTAAAATTCTTCAGTTTGAAGGAAGACAATTAGACTTCAGACTGTAAAATATACAATTTGAGGATTCCCTGCCTCCCCCTGTAGAACAGATAAGGTACAACAAATAGTTTCTAAAAATATTTAGGATTATGGTCATTTTTTGCCACTATTTTTTCCTAACTTTATTTTTCATCATTTTACAGAAGTCTTCTCCTTCAGAGAGTGTCACAAAGGATTACCATCTTTCAAAATGGCTACCACCTCCCATTGTTCTCAAATCAGAATGAGGCCACAGGTTGCCATCAGCTAAAATGCCCTCTTTTAAAGTGTCAATCACTTCCCATGATCCACAACTAAGCTCCTTTCAAAGAAGATGGTAGCCCACTATGCAGTCAGGAGACACTAGCCACTTTTGCTAGGGCAGCTTTTAGCTTAAAGCTCATGCAAATGGAAGCCATTTTGAAATGGCAATTCTTTGCGGTATTCCCCAAAACAGAATATTCTTCAGCTTTGTTACCTAGTTGATGGGAATGGAGCAACCATTAATCCTAAAAATGTTTCTTCAGTTGTATATGTACAGCTTCATTGTATGAGAAGTTTGAACTATTTTGTTAGTGAAATTATACAGGGTTTGATGTCTAGTTGTTTGTAAAGTGCAGTGTGACTTTTCCCCTTCCCAATTCTTGGTTAGGACACACAGGGAATAAAAAGAATCCTCAGTTTATTCTACCCTGGCTGCTTCTTCTACACCAGAGGCCCTCTGTTGGGCAAACGAAAAACCCAAAAACTGACTCCTTGCCATCTGACTCTCTACTTAACCTGTACCACTCCCCCCACCCCCAGTCTTTAACAGTGGGGTAAAAGCAAAAAGAAAATCCAGGCTGGGGAGGGACAAGGCTGACATTGCATGGAGGGGATTCAACTGCGGGCCCATAAGGAGTAGCCAGCTGAGCCCAACTCATTTTCCACACAAGGAGTAACGAATTTTCCTGTAACACACTAATAAAGTTTATCTAGTTAAGGAGTCTATTTGTAGAATTCCTCTGTTTATTCTAGGACAGAGTTTTCCCTCCTCCAGTTTTGCATTCAAACAGTCCTCTATACGAGACTCCGAATATCTGTTTTTAATAGCAACTGTTCACGTTACAAATTATTTCAAGAAATGCAGTAAGATTTTTATCTGCCAGTTTCATGTTTTCAGTTAGTTCCTCTTAGTATTGGGAGAAATGTTTATTTAAGAGCTATGACCACAGTAATGCCTGATTCAGCACCATGGCAGTCATGTGAAACCAAGTACTATAGTTTCTAGTGCTATGACTGGTATTTTAGAAAAGCATCCTGTAGATGGATTCACATGATTTTCAGAATGGCATGGTTTACCAGAGGTGGTTTTTACAATTTTTTTTTTTTTTTTTTTTTTTTTTTTTTTTTACCACCCTGGGGAAGGGGGGGGGGGGGGGGGGGAAGAGTTTAGTCCCAGTTTAAGGCATTTTGCTATTTTAAAAACTGTTTCATTAATGCACATCATATTACACTTCGTTTTAGTTTCATAAATTTGGAGATTTGTACAACCCCAAATTAAACATAAAACCACAGTGGGTGTAACACGAATATGTAATTATAATATTGACCACCAGAGTGTCTATACATTTTGGTTCAGTATTTTCTCAAGGAAGTTTTATAGGTCATGACTCATTTCAGTTTTCAGAAGTCAAAACCATATGAAAATAATGCACACTGTTGTAGGCTTGAAGCATTATGCAATCAGAGGCATGCAGAGTACCAATCCAGGTCCATTTGGCCACACGCATTCTGTAGCGAAAGACCAACTTCGATGTAGTGGCTAGACTGAGCCTATGCCTCAGTTTTGAATGGATGTATCTGAAGTTTGAAAAGATTGAAAGATTCACTGAAGTTCTGCCTTGTGAACACTCTCAATCCCGACGTGATTTTTAACATATGTTTCCAGGCAAGTTGAATGTTCCAAATTCCTGGTGAGACCTGATGGAGGTTTACAGATCCGGGGCATTCTTTTTACCAGGCTCCAGAGTGATGGTGATTACAAAAATGCTTTTCTAAATCTACAACACTTTTCATTAAATCACTTGGGGGTAGGGTCTTGTCCAAGTAGACAAAGCCAATATGACGCACATCCATACGTAACCAAAAGTATAGTCATCTTGTTCCAAATCACTTCATCTTTTGCATCTTTTTCTTATTGTCTGTCAGGTAAGCTCAACACCGCCATACAGTTCATTTGCTAATGTCTTGGCTTCTCTTGCCAGTGTAGCATAGTACTTTCCAGTCTATTGGTCTCCAATATCAACCGCTGATATATAAGCCAGTTTTCCTTATCTGCTACACTTAGCCATTACTGGCTTATTGTGCACATTACTCCAGCCATCTCATATGAATGTAACTGTTTTTCCATGTAATTCTTTGTGTGCTTCCACCCTCAAGCCATCAGGAGTTGCATCTAACAGTTCCCCGCTACCTGCTTTCAACTGGGTATTTATAGCCTGGTCTTAGGCAGCTGAGCATCCAACAGAAAGGGGAATATTACAGCCATTAAAAAAAAAAAAAAAAAGCCATTTTCAAGTCTCTTTTGTTTCACCTCTGGTATGGTTTTTGTTACATACATATCCATTTGAGGTTGAAAAAAACTGGTACTTCTTCCTCCTTGTCTGCGGCCAGCCTGGATCTCTCATTCTTTTGATGTATTTGGTAATGGCAATGCAGTATTACCAGTACCTTCATCCTCAGAGTCCGATTCTAATATTCATGTGTTTAGCCAGTCAGTGGTTCTAGTGTCTTTGTTCTTCCCACTGCATTCTGCAAAATGTTTCTTTATAGCGTCTGCCTTTCTACTCACTTTCTTTGCTTTTTCTGCATCTAAGACTCCGTCATCTTCACGAACTTTCTCAAAATAGCCATGAATTGGGACAAGTCGTCTTCCACCTTTGCTCAGATTGAAATATTTTTACTTGAGTCACTGTACTCATGGAGTTCAGCTGCAGCAGTTGTACTTCAGCCAGCCAGATCAAGGAACAGACTAGTGCCTTAACTATTCAGTCCAGTTTACCTCAAACTGGAGCTGAAACATCTGAATCTGGGAATTCCCCTTCTTTGTTTAGCAATGAAAATTACATGTTTTGTTAGCTAACTTTCATTGCTAAACAAAGAAGGGGAATTCCCAGATTCAGACGTTTCAATTCCAGTTTGAGGTCGCCAAGACAATAGCATACCGCTTTAAGTGGAGGGGTTTTTTTTATTTTATTTTATTTCCTTTAAAATTAAAGGGACCATATTACTGCAAAAACTATTATCCAATTGTTAAGTATTTTTGTTAATATATTCCAATAAACCAGCAAAATTAGGGAAAATAACTTTAAGCTAGTAGTTACGAGTGCCCTGTCCTAAACTAGTTTTTCCCCAGGAAATTGCCAACCCTGAATATATGGTCAGTCACGAACTAGATTTGTAATACTTCAAAACTCTATAACTTGACACTTTGCAAGGAATATTGAGTATGGTGTAATTAAAACATGTAGATGCCAATCTCCGTAGAGCTGTGTGTGACATTTTATACAAGCTGTAAAATGAGCTATTTGAGTGTTTGGTGGATAACCATAATCTTCAGGTTATGTTCAATACATCCTGAACTATGCAATGGCAGGATACGACACTGCACAAAAACTTGGCATCTCTGGCTGAGATAGACAGGAATGTTTATGAAACCTGCTAGGGTTACTTAAGTGCATGGAGTACCACAAGGTGTCTGATGTGCGCTGGATGGTGCTAGGGTGCCTGTGTGTTTGAGGAAGTATGGACTGATGATAGACACCTGAGGATGCTGGATGTAGCTGGGTGGGGATGCTAGATGAAAACTACAGGCAGGGTGATGGTGTCTGGGGCTCAAAGGGGATAAGAGGTACTGGTATCAGTACTGGGCCCCTGACATCTTTCTTCCTCCTCTCAACTGCCCTTTCCCTGCAAAAAGAAGCAACGGGAGAGTGGTGAAAGGGCAAGAGAGGCTTCATGGCAGCTAGCAGTGGAAGTACCACAGCAACCCCTGGTGGCACAGCTAAATGCTTAACATCTCAGAGGGTCTGTGGGAATGCAGATAGGGCCCTACCAAATTCATGGTCCATTTTGGTCAGTTTCACGGTCATAGGATTTTTTAAATAGTAAATTTCATTATTTCAGCTATTTAAATCTGAAATGTCATGGTGTTGTAATTATAGAATCATAGAACTGGAAGGGACCTTGAGAGGTCATCAAATCCAGTCCCTTCACTCAAGGCAGGAATAAGCATTATCTAGGCCATCCCCAACAGATGTTTGTCCAACCTGCTCTTAAAAATCCCCAATGATGGAGATTCCACAACTGCCTAGGAAATTTATTTCAGTGCTTAACCACTCTTACAGTTAGGAAGTTTTTCCCTAATGTCCAACCTAAACTGCCCTTGCGGCAATTAAAGCCCATTACTTCTTGTCCAATCCTCAGAGCCTAAGGAGAACAATTTTTCTCCCTCCTCTTTGTAACAACCTTTTATGTCCCCTCCTCAGTCTTCTCTTCTCCAGAAGAAACAAACCCAATTTTTTCAATCTTCCCTTATAGGTCATGTTTTCTAGACCTTTAATCATTTTTGTTGCTCTTCTCTGGACTTTCTCCAATTTGTCCACATCTTTCCTGAAATGTGGCACCCAAGACTGGACACAAATACTCCAATCAGCTCAGAGTAGAGCAGAAGAATTACTTCTTGTGTCTTGCTTACAATACTCCTGCTAATACATCCCAGAATGATGTTTGCTTTTTTTGCAGCAGCATTACACTGCTGACTCAGATTTAGCTTGTGATCCACTATGACCTCCAGATCCCTTTCCTCAGTACTCCTTCCTAGACAGTCATTTCCCATTTTGTATGTGTGCAACTGGTTGTTCCTTCCTAAGTGGAGCACTCTGCATTCTTCCTTATTGAATTTCGTCCTATTTACTTCAGACCATTTCTCCAGTTTGTCCAGATCATTCTGAATTTTAATCCTATCCTCCAAAGCACTTGCAATCCCTCCCAGTTTGGTTCTGCAAACTTTATATGTGTACTCTCTATGCCATTATCTAAATCACTGATAAAGATATTGAACAGAACCGGACCCAGAACTGATCCCTGCGGGACCCCACTTGTTATGCCCTTCCAGCATGACTGTGAACCACTGATAACTACCCTCTGGGAAAGATTTTCCCACCAGTTTTGCACCCACCTTATAGTAGCTCCATCTAGGTTGTATTTCCCTAGTTTGTTTATGAGAAGGTCATGCGAGACGGTATCAAAAGCCTTACTAAAGTCAAGATATACCACATCTACCGCTCGCCCCATCCACAAGGCTTGTTACCCTATCAAAGAAAGCTATCAGGTTGGTTTGACACGATTTGTTCTTGACAAACCAATGCTGACTGTTATTTATCACCTTATCTTCTAGGTGTTTGCAAACTGATTGCTTAATTATTTGCCCCATTATCTTTCTGGCTACAGAAGTTAAGCTGACTGGTCTGTAATTCCCCGGGGTTGTCGCTGCCACCAACAGCAGTGCAGAAGTAAGGATTGCATGGTATGGTATTGCCACCGTTACTTCTGTGCTGCTGACAGGGCGCTGCCTTCGGAACAGGGCACCTGACCAATAGCCGCAGCTCTCCAGATACCCAGCTCTGAAGGCAGCGCAGAAGTAAGGGAGGCAATTCCACACCCCACACCCCAAAATAACCTTGCAACCCCCCCTGCAACTACCTTGTGGGTCAGGACCCCCAATTTGGAAAAAAAACACTGGTCTCCCCTGCAAAATCTGTATAGTATAGGGTAAAAGCACACAAGACTGTTGGGGGGGGGGGGACAGGAGACCAGATTTCATGGTCAATGATGCACTTTTCATGGCCGTGACTTTGGTAGGGCCCTACAGGTAGAGCTGCAAAATGCGTGGGGAACCATGCAAGATGTGTGACACTTAGCAGTCCTGCTAAAATGTAGTATGCTGACAAGATAAGAATTCATCTCAGTTTCTCCTGCACGAGCAATAAATCCTTCAAGCTTATTGTTAAGCCCTTTGTGGGACTGGTGGCTAATAAAAGGCAAGAATTAGGAAATATAACTAGTACTGAATTAAGGATGGATTCTTTTCAGCCCTCAAGAAAGCAAGATAGTCAAAAACTTTACACATCACAGTGTGAACCCACAGAGACCTGATAACAAAATGCAGTAGAACCTCAGAGTTATGAGCTGACCAATCAACCTCCCCTCCCCCCATTTGGAAATGTAAGTATGCAATCAGGCAGAGACACCCCCACAGCAAATACAGTAGTGTTAAAGTTTAACTACTTTAAAAAAAAAAAAAAAAAAAAAAGGAGGAGAGAAAGCAGCATTTTCCAAAGCTATATTAAGTGAATGTTCAGTTGTAAACTTTTGAAAGAGCAACCATAAGGTTTTCTTCTGCGTTACGAAGATTTCAAAGTTACGAACAACCTCCATTTCTCAGGTGTTCGTAACTGAGGTTCTATTGTGGTAAAATTATTTAAAAAAAAAAAGTTCAATAAGCTTAGCTAACAATCAAGTGTTTTCCATTAGCTTTCTATTTGGATTTGAAGTGAACTGGAAGTTTGTTTCAGCAGAACAGAATTTATATTACTCAGTTCCTGTCTGCAGCAGATTTTGGCAATGCTCTTGTATGTTGCCTCCCTTCCCTCACTAAACAAATGCTTTCTCTTCACTTATTCATTCCTCACATTATGCACCAGTGTCTACCTTCAATTTCCAATAGGCAGCTGGACAACATGTTGCAACAATACACAAAAAGACTCACAAATTCCTCACATAAGGCTTGACATGCAGCTGGTTCTGTGTAGGCAGAAGTGCAAAATGGCTACCAGGGTAGAAAGGATTGTGTGACTCTTGTGATAAACCAGAAAAACAAAAACAAAACAAAACAAAAAAACACGATCATGGAAAATATTTGGGATTTTAATCATAGATTTAGTATGTCTGACAATAGGTGTTTTGCATTCTTTACAGAACATGGAGAGAATGCTGTGTGGCTCCCTCTCAGTCTTTTCAGCCTAACAGCATGTTATGCTGCTTGCTACATAGCGTGGTTTCCATTTGAGAAAGTGAGGCTATCCAAAGGAGAGACTGCTAGAGTTCCTTGTTCATTTAATTTTCAGAAAGGAGTTTGTGCTGTAATTTTAGTTCTAGTCTTCCAAATCCTAGGAAAACGCTTTCTTCCCAAGAAAAAAAGAACAGGAGTACTTGTGGCACCTTAGAGACTAACAAATTTATTAGAGCATAGGCTTTCGTGGACTACACTTCGGAAAGAAGTGGGCTGTAGTCCACGAAAGCCTATGCTCTAATAAATTTGTTAGTCTCTAAGGTGCCACAAGTACTCCTGTTCTTTTTGCGGATACAGACTAACACGGCTGCTACTCTGAAACCTCTCTTCCCAAGGACAGACTTACAACAGGTATTGAGCATTACTCTACATTTCTAATCACTAAGCGACAGTAGGCCCTAAAACCATAGGCCATATCAGCCTTTGATTAACCTAAAGTAGTTAGTGGTAGGCATAACTACTGTTTACAGATGAAAATTCTCCCCAGTTGAATTAAAGTCAGTCCTATGACATTAATGCTAATTTAATATTTAACAAAAGAACAAGGAAACAAGATGAAAAAAAGTGTAAATATAGCAAAATAACCCCCCCCCAAAACCACGATGGACCTTGGCAAGCACTAACACTCTTCCCTCCCCATACACAGACCCGAAATACCAGGCCTCTTATTCTCCTGAGCAACCTGAGACATTGCTTTGAAAATTTAGCTTTAACCTACTGAACTAACTGCCATATGAAAAATCCCACACAGTGACTACAAATAAGGTATAGCTAGGGTAAACCAGCAGTAAATTTTGGGAAGAGGAAGAAGAATAAATTGAGTTATTGATGAATACGAGTGCTAGGTAACATCCCCAAATTGGTGCTACTATCTCAAGATTAGGCCAGTCCTCCATTTTCAATTAAATGAAAAAACATTGAAAGTCAGCAATTAGATGTGTTCTGTAAGTTTTCCTGTACCTTAAGTAAAACCCAAGTCCCAACCCCAACTTTCATTTCCTCACTTATTCACTTTTCAGCAGCATAGATGGCCCTGCATGTTGTATAAAAACTGGGGCTGAGCATTTCAAAGCTGCCAAAGGGATTTAGAAGCCCTATTCCCACTGAACTGAGCATCTAAGTAGCTTTGAAAATCTCAGCCTAGAGATTTAGTTTTAGGCAAACAAACAGACTAGTTCCTTCATCACACTTATCTATGTGATTCTGTTGATGTAAATAGTTTAGTTATATGGAAGTTTAAAGTTTAGTGCACAAATCAGTATATATTCTGCTGCTCTTTCAACTGTTCCTGCATAATGCTAGCAAGTGAGGAAATTAAAGTAATGGAAGGGAAACAAAAGAATGGGAATAGAAATGTTATGTCTGTACCTTACAGGCTACAACAATCTTCAAAAGCGCTCCTATGTCACCAAATAATAAGCACCTTGTGTTAACCTCGTGGTGTCACAGCACAGGACACTGTGGGATGAGCCTTCTCAGGGATGAATCCTAGAACTCAAGAGCTCACAAAAACTACCCACACATTTTTCTGGTACAGGTGTAAAATATTTCAACAGCAACACGTGATTTAGCAACTTTTTTGCAGCAGTGTTTGTCAGTTTAAAACATCTTCAATCATACCCTTAATAAAACAAATAAACCAAAATAGTAACGTGATTTATTGGCCAGTGAATCAAGTTTTATACACTTTACTGGCTAACGAAGATAATGCAGCTTTGCCTACTATTGTCTTCGTCAAAAGGACACATGTTCAATATGATTAGATGTCTCATACTAATGCAAGAAGTACGGGGAATAAACAAGAAAACTAGAAATACTAGTGAATAATAATTACAACATAATTGGCATTACAGAGGGCGAAATAATTCACATGATTGAAATATTGGTATAGAAGGGTACAGTTTGTTCAGGAAAGACAGGAAGGTAAAAAGGAGGAGCAGTTGCCTAGTATAATCAAGATATATACACCTGATTGAGGTTGATATCAAAGTGGGAGATAGACCTGTTGAAAGTCTCTGGGTAAGGATAAAAGGAGTTAAAAAAAAAAAAAAAAAAAAGGTGATGCCATGGCATGGTCTACTATAGACCACCTAACCAGGAAGAGGTAGATGAGGCTTTTTTTAAAAAAAAGCCAACAAAATCATCCAAAGCACAGGACTTGGTAGCTGAAGTCCCCCATCACAACCCAGACATCCACTGGGAAAATACAGCAAGGCACAGATTAACCAATAAATTCTTGAAATACACTGGAGACAATTTCCTATTATAGAAGGTGGAGAAAGCAAGTAGGGGAGAGGCTGATCTAGATTTGATTCTTACAAAAGGGAAGGAACTGGTTGAGAATTTGAAGGTGGGTGAAAGTGATCATGAAATGATCAGTTCATGATTCGAAGGAATAGCTGGGGGGGGGGGGGAGAACAGCAGAATAAAGGTCATGGACTTCAAGACAGATTTTGGCAAACTCAGAACTGGTAGGAAAGATCTCATAAGAAGCAAGTCTAAGGGAAGAGAGAGCAGGAGAGTTGGCGGGAGGGGCGGGGGGGTTGGGCTGAAGAGTTAAATGCCTTCTTTTCAGCTTTCACCAAAAAGGTTAGCAGTGGTCGGATGATATAGTGAACATCAGCATAAATAGGGTAGTATCTAAGGCTAAAATAAGGAAAGAACAAGTTAAGAATTACTTGGACAAGTTAGAGATCTTCAAATCAGCAGGACCTGACAAAATACATCCTAAAATATTTAAGGAACTGGCTGAAGAGCGCTCTGGGCCATTAGTGGGTATCTTCAAGAACTCCAGGAAGACAGAAGAGATCCCAGAGGGCTGGAAAAGGGCAAATATAATACTGATCTATAACAAGGGGAGTAAGGACAACCCAATTATAGACCAGTCAGTTTAACTTCAGTACCCGGAAAGATAATGGAGGAAATAAAGAAATCAATTTGTAAGCACCTACAGGATAATAAGTAACAGTCCACATGGATTTGTCAAGAACAAAATCATGTCAAACCAACCTAGAATCCTTCTTTGACAGAGTAACAGACCTTGTGGATCAGGGTAAGCAGTAGATGAGATATCCCAACTTAAGAAAGGCTTCTGATACGGTCTCACAAGCAAGCTAAGGAAATATAGTCCAGATGAACTAACGGGCGGCTGCACAACTGGTTGAAAAAAAAAAAAAAAAAAAAAAAAAAAAAAAAAAAACCACAACCCCCACACACCATATTCTGTTTTTACCAATGGTTCAGTGTCAAGCAAGAAGGGCCTATTAAGTACGGTTCCACAGGGATCTGTGCTAGGTCCGGTTCTATTCAATATCCTCATAAATAATTTGGATAACAGCACAGAAAGTATACTTAAAGTTTGTGGCCAGTACCAAGCTTGGAGGGGTTGCAAGTGCTTTGGAAGACAGGATTAAGATTCAAAATGATCTAGACAAACTGTAGAAATGGTCTGAAATAAAAACCAGGATGAAACTCAAAAAAAGGACAAATGCAAAGCACTACACTTACGAATGAATAACCAATTGCACAAAATGGGAAGTGACTGCCAAGAAGGGGTACTGCAGAAAAGCATCCAGAGGTTAAGCAACAAACTAAATATGAGTCAACATTAATATTGTTGCAAAAAAGTATGTCATTCTGGGATGTATTAACAGGAGTGTTCTAAGCAAGACAAGTAGTAATTCTTCCACTCTATTCATCATTGATAAGGCCTCAGCTGGAGCCTTATGTCCAGTGCTGGCTGGGCACCACACTTTGGGAAAGATGTGGACAAATTGGGAGAAAATCCAGAGGAGAGCCACAAAAATTAAAGGTCTAGAAAACACGAACTACAAGAAAAGATTGAAAAACTAGGTTTGTTTAGTCTAGAGATGAGAAGGCTGAGGGGCACATGATAGTATTCAAGTAGGTAAAAAGTTGTTATTGAGAGGTGATACATTGTTCTCCTTAGCCACTGAAGACAGGAAAAGTAGTAATGGGCTTAAATAGCAACAAGGGAGATTTAGGTTAGAAATTAGGAAAAAGTTTTTAACTGTAAGGGTAGTTTAGCATTGGAACAGATTCCACAACCTCCGTAGGTAATCGCCATCACTGGAGCTTTTTAAGAGCAAGTTAGACAAACACTGGCCAGGGATGGTCTCAAGAATACTGAGTCCTGCCTCAGCACAGGGGACCAGAAAAGATGACCTACTGAAGTCCCTTTGGGTCCTACATTTCTATTATCTGAACAGGACTTTTTGCTTTATAAGCACACAGGGTGGAGGAGGGGAAGAGACACACACACACACACACACACACACACACACAAGTGCATAGATTTCAACCCAGTTTCCTTCTTTCAGCAGGACATCCTACATTAATAGGACAAGAATACAGAAGCAGTTTGACAGCAGCACTGCTAACTGACAGCTATACAAACCCTCTGCAACAGAGCTGTCATTGTGCAGTGAAGTTTCCAGTTTATATTCGGAGTTTAACAAAATGGAGTCTTTCCAGCACTAGGCAAGACAATGATTGATTAATTCAGATGATCAAGCAACGTTAAGTTTTGTTGCTGGTAGACTTAAAACACACCACACACACACACTCACTTCGATTTTTAAAATCTGAACCAGAGGTATTTTGGAGTTTAAGCCCCAATTGTTTATTTAAACTCTTGGGCCCTAACACACTTGCATTTAAAGAGAATGTAGTTAGAGACACAAAGTTGAGCACTAGTGAGCTTTTAATCTGATTCTAGGATATGAAACCAGAATGTTCCAAGCAGTTCTCCCATCACATTAATTTTGAAATGAAGTCTCAATTTGCACGATATAAAGACTGGTCTTAGAGTTGTTTAATGTTACAGCTTAGGTCTGTATAATCCCTCACTTTGGTCTTGCACATGGATCTAATACAAATACCTTGGAAATCAGCAATTGTAAAGGAAGTGGCCAGTGGGGCATGGCTAACTTCAGAATCTACTGCAAAAGGAGGTGATAAGGCATCTCTCACCTGTGTGGACAATCCAGATTTTAATACAATTTCTCAACATGTTCAGACCTTGATAATGCCAGGAGAAAAAAGAGGCATCTTATTTCCTGCATATTCTTCCTTCAACTGAAAATTTCAATTGGCTAAATTGTCAAAAGAGTTGGAGCTGAACTGTGTGTGGCAGAAAGAGAAGGCATTTTATCCCCAGAAGAACCATCTACTCTGGTTTTATCATTCATGTCAAATATCCTCCTCTTTGGTTTTAGAACCAACCAAATGGAAACTATATTCACTAATCCCAAAATTACAAGGCTAGTTTACATCCCAAAAAGCAAGATTCCCATAACCATTTTATTTTCAATATAAAGAGTCCCTGCCATTATATGAAGGCATACTATAAAATTTTACTAGTACAACACTCCAGTGTCATCCCCCAACATATCCAAAGTTAAAAAAAAAAAAAACCTGTTCTAGACCACTAGTATTCTACACTACTCCCCAAAATGCCAGAAAAACAAAATACAGTACACACACATGCTGGGTAATGCAGCATACCCTCAAGACCAACCAATTCTAGCTATTTCAGACCCTGGGGGAGTTTGACAGCAAAATCAAGGGAAAAGACTGCTCTCCACTAAACAATTCAAGTGTGAGGCACAGTTACATAAGTAGCAGCAGTTAACGTGCATATAGCAAGTTAGAAATCCAATAGCAGGCACTACTGGATGTGAGTGCATGCACATGGCTGAACCAGTCCACTCTGTCAAAAGGGCGTGAGGGCAGTCTCCACCACTTGTTAAATTCTCCTTAGGCTACCTAGCAAGACTTTGGATTCACCTGGAGCACATGGAGACAAAGTTAATACAAATGGGTTCACCCTCAACCTAAACAAAATGTGTTTTCCAATACATTTTTATAGCAGGGACTCTACCAAGCAAGAGTTTACCTAGAGAAGCCACTTGTTTATTATAGACCATTTTCTTTAGCTGGGCATGGCCCATAGAGAATTGCCTACCAAAATCTAAATTTCTTTTTGGTTATTTTAAGACTAGTTCTCCAAGCCTTTATTGTATTAAAATTTATAGGGTGAGTATCCCACATAAAGCTCAGCTATAATGCATTTGTTCCCCCCCAAAACAGCCTGCTCCATATCCCAGACAGACTTCTTGCAACATGTCACAAACTCATTCCCTACCACAGTGTTTCCCAAACTTGGGATACTGCTTGTGTAGAGAAACCCCCTGGCAGGCCTAGCCGTTTGTTTACCTGCCACGTCCGCAGGTCCGGCCGATCGCAGCTCCCACTGGCCACAGTTCACTGCTCCAGGCCACTGGGAGCTGCTGGAAGCAGCAACCAGAGTACATCCCTCGGCCCGCGCCACTTCCAGCAGCTCCCATTGGCCTGCAGCAGCGAACTGCGGCCAGTGGGAGCCGGGATCGGCCAGACCTGCAGACGTGGCTGGTAACAAACCAGCCCAGCCCGACAGGGGCTTTCCCTACACAAGTGGCATCCCAAGTTCGGGAAACACTGCCCTACCAGATGGAATGCCAACATGGCAAGATGCCTATTTCCAAAATGAAAAAGAAACCCTATTCCTAACATGACTGCAAAGACCATCTAACTCAGAGGCCAGACCGATTTCATTTACAGTTAACTTCTAACCTCTGAATAGGAAAAATTAAACTAATTTTTATTACAGTTTTATCTCCTAGAATGGATCCACTCCTCCAGACGCAAGTCCTAAATTTAATCATTCTAAAAGAACGGAGACAAAAAAAATTTCCTTTCTTTTTTGAAATTAAAAACTCTATCCTGGAATGTTTGCGAACAGATTACACCTCCTGTCAATACTCAAACTGAGAAGGCGAAACTAAAACAAAATTACTGCAATTTGGAACCAAAGAAAATAATTGTCTCCATATTATTGAGAGATTTTTAGACCTTTTTGACATTAGACCTTAGTTGGGACATGAAGCAGGTAGTAGACAATGTTTTCACCCCTCAGCTCAGAAAAGAGCCGAATCTACAATTGAAAAATAAAGTTTGCTGGTACCAGCAAACCCTCCCAGCATAGAGTCAGCTCCTACAAGCAAAAATGTGCTTTTGCCAATATAGCTTATACCAGTTCCCTGAACAAAATAAGCTAGACCAGGAAAAAAAAAAAAAATCACTTACCATATATACTTCTTCATGAGCCAAAATTTTTTTTAGTAAAAAAGGGAAGCACCAGAGACCGGGGTCGGCTTATGAACAGGTATAGAGAGGGAGAGGTGGGACACAGCCCCTCCCCCCAACAGAGGGAGCAAGGAGAGGCAGCACAGCCAGCAGAGACAGAAGGGAAGAGCCGGGGCCAGTCCGGGGCTGGCAGGCTACAGCTATGCTGCTCAGCCCTACCCCCCAGAGCAGGCTGTGGCTGCACCACCCGGGCACTGGAGCACGCTGCAGCCACACCCGGCCGAGCCCGCTGGAACAGGCTGCAGCCACGCCGCCTGGTCTGGCCTGCTGGAGCAGGCTGTGGCCATGCCACCAAGCCGGAGCAGCTCCAGCCTGGTATGAGACATCTTCCCCTGGCGCTCCCCAGATAAGGTGGGAAAGGATGAGATGGGGAAAGTGTGGGGGTCCCAGGCTAGGGGTGGGGTCATGTGGGGGGTGGTCAGAGGGGTTACTCCCCTGACTCCCAGCTTCTCCCCCCAAAAAAAATTTCCCCCACCAGTTGCTGTCCCGACCCTCAGGGTAAGCAGCTGGCGCGCCGGGACACTTTACTTAGGTTTACCTCCATGCCTGCAGATGCTCGAGGTAAACAAACCATCTCTGACCACCAGTGGCTTATCCTGATGGCCCGGGAGCCAAAGTTTGCAGACCCCTGAATTATAGGGTTGGCTTATGAACGGGTTATAAAAATTTTCCATTTTTACTTATCCATCTGGGGGAGGGAGGGGCGCGTGGGTCGGCCTATAAACGAACCGGCTTATGATTGAGTATACATGGTACTATTTTGAATTACCATACCTCCTAGGAGCCCTCGTCGTGCACCAGGGCCTCATTGTTCTGAACACCATTTTTTAGCCAATATAACTGCATCTGCGCTAGGTCTTCTGCTATTATAATGTCTATGACTAGGGCTCCTAGGAGGAATGGCAATTCAAACTAGTAAGTGCTTTTCTGGTCTAGCTTATTTTATTCAGGGAACTGGTATAAACTATACTGGCAAAAGCACAATTTTGCTCATAGGAGCAGACTCTACGCTAGGAGGGTTTGCTGGTATAGCTAGTAAAAGCTGGCTGGTATAGTGTAGATTAGGCCTTTCTGTGTTGACTTCTTTTCCATTGCAATAGGTTCAATTGGTGGCAAAGCAAGTAATAATCATCCCACCATTGTGGGGAAGGTAACAAAATAGCAAAGTTGCTGCTACAACTAGACACAATGGGAACAAGCAAAAACCAAATACCAGTACTTTCCTCAAACCAGAATTAGACCGAAATTAACAAAATTGCTGTAAACTCAAAGTACTTCCAAGAAACTACAGATTATACACATTTCACACACCTCTTCGCCCTGAAACTTGCTGAGAAGCAACTAAAGGATATGGGTTTCTTTCAGAAAACACCTAACTACTCTGAACATTAGGTTGCTTTTTTTAATTGAAGCTCATATTTCCTCCTAAGAGGGATGATGCTTTGTACTAGATGAAGAAACCTTTCTCCAAAAAGTGTAGGCCCCAGAATTTTCAGATTATGTTCCTATTTTATACAGATTATACCATGCTTGTGATGATAACATCTGGACACTTTCAAGTAGTGCATTAAGCAACATGACTAACAATTGTCACCTGTTTGTTCTGCCATCCTCTCTGAAGTGAAAGCTTAAGATTCTGAAATCAGAGCTTCAAAAGCCAAGGTCCTAGGTACTCACCTATACCTTAGTGATAAGATATATCTGAATATCAGAGGATGAGCCAAGCCTGATGAACACAGCAGAGCACACAATCGTATTTTGAACAGCTACGTGATCTACTGTGATTCTCATCGCCTGGTGCCTCAGGTAGGAACAGCTTGGTTTACAGGTGGAGCTTGGTTGTACCACCACTGCTACAGTGACCCACCCTCCTCCTATTTGGGCTCTGAAACGGATAGTCCAGTTATCAGAAATTGAAACTGCAATATCAAAACACTCAAGATTGTAATGTGCTGAGGAATCTTTCCTGTCAATGATTATTTGAAATGTCTAAGTCAGCGGCACCGTTTCAGTCCCCTCATAAGCATTTGACATAATAAAAACAAGAAACAGGATTTACAATTTAGGTAGCCGTTGCGGTGCTGCTCTTTGGCTTTAGGTCAGCTATGAAGCCGGCTTAGGTTTTCTTTCCAGAATTTGACGAAATAACATTTTACTTTCGACAAAGTAGATGATACTCCAGTTTCATCTTGTAACCTCTATTTAAGACTGAGGACGTTTGTAGTGATCCGATACATAAGAAAAGGTTAGCAAACATTTTCCTGTACTTAACAGGTTTGGGAAAATATGTATACCATACTGATCCTTGAACATTTTCACTAGCAAAAGAAAACCTGGATTTTCTTGCAGAATGGCAGGCATTCTCACAACTTACTCTTGTGTCTCCAAGAAGTCTACCACCATACTCAAACTAGTCTCATTTTTATTGGTGGTATTCGGACTTCCTCACTGAGACAATGCAATGTCATGTTAGCCTGACCCACGCTAAAAAGGTCTTATGGAGGCAATGGGCCAGGACTCTGGAGATTTGGGTTCAGCTATGCCACAGACTTCCTGTGCGGCCTTGGGCAAGTCATTTAGTCTGTGCTTCAGTTTCACCATCTGTAAGAAGTGGAGATGGTAGCACATCCCTTCCTCAGAGAGATACTGTGAAAATACATTAAAGACTGAGGCACTCACATACTACAGTAATGGGGGTCATAAGTATCTAAGATACACGTCTCAGAAGCAGCCTGCCTGCCATCTTGTTCTTGAAGAAATGCCTAGGAATAACTAAATGGAGCCTATTACAAATGCAAAGGAAATATTGCCTTTCCTTTCCTTTGATCTAACACAAAGCAGCCAAGTACAGTTTGTCAACATCTGTACTTCCCAATTCTTGTTTTGTCTTGGCAATGAAATCATGAAGGTAAGACATCAGTGGGAAGTCCACTAGCTGACACCACTTCCCACCTCTTGCTGAAAGGAAGAAAAGCAATGGGTCGATATAGGTGGAGGTTATTCAAGTGCACAGATTTTTAGTAACTACAAAGTATTAATTCTTTAAAGCAATTTCCTTGTTTAAGTTTCCGCCCAAACCTATCAAATTTCAAGCCTGACACCTATATTTTTTCTTCAAACCCAGAGATGCCATTGTGACATTATCTAATAAAATATGACCACATAGATCACTGTTGTACAACATATGTCAAGTAAGGTGTCTATGGAAAGGTTATGATTTGCTGAATGTGATTTTGCTGTTTGTATGCATGTATCATTTTTGTATTTGAAGTTATGAGTACTGGCTCTATACCTGGATTTCAAATGTTTGCTCCTGTAGTAGCACCCACAAGATATTTAACCTGCACATCTTGAAGGGGCTATTCAAGTTAAGCCCTTGACTTTCTTTAACGGACCACTTAACTCACAATAGAAGATGCCTATCAACACTTAACGGACTTTCCTGCTGTGACAAAGCGAAATCAAAAAAAAAAAAAAAATCTGTCTAGGGATTGGTCCTGGTTTGAACAGGGGGTTGGACTAGATGACCTCCTGAGGTCCCTTCCAACCCTGATATTCTATCATCCTATTTCTCAGCAGTTTGTCCTGAATTTCGTATTCTCAGTTGTGACCCACGAAGGCACTGTTACAGCCATCTACTCTAGTTTTCCCCACTACCACCTTTGAAGCAAACAAAGGTGGTACTAAATCAATATTTCTCAAACTATGGTCCAAGGAGCTGCTTCTATGAAGCATGAATCATCCAGTCTTGATGCAGTGAAACTTCATAAACCTCAGCACTTTGCAGAGTTGGTCCCAGGATATTGAGAGACAATGTGAGTGCAATAAAATCTGCTTGGACCAACTTCTGTTGGATAAAGAGACAAGCTTTAACCTGAAGAAGTTGGTCCAATAGAAGATATTACCTCAAACCACCTTGTCTCATTGAATGGCAAGTCAGAACTCTGGGGTTCCAAAAGCTATCGTCAGCCAAACACAAAGTCAAACTTCTGCATCTTGTTTAGCAATTGCATTCTTTGATTCAAGGGTTTTATTCTTGTAAACATGGACCAAATTTGGAAACAAACAAACAGAGAAAGGCAGAACCAAACAGAGTAACCTAGAGAGATCAGAGCCAAGAAGGGTGAGGGCTGCAAATAAGGAGTATGTGAATGAATGCACCCCTCTACACTACTGTAATAATCTTTGTACAAAAATATGCCTTGTGTGGTATCATTTGAAAATTAAACTCACTGGTCGATAATATGATGAAACGTGTGTAGTCACATTCTATGAAAAGTTAAAAACATAAGCTGAAATTAGATCTGCAGTGTGTTTACCAGACAAGTCTGGGTAAACCAGTTTCTCAGAGACAAAACACAAGCTGATGCCTCTAGCCAGGTGTGCATTCACCTAGTGGCCATTCTTAGAGGCGGGGGGGGGGGGGGAGGGGGGGAGAAGAGGGAGCAGGAACAAACAGATCTGCATTTTAGATAACAGCATCAAGGAACCTCTTTCACCACCAGACTCCTGGTCTCTATCCCCACAGTGGAAATGAACTTTATCTATGGGTAAACCTTAGGAAAAGGTTTTTCAGAAAGGTGACCAATCTATGAAAGTGAGGGGCAAACACACCAAGTTCTCTCCCTAGCCATCTCTTTCTCTGTCACTTAAGACAACACAAAGAAACAGCATTTGCTCTTGACCTGAAATTGGGTCAGCCCTGTTCTTGGGAGCATGTGCTAAGAACTTCACCTTGAACCAAGTCTCATCTGTTAAGTTTGAATACTAGGAAGTGTTTTTAATTTTATTTCTCTTGTAACCATTTCTCATTTTTACTGGCTTATACTTGTACTCTCTTAAAACCCACCTCCCTTGTAGCTAAACAAACATGTTTTATTCTTTAATTAAAACTAATCTGGTGTTGAATTGTTTGGTAACTCCATTTAAGATAGCAGACTGTTGTATATTGGTTCCCTTAGACAGGCAATGGACCTACTGTTTCTGTACTGTCCAGGAGAGGGCTGGACAGTGCTGAACACATTTTAGGGGAGAATCTGGGACTGGGAGAGTGTTGGGGTCACCCTACATGTGGTAACGAAGCCTGCTGAAAGCCAGAGTGTGGCTGGTGTTTGCTGACAGGTTGCTGGGGTCAAAGTTGTTGGACCAGGGCTATGGCTATACACAGACACTCAGGGTGTGACCTACCTGCTGGCAGTCTGTTAGCAACCCAGGTGAGAGCTACAGCAGGAAAGCATTGTAAGCACCCAAAGTTGCAGGGCAGGAGTGACAGCACCTCAACACTCTGGATGGCACACCAGAATGTCAGTGTGGCATTAGACAAAAATTCCTACATGCCAAGACATGGAAACAACAGACGAGATGCAGGGAAACAGGGATATAAAGTAACCAAACTCATTCCATGAGCATTTATCTTCATCTTGCCTCACTATCCTAGGACATTTATGTAGACCAAAACTATGGTCGCCATGGAGATGTGGAACCAAGACTGGGATGAGGCGATGTGGCCAAAAAGCAGACCAAAAAAAAAACAACCAACCATGCACACACACCCTTGAAATAATCTAAAACATGAAGAGGTTTGAGTACCGCTGATCTAGAGCTATGTTTTGTTATCCTTATTGTCTTAAATGCAGTTTAAGTGTTAGTTTTTAAATTCATCTTTGAGACTCTTATTGGCTAAAAAAAAAACTTCACCTTAAGTAATTGGGCCTTAGACAATACAGCATCTCCCTCCCCCCCGCACAAAATGTGACTATGGTCAAACATATTATTGTGAAAAATCCACATCCCCCAGGCAACATAGTTAAACCAACCTAACCCCCAGCATAGATAACACTAGGTCAGATCAACGGGAGAATTCTCCCTTTGATCTAGCTACCACCTCTTGGGGAGTGGAGTACCTTCACCAACATTAGAATCCCTCCCATCGGCATGTGGAACAAGGTGGGTGAGGGAATATCTTACTGACCAACTTCTGTTGGAGAGAGAAACAAGCTTACAGACCTCTTCTTCGGGTCTACATTTAGCTTTCACAGACCTGAAGAAAAGCTCTATAAGCTTGTTTCTCTCTCCAACAGAAGTTGGTCAGTAAGATATTACCTCACCACACCTTGTCTCTAATATCCTGGGACCGACATGGCTAGAACTACCCCATGCGTGCATGTATATATGATATAAAAAAATAAAAAATAAATATTTTAGCCACTGAGAAACCTCAGGATAGTGTGCAGTGACATTAAAACAGGAGTACAGAAAACAGTTTGAAAGTACCCATTTAGCAATTGTTTCTGAAACCAATTAGTTTAGTTTTGCTGCACACCTTTTAATTCTTATTTTGGTGCCTCTGGAAGTACATGTTCCCTAGTGTATTAGCACCTCTTGTGTCCCAAATGTCATCATTACTTAGTTCTGAAGGGAGCCATTTCCACTTTAAGTTTACTATTACACCACTAATTACAAAGTCTATCATTCAGTCACAGCAGCAAACTGGCAGGTACTTTGAAAGTCAAGAAGAAAACACACCATGGAGTCATACTCTTAAAGGTCACTCTCTGTTCCAACTCGCAAAAAAATATTTCTTTAAAAGTTTAAAGATTACTATATTTATTAGAAGGCAAAACTTTAGTGTGACAAGAGAGAGCGCCTAAAATTAAGTGCATTAAGCAATTTCAGCTATTTATAACAAAGTAATATTTAAATAGTTCTTACCTTGCAACATGCATCTATATGCAGATTCAGATATTGCATAAATGTGTGGTGGCATTTCGTGACGTTTCTTCCCTCTGTACATCTCAATGATATTTTCCGAATAAATTGGGAGGTTCTTGTAGGGATTTATGACTACGCAGAACAGTCCAGAATAAGTCTAAAAAAAAAAACCCACACCAACAGCAGTTTGGTTAGCTATTTTATATGTCCGCTATTAAATGAAGCCACAGAAGCCAGGAAAGCTTCATTCTTCCCAAATTGTGGGCCATTTCTGTGCTAGTCTTGAACATTAGTGACTTCAATAAAACCACCACCTCAAACTATTTAGTTCAAAAATATTGGTTGGTACTTTGAGACATCTAATAACTTGTATCCAAAAGAGCTTAGTTACGATAGAGGTGAAGTCTTGAGCATTTGATTCCTCCTCATTCCCCAAAAGCAGATTTGAATTTTCCCTCTTTGCAAATGAAAAACTGTAGTATTACACTAGTACATAAAAACCACAAAGTGAATGTTTTCCATTTTCACTAAACTTGGACACAAATTGCATCAAAGGTTGAAAGCAGATTAGATTTAAATTTTACTCTGATAAAATGTGCTTCCCCCCCCCCCCACACACACACACCCCTAAGTTTTTTGGATCATGCTTGCAAAACTTATGAAAAAATGTAGCTGTTCACGTTCAGAGTCTACTCACTCAGTTAAAGGAAGAAATTTTGAATTAGCTGCTGATTTCTACAAGATGATCTAGTAATAAATACTGAACAGCTGGGTTGCTCCTCCTGCTATAGAAAACAAAGAGCATCCCCCTTTAAGACTTTCCTCCAGGCCACATCTCTAGGTAGCTTGATGCAGTTTTTAAAGCAGATAAGTAAAAATTAATCAATAGTTCCATAACAAGGACCAGCTATAGGACCTCTTCCCTCAAAAACAAAAATAGGAAAGTTAGTTGCTAAACATCCCAGAACAGAAGCCTCAAACTCATTTGGTGCAGAGAGCTAGATTCACAGTTTCATTACAGTCTATGGGAAAGGATCCAAGTTCAGGACTCCACAAATTCCTCAGGGTATGGCTACATTTGCAGGTGTACAGCGCTGTGAATTAAACCTGCCTTCATACATCTGAGTAGGGAAAGCGCTGCAGTCTGTCCACACGGACAGCTGACAGCGCACTGTCGTTGCCACATTTGCGGCACTTGCAGCGGCATTGGGAGCGGTGCATTATGGGCAGCTATCCCACAGCTATCCCAAGAGTTCTCTTCCCATTCTGGCGCTGTGGGAAGGGTGAGGGGCATTCTGGGTCCTGTCTCAACGCCCCGTGATGCATCGCTTCACATCCCACCAATCCCCGTGTTTCCGTCCACATTTGGCGCCATCTTTCAACGGTTTCTGTGCAGCGCAATCTGTGTTCTGTTTCGGTCTGTGGGAAATGGAGCCTGAACTGCTGAGGAGTAAGCTGACGACTCTCGCCAGTACGTCACGGCAGTCGAGCTATTCCTTAAGATCCAAAGTGACAGTGAGGAGTCTGACGATGATATTGAGTCGCGTAATGCATACAACACAAAACTGCTTGTGGCGTTCACGGACATGCTCAGCACCGTGGAACGCCACTTTTGGCCTCGGAAAACAAGCACTGAGTGGTGGGATCACATAGTCATGCAAGTCTGGGATGACGAACAGTGGCTTCAGAACTTTCGGATGAGAAAAGCCACTTTCATGGGACTGTGTGAGGAGCTCGCCCCCACCCTGCGGCACAAGGAACAAGACTGAGAGCTGCCCTGCCAGTGGAGAAGTGGGTGGCTATTGCAATCTGGAAGCTGGCAACTCCAGACAGCTACCGATCGGTCGCAAACCAGTTTGGAGTGGGAATGTCGACCACTGGAATCGTGTTGATGCAGGTTTGAAGGGACATTTATCGCATTCTCCTCAGAAGAACTGACTCTGGGTAACGTGCAGGACATTGTTGATAGCTTTGCACAAATGGGTTTCCCTAACTGTGGAGGGGCGATAGATTGGGACGCATATTCCTATTTTGGCACCACCCCACCTAGCATCCGAGTACGTTAATCAGAAGGAGTATTTCTCTATGGTTTTCCAGGCGCTTGTGGATCACCGTGGGCATTTCATTGACATTAATGCAGGCTGGCCCGGAAAGGTGCATGATGCACGCATCTTTCGGAACACTGGCCTGTTCAGGAAGCTGCAGGACGGGACTTTTTTCCCCAGAGCGGAAGATCACAGTAGGGGAAGTCGAAAACAGGCTTTAAGTATATATTATCCAGTCCTCTACTGTAATTCTCCATTGCTCAGTGACAAAAACCTGCTCCCCACAAGCCACCACTACTTCTGTTTCTGCTCTCTTTCCCCAGAATTCTGTTTCTTTTCCTATGACTGACTGTCTTCTGTTCACCCTGCTGCATTTCCTTCCCACCAACACCACTCAATTCTCGTCTCCCTGAGGGCTTCACTCTCACATCTTCTTATTCCATGCACTAGAATGTTCAGCAATTCAGTAGTCAATTTTGACAGTGAAGTGTCACTACTTGTTTTTAGAGCTGATGCTCCAATGAGATTAATAGGGAGCAGCACAGTTCAGAACCATTACAGAGAATGTAACAGGTTATCTGCAAACTTAGGGAGATAGGGTCTGTTTACACCCTGTTCACAGTTGGAAGGTTTTTTGCATTGCAACCATGAGGGAATAGAATTTTTTTTTTTTTTTTTTTTTTTAGAAAAAGCAGAAGCTGCAATTCTATGAAACCTGAATGTGTCATGGAGGCCACAAATTCATCAACTGGGCCATATGCTTGGACATCCTTCTCCTCAAGACAGGACATTTGAAAGGCAAGCCAAATTTCTCCCCCCTATAAGAATACATCTGTCAGTGAATTCCTTAATTAACGAATAATAAAGGTATCCTAAATGGAAAGGAGAGAGGGAAAAAGTGGAACAGGAAGTCAGTCTTTCCCTTTGCCTACTAGAAGAGATTGAGCAAAAATTAGTTATCTGCTACAGCAAAGTGCAGCCTCCAGGGAAAGATTAAACTCCCTGAAAACGATCTTGTAATGCCCAGAAAAAAAAAGTGTGTTAAAAATTTATCCACATTGCCTCCTGGCAGATTCTCTGCAGAGTCTGTCTCAGCTCAAATTCGGCTAGTGAGTTTGAAAATATACCCACATCCCCCTCTCTGCATTCATAATGATATGTTTTCATTAAGCATTGTTTTTTATCTATCAGTTGTACCCTTAGTTCTCTTATTCCAGAGACAGCGTTCGTCACAAAGACTTGCATATTCCATAGGTGTTGCTTTTGATATAAATATATGAACAGCTGTTGAATCAGTCACAGAATACTTGTTTTTCCCCCACTCACTCAATAGACTAAGGGGGAGGGGATGTTTCTTGCAGTCCTCAAGAAATGCGGCACAGATGCTAAAAAGGAAAGTATTCCCTAGCACAGAGGTTCTGAACCTTTCAAGACTACTGTATCCCTTTCAGAAGTCTGACTTGTCTTAGAACCTCCATGTTTCACCTCATTTAAAAACTACTTGCTTACAAAAAATCAGTCAAAAACAGTGTCATAGCACACTATTACTGAAAAATTGCTTACTTTCTCATTTTGTCTGTATGAAATTTTAGTTTGTACTGACTTCACTAGTACTTTTTATGTAGACTTTTGTAAAACTAGGCAAATGAGTTTATGTACCCTCTGAAAGACCTCTGTGAACCCCCGGGGTACATGTACCCCTGGTTGAGAACCACTGCCCTAGCACTTCAGAGTGGTAGCCGTGTTAGTCTGCATCAGCAAAAACAACGAGGCATACTTGTGGCACCTTAGAGACTACAAATTTATTTGGGCATAAGCTTTAGTCTCTAAGGTGCCACAAGTATTCCTCGTTTTTGCCCTAGCATTAAGACCTTCAGGATGAATGTTTAAGGTCATTAATAATAAAGCCATTCAGGGAGCTCTTCATAAGAGAATGAAGAACACGTGCTGGAATTTCCAACTCTATACTCTTGATTTTCTAGAGGGAAGCAGCACAGTTCTTTCTGCTGCTGGGAGGAATCTTGTTAAGCAGGCAATCCACCTTCTCAATTAATTAAGTAAGGCACATTTCAGCATTAAGTAAAGAAATAGATTAGCCCAGAGGTACAGATTTCCTTACAAAAACAGAATCTGAAGTCTTGTCTTTGCTCATAACCCCCATACAACATTCATTCCAGTACTTTAACCTGGCCTTGATAGTAGGCTCTTTTGTGAATGGTGAGCATGCAAACAGAAGTAACTTACATGAAAAGCTGTTAATTAGAAGGAAGCTAGATCTGTGTTTCCAAAAGGACCTTGCACAGCAGGTCCGATCTATTCTGCCTGTCTCAGATAACCTGTAGCAATGTTACTTGCTAGTGCTACCGATGCATACATTTTAAATCTTACTACAGGTCTTTGACTGCTCTACATGTTCCTAGGAAGGGAACAAATGGTAAGAAAGGCACATTGAAAACTGCTCCAGCCTGGTCTGACACAGGACCTCTGCTTCATAGCCCCTTCAACTGGAAGGGTTTCGTTATCCATTGGCCCTGGTTAAAATCTAGACTAGATTGACCTCGTTATCACCTGGATAGGTTCTCTAAAACTTAAGTGTTTGAGGCTCCACTCTCACAGGGCTACTGCAGTCCTCTTCATTCAACACAAAATAGGACTTTTTGCATAACTATAACCCTTGAAAGTGTTTTCTTAGGTTTATCTGGTTAATTATAGGGCTTGCTGGACCTCTAACCCCTTCTCGGACATGGCTCTAAGGCAGGGATTCTCAAACTGGGGGTTGGGACCCCTAAGGGGGGGGGTCCCAAGATTATTACATGGGGGGGGGGGGTCGCAAGTTGTCAGCCTCCATCCCAAACCTGGCTTTGCCTCCAGCATTTATAATGGTGTTAAATATATAAATTTAAAAACCACTTTTTAAAATAAGGCGGGGTTGCATTCAGAGGCTTGCTATGTGAAAGGGGTCACCAGTACAAAAGTTTGAGAACCACTGCTCTAAGATATGAGGCCTTATGTTTACCTCCCTTACCAACTCTCACTCAAGACCAGATCCTGGACTACTGCACCCCATATAACAGTGATTTCTCAGCAGGTCAGACTGGGTTAGGTACCTGCAATTCTTCCCTTTGGGTGCTATAACAACAAGTGGTAATTAGTAAGGCTGCGATTTAGTCACGGAAGTCATGGAATCCGTGACTTCCAAAGACCTCTGTGACTTCAGCTAGCTGGGAGCTGCAGAATCCCCTGCCACCTGTGGAGGCAGGGAGCTGTGGGTGCTCCTGGCCACCGTGTGCTACAAGAGGAGCCCCACAGCTCCCCACCACCATTCCTGGCTGGGGGGGACCCCCCTGGAGCTCCCAGCCCTTCTCCCCTCCCATATCTGCCCAGGCTACCCATTTTGTCATGGGTATTTTTAGTAAGAGTCAAGGACAGGTCATGGGCTTCTGTGAATTTTTCATTATTGCTCGTTACCTGTGACTTTTACTAAAAATATCTGTGACCAGACAGCCTTCTCCAAATATTTACCATAGTTGGAACAAAGTATAAAGGGAGAGAAAAAGTATGTTAAAGTCTATGCACAAATCTTACTCACTCAGAGGCTTGTCATCTCTTCGCAGAGACCCTAGGAAGTTCACTCTTTACTCCAGACCCCTAGGGGTCAGTGTCTGTGAGAACAGCTTCTCATCAGCAACTCCCAACAACCATTGCCCCCTCCCTAGAGAATGACACATATCCCACCCAGAAGCTCTTTGTCTCAGGTTCCGCAGGGGTTTTTTTGTTCTCATGTGTTTGCAAGCTGGGAATCGACCCCCTAAATACACTAGTTTGTGAGAGCTCCATAAGGAGTTGGAGGTGGGGTCATCCACATGAATGCTTCTAGTATGGTCTCTTACCTGTTTGTGAAGTAGTTGTTATCTGAGGCCTTTATTCTTTTTTCCTGCCTTTTATAGGCAGCTTATGTTGGCTTCCTCCAATACACAAAGTTAAATATTGGTATGCTTACTAACTTTGTTTATATAATCAAACCCCTTAATGTAATGAATCCTGTAACTCACATCCATCACACATCCCCTCATCTACATTCCCTGAACTTTGTGGAGGTTGCCTAGTCCACGGTTAGAAGATGGGCCAGAAAAAGGCTAATTCAGGGCAGCTAATTTGGGTATGTAGCAGGACAGGCTGAGGGAAAGGAGTGGATACTAAGTCAGAGGTATTCTGACTAAATTCAGCAATGGTGTGAGGGAGGTAGTCTGAATCCAGGGAGGTTCTGAGGAAGAGGAGATCTGGGATTGAGACCAGAGGCTAATGTGTTCAGGAGAATAGTATTGTGGATTAAGAACTGAATTTTGATGCGTTTGGCTTGTTTTAGGTTATTGATGTTCAAGTTTTTGTTCATCTTCATTTCCAATGAAGGAAATGCCCAGACAAAAGTTTAAAATGGGGTTAACACTGAGAGTATATCAGTAATTAAGATAAAATTCATTACAAGCTCTGATGGCGAACTAAAGAGGCCTCTTCCTGCAAACCACAGTGTGCAGCGGCCCTCGTAAACCTGTCATTTCCAACACACTTTTCCCAATCAAGCTAAAATGGCCTCTCTCACATGTGCAGCATTCTTGAACTGAATAGTTTAAGCCTAGGAAATGCTGCAAGATACACTATGCATGCACAGCATAGGACCTTCAGAAAGTCATAACACAGACCGCCATGTATTCTATAGTAAATTGCACCTATGTTCTGCAGCAAGAACACTGGATTCCATGAAATCTATTGCAGCAGAATGTAGGCTCTGTACAGTCTAGAACTCTCCCCCTCTGAAACAGCTCTTACTGAATCAAATATGACTGAGGGAGATATCAGATAGAGGGATAGTGTTAGAGGGATAGTGTACTTCCAAGGTCAATTTTATATTGCCTCATTTTTAGAGTACTGCAAAATATTGCAGTGAAAATGTATAGTTACATTATAGAATTTGTGGGGAAAGGAGTGGAGGAAGAAGCAAGAGGTTTCTAGTCTCAATCATAGAATATCAGGGTTGGAAGGGACCTCAGGAGGTCATCTAGTCCACCCCCCGCTCAAACCAGGACCAATCCCCAGACAGATTTTTGCCCCAGAACCCTAAATGGCCCCCTGAAGGATTGAACTCATAACCCTGGATTTAGAAAGCCAATGCTCAAACCATTTCAGCAATTGGTCAGGGGACAGTGCTGCATTTGGCACCCAAACTGAAGGTGTGAAAATGCAGTTATTGCACAAACCCAAACACATTAAATGGAGTTTAAAAGTGACCAGCATGACACCAACATCTGTATTATCAGACTGAAGAAGGAACACCCTACTAAAAGGAATGGGCAAGCAAGGGCTTGGGCCTACTGTGTTCCAGCTACAAAAACTAGAGCAGACATCACTGTATCAAGTTTCCATTGTTTACATTTGGGTGTTTCTCTTTGCAACAATGATTTTTGTGAGGTAAAGAGCTCGGTTTCTGGACCACAATTCTGCAGAATTGGAAACATAAAAGGCCCTGTCAAATCAAGGACAAGTTTCAACAGAAACTTAGAAATGGTGCTAACCAATAGAAAATGTTATTAATTTCAGTTTTCCCAACTCAGGCAATTTAGACTACAAACTGCTAAACACAGGACCTCTAATGGGAAGTATTTTACCCTTTCTTCTAGTTCTCCACAGATGAACCATTTCTGTTCAAGCTTTCAGAACACTCACTGTAGCACAAAGACCGCGCACTGAAAATTTCAGCCAGTTATAATCAATTGATAAAGCGGGCTATAATGAAAACCTGCTATAATAAATTTAAAGTATGTGCACGTATTTGCTTATACAGATTTACCAAAAAAATTTCAGCTTTTCACAAACATTAAATTTTCAATTTCAAAACAGGGCACTTGTTTGGGTAGCACAAAATTCTGTTTTGCTGAAGAAAATGATGTGGGCAGTACCAGTCAAAGGAAATCAGGAATGCTGGAATGGCTATCTTGGCAAGGCTCCAAAGACAAACATTAAAGCAGAGCTGCGACAGACGTTTGTTATACAAAAGTCTCCTTCAGGACACTAATTGTGGCGCCTGAATGCTTCCAGATGCTTACAAGGCTTCAGCCAGCAGTATAGCAAAATCCAAATTACTAAATGATAAACTATCCAATAATGTAGCACTCAGGTTCCTGGCACAGAATTAGTTGGAAACTGTATTATGTTTCAAATAGCAAGCTTGCCAATAAAGAGGTACTATCTAAACAATCTGTGACCAAGTAGAGAGCTCATTATATCATTACCCCAGAGTGTGGAAGTTCATATTTTGATGGTATCTTCTGACACCAACAAGAAGTGCACTAACTTACCACAGGTTTAAGAAAAACCTATGAAGTTTACAGAATCCCTCATCACTGTCCGTTGACCTCAAGTATATAAAGCTGAGACTGTATAATTTTTCACCCTTTGGCAATATCTAAACTTCAGACTCTTACAAAAAGATTTCCACTGGTTCTGGTGGGAGCCCTAATGCAAGCTTCTGTGGCCAAGCTTTTTTCAAAAGCCACATTCAAATTTTTCAGCAGGTTTAATTAAATATGGGGATAAAAACGCAAGAAACCAGAATCCTGTGAACTAGTAGGGAATCTTACAAAAATATTCCCTACCATAGACATAGTCAGAGACTGAAAAAGTTATGACTCAACATTTTAGTATGTTTTATTGGTAACCAAACTTCTTTAAAGTGTCAACTGGTTTGTACATTGTAACACAAAGGGTGAAATCCAGGCTCCTGCCTCAACCTACACTTTAAATACCATTTTATAAAATGTGCTATGAAGAGCCTTAGTTGAATTTGAAGATTTAGAATATACTAAACCAACTGGCTTGAGTAATCAGAAAATCTGCTGACAAAACTCAACATTTATCTCCAACTCTTCAATAAAGGGTTGGAAACGATTGGCCCCTTTAAGAGGGAGTGGGATCCAGTGCATGTGGACTGATTACCTGCTGCCCAACTGGGCTTAAGGGAAAGCACCTGCGCGTTGTTGGCAGATGTCTGCAGACATTTCAGGGATTAAAAAGGATCCTGCAAGGCCCTGAGTTAGCAGAGGGAATGCCTATGGAGATTCAGAACCTCGTTTGGAGTTTGGCAGAAAGCAGAAAGATAGACCCTCGGGGAGGTGGGGCTGAACCCAGATGAAACTGTAAGGAAGACTGCTGGTTTGAATTCTATTTTGAAAGACTAAGACTTAATAAATTGGATCCCAGAAGGGGAATGTTTTGACTGTGTTGACTCTAAGGGATGCTAAGTGAAGGGGAAACTGAGGCAGGCCTTCGCAGCAGCATGCTGGCCAGAAGTGGGTGCTACAGGGCAGGCATGCTCTTTGACAAGGTGTAAGATGTTTCAGATTTGTCTTTTTAATGTTGAGGTAGCACTTAGAGTTTCCATTCTGCTAGCTACTATACAAACAAGTTCTCTGGTTAAGAGGCACACCCTGCCATTTACTTTGCCACAGCAGTTGCCTTTTAAGCATAAAAGGCTTTTCTGTGGCTAAAGTAGAGCATTGAGCCATGTACCGCTACAAAGGGTTAGACAACCTCTCCAAATGATACTGTAACTTATCCAATGTGGTGTTTCCCTTTCTCCACCGAACTTACACTAGTTGCAACGGTCAAGAACACTATATAGTGATCTTTCCGGTTCCTATCATATGCATTCAGTTACAGAAACTCCTCCTCCTTGTGCTGCCTTTCCTTGAGAGTTGATATGATTTTGGCTGATCTTATGAGCTCCAGCCTGAAGGAACTGTAGGAAGTCTTCTGAAGGTTTTCCAACTGCTCATTTTCAAGAGATATTTATGTTTGCTTCAGACACTGTTCAAGTTCTCTGCACCAGCAAGTGGGATCCTCAGCCCAGTAACTGTTGTAAAGATATTTTTTTCCCCTTTTTCATTTTAGTTCCCTTAAAACAGCACATCAGTAGACTACACTAGTACTTCAAATATTCTGCCTTCAAATATTCCCACCACCTACACTGGGCACCAGAGAAAAATTAAGGCTTGTCAACACTAGAAAATTGCACTGGTGGAACTTCAATTTTTAAACTGTCAAACTCTTTTTCTGGTTTAAATGTGTGGACATTAAAAATAAAAATAAAGTAAGAAAGTGACTGGCTTATTTTAGTTAACCCTGTTCTTAACTGACTTAAGCTAAACTGAAACAAACATGTCAACACTGCCTTTTACACTAATTTAACTATAGCTGTTTAAATTCATGCCTCCAGTTATAACAGCACTACTTTGTCATGTAGACAAGCCCCAAGTTACCTAGTAGATATTTTTGAGGCCTAGCTTCTCCAGTCTGATGTTATCCATTGTCCTAACTCTTAATCTAGTCAAGAGCGGCCTCACCTGTCCTCATCTCAACCACATCTGGTACTCCTTACTGGTGTCTGAATACTCAATTATTTTAACCCATCTGATTGCTGAACTGCTTGGATGCACTAAACTCACCAACTAAAGTTGCTCTCAATCGTTCCTTCAGTTAAGGTATGCTCTCCACATCACATAGAATGTGTTTATCCTGCAATGATCTCTGCCTTGAATCAGAATGGGCCATTAAAATCCATAAGGCTTGCAGAAGCAGTTAGCGCCCCCTCTGTATAAGAGCCAGTTGTGCAATTCCATACATAACTGGATAGGTCTAAAAAAGGTAGGACTACGTATTCTACATCCACTCCAACATCAGGAACGGCCAGACTACACAGAGGATTCCAGTCCAGTTTACTGATCCTAGTTTCTTCTTTGGTAGAAACTACCAGTAGTCAGTTATGAGGAATTATCTGCTTTGCCACCCACATGTAGAATCATGCTCATTCACAATATCTTCCCCTACTTCATAACACTTATTACACTGCTCTACAGCCAAAATAAATGTAGTCAAACTTTACTAATTCTGGGTCACTGAGAACGAAAATGATGCCTAAAATTGTTGATTGGCTCTAGTTTTCAAGATATGCTATTGGGTCAGTATATACGACCCTTGACTTGGGAATGACGGAGGATAAGTGAGTTATGAAGGGAAGGGATCTCAATTTAAACCAGAAATTACTAAAATACATCTTTGACTGGATCTATGAATAAATCTATGACTGGGTTTGGACAGTACTTGCTTTTTAGGCAAAACAATGAATGATGTAATCTGAAGCTGGTATTGAGTCATCCATGATATGAATTGCATCATGTTATTCCTAGAAGTCATGGATGATGTAATCATAACGAATCTTACATCACTCTGCTGATGAAATTGCCCTATATCAGCTCTAGAAATCATACAGTGTCGTGCTCTCTTATTTGTCAGTGTTTGATTTTGCAAAGGGACACATTTCTGTTTAGCCAAAGCGAGCAGAGATGCCTCATACTTGTGTGAACAGTGCAGATAACTTCTGCTATGTTTGTGGTGAAGTGACTTTTGCATCACAAAAGCGCAGTATTACCACTATGGTTAAGAAAGCCTATCACCTTTATTTTGGCTGCAAAATTGGAGATCAGGACAAGAGGTGGGCCCCACACATATGCTGCAACACTTGTGCAACAAATCTTCACCAGTGGTTGAACAGGAAAAGGAAATCTATGGCTTTTGCAGTGCCAATGATTTGGAGAGAGCCAACAGATCAGACCAGCAATTGTTACTTCTGCATGGTGCCTCCAGTTGGGAAAGGTGTGTCAAAGAAGAAAGAGTGGACTGGCAAGGAAAAGACGGCATGGAAAGCCTTCCAGTTAGTGGCAATAAATTTTCTCAGAAACAACAAGGCAGACAACTACAGGTTGTTGGTGGAAAACCTCAAGGCATACAAAAGCCTTGGTTGAAACATGTCACTAAAGATACATTTTTTGCACTCTCATCTAGATTTTTTCCACCGAACTGCGGAGCAGTGAGCGACGAGCGATTTCACCAGAACATTGCAACAATGGAGAAACGCTATCAGGGCAAATGGAGCCCATCAATGCTTGCAGACTATTGCTGGACCGTGACAAGAGATGCTCCATTTAATGAATACAAGAGACAAGCCAAGAAGCGCCGAGTAGACACTGAATAGGACTAAACTAAACTATGTACATAATAGTTTTTTGCCTTTTGTTTCATAATAAATTCTATTTATATAACCCTTTTGCTGATTTTTAAAGTGTTACATAAACAGGACAGGTGAAATATCATGTAAAGCAACCATAAACACATGAAAAGACCTAGGTTTTCAATTTATGATTAAAACTCTACTATCTACAAAATATACATAGACATAAAATGTAAAAACTTAAATATCTTAGAAACAGTAGCCAGTTTTAATTGTCATATTTGAATTCAGCACATCAAAATACATAATAAATAGCACATTTTATCTCTGAAGCAGACGACTTCTCAAAAATTGTAGACCAGTGTTATTTCTCCTTCTTCATCTACCCTTAACAGTCTAATGCAAGTCAGATCCTTAAAGCTACCTGCAACCTTTGCCTCCCTCTCTCCCCATCCCCTCAAATCAGATCTTTTCACATTTCCACTACTTTCAATAACTTTTCCTCTAACATCTTCTGGCCTAAAATACTACATAGCATTCTGAGCAAAGGACAAGGTCTAACTTCATAGGCATGGTAAGAAACGTGTTCTAACCATTAACCCTTACACTTATTATTCAGATATCAAACCCCACCCCACACCGAAGGGAAACATTCACTTTACTGTTAAAAACAAACAACCCACAACCAACAAAAATCAGAATGGTCACAAAATCCATGAGAAATACTATTTTGAAGACCTCCAACATAATTCTTGTCAGAAGCTACAGGTTACTGAATGCTGTGAGTGGAGGTCAGCTAGACACTTGATAAGCAGGCTCCATTTCTGGGGTGGCATCCTGAAGAGATGTGCAGGGACTGAGAGGCACACCACTTTTTAAGGGCTCAAGTGTAAGTGTAAGTGTGTGTTCGCAAGGGTAGGGCAATATTCTAGAGCTTGGAGGAGTTCCAAACAAGAAACTTGTTCAAATCAGAAATCTTTTAGAAAGATCCCCAACCTATCTGTACAGTACCCACCAAGAAGAATACTCTTCCTGGTAAGCATAAGCACAGGTCCTAGAGAACCATCACACTGAGAAGCAGGATAGGCACAAGATCAACTATTTGCACCGAAGAAAATGAGGATGCAAGAGTGACAGGCAACCCATTTGATCTAAAACTGCAGAAACAGATAGTTAGCAAACACTGAAAGGGAGCTAAGGGCCTTTGAGAGGTCTCCATGGTGCTGCACCATAAGGGACCACACCAAAGGATCATTAAGAGCACTTTGCTGGATAGGGAAATGCAGCGGAGTCCCTGGAAGAGCAAACAAAGTGGGAAAAATCCATCCCCAAAGTACAGGTAAGGAAGAGGTTAACCCCACCAAACAGAAAAGAGTTACTATAAAATGGGAGACCATTTGGCTGGAAGGGAAGCTCCAAACCTGTTCTTACCTGCGGATAAAGCTAAAAAAATAGTCAGATGGCCCAGATTCCTAGAAGGCTGTACTCACGGCTAGGTGGGATAAGGTGAAAGAAGAGGATTTGACTCCTAGGATCTAGTAATGGTACTTTCATGGACGGGGAAGTCTGAATATAGAAATCCAGCTCTTGAGGAGTTCGAGTTAGTCAACATATCTGGCTACATTAGAGTTTCAGCTACACACACATTTTAAGCAAATGCCACAGAAGAAACTGTGCAGCTGGTATCAATTCTGGGAGGAGATGACAAAGTTATTTCTCCTCTGAAGTGGAAGTGTGGAATACCAAAGGAAGGTCTGTAGTCAAGCAATTTCTTTAAAAGCAGAGGTGAGGGGGAAAGAGTGCAGTCAGCAGATCAGGTCCAGGGATCCTCAGCTCCTACTGCTCTTTTCTGCTGATCTGGGTGCTCCATTCTTACCTGGGGGGCTGCCTCACAATCCCCCTCCTCCTCCCCCCCACCCCACACTCCTAGCATATTTAGCTATGCCAGCATAACTAACATATGCCAGGCCTCCGAGAGCAAAAGCAGCTCATCTTACATCCTTGAAAGCAATTCCCTTTTCCCAAGTGAAACTATCAGAATTCCTTGCTCTTGAGATCATAGATTCTAGGACTGGAAGGGACCTCGAGAGGTCATCAAGTTCAGTCCCCTGCCCTCATGGCAGGACCAAATACTGTCTAGACCATCCCTGATAGACATTTATCTAACCTACTCTTAAATATCTCCAGAGATGGAGATGCCACAACCTCCCTAGGCAATTTATTCCAGTGTTTAACCACCCTGACAGTTAGGAACTTTTTCCTAATGTCCAACCTAGACCTCCCTTGCTGCAGTTTAAGCCCATTGCTTCTTGTTCTATCCTTAGAGGCTAAGGTGAACAAGTTTTCTCCCTCCTCCTTATGACACCCTTTTAGATACCTAAAAACTGCTACCATGTCCCCTCTCAGTCTTCTCTTTTCCAAACTAAACAAACCCAGTTCTTTCAGCCTTCCTTCATAGGTCATGTTCTCAAGACCTTTAATCATTCTTGTTGCTCTTCTCTGGACCCTCTCCAATTTTTTCTTGAAATGCGATGCCCAGAACTGAACACAATACTCCAGCTGAGGCCTAACCAGAGCAGAGTAGAGCGGAAGAATGACTTCTTGTGTCTTGCTCCCAACACACTTGTTAAAACATCCCAGAATCAAGTTTGCTTTTTTTTTGCAACAGCATCACACAGTTGACTCATATTTAGCTTGTGGTCCACTATAACCCCTAGTTCCCTTTCTCCTGTACTCCTTCCTAGACAGTCTATTTTGCTTCCTTTGTAGGAAGTTGTACAGAGGGTCTGGACCTTTGCTAATAAGTAATAGTTTGGCAAGAGTAGCTGCTTGGGGGAGCCAAGATGGTGTATGAAAGGTTAAGACTTTGAAAAGTGGCCACTGATCATTGTTAAAGGTTTTCTGTTCCTCAGTGAACCATCTCCTAGAAGATGGAGAATACAGTGTGGGTTGATAGAGAACTTATCTTTGTATCTTCTTAAAAACTGAGGAGAGAATGTAACAATCTAGACAGTCTCTTCCCATTCTGTACGTGTGAAACTGATTGTTCTTTCCTAAGTGGAGCACTTTGCATTTGTCTTTGTTAAACTTCATCCTGTTTACCTCAGACCATTTCTCCAATTTGTCCAGATCATTTTGAATTATGACCCTGTCCTCCAAAGCAGTTGCAATCCCTCCCAGTTTGGTATCATCTGCAAACTTAATCAGCACCTCTCCTACTCCATTGGCATGCTTTTTACATTCTCTCCTCAGTTTTTAGGAAGATACAAAGATAAAAGTTCTCTATCAACCCACACTGTATTCTCCATCTTCTAGGAGATGGTTCACTGAGGAACAGAAAACCTTTAACAATGATCAGTGGCCACTTTTCAAAGTCTTAACCTTTCATACACCATCTTGGCTCCCCCAAGCAGCTACTCTTGCCAAACTATTACTTATTAGCAAAGGTCCAGACCCTCTGTACAACTTCCTACAAAGGAAGCAAAATAGACTGAGGTGGTTATATGTACTACTACTCTAATTGACAGCTCTTTATCCTCTACTTCCTGTGAGGGTATCCATAAATTACACACTGACAAGTTTGTTTAAAATGACAGACATCTCATGCACTTGTATGAAGTATGACATGAAGTCTGCTTTTTGTGGTCAAATTGGCCAGTTTAAAAAACAACATTCATTTTGAGCTCAGAGCAGCCCCTTCTCCTCCATAACTATAAATGCATCTTGTGTCTTCTTGGCATACCTCTGATCTTTGATATTCAGCTAATCTGACCAAACTGGGGTTTGACTCTTCCTCTACACCAGAACTGTACCTCTATGAGTTCTACAAGGCCCAGTTCTTGAGCTTCTCCTCTCCACCACTAGCATTTGCTCCTGTTTATGCCAATATTCCAGTAAATACTCAATGCTTGAGCAAGCACACTCATGTTTGACTCAATCTACTTCAGCTAAGAGATTAACAAAAAAATACTGCTCTTGGACAAGCAGAGCATCCCTCAAGCAAGGCTCCCTTCTTAACTCAGGCCTTCAGTCCACCCCTATGAAACTGCAGTATCATCTTGATCCCAACTCTTCTCTCCAAATTGAAAGAAGTTATTGTATCGAGATCTTTCTAGAATTATTAATTATTATTATTATTATGTGGCTCCTAAAGTCTTGATAGCAAAGTCCAGTTGTGACAGTCTATAGTTAGGGCCCAAATTCACAGTCCATTCTGGTGAATTTCACAGTCATAGGCTTTTAAAAATTTTAAATTTCATTGTTTCAGCTATTTAAATCTGAAATTTCAGGTGTTGTAATTGTAGGGGTCTTGACCCAAAGAGGACTTGTGGGGCTGGGGGAAGGGGATCACAAGGTTATTGTGTGTGTGGGGAGGGGGTGGGGGGGGTGTACAGCTACCTTTACTTCTGCACTGCTGCTGATGGTGGTAGGAGCCCAGCTCTGAAGGCAAAGCAGCTGCCAGCAGCAGCACATAAGTAAGGATGGCATGGTATAGGATATTGCCACGCTTACTTCTAGGCTGCTGCATGCAGAGCTGGGTCCTCAGTCAGTAGCCACCTCTCTGGCCACCCAGCTCTGAAGGCAGCAGCACAAAAGTAAGGGTGGCAATACCGTGACCCCTTTAAAATAACCTTGCGACCCCCCTGCAACTCCCTTTTGGGTCAGGACTCCCAGTTTGAGAAATGCTGGTCTCCCCTGTGAATTCTATATAGTAGTGGATAAAAGCACACAAAAGACCAGATTTCATGGCCAGAGATTCATTTTCATGTCTGAATTTTGTAGAGCCCTAACTATAATATTATGGTCATCACTTTTACAAGACTATGATAAAATTTTGTATCAAGCATGCCATGTGAAAGACCATTTGAAAACTCAATCTGCTGAATATTGTTGTCCTGGTAAAATGTGTGTAGCAACACTGTATCAGAAGTGATTAGATTAGATTATGTTTCACTATTTAGAACATGCTCCAAAGTTAAGACAAGCAGGTCTAAACCACTTTTTCCGAGACAAAGATGCACTAGCACCACAATCAGTATTAAAGAGCAATCACCAACTTATGCAGCCATTTTTCAGCAATGGGAAGGGTATAAACAAAACAAAAAAAAAGTACATTACATCACAGAAACATTTTAAACCTCACATCCACAAGAGACTACGTGTCACTATGACTCAGCAAGGATATTTCTAGCATAAGAAATTAAGTTAAAGGGGGAGCAAGACACTTGACTTCACCTCTTTTCCTCCCATCTCTCTGCTCATGACATCAAACAAACACCTGAAGGACTCTGAACTGTGGGGTGGGGCAGCCCCTGACTGAAAGGAAATCCAGCCTGTGGTAAAAGATACTTGCTTTAAATCTTATTAGTGTGTTAAAAATACAAGTTAAAGTTTAGGAATTATCTTTTTATTTCTTTTGTAACCAATTCTAACTTTTATGCCTTATCACTCGGATTCACTTAAAATATATCTTTCTGTAGTTAAGAAGCTTATTTTATGTTTTATGTAATCCAGTGTATGTTCAGATCAAAATGTTTTGGAAACTCCACTTAAGACAGCAAGGTTGGTGCATAATCATTTTCCTTCATTGAAATGATGGCCTTACTATGAGCTTGTACTATCCAGAAGGGTACTGTGCAGTACAAGACATGCATTTCTGGGGTCCAGGCTGGGACTAAGAACTTGCAGGTGTCACCCCCATACGCAGTTCATGAGTGGCTGGGAGAGTATTCATGTATTCAGCTGGGAGTGATTTTAGATGCTAGTGCCTGTGTATGAGCAGGACCGGAGTGGTGGCTGTTCACACCAGAGTGGTGGCTGTTCACACCAAAGCAGTGTAAAAAGCACTCCAGGCTAGAGAGTTAAGGGGACACCACTGTTTAACAGTCCAGGCTGTACCCTGGGAATGTCACACCAGTTTTAGAGTCAGCATCAATGGTTAGGATTATTGAAAAGACAAGAAAGCACCTTTTTTGGATGTAGATGAAGCATAGGTATAGCAACCACATACAAGTCGCATAGGATTTCATTTAATAGTTGCGTTTACATAGAGAAGTGTTATTTTTAAATTTAGTGCAGAATTACAGTGTTTCACATCACCGCAACATCTATTTAAACAAGAAAGTGACAGGTTCTCAGCTTTATCATCATAAGCAGCTCATATCTATATTTGCTGTCTGAGTACTCACACTAGAGTTTGCTTTGATACTGTGGACAGACAATATATAAACTAAGCATTTAGTTCTCAAACTTGTCTATACTCAGTTTTATTTTTTCCATCCTAATCCTGAGCATCTAATTAATTTTAGTTATAAACTAATGTGAGGCATTCCAAGAGTAAGTTTCACTGAGCTATTTTTCTTAAGGGTCTCCCTTCCACTAAAACCACCATCTTCAGTATAGACAGTTTACAAATGAATACAAGTAAATAGTGTGAGTGAGCCACTAAATAAAGAAATATAATCAACATATTAGCAATGGCTAGACTGAGAAAAAAACTCTCCTCTTTAAGCATTCATATTAACTGGGTAGGCAATATGTCCTATAGCTAACCTACTCAATGTACACGCGAGAAATTGAAGAGATTGAGTTTAATTCTTTGGAACAAATGTTTACCATACTGAGTCAAATATTTAGGCAGATGTTACCATTTCTTTTAGGACAAAGAACCTAGTTGTAGATGATGATGATGATACTCTGACTCAGCAAGCGACTATGTAATTCATTTGCCAAGAGCAGAGATATGGCAAGGAGCCACTCTTACTGTACTGCCACAGACCTTCAATCAACATTGACCCTGTTTTATTTCATCAAGAGGCAGCAATAGCTTTGCAATTTCTCATTCCAGAGGAAGATGGTGATAAGTTAGATGTTTCATTTTCTATTTCCAACCCATTGAGAAGAGAACTTTATCTATTGGTTTATTTTAAGCACAATACATTCTTTCCTGGCTCACTACGCTGATACAAGATTCCAAAAAAGAAATTAAATAATATAGTTGGAAAGCGGTGGGAATTCATAAAGATATGATAACCTCTCATTACCTTCTTTAATGTACAGCTAGCTAAGTTAAAGCAAGTTATCTGCTCATTCATGTACTATATTAAACAATGGCAATTTGTTGACGTTAAGATTATAAAATCTTTCTAGTCAGTTGATGCTGTTCACTTGTCAGTTAAAGCATTTGCCTTGGACATGCTTAACTAGATAGTATGAGCGAAACATTGAGATGGCCATTTGACATTCTATCGCTAAGTGGCCCTTAATTATAGCTAGCTAATACTTGCAGCAGTATTTTAATTATTGTATACAAATATATACAAAATTGTATACAAAAATTATTCTTTGTATAATGGTAGCACTTGCTAATCAATACATAAAGTAGCTAAGAGTCCCTGTCCCAAGCATTCTGTACTCGGACAGAAAAAAGTTTACGCTTTAGGTTATCAAAATCCAGTCCGAAGTCTATACCCACCTCCTCCTCTTCATTTTTTAAACAAATGAAGCAGTTGATTAATTCAGTCTAAATTAGCAACCATATTAATTTTCCCATAGAGGAGAATTTAATGGCCAATACTTACATAGATGAGTCCAGAGTAGTATCGGTCCTTCAAATTATGCAATACAGAGGCTTCATTTAAGCAGGTTAATTCCGCCATATCTTCCACTTTAGAGAACTTGGGGGGATTCATCTTCTGAATATCATCTTTGTTGACCATTGCTTTCTTTCCGTTCTCTGCCAGTTCAACCAACACTTCATCTCCTCTTTCCTCCTTGATGCTGGCTGCCTCAAAGCCATGGCGCTCAGAAGGAATCCATACCAGTTTTTTAGCAGTCCAGTCAGCCTGGGTAGCAGGGTTGTAGATTACAGCCCTATCCACAAAGAGATACCTCTCTGGATCTTCCTGTCCAGACCTCTGCGCCATTGTAAATAGAGGTGTCCACTAGCATTCACCTTGTTAGATGGAGAAAAGGTATGTCAGTCACTGGTACTGTACACAGTTTGCGATTATTTCATAGTTAAACCATTTAACATATAAAAAGAAGTGGCTAATCGGCATATTAAATTGGATACCTAGTAGGGATACTACTTATATAAAGAATCCTGATGCTACTTATCAAGTTAGTAGTTTAAACAAGGTCATACCCTGACTAAAAGGTCCTGCTCTATACAAGTTAAAAATCACATTCATAAATAGAGCAGTAGGGAGACATTTATATAGGAGGGGAATAGTGCAGGGGGTCTCTTTACTGTACATACCAAGTCTGCAAAGCAAGGATGATAATAAAATAAATAATAATAATATCTAGTTTTTGTATAATAATTTTTACCAGTAGATCTGAAAACACTTTAAATTCTTTAGTGTATTTGTCTGCACAACAGCCCTATGATATACACTGATCTGTTTCCTGCAACCTGAAACACCAGATTTAATACGTGTTTGCCCAGAGGTACTGTAAAGAGTACTGAAATAGTAGTCAAAGGAAAGCACCACTTTATTTGTTCTGTGCAGCACATAGCTGGTTCTCAATACATCATCCAAACAAAAATGAGCAGTGAAATCAGATAAGTTAGACTAAAAACACTGATTACAAAGAGAATTTTCCTTGAGAGATAAGAACTTTATATGTTTTGGGTTTTTACACATCATATAGCCACTCGTTGTATTCTTTCTGAAAGCAGATCAGATTTATCATGGTTTTACTTTCCATCAATTCCAGCTGCAAACGGTAGGTGCTATTATGTTTTAAATGTTTCCAACAAACACCTTGTATCATAAAACCTGTGTAAGTATAAAATGTAATAAAAATTGAATACATTTCTTAATCAATTCTCATACAACTGAGAGAAGACAAAATACCAAAATGTCTCAAGTATTTCATTTGATTCCCATCTCTCATCCATTAGACTAGTAAATGTGACCAACAGCCGCAAGGACAGTTGCATCTACACCTCTACCCCGATATAACGTGACCTGATATAACACCAATTTGGATATAACGCGGTAAAGCAGTGCTCTTGGGGGGGGTGGGGCGCGCTGCGCACTCCGGCGGATCAAAGCAAGTTCGATATAACGCGGTTTCACCTATAACACGGTAAGATTTTTAACGTTACATCGAGGTAGAGGTGTATTTGATTAAGAACTCCCAAAATGTACAGTTTGGTTATCTTTAAGCACTTGAGAGTAGGGAGGTTGGGCCTAATGGCTTTTCCCTATCCTTAAAAAAAAAAAAAGAAATCTGAATTTTCACTACATACAAAGCGTTTGGGTCACTATATATCTTGTTTTATTCATCAGAACTATTTCATGGTAAATTTATAACTGTTTTCCAAGCATTTAGAGCATTAATCCATTGAGAAATCTGTAGTTTGGCAATCTAAACATTTGAAAAATCCTGTGTTTGAAGCTAACTGTGTATTCGCCACTTTTTATGCTATAGCATGCATTCAGATGGAAGTCTTACAACTCATCCACCCTCAAGTGAGCATTCAATTAAATACTTAAGTACAATACTAATGTCTACATCTACAGCATGTCAGTTTGATAAACTGTTCAACACAACTAATGCAAAGCAAGCATGAGGTCATTCAACCCACCAGAGGGCTGTGAAGCAATCTGCTCCATTTACTACAGAATGGCTTAATTCTGCATCATCAGATCAAGTATTGATTACAGCAATAACAGCTGAATTTATTGGAAGAAGCTTCTGGGAGAAAAATCCATGGAGAAGAAAAGAAGAGAGTTAGAGGTGACTCCAAATGACTGCAGGAGCTCCATCTGATTCTTTACCTCAGCAAGGAATAACAAATTACTAAACCATTCAGAGTGCTAGTTACTTGTAGAGCCTTCCGTCCAAATCCAAAAAGCTAGTCATCTTTGTAATTCTAGATTATTACTTGATGCTGCAGATATCTTCATATTATAAAACCTAGCTTCCATCCAGTGTGAGGCACTCTCTCACTGTCAAGAAGTCTGACTGGCAAATTGTCTTCCATAAAAATTTATCATTTATAATCTGAATTAGGATCGGTTTCACATGCTTGTTTTTTTAGTGAAAAACTGAGTGGTTTTGGGACTCTATTACCTAGTCAAATTAATACAATAACAAAAAGATTGTTTATTAGTAAAATTAAGGGCTAGAAGTTGAAGCATTAGATTTACTCCCAAAGAGTATATGAACTAGTTCATACTAAGAATCAAATCTGTGTATTAAATATTAAGAGTACAGACCATTAATGGTCATTTTTCATTTTCTGTCCTCAATGCACAGATGTGACCCAGTTACTCAGGACAATGCCAGGTTGCCACAATAAGGATACCCCTACGGAAGCCAGATATATTGTGCTTTGCCTTAATGAGGGCTTTTTGCTAGACAGTATTATTTAGGGGGAAGATAAATTAAAATCCACTTTCATAATTATACCATTTCACCATGCAGAACTCCAGTTCTCACAATTAAGATGCTAGTACATAATCCCACGCATATTACAGTTCTAAATAAAAGGTTAACAAAATAAAAGAGCAAAGAGCACCAGCAGAGGTGGGGAGTGGCATCATTCAGTGGAGCCTTGGCATTTCCAAGGACAGGAATTTGTAAGAAGAACCTCATTCACTACCTAGAGGTACATTATTTTTCATAAATATAATGCTAAAGCCAGCAAGAGTCAATTTCACAGTTCAAGCTACTTTTCTGATTTAAGCATTAATCAAACAATGGCTTCAGAATGAAGTGATAAGGCAGCAGGCTGCAGTTTTTAACTAGCCCGGACACTAAAGGACAAAAGAGCAAGCTCCAGACTTGGACCATTTTCTTTGGGGTTGCGGACAAAACACTCCACCCACTCTATGGCCTCGCATGTTCACAGCATTGCATCTTGCCAATCCCTTGATGTTTGGATCCCATTTAACAGCACTAAGGCCCACTGGCCGCTTCACCCCACCCACCCTCCATCCATCCATGCCCCCCCCCCGCCCAAAAAAAGAGGGAGGAACATGATCTAAGATACGCTCAGACCCACTGGTGCATCACAACGCAAGTATTTCGCCCCACCCGCAGAACGGGACCCCACCCCACCCCCAAAGGGGCCTCCTCAGCCTCAAATCAGACACTGCCATCACCGCAGCCCTCTCCTTTCAGCAGCGACTCCCCCCATGCCTCTGGCAGGCTGGCAAGCCACTAGTCAAGGCTGCAGAAGGGAGGAGATGGGGAAAATGGCCACCTTTGTGTGATCGATACAGACAGGAGCCTCAGCACAGAGGCTCAGGAGAAGGAGCCGAGGGGTGGGGAGAAGAGACCCGCACGGGGGTGCAGCCCCCCCAAACAGGGGCCGGTGAAGGGGGAGGCTGTAGCTCAAGGCAGCTCCGCTCCGGGTAAAGTGGGCTGCAACGATCAAGCAGGGTCTTTGTCTCCCGTGCCACCGCCACCCCCGCCCTGCCGCCCCCTCCCCACAGCGAGCCCAGGCTCAGCCGCACGCCCACCCCGCAGGCGGGAAAGAGCCGGGGGGGGGGGGCGCACCCACCACAGAGCCGGGAGGGCGGTCGGCTGCACGCCCCCCGCTCCCCACATACACCCTCCCCCAGATCCGGGGGGGGCTATACGCGGCGAAGATCAGGGCTGCACCCTGCCTCCCACACTGAGGGGGGCCCACAGACACCCCCACACAGGGGCCGCACCCCCCTCGCCCTACTCCGCCAAGCCCCGAACAATGAGGGGACGGACAGTCCGGCCCCACTAACCGAAGTCCCCTGGCATGGCCCCTCACCTACAGACGCTCCGTATCCCCGGAGCTGGCGCCTCCCGCCCGACTCCTCAGCACACTCCCCACTACACCCCCTCCTCGGGGCTCCTTTAGCGCCACCGCGCGACCCCCTCCCGCTAACCCCCGAACAAGGCCCGCCCACCCACTCTACAGCATCACCCATTGGCTATCTCTCATGTCCATCACAGGAAGCACGTACGGCCATTGGCTCGCTTCGCAACCCATCTCCGGTTAGGGCCATAGCAACCTCCACAAGCTACCATCCAAAACCCGCCTCCTCCCTGGCCCCTCCCCACTGTTCTACCTGCCTATCAAGGCAAAAATTCATACCCAATGGTGGTCTTCACTCCTGTCAGCCACATCGGTGGGCCGCAGAGATCCCACCTAGGCTCCTGGGCAAAAAGCTTGAGAGCAGTGTGGGATGGCACGTGAGAAGGGTTGCAATGCCTGAGGCTGGGAGTGCTCCTGCTACCTTGGGCTGGGGCAAGGAGCTGAGCGCTGTCTGTCTATGGGGGGGGGGGGGGGGGGGGGGGGGCATTAGAAAAACCCCTATCCCCGCCCCCTGCAGGGAACTGCAGGGAACATCCCCAATCCTTCCTCCCCCCCCCCCCCCCGGCATCCCCGCCCCCTGCAGGGAATTGCATGCAACACCGCTTATCCCCGCCCTCTGCAGGGAACTGCAGGGAACATCCCCAATCCTTTCCTCCGCCCATTCCCCCCCCCCCTCAGAGAACTGCATGCAACACCGCTTATCCCCGCCCTCTGCAGGGAACATCCCCAATCCCCCTCCTCCACCGCACGCAGGGAACTGCATGGAACATGCCCTATCCCCGCCCCTGCAGGGAACCACATGGAACACCCCCACCCCCTGCAGGGAAGTGCATGGAACATCCCCAATCCCCCCCGCCTCCGCAAGGAACTTCATGGAACACCCCCCATCCACGCCCCCTGCAGAGATCTGCATGGAACATCCCCTATCCCCATCCCCTCAGGGAACTGCATAGACATCTCCCCCCACCCCCGTCCCTGTCCCTACTCACTGCAGGGAACACCCACTTTCCCCCACCCCCATCCCTTCCCTCTGCATGGAACTGCATGGAACATCCCCAATCCCCTCCCCCTCCCCCGCAGGGAACAGCCTGCATGCAACACCACCTATCTCCCCCTCCCCCTGTAGGGAATTGCATGGAACACCCCCCATCCCCACCCCGTGCAGGGCACTGCATGGAACACCCCCCATCCCCACCCTGTGCCTGGCACTGCAAGCAACACTCCCCATCCCCACCCCCTGCAAGGAACTGCATGCAATATCCTCTATCCCCACTCTGTCAAGAAGTCTGATTGGCAAATTGTCTTCCATATGTATGCCATAACCCCTATCCTCACCCCCTTGCAAGGAGCTGCATGCTATACCCACACTATCCCCGTTCCCTGCAATTACCAGCATACTGTTGCTCCCCCACCAAGGAAATGTATGCAACACTCTCTTCTATCCTCCCCACCCCACAGTGCATAGAACTGCATGCATGAAATCACCACTAGTACATTCATGCACACTAGAGTGACCAGATAGAAAGTGTGAAAAATCGGGACAGGGGATGGGGGTAATAGGCACCTATATAAGAAAAAGTCCTGAATATCGGGACTGTCCCTATAAAATTGGGACATGTGGTCACGCTAATGCACACATCCTGCATGGTAAGTGTGTGCAATGTCCCCAACTTCTCATGTAAATGTATTCAACTTAATCCACTGAAAGACAGATCCATTTGTGATTCACAATTCGGTGTCAGCAACTCTTATCAGGCCTGACAGACTCACTACACATCACACACTGGTGTCATGATATTTATTTAAAAGATGACTGGTAATATATCATTTGAAATGACACACTGGTCTTTGCTGTCACTGTGAAATGTTTATATATAAGAATTTTGTAGATAAAATTATGGATACTCTGATAGACAAAGGAGACAAAAAAGGTATCTTCTGTGTAAAGGGGAAAGAAAATATGATGGCAACAGGAAAGAAGGAAACAGATCAGTTTGCATTTTAGCAAACGCCAGCAGGGAAAGAAACCAGTGTGGAACTTCCTTCACCACCAGACTCCATGTCGCCTTCCTCAGAGCTTGAATGAACTTTACTTTGGGCAGTAACCTTTCACAAAATCCATGTCAAACGTTCACTGGACTAGAAAAGAGAGGGGCAAATAACCCCAAGTTATCTTTCACCAAGAGGACAAAGGAATCCAAACTTTGGCCTTTTTTGGGGGGAGATCCAGACCAGAAGAGTGGTCAACTCTCTTGCTGGAAGGTAGATTGGTAAGGAGACTAACTTGAACAAAGGCTGTAGCTTGTTTTGTTAAGTCAGCCTCTAGGAAGCATTTTTCACTTTTATTTGCTTGTAACCATTTATAACTCTATCCTTTGTACTTCACTTCATTTAAAATCGCCTTCTGTTAATAAACTTGTTTTACTTTTACTCTAAACCAACCCAATGATGTGTTTGATTTAAAGTGAATGGTAACTCCAGTTAATATGGCAAGCTTCTGGGTAGCTTTAAAGGAACAAACTAACCATATTATCTCTCTGAATGGTCCAGGAGGGGGCTGGACATTGCAATGCAGACAGTTTGGGGAAAATTCGGGACTGGGGGGGCATTGGGGTCACCTTGCCAGGTGTGACCAAGGTTGGTGGATGCCAGAGTGTGGTAGTGGTGTGACATACAGGCTGCTGGAATCAGAATTCCTGAGTCAGAGCTGTTTAGCACACAGACACTCCGTGCATGCTTGTATGCTGACTGGACATGTCCAGCCCAGAGACATACAGCAGCAGAGCATTTTGAGGCACTCAACTTTACTGGGCAGGCGGTGGTAGAACCCCTCGCCCATCTGGATTGCACCCCAAAATGTGACACCCTCCCCCATTAAGGTGCACGCAACCTCCACCACCTCAATGCATGTATATGTTTGTACCTCTCCGACACTCTTTAACTCAACACGCATCCTGCACTGCCACTGGTCAAATATTGTGCCCATATTGGGTCAATATGGGTACCATTTGGTCTTCTGCACTAGAGTTCTGGATTAGAGAAGAAGGATTTATTTTACAGATTGATGTCATCTTTATTCTGCAGGTTGCAATAGATTCATAGCCAGAAAGCACCATCATGATCATCTAGTCTGACCTCCTGCATAATGCAGGCCATAGAACTTCCCCAAAATAATTCCTTTTGAATTACAGCATAAATATTAGAAAAACATTCACAATTGACTTTAAATTGCCAGGGTATGTTCCCTGCTCTGTTTTACTCACATTCTGCCATATATTTCATGTTATAGCAGTCTTGGATGATGACCCAGCACATGTTGTTCTTTTTAAGAACACTTTGCAGATTTCACAAAACGCAAAGAAGGTGCCAATGTGAGATTTCTGAACATAGCTTCAGCACTCGACACAAGGTTTAAGAATTTGAAGTGCCTTCTAAAATGTGAGAGGGACGAGGTGTGGAGCATGCTTTCAGAAGTCTTAAAAGAGCAACACTCCAGTGTGGAAACTACAAAACCCAAACCACCAAAAAAGAAAATCAACCTTCTGCTGGTGGCATCTAACTCAGATAATGAAAATGAACATGCATTGGTCCACACTGCTTTGGATTGTTATCAAGCAGAACCTGTCATCATGGACGCATGTCCCCTGGAATGGTGGTTGAAGCATGAAGGAACATATGAATCTTTAGCGCATCTGTAACGTAAATATCTTGCGATGTCAGCTACAACAGTGCCATGTGAATGCCTGTTCTCACTTTCAGGTGACACTGTAAACAAGAAGCGGGCAGTATTATCTCCTGCAAATGTAAACAAACTTGTTTGTCAGAGCAATTGGCTGAACAAGAAGTAGGACTGAGTAGACTTGCAGGCTCTAAAGTTTTACATTGTTTGATTTTTGAATGCAGTTTTTTTTCAACATAATTCTACATTTGTAAGTTTAACTTTCATGATAAAGAGATTGCAGTACAGTACTTGTATTAGGTGAATTGAAATATACTATTTCTTTTTTTTTATAGTGCAAATACTTGTAATCAAAAATAAATATAAAGTGAGAACTGTACACTTTGTATTCTGTGTTGTAATTGAAATTAATATATTTGAAAATGTAGAAAACATCAAAAAAATTTAAATAAATGGTATTTTATTATTGTTTAACAGTACGATTAATCACGCTATTAATCACAATTAATTTTTAATCGTGCAATTAATCGCGGTTAATATTTTTAATCGCTTGACTGCCCTAATTTTAATGTATGAGTAGCCCCACTGTCATTATTGGGACTACTCATGTGCTTAAGGCTAAGCATGTGCTTAAGTGTTTGCAGGATCAGAGCCTAGGTTTGTAAATAAATATTAATTAATCTTAAACCAGTGTTTGACATTTCCAAAGCAGTTCAAGGGATTTAGGCACAAATCTTACATTAATTTTTAATATAGAGGGATTTTTTTCATGAATTCCCTCTAAGGGAAGATGTGTAGCTAGATCCCTTGCACAGTTTGGGACAACTCTGTAAAAACCAAATATCCTTTATTTTATCCCATATCCCTACCCAGCTTTCACTTATAAGCCAAAAACTCCTCGCCCCCGATTACTCCACCATGGGCTTCAGACAGTTCCCTCCCTCTTCTCACAACTCTATATACTCATCTGAGAATCTCACTCACCCAGCACATCTGACCCAACCCTCCTGCAGAATGTTAGTTAGCCTCTGCCTGCCTGTCTGTGAGAAAATAGCGAGACTCAGGGCTAGCCTAAACTAGAAGCATTACAATAGCGGAGCTGCACTGATGCAGTTGTGCCGCTGTAGCACGCGCATTGGGTGAAGACACTCTCTCCCACTGGCAAAATAAAACCACCTCTCAAGAGACAGTAGCTATGTCGCTGGGAGAAGATCTCTCACGGACATAGCGCTGTCCACACCAGCACTTAGATCAGTGTAATTTATGTCGCCCAGGGACGTGGCTTATTCACCTCCCTGAGCAACATAAGTTATACCGACATAACGGGTAGTTTAGACAAGCCCTGGGTGAAAAGGACCATCCTAGTGCTTTACTTGACCCATTTGTTACTCTAACGATGAGCAACATTGAGAGTCACAATTTAAATCTAAATGTGTAAACTGGCAAGAATTTCTATTAACACAAAAAGAAAAGGGTCAGATTTGTCTAGTGGTTGCAAAGGAAAGCATGGAGTCAGGACTTTTGGGTTCGATTTCTGTCTCTACTGTTGACTCACTGCATGACCTTGGGCAAGTTGCTTCATATCTCTGTGCCTTAGTTTGCCCCTCTCAAAAACTGGCTTATTATACCTACTCTGCATCTCTGGGGTTATATGAGGCTTCATTCATGAACAGAGGTGACAAGAGGAGGTGAAAGGGGGAGACAGTTCTACTGGGGTCCCAAGCCAGGGAGGCCCATCTATAACTATAATCTATAACAACACATCTATAACTGGGATGAAACGGGAGGGGGCGGGGACCCAGCGAACATGAGGGTACTGAGGCCCCAAATTTCTCTCAATAGCCCGGTTCATGAATGTGTACAAATTGCTTTGGGATCCTCAGAGGGCAGGTGCTGGAGGAATTCAAAGAACTACTAATGTCAAGGGAAAAAAGAGATTATTTTTATTTGCTTCTTTGTTTTGTTCAAAAAGCTTTGGGGCCGGAAATCAGGGATTGGAAATGAAGAAAATAAAAATATTCCCCAATTAAAAATGACTTAATAGGAAGCATTTCTAGGGAAAAGGCTTGAAAGGAATGGAGATATTTAAGCCTCATGATTAATACATGCATTTCGCTGCCCTTGGAGAGGTAACAAATTGTAGGAAGATGAGTTTGAACTTATTTCCTGAATCATACTGCCCTCCAGTCCTGGTCCATGTATGTATCTGATGTGTCAATAGGAAAAGGTCTGAAATATGAGGTGTACTCCAGGGTGCCTTTTAGGGATTAGTACCAAATATGAGCTACATTGTCTCACCAATCATAGGGTTTAGTCCTGGATACTTTAAAAGGTAGCTAAATCAGGAATGGAAAGTTAGCTTCTTACTCACAAAAGGGGATTGCACAATAGTTCATTGGACTGGCTGCTATAAAACTGAGGTCAGATCAGCAAAAATAGCCACCTCTTCAGCAAATGAGTCAAGATCAGAGCAGCAGAGCTAGCGATCTGAATTCCGTTCTAGTCCGTATCTGATGGTGGTATGGGTATTCGCTAGCAGCTGGGCTGAAAGCAGTTACTCATTGTAGAATGTCAGCTGTCAGATTCGAACATAGAATGTCCAGAAATCAGAGCACCTGAGACATAACCAGGTCAGAGAATTGTGGCCGCCGTATGTAGAACAAGCTGAGCATACACTGTCCTCTTAGTTAATCCAGTTCTCTTTTGATATAGGGGGCTATTGTTCTCTCAGTCTCTCTCCCCCTTCGCCTTCCTTGCATGTGTTGCTTGCACTTGGAAGAAGCAGAGGTAGAACAGTAAGTGTAGCTTGCACCTTCAGCGCAAGGAGTTAGCATGTGTTTTTCTTCCCTTCAGGAAAGAAGAGGAGGATTCACAGCAATGGCCAGAAGGCTGATCCTCGCTTTCTACTCGAAGCAGGGAACTAGTCTATAGTATCATTTCTCTCCTTCCTAACCCAGTGCACCCCTGGAATGGGAAACCATTTCAGGAAACTTCACTTGCCACAGTTGTAGGGCTCAGTGCTTATATTTCTGTCAGCTTGAGAGGTTGCAGTTTATTGGGCCTGATTCTTATCTCAGTTACATCAATGTAAATCTGGAGAAACTATGCTGAAAACCATAGAGTTAATCCTGATTTAGACTGGCATTAATAAAGGAGAACAAAATTTAGCCCACTAACTAGTATAAGAGCCAGAATAACTATTTCTGGAGTATGTACCTTGAAAGTCTCTAGGTACAAGGAAAATGGTAATGTTTAATGTGGATCCATGCCATCTGTGCCTCTTCCAGTGTCTGAGTTTACTCAGCATAACTGTGAGATTAGGTGCTTGGATGCCATGGTGATGAGCACATAATAAATACCTAGATAGATTAGATAGATTCCCATCTGTGTATTTCAGATGTAGGATTTATTTGTAGAATAATATATCATGTCCCGTTTCTGTGGCCTATATGGAAGAAGTCTAAATACTAAGATGGGTGAACTCGAGTGCCTGGTATTAAATGAGGATATTGATATAACAGGCATCACAGAAACTTGGTGAAACCATAGGTGCCAACTCCATGAGTGCTCCAGGGCTCAAGCACCCATGGGAAAAAAAATAGTGGGTGCTCAGCATTCACTGGCAGCCCCTGCCCCGACCAGCTCCTCCTCCTCCCAACTGCACCTCGCGCCCGGTGGGTGATCAGCTGTTCACCCAGGCAGGGTGAACACCCAGGCAGCCGAGCCCAGGCAGGGAGCGGAAGCCACTTCCCCAGACAGGCTCTATCAGGCAGCTGCTGGGCTGCAAAGCAGCAATCAGGAGGGGCCGGCGTTAGAAGCGGCTCACTCCCACTCCCCGCCCGGGCTCCCTCCCACCAGGGAGAGCAGTAGAATGTGCCGGGGGGCCAGGAGCAGCAGGAGTACAGAGTGGCCCCCCTGCAGGTAACGTGCGGCAGGGAGACAGACCATGGTGGCCCCAAGCTGGGCGCGGGGCGAGGACACGTGACTGGGGGGACACGTGACCTCCCCTTTTGATTGTGCCCCTCCCCCCCAGTACAGGGAGGTACCAGTTGTCTATGGGGCACCCTCAGGGGAGAGCAGGAAGATGCAGGGTAGGGTCTTGGAGGAAGGGATGGGGTGGAGGTGGGGCCTGGGATGGAGCGGGGCTCGAGCACCCCCTGGGAAATCAGGAAGTTGGTGCCTATGGGTGAAACGATGATAATCAATGGGACACGATAACACCAGAGTACAAAATATATAGGAATGACAGAGTAGGTCGTGCTGGCAGTGGAGTGGCACTATATGTGAAAGAAAGCATAGAGTCAAATATAGTAAAAAACTTAAATGAATCAAACAGTGCCACAGTATCTTCATGGATAGAAACTCTATGCTTGAATAATAGTAATATAGCAATAGAAATATATTACCAACCGCCTGACCAGGATGGCAACAGTGATTGTGAAATACTCAGGGAGATTAGAGAGGCTACAAAATCAGAAAACTCAATAATAATGGGGGTTTTCCACTATCCCCATATTGACTGGGCCCATGTCAACTCAGGACAGGGAGCAGAGATAAAATTTCTAATGGCTGCTTCTTGGAGCAGCTAGTCCTGGAACCCACAAGGGGAGAGGCAATTCTTGATTTAGTACTAAGTGGCGCACAGGCTTTGGTCCAAGAGGTGAATATAAGTGAGCCACTCGGTAATAGCGACTGCAATGTAATTAGATGAAATATCTTTATGGGGGGAGGGATATCAAAGAAGCCTGCCACAGTAGTATTTAACTTAAAAAAGGGGAACTACACAAAAATGAGGAGGCTAGTTAAATGGAAATTAAAAGGAACAGTGACAACAGTGAAATGCCTGTAAACTGCATGGATAAGGAAATATTAATTATTCCTTCACATAACACAAGAACAAGGGTCAATAGGCAGCTGATTTAAAACAAACATAAGGAAGTACTTCTTCCCACAATGCACAGTTGCACAGTTAACCCATGGAACGCGTTGCTGTGGATGTTGCGAAGGCCAAAAATATAACTGGGTTCAAAAGAGAATTAGATAAGTTCATGGAGGGTGGGTCCCTCAATGGCTATTAACCAGGAAGGTCAGGGACCCAACCCCATGCTCCGGGTGTCCCTACACCTTTGACTGCTAGAAGCTGGGACAGGATGACAAGGGATGGATCACTCAATAATTGCCCTGTTCTGTTCTCTCCTGAAGCATCTGGAACCGGCCACTGTTGGAAGACTGGATACTGGGCTAGATGGACCATTGGTCTGACCTACTATGGCCGTTCTTATGTTCTTATGAGTGTGTCACATGCATGGGGACCAAAACAATTAGCTTCTTCCACTCTGGGTGGAAATAATACTCACCCCTAACCCTTCTGTCTGAGGTACATATTGGCTCCCCTAACCTTAGTATCCATGTGCCCCACAACACCCCTCTGAGGCAGGGCTGGCTGCGACCCAGCGTGATGATCCAAACCCAGCCCCATGCCTTCATGCTGCTCTCTAACCCTGCCACCCACTGCTTTGGGTGTATTTTTGAGACCAATCGTGCTTGTTTCTTTGAATTTTTCTGGCCACAGGTATTAGGGATCAGCCTGCTTTGTCTCTCTGTTTTTGGATTCTTGTGTGTTATCATTGTGAATTCTAAGAAATAAAGTTGTGTTACATTGCAACCTTCCAGCAAGAGTAATTGTTTTTTATCGAACTTCTCTGGGTATATGCCATTGACATAACACCCTAGTACAGTTAAAAGGCAATTTGAGTTGCTAAAGACCTGAACTCTCAAAGCTTTAGTTACATGAGCTGACCCATCAACCTCCAGGGACTCACGCACTGTTGCCAACTCTCATGATTTTGTCAAGAGTCTCACAATAATTATTGTTTTCCTTAAATCCCCAGCTCCTGGAGTCAAGTGGATATGTGATGATTTCAGCCTTCATTCTTAAAGAAAAAGTAAGTTTCTAGCTCAAAAAGCAGAAGGGAAATAAAAATCTATTATTTTTCTATAATCTCTTGATTTTAAAGCCAATCTCATGATTTTTGGAGAGCCTAACTCATGATTTTTGAGCATTTGGGATTGGCAATACTGGGATTGTTTGCATGAGTGAGAACATATCAGTTTGCAGTGATTGCCCTGATTATTGCAGAACTAGGCAGAGGGGAAGTTTTCCTGCATTTGCTGGCATCTCCTATTAGAATCTCTGCTGAGTGTTTAATTGGAGCTGATTTATTACTTTTTATTGCTGTTGGCAAAGTGCATTTGGCACAGCAGGCAGTTGTAGTATTGCTTTTGTGACTGAATCTCCAGTTTGGAAGTCAATTGAGAGGTTTTTTATAGATAAGCTGCTGCCAGGTAACGCATGCTATAGAAGCCCAACATGGTGGTAGGATAAATAATTTCTGCTATCTGTGTCTGTTACAGCTGACCTAGTCCCACTCTGGACAATCACCAATCTGTTGCGAGTGGATCCAAATGCTGGGTCCCATATGCTTCCAAGCCAGCTAGGTCTAAGTAATCACTGTTTCTAGCTCTGGGCTTTGTAGGTCCCGCTCCCAGCTCCGAACTCTTGTTTGAGCCCTTCCTTGAGATGTGGGACTCCACAGTCCAGCTGCCCTAGCCCCAGAAAGACATGCCTCAGGCCTCATGAGCCCCAGTCCCATTCACACACTCCCTCAGAGTCCCAATTGGGCTGTATGCACTCTGGCTTCTAATTAGCCTCTCTGGGGACAATGACAAGAGAGCTAGGAACACAGGCTTAGGAAAGGAATTTGTTCAGCACAGACACTTTACTCTTAAAAAAGCGCTAGAGAGTTACAGACCTTTGCAAAATAACAAGAGTCCTGAGACGCCCCCTCCCCACATGTGATCTCGCATCTTCTGTGAGTCTGAGGCCTTGTCAACATTTCAGGATCGGCAGAGTCCCTCCTGCCACCTCTCTCTGTGGCAACACACAACCTTCCTCCTCAGAGGAGCACCCCCTCCCCCTAAATACAGTCTCTCTCCCTTTGGCCATGTGCCCAGGTGAGAAGCTGCAGATCTGCAGCCATACTGGGGCCCCTGTGTGGAAAAGCCATTGTTTCCTGGCTTTGGGCCAACTGTTAAGACATGATGCAAACCGATGGTCCCAGATTGCTCTGTGATGGCTTTTCAGTTATAGTCCTTCAATTAGGTGTCAAGAACTTTTCCTGGGCAGGGTAACTGTCTGGAATACATCATAATAACGTTGCCTTGGGCACTGTTAAACATGAGTTCACCACATAATTCACAATGGAATCCCTAATATAAAATGGAGGTCACAAAACAAAATGCAGTTTACATTCTGACCCAAACATAACCCACTTTGTTACCATGTCAACACAATTTATGGGGTAATATCTGAGCAGAGCATATGTCTCAACCAGCCATGGCCCAAATATGGGACACGGAGTGTGACAGACCCAGAGTGAGAAAAGAAGACAGACAGGGACAGTCTTCATATATGTTACAGGCTGTTATAAAGAAGAGGGGGATTAATTGTTCTCCGAGTTCTCTGAAGGGAGTAGAAGCAGCAAAGGACGTAATTGGCAGCAAGGGACATTTAGGTTAGATGTGAGCAAAAACTTTCCAACTGTAAGGGTAGTTATGCTCTGGAATAGGCACCCAAAGGAGGTTGTGGAGTGCCCATCACTGGAAATTTTTAAGAACAGGTTGGCCAAACATCTGTCAAGGATGGTCTAGGTTTGCTGGGTCCTGCCTCAGTATGGGGATTGGAAGAGATGATCTCTTGAGATCTCTTCCAGCCATATGTTTCTATAATTCCATGAGGGGGATACAAAACATTAATCAAGCAGGAAATGTACAACACTGTGGGGTTCATTCCTTTAGTGCTTTATATCATTTATTTGTATTACTGTAGTGCCTAGAAGCCCACGGACCAGGGCTTCACTGTGCTAGGCACACAAACACAGAAATAAAACACTGTGCCTCAAAGCGCTTACCTCAATTTCATGATGCTTTACAATCAAACAGGTTTGAACAGCACAAGTGAGAAGATACCATATTTATGTGGAACAGATGTACCTTTGGGACTATTATGAATGACATCCCTTGCAATGAGGCATATTTGAACTGTGGCGCATAAGTCAGGGAGAATGGGTTACCTCAGTATGTTCAAAGCATCAATTCCATCATTGTGCTGCTTTTATATTGTTGTTTAATCTTCTACTGGCAATAAGTGGTATCAGGTATCATACATGTAATGTCATGGGAGCCTTCCCATGCCTGACCAGGACTTTGGAACAACCAACAGAGAGACCAACACTCACTCCAGGTTGTGTGCTGACCACGGTGCATGCTGGGACAAGTCACTGGGAGAAGAGTCAGAGCTGAATGGATGCGCATACAATGCAGAAGCGGTCAGCGCTGCTCATAGTCGTCCATCTCACAGTCAGTCTCAGTGCCTCTATTTCAGATAACTCCCAGGCTACCCAGGACATCCCACCGGATTCTCTTAGCTGCCCATCCCGCCATGCTGCTCAGAGGTTTTTGATCAAGATTCTGGCACTCGGATAGCTGCCTTCGATCAGGGATGTTAGCCGGCAGCCACAATTTAATTCAGTATAGTTACTGACTGAACATTGCCAGTGTAATGAACAAACCAACACTCAACTATCAGCCAGTCATTGACTTTATAATGGTTCAGATCAAGTGCTAGAAGCTCCCCAGGGTCAGAAAGAGGGGAACTGCAGGCTCCAGACTAGAATCCAGCTTTTCTTCCTGCTCCAAGGAATGAATAAATTGAGGCTCAATGGGTTAAGAGTTGTAATCTCTGCATAGATCATCGCCATGGCTCTGTTCGTTAGAGAGATGGGGGCAATGCCCCAAGGCACTGGGCAGTGGGTACCATTGGTTATTCCGATTGACTTCAAAGGCAGCTGAGGTCACTCAGCCTCATTATGGGGCATTGTCCCCTTCAGACTGAAACTAGTCCTCTCTCTCCTCCTGAAGATCCTCCACAACAGGAAAGTGCCACTCTTTTCCCTTCCTCACCCCTGCAGCCCTTGGCACAGGGCATTGAATGGGGCAGGAAGGAGGTGTGGCCAGAGCACAGAATCATAGAATATGTGGGTTGGAAGGGACTTCAGGAGATCATCTAGTCCAACCCCCTGCTCAAAGCAGGACCAATCCCCAGGCAGATTTTTTCCCCAGATTCCCTAAATGGCCCCCTCAAAGATTGAACACTCAACCCTGGGTTTAGCAGGCCAATGCTCAAACCACTGAGCTATCCCTCCCCCTAGCCTGTGCTCTGACTAACCCCAGCTTGGCTGGGCTACCTGGCATAGATTAGAGCAGCATGCCAGAACTGGAGAGAGAATTTTCCTTCCATGCAACCTACTTGCTCAGCCAGTCTCAGTCACAGCAGAGAATCTGGGCCATAGTTTTAGTGTCTTGCTGTAGTCAGTGGGAATTGCACAAGTGAGCTCTCTCGGAGCTGAACAGTCCCAAACATTGTCTTTGATTGACCATAGAATTAAACAACTTTGTTATTACATTGAATTGAAAAATGTTATTATTAATCTCTGCTGACTGGAAACAGACTCCGCACGACTCTAGTCGACATATCACTAACTCACTCTGAGAGGAGACAGATAGCACTGGTCTACAATTTTTGAGAAGTCGTCTCCTTCAGAGATAAAATGTGCTATTTATTATGTATTTTGATGTGCTGAATTCAAATATGACAATTAAAACAACTGATTGGCTACTGTTTCTAAGATATTTAAGTTTTTACATTTTATGTCTATGTATATTGTGTAGATAGTAGAGTTTTAATCATAAATTGTAAACCTAGGTCTTTTCATGTGTTTATGGTTGCTTTACATGATAATATTTCACCTGTCCTGTTTATGTAACACTTTAAAAATCAGCAAAAGGGTTATATAAATAAAATTTATTATGAAACAAAAGGCAAAAAACTATTATGTACATAGTTTAGTCCTATTCAGTGTCTACTTGGCGCTTCTTGGCTTGTCTCTTGTAGTCATTAAATGGAGCATCTCTTGTCACTGTCCAGCAATAGTCTGCAAGCATTGATGGGCTCCATTTGCCCTGATAGTGTTTCTCCATTGTTGCAATGTCCTGGTGAAATTGCTCGCCGTGCTCGTCGCTCACTGCTCCGCAGTTCGGTGGAAAAAAAAAATCTAGATGAGAGTGCAAAAAATGTATCTTTAGTGACATGTTTCAACCAAGGCTTTTGTATGCCTTGAGGAGGTTTTCCACCAACAACCTGTAGTTGTCTGCCTTGTTGTTTCTGAGAAAATTTATTGCCACTAACTGGAAGGCTTTCCATGCCGTCTTTTCCTTGCCAGTCCACTTTTTCTTCTTTGACACACCTTTCCCAACTGGAGGCACCATGCAGAAGTAACAATTGCTGGTATGATCTGTTGGCTCTCTCCAAATCATTGGCACTGCAAAAGACATAGATTTTCTTTTCCTGTTCAACCACTGGTGAAGATTTGTTGCACAAGTGTTGCAGCATATGTGTGGGGCCCACCTCTTGTCCTGATCTCCAATTTTGCAGCCAAAATAAAGGTGATAGGCTTTCTTAACCATAGTGGTAATACTGCGCTTTTGTAATGCAAAAGTCACTTCACCACAAACATAGCAGAAGTTATATGCACTGTTCACACAAATATGAGGAATCTCTGCTCACTTTGGCTAAACAGAAATGTGTCCCTTTGCAAAATCAAACACTGACAAATAAGAGAGCATGACATTGTTTGATTTCTAGAGCTGATATAGGGCAATTTGTTCAGCAGAGTGATGTAAGCTTCGTTATGATTCATCATCCATGACTTCTAGGAATAACATGATGCAATTCATATCATGTATGATGCAATACCAACTTCAGATTGCATTGTTTTGCCTAAAAAGCAAGTACTGTCCAAACCCAGTCATAGATTTATTCATAGATCCAGTCAAAGATGTATTTTAGTCATTTCTGGTTTAAATTGAGATCCCTTTTCTTTATAACTCACTTATCGTCTGCCATTCCCAAGTCAAGGGTCGTATATACTGACCCAATAGCACCGGGTCTTGAAAACTAGAGCCAATCAACAATTTTAAGCATCATTTTCATTCTCAGTGACCCAGAATTAGTAAAGTTTGACTACATTTTTATTTCAGAAGCATTTTGGCTGTAGAGCAGTGTAGTTAATGGGGACAGTCCAGGTCAGGAGAAAGGCTGGTCCAGTGTTAGGGGTGCTACCCTGGAACTCTGGGGAGCCACTGCCATCTTCGATTCCCTTCTCTGCCCCAGACTTCCTGTGTGATCTGGGGCCAGTAACTTAGTACCTCTCTCTGTGCCTCATCTCCCCAGGTGTAAAATGGGGATAACAGCCCTTCCCTACCTGACAGGAGGGTTGTGTGGTGTACAAATACAGTGGTGATGGGTCCGTATCACTGTTTTAGATAGATGGACTCCCTCTGGGGAGAAAATCAGAGTATCTCGGTATGTACCAGTATTTACAAGTGACAGGCCTCTATTCACACATCCAAGTGACATGGGATAGGAGAAGCATCTCCCCAGCGACCTGCCAATTGCCTCAGCCTTGACTGTGGAGGGCCACTGCTCAGCGTGGGAGGTGAGTTCGGCACTTGATAAGCGTAACAATGATAATGGGAGGGGTGGGTATAGAGCCCTGCTCTGTGTGGCATTCAGCAAGCTCTGAGCACGCTTACTGGATTGGGCCCCACATGCAAAAGAACACTTGTTTGAGGATTGCCCGGTGGTTTAGACATGAGTCAGGACCCAGATGCCTGCCTGAGGCAGCAGCACAAGAGCCCAGAGGCAGACGCTTGGACACCTAGGGAACTTTTACAGCAGAAATCTAAGTGCTAGAAGAACAGATTTTGTGGCTCAGAGCATGGCCTACATCTGGGGGTTAGGTGTTTAAGTCCCCTTATGGAGCTGGTCCCAAGTGACCAAGGTTACAGAGGACACCTGTCACAGGGCAGGGAATTGAACCTGCAGCTCCTAAATCCTAGGCTAACACCCTACCCAATGGACCATCCTTCCTAGCTTTGTAACCAGCAAAATGACTAGGAAAGTGGGAAACAGTGTGTTCAATAGACAGGACATTAGATTGGGAGTCAGGAGACCTGGGTTGTATTTCCACCTTTGCCACTGACTTTCTGTGTGACCTGAGATAAATCACTTCACCTCACTCTACCTCAGTTTCCCCATCTGTAAAATGGAGATAAACATACCCTCCTTGAGAAGGGCTACTGGTGAAAAGAACCATTTAAGTGCTAAGTGTTATCATTGTGATCTTTACTTAGAGCCCTAGAACAGTGGTTCTCAATCAGGAGAACACCTACTTTCGGGGGTATGCAGAGGTCTTCCAGGGGGGACATCAACTCATCTAGATATTTGCCTAGTTTTACAACAGGATACATAAAAAGCACTAGCAAAGTCAGTACAAACTAAAATTTCATACAGACAATAACTTGTTTATACTGCTCTATATACCATACACTGACTGAAATGTAAGTATGATATTTATATTCCAATTGATTTATTTTATAATTATATGGTAAAAATGAGAAAGTCAGCAATTTGTCACTCATAGAGTGCTGTGACACTTATGTATTTTTATGACTGATTTTGTAAGTAAGTAGTTTTTAAGTGAGGTGAAACTTGGGGTATGCAAGACAAATCAGACTCCTGAAAGAGGTACAATTGTCTGGAAAGGTTGAGAGCCACTTGGCTAAAGGGCTCTAACCTACACATTGCCTCTGGCTTTGGCCCAGGTGCCCTACCTCAGAAGGATGAAGGGGTGAGCAGACCATGCTGGGATTTGTGATTTTCACAGAGCCCAGGTGCTTGACGTTAGTGCGGAAGGATGGCCTGGGGTTAGATGCTGTGGGAGACCGGGGTTCAATTCCCTGCTCTGCCCCAGGCTTCCTGTATAAGTTTGAGCAAGTCCCTTGTGTGATGGCAGCATGTGTAGACCTACCTGAACCAGCTCAAGTAACAATAGCAGCGAAGCTGCTGCAGCATGGGTTAGTCGCTGAGCACATGGGCAGGGTCCCAGGTGGGCTTGTGCACCCCGTGCTGCCGTGGCTTTGCTGCTGTTGTTACTTCAGCTGGCTATTGGGAGGAGAAGTGGCCTGAAAATGGAGAGGTGCTCAGATACTATAGTAGTGGGGACCTGGTGTAACAATGCTGCCCGTGGGAGCCAGCTGAGGTCACTCACTTAGGGTGAACTGCAAACAAAACAGGGCAGACAAACCCCAAATGATGGTGGATATTTAGATTTACCAAGCCAGCCCAAAACAGCCTCTGTATTACCTCACTGGTTATTCAGAAGTCCAAACGATGCAGTTCCCTTAAAGTACCCAGCCTCAGGCCTCCATCCAGACACACATGTCAAACATATGATGATAAATTCTGAAAATCTTATTTCATCATATAAAAGAAAAGGTTCTCCCAATCCCAAAGGATCAGCCACATACCCAGGTCAAATGACTGATAACTTAGATCTTACCTGAAAATACATGCTTATAGCCAATTCTTATTAACTAAACTAAAATTTATTAAAAAAGAAAAGAGAGCGAGAGTTGGTTGAAAGATCAATATACATACAGACTTGAGTTCAATTTCTTGAGGTCCAGTTACATAGCAGAGATGGTGAGTTTGTGGTTGCCAAAAGTTCTTTTAGAAATAGTTCATAGGTTATAGTCCAATGTCCATATTCAGGGTGACTCCAGTCAGTGACTGGGGATCTCAATTCTTATGTCTTAGGGTTTCCCCTTCTTGAAACCCAAAGCAGATCTGAGATGAAGAAGGATCATGTCCCAGGGTTTTTATACATTTCCAGCTGCCTTTTGGCCTGAGAAAACAATAGGCTTAACTTTCCGTCTCCCAAACATCATGGCAATTAGCATAGGGGAATTTATCCATTAAACAGTTCAGATACAGGTTACCACAACCTTCAAAGAGACATATAGACAATAATACTATTTCACTCAAGTGTAATTATAAATGTTAATACACCTTTTTTGATCTTTGAATTAAAAGCCATAGTAATAGACACAAATTGTTTGCTTACATCACAAAACCTGAGCAAACATCTACCCTTCTATCTCTAACAATGCAGGCTTGCATTTCAAAGCTTTCTTCATTTACATATCTTCCTAACAAGTTTTTAAAGTCTGGCCATGGGTCATGTCAGTCTGAGAGTTAATTAACTCTTTCTGGCCCTGTGTCACCTTTCAATGAGATATTAGATAATGTTTTCACCCCTCAGCTCATAGAGAGCCGAGATAATGTCTCGGGAAGGAACTTAGCTAGACATCTCACTACTGTTCCTTCCAGCAATGGTTTGTGACTGGTGACCTAGCAGGTAGGAGTTCTGTATTTCCTGTCTTGCTTTTGATCCTCCTCAGGATCCTCCTTGGTCCTCCTTCAGCTGCAGCGATGGCTTTTTCCTAAAGCAAGGCAGGTTGGTCCTCGGAGCTCCATCCAGAAGGCCAGGCTCTTTGAAGGGGGAGGAATTGAGAAACTAGCTGGCTTTAATCTCCAAGGACTTCTGGCTGAGCAGAACGGGGCTAATTAACCCACTGCTCTTGCTCTAGTTTCCTCTCGGCTCATCTGTGTCCTACAAAGGTGGAATGCAATGTATATTTGGGTCAGGCCCTCTTGTCAAGTGATCATTTCACTATTTCTCCATGTCATGGGCTTGCCTGCATCAGTGGAGCATCTTGTAAAGCAAGCTCACCTAGTCTTACAGCAGGCAAAGAAAACAAAACAACCCTTCATTGACTCAGACAAAAAGATGCCGTTAAAGTGAGGCCTAGGCCAGGCTTAGCTGGGCTGGTTGGGCTAAGATGGGGGGAATCCTTCCTCCCCTGTATGAGCTTCAACCAAACTCAGCCCCTGGACCAAGCAACTGGCCCTGTTTATTCTGCTGTTGGGCCCTGACTGATTTCTGCTTGCTCCCAGCCCCTCCAGCTTGCAGGGGCTGGAATGTCATTTGTTCAACTAACAGCTGGTCCTGGGCAGCCTTTCTAGGTAGCTCCCAGAGGTGTAAACTCAGTGCTCTTTTTCGGGCAGGGAGGGTGCACCAAATTGGCAATCTCCAACAGGGAGCAATTAATTCCTGCTACACTCAGTCACACTCCAGTCACCAGAGTTTTCTTGAGCAGACGAGGCCTGAACAGCTAATGGATAAAAAAAGCAGAAAAAAACCTCTTTGGAGGGGGTGGGGGAAGAAACCTCGAGAAAACGAAAAACGTTAGAGCTTCCCTGTCCCTCACACAGAAACAGAACAGGGACGAGGCCAAGTTCTATTCTGTGCAGGACACTCTGAAAGGTCATGTGGCAGCCCATGTCCAGAGTGCTACAGTGCAGTGCTGAGAGAGACAGTAGAATAAGAAAAGTCCCATGTGGCCTGACCCTATAACCCAATTCCATCAAAACCAGTTTCTCACACTTTTTCAGCCAACTAGCGTGGGTGGGGCCAAACTGTGGTAGAAGTGTGTTTAAAAGAGTGTTTCCAACCCTCCAGGATTGTCCTGGAGTTTCCAGGAATTAAAGATTAATCTGTCATGATGAAACCTCCAGGAATATGTCCAACCAAAATTAGCAACCCTGTCTTAGGGTAGTGGTGCCCACACTTTTCCTGTCATTTCCGCCCCCCCCCCTTACCAGTAATGGAATCTGTCCACGCCCACCCCCCATTACTGCACAGCCAAGGCTTCCTTAGGAGAGGACCTTGGGCTGGAGGTGGAGCTGGGAGCAGAACTGGGGATGGAGGAGGAGCTGGGGCTAGAGGTGGAGGTGGCTTGGGGGCAGAGAGGGAATGGGGCCAGAGCTGGGCTGGGGGCGGAGCAGGGGTCGGCGTGGAGCTGTGGCTGGGGGTGGAGCTATGGCTGGGCAAAGAGGGGCTGGGTGGCGCTCCCTCCCTGCTCCCCATGTGGGCTGGCCTGGGCTCCACCATACCCCCCTCCTAACATTCCTCAGGGGACATGCCACAGTTTGGGGACCACAGTCTTAGAGGCACATACACATGGCAACTAAGGGCCTGGTTCTGCTGCCGCTTACATCAGTGTAAATCAGGAGCAACTCCATTGAAGTCAATGGAATTACTGCAGGGTAAAACCAATGTGAGATTGGTATCAGCCCTTGCATATACTGCCATGTTAGAAACTGATTTAGCTCTGACCTTGTTTAAAGAAATTTCCAACTTGGTCCAAGCCTTATGTGTGTGAAACCAAAGGGGAAGACTCACCAGAGAAAGGGACCCCAAATCTGAACACCCCCCAATTGTTGCATCTAACCTTCAGTTCAGACATCACAAGGTATCACAGTCTGCTGGGTGACCCCATGCAATACTGAATGTTGTGAGTACATGGGACGCCTCACAGCTTTGAAATCTACAGAAGACAAGCGCTATATAAGAGCCGGGTATTATTTTTATTATTACTGCTACTCTTAGTGTGTTAGCCTCAGGGACCAACGACATTGCCTCAGGGTGCGTAAAGACACCCACAGTAAAATCTCTGACTTGTACACACGTGTAGGATAAACATGTCATCAACGTGGCAGCACAATGGCCCGTTCGGTTACCAAACATGTTTTCACTCACTGTGGTCTGTGCTGCAGAGTACACAGCTATTAATGGGTACTGGGAGACGCGTTTGACATTTTTTAATATACACATACATGTCCGGAATTTTATTTTTCCAGATTTTCCCCCCTTTTAATTTATTTTCTCTGTCAGGATCTCAAAAGAGGCCAACTGCCATCCCCAGCTGAAAGTATGCAGGACCTGTAATGAGTTAGTGCTGAATCTTTGCCAACCCTTCTGGTAATGTTTAAAAATGACGCTGGCTGCTGGCCAAACCTAGTGTGCTACAAAAATGCAGCCCTTGACAGAAGTTAAGATATTGCAGGATGTCTGTGAGACAGACAAGCTCAGAATAATATTGCAATCTACAGTAGCAAGGTAATCTATAAATAGCAAGAGGCTGATGAGCAATTACCTTGATGTCTGTCTTAGCCAAAGACACTATTTAAAACCTCAAGAGGTATATCTTGATTTATTTGCTTCAATAGTTAAAATGCCTCAACTCTAAGTCATCTTATAAGGGGATAAATCAGTCACGTTCAAATCTCTCTCTCTCTCTCTCTTTAAACAAGGGTTTTCTCGAGAGTCTGAAGAAGAAAAAAGGAAAAGTGTCCTGCATCGGAAATGGTGTTGTATGAAAACCAGCTGCAGTTACAGACTGGCAAGTCCTGTTTTCCTCCACCCAGGGCCAGGAGACAATGGATTTACAAATCAGAGCTCTAACAAAGATTTTCAAAAACAGGAGCCTAAATGTAGTTCCCATAGGGTTGTAATTTTCAAGAGCACCTAAGTGATTTAGAAGCATAGTAACAGTCAATTGAATTTGTGCTCCTAACTCACATAGGTCCATGGAAAATCACACCCTGAGATGCCTACTCATGAATTTTGAAGACTAACAATTTCATAGATTATTAGGCTAGAAGGACCATTGTGATCATCTTGTCTGACCTCCTGGATACATGGGCCTTAGGAATATTAATTCCTGTTTGCACTAAAGCAGAGCTTTTAGAAAAAACATCCATTCTTGATTTTAAAACTGCCAGTGATGGCGGATCCACCACAACCCTCAGTAAATTGTTCCAATTGTCAGGGCCTGCTCCAACTTTTTTGCCGCCCCAAGCGGCGAAGAAGAAAAAAGAAAAAAAAGCCACAATCGGCGGCACTTCGGCGGCAGCTCTACCGTGCTGCTTCATTCTTCGGCGGCAATTCGGCGTCCGGTCCTTTCTTCCGAGAGGGACCCACCGCCGAACTGCCGCCGAAGACCTGGACGTGCCGCGCCTTCCCATTGGCCGCCCCAAGCATCTGCTTCCTGCCCTGGTGCCTGGAGCCGGCCCTGCCAATGGTTAATTAGGGTCTTGGTCCAAGTCTACAATCTGACTTCAAGTGCTGATAAATGAAATACTAATAGCAAGCAAGTAGATGATAAATCAGAGAAAGGAAAAGAAGTGAAAATCTCAAGGAGACTTGGAGTGATCTGACGGAGGAGATATGCCCAGTATAGTGGCCTGGCCATGATGCCCTCATGCTGGAAGCCTTCCAGAGGGGCAATTCTACATGGAAGGCTCAGGCCCTATCTATACGGGTCTTGTTTCCATCAATGTGCCTGCTTCAGTGCAAACCCCCATGTACTGCACCAGTGAAAGTGGCTGGCGCTAGCTACCCCAGGGCAAGCCTCATTTTGCATTAGGAGTAGGGGGGGTCTATATTAGGGGTTTGCACTTGCATAGCTACAATGCAGGGTAGATTGCTCTAGTCTAGACAAGGCATCAGTGTGAATTCAGCTCACGGAGTTCCCAACAAATCAACCCCCAAGAGAAGGGAAAACTACTGGTCTGCAGAGGGGTCAGGGGTCAGCCACACGGGTATCCTGAGAGCCACAATGAAACCCAGCTGATCTTTGGGAGGTGCTGGCTCTCCAAGTGAAGGGCCAGCTGTTCAGTGCTCCTGCTGAGATTACAGGATTTGTGCTGCCACTGGCTCTCTGCTTCTCCGGTCTGGACCTAAACCCAAGGGAGTGTGTGCTAGTGGAGAGCAGCATTAACTCCTCCATTAACTCCTCCATGTGTTTTCCCAAGGGCTTGCTGGGGAATGATGCTTCTCACAGAGTGGGAGTTTCCTAGGCATGTCTTTGATAACTACAGATAAGCTACTCAGGGTTCTGCAGAGAGGTCAGGGGATCCCATTTGGACTCTGCTGTCCTCCTTCTGGCAGTCTCAGCTGATGCTGAGAGTTGGTCACTGAGGGCTTGTACATACTACAGCTTATGTCGGTATAACTTGTGTCTCTTGGGGGGAGGGTTGAATAAGCCACCCCCCCGAGCAACGTAAGCGCTATGTCTGTGGGAGAGCTTCTCCTGACATCAGCTGCATCGCTGCTGTCGTGCTTCTAGTGTAGACTAGCCTTTAGCTTTGGGACAGGTAGATTTCTGAGCCTCGCTCTCAGCGAGGGCAGTAGCCCAGGGGCTAGGCACTTGGTGTGTTGAACCTGCAAGTTACTTTTTTAATCACAGCACTGCCAACCCCAAACACTCAAAAGCCACGCATCAGGCACACAAAGTAAGGGAGTGCTTCTGATTTTTGAATCTTTATGATACGCTGGAGTCACATTTTCAAGCTTTTCTCTGCAGCCATGACGAGAAGCAGACCCTTTTTAAAAATTAAATCTGAGATTCTCTTGTAATCACGTCACTCCGGGAGCTGGGGCTAAGAAAACACCAGCTATCATGAGACTCATAATAAAATTGCTAGAGTTAGCAACACCGTTTCACTCTTTACCTTGCTCTCCTCTCATTTATTTGTTATGTCTCCTCATGTGTACAGATTGTGAGCTCTTTGGAGTAGGGGCTGGTTTTTTATCATATGTTTGGTATCTAGCATAATGGGGCCTTTAGGCTAGTGGCTCTCAATCAGGAGTTCAGAGCCCCATGAGGGGCCACGAGCAGGTTTCAGGGGGTCTGTCAAACAGGGCCAGCATCAGACTCACTGGGGCCCAGGTCAGAAAGCTGAAGCTCCCCACTGAAACTCAAGGCCCTGATCCCCACCACCTGGGGCTGAAGCCAAAGCCTGAGCAGCTTAGCTTCATGGGGCTCCTTGTGGCATGAGGCCCCAAGCAACTGCCCTGCTAGCTACCCCCTAACACTGTCCCCGGCTTTTATATGCAGAAAATCAGTTGTTGTGACACAGGTGGGCTGTGGAGGTTTTATAGCACGCGGGAGGCTCAGAAAGAAAAAGGTTGAGAACCCCTGCGCTAGGCAATAGTATCAGAGAAATAATAATAGCACTAGGAACAAAGCTGGGCTAGCTACAACCATGGGCAACGGGGGTCACTTAATGATTACCTGTCCTGTTCATTTCCTCTGAAGAACCTGGCATAGGCCACCGTTAGAAGACAGGATACTGGGCTAGATGGACCTTTGGTCTGACCCAGTATGGCCGTTCTTATGTTCAGTCAAAGCAGTGACTGCAGCTTCAGACTCTTGAGAAAAACCTTGTTTAAAGAGAGAGAGAGAAAGAGATTAGTTGGGGCATGCCATGTGACTGAGAGCTAGAGAGCTAGAGCTTGGCAAATAACTAATTTTTCAGCTGTGAAAAAAATCAAAGGATGTTTCGGATCAGGTCAAATCAAATCTGAAGATTCGCAGAATTTTGGGTGAATTTAAAGTGTCTCTCTCAGTCACGTAAAAGAGAGAGAGATTTGATAGTTAATTGTTTTGAGCATTGGCCTACTAAACCCAGGGTTGTGAGTTCAATCCTTGAGGGGGCCATTTAGGGATCTGGGGCAAAAATCTGTCAGGGATGGTACTTGGTCCTGCTAGTGAAGGCAGGGGACTGGACTCAATGACCTTTCAAGGTCCCTTCCAGTTCTATGAGATAGGTATATCTCCATATATTACTATATTAACCTCATTTAAACCCTACTGGTGTTTCTAAGATGGTTTCCCTGAACAAGGGCATTTTCTTCTGGCTCTTCCTTGGGAGTCTATAGGGTGGGTTTATAATAGGGTTCTCAAGCAGACAACTCCAAGCCCACAATGATCAGGGAACGGTTAGAACTCTGCTAGCAACAACCATGTGTAAATACATTGGGGCTAGAGCTTGGCAAATAACTGATTTTTCAGCTCTGAAAAAAATCAAAGGATGTTTCGAGTCAGGTCAAACCAAATCTGAAGATTTGCAGAATTTTGGGTGAATTTAAAGTGTCCCTTTTTCATTTGTTTCAGAGCCAGGGTTTGAACGTAGGGTCTCCTACATCCCTTGTAAGTTTCCTAACCACTGTCTAAAAGCTATAGTGGCACTACTGCCGCACCACTTCCTCCTCTTCCGGCCAGTTTATGAATGGCCAAAACTATTAATATTACTTCTGAAAATAGTTCCTGTTCCACCAGAACAGCATTTTTCAGTGAATAAATTATGTTTCTGAAAAATGTCACCCAGTTTCAGTTGGGACCTTCATGGTATTGCTTAGAGTCTGGAAAGAACCTAGTGGTCAGCCAGAAGCAAACCCTACAAAAACAAATACATCGGGGACCCAGTTAAACCACATTGATCCCTCAATATGGTTAAAAAAACTGTTGCACTTTGAAGTGATGACAAGACCCAGTCATGGTTTATCTTTGACCCTGAAATGTGCTACAACCTTCAGCCCAGATCCTCAACTATAGCTCAGTGCTCAATGCAATTTACAGCTGTAAATTACACCTGCTATGAACAACTCCAAAGATGTGATATGGCAGCTGGGGAGTGCCAGGCCCCAATCAGGGCCCTGTTATGGCAGGAGAGGATGATGGAGTAGGAGCTATACGAGCTGTGTGCTATTGGACAATGCCCCTACATGAGAGACCACACCCTGTAGTGAATATCCGGCATTGCCAGATATTCCTATGAGCCTGTCATCATTAGGCTTATCACTTATTTGACATGTTTCAGTTTAGATCAGGATGTGCCAAAGGAGAAGCATCTGCTGCTATCTAATCAAATACAGAGAGTGTTAGTTTTATTGACCTAACTGTGTTTCAGTTAATTAAAGTACAACTGTTTGGAACGATCAGGAAGGAGAAAATGAGCTGAAAGTAAGAGAGACACAATGCACTAGACCAGCTGTTTCAAACTTGCCATGTGGGTTTGTCTGCAGGAGTTCTCTTAAAGGCAAAGTATGTTTGCTGCAAACGCCTGCCTGGAAAACTCTCTAGCACGCTAACACAGGGAGGGAGAAGGAGCAGGACCAACTAATGCAAATCTGGGGCCTGATTCTGATCTCACTTCCACTGGATTGACACTCATTTAACTCCATTGACGTTAATGGAGTTACTCCTGGTTTACGCTGGTGTGAGCAAGACCAGGATTTGGCCTCTTGTGCTTCAATAGTGATAAAGAGCTGTTTGGCTCAAGGGATAGCAAACAGAGCAGGACTCTCCTCCTTCAGCTGCTTGTGGTAGGAGTAGAAACCATTGAATTATGGCTGTCTCTGACTGCATTTTGTCTTCCAATTCATGACCACATGGGCAGAGGCGCCATGTCCTCTGTGCTGCCAGTGTATTTGTATGGCCAGACTATACGTAGCTGTGAAGGTTTTGGGAGAGCCTTTGACACTGTGTTGTGTGGTAAAATACCCAGAAAAGCACTCACATTCTGAGATCTTTTGTGCACACTGATGGGCTTTACCAGGGCTGGCTCTGGCTTTTTTGCCGCCCCAAGCACAAAAAAAACCAAAACAAAACTGGCAGGGGGCCGGAGCGGCGAAGCGAAAAGAAAAAAACCACCTGCGGGGCGGCCGGAGCAGAAAAGCACACACACACACATACAAAAAACACCTGCGGGGTGGCCAGAACTACAAAGCACACACCCCCACACACAAAACACCTGCGGGGTGGTCAGAGCTGCAAAGCGCGCGCACACACACACACACACACACACACACAAAACACCTGCGGGGCGGCCGGAGCAGCAAAGCAGGAAGAAAAAAAAAAAAAACCCTGCAGGGTGGCCGGAGCCAGGGTGCAGGGGGACTCCCTGTGCTGCAGACGTGCAGCGGAGTGCACGCCTGGTCTAGCGGGGGGGAAGGGGAGGGAGTGGGAGGGAGAGAGAGAAGGGGGGTGGCCAGGGCTTCAGCGGGGTGCTCGCCACGTGGCCCCTCCCACCGCGCCGCCTGCCGGGAGGGCTCTGCGCCGCTCCGGTTGGCTGGGAGGGAAGGACACGGGCTGCCCTGCCGAGTTTGCTGCAGGGCGCTCCCGTCCTCCATGCCGCTGCCCCCTACAGGGCAGGCGGAGCGGCAAACCAAAAAGAAAAAGAAAAAGAAAAAGAAGGGCGTCCGGAATGCTGCCCCTTGGAATCTGCCGCCCCAAGCACAAGCTTGCTCGGTTGGTGCCTGGAGCCGGCCCTGAGCTTTACCTCCCTTCCCCCACATCCATGTTAATTTAATAATAACCCAGAAAAAGCAAAATTAATTCAGGTGACAGATGAGGCCCGATCCTCTGCTGGGGTAAATCAGTGTCATTCCATGGAAGAAGGTGGAACTATGCTGATTTACACCTCTGAGGATCTGGCCACAAATGACCATTCTTTGAGAAGGGAAGAGTGATGTGGTACTGCTAAGCAGTTTAAAAATACTTAGGAGATTTCTTGCCGGTACCATTGACTGGAAAAAAGCTGATGCTGCTGAAATGGGCTTTACACATGGAATAGAGAATTCAGAAAGAATAATGAAAAAAACCTGGTTACATTTCTAGTCTTCCTTCAACCGAATTATAACACTGCTGCACGGTTAGAGTCTCTCCTCCAAACTATACACATGTGGCCACAGGGTAATGCTAATGAATGGAAAAATATCCCTTGCCTATTCTCACCTGCCATCTATATTTGATCTCCACAGTTGTATCATCCCCTTCCTCATAGCTAAACAAATCTTGTCTAAAAAGCTAATGAAAGCACTGGGTTCTGCTGTACAAGAGCACAAGCCAGATTCTCCTCTTGCACCTCCACTAGAGTTACTCCATTGAAGTCAACAAAGTTATCCCAGTGTGAAACCTGCAGGAATGAGTGGGGCATGGGGCCCTCGGCATCTCAAGACATGCGTAAGTAATGCATAACTGCTCATCTGATGACAAATTCTCAGCAGGCTCAGGTTTCTTACATGTAGCATGCCAGCATCCTAACGGCTGCTAAGATAACAGCTATGTGTGAGACTCAAGAGTCCTGGAGGGTGAATGGATGATTGCTTAGATACATTTCAAGTCTGAATTCTGCAGTGCTGCTGTGTGCACGAGTGAGTGGAGATTCTGTGCCCTGCAATGTGCAGGAGGCCAGACTAGATGATCACGATGGTTCCTTCTGGCCTTAAAGTCTCTGAACCTATCCCTCTAACAACAAAGCCTCCAGACCAGCCCCCCGCTCCACTGTGGGAAGAGCGATTTGATGTTGATTAGAGAAAATCCTACTGCTGGAACCAAACCCCTGGGTTTCAAAATGGCGGCTTTCCTGCCTGCCTGAGACAGGGGGTGACATTTCTGCAGCAGCACTGCATACATAGGAACAAATTTAGGCATAACCACACTATCCCAGGGTAGCCTGCCCCTTTAAAGACTATGGGTGTGGGGGCCAACCAGCCCTGTTCCAGGAGAGTCCTGATGGGGCCTGGTAGTTTGCAAGGGGAAGATGATTGTAGGAATCAGGTGCTCCCCAGGCAAAGGATGAAAGAGTTCAGCCGAGAGAGGAGAGAGCTATAGGAAGCCGGTTAGCTCCCAGAGTAGGCAGATGGCCTGCAGGAGGGTTGCAGAAGCACTTCCTGGGCAGGGAGACTCTAGCACGGATGTGCCTGGGCCAGGGGGAAGGACCTGCTTTTGCTGTTGGATTGATGCTGAACTGTTTAAATGAACAGACTCTGGGCACACAATCAACCCTAGCTGGGCTGGGCACACAGACCAGCAGCCTACAAGCACTAACTGGAAATCCACAGGAGATTCATACTGAGGGGCCTCGACCAAGGATTCGTCACTGTCTTCTAGTTGACTCATCACTGCTTGTCTGACACAGACAATGACACTCCCTGGACGTGTGTGGTAATTGGCTTTACACACCCTAGCACATTCTGACTTAACATTTGATCTCGGTGACAGTCAGCTTGGGGCACTAACGCTAACCCTGTCAGCGCTTGCCTACATTCTGCCTGATGCTAGCTGAATGCCTTTTCAGACAGGCAGCATCTAAAGGGTTAAGGAGCCAGCTTTTAGAGCCAGACCAGTGCGTGGTTAATCAGAATGGAATCTGGGATAATTGCACCGTTGACAGGGGTCCTTGATCGCTGCTCTTACCAAGTGATGTACAATGACAAATATTTACCCACACTCCAGCAGCACACACTGTTGTAAGCCTTTTCCAGCCCTGCTTTCAGCAGCGAGTGTAAATAAATAGCTATATAAGGGGGAAAGCAGCTTTGGGCAGCTGTCAGCTTTGCCATTTGCAGCATTCTTTGCACAGGAAGGGCTGGAGAATGGGCAGGGAGAGGTAGTAATGTGCCCTGATACTGGAGACTGGACTGGAGCTCCAGAGTGACTGAGGGCTTGTCTGGGCTATAATTGCAGCCACCTCTGGGAAGCCTGGTTACAATAGGGTTATTGCTTATGCTGTTCTTTCTTGCAGTACAGATGGGATCAAAGCACAGGTTATGTGGGGCCTTAAGTGCTACTATACCAGAATCAAGCCACTGTAGCCTCTGGTCTCCTGTACTTACCACATCCAAGGGCAACTCACATTAGCCCAGTAGAGCACTTTGTTCCATGCTAGTGAATTACCCATATCCAGAAGCTGATGAGCCTGCCGGTGGATCTAGGCTGGCAAAGTTGGTCTTTTTGCTCAAGCAGCAGAGGCTTATGCTTTTTAGATCTGGTGGAGTCTGGTTCAATCCTTGCAGATGACTAGAGCAGGTTCTCACTCCATGGGAATGGGATCAGCTTTCTCAAATGAAGGGAAAGAGCTGTGGCTGTTTCCTATAAATATGAGACAGGAGAATATTTCCTCAGAAAATCTAGATGCAGGTTTTCTTGTAGTTGGGCAGGTAAAAAACCACATCCCTGTGCACAGAGAGGGAATATTACCCACAAGGAAGAAACCTGGCCTGTCATAACACAGTCTGCAGAGCCTTTGATAGATGCATCTACTCCAGCCGCAGTACTGTGCACTACCTATGCTACAGGGGTAATCCGTTAGTGGAATGAGTGTTGCCAGCTCTGTCTTGTGATTTCTAAAAGTCCCAGCACCTGGAAACAGGAGAATGCAGGAGACTCTCAGCTTTCATTTAAAAAAAGTTAAGTTCCTAGCCCTTGTGGAGAAAAGAGTGAAAATGTGACCCGAGTGCGGCCTAAATGCTCAGAAACTAGAAGACAAATAAAAAGAACCCACAATTCTTTTTATTTATTTATTTATTTATTTTAAATCTCATGATTTTAAGCCATCTCATGATTTTGGGGGGCCTGACTCAGGAGTTTGAATGCTTGAGGTTGGTAATACCAAACTAGCAACAGCAGCTCCCCAAAGCACCGTGTGTGAGACCACTCTGGGAGATCTGCAAGAGCTCACACCACAGCGGTGTCACCCCATGCCCAGTGCTGCCCCCATCTTTGGCACTAACTACACCCCCCTTTCCCTTGCTTTCCAGACTGTGAGAGCTAAGGTTGTGGTTGGCTCCTGAGCAGGGGCCCATGGGAGGTTCCTTCTCCCTCCATCGGGCACTCACACATGTCTAGGAGCATCCTGGCCAGCTGTCTCAGCTGTTGGTGAGATTCTTAGATGAACACCCTGTAGAGCAGGGGTGGCCAGCCTGAGCCTGAGAAGGATCCAGAATTTACCAATGTATATTGTCAAAGAGCCACAGTAATACATCAGCCCCAGTGCTCCCGTCCGCCAGCAGCCCTGTCAGTCAGTGCCTCCAGCCTGACGCAATCAGCTGTTTCGCATGTGCAGGAGGCTGGGGGGGGGGGGGCACAGAGCACGTGGCAGGCTCGGGGGAAGGGGCAGGGGTCTTGGGGGAAGGGGTGGAGTAGGGGCAGGGCCTGGGGCAGAGCAGGGGGTTGAGCAGTGAGTACATCCTGGCACATTGGAAAGTTAATGTCCATAGCTCCAGCCCCAGAGACAGCGCCTATGCAAGGAGCCGCATATTAACCTCTAAAGAGCCGCATGTGGCTCCTGAGCCACAGGTTGGCCACCCCTGCTGTAGAGGTATCCTGGTTAGTGCAGACCTATGGCTTTCAGCAGTTTTCAGCAGGGCCCGGATTTCAGCAGGGCCCAGCACTTCAGCAGTTTCTCATTTCACAACGAGTGGTCAGATCATGTCTACTCCAGCCTGTCAACACCTCCCTCTTCGTTATTCCTTGTTCTCTCGCTGGGTGCTGGGCCGGCTCAGCATTCCCTTCCCAGTGCTGCCTCCTCTACGGCCAGAGGATGCGCCTCTCTGACTGTCCATTCTGAACTAGAGTCATTTATAAGGCAAACCACCGGTGACTTTGCTGAAGCAGAACCCGGCTGACTTCACATTCAGGCCTCAAGACCTGTCACAATGAGGTGTGGGGCTAACATCAGCCCTTGCTGCCATGTCTGCTGGAAAATGGTTGCTTGTATGACACAACCCTGGAGGCTATGGGCAGCAGGGATTGAACCCTAAACTTCTGGAGTTAAAAGCATAAGTCTTTGCTGCTGGAGTTAAGGAGCCAAGACACCCCACCCACAGCTGGGTTGTAGCTGACTCATAAACTGCTACCCAAGGACTAGTCACTAGAGGGTGACAGAGCCATGTTGTGTAAGCATGGGGTACATAGTCCTACTTAATTTCATCTTACTCTATGAGAAACCTGTTGCTGGGATTTGCTGAGTCAGGCATGCTCCTTCCACTTGCACAATATCTCCAAGCTCCTCATGGCTAGTACTAGCATTAAAAGATTGTGTGTGTGTGTGTGTTTGTTTACAATGGGGTTTTATCAAAACCAAATTTTTTCACAAGCAAGTTTAGTTTTGGAGGAAAATATTCAGGTTCTTGGATTTTTGCTGAAAACCTGTAATGATTCTCCAGGGAAAAAATCCTTTCCTAACCAAACTAGTCATTTCCTAGGCCCTCCCACCACGCGTGGCAGATTTCTGTCTTGCATCGTGCACTGTGGACTTTGACATTGGCTTCATATTTCAGCACTAGGAAGCGTTCGGGGCACAAATGGCTTCTCCTCATCCCTCAGATGGACTCCATCAGTTCCAGCATGGAATTCTCAAAGACCCTCAGTGCTTCAGAATTGCCCCTTTGGCTGCTCTGCTGTGCCAGATGCGGGCGTTCATGTGTCTGCACTGGAACATTGCTGATAACACAGAGATAGGTAAATATTGTTTTCTGGAGGCTTTGTTCTTGCCATGTCAGCCAGATGCTCCATAGCTGATTATGTCCAGATGTGTGTTCTTTTATCATAATATATTATATAATATATTCTTAAGGAGCACCTATAATAATTGAAAGAGGGGAAAAAATGTTTTTCATGGAAGTTTTCTTCTAAACATGGGCACATACTAGGAACTTAGTCAAATAAATTAGGGATTAAAGCTTTGAGTTCATACACTAGCCTGATATTTCATCTCTCTCTTTTTTTTCTGTAGCTTCTAAGGCAAGAAGGGACCACTGTGATCATCTAGTCTGACTTCCTGTGTAACACAGGCCATAAAACTTCCCCCAAACAATTCCTGTTTGAACTAGAGCAGATTTTAAGAAAAACCCCATCTTGATTTAAAACTTGCCAGTGAGAGAGAATCCAGCACAATCATTGGTAAGTTGTTCCAATGGTTAATTACCCTCACTGTTAAAAATTTACACATTATTTCTAGTCTGAATTTGTCTAGCTTAAGCTTCCAGCCATTGGATCTTGTTATTCCTCCATTTGCTAGTGAGCCCATTATCAAACATTTGTTCCCCATGTAGGTACGAGCTAACAGAATGTCAGGAATCATTAAGAAAGGGATAGATAATAAGACAGAAAATATCATATTGCTTCTATATAAATCCATGGTACGCCTGCATCTTGAATACAGCATACAGATGTGGTCGCCCCATCTCAAAAAAGATATATTGGAATTGGAGAAGATACAGAAAAGGGCAACAAAAATGATTAGGGGTATGGAACAGCTTTCATATGAGGAGAGATTAATAAGACTGGGTGGAGATTTGTGGTGGAGGTCTCTGGGTGAGGGTGTGCTGGGCGTAAGGGTGGGGCACTGGCAGCGGGGCAGTGTGGTGTGGGCCTGCCCTCAAGGGGAAGGGGCATGCTAGCAGCACAGGGCGGGGCAGGCCAGTGTGCGTCTGGCAGCTGCAGGTTTGTAAAAGTACCCTCCTGCTGGGCTGCGCGGAGCGGAGCTGCTCCCGCCGCGCTGTGCCTCATTGCCACTAGCCCGCCCTTCACTCTGGAGACTGACCATCCCGCCCCCCCCTGCACCTTGCCCTATGGGGCCCATAAATATGTTTGGCGCCGGGCCCACAAAAAGTTAATCTGGCCCTGAATACAAGTGTTGTGCAGGACAGACGGTTCCTGAGAAATTAAAGAAATTACTCCTCGCTGTAGACACTCTTGCAGCGAGTAATGTTGACTGCAAATGAGGCTTCAGAGTTCTGAACAACATAATCACGGATAAACGGACTACACTGACCACTCGTCATGTGGCGGATCTACTTTTTATTTCAATCGTTGGCCCTCCCTACACTGAGTGGAATCCCGCTGCATATGTTAAATCATGGTTGAGCAAGGGACGTTGGGCAGCCCATTCACATGAGGGCATGGCACGATGAGGGCATGGCACAATGAGAGCAAGCAAAGCAACTGGAGCAGGCTTACTACGCACCGCTGTGGAAGTGTCTTTGATTTGGTAAGTTGCTGTCATAAATTTGAAAATTACTTTATTGAACTGACTAATTGAATTAGCTATTTGAATGACTATCACTTGATGTAACTAATATTGTAGTTAGGTAGCTATTGAGACCCTAAGGTTTTTGTGTTGATGGTCATGGAACATGGCACAAGAGCCTCCCTTAACCTTTTTTATACACACAAGGGTTAGCTACAATTACAACCCAGGGCCTTTGTTCTCCTTGCTAGCATCCCATCTGATTAAGCTGCACTTTCTGAAGGGATGTCAGTAGCACTGGGACTGTTTGGCTCTGCACTGCTGCTACTAATTGAGACCTTTGCTTGAGAGGCTGAATCTTGCCATCTGTTTGTACAGATATTTCTTATCGGATATGTAAAGGTCATCCTACAGGAGAAACAAACAAAACCTACTCCTTAGCAGTGAACTACTCGAGGGGAGTACAGGTCAAACAAATGAACTGTCCACCTCCTGCATTCCATTTCTTCTAATCATCAAGACAAGCAGCCTCCCCACCAGTATCCACAGAACTGTGATCGGAAGGGACAAATGCAGCTTCTTCTCTGTTACAAATTTGTCCAGTTTCTGCAGTTACTACAGTTTTGGAGGTTTAGGAAGGACATTAGTTTATGACCTGCAAATCTGACCCACCATGGCCCTCCTGGAGATATTAAATCCAATGCTGGTTGGGATTAGTGCTTCCCTGCTGTGGGAACACAACATACCATCTTCCCTCAAATACATAGCAGTTAGGCTTCTGCTCAAGAAACCATTTCAATTTTGTGAGTTATCACCCTGTCTCTAATCTTCCCTTCCACTTGAGAAGGAAGATGGAGTTTAGACAACTTTAAGGTAATCTGGAGCCTTCATTGTGACACCCTGACACCCCAATATTGACCACTGTCATGTAATTAGGATATGTTTTGTACAAAGCATGTCTTGTGAGTTATCATTCTAAAAGTCTTGATCTGATAAACATTAATATCTACGTGGATTGTATGTGTTATCGTTGTATGTGAAGTTATGAAGGTTGGCTATGTATGTGTTACTGAAACATGTTGTGAGGTTGAAAACCTCCACAAGCAGCCTTTCAGGTACAACAGTAAAAAGGCCAAACAATGTTAATGGCTTATTGAGGAAATGCACAAAGGACAAGGATTACTCTGGGAACTATGTACAATAGAAACCTCTCAGCGACAGCACTACACAATGGGAACTATATGACACAGCTCTCAGCAAAAGAGCTTTCCAGAAAGTGGGAAGAAGATACAAAAGGAGGAAAATGATAACATGAGGGGACCTCACTCTTTTTGCAACACCACACCTGGAAACACCTGAGGAATACAGACTGAACAAGGGGGAAGTGATGGTCCCAGGCTAAGGGATTGCTAGCCTATGTATGAAAACCTGGGAAAGCCAAAGCAACTTGTGCCTTAAGAATCTGTCAACCTGTTTATCACTCAGGGTGAGAATTTGCTTAAGTATATCCTATCTATCTACTGTGCTAAACTCCATTTGCTGATTTTGTTTATTTACTAAGGTAATCTGCTTTGTTCTGTTTGTTCTCTCTTATAACCACTTAAAAGTTACCTTTTTTATAGTTAATAAACTTATTTCCTGTTTATTTCAAAATCCAGTTTGTGCAATTCATATCTGGGATGGCAAAAAGCTGTGCGTACCTCTCTCCACATTGAGGGAGAGGATGAATTCTTATGAGCTTGTGCTGTGCAGATCTTTCTATACAGTGCAAGGCAGAATTATTTTGGGTTCATCTACCCAAAAGGGTGTACACATGAGCACTGGATGAGTCCTTTCCCACAGAGCTGATTTGTGTGTGTGTGTGTGTGTACGCAGCAAGAGGCCAGAAAGCCTAAGTCAGCAAAACAGGGAGAGGGAATCCAGGCTGGTGGAGCAGGAGAGACTCAGTGAACCAACCCATCACAGTGGCACAGCAGCCCAGTGCAAGGGAAACCCAGGCTGGTAGGGACAGCAAGCTCCGTGGGACCCTGACACATCCAGTGGTACCCTGAAAGTGGGGTCCAACATGTCACATTCATATTTCCATGATCCTTTGCAGATGGATTTATGAGTTGAATATGGTACAGAGACTGTTCTAGCCTCATTGGTTGCTGATTTCTCCCTTACAATGGACAAAGATCAGATGTCTGCTCTGCTGACTTTCTCACATGAGTCAGCAGCCTTTGATACTTGTGGTATAAGCAACATAGCCCTTGCTTGAGTGGTTTTGTTCCTTCCTCTCCAAATGTGAAAGCCTGTTCCCATTGAACTCAATAGCAAAATGCCTTTTGATTTCAATGGGAACAGGATTTGGCCCCAAGAGATCCGAGAATGTGATTTTAATCAATTGCTTATCTGTCCAGAGACAGTTCTCATGTATGTTCTGCCAGGCTGATTTTGATTGCCCCTCCTCTATGTCATGCTGAGGAAAATAATAAAACAATTTGGGCTGTAGTTCTATCAAGATGCACATGGCACACACAGTTCTATGCCTCTTTTCCGTCAAACCCAGATGGCGCAGCATCTTGGCTTTTCTAGTGCCTGGCAGAAAGCAATACTTAGATAAAGGCAAGCTGCGAGGCCAGGGCCATCCCTAGCTATTCTGGGGCCCTATGCAGCCCCCCCAAGGGGGGGCAGGCCTCCACAGAAGGGAGGGGCTTGCCCCAGGCCTCTGTGGGGGGGGGCTGGCTTGGGGGGCAGGGAGGAACCGCCCCCCAGCACTCACCGGTAGCATGGCTGGGGCCGGGTTGCTGCATTTCCCTCCGCTGGTGAGTGCAGGCCCAGCCCTGCTGCAGTCCTCAGGGGAGTGGAGGTGGAGCTGGGGTGGAGCACGGGCACGAAGAGGCGGAGCAGGGTGGGGGCTTTGGAGTGGGGGTGGAGCAGAGGTGGGAAGAGGCACGGCTGGGGCTGGAGCAGCACACAGCTGTGCAGGGCACCAGGAAATTTGGTGCCCCAAATGCAGCTGCGTACTTTGCGTACGGGTAGGGACGGCCCTGTGCAAGGCGCTTAGTTTGGATATAAGGGAGACACTGATAGTGTGTTAAGGGAAAGTGGGGTGATTGTCCTTCCTATCCTTCTTTCATTTAAGAAGTTTTCAATTTGGGGTGCTGATGGATCCTCAATGACACCTGGAAGTACAGGTGGCACCAGGGGCCCAAAGCATCATTTTACAACTGCATCAGTTTAACAGATGCGGTTGTAAAATTTTAGACAGGTAAGGGGGGTATCAGAGGGGATGGGGAGATCGTGGGGGTTCTGGGCTGGGGAGGAGTCACATGGAGGGTCACGTGGGGAGATCATGTGCCTCCCTTTGTGTCCCTCCCATGAGTGCAGTACCGGCAAGAAATGATTTCTACTTGCACCACTGCTAAGGGGGAACATGATAGAGGAAGTATTTCTTCACACTATGCACAGTCAACCTGTGGAACTCTTTGCCAGAGGATGTTGTGAAGGCCAAGACTATAACAGGGTTCAATAAAGAACTAGATAAGTTCATGGAGGATAGGTCCATCAATGGCTATTAGCCAGGATGCGCAGGGATGGTGTCCCTAGCCTCTGTTTGCCAGAAGCTGGGAATGGATGACGGGATGGATCACTTGATCACCTGTTCTGTTCATTCCCTCTGGGGCACCTGGCATTGAGCACTGTCGGAAGACAGGATACTGGGCTAGATGGACCTTTGGTGTGACCCAGTATTTCCGTTCTTATAAACTATAATCAAGTAACCCCTTAGACTTCTCTTGGTTAAGCTAAATAAACGGAGCTCCTAGAGCCTCTCAGAGGCATGTTTTCCAATCTCTTTCTGAGAGACCCACTTAGGGTCTATCAGCACTGCAGCAAACATCACATTGAGGGACCCAATGACAATACAGTTGGCACCCAATGCAGTTATCCCATGGTTTGCTTCATCAGCTCAGTTCTTGTCCATGACCCTTAGGCATTTCTTGTGCATCTGTCAGACAACAGCCCAGTGAGCAATACAAAGGACTCCTTGATCCATGTCCTTTGTCTCAACAATCCCAAACTAACTCCAGTTTCATGCAGAGGCAAATTCAACCTGTGCAAATATCAGCGTTCCTTGTCTTCTAGGGATTTGCATTGCTTCAGAGGCTCCTCTTGCAGGCCACCAACTTTAGATGAGGCCTCATGTACGTTCCCTATTAGTCAGTGACCAAGGCCTTCAGAAGTGACTTTTGGACCCACTATTTGAGACATCTTAAAGGCGCCTGTTTCCAAAGGCTCCCTTTGTCCAGTTACCAGCCCAGCCTCGCTTGGGGCACACTGAAGCAGGGAGCCAGGCTCTCAGCCTGAGTAGACAGATTTGTGTTGGTGGGGCTTGTGCGAACATGCTAAAAATATTGGTGTGGATGCTGTGGTGCCGGCAGAGTCTTGAGCTAGCCACTGGGCTTGGACCCAGGGGGCTAGATGGGCTTGGCTGGCTAGTCTGAATTTCTCCTAGTGTTGCAACAGCCACACAGCTATTTTTAGCACACTAGCATGAGCCCCGCTAATACAAATCTGTCTGCCTGGGCTGGGATGCTCAGTTCCAACTGCAGTGTAGACATATGCAATAAATTGCTACATAGCTTGGCTCTTGGTGAACTGTGTGCTTGAGAATATATTCCGGCATGCATTTGGACATAGTTCTTCATTTTTTGTGACTCAGTTTCTCGCTCTATAAAATGGCTACAATATTTCTGAGCCTTGCAACTTTCTAATGTCTGAAAACCACATACCCCTTCTCCGCCTCTTTCCCTGAGGCTCCACCCCTGCCCTGCCTCTTTCCCCAAGGCCTCGCCCCTGCCCCTCCTCAGCCCCTTCCCTCAAAGCCTCAGCCCCGCCCTGCCACTTCCCCTGAGACCCCTCCCCTGCCCTGCCCCTTTCCCCAAGGCCTTGCCCCTGCTCCGTCTCTTCCCTTGAGGTCCTGCCACTGCTCACTCCTCTCCTTCCTCCCCCCACATTGCTCGCTGCTCTCCCCCCCCCTTCCTTGTCACTTGATCCTCTTCACCTCCCCTCTCGCCCCCCCAGTTGGGCTTCCTCAGCTTCGGGAACTGCGGAGTCTGCCTTTCTGCCCATGAGATGCAGGTAGGAGGAAGGGTCCAGAGAAGAGCAACAAGAATGATTAAAGGTCTTGAGAACATGACCTATGAAGGAAGGCTGAAAGAATTGGGTTTGTTTAGTTTGGAAAAGAGAAGACTGAGAGGGGACATAATAGCAGTTTTCAGGTATCTAAAAGGGTGTCATAAGGAGGAGGGAGAAAACTTGTTCACCTTAGCCTCTAAGGGTAGAACAAGAAGCAATGGGCTTAAACTGCAGCACGGGACGTCTAGGTTGGACATTAGGAAAAAGTTCCTAACTGTCAGGGTGGTTAAACACTGGAATAAATTGCCTAGGGAGGTTGTGGAATCTCCATCTCTGGAGATATTTAAGAGTAGGTTAGATAAATGTCTATCAGGGATGGTCTAGACAGTATTTGGTCCTGCCATGCGGGCAGGGGACTCGGCTCGATGACCTCTCGAGGTCCCTTCCAGTCCTAGAATCTATGAAGTCTTGGCTGAGCAAGGGCTGGTGCGGGCTGATGACCTGGCGCCACCCTCACCTGCGGTAACCAGACTTTTGGTGTCTGGTCAGTACATCTGGTCAGTACATCTGACCGGACACTGCCAGGACCCCTTTTCAACTGGACTTTCTGGTTGAAAACCGGACACCTGACAACCCTACTCTGAGGGGTAAGGAATGTCTGCAAAGAACTTTGGGATTCCCAGATGAAAGTTCAAAATACTGGCCCAGTATTATGGCTTTTCCCCAGGGCAAAGAGCAACAACCTGCTCTGCAGAACAACCAGAGGGAAAAGTAAGTTTGTAACATTATTTAGGGCTGGCACTCAGCCCAAGATTTCAGTCATACCTCTGGAAAGGCCACATGCAGAACGCTCTAAATCACAGCTTTCACTGGATCTCCTGGAGGGGAACCTCGAAGCTGCGTTGTCCAGGCTTGTTAAGTTGTGTGGCTAGAAGGAGCAGACAAACATCTCAGTAGCTCAGACCCTCCCTTAAACAAAGAGGCACTCTATATAATAGGTAGTGAGGGGCCTGAACTGAAAACTTGGGTTCAAACTAGCCTTGCAGGGTGGGAGTTGGGGCTTGGGCCTCTCTCGGATAAGGAGTGTGATTAGCATGCAAAGGCTGCCAGAGGCACCCGGGAACTCCATGAACTCTGGAAAGCCGGCTTGTTGGAGGACCCCAGCTTTCTCCTCTACCTTACTGTCCTGGAAGTGCTTCTCTCTCCAGGTCTGGGGTTCAATGTTAAAGTCAGTCCTGTTTCCATGTAGCACCCCTGAGCGAGAGCGGAGCGGGAAATGTGTGTGGGAGGACCGGAGGGTGCTGGGAGTGTCCTGCTGGGGAATGGGAGTCAGGACCTGGGAGGCCTGAGCCTCCCTTGCACAGCACCTTCTACAGCCGTTTGCACCAGTGCAGCCCCCCATTTGCCCCTGCAGGGTTAGCAGGTGGGCGGTGTATGTCAGCGGTGGGGAGGGTCACTGTGCCTGAGCTCTCCCCTTGAGGGTTCACTGCTGGAGGGCGAAGCCAGTTCTACTTGGAGCTTCACCTGAACCCTGCCAGAGGACGTTGCAGGGATGCCCTGAATCGGCACATGCCCTAGCCAGGCCCACCCCAGTCCAAATCCGCAGGGGGCAATGAAAGGCCCATGGGGCACAAGTCACCACAGCTCACTGGCTCTAATTTTCCTCTCTGCTTCTTTTTCTCTGCTCCTCTCCTAGCTCCTTCTCTTCCATTTTTACCTTGTTTTCCTGTTGGATTCTCTCTGCCCGCCCTGCTCGGCCGCTAATGTTCCACTACACATGGATTCAAAATTAGGCAGAGCAAGTCCCCTCCCCCACCCTGGAGCTCTCTGCCCAAGAGGTATATCTATTATCTGGTGACTGGGGTCACATGTTTATTTGAGGTTGTGGGACTCGAGGGAGCCAAGCTCACAGCTGGGTCATTAATATGTATTTGATTTAACAGCGAATGCATCCTCCTAGCAGCTGGGGGATTTGCGCGGGAAGGTGTGTTTATTTCTCCGTCTCTCTTTCCCTTGCAGTCCCAAGCAGACATCTGGCTTGGGATGAGGCACTCTGCTGCCTGTCTGTCATGAGCACTTTGCTCGGTGATTTCATCGGGACTGGGGAAGGAGTGGGAAGTGTTTTGTCTAGGAATCCTGGCTGCCGCCCAGCCAGGTCCTCAGGCTTGGCTGTCTCTATGAGTTCTGGGCACGGGAATGTAAAGCCTGCCTGCCTGGAGACTTGTGCAGTTGGTATTTTATATTTCCTAAGGTAAACTTTGGTCGAGGGGGAAAGAGATGGTGCTTGGGCGGGCCCCTCTGATCAGATGGACAATCAAAAAGTGCTCTAAAGCGCTTTTTGCTCAACATAGAGCAGGGGTCTCAAACTCAATTTACCTTAGAGCCAGTGCCAGTCCTCAAATCCTCCCAGCGGGCCAATGATGCCACCTCACTCCCTTGGCCTCATGCCGCCCCGCAGGGCCACCCAGAGGATTCAGGGGGCCTGGGGCAAAGCAATTTTGGGGGCCCCTTCCATAAAAAAAGTTGCAATACTATAGAATACTATATTCTCGTGGGGGCCCCTGTGGGGCCTAGGGCAAATTGCCCCACTTGCCCCCCGCCCCGGGCGGCCCTGCCACCCCAGCTGACTCTGCCCGGCAACTAATGATGCTGCCTCCACGGCTGCCTCTGCCTGGCGACTAATGATGATATCTCTGTCCCTCTCCCCCAGCCAATGAGAGCTGTGGGGGGTGGTGCCTGCAACAGACAGAGCCAGCAGTGTGGCTGCATGGGTCTCTCCGCCAGGGGGAGGGGCACGTGAATCTCTCCTGCCCGCTACCCTCCCACCACCTCCCCTCAGCCGGCAGCCCGAGGGCCGGATGAAATAACTTTTTAAAAAAGTTTCCATGGGCCGCAGTGGGGAGTTTCTTGGGCCGCAGAGGGCCTGTGGGCTGGAACTTTGAGACCCCTGGCCTAGAGTATGGGCCTATTTATGCTCTTGCTCCTTGTGACGTTGCACTCCATATGCTTTATGGAAATATGCCCATGAATATGACATAACTGGAATATGCTTTATGCTAAATACCCCTTGTATGGTGTCATCAGAAAGCTTGTAATCTACTAAGTGTGATCATCCTATTTGTTTGCATGTATTATTTCTATATCTGGAGTTAGGAGAATAAGATATAAATTTGTATCACCGATGTAAACATATTAAGTGAAGGCCATTAAGGGTGCTCCAGAAACAATCAGTTGTAAATGGCCTTAGTTATTTGAAAGCCTTCCTGTATACCTGTGGGCCAGCCCATAGGGAATGGAGACTAGGGGGTCTTACAGTGTCATATGACCATGTCACCTGATAATGAAATCCATCTTAAATCTGGTACTTTTCCATTTAGAAGGAGGGGTGGGGACCCAGAGAGACAAAAGATTCCCTTCTTGTGCCAAAACTATAAAAGGGCGTGGAGCAGGACAAAAGAGGCTGCCAGTCATGAGAAAGCCCCTGCTTACCACCTGAGATGTCTGCTGGAACTAACAAGGACTGCACCAGGGGAAAGGATTGGGCCCAGACTAGGCAGGCGTCTAGTCTGTGAAAGAAGCTTATTGGAACATCTCTGAGGGTGAGATATTACCTGTAATCAGTTTCTTAATGTATTAGGCTTAGACTTGCATGTTTTGTTTTATTTTGCTTTGTGACTTACTTTATTCTGTCTGTTATTACTTTAAACCACTTAAATCTTACTTTTTATACTTAATAAAATCACTTCTATTTATTAACAAACCCAGAGTAAGTGATTAATACTGGGGGAGCATACAGTGATACAGAGTGATACAGAGGGTGGACAATTTATGAGGTTACCCTGTATAAGCTTTATACAGAGTAAAACAGATTTATTTGGGGTTTGGATCCCATTGGGAACTGGGTGCTGGAGATAGGTGACCTGCTGAGCTGTTTTTGGTTAAAGTCTGCAGCTTTGGGAGCGTGGCCCACACCCTGAGTCTATGTTGCAGCAGGCTAGCATGTCTGGCTCAACAAGGCAGGGTTCTGGAGTCCCAAGCTGGCAGGGAAAACGGGCTCAGAGGTAATTTCAGCACACCAGGTGACCAAGGGGGTCTCTGTGACCGAACCCATCACAGTTGCGCGGGCCCCTCTGATCAGATGGACAATCGCAAAGTGCTCTAAAGAGCTCTTTACTCAGCCTAGAGCATGGGCCTATTTATGCTCTTGCTCCTCTCTGCGGTGGCTGAGCTGTGGAGCTCGGAGGTGCTCTGTTTGCACAGGAGAAAGACAGGCCAGAGGTCACAGGGAGCATTGGTGTGAGGAGTAGCTTGAGTGTAGGAAGTCTGGGCACAGTGGAGGCACTCAGGAGACCTGTGAGCCTCTTCTTGCCTCTGCCACTGACTTTCTCTATGGCCTTGGCCAAGTCACTTAATTCACCTTGGTCCTTGGCTCAGCAATGGCGCTAATTCTTCCCTTCCTCACAGGAGTGCTGTGAAGATACAATCTGTTAGGGATTACTCTGTGTTCAGATGCTGTGGCACTGACAGCCATGGAAGTACTGCGGCAGACATCACATGTTCTGTAGCTCTCCTTACACCTGGAGGTGTGGCAGCCGTCCCTCCCCAGCACCTTCTGCCAGATGCTAAAGAACCATGGGGTGGTGCTCTGCTTACACCCACAACCTGATTAGCCACACCCCTTTGGGTGGCATCATATGCCACTGGGAGCATTAACCACACCCTCTCGTGCACTGGTCACCGGAGTGCTTGCGTCAGTGGTCTGCCTGGATCTTGCAGGACTGCACAAGGGTGGAGAAAAGGCTCTGTTCCTCCTGCAGGACAAGCTGCAATGTAACACTCAGACGGTGAGGAATCTTGCTTGCTAGGTTTTTGTCTAGTACACTACCTGGCGCAAGGTGCTGTACAGAGCTGTGTAGCAAAGTCAGGAATAAAAGAGTCAAATGGGATTGGCTCCTATGCTTGAGTCACCTACAAGTTTTTAGGATGCTTTGCTCACATCCCAATCAAACAACCAAATCTCCCAGTCCCTCCTGCTCACACCGATATCAAAGGCTTTCAGCCATTTAACAAATGCGATTCTTTGCAGTGCAGAGTGGTAACATGAAGCGTAAGCCATGGAATGTGGCCGGAGCATGGAATGTGGCCACTCCCCAGCCCCTGAGGGGGCTCAGTGGTTTCATATTTCTGGGTGTGTAGCTGTGCTTTAGAGCATTGCTGCCATTGGGATGGGCACTGGCAAGATGAGTTTCATGAGGCTTATGCAAATATTTTGACTGGCTTCTCCTTGGATCCAGATGAAGGGAAGATTTTTTTTCACGTTTACTGAGAAAACAGCTTTTTTATTGGGACCTCCATCCCCCCAGAAGCTTCTAAAGGATGATTCCTGAAGTGATTTAATGTCAGATGAAAGTGGCCAGATTGTAGCTGCAGACACTGATGGATTGAGTTATGGGAGCCTCTCCCTGTTCAATTTCAGAACAACGGGAGCGGAGCTTCAGAGACCGCAAGCTTTCCTGCCACTGGGTGGCTACAATATTTCAGCTCTGAACATACCTCTCATCCTGCCAGGGCCCAGAGATAGGACACAATGTTTGACAAAGGCCAGGAATGAGGGACACGTGGGAATTATTCATGTAGGAAACTCCTGGTGCTGTGGGATTCCTTCCCTTCACATAAATAACTCTGTGATCCTAGGAGCAGCGTGCCATATTCCAGTGTAAATGACTTCCAAGAGTAAGAGGACACCAAATCTAGGTGGAATGTAGGTAACTGTGGGATTAACATTTATTTTTTCAGATACAAATACAAAATAAATTTAATACAAATAAATGTCCAGCCTAAGTTCTACAAACTAAGCAGGATTTGAATCAAGCAGTGTCTCACCCTGACAGTTGGTACAAGCAGGTTACAGTTCCTCAATACACAGACCAGAACTCTTTTCCAGCCTGGGACCTCACTTCCCCAATTCAAAGTCTTTTTCTTCCAGGGAGGGAGAGCGAGGCAAAGTGACGATGTCACTTTCTCTCTTTTATATTTTCTTCCAGCTTGCTGGGAAGTTCTTTGCTGTGATGTGGGGATCAGGCAGTCCCCATTGGTCAAGGAGTCTCCATTGCATATGTGCTCTCTCTGAGAAGTCTCTGGGAATGGCCATTGGGAGAGTGGATTCCCTTTAATGGGCCATCAGCACATGTCTGGCTGCTCCTTCGTCGCAATTGAAAGGTTGGCTTTGGGCGTCTCCCAACCTCACATCATATTTCAGTAACACATATAGCAAAGCTTCCTAACTTCCCATACAATGATAGCACAGACAATCCAACAGGATATTAATGTTCAGCAGATCAAGGCTTTTACAATGATACCTCACAAGGCATGCATTGTACAAAATAGATCATAATTATATGACAGTGGTGAATATGGGGGTTCCAGGCTACTACTTTGAGGTACAGAGCACCACACTGACCCAGTGCTCTGGGCGCCTATCACACTGATGTAAAATTATAACATATGTATAGACAAAGTGTAACCCAGTGGTGAGTGTGTGTGTTACAGGTCTCTCTCCAAGCCTGATCTGAAGAGGCTCTGAGGATGTTATACCCATAGCTTGGGAGTGTTAGTGCAAGTTGTAATAACTCATGCTTTTAGCTCTTGAGGTTCCTGTTTCAGTCCCCGGTGTGCTGGCCAACATGGGGGCTCGCAAATAAGCACTGCCCCTAATTATCTCCTCCATGACCTTAACCAGGGACATGTCTTCATTACAGAGTTAACCTGGGTGATTGGTGCTTGGATCACGGACCTGGGTTAGCCTACCCTGGGTGTGAGCATCCCCATTGCAAAGCCCTATCTGAATTACTGTGTCCTCGCTGTTTCTGCATAGGCACATGTGCATAGGCACACGGCATATCTCATGCTGCTTTGTGATCAGACACTCTTGGATTCTTTCCCAGTCAGTTGTGGCAGAACTTGTCTGCCCTTTCAGAGGACTTGTGGGAAAGCATCAGAAGATGCTCAGCACTTGAGAAATTCAGCCTGAATCCTCACTGCAAAGTTGGTGGGTTCCAGTCCAAGTAAATGTGTAGTGCTGGCTTTAATCCACCTCCTGCAGCCAGGTCAGCTAAGTCAGCCTTAAAGCACCTCCAAATCTGGTCAGAGGGTTTTCTGTGTGGATGGTGGAGGAGGTTGAGCCTGTGTTAACTCAACAGTGAGGATGTACCCAACCGGGGAAAAAAGAGATTTTGCAGTGTGCTCTGGTTAACAAATCTGTGCTCTGATGGAGCACGTTCCATGGTCTAAAATAAGGCCTGTCCTTGGAAAGGAAGGGAAGGACAGCTGAGAGGTGTGTGGGTGTGAATGCTGCCGTATGAACTCATGGCCATTTACTTTGGCTGAGCCTCAAGGGAAGCAGCTTGCCTGTCTGTTTCTTTGTGCTACTCCAAGTTCTCTAGAACCCCAGAACTCCTCCCACAGGCTGGACACGAGTCGATCTTTTCTCTCTTGCCACTGATGGTTGCACTCCTGGGCCCCGTCACGCTATGAGATTCACAACAGCCACCATTCCCCATCAGACAAAAGAGGAGGGATGACAGCAGACCGGCCTGCATTCACCAGAAAGGCCCAAAGTGAAGCATACAGCTGAGGCTGCAGAGAGCTGTGGACAGGCCTCCTCTTACTCTGGGAAAGGTGGGATGCTGAAGAAAGTCTGTAACTAATCAAGATGGGATCTCAACATTTCTGAGCCCGTCAGCAAAAATCCTGCTGAATGAAAACCCATTAAAGATTGCTTTCGGGCAGGTGCGGGGGGGAGGGATTTCACCCTTCCACGCAGAGAGATAGCACCAGGCTGATGCAGCACATACTTCAGCCCGGAAGCGGGAGTGATACATCGTGCGAGACCACAGCCAGGCTTCAGGGGTTGGTGTCTCCCTGCACAGAGGAGTGTTCGTTGCCCGCATACTGTATGTTGGAGACATGCGGAGTTACAGAGAGTTGTCGAGGGTTCTTCATCTTAAAGTGCTCAGTTAAGCGCTTGAGAGAGCAACCCTCTCTGTTTGTTCAGACCACAGGCACAGCAGGCGTAAGCTTCCCCCATCGCCGTGCCAGTGTGCCCCCCTCCTATGCTGGTTTGGAGCGACTGCCTCTTGGGGGCGATGGTATCATTTAATCCCTCTCTCTGTTCAGACCAGGGCCTGAGAATACCAAAGAGGAGCCAGTTAGTCCTGATTGTGAACCATGTTTCTTGCCCAGGAGGGCACCTGACTGCTGAGGGCTGGCTGGGCACCATCCAGTCATTTCATGCAGGCCATGACAGAGCGGCTGGAGAGGAAGAACTGCTGTATGTATAAAGCTCTGCATTGGGACTCATTAGATCTCGGTTCACTGCCTGGTTCTGCCACAGTTTCCCTCTGTGATGCTGTGCAAATCCCTCTGTGCCTCATCGTAAAATGGGCATGGCTCTGCCTTGTCTAAGGACTCTTTGGGGCAAAGACTGTCTTCTTGTTATGTGTATGTAGAGCGCCTGGCACAACAGGGCTTCAATAATAATGATGAACGGGGCTTTTGGCCACTACTGACTAAACTGATGACCTTGAGCGGAAGGACCCTGTGTCCCATCAACAGTCACCTGAGCTACCTGTCCCCTCTGAATTGTTAAGGGTCTTGGGGATTTTGCGTTCAAAGCCAGCTGTGCCAGACGCAGCCATGCTCAGGGAATGATTTTTTTTTTTCTGTGAAAATTTTCAACAGAAACTTTAAGTTTTCATCACATTTTTTCATAAAAAAGTGAACATGTGTGTGTTTTTTAACTGAAACAAGTCAGTTGCTGAAAGATGAAAAGAAATTGGGTTCAGGGGGGTGGGTTTGACAAAAAAGCCCAAATTTTTGAGGAAAACCAGGGTTTTTTTCAGATCAAATGTCTAAGTCGAAAAGCCATTTGCCAACAAAAAAGCATTTTGAGGGAGAATTTTGCCCAGCTTTGTCCAGCAGAGACATTGGGATCATTTCTGTGTATTCTGTGTTCCTAGTCAGTTGCTCCAGGAAATCCACTGGGGAGTCATTTCACTGCGGATACTTGGGAGGCTGTCTCCAGTGGCAGGAGGCCATGGAAGGTCAGGCCCTACTCTGATGACCTCTTATGCTGGTGGAGGAGGTATGCAGAGGACCTAAATCTACTGGAAGTGGTCTCATGGTAACCTCCTGGACACAGCAGGTTGCCCTGGGTGGCACAGGGCTGGAAGAATTGACCTAAATTGTCAATCCCTTGCCAGCCTCCATGTAGGAGCATGTTGTGTTGTGGGGGGAAGGTGGGAGGGGGAGTTACGCTCCGTGTGTGCTACACTCTAGCTATTCTGGGCTGCTGCAAGGGACCATAGGTCTGCTCAGGACTGAAATAATCCTTGGTTATTTCCAGAATCCAGAAAGCCACAAAATGGGCACAAAGCAATCTTGGTCTTCCCTCACCCACTATGCACTGCACTGAGCTCCTCTGAGAATCAGGCTGGAGAGCATCATGAACTGTGAATCTTGAAGTGAGACAGAGGAGCAGGCCCAAGGCAAATACTGTCTCTTGGAGAATGATCTGAGCTTTCATCCGCTCCCATCCTCATCCCCTCCCACCTTCCCCAGGCATGCCTGGTCTGGGACAGCACAGCTAAAGTGCTTTGTTTGCCGTTTTTATTGGGTTTTAAAATTCCTGGGGATTTATCAGTGTTTATTACAACAACAACAAAACTTTTATGTTCTGAAATGGGATCGGATACAGTTTTTCATTTCTGACCCATTACAGTGCAAAAAGTAGCTCACTAGTTTTTATTTGCTTTGAATGCTAATAATTATCCACATTATCTGTAAAGCTGGTAATGCATAAGTATGGTGAGCGTGGGATTAACAACAGTACATATGCCAGTGCTTGAATCATTCCAGTACTTCTGGCGCGGGCTCCATGCTCTGGAAGAAGAACTTCTGGCTCAGTAACATCTCTCTGCCCAGAGGGGGAACTGGGTCCAGGGAGTTCTGGCATTTCCAAAATTCAGGCAAAAATCAGTAAAAATTGAGTAATGGCTTTTGTAAAACCTAGGACATTTTTGGTAAAAATCAGTAAAAACTGAAAACAAAGGGCCTTAAGCATCGCCCAGCAAAATCTCTGCAATGTGATGAGAGCCAGCTGACTTGCTGTTCTCCCGCAACAAGCAGACGTGATCACACCTGCACACAGGCTTGCAGCAAGAACATTATAGAGTAGAGAATGGCTGTTGTCATTAATGTGGCTTTTGTCAAACATCTCTGAATTCACAGCATAGATCTCATACTCTGGAAGAAGGCTGTGTGTTCAACAGCTTTATGAAGCTACGTGCTGAGGAGAGTGTGTGATCCAAAGGAGAATTACAGGCAACCTGACTGTACCTCCTCAGTCACTCTGCTGTCACCTGCTCCAAACCAGGTAACCTCCGGACACATTCGGCAGTGTTTCATTCATTTACAGCTCTGGAAAGAGGTGTGGTGGCTGGGCGATTAAGGTGCTTGACTACAGTCCTGAAGGTTGTGGGTCTGGGTCTTGCTTGATCTCACACTGAAAGGCCACTTCCAGTTCTCCTATCTATAGAATAGGCACCTGACCCATGGGGCTCGGGCAGTACAGGTGGTCGGACACAATGCTGACCACATCACTGCCTTGTGTGCTGTTGGCTATGGAGCTGGTGTGCCTTAATAGTGTCAGCTTGATGAGCCATTGGCATTGGGACCTCAGACTCTGAAAGATACGACACGATAGTCAACTTGCCACAAGAATTTCAGCAACAGTCTGGAGAAAGTTATACCTGATATGCTGGAGAGCTGACCTATTATCACATGTATGATACAGCCTACTTTGCATGCTGATTAAACTTGTTAATCGGTTACTGTCTACATGATCTCTGTCACAGGGAGCATACAGAATCTAGGATCACTTTTCCTGTGCTTTTACAGCCAACAACAGCTCAAATAAAATACCATGCTGAGCTGTTGCAAGAAGAAACAATCTGCCAACATGTTATCCACCTCTCTGACTGATACACACTGAAGAGAGGCTGCTTGGGAGCCTGAGGGGACGATCCAGCGCTACACCTTGGGCATATTTTTTTCAATGGAAAATGCAATTTCCATAAAATAGAAACTTTCTGTGGGAAAATTTTGGTTTTTGTTAAAATGTTTTGTTGTTTCCTTTGGGCAAATGACAATGGAACATTCCATACCAGTATGGGTCAGCAGCAGTGCCTTGTAGGAGGTGTACTTCAGCTGTCTCGTCCCCCCCACTGTCCTCTATAAGCCAGGCTCCCTGGACAGACTACATCTCCCTTAGACGCTGCTTCCTTCACAGATGATTTACCCGGTTCCTCTGGAGCAGTGCTAAGAACAGAACCCAGCTCTGCTGGCCCCATATCCATTTCCCTGTCCAGAACACCACTCTTTATCTGCTTGATGGCTTCAGCCTCTTTACACTAACCCCCCGCTCCCAGGCACCTGATCCCACTTCAGTAGACTGGGTGCCAGCGGGGAGTCCCACCTGCAGCCTCCTCATCAGTGAGCTATGACTAGTTTGGGGGACCACTGGGTAGCCAGCTCCTCCCCAACACCTTGTAGCAGCAGGATGGTGCAATCCCCACTCACTTAAAGAACATAGGCAGTGCTTTCAACGGAGAAGTGGAAGGATGCAGAACCAATGGGAAGGAGCCCTTAGTGGGTCACACACTCCTTCCCTCTGCATGGCAGCAGGATTGACTGAATTGCCCCTAAGCCCCCGTGACAGAGGTGTGCCTATTTCCAGGCTTGAAGAAGGTCAGTGAGGAGGAGGATTTCTTGCTCAGGGAGTCTGATCCACAGCACATAAGGCATTCAATGGGCTCTGGATCAAAGCCATGGTGCCCTGCTTGGCTGTCTGGTTCCCTGAGACACTGGCAGCTACTCAGCCCTGGAATAATTTCCTCCCTCCCTTCATTTGACTGATAATACAAAGGAAGGACAAACACAACCTTCAAAGGGCCTTCTTTTATTTATGACCCTCCTGCCTTTCTGTTCTCCTGGCTGGCATACAGTGGGGTGGGGCTTGGGAAGGAGACCTCCCTTCCTTGGGCTGATCTCTACGGACCAGACACGATTACTAGCTGTTTCCATGCCTGGAACAGGTTGAGCGTTCTCATCTCCCTTTGGCTCAGTGTGCACTGTGAGTCAATGGTGCTCGGCTCCTTGCAGCATTGGGCCTTACTTTTATTCACTGTGAGCAAAACACGAGGCCTTTGCCCAATTCACAGCCAGTCCTCACTCAGGTCAAACTCCAATGGAAGCCAAAAGGATTTTTGCCTGGGTAGCAAGTGAGTAAAGCTTCAGGATGTGATCTGCTGTCTGGACCTCTATAAAGTCTACTCTGAATTCCAAAGTCCCTTATTGGTCAATACAGGAGAGAAAAGTGTGCCAAGGATGACTCAGAATCATCCTCCAATCTCTGCAGTGCCTTCCATTCCTGGGTCTACAAGCACTCTACACATGTGAACTCACTGGTTAAACCTCAAAACCTGACCCATGTCTTAGATATTAGTTTCCTTTTTCAGATGGGGAACGTGGGGCACAGAGCAGTGACATGCCTTGCCTAAGTGAGTTACGCACAGTGAGTCTATGGCAGAGTCAGGAACAGAATCAAGTGTCCCGATTCCAATCCTGTAAGAGCTCCCCAGCACAGTCAGATGGCCTGAGGCGGCCTGCTCTGCTTTTCTCCTCCCGGACGGCACACACTGCAGTCGTCACAATTAAGTTACTGCACAGCTCTTTCTAAGCAAGCACATTTTTTTAAGGTAAAAGCACTACAGAGACAACATATTAAAACAATAAGAGAATCCCCACACATGCTAATAAGCTCACCGGAGATCACCCCACCCAACTCCAACAAGGGCTCTGGCTGGTGCACGGTCCTTCCAACCCCACCCAGGCTTTTCCTGTGGCTCATAACAACTTTTGCTCAGAACCCTCAAGACTCTGAGGATATGTCTAAACAGCAAAGAAAAACACATGGCTGGCCTGTGCCCACCGACCTGGGCTTGCAGGGGTCGGGGTGCGGAGTGCTTTCACTGCTGTGTAGACTTCCAAGTTTGTGCTCTAGGACCTTGTGAGCTGGGAGGGTCCCAGAACTCAGGCTCCAGCCCAAGTCTAGAAGTCTACACAGTGATGAAACAGCCCCACGGACTGTGCCCCATGAGCCTGAGTCGGCTGGCACAGGCCAGCAGCTGTGGGTTTTTCATTGCTGTGTAGACATACACTGAGAGTCACTCCTTTATCCAATTTGGGTCTTTGAAGTGACTGTGAATAGGTAATCAGCCAGACAATGGGATCCTGCTGAAGACCAGCTTCAAAAGGCTGGATCCAGGGGTAGGTCATTTGCATTCCCCTCCTCCCAAGGATTTCCTAGGAATCCCCTTACTTTGTCTAGCTCCTTAATATATATACCTGCCTACTGTATTTTCCACTCCATGCATCTGACGAAGTGGGTTTTAGCCTATGAAAGCTTATGCCCAAATAAATTTGTTAGTCTCTAAGGTGCCACAAGGACTCCTTGTTGTTTTTTTACAGAGTCCTTCGAAGCTCATCACACTTCCTAGGGGTTACATTAGCCATGCTGTCTCCTAAAGAAGTTACATACATTTCACCAGCATACAGAAACATTTGCATGTTTAATAAGATGAACTCCTGAGATCTGTGAACTTAATTCCCTAAGGTCTGACTAGGGTATTGCAGGAAATCGCTCTGTCTGTCGCTAGCTCGAGCCACACTACTGCTAGTCTGTCTCTCCAGGCTGGGAGGCTCGCTGTCAGCTGCAATGTGACAGACCCTAGAGACTTAGGAGCCTAAGTCTCATTTTCAAGTGACTTTCCATGAGGCTCCCAAGTGTCTAGGTCACTTTTGAAAATAGAAATGAGGCTCTTCTGTCCCTTAGGTATGTTTGAAAATGTGACCCATTCGCTCACGTCAAATCGCAAGGTTAATGGACTGACTGCAGGACAGCTGTGGCCACTCCAAATATATGGCTATGTTATCTAGGATGCTCTGATAGCATTGTCTGCATTATGGAAGCACCTAGAGGCCCCACCTGAGATCAGGCTCCATCATGCTGCGTGCTGCATATGCATAGTGAGCGACAGTCTCTGCCCCTAAGACCTTACAAAGGATGTGTGGTTGTGTGTGTGTGGGGGAAACAGAGGCACAGAGACTTGCCCAGCACCACACAGCTGGCAGTAGCAGAGCCAGGCGCAGAACCCAGGCCTCATACCTCCCTGTCCAGCACCCTTTCAATGGAACCATGCTGGTTCCTCAAGGCTAAACCCTGGGATGACGACACATCAGACTCTGTGGGGAAAGGCCAAGCGCTCAAGCTGGTTTCCCATAAGGGTAGATAGAGTCACCTGCAAGATCTGGATCTGGGATGACGTTCAGACACCCACAAAGCCTAGGGGTCTGGTTCTGAGGCAGGTTTGGGCGCACCTGTGAAATAATTGTACATAACTGACGCACATCCAATAAAGGAACGGGGTGCCTTTAGTGAGGTAGCGGCCTTGGGGCAAGCCACCACAAGATGGGAACAGAGTGCCACATGGGGAGGAGATGGGTTGTACTTGCTTCTCCCAAGGTATACCTACACTGCAATAAACCCCCACAGCTGGCCCCAGTCAGCTGACTTGGTCTCACAGGGCTCAGGCTGCAGAGCTGTCAGACTGCAGTGTAGACGTTCAAGCTCAGGCTGGAGCCTGGGCTCTGGGACCCTCCCACCTCACAGGATCCCAGGGCCCAGACTCCAGCCCGAGTCTGAATGTCTACACCCCAGTGAAACAGCCCCGCAGCATGAGTCAGCTGACCCAGGCCAGATGTGGGTGTTTTAGTGCAGTGTAGACGTACCCCAAGCGCCCAAACCTGCTAGGGACTGGCTGGTCACTGTTGGTATTATCCACCCGGGGCACTGAGACTGCTCAACACTTCATGGGATGAGGCCTTGCTTTGTTGACTGATGATGTTCAGTGTTAGCACAAGTGTTCTAATATGCGGAAGGGCTTGTGCTAGTGCACGAGAACCAGGGCCAAATTCTGGGTTGGGGGACACCGGTGTAAATCTGTTGAAATCGAGAGGGTTACCCCAGATTTACAGCGGTGTGAGGCAGAGACAAAATTGGCCTGGAAAGTTTCACTGAGTGAAATGTAGCAGCAAACAGCGTCCATGGTGAACATAAGCCCTGTGCTGTTAAAACACGTCTCTGGCTGAGGATCTCTGTGGTTCTTGGTGACACTCCTACCTGAACCTGAGTTTGATGTTAACAGAAAGAGAACGTTTTCAGAAGCACCTAAGTGATGCAGGAGCCTAAACCCTATTGCCTTTGCTCAGAGTGACTTTCAGTGGGGCTCAGGCTTCTCTGTCATTTACATGCGTTTGAAAATTTTATCCCACATATGTTTAGTCCTCTGCACAAGGGATTTCAACAGAACCTATGAGACTCAGGCATCCCATTCCCATTGAAATTCAACAGTGTGTAACTCCCTTAGGTCCTTTGAAAAGCCCAGCCACATTCAAAGCACTGTCGGTGTTTACTCTTTCATTGACAGGGCTTGTCCTTCCCGTAGTACAATACCTCATTGTGATGCCAGCGGGCAGCATGCCATCCATGCAGCTCAGTGAGGCTGAGTCGTTCTGTGGTTTCACTGGCTTGAGGTTATCGGGAGGTGGAAACTGTCCATCCACTTCTTCATCTCAGATGTCAGGCTCTGGTCTATTTTAAGATCTAATCAGGGTCCCTGTCTCTTGTTCTCTGTCGCATTGTACTTCACTTCTGCGAACAGTCCCCTCGAGAGACAAGCCTATTATATTTTTATAGGGCTGGTTAATTTTAATGTGGTAATTTCTCTCTGAAAAATGAGCTCAGTCATTCACTTGAACTTCAAACAGTCTGCTGATAATACTTGAGATAACAGTGGAGTCTCTCTTGCACCCCTTACGAGCAGGTCTGTATGCTGGCAGGGAAGCAGGAGAGCATGACAAGTTGTGCCATGCGCCAAAAGCCAAGGTCTCAGGGCAGCAGAGGAGGGGCAGGGGTGAAGTGGGGGCAGGAAGAGGTGGGGCGGAGCCTGGGAAGAAGGGGTGGAGTGGGGGTGAGGCCTAGGACTGAGCTGGGACTTGGGTGTCTGTGAAAAAATGTAAATCAAAATGGGGATCCTGAGGTTGCTAAAGTTTGAGAACTGCTGTTCTAGATAATACTTAGTCCTGCTATGAGTGCAGAGGATTGGAGTAGATGACCTCTAGAGGTCCCTTCCAGTCCTGTGATTCTATGGGATTAAGGGATTGCAGGATCAGGATCATGGTTAGGGTCCAGGCTCTGGGGTGGGTCTGAGGGGTTTAGAGTGCAGGACAGGGCTCTGGGTTTGGGGGGGCTCAGGGCTGGGGCAGGGGGTTGGGGCTCGGGGTTGGTGTGTGGACTTACCTTCTGTGGCTCCCAGTCAGTGGTGCGGGGGGTGGGGGGGGGGCGGGGGGAGCTAAGGCAGGCTTCCTGCCTGTCCTGACTTGGCGCAGTGCCCCGGGAGCAGCCAGCCGGTCTGGCTTCTAGGCGGAGGTGCAGCAAGTGGCTCTACGCGCTGCTCTCGCCCGCAGGCACCACCCCCACAGGTCCCATTAGCTGAAGTCAATGTATTTAGATCTACTTACGGTGGTGTCTTCACTGCAGTAAGTCGACAGCTGATGTTCTTCCATCAGCTCCGTCTGCGCCTCTCGCCCTGATGGAGTACCGGAGTCGACAGGAGAGTGCTAGGCAGTCAATTTATCGCATCTAGACTAGACTCGATAAATCAACCCCCGCTGGATTGATTGCTGCCCGTTGATCCAGCGGGTAACGTAGACAAGCCCTCAATCTTGGAGGCTTCACCCTGAGGAAGGGGACCTTTTGTCTTCTGATTCCCCTGTTACACGAGGACACTGCAAAGACAAACTGTATAAAGAAGTAACTGACTGACTCAAAAGAGGTGATGAACTGGTAACCCCAGGAAAACCCCCGGGTAGGGTTTGAAGGATGCTCATCAGCCAGAGCCCTTGTTGGAGTTGGGGTGGTCTCTGGTAAGCTTATGGGCATGCATGTAGGTTCTTTTATTGTTTTCATGTTTTCTCTGTCATGTTTTCACCTTAGCAATAAATGTGCTTGCTTAGAAAGGGCTGCGTGGGAACTTGTAACTGTGGCAATTGCTCCAGGTACCACCTCTGAGGGGAAAAGCAGAGCAGGCTGGCTTAGGCAGCCTGACTTTGTTGGGTATGGTCTGGAAATCCCCCTTCAGGAGGGAGAGAGACATGGCTCTCTGCCCAAGAGAGGCAATGGTTGGGGAGCTGGGCACAAAGGTGCGTGCCTTAGTTGGACCATGAGGATGATACAGGTGCAGTTGTCCTGAACTGTGACATTCTCCATGGACAGCTGGCTAAAAGCCCCTTGGCTCATGGGTGTTCATTTAAAATGTTCCTTGAACGAATGGCTAAAACCCAAGAGGCACCTGTGGAGAACCCATGAGAACCTACGGGCTGAACTTGTGACTCATTGTGCCATTTGCAGAAGCCCCTAAAACTCAGACTCAGGAGCGAACGTCTCACCGACTGTCAATGGGACTTCAGCCCCTCAGTCCCTCTGATGCTTTTCAAAATCCTTCCTAAATTGTTATGACATCATTATTCCTAGTAACCAATTCTATTGTGGTAGTGCCTGGCAGCGCCAATCAAAATGAGGACTCCGCTGTGCTAGGTGCTGTACAAACATGTGAGACGACATGGTCCCTGCTGCAAGGAGCACTGCAATCTGCCTTGTGATAGTCAACGTGAAGCACAGCTATGGATGCTGTCCCAGACCCCTGGGGCAATCACTGCACACTGCCAGAGGGTATATTGCAACCTTCATACAGAGCCAGCATTCTCCTGTAGCGCCACAGCAGGACTATTCCTACTGTGACGTTCCCCTCTGGTGTTGTCTGGACCAGTGATCTGCTAGGCCACTTCAATCCTTGACTCTGGGAGCCAGCCTTACCCTGCTCTGCTGTGAGAACCCCCACTCCTGGGCTGTTCACGCACAGCCTCTGGAATGTAAGCTGCTCCCAGCTACTAGCAAGCAAATGACACGAGCCAATATCTCCGGGCCAGACACAACCCTAGGAACCTCCATCTTGCAGTGTCTAGTTATGCCCGCTGGACGCTGCAAGCTTATATTAATTCATCAATTTAACAAAGAAATTGATAACCTTACTATAACATTACTGTAACAATTACTATAACATCACTATAACAACCATACTCAGTGCATTATGAGCCTTCCGAAGACACCCAACATGACAAACTTTGCATTGGATACCACAAAATCATTTTATAAAGATTATAAACATGGGGGTGCTGGGTGTTCCCCCGAGTTACAGAGCATCACACCTACATAGTAGAGAGAGAGGGAAGTTTAGGGGTTGGCTGTGAGTCCTGATTATAGAGACAGTCCTGATTTTAACTATGCAACAAACTATGTTTTTGCAGACTCTTCCTCCCCATGAAAAGCCTGCGGAGAGCGCGGGGAGTATCCAAAAATCCCCCTACCCCGACCAGCAAGGGCCCCATGCATGTGGCTCAGACACTCAAGCCCTCATCTGGCAGCCGCACCTCTCACCAATAACAAGGATCAACAACCAACCTCAGCCCAGTCTCCCATCACATGAGCTTTGAGAGGCACATGCAAGCTGTGTCTCGATGCCGCACTCAGATACCATGGTGATGTGTGTGGTAGGGAAACCTGGAGAACAAACCCAGATGTTCAGATCCTACAGTGGTTGGCACAGTGTAAGAACAGAATAGAAGGAATCTGAAAAGCTCCCCTTGGCTTCGATGGGGCCAGGATGTCACCCCGGGACTTTGCTAACTGACAAAGGCCAGATGAAGCCAGTAGGACTCGGCACTGGAGTAATAGCCCAGATTTAGCAGGGAAAGAGGAGGAAGCCTTCTGCAATCCCGGTGGAGTCCCTGGTAGGACGGGACTGGGCTCAGAGCAATATTGCCCCAGCCACTGCTATGTCAGTGTTTATTGAAGGCTATAGCTGGGCGACCCCAACAGGGAAATGCTTTAAAACCCCTTTACTGGGGAGTCAGAGAATCCACTGGAGCAATGAACAGCAGATGAACCTAGCAGCTGCAGCTCTCGGCATTTCCAGTCATGTCATCAGTGCAGAGCAAAGGCTTGGTCTTGCTCCCATTCCTCTCTCCTGTCTTATGTCTCACCAGTATTGGATGTTCATGGAATATGTAAGCCAAGCAGCTTCCCGTCTCCCACGGAGACACGGTGGGTTTCCCTAGCGATGCGACTCCCCCATGCCGCAGCTCTGCAGTTGCCTAGCAATGTCGGATTGCTGCAAGAGAGGACAGGCTGCTCTCCCGGTGAGCAGTGACCTTGGCAAGGTGCTGCAGAGCTCTCCTCGGCCTCTGGAAATCATTATTGGAGGATTTCACACTCCACTACCCAGCCTTGCAGCTCAAGGGCTCTCTCAGGATGTATGTTCTCATGGAATCTCCGTCCCACTGCAAACAGCAAGGAGACCCTGCTCACAGGGAAACTACATGACCACATTAGCAAGACATGAGGCAAATTATCAAAAGTGCCTAAGTCCCATTGAAAGTCAAGGAGACTTGGCCCCTTAGTGGCTAAAGCCACAGGCATTTAGGCACCTAACTCCCATTGATTTCATTCAAAGTGAGGAGCCTAAATACCTTCGAGCATCTGGGCCAAAGTAATTTAAGCTGGTAAGGTGCTTTTGAAAATGTTACCCACAATGTTTAAGATGCCAACTTGCTGTGGTACTTGTGGCTGACCTCTCTCTGCCTGACATGGAGGAGGCCCAGGTGAGCAGGGTGCAGAACTGAGTCTGGGGACCCTCCCCGCTGCCTTTCCAGCTTTTTAAAATTTTTACTTTTTGCTTGCCTCTGGACCTAGCACATGTTTACAACTGTAACTGTGGCTTAATGGAGTTCTCAGTCTGGGATCATGTAGTATCATCTGCCCAGTTAATAAAGTGCTTGAATCCCTCTCAGATTGAATGAATAAACTCTGAATGTTTTCTTAGGGAGACACCCCCCCTCACTGAAAGTGACTGAATGGAGCCAGCAGCAGCCCGATTTATGGATGAAGACGCGGGGAACCACTCAAGCCTTTTCTTCTTGAAGTGCAAAAACCAGTTCCCCACTCTGGGCTGATGATAATGACTTACATGGAGGGAGGCTGAACTTGGCAGATGCTTCAGTAAAGAATGGGGCTTTGTTGGAAACAGAAGTTAAAGTTTCACACAGTCAGTGAATAGAGCATTCCAGGAGACCGAGGCCTGAACTGAGCTGAGACTCCTGAGCAGTTCTAAGAGATGATGTAATAGTGGGCTAGAATCTGGCTTGCCTGCCACATACCTAATTTTCCCATATAAGGCCAAACAGAGCAATAGGCTTTGGCAAGCAAATCAATAAAAACAGATGGTGGGCTTCTAATCAGAGATTAGGCGCATACCGATCCAGGACAAAAAGACCATCAATCAGACGGGAAGGAGGTATTTATAGTTTATATCACATTCCTTAATTAATTCAAAGTGGCCCAGAAAAAAAAGTACAAAACTGCACTTTTTCTGCTTTGCTCTGGCCTTGATTTAGCAAAGCTGCATTCTTTCTCTGGGGGAAGGGGATGGGGTAGCCACAGGAAATGTGTTGGTGAGCCGATCCTCGTCATGCTGCTGGGAGAAGAAAGCAAGGGCTGGTCAGAGGGAAGAGAGGCACAAAGAAAATCATTCACATTCCAATGGTACAAAATTCACTGGATTCCAAAGTGTGTGTGTGGTAGAGTCATCTGTATCCCAGATGGAGCCCCGCCCCGCCCTCCTCGCACACGCAGGATCACCTTGAAACTACACATCATCATTATTATTGTGTTTATTCCGGCAGTGCCTAAGGGCCATCCAAGAATGGGACACCAGTGTGCTAGGTGCTGTGCAAACACAGAGGAGTAGGTGGTCCCTGTCCCGAACAGTTTACAATGCACCTCTCAGACCCTGTGTCCAATAACTAGGGAGATAGGATGAAATCGATCAAAGAAAACTCAGGCTGAATATGAAGAGAGCTTTCCAAGCTGAGAGGCTGTGGGAGCATCTCAAAGAGAGAAGTGTGAGGAGACCCATTCACTGGGGACATTTTAAACAGTCTTGACCCCTGTTCTGGAGAAAACTTGGGACATGATCCTTACTGGTCCTCCCTGTGCTCATTTCTATCACTCTGTGATGCTTCTCTGGGGAACTGGACAGGACTCCCTTTGCAGCCCATTAACAAGGAAAGCTAGTGTTTGTGGAAGCTTCACATCTGCACCGCCCTGCACAAATGCCGGAGTAACCCACCGTGCCTCTCCGAGGTAGGGGAGCCAGTCATGGAGAGGTTAAATGAGGCCAGAGGCTCCCTGGGAGTCAGTGTCAGAGCAGATCTCAGGGGTTCCTGGCACTTGGGCTCACGCCACCTCTTTAGTTGTTGAGGAAATTTCCCCCGATAATAATTCCTGGCCCTTCTACAGTGTTTTTCTGCCAGTAGGTCCCAAACCTTCATGGTTAGTTTCATAGGTCCCATCTATTCAGAGTCCCTGTCAGACACGCAGCACTCTCGCTATATCTCAGATAATAATGTGGTACGTAGCCCTATCTGTGTATGCAATTTGGTGTATGCAATAATATAGAAAGATTACCTGCCCTGGCTTAGGAGGGAAGGCCAAATGTCCACCATGTGAGAGTTCCTGTCCCACCAGGCACCTGACACCTCTGCAGTGCAGCCTAGGAGAGAAAGCAGCCTGGGTGCTGTTCCTGGTTCCACCCCGGCCTGCTTGATATTCTCGGACAAGTCACTTAACAGATCTGTGCCTCAGTTTCCCCATCTGTAAAATCTGTGCCTACCTCCTTGGTAAAGAGAGACCACCACAGGGGGTGGAGCAGCTGTCAGCAGGGGGCACTAGATGAGGAAAGAGCTGCCGTGCCACACCCAGCCACAATGAGTCACGCCAGTGGTGCCAACCCTTTTACAGACATGAGCCTGGTTGAATTGAATGGTGAGTTAGCTGCAGTATGTCTGCAGCATGTCTGCAGCAACCTTTCCCACCACTCCCCCAGCTCCTGCATCCTGTCTTAGGCAGGGACCCTCCATCGCTCCAGAAGCCTTGCAACAAATGGTGGGGAATGGTGGGAGGGAGGGTCACGGTCCCTGTTTTACAGGTGGGGAAAGCACAGCACATCTGTAAATGGGGGGCTAATGCTCCTAACCTGCTTTGGAGGGTGCTCTGAGCTCAGGGGGTGGAACGCGCTAGGTAAGAGCTAGGGATTAGTATTATTATTATTCAGAATTAAAGTGGCCATCCAGCCTGCAGGGATGAAGACAGGTTGTGAAGTTTTAGCCTCAGCTACCCCACGGACTCCCTGGGCAGGATTTTCCAGAAGGGCTCAGTGGCTTAGGAGTGCAAGGCCGATTGACTTTCAGTTTGATTTGGCACCTAAATGACTTAGGAGCCCTTTGAAAACCCCTCCCCTTGCCACAATGTGCCTCGGTTTCCCCATGTAATAGAGCAGATGAAACCTACCGTGAGGACAATGGCGATGGGATGCAGCCACCTGTATGTTAGGAGCTGGCTAAAATCATCAGCTCATTTCAGGTAGCTCTCATGTTGTGCTACCATAAAAACAATCTGTGTGCTTATAGGTGTCCATGGTCTTATGTAATGGCTGATTGCCCCAGGACCTTACAGCCTCACAGCTGTTGCCTTGGGAATCACAGCTGCCATGGGGCATATCTAATGCAACATGAACTTAGAACCTGAGCCCATACAGTGCTGAGCACCAGGAATGGAGGGCAGTCAGCACCTTGCAGGATTGGGCCCTTGAGGCTTCCAAAGGCATCTTCAGCCTGGCTGCCTGCATGTCCTGGCTGGAGTGCTGGCTGGGCATAAAAGGCTGGGATTCTGGGGGTCACTGTTTGCTGGAAGTGGTGGTCACCCTTGTGAATTACACCCAAAGAAGCTGCTGGCTCAACAGGACCCAACTTTTGCAGAGCGTCTGCATGCCAAGGACACACCCTGGTGCCCCCGAACCAGACAGACAGCAAAAGGGGGCAGTGCCAGCCCACTGGGGATCCAACCGGGGTTCTCCAGTGCTAATAGCACAAGCAGCTTCAGCTCCAACTAAAGGTCCCAAGCTAGGGCTGTAATAGACTCAGCCTCTCTGGACCTGGAACAGAGGGGACCTGGAACAGACACTCACCAATGGATTACGTCGACCAAAGCAATTAAAGGGCCCACGAGTTGCATTACTCAGGGGTTCAGATCTGGGAGGACAATGGGGGGATGCTGCCGCCTGCCAGCATGCTTTGGTGACACGTTTCAGCTCTCAGGGGCTGGGGTCTAGGCATTTGGCTTTCAGAGACAAACGTATATAGAGAAGGTAGGCAATGAGAAGGGCATTCACCAGCCTGCTCCGGGGGGAGGCTCCCTGCTGCCCATCAGAGGGGCTGCTCTGTCTATCGAGGGTAGCAGAACTCACCTGATGACGATTCTGTATATTCCAGTAGCACCTAGAGCTGGGCCCCACAGTGCTGGGTGCAGCACAGACGCACGCACAGAGATGGCCCTTGCCCAGAAGAGCGGGCCGTCCGAACAGACAAAGGACGGGAAGAGAACCAGAGGTCCCCAGAGGGGAAGTGTAATGTGCTCAGGGAGGATCACCCCAGTGGATGATCTTCCAGAGCAATGGAGCTGACAGTGGGGCTGTAATGCCACTCCCCCCACCGCTGCTGTAGTGGGGAAAAGGGGGCAGGGCTAGAGAAACGGAGCCTGGCCAACAGCACCAAATAGATTGTGCAACATGTGCCTGACGCACCAGGGAGCCAGTCCTACAAGGAGCTCCCAGGGACGAGGTGCTCAGCATCTTACAAGCTGAGGCCCCAGGCTCACAATCATGTTGCTTTATGCAAACTCCATTCTAGGACTGGCAATATTCCTGTCTTGGGTGTAAGAAAAACTGCCCTGCACCTTTGATGTGCACTTGTACGAATTTGCAGTCAGGAAGAAAATCTCTGGCTCGCTTGCTCTCTCATAGCCTCCCTTGATCGTTATTTTAGGCCAGACCCCTCCACTTGTTTCCTGTAACCTGGAGTTTCCCATTATCCAGACTGACTGATATGTGTGATGACAGAATTTCTGCTGTTGGGTGAATTAATTTCCCTTGGGCTCCCGGTCTACTATAAAACCAACATGATTTTACTTGTCTGAAAATAAAATAGCTCCAGCTCAAGTTTTTTCCCTGTTTCCACGAGATAACGTAGCAGCTGGAGTGTGAATTCCCTGGGCGGATCCCATTATTTCGCACAGTCCCTGTGTGGGTGTGAGGCCTGAGCTGTGCAACATCAGCTTTTGATTAGCGCTGGTCATCCTTAGTGTGTTGTTCATGGTCTGCATCATCCCACCAAACACCAGCCCTGCATGGTCAGGCCAAATCAGCTGGGTGGCTTTCAGAACAGGGAGAATTCCCTGCTGGGAGTCCTAGTGCCGGTAACTGGCACGGGCCTGCCCTGCCACCAAGAGAGACAAGCTGTAAAAGCAAGCCAAGGCATAGTCCTGCTGCTGCCCCCTCTGATGGCTTTGGTCTGACTCGAGCCAGCAGCTGCAGTACCACAAGAGAGGGGCAGGCGCAGTTCCTAGGCTTAGGCGGGCGAGGGAAGGAGGATGGCAGAAGCCGCATGCTGAATCCCTCGCTGTGACAGGTGTACATATTGGGTTCCGGGAAGTGGGCGAGCGTAAGCCCGCCCACTGCTAAAGGATCCCCCCCCCAGCCTAAGGGGAGGACCCACAGGGCCTGGAACTCAAATAATTACGGGGGACAACTAATGTAAAAACAGGGACAGGAGTGCGGTCAAAGGGTCAAAAGAAGGGAACCTGACGGGGACACCGAGCAGCGAACCCCGGACAGCGCCCACTGCTCCTCAAAGGCGTCAAGGGAGCCAGTGGACGCCACCCAGAGGAACTCTGCCCGGATACGTGAATGGACAGAGGATCGGAAACAGGCCCCACAGTCACAGGAACCTCCATCGGCCAACCTCCTCTCCCTGGTTTTATAGATGGCCTGTTTAGCCAGGGCCAAGAGGAAGTTGACCAGGAGGTCCCGCGACTTTGTGGGGCCACGGATAGGGAGTGCATAAATGAGAAGGTGAGGGGAAAAGTGTAACCAAAAACGTAACATAATATCGGTGAGGAGCCGATGTAGGGGCTGCAACCTGGCACACTCTAAGTAAACGTGAGCCAGGGTCTCCCTCACGCCACAGAAAGGACAGGTGTCCGGGACAGGGGTAAACCACGCCAAGTACACGCCCGTGCTCACGGCCCCATGAAGGAGCCGCCAGCTGATATCCCCGGCGAGCCTCGGGACCAGAGTGGAATAGAGGCTGGCCCACCGGGGCTTCTCACCCTCGACAGGTGGCAGGAGGTCCCGCCACTTTGTATCGGGGCGGGACACGAGGGTGAGGAAGTGAAGAGTGTGGAGCACGACTGTGACAGGTGTAGCAGGGCAGATACCCTGCTCCTGGGAGAAAAGGCAGGCTGATTGGGGAAGTGGGCACAGCTGGGGCCACACCTAATCATGCCACAGCAGGCCCTGATAAAAGGGCTAGGGGAGGACCTAGGTTAGAATTTCTCTCCACCCTTGGAGGGAGAAGGGTCTAGCTGCATGGGAACAGAGGGTACCAGCAGCAGAGCAGGGGAAAGGCAAGAGGAGCTCCAGCCTGACAACTCTCCAGGCTGAGGTCTTTTTTTTTTTTTTTTTTTAATGGAGCTATCCCATCTCCTAGAACTGGAAGGGACCTTAAAAGGTCATCGAGTCCAGCCCCCTGCCTTCACTAGCAGGACCAAGTACTGATTTTTGCCCCAGATCCCTAAGTGGTCCCCTCAAGGATTGAACTCACTACCCTGGGTTTAGCAGGCCAATGCTCAAACCACTGAGCTTGTTTAAGGTCTAAAGAGGTATCAGGGCTGAAGAGGTGTAGCCCGGAAATAGGTAAAGGCTGCTGGTCCAACCTCCTTGCCAGTGATGACTGGCCATTACAGACTGCAGTCTGTCCCAGAGAAAGGGGGCTAGATGACAACTGGCAGTAGCCACTGAGGCAAGGTGGGCTTAGAGTGTTGGGGGTTCCCCTTGGAGGGGAGACCTAGAGTGTGATGACTGCAGTGGGCAGAACCCCAAGGTAAAAGGCAGGGGGGGCCTGAGGTAGGAGGGACACTGGCCAGCAGGAAGTGCTCTGAATGCTGGAAAGAGCAGATGACCAGCAGGAGGTGCTATGGTGGTGAGTCCGTGATCTGTTACACAGGGGATTAATGACTAGCTGCTCACCTCTGAGGGGAAATCACCTCATGAGTAGGTGGCAAGTGACACACACATCTCCTTGCTCTGTTGGATGAACTGGTGAGACAATGGCTTGGGGAATGGTCTTCTATACGCCTGTCTGGTGGCTAGAGTAGGAGTTGAGGGGTCAGGATCCATGTCCTACCTCTGTGTGAGCTGATCTAATCCACCCCTGCTGCCCTAAGGCACTTTGCCTGTCTTGGGTTCTTAGGCACCAATGATGTAACCCCAGAGTGCCTTGCTGTTGCACTATGCCATCTATGGAAGTTTAATTTTGGTACTGCCTGGGACATCGGTGACAAGGACCTATTAGCTTGTGCCATAGAGGCTTGTGTGCCTCTCTTCTGAGGGCCTGGGTTCAGTCCTGTAAATCACCCATCCAGGGCATGGACTTCTCTCCCTGGTGTTTTGGCCTGTAGAAGCGGATGCTGAGAGATTTCATCAGTGAGGTGGAGTTGGCCACATCCCTTGTCTCTAGCCCTTTCTCCTGGTGCAAGGACAGCAGTGAGACTGAGTGGCACCATTGCTCTGGAAGATTCTTTGCTCTTGCAGGTGTGGGCAGGGGGCCATGCCTTTACTAGCCATAAGGGTGAGCGACTGAGGGGAGGGCGGGGTGGAGAGAAGCTAGTGGGGGGGGGGCAGAGATGGGGGGGTGTGAGGGTGGAGGCTTGGGAGGGGTAGGGTGGTAGTACAGAAGCAGGGCCTCGGGGGGAAGGGGCAGTGCAGGGAGGCAGCCCCTGAGGCCCTGTACTCTTAGGAAGCTTTTGCTGCTCCTGATGGGGAGCAGTGGGGGCAAAATACCTAACTGGCTTCAAGACTGCGCTTGATAAGTTTATGGAGGGGATGGGATGATGAGAGTGCCTACAGTGACGTGGCCCATCGGTGACTGCTCGCAAATATCTCTAATGGCTGGTGTTGGACACTAGATGGGGAGGACTGAGTTACTACAGAATTCTTTCCCAGGTGTCTGCCTGGCAGGTCTTGCCCACATGCTTGGAGTCTAACTGAACACCATATTTGGGGTCGGGAAGAGATTTTCACTCAGGTCAGATTGGCAGAGACACGGGGGGCGGGGTTCGCCTTCCTCTGCCGCATGGGACAGTGGTTACTTGCTGGTGTAAGTGGTGGATTCTCTGTAACTTGAAGTCTTTAAATCCTGATTTAAGAATGTCAGTAACTCAGCCAAAGGTTAGGGGTCTATTACAGGAGTAGGTAGGTGAGGTTCTGTGGCTTGTGATGTGCAGGAGATCAGACTAGATGACCATGATGGTTCCATCTGACCTTAAAGTCGATAAGTCTGAGTTATGCTGATGGTGTGAGACAAAGCAGCCTCAATGCCATAGAAAATCTGGCCCTCGAATTTCCTAAATCTGTTCTGCTGAAATCAGTCCCCATGTAAGAGGTCTGGATTCTGCATTTCCAGAAGCTGAGGTATCAGCACATGGGAGTCTGTCTAGCATGGCATGTAGGTACCTAGCTAGTATCTGAGCCTCTCCCAGACATTAATGGATTTTTCCTCACTTCATCACTGAGAGGCAGGGCAGTGTTGTTGCCCTCATTGCACAGATGGGGAAACTAAGGCACAGACAGCCCAAGTGATTTATCAAGTTCACACAGGTAGCCTGTGGCAGATCAGGGAATAGACTTCAGAGTCTGTGCCTAAAACCATCCTTCCTGGTGTCTGGGGTATGCTCCATCTCCAGCTGTCTGTATGCTAAATGGCCCCACAGCCACCTACTGGCCTCCGCTTGCCCATGAGTTTTTAGTCACAAAAGACACCCAGAAGAAACACAAAACCTATTGAGGAAAATGGCTATCTGCCTGACACCAGTTATGGGATTTCTATCGATAGTTTTTGTTACAGTAGCACAGAGGCCTGTGAAATGTCAGGATCCCATTATGCCAGGTGCTTCACAAACAGAGTGAAAGAGTCCCCACCCCACTGAGGTTACAGTGAAAATAGATAAAGCAACTTGCCTAAGGTCACACAGCAGGTCGGTGCTTGGAACAGAACCAAGGACTTATGATCCCCTAGGGTACAAGGACATCCTGGAGCATATGCAGCACCCTTAGACTCTTTGTGCTTGTGAGTTGGGTAAGCTTTCCTTAATCCATAACGGGAGTACTTTAGAGCTCATGGAGAAAGGCATACCAAGAGCCCAAGGAGGGAAGCAAATGCCAATTAGAAATAAGGCACACATTTCTGACAGTGAGGGAGATGAACTATTATAACACCCTCCCAACACTGGAGGCTTTTTGGAATGTGCTTTAATCAGACACATTATTGGACTTTATAGTTAGGGCCGGCTCCAGGGTTTTGGCCGCCCCAAGCAGCCAAAACAAAAACAAAACAAAAAAAGCTGCAATCGCAATCTGCGGCGGCAATTCAGCGGGAGGTCCTTTACTCCCAGGCGGAGTGAGGGACCTGCCGCCCCTTTCCGGAGCGGCCGCCCCAAGCACCTGCTTGAGAAGCTGGTGCCTGGAGCCGGCCCTGTTTACAGGGGGAACTGGGCAACATGTAATGGCCTGTTATACAGGAGATCAGACTGGATAATCTTATGGTCCCATCTTGTGTGAAAATCTATGAATCTGTACTAAAGATGAGAGCTCAATTTACAAAGGTGGAGTATACCCATTTTATTTTATTTACAGTATCTTTATTGCCTGTAAAGTCTCTAGAGTACATTACTTTGCTTCAATTTATTCTTCAGCTCCTCTCTTAGGCTTTGTCTATGCTACTGGAATGATGGGATTGGAAAAACTGCATCATGGGATGTTGCGCACACCCACCCACAATGCACTGCCATCCACTCAGCCTTCCCACAACTCCTAGCTGCAGAAGGTGCCATATAGCACAGTGGGATAGCTATCCACAGTGCATTGATCTGTCGATGCTAGAGCACCAACTGTGGACGTGCTCTGCTGACAGAAGGAGCATTGTGTGAACATGCACAAGTGATGTAATTATAGCAGTTTTTGATCATTGGTGTAACTTGCTTCAGCAAAACTCTAGTGTAGACAGGGCCTTAGAGAGGTAGGTGGGGTAATGTATTGTACTGTACCAACTTCTGTTGTGAGAGAAGCTATAGAGAGCTCTTCAGGGGGGTTAGTAGGTTACAGATTGTTGTGATGTGATGGCATATTGCAACAATCTGTAACGCACCTACTCCTCCTTTTGTCCTATGACTACAAGGATGTTAATGGGCCACTTCCCCTTGAATGGTCCCTTTTAGAATGTGCTAACTACTTATGCTAAACCAGGGGTTCTCAAACTTCATTGCACCAAGATCCCCTTTTGACAATAAAAATTACTACATGACCCCAGGAGAGGGGACCAAAGTCTGAGCCCACCCAAGCTTCACCACCCCAGGCTGGTGGCCAAAGCCCCAGCCTCACTGTCCTGGGCAGCAGGGTCCTGTAATCTGTGCCTCACCACCCATGGCCAAAGCTGAAGCCCTCGGACCAGGGCCAGCTCTACCATTTTTGCTGCCCCAAGCAGCAAAAAAACAAAAAGCCGCTCGGGCTGTGCTGCCTCAAGAATGGACGGAATGCTGCCCCTTAGCATGTGCCACCCCAGGCACATGCTTCCTCTGCTGGTGCCTGGAGCTGGCCCTGCCTTGGACTTTGGCTTCAACCATAGGCAGTGGAGCTCAGGCTTCTGCTTCAGCCCTGGGCCCCAGCAAATCTAAACCAGCTCTGGTGACCCTATTAAAACAGGGAACCGCTGTGCTAAACTATCTGACAGCTAAATACAAGATGGAACACTGTGAATACCTTTCCTAGGACCCAGACCTGTAGAAGAGCTCTGTGTAGGTCGAAAGCTTGTCTCCCTTCCCAACAGAAGTTGGTCCAATAAACCCATGTTGTGTGTGTCAATCTTTTTTTGACAGAAAATGCTTTTTTCACCAAAATGATTTTTGGCAAACTTTTTGCCTGTCTGGGTTTTTTTTTTTTTTTTTTTAGGGGGGAATATTTTGGAAAAATGTCACTTTTGCTTCCCCCTCCCCATCTTAATCCCCAGTGGAAAACACATTTAAAAAGCGAGAGGTTTTCAGATTTTTTTAAATTTACTGCCAAAACAAACATTTGATTTAAACAAAAAACCTAGAAAATATCCAACATTCATTTTTTAGACATTTCATCAAAAAAATTCATGGAAAAATTTAAACAAACTCCTTTGCTTAGTAAACGTTTCCCAAAATAGTTTGTGGTTTTTTTGGACCAGTTACTGTTAAATGAGTGCCTGTCTCAGAGCCTGTAGGAGGATCCAAGTGCACTTTTAGCAAGTAACTGACTGAAGAGAGGCAGCTGGACAAACAGGCTATAAGACAGCATTTCAGGTGTACTGGGAAGTAGGAAAGAAGACAAAGGTGGGGTTCAAGGCTAATGAAGGGGGAGGGGAAGATTGTAAAGAGGCCAGAGTAGTGTTGGAGGGCAAGGGGTGCCCTGATGTGAAGGGCTCTGTTGTTTTGAGCATCCGTAGCTGTTTGGCTTATTCTCTGCTGTGGCATACCTCAAACAGTAGAAGAGTTCCAGATCTGATTGACGTTGCATCCAAACTATATTCACCTATGCTCATCCAAAGTCTCCACTCACCTGTTCAGAAAAGCTGCACTTCAGTCTGTTTGCCAGAAGCTGGGAATAGGCAACAGGGGATGGATCACTTGATGATTACCTGTTCTGTTCATTTCCTTTGAAGCACCTGGGATTGGCCACTGTTGGAAGATAGGATACTGGGCTAGATGAACCTTTGGTCTGACCCAGTATGGCCGTTCTTATGTTCAGTCAAAGCAGTGACTGCAGCTCAGAGCCCTCAGTACATACTTGTGTTGCTAGTCCAGGCTGGATTCTGTGCTGCTGTGTCATCTTGGCTACTTTTAGCCATGTTAGCTAGATTATGCCTACCTGAACTGCAGTCACACCTCCGATTACAGTGTGGACAGACCCTAAGTGCCCAGATTTATATAATGCCACTGGTGTAGCCCAGTTGTATAATGAATATTTGGGGATTTCAGTTTAATTTTCAGCAGGTGCATTGGTGTCTCACTCATATTTCACATTGAGTAGGTAGGGTGTTATTCTAGAGTATCTAAGATTTGAATACTGTGGGAGACTGTATCAAAAGCTTTGCTAAAGTCAAGGTATATATCATTCTGTCCTTTCCCCATATCCAGAGCCAGTTATCTCACCATAGAAGGCAATCAGTTTGGTCAGGAATGACTTGCCCTTGGTGAATCCATGTTGACTGTTCCTGATCACCACCTTCTCCTCCAAGTGCTTCAAAATGGATTCCTTGAGGACCTGCTCCATGACTTCTCCGGGGACTGAAGGGAGGCTGACCGGTCTGTAGTTTCCCCAGATTTTCCTCCTTCCCCTTTCCAAAGATGGGCACTAGATTGGCCTTTTTTCCAGTCATCCAGGACCTCCCCTGATTGCCACAATTTTTCAAAGCTTTCAATCACATTAGCCAAGTCCCTCAGATGCATTAGATCCAGCTCCATGGATTTGTGCATGTCCCACTTTTCTAAATAGTCCCTAACGTGTTCTTTCACCACTGAGGGCTGCTCCCCATACTGTGCTGCCCAGTATTTAGCTTACTCAAGTAAAACCTGTTTTACTTCCAACATTGTAGAACTCAGAAGATTTTGCATTTAACAATGAAACAACAACTTAATTGAATATAGAAGAACAATAGCTACTCTGAGAGGTCAGTAAATAGTCATTTACTACAGAGTCCAGTCAGGGCCTAATTCTCTCTCTATCCAATTACACTGGTGTAACACCATTACAGTTAATGGAATTGCATTGGTATAAAACTGGGGTGACAAGGTGGAGTATCAAGCCCACATTATGTAGTTTTTGTAGTGGACCCATGAGTCACCTAGGCCCAATCCTCAAAGGTTTTCACGCACCTAACTCCCATTGATTTCAATGGGAATTAGGTGCCTAAATACCTTTGAGGATCCAGGCCTTAGGGACAGGCTGGGACTGACTATATCAGTGCTGACCCAAACAGATACATTCCAGGGTGATTCTAGTGAAGTAGGATTTCAGAGTGGATCAGCAGTTCTCTAAAAAAGCTAAGTTTTATTTTTTTAAACTAGATCCTGTCTGAGCAAATAATTCATAACTAGTCATTTGCTCCATGAATTTCAGCCTGTTCTGTCCAAGAACAGTGATTTTTCTAACATTTAGTCAATATTCAAAATTACTGACCAGATCTCTTCTGTAGATAATTCTTGGTTTGCATGTTGCTTGTATCATTGGGCATATTTGCACACTTTCCTTCTTCCCTATCCCACCTCTCTCTGCCCTTCCCTGGCGTCTCACTTTCCCTCCCCTTCCTTTCCTGCATGTCCCTAGATAGTGAGTAGGTGACTGATGGATAGGAAAGCTGATTATAGAATTATCAACCCCAACCACTCAGAAATCATGAGGCAGGTCCCAAAACCATTTTGCTTAAAAACCATGAGATTTTGTTTACAGATACTGAAATACAAATAAACAGATGGCCAATTTTATTATCTGAGCCTTTATGGTGATTCATAGATTCTAGGACTGGAAGGGACCTCGAGAGGTCATCGAGTCCAGTCCCCTGCCTGCATGGCAGGACCAAATACTGTCTAGACCATCTCTCTGTAACCATGAGGACTAGAAACTTACTCTTTAAATTGAAAGATGAGTCTCATGCCATCTCTCTATTCCAGAAGTTGGGCTTTAAGAAAAACTCTAAATATTGAGGGCCATATAAAATTGCAACAGCTATGACTAGATGATGATAGACTGATGAGGTAATTTGATTATAGTTTATTTCCCAAACCGGGCATTATAAACCCAGCTAAAGTTACATTTAAAAGAAATGCAAACTTCTTAAATGCACAGGTAGGGCACCCAAACAACCTTAACTCTGCCCTGTAGTCACACCACAGGAGATTATACTGATTTCTAAAGACCTTTTTCTTTTAATCTACTCTGGTATCACAAACAGTAAAATACCCAAATCAGAATGTGGTTATTGCAAAGTGCTGCTATATGGCAGAGTTAAGGATTCTGATGGAGGAGAAACTTTCAGTTATGAATAGAGGGAATCATGACTGGCATATCCATAATATTACTACTGATTTTTATAAGCTGCAAACAGCAGACCTAGTGAGCTGGCTCATTTGTCTCCTAAACAGCCAGAATGCAATGTACAGATTTGTGGCAGGTCCTTTAAACAGCCTGTGATTTTTATGGGGGAAATAACTGAAGGAGCGTGGAGCCCAAAGCACAGCATTGGGATCCAGATCTGAAGTTCCAGCACTCTCCAGTTTGGGCATGTTTGGATGCAGCATTTTGATTCAGAGGAACATCCTCATCAGGCCCCCAATCCTGCTTACTAGTGAAGCCAGTGGGTGCATAGCTGGGAGGGGACCATAACGGTATAACAAGACAGCAGACAAAAGAATATGGTGTTGGAGAAGAGGAATGCAGCTTCAAGCAGGGCAAGAGGAGGGCTCAAATGAACATCTGGCTCAGTATCTGTTTAAGTGGCTCTGAGGCTTGTGAGTGTATTTAGGGTAACAGCAGAGCCAGCCAAGAATTCCAGAGTTTTGTAAACTAGTTAAAACAAGGCAATATTGTGGCATTAACTGTAGAGAAAAAGGAATGTTGAAGGAAGCAGAGTTTATTGATCTGACATCCTGCCTGCCAGGGATGGCAAAACAATTCTGCTTCCGCCATAAATCACAGGCTATTTAAAGGGCCTGACCCAAATATATACATTGCATTCTGCCTGTGTAAGACACAGCTGAGCCAAGAGGAAACTAGAGCAAGAACAGTGGGTTAATTAGCCCCGTTCTGCTCAGCCAGAAGTCCTTGGAGATTAAAGCCAGCTAGTTTCTCAATTCCTCCCCCTTCAAAGAGCCTGGCCTTCTGGACGAAGCTCCGAGGACCAGCCTGCCTTGCTTTAGGAAAAAGCCATCACTGCAGCTGAAGGAGGACCAAGCAAGACTCAAAAGCAGCGCATGATACAGAGCGGCTACCTGCTAGGTCACCAGTCACAAACCATTGCAGGAACTTGAAGGAACAGTAGCAAGATGTCATGCTAAGCTCCTTCCCTGCTCCCCATTACTGTAGTACCTGAGCACCTCTCCATTTTCAGAGCAGTAGCTGTGTTAGTCTGTATCAGCAAAGAGAACAAGGAGTACAAGGTGCCACAAGTACTCCTTATTCTTTTCTCCACTTTCAGGCCACTTATTCTCCCAATAGCCAGCTGAAGTAACAACAGCAGTGAAGCCACAGCAGCATGGGCTGCGCAAGCCCACCTGGGACCCTGCTTGTGTACTCAGGGACTAAGCCATGCTCCAGCAGCTTCAGCGTTATTGTTACCAGAGCTAGATCTACACATGCTGCCATCACACCACTGACTGCAGCATAGACTGACCTCAAGGGACTTCCTCAAACTTGTATAGGAAGCCTGGAGCAGAGCAGGGAATTGAACCTGGGTCTCCCACAGCATCTAACCACTGGGCCATCTTTCTGCACTAACATCAAGCACCTGGGCTCTGTGGAAATCACAAATCCCAGCATGGTCTGCTCACCCCTTCATCCTTCTGAGGTAGGGCACCTGGGCCAAAGCCAGAGGCAATGTGTAGGTTAGAGCCCTTTAACCAAGTGGCTCTCAACCCTTCCAGACAACTGTACCTCTTTCAGGAGTCTGATTTGTCTTACATACCCCAAGTTTCACCTCACTTATAAACTACTTACTTACAAAATCAGTCATAAAAATACAAGTGTGTCAGCACACTATGAGTGACAAATTGCTGACTTTCTCATTTTAGTTTGTACTGACTTTGCTAGTGCTTTCTGTATCCTGTTGAAAAACTAGGCAAATATGTAGATGAGTTGATGTATCCCCTAGAAGACCTCTGCATACCCGCTGGGGTACACCTACCCCTGGTTGAGAAGCACTGCTTTAGCCCTATTTATACTTGCTTACTGGTACCATGAGAGTATCAGGGAGCCTAAAATGGTGTAATATACACCTTGAGCAGACCAGAAGAACCTGTAAATTTATGTCAATTCAGACTCACTTCTTAAGCTGGCCCACTAAATTCCAGAGACAAGGTGGGTGAGGTAATAGCTTGTATTGGTCCAACTTCTGTTGGTCAGAGAGACAGCTTTGGAGTCCCAGACCTTTTCTACACGTCTGGGAAGCTTACCCAGAGTGTCACAGCTAAATACCAGATCAAACAGATTGTTGAGCATAAGAAGTTAGTACATATTCTATGGGACCATTCAAGGTGAAGTGGCCTGTTAACACCCCTGTAGTCATAGGACAAAAGGGGGGAGGGTGAGTGTGTGTGGGGGGGGTTACAGATTGCTGTAATAAGCCATAAATCCAGTGTTTTAAGACCCCCCTTTTTTTTTAGTGTCTAGCAGAGTGATGAATTTAAGCTCCCAGCAGTAGCGTAGCTAGTGGGGTGCAGGGGAAGCAGCCACTTCCCCTCAGCACATTTTTCAAAAGCGGCTGCCGGAGCTCTGGGTCCCTGCGCAGCCCGGCTCGGCTTGGCAGGGGGAAAGCTGCTGTGGCTGCAGTCCCACACCGGCTGAAGCGGGCAGAGTCGTGTGGCAGAGGGCTGGAGGCAGGACATGTGCCCTGTCCGTCAGCCAGCCTGCCCCCTCAGGTGAGGCGGGGACACCTGCTACAAGCCAGGGCGCGCAGCCTCCCCTGTCCCTGCTGCCCCGCTCCTGGAACACGGCCGGAGCCGTGGGGCTCTCCCCCACCTCCGCCATGAGGAGCCCTCCGGCCCCCCCGAGGCTGCGCCTGCTGCTCTGCCGGGGGGAGCCGGGAGCCAGCAGCCCCAGCCAGCCATCGCCGCCAGCCTGCTCTGCCTGAGCCCCTGCTGGGGAGGAGGGACGGCGAGCCCGGCACTTGCTCCCAGCCCAGGAGGAGACAAGCTGGAAGCTCCCCACCTGAGCCACGGGGACAGACTCCGTTCCCCGTGGGGAGCCGGCTCCTAGGTTGCGCCGGACTCAGCGCCAGGGGCTGGGCGCCTTGGCACTGTGGGGGAGGAGGAGGCGCCCCAGCCCCTCTGAAGGGGGACGCACAGCATGGCCGCAGCGTGGCCAGAGAAGCCAGTGGGGGCGTGGAGTGGCCGGAGGAGGAACCAAGGGGGGGCGTGGCCAGAGGAGGAGCCAAGCGGGGGTGCCTTTTTTGTGTTTGCTCCCACTGCACTTAGAACCTGGCTACGCCCCTGGGTCCCAGGCTTGTCTTTTGAATGTTTCCTTTGAGGATGGGGACTGATAGACCTTATCTCACTGATATCCTGGGACCCAAACGGCTACAACAGGGCATGCAACCACTGAGTTCCGTGTGTTCACTGTGTGAGCCTCCCTGATAAGGCCTAAAGAATCCACCATCTTGTGCACTGTGTCTGGCCCCTGAAGAGACTGGAGCATTTCTTCAGCAAAGCAGAGCTTTGCTGAGACATCATCCCCCAAAACATCCCCTGCTGGCACTGTGCGGTGGCTCCCACACCCTCCCCTGGAGATGCTGTGTACATGTGGACATAGGCGTGGGAACTAAGGGTGCGTGGGGTGCTGCAGCACACCCAGGATCCTGGCCAACAGCCCCATGTGCCCAGGGTCCTGGCCTCAGCTCTGGGGGTAGTGGTGGTGGACAGAGGTAAGGGCTTTCAGCACTCCTGCTATTAAAAATGTTCCAGCGCCACTGCATGTGGAGCAATCTGGGCTCTTAGATGGGGTATACAAACCCTACACTGGGCCCAAAGGGGTGAAAAGGCAATTGTAAGCTCAGATAGCCCTGCCCCTCTGACTGGTGGAAGCCCAGGCCAAGGGTGGTGGCCAGGCTGCAGGGGAGAGGAGTCCTTTGCTGGCCAGACAGGGCTGAGCCTGAGGGGGGAGCACAGGGTGGGGAAGGCCCACGGGCAGAACCTTCCCCAGCCCCCCACCCTTTGAGAACCTGCGTGGCCCTGCTCCTTTGGACTCTTTGGTAAGTAACTGTTTGGACTATAAGGGGCCACACCCCCAAATTGAAGGGAGATGGATGGTAAGTGGCCTGGGGCAGGTGACTTGGATTTATTGCAGGCATTGCTTCTCACAGGGCCCTGGGCTGGGACTCAGGGGAAGGCCTGGGTCCCCATACTGCACCCCATAAGGGCTGAGGCCCAGATATGGGTGGAAAGCTGAAATTCCTGACTTGGGGCAGAGGTGCCTGTTCCTGACCCTCTGACAGAGAGGCAAGGGACTGGAAGCCAAGTGTACTACCCACTAGGCCTCCCAGCCCCCATCACAGGGTCTTTCAAGGTGAAACTCGGATTGGAATTGTTAAGCCTGGAGAACAGGATATGAGTTAGATCTGCAGCCTGAGCTGGGCTCCTAACAGGGCAGAGACCCCTTGCAACAGCATTTTACAGCATATCCTGTGAGCTCTGATGAATCCAGCGAAGCCCATCACCGCTAAACAGCCAAGCCAGTTGCCTGAACAGGGTACAAAGAGGAGCACTGGTGCTTTTTAAAGACACCATAATAGAGGCCCAACTTCAATGTATACCCCAAATTAAGAAACACAGTAAAAGAACTAAAAGAGAACCACCGTGGCTTAACAACCATGTAAAAGAAGCAGTGAGAGATAAAGACTTTCTTTAAAAAGTGGAAGTCAAATCCTAGTGAGGCAAATAGAAAGGAGCATAAACGCTGCCAAATTAAGTGCAAGAATGTAATAAGAAAAGCCAAAGAGGAGTTTGAAGAACGGCTAGCCAAAAACTCCAAAGGTAATAACAAAATGTTTTTTTAAGTACATCAGAAGCAGGAAGCCTGCTAAACAACCAGTGGGGGCCCTTGATGATCGAGATACAAAAGGAGCGCTTAAAGATGATAAAGTCATTGCGGAGAAACTAAATGGATTCTTTGCTTCAGTCTTCACGGCTGAGGATGTTAGGGAGATTCCCAAACCTGAGCTGGCTTTTGTAGGTGACAAATCTGAGGAACTGTCACAGATTGAAGTGTCACGAAAGGAAGTTTTGGAATTAATTGATAAACTTAACATTAACAAGTCACCGGGACCAGATGGCATTCACCCAAGAGTTCTGAAAGAACTCAAATGTGAAGTTGCGGAACTGTTAACTAAGGTTTGTAACCTGTCCTTTAAATCGGCTTCTGTACCCAATGACTGGAAGTTAGCTAATGTAACGCCAATATTTAAAAAGGGCTCTAGAGGTAATCCCAGCAATTACAGACCAGTAAGTCTAACGTCTGTACCAGGCAAATTTGTCGAAACAATAGTTAAGAATAAAATTGTCCAACACATAGAAAAACATAAACTGTTGAGCAATAGTCAACATGGTTTCTGTAAAGGGAAATCGTGTCTTACTAATCTATTAGAATTCTTTGAAGGGGTCAACAAACATGTGGACAGAGGGGATCTAGTGGACATAGTGTACTTAGATTTCCAGAAAGCCTTTGACAAGGTCCCTCACCAAAGGCTCTTACGTAAATTAAGCTGCCGTGGGATAAAAGAGAAGGTCCTTTCATGGATTGAGAACTGGTTAAAAGAGAGGGAACAAAGGGTAGGAATAAATGGTAAATTCTCAGAATGGAGAGGGGTAACTAGTGGTGTTCCCCAAGGGTCAGTCCTCGGACCGATCCTATTCAACTTATTCATAAATGATCTGGAGAAAGGGGTAAACAGTGAGGTGGCAAAGTTTGCAGATGATACTAAACTGCTCAAGATAGTTAAGACCAAAGCAGACTGTGAAGAACTTCAAAAAGATTTCACAAAACTAAGTGATTGGGCAACAAAATGGCAAATGAAATTTAATGTGGATAAATGTAAAGTAATGCACATTGGAAAAAATAATCCCAACTATATATACAATATGATGGGGGCTAATTTAGCTACAACAAGTCAGGAACAAGATCTTGGAGTCATCATGGATAGTTCTCTGAAAATGTCTACGCAGTGTGCAGAGGCGTTCAAAAAAGCAAACAGGATGTTAGGAATCATTAAAAAGGGGATAGAGAATAAGACTGAGAATATATTATTGCCCTTATATAAATTGATGGTACGCCCTCATCTTGAATACTGCGTACAGATGTGGTCTCCTCAGCTCAGAAAAGATATACTGGCACTAGAAAAGGTTCAGAAAAGGGCAACTAAAATGATTAAGGGTTTGGAACGGGTCCCATATGAGGAGAGATTAAAGAGGCTAGGACTCTTCAGCTTGGAAAAGAGGAGACAAAGGGGGTATATGATAGAGGTATATAAAATCATGAGTGATGTGGAGAAAGTGGATAAGGAAAAGTTATTTACTTATTCCCATAATACAAGAACTAGGGGTCATCAAATGAAATTAATAGGCAGCAGGTTTAAAACAAATAAAAGGAAGTTCTTCACGCAGCGCACTGTCAACTTGTGGAACTCCTTACCTGAGAAGGTTGTGAGGGCTAGGACTATAACAGAGTTTAAAAGAGAACTGCATAAATTCATGGTGGTTAAGTCCATTAATGGTTATTAGCCAGGATGGGTAAGGAATGGTGTCCCTAGCCTCTGTTTGTCAGAGGGTGGAGATGGATGGCAGGAGAGAGATCACTTGATCATTGCCTGTTAGGTTCACTCCCTCTGGGGCACCTGGCATTGGCCACTGTCGGTAGACAGGATACTGGGCTAGATGGACCTTTGGTCTGACCCGGTACGGCCTTTCTTATGTTCTTATTGTTCACTGTGTGTGATTCCCTCCAGCTGATGGGATGGGCCAGGGAACTCATGATCAGCTGCCAATTAGCAAAAGCACTTGGAAAGTCCTCGAGCCAAAGGTTAAGTGCAAGGTGAGAAGATCAGGGCCAGACTTCCTGTGCTGACACAGGTGTGCTATGGGGGCCTTCCCCCTTGGTAAGCCCATCTGTGGGCCTGGCAGAACTGCAATTCCACATTTGGGGGCATGGCGAGGCTGCTATGGTCCAGATCCGCAAAGGTATTTCAGTTCCTAACTCCTCCTTTGAGGATCTGGCCTGTGTCCTTAACCCTATCCTGCCAAGGGCACGTGGTCCCCCAATGTGGCTGGGGGGGAGGCAGGGTTAGGGCTCAGCCTTCACCCACCTGCAGAGCTGGCTGCTTGTGTGGGGAAGCTCTGTGGTGGGAGCTGCTGGAGGCCTTGTGCTTCCCTCCAGCACCTCCCGAGTGGCCCCTTTCCATGGTGCAGCTGAGCCTGTCTGCTGGTGGAGGAAGCGAGGGGCTGGTTCCAGGACCCCAGCAGAATCCGTGCAATCAGGGCAGCAGTGCAGAGTGTCCTGGGGTTGAGTGGCATGGTGCTGAGCTTTGCTCAGAGCAAGGGCAAGCACAGTGGTGATGGAAAGCCTGGCACAGCTGCAAGCACTTGTGAGTGGTGGTTTGGGGCTGGACAGGCATACCCAGGGGGTCCAACTACCTCTGTAATGTAGACCAGACCATAGGCAGTTGTGTTAAGGTACTACTGCTTTGTGAAAACCAGACTCCCTGCTCAGCCTCTGCCCTTGAGGGCCCACTCCCGCTTGCTCATCTTTCCCCCCTACCCTTTCCCCTCCCTGGATCCTCTTCCCCCCCACTCCCCCATTGCTGAGCTCCCTCTACTCCAGGGCTGGGATGGGAGCTGCAGCCTGACATGGAGGCTGCCTGCAGGTAGGAGGTAGCCCTGACTGAGCAGGGTTGGGGCGGGTTGATGACCCAACACCATCCCCCACCTTCTGGGATCCGGGCCCTTTTATGACTGTGGTGCCCTTCAAAATATCTGGGGGGTGGGAGAGGCTGGACGGGGCTGGTTGGGTTCCTGGTGTGAGTCAGAGCTGCCGGAGGGCTGTTCCAGCTGGCGGGCCTGGCCAGAGCATAGAGACACCCCAGTGCTTTCCCTGCCCTGGGGGATCTGAGGGGGAGGGGTGGTGCAGGGCCACAGCACCAGCTCTCCACTACCCAGGGTCCCCCCTACTCTGGAAGAGCTCCCACCTGGGCATCAGGTCTCCAGCCCCTGTGCATGGAGGAGCAGCACAGGCTCTGCAAAGAGTGGGGGCCCTTTTAAATCAGTGGGGTTAGTTGTGCAGTGAGGCAGCAGAACAAGCTGCAATTAATTAACCCTCAAAACACCCCCACTGAATTGAAAACACAGAGCAGTGAAATGACTTGCCCAGTGTCATATGGGGGGTTGGCAGAGCCAGGAATAGTTCTCGGGATCTGCTGGTCCCATATTCTGACCATCTCAGCTGGGGCAAAGGAAGGGCTGTGCTGTCCCTCACCATCCTTTTCTTTTTTTCCCAGGGATGAAACCCACAAGAGGGGGCTGTAGCTTCACACAGCACATGGATCCTTGGGATTTCTTGGCATTCACAGCACTGCCAAACCCACCCGGTCCCAGCACCAGCCTGGCCTGCAGCCCTGTCTACACACAGATCTGAGTTTGTTGCTCAGCTGCTTTGCTCTTAAAAAGGGGCACTCCTTGCCTCACTTCCCTGCACGTCCCTGACAGCCAGGGAAAGGGCAGCAGGGCTCCGGTATCCTGAGGCTGTGTGACCCAGGCACTCTGTTTTATAACTATATATGTAGAGAATTACAGTACTTGACATGGGGATTTCTATGGGTGTTTGCTGTGTTTACTTTAGTATCTTGGCATAAATCAATTTGTTCTAATATCCTGGCACAAAGGCGTGTGCATTAGCTTTTGAGTCCCTCCAGGAACCTTCGAGTACCGTCTTGGGCAAAGCAGCTCATTAAAAGCTACTGATTGCTGGAGTCAATTATGACATTAACTTGTCAAGGTAAATTGACTCTTTTCCTGCCTTCTTTTTCCATTGTTAAGAGGCTGTCATGCTGGCAGCCCTGGAAATTGGAGTTATTTGTCCTCCAAAGAGGTACAATATGGGCACTAATGGAGGAGGGACTTGCCGCCTCTAAGGGTGAGGAGGAGTTTATTTGCCATGGTCCGTTCAATTTCTTGGTGTCGGTGCTGAGATTTCTAAGCCAGGTGGGAGTGGGCTCTTGTGATGTGGACATCTGTCCTTCTGGACTAGCAACACCCACACATTGTATGTTGGCCACCAGGCCCCCATCAGACAGCAATGACGCTAGGGCCCAACCCTGGAGCCCAGGACACACAGAATATACCAGGAGATGCTCAGCACCACACAGAATTGGATCCTGAATCACCGCTAGCTCAGAATTAACCCACTGGGCCTGATTCGCCCTTGCCTTGGAATTTGTGCAGCCGTGACCCTGACACAGCCTTAGTGCGGGATGTGCAGTGTGACCCCTGTGGTGCGACTGAGTGGAGAATACTGACCATTTTACACCCACTTGGCACAGGGGTGTGTAGTATGTGAGTTGTGAGGCAATCAGGTCTGTTGAGCTTTGTGCTGATCCTGATGGCAAATCCTGGTGAAATGAGCATGCCGGGCCACATTCCCAGTTCTCTGTGCTGGCCCCAGGGCTGGTGGCACACTATCCCTACCAGCAGGAGGAGAGAGGAAATATCTTGTTTGATGATTGCATCCTGTGTTTCTAGAGGGCTTGCTATCTATGACAATCCAGATGTTTCCTGTCTCCCCACAGCTGGGAGCAGCTATTTGCTGACTGGCTGGAAGTACTTCCTAATCCTAATGTGTTGGTGGGGATTTCCCTATGGAATCTGAGGGAAATTAACTTCCAGGCAGATTCTCTTCCCAAAGCCCTGATGACCATTTCCCCCTCTCCCTGAGGATGAGTGCCGTGTGAAGGTCATGTAGCCCAGCACCTCTGGGCAGGGGTGGAGCCTGGGGCCTCTAGTTCTGAAAGCACAAACCTCTACTGTCCGAGCTGCGAGATCCAGTTCCATTAGGAGAGGCTGTAGCCAGCTGATCAACCTGTCTGTGACCCAGCCGCCACTAGCAGGGACAGAGTGCCGCACTGAGTGGGTCCCAGTTATTAAGCTGTGAGGGCCCCACGAGTGCACATCCAGTGGATTCAGAATGCTTGGATATGATCAAATCAGCTTTGCTGGGATGCTGGCACCTCCAATGCCAGTGTGGCTGGAGGCTTCCTGGTTTGTGAATGAGCCATTTCCTGTGAGCGGATGCTACCCTAGGCCATGACCCCTTGCGTTTCATTCGGTGCCTGACCTCAGGTCTAGCTGGTTTAGTAAGGAGTTTGGACACCAGAGCGACAAAAGGATCCAGAATTTATAAACAAAAAGGCAAGAGGTGTGTGCCTAGATTACTGAACCTGGCACAGGAGGTAGAGAGCAGCCAAGTGAGGCACTGACCATTAGATGCTACCAGAGGAGCCATAACTGACACCTCCAAGGCTTTACCCGCTTCTCCTCTTCCTTACACCGGTAAAAGAAGTGGTCCTTGTAGTGCAAAGGGGCGGTAAAGGTGCCCAAACCAAGCAGCTGAAGATTGCCCCAGTGGCATGTCAGAGGGTGTGGCTAGGGGCCAGAGGGCTGCTCTGCTCCAGTGATTCCTGGCAGGTGGAAAGGCCCTGTGGGCGCTGTTACTAGCCTGCATAAATTAGTGCAGCCCCAAGAGATGCCCCCTATAACTCAAATTCATGCCCATCAGACTTGTATGCTGCAGCTCGCAGTCTGTGTGTGTACGTCCGAATGTTAGGCATGGCACTGTGCTGCTCTGGTACACTGGCTGTGTGTCTGCCTCACATATGCACATGGACCAGGGGGTGGCTGTGCTGCTCTCCATGTCTCTCCTGCCCTGAGCAGCTTGCCACCTGCAGCCAGGAGGGACAGCGTGGGGAGGTCAAGAGGACAACTGGCATCTCTGGGTGCTCTGTACCTGCAGCGACCTCAGGGCCTCTGTGCAGGGCCAGCTCCAGGCACCAGCTTACCAAGCAGGTGCTTGGGGCGGCCACTTCAGAGAGGGGTGGCACGTCCAGCTGTTCGGCGGCAATTCAGCGGACGGTCCCTCACTCCTGCTCGGAGTGAAGGACTTCCCGCCAAATTGCCACCGCAGATCACGATCGCGGCTTTTTTTTGTTTGTTTGGCTGCTTGGGGCGGCCAAAACCCTGGAGCCGGCCCTGGCTCTGTGTTAAGAAGAGCTGAGGGATTTCTTGAAATAAATATTTAGAATGACTTAGAAAAGACGACATTAAATTGTGACTACGGTTGCTTATCGTACCCCAAGCCCAGTGCTTTAAAATGAAGGGAATTAAAAGTTAAGGTTCTTCATAACTCATCATTTGAAAAACACAATCTGTACATTTCTCTCCCCCCGCACCCCCAAAGGATTCCAAGAAGTGAAATGAGGCGATCTAGGGTAAAACATTTAAAAATGCCTCAGTGACTTAGGAACCTATGTCCCATTTTCAAAAGTGTCTTGGCACTTGGGGACAGATTTCCAAAGGTATTTAGGAATCTAAAGATGTAGCTAGGGGCCTAGTGGTGCTGTCAAAAGCAACTAGGAACCTAAGTCCTGTTGAATTAGGTGTCTAAATACTTTTGAAGAGCTGCACCTTAGGCACTCTTGAAAATTTTATCCATAATCACATTTATCCACTAAAAATGTAATTCATGCCTCAGGCTGCTAAAACTGTCATATACAGCCTTAAGTACCACTACACTAACAGATAAAACAATTCCCTTTATCTGTAAAGTTACACAAACAAGCTGTGTTTGCTATAGGGAAAAAATGCATTCATTTACAATATCTGGTGTATTGTTTGTTGGAAAGAACCTTACCTAGTCAATGTAGTTGTTTATGGTCTTACATTTTTTAAACACATTCACATTTCTTAAACTTTGACATTAATTTGATTTTAAAAAAACTAATTATTAAATATGTGGTTGTGTGCTACTGTAACCCACACACCTCCTGGGTGTGGTGTTCTGTTCCCAAGGGAGGGAGAGTGTGATTGAGTCTGCTCTACAGCCTTAGCTAACAGCCATATGGCTTTTAGCTCATGTGGTAGAGGCTCATGTACTAAGCTCCACAGGCCCCAGGTTTGATCCCACCCACTAACAGTCTGTCAGTGTTACAAGTGGGGGCTCCACCAGGATTTCAACTGGGAAGTCTCTGAAACTCTGGATGCGCTTCCTCAGCTAGGGGAAGTATGTAACCCACACACTTCCTAGGTGTGGTGTTCTGTCCCATCGAGTGGCACTGAGATGTCGTCACTACCCGCCCGGATTGGCGGTAGAAAATCAATCTCTCGGGGATCGATTTATCGCGTCTCGTCGGGACGCGATAATCGATCCCCGAATCGACGCGCATACTCCACCAGCCCAGGTAAGAGTAAGCGCTGTCGACGGGAGAGCCGCGGTGGTCGATTTGCCGCCGTCCTCACAGCGGGGTAAGTCGGATCAGATATGTCGAATTCAGCTACGCTATTCGTGTAGATGAATTTGTGTATCTGAAATAGATTCCCCCCATAGTGTAGACGTAGCCTTAGAGAGATTATGAGTCTGCTCTACAGCCTTAGCTAGCAGCCATAGAGCTTTTAGCTCATACAGTAGAGGCTCATGCACTAAGCTCCAGAAGCCCCAGGTTCGATCCTGCTCACCGATGATCAGGGTCCGTTGGCGTTACACTAGTAAGAAATTTAAGTGAATGTCAATGGACTTCATTTCATCCATTTATTTTATTGTGTAGGCTGTGGTATGTAAAATTAAGGCCGCATAGGACAATTTAACATCATAGTAACGTCATTAATTACATTTTTAATAGAAAAATGTGATTGTCATAACTCTTTGGAATCCTTTTTGGAAAAAAGGTACATTTTCCCAATGAATAGTTATGAAGACCTTTAACTTTTAATTTCCTTCATTTTTAAAGCATTGAGTTTGGGGTGTTATAAGCAAACTTACCAGTAATTTCACATAGTTTCTTGTAAATCATGTTTCATATTTTCATTCATGTTGATCTTTTCATTCAAAGTAATTTTTTGGTCTACAATCAAATTGGAGGAAATAGACCATACAAGTTCCTTGAAAGTTGCCCCTATTCTTTGATAGATTTTTGTAAAGGGGATATGTAAACATTTTTAAATTCTGCAGCATGGGTCATCATATGTACACTTGTTCATTCTGTGGTTATACTTCAGAGACTATCAATTGCTTGAGATATGTTTTATTTCTATCTGTCACACTTATAAGGACCCATTACAGAAGTATCTGAGGACTTCACAATCTGAAATTTGCTCATTGTTTTCCTTTACTCATTTGAACTCCAAGAGAAACATGCTTGCATTAAATAAATATGGAAAATATTAATAACTTCTATGCAACATCATATAACTTCTGTATTATTTATATATATAATGTTATTAAATGAAAACACTTACTTTACCTTCAGTGGACTCTCACTGATCCTCTGCTGATGTGTGTCCTTTTTCAAAATATTTCTTTTTAGGTCAGCCTGTGGTGCTTCGTGGGAGTTGTAGTTTGATGGCTTTATGCCCTCATTCTCTCTTACAGGCACCTGGACTACATTTCTCATGATGCATTGCAGTCTCCCTCTGACTCAGCCCTGTGGTGCATCATGGAAGATGTAGTCCAGCCACTGAGTCCCGCCTGAAGTATCTGAACTACAACTCCCAGGAGGTACTGCGGCACCTGAGACATATGTAGTTTAACAGTGAACGGATTCAAAAACAAATGTTTTCATGTTCCAAATTGAAACGTATTAGAACTTTCCATTCTGTGGTGAAGTCAATATTTTGACTTTTTGTCCCAATTCAGGATGAAAACAGACAGAGAAATGTTAGACTTTTTTCTCATGGGATGCAGATTCCAACATTTTCTCAGCTCTAGTTCCCAGCTGAGCTGCCTGCCCATAGTTTATAGAATGAAGTGAATGCCCTTGAGTCTCCAGCCTTCCCTTCCCCTCCCGCATCTATCCAGCAGAGCCGAAGCCCCTCCGCAGCTCCAGCAGGGTTTCCTCCTTCAGTAGGGAGATGAGGTTGGCAAGCAGTCCCCTCTGCAACTGCAGAATCACTGGCCTGGGGACCATGGTGCTGTGAATCTCTTGACAGTGTTTTGTCTTCCCTCGGGGTCACCATATGGAATTAATTCAGAGGAGGCATGTTCAGAGCAGAGGATGGGGAGGTGGCTCTCTTCCAAAAGCCACTGCTCTATCTAGGTTTGTCAAAGAGACATTAGGGGAGAGCAGGCACCTGGCAGCCTGCTGGGAAGAGGAGCCTGGGTTCAGCTGATGTTTCAGTGAAATTGCTTAAGAACAGCTCAGCCGTGGGAGAGTCTGATCCCGGCCAAGTTGCCGAGGCCTGGGTAGACGTGCTGCAGAAGTGCTGGTAATGTGAGCCCCAAGTGCTGTAAGCTGCTTTCCCTGGCACGACTGTTCTCTCTCTGATTTCAGAGTCTGGGAATGGGGGGCGAGGGGGGGGGGCTCACTCTCAGCAGAGCCAGTTCCCCCTTCTCCTCCCTTTTTTCAGTGCAAAGGTGGCTCAGAGCTAGAACCCGGAGAGTGTGAAATCAGCCTATGCCTCCATCATCCTCAATCCTACCTAACCAAGCAAAGAGCAGTGGACGCTGGCTAGTTACTGAGCTGGCTCACAGCACCTTGGTATCCGAGCTCTTCCCCAGTGGTTCTAAAGAGACAAACAGTGTCGAGAAACTCTCTCTTCCTCCCCCAAGTTGTGGGAGGAAAGTAGGATAGTGGATTGTTTCCTTACATCTTGTTTCTCTCTGTCTCTTCTTGTCACAAATGCTGAAGGATCATTAGAAACAGCTATATTGTGGCGCACGATCAAGCTGTCTGAATCTCGTGCAACAACACATTTATTTGGTAAGGTTCACCCTGCTTCCTGCTGAGGAATTGTCTGAACACGTGCCAAGAGTGCCATATTGCTGTGCTATTCAAGGGGACTGCATGGATTTGGGGAGAACAAATAGTTCCTGAGTTGTATCGGAGCCAGGGATGCAGGAAAGGAGAACAAAGGAGGGAACCAGACTGTTTCCAACTGGGGCTAAGTTTTGGGTGATGGTTCCATTCCCACGGGTTTGCCCAGCCCCAGGTCTCACTGATCGGCCTTTGGCATGTGAGAGAGGAAGGATGTTAGGGGTTAGGTTTGGGCTACCTGGGGTCAATCAATTCCCTGCTCCACCGCAGATTTCTGTGAGACCCTGGGTAAGTCACTTAGCCACTGAGCCTCAGTTTCCCCATATGTACAGTGGGGATAACCACACTGCCCTGCCTCGCAGGGGTGTGTGAGGATAAATACATTAAAGGTTGTGAGGTGCTCAGATACTCCAGCACCAGCGACCTTAGAGTTACTTAGGAGAGGTAGAAAGCCACATCCAGCAGAGACAGGTGGAGATAGCCCAGCTGCTGTTGACAAATCAGTTTCCCAGTGGCTGGTCCGAGCTCTGGTGGGTACAAGACAGAGGCTCCTGGAGTCTGGCCACGGTCAGCACGCTGAGTGTACATGAGGTGCTGAGCTCCAGCCATACGGGGCACACAGTGGGAACTGAGCTCTTTTAAAAATCTGGCCCTGCTTGCGGGTGCTCACTGAGCACTTGTAAAACATGTCCCTGAGTAATTGTGCCAGTCTGGCCGCAGAGGCTGAGCGGTTCAGTGCGCTCCTGCGTCCAGCCAGCAAGTGGCAGACAGCCTGCGGTTGCCCTTTGTCGTCTTCCCCATTTTGATGCCCAGGTTAGACTGGATGCGCGGAGCTCCGGGCTGGGGCTGCCGTTCTCTCCTCTGTCCCTGCCAGTGCCATGATGACAGGCCCGGCAGCCGTCCTCACCACCCTGTTACACTAAGTCATGGAACATCCCGTGTTCAGTGCTTGGCCTTGTCAGTGATCCAAACACTGAGAACATGCTGCCACCCAGGTGTCTCTTCCCTTTGCTTGATCCCGCCATGTTTACAGGCAGGTGAATCCCAGCAGCTCTGGCTCTCTGTAGAAACAGCTCTGGCTCTCTGTAGAAACAGCTCTGGCTCATGGACATGACAGAGAATCCTGGTTTGGAGTTACAGCCACCAGGATCACCTGGGCAAATGGCAGCATGAGGCCCCCCTTTGCTCCTCTGCTTGTGGGGTTTTTTACCCAATGGAGGATGGCCCAGTTTCCCCTGCTGAGGGTTTTATCAAGGGGACGTGGTATGTCACTTATCAGTTGTATGCCGTAGCGCTCAGAGCCGCAGACAGGTTCAAGGCCCCATTGTGCTAGGTGCTGTACGCACAGAGAGATTATCTTTGCCACAAAGAACTTGCAGTTATGCTTTATTCCTTGGGCTCATGCAAATGCCATGGCCTTCCCGTGTCCTTTGCGGGGGGTTAGTTGGCGAAAAGAAGCCACGTCTCTGTCTCTCCTTCTGACTACGTGGTCTCTGGGTGCACAAGATGGGCAGTGGGAGACAGTAGGATTTTGGGGTACACAGGGAGTGAGCTGTGGGTGACATCAGATGCATCCCTCTCCAACTCCAAGGGCTCCAGTAGTATTAGACACAGGCCTTGTTACTGACCAAATCCCATTGGGAGCCTCACTGGATGGGCTAAATCTGATTCTCCATCCACACTCTGCAGCCTTGTGACAGAGAACTTGGCCGGTCACTGGAGCAATAAAGGTACAACTGAGACTGCTGCACATCAGACTTTCTTCCTAGCTCAAAGGAATGCAACCCTACCAGTATGGGAAGGGTTGGAGAGGGTTATGGAGCAGCTCCTGGCCTTTCAGAGAGGAACCTTGGTAGGGTTCTTTGGAAACCCATTAGCTGGTGGGTTTCCATAAAACACTTACTAAAAGGGGAGAAGGGAGCTGGAATGCGGTGGACCTCCCTGGGGCAGCTTTTGAAAGGCAGATGCCCTCTGAGTGTCTGGTCATAGGCCTGCTGGGAATTCAGAGCTAGGATAGCCGGCCTGTGAGATTGGTGATATACCTGTCGTATATTTATGGCATCTTATTTTGCAAGCAGTTGCACTGATTCTAAGGAGAATATCCAGCCCAGAGAGAAGGAAGCTGGAGAAACCACTCCTGGGTCCAGAGCTGAGAGTCGCGGCTGCAGTATGGTGGGGGTTGGAGCATCAGTCAGACCTGCCAAAGCAAGCCCAGGCTGGTGATACCAACCTGGGTGCAGTGAGATATTAGTACGTAATGTGCTGATTGCCCCAGTGCCCCAATGAGCCTTCTTCCATCCCAGAACTAACCCATCTGATCTTTCAAATGCCAGCACCTAGAAACCAGCACAGTCCTCACCAACGCTCCTGAAAAGGGGCTGCTTCTCCATCTGCCCCAAGAAGCAGGACAGCTTCTTTCTCCTCCTCTAATCTCAACTGAGGGGAAATGCTTCTCCCATCCATAGCATGTCCAAACCTCTGTAAACAGCAGAAAGATCATGGACAGATACTGGCCCTCAACTCAGGCTGGTGCTGCCTCTTGCCAATGAGGGTGTTAGAGCTCAAGCACAGAGCTGGGGGGAGGAGAGCTGGCTGTAGCACAGGCTCAGCGTATAGTCTTGAGCCAGTTATTTATCCTTTCTGTGCCTCGGTTTCTCTACTAGATTTGGGAAGGAGAAATGAGGGAATGCTCATAAAGCACGTCGCAAATCTCTCATAGACAGTACTGAAGGGGGCAAAGTTTTATTATCAACAACAACAACAATCAGTTCAGTTTCATTCCACAGTTAAGCCCACCACGGTCTCACCTGAGATGCACAGCATGGCTCTCACCTGAAGGTCAGGCACATGCCCTCTTTGGCTCGATATCTTTTTTAAATGACTGGAATAAAAGGAGAAAGAATATTATCCTCCTACATCATCTCTGGTAACACACTCAGGATGGGAAAGTGGCACAACGCCACCTACAGGAGCGATTCAGACAGAAAGAGTCTGTCCAACTATAGGCCCGAGGAAGGATTTTCTGCAATGACTTTGCTTGTGGCGGCATCAGGGGGTGGCAGATGCACTCATTGAAAGGATGATTTGTGCTGGGGAGAGTGGGAAGTGGCATGGGGGCTGCAGCTGGTCTTGGGTTCTGAGGGGGAACTAGGGAGAGCTACAGTCTCTGACTGAAGTGTTCCCTAGTCATTCCCTGACCCCAGTGTGAAAGGGGAGAGCCAGCAAGGGGCCTTGTCAGGATCTGAAGCGATTTCTCTCTTACAAAGGGCCTGATTCTCTTCTCACGCCATTCGCATGGGCATGTAGCTCCCTTAGCAGCTTGACTCCTGATTTACACTGCCAGCAGATCGAGGAACGTGATCGTTCCCCTTTATTCGACATTGGTGAGGCCTCATCTGGAATACTGTGTCCAGTTTTGGGCCCCACACTACAAGAAAGATGTGGAAAAATTGGAAAGAGTCCAGCGGAGGGCAACAAAAATGATTAGGGGTCTGGAGCACATGACTTATGAGGAGAGGCTGAGGGAACTGGGATTGTTTAGTCTCCAGAAGAGAAGAATGAGGGGGGATTTGATAGCAGCCTTCAACTACCTGAAGGGGGGTTCCAAAGAGGATGGAGCTCGGCTGTTCTCAGTGGTGGCAGATGACAGAACAAGGAGCAATGGTCTCAAGTTGCAGTGGGGGAGGTCCAGGTTGGATATCAGGAAAATCTATTTCACTAGGAGGGTGGTGAAACACTGGAATGCGTTACCTAGGGAGGTGGTGGAGTCTCCTTCCTTGGAGGTTTTTAAGGCCCGGCTTGACAAAGCCCTGGCTGGGATGATTTAGCTGGGAATTGGTCCTGCTTTGAGCAGGGGGTTGGACTAGATGACCTCTTGAGGTCCCTTCCAACTCTGATATTCTATGATTCTATGAAAGAAAAGGATCACACCCCAAACCTTTATCCTGACCAGTCTCCTACCTGCCTTAGCTGTGGTGCTTCTTCAGAAAAACCAGCCATCCCCTGGTCTAATGCATGGAGAGCTGGCATGGCCTAGTGCTTGAAGCCCAGGCCTAGCAGCCCAGCTGAAAATCAAAATTGTTGCCATTGCAGACTGCCACCCCAGAGCCGCAGTTCTGGCTGCCCCTGAGAGCTGGCACCTCATGCTGGGACTGGAGCTCAGATCTCAGCCTTACCTGGCCTGTGGATAAAGAGGGCCCTCTGTTCCATATCCCCAGCCGTGCAAAAGGGAAAGCAACCAACATCAGCATTGTGACTGTGCAAAACGCTGCCTCCTCTGGGAGGCAGCTAAAAATGGGCCTTTCCGAAAAAAGGGATTCAATGCCAGTGCAAAGGCCACAAACAAGCAAACAACACGAAAGCCATCTGGAACGAGAAACAATGGTGCAAGCGGAGCTCTGTGCTCTAGCAGCAGGAGTGCTGTGCTGGGAACATTCTCTGATTTATTAGGAGGGATCTGGCAGCACATGCCACTAGGGGAACAGAGCGGAGAGAGCGTACAGACAGCTGCTGTTTCATGATAGGCCAGCCATGACTGAGGCTGCTAACAGTCCTGTGCCCTGCATGCCACGGCATGCTATTCTCAATGGCCACGGGAGGGCAGTGTTGCTTGTGCATATAGCTATGGAACTGTGGTGGTTTTGTTTTCTGGGTACAGTGCCTTTAAATTTCAAAGCCTTCCTCCAGTAGGCAGAGGCAGCAGTTGATTGGTGATTGGCTGCCATTTACAAAGGAGATGCACACACTGTGCTCTCTCCTGATGACTTGACACGCTTCCATAGTCTAAAGCAACAATTGTAGGCCGGGAGTAGATGCTAGTGAGACCCGCTAGTAAGTGTGTCGCTGAAGCCCCTTTGGGGACGATCCACAGAGGATATGAGTTGGTTACAGCCCCGCCTAGGGAAAGTTGGCGTTTTAGGTTAAGCTGATGGCTCTCACCCTTGCTTGTTGCAGAGAGGAAAACATGCCTTTTGGTAGTGGGATGCTTTGATGAGCTCCTCCATGCACCTCTTATTGACAAATCGCTTGGTGGCCAGATCAGGCCACATCCCCATTCCATAGGGAATTTTTAATTTTGAAAATGTTGAAACGAACTATTTTGGCAATTTCTAAACTTTTCTCTTGACTCTTTTGAGTCGGGCAGTTCGTCAAACCCAGCCCTGTGTCACTCACTCTTTCACTTTCGACAAATCGGCGTTTTCTGATGACTAAAGAGTGTGTCAGTACATTCCTGACCAGCTCCAGTCACAGACAAACGGCCTCTGAGGCTGCATGTGCAAACTATCCAGGGCAACAGGGGAACACAGCAACCCCGGATCAATTCAAGTGCAGAGCCAGAGCTTTAGTGCTAATCTTTAGCGTCCAGGTGGGCCCGGTAAAAGCAAGGCACAGATATTTCCAAATGGTACTCAGCACCCCAGGCAGGGCATCTCCTGCCCTGTATATTGTATGGGCTAGATGGGATGGACGTGGTATGTCAGCTCCTAACACAGAACGCCGTTCTGCTCCTGTTCGAGTCAGTGGGAACTCTGCCAGTGCCTTCAGTAGGTCCAGGGAACTAAAGCCTGTGATTTTCATGCTGCTGCAGTGCCCTATTCACTGGGGTTGCCTGGACTTTTCTGTAGTCCCTGTGTGTATCCCAGGATTGTAGCCCACTGCAGCTCAGCGAGTTGCATCTGCCACTGGCTTTGCTTGCTGGTGGTGGTTAGCGACTGTGCCAAATGGCAGAGTCTGCACAAGCAATGGTAATGCGAGCCCACTCCCCCGCACAGTGTCCGGCTAAAGTGCCTTGCCCTTCCGCTGCCTTTGGGTTTCCTGCCGAGGTTCCCCACAAAGGAGCAGACTAGTGCCAATTGACCGTGGCTTTTGTGATGTGGACATAACTGGACCGAGACCCATCATCTCCCCTGCAGAGGCCAGCAAACAATCCTGGGCTGGCATGAATTGGTGATGTTAGTCTCATGATCAGTTCCTTGACTCCTCCAGTTCCTCTTGCTCAATCGTCTTTCAGAGATAAACTTTAAGAGCCTGTTTAAGTTTTGCCCCTTAGGAGACATAAGCCAGTCAAAGCCGAGAGGCCAGGGGAGAATTTATTTCCTGGAATGGGCAACATTCTCTGTTCCTCCGGGGAGCTGAAACATGCACGCCGGGGGCTAATTCAGTGCTTTGCAAGTCTGACGCCCCCTTTCCAGATGGCTCTTGTTCTGCTGCTATCATGTTAGTTGGTGAGGCTGAGATGAGTCGGAGCCAATTCAAAGAACAAGCATATTTCAAATGTTGCTGTCTTGGTCTCTGGGGAAATAAGAAACGTCGACTCAAAGCCCGTAAACAACATTCCAGATTAAAAATGTATTAGCTTGCTGTTTCCTTGCTCCTGTCAACAACTCAGAGTCGTGTGTCTGTTTGGGCAGGCTCCCAGTCACCCCTCAGCACAAGAGAAAGCAACTCACTCATGGGACAGCTGGTGCCTTTGAGGGAACTTTCAGCCCTCCAAGGATTTTAGGACTATTTAAAAATTTTGTCTGCTTCTCTGATCCCCTCCCCTTTTCCCAGAGTCCCAGATACCGAAGAGCTGGCAGCTGGATCACTGCTAAAGAACGTGGGAACGAGCAAAGAGCTGGTGTGATCTACTGGATCATTGGTGCCTTCTTCTTCTAGTGAGACAAACCTCAAGTGCTTTGGATGGGATCAGCATCCCAGCGCATCCCCGCTTCTCCTAATCTTAGCTGATTAGTCCATAGGCGCCGACTCCGTGGGTGCTCCCGGGCTGGAGCACCCACAGAAAATAATTAGTGCTCCAGGGCCCCAGCACCCGCTGGCAGCCAGCTCTCCCCTCCTGCCCAGTGCCTCCCGCCCGCCTGCTGCCCCGCCAATCAGCGCCTCCCCCTCCCTTCCAGTGCCTACCGCCCGCCTGCTGCCCTGCCAATCAGCGCCTCCCCCTCCCTTCCAGTGCCTACCGCCCGCCACAATCAACTGTTTTGTGGTGTGCAGAAGGCTCTGGGAGGGAGGGAGGAGGAGTGGGGATGGGTCACGCTGGGGGAAGGGGGCAGAACTGGGCAGGAATGGGGAAGGACAGCATGGGAAGAGGTGGGGTGGGAGTGGGAACTTGGGGGAAGGGGTCGGGTGGGGGCAGGGCCGGGGCTTGAGCATCCTCTGGTCCCGGAGGAACCTGGCACCTATGGATTAGTACTTAATCTTCGCTCTGGAAATGTCACAAGAATGGGACTTTTTCTCCAGCAGGTCTTTGTGCCTCCTTGTTTCTGGTTGGGTTGCAGGGATCATGGCTAAGAATTTTGAAAGTGACTAGTGATTAATTTGGGTGCCTCGGTTTTTGGATACCCAACCTGAGAGGGGCCTGGTTTTCGGGGGGGGCTGGGTCAGCATGTCCAGAAAATCAAGTTTCTTTCCGGTATCTCGAGTTGAAATCACTGGGCATTTTAAAAAGTCTTGCCCCAGGAAAGCAGCCTCCATAGTGTTTCAGCCTGATTGGAGCCTAGCCCATGGCAGGGAAAGCACATGAAAAGGAGGTAGAAGTTGACCAGTCTTGTTTTAACCCCAGAACAAAGCGGGACCGTGGTTGTGGGGAGAGCTTTTGGGTAGCATCTTCTCTTGTTCAAACTGCTTCACTCGTTCCTATGAGTAACGGCGAGAGCGTCTGTGACTCTTAAATGGGGACTGGGGCTTAGGGCTCATGGGCTTGGTTCCCAGCTCTGTGCCTAAGCTCATAAATCAGAGGGGTAGCCGTGTTAGTCTGGATCTGTAAAAAGCAACAGAGTCCTGTGGCACCTTTAAGACTAACAGATGTATTGGAGCATAAGCTTTCGTGGGTGAATGCCCACTTCGTCAGATGCATAAAGTGCTGTGAGGCGCTAGAGAATGCAACGTGCTGTTCTGAGCGGCACGACGCAAAAGGTGCAGCGTTGGGAACCTTGGGCACGGTCAGATTTAAGAGGCCAAACATAAGCTCATCTCGGTCCATGTGCCCTTCCCTCGCCCTTTCGGAGTCTTGTTCTGATGAGCAGTGCTCTGCTGTGTTGTCACTGAGGGCCATCCCCCTAGACCTGTGTAGGTCTGTCCTGCAAACTGCAAGACCAGCACATTTTGGGGACAAAGGAGTGTGTCGTCAGGTGGGGTAGGTTGGTGAGATGAAGGATGTGAAGTTAGCCAGCAGTGGGACCTAGCTGGATCCCTACACTGTTTGTTCCAGACTCTCTATGTTCAGCTCTTTTGGAACAGAACAGTTTGCTTTGGGAAAGTCTGCAAAGTCTGCAAAGTCCCTACCACTCTTAGAGGGAACTATATATGGAATCAATCACCAGATTTAACAATATTTGAGGAGCAGAGGGCACTAGGGCCTCCTGGAGGGTCTGGCAGGAACAACAGCCTATTGGAGATGGCACGGTGGGGAGCAATTCCTGCTCCCTTGTTCTGACCCCATTGGGAGACTGAGGGAGAAGCGTGAGGGCGTCCTCGGATTCTAGCCCATCCCTGACTCTGCCCCTGCCCCCATACATACCCAGAGCGGCAGAGCTGGATCATTCACATGGCTCTTGCGATAGGATCAGCAATGCTAGAACCAGGATTTAGAAGTAGCCTGGAGTTTATTATTGGAAACACAATTGCCTTCTTTATTTTCCTAAATTCCTGGCCCCTTTATGCTGGTAAACTTCTGGATGTATTTTAGCACCCAGCAAGGTCAGGGTGCAGTTTTCCTCCTTTGCCTGGGCTAGTCTCTCCCTGATATGCACATTTGGGAAGCATAATCCCCAGGGTGCTCGAAGGTTCATTTTCTTAGCTGCTTGGTGAAGAGCGCTGCTGTTCCAGGGACTATTTTCTTGTATAGAATCATAGAATATCAGGGTTGGAAAGGGCCTTAGGAGGTTATCTAGTCCAACCCCTCTGCTCAAAGCAGGACCAATCGCCAGACAGATTTTTGCCCCAGATCCCTAAATGGCCCCCTCAAGGATTGAACTCACAACCCTGGGTTTAGCAGGCCAATGCTCAAACCACTGAGCTATCCCTCTCCTCAGTGTTTTGAGTTATCCCTCTTCTTAACAATGTTTTCCAGATGTAAATATGCCCAGGGGCTTCCAGCCCTGGGAGCTTGTTTGTTAAATGTGGCTGTAAATCAATAAGTGTGCACAAAGTTGGGTTGCATGACAGCTTGGAGATCATCCCCCTCACCCGGGATTGTGAAAGGCAGGGCTTTGTGCAGATGTCCAAGAGAACAAGGCTCTGGCAATCGCACCAGCAGCTGGCTGGCAAAAATGGCCTGATTTAGGGGCCTTCTTCTTTGCCATTGCACGGTCTGGCTGGCCCCAGAGGGGAGTGGGCAGCTATCCAGTCGATTCAAAGGGGAGGGGGGCTCAGCTTCTCAAGGAGAAAGGGTGTGTGACAAGCCTGCTGAGCAGCAGTAATGTCACACCCTAGGTGGGTTGTCACCAGCTGGGACTGAACCTGGGACCTCTTGATCTTACCATGGGGCTATCTGCTGCCTGAAATAAATGGCCCAGCTCTGTTAGCCGAGACTGTAGTGGCTCGTCCACTTCTATACATGGCCCAGCCACCGAGTTCTCAATGTAACACTTGGACCCCTCCCCATGATGGGTTGAAAGAAACTCCTGGGTCCAGGCAGCCCAGGATTTTGGCAGCAATCAGAGGGAGCCAGAGCGCCACCCGGAGTGGGTGGGGGTTCCCGCGCCATAGGGTAGCAGGGGGGAGGGGCCCTGTGGCACTTGGGAGGACGCTGGAGTTCGAGAGTGTCAGGCCGCCTTGCGGGGAGCATGGCATTTGGAGGTTGCTGGGTTGCATGAGCTGTTGTGATGACGGAACAGCTGCCCTGGGGTGACGTTGTAACACTGGGCCCGCAGGAGGGTTGAACCCATGGCCTCTACGAACGGCTGAGCCTCTTCTGCCTGAGCTAAACGACCCACCTCTGTCAGCTGAGGCTGTAGCAGGCTCGTTAGCCTGTGTCTGCAGCCCAGCCACCTCCAGGGGACAGAGCGCCACCCGGAGTGGGTTACACAGGCACAACTGGATCAGCTAATGGCAGCCACTGCCTCCGAGCAGGAAGACAGTGTAGAGGGGCCCCGATGAGGCATACCATGGAACTGAACTGCAGTCAGTGGGACCGGCAGGGATCCCTAACTATCCCTAGGCCAGGGGCCACCCAGGGACCAGGGGAGGGGAACCCTAGCCAGAAATACCCCCTCGGGGCCAAACTAGGGCCGACTCCATCATTGTAGCTGGTTAAAGGAGGGAGCATTTTACCCTTGCTGTGTGTAGCTATGAAACTGTCTTGTATGAAAGCTATAAAGCCTTTTGTTTTCTGGGGGCTGCATCGTTGAATGTCTAAGGCGGGGGTGGTCAATAGGTGGATGGTGAGCTGAATCTGGACTGCTAGATGTTTTTGAACGGACCCCTATGACATTCTGTACCCCAAGTGACACTCTGCACCCCATATTCACCATAGCGATATGAGTATGATATGATTATGATGCATTTTGTACAAAATATGTCATGTGAGGTGTTAATAGAAAAGCTGTGAATTGCTGAATATGATTATCCTATTTGTGTGCATGTATCATTTTTGTATCTTGAATTATGAATATTGACTATGCATCTGTAATTCAAATGTGTTTGCTCCTGGGTAACTCCCACAAAGTACAGTCTAGCTAGCACATTGTGAATGAACTGTTCAAGGTAATGACCCATCAGTGAAAACAATGGGCCATGGGAACAGCTTATCCTCACCTAATAACAGGTTTCAGAGTAGCAGCCGTGTTAGTCTGTATCCGCAAAAAGAACAGGAGTACTTGTGGCACCTTAGAGACTAACAAATTTATTAGAGCATAAGCTTTTGTGGGCTACAGCCCACTTCTTCGGATGTATAATGGTCTTTCCTGTGGACATTCTAGCCAGAATATAGGTAATAGCCCCTGCCATGACTCATCAAAGCATGCAAGGGCATGTGATATTGGACTCCATCTTGTGCCTGTACTTTTCCACAAACTGTGCTGGGACTTTGCTTGGAACAATGAAGTTCCCAACACATGCAAGAAGCTATAAAAGAGGAAAGTGGCATCGGCACTGGACTTCACTCCCCCTCCAACACAACACCTGGGACCACCTTAGGAACAAAGACTGAACTGAGGAAGGTGGTTCCGGGTGGGGAAAAAAGGAAGCCCGGCCTGTGTATGGAAGATTGGTGGACTGTTTGTACTATCAGGGTGAGACAGTGCTTGATTCAAATCCTGTCTGGTTTATAGAATTTAGATTGCAGTTTTGTTTATTTTTTAGGCAACCAACTTTGATCTGTACACTGTCACTTATAATCAATTAAAATCTACCTTTCTGTAGTTAATAAATTTATTTTGTATTTTTTCCCTAAAACAGTGTGCTGTTTGAAATGCATGGGAAATCTACTCAGTGAACAAAAACTGGTACATGTCCTCTCCACACTGAGGAAGGGGTGGACCAGGTAATAAACTTACGCTGGTCAGGCTTTTGACCAGGGCAGGATGGTACAGTTCTGGGGTCCTAGGCTGAGGAGCTGGGGGGAATTGGCTCGAGCCTTTCTATTGTTAGCTCATGAGCGGCTAAGAGAAGCATTCATGTAACTGCAGCTGGGTGTGTCCCTGTTTGTATATGGCTGTGTGAGTGCAAGTCCTGGAGAGGACTGCAGTTTGTCACAGCCTCACAATATGAGAGGCGGCCCAGACTGGTATGCCAGAGGGCTCAATGGTACCCCAGTTCTAGGTTGCACCCCAAGGACTTCTGTCAAAACCCTAAAATTTTATTATCATTATTGTGGGCCAGGAGGAAGCAAACACCAGCCTGCAGTAAGAGGGAGAAACATGGACTTTTGATTCCAGACATCAGCTCATCATGGCTGGGATGTCTCCCAAGCACAACCGGTTCCCTGCTGCTTCCCACTGGGGTCACCCGCATGGTGAGTTGGGTTGATGATCTCTATCCTACCTCGCCAATCCCTGATGAACCTTCCCTGCCTGTTTCCATTTTCTCCTGCCCAGCCCTGTGGCACGGCTCCATCCTCCACTGATCACCGCTTGGCTGATTCCTGAGGTTGTGGTTTTGCAATAGCCTTGAGCTGGCCATGAACCTTCGGACGCTGCACCTGCCAGTGCCTCTACCCTGGCTGGTTGTGCACCCCCAGGCTTAACATGTGGCAGAGGGAAGGAATTGATGGGTCATGTCCTGGGTGCACTCTGTTCTCGTGTGTTTTTACTGAGCATATATTTCCTCCTTGGAACCGTGGGACTCCATAACAATCCAGCAGCAGTAGCAGGGGCGGCTCTATGTATTTTGCCACCCCAAGCACGGCAGTCAGGCGGCTTTCGACGGCATGCCTGCAGGAGGTCTGCTGGTAACGCGGATTCGGCAGCATGCCTGCAGCAGGTCCGCAGGTCCCGCACCTTCGGCGTACCCGCCACCAAATTGCCACCAAAACCACGGGACCGGCAGACCTCCCGCAGGCATGCCGTTGAAGGCAGCCTGACTGCCGCTCTCATGGCGACCGGCAGGCTGCCCCCTGCGGCTTGCCGCCCCCGCAGCCTGCCGCCCCAGGCACGCGCTTGGTGCGCTGGTGCCTGGAGCTGCCCCTGGGCAGTAGGAGAGGGGAGGGTTAAAAACAGGACAACTAATCGCTTCACACCCCTTTTTTAATATGCAACTGCTGATTTGTTTTGAAACAATAACAATCCATTTCCTTCTAGTGACCAGCAGAGGGCAGCACACACATGGTTTTGCAGGCCGCAGAGCCCCTGTGGCTGTAACAATAGGGGTGTTTCATATCACGATAGCTATTGCAAGGTACAATCCTAGTGGCGACACAGCTCTGGAGAATTTACCCCAAGGGAGCTAGCGGAGGTCAGCCCCAGCTGGGGGGATAGGGTTGACCTCGACTAGCTACATCAAGGTCAGATTACCTGCATCTGGCCTCCCCGGGGGTTGTACGTTGTCCTAGCTACCTTGGGGTGAGAACACACCTAGTTTTTGCAGTGAAGGCATAACCGAAGAAGATGGCAGAACAAGGGGACTGTGTAGGGATGGGAAGGTCAAACCTTGGGGAAATCCCCTTCTTTCGGCTAAGGATGGAAGAAGCAGCCTGGGTACAACCTGAGCCAGCCGGAACCGTGAGTTTCTTTACTGAAGTGCAAAGTCCATTGAGTCACTTTCCCTTCCCCGGTTTTGATCACGGTCTCTGCACTTGTGTGCTCCAGCTGGGAACAGAGAGTGGAAAAGAAAACCAGATCCACACATAAACTTCTCCATTTCAGCACCCTGCTCCTCTGAGTATGGAGCCATACATCAGTCACGAGGACGCAGTGGGCATCCGAATGCACAGAAAGCTCCCCAGCGACCATCAGCCGGTCCATTCGGAAGGGCCTTGTCCACTCTTCGTGCTTTCTGATGTTGCTGTTTAAAATAGTTCCAGTCATCAAATCAGGGATGAGGTAAAAGGCCGTGTGATCAACCACGTACCACACACGGCCGACAACGGAGCTGGTCGCAACATTTCAAAATCTGACATTTTGATGGAAAGCACAGGATGAATTTTTATGAGAACGTTCCTGAAAACTTGGACCTGTTTTTCAACCAGCTCCAGCAGGTGACTGGCAGGAACATTCCAAGGGGGCGAGGGGGCCTGAGGGAGTTGACTTTGGCACCAGCGTTTTGGACAGATTTGGGGTGGGGGGATGGGGAGTTGTGAAGCAGGAAGTCCAGGCCAGAACAGGTGGCAGCAATGCAGGCAGAAGACGGTCTGGGGAGCATAACAACGGCCATACTGGGTCAGACCAAAGGTCCATCTAGCCCAGTATCCTATCTACCGACAGTGGCCAATGCCAGGTGCCCCAGAGGGAATGAACAGAACAGGCAATCAAGTGATCCATCCCCTGTCGCCCATTCCCAGTAGGGTGAAGTTTGAGCAGGGGGACAGCAAGGAAAGGGTGGGTTCTGGGGTTTTAAGAGGAAAGATGTGACTGGGCCTGCAGGGAAGGGGGAGCAGAGCCAGAGCTGGCGGTGAGAGTGCAGGCCTGGGTGGCTTGCCCTGGTGATGGCTGGAGCGAACAACGTTCTGTATAAGCATCGATCTCTTCCTTGGGATTCGTCACTTGCTGAAGTGATTTTCTTGCCATGTCTTGGCCTGACTTTACCAACAGGCTGGGGACTTGGATTCCTGCTGAGCTCCTAAACCCAGCGCATAACTTACATTTCCTCCCTGTGATGCAGGGGACAGGCTGAACCCGGCACAAACCTTGGGATCCTGGGCACACAGGCCAATGGCTAGAGCAGCACATCCCCTGCACCCGCACTTTCTGAGGTGGGTCAGAATCAGCAGTCAGCTACGTCAGCTCTGCATGCAGCCGCTTTGCACAGCCAGAGCGGCAGCAAGCCAATGGCACTTACTGGGGAATCTGGTCTGCTGATGACAGAGTCAGCCTGCGTCACTCTGCTCAGACTCCATTGTGGCCACGTCTGTTTCCTCACCACGCGGGTCTCCACTGCGACGTGCGTGAATGTCAGGTACCCCCCTGCCAGGGCCCTGCACTGTGACACTAGATTTGTTAATTATACCCAACTGCTGTGAGAAGGAGGCTCTTGCCTTTATTATTATTGCATGGTATTATTCATATTATGGCCCTTGTGCTAGGCGCTGGACAAACACCGACCCAAACGAGTTCTATTTCATTCATTTATTCATTTCTTAAATGGCTTTTTTGGCAAAATGGACATTTTTTTGTGAGGAAACTGCTCTTTTCATTGAAAATGGTCGGGTTTTTTGTCCAAAAAACTGATGATCTTCTCCTTTGGATTTTGTTGAAAAAAGAAGGTTTTTATGAAAAGTGTCATTGAAAATGAATTTTTTTCCTATTGGTTTTTGTCAGAAGTTCTCCAGATCGAAGTCCTTGCCTGGCCAGCTCCGGAAAGAGACAGTGACGCTTGGGGTTAGCTCTGGGGGGCAGGAAGGCAGAGCTCCCCCCTCAATGAGCTGCCACATCTCCAAGGAGATGGGTGCGGCACCCCCTCCCCCAGCCCCTCCTTTATGTGAGAGCAGACAGATGGGGTGTGCCCTGTAGGCAGAGCACGTCCTCTCCCCTTGCACAGTGAGATCACATTGATTCCTCTGCACCAACAGACCAGTGGGGGAAATGGACCAGCAACGCATCAGTTTCTTATTCCAGTTTCTTATTCTCCTCTCTGCCTGATCGGGGTCGTTTTTCACCCCGACCCCGCCGTGCTGAGATCAGAAAAACAGCTCTGGTTGCTTTCAGCAGGCGAGCACTGGTGATTTGGTCCCTTTTGGCTTCCTCTCATGGGAACATTCTGCTTTTGGGAAAGAATTTCCCACTCGCCCATCTCACAGACACTTCAAGTCTCCAAATTGGGAAACCTCTCGTGGGGAGGGGAGAGGGGAGCTGATCGGAGCATGTGGCGGGAGGCCAGAACGCTGAGGATTGAAGCAGAGTCTCCGTTTAATCTGTTTAGAGATTAGACACATACAGCCCCAGATTTTGACATCGGAGCCGGACGGGTGATGAAAGATTCCTGCGTTCTCACTGTGGAGGAGCCCGATGTTCCATGGGAGCTGCTTGGATGGGTCCAAAGTACACAGCCCCTTTGTGCAGCCGGCCCTGGGGCTGCGGCCTGGGGTGGGAGAGGGGATTGACAAGTTCCCTTCACTGGCTGTAAGGAAAAGGATTTCTGCAGCTTGCCTCTCCGCCCTGCCAGGAACCAGACACGGCATCTTTCCTGGGGGTGTGCGGCTGGCTCAGAAACTGACTGGAGCTTGTCAATGCTGCTTTGTGCCACCATGCTGCTCGGAGTTGGGCCCAGCTGAGACTGTCCCAGCTGCAATGCCCGCACAGAGGGCCGGACGCCTTGCTGCTGTACTCCAGTGTGACGCTGCTGAAATGCTGCTGGGTGTTGCGATCACCAGGGCTGCAGGGTCTCAAGCTGAAGGATAGCGGTGGGGATTCAGGCACAAGGCGTGAGCACAGAGTCAGCGCCAGGACTCCCCCAGTTCTAACCCTCCCTCTGCCTCAGGCACGTTTCTTCCCCTGCCTGCATCATGCCTTCCCCTCTGCAAACGAGGCTACCGGGCCAAATTTGGCTGTTACAATGGTGTAAATCTGGAGCAAGGAGAGTGGGCTTGAACTCCCGCTGCACTGATCACAAGGGGCAGGAGGCAATGGTGGGTCTTAGCCACCTTTCTGCTGGGAGCCTAATTGGCCCCTGGCATAAATTAGAGTAGCCACAGGGCTGCTCTAACTTACAGTGGGTGGAATGATCCCCTTGGCAGCATTTCCCCAGAACACAGCATGCTCTAGCCCCAACCCTGTCATACTCCCTCCCTGCCCCGAGCCCGTCCCAGAATGGGGGCGGGGAGGATGTGTAAACCTGACTGTGCCCCTCAGGGATTCTCCAGTAGCACAAAAGGGACTGACCCTGGGCCAAGGATCTGGTCCATTGCTTCCGACTGGCTGACTTTGGATTTACAATGGTGTAAATGAGTATAAATTGTCATACAAATGTAGGGCTGGAAGGGACCTCGGGAGGTCATCGAGTCCAGCCCCCTTCACTGAGGCAGGACCAAGTCAACCTAGACCATCCCTGATGGGTGTTTGTCCAGCCGGTTCTTAAAATCCAGTGACGGTGATTCCCCAATGGTCCAACACAACCACCACCATCATCTGACTTTCCTACTTTAGCTCAGCACACAGGCAGATCTCTGGGCTGGTCAGCCAGCCGCAACTGCAGTCCCTATGCTACCATCTTACAAGAAAGGGCCATGGGCCCCGTCAGCAGAGGGCACCTCCCCACCCCAGCGTACCTCCATTGTGCAGTAGGGAGCTCAGGAGAGGTCTGTATGGTTTGTCTTCTCCTCCCCATGCAGAGTTGTGTCTGCCCCACATGAGGTAACCCTGTGTTATCAGCAGGGCCGGCTCCAGGCACCAGGCACCCAAGCACATGCTTGGGGCGGCACCTGGTAAGGGGCGGTGGGGGGAGCCCGGCGCGGCGCGGCATTCCGCGTGGGGGAGGCGCTCCGGCGGCTCGGCGCTCGGCGGGGGGGGGCGGCGCAGGGCGCGGCACTGGGGGGGGGGTGTTCCGGCGGTGCTCAGCGGGGGGAGGCGGGCTCTGGTGGCATGGCGCTCGGCAGGGGAGCGGTGCGGGGCGCGGCACTGGGGGTGCGTGTGTTCCGGCGGTGCTCAGCGGGCTCCGGCGGCGTGGCGCTCGGCGGGGGGGTGGCACTGGGCTCGGGGGGGGCGGCGCTTTTTTTTGCTGCTTGGGGCAGCAAATAAGTTAGAGCCGGCCCTGGTTATCAGCCTCTGATCCCAAGCCTCTTGAAATCAGTGGAAAGGGAAGATTCCCCTTGACTTTGACAGGCACTAGATCAGCCCCTGAAGCTCTGGACCTCTCTGCGGAAAGCCTCCTTTTGAGTTTTATGGATTGGGACCGTCTCATTGTAGTGTAGCGCAATAGCAATGCTGCTATTTAATTAAATTTCAGCTCTCAGCATGAGCGCCCATAAAGCTGCATTAATGGAGTTAGAGCTTTTGCTCACACTGCTAAAGAAACCATTGTAATGTCTTTAGAGAGAGAGGAAAACATCTTGCACACAGCACACTGGGGTGGAGGTTTTTACTCCGCAAAGATGTTTAAATTGCTCCTTTTATACTCAGTAAAATTAAGTCATGTCGGGAATTATTGGCTGTACACTACTGATCTGAACTCAGCCGCATGTATCCAGGATCACATCTGCAGCTGAAGGAAACTGATTTCCCATCTAAGCTGATACAAGCCACATCAGCTGAGCATTTGGTCCGTAGAGAGTAGCTGGAGACAATAGACCCCGATTCTCAGCTGGTGTAAATCCGTGTGTATCCACTGACATCAACAGAGCGACATCAATATATACTAATTGCACCGGACTATAGTGCTAGAGCTACAGCAAGGGACATGACCACCATTTGATTAATGGTCTAGTTCTCTTAACAGGTCCCCAGTACGGACATGCTACATGAGAACTAGTGAGTATGCCAGTGTGTGTATGTGTGTGTGGGGGGGAACTGATGTAAGTGCATCTTCCATGTGTATCTTGTGTGAACAGCAAGTGATTTCACTCTCTGGCTCACAGGCACACGTGGTAGTACACACAGCAGTACAAGATGCAACATGATGTGGCAAAGATGGCAGGACTATAATGGATTATTTCATTGAGGAACAAGTGTGTGATGACATGAAGGTGATGGGCCATGCTGTCAGCAGTGCCAAAGGGCCAGATTTCCAAAGGTAGCTAGGCACCTGGAGATGCAGAGAGGGACCCAGTGGCATGGTCAGACGTGCCCAGACACTAGCCCCTATTGATTTCAGCAGGGTGAGGCACCTGGGCACGTCTGACCATCCCACTGGGCGCCTACCTTTCAAAATCCAGCCCTAAGCGCCTGACTCGCTTGTGGAAATGGGGCTTTTAAAAATTGCATCCTATATTCTGCATCCACAGAACCACGCAGCAGTGAAGCAGTGCGGGCTGCTACGCACACAGCATGCCAGATGCCGAACCACAAACGCAAGGTCAAGTTAAGGCACCTAACTGTACATCCCCTTGTCTCCACTGAGACTCACCCCTTACCATCCCCTCAGCTACCATACACCACACGTCATGCACCACAATCTCAACGCTGTCCCATCTCATCCATCTGCATACACCCCTGTACCAGATGGCTTCCCCCCCCCCCAGTTGTGGATGGTTGGAGTAGTAGTGGGTTGTGCTGGGAGAGGATCAATGGTGGAGCCAGGTTTTGCCACTGGGATGATGATGGGTCATTGGGGGTAGGCAGCAGTGACTCCTGTCCCCTGGGGCTGGGCCCGGCTCCCTGCTTCAGGCATTGCAACCTGGCCCAGGGGGACAGAGCACCATTCATGTTTGGCCCAGCTGCCCCTCCGTCATGACAGAGGGGCAGCTGAGCCAAACCTGAGTGGTGCTGCAACCTGGCACACGGGGTCACAGTGCCACATGACCGTGTGTGCCAGGTCACAAGGCCTGGAGCAGGGCACCGGGCCCAGCCACCACTGGCAGGTGAGAGCGGGATGGGCTCGCGCTAGGGTCAGTTGCATGATATGCTAGAACAGGCACCACACAGAGACCTAATGGCTGGGTGCGGGGGAGGAACTAGCCCCCTCAGTCCCCTTATTAGCTCAGCCACTGGAGCGGGTAATTTAAGGCAGTGATGGAAGAATGGTATCCTTAGGGAGCAGAGTGTTTGCACCTGCCCCCCACCCCCCATCAATTACACACACATCCAATCAATTATGCACCTGTACACTCAGCTCCATCAGTCAGTTTTGTGTGCACCCAGCCCCCTCCCCCATCCATCAGGTCTCTGTACAATGGTGAGTGCCCATAGGGGGTGGGGGCGGGTGAAGAAGGGGGATGAGGTAGGGAGAAGAGTCAGTGGGTAAGGAGGGCAGATGGGATAGGGGAGGGGGAAGAGAAGGGAATGGGGTAGGGGAGGGGGATGTGGAGGAGGGAGATGGGGCAGGAGAAGAGAATGGCATAAGAGAATGGGAGGGAAGTGGGAGTCCCACATGCAGCATCCCCTCCGCAGCAGCTGGGACTCCCCTGTTAAGCCGGCCCATCCTTCCCCAGCAATGGCAGCCCACCTCCAGTGGGTACCCTGCCGCAGGTACCCCCTCCAGCACCCCCAATACCCCTCCCAGTATACAGACACCCCTCCAGCACCCCCCAATGCCCCCTCCAGCACCCTGCCCCTTGGCAGTGTCCTCTCTTTGGGAACTTGAAATATGGTGACCTTAGAGGTCGCTCCGTTCTCATGGCCTCAGTTTCTGGAGCTGGTGGGAGTGATTCCACCCTCCACCCTCTGAGCAGCCCCATGCCCCCAGCGCCTGGGCTGAGCACTGGGCTCACGTGGCCAAGCTCAGAACTCAGGTTGTGTGACCGTGAGCCCAGCAGACACGGGGCAGGGCATCCAAGGGGGGCAAGGGAGTGTGGGGAGAGCGAGCCGGCTGCAAAGGCAGATCTCTGGAAGGCGAGTGGGGTGTGACTGGGCTGCTAAGCGGCAAGTGCCCAGTGGGGATGAGTAATCCAGGGAGTGCCTTGAGGAGCATCTCATGGCAGCCAGACTCCAGAGGCCGGCTCCAGTGGGTGTCACCAGCCAGCACCAGACTTCTTTGGGCCAGGGGCAGGAGACGATGTTTTTCAAACTGTGGGGTGCATTTCCCTAGGGAGATGTGCCCCTCAGTTTGAAAACCTCTGTGCTACAAGGGATGCAGAAATCTGGAGGGAAAAGTGAGCTTTCCCACCCCCACGTCACCTCTAGGGGGTGCAAATATGACTGCTTGCCCCAGGCACTAAAATGCTTAGTCACGGCTCTGTGAGGAGGAGCTGTGTGGTAACATAACTGTGGATAATAATGCTGTTCAGAGCCTTGGAGAGAAAGCAAAGTGTAGATGCTGGCCAGGTGAGGCCATCTGCCTTGCTGGGGAATAACACAATGTAGGCAGGGAGTTGTGCAGCCTGGAAAAACACCAGTCAGGAGATAGATGCAGGTCTTTGCCCAGAAGACATGACGGCTGAGCGGCTGGGAGCCTAGAGTGGGTGCCCTGGCTGGACTACAGAGGGGAATACGGGGCAGGTGCCCTGAACTGTGACAAGGCTGACAGAGGCTCATGGGGCACAGCCAGAGCACAGATCCAGAGAATGCCTGTCAAAAATGTATAAAGAGAAACTGCATAGGAAATGCAAAGGACTCTGCCCCTTAGCGGGTCACTGACAGAGTCTCTGGTGAGGAATTTCCTTGGTTTCTGAAGAGCTAAGGAAAGCAGAAAATAGAATGCAAGTGAGAACATAGGAACCGCCAGCCTGGGGCAGACCTGTGCTCCGTCTAGCCTAGTAGCCAGCTTTAAAGGACGGTGCAGGAAACGCTATAGGAGGCTGTTATAGGATAACTTGCTCCAAGGGACAGATGGGGGCTTAGATCCCTTCTAAATCCTTGACGAAGGCTACATCAGTTGTCAAGGAAGCAGCCTGGTGCTAGATTTCAGACTCCTGCCCCTGTCCCTGAGACCAGGCCTTGTACGGTGGGCTAGGAGGAGAGAAGGGGGGGAAGAGAGAGAGTCAATCTGCTGCAGTTGGCTCCTGTTTCATCTTTGTGCTCCCTCCTGACATCGACCCCATTGCCCCGGCCTGGTGCTGGAAATGCCAGCTGGTGATTGAGATGTAAAACCAAGGACCTGACCCCTTGTGCTCGTTAGCAAGCCCCTCAGTGAGCCTTTCCTTGCTGCCCTGCAGTGGTGTGAGGCTGCTGAACTGCTGAATCCTCTTCCAGAAGTGGCTGCATTTCTGTGGTGAGCGAAGCAGTCCCTGCATACGGGCTTGCAAAGCTCATTGGGGTCCCTAGGGTGGATGGTGCTGTAGCAATGGGAAAGATTTCCCTCCCGTTCCCCCAGTCTCAGAATTCAGCCCTGTTTAGCAGCTGCCACTGTGTATTTCCCCCTCCACGAGCGGAGCCAAGAGTGCAGAGCCCCTGCAGCTCCCGATCCAACGCGGCGGGCCGGGATGACTCATCGCAGCCTCCAGAGAGCAGACATTTGTATTGCTCCGCTGGTCCTCAATGAACCTGCGTCAGCAGCTCCCCCTGATCGCACTGCAGAGTCATGCAATTACGGCAGCTCTTCAAAACCAGTCACTGGCACAAGCTTTGATGTTTCCTGCGCTCCGGGGTTGTGAGCTGACTTCTGGGGACCATGCTGCTAAACTAATTGCTGCAGTGTTTATTTTTAAATTAAAGACTTTGGGGGAGCTGGAATGCTAATCCTCATTACAGCTTAAATGACAGGAGTAGCTGTGTTCAGTTTATCTGTCCTCTTTCACGTTCCTCTGCCAGATCATGCTCCAGTATCTCAGCGGCCCTGAGCCCACGGTGCCCATCCAAAATGGACAATGGTACTGGGAGTAAAGTAGAGATGGGCCCGAGGTGCAAATCTCCCATTCAGTTCCTGACCCTGATTCTTCCCAAGTCTGAGGGCATTTGGATTTGGAAGTTTGGCTCAAGTCCATCTCTATGGTGAACAGAGTTCAGGTGCTGAGTATGGGACCAGCATTCTGGTCTCTCAGCACTGCATTCCCTTGGCAGGGGGTAACACCCAGCTGGAATAAAGCCAGTGTAGGCAGCTTCTACACCACTTCCCCCCATGGTTCCCCATGTAAGGGGCATGTGGGGATTGTGTTGGGGGCTGCTGGAGTATTACTATGTGCTGGCAATTTCTAGCTGGCAGATGGACCCTTGGGGGCTGTTACCAGCTAGCATAGGGTAGAGCAGCCTCAAGGTTGCTCTAATCTACTTGGGGCTGGCATAGAACCAATCAGGGAGCTGCATTAACTTCAATGGAGTTACAGTCGTTCATATCAGCTGCAGGTCTGTCCCAGAGTGAGTGAGTGGAAGGCAAACAGACTAGGTTTACCTAGAGAAAACTAGGGCTAGTGTAAATGGATGTAGTGCCATTGGAATCAAACTCCGGTTTATATAAGCTGAGGATAGGCTAAATTCTCCATTCACTAACAAAATCGGTGCTGACTTGAGAAATTGCAGTCAGTCATATTTTAAATGAGAGTTTGATGTATACCCCAGTCTCTCCCTTGCTCTGTTTTTCTGCCCCTTCTTGGTGTTTTAGGGCGTGTGATTACAGCTGGTTGGGAATTTTCTAGTGAAACTGGCTTCTTCGCAGGGACGTGCGCAAGAGCGGCAAGCAAGGGCATGGGCTCCTCTGGTCCCAGGGTCACAGAGGGAGAGCCATCTCCTGCAGCCGCAAGGGGAGAGCGAGCTCCACCAGCCCTGGGGAAGTGTGTGTGGGGGGGAAGCCAGCTCCATCTGCCGTAGTGGGGAGAGTCAGCTCCTCTGACCCTGGAGCCCCGGGGGGAGAGCCAGCTCCTCCAGCCACAGGGAGGAGGTGAGAGGCAGCTCCTCTGACTGCAGGGGGCCACAAAAAATGCCCCCCCAAAAGCAGCAAAATTTGTATTCCTGTGCACACCCCTGCTTCTTCAGTAAACACTGATTCATGTGCGTGCGCATCCACACATGCTCCTCCATATGCACTTACTCAGTGCACGCTCATGCACACAAGCTCACCCATACGTGCTCACACACGTCTTCATATGTACAGCAGGCTCACATGTATGTGCCCACACAGTGCACCTGCACCTATGCTCACCAGTACAAGCTAATGCTGTGCATGTGCGCACCTGTACAACTCGCTCATCTGTACATGGTCATGCAGTGTGTGTGCACACGTGCTCACCTGTACGGGCTCACAGTACGTGCACATTCACACACACACACTCACAGGTATGCACTCACAGTGTGTGCACACCAATGCTCACTCATATGCGCTCACACAGTGTGCATGCACACATTCAGGCAGTGCAGACTCACTCAGTGCACACACACACCTATGCATGTACATAGAGCAAACACATACACATACTCACCTGGCTGTATATACATGTCATGGAGTTCACACCCCACTGGTGGTGCCTCCTGCTAGCCATCCTGGGCATTAGCTCTGGCTAGGCATTGTGCCCTCCTCTGCATCTCTCCCGTCACCCTCTTGCCCTGCGGACCTCACACCAGAACTGCAGCCTCCTCTTCATGACTTGGCCCTCTGGCCGGGTCACCATAGGTGTTCCCCTACGGGGTATCAAATTCCCTCTTGACAAATGGGCTCTGTCAGTCTGGCTGCTCACTGCCCTGCCAGTGCTACTTCGCCAGGAACTGGTAAGGGGACCCGGGCCCACCCTCTACTCCAAGTCCCGGCTCAGGGGCCCTCTCATCAGCAGCCAAGGTTTGACCTGCCCCATACCTCTCTGCTTTCCCCCGAGCCTTGTCCTACGTTCCTGGCTTCCCCCCTCTCTGGGTTCGTCAGCCTCCCAACTCCCTCCTCCCAGGGCGTGATTGTGGGCTGTCCTTTATAGTCCCAAACACACCTCCCTTCACCCAGGGAGTGACTGCAGACTTCTTCCCTGCAGCCCCCTCTGTTGCCAGCTTCCTGGCTTATACTGGCTGCCCCAGTTCCTGCTGTGCTGAGCCTGTTCAATGGAAATCCCTGCTCTTTGTCTCCTTCTCCAGGTGCAGCCTGGGCAGTTAATTGGCACACACAGTGCACATACATACTGAGCACACATGCTCATACACTGAGCACACACACACTCATGCTTATGCACACACCCCCATGCACACATGTGCCTGCACGCACACACAAGCTCACACACACTATATAAGCATGGCATTGCAGTCCTGGGGTGGGGGGTTGCTTTACACTCCATAGCTGCACCCAGCATCTGCCTCTGTCTGCTAGAAGAGACTCACTAGTCTCCCAACCCATCCAAAGCCATCTGGCTGCGTGATCACCAACACAGGCGGAGCAGCCTGTTCATACGAACGATGGTCAGGATCAGGGCGCTCAGCAGCGTGCCCTCCATGGTGCCTGACAACGGTTCGACAATGGCGCCAGCTCTCAAAAACCAGCTGGGATGGCTGGAGAGGAGTCATGGGACTTGTTTAGTTTGACCCAAAGTCCCAGAATTCCAGTCAGCTCCAGAAGGCATCCTATGATGTACTGCGAGGAAGCCCCAGAATGCATCGAGCCTCATGGTGGAACATTGCACCATGGGATAGCTGCCCAGAATGCTGCTCAGCAATGATTGCCAAGGGACGTAGCTTAAACTGGCATAAACAATGCGGAGTGGATGCACTGCTTTAGGATCCTTCTCCCTCATTACTTATAGTGGAAAAACATGCTCTGAAAACACTTTCCCATGCAGCCAATCTGCTGCTTCTCTCCCCAGCTGCTGGCCACTAGCAGCACTGCAGGACGCTGCTGGCTGTATTCTCCTTCCTGTGCTTTCAAACCCTTTGCTATTTTCCCTGGAGGCTGAGGATGGCATTACTGCCCCATTTATGTGGCTTCGGGGCTAGGAACCAGCCGCACAGGCAGAAGCGCACACAACTGAGCGTGCCGTTTTCAGCTGAATATCCTGATGGCTCATTTGGTGCGATACAGGGACGTATGGCTCACAGGGTCCCATTCGGATCTGGTTATTATTAGTCATTCTGTTCAGAGTAGCAGATAAGTGCTTTGTAAAACCCAGGGCCCTCGCCCTGGAAATAATCACAGTGTAACTCAGGCACGTGAGGCAACGGTTCAGCGTTTGATCCCAACTCCCTGAGCTGAACTTCAGGGTGTTCGCAGCTCAAACACTCATTTTATAAGGGGACCGAACCAAACTCTGGATCCGAACTGCCCAGAACTTTGTGGTGCTTGAAAACTGGATCCAGATTTTGTGGCTTGCGCCCAGGACTGGTTTGAAGAAAGTTTCACCTTAATCAGAGAGGAGGCGAGTGCGAGTGGTTTGCTGGTTGAAGTGTAGTCAAAGAAGGGCTTTGAACAGGAGAGGTTGTGCGCTAGTAGGGTGACCAGATAGCAAGTATGAACAATCGGGGGGGGAGGGGGAATAGAAGCCCATACAAAAAAAAGCCCCAAATATCGGGACTGTCCCTATAAAATGCTAGTCACATGGTGAGTGGGACACTGTTATTGACAAAAAGGTGTAGCCAGTTGTTTGACTGCACTCGCGGCTTGTTCTCAGAAGTGTTCAAGAGCCCAAATAACCGAATGTAGCCACAATTATTGTTTAAAGAGAAAGCAGGACGATATGAAAAGGAGATACACATTCCCTCCTTCTGGGAAGCAGTGCTTAGCTCACCGCATGGTTGCCTTGCACAAAAGGTGTGCTTCAAAGACACGCATTTCAGACAGCCGTGTGTACAGGATGATTTTACAAGTTACAAAACCCTTTACCCGTCACTAAAATCCAACCCACGAGTTCGTTACAGTGCTGTAACTGGTTGTTTTTGTTCAGTACCTTTTTTACCTTAGGTTTCTCTATGTTCAGGCCATTCCCAGCCTGTGCGAGGCCTCACCAGTTATGTATCTTGGCTTTGACAGGCTTCCTGTTTTCTACTGCCAAAATGTTGTGGGATACTTGGCGTAGGTAAACGGAATACCGGGGAGAGCCTGATACATTCAGTTGACAATCCCAACACTTTTTATCTATCTATAACGCATTTTATTATGTTAATTCCATGCACATAACACCCATTCATGTGGCATATACAACCCCTAACACGTATGTATTGGCCAACACGGTACACTGCAATAACATACATGTTCATGTACAGCCAGCACATCTAGGACCTGATCTTGAAGGGTACTGAGCACCAACAACTCCAGGGGAATTAGTGGGAGCTGTGGGAGTTCATCTCCTCAGAATCAGCCCTGAGGGCTCTGGATCAACCTCCGGAGGAGCAAATACTGCATCCGACATGTGACTGGGAGCCATGATTGCACCAGGGTAAGTGACAAGTGGAAATAGGTTTGTTGGCCTTCACTTACAGTAGTTCCTACCAAGGGTCATCCCTACCACGCATTTCAGCACCTGAATCCCTGCTACCCTATTCAGATCCCCTCCTGGGCCCCTTACACTCTACTTCTGACCCCCCTTTGCCTTCCAAACTACTGCAGCGGGACCTCACCTGCATCAGGAACTCAGCGTTTGGGCCCCTAGTAAGTCCCCTCTGTCCCTCAGTTTACCCACCCATAAGATTACTGAGCCTCACCCCAAAGTCCTAGCTCGGTGTTTCCTCCAGCAAATCCCGCATTGCTGTCAATGAGATTTTTGCCCAAGTAAGGAGTGAGTAAATGCTATTGAGGTTTGGGCCCATGATCATGATACATGAATGCTGAGAGTCTCAGCGTGACTAGCCCCTTTAAGAGAGAGCCGCAGCATGGCTGTGACTTCTCAGCTGCCTCCCAATTGGACTTAAGGGAAGGCACCTGGGCCACACAAAAAGGGAGGCAGGAAAAGGGCAGGTGAGAGCTGCCTGAGGAAGAAGGGAGAGACCCAGAGAGAAACAGCAGTAGTAGCAGCAGAGCAGAGCTGGACTGGACTGGACCAGACCAGGGAGCTGTTAGCAGGGCCGGCTCCAGGGTTTTGGCCGCCCCAAGCAGCCAAAACCAAAACCAAAAAAAAAGCCGCGATCGCGATCTGCGACGGCAATTCGGCGGGAGGTCCTTCACTCCCAGGCGGAGTGACGGACCCTCCGCCGAATTGCCGCTGAATACCTGGAACTGCCGCCCCTGTCCGGAACGGCCATCCCAAGCACCTGCTTGAGAAGCTGGTGCCTGGAGCCGGCCCTGGCTGTTAGGAAGAGCACAAGGTGAAAGTTGCTGGCGAGGAATGGTCAGTGCTGCTGAGATACAGGAGAGCTGGTGCAGAGGCCCCAAGGAGCCAGGAGAACCAGCCTTGGGTGGGGAAGCAGAGCCCAGAACAAGACTGTTGATGATGAAGGCTGAACCCGGGAGCAGGGGTAAGAGTCACGGGCAGGGGGTCCTGTGGAATGGAACACTGGGGAGATGGGGGAGATGCCTTGCGGCGGAGGAGGGCTATGAGACACTGAGCCCAGGGCCCGTGGGGTGGCCCTGGTGGGATGTTCCTCGAGCTGGGGAGGACTTACAGGCGAGGAGGCCTATGGAGTGGAACACTGTGGGGGCCCCTCTCATGGGAGACCTGACTTGGGCCTCCCAGAGAAGTGCTGTGGCAGAGAAGCGAATCTGGGAGCTTATGGGTAGACGGCCTGGAGGTCGGAGCCCTTGAACAAGGGCAAAAAGAGGCTTGGAGCAGGCAGGAGATGGCCTGTTGGGAGAATGAGTGGAGATGAGGATCCTGGAGAGGGATGGGAAACTGCTGTGATCTGTGGCACTTCAGGGTGTGGGGAAGAACATTTTTATTACGAGGGCTCTGCAGATTATTTCACATGCTCGTGAATAAATTCTCCCCAAAGATGGGGCTTTGAATGGACCCTGGAAAAGACTGTTCCCTTTTCCTAAGGAAACTGAGGCAGGCATACTGGCTGTGCCATGGCGTGCTGCAGGGAGGGTGCTTTAGGTGGGGGCTACTCTGTTACAGTGAGGTCACTATTGCTGGCCTCCTGGAGCCACTCCATAAGTGGCAGTCTTAATAATACAAATACCCAGGCTCTTGAGTAGCTGCTACCTCACTGCCAGAGCTCGGGCCTCTGACCTCCGCTAGGCCCACACCTTGCGTGGCATCCTAGCTTATGATCTTTGTCAAGCCTGAGTTAACAATAAGGTAGTGCTGCAGAAAGAGCAATGCTGGCAACTCACTTCACCCTGGAGCTCAGATTCGCTCTTGATAGAGTCATATCAACAGTAAATGCTACTGCTGAACATCGCCAGGAGCACGCTGGGCCCAGCAATCTTTTCATCTTGGGCTAATGCACACTGTCAAATGCACCGATTGTTGCCTTAATTTCACTAGCAATGCTCTTCTTCTCCTGAACAGGCCGATTCCACTTGCAGAGATAGATCCTTCCCTCCCACACTCTCCCTTCCCTGCAATCTCTACACGGGGAACTGCAATAGAGCAGCTTGATGTTGTGTTTTAAACCAGGGACCTACTGATGCTTATTCTGGGGCCATGATACAAGCCAAGAGTCAGGTTGTGATCTCGCTTGCACCATCTCCAAGGGTGTCACACCAGTGCAAATCCCACAGAAGTGTGATCCGAATCAGGGCCTCGGCACGTGAAAAGAGAAGACATGGAATATACATGAGCATGGATAGCAACACAGGGACGTTAATTTAGCTACTTTAAATCCAAAGACAGGGGCCAGATTCCAAGATCAGTCTCCCAGGACATGTTAGAAACAGATAATTTCAAAGGGTTGGGATGAGATTGTCCCAGGGTTGGGTGGGATGGGGGGTGTGCAGCTACAAGAAGCCCATTTTTCACTGGTCATAATATAACAGTCCTAACAGACAATCCTCACTAACAATCCCTTGTGGGTAGATGTATGCATGAAGGAAGAAGTGTTGTGGACAAAGCGTTGTTAGAAGCAGCTGGGGGAAGTCCCCTGTTCTCCCCTCCCCTTGCACTATGTGAATCCTCTTGATCTTAAAACCTCACAGTTCCAGCAATCTCAGGTCAGTCACCCTGCACCCAAGGACCTGCTCCCTCCATCAATATCCTGGTTCCCCAACCACCTTGGAACACTCTGTCCCCCTTTGCACACTAGCAGCATTAGTGCCCTTCTCCAGCCCAAGCTCCCTGGGCTCTCTACCTATGAGACGCCCGGTCCAAAAAGACATGGGATGAGGGGAGACACACATAGGAAAGACATGGGATGGAGATAGGGAGGAGACACACATAGAAGAGACAAAGGATTGACTGCAATTTGTTGTCCACTAGAACTGCTGGGAACATTTTAGACTAAATTAACTTTTGCCGACGCCACCACATTTCGAGGAGACGCAGCAGTTGCAATGACCTTTTTGTTAGGAAGAGGGCATGCTCTTCTCATACTCCAGAGCCTGGTTGTTGGTGCAGTGGCCTGTGATGTTCCAGACCTAGGTGCAAGTCCCTACTTTGTCTGAATCATGCTGATCAGGGATGGAAAAACTCTGCTTTGGAGCAGGGATTTAAACCTGGGTCTCCCACATCCCAGTCCAGTGTCCTGACCACCTGCCCCAAATTGAAAAGCTCAGGTTTTGTTATAAAAAAAATCCCACCCCAGACATTTTGACACAATCCCATTTGGGTGAACATGTTCAAAAGGCTTTGGTTTGTTCCCATTGGAACAAAAACAAGTTTGGAAACCTTGAACGGTGCCACAAAACCAGACTTGTCCTGCGGCTGGCTCTAGTGGCCACGTGTCCCCATTTGGGACCAAACTTGCTATGCCGCGGGCTGGGCTGGCACAAGTTGGCTGTGGTGGGTGAAGCAGCTCCACGCATCTGGGCGGGGAGGAGCAATACTGAAAAGGTCTGGGAGGCTTTTCTTGACTGTCGCTGGGCCCCAGCCCCCATTGTCCGGCCAGCAGCTCAGGGCCGTTCAAAGAGGAAAATGATGTCGGATAATTTGTAATTAGGCCAATCCTGTGTCCCCAGCTTTTGAATGAAATCAGGACAATGCTGCGGCTCGAGGAGGCTCTTTACTTTGGTCTGCTTGGACTTGCCTCTATTCCTCCTATTTTCTAGTCAGTGTCATTATCACAGCTGTGGTGCCTACGAATGTGGCATCCCCAGTCAAAACTCCAGAGATTTCGGGGGACAGTCCTGAGTGGCCTGAAGCCCCCCCAAAGTCTGAGGTGAGGCAGGCAGGGGGAGGGCAAGAATTGAATTGCTCTTCAGTGTCTCCCTGTGTCTGACTCAGGAAGCACTATTGACTGGACAGAGGAACCCTTGCCCTGGGCCACCAATGTGATGCCAGGACTTGTGTTTAACTAGGAGCGGGGAACAGCAGAAGAGGGGAAGTGGGGTGATCCTGCCCTATTAAGAGGAAGAGCAGAGACTAGGAGAGAAATGTAGAAGCAAAGGGAAGGGATGAGGAGCCTGGAAAATATCAAGGGGTGCAGAAAAGTGACGCAGAGCAGAGTAGATGAATAAGGAGCCCCGGGACTGAGAAGTGAATGAATGATTTGGGGTTGTGTCTGAGGGCTAGTCTACACTGATCCGGGCGGGTAGAAATCGATCTCTCGGGGATTGATTTATCGCATCTCATCTAGACGGATAAATCGATCCCCAAATCGGCGCGCGTACTCCCGCCTCGTCAGGAGGAGTAAGCGCTGTCGACGGGGGAGCTGCGGCAGTCGATTTGCCACTGTCCTCACAGTGGGGTAAGTCGGATCAGATACATCAAATTCAGCTACGCTATTCCCGTAGCTGAATTTGCGTATCTTAAATCAATCAACCCTCCCCACCCAGTGTAGACCTAGCCTGAGTTTCTCTCAGTTACCACCTGCATGGACTGGGAGCTGAAAGCATCTCCAATAAGTCTCCCATGATACAGGTTTGTAATGATGCTGGAGTGCAGTGGAGGCAGAAGGCAAACCCTGGAAAGGGAAGGCAAGACCTCATCAGGGACTATTTGAAACCAGATGCCTTTGAATTAGAAGAGGGCACGATCCAGCTCAGTATTTCAGCAAACAGTTCAGCACCCTGGGGGTCGGCTGATTTTTATAACTGGATCAAGTGATTATTTGGTGCTTGTTTATAAAAACTCATTCTGGTGCTGAGACTTTCTGCAGTTATAAACGCTTTGAAATGTGCCCATCCCTAGTGTCTGTAGGACCTTAACTCACCTGTTACTGGCTATCTCATGGCACAGGGGAGCTCCTGAACTTGAGACTAGTCAGTGGTTAGCTGCATGACTAAGCCTCAGTCATCATGTCTGCACTGTAGGAGTAGCCACACAGTGCTCATTAAACTCCCAAAGTCCTCTCCCAGCTTGCATGCGTTCTGTGTAAAAACTAGGGCCTGCAAACGCTTATGCATGCAAATACGTTTAAGCATCTGAGCAATCAGACGGCATGCAGTGGAGCTCCTCACGTGTTGAAAGGTACTCATGTGTTAGTATCTGCAGGCTCAGGGCTCAAGATGGATCCTTTGAGGCTGGTCTGTACCTCGGTTGGCCCAAAGCCCTGGACAGGAATCTGGAGGCAGTGACCCAGGTACATAGATACTGCCCTCATGTCTCACTGTCCACACACCCACGTGCCCTAGCATCACCCCAATTTTAATAACTGTTTCCGAGTGGTGCAAATGAGGCCACAGGGCTTGTTTTATCACCTGTTCATGTGCTGTTGTTGCAAGGCAGGCATGGATCACACACACAATGCAGCCCCTCCCCAGCCCACCAGCCCAGGGCTCACACAGTGAGCTGTTCGCTAGCACAGAATTCCACCTTAAAAACTAAAAAGGAAGGACACATGAGGCACTTTCCTTTCACTGTGGTGGTTTGATCGATTCTCTGACATTATCCAAAGACTAGGCTCGCCGCCTTGCTAAAAGCTTCCCTTGAAAATAAAGATTCATTTAATTCCCTCTGTTACTGCCGGGACTTGAGTTTAAAGCACTCCCATTACTAGAGCTAAACCAATACTGATTTCAGCTCAAGCTGATTTCAGTTGATTGGATCCCGCACGCCTCTGTCTCCCGTTCTCCTGCCAGATTGATCTGAATTCCAGGGCCTCAGCACAATGGTTACCAATGCCTAGAACAGGGGGTGAAGAGCCCGGCTTGCCTACACAACATTATACCAGTATAAGCTAAGGTGGGCATCCTGCTCAGTGGGATCGGAGGCCTTTATTCACGTTAGCTGATGTCACTTGGGAAGGAGTGTAAGCTAAGCTGAAAAAAAGCCAATCTTATACCAGAATAATGTGCCCACACGGGGGCTATACTCAGGGCCGGCTCTGGCTTTATTGCCGCTCCAAGCAACAAAAAAAACCAAACACCACAACCCAGGGGTGGCAAAAAACGGCAAAGCAAAAAACAAAAACAAAAAAAAACAAAAAAAACCCAACCCTGCGGCGTGGCCGGAGCCTGGGTGCAGGGGGACTCCCTGCGCTGCAGATGTGGGGAAGGGGGAGGGAGAGGGAGCGGGAGAGAGAGAAGGGGGGCAGCCAGGGCTTCCGGGGGGTGCCGCCCCAAGCAGCCAAAACAAAACAAAACAAAAAGCCGCGATCGCGATCTGCGGAGGCAATTCGGCGGGAGGTCCTTCACTCCCAGGCGAGTGAGGGACCATCCGCCGAATACCTGGATGTGCCGCCCCTCTCCCTAGCGGCCGCCCCAAGCACCTGCTTGAGAAGCTGGTGCCTGGAGCCGCCCCTGCCTACAGGGCAGCTGGAGCGAAACACACACTAAAAAAAAAGCGGCCGTGTGACTGACCCTAGGATTGGGCGGAATGCCACCTTGTTCAATCTGCCGCCCCAAGCACCAGCTTGCTCGGCTGGTGCCTGGAGCCCGCCCTGGCTATACTGGTACAGCTAGATTGGTTTATCTTTAGTGTAACTAGTCAAACATTCCTGTGTAGACAAGCCTGCAGGCTGTTGCTCTGAGGCCAGTGAAGTCTGAATGGAAAATGTGAATGATAAATAACTCGTTAATCCTTGGCAATGTTTCACGGCTGATGGGCAGCCAAGTCCCTGTGTTCTCTTTCTTGTCATACGTCTGTCGTGCCTGGAGTGTCCCCTGTCCCCTTGGCCTAGATTGGTCAGCCCGTACCTTGGCAATTCAGTATAATTAAGTCAGGTGTGAAAGAGAGGTTTACATAGGATAGTATGATAGGAGTATAACACCAGGTATATCAGTAAGTACTGCAAGGCCTGGATGGTGAAGCCTGTGAGATTTCAGTTTAGCCATGTTAGGTCTCAGGCCTACTGAGGGTTGACATAAGTGACCCAGGAATAACTGTGGATCAGTAAAGTTACAAGATTCCTGTAAAGAATGTGCCCAGAGGTGATGTTCAGGAAAATATGCCACAATGTCTAGACTGCAAGACATGAATGTAACATCATGGGAACTTTTGCAGGAACCTCAGGTTACCATGGGGACGTGTTTGCATAGATGCATAATGGAAATAAGGTAGGGTTGCCAAGCCTCCAGGATTGGCCTGGAGTCTCCAAGAATTAAAATTAATCTTTAATTAAAGATTAGGTCATGTGATGAAATCTCCAGGAATACATCCAACCAAAATTGGCAACCCTAGAATAAAGGGAACTAAGAGGGTAACCTGTGGAAAGTGGGGCACCCCAACCTTTATGGGGTGCAGAGGTACAGATAAGGAAAAGGGGATTGGAACTCTTGTACATATGCATAAGGTGGGGGCTTGGTCAGAACCCAGGATAAAAGGGTTTCCTGCCCTGGTATGGATAAGGTGGGAAGGCCCCATCAGGAGACCCCCCACCAAAGGATGGCCACCTGTTGAGAAAGCCGTGAAGCTCTCTGATATTGCTGGCTATGTGAGTATGAACACACAGCTGGGTATTGCATGGGCTCGCTCAGTGTTGTTTGTGATTATGACATTGATTGTCTGCGGAGTGGAACTTGCAGTAAAGACACAATAGCTCACTTGTAGCTGTGTTTGTTCTTCATGTGCTCCTAGAGCCTCCAGGGTAAGTCTCACCCCGCTGATTGTAAAACTGGAGCAGCCTGGGGACAGACACGCTCTCTAGGGACAGTGCGCTTTAACACAGAACTATTGATTAAGATACCAACTCAAACTGAAACAGGGTGACAGCCTCAAGCCATTGTTCCTCACTTTGCCCCCTTCAGAGGCTTGGAATAACCCCCCTCCTTTATTTAGAATGCACGATGGTGGTGTCGGAGAATAACAGAGTTCTCACTTTTTGTTTGGGTACAGCAAATCAGATACTTTATTTTCTCTCTATCAATTGCATAGAGGGAGAGAGCTAAACAGGTCTCTCAACAGATAAACAATTACAGCAAGCATTTATACCTTTTGTTACAGACAATAATGAGCAACAGCTGCATTTTGTCTATACCTAGGTCATTCTGATATCTTGTTTTGCTCACTAATGTAGACTCTTAGTCTACATTCCATATTATCTACACATTATCTACACAAGGTCGCAACAACTTCTCACACAGTTCTTTCCCACTCGCCTCACACATTCCTCGCTTCTCCAAATCTCGCGTTATTAGGGTTACAGTTAGCCTAACTCTTGCTAACGAACTGTCATGCATTGCATCCCCTTCCTGTCAGTTCTTTCTCTGCTTCCACAACCCCCCCTTTTGTACTACTAGTACAACAAACATTTTCAAATCTCTATTTGCATTAAATCTCGGAATTCAGATTCTACATCAGATGCTTCAACCTTAGGGGTTTTGATTGGATGTAATGACAATGCATGATGAGCATGGACATGAAAGGTATTACTATTATTACGTCCTTTACAACAACAATAACATACTCCTACACTAGCTAACAACAACACAAGCAATAACATTCCCATAGCCATAATATGATGGGATTGTTGTACAATCTTAGTCATATAACACAATACAACATACTTAGTACATAAGGTGGATACTCTATAAGCTGTCTGAAAGGCATACTTTTCAACTTGATACATATTTTGAAGCATGTGAATTTGCCCTTGTGCTTCAGAGATTTTCTGAACCTCTGGTAACAGTGAAAGCAAATTTTGAAATCTATCAGGTACTAAACTAGTCCAATTAAAGGGTATCTGGAACCTAAGGACTACTTGCAAAATTCTATCTGCAGGCCAGTAAATAATATGATTGCCTGCAGTGGTAATGAGATTAAAATGTATGTCTTGCAATGTGGTGGCTTTAACATACACACAGCTATCATTAGCTTGAAAAAAGTAAGTGTCCTGTCAGGGTAGTTCCTTGTCCCCTACACTCCCAGCAAATGTAGTCATGAAGAGTAACAACTTCTCCTGGCTTCAGTTTACAGATACACTGAGGCTGTGGGGGTTCTAACGGCCAAAATGTCCATTGACTCCCTAACCCCATCCAAATGTCAGATGTAATCCCAGGAGCACTGATTAAAAATCGATTGGGCATACCAGGAGGTCTAATTTCCCAGATGTCTCGGTGAATTACCCAATCCCACATGCATCCTCCCCCTGGACCCGGCAGGATTCGGTATGTGGGAGTCCACACCCCCCAAACTGGTCCATATGCTTGGAAGGAGCACTGAGAACATCTGCACTTCCACCCAGAAGTCTCCAAGTGTGTCTCCATGGCCATAGATCAGATGGTACTCCTGGTGTGTCTGTAAGGGCAGTGGGCCAAGCCTGAACATGCTAGATCCCACTGCAATGCCTTCCCAGCCTCAGTGATATTCAATACCATCTCTGTCAGCAACTTCTTGGTCATAGAACTAAGGGCGGAAATAACATGTAACTCACCAACTCCAGCCTGTACCTGGGTTAGTTGTGCTCCAGAAACAAGGCCAATGGCCTTCTCTAGTTGCCCCAATTTCTCATCATGTTCTTGGTTCTTAAAAATATTCCAAACTGCTGCTGCACTATTGGCCTCATCCCATAGGGATCCGGTTAAGTCTCTCTTCTTTCTAGAAGAAATAACCCAAGCCCTCTGTTGTGCTAATCTAATGGCAGCCCCCTGTGAGCAATTTGGGTATGTAGAGGTAATCTGGAAACTGGATAAGGGCAATGAAAATTTAACAGTCCCTAATGTAGTGTTAATCACAGTCCATTGATATCCTAATACATCTCTCTTTGGTGTAGTACTATACCACATCTGTTGCTTGAACACCTTTATGTACTTCTGGGAGGCATTGATATTAATGGCATAAGAAGGGGTGTATTGCAATAAGGTACAGGTCACATTATTAGTCACTAGAATAATTTCTATGCAGGTAAAATTTCCAGTGGCAAAACAAATTCTGGGTATTCATTTGATTGTTCACTAATTGGGTGACCAAATAACAATAAGGGCTTCTCTCATTTAACACAGTGCAAATTCCAGGAACATTCGCTATAGAACCCATCAATTGCAATTACAGATTCTTGGGGTTCACTGGTAGTGATATCATATACTTTTATCTCCACTGATCCATTCTTTTCCATTATATGGGATATCCTGAACCTTAAAAATATTTTTTTTCAAACAATATTTCAATAAATCACTAAAGTGTGAAGGCCTTAGTCATTGGTTTTATCAAATATATGGCATTGTCTGTATTTGGATGTGTTACAGGGGTAATAGTGTAATGGAGGAGATGGCAGGGGCAATGGCAATAAGGTGTCTTTGGTACTTATCATTTAAAATCCAATTAGGGAGGGCAATACATGCTGAAGGATTTATCCAAAACACAGAGAGCAGCCTGTAGAATAAACCCCAAAATCCAATCAATACCACGTTCCCAAGCATGGGTCCCACAAGTTTCTTCCTGCCAGTGTATAACTCTTTGTTTCTTCACCAGGGTCAGTTCTTAATGTCTCTTGTAGTCAGGAATCCCTGGACTTTGTGGTTTCAATGAAGCAAGTGTTCCTTCTTCTCTTTTCCTGAAACAGTGTGGTTTAGCATCATACAAGGGAGAGGTTACTAGCACATCATCCTGTAATGGTTTTGCTTCTTCTAGAAAAATCCAAAGGCACAGTAGGTCTGTCAGTGTACAAGGAAGAGGTTACTAGCACTTCACCTTGTCTTTTTTTCTTTTTCCTGCTGTCCAGAAGGTACAGCAGAGCTAGAAGGAGAAATAGGCTTATCATCAGTCGGAGAGTCCTCCCGAGGTGGAGGGGTCTTTTTACAGTGAGAAGCATGGGTCCAGGCAGGTAGTCCTTGGCACTTCACAGCGGTGTTGGTGGTTAACAGGACTTGGAAAGGGCCTTTCCAGTGTGGAGCCAAAGCAGTCTTTTGTTGGTTTACATAGACTCAGTCTCCTTGTTTCAATGAACGGCAGGGCTGCTAGGGTCTTTGGGTAGCACTTCTGTTATCTGTGAGAAAAGAAACCTAACACATTTCATTAATGCCTGGCAGTGTTTTGCAGATCTCATAGTTGCTTGGGCACATTCAGGCCCCCCTTTTCTTGGCTGTCAGCCAAGTCTTAGCTGTGGGCAGTGTCCTTGGATGGGGCCAGCATCTTATCTTCGGACTGAGCTTGCTAGCTATTTTTTTCCAGTTAACTCGTTCTGTTCTTTTTCCTTTTTCCCTTCTTGGCTTCTTTTAACCAGTAAATGCATGGTACATTGAATGCTGTTCAGCTGGCATCCATTTTTTCTGATGATCTGAAAGACAAAAGAACAGAGGTCTACCCCTTCTGGGCAGTCAGTCATTGCTTAAAACATTTCCTTTATATACACATACTCTTGTTGATTTTAGGCAAAACAGAGGAATTACCCCATATTTCCTTGTATTTGTTTCATAGGCAGCCCAGGTTTCAGTGGTTTCTACCTTATTAGTTAGAAAATTGCATTAATACAGATGCTTTCTGGCTTGCTTCCAGATCCAAAGCTATCCACGGCTTAAAAATTCTTACGTAAAAAGGGACACAATTAACTTTCCCAGACTTTTGATTGCCTTTTACTTCTAACTCCTGCTTTCAAACACACAGTGATCTGAAAAAGCCAACACAACCTATATTGGTAGGTTTGCATTTCTTTTACCTGCACATGTTCTGGGGAAAATGCCCATCCTCTCCACAATTCAATTTCCACAACACTAGCCACGTCAATTTTTACACAAGGTGTAACTATTTCTTTTTTGAAAACTGGGTAAAGGCCATTTACTTAACATATAATCCAAAGGGCTATCCTCAGAGGGTTTTACCAGAGACCCACCCATCTGCCTACTGACACTCTAACAGAGAATTACACAGAGAACAGAGGGAATTATGGCCTAATAGGATCCTATTACAGGAATTTCTACTAATACTGACCGCTACAGGGGACGGGACTGCTACGACTGGGGTAGATCCACCTGACACCCTTTCCGGTCAACCAGGGTGGAGAGAGGAATGCTAAATCCCTCTCCAGTTCTCAGACTTACTGCGGCTGAGAGTAGGCACACTTTCATACTCACACACGTACGTCCAGACTGGCCACGTCTGTGTATAATGTTCAGAGAAGGTGCTGTGCAATCTCCAACTTGCTTCCTCTCTTGGGAGGGCAGTTCTTTTACACCCTGAGGTCTCCTGGGGCATCTTTTCAGTGATTCCAGTCCAGGCCGGCTGCCTGTGGCTTCTTCAGCATCCCCAAACCATGCTGGCTCCAGGGTCGCAAAGGCAGACTGTTGGATCTCACTGGACAGTTAAGCTTTGCAAATGTAATCTCAGCACTGTAACTTGTATTGCCTTTGGTTTGACTATATCTATATTTTTTCACAGCCATCTGGGGCCAAAAGCAGTTTTTCTTTGTACTTAGCCTGGTCTGCAGTGATTCTTGACCTTGAATGCAGATTAACTTTCTCTTTATCTCTGGACCAAGCTGAATTTCAAATTAACCCGTTCCTTTCCTCAATAGACAAATTGTTCCCATTGTGTGTCAGAGGCTTTTTGGTGATTAAAAGCTCCTCTGAGATGTATGATCTTTTATCTAGATTGAAGGTACCTTCTAGTGGGCATTGTTTAGATGAATTTTCACGTGTGTAAAGATTCCAATTCTCTAAATACCTGCAGGCTTTAGGACCATAATGTACGTACATGAAATAAGCTGGGGTACCCTTAGGGGGTGAGAGGGAATACTTAGACTATTCCCCACCCATTTTCCAATCACACACACAGGGAGGATGCCTTGTCCGCTCTAGCGGCACATAAACTAAGGATCTCTCCCTACAGGGTACTCACACAGGAGAGGCTAACGAGGATGGCTACGACCCTCCTACACCTCCCTTCAGCAAAGAGCATCGGCTAGTCTCAGAGAGACGGCACCGCTTACTCTCGTTGCATCCAGTGAGATGATCAGACTGTCAGTGGCTCACACAGAGAGGAAAAGGGGCGGGAAGATGGGTTCACACACTCCTAGACCCAGATAGCCTCCTCGCCGGACGATGCCAGGCCAAGTTAGCCCACTGTGGGTCGGATCTCCTAAAAGATCCTGTAGTTACCGGGCTTGCGTTAGAGTAATTCTGGTCACGAGCCAAAAGACTTCGCAGAGTACTCTGGGCGTCTTCCGGTAACTCTTAATTCACACTGGTGTACACCCCCCCCCCCCCAAGGCCTCTATTTCCAGGTACTATTCCCAAGTACCACGATGCATCTACACTATGAGGTGGTAACAACCCCTCTTGGGGCGGTAAAAACCCCTCAGCATCGGTGCATACCTATGCATCTCTCATATGCATATGGGGGCGGCCAAACTAACAGGTCCCCAGAACCGCATACAGCTACCTTATTGGGGGCGGCAAAACAATTCCCCAGAACCGCTCTGCATCTGATCTTGCTGCACAGTCAATAAGTTCGGATGGCGTGAGCCCAACAGGGACAGATGACCCCACGGACAGTCCTCCTCCGACACCCCAATAGAGATTTCAAAAGGTCTCCTACCTCTATTGTGGCGCCATGGGGCTCAAAGGGGAATGATCCGTAGCAGCTGCCGGTACCTCAGTGGGTATTTGTCAAGAGTGACCCCACACCAGCCCAGCAGCCCCGCTCCCCCCAAACCTCCACACCAGCCTGGGAGTCTGTGACCCAGCGATCTCTTGGTGCCACCTGGCAGAGGGCACAGAATGCCTAAGGGTTAGAGGGATCCCCTGGGTCTGGGATCTGCATACTAGTTCACTCATGAATGTCATGTCAGGTCTCTACTGAAAGCTTGTGTCACACTGATCATCATCATCAATGCAAGATGTACACAGGAAAACTATGTGAGGAGTTATGTGTATAGTCTAAAAATGGTGCTCCCTAGGACTGTGAGTTAAGGCAGGTCATCAAAGGGTGACGCACATGCTTCTCCCTGGCAGGGGGCAGAGACACTTCTCTCTTTGGCTGGCCATGTGCAAACTGAGTATTGTATAGTTCTCAATGGATGCCCATCTACAGTCAGAGCCAAAGGCGAATCAGTCAATTGCTGGAGCTGCAGGAAAATATTAAACCAGCAGAGGGTAGCCTGTTTAGGAGTTAACACAATGAGCATTTGAAATTATATCTGGAGAACAGATCAATCCCTAAGGATCCTTCCCTGAGGAAGTGAACTGACAGTGGGTTTTGCTTCAGGACAGAGGGATCTTAGCCAAGCTTGGCTGAACATGCTGGGAAGAAAGTTGGGTGAGAGAAACTTCTCTGACAAGAGGATAACTTGTGAGGTAAGTTTAGGTCTAGTAAGCACATAATGATTTTATTTTCTATGTAACCATTTGTTTCCAGTATTCTTACTTGCTATCATTTGAATTTCTGGCCTGTGATAACAAACTTACTCTTGCTTTCACTAGAAATATGGCTACGTGCTGTGTGCTGAACGGATCTGTGGTAAGGTATAACTAGAAAGCTGTGGTGCACTGTTCCTTCGGGAACAGTGGGCTGGGTAATTCTGTGGATAGAGGGCTGCGATACTACAGAGGACACATGGAGGACACAGGAACTAATGTGTGCCCATTGCTAACCTGTACAGAGAAAGTGGGGCCCACAGCGGCCAAGGGGGAATGTTTGTGTTGCCAGTAACTGGTGGTGTCATGGAACTGAGCCCAGGCAGGTACAGACAAGGCTCCCTCATGCTAAGGGCAGGTGGTAGTGAGGTGTCTCACAAACATGGGTACCCCTGGGAAGTGTCACAGAGACCTGCTCCTCCCACTGTCCCAGGAGACTCTCTCTGTTCCCCCTAACCCCTCACACCAAGATGGGACACTAACTCCCCCAAACATCCCCCCAACCTGGGAGACCCTCTCCTCCTCCAGCCCCTCAAACCTGCCCCTGCACCCACTCCCTCCCTCAATCCCTCACCCCAGCCTGGGGGACCTGCTCCCCTCCCCTAGCCCCTCAAACCAGCCCAGGCACATGCCCCCCTACCCTCAATCTCTCACACCAACCCAGGGCACTCACTGTCCTTCCCAGGCCTCGTGCCAGACTGGGAGAGCCATTCCATTCCCTCCATATCAGCCTGGGGGAATTTTTACCTAGGGAAAATGACCTGTCCATGAGAGAAGTGGAATATTCCTTGGGAGCTCATGTGAAAACACTGGAGCCAGTCCCTGGGCGCAGGGGGAGGTTCAGGGAATCAGATAGAGGGGGATACATAACAGTCAGACCAGTTTCTGCCCAGCCTGCTTATTAGTGCCTTTCTGGGGCTGGGTTCGCCGGGATGTTCTTTCCTCATGCAGAACACCCCACTCTCTCAGTATTAAAGAGGATTCATAGCCGTTACACTGGGGGAGCGATCATTTTCCTCCCTCCCCCCGCCCTGGGAGAGCTGAGCAAATAACTGGTTTCTTTAGTCATCTACCAATTCCAAAAAATCAATTTCCAAAATTTTCCGCAAATCAAAAAGTTGAAAAAAAATTCACTTGGTGTTGAACTAAGCCTTTTGTCTGACCCAAAATGAAACATTTAACTTTGGTTTGGGCTTTTTTTTTTTTTTTTTTTTTTTAAAGAAATGCTTTGGTCAGAAAATGTTGAAACGTTTGGAGTTTTGGGGGATTTTTGGGGAATTCAAGAAAAGTTTGTGAAATATCTTGGTCAAGCCAAATCTACTAAAATTCTTTCAGGGGGTCAACAAGCATTTGGACAAGGGGGATCCAGTGGATATAGTGTATTTAGATTTTCAGAAAGCCTTTGACAAGGTCCCTCACCAAAGACTCTTAAGCAAAATAAGCAGTCATGGGATAAGAGGGAAGGTCTTTTTGTGGATTGAGAACTGGTTAAAAGATAGGAAACAAAGGGTAGGAATAAATGGTCAGTTTTCAGAATGGAGAGAGGTAAATAGTGGTGTCTGCCAGGGATCTGTACTGGGCTCAGTCCTATTTAACATATTCATAAATGATCTGGAAAAAGGGGTAAACAGTGAGGTGTCAAAATTTGCAGATGATACAAAACTACTCAAGATAGTTAAGTCCCAGGCAAACTGTGAAGAGCTACAAAAGGATCTAACAAAACTGGGTGAGTGGGCAAAAAAATGGCAGATGAAATTCAATGTTGATAAACACAAAGTAATGCACATTGGAAAACATGATCCTAACTATACATATACAATGACGGGGTCTAAATTAGCTGTTACCACTCAAAGAGATCTTGGAGTCATTGTGGATAGTGCTCTGAAATCATCCACTCAATGTGCAGCGGCAGTCAAAAAAGCAAACAGAATGTTGGGAATCATTAAGAAAGGGATAAATAATAAGACAGAAAATATCATATTGTCTCTATATAAATCCATGGTACACCCACACACCTTGAATACTGCGTGCAGATGTGGTCACCCCATCTCAAAAAAGATATATTGGAATTGGAAAAGGTTCAGAAAAGGGCAACAAGAATGATTAGGGGTATAGAATGGCTTCCATATGAGGAGAGAATAAGAAGACTGGGACTTTTCAGCTTGGAAAAGAGGCGACTAAGGGGGGATATGATACAGGTCTATAAAATCATGAGTGGTATAGAGAAAGTAAATAAGGAAGTGTTATTTACTCCTTCTCATAATACAAGAACAAGGGGCCACCAAATGAAATTAATGGGTAGCAGGTTTAAAACAAACACAAGAAAGTATTTTTTTTCACACAATGCACTGTCAACCTCTGGAACTCCTTGCCAGAGGGTGTTGTGAAGGCCAATACTATAATGGGGTTCAAAGGAGAGCTAGATAGATTCATGGAAGATAGGTCCATCAATGGCTATTAGCCAGGATCGGCAGGAATGGTGTCCCTAGCCTCTGTTTGCCAGAAGCTGGGATTGGGTGATAGGGCATGGATCACTTGATAACTTGTCTGTTCGTTCCCTTTGGGGCACTTGCGATTGGCCACTGTCAGAGGACAGGATACTGGGCTTGATGGACCTTTGGTCTGACCCAGTATGGCCGTTCTTATGTTATATTTTTCAACAACAAAGTGTAAGTGGAGAAATTCCCCCAGCTCTATGTCAGGGCGCTATGGGGTGGTTTTTAATGTAACGCGAGGAACAAACCCCATGAAAACGATGTGGTTCTTAGAATACATTGTCTTTATAACACGGCTGGTCTCTGTTTGCATAGGAGCTCAGAACCAGGAGGATGGAGAGCATTGAAGTGCAGTCTGCAGCATCCATGGGAGATTCTTTCCTTTCCTGTCTCAGCTGGCCAAGCCTTCCCTTGGCAGAACAGGGGCAGTTGGTGTTTCCCTTACACGTCCTTGACCACAACTATCATTGATCGGCTTTGGGTGTCCTTCTTTTTCACCTCTGCCCAGATGTCGGAGAGGTCCTGGATGAACTGCTGGATCTGGGGTGGAGAAGAGAGATGGCAGGGCTGGAGGTTTAGGACTGCTTGGAATGGCTTTTGCAGCATGAATGGCAAGTGTTTGGCTGCTCTGAAAGGCACATTTCCCATGGCTTTAAATTGGGCTGCAGAGGAGGAGGACTGGACATTTGCATCCCCAGCTCAGAGCAAGTGGGATGGCTCTTTGGGGGCCAGTCTTTGAGAGCAGGGAGCCAGCTAATGAAAGCATGGAGCAATGGCCCAGATACACAAGGGATTTGTAGCCAGTTCAGTCACCCGCCGTCCAATTCATCCAGCCTTGTGCCTCCACACATAGACCCTCCTTCCCCTGCACTGGCCCCTCTCTGGGGCAAGAGGGGACCAGGGTCAATTCAGACTCCATGCTTATTTATTGCTGGTGTTCACCCCCCTCTGCTCTGCCAACGGCACCCCAGCTCTGTCCTAGAGAGTCCCCTCCAGGATGGGGTGAGGTGCCTGAGACACTCTGTTTTCTCCTGGCCCTCTCTTCTGCAGAGCCTGCAGCCAGGCCAGTGCTGCTCTCCTTCCCTGAGCCCGGGGTGAGGGGTGGGCATCAGCCTGGCTGTACCATATCCAGCTGCTTGTGGGTGTCCTCCACGGGCACGCTCAAGGTCTCCTTCAGTTGCTTGCTCACGCTCTGGAAGAGGTTCAGGGTGGCCATCTTGATGGTGCCCAGCATGAGGGTTTTCTTGGCGGCTGTGTTCTGGATGTGGGCCCAGCGAGACTCCTGCAGAGAGAGGAGAGGACAGCAGAAATCATGGAAATACGCTGCTCAGCAGAGAGGCTGGCAAAGCACTGGAGATGCCAATATGATAGCGGCCCATCTGCTACCTGGGCAGTACCCACCCTTGCCCTGGACACTACACAGCATCAATCTGTCCTTCACTTCCATTCACATCTGGAAAAATCTCGGCTCGGCTCGGGATCATGAGCCCTAGCTGGTGAACATCATTAAGGGAATTCAGCAACGTAGTGGCAAGTTCCCAGAATGCACCTGCACAAGCAGGTCAGAGTTCACAAGAGCTGGTTTGGGGAGCTAAGTCTAGTGAGCATGGTGCAGAGGGGAGATGTATGGACAGTCCGGGAGCACTGGAAAGGGCTGGGGAAACCTAAAAAATACCCTGCTAAAGGGGCAGCAGATGCAGATTGTAATGCCACTGGGAAAGAAAAACAATCCACACCAGCAGCAGCAGCCAGTGTGCCTTCATCAGGGATTGTTCAAAGAGGTAATGGTACAAATCTAACAGTACTAGAAATAGGGAAGGAACCAGAACCAAACAATGAGACAGGATGAGTCGCATTTGGAAGGTTTTCTTCACTTTTGTTGTGATTTTAAACGAAAGCTTGGATTGCAGAGCACAATTCTGCGGCCACTTCTAAAACAGGGTGTGACGTTATTGACATAAACTGGGACCGTATAGATCATTGTTGCAATCAAGGTCCTGTAGTGGCACCCAAATCTTGTATAAAGGGGGTCAAATGGGGTGTCTAGGACAAGGTTATGGTTTACTGGTTATGATTATGCTGTCTATGTGTGTGTATCAGTTTTGTAGTCGAAGTTATGAATATTGGCTCTATACTGTCTGTATGGCAAACTTATGCTATGCTTCTGGGTGACATCCCAGACAAGCTGAGATTAGCTCTGCCTAGCCTGCTTGATGGCCCATTAAGGACCATCAGCTATACAATGGACCCATTGAGAGAAGGCAGATACGCCTTGTAACTCAGCAAAGTATGCAGGGACTGGCCCATGTGACTCCAGGCTCCATTTTGCTGTAATTTTCCACAGTAAGAACAAAGAGGTGTTCTTACACCTGGAAAAGACTATATAAGGCTGATGCCTCATCTCCATCTTGTCTTCAATCCTGCTTCATACCTCTGGAGAAACTTTGCCACAAGCTGAAGCTTTGAACAGAGGACTGAGGACCCATCCCAGCGGGGGATGTATTCCAGAGACTTGATTTGAACCTGCAGTTTATTCCATCGCTGCTGCAAGCCTGAACCAAGAACTGTGCCATTACTGTATGTTATTGATTCCATTTAACCAATTCTAACTCTCATCTCTATCTTTTTCCTTTTATGAATAAACCTTTAGATTTTAGATTCTAAAGGATTGGCAACAGCGTGATTTGTGGGAAAGATCTGATTTGTATATTGACCTGGGTCTGGGGCTTGGTCCTTTGGGATCAGGAGAACCTTTTTCTGTTACTTGGGTACTGGTTTTCATAACCATTTGTCCCCGTACGAGTGGCACTGGTGGTTATACTGAGAAACTGGAGTGTCTAAGGAGATTGCTTGTGAGACTTGCGGTTAGCCAGTGGGGTGAGACCGAAGTTCCCTTAGTCTGTCTGGTTTGGTTTGCCTTAGAGGTGGAAAAAAACCCCAGCCTTGGGCTGCAACTGCCCTGTTTAAGCAATTTGTCCTGAGTTGGCACTCTCAGTTGGGTTCCGCCAGAACCGCATTGTCACACAGGGGGAATTATGTAGCTATTTACTCAGGCACGTCATCCCATCACTCACAGGGCCCTGGCTACCAACCATGAACTGGGAGGACCATGACAACTAGCTGCAAGTATCTAAAGGGTATAAATAGAAAATAGGGAACAGAAAGGGATGAATCAAGGGGTATAATTTGGAGTCATGGATTACAACTGGTCAAAGAAAAGAGTGAACATATGCAAAACCATATCCATGCTGAGGTTTCTGAGCCCTGGGATCATCATCCAAGGGCCTGGTGAAAGCCCCAAGCCTTGAGGCCTTTACAGCTACATTAGACAAAGCCATGGAGGCCTTCCTGTGGGAAACAATCCAGCCCTGGCGCTGGGGGGATAGATTGGATATGACCAAATAGGTCTCTCATATCCCAGCAGTCTGGTCTAAATTAGAAAAAATGCCCCCAGGTCATGCCATTGCTTTATTGTCACCCTCAGGCACCCCCTAGTGTAGATGCACAGTGACCCTGACTCAGCAACATGTGCCTAACAATGACGTGTGGGCGGAGTCCCACTGGCCCACGGTTCGATGAATCAGGGCCTTACGTTGGGTTACGCCTCTCTTAAATTAGTCTAGCTTAGGTCGCCAGGCAGAACCAACGCAGGCAAGACTTAAATCGTGGCAAGGGTTTGCCCTGATGTTGACGGACTGATTTGAAATCGACCTAGTGAAACTTTCCTGCTATGCACAAGAGTTAACGTGTATGATTCTGTGACCCACCAGCACTCTGAAACCCAGGGTCTGTTCTCCTGGCCCAGTGCAGTCACAGATTGAACCCTGGGGTGATCCATTGGGTCAGGGGCGAGGCACCCACCCAGGAAATAGGGTTGCAGTATCCTGCTGCCTTGCCAGCCTCCTGTCCCACCACTGCCCAGCAAGCTGGGGGAGTTCACCTGCCTGCGTCTGGGGGGAGGAAGAGGGCGGCCTCGGGACGCATGTATGGGAACTCCCCTTACCCAGACGATGACATCGCTGCGGGCGCGGTCGAAGCGCATCTGCAGGCGCGCCAGCTTGTTGTTGTGCTGCAGGATCTCGTCATCCTTCTCCTCCGTGTAGTGCGACAGGCGCACCTTCGCCTGCTCGATCATCTCCAGCCCTTCCTGCGCCGACTGCATGAGATCCTGGTGCATGCCCACCAGCGTCTTGTACCGGCCAATGACTTCCCGTATCTCCTCAAACTGCAGCACAGCGCCCTGGGCATTACTGCCCCATAGCCCAGCACGGCGCACGGGAGCCTATCACACTGCCACTTGGTGGCCCTGATACCCAGCCCAGGCAGGGAAGGACATCCCGTCCCCTCTAACGGGAGAATAGCACATCTGCCCCAGAGTATCCTTATCACACCAGCGCATCTCCTGTGCCCTAGCTTCATTATCACCCCATCCCAGGAAAATATCACACCTCCCCCGGCCTGAGTATCCCACACATACATGGGACGGCCCTACTCATCCCAGCCTTACCCTCTGTTCCCTTGGCCAGGCCCCTGGGGTCCCACCTCCACTTTGCTAAAACCTTCAGCCCCTTCCCTAGGTCCCTCCCACATGGCCCTGCTCCCTTCTCTGGGTCCTTGCTAGCACGAGGGAAACCCATCTCAGCTCCTCTATGCTCTCTGCACTAACCCAGCTGCAGGGAACCCTTGGCCCTGCCTCATCTTCCCCTGAGACTTTTGCCCCTGCCTATGGTCCCATCTCAGCTCCCCATCTCAGCACGTGGGAGCCCCTAGCATCCAGGCTCACCTCCGACATCTCAACCACTTTCTCCAGGTACTTGTTGAAGATGGAGTATTGCTGCAGCTTGTTGGAGAGCCGCTGGTGCTCCTGTTTTAGGACTGCCATGTCCAGCTTGGCCTTGGCCAGCTCCTTCACCCTCTGTTTCTTCAGCTCTTTCTCTTTGTTGGCTTTCTTCAGGGCTCGAATTCGCTTTTGGTCATTTTCCTAGCAATCACCCCGCCACCACCCCAGAAAGGAAACCCCAGACAAGAGATGTGGGAGGTTAGCAATGTGACTGCATCATAAGGAGATGCCTCCTATCCAGCCCCACGCCCCTCCAACATCAGTAGTACTTGGAAGAGGAGAGAGACTATGGTGGGGTGGAGGGGGGGGAGATGAATCCTGGATGAGCCATGATCACGCCAATGGACAGCAATGGAACTAGACAGTCACCAGCAGCTGGGATGGGGTCCCATAGCTTCCACAGCCATTGGCACCTGGGCCTAAGGAGGGCTGCAGAGAATGCCCTGCTACCAGCACTGAGGGAAGATGTTGGCTGAGACTTTGGGATGGATGCCACTTAAGCTGGGCATGACAAAGCTGGTGTTGAAGGCTCATGGCAACATAGAGCAACCCACCCCTACCCAGCCCCTCCCGAGACCATCTCTGGCTGTGATACAGAGTGGAGGGGCCCTGGTGGATAAAGTCGTGGCTACTGCCTTGAAACATCAATTCCTGTTCTATGCTGAGAAGAGATTCAAGAAGTCATGGGTGTGTGAGGTATATCACGGAGGAGCCCTCTACACATAATGGGAAAAGGCGGCTGTGTTATAGCCAGGGATAGCTCTATGTATTTTGCCGCCCCAAGCACGGCAGTGAGGCAGGCTTCCGCGGCATGCCTGTGGGTGTCCACTGGTAACGCGGATTCGGCGACATGCATGTGGGAGGTCCGCTGGTCCCGTGCCTTCGGTGTATGCGCCGCCGAATTGCCGCCGAAACCGCGGGACCGGCGGAATTCCCTCAGGCATGCTGCCGAAGCGCTTGGTGTGCTGGTGCCTGGAGCCGCCCCTGGTTACAGCTCAGGGTGTGTGTGGGTGTACCACAGAGGAGATGTTCACATGTAATGGAAACAGGCAGCTGTGTTACAGCTCAGGGGCGTGTTATGTGAGTGCTGCAGGACTGGTTGTACCTGTATGAACTGCTCAAATTTCTTTATATAAGCCTTCAGCTGAATCTCCTTGGCCCTGAGCTCCTCCCATCGGTTATTCAGGGCTTCCATCCTCGTCCGGAAAGCCTACAGGGATCATGGAGAAAGGCCAAAGGTGAGCCAGCTACTCTGATCCAGTGAGCTCCCCTTCCAGTGCCAATAGTCAGTGGTCCCCCACCCTGACCCTCCAAAGCAGGGCCAGAGGGAGAGATTTTGTGCTGTGCCTCTCAGGGGGTGCCTGAGGAGACTGGACCCAGCAGGAGGTGGAGGGCACAGAGCAGGGTGTGCATGGCTCTGAAGAAGCCCAGCTGGTAGCTGGTGCTGTGGGTCATAACAATCATGGCAAGGGTCCTTCATGAACGCCTCTCACCTCCTTCTGAGCCTCCATAGCCCTGTGCACCAGCGTGGCCTCTTTCTTCTTCTCCAGCAGCCGAATGGATGGCGATGGGGATTGCTCCTCCGGCGCTGGGAATTTCCTGCCGTAAAGATACAAAAGTGTTCCCCGTGGGGCTGTCTGTGGCCGAGCCCGTGAGCTCAGTGCTGCCTGCCCATCACAAGGGAGATGGCCTTGCCGTTCGCTCGGCCTGTGCCCTGGAGGCTCTGAGCTACTCGGGAGGGCTCAGGCAGCACCACATGTGGATGAAGCCCAGGGCCCCATGAGCATGGAGACTGAATTCTACTCGTGCCAGGAGGGGAGGGGAAAGGTGGAGGGAGGGCAAGGGAAGGTGGGAGAGGGAGAGATGGTGGAGAGACAAGAAGGCAGGAGGGATATTGTGGAAGGACTGGAGGTGGGGAGGAAGGAGAGAAGGAGGTGGGTGTACGAGGCAGAGGAAGGTGGAATTGTGGAAGGCCATAGAAGTGGGGGGAGGGAGAGCAAGAGGATGGGATGGGGAGGGGAGCATGTTACTCACATCAGCAGCTTCAGGAGCTTCTGCCCATACTGCATATGGAAATACTCCGACAGGTCCTCTTCCTCCATGGTGGTCATTGTGTCTGCTCCCCCGGCGAGCCCTGCTCTGGCCCCACCTATGCAGCCTCTCCCTGGGGCCCAGCTCAGCTGCCGTATGTGGGAGTCAGCGGGCTGGAGTGGGATGCACCCACAGTCCCTGAGTGCCTCCCTCCTGCTCTTCCCAAGGCCCTCTCTTCCCCTCCCTCCTTGTCGGAGCCCCCAGCAGACAGAGGCTTGGTGGCTGGCTCCACGTACCGTTGGAATCCATGGAACCCCAGCAGCCAGGGTTGGACAATGCCAAGTGGTTACTTAGCAACCTTAATGCTCCTGTCCCTTAAGGAGAAATTTGTTCCCATCTGGCTGGGCTGCAGGGAGCCACCACCCCAGTCCCCAGCTCCACTGCTGCATCCTCCCCTTCTCTTCCATGTCCCCTTGGGGAAGGGAGGAATCGGATGAGCCTCACAGGAGGCCCATGTCAGCAGGGCTGAAAGCCCGGTGCTTAGCCTGTGCTCCTCCTGCTGGCCCCCATGCATCGTGTCGCTAAGCCTCTTGAGCTGGCAGTGGCCATCACATGAGAAAGGGGAGGAAGAGGGAAAGCTGTCAAGGGTTTAGCCATAACATATATGGTGGCTTTGAAAAGACGGAGCATTATTGCTGCCAGGGTTCATGGGACGGCAGAGGGTTCCCTCACCCTGCACAGGTGACATTTCTCCAGGGTCACCACTCTCCGTGTCCTTTGCAACCATTGCAGTATTCCCAGCAGAAAAGGCAACTCATGCGTGTAAGCAGATGTGTCCAGTGGGAGGTGAGCATCAGATCGTTGTAACATTAAATGTGGGTATGTGTATGTTAGTCACAGTTACAAGCCGTAGCACCTGTCTTTTAGCTCTGGAGGTTCCCAGTTCAATCTGTGTTGGCCAACATGGGGGCAATCACACACACACAGTAGATCTAAGATATTTACTCAGAACAAAACACAGAGAAGCTTTGTGAAGACTCATGCTGTGATAAATAATAATATCCCAATGACATCCGAGCCATGCAAATGGAGCATTCCACTCCCTGACCAGAGAACTGGCTGGCTTTCATCCCCAGTTTTGTACCTTCTGAGACAGACCCTTTTGTTTCCTGACTGGCTGAACTTTACCCTGCCAGTCTGGAGACGTGCCCGGCAGAGCACAGATCAGATCCCTCGCTTAGGAAAATTTCTTCCCACTTTACTACCCAGATTCACAACCTGAGGGGCCTGCTGAAGCCACAGCTGCTTCAGGATGCTCTGAGAGTGGCGCTGTCCGAAGCTGCTGCTTATCATTTATGCTAGGCCAAGAGGTTGTGCCCTTTTTCTTACTGATTCAGGAACCTTGCCCTAGTGATCAGACCTCTGTCACCTCCAGACTGAATTACTGCAATGTGCTCTACACGGAGTTATGTCTCAAGGCCGCTCAGAGATAGCAGTGGGCACGGAACATGGCAACCAGCTGCTCGGAGAACCTCACAGGAAGCATATGACCCTAGCGCCCTTGGATGTGCATAGCTGCCTGGCTGGGTGTGGCTGCAGTTGAAGGTATTGTCTCTAACCTATGAAGTTATTTTCCAGTGGATCCTTTCAAACAGGTAGGTGCTCAGCAGCAAAGTGCTACGGGTCTGTGCTGATTAACAATGAGTGATTAACAAACAAGGCTGATAAAAAAAATTCTGTTGAAACCCTTTTTTCAATGTGAAGTTGGGTTTTCAAGGAAAAGAATTTTTTCGTGGTAAGTGGCTGCTTTCCTTCAACATTTGTGATTGTTTGTCAGTGTCATATAGGGGGCCTGGTCCCTGTCGGAAGGCAAGTGGGATCAGCCCCTGTGATAAATGAAGTGGGGATAGCTCCATTTTATGAACACCCAGCCAGATAGTTAGCTGTAAAATCCCTCTTGGTGTCTGTTCTCTGCTTGCTTTACCTGTAAAGGGTTAACAAGCCCACAGGTAAAAAAGGAGTGGGCACCTGACCAAAAGAGCCAATGGGAAGGCTAGAACTTTTTAAAATTGGAAAAGAAGCTTTCCCTTTGTGTCTGTTGTGTCTTTCCGGGAAAGAGGGCAGCAGAAATGGTGTGTAAAGCTTTAAGCCAGGTATGAAAAATCATCAGATCATACCTAGAATTACTTATTTGAAACCCCCAAAATATGTAAGTAAATTAGGAATGTTTAAATAGACGTGATCAGGTTTATTTCTTTATTTTGGCTTATTATTCTCCTCTGTGCTAACCCCAGATGCTTTCGTTTGCCTATAACCTTTAAGCTGAACCCCCAAGAAAGCTATTTTGGGTGCTTAATTTTTGGAATTGCTCTTTTAAAATCTAACAAAAGCCTAAGTTCCAGATGTATTTTGTTCCTTTTTGTTTTTAATAAAATTTACCTTTTTAAAGAACAAGATTGGATTTTTGGTGTCCTAAGAGATTTGTACATGTTGTTTGATTAGCTGGTTGCAACAGCTGATTTCCTTTGTTTTCTTTCTCAGCTCTTCCCTGGAGGGTGGGGGGGGGGGGTGAAAGGGCTTGAGGGTACCCCACAGGGAGGAATTCCCAAGTGCACCTTCCTGGGTCCAAGGTGGTTTTTGGCATTTGGGTGGTGGCAGCGTTTACCAAGCCAAGGTCAGAGAAAAGCTGTGACCTTGGGAGTTTAATACAAGCCTGGAGTGGCCAGTATTAATTTTTTAAATCCTTGCGGGCCCCCACTTCTGTACTCAAAGTGACAGAGTGGGGATTCAGGCTTGACAGCCCCTGTGACCAGCTCCTCCGGGAGCCAAGTTAACCCAAAGGGGGAAGCACCAGTGGCTGATTAATGACCTATCTGTCTCAGCTGGGCGAGGACAGCAAGGCGCTGAGGCAGGGACTGCCGCAGAAGGTTGTCAGCGGGATACTGCCTAGACTAAGGGCTCAGGCACGGTTGTGCTTTAGGAGTTAAGCCTCTGATGGCCAGAACTGTTTAAAGATTTATTTTGATAAGAAGACACCAGGAAGCAAAGGGCGCGGAGTCTCCCTCTCTTTGGGGATTAGAAAAGTATAAGTCTGAGGAAAGGCCAGGATGAATGACTAGCGGAAAAGACTCACAGGAGGCTGTTTCATGTTATTCCTTGGGCTTTCTGTGAAACCATGGGCTGTGTGAGGAGATAACCCTGCATCCCACTAAAAGAGCACCAGAGAGGGTAGTACTTGAGCTGAAACAACTGCTCAAGTGGCGAGTGGTGGGACATCTGGTGCTGCAGACACACCGGTACAGAGGGACTGTTATAGTCAGAAAACTGACAAGCAACTTTTTGGCAGCTTTTAGTGGGAATATGTCAGTTTTCAACTGTCAGGGTTTTGTTCTTTCAACAAAAACTCAAATTTTTCCATGGGGAACCCCTTCCCCTCCAGCAACAGTTTCTGATTGGCTGTTAAATAACCTCAAGCTTTGCCTTTGGCCATTAACTTCTACAAGGCTTACCTTGACATGCCCTGGCTGCGTGAATGCTGGCTGCTCTAGGAGTGTCTTTGTCTTACAAGTCAGGCAGACCTCCTGGGGATCCAGCCTCTTGTATCTCTCTGGGGTGCAGGAGCCAGGTTAATTCTCTGTCTCTCTAGTTCAGGCCCAGGATAACCCCGCTGGGTTAGCTTGATGGCTTTGTTTATGGCCGATATGTAAGCTAAGGTAAATCCCCATTCCTTCCTCTCGGACACACCTGCTTATCACCTTTGCCTAGCCTAGGCTGTCTGGTCTTAAACCCGTTCTAATAACATCACACAGAGAGAATTCATAATGTCGCACATACCGCTAACCTGTGCACTTTGCAGTGATATTCACAGCCAGCATGTTCTTAGCTTGCATGCGATACCTCACAAGGCATGGCTTGTACAAGTATTACTGCAGTAGTGTGTAGGGCGTGGATACAGGGGTGGGGGTGGTGAGCAGCTAATAGCATGGATGAAGGTGGGGGGCCACACAGAGGTAGGCACCAGATGCAGGAGCTGGGTGGAGCAGCTCCCTCACTCCACGTGAGTTACTGAGGCAGGAAAGCAGACCCACCAGCTATAGACAAAGCAGGAGCCAGCCCCTCTCACAGGGATGTGGAGGGAGCAGAGAGAGTCCTCACAAGGGATGTCCTCACAGTGTCACCCCTCAGTTGTGTTGTCAATGGGTGGGACTGGGATTCTAACTGGCAGGAGGTATCTGATCTATCAGGGAGGATGCAGTCAGGGTTGGGGAGGGGGCCGCTTGGTTTTGTGGCCAGAGTGATGCTGGAGTTATGGATTCGGACGAGTGGGCTCGGGACACAGTGGGAAAAGGGCTAACTGGGTTAAATCAGCTGTTGGCTGCGAACTGCTCCCCCAGCTGTCGCCACACCAAAGGCCTTGTTGACCAAGTGGCTTTCCCCCCTGTAGGCGATGGTAAGGTAAGCTGACCCATGTAGCTGTGGCATTGGGCTGGCACTGCTCAGAGGAGAACTTCTCTTGCATGTGCCTTCTAGCAAAAGATTTCTGAAGAGCAGCAGGTGCTGTAATGAGAGTTTGGTTTCTCACTTTTGCTGAATTCCCTTCCCTTCCCATTGAATTTGGGGCTGGGCCGACCCCGGTCTCTCCTCTGAAAGACAAAGCACGTCTGTGCAATTTTCCTCCCAGTGGGTGTATGAGATTTGCTGCTCAGAGTTCATGCTGTCAGCCGAGACCAGGGAGGGTATACACTGAGGCTGCCTTCTTGCAAGATGTATTTACAGCAACTAAACTGCAGTTAGTTACGTTTGTGCCAGTCTCAGTGCAACTTGAGTGACCTGATCCTTTATATCAACTAGGGAGGTTTCCTGCCCTTCACATGCTGCCCAAAGGAAAGAGGCAAGCTCGGGCTTATTCCTAGTGAATGAACAGAGAACGGGCTTGGATAAACAGTCCTTAGGGCTGGATTTCAGGCTTCAGGCTCTCCAAGGTTTGGTTCTCTCTGATACAGCCTGGAAATGGGCATCTCTCCCTGACAGTCTGTTCCACTTTAGCCTTGTCTACACTGGAATCTATTATACCCCCTCCCCAGCCAATGGCGCAGCGGCGCAGTGTAAGTGCCAGTGTTCACATGGCTCAGGCATCTTTACTAGAGCTCGGCAAAAAGTTTTGACCAAAACATTTGTTCAGCAAAAAATGCAGATTCAGTGATCCTGACATCTCTTGCAAATTTGTGTCCGTTTTGCTAAATTCTTTCGACTAAAAAAAAAAATCCCCCAACTAAAATTCTGAAAAAAAGAAACATTTCATTTTGACATTTTCAAAATGACTTTTTGTTTCAAAATGTCCTTTAATTTTATTTACATTCTTTTAAACATTAAAAAATGTTCAAAGTCAAAACAAAATGATTAATTTTGGGTTGAACCAAACACTTCATTTGACCCAAAATGTTGTTTTTTTACTTTTCAATTTGCCAAAAATGTTGAAAAATTTCAATTATGGTTTGACGCAAAATGGTTTCTTTCAATTGTTCAGAATTGTCTGTGAACTAAAAAAATCCGTGCTTTGCCCAGCTCTAGTCTTTGCCACCTGAGAGCTCTTTGTCCCCCTCTAGTGGCTAGAGTTCAGGTAGCGAGTTCTGAACTTGCTATTTCCACTCATCTAACAGGCCAGGCCATTCAGCTCAAACAGTAGAGATCTCTGCTTGTACAGCCAGAGGAACTGAGGCCAGTCCTCAGGGCCATCCTTAGGATTCATGGGGCCCTACGCAGTATTATTAAATTGGTGCCCCTATGCCTGACGGCAGCCTGGGCGTGGGGGAGGGACGAAGCAGCAAGGATACCAAGTCGCCCCGCCTGCCTCACGGTGGTAGAGAGTCACAGTTCCCCGCAGAGGCCCCCGTACCCTCTCCCTTACACAGAATGCGCAGTGCCGGCGTATTTGGCTCTGTGAATATGGCCCCTGCCTAAGGACACTGCAGCGCATGCTGGGTGTGCGGGAACTGACCCGCTCTTACCTGCTGTCATGGGCAGTGGGTGAAGCTGCTGCTTGGGGAGGCTAGCTCCCCATCCCACCTCTTCTGCCTGTGGCCCCACCCGTACTCCACCCCTGCCCCACTCCAGGCCCGCCTCCACTCCACCCAGGCCCCGCCCTCTCCCCACAGTCTCCCTCCTCTCCCCTCCCTGCTCATCCCCTTCCAGCCAAATCCCTGAACCCAAATGAAGCAAATGACATTAGAAAGAAATTGCAGAACATTTTAAAATAAATAAATAAAAAAATAAAAAAATTGAGCATTTTTTCCACTACATGCCAGATGGTGAAGACTGGACTTGCAGAAGGTACCTAATTAAAAGGACTAAACTTGGGAATAAAAAATATCAGTCACAGGTATTTTGTTATACCCTGAATTTTGTCAGAAATTTATTTGCAAAAACTTTGTAGTAAGGGTAAATCAGCTGTCCTGCTGAATACAACATTAAATATTATGGAATACATGATGCAGCTCTTCTTTGTTTTACATTTTCTTAATCAGTATTTCTAAGATGGTTTTATATTTTAAATATACTCTTAAGCCTTCATAAAGTAATCATTCCAGATTACTATATATTTAACCCACTGAAACAAAGACACTATTTAAAATTAATCAGTCACAGAGGTTTAGTGAGTTCATAACAATATTCATTGCTTTTAGGAAAAGGGAACATTAATTTACTTTGTGTGATCTCCATAACAATAGACATGTTTATGAAATTTCACAAACTTTAAAAAATATGTTTCCAAAGATTTTAGGCATAACAAAGGATTTCATATCTTACTAAGGTACTGATTTTGCTAGAGGGTTCTCTTAAACCTAGTTCATCAAATAGTCAGAAATAAAGAAAGGGAAACTCGTTTGTCTGGCTATCTGGAAGGAAAGGGGTGTTGTCCCTTTAAGGGCTCTCTTCAAGAGGTGGGGGGTGAAGGGAGAAAGGGATGGACAGAAAGGACAGGAAAACTTTGGAAGCAAGTTTTTTGTACTATAGTAATTAAAATGTGTATTTTAGATAAGGGTGGTCTTTTGAAGGATTTATTTGAAAAACTATGTCTGAAGATCCAAGCATTTAAGGCTAAAGATGAATACTCAGCTTGTGCATCTAAAATATGCAAGGATTTTTTTAGAGATGTGATTTTATAATCTTCAGCAACACACCAATGAACTATTTTAAAGCAAATTTTAAACTAAGGTCCTCTAGACTAACATGTTCTGGGTAAATATTACAATAATGCACAGCTGTTTTTTGTCAGTAAATTCAGAAACAGACAGTATATACCTGGGGGTTGGCAAATGCCTGTTAAATGGCTTCATTTCCACTTGAATGGCTCTTTAACAGTTTCAGGGTTGTGCTAATAGGGCTGGCAGGCTGGAGGCTTTTTCACTTTTAAGTTATTAGCTCCCCTCCAGAGAAAGGCTCACCAGGCTGCAGCAGCCAGCTGTGGGACCCTGCAGGAAGGGTCAGAACAGGGATAGGAAGAGGTGGGCGGGTGGACACTAAGACCCAGGGGTGCCCCAAATTTTTGGGTGCCCTACGCAGCCGCATATGCTGCATACGCCTAAGGACAGCCCTGCAGCCCCTGCTAGTCCTTACAGATGATCCAACTAGGGGTGTTTGTACCTACACTAGCACGTAAGCTCTGCCTAGCAGTGCAACGCACAGTTGCTGGAAAATTGACACATTTCTAAACTTTGATGCATCATTTATGTTTAACGAGGGTTCCAAAAGCAACAAGCTATTAATGAAAATCATTCAAGCTTAAGCAGAGCATGCCTGCTTTCCTGTCCTAATTCTGCCCCGTTCCCTGCTGCCAGCTGTCTGAGATGACAGCTAACGTGGGGGGAAAGGGGCGTTACCAAAAACAATATACTGTGCAACAGCACACTGGAAGCCTTAGGGGGACTAATTAAGCACTGACTGTGTGCTTGGTGCTAGAAGAGGTGTAAAAACAAAGTCAGTCCCTGGCCTGAAGGGAAGGTGGCCTTGTAGTGAAGGCACTGATGTGGAAGAGTTTCTCATGCTCGATTTGTGAAGTCCTTCGGGTTGGAAGCGCTGGTGGTGGAGGTGAAAGTTAGTGGATTTTTAATTTTGTCAGAAACATACCATCAGAACAACTGAACAAGTTGGCCAATGCCCACGGTTCCTGGGTTGGCATAGGTGCTTCTGGAGCGTCTGGAGGTTGGAGATTTATAGCTCCTTTCCAATGACTAAGTCTGTTTTGAAAATACAGGGGTGCTTCAAACTCTGAGATGGTTCCTCATTTGCAAAGTCCTGTCCAGGAGTAACAAAAGCCAAGAAGACTCTGGCTGGGGGGGAGGGCGAATGTGCGCCGTTCTTGGAAAATTTCATTTTCGACACAAGTCCAGCTTTCGTTAAGAAATCTTTATGGTCAAATCCTAGGGAATCTCTCTAACTGTAAATGGGAGTGAGATGGGAGAGCCGGCCAGAGCAGTCTGGCATTCCAAACCAAGAGCAGACTGATGGCTTTGGACCGGCTCGTTTGTTATTGTGAGATGGCTCATTTAGAGACAAGCGACCCAAGCAAAGCGGGAGAAATGCCTGGCTTTTAGCACTGGCATTCAGACTAGTCATGTCAGCGAACAGCCATTTGCTTCAGGAGCCACAGAAACTGCTGTCTAGTCCCTGCAGGCTCAAGGGGTTCAAGCAGAAGAGAGATTCCTAGGGGGATGTTTGGCAGCGACAGGGTTTCTTTTAGCACAGGGGCCTGGACTCATGTCTGTCTTTATAACCCACCTGACGTGGGTTTGGTCGCCTCAGGGGTCCAGGTCCCCTTTAGAAATGCCCTGCAAAGCGTCCTGCCCCACTGGGAGGTAGTGCTCAGGAGTTATCAGGGTGCAAAAAGAACCGCTCTCCAAGAATGGCAGTTAGGGGTTAGGTCCCTGAGGGAGCAGTGTGTGTGGAGGGGCATGTTCAGCAGCATGGGACCCTCACGCCCACCTGGAAGAGCACAGAGATTCATCCCAGGAACAAGACTGGAGGAAACAGCAAGGAAGCTCCCATAGGTCGGTTCTGATCCAGTCCGGCTATTCCTGTGCTGCAGCAGTTGCTGATAGGTGCCCAGCAGAGAGCGAGAGGGATTTGCCCATGAGCTGCCACCTTGGCTCATTTCCTCTAGTGGGGGGGGAGGGGAAGAGGGGAGGAGATCGCAGAGCTTTCTTTTGGCTGCTACGATTGCTGTTTGTATTTTCCTCTGCAGTGCTGGGAAAGCAATAGAAGATGCCCATCTCCTCTTAAACATTTTAAAACCCTTATTTACTTTACATACAACAATAGTTTAGTTATATATTACAGACTTGTAGAAAGAGACCTTCTAAAAAAGTTAAAATGTATTACTGGCACGCGAAACCTTAAATTAGAGTGAATAAATGAAGACTCAGCACACCACTTCTGAAAGGTTGCTGACCCCTGCTCTAGGACATGGGTATCTGTACCCAGCACTAGAGCAGACACACTCACCTGGGGAAAGGGCTAAGGATGGAACAGATGAAGGAGAGATTGCTGTACCTTCCTCTGGGGCTGTGTATGAGTTTGAGGGAGTGTGCGAGAGCGTGTCTACCATGCACAGCTCTGTGGGCCTGAAAAATTTCAACCTGAACAGATAGTTTGTCAAAGTTATACACAACTGAAAACAAGGTCTTATAATGGGAAGCAGAGGGCAACCTCAATAACAGGCAATTTTTAGCAGCCCCACCTATAATGACAGTAAGAATAGTAAGAACTTGTAATATAAATGACAGACACAGTCTAAAGGACAGAGCCTCTTAGATCACTGACTATATGTTGGTTCTTAGTCAATCGAATCGACAGAACTACAACCACACTGCACACTCTTTAACAAAGATCCATTGACGAAACATCATCTCCTGTTGCATTTGGCTTTGCTGTAATTCTGCTGTTCCCTAGGAGGTGGTGTTTGTTCATGCCGACACAGCCTGTAATGGAATGCCAGTTGTTTCCATTTCTTGCTAAAATACCTTCCGGGACCTGTTAGCTCAGTGTTCACGTTCCATGCTGAATATTTTCAGCGATGTTCTTGCTCACTGCAAATTTATGAAGGAATGAAAATTCATTGTAGTGGATTTTATCCAGCTTGATCGAAGTAAGTTGCCCCAGTGTCAGGGTTACTGGGATTGTTTGCTCTTTCACAGGTCTATTTGAGTGGGAATGTGACACAGTGGGAAGGTTTACCAAGTAGTGACTCAGGACACTTGCGTTCTAGTCCTGGCTCTGCCACTGATCTGCTGTATTACCTTGGGCAAGTCACGTCACCTTCTGTGCCTCGGTTTCTCCCTCTGTATAATGAGGGTACCTGCTTTTTTAGCCTGTTTGAGATCCAGGCTCTAAGGATATTGCTATCCCTGGCTCTGCCACTGGTGTGTTGTGGGTGAGATCAGGAACAGCACTTCAGTTCTCTGTGCCTCAGTTTCTCCTTGTGGAAAATGAGACTAGTGATACTTACTTGCCTCCCAGCCCCCTACCGTCCCCCCCACTCCTTCCTCCAGCCCCCCACTTTACCCCACTTTACATTTCACAGGGAGGTTGCTGTGAGGTTTAATTCACCATGTCCCTAAAAGTCCTTGAGACCCTTGGATGGACGATGCCATAGACATGTGAAGAGTCCCTCTCTCCGTGAGAGCCCCGAGGGCTAGAGGCCCTGGGGGAGAACCCACGGGCACTAGCCTTCCAAGTTGACGGGCTGAGGAGCGTCACCTCCAATGCAAGTAGAGATCGTCTGGGTATTTCATACTCTATTTACATTTCTGAGAAGCAGCATCGGCAGCAAACACACAGAGACAGGGTTCTCTGCCCCCTTTCCTGGGCGTGTCGAAGCACAGCTTATGGCTGATCTCCTTCGGCTCTTGGGGGCTACTAAGAAATAGCTCTCACTGTCCCTTATAACATTCTGTTCATGTGACGTCGGAGCTGGACAGGCAGGGCTGGGACTGCAGATCTCTTTAGCTACAGGGCAGTGGCAGCAGCCATGGGAGCTTCCTCTACCCCACCAACATGCTTCAACCTTCTTTCTTTCCTTGCCCCCACTGCCAGCAGACACCCATCTTCCATACCTCCTGTCCTGCCCCCCACTTCCCAGAACAGGCCCCCTGATGTTCTCCTTTCCCACAGCCAGGTGACTGTCCCTCTATCATATCCCGCATCCTGGTCCCCAGCCTCCCAGATATTCCCCCACCACATCCCTGCCCCTTCTTCCCCACAACTCCTTCCGCCAAATCCCCCCACCTCTTTACCCTCTGCACCCCATGAGATGTGTGCTTTTGGGGAGCTATCAACTTCCCATCCTTTCCTTGAACCCCTCTGCCCCATATCGCCTTCGAGGCCCCCATGCCCTCCCCCCCCATGACTCTAAACCCCACCCCTGAAATCCTGCGCCAAATCCTGCAGTCCTAATTAGAGTGACCAGACAGCAAATGTGAAAAATTGGGACAGGGGGTGGGGGGTAATAGGAGTCTATATAAGAAAAAGACCCAAAAATCAGGACTGTCCCTATAAAATCAGGACATCTGGTCACCCTAGTCCTAATTCAACTACCCCAGCTGAAGCACGGAGTCACTCTGAATGTATACAGGGTAATGGAGCTCAGAACTGAGCTTGGGGGCACTTTGAATGGGTGGACACCAAGAAGGGCTTCAGGATATGGCTCTGCAGTATACGTGCCAGACTGTGCTCTCACTTACGGAGGCACAAATCAGTGGAGTTACAGCAGATGGGAGAGCCAACGCAGCAGGCAGCACTTGCAGGGGAAGGAAGAGGCTGATGGTGGGGGCAGTTTTGATGTTTTTTTACAGTTGCAGCGAAAGGAGAAGGAAAGAAGGAGCTAGACTTAGTAAAAAGGAAAAGCGAAAGTGAAGAAAACTGCTGTGCTCCAGGTACACCATGTGCCACGGAGCCGCCATCTTCATAACCATCTCCAGCACCACATGTGGCTGGATCTGATTGAGACAGTGATGCCGGCCCCTGTAAGGCACCGCTAATCATGCCAGGTGCTTGTCTGGTGTGTTCTTGGGTTTAAAATCCCCTGTAAAATAGCTCTTAAGGTCCCAAGATGCAGCGGCAACTGAGGGTGATACTGAGAGTTTTGCTGCCTGCTAGGGAAGAGATTCCCTTCAGTGATTTATTTTGGGGAGATGTGGCTCACGCTGCACTCCAGACGTGATGCAAATTGAGCACAGGGCTTTACTGACTCTGCTGATGTTCTGTTTGGTGGGCAGGGATGTAAAGCCCTCTGAATCCAGCCTGATCCTGGTCTTCCCAGTCAGGAGTAAGTCAAGATTGTTTGTAAGATCAGGCCCTTGGTTTCTGCACTGCTGCTGTGAGGGAGAGGACGAGGAGGGTTTTCTTGGAATGTCCCTAGTCACCATTTGCTTCTTTCATCCGCACACTGTGGCTTTCGCTCGGCTCCTTTGTCAAGCGCTTTCCTCCTCAATAGACTGAAGATTAAAAAAAAAAAAAGTGTTTCTATTATGCTCTCCATAGCAACTGCATCAACTTGCCATGAATAAATTACCTCTGACGTGACATGGCTTATTAGAATATCGAAAATGTCATTTCTGAGTCAGATCTTTCTAGTGGGAACACTTTCAGTTCACCCTCCCCTCACACCTCCCCCCGTCCAACCCGGCCCCCACTCTCTCTTTCTAAAGAAAACTGCATTTTTAAATCTCCTTGGCAGACTGAAGCCGCCAAGGGCTGATTAAAAGGCAGGGTAAAGTTTCCTTTCCTGGCCTTCGGGGGCTGCTGGAGCACCGGAGAAGATCTATGTAGGTGGATAGCTTGTCAGAACAGCAGCGCTAGGGCTCAGTGTTGGCATTAACCTTTAAGTCTGTTGTCCTGGCATCTCCTCTTCGCATTGTTGTTTTATGTATTTTTTCAGTTACCAGCCTCCCCTCGACATTCGCTGTCTTGGCTGCTGCAAGTTGAAAGGACGTGGGACAAATTCTTCTCACCTTTACATTGGCTGTAGCTCTTTGACTCTGGATTTGCCCCAGCGTGGCTGAGAGCGAGATTTGGCCCATTGGTATCAGTTTATTTCAATTCAGATTGTTTCCGGTGGGGAACTCAACAACATTCACTTTCTTTCAAATGAATTGGTGTCTCTAACGCCACAGTCACAGCCAGGACGTTAAGGCTGTGCCGTTCGAATGAGGCGCAGGGTGTGATGAGTTAGGGTGCAGATGGGCTTCAGGTTTGCAGCTGAACCCAAGCAAGTTCTGAAGTCTTGCAAGCTTGGACCCCAAACACTGCACGTCTCCTGAGATCAGCTGTTCTTGCAGGACAACTGCCTCTCTAACCTGCACCCAAAGCAGATCAGGATAACAGGGCCTGGTCCCTTTAAGGGGGCATGAATCCAGTTCACCTGTGACTAATTAACCACCTCCCAATGAGACTTGGTAGAAGGCAGGCTATATATATAAAACCCCAGGCAGTAGGGAGGCAGGCAAGGCAGGATGGGGGAGGGAGCTGTGTGAACCCCCAGGGAGCAGGAGCAGGAGCAGGAGCAGGAGCAGGAGCAGGAGCAGGAGCAGGAGCAGGAGCAGGAGCAGGAGCAGGAGCAGGAGCAGGAGCTGGAGCTGGAGCTGGAGTGGGGAAGGGCTGTAGAAAGCTGGTGGGACAGGACTGTCTGGAGCTGGGGAATCCTACTGAGCAGAGGCTTATGTGGTGGTTCCTGAGCAAAGGGGAAAATCCAGCTGAGCCAGAGGTGGGCTGATTCCCAAGAGAAGAGGGTGTCTCTGGAGGAGCTCCCAGGGGAACAGGACTCAGTCCTGAGGTGAGGGTTGTGGTGGAACAGTTGTAAGGAGCTTGGAGAATGGCCAGCAGGGTGGGGGATCCTGGAATGGGGGGTGGGGCATAGGGATTGCTCTCTCTCAGGGAGGTGACCTGCAGACAGGGTGTCCCGTGAAAGGGAAAGCAGAACTGGAGAACTGCTGCCTTTTTAACTTTGGGGCTGGTGACCTGTTCCACTCTGAGGTACCTGTGAATGGAGGCACTTCTGTTAACCTGGAAACAGGGCTTTTATTAAACACTGAGAGGGACATCCCGGGCCAGTGAGATGACTGCTGGTCTGGATGCCTCAGGGGATTGACTGGGACACTGAGGCAAGATGCATCTATTGCTCTGTGGATGGCCAATTGAGGGGGCTTTGGTGGGGTGAGCCCTATGACAGGGCCTCTGTTGCTTGGGATCTGACCCAGCCTTCAAGGCACAGGGGCAGCTTTGGATCAAGGGGTTCACAGCTGAAACAATCCCCATATGGGCTTTCATTGTGGGCCCATCTCTCATTTTGATTCAAGATGAGTTTAGGAAGCTGGGTGTGGGTTTCGCAGAATCTCCTCCGAACCAATTCCAGCCCAAAGCCTGGGGCAGTTGAATGCTGGTTCCACTGTATCCAGATTGCTGAATTTCTGGGAAGTCTGAGATAAAGGTTCTGGTCTGGGGCCCTTTGAACATTTCTATTTGACTGAAGAGCTTGTTTGCAAAGCCTTGAGTAGGCTGAGTTCTCTATTGTCACGCACAGGCTGAAAGGGATCTTTCCCACCCTGTGGCCATTCATGGAAATCTAGAACTTGTTGGAGCTCCACTGCTTGGTGATTGCAAGGGAATGATGGACCAGCTGCAGGAGGTCTGGAGCTTAGGACTGGTTTGGAAAAGCACCTAAAGCCAGATCCTCAGGAGGGGTCAATTGACATATGTCCATTGACTCCAATGGAGCTATGCCAATTTGTATCAGTTTAGAATCTGACCCATAGACTTTTGGGTGCTTCTCCAAACCTCCTCCAAACTATCCACTCCCCTTGGGCCTGCAACATTTAGTTGGACTCAGATGATAATATGCTCTCTCCTGGCATTTCTAGTACTTCCTGCTGCTGGGCCAGGCAAGTAAGTACCACAGCATCAGCCTCTTCAGCTCTTGGCCTGAACCAGGCCATGCACCGTCCACTGTGGAAGTGGAACATAATGGGCTGGAGGGATGTGACAGTTTACCAAAGTCATTCCCCCCTGAAAAAGGGAGGGGCTCAGACCGAGTTTTAGTTGCAGGTTTGTGGGTCAGTGGGGTGGGAAGGAGAGCAGCCTCTTACCTAGGATTGCCAACTTTCTAACTGCACAAAACCAAACACCCTAGCCCTGCCACTTCCCCGAGGCCTTGCCCCCCGCTCACGACATTCCCCCTTGCTCTACCCCAGCGTCACTCACTTTCACTGGGCTGGGGTAGGGGGTTGGGGTGCGGGAGGGAGTGAGGACCCCAGCATGGGGTTGGGGATGAGGGGCTTGGGGTGCAGGAGAGGGCTCTCAGTTTGGGGGGACTCAGGGCTGGGACAGGGGGTTGGAGCTCAGGGTTGGGGTGTGGGCTTACAGTGGGTGGCTCCTGGTCAGTGGCACAGCGGGGCTAAGGCAGGCTGCCTTCCTGTCCTGGCTCTGTACTATGCCCCGAAAGTGGCCAGCAGGTCCAGCTCCTAGGCAGGGAGGCCAGGAGGTTCTGCGCACTGCTCTTGCCCACAGGCAGTGCCCCTCCCAGCTCCCATTGGCCGGTTCCTAGCCAATGGGAGTGCGGAGCCAATGCTCAGGCAGTGCATGGAGCCCTATGGGCCCCACCCGCCTAGGAGCTGGACCTGCTGGCCACTTCTGGAGCACAGCATGGTGCCCCAGGACAGGTAGGGACTAGCCTGCTGTAGCCCTGCAGCACTGCCGACCAGACTTCTAACAGCCTGGTCGGTGGTGCTGACTAGAGCCGCCAGGGTCCCTTTTCGACCCGGTGTTCTGGTTGAAAACCGGACACCTGGTAACCCTAGCAGCTAGGGTTAAGTATCTAAAAGTTCTGTTGGGTTTCTGAAAGTTATTCAAAAATTCCCGAGTCTGAAAATCCTGGGATCCTTCTGGTCTTCCCTGGCTTGTCTTCACTACAGTGTTAGCTTGAGGTGTAACTTGAGTTTTGCCCTAACTCAAATCCCCTGCCCAAATCTCTCGCTCCACTTAAGTGCACTTTTAAACTCAAGCTAGCTGGCCCAGCAGCACCGTGGGTTAGAGCTTGCATGCTGCTGATGCTCTAGCTAGTAATGCAGTGGGGTTGCAGCTCCAGACTGCGGCTCCAGTTAGCGTAACTCGTCAGCTGCTAATCCAGTGCCTCTGGACAGTTCAAGTGCGGTTTCACTGTGTGGATGCTCTAATTTATGGGGACTAAGCTGAGCTAACTGTTGCAGTGCAGACAAGCCTGTGTCCTCAATTCTGTTCATGTCCCAGCCTGACTTTGGAAGTGACCGGTGCAGTATTGCTATTATGTCTGTTCTGGTTGCATAATTGGCCCACCTGAGGCGAGGCCCCATAGAGCTGGGCTCTGTAGCTGTACAAGGTAGCCCCAGCCTCAGAGAGCTTTCAGTCTCAGTAGACCAAACAGACAAAGGGTGGGAGGGAAAGTGGGGAAGTGACTTTTCCAAGGTCATATGGTTGACCAGTAACAGAACTGGGACTGGAATCCAGCTATCCTGGTCCCCGGCCTGTGTGCGAGCCACTAGGTCACACTGCACCTGCCTCTCTGGTGCAGGGTAATGAATTAAACAGTTAAAGGGATGTCTTCCTGCCTCCGATCCAGTGTAAGTCGGTGGTGAGTTTGGTTTTCTCCAGACCAGCTCCCCACACCCCAGTCTCCTGCTTCAGCCTGGAGATGAACCTGAAACAAACTCCCAAGTTTGAGCAGCCTCAGCTCAAACTTTGGGTCAGGATCTGGATACGAATGTCCTGGCAAACCCCGTATCTGTGATGGGCCAACCCAGAACACTGACTCTAACCCCCAAAACTTTGATGGGGAGCCACTGGGGATGGGGTGGAGGAAGAGGAGCAGGGAGATGGGAGCTGGGTGACTTGCCTGCCATCCCTTGCCTGGGAATCTTCAGGCTGAATATTTTTGTTCTCAGGAGTTTTAAGGGTTAAAGGAAAATTCTGCAGTGCTCCAATGACTCAGTGTTGTACATGTCAGGGGAGCACAGTGAGCGCATCAGCGCTTGGGGAGGGAGACGTTGTACAGATTAGTGGTGACGCAGGACCGGCCTCGTTCTCCAGCTCTGCAAGATTGTATTGCTTTCATTTCACTTTGCCGCTGTAGCACTGTAGCGCAGACACTCAATACAGCAACAGAAAGGGTTCTTCTGTCGCTGTAGTTAATCCACCTCTCTGAGCAGCGGTAGCTAGGCTGAGGGAAGAATTCTTCCATCAATCTAGCAGTGTCTACAGCAGAGCTTAGGTTGGCTTCACTATGTTGCTCAGGGCTTGACATTTGTCTACACTGGCACTTTCGTCGCTAAAACGTTTGTCACTCATGGGTGTGAAAAAACACACCCCGAATGACACAAGTTTTAGCAGCAAAAAGCACCGGTGTGAACAGCACTTCGTTGGTGGGAACCGCGCTCCTGGCAATGAAGCTACCGCCCCTCGTTGGAGGTGGTTTTATTTTGTCTCCGGAAGAGCTCTCTCCTAGCGATAAAAAGGGACCACACAGCGCATCTTACAATGACGCGATTGCAGTAGCACAGCTGTGCCGTTGTAAAGTGCATAGTGTAGACATAGCCTGAGAGTATTGCAAAGTGGTTTACAGACATTCCTGAATTAGGCTTTGTCTACACTAGAAAGTTGTACGGCTTTAACTGTGCTGGTACCATTTCTAGCCTCGCTGCCCCCTCCAAAAAAAGGCAATAGATTCTGGACTTAACAGAGCTATTGGAAAGAGGCTTTTAATCCTCCCTAAAGTCAGGGGATAAGGATCTGAATGCATAGAAGAAACAGATCTGCTGCACCAGGAGGTGCCAATTTATGTATCGGGGGTAGCTGTGTTAGTCTGTATCCACAAAAACAACAAGGAGTCCGGTGGCACCTTAAAGACAAACAGATGTATTTGGGTATAAGCTTTCGTGGGGTAAAAAACCATCTAAAGAAGTGAGGTTTTTTCTTGTTCCAATTTATGTAGTCACTGTTAGACCAGAATCCCATTTTAATGACCACAAAGGGCCAGGACCTTGGCTTTACATCTCTTTCCTGTGGCCTCTCCAGCAACACAGGGCCTGTTATCACCACCGCGCTAGGCCATGTGGGCAGTACAGTCTCAGAGGAAAGCATGAGACCAACTGACTTTCCTAAGGGCTAGAACTCATTTTTATCAGTTTATATAAACAACGATGCCCACAATGAGCAGGGAGCCTGCAGGAATGTAGGAGGGAGAGCTGAGATCCATGTGTGAAAAGAGCTCTGGAAGTGCTCAGTATTCTGGTGATTGTGAAGTGTCCATTTTGGGTACTAGCCAGACCCAGGAAGTGCAAGGGCGTTAGAGATGGTTAATATTTTTCAAAAAACCCCACCGCCCCAACCCATTCACTTTCCCCTTTTACCTCTGAGATTTGGAGCTTTGCGTTGGTTGTGTGATTGTCCCCCACCAGGTCCCCCATTCCTAGCCATAGCTGCTGGGTTAACTCATGTGAAATTATCACCGCACGGGTCAGCATTGGAGTGAAAGCAAATCTGAATGGTTACTACCATGGAAATTGTAATAACAATAGGAAGAGCTTTGATCAGCTCTGACAAGACAGCACGGGAGGTAATCCAGGCCCAGCCGAGCCTGCAGAAACAGCCTGAGGAATCCAGACTGCACAGGCGATACAGGGCCAGGGGATCTTCCATAAACCCTGTTTTAATTTTCAATTGGACAGCTCATTCGCCCACCCGGCTTTCATCTCTTGTGAATTTCCTGCCATTAATACTAGCCACTGACCTCTATGGCCTGTCTCCTTCTCGCATCCCCCTCCAGCAGCACCACAGGAATCTCTTTCTTGTTATAATTGGGGTGAGCAGCCAGTTCAAGAACATTTCATTTTTAAAGTACAAAGAAGACCCTTGCCCCCGCCTCCTTGCTCCAGTCAGAAGCTGGAGCCGTGCTGGAGATAATGGAGTGTCTGATAGGAAACTCACGAGCACTAGGCAGTGCTCCCAAAACAGCAGGCACCTCTGCACCGCATGTCTGGCGCTGCGTGTCTCCTTCAGGAGGAATTTGCTGAAGGGACACTTGGTTCAATGCAGCACTAGCACAAGCAGGGACAGAGTAGGTTGACTGTTTGTTAGTTTCTTTTGGAGCTGACTGCAGAGGATCAAGGATCTGCATTACAATGGGTCAGTTATTCGGGCAGCAGCAGCTGCTGTGCGGGTAATGAGCAAGGCAGGGAACAGGTATGTTTTTTTGTGTGAATACCCTAGTGGGTCTGAGCCTGCTGCCCTCAAAGACAATGGCAATGCTCCCACTTGGCAAGCATGGGAGCAGGGGTGGGCCACGGCGGCTGAATATTGTGGGCTAAGTTCAGAGATGAAAGTCAGCCGGTATTGTATGGTACGGCGTACCGGCAAGAGCTGGTATGCCGTGCTGGACCAGACCGGCTTCCCCAGGCTGACGATTTAAAGGGCCTGGGGTTCCCAACAGCGGCCGGAGCCCCGGGCCCTTTAAATTGATACCAGAGCCCCGCTGCCAGAGCCCCTGGGTGGCGGAGGTGGCTCAGGTGGCAATTTAAAGGGCCTTTTAAATCAGTGCCGGAGCCCCTGGCTGCTGACCACTGCGAGGAGCCCCGGACCCTTTAAATCACCACTGGAGCCCCGTTGCCAGAGCCCCAGGGTAGCGGCAGCAGCCCAGGGCTCTGGTGGTGATTTAAAGGGCCAGAGGCTCCCAGCCGCCGCTACTGCAGCGGAGCCCAGGGCCCTTTAAATCACCAGTTCAACCCCTGGGGACAACCGGCTGCCGCCACTACCCCGAGGCTCAGGGCTCTGGCAGAGATTTAAAGGGCCCGGGGCTCTGCTGCAGTAGCAGCGGTCGGAGCCCCGGGCCATTTAAATCGCCACCAGAGCCCCACTGCAGGAGCCCTGGGGTAGCAGCAGCGGGGCTCCAGCGGTGACTTAAAGGGCCTGGGACTCCGCTGCGGTAGCGGCAGCTAGAGCCCCGGGTCCTTTAAATCGCCCCCTAGATCGGGGGCTCCCAGCCGCCTCTGCAGCTGGTAGCTCCAGGGGTGATTTAAAGGGCATTGGGATTTAAAGGATCCGTCTCTTCTGGTCGAGGCCCTGCCCCCTGCTCAGGACTCCGGCTTACGGGTAAGTCCTCTAAGTTACTTTCACCCCTGGTCAAGTTCAGCCAAGATGCTTCAGGGAGATTTGTCAGTTGCACCTGTAACTGACCCCACTTCAGGGCATGGACATGGGATGTGCAGAGGGGCTCAGTGCCCACAAATTTCAGCTTGCCGTGTGAGTGTTGGGGGCTGAGCACTCTGGGAAACCCAGCTCTTATGTGAGGTGCCTAGAGGGAACCCACTGGCCCCTTGGGGGGGAGCTGCTCTCTACACTATGAGCTCGGAGGCCAGTGCTGCGGGGACCCCCAACCCAGAGCTCCGGCCCTCGGTGGGCCCCATTAGCACTCGCACACTCTGGGTAACTCCGGCTGCTTCACCAGGGCTGCCAGCAACAAAGGATCAAAGAGCTTCAGCACAGCAGCTTCACTGGTTACAGCAAAATGTACCTGCCCAGCCCCTGGGGAGCCCAGCAGAGGGTACGGAGGTCATTGTGTCTCTGCATTGTCCTCCTGACAGCAGCCACTGCCCTGGGTCCTCCCGCTGCAGCTACTGCAGCCCTGCCAGCAGCAAGGTGTGTCTGCTCAGCTTCCAGCCCCAGCTCCTGCTGCTCACACGCTGCCTCTGGCTCCCTCCCCAGCCTGGTCCCCTCTGGGCTCAGCATGTTCTTGCCATGTGCTGGGCACCATGGAGCCCTCCACTGGTTGGGTGTGGAGCTGGGTAACGCAACCCCTCCTCCCCCACCCCCGCTGGCTAGATCCGTCCCTCCAGCTCACTTGGGGAGGGGGACGGTACCCAGGAATGCTCCAGCAGGTTCATTACAGGCCTTGCTGTGCCATGCAGGAGCCCTGTTCCAGAGGGGGACCCAGTCCCTTGGAGGGAATGCGCTACCCTCCCTCAGGATCTCTGTTAAAGGAGGGAGCATCACTTCTCAAGCAGGGCCCATAGCCCGCCCCAGTGGCCAAAGGTGCTCAGAGAGCTGGCAGAGAAGCTCTTTCTCTCTAGCCAGAGCTTTCAATGAGGGGCTGAGAAAGCTCCCAATCCACTCTCGAAGGCCTCCAAGGAGTTCTCTGACAAAGGGGGAAGGGCAAGATTTGCTGCTCCTCCTCCCTCGGTAATGCCAATGCCCCAGGTGAGTCATCAGCAGGTATCAAACCTGGCACCTTTGCACCTCTAGTGCCTGAACTAACCGACCTGGTTCCATTAGCCACGGCTGTAGCAGGCTTATTAACATCTGTGTGGCCCAGCAAACACTAGATGGGAACAGAGCCCCCGCCCCCAGTGGGTGGGGCATGTGCTTCCAAACCAGATAACAGAATCCCTCTTCATGGGGTGGGAGACAAGCCAACTCCCCCGCCCCCCCCTTCCCAGTGCATGCTGGGAATGTGTGATCCCTCTGGGCACCCAGTACCTGTACTGGCTCAGATGCATCATTTGAGTAGAAACTAGCTGTGACTTAGTAGAAATTCTCAAACACCCTCGCTAGGCCTAAGGCCAGGGCTCTAAACTGGGCCTGTGCCTGCAAACCCTGAATTGTGTGAGCAGTCAGAGGGAATCCTCACAGGTGTGCGGCTTTGCAGGATCCCTCCCCTGACAGGGATAGTAGCTGTAACCCAGTGGGCTAGGAATTGAGCCATAAATCTACCTAGTACATTCCAGAGCTGCCTTTCCAACCCCCTCCAGCCCATACAGCTCCAGACTGACACACTGAGTTCAGGATTGCTCCAGAGGTGATCCTGGCAATAACAGGTCGGTAAACCTGACTTCAGTACCAGGCAAACTGGTTGAAACTAGAGTAAAGAACAAAATTGTCAGATACATAGATGAACATAATTTGTTGGGGAAGAGTCAATACGGTTTTTGTAAAGGGAAATCATACCTCACCAATCTACTAGAATTCTTTGAGGGAGTCGTCAAGCATTTGGACAAGGGGGATCCACTGGATACAGTGTACTTTGATTTTCAGAAAGCCTTTGACAAGGTCCCTCACCAAAGGCTCTTAAGTAAAGTAAGCTGTCATGGGATAAGAGGGAAGGTCCTCTCATGGATTGGTAACTGGTTAAAAGATAGGAAACAAAGGGTAGGAATAAATGGTCAGTTTTCAGAATGGAGAGAGGTAAATAGTGGTGGCCCCCAGGGGTCTGTACTGAGACCAATCCTATTCAACCTATTCATAAATGATCTGGAAAAAGGGGTAAACAGTGAGATGGCAAAATTTGCAGATGATACAACATTATTCAAGATAGTTAAGTCCCAGGTGCGTTTATCTCCAGATTGAATCTACGGGGTTACATCTGCTCCATCAGAGCTGAATCTGGCTCAGCATATGTGTGGCTGGCATCTCTATCATCTGTCACAAGGCCATAGGAGTTAGAGAGGTACAAGTCCTACTGGACTGCATGTTCTCCATCTCCCTGGCTGAGCACAACTGAATAGTTGCTATGGGCTTGGTTCTTAATAAGTGTAGTTCAGTGTAGCTCCATTGACTCCATACACCAGCTGAGGGTCTGTCACTATTAATATTATTAATGTATTAATTGTTTGTATTGTGGTAGCTCTTAGGAGTCCCATTCATGTGCCAGGCCCCAGTGTGCTAGGCGCTGTACAAACACAGAACACAAGGCAAGACCCTGCCCCAAAGAGTTTAAATTTCAAGTATAAACTCAGAGACAACAGAGGGCTATGGACAGACAGATGGGGAGCACAAAGAAATAATGAGATAATACTGCCTAGTGTGATATCCAGTGGTGTCAGCACGCCAGCAGCCAGAATTATGTAGATATTATCTACAGCAGACTATGGAAGGACGATCATCATGGCAAAATCAGCCTCCTCCATGAGTCTGTCTGCAGAGGTAGAAACTTCGCACAGAAAACCCTCTTTCCTCCCTTACAAAAGCTAGGGGAATTACAAGCCATCACAGCTTGGACTGGCTGGGGAGTTGCCTCAGTGCAATGGTCACATTTATGATAGCTGGTTGAAAGATTTTTCAAAAATTCTGTGTAACATGTGGCTGAAACTTTTTGTCAAGACTGAAATTTTGGAAATGTTTGGCCCCGGGTCAGTAAAGGCTAACAGTTGGCAGTGATGCTCTGTGAAGGAGTGAGGTGGGGCTTGACAGACTGGGAATAGCAAAGGATCTGGTAGCATCGGGTGTACTCTTTCTTTAATCCTGTCCTAGGGATGATAGGCCTGGGGAAGGTTCTAGGCAAAGTCTCTGCAGTGCAGCTGAGAGAGACAGAGCAGCTTTAGGGATCCCCAATGTTGATAACTCAAAAGCTCAAAGATCATAAGATTGGCCCCAAATTCATGTGATTATAAAAAAATAAAGATTATATTGTCTATGTTGGGCTGTCTTTGATGTTTGAGCTCCACCACCTTCCTGTGCGTGTGTGTGGAAGAGGGTACCCTGCCTTTCTGCGCTCACTTTTCACACCTAAGTCTACTGACTTTACCAGAGCTGCATCTGATTTACTGTTGTAAGTGGGAGGAGGGGAATCAGCCTAAAGACCTCCACCCCCTAACTCCCTAGGAAATGGAAGAGAATTGATGGGGTTAGTTACGAGGCTATTAGTGAATACTGTATCTGCTCTATCACTCAGCTCTGACCTCAAATCTGAGCCCCGAGTGCCGTTTGGGCCTGATTCTCCTACCACATTGGGTTAAAGCAGGAATAACTCCAGTTAACACCTGTGTAAAGCCAAATACTTGGCTCTGGCTAGACAGCCTCGACAGACTGAAGTCCTTGAATAGGTACAGCACCGAACGGGAATATCTGCTGGACGATCAGTTCTGTGCTTTTACATTTGTGTACATTAGTGCCAAAGAATGGCTGGCATATTTTCAAGGTAAATGCTATTCAGCGTTGTGGCGTCTTTGAACGTCAGCCCTGCCTCTTTGTGTTGCTGTCACATGTTTTCTCGTTATCTGGGTGCAAAGGGGAACAACAGGCTCCACAGTCGCACTAATAACTTCATTCGACCACACACTTGCAATAAGTTACCGGCTTGCTTTTTGGTGCTGCAAAAAAATGAAATATAATTGTGAGCAATCAGCTGTATGACATACAAAACGGGTGCCGGGTAAGCCAGAACGCCCAGTGTCAGACCAGCCGTGAGTCTGTGGCGTTGCACCAAATGGGGCCCTGGTTGGCTGAAGTTGAACGAACTGCTTAATACTGAGAGTTAACAGAGGAGGAGATGGAGATATGTAACTGTGGCTTTTGCCTGACGAAAAGTATGTCACAGTTCAGAGCAATGGCACCTCAGTGGTTCAGCAAGTGCACCCACTTCCAGCTCCCCAGCCCTTGCCTTTCTGGGTGGAGATCTGCCTCTCTTTTCTTTCTGACTAGGGTATTTCCAGGCTGAACAGTTCCCTGCCTTCACTGTGTTATTCCCAGCAAAGACAATCTGCCTAAACAGACCTGCCTGCTTGCGCTTCCGAGACTGATACCAGAGAGATTGCTACAGCTATAAATTATCACACTGCTCTTTCTAAGCAAGCCTGCTTTATTTTTACGGTGACAGGCATTGCAGAGAAAACCTGTTAGAAACAGTAAAAGAACCTACACACATGCTAACAAGCTCACTAGAGTTCATCACAACGCTCACATGGGCTGTGGCAGGAGCCATCTTTCAACACCCCACCCTAAGGGGTTTACTGTGGTTACAAGCTCATCACTTCAGCTCAGAACAAACACGCAGTCTTATGGGGCTTCAGTGGGCCCAGTCCTTCCAATCCTCCCCTAAGGACTGGGGCCCTCTGTGGACCAGGGTCCAGTCCATTGGCTGGATTAGGAAGAAGGCCCCAAATCAGCTTAAACTCAGGCTATTTATCCAAAAGACTTTTCACTGTCTGTTGGTCTCTGCTGGAGAATCCAGTTTGAACTAGTATATGCATATCTCTCTGTGGAGAGGGGTCGCTTCAGAGGCTGATAATGGAGGAAGTTCATCAGCATCCCCCTTTACCTACTAGAGAACTATGCCACATTATATACGTGTTCCCCAAAGGTATTACCCCTAATTCAGTAAGGTTTAACTTAATTCAATAATGTTTATCTTAATTCCATAAGGTTTGTTCAAGATATTACAGGCTCTTGTCAGTCTGTTGCAAAGCATGATGCTGATCTTGAAACCAGAAGTCTGGTAGCTTTGTTCCGATTGTTATGTTTCCTGGAATGCAACCAGAGATGTTAGTTAGAAATGTAAAATATTCTTGCTGGAAGGTTGCAACATAACTTCATTTTGTAGAATTCAGAATAACAAAATACACAAAACAGACAAAGCGGGCTGCTCCCTGAGGCAACGAGGCACAACCCACCTCACCTTACTCTAGGCTATCTGTCTGCAGACTGACTTTGATTGTATGTTTCCCTACAGAATGCCGTGCCTGCAAGCAGGACCAGGAAAACCACTGAGAATGTAAAGTGATAAATCACATTTTTAACACAATTTTTAATATACCACATCTATAAACAAGAAGATAAATGGAGTCTGATGAAGGGAAGAGCTGAAACTTCCCTATGAAGATATCGGAGAATATTCATTGACCATTGATTACAGATAGATTTCCATTTTTAAAACCTTTTTTATTGAACAAGTCTTTGTAACAATTAAGTGACAGAGGACGTAATGTACAGTTTGTTCATGCACAAGCTCAGAGTGGTACATGGAACAAAAGGATAAGATAAAACAGAAGGGAACAAAAGCAAAGTACAATCGGCACCCAGAGATCCTGACGGTAGAAATAATCCCTGGAGTATATTAGAATTTATATACACATTTTCACCTAGACAGACAATAGATTCAGCTCTGCTTAGAGAAACATGAAGATGGCTGAAGTAGTTTATTAAGGGTGAATCTGAATCAAAACTTTGGATGTTGAACAACGTCAAACTTTAAAAGCTAAACTGGATCTGGCTCTGAATTCTAAGACTTCCCTTCATACAGGATATTTGTAAGAAACAATCAAGTTCTTTTATGGAACCAGGTACCTGAAACAATAGGCGCCTCCTCCTAAAACACAGGCACATGGCAAGACTTGAATAGAAGCTGGACCATGTGGCCCAAAGGATTTCCCTGGAGAATGGCATAGCAAATGCTGGAGCTGGGACATTGGTTCGTGGAGCAGTGTGTGTCTGTGTATGGGCGAAAAGCAGCAGAAGGATACAGAGAAGGAGCAGAGAAGCCCAGAAACAGCAAGTGAAGTACTGCAGTGTGACCCTGGGGAAAAAATTAAGAGAGAGATTTTGGATAAAGTGCTGGCTGAGAAGAGGCTTAGAACTGTAAGCAAAGAAACAATCTCCTGTTGTTTGATTCCTACCGTGTCCAGGGAAACTGGTCGTTGTACATTATTTCTTTGTAAATCGACAGGATTGCCTCAAAGAAATGCCTGACTCCATCATCAATTTCTCCTACCCACACATTCCCTGAAAATTGTCTAACCGCTCGGGTCAAAAAGGAATAATGATAGCAATAGAATCTAATGCCATTGCTGTGTTTGTTAACAGAGCTGATAGACTAGTACAAAAAATTATTCAAGGATGTTTTCAGGAATAAGAGCACTCAGGTTTATTGACTGCCCCTGGTAGAGTCTTTATTCAAGAACCTACAGACAGCCATGGAGGTGTACATGACAAAATTCACACGTCTTCAATGTTTCATGAATTCTGGCACAAACGTTTCTTCATCAAAAACTTTGTAGATGAAAGCTTGTTATTTGCTATTCCTTAAATGTTTCATTCATCCAATAAGGGAGCAGAAACATGTGTCATAAGTGACCAATGGGAATAATGAATAGTCACTGAAGGTCAATCAGTGAAGACTTAACAAGCAACCCAGAGTCATGGGCAGTGCGTGATTCTTGGATCTGGGGAGGCTGGAAGCAAGTCCTGGAAGCTCCCTAGACGTGGGGAGGGCCCACTGGTGCCCAGACAGTAGCCCTTCCCCCCTGCTCTGTCCTGAGACCTGCCCCTGCTCAGCCTCCTCCCCCCCGAGACCCTGCCCACACTCCACCTCTGCCCTGCTCTGCCCCCTCCTCTGAGGCTCCCCCACCCATCACCCCCTCCTCTCCATCCCCTCCTCTGAGGTCCCCCGTCTACTGCTCACTCCTCGGGGAGGGGGTGGAACGGAGTGAGTGATGGGCGAGGGATTCTCGGGGGAAGAGGCAGAGCGGGGCGGGGCAAGAGGAGCAGTGCAAGTGGGGCCATGGGGGAAGAGGACGAGCGGGAGCAGGGCCTTGGGGCAGCGCGTGGGCAGGACCACAGCCCAGGTGCCCTTTCCTGGTTTTCCAGGTGTGCTGCATCCTGTTTGGGGAAGCTTAGCCTCCCCAGCCTCTTATACCTGCCACCCATGCCCAGAATCTGGAAATGATTCATCTCTAACCCATTCAGTGAGGCTTACAAGCAATGAGCATGTTGTTCCTGCCTGTTGGTCTAGTGCAAGGGACTGGACTTGATGACCTCTTGAGGTCACTTCCAGCCCTACATTTCTATAAGTCTATGTTAAATGAAAATCAGGATGGTTTTCAAAAGATTCACTTACAGGAAAAGGGGCTAAATCCATAGTGAATGTTGTACACCATGAATAGACTGGTGAGTTTTCTCACGATAGCATTTTGTGTGCAGTGATCAAGAAGCTCTTTTCTAAGTGGAGTACAAAAGCAACATAACCATTCTGGTGGTTGTTAGGTCTTTGCTGCAGTGGTTATAAGGTACCCAGGTTGTCTGATACTGCACCCTGATCTTTCCATACTGCAACCCATATGCAAGAGAATTTAAAGTCATGGCTGTGACAGAGATGGCAGTTTTCTGCAGATTCTTGGGAGACCTTATTGAATTAAGATTAAGTATCTTTGTGGTCCATTGCATTAAATGCAAAGTTTATGTATTATTGTGGGCTAGAGAGCTGACAGCCTTAAAAAACCCCAGTAAGGAGGGAGAGAGACGCAGGTCTCTGCCCAAGAGAGGTGACGGCTGGAAACTATAATGCTTTTAGTGGATGCCCTCAAGGGACCATGGAGCGGGAAATACAGGTGAAGTGACCCTGAAACTGAGACAATGGAAACATCGACAGCTGTTCACGCACATTTGAAAAATGTACATCTTTGCCTCTGAATTTTAATTTGATTTTCATGCCCCACAGGAATAATCTGCTGATCCTCTTATGCTTCCCAAATGTAAATTGTCCAAAAATCCCCTTGCACCAGAACTTTGAGAAGACTCAACTTATCCTCCCAGGCATTGTGTCTGGGGAATCCTCATTTGAGAATTTCAGTATACAGCAAATATTCACCATTCGGTGGTGATTAAAGTCAGGATTTGGGCTGATGTCTCTGCAGAGCACATTTAATGAGAGTGAAAAGTCAGACTCAGCCTTTTGTGTTTTACATGTTTGTGTGCAGCATGGATTTGTCTCATTATCCAGAGATTTGTAGTCATTATTCACCGCCTGTGAATTCGGAGGTTTGATGAATGCCAGGGGAAAATTTACAGCATAGCGGGTGAGGGATTGAACCCTTCAGAAATAGTCTACACCGCGTACAGCCAATTTGTGTAACTCTACTCACTGGTGCCTGTGGTTTTCTTTGTACAGAATCCCGCCCTGTACACCAAACCTCCTACCCCCCCCCATCCTAGTGACTAAGAAGGGTGAACTGGTTAAGGTAAGTGAATCTAATACTCAGCCATTCTGCCACCAGCATTAACTACCATGTATCACAGTGGTTCTCAAACCTTTGTACTGGTGACTCCTTTCATACAGCAAACCTCTGAGTGTGACCTTCCCCTCCCCCCCATAAGTTAAAAACTTTTTTTATATATAACACTATTATAAGTGCTGGAGGTGAAGCAAGGTGTGGGGGTGGAGGCTGACAGCTCTTCTAGAAAAACATCCAGCCCGGATGTGAAGACTACAAGAGATGGAGAATCTGCTATAATGGCTCATTGTCATCATGCCGGGGTTCCCTCAGTCGGCCTGGCACCTTGCTGGGGGAGTGGCTGGGAGTGACTCTGAGAGACAGGCCAAAATCCAAAAGATTCTGTACAGAGTGTTTGGGGTGATGGTAAGGAGTCGACACACCAGGGCTGGAGACTGACTAGATGCTTGGAGAGCAAAGGGAGAAAGACCTGGGGGTGGAACCCTGTAGGTGGGATTTGAAAATACAATGAGCACTGTGAATGTTTGCTCTTGCCATATCTGAGACCGTAAATATGTGAATAAACTCGACTAGGAATACGGTATCCCGAGTGCGGTTTGGCACCTCCCTACAAGGCAATAACTCACCCCAGAAGTACAACTCCTCTTCAGCCATCAGCACAAGGGCAATAATTACTCCTCAGCTACTACATGTGGAGGGAGAATATTCTGTCCTCTGAAAACATAACACCTGAGAGGCCCTGTACTCATTCTGATATAGTACCATTGCTCTGGGAGGTGAACGGCAGTTTTCAATTCACACACATTTTCCATCATTAAGTTAGCTCTGCTTCAGTTGGTTCTCTCTTCTGTAAAGCGGGGATAACTTCACCTGGGCTTGGGAGCCTTCATTCATTAATGGTTGTAAAGAGCCTTGGGATGCTTCAAGGGAAGTGCTACCATAAGACACAAAGAACAGCTAGACCCCGCCTGAAATAGCTTCCTCAATCTAAACAAGACAGACACAGAGTAGGTAGGCAGTTTTGAGGATACAAGAAGAAAGGGGCATTCAATTAAATGCAGAGGTGAGGAATTCAAAGCAGCTAAAAGGAGATACTTTTTCACACAGTGATGTAATTACTTTAGACTGTGGAACTCATTGCCACAGGAAATCATCGAGACCAAGAGTCTAACAAGATTGAAAAAGGGGCTGGATCATTATCAAGAAGATCCAGAGTTGTTAAAATTAATGACAACACACATTTTGGAAGGGATAGTAAACCTTGCCCTTCAAGGCATGATCCGATCTCATTTAGAGACCGGGATGAGACCTGTGCAGCAGTAGAGTATCCCATATCTGCTACTGCAGGAATCTTACATTTTCTTCTGAAGCATCTGGCACTGGTGACCATCACAGACAGGACACTAGGCTAGATGGACCTGGGGTGTGATCCAGTCTGGCAATTGCTATGTTCCTATGTAGAAGCATATCATTGTGATTTCTATTCTAAAAATTATTATTCATGTTCCTGTTGACTCACTTATTATAATGTGTTAGGGAAGCCCCAATAGAAATCAGGGACTCACCATTCTAGGTGCTGCAGATACTCTTAGGAAAAGCCAGTCCCTGCCCCAAGGAGCCTACAGGCTAAACATACAAGAGGTGAGAGGAGTAGGCAGGGACACAGGCACAAAGAGGGGATGCAAACCTGCTCAAGGACACACAGCAGGTAAATGGCAAAGGCCTGGTCTCCAGACTCCTAGCCTAGTTCCCTATTCACTGGAGCACATGGCCTCCCTCTGTGCCGTGGACAGCCTAGAAGTGAGTGAGTGATTTTAATGAAGTCAGGCTGTGGGCAGGGGGAGGGGAGACGGACATGAGTACAGCAGACAACCTGGGCACAGAGGAGGATGTGGTGGAAGGTGTGAGCGGAGACCCAACATACTAGGGCAACAAATGGGAGGCTGTCTATTGACTTCAGCAGGATTTGGATTGGGCCCTAGGCTGGGGCTGTGAAGGCAGAGCTGTGCCTGGCCTCATAGGTCATGGGGGGCCATGTAGGCACAGAATCCCCTGCAGGAAATAATGTGTTGTGGCCATGCAATAGTAGTCATCTCTAGCGCTTCTCCTCAGTAGATTCCAGGCCTCATTTTCTGTGTAAACCTCCTCCCCCCCCAACACACTCACACCCACCCACCCCTGTCTCCTGAGGAGGCGGAGAGGTCAGGGCGGTGATGAGAGACTCAGTAGCTGTGAAGCACTTTAAGCCAAGGAAATCTGATTGCCTTTGTAATGAGATTCACTGTGCAGCGTTCGTTTTCATTTTGATGGAGTGACTCACTTATTGGCCCAGAGACACGCAGCCCTGGGGCTGGCCTTCATGGTGAGTCTGGAAATGCTCGCTGGCTTGAGAGTTTCCTAAGGAGACAACAACAGGTACAAACTGGCAGAGCTGCATTAAAGACCCTGGAGTGTTCCTGATGTCTTGGTCCGCTAGAGCCAAAAACACAGAAAGGAGAGCAATGGCCATGACTGGATCTCTCTGAGACCCTCCCACGCCCCAGGGCCAGGTGTTCTGGGGGTGCTGTTGGCTCAGAAATGTAGCATTGCAGAATTAGCAACAACAATAGAGCTCCAATCTGCTGTCCGCCCGCCCGCCTCCTGGCTCATCCACGCTGCCGGAGATGGCATCGGGCATGTGTGTCACTGCCTGTGTCCCTACATCCTGTCAGGGCACTGACATTTCCAAAGGGACTGGGCACATTTGCATTCAGCAGGGGAAAGGCAGCCAGGTGACTCAGCCATTCCCCCTTGGAGGCTCCAAGGGCACATTGCTACAGATAACAGGGAAAGGATGGATGCTGATCAGCAAATAGCAGAACAGGAATGATTCTGAGCCCCTGAGCTCGTGGCTCAATGTCTAACGTGTCTGAGGCCTGGTCTACACTACGGGTTTAGGTCGACTTTAGCAGCGTTAAACCGAATTAAGCCTGGACACGTCCACACAACGAAGCCCTTTCTTTCGACTTAAAGGGTCCTTTAAACCGGTTTCTTTACACCACCTCCGACGAGGGGATTAGCGATAAAACCGGCCTTTGCAGGTCGGAATTGGGGTAGTGTGGACGGAATTCGACGTTATTGGCCTCCGGGAGCTATCCCACAGTGCTTCATTGTGACCGCTCTGGACAGCACTCTCAACTCAGATGCACTGACCAGGTAGACAGGAAAAGACCCGTGAATGTTTGAATTTCATTTCCTGTTTGCCCAGCGTGGAGAGCACAGGTGACCACACAGAGCTCATCAGCACAGGTAACCGTGATGGAGTCCCAGGATCGCAAAAGAGCTCCAGCATGGACCGAACGGGAGGTACGAGATCTGCTCGCCATATGGGGAGATGAAGCAGTGATAGCTGAACTCCGTAGCAGTAAAAGAAATGGCAAAGTATTAGAAAAGATCTCCAAGGCCATGAAGGACCGAGGCCATAACAGGGACACACAGCAGTGCCGCGTGAAAATTAAGGAGCTACGGCAAGCTTACCACAAAGCCAGAGAAGCAAACGGAAGGTCCGGGGCAGAGCCGCAAACTTGCCGCTACTACACGGAGCTGCATGCGATCCCAGGGGGTGCAGCCACCACTACCCCAACCGTGTGCTATGACTCTCTCACTGGAGAAACACACAGGGAAGACGGTTCGGGGAACGAGGAAGATGAGGATGGAGGTACTGTAGGTAGCTCACAGCAGCAAGGAAGCGGAGAAACCGGTTTCCCCAACAGCCAGGATATGTTTGTGACCCTGGACCTGGAACCAGTAACCCCTGAACTCACCCAAGACCCTCAGGGCACACAGAGACCTCTGGTGAGTGTACCTTTGTAAATATTTGTAAACATTACACAAAAAAAAGCAAGCGTGTTTAATAATTAATTTGCCCTGGCAATCGCGGCCAGTACATCTACTGGAAAAGTCTGTTAACGTGTATGGGGATGGAGCGGAAATCCTCCAGGGACATCTCCAGAAAGCTCTCCTGGTTGAAATGGGGTGATTTTATTAAGGGGACATTCAGAGGCGCCCGTTCCTGCTCTTCTGAACAGAAATGTTCCCTGCTGTTAACCACGCGGTGGGGAGAGGGGTGAAGTGATCATCCCAGAGAATCGTGGGGGGGGGGGGGGGGGGGGTACTTGTGTTTGTGCCGCATGTTAACCGGGAAACCGCAGCCCCTCCTTTTACATTGAAAACCCATTTTAAATGGACAACCCAATTCATCCTTGATATGGGAAATGTGCTGCTGTTTGCAACCTTTCCCGCCTGTTAAGAAGGTTAAAAAAGCCAAAACACTGTGGCCTACCTACCATGGCTGCCTGCAAGCCGAAATATGCGACCTTGTAATGAAAGAGTGTACCCATTGTTCTCTAAAATGTGTCTTTTTTAACCACCTCTCCCTTCTCCTCCACCAGCTGCAAATGTTTCTCTTTCGCAGAGGCTCGTGAACATTAGAAAGAGAAAACGTAGGACGAGGGACGATATGTTCACGGAGCTGCAGATGTCCTCCCACGCTGATAGAGCACAGCAGAATGCGTGGAGGCAGTCAATGTCGGACATGAGAAAAGCACAATATGAACGAGAGGAGAGGTGGCGGGCTGAATCGCGGGATGAACAGAGCAAGTGGCGGGCTAAAGACGATAGGTGGCGTCAGCTTGCAGACAGACGGCAAGAGGCAATGCTCCGTCTGCTGGAGCATCAAACTGATATGCTCGAGCGTATGGTTGAGTTGCAGGAAAGGCAGCAGGAGCAGAGACCGCCGCTACAGCCCCTGTGTAACCAACAGCCCTCCTCCCCAAGTTCCATAGCCTCCTCACCAAGACGCCCAAGAAAACGGTGGGGGGGCCTCCGTCCACCCAGTCACTCCACCCCAGATGATCGCCCAAGCATCAGAAGGCTGGCCTTCAATAAGACTTAAAGTTTTAAAATGCAGTCTGTCCTTTTCCATCCCTCCTCCCCCATCCATCCCAGGCTACCTTGGCAATTATCCCCCTACTTCTGTGAGGAACTAATAAAGAATGCATGAATGTGAAAAAACAATGACTTTATTGCCTCTGCAAGCGGTGCTCGAATTGGGGAGGGGAGGGTGGGGTGGGGTGGTTGGTTTACAGGGAAGTAGAGTGAACTGGGTCGGGGGGGGGGTTTGGAGGGTTCATCAAGGAGAAACAAACAGAAGTTTCACACAGTAGCCTGGCCAGTCACAAAACTCGTTTTCAAAGCTTCTCTGATGCGCACCGCGCCCTGCTGTGCTCCTCTAACCGCCCTGGTGTCTGGCTGCGCGTAATCAGCGGCCAGGCGAGTTGCCTCAGCCTCCCACCCCGCCATAAAGGTCTCCCCCTTACTTTCACAGATATTGTGGAGCGCACAGCAAGCAGCAATAACAATGGGGATATTCTTTTCGCTGAGGTCTGAGCGAGTCAGTAAGCTGCGCCAGCGTGCTTTTAAACGTCCAAATGCACATTCCACCACCATTCGGCACTTGCTCAGCCTGTAGTTGAACAGGTCCTGACTCCTGTCCAGGCTGCCTGTGTACGGCTTCATGAGCCATGGCATTAAGGGGTAGGCTGGGTCCCCAAGGATCACGATAGGCATTTCAACATCCCCAATGGTCACTTTCTGGTCCGGGAAGAAAGTCCCTTCCTCCAGCTTTCGAAACAGAGCAGAGTTCCTGAAGACACGAGCAGCATGTACCTTTCCCGGCCATCCCACGTTGATGTTGGTGAAACGTCCCTTGTGATCCACCAGGGCTTGCAGCAGCATTGAAAAGTACCCCTTGCGGTTTACGTAGTCGATGGCTTGGTGCTCCGGTGACAAGATAGGGATATGGGTTCCGTCTATGGCCCCGCCACAGTTTGGGAATCCCATTTCAGCAAAACCATCCACTATTGACTGCACGTTGCCCAGAGTCACTACCCTTGCTATCACCAGGTCTTTCATTGCCCTGGCAAATTGGATCACAGCAGCCCCCACCGTAGATTTGCCCACTCCAAATTGATTCCCGACTGACCGGTAGCTGTCTGGCGTTGCAAGCTTCCACAGGGCTATCGCCACTCGCTTCTCAACTGTGAGGGCTGCTCTCATCTTGGTATCCTGGCGTTTCAGGGCAGGGGAAAGCAAGTCACAAAGTTCCATGAAAGTGCCCTTACGCATGCGAAAGTTTCGCAGCCACTGGGAATCGTCCTATACCTGCAGCACAATGCGGTCCCACCAGTCTGTGCTTGTTTCCCGGGCCCAGAATCGGCGTTCCACGGCATGAACCTGCCCCAGTGACACCATGATTTCCACATTGCTGGGGCCTGTGCCTTGTGAGAGGTCTATGTCCATGTCAATTTCCTCATCACTCTCGTCGCCGCGATGCAATCGCCTCCTCGGCTGGTCCGGGTTTCGCCTTGGCATGTCCTGGCTCTGCATATACTCCAGGACAATGCGCGTGGTGTTCATAGTGCTCATAATTGCCGCGGTGATCTGAGCGGGCTCCATGATCCCAGTGCTAGCTATGGCGCCTGGTCAGAAAAAAGGCGCGAAAGTACTATCTGATGGACCAGGAGAAGGAGGGAGGGCGGGAGGGAGGGAGGGACGAGTGACGACATGGCGTACAGGTACAGGAACAGGGAGAAACACAAACAACTGTCACACAGAATGGTCCCCCCAAAGATTAAACTGAAAACCCTGGGCTTAGCAGGCTGTTGATTTCACGGAGGAAGGGGAAGCAAATGAATACAGAACAAATCTATTTTTTACATCTTAAGCTGGCAGCCGACGGTGCAGCATGAGTGATAGCCTCTGCAGTACGATGACGATGGTTACCAATCGTAATATACCATCGTCTACCAAAAGGCAAGGGGCTGCTGCTGTGTAGCAATGCAGCCCCATGTCTGCCAGCCCCACGTCCGCCAGCACCCAGCATCGCCCTCGGCCTCTTCTGGGTGCTTAGCAGACAATACTGGGCAATTGGCAGAAAATAGTATACTACGACTGGTAGCCATCATCATCGAAACAGTAGCATGTCTGCCCAGGTGGCCATGATTGACAGCCACTCCAGTACGACGACGATGGGTACCAGTCATAATATACCATCGCCTACCAAAGGGCAAGGGGCTGGTGCAATGCAGCCCTACGGCTGCCAGCCCCAGGGCTATTACTCATGCTACACCGTCTACCGCCAAAAGGCAGTTAGCAGCTGCTGCTGTGTAGCAATGCAGTCCCACGTCTGCCGGCACCCAGAGGACTCCATGCTTGCCGTGGTATGTTGTCTGCACAGGTAACCCAGGTAAAAAGGCGCGAATCTATTGTTTGCCGTTGCTGTGACGAGGGGGGAGGGGCCTGACGACATGTACCCAGAACCGCCCGTGACACTGTTTTGCATCATCCGGGCATTGGGATCTCAACCCAGAATTCAAAGAAAAGGCGCGAACCGCTTCTCAGCTCTCTGAGCTGTGGCGCAAACGTAGTATCTGACGGACTAGGGGAAGGAGGGAGGGCGGGCCGAGTGACAACATGGCGTACAGGCACAGGGAATTAAAATCAAGAACGGTGGCTGTGCATCAGGGAGAGACACAAACAACTGTCACACAGAATGGTCCCCCCAAAGATTAAACTGAAAACCCTGGGTTTAGCAAGCCGTTGATTTGACGGAGGGAGGGGGAAGCAAATGAATACAGAGCAAATCTATTTTTTACATCTTAAGACGACAGTGCAGCGTGACTGATAGCCCTCGGCATCTTTCTGGGTGCTTGGCAGCAAATACGGGGCGGTGTATGACGATGGTCTTCAGGCCTATTGCACGATCGGCTGCTCAGGGAAGACTCTGCTAACGTACGATGACCCGACTTGTAATAGGATGGCTAACAGTCGTAATACACCATTTACTGCTAAAAGGCAAGCCCCACGGCTGCCAGCACCCAGATCGCCGATGAAGGCTACCAGTCTACTGCACCGTCTACCGCCAAAAGGCAGTTAGCAGCTGCTGCTGTGTAGCAATGCAGTCCCATGTCTGCCGGCACCCAGAGGACATATGGTGACGGTGAGCTCAGCTGAGCTGAGCGGGCTCCATGTTGTCTGCACAGGTAACCCAGGTAACCCAGGTAAAAAGGCACGAATCTATTGTCTGCCGTTGCTGTGACGGGGGAGGGAGGGGCCTGACGACATGTACCCAGAACCGCCCGCGACAGTGTTTTGCATCATCCGGGCATTGGGATCTCAACCCAGAATTCCAAGGGGCGGCGGAGACTGCGGGAACTGTGGGATAGCTGTGGGATAGCTACCCATAGTGCAATGCTCCGGAAGTCGACGCTAGCCTTGTACTGTGGACGCGGTCCGCCGACTAGAGCACCTAGAGCATTTTATGTGTGGACACACACAATCGGCTGTATACAACCGATTTCAATAAAACCGGCTTCTATAAATTCGAACTAATTTCGTAGTGTAGACATACCCTGAGTCAGTGAGTGAGGCTGTCCTCCAGGGACTGGGCCTAGAGAAAGGGACGGAGCACGTGCCCCTCAGCACATTGGGTGCTGCTGCTCTGTTTTGGAGGCTGGCACTTTTTTCGGTGCCTAAAACCTGAGCTCTTCTGAAATTCTGATCCTGATTGCAGGTGTCGAGTGCTTGAAAATCTCCCCTGAACTCTTTTTGAAAGCTGGCTCCCGGCTGTCACTGTGACCGACGAGAACTCTCCTTAAGGTCTAGTGGGAAAAGCCTGTGGTTTGGGACCTAACGACCAGCATTTGAGTCCTAGCTTCTGTGTGTGTTCATTGGGCAGCAATTGTGTCTGTTCTCGTTAGCACCTGGATTCTTGTCAGCCCCTGGAAGGGCTCTTCCGTCCCAAAGACTAAGGCTACGTCCTCACTACGGGGGGGTGGGGTCGATTTAAGATATGCAAATTCAGCTACGCAAATAGCGTAGCTGAATTCGACATATCAGAGCCGACTTACCCAGCTGTGAGGACAGCGGCAAATCGACCTCCGCAGCTCCCCCATCGACAGCACTTACTCCTACCTCCGCTGGTGGAGTAGAAGCGTCGATTCGGGGATCGATTGTCGCATCCCGACGAGACGCGATAATTTGATCCCCAAGAGATCGATTTCTACCCGCCGATTCAGGCGGGTAGTGTAGACCTGCCCTAATGCACAGTGGAGTTGCCGCAGGGTAATTTACAAGCCGCTGACAAGCATGTGATGTGTCAGAGCAAAGCATTCTCCTCATTTCTGTGTAATATGCTGTCTCAGGCCTTCAGCTGTGATGCAACATCATTCCCCCATCCCCTTACCATGGGTTGTGTCTGTGTCCTCTGCAGCTTCCTGAGCCCTGCATGCAGGGCCGGTGCTACCATTTAGGCAAATTAGGCGGTTGCCTAGGGCGCCAAGATTTGGGGGCGCCAAAAAGTGGTGCCCCCAATTTTTTTTTTACATCGTTCCTATGCCCCCTCCCCGAGCGCGCGGTCGCCGCTCCACTTCTCTCGCCTCCTAGGCTTGCAGCGCCAATCAGCTGTTTGACGCCGCAAGCCTGGGAGGGGAGGAGAATTGGAGTGGGGGCGGCATGCTCGGGGAGGAGGCGGAGCAGAGGTGAGCTGGGGTGGGGAGCTGCCACAGGGGGGGCGGGCGCAAGGTGGAAGTTTCGCCTAGGGCGCGAAACTTCCTTGCACCAGCCCTGCCTGCATGCCACAAGAGCACATGTACTGTTTCTTTAACAGTGTAGTGGGAAGCCAGGCAGGAGAGGGACTCAGGAAGGCCCTAGACAAGCTGAGATGGAAGGCCCTGTGCTGACCTTAGCTGGGTGAGTTAATACAGTGCATGCCAAGATACCAACCCCAATCCCCTCCAAGGGGCCAAGCAAAAGGCTGGCCAAGCAGCACAACAAATAATGGCCCCCCAATGAGAACAGAGAAGAAAAAAAAAAAGGCCGAGCAGTGCAGCAATAAGGTCCCTGCCTGCCTGCTTCTAGGACTGGCCCTGGTACATGCTTGAGAACACTAGATGGAACTAGTGAGGGGAAGGTGAAGAGAAAGCAAGATCGTGGCGCTGTTTGTTTCAATACGGAATCCATTTTAATTGTCCAAACTGCTTGTTCTTTCCACTCAGAACATGAGCGAGGAAAGGGCCATTGGCAAACTGGATTTGCCTTAGAAAAGAAGGCAGATCCTAAAGAAGACCGCCATATTGATCTTTGCTCCTGTCTTAGAATATGTCTACACTGCAATCAGAGATGGGATTGCAGCTCGGGTGAGCATACCTTTGCTAGCTTTAATCTAGCTAGCACAGCTCAAAAGAGCAGTGAAGACGTAGTGGCGCAGACCTGGGCTAGGGTTCTGGGTGGGCTGGTACAGCATGTGCCTCTGCATTGTCACTGCTCTTTTTAGCTAGTTAGGTACTGTAAACTAACTACAGTAGCCAGATTAAAACTAGCACAGGTAGGCCTACCCAAGCTCCCATCGCACCTCCCACTGCAGTGCAGACATACCCTTAGTGCTCTGCTGAGAGATCTGTCACTCAGAAGGCATTTCCTTGTAGCTTTTCTATACCTTAGCCCTAGTCTCATCACACGACTTGTATGGAAGCTTGCAGAGCAGCTCATACTCTGGATTTTTGTCATCTGCTTTCAAATTCAAGAGTAAATTTGAAGGAGGCTGGGCAGTGTGGTTGCCCATAGCAACAGCAGCCTCCGGAGTTGGATGAGTCTCCGGCATTGGTAGGCACCCATCAGTTCCCCCAGCCTGCTGCCGTCTTTCTCATTGTCGAGAACTTTCCCTTTTGTTTTGTAAGCCTTGCAGAAAGAAATCCGGGTGGTGATTTGCAGCTGACATCAGCCAGTGAGAGGAGAGAAAGGAGTGACTGCAAGGGTCTGACATTGATGGCTGTCGTTTTTGATATTGCCTTGAGGTAATTCTTGGGGAATCTTCTACTTGGTTTTCCCTTTTTCCTCCCTCTGGCTGCTGGGAGCCCTTTACACTGGATTTTTCTGAGGGGTTGTGTAGTTAGCCTCTGGTATGCTGTTCGGTGGCACTTTTGGATTCCAGTGAAAACCAGGAATTTCTCCATTTCCACTGATGGAGGTACCTGTCTGAGGAACCTTAAGTCTGGGCAGATCATTGTGACATTGAAGGGCTGGGTCAGAAGCCATCCCTTCCAGTTCCACTTTCCACAGGTGTTTTAGGGAAAAAGTCTACACACAGGAATGCTTGTGGGACATATTAAGCAAATGTTTGCCAATAGATATATGCTAGGCATAGAATCCACCACGTTAATAGGTACTACATGCACGGTGTTAATATAACATGCATTATATATTAGTGTTGGGAAGTGACAAGTAACTGAATGTATTATGCTCTCCACACAGTTCTGTTCACCCACGTCAAGTATCCCACAACACTTTGCAAAGCTGAAGTCATCTTTGGCAGTAGAAACTGGGAAACTTGTCAAAGGCAAAACACATTAATGTTCTGCCCAGGTGCAAGCCGGGGTGGTACCTTCACCGACCAGTACCTAGAATGCTGGTATCCAAAACAAAGATAAGGAAGGTACAGAACAGTATGTTAAGGAAGTGGTGGGAGCTGGTGGGTTGGATTTTAGTCACATGTAAAGAGTTTTGTAGCTTGTAAAATCATCCTATAAATACTCCTGGCTGAAATGCATCGCTCTGAAGCACACCTGTGTAAGGTGACCACACTGTGAGAATTGGCTTCCCTGAAGGAAGCTGTGCATGTTTTCTTTTTGTCTTATACTGTTTTGTCTTTAGACTACGTTTGGTTATTTGGTCTCTTGACAAGTTCTAAGACCAAGTTGTGAGTGTAGTCAAACAATTGGCTACCCCCATATAATCAGTACAAATATAAGAGAATATTTCCCCAAATCGTGGCACCTAATTCTTATTTACCCTTATGCACTCATGGAACAGAGGCCCAGATGCTCAACGGCGACTAAATCCCTTTGAGGATCTGGGCCATAAACAATGCTATGACTACTGCAAGCCAACATGACTTATACTGCAGCTTCTCCAGGCTGAATCCTTGCAGTGAGCAGCCCACGAATCACCTGGAGGCCAAGAACGACTTGACAAATGCAGCAAATAAATGAGCAGGACCTGCAAATTGCTCATGGGCAGCTGAAGAAGGAAAAGAGGAGAAAGTAAGTCAGGGAATAAATTATTTGCTTTGAATCGTTCACTCTGCTTTATCATCCGCATGGGGCCACCTTCGACTCCTACCAGCGTAGGAGGGATTTGTGCCTGACCATTTTACTTGCTTCTAGGTTCTCCAGAGTGGACAGGATGGATTTGTCTAGCTGTGGATTAGTTCTGGCTTTAAAAAAGGGACGGAGCTGTTTAGCACCTCTAGGATTTCCTTACCTTTATCACTACTTTCCTCCCCAAAAGAAAAGGGAAGAACTACTTCCCTTGGGAAGACAAGCACCTGCCTGTGATAGGGCTCTGAGGACTCACTCATCTGACATAGCTGTCAGTAACCTCTGCCTGAATTGAATTGCCTGGGTCATTAGGGAAGGCGGTCGCTGGCTGCTTCAACCTGGGCTGGGGCAGGAAATCAGGGAGCCATAAAAAGCTGTTAGTTCTCATGGCTTCCCCTTTTCCCCTCTCCGGGGCTGCCCGGGGTGGCTGTGGGGGAGGGGAGCCATCTGTGCCAGTGACTGCCCTAGACTCAGGCAGAGCCAGTTGAGCCCTTCCCATCCTAGCAGGGAAGCAGAAGATGCTCTCTCATCCCTCCCTGATATAGAAAGCAGCTAGTTGGGGAGCTTCTCTGACCCTAAAGTCCCCCTCCATAGCTCAGAGGGGCTGCATAACAGGGGTATTATCTCACCCAATATGCCCCGCCCATCCCCACTTCCTTCCTCCCCCATGCACTGGCCTCAGGGAGGAGCATGGAGCTGTGAAGCCTGCCACGAAGGGGTATGTACCCCAAACTCCTACTGCCCACTGCCCTGTTCAGCAGAGACAACCCAGGTCTGCTGCCTGGGAGACCCGCAGAGGACGCAGCAGGACTGACCCCCCTCAAGCAAGATCTGATTGTTGATTGCCATGAAGATGTAATTCCTGGAATGTTTCCTACCAGCGGTTCCTATTTCTGGTGCTGAGTGAAAACAAAGGCTTTAAGCAGCATGATTCATTTAGCCATGGGAAATGAATTGTGGGCTAAGATTACTTAATCAGGCACCTAAGTTAAGGATCTATGCTGCTGCGTATAATAAACAGCTGTGGGTTTTAATTGCCTGCCCCTCCTTGGGAAAATGCAGGGTTTTTACAGATTTCTTTCTTTTGGCAGTGAGACGAGGTGGTTAAAGAACTGGAATAAACCTATAGTTTGTTTTGTCTTATGTTAACAAAAAATCCCCAATATTTTGAAGTGTTGCATTCTGGTTAAAGCTGGAATCTGTCAACATCTCTTCTGAAGCATCCTATTATTCCATCAGCTGTGGGCTTTAACTCATCCAATACAGTCTACACAACTCTCACCTCTGTTATTATCTAGGATTGCTGCTGAGAGCTAGTGAAGTGACCTTACATGTTTCACAGCAATGTTTTTGTGTATTAATCTATAGTGTAATGAACTAGCTAGTGAGTATGTGGTGCACCCTCACCCTCTACTTGGTGTATCAGAATTGCTTGACTGTGTGTCATAGCCCCTGTGACACAAGCAGTGACTCTCCTCTAGCTCATGTGGTAGAGGCTTGTGCTGATAGAGCAGCAGGATGTGGATTCTATCTCCGGTGACACCATCAAATGCTGTGTGGCCACGATGGGAAACATAGCAACATCCATAAAGCACTGATGGCTGGATTTGCTATAGTGTCTATCATGGGGATTAGAGGCCCATTTGAAAGACTAGCCGCACTGAGTGTTTGCTATATGCTACATGTTTATTGGTAAACAGCTGTACAGAAGAGTTCAGACATCTGTGTTTATAACCACCTGATGGTATGGAGCTACGCTGGTGAGCCACAAGTCCACGACACTACTATCGGCTGCGGGAGAGGGGGCATGCCATCTGGTCTCTTGTGCAGACTACAGTGAGGTTGGTGAAGAAATACAGCAGCCCAATGATAATACTGTGTCTGCTACCAATCACTCTCCCTGGCCTGGCCTACATATGCCCGAGCTCTGGAAATGGCTCTCATTTGGGATCCAGGAGGTCCCCCTGTCCCACATTAAACCTCTTCCTAAGAAGTAGGATATGGAGGTTCTGGGCTGGGGAAGGAGGATCAAAAATTATTTTTACAGTGTTAAGTTGAATTTCCTGTTGGTGGCAGGTGCTGGCTGGACAGCCCTACAGTTTGAAGTCCTCTGTTGATCCGCACAATGGAGATAGCATGGGCAGGAGCAATTTATGTCCCCCACTGCCCCACCCTCCATTCTTCTTGCCCCCCAGTATGCCTCAACGCCAACCTGAAGGGACCAGAATTAAGCTTCTCATTCTTTCTGGCCTCTCATACAACTGCTACCAAGGTGGCCAGCTGGTCCCACTCAGGTAGCCTTCATGGTGCAGATACCGGTCCACTGTGGAATGAGTTAAGAACCTACCCTTTCATTGACCTGGAACCATGGACTGTCAGTTGGCAATGACTTTCTTTGCCTACTAGCCTGGGCTGGATTGCATAAACTATAGATACAAAGTTCTCTATCCGGTTATCAATGACCTGAGCCATCTGGTCCCTAAAATCAATGTATTGCCATTGAAGAAGAAACTTTCACACTTCACTGAATGTTTGCTTTTTATTTTGACATCAATAAACTGTCCCCATTAGATTATTTATCTACAGCTTTTGGGAGCAGGGTCCAATGTGTGATCAGGAGAAAGAGCAAAGTCTATCAAGAATCTGCACTGGCAACAAAGTGAAATGAGCTTTAGACTTGGTGGAGAGTGGACATGGTGGAGAGTGCATTCTCCATCTCTGTTTTCTCAGGTACCATCATCTTTAAGTGGAAGGGACAGATCCTCAGCTGGAATATAGTGGTGTAGCCTCACTGACGTCAATGGCGCTACACTGATTTATGTCAGTTAAGAACATGGTCCAGTGTTTTAAGCTGAAATAATTGCAGAGCCCAAGAACAGCTAATTGATTTTCACTGATATCAGACATAGAAGCCCTGCATGGAACGTTGAATGTTGAGACGATATCTGCTCTCAGTTTAGTCCCAAAAGTTTTTAGTATGTTTGAAGTCCTTGGCTCCGTAATAAACGACTCCCCCCATGTTTATCATTGCAGCTCCTAGCAACACATATGCGGTGGCAAAATGATTATACCCAGGCAAATGTATCATAGAGGGCTGGATTCTCCACTCTGTTTGGGCGCTGCTTGGGCACAATGGAGGGGTGGTGGGCCAAGATATTGTTCAGAACTCTCTGAGGCCATGTCATCGGGCCCCAGCATAACACACAGCTGTTGACGAGCACTTCCAACTTAGATCACTGGCATAAGGGCTCTCAGTCACTGTATACCTGCGGAGGATCAGGCATTGCAGAGATCTAGCTGCCATCCCCCTCCCCGCTATGCTCTCTCTCTCCCCTTATGCAGAGGGCAGGGGGGTGCTCCATTTAACTGTGACAGCTGGAGGCTTGCTCTGTACTCCTGCGCTATCAGCAAATGTGCCCCAGAGTCATGCAGGGCAGCGGCCAGAGGATGACACCAGAGCAGGTTCCCCACTGGCCTGTCTGTATGGATGCTGGGAGCCCAGCCTTAGCTGCCATCTCAACTCCCTACACAGCCACATCCCCTGGCAGCTCTGTGGGTAGGGCTGTCAGATTTTGGCACCCGGCTTCCCAGATATGTGTATTTGTTTGGGTTTAAATAGAGGCACAGAAAAGCAGGGTGCTCCTTTATGCTAGATCATGCTACACCATTAGTTCAAATTACACTACACAGCCAAACCAGCAATATATTGCCCTCCTCTCCACACCCAAACATAGTACAACCACAGGAAGAAAACACTGATTATAAAACAGATCAAAATCCCCCCAGCCTCCACCCAATCCAGCCACCTCAGCCCTCCTCAGATGCCTGCTCAAAGAGCCAGACAGCACCGGGGCCCCTGAGAGGCCACACATTTGGGACATTTCAGACCAGGTTTGGGTGTGAGCAGGAAGTTGAATGTTTCTTACAGAAACTGCCCTCCCTTGGCAACCAAGGGCCAACGGCTCAAGCAGCTCTACTGATCCCAACTGCAGCATTATGGCATGGGGAGCGGAGTGGTCTCTCAGGTCCCAGTCATTTAGGGCTTTACAGATCAAGACCAACACCTAAATTCAAGAAGGTGTATGACAGGAGAGTAGCCTGGGGCCCATTGGCCACCGCACTCCAGGGATCAGAGAGCAGCTGGGAAGCAGCAATGGAACAGTCAGATCGGGCCTGGATACTGTAGGTCATGGCCGGCGGAGATGTTATCTTAGTTTGCTACGGCCTGGGCCATAGCTCATTGAGTCCAGAGTCACGGCAGCTCGGCGACAGAGTGTTGTATACTCTAGGAAGTGCCAAGCTGCCATTGGAGCAGGCACTAATCTATGTTAATGAACAAGCCAATAAGTAATTAATGCAGGCACTAGGCTGAGACCGCTGAACTCATCTCCTAGGTGAGCCTGTATTTGCTGGCTGCAGACACTGGCAAAACACTGAATGAACCAGCTGGAGAGGAATTGAATCAAGACGGAAAAGCCAGTGGGGCGCCTGCTGGCAAGGTGAGAAAGCAGGGCTGATTAACTGACATGCCAGGGACTCAGAGCTGGTTCTGGAAGGGATGGTGGGGGATTCCCATCTGGGCGGGGCACAGTTGGGATAAAAATGGCACCAAGTGCGTGGAGCAGGAAGTGCATGGAGGCTAGTAGCGGTATCTGACCACACAGGCTCCTCAGCTCAGTGTAATACACCCCACCAGCCAGCCCGCGATTGACACACTGACAGGCAAAACCAGATAGGAGCTTCAGTGCGTTGCCGGGAAGGCTTTGCTGCAGAGCTGCAGGGCCAGCCTGTCAGTCAAAGCGCTCCTAGGCCACCGTGTGCATGGGAGAGGATGCTCCGAAACGTCTGCCAGAGAAAACCTTTGCCAGTACGAACGGCAGAACACGGGCAGGGTAGAAATGCTCTGAGTGAAGCCAAACCTCCACTAGCAGCTCTGGGCAGAGCAATGCGGCCCCAGCCCTGCAGGACACATGGCCAGAAAAGGAGGAGGGCATCTGTCCTGCTGAGCTACTACAATAATGTCTCTGGCTGGGATGGCAGCACATTGGCACGGGATAGGAAGGGTTAAAATGAGCCCTGGATTAACCTTGTGCAGCTCCGGACTTTCTGACCATCTCCGATGTTAACAGGTCATCTAAGTTGTTTGTCCAAAGCTGGGATCGGCAACCTTTGGCACGCGGCCCGCCAGGGTAAGTCCCCTGGCGGGCTGGGCCGGTTTGTTTACCTGCCGCGTCCTCAGGTTCAGCCAATCGCTGCAGGAAGCGGCAAGGGGCGAGGGATGTGCTGGCCGTGGCTTCCCGCAGCCCCCATTGGCCTGGAGCGGCGAACTGCAGCCAGTGGGAGCTGCGATCGGCCGAACCTGCAGACGTGGCAGGTAAACAAACCGGCTCAGCCCGCCAGGGGGTTTACCCTGGCGAGCCGCGTGCCAAACGTTGCCAATCCCTGGTCCAAAGGGTGAGTCAATGAAAAGAATCAACACGGGTTCCTAGCCATAGGGCAGCCGGGGCAGCCAGCTACCAGGCAGAAGAATCCCAAGGTAGACTGGCACAAGTGGGTGCTACATCTGGGCCAAATTCTCCTCTCAGTCACCCCACTGATTCCCATAGGGCTGTGCCAGTGTAGCCGAGGGCAGCAGCTGAGCCACTGTATCGAGGTTGTCAGTAGGAGTTTCTTGTTGTGCCTTTCCCATCCCTCTCTCTCCCCAGGCGCTTTCTAGTTGTTTTTCACTCTGCTCTTCGCCCTGTTTTTCTCTCCTTCCTCTTTGTTCCATCACCTTTTCTCCTCCCTGGATCACAGACCCAGTAACACTGGGGTTGAGACAGAACCCACAGTGCTGCACTGAGTTTGAAACCAGTTTGCACCACCCCAGTTTGAACACAGCGGGGCCATACTCAGGACGTAAGCTGTTGAGAACATGGGTAGTGTGGCATAGTAGACAGAGCAGCGCACTGGGAGTCCGGACACCTGTTTTCTATTCCCAGCTCTATTGCTAGGTCTCCTTGCTCAAGTCAGTTCCTGCCTCAGTTTCCCCACCCCTAAAATGGGGCTAATGGTTCTGACCTCCTTTGTAAATCACTGAGAGCTGCTGAGGAAAAGCTCTGTATAAAAGCTAGGTATTATTATATTATCATTCAAACCCATATGGACATCCCTCCTGGACTTGAACTCTGACCTTTCTCAGAGCATTACCCAAAACCAGGACTACAGGTTTGGCATGGCAGAAACAATGTCCCAGATATCAAGATCTTCCTGAGTCCGTGACTTACCTTTGTGTCTGTGGCTTTAATAAACTCACCCCATAGCAGCAGCTCCTGCCCCGTGGGGCTGGGCCTGGCTCTCTGCTAGGAGGCTTGTGACCAGGCTCATGGGTTGCAGCACCGCTCAGGTTTGGCCCGGCTGCCTCTCCATTATCATGATGGAGGCGTGGCCAGGTCAAACCCGAATAACGCTGAGACCACCAAGTCTCAATGCCCAGTGTGGGGAGCAGGGCCCAGCCCATGGGACAGGAGCCACCGCTGACTGGTGGGGTGGGCTCACTCTCCATCCTAGGGTGACCAGATGTCCCATTTTTATAGGGAAAGTCCCATTTTGGGGGACTTTTTCTTATATAGGCACCTTTACCCCCTGTCCCGTTTTTTCACACTTACTATCTGGTCACCCTACTCCATCCCCAACTCCACCCGGGACCCCTCCTCCTCATTTGTCATGGCAATTTTTATCAAAAATCACAAACCAGTGACTTTTATAACTTTACCATGCCTGATTTGTGATTTCTGATAAAAGATGCCGTGACAAATCTGCAGCCCTACCCATAACCACAAAGCCTGTGACAATAAAACGGAGTGCAGATATTTATAAAATCTAGGCTTTCCTAGAACATGTCCTTTGGAGGCAGCCCATAGAGCAAAAGAGCTGGGAAATGGTATGAAACTAGAGGCATGCTTGACACCCAGCCACAGCATCACAGCATTTCAGGTGGGTGGGGAGGGGCCCAATGGTCACTGAATGTAAACTTTCCAAGGCCTTTTTTGATCCAGTTCAGTTAAGAAAAACAAACAAACCCACTTCAGTTGCACCTGATCTGCTGCTGTAAAAGCCCCGTCCATACTGAGATCAGATGGAATTTGTTTTTAATGTCATGAAGGCAACTCCCACTTAAGTGGCATCAAGAAAACAAGCCAACGTCCAAGCTTGCACCGGCCTGCTTGGAAATGTCCTTCCGTCTTTGTGCTGCTGTGGGAAGCATGAGCAATGAAGGGAGGTTGAAGCTGTCAGGAGCCACAGACTCTGCCTGGAGGCCTGCTGGGAAAGGAACAGAGAGAGCAAATGGATGTGACACAGGAATCAAACCACCGCCCGCACACGCGGCTCTAGAGCTGTCCTCATGCGCTTTCCCTGGCTCAGTGACTGTTCATCATTCACAGTGGCAATTCGCAGTTCTTCATAAGGACAGCGACTACTCATTGGGCCAGGGAATGCGAGCGAGAATGACGGGACAGCCTGGTGTCTAGGGATCAATGTGACATGGGAGTGGCTCAGGCTAGCTACCCGAGTCCAAGCCCACCTGACCCCCTGGATCTGAGCTCAGGTGGCTAGCCCGAGGGCCCCGATCCTGATCAGAGCTTCTGGGCTCTTCCTAAACACAAATAATCAAAGTTTGAAGGTACGGTGTTTGGACAGGACTAGTCTCCTTGGCGTATCAATCTCTTGACAGCATCAGTAGGAATTATGCATATACATACCCTGGGGTAGAGCAGTGTTACAGAGCATTGCCTTTATTCTGTCCTTAAGAAACTCTGATTGTTTGTAAAATAAGGTCTCTAACACCTTACAGTTGTGCACTCTGTTGTTGCCAATGCTAGGTAACTCCTGTAGATTTTGGTGGCTTATATGTAACCTGCTAATGAGAGCAAGATGGGAGGGACAGGGCTAGAGTGCTTTTGGGGCTGGACAGAAAGATTTACTGGATAGAAAGTCTGGCTAATTTCTCAAGCTTTCAGCATGTAGGTGAAAAAGACAGAGGGCCAGATACATCTGTGCTGTAATGCCATCTAACTCAGTTACACCACGCACGAGATTAATTTAGATCCTTCCTTTCATAGGTGCTGGATCTAGCACCTCCTGGCTTGAAGTGGTTTCTTTTATATCCAGGGTTTACAGTTTGGTTCAATGGGTCTCAGTGCCCCCAATATACAAATTGTTCCAGCACCCAAGCTTTCTTTACACACAAATAAGTTGAATGGCATCTAAGCAGGGGGAGGTGGGAGTGTACTGAAGAGGAATGGTCAGGCCAGCACAGGCCTTCCCTTGTTTAGCTGGTCGGGGATTTTTCCATCAGAAACTGCCAAGTCGTCAACACCACAACTTTTTGTGAGACGGTTTTGATGAAGTTTTTTAATTTGAAAATTTTGGGGGGGCGGAGGGGGAAATTTGGAAATTGTTGAAACGTTTCATTTCAAATCTGTAAAACTCTGGTTGGTGTTTAGAAATGCAAGCTAATGTAAGTTAAAAAAATATTTTCATTCTGAAATTTTAAGCTATAGTTTTAAAAAAACAGAAATGTTTTGATCGATCCAAAAGTGGCTTTCCCCCCCACACTTTTGGTTTGCAAAAAATCTAGAGATTTTGCTTTTTGGTTCCCGATTCAGGACAGGAATATTTGTTGATCTCTCAAAATATTTCAACAGGCAGCAAACCCATTTCCTGCCCTATGGTGCTCCCCAGAGAATGACGGAAAGGGCGGGACCATGAGGAAATCTTGCTTGCCTCATGGTTGGCTTCTCTGAGAGCAGGGAGGTCTATGTTACCCATGATCTTGTCCTGTGCAGAGGAGGCCTGGGAGAGAGTCTACATAATGGAACAGGTGAAACCGCAGCATTCCTTGAGCAGGGTGAGGCCTGTTTTGGTCACGTACGGTGTGGAGGTTTGCTGCCCTCTGGACATCATCTTCTTCTCTTTGACAGGGGCTGTTAAAAAGATCTTGTTATTGTAATGGTCAACAACAAAAGAGCAGAAGGAGAGCTAGTGTCACCTCTTAGGGCTTCCCTCACTGGATGGGACCTGGGTCCCAAGAGGTCAGGGCTGGGATGTACCTCCCAAATGATCAGGGCTGAGACATATGTCCCTAGGAGTCATGAGACATGTCCCATGTGATCTCAGATGCGACTGAATGGGCCCAGACTGGACTTGCCTCCCAAACAGTTGTGGATGGAACATGTCTTTATTATTGCCAGGGATGTGCACATCTCACTTGGTCAATGATCTGCCTCCTTTGTGGATAAGGAAGTGCCCCAGAAGGAGGAGATATCCTCTGAATGACCATGGATGGAACATGGGAGATGGGCTATGATAAGTGTTTTGAGTAGGGTGACCATGTTTAGATAACAAGGTGATGGGGGTCACATAAGTAGCGGGTAGAATAGCAGACATGGTAAATACCTGAACCACAGAGGGGGCAGCCACCCCAACCAGCCCCCAAAGCATCTTTGTGGAAAAGCCAGGCAAGAAGCAGAACCGTGACATGTAGATCAACCTGTCATCTTCCTGGGATATGACACTTAGGCATCAGAGACAGGCAATAGCCCCTCTGTTGAGTTGCCACTCCCCTCCCCCTCTTTCTTCTTGTGGTATATGGTCCCAGTGTGAAAATCGCTGGTCTGTTTATAGAAATTAATTCTTGGGACTAGCCAGTTTTGTAAACAGGAGAAAGTGCCAAAGAGATGTCTGTGCGATCAATAATACAAATCAGGCACCTACTTGCTTTCTGGAGGCAGCTTTTGGAGAGCTTTGTTTGCAGGAATTCAGCCATTTCCTTGTCTTCTTCTTTTTCTCTATGACAGGTGGAAATAGGTTCTTGCTTACTAAATGGGCCAGTGAACCACTCAGGGTACATAGCAAAATAACCCTGCGGCAGCCAGTCTCAGACCCCCGGTCAACTGACATGAGCTTGAGGGGTTTGTGCTACTGGGCTGGAAGCAGCAGTGTCACCATTCCCTCTCGGGCTGGAGCCTGGCTCTGAGCCCCTCCCCCAGCTGGGTTTCAGAGCCTGCGCCCCAGCCTGCGCGGGAACGTCTACACTGCTGTTTTTTAGTGCAAGCCCAAGTCAATTGACCCGGGCTCTGAGATTCACTGCCGTGGGTGTGTTTTTTGCCATGTAGACGTACCCACAGATGCTCGTTTTGAGTAGGGTGACCATATTTCCCAAAGGGAAAATGGGACACCACGTGGGGCTAGCCTGCCCCCACCCCTGCCCCTGTGCGGGACTGGCCCGAGCCGCTTTCCCAAGCCCCCCCCTCCCCACACGGGGCTGGCTCAAGCTGCTAGCCCGAGCGCTGCCTGCCCCCCTGCACGAAGCTGGGGTCGCTGCTTGCCCAAGCCCTGCCTGCCTCCTGCCTGAGCCCTGATTTCCCCCCACCCCACACGTGGGGCTGGAATCACCGCTCACCCCCACACACACCTTCCTCCACATCCCACTTTTTTGACAAAAGTGGGCATTTGTCCCATTTGCACTTGCCAACTGATCAAGTTGACAAGAGCAAACAGAACAAATGTCCACTTTTGCCAAAGAAGTCGGGACGGGACTGTCCCAGCCAAAACGGGATGTACAGTCACCCCAGTTTTGAGACAGAGAGGCGTTGTCTGGTTGGAGCACAGGACTGGGAGCCAGGAGATCTTGAGTTTTGATCCCATCTCACCATCTGATTTCCTTTGCAATCACAGGCAAGTTTCTTTACTTCTCTGTGGAGCAAGTGTATGAGAGCAGGGGGCGGATTTCAACTACTATCTGTGACATTCAGTGGGGATTGGCACCTAAATCCCCTAGGCACCTTTGAAAATCCCATTTTTTTTTGTGACAGCTGCCTTCTTGCCCAATGCACTGGGGATCGAACCAGGGATTTCCAGAGCAGTGGCGTAGCCAGCTTTTAAGTGTAGGGGGAGCAAACATAAAAAAGGCGCCCCCTTGGCTCCTCCTCTGGCCACGCCCCCCTTGGCTTCTCCCGTTTCCTCCCCAGATTAACCCCGGGGCCCGGCTCAGGACTCCTGCGGGCTTCCCGGGGTTGGGGATACCTCCATCCCCCCGCGGTCCCGGGAGAGTCTCTCCTGCCCAGCCCGCTCTGCAGGTGTCCCCCGCCGGGCTGCGCTGCCTGGTCCCACCCGTGGGATCCCATCCCCCCCGCCCCGGGCTCCAGGCTCCTGCGCCGCGCCAGGGCCCCCCGTCCAGACAGCGCGCCCTGCGCCCCTGCCCTGCGGGCCTGGCCCCGGGGAGCCCCTCGCCCGGACCCCCCAGTGCAAGGCACCAGACCCCCGCCGCTCACCTTCCATCCTGCGCCGCCGGGCCAGGCAGGAGCATTGTGCACATGAGAAAACCAGGAGCATGGCTGTGGAGGATCCCGCGTGGGTGTGTGAGCCCAGGTCTATGTGTGTGTGTGTGCGTCCCTGCTGGGGGGGACCGAGCCCTGTCCCCGGCCGATCCCGGCCCCGCGCTGCGGGCGGATTCCGGCTCCGGCTCGTGAGTCGCTGGCCGAGCCTCACTCCATGGCGCTGCTGGGCCGGGCCGGGCTGGGCCCTGACCCTCCCGCCGCTGTCCAGGGTAAACGCCAGCCCGGATCCACAAGCTCGCCCCGCTCCCGGCGCTCGGTACACTCCACGCGGGGCTCACCAGCCGGGCAGCCTTAAAGGCACAGGGGCCCTTTTGCCTCCCCCCACCCGCCGCGATGGGATGCAGGGGACGCGGAATATTTCACTGGGCCGCAAGCCGCTGCCGGGAGATGCTGCTGCTGCCGCATTAGCAAGGGGTGGGGAGCGCTTGGCTGCCGAGCCCTGAGCCGCCGCAGGAGGTGGCTGCGGCGATGTTGGGGCCGCGTTGAGCGTGGGGCGCGATGGCCGAGGAGCTGGCCCCCTCGCTCCTCCAGCCGCGCCTGCCGCCCCCCATGGCTCCTCTGGCCGTGCTGCCCCCAGTGCCGGCCCAGCAGGCACCGCTTTTGGAAAATGTGCTGAGGGGAAGCGGCTGCTTCCCCTGCACCCCGCTAGCTATGCTACTGCTCCAGAGCGAAAAGCATGGGCTGCTACACAGCTTGAGCTAAAGCCTGTGTGGATCAGCTCAGAGGGGCACCTGTGACTCACACGACCAGTGGATTACACTTTGAAGATGGAGACTGCCCTCCAGGTGCTAAAAGCTATTGTTTCCCCAATGTATCATAAACCCTCTTCTGTTGACCCAGCATGAACCTAAGTGATACTTCATCTAGCCTCTGTTCTCTCCAGGTGACCCCCCTTCTCATGTGAGATACTGGGGTCAACACATTAGAATTAGTCCGTTACTTTCACATCTTCAGTTGGTTTCCTTTCTCACATACAGTGTGTTCAATAGTGCAGGGTTCTCTTCCTGTCTGGCGTTTCAGGGTGGGGCCTGGCCCAGCAGAACTGGATGTCAGCTGGACCTCCTGATCAGACAGCTTTAGGACTTGCCTGTCCATGTAGGGGTGGGGGTTAGTGACTGGATCTCCACTTAGCTGTGATAGATTGGCAATACTCCTAACAGCGCACAGAGGAGCGAATTGGATGCTAAAGCTCAGAACTCTGCTCTGCATCTACATGGGTGTGAGTACATGGGCAGAAGTGATGACCTGCCAGGCCCAATTCACATTCAGACCTGAATAAGCATCAAATCCTTTGTCTGCTAAACCTCAAAAGCAAGGTCCTTGTGTGGAGGGGTGTCTTGTGCTTCCCCGGGTTGGCCTTTTGCAATCCTTCATTTCTGCCTAGTGCTTAGACACCTCCACATTCCCCAGCCTCTAATGTTTCCTAGCTAAGTCTCAGACATTCCCCCTCTGAAAACCAGCCTGCAGCGTGACCCCTCTGGACTAAACAGCCTACAACGTGACACCTCTGGACTCTTGGGGTGTCATTCTCCCTCACCCCACTTTTCAGCCATCCGCCCACTCCCACAATAATCCAACAACGTCCCAGCCCTGGACCTCTTAAATGTTTTCCACTTGGCAGGGCGCTCTTCAAAGCTGAGCCCAGTGTTCATATCTGTGTATAGTTCCGGTGGCTAGAGCACTGGGTTGGGACTCAGGAGACCTGGGCTCTGTTCCTGGCTGACCTGCTGTATGAATGTAAAGAAGTCACTTCACCTCTCCTTGCTTCTATTTCCCTTCCCACTCTTTGTTTCGTCTAATTAGATTGTCGGCTCTTTGGGGCGGGGCCTGTCTCTCACCATGTTTGTATAGGTCCTAGCACCATGGGGCCCTGAGTTTGGTTAGGGCACCTCCGCTCTACCATTATACAAATAATAAACCAACCCTCGTGCATACCACCTGCAGTAAAAGGAAACACCTTCCTCTCAGAGTCTACCCATCAGCTCACCTCTTGCTGCAGGTCACCAGTGAAATCTGACTAGGTCACAGGCCCATGCTACACGCTGTGATCTGGTCAGATTTCACAAGGTAGGCAGAGCTGGAGCTGGTGAGCTCTTGACTGAGAGCACTCCACAGTCCTGCCAGAAATGATGTCAGCACAGTACCAGGCATCCTGGTTTACCAGACCTATTGCATGAGAATGTGGATTTCCACTGGCCCTGCACACTCTGGGACCCGGCAGCTTTAGAGCTCTTCAACTGCTAACTGACAGGGAGGCTAGAAGGGTGTTTTGGGGGAAGGGAAGATGGGCTGCCCCTAAAATACAGCCAGTAAAAGGTTTATAGGGAACTGGCCAGCTCCACAAAGACTGTGGGAAAATCAGCCCAGCAATCTGGCACCTACTGGAAGAGATCAGCCTGGGCTTTAGTTAAGTGCTCAGTGCAGACCTCCCCTTTTCCCAGAAGCCCGCCTGCAGTAACTGAAGCTGAAGAATGACAATGAGGGAAGGGGAACCAGCAAAACAAAATTACTCCCCCCCCCCCCCCACAAATATTTCTCCAAGCAAAAGCCCCAGTCCCTGTGACGGCACCACCTGAGGCCATGTCACATTACATTGTGATGGTTAGCTTGGAAAATGAATCTGATGCCGAGATACAGTGCCCAGCACTATTCATGCGGTAGACAGACAGACATCGATACGCTGCCTCGCAGAAGCATGGAGTGGGGAAAGCAGAAGGCATAGTGGCCATTTTGTGATCTAAATCCCCATGGAGGGAGATGAGGGGGGTGTCAGCTGAACATTTCAGGATCTTTCAAAATGTTTGCTTGGTGGGGCAAGGTAGGGTGTGGGGTCATCTCCTAACTGGTTCCCCTATCCCTGACTATCACTCTGCAGACACTGCACCCCAGAGCGAAGGAGGCAGTCCCACCACCCGCAGCGTAACTCCTGCAGGAGTCACCTCCAGCGCTGCCTGTCCCCAGGAGTTACCTGCAGCACCTCACCACTTCGCACACACACCTGAGCCACAGTCCGACCCTCCCTTCACTTCTCACGGCCAGCTAGATTAACTGGGGCCAGCAGTGCCAACGAACGACCACAGCCCCCCAAGCCCTGAGGCATGCATAGCAGGTGGCAGAATTAAGGAGAAATCTCAGTTTGCCCAACAGGTGGCAAAGCACGGCTCAGCAGAGTGCAAGCAAGGGGCTGCAATGTGCTTTCTAGATGGCATGTTGAACACGAACACCCCAGGCCCCCAGCACAACACCCATGCGACGGCAGAGCTAAAGTGACTGGTGTCTGCAAGCAGAGATGTGTTCCAAAAAATGTATTACATTCTGCTTGAGTCCTAACCGAAGGCTTGAGGGGTGCTGTGCTCGCCAGGGAGGGGAAAGCCAGAAGCACATGCTGCCTCGGCTTTGAATAGGCCTGAATGGTTTCATTCTGCAGCGGCTGACTGGGCCTGACTGACCTTGCTTCCTGCCTGCTGCAGCATGACCCCTAGTGCAGACAGACCTGACTTGCACTTCAGGACGTCTTCTTGCACAGACTCGGCATGTCATCGAACCATAGAATCATAGAAGATTAGGCTTGGAAGAGACCTCAGGTGGTCATCTAGTCCAACCCCCTGCTCAACTTCCATAGCTAGCAGATGCCCTTTGCTTAAAGCCACATACTTCTCAGCCTGTTTGCCAGAAGTTGGGAATGGGTGACAGGGGATGGCTCACTCGATGATTACCTGTTCTGTTCATTCCCTCTGAAGCACCTGGCATTGGCCACTGTTGGAAGACAGGATACTGGCCTAGATGGACCTTTGGTCTCACCCAGTATGGCCGTTCTTATGTTCCTTCTATCACCACCAGCGTATGTTGCCTTTCCCCTGCTTCTGCCCCATTCTACACCTCCAGGTCTGGCTTATGGCATAAGCACTGCAGACCGTATACCCATGGTCCCAGTTCCTAGTCCTGCGATTACATCAGAATCTCAGCTTTCATTTTAATAAAGAGTCTGAAGAAAAGCTAAAAAATGTGACCCGAGTGTAATCGATGCTGCATTGTCTGCCTGAGTTTGCAGACATCTTGAAACAATAGCTCTGAGAGGCATGAACTGCCCCATACCAGCTCAATGGGGTATTGACTCCAGGACCCACCGCTCTGGGGATCCCCTGCCAACACCTTGCCAATAGAAGGCTCAGCGCATGGCAAGAGGAGAAGAGTGCGGTGGGGCTGGCCCACCCAAACAGATACACCTGGCTGATGGAGTGAGTCCTGGGGAGCCGGTTTACTCCCCCCCTGCTGCTCTGGGGAAAGATAAGGGTATGCCACTATCCCTACCTCTCTGGGAGGTGTCCCCTTGACAGCCACTCCATGTGGGGGGTGGAGCCACAGTGTGTAGAGGCGGGGCTGTGCAAGTAGTCCCCTAGGGGGCAGTGTTATGATGTGTCTAGTGTCCTGGGCTGCATTAATCCAACCCTGCACAGCTCCCTAGCCTCTGAGCTGTTCTGTGCATTTCCTGCCCCCCAGTGCAGAAGCCGGGAGTCTGACATGCTGGAGCTCTGCCAACCCCTGCAAGTTTCAGACACACTCGAGTTGGCTCATCCAGCTACCTCAGTCTTTCAAATTCCACGTCGTCCACCAGGAAATCCCGGGTTTCCACCAGCTTGTGTATCTGCTGCACCAGCTCCTCCTCCCTCTGCTTCTCCTCGTTGGACTTCTCTTTCTCTGCAGCAGGGAAAACACAAACCACTGTTTGCTCTAATGCACCGAAATATAGAAACCTGCGATTCTATCTGTGCTGCAGACAGGGTTGGCTTCTTAGGATATGTCTGCCCTGCAGTCAGAGGTGTGACTGCAACACATGATGTGGACACCCAAGCTGGCTTTGATCTAGCTAGCTTGACTAGGGTGACCAGATGTCCCAATTTTATAGGGACAGTCCCGATATTTGGGGCTTTTTCTTATATAGGCACCTATTACCCCCCACCCCCGTCCTGATTTTTCACACTTGCTGTCTGGTCACCCTAAGCTTGACTAACAATAGCAGTGAAGCTGCAGCAGCGTTTGTACAGCCTGAGCTGCCTCCCATGCTGCACAAGTCCCATTGACTTTCAGTGAAAATCCATAGATTCAAAGATATTAAGGCCAGAATGATCCATTATAATTAGTCTGGTCCCCTGCATAACGCAGGACATCGAATCTCTCTCAGTGATCCCTGATTTTCAATGGTGCTAAAGGGATCTGGATGCCCCCTCTCCCATTAGAATGAACAGGGATTGGGTATGTCCATCTCTCAGGCAGTTTTGAAAGTCTTAGCTAAAATCCTCACTGAAATCCCAAAGGGTGGCCTGACCTTCAGCACCCTGGATAACCGCCTGCGTCCCTTTCCACTGTGCACAAAATCTGGGCAACCTTCAAGTCCCATGTATATAAAACACTGGTAAATACACAGAAATATGGAGATGATTTATGCAACATTAAAGATAAATTACGGAAAGACTGAGATTGGCTGTATGCAGCTGTGTTTTTTAAGACCACCCCAGAGTTCAGGCAACCACTTCCAAACACAATCCAGTACCACATGGCTTTCCATTGGCAGTCCTCCTCCAGCTAAGTAAATACGAAGTGCAGTCTGCGATTGCAGCAAACCTGTAGGCTGGATCCCAGCGGCGCCTAAACTGGGTATTCACTTGCAGTTTAAAGCCTTCTATATATCGACCTGAGACACCGCTGCTAGGGGCTGAATGGGAGGAATTGTCATCATTATTCTATAGTATTAGCAGCCTCTGTAGAGCACAGAAGTTTGTCCTACTTCTCAGGTGAAATTTACCCATCAGCACAGGCCTCTCTTACATCCTACTTCAGTTCAAAGGGTAAACCACAAACGTGTGTGTCCTGGAGGAAACATATGTGGGGTTTCCAAATTAGCATGTCTCTACAGAGAAAGGGTTGTCCAGCCTGGGTGTTGGGAGGTCTCCAGTCAACTCTCTGCTCCACCAGAGACTTTTTGTGTGACCTTGGGCAAGTCACTTAGTCTTTGTGCCTTAGTTCCCCAGCTGTACAATGGAGTTAATAGCACTGCCCTACTTCACAGGGGCATTGTGCGTATAAATGATTCGAGTTTGTAAGATGCTCAGATACTCCAGTAATGGGGGCCATATTAGTACCGTAGATAGACGTCCAAACATGTTAGGTAATCTGAGTTAATTGACAGTCAATTAACTTGAGTTAAAAGCTCTTGTGAGGCATATTCACTTTTAAAAATATGCTTCTTGTTTGTAGTTTGAACTTTGATGGCTTCAGCTTCCATCTCGACCTTGATATGCCTTTGTATGTCAAAGATATCCTGGCCATGTGAGCTTTCTAGACTAGAGAGGTTTGGCTAAGCCCTGGGCAAGCACTCATATGTTTGGGGTTCTTATCTGAACCTAACCTCTGCTGGATTTGTCTTTTGAAGTTCTACTGGGAGTCTCACAAGTTCAGTGTTTCTCATGAGATTTGCAGCACGTCCTGAGTTGACTCGCTGGATCCAAATTTTGCAAATATCCCCCAACCCCAGTCTGAACATCCCTCAGTTACAGGATCAGGTTCAAAATCTGAATCGGGAGCTACATTTTGTGGATTGAGCCCACTTCTAACCCAAATCAATCTGCATGTTCCTGGTTTATAGCCACACCTGGAGCAGCAGCGATAGGGAACTAGAAAGACTCCGGTTTCAAGTCATCCTTGATCTCAAGCTGCCCTCCAGGCAGAGAACAAACAGAGTCTTGTAAATGAGCTGAGATGCTGTTCTAGGAGATGAATGTTCAGACCCTTCCTGCTTCAGGGATCCAAACATCACAGCACCGCGCTCTCTAATGCTCCACTGCAGCTCCTAGGACCTGTCAGATCTGCAGAGTCAGACTTGTGGCTGGAACAAACTTAAGCCCAGACCCTACTGGTTGCAACCCCAATACAGGGAAACACTTCAGCATGTATTAGGCCCATTCCCATCCAGGAAAGCATATGATGAAGTGGTTTCCTTAATTGTGACCTGAATTAGGAACTCCTGGCCAGAGCTATTTCCTTAATGACAGTGACGTGACCAGCTCTGCGATGAAGTTATTCTTACTCATTATGATTTAAGCACTCACAGTGCACTGCTGCTGTTTGTAGCCTAGAAGATCTGGCTGCTGTCCAAATTGGATTCAGTCTAAAGAGATGGACAACACACACAACATACTGGGAGATGCAGGGGAAGGTCCTGCCTTTGGACCTAATTCCCATTTACTTCAATGGGCTTTGGAGACGCCCTTTAGAGAGTGGGGTGTGGCTTTGTCTTGCTTTGTTTCTCCCCCAGTGCTCTTTCCCTCTGTGGAAGGATGGCGCATCTGCCAGAGGTCAAAGTTTTGAGGAAGGATTTGAAAGGGGGAAATCAGGGCATCCGGGGGTTGGAAAGGAGTTCCAGACGGCAGGGCAGAAAGCTTGAAGACCAGAGTGAGAGAAGGGGCGAAGGAAGAGGTGGCGTGCGACTTGGCAGCGTGATGGGGACAGGGAGACAACACCGTTTTAAGGTGCGGCATGATATAGGGAGCAAAGGGCAGAATTTCCTTTCCGAGGAAGTTTTGATTTTCTGTTTGGCTGGTTTTTCTCTTCTCCAAAGAGCACCTGAATGTTGGGTACGTCCGTATTGGGGATCTCGCCACACTGTCTGGATTGGATCCTCATGCACATTAGGGCCCGGTACTGCACTCTGCCAGTGTAAACAGGCTTTAGTGTAAATGAATATAAGGCCCTCTCCTTTCAGCGGACGCACTTACTTCAGTTACCCAGTGAGATGCTTTTCTGAAATTGTCAAGCTATGAATATGAATCTGTTAGACATAACCCTTATTTACAAAGAGACTAGCTAGATTCCCAGGACATACCTGCCACAAGGTGGGGTCTGGTGGTTCTGTTATCTCCGCCTCTCTGAACTTGGGCTGGACCAGAGGTTTTAGGTGTTGAAATGCACAGCCCTCCCCAAGACAGAAGGGTGTGTGAAGCTCCTCACATGTGCCAAGCTGCTCACTGTCTCTAGCCCTCTGTGATTTCTGGCAGGCTTCCTCCACCAGGGCTTGCAGCATTTCCTATGAACTCGAGGCCAGCCTGCCATCTGCCCCATCCCCTCGCTGTCAAAAGGCTGGTGTTAAATTTCTGCTGTGTTTTGTGGTAACACACAAAGAGGAAAGTTTTCCCCAGCAACACCAACATCTGATGACTCTAGATGCTTGGCCCTGCTTTTAAAGGCCTCCCTCCCCTCCCACCACCAATAGAAAACTTCCAAAGGGGCCCTCTACCAAGGGATTCCATGAATTCTCCTCCTTCCGCTCCTAGGGTGCCATTTGGAGTGGTTGGTGTGAACTGCACAATGTGGGAGGGTAGCTGGGCCTGTAACAGACTCATCTGTCCTCTGTGGATCAGGCACAGAAGAGGATCCTGTAACACACACTCACCAGTGGCTTACAAAAAGTTTTGGGTAACAATTTTTATTTCCTTATTTCTTTTCCTTTTCTTGTTTCTCGAGATTTCCTTGTTTGGACCAGGACAAGCAGTGGAAGAGACAAAGAGCCACAGAAAGAGATGATCTGGGGACAATTCCAGCCTAGCCAGGAAAAGAAAGTCCCAGCAACATTGCAAGAAGGGCTGCTTTTGTGAAAGAGCCCCAGGCCAACTTTGCAGACTCGAGAGGTTCAGAGTTGGATCCAAATGTCTGGTTACTCATCTGACTTGATCGCCTGAACCTTTGGAGTCCTGCCTGTTACCTAGTAGGAGCACATCCAGGAATAAAGGGCCTGATCAAAAGCACTCCCATCGATTTCAAGGGCTTTGGGATCAAGCCGCAGAAGCTTTCCAAAGTATCTGGGCCTTACCTGGGAGTGCGATGAGTTTCTGGAGCTCCTTCTTCAGCCGACTGATTTCTTTGCAAAGCTGAATGTCATCCATCCTGCAGAGACACAAACAAAACCACTTAGGGCTGGTCTACACTACACAGGTCAACGTAAGGCAGCTTATGTCAACCTAATTATGTCAGTGCAGTGACGCTGGAACACTTTTTCACTGAAACAGCACTGGGATATTGCGTGCTGTCCAGCCCGAGGGCCAAATGATCGAATTGATTACTTGTAGTTTCAATGATTTTTCTCACACACAGATGCATAGATTAGGCAGCCAGAAGGGACCATTGTGATCATCTAGTCTGACCTCCTGTATCACACAGGCCAGAGAATTTCCCTGAATTAATTTGTTTCAACTAGAGCAGCTCTTTTAGAAAAACATCCCATCTTGTTTTTAAAATGTCCCATGATGGAGAATTCGTCACACGCCCTGGTGAGTTGTTCCAGTGGTTAGGTATGGTCACCGTTAAACATGGACTCTTTATTTCTAGTCTAAATTTGTCTAGCTTCAACTTCCAGACATTGGCTCTTGTTATACCTCCGTCTGCTAGACTGAGAAGAGCCCTTTATTATCACATTTTTGTGCCCCATGTAGGTCCTTATGGACTGTGATCAAGTCACCCCTTAACCTTCTTGTTGTTTAGCTAAACAGATTGAGCTCCCTGAGCCCATCCTTATAAGGCCGGCTTGTATTCGATTCACCTCTTTAGACTCCTGCACAAAGGGCTCAGGCTCAGCATCTACCCACTGTGGAGGTGTCTTAGCCTTCAAGGTTATGTTTGCTGTGACCTCTAGAATTGAAACTGCAGAACATAGGCACCAACTTTCCAATGTGCCGGGGGGTGCTCGACCCCTGGCTCTGCCACAGGCCCTGCTCCCACTTCACCCCTTCTCCCAATGCCCACCCTCCGCCCCACCTCTGCCCATCTCTTCCCACCCTTTTCCGCTTCCTCCCCCCAGCACACCGCACCCTCGCTCCTCCCCCTCCCTCCCAAAGTCTCCTGCATGCCACAAATCAGCTGATCGCGGTGGGTGGGAGGTGCAAGGAAGGGAGGGGGAGGTTCTGATCAGCGGGCTGCCGGCAGGCAGCGAACACTGGGAGGAAGGGGGGAGCTGATGGGGGGCTGCTGGTGGGTGCTCAGCACCCACCATTTTTTTCCCCTGGGTGCTTCAGCCCTGGAGCACCCACGGAGTCGGTGCCTATGCTGCAGAAGAATGGCCTTCAGCCAAATGAGTATCCCTCTGTGTGTTGGGAAATGCACAGCCACCATAGGGGAAGGCCCCCTGAGAGTATCCTCCCCTAAAGCACCTTTTCTGGGCCCTCTATAAAGCTGTGCTTGTGTTATGTCTCCCACACATAAGAGAACCCCATATATTCCTGTCACCATGACTCTTATTTCAAATTAAGGAAAACAACAAAGAAAGAACAAACATAAAGTTGTTATACAATTGAAAGATGGAGACATCACAGCAACTCCCTGTGTGACATTCTGCACCTGACCTGAACCACAAATGCCAGCTGCCTCACAGCTGTCCCTGCAGCAGGTAGACTCCTCTACTGTGCAAGGTGCAGTGCACAGAAGCCAGAAAGATAACATCTCTTTTCAGTTGCCTAGCTACACACAGTTATCAGTTCTCAGGCTCTTCATTTAATAGCTATAAAACAAACTAAACAAAGCAATAACCGCTAACGAAGACCAAAGAAGAATCGATAACCAAGCATTGGCAGTGGAAGACTAGAAATAAAAAGTTTCAGCTTCTTCTTGAAGAACAGCAGTATCTCAGATCTTAAGCCTCATGCTGGACTCAAGAAGTGGGGATCCCAGCACACAGCAGGAGCCAAATGACTCAGTGGAGAAGGGGGCTGGAGGACGCAGGGGAAAGCCAGTGTTCCTGTAGTTCTGCACTGTAAGTGCTGTGCGGGATGGAAGTGGGGCTGCTCTGTAATTTATGAATGCTCTATGTGCTATATGACTGTCGGATTGTTGAATGGGATGGTACCTGGATGACTGTATAGGGTTAAATCAATAGGACTCGTGGGAAGCAAACAGGAAGGCAAAACAAAGACTCGAGATGAGCCATCCCCCCGCAGCAAACACTGAGGGGTGTGATGCAAGATGATGGGGAAGCAATTGGCCTGGAGAAGGCTGGCTCGAGCTCCCATGGAACTCACCAAGCTGGCTTTGGGCAGCAGGAGCTCAGCCCACGCAATTGACTGTGGAAGGACTTCGGGCTGGATAAGAAGAGACTCACGCCATAGGGTGGGGGGAGCTGTTCAGGGCACCAGACTGACCCACACAGATGGGGTGTCTGAAGAAGTCAGGCCTTGCTAGGCTTCTGGCCGGAGGATGGGAAGCCATTAGGTAAGACAGACATGCACGTAGATCTTTTGCTATTTTAAAACCTGTCTTCTCTTATGTTATGCTTTGTTCCTACTGTTAAGAGTAAACAATACGGTGCTGTAAGCAGGCTGACCGGTCACCAGATTCACCACTGGTCACAGACTCCCTAGGAGAAGAACTACAGATGCAAAACCCAGCTGGGTTTGCTGACTAAGAATGGCTGATCCACAGGGTCTCATAGCACAGGGCCTGGTCTGAGACTGCGAGAATCGCATGATTCCAGCCCAGGAGAGGTAAAGTCCCAATGCCTGTTACCTGTGGGGGTGCACTCAGAGACCAGTGAGAGGACAGAGATGCAGCTAGCCGTGTAGCCGTGACACTGTGTGTTGTACTAATCTCAAGGGCCAAACGAGTTAAAGGTGTTTCTAAACCCTTTCACTGTCCAACATTACAACAGTGATACTTAGCTGTGAGGGATGGGGCTTTCTACAAAGGCTTTGGTTTTTCTCAGTTCTTTGGCAAACATCCAAAAGCATTCATTGTGAAGTTGAAAATGTATGGATCAAACACAAGAAAGAACAAGAAATTAAAACAAGCATTTATAATAAAACTGATATTGAATGATTGTTTGTTTTGTCAGGTGTTTCTCCTTTTGGAGGCAAAATATCAGCGTCTTTTATTTTCAGAACAACCTTCATTTGATGAAAAGGAAAGTGGGTTAATTTTAGATTCAGTCCTGATGGGTGAAAGGTATTTATTTCTCCTGTTTCTAACAGAGACACTCACACAAAAGGTGAAGGAGAGGTAGGATCGAAAATGTGGGGAAAATACAGCTTTTGTTGGTGTCTTTGGAACACTGGATGGCAGGTCAGTTACGAATGGAAGCTTTGGCTGGCAGATCAACCACAGCACCTGTTGCTTGGTCCCTGGTTCCCCTTCAGGCCAGGGATGTCATCCCATTGGGGTTTTTTTCTCCTTAGACAGGGCAAGATTATGGTCATCTCATCTTACTGTGCCGATGCAATGCAGCTGATTTCAGGATTGGACGGAAAGCCGAGAGAATGAGAGACAGAACAGGCAGAAGGGAAGAGCATGAAAAGCAGCCCAAAAGCAATGGAACAGAATTGGATCTTACATGACTCTGCAGTGCTGGCCATTAGGTATCCCTGCTGATGGGCTGAGGACAGGATGTCATGATGATGGGATGATTTTCAGAACTTATGAACGAAAAACAAAGTTCTTTGAACAAGAGCAAGGCTTAATGACCTCCCTGTCGGAGGAAGAAAGCCTTTCAGTCTGGTCTGTTCCTCCTGTCCTGGGGTCAGAGAAAATGAGACAAGATGAGCGGAGATGCCAGCTGGGGCGGGAGATGGGAGATGAAAAAGTGTTTTTTTTCAAAGTCTCTTTTTAAGAAAACCAGAAAAGGAAAAAGTGGACAGCATAGCTCAGCCCCTCAGTATGTTGCCCATCGTGCCAATTTTGGTCCATTAACTTCTGGTTCCACATCTTCTGCTTTTATCAAGCATGATTTCAACAGTTCTTGAACGATATTAGCAGGCCCTTTTTGTTTGCACTAATCCAGCTTCTCTGTCTGTCTCTTGCACTTGTTCATAATATCCATTTATTAAAAACAGCCTGACCATATCTTCCATGGCTGATTTCCAAACAAGCAAAAAGTTTTACATTATTGGGACATCTTATGAACTTGCACATATTTTTTATATTTAAGCTTATAATTGGGGTGAATTTTAAAGTCCAATAATCATAACAGTGCTCCTCCAGCGCTCCCAGCTTCTGCTTTCTCAAGACCACATCTCTTCATTGCCTGATCCACAGCCCACAGAAATCAGTGGGAGTCTTTTCGTTGATTTCAGTGGCCTTTGCATCAGGCCCTATCTGTCCCAATGGTATTTCTAAGGCACCTTTCTTTCTTGGCATCTAAGCTCCATGGCATCTAAGTCCATGAGTTTCACTGAACATTTATTTGTATGGATTTTTCAAATCTGCAAATATAGATCAATACTAGAAAACGTGAATCCTTCTTGCAGTGCTTCCAAATTACAGGGCAGTGACTCTTCTGATCGTCATGTAACTCGTGGTTCGGGGTCGGCACGCAGGCCTGGGAGTCAGGTGTCTTGGTTTTGTTTCCTAGGTCTCTGACTGGCCGTTTGTTACCTTGGCCCAATCACTTAGCTTCTCTGTACCTCAGTTTCCACACCTGAGATGTCAAAACTGAGCAGCATCTATTTTCCTCCATGATTTGCATGTAAAGTGCTGTCCCAAACAGTACAATGTGTTTTTTAGTTTTATGATAACAAATTAAGGAATAGCAAGTTACAGTTCATTTGGAGCCCAGCTCCCCTGGGAATTTCCTTGGCCAAGCAGCAGTGATGCTGACTGCATATATATTTGGCTGGGTTTCCATGCCTATCTGAAGATGTGCTTCCAAAGACATTTCCCTTTAATTAAGAACTAGTTGATAGACTTTGACAGTTAGAGGGTTAGTTCCAATTCCGCACTGAACTCTTGCTGAATGACAGACGAATTCCCCAGGGTTGGTTAGTTCCATATTCACAGACCTTCAGGCCTGATTTCCCATCAAAACAGCTGTCAGTTTTTTTTCTTGCATAGCTCCATCTGCCATATGATCAGTTCTTTCTCTGAGGCCAGATTGGGCGCAGCATCAGAGGCGGTGATTGCAGAGGAATGGGAGAGCCGTGGAACAGGGAGGGGTCGCATTCTGGTGTGACAGGTGTCACAACACACATGCACACCAGGGACTGTTCCTGGGGTGCCTCAAGGAGCAGATCCCTTCCCCCACAGGCCACTGCATAGCTTGGTTCTTGTGCTCTTGATGTATGTGGCCCTGAGTAGTCCTGTGCTGATAAAGGGACTAGAAAGCCCACTACAGTCAGGGAGGGGTTGCTCAAACTCTGAGCAGAGAACAACTCCGTCGGCAGAAGGAATGTAGTCCTGTGTGCCGGGCAACCCCCAGGACCAGATATGGTTCTACTCTAACGGAAACCATCACTGTATATTCCCCCAGGGCTCCCAGCCTCGCCAGCCAGGCAGTTGCTCATAGCCACAATCTATCACTATGGCCAGATGACAAGTTTGGTTAGCAGAAGAGCTGACTCAGACATTCACCTGGGAGGTGAATGGAGCCGAGCTGCCTCCACACTGCGGTTGGGGGTTTTCGCTTGTTTGGAGTATTTTAAAAAATTGTATCCATGTCCCTGCACTTCATGCAGGACAGGAAATGAACATATCCAGGTATAATGATGATGCTTCTCTTGGGGTACCCAGAACTGTGAGCCACTGTCTTACCCCTCTCGGCCTCAGCAAGGAAGAGCTTTGCTTAGTTATTAAGTACACAGTACACACACCAGCCTATTAGGTTAGCTGAGAACTCATTCTCCAGTTTATACATTTTATAATAAAACAAGAATCGGTCTGTTAGGAAAGAAGAGAGATGTAAGAGATAATAGGTATGGGTGAAAGAGAGAGATATGGTTACAAGTAAAACAAAACAAAACACCCTTTCTAGCGACTAAAACAATTTCAGCAAGTTACAGTCTCTGTCTAAGCAGGTTTCTCACTTATAGTCAGTTTACAGCTACTTTTGCCTCTCAGGCCAAGAGGATCCACTTTTCAAGAACTCAAAGGGGGCTGCTCCCCTTTGTGCCATAGGTGATGGATGACTCAAATGTCTCTTTGCCCCCCTTAATATTACTCCAAAGTTCATTCTTTCTGTTTCAAGAGCCAGGAAGGCTTCCTGGGGGTGCAGACTCCATCCCCTGTTGAGGCTGTTAAGCATTCATCTCCCCCATTTTCTAGCTTGATGGCTTTGTTTACCTTATATGTCCTTTGGGATCAAGCTGCTCAGATAGGTAAACAGACATTCCTTTGTCTAGGTCAGGCTGGGCTTTATACGCTGCCTGCCAAACACATTTTAAGAACATTTATAATTCTTTGTACACATCCCGTACATATGTCACGCAAGTGTGTTACCAGTGTGCATAGGATACTTTACATAAGACTTTTTACATACCGATTATGAGAACAGTGAGTTGGGGCACTGAATGTGTTAGGCCTGATGTGAGTTATGGTCTGGTGTGCCCTCTGCCAGTTGGCACTGAGGGACTCCCGGGAACACAATGAACTACATGGTATTGCAGACCTGGCCAGCGTTTGGAATAATTGCTAGTAACTGTATGGTTGGCTGCTGTTCTGCTGCCATTATTTCTACTGTGCTGTTGGTACTCCTGGCATTTCACTGACTCGTGAAGAGTAGATACGAGCCCAAACTAAAACTCATGATCTGAAGACACACAGCCTTTGGGCAAGCTTTAGAGGTCAGACTAGATGATCACAATGGTCCCTTCTGGCCTAGCAATCTCTGAATCCAGGTCTAAAGTTTGAGTCTTGTGCCTGTCTGTAAGAAAGCAGTCCTTGCAAGGTTCATGCCCCAAGAAGCATACAATTTAAGGGCCTTATCCTCAGAAGTGCTAAGCACCTGCAATTCCTGTTCACTTAACAAGTCCACTATCACCTCAGAGACACTTGTCACCAGGGCCCATCTCTGCCTCAAAGACACCTGAGGCCTGGGCCCACCTCTACCTCAAAGTCCCCTTGCACTGGAGTCCACCTCAGAGACCATCATGACCGGGGCCCACCTCTTCTGCAGCTACACCCAGGTCAGGGCCAGAGCCCAACTCATGAACACCTGAGTTGGGGACCCAACTTGACACAGAGGAACCTGAAACTCGCCCCCTCCTCCACAGCTTTGCTCAAACTGGGCAGATGATGTGTGTTAGAAAACATGTTAACTAAAATATTTTAATTAGCAGGATGTTAACCAACACCTAGGATAGCCAATCCAGTCCAGGTAGCTGCCTTTGTCTGCACTACAAAGTGATGTTAAACAGTGCTAATAAAAGGGTGTGAGCTGACACATTTACTAACACAGCTCGTTTTCCCAGTCTAGACAAAACCTGAGCATTGTAAATTTTGCAACGTCCTACTGATGCCATAGAATCCTATCATGGTTTGGACTCACTTGGAATATGCTCAAGCCCATTAAATGTTTTGCAAGTCCCCCAGAAAAGCCTTTAATTGGTGAGAATGCTGTTGACATTTCTAGGTATCCAGGCCCAGTGCTCTGAGTGACAAGCAGCTGTATAGATTCCGCTACTTATTAGCTTGTGCTGCCTTCAACTGATATGTCTTTAGTTCACTTTAAAGTGTGGGTTGCTAAGCATCCATTCTGCAGTTCAAACAACCCTGTCGGCTGTGATTCACCATCCTTCACCCCTTTGGGAATGAGTCATGTTTGGACAGAGCTGTCTGAAGCTGCAGCATTGTCAGCTGAGCGGAGAACACCAAAATATTAATTAAGGAAGGGAAAATAAATAAATAGAAAGTAGAAGAGCATTAGTGGTGCCTCTACAGTGACAGGGAGCTGCACGGTTCTGCTGCTCAAGCAAAATATACCAGCTGCAGAAAATATATATATTTCCTCTGGACTCTGTCATCTTCTGCTGAGTCCAGCAGCTCGTCGATTTCTTTGGCAACAAGCTCAAAGCAAATAATGTATGTGGGGGGGGGAGTTAAGCGTGTTTTAAACAGTATTCTCCAGCTGCTGTGCTAGCCATTGACTAGCTGCAGAGGTGCTAATTTCAGAATTGTGCATAGGTTGAGCAGGAAGCCAGCTCTCTATCATCTCTCCATCTCATCCCACTCATTTACGTACTAGCTAAGCACAGAATTCGGGTTGCATGAAAAAACTTTGCATTCCCATGACCACTTAATGATGACAGGTGCCTTCAAAGTACTATCAATAGATCAAAATGCACAAAACATAATTGCTGCTAGGGAAAAACAAAGAAACAGACCACTGGAGGTGGGGGTGGGAAGGAGGACATTGCACAGAGCTACCTTAACGTAGGAACTGCCAGAATGGATCAGATCTGGGGTCCATCTAGCCCAGCAGCCTGTCTCCGACAGAGAACAGTACCAGATGCTTCAGAGGCAGATGCAAGGTAGTAGGCAGATATGGGATAACCTGCCTCCAGGGAAAATTTATTCCAGTCCCCTTAGAAATTAGCTTGTGCCCTGAATCTGGTGTGTATATATCCCTTCTAAAATTCTTGTTTTTATTATTCCTTACTACCAAAACCCAGGATGTTCTCATTATTTATATAAATTCTGTGTTTGAATCCTGGTAAGCTAAGGCCTGGTCTGCACTAGGAAATTAGGTTGGTATAACTGCGTCACTCAGGGGTGTGAAAAATCCAAGCGATACAGTTAAACCAACCCCAACCCCCGGTGTAGACAGCACTAGGTCAACAGGAGAATTCTCCCATCAACTTAGCTTCTGCCTCTCGGGGAGGTGGAGTAGCTCTGCTGACAGAAGCCCTCCGGTTGGCACAAGTAGCATCTTCAGTGAGGTGCTACAGTGGCACCACTGCAGCGTTTTAAGTGTAGACAAGCCCTACGTACGCTCATAACCTTATTTCTCTACCCCTTGCCCTCCTTTCCTGTATTTCCCCAAGCCTCATTGTTTGCTTTCCATGTCTTGTCACATCGTAACTTTTATTTACGTTGCAAGCTGTGGTGCCAGCTGGCAAAAGGGGTCACTGTTCTTTACAAGCAACTCTTGGCTCAGACCCGACAAACTCACAACAACCAATACACCACTTGTGTGGTCTTTATCCATGAAGGGTAGCATGTGAGGGCTCTGCTGAACGCTGTATTTTCATTGCAAAACAGGATGAAAAGCTGAAATTTCAAAAGTTTCCTTGGTACAGAAATTCTGAAGTATTTCAATTCAGAAATGTCAAAATGTGTCGTTCCGACATTTTCAACATAAACGTAAAATTTTAGCATTGCAAGAATCAAGGTGTTTCATTTGGGTTTGTTGAAATAACTCAAAATGTTTCATTTTCAGTCATGTCAACATTAAACTCCATCTTCGTATGGTGATGCATCATGGGAGTCACATGAGTCTGGAGCCTTATGGGAGTTGTCAGGACCCTGATGCCTCCAGTTTCCCCTATGGGCCACACCCCCAGTCAGACTACAAATCGCATAATGCACCCAGAGTCATGTGATACCAATGATTCACCACACCTCTGTCAGAATGAAATCAGCACATAGCCTTATGGGAGATGTAGCCCTCCAGGGAGACTGGCCAATAGGTGAGAATGGGGGACAGAACTACAACTTCCATAAGGCAATGTACCATGAACAGTAAAATGCAATTTAAAGTTTTGTTAAACTTGATTAGAAACTAAACATTTTGGGTCACTTCAAAAAATGAAATATTCTGATTTGTGTCAAACCAACCCAAAATGAAAAAAAAATCATTTGGATTTCATAATTTTTCAGCAAAATCAAAATTTTTCTGTCTGCTGGTTGTGTTGCTGTGTGGATGCTTGTATTGATTTGTGTGTGGGTTGTGTGGTTCTGGGAGAGTTGTCTTGATTTGTGCAGGTGGTGAATGAGGAATGTATGCTGTGGTGAGGGGCAGTAACTCCAGACATCACTTGATAGCCATTCTAGTCCTCTGAGTCAGCATGAAGCAATAAAAACAGCTGCAAGTTGGCTGAGAGCTCTTTTTGTTCGGAATATCACCACGTTCAGGCATCACTGAGATTCACATTCTCTTACCAACCAATTTTTTAAGTTCTCCGCCATTTTTGGCTGCATGACTTTATGAATTACACCCATGTGCCAGCACAGGGTTTCAGCTCCTAGTTCATTTTAACTTTGCTGAGCATCCCTGTGTACAAATGCCCATAAGATCTAAGGTCAATGCCCAGCTCTGTCAGAAGTGACCTTGTCAAATCTCTCAGTTACCTTATTTGTAGAAGGGATGAATGATACCTGCAGGGCTGGGACGGGCACACATTTATTAATACCAGCCAGCTGAGGAGCTGCGACTCGAAATCATGGTTTCCTACTGAATCCCAATACAGTGTTGGCTGCTGCTGGTACATGCTCCTGTCTGGGGCTCTCGTGCTATGCCTATCATGTGTGAGGCTCTGACTGTGGGGCTCAGATTTCTGGCTTTGATCTTCCACAAAACTACTCCGCTACTCCTGACGCAATTATCTGGCTTACCCACCTAAATGTAAAATTATAGTTGTTGCTCTACATCTCCATCAGCCAGGAGAAGAAGAAGAAGTGGGGGCAGGCTGTGGGGCTGGAGCACGCTCAGTGCAGTCTTTTTAATTTTTAGAACCATGTATTTACAGTGGGAGGGAGCTATAGATGTTTATCGTCCCCCATAAATGAATTCTTCCAGTGCTTTTCTCAGTTCCCTTTTATTAGTTTATATATTTCTAGTGATGAGGACCCAGATCCTCAAACGAATGGGCAAGGCACTGAAATACCTTTGAGGGTCTGTTTGTTGCTGAAGACGGTTTACCTGGGGCAATCTCAACAGAGCTAAACAGATTGGCGCTATTTCCTCCTTCCTCCATGATTCTGTGTCTAGCATACATGGCCCAATTTCATACTGGCTTTTTTATGATCTTTAAGCAGGCTCCTTATAGCCCACATGCTGTTCCCAGTTTCTGAGCCACACTGGTAGAGGTGACCTTGAATTCTTAACCTCATTGTAGCAAAATTAAGTCGAAGAGAGGGTGACTATTGATGGAAATTCTCCCATGTTCTGCATCGCTGTATTTAGTCCTTTAGAATCAGGAAGGTAAGTGCTCAGCGAGATTATTTCTGTACGTAATGTGGCATTAAGGAGATTCAATTACTTTTCTCACAAAAGGAATGATTGTTGTTTTGTACCATTGGCTGACCCCTAAAAGAACATGAAGGCCGAAGAACTAATGCTACTCTGGGAGCACAATGAAGGGAAAAGCGCTTTTATCTTTTATGTTCAATAAATAACAAAGGAATGGCTCAGTGCATAATGTATAATTGTAGGCACAGTTTCTGAGACTGTGCAGGAAGATCAGACCCCCAAGACTCTTTTCAACATATCTATGAAAAATGTTCTTCTGTCATTCTAGGTACCAGCGGCTTTCCATTTCTTTTTTGATCGGTGATGCATTAACCCTTTTAGTTCTGCAGGATGTAAACGGGCATGGCCAGGAAACGTTCTCCCATCCCACCCCCAGCAAACATGAGACCTCATTTGGAGTACTGTGTGCAGTTCTGGTCTCCCATGTTTAAAAAAGATGAACTCAAACTGGAACGGGTGCAGAGAAGAGCCACTAGGATGATCAGAGGAATGGAAACCCTGTCGTATGAAAAGAGACTAGAGGAGCTTGGGTTGTTTAGTCTGACAAAGCGAAGGCTGAGGGGGGATATGATTGCTATCTTTAAATATATTAGAGGGATTAATACAAGGGAGGGAGAAGAATTATTCCAGTTTAGCACTAATGTGGATACGAGAACGAATGGATATAAACTGGCCGTGGGGAAGTTCAGGCTTGAAATTAGACGAAGGTTTCTGACCGTCAGAGGGGTGAAATATTGGAACGGCCTTCCGAGGGAAACGGTGGGGGCGACGGACCTGTCTGGTTTTAAGATTAAGTTAGATAAGTTTATGGAGGGAATGGTTTAATGGTAAAGCATAGTAGTCAAGGAAAACCAAGCAATGGTAGGTAAATAGTATAATGGCTGACAGGGGTCAGGCTGGAGACTCTTGCCTATATGCTCGGGGTCTTACTGATCGCCATATTTGGGGTCGGGAAGGAATTTTCCTCCAGGGCAGATTGGCTGAGCCTCTGGAGGTTTTTCGCCTTCCTCCGCAGCATGGGGCAGGGATCTCTAGCAGGAGGGTCTCTGCTGATTGAGGTCACTTAAAACAGGATTGGGGACTTCAACAGCAGAGTCCAGGGAAGGAGTAGGGACGGTTTTATGGCCTGCAGCATGCAGGGGGTCAGACCAGATGATCATAATGGTCCCTTCTGACCTTAAAGTCTATGAGTCTATGACTGGAATTTAACTTGTCGCCTTAAGAAGTCCATGTGTAAACTTCTGCTGATTTCTAATGTGATTTGCAATCAAGGACCAATGAGCATGACCTGGTCTCTCACTCACACTTGTGCAAATCAGGAATAACTGCCTGGAAGTTGATGGACATTTGGGTTGAGGGAGAAGCCAGGCCCCAATCATACGTATAATAAAGGAGCACATCAAATGCATGCAATTGACATGGCACTTAAAATGCTGGCAGCAACCTAGCCACGCTAGGAGCAGTAAACCTCCTGCAGCGCTTGCTTCAGCACAGTCTAGTCCAGCCAGTAATTACCCAGGGTTCTGGTGGGTTTGTACAGCCTGTGCTGAAGTACACGCTGCCACAGCTTCACTGGCCTGGGACCTGACCTCGCTCTATTAAAGCTAGTTCGGGTATGTCTACATGAGCTGTGATCACATCCAGTGATTGCAGTATAGACATATTCTTAGAAGAACGGAGGTCTATTCAAATGCATTGAAACAAGTATTAGCAGGTTTTCATGATAACAAAGTTCACAATAAGCAGTGATATCACTGCCTAACCCTGCTCAGTATGGAATGCTCCAGTGTGACTGTCGATGGGGGAATTTCTGCAAAAATTTGGGTAAATCTCTGGGTTCTTTAAATGAAAAATTAAGACACCCATTGGTGCATTAGTACTGTATATTCATTGCTGGAATCGCCTGTCATTTCAGGATTGTCTGGTTAAACAAAGAGCCATGTCATTGTTGGTGTAGCTGAGCCAAAAGTCCTTGGGTAAAATTTTCAAAAGCACCTCAGTGGTTTAGGAGCTCAAGTCCCATTTTCAACAGGGATTTAGTCACTTAGGCCCAGATTTTTAAAGGTATTTAGGTGTTGCTCTACTCAGCATTGGATGGCCTAAGTGACTTGGACAGCTAAGTCCCGTTTTCAAAAGTGAGTATACACTTAGGCCCAGATCCTAAGAGATATTTAGGTGCCTAACTCCCATTGAAATAGGCACTTAAGGCACTTTTGAAAATGTAACCCCTTGTCTTCTCTTTACAGCCATTTTGGTCTCACCTGTCCAACTCACACAGCAACTCTATAATATACACAGCATCAGGTGTAACAAACCATTCTGAAACAATGTACATACAATATCATGGCTGAGTGTGTACATGCCCAAAAGTCAGGGAACCCCAATGTTATGGATTCCATAGCAACCGTAACATGCCCCTCTTGCTCTTAGGGAGCATTGTCTATTACTGCACATTGGGGCTAACTTTTCTGCCTTCATATGTTATTTGCAGTGGGGCTGGCATACTTTACCCATGTGGGACTCAGTTCCTTTTTCCTATGGTGGTGGTGTTGCATGAGTTTCATCATCATCTGTAACAGGACTTGAACCCTCTTCCCCCTGAAGTGAAAGGTTTGTACCTACCTTTTATAATGAAGTGCCTCTTGGGCTGGAGGATCCTGAAAAAACACAGTGGTCCCCCTACACTGCTACAACAGCTTGGTCTTCAGTATAGTTTCACCTAACTCTGTTTTAAGTATGTCCTTGCAACACGATAGAGGCTTGGACATTTACATGACGCTAGTGGATGGTTCTGAAACATGGTTAAATTAAAATGCTGTCCAGTCTCCTACACTGCCAAGGAAACCAGGCTCCAACCAGAGTGGGAGACTACCATGGTAATAACTACACAAGAGATAAGACTTTGACCTCCCCTAGAATCATGCTGCTTCTGTTTTAAATACTGCAAAGACTTGTCCCATTTTCACCTGCGTCCCTGGTGCTGATTATGTTGGCCATTAGCTGTTCCGGTCATTCCATGCCTAGGTGATGCTATAGGTGACAGATTGCAATGACCAAAGCTTTTAGAACATCTTTAACTTCCTGGAAATGTCTTCTCAGAAGAGTGTGTCTAAGTGGCAGCTGCATTGGGAAGTTGTTCAGTCAGTGTTGCTTAATCCGGTGCTGTACAGCTTTTGCAGCTAAGGAGCACATTTTTGGATTAGACCTAGAACTAAAAGACTTTGTAATGCTTCAGTGCACTACCGCAACCCTCCGTCCCCCACACTGGGCTTTGCTTCAATGTACCAGAGAGCTATACACACAGACAGCACAGTGGCCAGCTTCCTACAACCATGCAGAAGAGGGAAGGGAGTACATGGAAAAAGGGAAGCAGTATATGGGGAGGACACTGCCACCCACAAACCTCTCAAGCAGCTGAGCTACAGAGGAAATGCTATTTGCTGTCACTGAAATCCATTTTTCTGGCCGGTAAAATACCACGGAGCAAGACACAGTCACAAATAAAGGGCCTGGCCTAGAAGTTTTGTTGTTGACTTCCACGGATGCAGAACCGGGCCCAAACACACAGTCAATAACATTCCCTCCATTGGAGGGCAGGGTTGCACACTGGCACATTACAGTCCTGATAGGAATGGTGATGAGTATCTTGGTAGTATATATGCCCGTATGCTGATCATCTCATGGCTACAGACCTGTGCCCAGTCTGCTGACTTCTTTATCATATTCAAGCCACTGAAGCCCAGCTTATGCATAAGGCTTGTCCTTAACTGAATGGTAAGCATGATCCACAGACGATGATCAGATTTTCAGCTGCAGGTATGCCCATGTAAGCCAATGGCAAAGTGTGTATTGCATCCCCGTCTAGTGGCTAGTCCATTAGAGGAAAACAGCCTACTACTGCTATCAGCTAATGAAATTGTTCCTTTATCTCAAGTGGTAGACGTCTGTACTGCAGCACTGAAAGTCCCTGGTTCAATCAGAGGGTGGTTGTTGCCCCTACATAACTGCCTGGACCCCCACTGTGCATGCCACACCCTGTAATGCAGAGACTGGGGCATTGCCTAAATGCTTCTCACCACAGAGGTTCAGTTCTCTTTTAATACATCTCATTCAGCCAGAGTGATGAAACGAGGCTGGTGGGGTTTCCTGCCCTAGTAAGTGTTGCTTCCTACCTTTCCTGCACTAGCACAAGGTATCTTCATCCAGGATCCCAAAGCTGCAGCAAAATGGCACCGTAAAAAACTCTTTTCAGTGGAAATAAAAATTAAACCACAAAATCCTGGTGGGTTAAGTCCTGTCCTGGCTCAGGCCCCATTCAGGCAAACGTACTGGCCCAACGCTCCTTGTGTTGTATGCAGTCAGCAGTGCACTGCTTCCTGGGAATAGACCTGGAGATGGCCTCTCCAATGCAGTTGCCCCAGAGCAGGGGGTGGTGGGGAGGCAAGGCCATCATCACCCCGCTCTGTGACTGTGCTGACTTTCGGAAGTTTAGCTGGTTATGGACTGAGAGGACACATTAAGAGGGCTTCAGGATTTGGCTCCTTGCATTCTGCTCCTGGACTACATTGACTTTTTCCCTGTGAATGCCCCATAGAAACCCTCACTTGACTGCCTGGCCCGCAGGTATCGCAAGAGGCTCTTTCCATGATGGCAAAGCACTGGGAGCCTAATTGGCATTTACACCATGGCACCTTTACACCACTCAGGCAGTAGAGATGGGCACAAATTTACCCCCCCCTCTCTGAGCTTCCCCCCTAAACTGCCAGAGTGGTGTGAAGGGGCCTTAGTGTAACAGAGAATCAACCCTTGGGGGATTAGAACTCACTCTATGGTAAGTATTTATTTTACAAATTCAGATCTGAAGAAGTGAGGTTTTTACCCACAAAAGCTTATGCCCAAATAAATCTGTTAGTCTTTAAGGTGCCACCAGACTCCTTGTTGTTTCAGCCCAGTGAGTTATTCTGATAATCCCTAGCTCATATACAGCACTTTTCATCAGTAGAGCTCAAAGTGCATTACCAAGGAGGGTGGCATCATTATCTCAATTTTATTGATGGGGAAACTGAGGCATGGAGAGGTGAAGTGACTTGCCCAAGAGCACCTGGCCAGCCAAAGCCAGGAATAGAACCTCAGTCTCCTGAGACCAGGGTCAGCACTAGGACACTGCCACAACATCCTCATCTAGGATAGATTGGCGTAGCTCCACTGAAGTCGATGGGGCTACACTGGGAAATCTGGTTCATAGTGGTTGGGCTTGTTTTTAAGTCCACTGTCACTCCAGTGAGATGATCACAAAGGAAGGTCATGGAAAGCACTAAAGAATGTGAGATCTTTGGAAGTGGAAATAAATAGGAAGAAATGTAAGTTGATTTGGTGTACAGGTCTCTAATCATGTTCTGAGCCAGCCAAGGCCAATTGCCGGTGTCATGCACTGGGTCCTGCCCCTCTTCATGACAGAGTGACAAAACCATCAATTACACCATTAAAGCTAGCGTTGGCACTAATGATTTAAAGAGTCTGTACTAGATTAATGGCTGAGCCGGTGGGTCTGTTGGCAGATCAAGGTGGAGAGTGAAGGAAGCAAACGTTCTTGGTCTCTCATGCAAACATGAAAAGTAATGGAACAGATGAGTCTTTAGTTTTCCTGGCCACAGTTTTCAAAGTTAGGCCAAAGTTTGCGTGAAACACCCCTCCCTGTTAGCAAGCGCTGCTCTGGCTGGAAAAGGGCAAGTGGGTTCTGCTAACTCACTGGTGCAGTTAGCTTGTTAACCCACCCTGCTATAAGGGAGATAGGTGCAGCCTTCAGGGAAAGGAGCTAGGGTTTAGGACAAACATCTCTCCCAGCCTTTCCCCTTAAGCTTTGCCCCAATGTCCATCTCCCCAACTGTGACAGAATGTACCCTGTGTCCACACCCTATACGCTATTGTAATAATCTCTGTATAAAGTATGCCTGGTCAGGTATCATTTGAAAACTCATAATTTGCTGGTCATTATTGTCTTGATAAAATGCATTCGGCAATATTGTATGTGAAGTTTTACGATTCCCCTCTATGGTGTTGTAAACACATGTTCCAAACTGAGGCTGGCAAACAGGTTTGTCTCAAACAAAGGAATGTGTGCTCTGCTTAAACTGCACTTAAGAAGTAAACTTAGGGCTTGTCTACACAGGCAAGTTTCTGCGCAGTAAAGCAGCTTTTTGCGCTCAAACTGCAGACGTGTGCACACTGCCAAGACACGTTGTGCGCAGAAACTCCTCAGTTGCAGCGCTGCAAAAAAACCACCTTGACAAAAGTCATAAGGCTATTTGCACAGAGACTCCAGCGCTCTATTGCCAGAGTAGACACTCGATTGCTTTCTGCGCTGTAATTGGCCTCTGGAGCTTTCCCATAATGCCTCAAGTGACCGCTCTGCTCATTGTTTTGAACTCTGCTGCCCTGGAGACATGCGCCCCTCCCGTTTCAAAGCACTGTTTCTGACAGCCCTTGCGTGCGGTGCTGATCTGCTCCTGGACACAAAGCAAACCATTAATGTAGAATGCTCGTGCTGTTGAACATAGAGGCAGGTCTCTCTCTCTCTCTCTCTCTCTCTCACACACACACACACACACACACACACAGAGAGAGAGAGAGAGATTGCTGTGCAGATAGCCCAGGGAGGGGGCGGGGAGGGCTGATGTCGTCACCCTGCCTAAGGACTGGCAGGGTACAGATTATTTCTACTAAAGCAAGAACAGACTTTATATAAACCTGCATTGTCCAGGAGAGGGGTGAGGCAAATCTAGGAGTGGAAGTGTGTTGTGGTCACTCTGCAGTATAACTCAGACTGATAAGAGCCAAGGTGTAGCTGGCTGGTTGCAGCACACCCAGATGTAGCTGGGAGTGAATTGCATGCTGGAGATTGTTTGGGAGAAATCCAGGCTGGAGGCTACAGCAGTAAAGGATTATAAAGGGCATCCCAGGTCAGAAGGCAGGGGTGACACAGCTACTCACTAGTCTAGGTTGTACCATGGTATGTCACACCTTTCCTCTCCCACTCTTGCGACGTGCTAAACTGCTTCCTGCTTCCATCTCATCTAGCCTTACCTCCTCTTTGCCCCGTTTCTTCTCCATCCTCCCTGTGCTGTCCCCCTACGACTCCTCCGCCTCCTCCTCTCCTCTCTGACTGCTGCTGTCACTGCTTCTAGCGACAAACAGCAAGCTGAAGAAAACATTGAAAAAGGCCAATTCAACATATTAACATCATGTGGCTTATTTCAGGGGCACCGGCAACGAGCCTCGTGTGATGGCAAGGAGCTTACAAGCCGAGCAGACAAAATGCAGAGGGATGAAAGGTGGGTGAGGGAGCAATGGAAAGTGATGGGACTGAGCAAGGGTCTTGTTGGTTTCGGGAAGGAGTTCTGTTGGTTGGGTTTCGGTACTGGGAGGTGCGGGGCACTGTAATTTTCATAAATGCCCCACTGATGGGAGGCTGGGGTTTAAAGGTTTTGTGGAGACGAGGTGGAAGCGGTCGCCTAGAGAGTTGCTGGCGTGGGCAGCTGCATGGGAGATTTCAGCTCTGATTGCAGATGTCATTTTGGAAGGAAAAGGCAATTAAAACCCCAACGATTGAGGCAGAAATGTGGTTGAAATCTTGCCAGCACCCACATGACCCTTCGGCAGTTGCAGGCCTTTGTGCACACCATGCCATGAGCCTCTGTTTGGATGGTGAGCCGGAAGATGGCAGAGTTTCTGGGAATCATTACAACTTGGAGTGTCAAAATGGAGGAGGGATAGCAAAATGGTGTACAGTGGATTCAAATGAAACCCAAAGGATCACAGGATTTTGGTTGTGCCCAGGTCCAGTCTGATCTGGACCTTTCCTCACACAGGGACTTTGCCTCACCCCACCCCACTCCACCTCTTCCCCCAAGCCCGCAACCCCGTCCCACCTCTTCCTGCCCTCACCCCTGAGAATGCCTGGCCCTCGGTCCTCCTCCCTCCCCCCCAGCACCTCCTGTATGCCGTGGAACAGCCGATCGCGGCGGGACAGGAGGCGCTGAGAGGAGTTGATCGGTGGGGCCACCGGTGGGAAGGAGGCGCTGTGGAGTGGGGGAGGCTAGCTGCCGGTGGATGCTGAGCACCCACCATTTTTTCCCATGGGTGCTCCAGCCCTGGAGCCCCTAGAGAGTCGGCGCCTATGGCTGGCGGGGCTCGGGCTGTAGGGCTGTCTCATTGCAGTGTAGATGTCTGGACTCCAGCTAAAGCCTGAGCTCTGGGACTCTCCCCCTGCACAGGGTCCTAAACCCCGGGCTCTAGCCCAAGCCCAGATGTCCACATAGCAACGAAACAGCCCTGCAGCCTGCGTCCCCTGAGCCTAAGTCGGCTGGCAGGGGTGAGCCACAGGTGTCTAGTTGCTGTGTAGACAGACCCAAAGTGATTTAGGCACCTTAAAACGCAGATAGGTGCCTAAGTCCAACATTTAGGTGCCACTGATATCCTCTAAACCCCTGTTCAGCTGTCACCTAATCCTGTAGGCACCTACATCCAGCCAGTAAAGTCCCCCATGCACTTACATTTCCACTGGTGAGCATGTGGAAAACCACCCGAGATTAGCAGGTTCTACACAGGCCAAACAGCATGCCACAGGTAGAAATTGCACCGCTCTGACGTGCACTGCCACATCACGTGGCCAAGCCCTGAGTCCTGATGCCACTGAACTGCTCAGTGCCCTTATTCATGGCAAAGCCCGGGCAGGATTCAGAACCTAGGCATTCTCCTGCCTATCTCGCCTGCAGGGCCTGCTCCGATTAGCGTGCTCTGAACACACAGGACAGTTGCCGATGCGCAGGTCAGGAATTTGGGGGGCAGGCTGGGTATGGGTCTCATTCAATAGCCAGTGGCCAGGGCACTCACCTGGGAGGTGGGAAAACTAGATTCAAGTCCCTGCTTCAATGAATAGTTATTTATGCAAAGTGGAACTGCTCCAACAGGCGAGATTGAGAGAGCCCAGCCCGGAATACCCAGCACTCTGGTGTTTGAGTGCTCCCTTAGAACGGGGGAGAGCTGGGTTCAGGGTTCAAGTCCTTGATCCAAATTAGGCAAAATAGGGCTTTGTACCCAGGTCTTCCATCTCCCAGATGAATCCCTGAACCACTAGGACAGGGGTGGCCAACCTGTGGCTCCAGAGCCGCATGCGGCTCTTCGGAAATTAATATGTGACTCCTTGTATAGGCACCAACTCAGGGGCTGGAGCTACAGGTGCCAACTTTCCAATGTGGCAGGGGGTGCTCACTGCTCAACCCCTGGCTTTGCCACAGGCCTTGCCCCTACTTCACCCCTTCCCCCAAGGCCCCCACTCCTTCCTGACCCCTTCCCTCAGCCTGCCACGCCCTCACTCCTCCCCCTTCCCCCAGAGCCTCCTGCATGCCGCAGGAAGCATGGGGAAGGAGCGGGAGGTGCTGATCAGCAGGGCTGCTGGCAGGTCGGGGGGAGCTGCTGGGGAGCTGCTGATGTATTACTGTGGCTCTTTGGCAATGTACATAGATAAATTCTGGCTCCTTCTCAGGCGCAGGTTGGCCACCCCTGCACTAAGCTCCTGGCTCTGGCCTGCCGTAGCCTGACTCCAGGAGAGGGTTCCTGGCTGTGAATTCCAATCAGAGGGAGGTGCCTCCCTTCAGTCCAGATGTAGGCACCCAGCTACCTCTGAGGGGCAGAGCTTAGGCTGCTCCTCCTTCCTCTGCACTTCACTCCTGGATAATTTCCCCCTCCCCCACACACATACTCCGCTTGCCAGCTTCTGTGAATCCCATTCCTAGTGACTGACTCCCCAGGCACTGTATGGGGACCTGGGGGCCTCACTCGAGGCTATGAATTCCACTGGGCAGCAGGGATCGCGCCCTGGAGCCCCACTTTCCATTGGTCCCTGCTGCTTTAGAGTGTAGCCAATGAAAGCTGCTGAGATGCCACGCCCTGTTTCCCAGGTAATCTCTGATTTTAGGAGCAATCGTCTGTGCTGAAATTAACAACAGAAATAGAGACACCAGGAGAAAGGCCCATTCTCTGGCTGCCTTTTCCTTCCTTCCTCGCTCACAGGCCAATTAGCATTGCAATAACCAGCTCCCACTCACCGTGGCTCTTGTGAAATGAGGGCTGTCAGCTCTGTTTTGGGTCACAGGCGTACATGCAAAGGAAACCTCCTGGGCTGAGTGGAAGAAACGTTTCATTGCCTCTTCACTTAGGGTGGAGATGAGGGATGCTGCAATGGCAGCCTCGTGCAACCAACTCCATGGGTGTTCTGGGGCTCAAGCACCCATGGAAAAAAAATAGGGTGTGCTCAGCACCCACCAGCCACACTGGTTCCAGCCCCAGGGCTGGCAGCCAATCAGCTGTTCGGGGGGCAGAGAGGAGAGAGCGGCGGGTGGGCAGGGGGGTGCCTCAGGGGAGGAGCAGGTTTGAGAAGAGGTGGAGCACTCACCGGGAAAAATGCAAGTCAGGGCCTGTGACCCCTTCCCTCGCTGCACTGCCAAGATCTGTCTGCACACGGAATTAGGACTGCAACGGGATAAAGTCTTGCAAGTTGTGCCAATACAACCATGGTCATGTCCTTCGTTTGGCACATCCTGTTGGTGGCGGGTGCCTATCAGGCACCTTCAGCGCTTTGTTTAACGATCTGTCCACAGGGTGTAGAACAAATCCCATGTCAAGTGGCTTTCAGGCAGTCAAAGAAACAGCAGCAACTCTGATCCTGCCTGAAGCACCCAACTAGAGACTAGTGTAAGCTGCAAAGTGGCCATAGGGCACACTGGGTAACGTGATTCGTATGGCTGATAGATCGCACCATTAAACGGGGTCCTCATGAGCTGAAAAGCAGGTGTTTGCAATGAGGATTCTGAGTTCACCTTTTAGTCCAGTCAAATTGCAGGGCAGTTTTCAAACACAGAGGGAGGGATATGATGTCCAGATCCCGCATAAAGATGCTGATACTATCAGTGGCATTTACACGCCCATTGGAACACCCCAGGGTGGGATCCGGGCTGCCGTGTCAGCTCCAAGTCATGAGGGGTTAGTTCATTACTTGGGAACGTGTCTGAACGAGCCCTTGGTGCTCAGCTGGGACTGCCTGGCCATCTGCGGAAGTCCAGTGGCTGGTGCTGCTTTGGAATTCCCTAGTGGAACTGGTACAAGTGTGCGACACAGTGTGAACACTGGATGCAGCAGGGAGTTTTGACACTATCACATAAAAATAGGGGAAGCCAGTGTTCAAACACGGGCTGCTGCATTATATACCTAAATGGGTGGTGTCTGCACCCCTAGGACCCTGCATCACACAGGCACATAAGCAAATAAAGTCACAATGAAATGCATTGACCTTCCTCCCATTCATAGTCATGTACCATTCATAGCTGTTACTTCAGTGATTCCTGAATGAACATAAGGTTATTTTCTACTGGATCTAGGGCCCAATGCTGCAATCTTCCACTAGCAGGATGAGCCTGTCTGTTAGAATTTGGATAGTGAGCAACTCTCAAACCAAATCAAATGAACTCAGACTTATTTGCACTTCTGAGATAGCAGAGAAGCCACACAGGAGATGCCACTGTTTCTTGGGGAGTTAATTCAAGTTTTAAAACCCACTGAGGAAGGGAGTATGTTTACTGGTTAGAGCAGAGGACTTGTATCTAGGACTCACTTGAGTTCTATTTCTGACTGTCATTGACATGCAGGTGACCTGGGGCAAAGCACATCACCTCTCCGTGACTCAATGTCCCTATCTGTAAAATAGGGAGAATTATACCTATCCTACAGAAGAGTGTAGGACAGCATAACTAGATTGATCATTTGTAATGATGTAGTTTGAAGAGTGCTTTGAGATCCTTGGATGAAATGTGCTGCAGAAAAGCAAAGAAAATGAAAGTAAAGCTAAACTACAGTGAAATAACCAGCTTTACACAAGACATCAAAACCTGAGTGGTTCAGACTGAGGGGCTGGTATCCTTCCGTGACTCCAACTTGTGCTTACTCAGTTCCTGTGCTTGGGGCAGAGATGGAGTTAAGGTGGGTGGGTTAAGGTGGCTTCAAACCACTTTTGTGCTGCCCATATCCTGGGGCCATGCTCAGCCTTTGATATAAGTTAGAACAGCCTAAAGGCTGCTCTAACATATAGTCTATTTTCCATGGTCTTCTAGGAGTGGGGAATAAATGCAGGGCAGCACAAACCAATTATACCCCCTCCCTAACCCTGCTCACTGCCTCCTACTTCCCACCTCCAATACCCATTCTGTGTGAGCGGTGGGGAGCAGGGCTGACACAGAGAGGCCTTTTTCTTAGGGAACTGTTTCTGACCTCTGTAAGGCCCCTGTACACTGCTCCGATCAAGTTGGAGCATTGCATGCTGGGACCTGCAGTTTGCATAGGCCACACCTCCCAAATAAAGATGTGGGCAGCTACCTCAGGTGCTACAGAACTCTGTGCATTGCAGTTCGGCTGTCTCAGTCATGACGTGACTCAGGATTTTGTTCTAACAAAGACTGTTGAGTCCAGCAGTGAAATCAGTCCCAGGGAAAATCCCCTTCTTTGGTTTCTGGCTGCAAAGGCTGCAGCAGTCACTGTGCTGAGTCAGGGAGGAAAAGGCGATGGCACAGGTGGGGATCAGGCACTGATGCTAATCAAGCCTTTCATGTGCAGTGTTTCCCCTTTGTCTTGATTTGATCAGAGAGGATTCCCCAAGGAGGCCCTGGGAAGGGGAAGCATAGGAGAGTTTTAGGAAGAGGCTTTACAATGACGCTACAGGTCAGTGCAGAAACAGCTATATCTGAGACGTGCAGCTATTTGAGAGCGACATGTAGACAGACACAGATATCTGGGAGTGTCTCTTTCTTGGCAGACCAGTAATGCTCTGCACTAGATTCAGGTTCCCGTCCCAAGCCCCAGCTCATGCTCCCCAAATGACAGCAGCCAGGGTCACTGTGGACATGCCAACAGGGTGGGGGCATTTTGTCCCTCATCACCGGCCAGTTCAGAATATCTTTCTGCATCCCACGGGCCGGGGCCTCATGGAAAGCTCCCTCCTCTGGGGAAGGACTTGAAGAAAGGGGAAATTATACTTTGAAGCACTGAAGAGACCAGTGGAGAGGGGAGAAGGGGGAAATACCAAATATATTTACCTACCCTTTTATATGTCCCCATGACCCATTGCTGCTGTAAAGGACCATGCATCCCAGTAAGGGGTTAAGGGCTGTTTACATGAGAAAGTTATACTGAAATAACATGAACTGGCCTTTAAACTGAGAGTGTTAAACCAAAGGCTGTATGCGCACTTTTATTTTGGTGTAAGAATGGCTTATATTGGTTTAATTAAACTTGTTCCAAATCAACTTAAGCTTAATAGTATCCCATCCTACAGCAAAATGGGTAGTTTGTGGGGAAAAAATTCGGTCTGAACATGCAGTTTGTCAAAATCAAAACATTTTGCAAGAACATGTCAAATTTCACTGAAATTTTCAAAGGGAACAATTTTGACTTTCTTGTTTTGTTTCAGTGATGTCAACCATGTCATTCTGATAAAGTAAAAATGGTTTGTTTCAGCGTTTATTACAGTAAAACATTTGTTTTAATATTACATTTCATACCCCACATAATCTATTAGATGTAATGTTTCAGTATAACATAAAAGTCTAAATTCAATGTTCTGACATTACTGAAACAAAACACTTCAGTGATACCAAATGGAAATGTTTTGATTTTTTTTCATTCCATGGGAAATTTCAATATTTTGGCTTTTTGTTCCAATTTGGAATTATATTTTTTAAATTTCAGAATTTCCCATGGAATGGAAATTCCGCCTTCTGACAAGCTCGAGAAATAAGCATGTCTCCTCAGCCTTTTGCACAGCTTTAACTATATTGGTTTAAATTCTCAACTCACACTATAGCAATGCAACTTTCTTGTGTAGTTAAGATCCTGTCATGTGAGTCATGCTTCTGAAGTGAAGGGTACGCTCATCCCTGCTGTTAGCCAAGTCATATCTCAGCTTCCAGCTGTTGTATCTCTGACACAGGCAGTTTAAATTCCCCTTTAGTGCTCAGACACCAAGCGATTACATGAGTCATAGTTACAAATAAAGTTACAGGGAATCTCAGCAAATCTTCCAATGACCTTGGGCTAGGTCAGGGGTGGGCAAACTTTTTGGCCCGAGGGCCACATCGGGGTTGCAGAACTATATGGAAGGCCCCCTATAGGGGGTGGGGTCCCTGGGGTGTAGTTAGGGGCCTCCCGGGATCCCCTGCCCCTAACTGCTCCACGGGACCCCACCCCCTATCCAACCCCCCCTTCTCCCTGTGCCCTGACTGCCCCAACCCCTATCCACACCCCCACCCCCTGACAGGCCCCCCGGGACTCCCATGCCTATCCAACCGCCCCCTGCTCCCTGTCCCGACTGCCCCCCCCCAGAACCCCTGTCCCCTGACTCCCCCAACCCCTATCCACACCCCCACTCCCTAACAGGCCCCACGCCTATCCAGCCCCCCCTGTTCCCCATTCCCTGACCGCCCCCCCACCAGAACCTCAGCCCCATCCAACCACTCCCTGTCCCCTGACTGCCCCCCGGGACTCCCCGCTCCCCGCCCCCTTACCATGCCAGAGCCAGCACGCCGCCCCGCTGCCCAGCAGGAGCAGCGTGCCAGAGCGCTGTCAGCACAGCGACTGAGGCTCAGGGGCCGGGCAGGACAGTCCCACGGGCCGGATGTGGCCCACAGGCTGGGCTAGGTAGTGGGTTCATTGTCATTTCAGGTTCTGAAACAAATACTTCTCGTTGCTCTAGTCACAGCCTGCCAGGTTCAGCTGGATCATTGAGTATCAAGGCCTTGGGCCCTCAGCAGAACCAGCCTTAGCGTTTTGAGAGGCGGGCCTGAAAAATTGTGTTGTTTACCATCCTGCACCTCCACCAGTCAAAACTGATTCCTGGCCACCTTGATCACATTGCTCTGCACAGGCCTGGTGTCAAGGTTCTGGGCCTGGTCACCCCACATTTAGCTGACTCCATTTACATATGAACTGTGTGTGTGAATATTTCACTCCCCACACCAGCCTCCTGCTGCAGAAATAGGGCCCAGCTGCTTGTTCCTTTCAGTCTTAGTGACTGGTCTACATTGCTTTGTGTCAATGACACGTTGAAGGGTCTTCACAAGGGGAAGGGCTACAAACTTATGTAAGCAGAGTCTGAATGAGCTCTCCCCTGACATCTAGTGGTGAGCTGTGGAAAAGAACTTCAGGAGCTGCTCTCGTTTGCATGGACACACCCACCCTGCCTAGGTGCTCAGCGTGATGGGATTGCTTGCCCAAATGATCACTTGTGGCTGGTGTTGGATCCCCAGTCTCCTTGTTATTGGGGCTAGCCTCCCCGGCCGGGAGCTTAGGGGCCAGGTAGGACAGTCCCACGGGCCGGATGTGGCCTGCAGGCCGTAGTTTGCCCACCTCTGGGCTAGGAAGTGGGTTCATTGTCATATCAGGTTCTGAAACAAATACTTCTCGTTGCTCTAGGTTGTTATCCTTGTTGTGTGAACCGAGGGCAGCAGAACTGTACCTGGCATATCCGGATGGAGAGACTCACCCTCAACTTAATGGCCGTCGCTAGGCAGGGGACATGGGTTCCAAAGCCCAATGCATTGAGAGGGGGTTGGGATAGTTGTACTTGGTGGAGTGGGCCCTGTTTAAGGGTCTTAAAAACCATCTGACCCTTTCTCTTTCCACAGTAAAATAAAAGAGCTAATTTAGGCTCAGTTGAGAGTCTTGTTACATGCTGCAGAGCTGAAATCAGTGATACCTAGGTCTAAGTATTAGATCTACTTTGGGACAGTGTCTCTATTGCAAGTCTCCAAGATGCTACAGGACCCTCTGTTGCTTTTTACAGATTCAGACTAACACGGCTACCCCTCTGATCTATTGCAAGAAACTGCCTAGTGTGCACCAGCAGTGAAGCTCCCTCACTAACAATCACTGAGAGGTGTGTTAAGTGGGGGGGACCCTGAAGACATCTTGGCCAGGTGGGCAGCTGGTGGAGAGGCACGGCCAGCAGGGTGGTTGGTGGAAAGAAGTGGCCAGCAGGATGGCTGGTGGAGAGGGCCAGAGCAAAGTCCCACAGAGATGCATGGCAATTGGCCGTTGGGGCAACGAGTGAGTGCCCGAGCAGCAGAGCATGTAAGTTGCCTCCTTACCCCCCGTTCCACCCAGGGTGGAAGGTGAACTCTGCAGATGAACCTCTGAACTCTGGGGCTGCACTGGCCAAGGACAGCAACTGTGAGGGGGGTGCAGAAAAAAGACGGGCAAGTTAAAGGAACTTTTGGGTTGCTGGACTTAAGAACTTGAGGTGAAAAGGACACTGCCCAACTTACTTGGGGGTGGGTCTTTTGCTCATGGTTTATGTTTATGAACCCTAGTTGCGGTGTTTTCCCAAATTAATGCTGAGTTACTTCCCTCCTTTTATTAAAAGTTTTTGCTACACTCAGACTATGTGCTTGTAAGAGGGGAAGTATTGCCCCTTAGAGGTGCCCAGGGGGTGGTGTGTCATTGTCCCAGGTCACTGGGTGGGAGCTCGAGTCGGTTTTGTGTTGTATTGTTGAAAAGGAACCCCTAGATCAGGCCTGCACAACATGCGGCCTGGGGGCTGCATGTGGCTCGCGTGGGCTCACTGTGCGGCCCGCTGGGGGTGAGTAGATGGGCTCATTGTGTGGCCTGCGGGGGGGTGAGTAGGCAAGCGGCAGGCGAGCGGGCGGGCAGTGGCGGGGAATGAGTAGGCGAGCTGGGTGGGTGGAGGGCTGAGGAGGCGAGTGGGCGGGCAGTGGCAGGGAGGCAGGTGAACCGGCGAGCCGGAGGGGTGGGGCACCGAGGAGGCAAGCGAGCAGGCAGTGGCGGGGGGTGAGTAGGCGAGCTGGGTGAGGGGGACTGAGGAGGCGAGTGGTGAGTCGGTGGCTGACCTGTTCTACTGATCTGGTCTGGCTCCCATCCCCTCTCCCAAGGCTGGCACCAGCAAAACAAGCAGGTGCTTGGGGCGGTACATTTCTAGGGGCGGCATTCTGGCGCCAGCCATCATAGGTGCCGACTCCGGGGCATGGGGAAAAAGTGCCCTCGCCACCCCAGCTCGCATCTGCTCTGCCTCCGCCTGCTCCCCTGAGCTCGCTGCCGCTTCTTCGCTTCTCCCCCTTCCCTCCCAGGCTTGCCACGTGTGAAACCGCTATTTTGCGCAGCAAGGCTGGGAGGGAGGAGAAGCCGAGCGGTGGGCGCTCGGGGGAGGCGGTGGTGGTGGAGCGGAGGTGAGCTGGAGCGGGGAGCGGTTCCTCTACCCCCCCATTACTTCCTGCCCCCCCCCCACCCTAGCTCACCTCTGCTCTGCCTGCTCCCCTCAATGCGCCGCTGCTCCGCTTCTCCCTCCTCCCTCGCCTGAGAGGGAGGGGGGAGAAGCAGAGCGGCGGCACACATGGGGGAGCAGGCAGAGCGGAGGTGAGCTAGGGCGGGAGGTCACAGGGGGCCCGCAGGAAGCAATGGGGGAGGGGGGAGAAATGCGGCAAGCCGGGGTAGGAGGCGGTGCTGGGGATTTGGGGAAGGGAAGGAGTTGGGGTGGGGCCGGGGGCAGAAGGGCATGAAAAAGAAAGGGGAGGCAGCCAGAACATTTTTTGCTTGGGGCGGCAAAAATCCTAGAGCCGGCCCTGTCCTCTCCAAGGGTTGCAGCTGTCTAGAGGTGCCTGCCTTCCTCATTCACACCTCATTCATTCACAGGGCAATTGATTACAAAGTGGGGGGAAGATCTTATTCTACTTCTAGCAAAAAGACATTTTTCTTTTACCTTAATTATACTACCTTAGGGGCCTGCTATAACATATTACCGAGGTTCAATACTGCTGTTTCAGTGGGGCGGCGCTGAGGAAGGAGGGTTTGTTTCCGCGGGGCAGGTGGCGCGCCGGGGGGGGGGGGGGGGGTTGTGTTTCGGCAGCGCTGGGGGTTGTTTCCATGGGGCGGGTGGCGCTCGGGGGGGGTGTTGTGTTTCGGGGGGGCTGGGTGGTGCTGGGGGGGGGCGTTGGCGATGCTCGGGGGGTTTCGGCCCTCAGCTGTTTTCTTTGGAGTAATATGGCCCTTGCTGCTTTACGAGTTGTGCAGGCCTGCCCTAGATACTGAACCTAGCCCCTGTTGCTGCTGGCTCCATCTGGCAGAAGGGTTACACTTAAAAACGAAAGATGAAACTCCCTTTTACATTCCTTGCTCCTGCAAATCATGGGGACCCAACAAATGGCTCTAGCCACCAATACTGTGATGTATGAGTTGTGGCAGAAACAAAAGCACCCAAAACACAAAACATCTAGTCTCATGGGGATTCTAGAGTTTGTGTCCGGAAGCCAAAATTCACCCCTAAGTTGCCAATTTGGATGGCCTATGGTGGATGCACTCCCTCAATCAAAGGGCTGATATGACCTCAGCCTTCTCCTCTGGCTGCTTTCCCCCAACCCACCACCATCACCTCACCAGGGATGTGGTGTTTTCTCCACCAGTTGACGTTTTTAAAGCAAGATTGGGTTTCTCTTTCTAAAAGATGTGCTCTACCTCAACCTGAAGTGGTGGCCTTGATGCCTGGATTACTAGGTAAAATTCTACAGCCTGTGTCAGGCAGGACTAGCTTACCATAATGGCCTCTTCTGGCTTAAATCTATGAAAACCTCAGTCACATGTGGATTGAGCTCCAGAGAACTTGCTTTCACTCCTGCTCCAGTCTGCACCAGGCACTGGCTATGGCACTGAACCAATCACACGAGACACAGGTGGGAGAATTTTTCAGTGACATTTTTCACCAACTCCGCTGGGTGTTTTTCACAATGCAGGAATCTTGTTAATTTTGACAAAATGGCTGATTTTGTAACAAAACCTGTTCAAATGGGATTGCTCACAAGTGATGAATGTCGAGCCAGATTCGCTCCCAGACAGGCTCCTTTTCAAGTGGGGAAAAATCCCCTGAGCTGTGATTCATTCTGCATGTCCCTGGGGATGCTTTTCACTCTAATGGCTGATGCACCACCCAGGGGCCAGAAGAACTCACAGGAAAATCCAAAGGAGGAGACAGGAAGCTGGCAACCTACTCACATGTATCTCAGCTCTGACTCTCTTCTCACCAGGACCTCTCTGATCCTCTCGATTTTAAAGAGCTCCCCTTCTATGTCACCCACGGTTGTAGTCGAATCAGCCATGGAAACAATTTCTTCTGCAAATGAAACATGAAATGAATTGAGTTAGAAAGCAGGAGACAAGAAATAAAAGTGACTTGTTGATCTAGGGGGTTGATTCTTGCTTTGGATGCACAAGGGTTTCTTGTTCAAATCCCAGAAAAGCCCTTGCAAAGACACGGAGAAAGTTAAGGGGCCACTTGATCACAGTCTGTAAGTTCCTGCATGGGGAAGAAATATTTGAAAATGGGCTCTTCAATCTAGCAGACAAAGGTAAAATCAGATCCAGTGGCTGGAAGTTGAAGCAAGACAAATTCTAACAGGAAATGAGGTGCATTTTTTTTACAGTGAGGGTAATTAACCTTTGGAACAACAACGTACTGAGGGTCGTGGTAGAGTCTCCATCACTGACAAGTTTTAAATCCAGATTGGCTGTGTTGCTAAAAGATCTGCTCTAGTTCAAACAGGAATTAATTCGGGGAAGTTCTCTGGCCTGTGCTACACAGGAGGTCAGACTAGATGATCACAATGGTCCCTTCTGGCTGTATCTATTGTAAGCGGGGGAATGGTCCCGCTATTGTGGGGAACTTTCCTGGCTTCTGCACTACCCCGGTGAAGTGGACTAGCGAAAGGATCTGAGTCCCCGCTCCCACTTCCTTTACCCAGAGGCCTCCCTGCCCTTGAGGGCTCCCCTTCCACTCTCCTGTCTGGCTGAGTCCTCGTAACCCCAACAAGGCTGGGCCCAGGATTCCTGGGGGGCTCAACCCCCAACCCTGCTGTGGTCACCTAGGACAGGGGCTAGGGTGTCCCCACTCCGGGGTACTCTCTCTGCACTGGGCACCTCCCTGACCGACTGATTATTCCATACAATTTAAAGCAAATACAAGTTGTTTAATTAACAATTAATTTTAAAAAAGAATAAGGAAAAATGGGAAAGGTTAAAGGAAAACACATCACCCCGCTCTGTGGCAGGGAACATTACAAACAGTGTCTCTGGTACATCAGGGCAGTTCAGTCTGTTCCTTGTAGGTCCCAGGCCTGCTTCTCAGGCCCTGTCTGTGCTGCAGGGACGCTGTGGGTTGGACACTTGCTCTGGTGGTGGCCACATGCTCTCAGGCTCTAGGTGGCAGGACCCTTCTTCCCAGCGTCGCCCCCGCCCGGTCGGGGTTATGATCCCCCTGCAAGTCTGGCCTGCAAGGCCTCTTGGCTGAGGCGTCTCCCTGTGCTGGGCCCACTGCCCAGGGTCCCCCTCACTCTCCCCAGCTGCTCACCACACTCGGACTGCACACGGCTCCGGACTGCCCCAGCCCCAGCTCCGGACTGCTCCAGCTCCACTCTGCCTCAGCACGGCTGCTGCTGCTGCTCTGCCTTCAGCTCCCTGGGCTGCTTCTCTGGCCTCCCTGGCTCTGGTTGCTGCAGCTCTGCCCCCAGCACAGCTCTGCTCTGCAGGCTGCTTCTGTGACTCTGCTCCCAGCTCTGACCTGCTTCCTGGCTGCTTGTCTGGCCCCTCTGGCTCTGGTTGCTGCAGCTCTGCTATCTCTGGGCTGTGCTCTGGCTTTGGGGCTGCAGCTCTGCTCCCAGCAGCTCAGCTCGGGCCCCTGCTCTCTCCTTAGCTCGGCCCCACTCTGTCTGACTCAGGCCATTCCAGTTCACACGGAGGACGGGACCCCCCCGGCCTCCTGACTCTCTGATTAGCCTGCCCGCCCTGTCAATCAGGCTGATCTGGAGCATTGGCCTCTCTCCATTGTTCCTGGGGACAGTCAGTCTCAGGCTCCTGATTTGCCATCAACCCTTCCCCTTTTAGTGCTGGGAGCTAGCCAACCAAAACACCCCCACTGAGTGTTAGTAAGGGGGCAACAGTCCCCTTACATATGAAAACAACTCAAGGAGAGACTGGGTCAGACGCTGATCCCAGGACACCCAAGTACAGGCTCGATCCTGCAAAGTACAGCGTACTCTTGCCCAAGCCAGCAAAGCACATGTACGCACATGCTGACTTCAAGCTCATTGGGCCCGATTCTCAATGATGCTAAGGCCCCTTTGCAACGTTCTGTGATGTCAATAGCATATATTGCCATGGGAAGCCCCCTTTACCCTGGCAGAGTGTTGCAAAGGAGACCAACCCTGGCTTCGCACCAGTTTTTAAATGGCGAAGTGACATTCAGTCAACTTGCCCCCAGTGCAGTGGAAGGCACACAGGTAAACAGCCCAGCCAGTCCTGGCCTCATGCAAAGCAGTGTGGGATAGCAGTTGGAGGATTGCCAAGCGAGCATGAACAAGCAGTGTGTGCAAACAAACATGAGTCTGCACTAACTCAGCACACAACAAATTTTCTACACTTTTAAAGTGGACTAAAGAAGGCGTATCAGCTGGCCAGTTAGTGCACAATAAACCCTCTGTGTAGACAAGCCCTTAGTGTAACTGAGAATCCGGCCCATTGCTTTCAGTGGAGCTCTTTATGGCTTCAGGTTCATTGCTGGATTGGAGCAAAAGAGTTCTGAAGCTTGCAAGCCAGAGTCCTAAATCTAGTGCTACTTCAGTGATGCCACTCTAGATCGTGATCAGCTTCAGGATCAACGTACCCATGGAAAGCTGCTGGGCGGCTGGATTTCTCCTTTATTTCTATTTCCTGGACTTTGCCTGATGTTCCCCTCATTGGAACGGTTCTGCTCAGCACCCGCATTACCATCAAGGCTGGCTCAGGTAGCTATTCTCTCCTCCTAACTAGCATGCAATATGCATGAAGGGCCCACTGCGACAGAACGCTTCTGAAGCAGGCAAGCCAGAGAGGCCGAGCATTAAGTAAGCTCTGTCATTTCCCCTTCTTTCATTAGATTCGCTAATTATTCTTTCAAAGCCAATGAGTCACCAGACTTTGCTCTGACGATAAATCCTAGAAACATCAGAGACCTCATCCTCCATAAAGCAGCAAGAGAATAAATGAGATAAAAACTGCTGGAGGGGGAAAATGAATCTGCATCTCTGAGTCTTCTGATAATTCAAAGGTGCTTGTGTTTTGCCTGCTGGAGATAAGGCAGGCGCATAGACCATGTTTTTTGCCATGAAACATGGTAAGAGCAGGGACACACCCCGCCTTCAGTTATCTGCTTAGATCACTGTTAGGGCATGAGGAGCGTTTGAGCAGCTGTATACGCAACATAAAGTTTAGAGAGGGACAACATGAAGAGTTACTGTTCCAAGGACTAAACCTACAAGTCAAGGTGAAAAACATCTGCACATTGCAAGACCCTCCCTCCAGTTTAAAGGTCTACATCAGTTGTGCATTGTTTGTTATGTACATGTCGTTAATCAAGTTCTATTCAACATGCTGTTTTTACATGGGAACATAGGGACTGCCAGATTGGATCACACCCACAGACCAGTGAATCCAGTGACTGACAGTGGCCAGCACCAGATGCCTAAGTGATGGGCCCAGCCCAAGATCCTGGCTCCAACCTCTCTCCACACCCCCAAACTCCTTCCTTCTGGACTTTGCTAGGTCTGAACTCCACATCTTGGGCCCACCTTTAGTGGCAAGTAGTCTCCTAATGCCAGGGTAGGGATGTGGTGAAGAGTCACCACAGGTTTCACTGTTGCAGCATTGCTCAGCTCCAGAGCGCAGCTCAGAGCCCTGGCTGGGTCTCCTCATTCCCGGCTGTCAAGCGCCTTGTGACCCCTCTAAGAAAACCAAAAACCCTTTCCCTCTATTTGTCTCCAAAGTGCTCAGCCCCCGAGTGGAGACCTGAAAGGCTTTTACCTGCCAGGATCTGAGCCAGAATCAGTTGGTGCCATTGCTAACCCTCAGCCCCCAGTGCAGGGTGCTGCTGCCTTCCTCACAGAGAGGACTCTGCACTGATTAAACTTTCCCCCACCCCACTGCCGTTTTGTGCTCTGGCTGGAGAGGGGCCTGGGCCTGCCAATAGGGATGCTTACATAACCCAGCCTCCCACTGTGTTCCTCCAATCTCCCCTCCTAACAGCGCCCCGCCGAGGGTGCAGCTAGCTGGAATCTGCCTATTGATCTGAGCAGAGCACTGGAAGGCAGAAATTCCTGGAAAAAGAACCCCCTGCTCTGATGAAAACTCCCTCTGTAACCTTGGGAAAGTCCCACTGATTTCCATGGGAGACAGATGCCTAAGTAGCTTTGAGGATCTGGCCCTTAGCCACCAGTTTTCCAAACTGGCCTCTGCTTTGGCTGAAAAGTTACAGTTGACTGGATGTTGTGGTAATAATAATAATAATTAATTAATGGAGATATCCCATCTCCTAGAACTGGAAGGGACCTTGAAAGGTCATTGAGTCCAGCCCCCTGCCTTCACTAGCAGGACCAAGTACTGATTTTGCCCCAGATCCCCAAATGGCCCCCTCAAGGATTGAACTTACAACCCTGGGTTTAGCAGACCAATGCTCAAACCACTGAGCTATCCCTCCCCCTTGGGTGGGTGTGTGGGTGGGGGGTGGAGGGGTGAGAGAGAGAGATGCATGTAGCTGTATGGGTTTTTCCTGGTTGTTGTGCTTTAGTTGGGCATTACACTGCTCTACAACCAAAATGCTTCTGAAATAAATGTAGTCAAACTTTACTAATTCTGGGTCACTGAGAACGAAAATGATGCTTAAAATTGATGATTGGCTCTAGTTTTCAAGATATGCTATTGGGTCAGTACATACGACCCTTGACTTGGGAATGGCGGAGGATAAGTGAGTTATAAAGGGAAGGGATCTCAATTTAAACCAGAAATGACTAAAATACATCTTCGACTGGATCTATGAATAAATCTATGACTGGGTTTGGACAGTACTTGCTTTTTAGGCAAAACAATGAATGATGCAATTTGAAGCTGGTATTGTGTCATACATGATATGAATTGCATCATGTTATTCCTAGAAGTCATGGATGATGCAATCATAACAAAGCTTACATCACTCTGCTGAACAAATTGCCCTATATCAGCTCTAGAAATCATACAGTGTCGTGCTCTCTTATTTGTCAGTGTTTGATTTTGCAAAGGGACACATTTCTGTTTAGCTAAAGTGAGCAGAGATGCCTCGTACTTGTGTGAACAGTGCAGATAACTTCGGCTATGTTTGTGGTGAAGTGACTTTTGCATCACAAAAGCGCAGTATAACCATTATGGTTAAGAAAGCCTATCACCTTTATTTTGGCTGCAAAATTGGAGATCAGGACAAGAAGTGGGCCCCACACATATGCTGCAACACTTGTGCAACAAATCTTCGCCAGTGGTTGAACAGGAAAAGGAAATTTATGCCTTTTGCAGTGCCAATGATTTGGAGAGAGCCAACAGATCATACCAGCAATTGTTACTTCTGTATGGTGCCTCCAGTTGGGAAAGGTGTGTCAAAGAAGAAAAAGTGGACTGTGCATTATCCAAACATTCCATCAGCTATACACCCAGTACCCCACGGAGAAGGACTGCCAGTTCCTGATGCATCAGAATCATTCTCACTTGAGTCAGATGAGGAAGTGGAAGAGGATGAAACTTCTGGTCCTGAACCATGAATGTCACAGGACTCACATTTTCTCCCATCCTCCTCCTCTGAACCACACCTCATAACACAAGGTGAACTGAATGACCTTGTCAGGGATTTGGAACTACCCAAGAGTAAGGCAGAGCTGTTGGGCTCCAGACTACAGCAGTGGAATCTCCTGGCAGGTGATGTTAGGGTTTCCATGTTCCGTGACCGTCAAAAGGATCTTGTCCCATTCTTCTTCATGGAAGGTGATCTTGTAGCCTGCAACAACATTGATGGTGTGATGGCAGCCCTCAACATCGTTCACGATCCAGATGAGTGGAGACTGTTCATTGATTCATCGAAGACGAGTCTTAAAGCTGTTTTACTGCATAATGGCAATGTTTTGCCATCAATTCCAGTTGGTCATGCAGTCCATATGAGGGAAACCTATGACAACATGAAACAACTTTTGAGGTGCATAAACTATGACCAACATCAGTGGCAGCTTTGTGGCGATTTGAAGATTGTTGCTCTCTTGCTTGGTCTGCAGACTGGATACACAAAGTACTGCTGTTTTCTCTGCGAATGGGATAGTCGTGCAAGAGATTCCCACTACATCAAGAAAGATTGGCCACTCCGACAGTCATTGGAGCCTGGGAGGAAAAGTGTTCAGCATCCACCACTTGTTGAATCAAGGAAGATCTTGTTACCACCCTTACACATCAAGCTGGGTCTGATGAAGAACTTTGTCAAGGCCATTGACAAAACACAAGCAGCTTTCAAGTACCTCCATGGAAAATTTCCAAGGTTAAGTGAAGCTAAGATAAAGGAAGGTGTCTTTGTTGGTCCTCAGATTCGTGAACTTCTTCGAGATGATGCATTTGACCATGCATTGCGTGGCAAGGGAAAGACGGCATGGAAAGCCTTCCAGTTAGTGGCAATACATTTTCTCGGAAACAACAAGGCAGACAACTACAGGTTGTTGGTGGAAAACCTCCTCAAGGCATACAAAAGCCTTGGTTGCAACATATCACTAAAGATACATTTTTTGCACTCTCATTTAGATTTTTTTCCACCGAACTGCGGAGCAGTGAGCGACGAGCACGGCGAGCGATTTCACCAGGACATTGCAACAATGGAGAAACACTATCAGGGCAAATGGAGCCCATCAATGCTTGCAGACTATTGCTGGACAGTGACAAGAGATGCTCCATTTAATGAATACAAGAGACAAGCCAAGAAGCGCCAAGTAGACACTGAATAGGACTAAACTAGGTACATAATAGTTTTTTGCCTTTTGTTTCATAATAAATTTTATTTATATAACCCTTTTGCTGATTTTTAAAGTGTTATATAAACAGGACAGGTGAAATATTATCATATAAAGCAACCATAAACACGTGAAAAGACCTAGGTTTACAATTTATGATTAAAACTCTACTATCTACACAATATACATAGACATAAAATGTAAAAACTTAAATATCTTAGAAACAGTAGCCATTCAGTTGTTTTAATTGTCATATTTGAATTCAGCACATCAAAATACATAATAAATAGTACATTTTATCTCTGAAGCAGACGACTTCTCAAAAATTGTAGGCCAGAGTTATTTGTCTTTAGCAACCTCCACTGCATTTAAGAATGTATATACTGCAGTACTGGTCAGAGTACCAGTAATTTCGCATCCAGCAACGTAGCCTGGCTGGCAGGTTCATGGTTTTTTTAATACGTTTCATTTTGTTCCTATATGGTGCTTTGTTCGCCCTCCGATTCCCTGTTATTTAGTAAAAAGAACAGGAGTACGTGTGGCACCTTAGAGACTAACAAATTTATTAGAGCATAAGCTTTCGTGGACTACAGCCCACTTCTTCGGATGCATATGAATGGGCTGTAGTCTACAAAAGCTTATGCTCTAATAAATTTGTTAGTCTCTAAGGTGCCACAAGTACTCCTGTTCTTTTTGCGGATACAGACTAACACGGCTGCTACTCTGAAACCTTTCAGAGTAACAGCCGTGTTAGTCTGTATCCGCAAAAAGAAGAACAGGAGTACTTGTGGCACCTTAGAGACTAACAAATTTATTAGAGCATAAGCTTTCGTGGACTACAGCCCACTGTTATATGCATCCGAAGAAGTGGGCTGTAGTCCACGAAAGCTTATGCTCTAATAAATTTGTTAGTCTCTAAGGTGCCACAAGTACTCCTGTTACTCTGAAACCTGTTATTTAGTGTATCTGGAAAATACAGAGGTGACATTCACTAGCGATGACATACGGAGGAACAGGGCTGCTTCATGGAGCTCCAGACACAAGAATAGCCCATTTCTCACCTCATTTGAAAACACTTTACTTTAAAAATTGTTCCAGTCAGCCCCCAACCTGTCGCTCCTGGCTCCTGAGAGCATTAGATAAGGACCAAGGGATTGTAAGTCCCCGTTGAGTTGTGCCAGTACTCTTTGGACAGTAAGGGACACAGAGAAAATAATTGTCCAGCAAGATTAAGTGTCCGTTACATGGTATTGCAAGCAAAGAATTTCCTTTTGGCTCCGAATGATGGGAAGGGGGGACCCATCCCAGGGGAGTGGAAAGTAGAGCTGTGGATGAGAGGACACAGACCCCTGTTATTCCACAAAAGTCTCCTTGTGCCATTTAATTGTGATTCAGTCAGGAGAAGCCAGTGAATATGTACGGAGGTTTAAAATAGTGGAGTTAGTACTGGCCGTGGTCTAGGCCAGGACACTGGACTGGAGGGACCCCGGTCTGATCCCACTGGGCAGTTCCTGTGTTCCATTTCTGATGGGAAAAGAGATGGCCCCATCAGCGGGCCTGTGATCACACCATGCTGCTCAGACAGCCAGGCATCCCAAGGCACTTTGCACATGACAACCGAGCTAGACAGCAAGATCAATAATGTATTATTGGAGCAAAATGACCTCTCAACAGGCCCCATTTCAACCATGCAACCCACAGAAGAGAACAGAGTGTTGATTTAAACTCAGAGACAATCTGATCATCACACACTGTCCTGGGGAAGAGAGCATCACTAATGAGGAGTGTAATAGCTACAGACTTTCACTGCATACAGCTTTGGTGGAAACATTTAGACAGCCATCAGCCAGCTGGGTATGACTCACAACAGTGCTGGGAGCAGATCTGTGTTTCTAGTGAGCTACGTCATAGAATCAGAAGACTGGAAGGAACCTCAAGAGGTCATCTAGTCCAGTCCCCTGCACTCATGGCAGGACTAAGTATTATCTAGCCCATCCCTGGCAGATGTTTGTCTAACGTGCTCTTAAAAATCCCCAATGATGGAAATTCCGCAACCTCCCTAGGCAACTTATTCCAGTGCTTAACTACCCTGACAGGAAGTTTTTCCTAATATCCAACCAACGTAAACCTCCCTTGCTGCAATTTAAGCCCATTACTTCTTGTCTCCCTAATGCTTGTAACAACCCTTTATGTACTTGAAAACTGTTACCACGTCCCCTCTCAGTCGTATTTTCTCCAGACCAAACAAACCCAGTTTTTTCAAATTTCCCTCAAAGGTCATGTTTTCTAGACCTTTAATCATTTTTGTTGCTCTTCTCTGGACTTTCTCCACATCTTTCCTGAAATGTGGCACCCAGAACTGGACACAATACTCCAGCTGAGGCCTAATCAGCATGGAGTGGAGCTGAAGCATTACTTCTCATGTCTTGCTTACAACACTCCTGCTAATACATCCCAGAATGACATTTGCTGTTTTTTGCAACAGCGTTACAATGTTAACTCATATTTAGCTTGTGATCCACTACGACCCCCAGATCCCTTTCCGCAGAACTCCTTCCCAGGCAGTCATTTCCCATTGTGTATGTGTGTAACTGATTGTGAGTACTTTGCATTTGTCCTTATTGAATTTCATCCTATTTACTTGAGACCATTTCTCCAACTTGTCAAGATCATTTTGAATTTTAATCCTATCCTCCAAAGCACTTGCAACCCCCTCCCAGCTTGGTATCGTCCACAAACGTTATAAGTGTACTCTCTATGCCATTATCTAAATCACTGATGAAGATATTGAACAGAACCAGACCCAGAACTGATCCCTGTGGGACCCCACTTGATATGCCCTTCCAGCTTGACTATGAACCAATGATAACTACTGAGAATAGTTTTCCCACCAGTTATGCACCCACCTTATAGTAGGTTGTGTTTCCCTAGTTTGTTTATGAGAAGGTCATGTGAGACATTGTCAAAAGCCTTACTAAAGTCAAGATATACCACATCAACCACTTCCTCCCATCCACAAGCCCTGTTACCCTGCCAAAGAAAACTACTAGTTTGGCTTGACACAATTTGTTCTTGACAAATCCACGCTGACAGTTACGGCTACTGGGGTCATGATGAAAGATGCCTGATTGATTGGCAATCCCAGGGACTGAGGTTCTCTCTACACTGTGAGCTGCCGAGAGTTGCTGAGTGCTTTCAATTCCCATTGCAATCAGTAAGAGCGGAGACCTGGCGGAATCAGCCCTTTATCCACATCCACAGGGAGCATAAGCAGCATACATTCCCCTTCCCCTACAGTGTTGTGCCACAGCCTTGCCCTAGAGGAACCATGGGTAGGAATGGTGGGGGGGAGAGGGTGTCAGGCAGCCACTGAGAGGTCATTGCATGCATCCCTAGCTGGATGGCCTTGTGGTTTTGGCAGTGGATTTGGCTACAGGTGACTACAGTTCAGCCACAATTTCCCTGTCTGACCTTGGGCAGGTCATTGCCTCATTCTGTGCCTCAGTTTCCCCAATTGTAATACGGGAATAATGATGCTTCTTTTTGTCTATTTCAGCTGTAAACTCTTCAGGGCAGGGTCCATTGCTCCCTATGTGTTTGTACAGCACCTAGCACAGCCGACTCTGATCTCCATTGGGGCTTCTAGGAACTGATGTAATATAAATAATCATAAGGGGGAAGGAGTGATGTACTTCAGTCACAATCCCACCACTTAACCATGAGAAGAGACTGAGAAACCCATAGGGCCCAATTGTGCTCAGCCCATCACAGATTTGGCCTCATAGAGACTTCCTGGGATAGGGAGGCCCATCATAAGGAGCACAGGTGGGACAACCCAGTTGTCCAGTCATCTACCGGCAACAGCTGTTTGATTTCTGTGGTTCTTTGGCATCGCTTCACCCTCTGCTACCGTGCCACAACTCCTGGGGTGCAACCCATCTGCCACCCTGGATCTGTCACACTGCTCCTATTGAAACCCCAGGGAGAGACCATGGAGGCTGAAGGAAGCAACCAGGGAATCATTGTCCACAACCAAATGCTTGCAGCAAAGGCTAGTGGATGCTTAAGGACCAAAAATGATGAGGGGCAAAGTTTTACCTCTCATCCTTTGGTTGCACAGCACCCCCTAGAGCCCTGCAGGGGCATTACCTCCAGGTCTGATTCAGCAACCTGGGTTTTCCTTAGAGTCCTCCTACCTAACAACAGATCTACAGCCCAAGCTGGACACTCCCACACATTGATGCAGGAACTCCAGACGCCTCTACTTAAAACAGCCCCAGTGACATGTGGCTAAGCCTACACCAATGTCCCGGGAGGTCACACATTCTATTGAGGGTGGAATCAATTGCAAAAGCTGAGCCAAATTCTCCAGAAGTCTTGAAAGCTGCCAAATTTAATAATTTTTGTTGCTCAGCAAGCAATCTCTTTGCCAGAGCCAGTGGTTTGTCAGGGAGGGTGAGCGTGTGTGTGCTGGGGGCCGGTGCCGTGGCACTGAGCCAACAGGGGCCCGCAGAGCAGTCTGAAATACTGGCACAGTCTAGGCAGGCAGTACTGCTACCCCAAAGCTACTGTGATTACATATGACTAGAAATATGGGACCCAAAAGGGCTAATGCAATTCTTGGATGCATAAATGGAAATCTCAAATAGAAGTAGAGAGGATATTTTACCTCTATATTGTGCACTGGTGTGATCGCTGCTGGAGTGCTGTGTCCAGGTCTGGTGCCCACAATTCAAGAGGGATGTTGATAAATTGAAGAGGTTCAAAGAACAGCCACGAGAATGAATAAAGGATTAGAAAATATGACTTATAGTGATAACCTTCTTTTTGTTAAGTTAAGTGTAAGGGATGACTTGATCACATAAGAATGTAAGAATGGCCATACTGGGTCAGACCAATGGGTGGTGTTTTGGGGGCTGAAAGCGGTCAGGGTTGAGGTTTATTGGGAAGAAGGAAGGTAACGTAAGTGTTTGGGTTTGGTGCAGAAGGGGGTCATATTTGGAGTTTAAGGGTTGAGGGGGTATCAGTGTTGGGAGAATTAAGGGGAGAAGGGGGTCAGTTTGGGGGATTTGAGGGAAGTAGAAGTGGTCAGTGTTGGGTTTTGGGGGTAGAATGGAGGTCACTTTTGGTGTTTGGAGTAGAAGGGGGTCAATGTTTGGGGCTTATTGGGTAGAAGGGAGGTCAGATATGAGGTTCATTGGATAGAAGAGGGCTCAGCGATGGAGTGTGGATATAGAAGGAGGGTCAATGTTGGGGTGTATTGGATCAAAGGGGGTTCAGTGTTGAGGTTTGGGGGTCATTGTTGGGCAGAAGGGGGGTCAGTGTTGAGTTGAAGGGGGTCAGTGTTGGGGTGTAAGGGGGTCAGTTTTGAAGGTTGGGGTGTAAGGGAACGTCAGTGTTGGGTAGAAGGGGGTTAGTGTTGAGCTTTGGGGGTGTATGGGAAGGTCACTTTTGGGGTGTGGGGTGGAAGGGGGTCAGTGTTGAGGTTTGGGAGGGAAGGGGATATCTGTATGTGAGTGTTGGTCTCACAGTGCAAAGGCTTTGTTGAGGAGAAAGGTTTTGGAGCATTTTCTGAAGTCAGTCAACCTCTGGATTCACGTGATCTCCTCCGGGTACTCGTAGCACAGCCAGATCCTGTGATCTCTGCGACAGAGTGCTAGCTGTAGAACCCTGGTCACTTGTGTAACAGAGAATATATATTGGCTTAATTGGGAGAAATTAACCTATTATGGTGGAGATTGTTGACACTTGGGGGCAATGGCTGGGCTAAGGAGGTAATTAGTTCAATAAGGGAAGATATGTAATTGGCAGAAGACAGAAGTGGGGAGCTCAGAGAATGGCTGGATGGAAGGCTCCAGAGAAAGGAGCAAAGTGTGAGCCAGGTGTGATATCAGAATTGAGAGAGGGAAAGTTAAGACGAGTCAGTCAAGAATTTTGCAGAGATACATTTTTTGCTGGAAAATGCTGATTCATCAAACCAAAACTTTTCAAGGAAATACATTGGTTGCTATGCCACTTTGGTCAGGAAAGGTTTATCAGGTCCAAGGGGGATCTTATGGTCAAAATCAAACAGAGACCTGCCCCAGAACAGCCTGGTGGTGTGAGTACTATCTGGGATGTGGGAAACCCAGATTCATGTCTCTGCTCCAAATCAGGGACTTAATCCTGGCTCTACTACATTCCAGGTGACTGTTCTCACACTGGGCTATTGGCTATTCTTGGGTGTGTTTCTCTGACTCACAAAAATTTTCAAAAGGTCTCTGTTTTGTTCTAGTTGGAACAGAAACAAATGTCAAAACCTCCACATGTTCCACAAATCAGAATTTTTGTTTTCTGGTCAGCCCTAGATTTGAGCTCCACTCCCTGCCCATTGCTGAGGTAGAGAAAGCACAATATGAACAGTACAGCATTACCACTGTAGGATTGCATCACCTTCCATACAAGGAAAGCATGAATTAATTAAGCCTCAAAAGCCCACCTGCGCCCCTGGGGAGGGAAGATTTCTGACACAGTCCCATATGACATTGTCATAGGCAAACTAGGGAAATGTTGTCCAGATTAAATTACTATAAAGTGGATGCAAAACTGGCTGACAGACTGTACTTAAAGAGTAATCATCAATGATTGGCATCAAACTGGGAGGGTGTATCTAGTGCGGTCCTGCAGGGGTTGATCCTGGGTCTGGTACTATTCAATATTTTCATTAATGATTTGGATAATGGAGTGGAGAATGTGCTTATAAAATCTGCACAGCACACCAAGATAGGAGGGGTTGCAAGCACTTTGAAGGACAAAATTAGCATTCAAAATGATCTCAACAAATTAGAGAATTGGTCTGAAATCAACAAGATGAAATTCAATAAAGAGAAGTGCAAAGTACTTCATGTAGGAAGGAAAAATCAAATGCACAACTACAAAATGGGGAATAACTGGCTAAGTGGTAGAACTGCTGAAAAGGATCTGGGGGTCATAGTGGATCACACATTGAATATGAGTCAATGTGATGCCGTTGCAAAAGAGGCTAATGTCATTCTGGGATGTATTAACAGGAGTGTTGTGTGTAAGACATGGGAGGTAATTGTCCCATTCTACTGAGCACTAGTAAGGCCTCAGCTGGCGTACTGTGTCCCAGCTCCGGCTGCCACACTTTAGGAAAGATGTGGACAAACTGGAGAGTGTGCAGAGGAGAGCAACAATGATAAAATATTTAGAAAATGTGACCTATAGGAAAGGTTGAAACAACTCAGTATGTTTAGTCATGAGAAGGGAAGAGTTCATAACAGCCTTCAAATATGTTAAGGGCTGTTATAAAGAGGACAGTGATCAGTTGTTCTCCACATCTACTGAAGGTAGGACAAGAAGTAATGGGCTTAATCTGCAGCATACAGATTTAGGTTAGATATTAGGAAAAACTTTCTAACTCTATGGGTAGTTAAGCTCTGGAAAAGGCTCCCAAGGGAGGTTGTGGAATCCCCGTCATTGGAGGTTTTTAAGAACAGGTTGGACAAACCCCTGTCAGGATGGTCTGGGTTTACTTGGTCCTGCCTCAGTGCAAGGGGCCAGACATGATGACCTCTCGAGGTCCCTTTCAGCTCTACAGTTCTGTGATCATCCCCATTTCACAGGGGGAGAAACAGGTACAGAGCAGGGAAATGAGGTTCTTGAGAAAACAGAGCAAACGAGCAGCTGCATCTGGAAGAGAACCTTGGAGTCCTGCCCCCTCCCCTTGGCTCATTGCTCTAACCACTAGCCCACACTCCCCACACGGTTATGTAGCAGCCGATAAAAGAGCTGCTGCTGTGTATCTGAAGCCCAGCTACCTCTCCCAGGATGTAGATTTCTGTGGTGGCATTGATCACACAGTTGCGTACTTGAATAAATAGACACCATCTACTCAGCATAAATATTCTGGATAAATGGATAACCATCAATCTCCCCAGCACAGCTGTTGCCGGAACTGCCAGCCCTGAGACGCTCACTTGGGGAACTGTAAAGCAGAAACTAATAATATTTAGCAGCATCGTGAATGTGTAAATTCCTGAATCTTGCCCTCATCTTCATTATTCACCATGATGTTCTCAAGAATCATATTAACAATGAGCCATTGGAGCCAGGAGGGGATCATTTTTCAAAGGCAGTCACAGCTTTGGGGGGCTCTGGGGACTGATGTGTTATCTTTTAATACTTTCTCCACCCAGAGAGACAAGCTAGGACGTTTCTCATTTACTCTAACCCCGTCATCCATCCCTTCCCTCATCTGCGTCCCCAAAGGTGCTGGAGTTTTGCCACCTCTGTGCTCTCGCAGCACAAACTCCCGCCTGGAAGAGCTGGTGTGAGTTGATTTTGTGAATGAACACAGAACTCTTGGTTCCCAGCCAAGTTTTCCTACTCATGAGCCTGATCACCTGCTTTCTCCAGTGTCTGCCACTATTATGTCCCTGCGGCTGAGCAGAAAAGGACTGCTTTGAAAATGCCTATTGCCTTCACCCTGCCAATGAGCTATGCGGGCACCCCGAGACCCTCCCCCCGTGCCACCAACAACCCCCTAGCCCTAGGGGGGAGGATGGCAAAGTCCCTGACTTACCCTTGTAAAACTTTCAAGGTGATGAGAAAAACCATCAGAGGCACCGAACATTTCTAAACACCCACCCCCTCTGATTGCTGTGTACCCCCATCACAGTCACTAGCAGGGGTGGGCGTAGAGAAGGGAGCTAGGAGACCAGTCCAACTGAGGTCCAGCTCAGACGGTGTGTTATTCATCAGCAGGCTCTGCAGGCACTGAGTGCGGATTTGAGTCCGTTGCCTGGAGAGGTGGCTGAGCTCTCTCATCGGGCAGGGATCTCAGGGGATGCCTGGCTGCTCCACATGCATGCAAAGCGCTCTCACCTTTGGCTGGGTCTGCAGCTGTCCACTTGGTTGACTCCAATGATCCATACCTGGTAGGTGTCCTGCTCTCCTTTTCCATTCTAGCACCTTTCTTATTTTTAATAAGACCCTAAGAAAAGGTGTTAAAAAAAAAATCCTCCTGAGCCCAGAATTCCTCAGGCAGATGCACTTCTAAGGAGCCAGTTCCAGAGGGAAGCCAGAGCCCACCCTCTGAAAAGAAATATATTAAAAGAGAGAGAGATCAAATCAAAAAAGAAAAGAGAAGCCTGACACCTGCCTGGCAGCTGCTGTCTGATGATTAGCCGTTGAGATGCTTTTGCAAAGCTGCACGAATATGAAATAGACCAGAAGCAGCAGGAGGCGAGATATAAGTGTTCATTATTGGACAGAGGGGCTCCCTCTGGTGGAAGCAAGGACAAGAAGCTTTCTTGAACACTGTTAGTCCTTCCTATACATATAGGACCCCTGTTACTATAATGCTGCACCTCACAATCTTTAACGTACCTGTCCTCACAACATCCCTGTGAAGTTGGGCAGTGCTATTATCCCATACTTTAAAGAGTGGGAATTGAGGCACAGAGAGACAAAGAGGGAGATTTTTCAAAGGCACAAATGGCACTTGCCTCCCATTGAAAGTCAATGGGAATTTAGTATCAGAGGGGTAGCCGTGTTAGTCTGTATCCACAAAAACAACGAGGAATCCGGTGGCACCTTAAAGACTAACAGATTTATTTGGGCATAAGCTTTCGTGGGTAAAAAAACTACTTATTTGGGGTTTTTACCCACGAAAGCTTATGCCCAAATAAATCTGTTAGTCTTTAAGATGCCACCGGACTCCTCATTTTAATGGGAATTTCATGCTCAAGTGACTTTGAAAATCTTCCCCCCACCTGGCTTTCCCAAGGTCGCACCCAACCCTGTAAAAGAGCAAGGATTTGAAGCCAGGTCTCCCAATATGCCAGCTAACCTAACTACTGGGCCATCCTGTGCTCCTACACTTCTACCACTCAACTCAAGACTCATCCAACAGAGGCCGAGCTGAAGCAGTAACCATTCTGCTATCAACTCCAGAGTTATCTCCTCCCTGGACAAGACCACACTAAATATGGGAAAGTCACTCAAGCTGTCTGTCTGTCTCTCTGACCAGAAATTCCATCCCGACTTGAGGAAACTTTTATCCAAACTGGTATGACAAATCAGCGCCTTCCAGCCACAATAAAAAAAAGTTTTGCCCAAGAATTCCCAACCAGCTCTAACCACGACACAAAAGCAAACGTGCTTGGTTCTTAGTCTAGTGCTGATCTGCAGGCAAGCCAGGCAGTTCTGTGTGGAGAGTCAGGCTGACACACAAACAGGGATTTTTGTAAAGGGCAGAAGGAAACCAGAGAAAACCCACCACGAAATCATCTGTTCCCTGTTGCTGTACAGTAACTCTCCAGTCAGAGACGACGAGTTCACTTGCCCCACCCATCAACCTATGGCATCGAGGTCTCTCTGTGACTTTTCCCACCCCAACTGCTCCTCACAGCATGGTGACCTTCATTTATTGTTGTTAATTAATAGGCATCTCAGCCACAAACCAACCTCACTGCACTAGGCGCTATACTGACACAAAGCAGTCCCTGCCCTTTATTTGTGAAATTCCTGTATATCTGTTAAGTGCCCAGTGCCCTTCATATACCCTCCCCAAAAGACCCTGAGTATCGAATACCCCAAGTGTGCTGGCTTCTGTACCCATGTCTGTTGACTGCTCCTTCCATCTGCAGCTCACAATCCTTCCAATCCAGCGTTTCTGAATCTGGGGTCCCCAAGGGTACTCCAGGGGATCCACGGTCCCGCTGATCAACCCCTCCCACTCCCTTCCTCAACTCCTCCCGGCAAGTCCAGCGGCACAGCGGGGCTAAGGCAGGCTTCCTACCTGCCCTGGCTCTGCACTGCTCCCAGAAACGGCCGGCACATCCCTGCGGCCCCAGGGCGGAAGGGAGGGTGGCAGGGGGTCTCCACACACTGCCCCCACCCCAAGAGCCAACTCCACATTGGCCAGGAACTGCAGCATGGCCTGTGACCTCCCTCCTGGAGCCTCTCTTCCTCCTCCCAGTGCCTTCAGCAGGTGACCAGTTTCTGGTGCCTCTCTGGCTTGCAGAGCACAAGACTCAGGCTAACTTAAAGGTCAGCTGCCTCCCTGCAGATTCGTATTTAACTTGCTGGTCCCAGGCCAGATTCTTACACTTGTAAGTTTCCCAGCATATCCCCAGAGATTTCCCATTTGAGTTCTCTGGCCCCAGGCTTCCTGTTGCTTCCGAATGGGATCTCTAGGTACTGAGCCTGCTGCCCAGTTCCTCCCCATGCCTCTACAGCAAGAAGGCTCGTGCCACTTACAGTCCCTCCCCTGAGCCTATCCTGTGTTTTGTGTAATAGAACTATGGGCCTATTACGATTTTGGCACACCACACCTTTATAAACCTCCTCTAAGTCCTTAAACCCCATTGTGCCTGGGTCCTGTGGGACATGGTAGGCATTAGGGGCTATCAAAGGCACCTTTCCCAGCACAGTTAGAAAAACAGATCTTTTCATGCCACTGTCTTCAACAGCATCTGCATGGAAAGACAGCAAAACTCTAGCCAGATTCTTCTTTTGCATTAAACTGGAGGCCCTTCAAAGTCCCATAAGTGGTCATTTTACCATTCATCTGCTTTTAAGTTCTCTTCTCAGAGCACCAACACGAGGTCTCTGGTTATGCTTTAACACGAAAGAAAGAAGTCCCTAATGTGTGGGTCTCCTGTGGCACATGCATCTGAACTGAAAAGAAAATGGCAGCTGCCTCCTGAAGACAATGGATTCCTAGAACTGTAAAGGAGTGTTACACAGAAAACAAAGTAGCAACAAGTACATACCCCACTGCTTGGACCTCAGCCCTCTCTGTCTGGATGCCCTGTAGCTTCAAGCTACCACATATGTGAGCTAAGAAACTTCAATGAGAGTCTCTGAGGACTTCAGTTCTCCACCTCTTATCATACACAAGGATAATCATCCTGGCTAGAGCTGGTGTGATGAACATTGGAGATATCTGTATTATATTTTATAAATATTGTATGTATTTCTGCCTCTAGGATTACTATTGTGCTGTCTGGTGCATTCAGGCAAAGAGCTAACTCAATTGTGGGTTGTTTTACACCTCTGCAGTGTTATGACCACAGCATACACCTAGAGAAGTGAGTGAGGTTTTCAGCATAACTACTGGATTTTGTAAAATTGAGAATGATAACAAACATGAACCTCGAAACACAGAGAGAAAACAAGCTGCTCCCTAAGGCAGAGAGGGAGCTTAACTTAAGGTAATTCTTTCCAGACTGATGCTGCTCACACACTTTGATACAGAACCACCTGGGCCTGCAAGGAGCAGGAAACCTCCCCGCCCTTAAAGTGATAGCTTGCAATCCAGGACTGCAGATAGTGATTCTCTCTCAATTGCAGGTCTTAGCAAACAAATTCACTGCTGGAAGGCTGCCTCTGATCCTCTTGGAGAGATACATAAATCAGATTGACCAAGTTCAGGGGTTCCAGGACAGGCAAAGGCATTTTGATATGGATCAAAAGACGGTGTTGGAATTCAGTGGATGAGACACTGACAGAGAATCACACTGAGACCATGGCAGCAGCTGCAGGGGCACCATCTTGCCCAGCTCTAGTGCTGTGGGGTGCCTAGGACAAGTGGACCTACTGAAACTGGAAAAGGTTCAGGTTTAGGTAAGATAATGTGTGTATAGAGCTCTTGTTGTTTTAACCCTTTCATCCCTATGTTCCTATGGATAAATACATACTTTATTTTGAAGAGACTGCATTTTCATACTGCAGAAAGGAAGTCTATGACAGAGTCCAAAACCCAGAGGACACAGCACTGGTGAATATGGGTGCTGTGACTTAGGGACTCAAGTCTAAAAGTGGGATGAATCATGGAATTCGACCCTAAAAGAAATATAGGTGTAGGTCCTAGTCACTTGGAAGGGTGCCCATGGACAGAGGGAATGAATGTTCAACTGTAAAACTCACGCTGGAACCATAACAGCTGGTCAAAAAATTTCCATGGAAAATGGGGCTTTCTACAAACCAAGTTTTTTGGCAAAAAGCATGGGCTTTCTGGAAAATTCTTTTGATTTTTTTTTTGTAAAACTGAACTGATAACCAGAAAAATGTTGTTTTTTTGGCCCAAACCCCAAATATTTTTATTCCAAAAATCACATTGCAGTGCCTCATGGGAGTTGTAGTTCAGTTGCCTCATTCCCCCATTCTCTATAGGCTGGACTCCCAAGCTGAACTCCACGTTTTATGATGCATGGCAGCCACAACATGGGAATGATGCACTATCTCCCCTCACCAAGAGGGAAAACCATGATGTATCATGGGAAATGTAGGCCAAGTGGGGAGCCCAGCCTAAGGAGGAGAATGGGAACATGAGGTACCCAAACTACCACTCCCATGAGGCATCACAGCAGAATTTCAGAATCAAAATATTTCAATTTTAGGCAAAAAGATTGGCGATTGATTTTTTGCCCCAAATTTTTTTCCACAAGGGGGAAAAAATTTTTTTTCAACCAGCTCTAATTCTGGTAAAGCTGTTTCCTACACTTGCAGAAAGCAATGAGAAAGACCAATTTCCTGTGTAGACTGGTAGAGACAGCCTGACATGTTTACAATTTAACTCTGGGTTTCTAGACTACAAAATGAAAGCCTGAACCTTCCATTGCCACAGTTGGGCTGGACTTTGGCTTGCAGAGGAATGGTTAGGAGTTAATTGTGATACAGGAAAGAGTTGTTTAGAGATATGGATGTGACAGTCTGCACTCCTATGTTTACCCCTTTTGCAGGACAATGATAAATTTCGTACAAAGTATGCCTTCTGAGGTTTCATTTGAAAACTCGTAATTTGCTGATCATTATTGTCCTGGTAAAATACGTGTGGAAACATTGCATGTAAAGTTATAATATTCCTTTGTATGGTATTACTAAGACATGTTTCAAGTCTGGGAGAGCAGCCACAAACCAGTTTCCCAGAAACGAAAGTCTAGCCAGTGCTTCAGCCAGGTGTCAACAAAATCAAATGGACCATCACCCAGTTAAGTGGCCAATCTTTGGCAGGAAAGAGGATATGGGCAAAAATCTACTTCTTGACAAAGAAACAGCTGGAGGTTCCCGTTCACACAGACTTGCTGCCTCCTGAACCTCAGCTGGAGATTATTCTCAAACTATAAGAATGGAGAGCAGACAACCCAAATTCTCTCTCCCTTTCTACCCATAGCATCAATAACACTTGAAGAACAGAGGAAGCAGCATTGGACTGGGGAGGGATTCTGAATGAAAGAAATTCAGCCAGTCAGACTGCTGAAACATGTGGCGAGAGAGATTTTTTCTTTGAATTCACTTAGCTTGTTAAGTTAGGGATTAGTTTTGCTTTATTTTTATTTTCTTGTAACCAATTCTGACTTTTATGCCTCATTACTTGTAGTCACTTAAAATCTCTCTTTTCTAGTTAATAAATTTGTTTTAATGTTTTATCTAAACCAATGTGTTTGGACTGAAATGTTTGGGAAACTCCATTTGGGATAATAGGATTCCTGCATATCATTTTCTATTAATAAAATCACAGATTTTATATGAGCTTGTATTGTCCAGGAGAGAGCTGGGCAGTACAAGATGTACATTTCTGGGGAAAGTCTGGGACTGGGAATTTACTGGTGTTGCTCTGCAGTGTAATTCATGAGTGGCTGGCCACAACACTCATACAACATAACTGGGAGTAACACACATGCTGAAGGCTGTGTGAAAGCAGTGTAAAAGGCACTCCAGGATGGAGAACTGAGGGGGGGAAACTGTTCATTGCTCCAGATCATACCCAAGGTAATGCCACACTGGAAAGGATTTTTTCTTACACTAACTTTAGGAGTTTAGGAAAGACCCAATATTCTGTTTGGACAATGGAGGACAAAGTAAAGCTGAGCCCAAAAGATGAATTTAAAATGAAGGCACATTATTATTATTATTATTAAAAACAGGAGACAAGGGAATTCTGCTTTTGTGTCCCAGCCAAGTTCAACAAGGGAGGCTCTTTTAATCAAATGCTGGTGTTTACATTTACAATGCACCTCAAAGGCAGGTGTGTGTATGGGGAGTGTCAATAGGTAAGCTGGTGTTCTGGGAACCATTCCTTCCCAGAGGCACATGACCGTCAGTACAGGAGACAGGGAGATGTGCAGAAAGAAGATGTGTCAGCATTTTATAAATATTCTCTAACTTAAGAGTGAGGGAAAGATGATCTGGCACTGGACTGGATCTCACAAGCCGTGGGTTTAATTCCAGGCTTTGCCAGAGACTCCTTGTGTGGCCTTGGTTTAATTGCTTCACCTCTGTGTGTCTCGTTTCCTCTCTGTAAAGCACGGAGAATATTGACCTAGCTCTCAAGAATATTGTGAAGCTAAATCCATTAGTGTTTGAAAGGACTCAGACAACAGTGAGGAGAGTGCCATAGAAAAGCTTGAGTGAATAAATGGGTAGATGTAGACAAGAAAACATCCATTACAGCTAAATTTCAGGCATTTAGTATCAAACTCTTTTTTATTACAATAAATACTTTTGTTTAGTTCAATGTAAACTGAATTGTAATGGATTGTTTCATCTGGGGAAACCACTGGATGGGGGCTCTTGAGGAAAGTGACCTCCACTCTCTTAAGGGAGGCAGAGAAAGATGAACACGACAGCAGCACATGTGCAGGTCAAGGGGAAAGAGAAGGCAGTGTGGTCTCCCTCTGACACAGTGCTGCAGAAGGTGCTGCAGGTACTGCTGGGGCACAAGAGGGTGAAATGATCTGTCCTACAGGTACAAGGCCCCATCATAGGAAAAGATTCAGTGATCCAGATGCAGTGTTACTAAGTTAGGACCAATATTTTCAAACCCAAGTGCCTAAAAGTCACGTATCTAAAGACATATTTAGACACATAGATAAGTGTCTATATTCTCAGAGGTGCTGCACACCCATTTGAGCTAATAGGAGCTGCAGGGGCTTGAGACCTCCTAGTTAGGTGCCTACATTTGAAAACATTGACCCCAGTTGCCATTGGCTTCAGTGAGATTTGAAGATGAGAGCTGTCATGGGCTGGGATTTTAAAAAGCATCTTAAGTGACTTAGTCAACAGGACTAGTGCACCTTACACTTGACAGGGAAAGTCATGTAGGTGCTTTTGATAATCCCACCCAGGGGCTGTACAACTCAGTATGGGATGGAGTGGTGCCCAGTGCCAGCACATCACTGACCCTCTGCTCAGCTGGAAAGATGGATTTTTTATTTATTTTAAACATTACTGTGAATGAATCAACAATACCACGAGTGAACTTCACCCACAGAGAAAACACAACCCTATGGCTGCAATGATAACCATTAGGAGTCATGAGGTGGTCACAGGTTCCAAGGGCACAAGTCATGAAAGTAAACCAGAAATACCAAGTCACCCATAACAGCCTAGTCTTGAGTCAGTCAAGGATTTTAAACACCACAGCATTTCTGATTAATTAAAAGGTATTTATTCTGCTTGTAAACTCAGTGCAAACAGAGGTTGGCAGCAAAAATATACAGATGACAAATGAAGAGGTGTTTATGAAAGGCAGAGGATTCTGGAAATGTTGATTTCAAATTGAAAGACAGCAGCAGAACCCAGCATGGATGACCAGTGATTATTCACAGCAGTTGACGTGAATACCTTTTCCCTCTCTTAATAACCAATGATTTGCAAATACAGTACCATCACCTGCACTGTATTAATGCCGTAATTTAGGGCATTAAGGAATGCAGGATCTGGCACTTGACGAGATTGTGTTCTTTGGAAAATATATAACCTCAGTATTTTCATGAGCTGTTCAGCCCCAAGAGTATCTTGGGCTTCCTAGTTCATACACTAAAAGTTTTTAGAAGTTGCACTGTACTTTTCAACTTTTGGTCAAATCATTTATTGTTAATGAGGCAAACAAAATCTCTGCGGAGGCAGGAAATGGCTGTTTCCTGTACAAGTACAAACACCTGTTGGTTTATTTATACTTCAATTTGTTTTTAAAATCAAGCAGCTTATTATGGTACCACAATTACACACGTAAAATGTAAAAGAATCCCAGATCTGACTGTGACTCAACTCATTAAATGAAGAGCATCTGCCATAAAACCCATTTGTGAGCTCTCAATGAAAATCACCTCAGATTTGTTTTCACTGATCTGCATTGCAGGGAAAAACAACAGTGTAAGCTGTTTAATCAACAGAAGAGTTGAATATTTACAGGAATATTCTCATCTTCAGGAGTGTAAATCACTATTGGCCAAAATGAGAATATTTTAGACATTTATATTGTGCTATTAAAGATACAGGATTTAATCTAGCAACAGTTAAAGAATCACATGGCTGAGTTTATGATCCAATTAAAGCATGAAGGTCAGTTTGCTCCACAGTCGCCATCAAATAAAGTTACTGCAAAATGGAAGGCAGAAGTAATTTCAAATGAAAAAGATGCATTCAGATGTGTTGGACGTTCCGCATAGTAAGGTTGGAAGTTGAGTAGCAAGCAGGCCAGCACATTTATGTTCCAGTCAGCATGCCCTGTGCAAATCAATTCTCAAGTATAAATGTGTATGTCTGACTACATGCACAGCCTCCCAAAGTCCTAGAATTCAAGACTAAAAGTCTTTAATGGGCCCTATTCTAAAAGGATTTTTAGATTAGGCTGCATAAGAACAGATTTACTAATAGCAATACTTCCAGTGTAACTGAAGAATATGTTTTAAAAGCCCAACTATTTCTCTGTACATAGTTATTTCTATAAAAAGCCAAAAGGTGCATGTACACTGATATCCAGTAGAAAGGGTACATATATTAAAAGCTTAATATTAAAGTGCATTGCCCAATTCAAGAAAACAGTAACACAGTCTCTATGGTATTTGAGATATGCTGACAAATGCCAAAAATATTAAACTGCACGTGGGAAAATATTAAGACAGATACGGTGATTTAGAGCTCTTTAAAAGGCAATTATTTGAGTAGACAATCAGAAATTTCATACAACTCCAAGGCGCACACAACAAAATACACAAGAATCAAAGCCTTCAAAAATGTTTCCATGATGAAGCAAGGGCCATGTGCTGTCAATTAACCACCACATTGTTAAACTTCTGCCTATCATCACATTCAAATATATCATTGGGCAACATAAGGCAGTGATGGCTACCTGCAAAATCTAGGTTCCTATATCCAGGTTTTACCAGCTCTGTTCGGCTTGGTGAACCTGAAATCCTATTCTTGTGGAAGAACTATAAAATGAATGTTTGGCTCCTGATTGCTTGATAAGTCATGTGATAATTCAGCTGTTTTCTATCGCTTAACTCAATAGGGATCAACAGTAGGGAACTCTGGAATCATCGTTAATATACCTCTACCTGATATAACACTGTCCTCGGGAGCCAAAAAATCTTACCGCGTTATAGGTGAAACCACATTATACCGAACTTGCTTTGATCCGCTGGAGTGCGCAGCCTCGTCCCCCCCGGAGCACCGCTTTAACGCGTTATATCCGAATTCGTGTTATATCGGGTCACATTATATCGGGGTAGAGGTATAATTAGATTGCATATGCAAACAACAGCAACATGATTGGCTCAGAAGTCAATTACAGATGTTTTTTAATTCATCCTATGTCCAATCAAATCACGAACATACAAAGTTCTGTTACCTGGCTGGCTGGATCACATGACTATACTTTTTCACTAGCCATCTAACATTATCTCCCCGGTAGACTGCTGTCCCAAGTAGAAGGGAGTAGTTTTAGATACTAGAGTGATCGTCACTATAAACACCCTAGAGGAAGGAAGTTAGAATAGATGGAGAAAGCAAACTGTTATACTAGAAATCCACAGCCATAGCAGAAACATTTCTAAATATTACAGATGAAGATATTAAGATTAAATTTGTAAAGGTGCCTCAATCTAGCCTCTATTTTTGGGTTAAAAACTATTAGCATTTTAGGCGTTTCTTTACCTAATTTGTATGCATCATTGACTTTGGGCACAATAACAGTATTTGTATTACAGTAGTGTCCAGAGGTCCCAATGAGGAATGAGGCCAGTTAAGCTAAGCAGTGTACACACACATAGGAAGACTTAGTCTCAGCCCCTGAACAAGTAGAAACTGGGTTGAGGCTTCTTTAAAAATGTGTCCATTTGAATGAATGTAGCAATATCTACTGTATGCTGACTTCATGGTAAAGTAATATGGAAAGTCTTAGTGGTGTTTGAGAGAGTGCACATGATGCCTGAAAGGCAGCATATTCCATGATAAAAGAGGGCAGATTCAGTACCCCCTGATACTGAAAATATCTGACATTCTTGTGAAGTTACAGCTAACTGGAGCCACCCTAAGGAAATGGACTAGAAGAGATGTATTTGTTACAAGCAGAGCTGGGGAAAGTGTTCATTACAAAACCTGAAATCCTTTCTAGAAACTCACCTGGCTTTATATTTCATTACAAACTCCAGAGTGAAAAAAGCTTTGTGGAAAGGTTTGCTGAGTCCAATGAATCTTTTTGGAGCACCCAGGACAATCCTTACAATTCTGAATCAAAGGCATGAAAAATTTACAATTTCACCTGAGTTTTGCTTTGAGATTGTAGTTCTGTTGGAACCTGCAACTGTAAGGAAATCTCAGAGAATGTGAACCACACATGAATAGAAACTAAGGGAAAAGTCTGCAACGTCACACTGTGAAATGAAGCCACCCTGCTGCACACAGCTCTGGTTACAATGCTTGTATAGGACACAGATGAAAAAGCTAGAACCTAGAATGTTGTAGAAGGTAGTTTTCTTAGAATTCAGTGATAAAAATCAAAATATAAGATGAAGCAACCAGTTATTTAAATTCTGGCTATTCGAATCAGAGTTGTGTAGTGTTCTGCAGCGTTTAAAGATTAGTTATGGTCAGCAAAGTGACTATGTTGGCACTTTCTTACACAACCAATCTAATTTTAGTGACTGAGGCCTTGCCTACTAAAAATCAATCTAATCTGCTCTTAAAACCTCAAAAAACGGGGATTCCATAATCTCCCTTGGAAGACTATTCCAGTGCTTAACTATGCTTATAGTTAGAATTTTTTTCTTAATATCTAACCTAAATCTCCCTTGGTGCAGATTAGGCCCATTACTTTCTGTCCTACCTTCAGTTGCCATGGAGAACAGTTGTTCACCATCCTTTTTATAACAACCTTTTACATATTTGAAGACTTATCAGGTCTCCACAGCCCCCACACCCAAGTCTTCTTTTCTCAAGACTAAACACATCCAGTTTTTTTAACCTTTCCCAATACGTCAAGTTGTCTAAATATTTTATCATTTTTGTTGCTCTCCTCTGGACTCTCTCTAATTTGTCCACATCTTTCTTAAAGTGTAGTGCCTGGAACTGAACATAGTACTCCAAGTGAGGCCTCTCCAGTGCCAAGTAGAGCACAACAATTAGCTCCCATATCTTACATACAACACTCCTGTTAATACTGTAAATAATAATAAATGATAGTGCAACAGGAAAACATCCATGCAGGAATTTCATTAAAAATTTGGGGCTATTAGTAAGTGATCTAAATACATGTTGTTGATGTGGGTGTATTTCTAAATCCACCAAGCGTAGCCATTCATCACTTATTTTACAAGAGACTGAATACCTACTCTACACAATGGCAGTTTAGTTGATATGGGGTTGTTGTTTTTTTAGTCCTAATAGCATTAAAAGCCTTGACAAGATTCATAGTTGTTAAAAGAATGCTAGGGATATGACAGAAACCAATTAAAGCAAATGGAATTACAGCTAGAAAAAACAACTAAAAGGAGTTAAGTGAATGTCAAGGACAATTAAATTTTGCCCCTTGCTCTGCTGGGTAGAAGGGCCTGGGAATGCTGTTGAACCAGCAAGTTGAGCCTCTAAAGGGCAGGAGAATCACCTATTATTCTGCAAACAGCCCCTCACTTTTCATTGCTGGGGCTGAGAGTACTGCAGAGATAGACACAGCCTCAAGCAGAGAAAGGGGTGAGGAAGTGTCTACACAAGGGTGTTGCACAGATTTAAGTAGAAACAGACGTAGTTAAGGTCTGTTGTAGAAGAGCACTGAGTCAGTTTCACTTCCAGATTTTTTGTGCTGTAAAATCTAGAGTTTCAACCACTGAAGGGGACTGTTTCTGATTAAAAAAACCTGTTTTCACTGGACTTTAAAAATGTACATTTCCATTGGTCTCAGGTTTTACAAAAGCATGTTTTTACTAAATTTGGGGCCAAATTTAAGTTCTCTCACTTTTCTAAACATCCCCACATATCAGAGTGTTTAACAGCCACTGTCCCTTTAAATACTGCATTTGCAACTTCTTTATTTTACTTATGGTTGCTGTCAGATACTTTTTAAAAATAAGTAATTAGCGCTAAACCAGCTTGTTTGGTTTGAATTCCTATGAGACAGTAACATTTTTTTTCCCTTCTGATGAACAAGATAAAAATAAGTTTTATAGCTGTTCTTGGCACTAGGACAATTCTCTATATAAAGCATTTCTAGTAGAGTATACTGCAAGGCAAAGTGGATTTGTGCCAGCAAGTTGAAGGCAGCTTGTTGGGCTGAAATGATCTGACACGCAGATCAGTTGTTACTGATGTGTAATTAGCAATAAAATACCATTCAATGGTATCCCCTTTCCTTGCTGGTCACTTCTGTACCACTTCCTACTGAATTAGAAAGGTGTTAGGTCAAGCATTCATTAAGCCAAGTGCATATTATTTTATTTACAGCTCTTTTATAAGCCCTGCTTCTATTGCATGTTAAATGTGCCAAAATATTTAGTTTGCTTGCCTAGCTACCATTCTCATGGTTTGTAAAACTTTAAGCCTGAACTAGCAAACTATATCTAAACACCCACTAAGTATTAAACCCCATTCCTCTGAAAAGGAAGGATGTAAACTTTTGAAAGATGATATAACTACTACACTGGCACTACACTCAACCTTAGCCTGAAGGGCAAAGAGACTCATGGCCCATTTTTAATGAGGTCTAATATGGACCTTTTGGTGAGGTCAGCCAAATCATAATTATTTTGTAAGTGCCTATGAAGAAAGTATGCTGGAATTTACATGCTTTTGAGATTATAATTGGACAAATCTTAGGGGCTCTTTAAAGTTACTCGTTTACCAGCCCCTGAGAACTGCAGATATATTCCTGTCCAAATGCACTGCATAGTGTATTCTAAAAATACAGGTTGCCGAAACTTACCCCAATCAAAGGGGTGTAAAAAGTGCCATGTTTAACTTGCACAAAATAAAGCAGGTAGCAACTATCTTTTGAAAGATATAAAAGATGGTGCTCTATCCATCTCTATCCTTAATATGGAGATGCAGTCTGCACAGAGTCCAGGTAGAGGAAGGATAGCACTGTGGTTATAGCAGTGTGCTGGGACTTCGGAGAGCTGGATTCAGCTCCGCCACAAACACCTTGTGTGACCTTGGGTAAGTCATTCCATCTTTCTGTGCAGATGATGCTACTTCCCAACCTTACAAGGATGATTTACTAAGATTTGCAGTACTCCAGTGATGGGGACTATATGGGTGGGATTTTCAAAAGCACTCAGCCTGGGCCTAACTGTGCTCCCACAGAAGTCAATGATCCTATTGATTTAAATGGGAGCAGTTCAGTCCAGTGCTAAGCACTTTTGTGAATACCATGCTACAAGTATACACATAGACCACCAGCATGCATTACTGCATATTGATCCAAGCAGAGGCTACTCAGATCAAGATGAAATAAATGGTCCTCAGAGGCCCAAGGACACACTATATTAAAGATAAGCCACATGATGCTTTGTTGAATTCAGTGAGCCAACATTTGGGAGTGTACTCCAGCCACACTTTTTAAAAATACTGACTATAAGAAAGCCCAGTTATTTGTCAACATTGTCTTCACAGCCACCTCAACAATTACACCCCTAGCTAAACAATAATCATAAACACCTAGCTCTTTAATCCATAGACCTCAAAGTCCTTTACAAAGGAGGTCAGTATCATTTACAGATAGGGAAAACTGAGGTGCAGGAAGGGAAAGTGACTTTTCCAAAGTCATCCAGCAGACCAGTGGCAGAGGAAGCCAAGTCTTCTGAGACCATCTGGTGCTCTATCCACTAGACTACACTGCCATCATAAACATGTGCAGTCTATGGCTGTGTCTACACTATGGACATTATGCCAGCAGAGCTCCTAGTGTAGATGCCGCCTATGCCAACAAAAGGGGTTTTTCTGACCATGACACTTCCCCAAACATATTAGCTAGATCAACGGAAGCACTTCTGGTGACATAGCTGCATCCACACTAGGGGTTGTGTCACCAGAGCTATGTTTTTTCACACCCCTGACCGACGTAGCTATGCCAATATAATTTTTCACTGCTGACCAAGCCTATAGCAAGACTGATTTTAGAGGTCAAAATAAAGCCAACAGGGTGTTTCTTTCATTAATAATCCTTGTTTGTTGCAGACTGAGCCTGGGAGGGAAGGTTCCTTACTGACTTTAGTGCACTGTAAATATTTCTTTTTAAAATTGATTCGACTGTGCTAAGGTACAGCTCCCAATGTCAGCAGCTATAGCTCTGAGAAATGTGCATCCAAATTCTGCCTTTGAATTAAAAACTTAACTGCATTTATTTTAGCAAATGCACATCTCAAAAGGCCTTCCACTTGGATTTGGGAAACGTAATGATTAAGTTAAAAAATGCTACAAATATTTACTATAAATTAATCTTAAGAAAATAAAAGATTTATAAAACATGGTCTTTATACACAGCTTTCCAAGCAAGTATGTACACTGTATATTCCACCACTTAGGAATTATTAGTCATTCCTGGGCATTTCTTTCCCTCCTGCCTAATAATTTTACCTTTGTACTCTGAATTTGTTCTACTGCAGAATAGCTGATCAAATATGATTATGTTACCAATTCCTACTGAAGTTCTCATCTTTCATAGCTTTCACTAGCCAGTCCCTTTCCTTCTCCTCGTCAGAATCACTCTCATCACTAGGATCTGCAGCCAGGAGACGAGAATAATTAATTTTTTTCTGCCGAGGCAACTTAGACTGGACAATCAGGAACAAGATTAACCACAGTGCCAAACTTATAGAGCATGCCCTGTACAGAACTGCCAAGCCAAAGTTGCTCACAACAAATCCTCCTGCAAAGCTTCCCAGGCTAGCTCCACAACCATATGAGAGGCCCTGGAGGACGATGTGCAGAGCTCTCTCTGTCCCAGGACTGGCTACATCGTCAACCAACATATTAACTGCCCACCATAAGGCACCGTTGCTGAAGGCACACAACATCTGAATAGGCAGTACTGACCACGCATTCCATAGGAACGAATAGTACAGAAGCTGTGCTGAAAGGCAGCTTAAACTCAGTGCAACAGTACCACTACTTGAAAGAGCCCTTAGTAACTTGCTTTTGAAGATATAAAGCAGAATTTCAGCAATCAGTCCGATAGCCACCGAGAGACCCATGTATAATTCACTGCTGCCTCGGTCCTGCATTTGCCAGAAGAGAAAATTCTGCACAGTAGATCCAATGACTCCTGTAAGGAAGACGGTGACAGCAGAGAGAATTGTTCGGCCATCACTTCCAATGAGGTTCAGAGCTTTGACAGTTTTGTTCAGATGCTCTGTTTTCTTGGAAACATGGATAGGAAGAAAGACACTGATGAGCAATGTGAGTGTGATCAGTACAGCATAGCCATAGAAGTGCACAGCGAGACGAGAGATTTTAGCACTGAGGAAGCAGTTCAACTGATCTACAAATATGGTGATACTGCAGGCTCCTCCAGATGCACCCAAATAACTCCAAATCCAAAGCTTCCCATATCGGTCAGTTGCATCAACAAAGTCAAGATATTCATAAAGACTGTCATCAACCATCCATTCAAGAGGTGCAGCCAACAGCTCCCAAAACACAACAGCACCCAGCACCATGAGAAAAATCTGGTGCTCACGGTCAAGAAAGTTAATATCTTGTAAGAGCTCAAAGTTGACATCCCGAACTTTCTCCCAGTGACTCGACAGATTTTCAAAAACATAAGAAGCTCGACCAGCAGGGTGAGGGTTTGTTTGAAGTAAAGAAAATTCAGTACTTCCACCAACAGAAAGTTTTTTCTCAGGATTACTATTCACGTTCAACAGCCCAGCCTCTGGAATTTTGGTTTCCTTCTCAAGCCTATGGATTGGTGTTTCATTTGAAGTGAGTGTCTCAAGTTCTTGTATCATCTGGTTAATTGCATTCACTGAATAAACTATCTTGGCAGAAGACCTATTATTGTAATGGTCTGCAGTTATACCCACTTCACCAGTTAGTTTACCATTCTTCTTCTGTGCATCTGTAAAGAAGGTAAACAATTCTTGGAAAGCTGAACTCGGTAGTGGTGGCTTTCCACTCGTCACCAAAACATTTGTAGCTGTTCTTAGCGTTTCTGCAGACACCATTTCTTTATTGGTAACAGTACTAGGATTTACGGCACTCAGATTGTTCAGACTCATGTCAGGGACCTCTACTGCATTCAGCAAGCTACTTGATTGCTGGCTTATATTACAATATTTGTACATGACATCCTTGCTCAAAGGTGGGACAAGTGTAAGCAGCAAACCGGTTCCCACTGAACACAGCAATGATCCAGTAATGAGAACTTTCCTTTTACTGTGGCTCTTTGCAAAGTAGGAGCATAGTGGAGCCCAGAGAGATGATATTAAGTGCTTAATTCCAATGATAATACCTACTAAAGGGGCAGTCAACCCCAGTTGCCGGAAGTAAAGAGTTAAAAATGGAATCACACAGGCGTTTCCTGCACTGTAAAGAAAATGGAAGAGGCTGGCAACAGCCAGCGCTTTGTTAACATCCCACTGTTTATTTGTACTCATGGCTTCAGTTGCATGCTTTCCAAAAGGGACCTGAAAATAAATAAGACAAAAACAAACCCTTTTTGAGTATTTCATAAATAACAGGTAAGAAGTTAGAAGAGAAACAGACTTTTCAGAAAGTGTCAAATATTTCACTACTTATAAGCCTGGCAGTTCAAATGCCAAGCTCCGAATGTTTACATTGAAAAGTTTAAAAACGAAGTGCGCTCACAAAAAGAGATTAGACTCAGACTTTAAGGTCAGAAGAGACCATCGTGATCATCTAGCTCTAGGGTGACCAGACAGCAAGTGTGAAAATAGGGACGGGGTGGGGGGTAATAGGAGTCTATATAAGAAAAAGAACCAAAAATCGGGACTGTCCCGATAAAATTGGGACATCTGGTCCCCCTATCTAGCTCTAATCTGACCTCCTGCACATTGCAGGCCACAGAAACTCCCCCCTCCCCTACTTAATAGACCCCTAGCCTCTGGCTGAGTTACTGAAGTCCTCAAATCATAGTTTAAAGACTTCAAGTTACAGACATTAGAGATATTAGTCCAAATGAAAAGGCTGAACATAAGAATGGTCATACTGGGTCCATCTAGCCCAGTATCCTGTCTTCCAACAGTGGCCAATGCCAGGTGCTTCAGAGGTGAACAAATAGAAAAGGCAATCATCGAGTGATCCATCCCCTTGTCCACTCCTTGCTTCTGGCAGTCAGAGGCTAGGAACACCCAGAGCACGGGGCTGTATCCCCGACCATCTTATCAAATAGTTGGGCCCCACCAAATCCACAGCTGTGAAAAATGAGTCACGGACGGTGAAATCAAATCTCCTCCGTAAAATCTAGCTATTGGAGGGGAGGAGCAGGGGGCACCCCAGCCGGGGACTCCTACCAGGCTCTAGCTGCTAGTCTCAGCAGGGCTGGGGAGGGACAGGATTTCCTCTTCCCTGCACAACCGCTTTTGGGGGCAGATCAGACCCAGCTCTGGGTACCTCCCGCAGCTGCAGGAAGCTCCGTGGTGCCTGCCTTCAGAGCCCAGCTCTGAAGGAAATGCAGAAGTGAGGGTGGCAATCCAGTGACCCACCCCTACAACAGCTTTGCAACCCTCTATGGCCCCCTTTTGGGTCAGGACCCCCCATGGTTACAACACAGTGGAATTTCAGATGTAAATATCTGAAACTATGAAATTGACTAATTTTAAAATCTTATGACTATGAAATCGACCAAAATGGACCTTGAAATTGGTAGCGCCCTAATAATAGCCATTGATGGACCTGTCCTCCATGATTTTATCTAATTATTTTTTGAACACCATTGTATTTTTGGCCTTCTCAACTTCCCCTGGCAATGAGTTTCACTGGTTGACTGTGCATTGTGAGAAGAAGAAACTACTTTTGTTAATTAGTTATAAACCTGCTGCCTATTAATTTCATTGGGTGACTCCTGGTCCTTGTGGTATGTGAAGGAGTAAATAACACTTCCTTATTCACTTTCTCCACATCATTCATGATTTTATAAACCTCTATCATATCTCCCCTTAGTTGTCTCTTTTCCAAGCTGAAAGTCCCAATCTTTTTAATCTTTCCACATTTGGAAGCTGTTCCATACACTTAAATCATTTCTATTGCCCTTCTCTGTACCTTTTCCAATTCTAACAAAACAGCACAAAGTTCAGGTGCTGTCCCCATTCCTCAGTTTATTGTAATAGAGATAAAAGACACTTAAGAAATGTTATCACCATATCTAATATTTGTGATCTAGCCAGTTTTGCAGCTATACTTTTGAAAAACTCCACTAACTGTACTTTGTTCTACATCAATGAGGAGGAAAATCATCTCAAATTCATTGTATTTTGTGCCAGAAGCACTTTTCAAACTGTTTATAGATTTAGGATACCTGGCGCTCCATGTAAACTCTGAAATTTCCTTTAACAAATCCTCACCGTACACTGTCTTGAATTTTCCTAAAAAAGGAGACAACATATTTCTGTAGCTCTGCTGGGGATTAGATGCATCTGGAAACGTTTTAAAGTCTCCACACCCAGAAGCTAGTAGGGCAGAATGATACTATAGAAGGAAGTATACTTAGATTTCAGAGTACAGAGGATTATTAATATAGTATTTATTTTTTTTAACAGTAGCAGCATGAAGGTTTCCAAGGCAAAATGGTAAATGAATGGCACAAAGACTCTGTACTGGTAAGTGATAAGAATGCATGTGAGTAAGCAACTTACACAATATTTCTATGGTGCTGGGATCAGGAAGCAGAGGGTGTGTGACAGAGTCTGAACCTGGTGACACTTACATCACTGTGAATCAGAAATAATTCCATTAATCAAAGAGTTATACAGTTGTGTGCACAAGAGAGACCAGACTCAGGCCCAGATGTACTCCAAGACTATTGCTGCTGGATACTGGGAACACAAATCCCTAATTGGTTTCCTGTTCTAAGGAGAATTATACAGGGATACGGCACACAGGTAAGCACTGGACCAAGGTTCCCTAGGGAGGCTGGGGAATCTCTGGAGGTTTCTAAGAACAGGTTGGACAAACACCATCAGGGATAGTCCAATGTCACTAGGTCCTGCTCGGCGTGGGGGGGCTAGACTAGACAACCTCTCAAGACCCCTTCCAGACCCCATTTCAGGTTGTGAGATGCTGTGTGATGGCGGCTCTTCCCCACAGGTCAGGTCAGGGCAGGGCACGTGGCTGCCCCCCATGTCCCTGCTCTGCAGGGACAAATGCCCATCGTCAGCCCGGCCACTGGGCCACGAGGTCGCCAGGGAGAGCCCCGCCAGCCAGCCAGGCCCTGCAGGGCCCTGCTCTGGGCTAGGAGCAGGGGGCTCTGCCAGGCCCCACGGGAGGGGCGACTACCTGGGTGGGGATGGGACTGGGGGATTCCCCCCACGGCTCCTCATCCCTGGGCGACCTCCCCTCCCGGCGGGCAGCCACCTAGAGAGCAGCCCCCCACCCCCGCTCCTGTACCTGAGGATTGGGGCCAGCTCCTCACGCGCTGCGCCGTACGGGCTCACCCCGGCTGCGCACGCGTCACCTGCGCGGGCGTGGCCCCGCCTCCTGCACCTGCGGAGGGCGGGCCCTCGCTCGCGCCCCTCCCGACACCTACCCAGGGGGCCCGGCCCGGCTGCCGCCCGACCCCACGGACAACGCGCGGCGGCCTTGGCAGCGAGGGGGCTGCTGCTAGGAGACGGCAGGCGACCATCGAGCTGCACGGCTCCCGCGGGCTGGAGGGGCCGGCAGCGTGAGGGGCACGGGAGAGCGCAGCGCCCCCTGCTGGAGGGGAGAGCGAACTGCAGCCCTCCCCCTCTTTGTGCCTTCCCCCTCCCCTGCCCCACTTCCCCCTCAAGCCCTTCCCCCCTCACACCACCCTTCCCCTTCCCTTTCCCCACAGGACCTTCCCCCCTCACATCACCCCTCCCCCACAGGACCTTCCCCTCCCCATCACATCGCCCCTTCCCCTCCTCCACAGGCCTTCCCCCTTTCACCAAAGGACCTTCCCTTCCTTATCACAGTGCCCCCCCCTTTCCTTTTCCTCCCCCACAGGACCTTCCCCTCCCCATCACATCATCCCTTCATCCACAGCCCTTCCCCTCCCATCTCACACCTCCCCGCCCTTCCCTCAGTCCAGCTGGGGCCTGGCGCCGAAGGAGGTGTTGCAGGCCATCATCACCCCCACCCCAAGCCAGCTCAGAGGACGGTGTTTGCCCCTCTCTCGGCTGGGTCACCTGTGTGTCCCGTGGCTGGGGGGAGGTGCTGGAAGGGGCAAGCACCAAGGGCAGGAGTGGTGCCACAGGCAGGCCAGTAGTGGCTTTAACCCCCTTTGAACTGGGACTGTCCCACTGGCTTCAAGCAGGGGCAAGGCCAGGAGCTAGCCTGGCCTATGCTGAGGGATGACAGGGAACCATACCAAACTCAGGGGAGAGCAGCAGGTACCCACCTCTGGGGTATGGCAGGGTAGCCTGAGTGATGATAGGCCCAGCGGTCACTTGCAACCTTTTTGTGGGGTCAGCGGGTGGCCCCCCCTCCAGGGGCGGAGATGACAGGCTCACCAATGCAGCGTGGCCAGTGCTAAAAGTGGGATGCCTGTCAAAATCTAGGAGCAGCAGTTTTGGTAAGATAGTGCTTACAGTGCAACCTTCAGCAACCTGGCTCAGTTAAAAAATATTTTTTTGCTGGGTTTGTCACCCTTTGTGCCTCTTCCCTCCCATTCTACACACATATTAAGCACTGAGCGTGGCCTCTTCAGAGACAGCAGCTTTGTGTATTCCACAGACACAACAGGTCCCAACACTCACTGAGACCTTGTGATCCATACTATATGTTTAATAAATGAGGGTAACCCATAAGTGACAGCACGCAGACCATCGCGTGCAAGGACCCACTGTCTCTGCATGGATCAGCATGTATTCTTGCATAGTGGGACCTCTAGCGGCTGCAGATTCTACTTCTGGGTTAAAGAGGAGGGGCGTCTCTGTAGGGCCCTTTCTACAACTTTGTCGACTATAGGTTAGCCACCCCTACAATAGACAAACCCATCATGTTAGACAAGCAGCGCTGGGGGGAGACCCTGCTACTCTTACTTATTTACCTGCTTATCTTTTGATCTCTCCATTTTCCCATTGCTAGGATTAGCGCTCCTAAATTGTATTCTTGTTTAGCAGCACATGTCCAAAAACTGGGATTCTAGTGCCATTAGGCTCTCTTTGGTTTGGGAACATTTTATCTAGAGCTGGTCAAAATTTTTCATTTAGAAAATGAACTTTTTTTTGCTTTTTAATTTTTTCATTTAAGATGAAAAGTTGATTTTCAAAAACAAAATTGAAGCTGAATTTTTGAACAATACTTATAATTTTCTGACCAGCTTTTTTCACCCTTTTGGAGGCTGTATTTGGCTGGCTTGCTGGATAAGGCCCAGGACTGGTTAGAAAACTAGGTGGCTTTTGGCAAGTCACTTAATATTTCTGTGCCTCAGTTTCCTGAACTGTATAAATGGGGATAATGACACTTATTCAACACAGTTAAACACATTAAGATCTTATTTGAGGTAGTGCAAATAGTGATGCCTATAGTTAAAGGTGGTTTGACGCATTTGATTATAAAACCTGTTTTCTGTCGCTTATAACTTTGCCCAACCTTAACCATTTAGCTGAAATTGTGAGCTGACTTTTTCCATGCTAGCTGTCTGTCTAAGACTGAAGATTTTTTGGAAATTTTTAGCAAAAATAGTTCACCTATTTCTCAGAAAGAATTTAGGGGAAAATATTATTTTGCCCATGTTGAAAAATTCTGAAAACTGTTTTGTTGAGAAATCCTAGTGCTTCTATTCTTTGGAGCAGGGAGTTGGAATTTGTCCAGAGGGTCACCTTGGTGTCAGGGATGTTCCTTTTGCTGTCCACCTGAAAAAATGCCCCAGGTCGGCAAGACACACACATGCACAAGCATGTTCCAATAAGCAATTTTTTTTTACTTTGGAACTTGGACTGAGTTGCATATGCTGTGCGTGTTCAGGTCAAGGCCAAAAAGCCCTAAACCCCCACATTTTATATGTCGTGTGAATATGAACAATACTACTCTGCTAGATCCTACAAGCCTGATTCTGGTCTCACATTATTTTTACACTAGAATAAGTAAATGACGTTACTTCTGATTTATGCCATTATGAGAGGAGAATCAGGATTTATATTCCCCCTCCCACACACCTTTTCACAAAACCATTATAAAGTTCCAACACCCCCAGGTTTGCTTTAGGTTCTATACTAGTCCTCTCCTCCACAGTGACTGAAATGCTTTGACACAGATATGTCTGCTGTACACAGCAATCACAAATGGAGATTGCTGGACAGAACACAGAGTTTATCAGCTATAGGCCAGAGATTCTGATCCTATAACAAGGCAGACTGGGCTTTGATCTTACCTGACTCCCTGAAAATTTCTCACACTCTCAATCTCCTCCCCGCCTGGATGAGGATAAAAAAAACCCACAAAAGCAAGTATTGCCTTGGCCAACAGAGGGTAATTCTGAAGTCTAATTAAATATTTGGCATAGGATAATTGTGGAAATCATGTCACAGGTTAGCTGGATGTGCAGCAAACTTCTTTCAGCTTGAAGGTGTGGGTGGTGGGCTTCCATCAGAGCCACTTACCCCTCTACACACTGATTCATGACTCACCCCCACCTCCCCACACAGTGTTTGCAATGTAAAGAAATCTCAGATAAATGGAATTATAATACATTTCACCCAAAGACACTTGTATCTTTTTTTTTTATTTGAGAGAATGTATTTGCAACACTGGAAAATACTTTTCATATAGGAGTCTTATTTTTGCTACTATACGCTGCGTATTAAGAAAGTGATCTTGCATTTTTACAGTGCTTTCCATCCAATTGGACCCCTAAGTGCTTTGCATATTGTGCTGTTTATACAAAACTGTATTTACAAGAGTAACTTTATCCGCTGTTGAAATGCAGCTACCTCTAGGATAGAATTTCAGCTACTGTTAAAAAGCACAAAACAACACAATCTAGCTGTTTAAGACAGGAAACAAGGAATAGCCTATCCAATTGAAATTACAGAGGGAATTAAGACAGACAGAATATGGCTACTCCAAACTGAAATGTGACCAGCATTCCAGGTTTAGTGCTATGGAATTTTCAGTTACCACAAAGAGTCACAGAACAGCATTCTGTAACAGCTTGCCCATGTTTTGAACCAGCACTGACTCAGAGGGAAGTACCTGTCACCTTAAAAAGAAGAACCACAAAAATCACATGCCATCCCTCATCATTGACTTGCTTAGAACCCAGCAGAACATCAGAATTGATTGAGTTGGAAATGAGGCGGTGGTGGCATTACACTTTCACTCATTTTGAGAGACCATGATTATCTTCTGTTCTCTTTAGGGTCTTCTGCTGAGCTCATCATCATAGTATTTGACTGTTCTTAAGGTGCCTGTTGAACGGATAGGTGCAAAATTGTCTGCTTTGGGTGGTGTATGTACGTAGCAAGTTCAGGCAGCTTCCCTGAAATAGGAAGGAGAGTTCTGGCTGAGTAGGAGAAAGCTGAGCATCATTTCAGTGGGAGTATTAAATATTGATGTGGTTTTTTTAACATTGATGTCACTGATTTATTTAAGGAGCTGTGCAGTATGCTGCTGGTGATAAATCTTTCAGATGCCAAGCTCATCCAGCTATAACCATGTTCTGGAACTGCAAAGTCTTTTACTACATGTATTTCTGCTGGTAAGTCCAGTTCACATGTGGAATGTCACAGCTGATGGAAAACATGGGGCATGCTTGAATTCTCCACCTCCGCTGTGAAAATGTTCTACGCAATAATTTGTATTGCCTTGTGTAATTTCTAACATGACTGCCTCAGTGATTAGTTTATCTCAGGAGTGAGGCTTTTGGGGGCAGGATGTTCTATGGGAAAGAGATGACTCTTTCATGTGTTGTTTAATAATTCACAGTTCATGAGCCTGTGCTTTTAGTCTTTCAACCAACCAAATCTGTCCTGTCTTAAAGAAGGCGCAGGGGGGTTTTATGAAATAATTACAGAAGGAATATTCAGATTCCAGACTAATTGTTCTGATGGACAGCAGGGGAATTACACTGGTGGGAGGTGAAATAAAAATCACAATACTGATGTAACTGTTCTATTTATCGAATAATCCACTCTGAATGAACAACTAAGAGTACTTGTGGCACCTTAGAGACTAACAAATTTATTTGGACATAAGCTTTCATGGGCTAAAACCCACTTCATCAGATGCATGGAGTGGAAAATACAGTAGGCAGGTATAACTACACAGCATATGAAAATATGGGAGTTGCCTTACCAAGTGGGGGATCAGTGCTAACGAGACAATTCAGTTAAAGTGGAAGTGGGTTATTCTCAACAGTAGAATACCAAGGGAGGAAAAATCACTTTTGTAGTGTTAATGAGGCCAATGTAATCAAGGTGGCCCATTTCAAACAGTTGACAAGAAGGTGTGAGTAACGGTAGGGGGAAATTAGTATGGGGAAATAAGTTTTTGTAGTAACCAATCCTCTCCCAGTCTTTATTCAGGCCCAATTTGATGGTGTCCAGCTTGCAAATTAATTCCAGTTCTGCAGTTTCTCGTTGGAGTCTGGTTTTGAAGTTTTTTTGTTGAATAATTGCCACTTTTAAGTCTGTTATTGAGTGTCCAGGCAGATTGAAGTGTTCTCCGACTGGTTTTTGAATGTTATAATTCTTGACATCTCCCCTTACTGTTACTCACACCTTCTCGTCAACTGTTTGAAATGGGCCACCCTGTTTACATTGGCCTCATTAACACTACAAAAGTGATTTTTCCTCCCACTTTCACTTTAATTGAATTGTCTCATTAGCACTGACACCCCCCACACTTGGTAAGGCAACTCCCATCTTTTCATGTACTGTGTATATATACCTGCCTACTGTATTTTCCACTCCATGCATCTGATGAAGTGGGTTTTAGCCCACGAAAGCTTATGCCCAAATAAATTGGTTAGTCTCTAAGGTGCCACAAGGACTCCTGGCTGTTTTTGCTGATACAGACTAACAGGGCTACCCCTCTGATACTGTACCTTGTCCTGCCTTGTTAATCTTCATCTCTAGACAAGATGCTCATGCACCACAGTGGTGAGCATGGTATAAAGTTCTAAACAGATAGGTAGGAGTATAAAAGGCTGTTTCTCTCCCAGCTGAAATGATAGGAACTCCTGGTAGGTGAAACTCTAGGATCAGCCATCTCAAGCAGTAATGCACTTTGAGGTTTATGTTTGTAAGTACAATCCTGCCTCAGGGCTTTATTACATAGCTGGTCCATTAACTAAGTGTGTGTGTTCACCATTTGTTCCTGCTCACCTTCCAGTAATCTGCTACTAGAAGACAAGTAGTTGCAATATCTAGGATTACGCTCTACTATGAGCCTTGCAACAGTCATCCATGCCTTTGTCACCATGCAACGTGCTCCATGTTGGTCTTCACCTTAACACTGCCTGGAAACTGAAGGCAGCAGCTTGCTTGCTAAGCAGAGTATATTGCCATAAGCATCTATGGTACTGATGCTCCAGAATCTGCACTGGCTGGCTGTGGTTTCCAGGCAAAATTTAACCTATAACCCCCTAAATGGATTAGGAGTAAAGGTGGTCAATCTTCTGACAGAACAGTTTTCCATTAGAAAATGCTGATTCAACAGAATCAAAACATTTTGTGGGAATGTATTAATTTAATTAACATTTTTATGGGAAATTATCAATACGTGTCATTTATAAAAAAGTGAAAGTGACAAGATCAAAATGAAGTATTTTCAGTAAGGCGCTCAGTCTCTCACACTTCCCTAACACACACACACACACACACACACACACACACACTGGCCCTCACACACACAGACTCTGCCTCTCACGAGTCACAGTTCCCCCAACACAGATTGTCATACACACTCTCACACTCCCCAACACACTGTCACACAGTCTCTCTCTCACACACATACACCCACACACACATTATTGTTGTTATTACTGACTGGAACTTCCTGTCAAAATGCTCGTGGTGAGCCAGGAGTGACTAGGGGCTGCAAGAGGGCCGTGGGCTCTGGCAAGATGCAGCATCCCTGTGACAGCGCGAAGCCTGCCTTGAGCCACTGCCGCAGCATCTGCTGCGTACAAAGCTCTGTGTGCGTCAGCAATGGGGGTGGGGGAGAGTTCTGGGGGTCCACAGGCAGGAGTGGTGGCTGTGCCCCTTCAACACACCAGGGCAGTGGTGCCAGCTGCGGACCGCCTTCAGTGAAGCATAGAGGCACCAGTTTAATAATACTGTGTAGGGCCCCATAAATCCTAAGGACGGCCCTATTCAGTATATTTTGTTTAGTGAAAAATACTGAGATTGACTTTTTGTTCTGATTTGGAACAAAACAAAAGTTTGAAATCTCAACATTTCCCACAGGACAGAAGTTCCATTTTTCATCCACCGTTAATTAGGTGCTATGAACCAGAGAGTCGTTTCTCTCTGCGGTGTTAGCACAGTTGAGATCCGCAGAGGCACTTGAGCTAATGCCCTGTTGTTTAAATGAGAAGGGACTGCTAACAGGATGTTCTCTTTGGGTGCCCTGTGAGTGTGTAAATAAGTTAAATATATGGGTGAGTTGGGACTATAATCCATTATATGTGTGTGCTGCATTGGGAGCAGGATATGGACTCGTTCATTTACATCTTTGTATTTCCAGGGCACCAGTCTCCAAGATATCCAGACATTACAGAAGGCTGTAAGATTGAAGGGAACATATGAGCTTTAACATATATATATATATATATTTTCAAGGCCACTTGTACAGAGACCCCTAAGGCATAAATGAAACAGTCTTCATACGTAGCCTGGTCCTTCTTTGGCAATGTAGTCTTCACTGCCTGCATGTTGCAGAATTTGCAAGCAAAAATGTTGAGCAATATTTTCAAAACTATTTAAGGGATAGATGCACCAAAGGACTTAGGTGCTTAACTCCCACCTTAGGTGCTGAAATCCCAGAGTCAGGCCCCACTGGAATTCACGCACCACCACCCACTCCCCCCTCACACTCAGCTGCTGCCAAGTCTGTAGGTGCCTAAACTTGCTTTGAACCTACATTTTTGCAGTAAAAGATCCCTAGGCACCTATGTTTGTGCCTCTGTGCGTGTGCAGACATCTGGATGTCTAAATCCTAGAGCGAAGTAAAACCCAGGGGAAAGATAGGCATTCCTCCGCTTAACTCGCCTGCAGGGCCCTAGCCAGTAAGCATGCTTAGAGCTCACCTACTGGATCAGCCCCCTATAGGCGAGAATACACAAAAAAGCAGGGCACGGGAAGCTCTCTCATATCTTTTAGCCTAGTGCAGTAGTTCTCAAACTTTCATACTGGTGACCCCTTTCACACAGCAAGCCTCTGAGTGAGAACCCCCTTTTACATTTAAATTACTTTTTTATATTTTTAACACCATTATAAATGCTTGAGGCAAAGCAGGGTTTGGGGTGGAGGCTGACAGCACGTGCCCCCCACCCCTCCATGTAATAACCTCACAACCCCCTGAGGGGTCCCGACCCCCAGTTTGAGAACCCCTGGCCTATTGGTTAGAGTACTTACCTGGGATGTGGGAAGCACCCAGTTCTCCCTCCCTGTGCGGGAGAAGGTATTTGAAGAGGAGTCTGCCACCTTTCAGGTGAGTGCCCAAGCCACTGGGCTATGGGATATTCTGGTGTGTGGTCCCTCAGTCTCTCCTGTCGAAGCTTTGTCACACTAAATAAATTTCAGAAATTCATTGGAGCAAGGGGCCTGGATCCTGGGTTCCCAGTTGAGTGCTCTAACCACTATGCTCCAGAATCACTCCTGCTTGTGTTCTCTCTCTCTCCAAATCATTCTTTCATTATTTACCCACAGGAGAGCTTGAGGGAGCCCCACATTGGAATATCCCATAGCTCAGTGGTTCGGTCATCCTCCTCCTTCCCCTCCTTCCCCCCAGGCTTCTTGCAAAAACAGCCTAGGCACCTAGCCCCAAGAGAGGGTTGAGAATCCCAAGCAGAGGGAGGTGCCCCCCTTGCCGCCCAGATTTAGGTGCTGAACATTGTGAGAGCAGCAGTGCTTAGCGCACACCCCTTGGCTTGGCATCTCCCATGTAGGCAAGAAGCCACCTAGCATGCTGGCTTTTGTGAACCCCTTTCTGAGGCACCTCCCTCTCCCCATTCATTGTACGGGGGAGGAGGTGCCAAACTCAGACTTCATGGATCCCAGTGAATTTCTGGGCACCTAAAAGGTAGGAGTGGCAAAGCTCAGCATCACCAGGCCCACATTTCTTAGGGCTAGATCCACAAAGTGATTTAGAAGGGTGAGTCACACTGAAGGTCAATAGACTCTTAAGTCACTTTTGAAAATAGCACTTAAGCTTCTAAGTCACTTAGGCATTTTTGAAAGTGTTAGCTTTTTTTACCCAGCCTCTATTAACAGGTAACAGCCAAGTCTGCTCACTGTGACCCCTTGCCACTTCCCCAGACTTCTTCCTACCTTGGCTTGTCTCTAGGGCGGCCCTTTCCCCCAGCACCTTTCCAGGCTCTGTAGAATCCTTTCTAGCTCTGGTAGCAAGCAAACGCTTTCCTCATGGCGATCCAGCACCTGTCCTTTTATCCAGGCTACTCCGCGGCTCCATCCCTGTGATCTCTCCATGACTCTCCTAGCCTATTAGCAGAGTTCTCTCTCAGGAGACGATCCCAAAGCCAAGTAGCCTCTTTCCTCCTTCTGCCCTGAAACTCTTCCTTTATGTTAATTAGCCACCCAGTTCCTCCCCATTGGGTCTCATCCTTAATTGAGTCTGATACACCCTGTAGTTGCCACCAGGTGCCATAACTGAGCGCTTCAGCTCCCCTTAACCCTTTCAGTGCCTGTGTGGGGTATGCACTCCATTATACCAACCCCAACCTCCTCCACTCTCTACTTTGGAGATTTAACAGAGATGCCCAGAAAGGGCTTTTCTTTCAGCTCAATTGTTGAGCCAGTTCTTTCTACCCCTGTGTTTCTCAAACTGGGGTCGCCACTTGTGTAGGGAAAGCCCCTGGCGGGGCAGACTGGGCCGGGCCAGTTTGTTTATCTGCCCCGTCCTCAGCCCATGCCGCTTCCAGCAGCTCCCATTGGCCTGGAGCAGCAAACTGCAGCCAGTGGGAGCCGCGATCGGCCGGACCTGCGGATGGGGCAGGTAAACAAACCGGCCTGGCCTGCCAGGGGCTTTCCCTACACAAGCAGCAACCCCAGTTTAAGAAACACTGATCTACCCAGACCATCTCCCCCTGCACACACGTGCCCATGCACACACACATTAGCACCCATTTGGGTTTCTTTAATGTCATTTAATCAAACAGGTAAAAAGATTGCACTTTCCAGTATATATAATCCATTTCACCTATACAAATAATTTATAATCTATCTACATCATATACAACTATACATAGTTAATACCTATATACATCAGTACAAATTCAATGCTACCACACAAGTCTCTGGTTATGTCTAGAGTGCCAGGCGAGTTGAACTTATAGTTAAATCCCAAGGCAGGCGAACATGTGAGGAGCTGTTTGTCAGCCTCTCAAATTACTGCCCTACATAGCAGCTCATAGGAAGAGAAGTGCTGGCTTCATCCAGGCATTTCTTGACCTCCTTTGCCATCATTAGTCATGGGGTCTCTCTTGTATGTGTCTCCTGGGGCCAAATTCATCTCTTTTCCACATAAACTTTATGTTCTTGCTTGTCAATAATTTACAATAAGCCATGAGTAAACTGAGGTTGAAGACAATGCTGTTTATGCTGAAGAAATGAAAGCCCTGTTGCTGAATGCTTCTGCCTTTGTTTATCTTGTATCCCCTCGTTACGGCTCAGGAGCTGAGGTTAGCTGAACTTGGAACGAGATGGCTAAATCTTCTAGCATAACGAAAATATTTCCTTCAGTGGCTCTGGTGAGATCCGAATACAAGGAAGTGCAGTGCAGTAGGGGTGAAGGAAATTTCCTGAATTAAACTTTTGAATTATTTTTGTAACCCCACTGATTATGGAACAACAATAGGGCTTGGCTTTTTTTTCCCCTGGAGGAAAAAGTCCAATATACAATTTTCATAAGTGGAATACCACACTTTGGGGAGTATAGCTCTTCGTGAAATCACAGTTCTCGAGTACTTGAGTCACTTGGCAGTACAGTGAATACACACCCAAGCCATGAGTGTCTCATAATAAGTGAGGATGCCCCATGGTGTGTGTGAGATTCTCATAGGCACATTTACTTTTTTTGTAATTAAATGATTCTGGGGAGCTGCCAGGCTCTCCTGTTGCTAGGGCGCCTCTCACCTGCCATCAGTTCTAAAGGTGATTTGCCAGCAGACAGTTTATTTCAATAGAGCTTCCCAGGGAATTGTTTTTATGTTTATGTTTTATGCAATACGCTAAGCTGGGAGTTTGTAAAACTTTAGCTAGAAAGTAAACGATAAAAATGTTTGCAGTGAGGGGAGAGAGTAAGTTGTTGTTTGATCTTAAAAATCGCAGAGCAGGGCAGTGATGGGAGCTGCAGGAGGGTTGAGACAATCTATAAAGCCTACATGGGGGAAAATTTAACCCAAACTTCCCCAATGTCCACAGGGCCTAAATGTCCAAGAAATCCTAATGTCATCAAAATCTTTGGGCCTTAATCAAGGCAGTTCTGTGAAGGGTTATTTAGAGGGGCTCGATCTAAACATTGCAGCCCAACATTTCAAACTTGGATACCTAAAGTTTGGTTGGATACATTCTTATTCCACATGTAGGCACTAAATTAAGTATCCCGATTGTCAGAGGAACAGTTCCCATTGGCCAGACAAAAATCACATCCCAGCCTGGCCAGCAGTTCCATGGCAAGAGTGTGGAGTCACTTCTGGGGGTAGGGGGGATGTTGTTTTCCCTGCCATACTCCTGTAGGGATTCTTCTGGGGGGTGCAGCTTGAAGTCCCACCAGCAGCTCTTGTGGGAGTCTTGCTGGCTTACCCCTCAGCTGGGATGCACTGACTCAGCACTCCCCTACGGACATCTTCATCAGACAGCACCATCGCCTGTTCGGGCTGCTTTGGCTATGAGCAGAATCTCTTGGGGAGCGTGTGCTGCACTTGAGACCTTATGGAACTGCAAATTAACCTGGCCCAATACGCACTACACTAAAACGCATTACCACCTGTAAACTGCTCTGGGCTCTCAGGCACTCCTCACCAGTCTATAGCACGTGAACCAAACAGAAAGCACATGAAGGCCAAGAAACTAGAGAAGCCACTGATGGGTTCTTTGGGTAGCTGTTTCTTGCATCCTTGTTACAAAGCAACACTGGCAATGAGGTGTGGGAGCAGAGAACAATTTGGGGTTTGTGTAACCCCGTGTTTAGGAACAGACACTGATAGTCTCACGCAAGGAAGGTCTAATGATCACATCTATCAGGATTTAAGGGAAACCTTGTTAGCGCTGTTCTGGACATTCTGGATTAGATCCGACAAGTTAATGAATCTGCACGGGGTATCTGAAATGACTTCAGCTGGCAACGAGCAAGAATGAAGATAGGAACTTGTGCACCTGCTGCTGTGGGAGCTTTGTTTGATCCTAGCCAAAGTCACTAGCATGGAAGTCCATGGCAGTTTTTCCACAGACCTCAGTGGGAGCTCAGCAGACCCTAGTGATGCACATGTTCTACCCAATTCCAATCAGCCCTGACAAGCTTTCTTCTTTGCTGAGTGAATGTTCGGAGGCAATTGCCTGTGTGCCCAAGGTGACTCAAATATATTGCTTTGGAACAGAGACCGTGGCTTCAGGTGTATCTGCGCAGCACCCAGCACAATGGGCCCTGATCCCTGATTAGGGGTTTCAGACACTACTGTAATATAAAATATTAAATAATAATTGCACCTTGTGCCACACCTAAAGCAAGCAGAAGCCAAACTCTGCCAGCTTGTCTCCAATCCTTCTCCCGAAGAAACCCCTCCTCCCCTCTCAAGGTATTTTACTGACACACAAAGAAGAATAACAGTCTGACTCCTGCTTATCTCCCTCCATGCTCAGTTCCACAGCCCAGCCCCACTCTCCAGCATTACAGGAACTCCTGCTGTTCCACCTTCTCCCAGGCTCTGCTCCTTGGCTCAGACCTAAGCCACGGCATTATAACAGTTTGCCTGATTTTTACTTTCTTCTTTGAGCCCTAACATCCCGTCCAGTTGTAGCTTTACAAGAGAAATGGTTGTGAAGTCACTGTAGGTGGCTTTTAGCGTGTTCTTCAGTCCTCATTCTATTGTGACCCAACCAGGGATTCTTACAAATGCCTCTCATGTCAATTTTTTCTTATCTTCTTCACTGGATGATGCCTGCAAATGTGTTGATGGGCAATAGCAAAGATTTGGGCATGTATTTGGCCAGTCCCACATCCTCCGGTTCATGCAGGCTGAATTTCATTGTCCTTGTCTTTTGCAAGCAATAGCTGGGTTCCAGGCAAGGAGAAACTTCCACACTGCAAGAGAAGAAAGAGACTTTTACTAAACATGCCGAATCATGGGCCAAATACTGACCTCAGTTACACCAGTGTATATCCAGAGTAACTCCATTGGCTTTGGCTGTTGCTTTGGGTTTACATCCATGTAACTAAGATTTATAATCTGTTTGTAATCTTGCACTGGCTTTTGCTAGAAAGATTATCTAATTCATATTATTATTGTTATTACATAGCGCTTTGGGCTAGCCTTAATTTGATTCAGGGGAATGCAAACTGTATGGACTACAAATGGGCCTGAATCAAAACTCCACCTTCAAACTCCCCAGAACTTTGAAGGCATTTGAAATCCAAACCCAGGTCCAAATTTTGCATTTGACTACAGTCAAAATCCTTTAATCTAATTCCCTTGAACTTTGGGAGGTTCAAATTCCAGATCCAAATGTTGAGGCTTGAGCCTGTGTAATACATTAACACTTCACTTCTCCATCACTGAAAGGCAGCCACTGCTGATGCAGCATGTGGCAGCTTTTAATGGTGCCCACAATGCCCAGTGATTTTAGGACAGAAAACCAAGGAGAAAACTGTCTCAGTTTGAAACTGCTGGAGGAAATTTACTAACGCGGAATGTAATTACTCAGAGTGGACTTCTGCCACGATTCCAAAGCTAACACCCTGCTGTTTGCACAAAAAGTGCCATGGGACCTTTATGAAGACAAGAAGCAAGAACCTTGGTTTTACACTTCATCCAAAAGATTGCAGTCTCCCCCAACACAAGCTTTTATCCAGGGGGAAAAAGCACCATCTATGAATTGCATTTCTCACAGCAACCAGTTTGCTTCCTCTCTGACTTCTTGAAGGCCTCATTTGTAGTCTCTGTAAACGTTTCACACACTGCACCATTATCCGTGAGCTTCACACAATGTGTCCCTTGGTGAGGTTTGTAAGAAACTGCTGTTAAGTCTTTTTTACCTGCTGGGCCCCAAATCTTTCAGGTTACACTGCTGCCAGAGGCTACTAGCTATAGGTGAACTAGGCAGCTGCGTATTTGCATCAGATTTCTGGGCAGCTGCGTAAGATGACATATTTGGCCCAGCCGCCCTTCCATTATGACGGAGGGGCGGCTGGGCCAAATTTGAGTGGGGCTGTGACTGAGAATGCCAGGTCGCAATGCCACTCAATCAGATTTGGCCCAGCCACCCCTCTGTCACGGAGAGGCAGCCAGCCAAATCTATTGTCCTAGGCTTACAGGGAGGAGAGGGCGGCACGCTGAAGTTTTGCCTAGGGCGGCAGATTGTCTTTGGTGCCCTCTGGCTGTTGCCATGGGAAATCCCTTCCTCCAGGCTTGGAGGGAAGCACATCCCACCCACAGGGCTGTTTACAGATCACCGGCCTGTCTCTTACACCCAACTGTTCCTTTGATGGGCAACCCAGAATCACAATCAGCTTTCTTGGAAGGCAGTTCCCTCAAAATCCTCTTCAACAGTGGAAAAGAAACACAGATAGAAAGAAATAGAATAAGACTCGCTGTTGGCTATGTGTAACGACGGAGAGAGAAAACAGGGGAGGAGAGGGCAAAAGAGGAGGGTAGCCAGAAACTAGGAAAATCAGAGATTTCAATAACCTTTGCCCTAAATAAGAAATGGAGCTTCATTTTCAGGCCTTACATTGTGAGCAAGCAAACTGGCCTGTTTGCATGCCAGCTGCTATCTATGCACTAATACTCATGCACCAATACCAGTTTGCACACCCGGCCATCAGAGCTGCATATGCAGCATTTATGTGCACAGTTATGTGCACAGTTATGTGCACAGTTGGGTGTAATGCTCTGGTCTAGTGTATGATCACATCTCCTCCAAGTGGCTGATTTGTGACTGTACAGCCAACTTCTGTTACACAAAGGGCTTTTCCTTCCGCTCAATTGTTGAGCCAGTTTAGAAAAGGGACACATTTTCATACACAAAAAAGAATCTTCCTTTTCTTTGTCAAATAATTTTGACTGTTGACATTTTCCAACCAGCTCTACTCAAGTGGTAGCTTGCGTTTTTGGGATTAGAGTCCTGGGTTCAAACCCCTGCAGATGACTGTGGTGGCTGCATATGAATTGGTACATGATATGTTTTTGTTGGTGGTGCTACTTGGGGCAAAATTATGAAATTGTGATTCTTAAAATACAAATCCAGCCTGCTCAAATTCTTGAAAGAACCTCATTTTTTGCTGCTATATTATCAAAGCTGCTCACACAGACTACTCCCTCCCACCTTCAGATTTCTACAGTGCCTTTTATCCTGAAGGTTCCCAAATCACTCTACAAGCTGTAGAGAAGAATCATTTCCACCACCACAGAAATGCAGCCACGCTGGGGTAGAACTCAAGAAACTCTTTAACAGTAAATAACATTCTACGACAGTTTCAAGCAAGAAATGAAGATTCCTGTATTCATATCCAGTGCATCATGTGCAAACACGCACTTGGATAATGCTTTCTATCCACGAATCTCAAAGAAGAGCTCTGTGGAGCTTGAAAGCTTGTCTCTTTCACCAACAGAAGTTGGTCCAATAAAAGATGTTAACTCACCCACCTTGTCTCTTACAAGCATTAATGAGTTAGGCTTAAGAACCTCCCTATGGGAACTAGGAGAGTATAATCCACACCTTACAAATGGGAAGGTGGGACTACTGAGATATTGTGGAAGTTTGTGACAGTGTTGGGAAATGAGCCAGATCTCCTAACCCCCAGTCATCTGCTTGAGCCACTCTCTTTTATCATTTACTATATGATAGAATAGTTTGCATTGACATAGTGTTTTCCAGGCAAAGATCTCAAACCACTTTACAAAGGAAGGTAAATATCACTGACTTCATTTTACTCTGGCGATAGCAGGCACAGGGAGGTCATGTGATTCACCCAGGTTCTCTCACCAAGTTAGAAGCAGAGTCAGGACTAGGACCTGTATCTCCTGATTTCCAGGCCTGGGCACTAGCCAACATCACCTCCTCTGTAATCCTGACAACCCTTGTGAAAAGACATGTTGTGTCTCCGGGGAAGTCTAACTTTAAATCAATAGCTTGATGCTTGTTTAAAGCCTTACAGCAAAGTAGCCTTACCCGACCACGTTCGTGTAGGTCCTTCTGAAGTCCTTGTCCAGGCACAGATTGAAGGTCCTTTGTTCCATGCTCTGGATTTTGATATTACGTGTTCTGATCTTGTTTGCTGCTGACTGGAACAACAGGGGGAAAAAAAGCCCTGCTGAATTTTTCACGTACCTTCTCAAGGCTGCACCAAGACAGATGGCGAATGTGTGTGCATGCGCACATCTATTTTTGAACCTTGGAACACAAGACACGACTGCTGGAATAAAGAGGGAACTGGCTCCTTCCTTTTATTTCCCCCTGGAACAAATTGGCCAATATTTTCAAAAGCAGCCAGTGATTTGGGTGCCTAACTTGTGGCTCCTTAAAGGACACCTACAGCCCCAGTTGATGTCAGTGAGAGATGCCGATGCTTAATAACTCTGAAAATCAGGCCCCTTTAAGGTGTCCCAAATTAGGCCTCCAAAATCACTGGCCAGAGTCCACAGTAACCGGGGAGGCCTGGTGCTCAAGCAGCCTTACAAGGGATTGCTAGTGTTAGAGTCTTGGGGTGAGATGTCCCACCCCCCGCTCTAGATCCTTTATGCCAGCGTGGGAAGGTTTCCCCTGACACAGGCACTGCAAAGCTGCTTTCTGAGGACCCCTTTGCGAGCCCTGGTGTAGCCTGGGGTCATGCTGGAGGTGGGGCAGGAAGGGTGAGTCAGGGGCAGGGCTACAGTGCTCAGTGCTGCAGCGATTCTAGGCAGCACAGCGGAGATGGGGGAGGCTGTCATAACCTTGACAGGCCCCTAGGGCTGTATAAGGTACACTGGATTCCCCAGAGCAGCCCAGGTTTGGGAGGGCACAAAGGTGGCTTATAGCCCCCCTCCCCTTGGGCTGTGAGTCACTGAATCTCACCCAGGATGCCTGAAATATGTGGGAATAGGTGATAAAGAAACAGGCCCTTGGTCCATTTGGCTCTAAAGGATATGTCTACACTGCAATTGGAGGTGTGATTGCCACTCACACAGGCACACCCAAACTAGCTTTAAGCTAGCTAAAAGTAGCAGTGAAGATCTTGTGGCACTGGCTGTACAAGCTCCTAGCTCACAACAGGGTCTGTGCTGCTGCATCTGCACTGCTAGATTAGAGCTAGCAGCGGGGAGCCCACACAAGCTGCCCTCATACCTTCAGTTATACCAAGCCCTCTTTGCACCATTCTGGCGGGGCAAAGGGGCCTGTAAAAAAGGATCAAACTCTATATCTAGTGGATGTTTGTCCTCTGGATCATAATATCTACTACACACCAAGGCACACTGCTCCAGTGGCAGAGTCTTGCAGAGGAAAAATGCTAATGCACGGGCAGTACTGAGGGACAGTGACAGAGCTGCTTGGGTTTCCAGCAAAAAGCTGAAATTTGACAGGGCAGAAAACAAACTGAAACCACTTTCTGAGCAACTCTGTGCAGTATCTCCTCCTCCTTTTGCAGAGCAATGGGGGATTTCCTTCTCCAGTCTTTGCTATAGCAATAAGTAAAATCTCTAATAATCAAGCTTCTAATTACGTTTCTCCACCTACATCATTCATTCATTCCAAAGGATCCTGAGCAATGGGCCAGATCCTGCAAACCCAGCTGCGCGCACTATTTCCTACCCTGAGTAGCTTCCTGGCCAATAATAGGCTGTTCATAGTAGTAAGCAGTAGCCTCAGTAGCATCTGTGGGGTCAGGCACTCTAAGTCCTGCCCTGCATCCCAGGTGGACCCATCACTGAGAGCACTGGGAGTCTGGGGTGCTGTCTTCCTTTTTTAACACCCTTATTCTGCCATGTGGACAGGACCCTTACACCACATCTGTGTAGCCAGGTTGGCTGGTCCTCCTTCCTCTGCAGCCGTCTGGGATTTTCTGGGAGACCTCTCATTTAAGCACTGTCCTGGCCCAACATTGCTCAGCTTGTGATTCTAAATCACCACCTCCAAGGGACAGGGGTGCCGGGGGTCCCCCCACTTTTTACCGGCCATAAGGGCGAGCGATGGGTGGGAAGGGGCAGAGAGGAGTGAGCGGGAGGCAGGGTCTCAGGGGAAGGGGCAGTGTGAGGGGCAGGGCCATGGTTCAGGTGCCTGTGCCCCCCCCCTTTTAGGATGCTTCCACCACTCCTGCCAGGGGGTCACAGCTACTTACAGAAAATGATTTTCCCGACAGGTTGGAGGTTTTGACGACTTCAGCAATATTTACATTCAAGCACGCCAGATCTGCAACAAAATCGGGGCATTAGACTGAGAATAAAGCACAGGTCAGCCCAGCTTGCCTTGTCTTGGCTGGGTGAGGTCTTCTGGAACCACTGCTAACCCTTCTTGGTGTGCTTCCCACCACCCCCAAAGGTACTACGTTAGAATGAGAGTTTGTCTGCCTGGGGCGCCTGGGTACAGCTCCTAGCATCAGCCTGCAGGGGCCCCGGAGAGCAACACAAGTTACTCCTGTCTTATCCCCTTGCACTAGATAAGGCTGAGAGCGCTGCCTTTGTAGTGACTCCATCCTCTGCCACCCCAAGGGGGTATCTCCACTGGGGCTCATGGGGCGGACGCAAAGCAGGAGCTATGACAGCTGAAAGTCTATCCCCCAAAGACATCTCTTTCTTTCTTCCTCCCTTCCTCCTCGGGCAGGCAAATGCAGAAGAGGTGGGATATAATGGCACAAAGAAGCATAACTGAGTCCAATGCTGCATCCTCAGTTACTGGGAGCTCCCTAAAAGTGGGGCATGAGACTCAACAGCCAGATACTTGACCATGAGCTGTAGTGATCATGTCTGCAGCACATGGGTACGCATGCAGCACGGACTCAGCTCCCCCAGCCCAGCCAAAGCATGCGCTGAGCATTCTGGGATGGATTCTCTGGGGGCCAGCCTCTTCTTTGGCTTTTCCAAGGTCCTGCTCAGGAGTCCCCAAAACACTGAATAGTTGGCAGCTCAGCAAACAGTGCCCCACCAGGAAAATCCTCACCTTCTGTTTCACTGGAGGGAATGGCTTTCATCACCAGGCCGGTAGATCGCAACGAGACTTCTACCTCCTTCTTCCGATTACTCAGCAAAACCTGCACAAAAGGCACATTTCACTCAGTTACAAGTGAGGGATTAACATGTTAGGCCTGAATGAAACCAACTGGGTGCCTGATCCAGAGCTAAATTTGTTTTTTCATTTGATTTCTCTCTCCCCTCCCCCTCCTCTCTGCATCTACAGTCACATTTTTCCTCTGTCTGTTTTTCACTTTGCTCCACTTTCTGCTCCACTTTTCACCCCACTGGATTTCCTCCCTCTGCAGCTTTTCTCACAGCCTCTCCTAAGCAAACCTGAAAGCATTCATGTTCCAGTTGAGCTTTCAAACCCGCAATATTTGGGTGGGTTCGAAACGAGGCAAGACACGGTCACCCAGCCCCTGGTTAAACCCAAAAAGACACCCTGCCAGTCCCTCTTAATGACAGAAAAAGCATAAGATTAGGAGTGGGGAAAACCCATCTAAATTTGAGAGGAAAAAAGGTGGGAAAATTATAAATATAAAGGGCCATGTTTCAAAAAAACAGATTCTAAGCTGCTCAGGCAGAACAGGGAATCATAGAATCGTAGGACCTCGAAAGTTCTTTTAGTCCAGTCCCCTGCACTCAAGGCAGGACTAACTATTATCTAGACCAGCCCTGACAGGTGTCTGTCTATCCTGCTTTTAAAAATCTCCAGTAACAGAGATTCCACAACCTCTCTGGGCAATTTATTCCAGCGCTTGCACATGTGTCTGCGTATTTAGCACCAGATTCTGCCTCTCTAATTCAGACTCAATAATGTCGTACTCCGTGAGTAGCATCACTGATTTCAGTGAGACTGGCCGCTGAGTAAAGCACTACGCAGTCTAAATAAGGGTGGCAGAACTGGGCCTGTAGGCTTTGTCTAGACAAGGAAAAAGATGTGTGTTCTGAAAAAAGTGTCAGCTAACATGATTTTAAACACTGCTTAGTGGCTAGTGTTGGGGGATGAACACCTTTACAAACACATTAGCTGGACACTGGCAACGCTCAGAGACTCAAAACAAAGGGAAACGATTACTACGATAGATGATCGAAGTGTTCATTGAAAAGTACCCCTCCTCTGTAGATGTGCAATAGGAGGAAAAAAGAGGGCCCATTAGAAGTCATAATCCCATAGGCTAGACTCTACAGTTAACCAGTAAGGGGTCTTGTGCGTCCTAATCAATATTTCCAGGACAGGGGGGATCGGATTTCCCAGGAACAGCTGGCTCATTATTACAAAGGCTGATCCCGAAGCCGGCATCTCTTTTCAGGTACGATGATGTCCTGGCACATTCAGCCCTCAAGCAATGTATGTGCTGAAAGGAGCATCTCACGGGCAAAAGCAAAGGCAGTTTTCCCTTGTTGCTGCGATCTGCCCCAGAGCCCCTGCATGCAGAGAGCTCCCAGATCCGCCAAAAGGAGTCCTGCGAGCAGTAAGGCCATGGGACAAAGAGTCGCATCTTACCTTGCTATACGTTACTGCGAGATCTGCCCCATGGACTTCCAGCGTTGTTTTCTTCTTTGTTTGCATATGGTCTGGAAGAGGGAAATCAATGGGAAGTGAGGGCCCGAATGGCAACATTGTTCATTTAGCGTATACATCCATCTGCAATGCAAAGACACCCATTGACTCCAATGGGAGCAGGATTGGGCTATATTGCTGTAGGTTAGTTCTAACGGCAGAATTAGGAGCTAGGAGGTTTCCTTTCCTGTTCTTTTACCAAGTGTCCCCCACCTACCACCAATACTTGGAGGCAGAACGTCTTGCAAATGTTTTTTTCCAATTTCTCCCCCCCACCCCACACACACTCTTGGAGCCTTGTGGCTTCCGTTACTGTGTGTGGAAGGATGCAGGGGTGATGGCGGTGAGTGTGATTACATAAGGGGAAAGCTTACTAAAGCAGGGATGAAGGGGAATTCCTGGTGGCGGAGGAGATCCTGAAACCCACTACACACCTTTGGGAGCTTTGCAATCTTGCACCTTGGCACTCAACTCGGTGAGGAACACGTCCTCTGCTGGCTCCTGAGCCTCGTTGCTGAAGAAAATCTGAAAATGGAAAAAACCTTCTCTGGGAGCAGCTCCTGATTGCTCCCCACAGAGTGACCCTCTGTGACATCACAGTCATCTCTGCAGCAACCAGTTGTGATATCACAAAGAGGCTGTGACTTCATATGTGAAAAAAGCAACCAGAGGCAAGGTACACGCCAGGAATAACAAAGTGATTTCATGCACATCTCCTTCGTTACAGGGGAAAGCTAAGCTCTGGAAGAAAGGACGGCCCTGCAGAGTCTGGGAAAACCTCCCTAGAGTTGCTTGATTCCATATGTTATCAAAGAACCTAAACACAGTATCAGGGAGCTCAAGAACTTCCAGAAAGAGAACACGGAATTGGCCAGTAATGTAAACAAGGGGGATTTCCCCTGGGGCACTGTACACCTCACCACCGGGTATCATCTTGACTGAAGTGTGGACTCCCACACAAGACCCCCAGTCCCTGTACCAGTATGTTGATTAGCTCTGAGGCATGTAAATTCCTGTTTGTGACACCTGAGTGCTGACAGAAATGCCCAGAGAGTCATCTGGCCATGAGTCTGCAACATGGAGGAGAACAACTGGGGAATAAAAATAATTTAAAAATAACAAGATCACCGGCTATATGACATGAGGATCAAGTGAGGTGGGGGCTGGAACAATGCCAGAGTGATAGGAAGGAGATAAAGTCCTGTGAGGCACTGACAAGATGAGTTACTGGCTCCCCTCTGGGGCTGACCCACAGAAAATAGCAAGACACCTGGTTCTGTTCCCAGCTGATGGATCTAGTCCTTGAGGTAAAGTGGTAAAGGCAGCTCAAGTGTTTGGAGCTAGAGGCCCTGGATTCAGTTCCTGCTAATGATGATCTAACCAGGTGGTCTCATTAAAGTCTTCTGCTAATTGTTTTGGTCTCATGTCGAATGTCAGGTCTGACATTGATTCTGTTTCAGAGAAGACAGCAGGAAATAAATGAAACGTTTCAGGAAATCCAAAGACCCTGCAGCAATCAGGTAGAGTCTGGCAAAACCTCCCATGAGTCACCTGATTCCATATTTCATCACTGAATCTAAACTAAGGGAACTCACGCACCTCGCGAGCAAACTTGGTTCCAGTTAAACAGGAACCTGGAACCGATTTATGGTTCAGTATCAAAAATCACATGAAATTAGCTCTTCTGCATGGCACTTAGGTGACCCAGATGGAGCCCAATGGTTCCAACTCAGCTTCCCTATGAGATTTGGAGGATCATTAGAACCAGGCTCTCAGAGGGAACATTGGGGGCTGGAGACCATGTAGATTAAAGCTGATATTTGCATGAAGCCCAGGAAAACCTGGGAGCTTTGCACAGGTTGGCCAGCAAGCCCTCCTCCACATTGGGGATGTGAACTAGGGTGTGGTTTGGGGCTGCGGCTGGTGTGTTATGTAAAAGGGTGACAGACAAGGCACTGACCTTAACAGCATAGACCTGGAAATAGACTGGCTGGATGCCCAGGCGCACGTAGTAAGCGATCACATCAATAATGAATGGGTCGGACATGGGGTGCGTGCTCAGGGAGGAGGGCTGTGTGGAAAGCACAGTTTGCATCATCTGCAGTCACTTCTCTGAAATCACTCAGATCCTTACTCCCTCTTGGTCAGTTACCACAATGAGGCACCCTCCCCCCCGTCACACACACACACTGAGAGCGCTCTATTTCTGCATGAAGATCAGTCAGATCAAGACCACGGGGGAGGAAAGTCTCCTCCCTTCGCCATCCCACCCAACTGCCCCTGTTTAAAGGGGATCTGACAACGTTTTGAAAAAGCCAGGCAATGAGAGCCGCAAATCCCCTACACAGACAGCCTTTTCAGCAAACGCCTCGTTTTGCTATTTCGTTTCTCCCTCCCCAGTTACTAAGTTTGACCAAAGAAAATCTGCTGCAGTGAAGTGCCCCAGCATGGATACTGCTCTTCATCCTTCCATCCTATCGGCTTCAGAGCATAGAGTCTACCCATTGGGTGGGGGCAACGTGAGCCCATTTCCACCCCCTCCCCACCACCATTCACCCATCCCGCACGACTGCTCTTGGAATATTCTTAGAGGAATAAAAATGATTAAAAACCTGAATAAATCCTTAAATATTGCGAAATCACAGCCCTGCAGACCCACACAAGCACAACCGTGCACCCCAAAATGTGTGGCGCTGCCGCTCTGTATTTTCCACATGACTGGGAAAGTACAGAACTCAGCGAGAAACACGAGGTGGGGGCTTTTAGCCTCTGAGAAGTTCACTCAGAGGCCCCACTGTGGTTTCTGAAGCACCCGGCACGAGCAGGGCACAAAAGGAAGGGTTCCCCCACGTACCATGGTGGCCAGCTTGGGGATCATGTGACACAGTGTGTTGATGTTGCTCTCATACCAAGGGTCAGCTTTGCCCAGATACACAGCCAACTCACAGAGCTCCTTCTGGCCAGGCGTGGTATGATCCTGGAGGAGGAGAAACACACAGCACAGGACAGTCAGCTCCTTGCACCTGCTTGTTATGCACGGAATAATATCCCTCAAGGAAAGAGTTTAAAGACGCCAGAAGCTAAGCAAATGACTGCTTTTACTGGGATGCAATGTTGCTATTATAGGGGAGGAGGGATAGCTCAGTGGTTTGAGCATTGGCCTGCTAAACCCAGGGTTATAAGTTCAATCCTTGAGGGGGCCATTTAAGGATCGGGGGCAAAAAAAAATTGGTCCTGCTAGTAAAGGCAGGGGACTAGACTTGATGACCTTTCAAGGTCCCTTCCAGTTCTATGAGATAGGTATATCTCCATATATTAACCAAACCGTCTCCCTCTGTGGGTATGTCTACTCTATAATCTGAGGTGTGACTGCACAATGCAGTGGCTTCAGCAATGCTAGTACATACCCAGTGTCCTCTGCATGTTTGTAGAGCCTGCATGGAAGCCCATGCCACTACATCTAAACTGCTATTTTTAGCTGTACCAGAGCGGGTAATGCAAGTGCAGGTACATGTGGTTCACACCTGGCAGAGGGTATGTCTACACACTGCAATTGGAAAGTGTGCTTGCAGCACGTGTAGACATTCCCAAGCAAGCTCTGATCTGGCTGGATCAAAGCTAGCTCAAGTCTAGCTAGATCAAAGCTAGATCAGGTAACAATAGCAGTGAAGCCGTGCCAACAAGGACAGCTTGTTGGGCTAACCCCGCATACACAGGACCCTGAGTACATATCCGAGTGGCTGCTGCCCGTACTGCCGCAACTTTGCTGTTATTGTTACCCGAGCTAGCTTTGAACTAGCTAGATCAAAGCCAGCTCCGGGTACATCTACACATGCTGCAGTCACACCTTTCAAACACAGTGTAGACAGACCCTCAGTAACCTCCTGATCTTACCCCCTCTCCACTGTGCACTCTCACTGGTCAGTTTATGACCCTCATGGAGTTGTGTCAAATTTTGATGGTCAGCTTTTGGGGGCAGGGTCTGTGTCTTTGCTTGCTGTTGTGAAGCAGCTAGAACATTTTCTGCAGCTCTGGGTGCTCCGGAATAAAGACAGTTAATGAATTAAGTTAACTAATAATTCGTGCACATGCTGTCAGGATATACTGCCATTTCTGGGGCAAATTTAGACTGTCATGAGCTGTAAATGTTCATTGGTTTCCAATGGGGACCATGATAGCATCGCAGGCTTGTGCTGATCCAAACGGTATCCTCCCTGTTTCCGGCTGTCCCAACTTCTAACCTCATTTAGACCTTGATCCTGCCATGAGCTCCGTGCCAAAAGACCCTCAAGTCTCCATGAGACCACACTGATGTCAATGGAGACTGTGGGGACACAGGGATCCGGTGCGTGGAGCTTGTTGCAGGATCCGGCCTTCAGTAAATCATGCTGTTCACTTCTACCAATTTTCATCCAAAGAACTCAAAGCACTTCACAAACATGGAGATCGTTAGACTGACAGGTCTTTGGATACAGACCGCCTTTGTGTTCTGTACTTGTACAGTATCTAGTGCAATGAGGTCCTGCTCCATGACTGAAGCTCCTAGGTGCTACAAATAATAGTATCACCATTTTACAGATGGGGAAACTGAGGCACAGTGAAAGGAAGTGATTTGCCCACGGCCACACAACATGTCAGTGGCAGAGCAAGAATCAGGTCCCATGTCTCTGATACCACATATTTCCCTAGTATAGGCACAGACTTTCAGAAGGAAATAGACTCATTTTCACTGCCGTAGCGTTTGCTTGGAAGCAGGGATCAGCCAAAACGAAAAACTGTGTTTCTCTGCAAAGGCCCTATGCATGATCCTAAGCTCCTTCTACAGTCCCAGCGTAGCTGGATACAACTGTTAAAATGACCAGTAACAAAATAGGTCATGTTGAGATCTTAAATATCATCAGTAGGTTTCAGAGTCAACACCCCATTTGGACAAATTGAACCATTCATACCTTGCTCAGAGCTATGGTTTCAGGTTGTCTGCAGACTCAGCCAGACAGCCCTGCATTGGGTCCCATTTGGCAGATTTTTTTCAGAGCCATAAGGGCTAGACACAAAATCTGAAATCCTATAGAAACCTGGTGGGCCCCCAGAGAAACATTCCAACCAGCTCAATCCAAGCCCTGGCAGCCCCTCTGCGAGCAGAGAGAGGGTACGGTCCCCCCTATGTGATCGCTCACCTGAGTGGACCAGGTGTTTGGCTGTCCCTCCATAACAGGGACATAATAAAACTGCAGGTTCAGCCTTGGCGTCAGGAAAACACGTCTGGTTTCTCGTTTCCTTGAAATACAAAAAATACATTTGTTTTTAAAGTTACAATGTTTGCTATAAGCCAACCACAGCTGACTGCTTCAGGGGAATGGGAGCCCACAGCTGCATCCTGGTAGGGCCCTGAAGTTCAACAGCATTGCTCCCTCAGCATGGGGACAATTTCCACTACTAATCCCCTCAGGACTCTGTGCTCTTCACACTCCTTTCCTATCTTGTCTGGGCTCCATTATCATAGCATCTGAGCAGGTCACAATCTTTATTTACCCTTACAGCAGCCCTGTGAGGCAGGGCAGTGCAGTCATCAACATACAGACCTGGAAGTGGGGTACCTTAGGATGTCCCTGGGGGGGAGAATGGGAACAGGGTCGTGAGTCCCAAGCAAGTGCCCTAACCATGGTACTATCTTTCCTCCCCCTCTTCCCACCAGCTCTGCTCTTTAGGCTCACCGATGGCTGGCATGTCGGGCCTTAGCACACATTAATGTAAATCCACGCTCACCGTGTGGCGCTGTGGCCTTCTCTAGTGTGTGTGTTTCGGGGGGGGGGAGGGAGGAGTCACAGAGAGGTCTGTGAGCTGGAAAATGTTTGGTTTGTCCCCAGTGGAAAATTTCAACTTTTCATCAAAAAAATAAAAACGCCAGGAGTGAAAACTTTTCAGTTGTTGCTGCCTCAAAAACCCAATTTTCCATCGAAAAAAGTTTTCACATGGAAATTTACATTTCCCATTTACGTTTTTGCTGTAGTCTTTGAACTAACAGCGCTGGGCCTGTCACCTCAGGCAGCTTGGAGCCTGCTTTTAATGCCAGAGGTTCGATCCTGGTTCCTAGGGGCGTGTCGTATGTTAACGCTAGAATCCCACCACATCCCTTCCTGCTGCTCCCAGATCATCCTTCCCCTTCCAGGCTGTGGCCCACCACAGACCTGGTGCCTCTGAGACCTGAGCCTTTGGTGTTACCTAACAGGAGAGGCGAGTCCCATGAAGCTCTCATACTAGCCCACCTCCCACCCCTTCCATTCTGGGCTCCCTCTTTCCCTTCCTCTGTTAACCCCACAGCATGACAGGTGGTGGCGTGAGGTGCGAGCAGCCAGTACCTATCCTGCCCCTGTTGCAAAGCCTGTCCCGGACAATCCTCCCCATTATTAGCCATCACTGCACCCTGCATAGAAACGCCTCCCCTCATAGGAGGCTGTAGCCTTACCTCAGTGAGTAATAGGCTTGGGCCAGTCGCCCCAAGACTCTGTCATCCCCCAGAACCACAATCCGGGCAGTGTACAGTCTGTGGAAGTGAGGCATGGGCACCATGTTGCTGTCAGACTTCCTGTGCAGCTTCCCACATTGCTTTGCCCCTGGGCCATTGCAGCTGTTCTGCAGCAAGGCCATGCTCTCCAAAAGGCATGCCTTTTTCTTAATGCCGCCCTTCCTCTGGAGCCTGGCATGCTCGACGTCAGTGCTGCTGGGCGGCAGCAACTCCTCGCCTGCCGCAGGCAGGTCCCGTTCAATGCCGCTGTCGGTGGAGAGCACGGAGAAGCGGGTCTGCTCGCAGCAGTCGCAGTCAGACACAATGTCCTGGATCTCAAAGTTGTCCAGTTCCTGGCTCAGGCAGTCCTGCTCGCAAGTCTGCGACAGCGGGCGAACGAAGAGCACCAGCTCCTTCCCTGCGCGGGGGAGGAAAGCCCTTAAGTGATGAAGGACAGGTGCGCAGGCGGGAGTCATCCCCGGGCCGAGGCCAGTGGGAGCCCCAGTGGCATCCTCGATCCAAAGCCCAGTGATGTCTGCAGAGTCTTTCCATTCGCTACAGTGGGCTTTGGGCCAGGTCAAATGATCTGAACATTGGCCCCTCTGTCTGCTGAAATTCCACTATAACAACCACTAACCCCATTGCCTCCCTGCTTTTCACATCTGGAGCATGTGCTTTCATTGGTCATGGAAGAGAGGCCAAAAGAAACAGGGGGAGCCCCATACAGCACAGACAGGCACTGGGCAAGTGGGGTTCACACCAGCTACCCCTACCCAGGCATGACAATGCACCTCAGTCCTGATCTGTAGCTATCCCTGCTACACTAGCCCTGGGCCCTCAGACACCTCTCCCAATAAAGCTGTCTGGCCCTGCGGATCCTCACTGCTATCCCCCTTGTGGGCCTTTCCCAAACAGAATCTGCCAGTAAAATCAACGATCCAATAGTCTCTCACCAAATCCTCAAGAAGGAAAGAGAGCAAGGCCACCCCAAACCCAGCACAGGACTCTGCCTCAGTTACCCCACTCCTGTGCAAGCCAGCCCAAATCCAGTGTGTCAGTGACTCTCCATCCGTGTCAATATTTCAGTCCCTTTCCCCAGGGATACCTTTACTGTTCACACACACAGTTCAGCACCAATCAAAGCAGGTAAACCTGGCTCATTCTACTACCTACCCAGCCCGTATCTCCAGCCAGGTCTTCCACCTAGACCCCGTTTCTGTATCCTCCCCGACCCAGGCTCTTCTGTAGGAGCCTCTCTACTCCTGGCAGCCCTCACCTTAAGTGAGCTGCTTGTTGGCCTCCTCTGCTCAGCCCAGCTCTCTTAAAAGGCCACCCCACCCTGTGACAGGAAAGCTTAGTGCATTAACCCAACACACTGTGCTGCCAATCCCCTGCTTTGGAACCAGGAGAAATAAAACTTGCCTCCCAACCATCTGACCCAATTTACAACCCGTTAATTTGGCAAATTAGACACCATCAGGGTTTCATTTCAGTCACTTAAGGGCACTCACAAAGCTGGTCTTCGTTAGTCCACAAGTGGAAGCTGATATTCGGGTTGGGCAGTGGGGTGCCGTGGAGTTCTCCTGGTGAACTGCCTCCTGCAGGAAGGGGAAGCACCCGGTTAACAGGGGTCCTTATCTGCACTTAGCGCAGCCCAGCCAGCAATTTGGTAGATGAAAAGAAACTGCCCATTAAACATGAGGGAGCAGCCAATTTTCCCACACACCTGCACTGGAAAAACCCTCCAATGATTTGCTGTAGGTCGAGTTATTCTAAAGCTCAACCCGTCTAGGGGCCCAAATCATAAATGGGAAAAACTGCTTAACTCTCTCACCAATTCCATAAAGCTTTAGACAGGCTCAAAACAGCAGAGTGTCTCATGGCATCGGGGTCTTAAATAAGACTTTCTTTTAAAAAATATTACTCATCAATGCATTGGAAATGCAGCACTGTGCGTGCACAGCAATTAATCAACTGTCATTCAAATATGTGCCCATGCAGTTCATCAGAGACCCATGTACATCTTGGAACGATTCAGGTATGGCCTAATGGTATTAACGTGCCTTCTACGAGTATATCTTATTCCCTGTCGCATACCGGGATAAGCTATACTAGTGTAAACGCCTTTATACCCGTAGAACTGCATCCACACTAGAAGGGCTGTAGGCTTTAACTCTACCGACATAGTTAGAGCAGTGCCACTTGAGTGTGTACGCAAGGCCTTAGCGTTCCAGTCGCTCTGGAAATGGTGAACCTGCACTGCTAGGATTCAGGAAAGTTTAGTCCACTGCAGACACTGCTCAGATTGCCCTGAACTTGGTAGCCACAGCTGTTCCTGGGACTTGTGCCCTCACTGGACTTCCCAGCCCCTGGATTCCTATGCTTTTGGAGTAGACAGCATATTTACCTCCTGCTGAGGAGTTCAGCACCATGCTGTAGATTTTCTCCAGCCTCTCAGCGTGCCGGCCACGGTCTGCATTCGTCTCATTTCCTGTACACTCGACGGCTGCCACCACTTGCCGGAAACAGTGCTCTAGCTCATCTGTGGGCTTATTCTGTCACAGAGAGGTGCTATTAATAACCCGAGGATGTGAATATGAGACATGTGGAAGGGGGAGACTAAAAAACATCCACTACGTTTTGCTGGACTGAAGCCCAACCCCATCATTTCACAGCTGCTGAAATAAAAGAGACCATTAAATAGCATTAAACTCTCAGGGTGCATCTACACTGCAAAAACAGACCTATGGCAGCAAATCTTAGAGCCCGGCTCAACTGACTCGGGCTCACACTACGTGGCTAAAAATAGTAGTGTAGACAGGACCCTCCCCCCTTGCAGTGTCCCACAGCTTGGACTCCAGTCTGAGCCTGTCTAAATAGCAATTTTTCAGTCTCAAAGCGAGAGCCCTGCGAGCCTGAGTCAACTGACCCAGGCCAGCTGTGGGTTTTTATCTCCATGTAGACGTACTCTTTGACACACTGTAGCCCTAACACTGGGGCCAGTTCTGGCAGGCTGCACAGCCCAATGCAGTACGGGTGCCAAGTTGGGAGGAAGATAGACTAAGTGTTCAGTCCTACTCTAAGCCAGCTATGCGCTCCATCGGCTGCAAGGCAGAGGCAGCTGCTGAAATTCATGCTGAAGGCCTTATTGAGGGCAAGATACTCAGCAGCAGAGGAAACGGACTCTTGGGACATGAAGGGAAGAGGGTTCTGTAGGGGACGATGGTGCCCCGAAGCGAGAGACCTTCTCCAGGTTTATGTTAGATGGAAAGCTCCAAATAAACAGCGCTTGCCGGACTCCACTAATGTGCCTGAACTGGCCACGCCTATCATGCTTGGTCCCCAGAGCTCCCTTAAAAAGGCTACTCAGGAGAGCAGGACATTTTCCTGACAAGACATATTTTTCACAAAAAAAATGGCTTTTCATTTCAAACAAAAAGTTGCAGGGAAAATTGTTGATTTCAACTCAACTGTCTGGTTTTTCAAGGCAAACCTGGAAATGGAAAACCAAATATTTTTAATGAAAGGTGAACTTTTTTTAGCCGAAACAGTTTTCAAAAACTGAAAAAAATTCAATTTGGGGTTTCAGTTTTTGTCAAATGTGAGAAATTTCAATGAAAATGAAAAAAAGCCCCCCTAACATTTATTTTTTTTGCAAGTGTCCTGCAAAAATAATTAGTTTGTGTTTTGACCAACTCTATTGTCCGACTTTCAAATGCACAATGGAAGTGCTCACAGCTACCAAAGTACACTAAGCCACGCACACACGTATATCCGTATGAAATCACGCATCGTCACTGGAACTACTTGAGCGGCAAGGTGCTGTTCAATGTGTGTAAAAGTAGCAAAATCTGCTTTCTATGTCTGTGGAAGCTAGTGGGGGCTGTGTGCTTCTGAGAATCTGTTCACTTCATTAAGTTGCCTAAATGAGATCAGAGCTCTTTTGAGAATCTGGCCTCACATAAACATGGGTCAAGTTCATGGTGATATGAAGTTGCAGCTAAGCCATTACCTGAAGGATCCTCTGGAAACTTTCAACATCACAGTCCTCACCCAGAGCCGCCTGCACAGCATGTGTTATCACATAGCACATGCATGATCTGGGATTCTGATACATCTGAGCAGCTTTGGTTTCAGTGATTAGAGAATTGCATACAGCCTTGGAGAGCACATCTGGATCTGCAAATATGAAAACTCTGTGGAAATGAAGGGTTGAAAAAATAGATGCATAAAATAAATGAATATGGTTATCAAAGCAGAGTATGCAAAAAGGCAGGAGTCAAAGAAGACTGGGAGGGCAGGTAAGGCATGCCAATGTACATCCAAAATGCAAGGTGATGGCTGCCACTTTAATGCTTCAGGGCTTACGCTGTCAACTAGCCAGTGTCAGGATGAAATTCATCCTGTGGTGTAACACTGCACAATGAAGGAATTAAAACCTGCTGAAGAAGCCAGCATTGTTCCCCATCTGGAGCAAGGTACTAGACTAGGTGGGTCATTGGCTTTTTCTGGTATGGCTAGGTCTATTCCCATGTTGGGTCTAATCCTGCAGGCAGAGATTCAGAGAAAAAGAAAACTGTCTGCCACTGGGCCAGGTTCAACCCTGGTGTACATGGATACAACTCAAGTGAAGTCAGTGGAGATGCACCCTCTTACCCAAGAGTTGAATTTGGCTCATAGTAATTATTTGCACTCTCAGACTGGAATGAATATTTTGGGTCAGCATCATTCTGCTCAATTAAACAGAGCTGCTGCAGATACTTCCTGTGCTTCTATACCTGTCTAGGGGAAGCTCCCTGCTCCTGGAAAGCCAGCTGGAATACTCAGTAAAGCACCGGCTTCCTAACACCAAGCTTGTTTTAACAAACCTGAGATGCCACTGACATCTATTGTATTCTGCTTTGTAATACCACTAGCAGGGCTTCAATTTTGCTCCAGTTCGGTGCTAACAGCTGTTAGATTTTTGATAGTATTGCCCGGTGCCATTAAATGCTGTGTCCAGTATGCAGGAAAGGCACAGATTTTGCTGCAAGATTAAAATGCCATTTAAAAGCCACACTAGAACAGGCAGTACGTACCTTTCCTGATAAGGATATGGGTCGCTCTTCAGACTTTGTTCAGAAATAATCATTCTTTGGTATAACACCCCTAACAAATAAAAATATTCACATGCAACAGATAGTAACAAGAGAGTGGCCTGATCCTGCTCTCACCCTGGCATGAGTTAGGAGTAACTTTGCTAAATCAGTGGAGCTACATGGCGATAAAGCAGGCGTGAGAGGAGAATCAAGCAGGCAGTTTCATATAGCCCAGAATAAAGACAGTAAAATCTAAAGGGAATTCGGCTAGAACACATGAAAACACCTTCTGTTTAGGGATAATCCCAGCTACACACTGCCTGTATTTCATGTACTTTGCTGACTAGATTACAAGTTACAGGCTGGACTCTGAAGCAGGTGCAGGCGAAAGGGCTTGATTCTCTGTTGACTTTTACCCTGTGTCATCATTTGTGTCAACACAAAGTCAGTGCAAACTGCTGCCACATCGGAATGTGCTTTCCACTCCCATTGCTGTGGTGTCCATGATGACCCAAGGTGCAAGGCAATGGAGAAACTGCCCCAGAGATCCTAGTCCCATTCAACTGTTGCCAAGGGAGAGGTCTTGTGGTTAAAGTAGTGCTCTGGGAGATCTGTGTTCTCTTCCCAGCTCTTCAGTGGAGACTGCGCCTCAGTTAAAATGGGAATAATACACCTCTATGTGGTGGGAGGGCCTGTTTGGTGCTCTAATATATGGTGATGGAAGCCAAAAAAAATATAAATAAGAAGAATTTTAACAAATAAGGCAGAGAAAACTGAAAATACAGGATTTTAGCAGTATTGTTTCTAAACACACCTATTCTCCAGAAGACACTAACTGGCTCTTCAGTATTTAGCACCTGCTTATCATAAAAAGAGATGATGAGAGAGCAAACATTGGGAAGGCTGCAGGATTAGGTTTCATGGAGATTTCTCATGGCAGGATACAGATCTAAGGAGAACGGTTTTACTGTGTGGTTTAATAACAGTCTGTCACTAGTAATCATTGTAGAGCACTGGAGTGGCCCTGCTGTGCCTATTGCAGACCAAATTCCATTGTTAATTTCTGGTTTTAGGGAATGGGACTCAGAAGTTCTGGGTTCAGTTCCTGGCTCTGCTCCAGATTCCATGTCTGTGACCTCGCGGAAACCACTTTGTCTCCATCTTGTCTATTGGAATTGTGAGCTCTTTGCGGCAGGGACTGTCTTTTTGTTCTGGGTTTGTACAGCACCTAGTGCAACTGGATCCTGGACCATGACTGGAGCTCTCGGGCGCTATTGGCAATACAGATAATAGTAAATAACACAGCAAAATGTGGCTCTGATCTCAGTGAATGCCTCTGGGCACAACTGTAATCCCCAAAATAGTTATAGCACAGGGATGGTGAGTCTCCTTGAGATCTGGGTACGGAGGGTCTCTTCTAAGCACAATTCTCCTCCTTTCCGTGAAGAAGGAACTTTTGCTTCCTCCCCCACATCACTCAAAGTGAGGTTGAGGTCTCCATGAGAAGAGAGCATGGTGTGATGGTCTCCTGTGCTGCAGCCACTCTGAGAACAGAATGAGAGCACTCGCTGCCTACAAGAGGACCTCTTAGACATTTAAAGACACAGTGCACAGAAAATACCTATCACCCTGCTGGAGACTTAAATAATTACTAAAGCAAAGACATCACCATTTCATAGCTACACCCTCACGCCACAGGAGATTCCACAAACCTGGTGTCACTCTTTCTAGTTTTAACCGGAACGCGTAGTCCAAGCCAATGGTACAGTAAGGCTTCGGCAGAGTTAGTAGCTTTTTACAGAAGTCATACACTCTTTCATAGAGATCGTCTGAAATGCAGGGAGCCTGGAATGGGAAAGGAACAGTTAACAAGATCCCAGCTGAGATGGAGCGTCCTAAACTTAGGGTCCTGTGGGGGAAACTCTTCACCACATGTGAGAGCCATAAGAAACAAGCTGCCCAGGGATGCAAGGACTCAAGGTTAAGGACCAAATTCATCCTTGGTTTAAACGGATGCAACTCTAGCTGAATTCGATAGGCCTGAATCTGACCCTAAGACTAGACAAAGTAAGGGAAATTCTGCAGAGATCTAGAAATACCTTCTTGCAAGGCTGCAGGGGTTGGATGTCTAAAGGCATTTAGGTGCCTAAGCACATAAGAAAACCCCATTATGTACCTATTTGCATTTTTATACCTTTGCATCTAAATACCTTTAAAAATCTGGCCCGAAGTGACCTGTTTAAACCCTATTTATTTCACATCCCATGTTGTTAAAGCTGAGAATTCAAATGCACAACATTGGGAAATTTAAGGTTCTTTCAGAAAAACTGATCCAGCCATATTGCACAGGCAACGTTTTTGAAAATATTCTATGTAGTTATACATGTATTTGAACACTATAAATAGGTACAACATGGCTAACTGAATGGTGGGCCTGATTTTAACGTCACCTAATAATAATATCTAGTTCTTATATAGTGCTTGTTATCTGCAGATCTCAGAGTGCTTTACAAAGGAGGTCAGCATGATTATTCCCATTTTACAGGTAGAGAAACTGAGGCACAGAGAAGGAAATGACTTGCCCAAAGTCACCTACTAGCAAAGCCAGGAACTGAACCTAGGTTTCTTGTACCCCCTACTAATACAGTGTCCACGAGGCCACGCTACCTATTCTGCTATAAATTGGGTGCAAGTGATCTCAGGGCCAGGTCCCATAGTTTTGAATTTCCCTGGATTGTTAAATACCATCTGCAGATCTTACCTTTATTAGCGTGTACATTAATGTATGAAGCAGGGGGATGATGTAATGTCTATAATCTCCTTTTTCTGCCTGCAAAATCAAGCCAAACAGTTAACTAAGTCTCATGCTGCTTAACGACTTGCTGACTGGTGAAGCAACTGAGTGGTGTTTGCATCAGAGGAAGGAAACCCAAATGAAATGCTGAGCACACCCTGCTCTTTTAAGGCACAACGGCCGAATTTCAGCAGGACAGAAATGCTGCGGCCTGCCAGCTTGGTCCAAGTTCTCAGTCCAAATAAACGTCACCATTTGCCTGACAGTTTAACAGGAAGACTCTTAAAGCAGCAAGCTGGCCAACATTCTGAGTCTGCTACGATCCTAATGGTCACCAGATTTGTTTCTAGTCACTGGAAGGCCCGAGGATTTGTAGAGATTCATGTTTCTTTTATTAATGAGGAACTGAATTGTTCTCCCCCCCCAAGCACATTTCAATAGATTGACAGGGACAGGGTCGGTCTCAACCTGACCCCTACATGCCACTGCTCAGTTGAGTGTAGATAATGTCTGAGGAGACATACAACACAGTGTGTGTGTTACAGTCTTTCCTATATTGTTTAAGGGGGTTTCAAGTGCCAGGTCTGTAACTGCCCAGTAACAGAACTTCCTTTGTTTGGAACACAGTACAGTAGTTCCTCACTTAACGTCGTCCCAGTTAACATTGTTGTTTCATTGTTACGTTGCTGATCAGTTAGGGAACATGCTCGTTTAAAGTTGCGCAATGCTCCCATATAACGTTGTTTGGCAGCCACCTGGATTGTCTACGGCTTGCAGAAAGAGCAGCCTGTTGGAGCTAGCAGGTGGGGGCTTGGAACCAGGGTGGGCCGGCAGCCCCCCACGCCCCTAAGTTCCCTGTGAGGCAGTCGCCCAGCAGGCTATCAATTGCCGGCAGTTCATCTGTCCCTCCCCCCACTCCCATGTGCTGCTCCTGCCCTCTGCCTTGGAGCTGCTCGCAGGAGCCTCCTGCTTGCTGTGTGGGGGGAGTGGGGGAAGAAGGGTGCTAATGTCAGGGTGTCTCCCTTCCCCCACACTCCTGCCACACACATCCCCCCGCTCCTTTACCCGATCTCCACAGAGCGGGGGGAGAGGGAGGGGGAGAGACTAGGGTTACCATATTTTGTGCCTCCAAATGGAGGACACTCCCCGGGGCCCCGGCCCCGCCCCCAGCCCCGCCCCCGCCCCAACTCCGCCCCCTCCCAAAGTCTCCGCCCCCTCCCCTGCTTCCCGCGAACATTTAATTCGCGGGAAGCCTGAAGCAGGTAAGGGGGGCGGGGGGAGGAGGCACGGCCCAGGCTGGGCCCCCCCCCCCCCCCCCGCGGCTCCAGCCTGGGTCGGCTCGGGCCCTGGGGTGCCAGCCCCGACCGACCACCCCCCGCGGGCCCGGCTCCCCGACCCCGGCCAGGCTCCCTGGCTCCCGGCTCCCAGCCCCCGGCTCCCGGCTCCCAGCCCCGACCCCGGCTCCCGGCTCCCAGCCCCGTACCGCCCGGCTCCTCGACCCCGGCTCCCGACCCCGGCTCCCAGCCCCGACCCCGGCTCCCGGCTCCCAGCCCCGTACCGCCCGGCTCCCAGCCCCGACCCCGGCTCCCGGCTCCCGGCTCCCAGCCCCGTACCGCCCGGCTCCCCGACCCCGGCTCCCGGCTCCCCGACCCCGGCTCCCAGCCCCGACCCCGGCTCCCGGCTCCCAGCCGCGTACCGCCAGGCTCCCCGACCCCAGCTCCCAGCCCCGACCCCGGCTCCCGGCTCCCAGCCCCGACCCCGACTCCCAGCCCCGACCCCGGCTCCCGGCTCCCAGCCCCGTACCGCCCGGCTCCCAGCCCCGACCCCGGCTCCCGGCTCCCAGCCCCGTACCGCCCGGCTCCCCGACCCCGGCTCCCAGCCCCGACCCCGGCTCCCGGCTCCCAGCCGCGTACCGCCCGGCTCCCCGACCCCGGCTCCCAGCCCCGACCCCGGCTCCCGGCTCCCAACCCCGGCTCCGACCCCGGCTCCCGGCTCCCAGCCCCGTACCGCCCGGCTCCCCGACCCCGGCTCCCAGCCCCGACCCCGGCTCCTGGCTCCCAGCCCCGTACCGCCCGGCTCCCAGCCCCGACCCCGGCGCCCGGCTCCCAGCCCCGTACCGCCCGGCTCCCCGACCCCGGCTCCCGGCTCCCCGACCCCGGCTCCCAGCCCCGACCCCGGCTCCCGGCTCCCCAACCCCGGCTCCCAGCCCCGACCCCGGCTCCCGGCTCCCAGCCGCGTACCGCCCGGCTCCCCGACCCCGGCTCCCAGCCCCGACCCCGGCTCCCGGCCCCGTACCGCCCGGCTCCCCGACCCCGGCTCCCGGCCCGGACCCCGGCCCCGCGCCCAGCCCGGCCCGACACCATGCCCCCGGCCCCGGACAAAGAGGCCCCGGCCGAGCCTCCCGATTTTCCCGGACATGCCCGGCTTTTGGGGATTTCCCCCCGGACGGGGATTTGAGCCCCCAAAAGCCGGACATGTCCGGGAAAATCCGGACATATGGTAACCCTAGGAGAGACACAACAGGGCTCAGGACAGAGCAAGCTCGCTGGCAGCAGCTGCTGTCTCAACATGCTGATCTACTTAAAAAGGCGATGTACTTATAGTGGGGTCAGTGTACTTAAAGGGGCAATGCGCGTCTCTCTTTCTCTCACACACACGGTGTGTGCCTCTGTGTCTCTCTGCCATGCTGTCTCCCCTCCCTCCATTCCTGCTGTCTTGTAGAGTGTGAGGCTACATTAACAACGTGTTAACCCTTGAGGGCTCAGCCAAGTGCTAGTTCATGATTTAGCAGTAAGGCATTCCCTGGGAAATATCCCACCCTCTTCCACCCTCTGACTTCACCATCTCAACCAAGCTTCACAATCATCATTGCTGTGTACATAACGCCCCCTCCCCCCCATTTACATTAATTCTTATGGGGAAATTGGATTCACTTAATATCGTTTTGCTTAAAGTAGCATTTTTCAGAAACATAACTACAATGTTAAGCAAGGAGTTACTGTATTGGGATTCAGGCAGCTTTGTGTGATGAGCTTGTTCCCCAAGAAGGGAGCAGGGAAATGTTTTTAACAGAGCTGGTCAGGATTATTTTTAAACTGAAAAATGGCTACAATGTAAAATTTCTGGTTAAAAAAAAGGGTTTTCAGCAACTGAAAACCAAAGCACTTTGTTTTTTTAGCTTTTCAACCCCCTCGGCCCCCTAACTTAATGCAAAATTGATATTTCCCATGGGAAGTTCTGCTTACACCAAAAAATAACCATTTCCCATTGAGAAAACTTCTTGATGGAAAATTTCCAGCTAGCTTTAGTTTCTGATCCTGCACAGCAGAAACAGAATACGGGTCGCTGCATCAACCCCTGCAAAGCCAGCTGGACCAGAGCAGTACGCAGGAGACCCACCATAGCTCTGAGCCCTGAATAACCAATGCCCAGGCTGCCAACCCTCAGGGGTTCAAAAGAGAAAATTCCCCAGAAAAGAAACAGATTTAAAGGCCTGTCGCATCTTACGCTGGGGTTACGTTCCACAGTCAGTGCGTAAAGCGAAAATCGCATATAGTCAAAATTACATTGAGTGTAATGGCGGGCGGAATCGCCCGCACTACAGGTACAGTATTAAAATTGTTATTTTTCTCTTTTGTTTTTGTTTTGTTTTGCCGACCGCGTAAAGCTGAAATCGCGCATGTTAAATGCGCGTAAGATGCAACAGACCTGTATTTCGCCTAGAAAGTCGCACAGACCCTAGTGCCCAATGCAAGTACAACACCCTGGCCTAGTGTGAGTGCTAATGTCTCTGGCTAATATCCTGCCACAGCAACCATCCAGTCTGCTGCTATGGGCCAGGTACAGGAGTTCCACCTTTGCTTAGACAGCAAGAGCTTGTGCTTTTCCTTGCTCGAGAGCCCAGGTTTGATCCTTGCTGCGAACTCTGGTAGCTGTGATTTGCAGCACTAGTGCAAATAGCATAACAACCTGGAAGGAGCAGTGACTCTGTGTGTCAGCTGAGAAGCACAAAGTCAGCTGCAGCCACATCAACAGTCAGGTGTACAACTCCAGTTGACCCCTCTCACGTTACACCTCCCCAGTTCTCAGACATTTCCACACCTTTTCATTCTCTGCTTTCCCCTGCCAGCCTTCCCTTGGGAGACCAACTCAGCAATGGTGGTGGAGGGGAACAGGAAGCACACCTAGCCTCTGCTAACGGAGAGGGCTCTGCTCTGATCACTGAGATAAGGTGCCTGCTGCATTCACTCTGGGAAGCAGCATGCGGTGGTTTGTGTTTCAGACCGAGACCTTTATTTTATAAGCAGAGAGCCAGAACTCAACCCTTGCTAAAGAGATGGCATCAAATGTCAGTCAGCCAGCCTAAGCGACTGCAGCACTGCCAGTGCCACCGCAACATGACCATGGCACGGAAATCTGAGCTTATACACAGAGATAAACACCCGGAGCCAGACTGCGGGTGTGTGCGTGGGTGGGTGCAGGCGGACAAGCAGATGCAAAGGATTTCTGCCCCCTCCTTCCCCTGCCTAAGGCCTTGTGGCTGTCAGAAGGGCAACAAAGAGAAGGGGTCTATGGCCTCACTCCATCTCTGCACCAGCCTGCAGAGCAGACAGAGAACACCACGGGGAGCAGCCTGCACTGCCCCCCAGCTCAGGAGGAATAGCCCTAGAGCACTGCCGCCCAGCCATGCCCCTAGCACCCTGGGGCCCCCAAGCCAGGGCCTGGGAGCAGCTCTGTACTGGCTGGGAAGAGCTCCATTAGGGAGAGTAACCTCTGGGGGCATTTCCACCCACTTAAGACCCCTTGACACTGGTCACACACATTTATTACCAGTATAGCTATTTCAATTAGTGGGGTGTTTTTTTAGCAATACAGATTTTCTGGTACAGTCCCTAGTGCGGATGCAGTTATACTGGCATAAAGGTACCTTATATTGATATTGCTTATTGGTCTTCCCTACAGAAATAAGCTAGACCAGTATAAGGCACCTTTATAGCAGTATAGCTGCACCCGCACTGGGGCGAGTGGTACTGCTTTAACTGCCCCGGACTAGTTAGAGCAGTACACCTTTTGTGTGTAGACTAGGCCTCAGTGTCACTGAGAATCTGGCCGAGAGGCTTCAGCACTGCACAGAATGGGCAGGCAAAGGCCCTGGAGCTGGAGGTGGGGTATCTGAGTAACATAAGGAGAGAGGATAATGGCCGCATAGTAGGGCAGCATGCCAGGTCCAGACAGTCCTGGGGAGGGCTAGGGGTGCAGGAGAGTGTAGAGCAGCTAGATTATAAACGGGAGTCACAGTGTGAGATGTTATAGGTATGCTGGGCTTTGTGCCAGAAGATGAATATAAGAACATAAGAATGGCCCTACTGGGTCAGACCAAAGGTCCATCTAGCCCAGTATCCTATCTTCCGACAGTAGCCAATGCCAGGTGCCCCAGAGGGAATGAACAGAACAGGCAATCATCAAGTGATCCATCCCCTGTCGCTCATTCCCAGCTTCTGGCAAACAGAGGCTAGGGACACCATTCCTGCCCACCTTGGCTAATAGCCATTGATGGACCTCTGCTCCATGAATTTATCTAGTTCTTTTTTGAACCCCCCAAAAACAGGAGGTGAGGAAAAACAGGAGGTGAGATATTGGGGTTTCTCAACCTCAATAAGTTGGGGAACTGGCATACAGTCTATGATCTGATCAGCAGCCTGCTTGTGGGGAGAGGTGGTGATGTGTAGGTCAGATGGGTGGAGGGGAAGGTCTGTGGTCTAGGCATAGGTGGGCCCTGACACAGAATAGTCATATAGCTTCTTGTAGCACCTTAATTCTAAGCTATCAGACATTTGTCCTTTAACCACAGCACTGTATTTCCCAATTCAGGTGACACCAAACAAATCAGGTCCTTGTGATAAACTTGATGAGCAGCTGGAGGCCAGGACGGGGCAGTGTAGTGAATCTGCTAAGGGTGACTCTCCCACTGCTCTCCTCCTCCAGCCACGGAGGGAGATAGGTCATGGGGGCTGGGGAGGAGGTTCCATGGTAATTGAGAGGGCAGCTGGGGTCCCTGGGAGGAGCGTGGTGGAAGGCAGTTGGTGGATTGGTATCTGGACCCACCCACCCGGCTAAGTACTTACAGAGCTTCCCCGAATTGTGGTGGTCACAGCATGCCACCAAATTACAGGAATGAGGCTGGTGACCACACACCCTCCCTGGCAACAGAGGAACTATTGCAGGGCAGAAACACAGATCAGCCTCCACAATAATTCCATCCTCCACTGCCCCCTGGTTCGGCCATCCCAGGCACTGAGCTGTGCAGTTAACATCTCCATGCTCAGAGTCAGAGCTCCAGAGACGGCTGGGATCTTCCTTCTCAGCAACATCCATAACAGCAGGAAGAGGTCGCTCCAGGCACAGAGCTGGCCTAGCAATCCAGTCAGAGATGCCATGCTAAGGAGGGCCATATAAAGCCATAGTGAGATGGGTATGCTAGACACGATTCGGTACCAGGCACCGATGGCAGACCTTGCTCTTTCTTCTTACCCTTTCCAGCTCTTTCACCAGGATTTTAACCAAGATGGCGCTGTTGAGGGGATTCCGATCAATTTTCTTATGCAAGGTCCAGCGCAACATCCCTGTGAGACCAAGAACAAGGGAAAGGTCATCCAACAGAAAGCAGTGCTAAGGAGGGAGTGCACCGTGGTAACTAGGGGTGGCAACTAAGCCATGAGACCTGAGTTCTATGCCTGGCTCCACCACTGACTTAGGGCATGTGCATTCTTGGTCCTGCCACAGCGCAGGGGGCTGGACTCGATTCCTTCTCAAGGCCCCTTCCAGCCTTATGTTTATATGATTCTGTGATTTTTGCTGGTATAAGCTGCATCTTCTCTAGGAGTTTTTGCCAGTTTACAGCTTGTAACTATAACCAGCAATCCCTTTTAAGTGTAGACAGGCCCTCCATGGGGAAGTTTACTGGCATAAAGATACTGGTACAAATATACCGCAATAGCTATACTTGTAGAACTCGTCATGTGGACATTTATTCTGGAATAAGTTTCAGAGCGGGAGCCGTGTTAGTCTGTATCAGCAAAAACAACGAGGAGTCCTTGTGGCACCTTAGAGACTAACGCATTTATTTGGGCATAAGGTTTCGTGGGCTAAAACCCACTTGGGGGAGCTATACTGCTGGAATTATAGTGGTGAGTTTCCCCATGCAGACAAGAAACCTTTAGTTACAGCAGTGCAGTTTCTGTGCATGGATAAGTCCCTGAGCACTCTGACGGAAAGTTATAGTCCCAGGGCTTCAACGGAAGCCTCCCACACTTAACACTGCACACATTTCTCAATGGCGAGAGATAAGAGATGCTATCTCTGAGCCATCGCCTTAGCCTTGGCAGCGCTGTCAGTACATGAGCACATCAGAGCCGGAGAGCTGGTAGCAGTGCAGAGTCTCATGCCAAGGGTAGTATCATCAACCCCAAGCAATCAAAAATCATCAGAAAGTCAGATTTTTTTTAAACCACATGATTTTTCAGCCAGGGATAAATAGTGGATTCTTTTTATTTGCTTGCTGGGTTTTGAGCCATTAGCTCGCAGTGGGGTTCCATTTCCACCCTTTTCTCTGCCATCGTAATGGCTGGAAGCTGACTTTTTTAAAACAATTGTAGCAGAGAGTCTCATGGCCATTTCCTGATCCCAGGAGCTGGGGCTCTAAGGAAAATGACAGATATCGTGAGACTTGAAGCAGAATCATGGGAGTTGGCAACACTTTAGCATGTAAGCGCCTGGGGCAGGGACGGTCATTTTTACTTCCCCTGGTTTGTGCAGCACCTAGTATAATGGGGTCCTGGGCCATGACTGGGGCTCATAGGTGCTACAGATACACAAAACAACAACAACAACACTGCAGTGATGAAGAGACGACTATGCACAAACACTTTGCTTGGTTACAGCTGGTCTGGTCTTCGTTTTTAAATGAAGGCTGAGGTGCCCCAGTCAGAGAAACCAAGAAACAGCAGGCTGCCTCCAGGCATTAATTCCAATCTCCGAGTGACCGGGACCAAGGCACAAAGGGGGGGGGGGGGGGCGGGAGTCAGACCAAAGGTCCATCTAGCCCAGTATCCTGTCTTCCGACAGTGGCCAATGCCAGGTGCCCCCGAGGGAATGAACAGAGCAGGTAATCATCGAGTGATCCATCCTGTCGCCCATTCCCAGCTTCTGGCCAACAGAGGCTAGGGACACCATCCCTGCCCATCCTGACTAATAGCCATTGATGGACCTATCCTCCATGAATTTATCTACAAGGGTGCTGGAACAATTTGCATAGTGGGGGTGCTGAGAGCCATTGAATCAAACTGTAAACCCTGGAGATAATGGAAACCACTTCAAGCCAGGGGGTGCGGCAGCACCCCCCACACCCTTAGCTCCAGCACCTATGTTTATCTAGTTCTTTTTTGAACCCTGTCATAGTCTTGGCCTTCATCAAACATGCTCCATGGGGCTGGCCAAACAAAACTGCTTCCTCACGGCTCCAAGGCAGAAGCCACTGCATAGCAAAGATGTGGGTTTGGTCAGCAACAATGGGATGGCTCAACAGCAGCCTGCCCGCCAGGCTCTCCCCATGATGTTACAGAACACGGCACCCCCTGGCAGGCCTGGTCTGTAACTGGCAGCAGCATCCCAGAAGACAAAAGGTCACGGCACATGAGGGCTCCGTCTTGATCCCAGCAGAATGCCACCTGGACCCAGCTGCGACACTGCATGCTGGGACCTGCGGTCTCCATTATAGAGATGAGGGCAATGGGAATGTGCAGTGGGAATGTGTAAGAAAATGAGGCTGCTGGAATATTATCAATAAGGCACCGGACAGGGCAGTGATTGGGCCCCCACTGGCTCAGACTGCCGGCTTGAGATGTGACGGCATCCTTTGTGCACCTTCCCAAGCAGCAGCTGGGAATGTCTGCCCCATGCGTCATCTAGTGGCAGAATTACACGTACCCATTTTGATTGACAAACACTAACAGACAGACTCCTGGGGTCACACTGTGAAAGCTGCACGCGGAGATTGTAATGGTCTTCATTTTCCAAGCAGCTGGCAACGATTAGTCATGGAGCCAGATTCTACTCTCAGTCATGTTAGCACCAACCTGGAGTAACTGTGCTGACTTCTGTTACTGACAGAGTAACAGATTAGACTTTGGCCCATGGCCTAGTGGTTACAGCAGTGCACTGTGAATCAGGACTCCGGGGTTCTATACTTGATTCTGTCTCTAACAGCAAACAAGATGCTCTGGCTCTAAGCTTCATTTTACCCTGGTATAAAACAGAGATGATAACGCAGGGCCGCGTCCCAGATGAGATTGAGTGTGTAATGATTTCATGGTAAAAAGCCCTTTGACATCTTTGGAAGGAAGGGGCTACAGAGGGGCAGAGGAGGAGTATTATTATTATCATCATCACATCTCTATACAGATTCATTGTCTATCGAGCATTCAGATTACCGTGGTTGCCGTCACACAGACTTTGACATGCTAGCTGCTGATAACGTACAATAGCAACAAGGATAAAATCCACATATTTCAGTTTTGCAGAGATTGAGGATTCATTTAGGATAAGATCTAATTTTAATTAATGGTAACGTGCATCTCCAACAAGATCTATTTTAATTTTAATTCAGGCTGCCAAGGCTCTGGAACCCAGTTGTTTGACTAACAGCGTAGGGTTTCAACTCTCCATAAGTGGGGCACATAAATAGCCCCATTCAGCTGAGGAGCCCAAAGCATTTTACAAAAAAGGGTTTTGTTCCCATGTTACAAATGGGGAAACTGAGGCACAGAGAAGTTCCGCGAGTTGCCCAAAGCCATGCAGTGACTCAGCGACGTAGCTGGGAATGAAACCCATGATCTCTGTCTCTCAGTGTCCTGGTCTAATCATCCAGCCCTGCAGATTAATGAAGGTTATTGGAGACCTTGTGCTGAAGGAGAATGGAGGAGGTTGGCTAGAGCTGCTTTGGAAGCATCATACAGAGTAGCTATAGTGAAGGCATAAGAAGATTTCACAGTAGGAGAAATGGGTGCCCAGAACCAAAAGTTGGTTGAAAATTTTAGTCCCTCTGGGACCAGCGTCGCAAGCCAAGTGCACACAAGGAGATGAGAACGATGTAGAGCTTCTGCCAGTGATTCAGTCTGAGTGCGGTGGGAGAATACTCGGCCACCGATGTTCTGGGACCTCTGATCCCAACAAAATCAGAACAAACAGCCAGGGCAGTCTCTGACACTGACCTTGTCTGAGGCACAGAGAACAGGAGAGAGACTGCCAGGAAGCTGAGAGAGGGCCTGTCTTACCTCGCTCACCCTGGAAGGCATGATGGTGTCCGTCGAGTTCTCGAAGGAGGGCACGCACGCTGCGCAGAATGTCTGACTCCACCTCTAGTGCAAAGGGAGGAAAAGGATATGAGCAACCAGCACAGCTCTGCTGTACTTGGGTAAATACTGGAACGTGGAACAATCCAGCTCACTGCATAGGCATAAGGCACTTACTTTGTATCACCTTCATTTAGGGTAGGTAGAAAGTGCCACAATTTTACAAAGGTTATGGAACTGGGGAACCCCGGAGATGGTCTCAATAGACTAAGGCCAAAATGTTCAGACATGGTTACTATAGCTAAACTGCTAAATCCACACTGTGAATTTCCTGAGCCATACAGCAGTATAAGAAGCAAAGGGTCTATACAGAGTTTTTGCAACAGAAATTCTTCACAGAATTGTTGAGAGTCCGCAGGAAAAAAATGATTTGGCCACAGACCATCTGTAAACGAAGAACGGAAGCTCCTTCCCATTCTGGTATAGCAGTAGCTTCCATGGAGCAATGCCGTTTGGCACCAGCTGAGGAGCCGGCCAGCAATAGGAAGTATGGTCACCATGATAACTGCTCAGAATTTGGGGGTGGGCTGGAACAAGCAAAAAAATGTTGTTCAGACAGAGTTCAGGTTGTAATACATTGTAGGGAACCTTGTCAGAACGGTGTCGTTAACACATTTGATATTTGAAAGTCAGGAAATTTAGAGTTAAGGTTCTTTTGGAAATCTTAACTCTGTTCTCCTCACCCTACCCTTATGCCTATGTCCTTCAGGCACTGTGTAGCCACTACACTTCAGATAAAAGATATACACTCCTCACTTAGATTGGAAGCTTTCTGTGGGAAGGACTATCTTTCTCTTCTGTGTTTGCACAGCCCCTAAAACAACAGGCCTCTGCTCCATGACGAGCTGGCACTGTAGGCAATAATACAAATAATAATAACCACTGTACCGCCCCACTCTACTGAGTGAAGTACAAACTCTCTCGCCCACCATATAGGAGCCAGTGACATTCAGCATATTGCCTGTTTCCTTCCATTTATGAGCCAACCCGCAGACCCACCTTCCGACTGAGGTCAAGAAACCTGTCACATATTACCCTCTATGTACAAATAACTCCCCCCCACACTCACAATTCCACGAAACCTGTCCGAGCTGTTCAGCATCATTCCATATAAACCACAAACTGCCTTCCACTCTAAAAACGAGAAACATCACCCTCACCATCTTAGTTGCCTTCCTGACACGTTTCTGAGACCGCGACACTCACAGACAGCTATATGTTGTGCTCAGCCTGGCACCATCCACCCTGCACATACTGGTCTCAAACCTTCAGAGAGCCCCATTTTCCTAGGCAGGTTATAAACACAGAGGAACCATAGAGAAGCAATGAATTCCCCTTGGACATCTCTCTGACACATACAGAACTAAGGGCCATGATAGAGGGGGCTCTGTAGGGAGCAACCCCACAAAACAGCTAAGTACAGGAGAAAGACTAGGCAGGAAATCTAGTAATCAAGTTAATAATCAAGGAACTTCCAGGAGGATAGTAAGTTTGGACCAGCTGTTCTGTGTAAGTGTGTAAAAGTAATAGGGTGAGCCAAGTGTCTGATTCAAAGACCACTGGAGTTAACATGGAAAGATTCCCATTGATTTCAATGGGCTTTGAATCAGGCCCTACAGCAGCAAAAATTCAATCAAAGCCCAAGCTCTCTGCTGTTCTAAAATCAGTATGTCAGTCTGACAACTGCAGACCAGCTTCCAGGGACTTAGTGAGTGTCATTAATATCTAGATCCAATTTGCTGAGAGCTGGGAGAAGGCAGGCATGGAGAAAGAAGAGAAATAGCCTTCAGATGAAACAATTAAAGCTGATTTATTCCATAGCTGTAAAAATCCTGCTCCAGGACCCCAGAGGCATCTTGCCTTTCTCTTCATTACAATAATCCATTAATTAATTAAAAAGAGATAATGCATTAAGATAATGAAAGATAATTCAGATTTGCATTGTTTAATTCTTTGCAAAGGGCCTTTGTACTTTCTCTCTCTACAGGAAGATGCATAAGGGAGTTTGCAAAACATTCCTTGACTCGGAATACAACAGTTTCATTCTCTTAACCTGGACCGTAACATGCGCATCCAGTTCCACTGATATGGACTGAACTGCAGCCTGTGATGACCCTGGAGGTCTATATTTTACATTATGGGACTGAAAGCAAGTAGCATTCCCACCTTCTTCCTAACAGAAATATACACACAACCTGGCCAAAATTGACCATCCTCTTGGGATTTCCTGTATTATTAACTTCATTACCAAATTTCCTGCCAAATGTGCAGAGTGGATTTTGGCAGGCTGAGCACAGTGTGCAGGTGTAGGTGTCACGGTCTCAGAACCATGTCGGGAAGGCGACTGAGATGACAGTGACAGTGGTGTTTCTAATTTTTAGAGCAGAAGGCGCCTTGTGGTTTATGTGGAATGAATGGTGACGGACTGTCTGGGACAGGCTTTGTGAAAGAAGAGTCGGTGTGGTGGAATTGTGAATGGGGAGGGAACTATTTGTGGTTTGTACGTACATGAAAATGCTATGGTTTCCTGACCTCAGTTGGAAGGTGTGATGGCTCGTAAATGGAAGGAATGAGGCAAAATGCTAAATGTAGCTGGCTCCAATGTGGTGGGGGAAGAGAGTTCGTACTTCATTCAGCAGAGTGTGTTGCTGTACATTGAGGACTTCATCATAGGCCTTGTCTGCGCACAAACTGTCATCAGTTTAAGATATGTTTGCACTACAGCACTGCAGCTATGCCGCTGTATGCTGTAGGGTAGACACTTGCTATAGTGATAGAAAGGGTTTTTCCATTGATGTAGTAAATCCACCTCCTTGAGAGGTGGTAGCTAGGTCAAAGAAAAAAATCTTCTGTTGACCTAGTGGTGTCTGCACCAGGGCGTAGGTCGGCTTAACTACATCTCTCAAGGGGGAGAATTTTTCACCCTCCTGAGTGGCATAACTAGGTTAACTAAAATTTAGGTTTCAGAGTGGTAGCCGTGTTAGTCTGTATCAGCAAAAAGAACGAGGAGTACTTGTGGCACCTTAGAGACTAACAAATGTATTTGGGCATAAGCTTTCATGGGCTAAAACCCACTTCATCAGAGGCATGCAGAGGAAAATACAGTAGGAATATATATATATATACACACAGAGAGAGCATGAAAAAATGGGGGTTGCCATACCAACTTTAACAAGACTAATCAATTAAGGTGGGCTATTATCAGCAGGAGAAAAAAACCTTTTGTAGCGATAATCAGGATGGCCCATTTCAAACAGTTGACAAGAAGGTGTGAGTAACCTTTCCCCAACCATTTACCCCAGAGTGGCTACAGGGCACTTCGGTTAAGGATGCCTCTGTGAATTAAGGCCTCTTGAATTAAGGACTTTGTTGATAAGGCCACTTGAGCGAAGAGAGAGAAGGTGGGTGAGGTAGTATCTGTTATTGAACCAACAAGACCAAAGCTTGTCTCTTTCACTAACAGAAGTTGGCTCATTAAACATGTGATGTTATATGATTAAAATATGACCATATAGATCATTGTTGCTACCACTGTTATATAATTGCATAATAAATCTTGTACAAAGTATGTCATGTAAGGTGTCAAAGAAAAGGTTATTGTTTGCTAAATATGATTATCCTATTTGTACGCATGCATAATTTTTATATCTAAAGTTATGAATATTGCCTATATACCTGTATTTCAAATGTGTTCGCTTCTGTGGTCACACCCACAAGGCAGCTTACTTCTAGTCTGGCCAACACACTGTGAAGGGACTATTCAAGTTGAATGGCCCATCAAAGAGCACTTAACTCACAATGGACCATAGAAGAGGCTTATCCCTACCTGATGGACCTTCCTGTGGATGTTCTAGCTAGAATATGGGTAACAGTGAAGCATGCAAGGGCATGTGACTAGATCATGTGACATTAAATTCCATCTTGTTACCTGTATTTTTCGACAAACTGTGCTGAGGGCTTTGTTTGGGACAGTGAAGTTCCCTCCACATGGCAGAAGCTATAAAAGGCCCTGGAAACATCTCCATTTTGCCTTTCCTGCGCTGAGCTCTGGGCTATGGACTTATACTAATGGGACCATTCTAACCAAGGGACTGAGGACCTTCCAAATCATTTGGAAGCAACCAGAGACTTAACAAACCAGCAGTTTATTCCATCACTGCTACAAGCCTGATCCAAGAACTTTGCAGTTATTGTTCGTATTTGATTCCTTTAACCAATTTTAACTCTCACCTCTTTCTTTCTTTTTATAAATAAACCTTTAGATATTAGATACTGAAGGATTGGCTGTAAGCATGTACTGGGGTAAGATTTGAAATATTCATTAACGTGATTGGTAATGTGTCCGATCCTTTGGGATTAGTAGAACTTTTTATATGATGAACAAGATTTTTGGTAATCCCCATCACATTTGACTTGGCTGCCTGGGAGGAAGCCCAAGGCTGGGTTGCTTTAAGGCAGGGGTGGGGTGGGTCTGATCTGGCCCCCTGCTTTATTTCATCAGGCCCATGGCAAGTCTCCCCCTTAGTCTGGAAGCCCTGAGCCTCGGTGCCCCCCACCCCATGGGGCTGGAGCTGCGAGCGCCGGCTTGTCCCGCTGTAGGGGGAAGCTAGGGTCCCAGGCCGGTTGGTCGGCTTTCCCTGCGGCCCTGGCTAGGTGTAGGGGTGATCAGGGAAGCTCTGAGTACGCATGCGCCTACCCCCACCCGCAGACACTGCCCCCACAGCTCCCATCGGCTGGGAACTGCGGCCAATGGGAGCTGCGTGGGCGGCACCTGCCGGCACACTGCTGGCTGGCAGTACACACTGCGCAAAGCCGCCTGGCCACATCATGGCCACTTCCGGGAGTGGTGCGGTGCGGTGCCAGGACAGGGTGGGAGCCTGCCTTAGCCCTGCTGGGCCGCCAACCAGGAGCTGCCTGAGGTAAGCAGCGCCCAGCCGGAGCCCACACCCCTCACCCCCTCCTCTACCCCAACCCACTCTCAGAGACCACACACCCACCCCAAGCCCTATACTCAAGGTTGGAACCCCCTCTCGCACCCCAATCCCTACCCTGATCCCGCACCCCAACCCCCTGTCCCTGCCCTGAGCCTGCTCCCACATTCCAAACCCCTCAGCCCTAGCCTGGAACCCCCTCCCGCACCCTGAACCCCTCATTTCTGGCCCCACCCTGGAGCCTAGGGGAAGCCCCGAGCCTCCACCCCCCACTCCCTACGGGGCTGTGTGTGGCCTGCAACTGATTTTTTCTGTGGGTCAGTGGCCCCCGATAGAAAAAAGGTTCCCCACCCCTGCTTTAAGGGAACTGTGTTTTGGCTTCTGTGTAGCCAATAAGGTATTGTAGAAGCTGTTTTGTTGCTGGCTTGGTGAATCTAAGTATTGAAATATCCACCAGTTTGGGGAATTGTCTGTCCCATTCTTTGCAGTTTGCCCTATTTGAGCAACCTCAGCGTGCCCCCCGACCCCTAACGATTTTACCTCTCTCTCATATCCTGGGACCAACAGGGCTACAACAACACTGCAACCAACTTTAGCTAAGGATGTCTTTGCTAAGGAGTTCTGCATTAAGGACACCTCGATTAAGGAGGATGAATAAGGTTGCTACACCTCCTAGGATGATGTCGGGTGCACTCCTTGCTTTCTGGTTAATCATAAGGATATGCCAATAATTAACTAGCTGGGTCTATTCAGTATTTTCTATCCCTATTTTCCTTGTCCTAGCTACAGCACTGACCAATAGCTAAACGCTAACTGCACCGTACCACGTTACCGTAACTGAATTACAGGTGTTGTGTGGAGCAATGCCTAATCTTGGCATTAAAGTTGCATTTTCCATTCTAAAGGGCCTTTCCCAGATGCTTATAACTTTGTCAAACATTTACCTCTCAGGCTGAAATTTTCCATGTTTGGTCTTGGGCCCAAAGCAAATTTTCTTAGGAAGCCTGAGCAAAAATGGTTGAGCCATTTCTGAACGCCCAGAGATTTTTGTCATTATAAACAAATATCCATGTTTGCAATCTTTGTGTGATCAGCTCTAGCACTGGGCAAACCAGCATCATAAAATCTGAATGGCGAATCTAAGCTGGAGGCTCAAACAGCCCTGTGCAGAGAGCCAGCAAAAGGCCCTTGAATTACTTAAATCCCACTTACATCCTCAAAAAAGCATCTAAGTGGGACTCGTAAAGACACTGAACTGGCCTCAGGAGACCTGCATTCAATCCCTTGCTCTGCCAAAGGCTTCCTCCATGACCTTGGGCAAGTCACTTAGTCTCACTGGGCCTCAGTTCCCCCATCTGTACAATGGGGACAATAATCCTTTGTCTGTCTTGTCTATTTTACTATGAGCTCTCAGGACAGAGGCTCCTTCTTACTGTGTGTTTGTGTGGTGCCTAGCACAATGGGGTCCTGATCTTGACTGGGGCCACTAGGTGCTACGGCCACACAGATAGTAACAGCTTACACAGTGTATTAATACCTGTGAGGTAGGTAGGTAAATGTCATCTCGACTTCACACAGGGGAAAACTGAGGTACAATGAAAGGAAAGAAAACGGGACTAGAACCCAGTCCTACAAGCGGGCTTTCTCCTAGACTGCCAACCCTGCACCTTAGTCATACCACCATCTTCCCTCCCTGGGCCCACAGCAGTACCAGCCCAGCAGGTCAACCTCCCTAGTCATTAGATGGACTTATTTCTCACCCAGCCTCTCGCTCTGCTGAAGTGCATAGGGCTGCCTTGGCCAGCTTGCCTTTCCCTGCTGCCTCAGCCCACCCGCTCAGGGAAATTGCTGGTGATCACAGACCTGTGTTCTCCATGAATGGGCAGGGAGCAGACGTGTCTGTCTCAGCACTTCTTGAACAGCAGGGCGAGCAGGTGGCAGCTTCTCACTCAGCACTTGCATGGCCTTGCGTCCTGTGTCTTGCCTGCAAAACAAGAGAGACGCAGGTGAAATCTCAAGAGGAAGGTGGGATCAGACCGGCCCAGGTGTGAACATGAGAGAGGGAGGGGGCACAAATAGGGAGATGCCACTGAAATGGGCAGCCACAATGAGCACTGAGGACCAGGTTCCCAGGAGAGCTCAGCATCCACCAGGGAGCCCTCGGACCCTAATCGCCCTCTTGTTCCAGCCTCAGCAGGGGCCAAGGATTGAGTGAGCCACGGAGGAGTCTTGCTGCCCATGCTGCCCCTGTTCTCAGGACAGAGGGAGGCCTTTAGTCTCAGGGGCATTCAATCTGCACTGCTCACCATGAGAGGTCTCATATAGGCCCCTCTGAGCTGCTGGTTTCTTATTAGAATCTCCTCAGGACCTGCAAGCTTGTCTCCATGACAAGGCCTGTGGCAGCCTCCCAGAGGGGGGCAGGAGAAGACCTGCTGACGCTCCTGCTGCACAATCCCCAGCTCCCTGTGCAGGCACACCAGAGATTGGCCCTGGCTGGTGTCAACAGGACCAGAGACCTCCTGGGCTCCGTCTGGAAGGACTGGCTGAACCCTGGGTGCTTGCCCTGCACGGGGGGCTGCTCACACCATCTGCTCCATGAGGTGAGGGCTGCCTGCCCCTGCCTCTCTTACTTATCTCGAGCAGGCCCTGCAAGAGGATGCACCCAACCTGCCCCTATCCCCTCACCTTCCAGAGCTCACCATTGGGCCCCTGCTCTGCGAGCCCCAGCAGCCGTGCTCAGTGCGCTACTTGAGCATGCCGAATGATATCCAGTCAGTCCATCTCTGAACCATGGGTAGCGGGGGGCTCTGGGGGCTATTTAAAGGGCCAGAGCTCCAGCTGCCTCTGCTGCCCCAGTCCTTTAAATAGCCGCCGGAGCCCCGCCGCTTCCCCAGGGCTCCCTTGGCTATTTACAGGGCTGGGGCGGTGGAAGCAGGGGAGCCCCGGGCCCTTTAAATAGCCCCCAAGCCCCGGGCTGCTGCTGCTACCCCGGTGGGGGAGGCAGGAGCAGGGGGCACTTACTGTACAGGGTGGGCTGTACCCGCACCCCCTGCCTGCACCAACCCCGCACCCCCTGCCCTGCCCGCAGCCAGCCCGTTTCCAGCCAGCCCCGCACCTCCTGCCCTCAGCCAGCCTGTCTTCAGCAAGCCCCGCCCCTCCTGCCCGCAGCCAGCCCCTGCCTGCAGCCAGCCCCTGCCGCCCCCCCTGCCCTGCCCGCACCAGCCCTGCACCCCCTGCCCTGCCCGCACCAGCCCTGCACCCCCTGCCCACAGCCAGTCCCTGCCCTGCCCACACCAGCCCCGCACCCCCGCCCTGTCTCCAGCCAACCCCTGCTGCACCCCCCTGCCTGAAGCCAGCCAGTCCCGCACTCCTCTGTCTCCAGCCCTGCCAATCCATTCCGCACCCCCCTGCGGCCCTGCCTGAAGCCAGCCAGCCCACCCCACACACCCGTCTCCAGCCAGCCCCACACCCCTTGCCCTGCCTGCAGCCAGACCCTACCTCCAGTCAGCCCCTGCCCTGCCTCCAGCCAGCCCCATGTTCATGGGTGCCCTGCAGTTCCCTGGGCAGTAACCCTGCACACCTGCTTCAATGAGGGGGGCAGGGAGCGGCTGGGACCCACACATGTGCACACACTAGGGTGACCAGACAGCAAGTGTGAAAAATCGGGACGGGGATGGGGGGTAATAGGATCCTATATAAGATAAAGACCCCAAAATCGGAACTGTCCCTATAAAATCGGGACATCTGGTCACCCTAGCACACCCCCAAGGAGTGGCGGGGACCCACACATGTGAAACGGAGCTCATTTCTAGTTCAGGCCCATCTTTTAAAAAAGAACTTTAAGTAGGGTTAACATACATCCGTATTTTCCCGGACATGTCAGGCTTTTTGGTTCTTAAATTGCCATCCAGGAAAATACGGACGTATGTTAACCCTATTGGTACAAAAAATATTTACTGTGGCACATCCCTTAAATCAGAACTTTTTATAGAGAACAGGTTGCTAAGAAATGAAAGACTTTTTTTTATATGGTTTTTCTTTTTCTTTTTAGTCATCCCTGCCGGGGCCCCATCAAAAATGTTCGAATTGGGGCCCCGCACTTCCTAAAGCCAGCCCTGCTCACAGGCTGGGCCTCCTGCAGCTCTCTGGGAGCTCCTCCCCCAGGGAGCACTGCTCCTGGGCAGCTCCCTCTCCCCACCAGCAACCCTGCCCCAGCTGAGCTCTGGCAGCCTTTCATCAGGCCCAGGTGCTCCTCAGCTAATTAGCTGCCAAACAACCACCTAGGCAGCTGTTCACAGGGGGGCTGAGATGGGCTTGTTCGCCACAATGAAACGCATCACCCTGACTCTCCTCACAGGGGCCAACCAGCCACCCCGTGGCAGGCCAACAAAGCAGAGACTGCTACGTAGTGCTTGTCACGTCTAAAGCAGCTTCACAGAGATGCTAATGGAAGAGCTCGCTCAGTGAGTCACTGACGCGCTGGTGCTGGGCTGTCCTATGTTCTCCAGCCAAACTGAAGGGAAGGTTGGGAGAGGGGTTCCCCTGCCTAGGATGGCATGACGGCTGCCATTGCAGCCCTTTGGAGAGGCCTTCTTGTAGAAACACACTGCAGAGCAGATCTAGGCCTTCGGAAGGGGCCTGGTGGCACCAAAGGTCAGGGATTCTCCAAAAATAGCCCAATCCCCCCACAGAGTCTTTAACCCCCCTCCATAACACACACACTCTGAATGGCACAAGCTGAGCTGTACATGGTTGTCCAGATCTCAGCAATTATCCTGGTGTCAATTGGGCATCATGCCAATTAAGTCCATGGGGCTGACTCTCTTTCAGCCTGCACCTTGCCAAGTGAGATGTTACCGCCCTGCTCTGGTAGGGCTTTCCAACCAGTTTGCACTGGTGCAAATGATGGTCGTTGGCAATGGTGAGTGGGGCCCGGTGGGGCTATCCTGGGGCACAAGCTTGTCTGGGTTAGAGGAGAACCTGTTTCATGCACATCTCAGAGGCACAGTACAGTATAAACACTTCCAGCCGTTCCACTCACTTCAAGTCTGTTTGCCAGAGGGCTCTCCCTTGCTCCTTGACTGAGGGAGAAAAAATGGACAGATCCCCACTGGACACTAGATTTCCCTCAGGGGAAGTGGGGGTGGGGTATTTCTGTGAGAATCCCATGTTAAAATATTAGCAGCCCATGCCTGAGGTGAATATCGCTATTTCTGCTTTATATGTGGGGAAAAAGAAACCCAAAGAGATTAACTGCTCTCCCCAGGGCTGCCCAGGAAGTAAGTGCTAGAGCCAGGCATTGAACCCAGGCGTCCAGTCACCCAGAGTCTGTTCTTCAGCTGACTTTGAAAAGTAGAGTAGCTTTAAGCTTCAGCTCCTCCTAGTGTTTCTCTCACCCTGGATTTGGGCTCCTGCCGGATGCCCCTTCAGGGATGTAAATAGGGTTACCATATTTAAAAAATAAAAAAAGAGGACACTCCACGGGCCCTAGCCCCGCCCCTTTCCCACCCCAGCCCTGCCCCGACTCCGCCCTTTCCCCGCCCCTTCCCCAAAGTCCCCGCCCTAACTCCCCCTCCTCCCTCCCAGCCACGCGAAAAGGGCTGCCCGAGCGCTACCGGCTTTACGGTTTGCCGGGCAGCCTCCAGACCCTGCGCCCCCAGCCGGCGCTTCCCCAGCGCAGCTGGAGCCCGGGAGGGGAAGCGCCCAGCCAGGGGCGCAGGGTCTGGAGGCTGCCCAGCAAACCATGAAGCTGGTAGCACTTGGACTTCGGGCAGCCCCTATGCCTCCGGACCCTGCGCCCCCGGCCAGGCACTTCTCCTCCCCGGCTCCAGCTGCTCTGCTCCTCTCCGGACTCAGACTTCGGCTCTGTTTAAGAGCCAAGCTGCCCGCACCAGCGCTACCGGCTTCGGGCAGCCCCCGTGCCTCCGGACCCCAGCCGCCGGCCGGGCACTTCCCCTCCCCGGCTCCAGCTGCTCTGCTCCGGCGGCGCAGGGTCCGGAGGCACGGGGGCTGCCCGAAGCCGGTAGCGCTGGCTCGGGCAGCTTGGCTCTTAAACAGAGCCGAAGTCTGAGTCCGGAGAGGAGCAGAGCAGCCGCGGGAGAGGAAGTGCCCGGCCGGTATTTTTCCCGGACATGTTTGGCTTTTTGGCAATTCCCCCCGGACGGGGGTTTGATTGCCAAAAAGCCGGACACGTCCGGGAAAAACCGGACATATGGTAACCCTAGATGTAAATGACTTGATTTGAGGGATGACCCCCCCCCCCCCCCCCCGCTCCCAACCCGCTGCCTACGCTTCCTTTTCACCAAGACACGCTGTCCTGCAGCCAGCCGGGTGAGCAATGTATAAATCAAGTACATGACTGTCACAGCACAGCAGTGGGCAGCCTCGCCTATACAGGCCTCTGCCAGGGCAGGCTTAACTTACTGGCTGTCCCGTTACCTAGGGAGAAGCAACATCACAGCCATCCCCACATCAAACCCCTCCTAATCACAGTCCAAGTGGCTCAGAGAATCAGAGGCCACAAGGCCATCTCCCACACAGCTCTGTCAGGGTCTTTGCAGGGCACCAAGAGAGGAGCCAGCCAGGAACCTGATGGCTTCCCCTGGCGCTGAGGCCTCATTGTTCTCTTCAGAGACAGGGGGAAAAAACAAGAAGTGGAATAGGAAGGAAGGGAGATTTGTCTGCGTCACGCCACCATGCTCATTCTGGCATGGCTGGGACCTGGCCATCACTGCTCAGGAAGGCCAAGGACTGGGTTAGCGGTTCATGCTGCAGAGCATGGAGCACAGGCAGAGCTGTGTGCAGGAACAGGACTGAAGTAGCAGGGAGGCTGTGGGTTGGGACTGAGGGGCATCAAGAGAGCTGGGTGTGGGGAGCCCAAGACTGGCATGGCAGGGGGTTCTGTGGGTCGAGTTTGAGGAGCATTGGCAGAGCTATGTGCATGAGGAAGGTGAACCCAGGAATGGATAGCAGGGGAGACTTGGGTAAGGATTGAGGGACATCAGTAGAGCTGTATGGGGCCAGAGCACGGTACGCTCAGCTTTAGCGAGTGCTGTCAGCCACTCACTTACAAGTGGACGTGCTCAGGTTGGCGGCAGGGAATGGGAGAAAAGAAGGACTTCATCTGGCAGCTTATCCACCAGGCAGCCAGCCTGTCACAGAACAGCGAGTGACAGGGAGTGCCAAGGGAGAAGGAAGCAAGGCCACCCAGAGGATGGAGGGGGCCTGGGGCGCTTGTATTCACCCGGTGGTGGTCCGGGTCTTCGGCAGCATTTCGGCGGCGGGGGGGCCTTCAGTCACTCCGTGTCTTCGGCAGCACTGAAGGGCCCCCCACCGCCAAAATGCCGCCGAAGACCCGGACTGCCGCCGGGCCAGGGCTCCCCACACCCAGCTCTCTTGATGCCCCTCAGTCACTTACTGGGGGGGCTCGGGAAGCCTGAGCCACTGGTTTCAGGGTCTAAGGTGGCGGGGTGGCAGTGCCCCTAGACAAGTGTCAGACAAGCGTGTGCCCTACAGATCCTAGACTCTGCCCAAACCCAGTTGACTTGGAAGCACATGGGACCCAGTGTTTGGGTGGATTCACAACAGACTGGTGACAGCACAGAGGGGGACTGTGCCAGCCTATAATGCCAATAACTAGAACTGGTTAGGAACTTGCTGGTGAAACAATTTTTTGACAAAAAGTGCAGTTTCTGAAAAAATCAAAATTTTCCATGGGAAAATTTCAAATTTGTAATATGTATTCAAAACAAAATATTTCATCTTGGGTTGGTCCGACATTGAACTATATCTGCCTTGGGTACTGCAATGCCTCGTGGGAGCTGTATTCAAGGTGCATCATACTTCCATTTTCCCATGGGCTCTTGGTCCAGACTACATCTCCCATAATGCAATGCAGTCACCCCTCTGCCTGAGCCATGTGAGGCAAACCGTTGCAGAAATCTGGGGGGGTACGTGACCCCACATGCCTCCCATGTGTCGCCTCTGACTGCGAGTGCATGTGATTTAACATCAAATAGACCTGACCCAAAATGTTTCAACATTTCCAAATCTAAATTTTTCAAAAATTTTCACTCTGCCAAAAATGTGGGCTTTTTGTCCTGCTTCAGGATGAAAACAAATGTCGAAATGTCAGATTTTTCCACAGGATGGAAACTCTGATTTTCGCTTAACTCAACTGATGATACTTTCAGTGGCACAATAACCAGGTGGCAGGAGGGCCCTGCGGATTGTGCCTTCTAGTGCCGAATGGTACAGCAGGGCGTGGAGAAGGAACGTGTGTCTCACGTCAGTGGTTCCCAGCTTGTTCCATACTGAGACCTTGCGCCCTCCTAGCAATATAGGAAAGGCAGCATGCTTGCAGCTCCCTGACACCTGGCTGTGACCCCCAGGCTGAGAACCTCTGTTCTACAGCCTTGCACGTTCATCTACAGTGCCCATGAAATATAACAGGCCAAGCAGTGCCAGAATCAGGGCAATAACAGCAGGCAGCTACCCAGCCGTAACACTTGGGCTAAGGAGAGAGAGCCTTAGCGGCTGGTCATTGAAATATGGTGGTTTAAGAGCCCACTGTCCAAGGGCAGAAAGAGAGAAACAGCTATAGTATCCTGGAGGCAGTGGTGTATGTCACCCAGGGGTTACAGCTGTCATTAGAGCAGGAGGAGGCTGACTTGAACCTGATCTCAGGTTGATAATCTTGGGGGAATAAATAGAGCCCTGCAAATCTGCGGAGGAGATCTGCTTCATATCCGCGGACCATTTTTGCAGATGGTGGATTGGATGCAGATAGAACTGTGCAGGGCTCTACTCACTGGCGGGGTCTGACCTGCCGCGTCTGGTTCAGGCAGCCCAGTGGGTGCAACGCACTCAGGGCTGGCAGCCAGTAGCTGGGGCTGGGCGGCAGGTCGGAATCAGGGGCTGTCCAGCAGCTCCGGCCCCTCCGGCAGCTCCAGTGTCCCCACCATGGCCCACCCGGCAGCACTGGCCATGCTCCCAGACCCAGGCCCAGCCCGCTGCCTCCTGGGCAGCAGGGCCTGCCCCTGGCCACAGGGATTGGAGCAGGCAGGGCCCCAGCGCCCCACCCCTCTGCCCCATTGTGATGCAATAGGCACTGCTGCTGAAGCCCTCAGGAGCAGCACGCGATGCAAAGTCCCTTCCCCTTAGTCCCCCCTCCGCACCGCCCCTGCTCCTTGAGACCCCACCTCCGCGCTGCCCCTTACCCAGTCCCCACCCTCGTGCTGTTTCTTCCCTGCAAAACCCCGTACCCCCACTCGCCCCCCCACCCCCCGCAGGTCGCTAGTCCTTGTGAGACAGCTTGCTGGGGCCGGTGCAGATGCAGATACAGGTAAAAGACGGCTAGCAGATCGCGGGTTGATCCTGGCAGATGCGGATCCACATTTTTGTATCCACGCAGGGCTCAATAAACACACAGCATTTGCTCTCTGGAGACTGTGATAACTGCTCAGTTCTCAATGCAGTCTCACCGCTGGACCGGGGAGGGGGACCAAGGGGAAAGACAGACAGACAGACTGACATCACCAAGAGATTGAATTTGGAGAGATCCAGCCAGCCAAGGGAATTGGGGAGGGAGAAAATTATAGCATAGCGCCCGATCCTGTGAACAATTCCTACCAAGCTAAGTGCTTATTGCCGTTGTGGGATTGCCCATGTAGTGAGCCCCATGCAGGACAGATCAACGTGCATGACTAGGTGAGAGTGTGCTGCTGTTCAATTCATAAAATGTTTCCTGCAAAATCTGCAGGTTGCAAAATCTCCCCCTCCCCCTCTAGTCTTTATTTCTGGCTCCTGGCACTGGGAACCAGACCTGGCTCTCTGCCATTCGTGCTGACTTCCACTACTCTCTGGGCAGCAGCCTGCCCCCAGTTAGCATAGCTTTGGAAACACACTGCATTGGGGTGGGGGAGCTTCCAATCCTGAGGGCAGCATGCACTGTTCCAGCAGCAGATGGAAGAGCAGAGGCAAGAGCCAGAGAGAATGAGAGGCAAAAGCTCCACACAACCTTCCTGGGATCAATTTCTAAGAAGCCCCATCCCTCTCCATGCAACCTGGGTGGTAGCTCGATCTAGGAACTACAGCCAGGAATGGATTCTGTCCCTGACTTGGCATTGACACAGTGTCACTTTGAGGGAGTCACTTTGCTTTTATGTGCCTCAGTTTCCCAATCAATAAAGTGGGGAACAACACTATTCCCCCACCATATGGGGAGTTGCTTGGCTTAATTAATTCATGTCTGGAAAGTGCTTTCAGATCCTCAGAGGGAAGGCAAATGGCTAAGCGTTATTACTAAGTGAGTCAAATCCTCGCCTCTCCTGAGCGCTGAGTGAGAGGAGGGCTCCAACTACAGCAGCACTTCCTGAGAGCGCACAGTGCTGCTCTGTTCAGATTTCTCGAGAGCATTGCAACACGCCCACCCAGCCTCCTTATCTCGCTCAGGCTAGCATTCACCTTGACAGCAGCACAGCACACTTCACTTTTTCTACTTCTCTCTTTCCTTCTTTGGACAGTGTGATCAGGTGACTTGACAGCCTTGCAAGCCGCGTTACTGAAGACATTTGGTAATAAGTAACTCAACAATTGGAGACACCACCTACAAGCAACACACACAGGAGTCCTGCAATCCGGTCATGAGCTCACCCCTGGGTGTGTGCAGACCCCATGACATGGGTCAGGCTAATGGCCTGCACTTTAATCCTCAAAACAGGGGCAGAAACTCATGGGGGCATTTTCAGAGTCACTTCCCTGGCTATATCGGTGTCTCAGAGTTAAAAATAAATGGCCAATGAGTCAGTCATTAACCAGGAGACACGTGGGCTTACACCAATGGCAAGTGCTCAGGGACTCTCGCTCTCTTGATGTTTTCCTCTGTTCTATTTTTAAGGTGTACATCAAGTACCTACAGTGAATACAGCCGTCTCCACTTCCTCTTCACTACCTCTTATTTTGACCACGGAGGCAATAAATATCCCCAGCCCCCTGAGCTCATGCTGCTCAGCTCTGTCTAGAAAACTGCAGCTCATAGACGAAATATCCACTGGCTTCACACTGTTCTCCCTCCCCCCAATACACATCCATACGGTACAGGAAAGCAGCAAACTTTCCTTGGGCCCATCCCATGGAAGCCATCTTGAGGCCTAAAACCATCCCTTCCTCTCCGTTGCCTGGAAACGGTCAGAGGCCCCTTGGGGGAACCAGCTAGCTGTAAAAACTGTTCTACCCTGCCCTGGTCACACGAACATCCGTCTTCTGTAGCCTAGCTCCCAAGTTTGTGGGGCTGCCCTGCAGGGGTAGACACCCCAACGCCAGGAGAGACTCACAAAGTCTGTCCAAAGAACAAGTTCCCATTTCTTATTAACTACATGGTTCTGCATCTAGGCACATGGATGGGACCTGGCTCTAGAGGCCCTGGACTCTGGACAGTAGTGGAAGAATCTTATATAGTGCTTTCAATATCACCAAATCCTAGCCTTCCAAAATCACTTGGGTCACATTTTCAGGCTTTTCTGTGCAACCACGAGGGCTAGAAACTTACTCACTTTCTTTATTTTTAAGTGGAGATTCTTCCATAGTCACATGACTCCAGGAACTGGGGCTTCAGGAAAAACACCAGACATTGCAGGATTTGTGAGAAAATCCCCAGAGTTAGCAACACCACTCCTCCTGTCGATTTCTGTATGATTCTGTTTTTAAAAAGTGAACTTACAGCTGGAAAAGGTGCCAGCCCACCAGCCCCAGAGACTGGAATGCTCTCGTTATCACCAGAACAGGTACAGAGTGGGGAAGCCTCCTGCAGATTGCTACAATGACGGACTGCACCATTGATCTCTACCTCCTCTAACCCCTGGAGGTTTTTCCAGGCCAGGGGATGCTCATGGACAGTGTCTCTTAAGAACGACAATTATTGTTAATGTTGCTGCTGATTTTCCATATTCAAATCTCACTTCCAGAGGTTGGGCGGGTGAGCTTGTTTGGCCAAATTTAGAACCCAATCACAAACCAAGAGCTCCGAAAAACTTTATAGATAGGAATTCCCCTTCATTCTGAGCAAATGCACTAATTTAAAACTTTGGACTCCCCCAGCTGTTGTAGAAGCAAGAACAAGAATCCTTAGCCTTTGCACAGCAGAAGCTGAAATTTAGTTAGCAATCCCTGTTTCTTCTAAAGTAAAGCATTATTTTTTCCAAAGGAAATGTAACATAAAGTGCAGCTCCACTCTGAAAGATACCCCACCCCCCCATGTATTTAGTTGTAGATTAATTTAGACAGATTAGAGACACAAGGTGGACCACTCTACCTTAAATGGTCTCTTACAATATGTGCTAACTACTTATGCTCAGCAATCTGTCCCACCTGGCATTTTGCTGTGACACTGAACTTTTCCCAGACCCAAATAAGAGCTTTGTGTGATTCAAAAGCTTGTGTCTCTCACCAACAGAAGTTGGTCCAGTAAAAGATATTACCTCACCCAACTTGTCTCTCTAATATCCTGGGACCGACAAAGCTACAAGTACACTGCATACAACAGTTTAGACAGATGTTAGTCACATTGCATAATGTTCTATGGGGAGATGCTCAGATAATACAGTGATGAGGATGGCATAGGCGCCTATAAAGAACAGGACAGAATCTATGTAGAATAGGATAAGAGCCTATACAGAATAGGATTGACTTCAGTGAGTTAAATAAGTCTGTACTACTTTCTCCTTCTGTTAGCTCCGCAGAACCAACCAAGATCTGGGAGAGTGAGATGGATTCTGTTCCTTCTTGTGCAGCATCAAGACTTGTTTAACTTCAGTAAGCACCGATCACTTACACTGGTGAAAACCCAAAGAGAGCAATGCATTTGCACCGCAGGTATCACTGAGGGCAGATTTCAAGACAATGGGGCTTAGGACCCAGTTTGGCCTGCAGAGTCGGTATTACAGCCCTGATGCATAAGAAGAGAGTCCAGCTTTGCTCTACTTCCAGGGCGGAGGCTGAGTTTGCAGGGCTTGCAATTAGCACTAAACTCTTCAGACACTGTAAACTGATCACACTTGATATGAACACACCCAGAGCCAGCAAACATGGAACTCTCCAATGCCCTTTGGACACCATCACTTTTTGGTGGACCCACTTTTAAAAGGGAAAGATTCTTTGGAAAAGCATCAAAATGTGTGTGGAACCCAAGCCAGCATCCAGCTTACCCGATCTTCATTATTATAGATGTGGGGCCAGATCCTTAGCTGGGATGAGCCTCACTGACATCAATGAAGCTGCGCTGATTTACCCCAGCTCAGGATCTGGTGGCTAGCTGGTGAAACAGAACATTGCAGGAGGCAGAGAACCAACCCACAGGGTTGCTGTGCTTAGCCTTAGAAAGCAAACACCAGCATACGGCCCCAATCCTGCAGACTCAGGTAGATGCTCCACTTTCTGCCCTGTAAGAGAATCCCAGTGAAGCAAACGGGACTGCTCAGCTGCACAAAATCATAAAGGTTTGTAGCATGGGAGCCTAGGGCCTGGTCCACACTAAGGGCTTCTGTTGGCACAGCTCGGTTGGCAGGGGTGTGAGGAAGTGTGATCCTTGCCTGATACAGCTGTCTCGCCAAAAGCCCATAGTGTAAAGACAGCTATTCTGGTAAAACTGTGGTTTCACTGGTGCCGCTTATTTTGCATGTGAAATAAGCAGGTGGAATAAGCTATACCAGCAAAATCGCAGTTTTGCCAGTATCAGCCAAGTCCACACTAGGAGCACTTTGTTGCTACAGCAGATGTAGCCTCAGAATGTTGTTCCCTCGGGCAGCCACTGGATAGTAGGCCCAGTGGGAAAGCAAGTCACTGCAGGAATACAACAATCATCTACAACTTGCTATCATCTCCCATAACAATCCAATGAAAGCTACCGACGTGCGCCACATCACACTAGGAGCAATTTGTGGGTATAAGAATGGTGGTACACACTATAGCAGCAAAGGTCTCTTAGAGCAGCTGCCCTGTGTACCTGTATAATAAAACCATCTCCACAAGCAAAACAAACTATGCCAGCCAAAGCTCAGCTTTGCTGGGTATAACTGCATCTACATTAGGGGCTCTGATGGCACAGCTCTGTTGGTCAGGGATCACATCTCAACACAACCCCTGACCAACAGAGCTCTGGTGGCAAAAGTCTGTAGTGTAGATGTGGCCTTGGTATAGACAGTTTAAAAACAAATGGAGCTAGACCACAGCATGAAACAAAGAGATATGCCAGCAGCAGCACCTGATGGCTATGGATTCAGGCTCTGTTCAGTTTTTTCATGACAAATGCCTATTTTGGAAGGGTTGGTAACTCGTGCAGGACTGGAACCAGACACGTTATGGGCAGGGTTTTCACAGGCTAGACTATTACTAATAAAAAATAAATTCTACAGGAAAAATGGCTCAGGAGGGGGCGAAAAGGAATTATTTCCAAAAAGAGACAAGTCTGAGGAATAATTCCTAAAAGCACCATCTCAAATGAACTCAGTCTCCAGGGCAATAAATAACATCAGAGTCCAAAAGGATGGAGACTCTGAGACATGCCAAATGCACTGTCTGAATATTGCAGAACCAACAGAGTGATGGATAGAGAGGTGGAAACGGTCAACCGCAGAAATAAAGAACTCTGGAGACTAATGGAATCCAAAGAGTGAATGACAGCAGCTATGTATAATGCTAATTTCCAGAAGCGGAATGGGGTGTGTTATTTGGAATTAATAGCTTTGAGTATTCCAGTATCTGGGATGATTTAGCTGGGAATTGGTCCTGCTTTGAGCAGGGGGTTGGACTAGATGACCTCTTGAGGTCCCTTCCAACTCTGATATTCTATGATTCTATGATTCTATGATCTTTCTCACCAATGCCGTACACAGAGGTAAAATCATCATCTCCCTCCTCCTATACCCCAGCATCGCACTGGGTGCTCAAGTTGAGTTGTTTGTCCATTATGACCCTTAAATCCTTTTTCATAGTCACTGTTGTCCAGTCCTCCATTCTGTGTCTACGGCCTGCATTCCTTGTTTCTAGAGGAACTCTCTCTGCATTTGGCTATATCAAAAAGGCAGTTGATTTCAAAGGGCCCAGCTTCTTAAGTGATCCAGATTGCTCTGGGTGACTGCCCTGTCCTCATCATTATTTCCTGCTCTGCCAATCTTTGTTTCTATTTGCTGCTGCTTAGAAGACAATTCGTGGCTTGGTGTCATGTGGTATTTCCATTTCCACCACAATGCCCATGTGCATTGTCTGCTTTGCTGGGGGCGCAGTTCTCGTCATAGGGATATCTGAGAGTGAAGCCGGAGGGTGGGCTCAGAATGGGCACAATGAATCCAAACCAGGCATTACGTTCTCTGACTGGTGTATGAGACATCTGCCTCATCCCTTGCCTAGTCCTGCCTACGGTCTGAGAGGGATTACCCTGACTCCAAACCACTGGGTCAGGACCCTACATAATGCTGCACCCACACAGCTGGGTGTGTCAATAGCAGCAGGAATGGAATCTGGGACCTCTGAATCTGAAACCAGGACCGTCTACAGTGTGAGCTAAACGACGCAGCTCAAGATGTGGCGCAGTCACCATTAGAGGGGGACAGCGTGCCATACGGTGTGGGATGACTCATACAGGTGCCCAAACTTACCACCCCATCACTGCTGTCTGGCAGCTTGAGGTCCTCTCCAATAGGGGCCAAAGCAAATGTCTTTCTCTCTTGGGCTGATCTGATCTGATCGACGGGCTCCTCATCCTATCAGGAAGCAGCCACTCTGCCCCACCCTAGGGAGGTCAGGTGCAGCACATGGGGACAGAGGGAAGTTGGGCTTTTCTCCCCAAACCAACTGCAGTAGGGAGGCCATCACTGAGTGCTGCTGAAATCAGAGGGTGAGCCAGCGCCCTCCCGAGAGAGGATAGAGGCAGAGATGCTCTCCCAGCAGAAGAATAAGAGAGGCAGCAGCAGGGCAGGGTCCACCCCCACCTGACTCCTCCTGTCCCCACCCCGATCCCATCTGTCCCTGGCTAGGTGTGATGGTTTATTTTCAGTTAGAGGCTGGTACCCAAGCAACTGCCAGGCCAAGGGCTACAGCTGATGGGACGTTTCTCATCCAAACAGTTTTCTGCCAGAAAATGCCATTTTGACCTTAGTTAAATTTTCAAGAAATCACGTTGGTTTGGATGAAATGTCAAACAAAAAGATGTCATTTTTGAAACAAAGATTTCAGAATTTCCATTTCATGGGAAATTTTGCCAATATTTGGTTTGGTTCCTATTTGGAATGAAAACAATTTTTTAAATGTTGAAACAGAAATTCTGCATTTCAACCAGCTCTTCCAAGGACGCTAGTTCCAGCAGCATCTCAACTCCCTCTGTAGAGAACCTGCCCCAGCCCGTCCATTCATCACATGCGCCCAGGTAGAGCCCTGCGCGGGACTGTATTTTTAATCCCGCTCCCATCCCGGCCCACAAATACTCACTCCCAGTCCCACCCACTCCTGCATTGTTTCTTCAATTTTTAATCTCGCTCCCACCTGCAAAAATCTTAGATCCTGCAAATCCCGCAAGAGGGACAGATTCCCTCATGCTACTAAAAATAATAATAATAATAATAATAACAACAAAAATGGTTGGTTAATATATTGTATACATATGGGAAAGAGAAGCTCAAATAAAATAATTTCTTGAATAGGCTACTCTTGGTAAACTGACGAGAGATTTAGTGTTTTCCCGCAAATTACCGCAGTCTGGGTTTTTTTGCCCACCTAATCCCGCCCGCAACAAAGTACATTTTACCTGCTCCCGCTATTATGTCAGTGGATCCGGCGGGATCCACGGGACCCCAGTCCCACTGCAGTGCTCTGACCCTGGGTGCTGTTTGCTAGGAGTGACTCTTCTCTGTGAGCTGGAGGAAGATGCCTTCCCCTTCCGCTGGATTGGGACTACAGGGCTGCTCTCGGGGGGGAGGGATAACTCAGTGGTTTGAGCATTGGTCTGCTAAACCCAGGGTTGTGAGTTCAATCCTTGAGGGGGCCATGTAGGGATCTGGGGCAAAAATCTGTCTGGGAATTGGTCCCCCTTTGAGCAGGGGGTTGGACTAGATGACCTCCTGAGGTCCCTTCCAACCCTGATATTCTATGATTCTATAATAGTTACTCATTCATTAACTCATAGGTTACTTTAGTGCAGTGGTTTTCAAACTGCGGGTTGCGACCCAGTACTGGGTCTCAGAATGGAAGGCACTGGGTCATGGTGGCTCTGGTCAGCACCGCCGACCGGGCTGTTAAAAGTCCCGTTGGCGGTGCTGCCTGGCTAAGGCAGGCTAGTCCCTACCTGTTCTGAGACCGCACTGTGCTGGGAGCACAGCTCCCAGCGCTGGGGCACTGTCTACACTGGCGTTTTACAGCGTTGAAACTTGCTGCGCTCCGGGGGGTGGTTTTTCAAACCCCTGAATGAGAAAGTTGCAGCGCTGTAAAGTGCCAGTGTAGACGAGCCCTTAGTGCAGGGATCGGCAACCTTTGGCACGCGGGAAATCTGCTGGCGGGCCGGGACGGTTTGTTTACCTGCAGCGTTTGCAGGTTCGGCCGATCGCAGTTCCCACTGGCCGCAGTTCACCGTTCCGGGCCAATGGGGGCTGCAGGAAGCGGTGGCCAGCAAATCCTTTGTCCCCCGCCGCTTCCCGCAGCCCCCTTTGGTGAACTGCGGCCAGTGGGAACTGCGATCAGCCAACCTGCAAACGCTGCAGGTAAACAAACCGTCCCGGCCTGCCAGCGGATTTCCCTGACGGGCCACGTGCCAAAGGCTGCCGATCCCAGCCTTAGTGTATGTGAGTATGCATGTCTATATGTGTGTGTGTGTGTACATTCATATGCATGCATGTTCATATGTGCACACACTTGTGCAAATGCACGCACATACGTGTATATGTATGTGCATATGCATGTTCATGTGTGCCGGTGTGAGTGTGCAAGCACATGCAAGCATGCATATGCATGTAGGTGTGCATGCATGTATGAGTGTGTGCTGCCTCACCCATGGTTTGCTAGTGACACTACTGGTTACTCTGCTCTTCTTGCTGTCTAATTAAACTCATGCAGAGGAATGTGCAAACTGCATCTCAGTCTCCATCACTTAGGGTGCAAAATAGCACACCAGGCCCTCTCCACTGGCCCCTGCCAAACAACGCAGTGCACAGCTGAGTGCATGTCTCTGGATGGGGCAACATCTCCAAAGTGTGACCAAAGGAACATTAACTGTGTCCCTTGTACCAGGCCCTTATAAATAACTGTCTCAAACTGTCTCTGAGCACCAAGTGCTCTCCTGGGAGGATCTAAAGCAGGGAAGGCCCTGCTCATTCTCCAGAGCCCAAAGAGAAGCAGCAGAAGAGTTTACTACAGAGTAATACACCAAACAGGGAGGCAGAGTTGCTGACAGACAGCCACTGCACGATCACAAGCCAACAAGAGAGCAGGGGAATCCAGCAGGGCCCATGTATTCCTCCTTCGCACCAAGGCACTTATGCATGGGGATGCTTGGGGGAGGGGGGTGTCCCAATAATTCTGGAGGTGAATCCAAGTTGTCCCTAGAGGCTGCCACACTCTCTAGGGGGCCAGTCAATTTATAGGAGCTCCCACACTCTGCCAAATGCAACCAGTGCCCCACATTTTGGGGGTAAAATCTCCCCTCTGTCCCATCCCTTCCATGTCAGACTGCCCTTACCTTCCCTTGGATTCTTCTGGCTTGTAGGTGCAAAGCTCTCCCCAGAGCACAGAGCTCCCCCAGCATGTGCATCGCAGGGAAAATAAAGAGGAGCAGGAGTCGGTGGCTGGGGCAGACCTCAGCAATGCATGGTGTGCAGGCCACGGTCCATGTTAGTCCAGAGATCAAGCATAGGAGGAACGGGCTATGCTGAAGTTCCCTCTAGCCTTTGCATCAGCAGCCAAGTGAAAAGCGTTGCAGAGCCTGAAAGGGTTTTGCTTCTGGGTTTTCTGTCTGTGAGCTCTAAACTCACTGCTCACCGTGACCACAAGCCTTCCGTCCGAGAGCAGGAAGGGCTCACAGACCCCCGTGAGAGCACATGACTTATGGGGAAATGACTGCTGAGTCGACGGGGAAAATGTGACACACAACAGCAGAGGCAGAGGTGGCGCCCCCAAATAACAGGACAGTCTCATTCCCATCTCTCCCACCAGTGAGAGCCTTGCCCCAAGCACCTTGCCTGTCACTCATACCCCAGTTCAATTAGTAAATCCTCTTTTAGTAATCAGATGGGAGCCGAATTTTTAAACGTTGTAGCTAATTATTTTTAACTGGGTGATTCTCCTTTGTGATACGAATGGGGATTAGATTTTCTTCTCCATTACACTGGAGTTTCTCTTTTCTGCCAGGAGGGCAACCTTCTGTGACTCATCAGCTGGGCAGGTGCAGTATCCCTTGAAAAGAGCCTCCAGGAGCAAGTCCAGTCGAGAATGCTTGAAAAAAACGCCAGGTTTTCTTGAGGGGCAGGGATTCGGGGGGCATGGCAGGAAACTTTGGTGAAAAAAATGTTTTTTCTTCAATTTTCAGTAAATGTGCTGGATTTTCACTGATAAAAAAACCCCTCTATTTTAGAAAACTGAAAGCCAACTTTCCCAGCAATTGCAGGCATATTTATGGGTCCATTTGGCAGCTCAGAAGGCAATGCAATTAATGCAGATCAGCATGGGTTTATGGAAAACATCCTGTCAAACTAACTATCTTTTTTTGAGGAGATTACAGATGACTGCTAAAAGTAATAGTGTTGACAGGGCCGTCCCTGGGGGGAGAATAAGGCCCGGGACATAGGCGCCGAGTTTCTAATCTGCCAGGGGGTGCTCCCCCCTGACTCCGGCCAGGCCCTGCCCCCACTCCACCTCTTCCCCCAAGGCCCCACCCCTGCCAAGCCTCTTCCCACTCTGCCCCACCTCTTCCTGCTCCCACCCCACCTCTTCCCCGCCCAGTTCTGCCCCTCCCCCACAGCGCCAAAAAAAATCTGATGAGGTTCAACAAGGACAAGTGCAGAGTCCTGCACTTAGGACGGAAGAATCCCATGCACTGCTTCAGGCTGGGGACCGACTGGCTAAGCAGCAGTTCTGCAGAAAAGGACCTTGGGATTACAGTGGACGAGAAGCTGGATATGAGTCAACAGAATCCTGATCCCCATTAGTTGGTTAGTGCCTGAAGATGACCAGCCCTTACCAGCTCTCCTGTGTGTCAGGGCGCCTCTCACTCCTAACCAGCCACACCTATTGATGTGGCATCTTAGAGACTAACAAATTTCAAGAGAGGGAAAATTACTTTTGTAGTGCTAACGAGGCCAATTCAATTAAGGTGGAAGTGGCCTATTCTCAACAGTTGACAAGAAGGGGTGAATATCAAGAGAGGGAAAGCAACAGAGAGTCCTGTGGCACCTTTAAGACTAACAGATGTGTTGGAGCATAAGCTTTCGTGGGTGAATACCCACTTCATCAGATGCATGCTTCTGACGAAGTGGGTATTCACCCACAAAAGCTTATGCTCCAACACATCTGTTAGTCTTAAAGGTGCCACAAGTCTCTCTGTTGCTTTTTACAGATCCAGACTAACACCGCTACCCCTCTGATACAAGAGAGGGAAAATTACTTTTGTAGTGCTAACAAGGCCAATGCAATCAAGGTGGATGTTGGCCATTTCTGAAACCTTTCCCTCTCTTGATATTCACCCCTTCTTGTCAGCTGTTGAGAATAGGCCACTTCCACCTTAATTGAATTGGGCTCATTAGCACAGACCCCCCACTTGGTAAGACAACTCCCATCTTTTCATGTGCTGTATATATATATATTATATATATATATATATACACACACACACACACACACACACACACACTGCTTACTGTATTTTTCACTCCAAGCATCTGAAAGTTTATGCCCAAATACATTTGTTAGTCTCTAAGGCGCCACAAGGACTCCTTGTTGTTTTTGCTGATACAGACTAACACAGCTACCTCTCTGAAACCTGTCACCTATTGATGTGTGGCAGAAGAACTGCTTTTTGGTTGCCATGTTCCCCTGGGAGTTGTGGAATTTATTCCTCTCACATTGGAGCTTTGCAGACACACAGCACCCTGCAGGAAGCACTCAGTCCTTTGCAGGATTGAGCCCCCCACCACTACCACTATGTTACATGAATGTCAAAACAATCACAGTGTGTGTTTGCTGGTACCAGACAAGTCTTCTAAGGGAGGTTGTGGAATCCCCGTCATTGGAGGTTTTTAAGAACAGGTTGGACAAACACCTGTCAGGGATGGTTTAGGTTTCTTTGGTCAGCACAGAGGGGTGGACTAGGTGACTCTCAAGGTCCTGTCCTACATTTCTATGACTCTAAAACTAGTGCACTAAAGAAAGGGCAGACCAAGACACCTCTGGACCTGGAGCTGAGCTTCCTTCAAGTTTGGCTCTAGGGTTTTGGATGGGTCTCCTCTGTGTAAAGAAATTATGCTCTCTCTGTAGAGGCAGCTTGCCAGCTCAGGGTGATGAGTAGGTGCCTTCTTCTCTGTTGTTCAAGCTGCATCGAAGTGAGAGTGAGCGATACAGAGCCGCAATATTCAGTGAAAAGGCACAAGAGCCTATCAGCTTTTCCCATTTATATGAGTAGGTAAAAGGCACGTTCCCTTTGGATCGCTTCTAAATGCATTTACAGAGAAGAGCCTGAAAATCTAATGGGGCTACCCAGGCATAAGGAACAGGCTGAGAAATACGTTTGTGCCATGATGTCTTGGCAAGCACACACTGACTTTAGAGAAATCTTCACACAGAATATTAAACACCTGTGGAAGAATTACTTCTCGTGTCTTGCTTACAAAACGCCTGCTAATACATCCCAGAATGATATTTGCTTTTTTTGCAACAGCGTTACACTGTTGACTCATATTTAGCGTGTGATCCACTATGACCCCCAGTTCCCTTTCCACAGTACTGCTTCCTAGGCAGTCATTTCCCATTTTGTATGTGTGCAACTGATTGTTCCTTCCTAAGTGGAGTACTTTGCATTTGTCCATATTGGATTTCACCCTATTTACTTCAGACCATTTCTCCAGTTTGTCCAGATCATTTTGAACTTTAATCCTATCCTCCAAAGCACTTGCAATCCCTCCCAGCTTGGTCTCGTCCGCAAACTTTATGTGTACTCTCCATACCATTATCTAACTCATTGATGAAGATAATGAACAGAACCGCCCCCTTAGAAGTCAGTGGCAAAACTCCCACTGGCTTCTATCTAGCAAGAATTTCATCCTCAGAGCTGCTGCAAAGTTGCAGCACTGCAGTCATTACTCCCCCAAAGTCCCTGGTATCGCTGTAGGTATTACAGCTGTGAATTTGGGGATTTCTTCCAGAGTGTGGCCTTCACAGTCTCACCCTTCAACTCGCTAACTCAAGCAATTGCCTTTCTTTCACCGGCCACTGTCTAGTCTGTGAAACAGACATGTGATGAGAAGAGTTTTCCCAGCATTGAGTGTCAAATTACGAGTCAAAAACTACACATCCTGGAGGATGCCTGGACCAGTCAAGTGCCAAAAACCTAACGAAAATAATGACAAAACCAGGAAAATATTCTCTCTCCTAAAACCCCCTCTATTAACCAACGTGTCAAAGTCCCAAAGTTGGGTCATGCACTGCCAGTGAAATGCGCACACATGTTTTAGGAGAGTTATATATAGTCCAGCTCAAGTCTTGGACATTGGTGTATTTACACAAATCCAGTCGGCTAAGTACATTCCATTTATCTTGATTATCAGCACAAGCGGCTACATTTGCAAGGGAAATTTAATTGGGACCAGAGTATGAAAGACACCCTTCCCCCCGCCCCGCAACCCCGCTTCCTCCCTGTCAATCACGGCTCCAGTCCAAAAGCACTAATCACATTTCAGAAATCAAAACCCTGGCTTGCTACCAATGTGAAGAATGAATTCATACAAATACCGTCACAGGTGATCGGTCCCGAGCCGTCCTGCATGGTGAGGCTGAGTCCGCAGCCCTGGGGGAACATGCCGGAGCATATGTGTCCGTTCTGGCTCGCCACACTACGACAGGTGTCCCTTGGAGCAGATCAGAATTCACACCCCCACACCCCCACACTGCATTGCTGCACCCTGCTCTCTCACGGCCACTTCAGAGCGAGATCAGTTCTGAAAGTAACACATGAAGGGCTTTAGTCTAACGTTACAGAGCTCTCACTCGGTGCTTGCCCAGCTGGAGTTTCCTTTTAGCTCCAGTGAAAGCTGCAGGAGCAGAAAGTATCAAATGTGACCTTTTGTTTACTGGAAGGGAGCAGGGCAGCTGTGGAAAGGCAGATCCACCCCCCTCGCCGGGTTTCTGAGCTTGGTTCCAGCCCGAGTCCAAACATCTAGACTGGGTCAGTTGATCTGGGCTCTGAGACTGGCTGCCATGGGGGTCTTCTTTTGCAGCACCTCTCTCTCTCTCTCTCCTAGACCTTAGCCATTCCATGCCAGTCACTGCTGCTGCTTTACAGCCCCTTGTGATTCTGTGCTATGTGCACCGGGCTCTGCCAGCTGCAAACTGGAGTCTGATTCTACAAACTGCAACTTGTGCCATCAGTTACACCTGTGCAAAGGGTAGATAAAGTACTACATCCGTATTCCCCACTCACTGACATCAGTGGTAGCATTTCATGCCCACTTTGCACTCACCGGGCAGATTATCCTCTCACACCGGTTTTACACTCATTGATTCCAATGGAGTTACTCCTGATTTAGGGCCAGATCCTGGGGTCTGGTCGAACTGTATGAAGCACAGGTTGGGGTGTGTGTACAAAGGTGGCATAAAACATACATTGTATTCTCCAATCCTGGAGCCACTGTGTGCAGCTTCGTTTTCCATGCAATAATTTAGAGCAGTCCAAGGGCTGCTCTAATGTATGCCTGCTGCTAACAGTCCCAAGGATCAAAATCACAGCCAGGAATAAAGACTGTATAAGGCCTTGCCCCATTTGGCTGCAGCAGGAAGAGGGTGACATAAAAACCCAAAGATACTGAACAATAGTTCAGGAAAAGGAGGATGCAGAGAGACATTGGTGTGGTGCTGCCATGAGCCCTTTATGTTCATTGCTGCTTGAGTCTGAAGTCACAACTAAAACTGAGTGAAACTTTCATTATGAAACCCCAAAACCACATAAAATTCAGCTAGGGCCAGGTTTCATTTTACAGATTCAAATAGATTACTGAGGTGCAGGAGACTCTAAAGAAAGGGAGAGAGCTTGGGTCCAGTTTGGAGCAAGTTTGGGCTGATTAATGGTTTCACCTCAAACCTGGCTGAACTTGTGGTTTTGGCTGGTTCGGATATGAAACCAGGTGCCCTCACTCCGGCACGGCTCCTAGGGATGTAGATAACAAGCTCAGGCTTTGCTTTCCGGCAGTAGTCTGCAGTATCTGCGTCATGTTCACTGCTCTTGTGAGGATCATTCCTGCCAGGAGACTCATATTTGCAGAAAGCAAATACAACGGGAACTCAAACACTGAGGAAGCCAATTCATTACAGAATTCTAAGGGACTCATTCACAGCATTCACTCCACTCCCATTAGCCGCTTCTATTGTGTCTGTCTGTGTCTCTGAGTCCAATAGGCGCTAAACTCTTTTGCTAAACCTGGAGTGGGAAGTGCAGGCTAGTTCCTGGATACTAATGACTCTTTGGAGAATTCCTCATTCACGTCACCTTCAATTACTGTTCTGGGGGAAGAAAATGATTTTCAGGAAGCATCGGGTCTTTAAATTTAGCATCTCTACTTCCATTCCCAAAGTCAGCTTCAGAAAAACAATCTGGGGGGAAAAAATAAAATAATTCCCAAATCCACTGCCAAATGTACACAGAAAAAACAGCCAAGCAAAGCCCTTCCACCTGACGGGGAAGTCAGAGCAACTGGTGCCCAGTTCTGCATAGCAGTCCTGGATGATCCCGGAAAGGGGAAAACCTTGCCTGGAAAACACAGGCATATTTCTGGGCTGGAAAGAGCTCTGCAACAGGCTGATTGCAGGGATTCTCCCTACAAGGGTGTGCAATACAGCAACTTGCTTTAAGGGATTTCCTGAGGGGGAAAGCAACATTTCACAGATTTAAGGTTCTATACTTCAAGCCACACAGAGATTATAAAATACCTTTCCACAGACATAATTAAAATTGTACAGTCTCCCCTCCCTATTAATTATATTGCTCTACAGCCAAAATGCTTCTGAAATAAATGTAGTCAAACTTTACTAATTCTGGGTCACTGAGAACGAAAATGATGCTTAAAATTGTTGATTGGCTCTAGTTTTCAAGATATGCTATTGGGTCAGTATATACGACCCTTGACTTGGGAATGGCGGAGGATAAGTGAGTTATAAAGGGAAGGGATCTCAATTTAAACCAGAAATGACTAAAATACATCTTTGACTGGATCTATGAATAAATCTATGACTGGGTTTGGACAGTACTTGCTTTTTAGGCAAAACAATGAATGATGCAATCTGAAGCTGGTATTGCGTCGTCCATGATATGAATTGCATCATGTTATTCCTAGAAGTCATGGATGATGCAACCATAATGAATCTTACATCACTCTGCTGAACAAATTGCCCTATATCAGCTCTAGAAATCATACAGTGTCGTGCTTTCTTATTTGTCAGCGTTTGATTTTGCAAAGGGACACATTTCTGTTTAGCCAAAGTGAGCAGAGATGCCTCGTACTTGTGTGAACAATGCAGATAACTTCTGCTATGTTTGTGGTGAAGTGACTTTTGCATCACAAAAGCGCAGTATAACCACTATGGTTAAGAAAGCCTATCACTTTTATTTTGGCTGCAAAATTGGAGATCAGGACAAGAGGTGGGCCCCACACATATGCTGCAACACTTGTGCAACAAATCTTCGCCAGTGGTTGAACAGGAAAAGGAAATCTATGCCTTTTGCAGTGCCAATGATTTGGAGAGAGCCAACAGATCATACCAGCATTTGTTACTTCTGCATGGTGCCTCCAGTTGGGAAAGGTGTGTCAAAGAAGAAAAAGTGGACTGTGCATTATCCAAACATTCCATCAGCTATACGCCCAATACCCCACGGAGAAGGACTGCCGGTTCCTGATGCACCAGAATCATTCTCACTTGAGTCAGACGAGGAAGAGGAAGAGGATGAAACTTCTGGTCCTGAACCATCAATGTCACAGGACCCACATTTTCTCCCATCCTCCTCCTCTGAACCACACCTCATAACACAAGGTGAACTGAATGACCTTGTCGGGGATTTGGAACTACCCAAGAGTAAGGCAGAGCTGTTGGGCTCCGGACTACAGCAGTGGAATCTCCTGGCAGGTGATGTTAGGGTTTCCATGTTCCGTGACCGTCAAAAGGATCTTGTCCCATTCTTCTTCATGGAAGGTGATCTTGTAGCCTGCAACAACATCGATGGTGTGATGGCAGCCCTCAAAATCGTTCACGATCCAGATGAGTGGAGACTGTTCATTGATTCATCGAAGACGAGTCTTAAAGCTGTTTTACTGCATAATGGCAATGTTTTGCCATCAATTCCAGTTGGTCATGCAGTCCATAGGAAGGAAACCTATGACAACATGAAACAACTTTTGAGGTGCATAAACTATGATCAACATCAATGGCAGCTTTATGGAGATTTGAAGGTTGTTGCTCTCTTGCTTGGTCTGCAGACTGGATACACAAAGTACTGCTGTTTTCTCTGCGAATGGGATAGTCGTGCAAGAGATTCCCACTACATCAAGAAAGATTGGCCACTCCGACAGTCATTGGAGCCTGGGACGAAAAGTGTTCAGCATCCACCACTTGTTGAATCAAAGAAGATTTTGTTACCACCCTTACACATCAAGCTGGGTGTGATGAAGAACTTTGTCAAGGCCATTGACAAAACACAAGCAGCTTTCAAGTACCTCCGTGGAAAATTTCCAAGGTTAAGTGAAGCTAAGATAAAGGAAGGTGTCTTTGTTGGTCCTCAGATTCGTGAACTTCTTCGAGATGATGCATTTGACCATGCACTGCGTGGCAAGGAAAAGACGGCATGGAAAGCCTTCCAGTTAGTGGCAATAAATTTTCTCGGAAACAACAAGGCAGACAACTACAGGTTGTTGGTGGAAAACCTCCTCAAGGCATACAAACGCCTTGGTTGCAACATGTCACTAAAGATACATTTTTTGCACTTTCATCTAGATTTTTTTCCACCGAACTGCAGAGCAGTGAGCGACTAGCATGGCGAGCGATTTCACCAGGACATTGCAACAATGGAGAAACGCTATCAGGGCAAATGGAGCCCATCAATGCTTGCAGACTATTGGTGGACAGTGACAAGAGATGCTCCATTTAATGAATACAAGAGACAAGCCAAGAAGCGCCGAGTAGACACTGAATAGGACTAAACTATGTACATAATAGTTTTTTGCCTTTTGTTTCATAATAAATTTTATTTATATAACCCGTTTGCTGATTTTTAAAGTGTTACATAAACAGGACAGGTGAAATATTATCATGTAAAGCAACCATAAACACATGAAAAGACCTAGGTTTACAATTTATGATTAAAACTCTACTATCTACACAATATACATAGACATAAAATGTAAAAACTTAAATATCTTAGAAACAGTAGCCAATCAGTTGTTTTAATTGTCATATTTGAATTCAGCACATCAAAATACATAATAAATAGTACATTTTATCTCTGAAGCAGACGACTTCTCAAAAATTGTAGACCAGTGTTATTAGCTTGCAATAATACTTGTGCGTTAGGGGTGAGTGAATGCCACCAAAGAAATTTAGGGTCAGCATTTAGGGTCAAATTTCAGGGAACCTCTAACTGTCCATGACAGACGACATTATACTACGATAGTATATGTATAGGATAACCTCTCGGAACTCAGAGCCCTCAACTGTAAGAAAATGCTTGATGAGAAAGAGGACAGTACATGTGGCGAAAGGAATAAAAGCTGAATGTTGCACTGTCTTAGCTCTCTGTTTTGTTACATTTGAACACTGAACACAGGCCCTTCTCAGTTTCCTATCCTAGAAGGACTGCGCTGATTTTCTTCGCTCCATCTCTTTATCATTATTATCATTATTTATTAGTTGTGCTATCCACAGGGCCGGCTCCAGGCACCAGCTTAACAAGCAGGTGCTTGGGGCGGCCAAGGGAGAGGGGCGGCATGTGCGGCAATTCGGGGGCGGCGGGTCCCTCACTCCCTCTAGGAGCGAAGGACCTGCAGCCGAACTGCCGCCGCCGATCGCGGCTTTTTTTTTTTTTCCCCCAATTGCCGCCACCGGTCGCGATTGCGGGTTTTTTTTGCTTCGGGCGGCAGAAATGCTGGAGCCAGCCCTGTCTATCCAGTGTTTGCAGGCCCTCATTCAGAGATCGGGGTCCCAGCGTGCGAGGCACTGCACACATTGCAGAGTGAGATATACTCCCAAGACCTGACAGACAGAAATTAAGAGGAGACACAATCAGCGGGCTGAGTTGGGGAAGAGAGGATTATGGGAGTGGCCATGAGGGCATGTGACCCTTTCAACTCACTGAGAGCAGAAGGTGCCGGTTTGGAGTCAGTTATATTAGGGTTATAAATGAACAAGAGATATTGATGAGATACCAGAAACTTTGTGGTGAGAATAATTTCACTGGAATTCACTGATCATACTCCAGCCGTGGTGGGAAGAAATTGAAAGTAGTTACTCTCTGTCAGCTGTTTCCGGGGCCTGCGTGCAAAGAGCTGGTGGGTCTCATAACAGCATTGTGCATCCACAGCACAAAAATTACCAGCTGTCCCCCACATTGGCAGTTATAGCAGAGACCACTGAATGGGCTGCACAGACTGAAATAGCCACTGGCCCAAGGGGCAGTCACTTCAGGTCATGGCTCAAGCGCACTGACTGGGAAGTGTGGGGGAAGCTCACACTGCTGCTGCCTGTGATGTTCCAGCTCTGTGGATAAGCAGGGAGTTTCATTCTCCAGGGCTGGCAGTCCCCTAGCCCCAGCATGAAATTCACTTAGAAAAAGGAAACCATGTATATCCTGTTAGGACAATTTCCAGGGCCTTTTTCTACCAGGGACAGAGTTTTCTCTCTCTCTCACACACACACACACCCAGATTTCAAATTTCTAAAATCTGCAACACTCCCAAATGTGACAAGCACATTAGCGACACAATGTCATTTTTGTGCATCCCCCCGCCCCCCTTTCCATAAAAGTTTCCCGTGAAGGACCTGATAAGAGAACCACCTATTGAATGATGCATTGATCTAAGCGGTAGACCCCCTCCGAAAGAGCCGAGAAAGCAACAGGAATATGACAAGACTAGCATTTCAGTGCAACCAAAGCTATGCATTCAGCAGCAGCCTGCTATATGATAGAAGAATGCTACCTACTTCTTTTAGAAGAGCCACTGGGGCAATCTGCCAGTCTCATGTGCACCTGAGGTCCCATCCCAAACGAAGGCAGCAGGGCGCAGTTCTTGACAAGCCATCTCCTTGCCTGCTCTGACTGTGCAGCAGGGCAGCCTGTGCAACCTAACTAATCCAGCTGCTGCCTTTCTAGGGGCTGTGCTGCATGTTTCAAAGTCTGCAAAAGTCTCAGTAAAAAGGGAAGTGCCTGTGTTATTTCAAGACGACTTCCTCTTTCATGCAAGATGTCTCCCAAGGAGAGAGCCTTGTTGTTCACTATCTCCCTGGCAATCTCGCAGGGTCCGGGGTGGGAGAGGAAGGGCCGAGCATTGCTAGACTTTGCTTCTCTTCAGAAAACAAATGAACGTTCAGGTCAGGTGGAGATTTATAAAACTTGGGGTGAGCCAAAACTAACAGTAGGTGGCATGAGTCACTTAGCTGGCATTACCACCTCAGCCCCAGAGGTGTGGCATGTGTCAGCTCACCCCACCAAGAAACCGTGCATGGAACTTCTGTCATGATGCCAGCCTGCTAAGAAAGAGGCAGTGTCTCAGAAAAACAAGCCTTGCTAAATATACAGCGCACACACATAAACAATGTTGCTGAGAGTGACAGGGAGGCATCTGGCTAATGCATGGCTACTTTTCCAGCTCTCCAGTCTAGCTTTGCATTCCTTCTGATAACAATGACACTGTGCATTTCTATAGGGCCTTTCATCCCTGGCAGGTCTCAGAGCACTTCACAAGCATTCTTCTTCACAGGAAGATCAGTACTGCCCCCATTTCACTGAGGCACCAGGAAGGGAAGTGATGTGCCCAAGGTCACACAGCAAATCAGTGGCAAAGCTAGGAACACAATCTGCAAATCCTGACTCTCAGTCACATTGTCTCACCATGGGAGAACACTCCAGCCTGAGATACAATTGCTTGACTGTCAGTCCTCTCCTGCTTATACTGCGATGTCAGAAGGAACCGTTCCCTGTATAGCTCACTCTCCACCCAGCATGTGAACCAGGGACTGGGTGTCCTAGCTGTGTAGTTGTATTATATGACGTCCAGCTCACTGTACTGCATGAAGTCCAGCTCCCAGGCTTCCTGGGCTTCCCTGGGATTTTATGACTGGGTTAGAATGGTGCAGGGCGGGTGAGATGCTCTTTGCGGCCTGTCCACAAGGTTTTTATTCAAGAACCTGTCTGCAGCTGTTGCATTCATCTGATAGCCACACAGGTAGGACAACACTTCTGTACGCTGGGGAGCTGATGCCTGGTTGTGGGAGTGTGGGTCCTTTGGGTACTGGGCAAATGCAAATAAAGCAGGAAATTCCAAGGGGCCATTAGGACTTTTGATCGGTAGAAGCCAAGTCCAAATCTTGGTTCCATGGGGTTGGCCAGATAATTCCCAGGAACACTGGCTGCGGGCAGACAGCAATCCTGAGCAGTGGTGAGTCAAGCTATCGCCATCCACGATTTGTTAAGGGACGAGACCCCTGATTTTGCATGTACAGGCTGCAGGAACGTTATCCGCACAGCCTGCTCTGGCCAGATACTTCAGCATGAATTGAGAGGTGACCAGAAAGTAATTCTGGGCAGCTACTCACCTGCTTTTCCCCCTTGTTCAATGTATACCTGAGCTATGCCAGGTACTGTGGATAACACTCAAGTCTGAGTGTCCAGTTCACCCAAGCTGGCTGCTGCAGTGGAGCGGATATGCAGAGTCTCTGCTTGACATTAGAGCGTGATTTAAGGCCAGCTAGCTGAAGCTCAATATGGATGACTGAGGTCTTGTTGGTAGGTTGTGGGAAGCATCCAGAAGGGCTGGCAAATATTCAATCAGCACCCTTGACTGAGGGAATGCAACTCCCAACAGTGATACAGGTTTACAACTTGGGGGAGAGGGGTGAACTGGACCCCCTCACTTTGTTAGATGCCCAAGCATCACCCATAGATAGGAGCCCGTTTTCCTGCCCATGCTGGGATAAGATGAGTGTAACTGGGTTTTCTGGATGCTGACCTTGCTACACTTATTCACGCTCTTGCCACGGTGATACTAGACTACTGTGATGCGTCCACTCCACGGGCTACATCTTGAGCCCTTTTGGACACTCAGGCTAGGGCAGAATTCAACAGCTGGTCTACAGAGCAGGACATCACCAAAAACTAGGGCTGTCAATTACTCGCAGTTAACTCATGTGATTATCTCAAAAAAATTAATTGCGATTAATCACAGTTTTAATCGCACTGTTAAACAACAGAATCCCAATTGAAATGTATTAAATATTTTGGATGTTTTTCTACATTTTCATATATATTAACTTCACTTACAACACAGAATACAAAGTGTACAGTGCTCACTTTACATTATTTTTTATTACAAATATTTTCACTGTAAAAAAGATAAACAAAAGAAATAGTATTTTTCAATTCACCTCATACAAGTACTGTAGTGCAATCTCTTTACAGTGAAAGTGCAGTTTACAAATGTAGATTTTTTTTTTGTTACATAGCAACACTCAAAAAACAAAACAGTGTAAAACTTTAGAGCCTACAAGTCCACTCAGTCAACTGCTCAGTCAAACAAGTTTGTTTACATTTACGGGATATAATGTTGCCAGTTTCTTATTTACAGTGTCACCTGAAAGTGAGAACAGGCGTTCGTGTGGTACTTTTGTAGCTGGCATTGCAAGGTATGTACATGCCAGATATGCTAAACATTTGTATGCCCCTTCATGCTTTGGACACCATTCCAGAGGATATGCTTCCATGCTGATGACGCTCGTTAAAAAAAGAACGAGTTAATTACATTTGCGAATGAACTCCTTGTGGGAGAATTGTATGCCTTCTGCTCTGTTTTGCCTGCATTCTGCTATATATTTCATGTTACAGCAGTCTTGGATGATGACCCAGCACATGTTCATTTTAAGAACACTTTCACTGCAGATTTGACAAACGCAAAGAAGACACCAATGTGAGATTTCTAAGGATAGAGACAGCACTCGACCCAAGGTTTAAGACTCTGACGTGCCTTTCAAAATCTGAGAGCGACGAGGTGTGGAACATGCTTTCAGATGTCTTAAAAGAGCAACACTCCAATGCAGAAACTACAGAACCTGAACCACCAAAAAAGAAAATCAGCCTTCTGCTGGTGACATCTGACTCAGATGTTGAAAATGAACATGCATTGGTCTGCATTGTTTTGAATCGTTATCCAGCAGAACCCATCATCAGCATGGACACATGTCCTCTGGAATGGTGGTTGAAGCATGAAGGGACATATGAATCTTTAGTGCATCTGGCATGTAAATATCTTGCGGCGCCAGCTACGACAGTGCCATGTGAGCACCTGTTCTCACTTCCAGGTGACATTGTAAACAAGAAGTGGGCAGCATTATCTTCTGCAAATGTAACCAGACTTGTTTGTCTGTGCATTTGGCTGAACAAGAAGTAGGACTGAGTGGACTTGTAGACTCTAAAGTTTTACATTGTTTTATCTTTGAATGCAGTTTTTTTGTACATAATTCTGCATTTGTAAATTCAGCTTTCATGGTAAAGGGATTGCACTACAGTACTTGTAATGGGGGAATTGAAAAATACTATTTCTTTTATTTTTTTACAGTGCAAATATTTGTAATAAAAAATAAATATAAAGTGAGCACTATACATTTTGTATTCTGTGTTGTAATTGAAATCAATATATTTGAAAATGTAGAAAACATCCAAAAATATTTAAATAAGTGGTATTCTATTATTGTTTAACAGGGCAATTAATTGCGTGATTAATTTTTTTTATTGCTTGACAGCCCTACTAAAAACACATGGCACCAGAGTTCTGTGAGTTAAGCTGTCTGGAGTTTGTTGTTTTAAACCGTGTAAGTGGTATAGCACGAAATTACTTAATATTCAGGTTGATGGAGACAGGACTTGCTTTATCCATCAATAGTCTTATTGATCAGTGGTTTGGTGCCAAGTACAATGAAATGCATGGGTGGAGCAGTTCATTACATGATGTCTGTGTGGGCTATAAACATGTATGTTATGAATTTGACATTTTGTAAGAGTTCCCGAGAGCATGGGATGGTTGTTGCTAGGTGACACATCTGAACAAATAAATAAAAAACAGTTTCTACTAGATCTGGTTCAATTCTTTGTAGCTAATAGTTTATCTGGTTAATTTAGCATTTTCTTCTGCTTGCCAAGTAACCACAAAAAAGGACACAGCTTTCATGGTCTAATTATTCATGATTATTCACTGACTCATTTATACAATAGATTCCTGCCTTATGAAATAAGAAACATGATTATTTGCTGATCAGGATTCATGGCTGGAGATGAATGATTGTTCTCGTAACTCACGCGGTATTTTTGTTGTCCTTTGACTGAATGACTTAGGTGACCAAACCAGCCACTGAAGCTTTGATTTTCTCAGGGAGAGGATGGAATGGGGAAAGAAGGCAGAGCTGTCAGGTGATGAGCAGGTCAATGGAACAGCCTTCCATGTTACTGTTGTTCTGTCCTCATTTACTCTAGAAAGTGTGATATATTTGGTTACATATGTGGGCTCCAGAGTTAAAAATAGATAGTTTCCTTCCTGACTGAGGGATGAAGACAAAGGTAAAGGTTAGGTTTATGGGCTGTCTTATACATTAGCTTGTCAAATTAACACCAAGTAATTGTGTGTGGATGTGCATGGTCCACTTTATAAAACTGTTCTGATTCTTGCCTAGTTCATTTAATTGCCTGAGTGCCAGTGACTTAGGCAGCGGTGTTTAGGAGAAAATTACATATACAACCACACAAACTATCTGTCAAGGGCGTGGATTGAAATTTACTGCTATCATTTTTTGGCCATGCTTTCATTCCCAATCTATTCTCTACCTGTACCTGTGCATTGCTGTTTGCAAATGGTGCTTTCATGTACCCCGGCCCTTCTCGATGTATTACCTGCATTAGTGCCAAGTCTCTATCACTTTTTCCACTTCTGTCACTGACAGTCCCTCAGCCAGTTTTAATTATTGCATATGCTTTTGCGCTCCTGTCTGCAAAGGGTAAAGCCGTGCATCCTGGTCAGTGTCATGGGAATAGCTATATTTAGGATGCCACCTCTCTGGCCTCATGTTTTGGGAACTGCTGTGTCACTGTTCAACAATCCCCTCATCTTTCCATAAATACAGCAATATTTCACGGAGTATCTGTCTCCACCAAGACTTACACTGTTTGCAAACACTTTAGTGAATAAATCAGGGGTCCCCAACGCGGTGCCCGCAGGCGCCATGGCGACTGCTGGGGCGTCTAAGTGCGCCCGCGTACTGGCCGGCGGAAGAGCATCTGCCGAATTTCAGCGGCATTTCGGCGGCGATGCCTCTGGATGACGCTGCTTGTGGGCGGCATTTCGGCGGATGCTTGTCCGCCGCCACGGTCCTCCGTGGCTCGTCGTCTGGCACCCGCCAGACGAAAAAGGTTGGGGATCACTGGAATAAATCATTTGTTATCCAAATACTGGTGCAAAACAGAGCTGAGAAGCAGACTCAATGGCTTTATTTTGATGTGTTAGCCCCAAAGCTGGTTGATTCAAAGCCGGCAACCCATTCTTTTCACAGAAACATCCAAAACACAAGGCTTGGTAGTAATGGGGGACTTTAACTATGCAAACTTCTGTTGGAAAAGTAATACAGCGAAATATAAAATTTCCAGTAAGTTTTGGAATGTGTTGGGGACAACTTTTTGTTTCAGAAAATGGAGGAAGTAACCAAAAGGGCAGCCATTTTACACTTGATTCTGACCAACAGGAGGAATTGGTTGCAAAAATGTGAAGATGGAAGGCAAGTTGGGTGAAAGTAATCATGAAATGAGAGGTTTCATGATTCTAAGGAAAGGAAGGAGTGAGAGCAGACAATGCACATAAAAAAAGCAAACTTTAACTAACTCAGAGAGCTGGCAGGTAAGGTCCCATGGGAAGAAAATCTACAGGATAAAGGAGTTCAGGAGAGCTGGCAGTTTCTCAAGGAAACAATATTAAAGACACAACTCTGTAAGCCAGTGGTCCCCAAAGCGGTGCCCATGGGTGCCATGGCGCCCACCAGGACATCTATGTGAGCCCGCATACTGGCCACTTCTCTTGACGTTGCCACTTCTCGGCGGCATTTCGGCAGATGCTTATCCGCCGGCCATGGTCCTCTGGCGCCCGCCACCCGGAAAAGGTTGGGGACCACTGCTGTAAGCTATCCTGATGTAAAGATGGGAAGAATAGTAAGAGGCCAATATGGCTCCATGAAGAGCTCTTCAATGACCTGAAAATCAAAAAGCGCAAACGTGGACAAATTGTTAAGGATAAGTACAAAAGAATAGTGCAAAGCAGATGGGGTCAAATGAGAAAGGCTAAGATACAAAGCAAGGGACATAAAAGGTAATAAGAAGAGGTTCTGTAAATACATTAAGAGCAAGAGAAAGATAAAAGTGTACATGCTCTACTTCGCTGTGAAGGAGAGAACTGATGATATCAAGAAGGGTGAGGTGTTTAATGCCTATTTTGCTTCATTGTCTTCGCTAAAACAGTTAATGGTGGCCAGATCTCAGCACAATTAATATTAACAGCAAGGTGGAAGGAACACAAGTAGGGAACAAGCTGGTTAAAGAATATTTAGATAAATTGGATGCAGTCAAGTCAGGAGGATGTGATGAAATTTACCCCAGGGTACGTAAGGAACTAGCTGAAGCAATCTCGGAACTGTTAGCAATTGTCATGAAGGACGGGTGAGGTCCCAGAGAACAGGAGAAGGGCAAACCTAGTACCTATCTTTAAAAAGTGGGGAAAGGAGGACCTGGCCAATTATAGGCCAGTCAGCCTAACTTTGATACCTGGGAAGATACTGGGACAATCAATTTGTAAGCACCTGGAGGATAATTGGTTTATAAAGAACAGGAGTACTTGTGGCACCTTAGAGACTAACAAATTTATTAGAGCATAAGCTTTCGTGGACTACAGCCCACTTCTTCGGATGCAGCATGGATTTGTCAAGAATAAATCATGCCAAACTAACTTAATTTCCTTCTTTCACAGGCTTATTGGCCTAGTGGACGGGGATGGGGAGGGGAGGGAAGCTGCAGAAATTATATATCTTGATTTAGTAAGGCTTTTGACATAGTCCCACATGGCATTCTCATAAACAAATTAGGGAAATGTGGTCTAGATTAAATTACTATACAGTGGGTGCACAACCGTTGAAAGACCATTCTCAAAGAGTAATTTTCAATGGTTTGCTGTCCACCTAGGAGGGTTGGGGGGCCCTGCAGGGGTCAGTCTTGGGTCTGTTTCTATTCAATATTTTCATTAATCAATTGGATAATGAAGTGGGAGTATGCTCATAAAATTTGCAGGTGACAACAATTTGGGAGGGATTGCAAGAATTTTGGAGGACAGGATTAAAATTCAAAACCACCTGGACAAATTAGACAATTGGTTTGGAATCAATAAGATGAAATTCAAAAAAGAGAAGTGCAAAGTATAACACTTAGGAAGGAAAACTCAAATTCACACCTACAAAATTGGGAATAACTGGCTAGGCAGTAGTACTGCTGAAAAGGATCTGCGGATTATAGTGGATTACAAATGGAATATGACTCAACAACGCGATGCTGTTGCAAAAAAGACTAATATCGTTCTAGGGTATATTAACAGGAGGATTGTATGTATGACACCGGAGGTAAATGTCCCACTCTACTCAGCACTAGTGAGTCCTCAACTTGAGTGTTGTGTCCCGTTCTGAGCACCACACTTCAGGAAAGATGTGGCTAAATTGGAGAGTCCAGAGGAGAACAACAAAAGGGATAAAAGGTTTACAAAACCTGACCTGCAAGGAAAGGTTAAAACAACTGAGCATGTTTAGTCTTGAAAAAAGAACACTGAGGCGGGACCTGAAAACACTCTTCAAATATGCAAAGAACGGTTATAAAGAGGGTGGTGCTCAATTGTTCTCCATGTCCACTGAAGGTAAAACAAGTAGTAATGGGCTTAATCTGCAGCAAGAGAGATTTCAGTTAAATACTAGGAACATTTTTCTAATGCTAAGGCTAGTTATGCTCTGGAATAGGCTGCAAGGGAGGTTGTGGAATCCCCATCATTGGAGGTTTTGAAGACAGGTTAGACAAACACCTGTCAGGGATGGTCTAGGGCTACTTGGTCCTGCCTCAGTGCAGGGGGCTGGAGTTGATGACCTCTTGAGGTCCCTGCTAGCCCTACATTTCTACGATTCCTTCAAATGTACCTGCTGATTCATTAAATCTCACTCAGCAGATTTCTGACAAGACGTACTCTGGCCGCTCTCATTCCTTCTGATACCTTCAGAGTTCCTTTTTCACCCACAATTTCCCGTTTCAGAACTTTCATCCTCCCCGTTATTTACTGTCCAAGGATCAGTTGGCTGCTCAAGGAGCTCGGTTAGAAGAGGAGGAGGAGGACACTGAGTCATCTCACCAGTTTCCTGTGTTAATGACACAGCAGCTCCATTCCATGTGTGCATTTCTGACTCATTTTTGCTGACCCTTTAGTTACATGTTGTAGCTTAGCACCGCTATGGGGCCGGAGACTGCTGTGGGCTCAGAATGCAGAAGCAGAGCTTATCGCTTGAGCTAACCTGCTGGCAGATTTCCCCCTTGCTGAAGGGTTCAAATCAGCTTCCTCATGAGCAGCAGAGGTCAGGTCTGCATTTCTTCCTTACAGATCTGAAGGGGCCAGTTTTGGCATTTTACAGTTTTAAGGAACTCCGCATTCCCTATCTGCCTGCTCACACTCTGACACTGACAGCCCTGGCGTGCAGATAGTTCCTGTGGAACACTGCAGGTCCTATATACGTTGCTGTAGCCATCAGCTGTTCTGGTCTGTGACTCCTCTCCCACCCTGAATTTTACCATCCCTATTCCTTTCAATCCCCAATCTTCTTCCACCATGAAATCCACTTAGATTAAGGAAGCCATGTATCTCTTGCTTGGGAGCCTTTCCTGGACGGGGATGACGTCTCTGCATACCATAGATTTCTATTCACTAAAACGAATGGATTTCAGTCCGAGCCTCCACATTATCTGCTTAGCTTAATATTTTTTCTCTGGCAGGTGACACACAGCACCAAGTGGAAGGAATTAGCCCCTCCCTGGCCTCTCCGATAAGACTGCCCATTGGCGCCAGTTGAGTGCTGGGGTTTAAGATATGGAAATTTATCTCCTGAGAATTGGGCTGAGGGTCATCAAAATCATTTCATACAGTCCACCAAACAGCTCCTAGATAACTCGGACTCACTGCCCGCCTGAGCTGAATTTGAACTGGCAACCCAGAGGTGAAAGGCTTTGCTATGACACAAAGCGAAAACAGTCTGAATTACCTGTAGTTTAGATTAAGAAAGCAAGAAAGAACAAAAGTCAAGTCTCCATGCCTGAGGGCAGAGCCATCCCTTGGGTAGGGCAAATCAGGGCAACAGCTCCAGGCCCCAAGCTTTGGGGGTCCTGTGCTTCGACATCATGGTCACACGCACCCATCAGAGTGTGTGTGTGTGTGTTGCTGGGGGATCCCAGGGGCCGATCGGGGCTGAGGGATCCCGGGGGACCGGTATCGATCCGTGAGGGGATCCTGGCAGTGGTTCTCCCCACAGCACTGGAGGCAGCGGCGATTGTCCCTGTGTGGGCCCCGTGGTCGGTTGCCCCAGAAACAGTGGGGCTGCAGTGGTGGCTGGATCAAAGGCAGGAGGCGGCACCGGGGAGAACTGGGGGGTGAGTGCGGGGCCAGGGGTGGGAGGGGGGAGTGCAGCCGGGCACGGGCGTCCCATGGGTCGGGACCTCCCAGCCCCATCTCACGGGGGTCAGTGCTTCCCTCCCAGGGTCCCCAGCCCAGCCCACCGGCAGCAGGGTTGTGGGAAGGCCCCGGCTCTGGGAGCCTGTGAGAGGCCCCTTTGTGGCTGGTTATTTCTGTGCTCCGGCCGGCTGGGGAGAGCGGAGCCGTGGCGGGCTCGCTGCCCTCCCCCAGCGCTCCGGCCGGCTGGGGAGAGCCGGGCTCGCCGCCCTCCCCCTGGTGTTCCAGCCGGCCGGGAAGAGCGGGGCCGCCCTCCCTCGGCGCTCTGGCTGGCCAGGGAGAGCGGGGCCACGGCCGGGCTCGCCACCCTCCTCCCAGCGCTCTGGCCGGCAGGGGAGAGCGGGGCCCCGGCTGGGGAGAATGGGGCCACGGCCGGGCTTGGCGCCCTCCTCTGCCGCGCTCCCCACAGGGGGGCAGCGGGAGGCTTTTTTGCCTGAGGCGGCAAAAAAGCCAGAGCCAGCCCTGACGCAGCCCCGGCCCCCAGAGCACTACATGCGCGGCAGTATGGCTCCAGGGAAGTCGGGGGTGGGGCCAGTGGCTTGCTGCATTCAGCCGGGAGCGTGGACCCCGCGGCTTGCCACGCCAGGGAGTGGAGTCATTTGCCCACCCGTGCATTAGGGTGTGCCTGGGCACACCTGGCACACCCCGTGCGCACGCCTATGCCCTGGTGCCATTCTGTCCCGTTTTATTTAACCTTATTTGTTAGAAATATCTCCCCACAGATCAGGCACAGGTGAAGAGCTCTCCTCTGACATTAGTTCAAACCAAACGGAAAAGGGATTTCCTGCTCTAGAGCGCGTGCTGTACTTTTTCTCCTATGATAGACATTGAAGACATGAGGCGCTATGATTTTGCCAACACCACCACCTCTCCTGACAGCGTGCACGCTACAGATTTGCCAGATCCTGCCCTGCTTAGAAACCAGCCCTGCTGTTCCAGTTCCCTGGTTCCCAGCTACGCTGATCGCAAATTGTTTGCTGTGAGGTGCACACCCTGTTCCTCCTCCCCTTCAGCCCTTAACGTAGTGCCCTTAGCTACTGACTCAGAGTCTCCCTGAGCAGCAGCATTGCACTAGGAGTGTTTACAGCTACGCTGGGACTTGCAGCAACCAGGATCTGTTGTCAAAAGCCCTCAAAGCAAATGAGACAAGAAGCCAGACGGAAGCCCACTGAACCTTCCCTCCCTACTGCTTGTAGGAGCTCAGTTCCTGTTTTGGTCAGAGCCACACTCACACGCAGCCACCCCCACACCACCCATGCCCACCCCACACCCTCCCCCCACACACGGTAAAGTAAGAAGGGCTCCTGTCCGAGGGGAAATTCTTCCTGGAATCATATTTGTGCTTCGGCTGCCACACGTGGAGAGTTTCGTTTCCCCTACCTGCATGTTGTCACTAAGTGATTACTGGTCACTGACTTTGTGATGAGAGCTGAAGGAGCTTGAGGGAGGAAAAGATGCTGCATGAACAGCGCTTCCTGGAAGACATGGGCTGCATCCAGCCCAGAACCAGAAAATAGCCTAGCCCAAAGCTTTCATCTTGCACCAGTCAAGTCAATGGGAGTTTTTCTACTGACTTGAAGGGAAGCTAGATCAAGCCCTAAGATCTCAGCAGCCATTTTGGAGCCAGGGATTTGAATCTATCCCCCGTTCCTCCCTTGCCCACCTGAAAGTCAAGGAGATTTGAGTTAAGATTCTTGGTTTTGTCCCATCTCTGGGAAATACAGGCTTGGGAGAGGTGTGGGGGAGGGGAAGCTGGGTAAAGGACAATTTTGCAGCCTGGAAAATGGATGAATTTTTCTGGTCTGCCCCATACTGAGGGAAATGATCCTCCTATCCAGGGGTGAAAGTAACTTAAAGGATTTACTGGTGTAACTTTAGCGCCCTCGTGGCCAAGATGGAGTCTGCACTGCAGGCAGCTCTGGCCAAGAGAAGGCGCACGCAGGAATGCAGCAGGAGAAATCCCTTCCACCCCAGGGGCACCTGTTCCAACCCCCCCAGAGTGAACACACCCACCCACAGGAAAAGTACAATGGATATAACAAGGGAAATATTTATTTACAGAGGGATGAGAGGAGAAAAACAACAAGGGGAAATATAGGGGGAGCAGTAAGACAGGGCTGCATCCAAGCCAAGGCCCCACAGGCCCAGTGATTGCTCGGTGTCTGCCCTTCCAGACTGTGCTATGTGTCTGCACACAGAGGTTAGGAGTCCTGAGTAAAATTCCAGTCCAGTGGTGAGTCTTGGGTGCTCCTGGTCGTCTTCGGCGCCAGTGAACTTTCCCCAGCGAACCCCTCCAGTGCCCTCTTCTGCCGCTCTCTGCAAAGCCACCCAGAGCAACCACCTCCTTGTCCCCAGTGCAGAGTCACAAGCCCCAGTACTCACAGCCCCATGCAGCTGTGGGCAGCAGTGATACTGGGTCCAGCTCCGGCCTGTCCTTCACGGGCAATTCCTCCCTGGCACAGTGCTCCTCCTGGCTCCTGTCCTGGGGTGTCCCCGATCAGCCCTGTCCTTCCCAGGCTTCAGGCAGGTTCTCCCTGCTTCACTTTTCCAGGGCCTGCAGGCTGCCTCCGCCTCTCCTTGGAGCTCCAGCGCTGCCCCCCTGGAGTTTCCCTCCTTTTTTCTTACTCTCCCCCTCCCCCTTAGGAAAAAGATTTAAAGGGCCATGCTCTCTAAACCCCAAAGGAGTTACACTGGTATGCAGGGCAGCTGGGCTCCTGGGCAAGGTGGGGGCATGGCTCTGGGCTCCCGGAAGGGGTGGGAGCGGGGCCAGACTCTCCCAGCCAGCCCTTCAGCACTGCCCGGCCCACACCGCCCAGGGCTCCAGCGGTGATATAAAGGAGCAGCTGCCACCCCCGTCAGCGGCCTGCTGGTATGGTGCTTAAAGTGCTTTAATGTCGGCTGTGTACTGGCAGCCACTTTCTTACCGGTACACCGTACCGGCCTGTACCGGCCCACTTTCACCTCTGCTCCTATCCACAGAGGGCTGGTCCAGAGCACCAGAGCTCTGCTCACAGGATCCTTAAATAGCACAGGGGTTGTCAATGAGGTTCGCATTTTCCCTCACACCGACTCTCCCCGTCACAGGTCCCTGGCCAGCTCTTTGAGGCGAGGTTAATAGCTCATGGCAAATATTAAAGGTGCTAGCAGCTGTATGCCAACCTGTCTCACATTATATTAATCTGCCACCGTGTTGGGATATGTGTCTTCCCCACCCCGAGTGCTTCATCTGACCACATGGAAGCCCTTCTCCAAGCGCTCTGTGGGAATCAGGCTCTGTGGTGTTTGGAGAGAAAAGGAGAGGAGTGGCTCTCTCCATGGCATTCTCACCTCCTTCTCCTCAACCCCAAGAGGCTAAACAGATCCCTCCGGATCACTTGGTAAACTGGGCGCAAGCAAACAATATGTGTTTTAATATGGCTAAATATAAATGTGTCCCTCTAGGAACGAAGAATGCAGGCCATGCTTACAGGATGGGGGAAGTTTGGGGGATTGTGGTGGATAGTCAGCTGAACATGAGCTCCCAGTGCGACACGGTAACGAAAAGAGCTGGGATGTATAAGCGTGTAGGAGTAGAGACATTAATTTACATCTGTATTTGGCACTGGTGTGACCTACTGCAGGAATCCCATATCCAGTTAGGTGCCCACAATTCAGGAAGGATGTCAATAAATTGGAGAGGGTTCAGAGAAAAGCCGAGAACGATTAAAGGATTGGAAAACGTGGTTTATAATGATAGGGTTAATCTAATTAAAGTTTAACAAAGAGAAGATTAAGGGGTGACAATTAGAGTCTAGAAGTATCTACAGGGGGAACAAATATTTGACAATGGGCTCATCAATCTAGCAGAGAAAGGTCTGGCACAATCCAACAGCTGGAAGCTGAAGTTGGACAAATTCACACTGGAAATAAGATGTTCATTTTTAATGGTGACAGTAATTAACCACTGGGACAATTTACCAGGGGTCCTAGTTAGTCTCTATCACTGACAAATTTTAAATCAAGATTGGATGTTTTTTTTTTAAAAGCTCTGCTCTAGGAATTATTTTAAGGAAGTTCACTGGCCTCTGTGATGCAGGAGCTCAGACTAGATGATCACAGTGGTCCCTTCTGGCCTGAGAATCTATGAAACCCTTTGGAGAACCATATTCTACATCAGGCATTAACTTACACTCTGCACTTGCACCCCCTCAGAGAGGAGCTTTGCACAGGTGGATCCTGTGGGGCTGTTGGATGAAATGAGGCGGTGGTTCTCCATCACAACCACCACCACTGTAGATATCACTGATATAACTGGTTTTTTATTGGTAGCATCAGCAGAGAAGCCAAGGAGTGAAAGGCAAATGGAGATTCTCCCCCTGTGAGGTTGTCCTTCTGGGGCAGGGAGGAAGGAGCTGTGCTGGACCTGGTCAGGCGAAGAGCTAAAGAATGTGGGTCTTCAGGGCTGTTAACTCAGAACATTCCGTTGGAGATAGGCGAAAAAAGGGATTTGAGTCCCTTTTCCCTGAGGAAGCCATATGTTAGATGCTGGGACGAGGGTATTCGCTAGTCCTTATGCCCTGTAGTGTAGAAAACTCCCCTGACTGCTATATCTTCCATCCTGACAGCGGTATCCAAGCAAATAGATTGTAGCTATGCATTATTGTGATATCATTTATGTCACAAGTGAAACATGGGTACAGAAGAAGGCTGAAGAGTGGTAGATTGATGTTTACAATTCTCATCATCTTCATCAGCTGCTCCATATTAAGTGGTAGGACAAGATCAGCCACATGGATATTCATAGCCAAAGCACCCTCCACACAGTGTGCCCGCCACAAAAAATGGCGCCCTCCACATGGTGACCTCACACATACAGTGGTCACGTATGAGGACTCCCATGCATGCAAGTGTAGAATTGCATGCCTTACTAAAAATGTCATGGCTCGTCAGTCTCAAAGCAGACATCCATCCTGGTTTCCTGTATATGAGTGGAGATAGACCAAGATAGGAGAAACAATTCTGAGTAGAGCAGGTTGAAAATTTTACATAAGAACATAAGAATGGCCATACTGGGTGTAGCGGGGTGGACACCCGCTCCTGCCCTGAAGGGCTTGAAACCAGCCCTGAAAGAGGGCTGCAGGGGTTAAAAGCAGCCCTGCAGAGGGCTGCAGCTCTAAAAGCTGGGCTGATTGGGGAAGTGGCTGCAGCTGGGCCACGCTAGCTGGCCTGTATAAAAAGGCTGTGAGGCAGAGGCCCAGAACAGTCTCTCTCTCTGTTTGTAGAGGGAGATGGGCCTGGCTACAGGAGCTAGGGGAAAGGCCAAGGGAGCCAGGGAGCTCTGGCCTAGGAAAGCCCCAGGCTGCAGGCCTGGCAAGGCCTAGTAGGTGCAGGGCTTTCCCAGAGGATTCAGGGGGTCTGGGGTAAAGTAATTTCAGGGGCCCCTTCCATTAAAAATAAGTTGCAATACTTTAGAATACTATATTCTCATGGAGGCCCCAGGTCGCAACCCCCTCCTGCACCCCAACCCACAGCCCCCTCCTGCACACTAACTCCCTCCCAGACCCTGCACCCCAACCCCCTGTCCCAGCCCTGAGCCTGCTCCCAACTCCAAACTCCTTGGCCCCATCCCGGAGTCCCCTCCTGTACCCCAAACCCCTCATCCCCAGCCCCACTCCGCATCCCCAGCCGCAGCCCTCACCCCATCCAGAACCCCAACCCCCTGCCCCAGCCTGGAGCTCCCTCCTGAACCCCTCATTTCTGGCCCCACCCCAGAGCCTAGGGGAAGCTTCGAGCATCTGTGCCCCCCATGGGACTGTGTGTGGTCCATGACTGATTTTTTTCTGTGGATCAATGGCCCCCGATAGAAAAAAGGTTCCCCACACCTGCTTTAAAGCTTTTCACTCTAATCTCCAATCTTCCCAGCCCTGGTGAATTCAATCACGTTTGATAACACACAATCATCTCCAATTAACAAGCCACAAATGAAAGGAGATTAAGTCGCTCAAAGAGGAAGAGTACAGGTCTTGGCAATAACTTCCTTAAAGTGGGAGCTCTCGACCGAGAAGCAGAAAGGACCTAGTGTGGTTCTTGGGTCTGCTCTCCAGATACGCTTACATAAATCAAGAACTATATTTTTCAAGTGCCCTCACTGCAAACTCCACCTAGGATCCTTTTCACTGGGAATAAAGACTCTGCTCATGGTACTTAGGTGATGATTATGGAGTGGAGTCAAATCTAACTTACTCTCCAACTGGTTCTGCAAGAGATACAATATGCAAAAAACTTGTTCTTTTAAAGTAAGTCAGCTCAAGAAACACCCAGGGAGCGGCTTACCTGTGTTGGAAGGGCCATTTTACAGTCACTTTTCAGACTCGGAGTCACCAACACTTTAGAAACACTGCATGAGTTTCCAACCTGATGTATAAGACAGAGAAAGCTCAAGTTCATTGCTTAAACATAGAGAGATTCCTGCATGTGCCTGATTCGTCAGGCAAATTGCATCCACAATGCTGTCCCTTGTGCCAGTTACATCCCCTAAAGATTGGTGCCTGCTGTGTTTAACAATACATAATTATACCTAGCTCTTATATAGTGTTTTTAATCAGTATATCTCAAAGCACTTTACAAAGGCGGTCAATATTATTATCCCCATTTTACAAATGGGGAAACTGAGTTACGTGCAGTGAAATGACTTGCCCAATATCACCCAACAGGCCAGGGGCAAAGACAGAAATAGCTTCCAGATCTAGTTTAAAATGATTTGATATACCTCTCCAGGTTAAATCCTTCTCCAATTGGAATCAAAGAGTGTTCTGTTGCATCAGCTGAAAGGGCTCTAATGTCAGTGATGGTGGAACATACAATGCAGGGCCCACAGTTGCTTCCAGTAGAGGCAAGAGTATCGGCTCGCACATAACCTGGGGAAATCTCCCATACTCTTTTGTTTACATTCATACCAGTCTTGTGAAGAATCCTCTTCTGACACATTTCCCATCGCTGAAGGAGCTCACTCCAATATGTCACTGGGCGACCCACTCAACATTTTTCAGAAACATATTTGTCAAATTATGGCTATAAAAAAATCTTTTTTTTTGTTGCAAAAATTAGTTTGTTTTTTAAAGATATTTTGCAAAATGTTTTGCAATTTATTTTAAGTTTTTCATGTACTGGGTTTTCCTTTTTATTCCTCCTCTTTCCTAGTTTCCCAGTCATTTGCAAGCATGAGGGGGAGAGAGAATTAATGATGGGAGAAGGAAAAAAGAAAAGACAACAGTAGACAGTAAAAAAAGGAGAAATGAAAAAAATATTTTAAAAAATTCACTCAAAAAAAGTCAGGAAGTCAATGACAAAAGGTTCTTTTCAAGCCCAATACAACAAAATCAACTTTGAAATAGTTTTTTTTTTTTTTTTAATTTTTCAATCAGCTTCACTCACTGGCTATCAATGGCATCTCCTCACCACTAGTAATATGGGACAAACTAACATGCATAGCAGGACGTACTAATTCTTTGGTGATGTCTCTCTCACAGAGGTGTAGCGTGCTGCACATACAGCTCCACCGGGTCGGTCTGTGAGGATGTGCTGAGTGGGCGTTCAGCCTCACATCACACACCTCTGTAACATCCTGTGATGTTTACAAATTCTCCCCCCCCCCCCCCCCAAAAAAAAAAAAACTGGGGGTGATGTGTGGAAAGCCTGAAGGGTCTCAAAATTAAAGCGTCTCACTAGCTATATTTAAAAGGAGCTAATGATGTTAAAGAACCAGTATTTCTGAAACTGAATGACAGCAGCTTGTGACAGGGTAATCCGTCATCTTACAAGGCTGTGTGGATTTTTATTTGTTGATTTTTTTCCTTAGTGATTCAGGTCATTTGCTTTTCTGGCTTTTCCTGTTTTGTGGAGGATGAGGGTGTGAGCAAAGAGCATGTGGATCACACTTTATTAAGGGTACATTTATAAATCGTGCCCAAAGGGCTAATAAAAGACAGAGATTTGGATCAATTGTTACAGAGTCCAACAGGTTGCTTATGTTATAACCATCTTTATCACATACTTCTCTATGTTTGTAGCATGCTTCTAAACATCGATTAATCTTTTCAACTATTGGTAAATGTACCCATAATATAAAGTGGGAAGAGGATAGGAATGAAGTACGAAAGGGAGCACAAACCTGTTTGGAAAGGCAAAGACAGCCTACTGGCTGAGGTGTGTTATATACAGTATCAGCCTCCACTCTCAATCCATGTATCTGAATCACAGAGTCAGGGGAGGAGGGACTTGAACCCAACTCTCCCACATCAGTACCCTAACCACCGAGCTATAGAATCTCTCTTGCTCCACCCTCGCCCCCCAAATGAATATTTATTTACACAAAGTGGCACAGCTTCACCAGGCGAGACAGAGAAACCCGGCCAATTGGTTTGGGCACTCACCTGCAAAGTGGGAGACATGAATTCAAAACTCTGCCCCACCTGAGACCGAACAAGGCTTTGAATCTGGGATTCCCACGTCCCTGGTGAGTGCCTTAAGCACTGAGCTAGGGAGCCTGGGGGAGGGGTCCTTCACTCTCACTCCAGGAAAGGGTTCATGGTTGAGACTCCTGGGCAGAGATAGACACCTGTCTCTTGCCTGTCAGCCAATGCCTAAGCCTCAGATCAACAGTAGTTAGGTGCCTATCTTCCTTCCACCATCTGGGACTGCGCTCCACCCTTTTCCTCTGTATTTCACTCCTGGCCAGTCCAGGCAGCTCCCCGCTCAGCATGCTGCCTTCTGAGAATCCCAGTAGTGGGTACCTATCTCTCCCCACGCCGTGGGTGCCTCAGTCAGGGCTGAGGATTCCACTAGATAGCAGGGCTCCTATGAGCTAGGCATTGTGATGCCTGAGTCCCTTTGTGGATCTCGCCCTACAGGGCAGGCACTCTCTCTTGCTATATGCTTGCAGCGGGACCTTGGGGCCTACTGGAATACAAGTAGTAAAGCAGTTACACAAGGGCTGTCACCTCCTTTCACTGTGACATGATGTCTCGGCACACACCCTCCAAAGTTACACAGAGGATAAAGTTCATGAGAGTTTTTCAGTTCTCATGACTAAGGCTACGTTTTCGTCACAGGTATTTTTTGTAAAAGTCATGGACAGGTCACGGGCAGTAAACAAAAATTCACAGCCCCTGACCTGTCTATGACTTGTACTAGATACCCCTGACTAAATCATGGTTGCTCTGGGGCAGAGGGCGGTCCAGGGGTGCCATGAGTGCTGGGGGGGGGGGGGGGAGGGTTGGTGGTGTGCAGCCCGGGACCCCCGCTGCTGTGGGGGGGGGGGTTCACAGCCTGGGACCCCCCACTGTTGCTGGGGGGGGGCGTGGCGGCCCGAGACCACTGTTGCTGCTGGCGGGGGGGAGGGAGCGCAGTGGCCCGAGACTGCCCAGCAGCAGTCGGTGCAGCTAGCTGCTGCAGAAGTCCCGGAGGTCCCGGAAAGTCATGGAATCCATGACTTCTGTGACCTCCGTGACACACTCGCAGCCTTGATCATGAGGATATGCCAGTCAAAGGCAAAGGTTCCAATGGATTCTTTTAATGCTGCAGCAACCTGTAGATTGTTTACAACAGAAATGGATGTAGTGAGCTATGACTCTTGACCAGGTCCACTATTACAATTGGGCTAGTCTAGTAGTAGCCAAAAAATCATTCCCCTCTGAGGACTGTTTGATGGTCTATGTGAAAAAGATTGGTAGCATCAGTCCACCCTCATCAGGGAGCGTTTTATTATGCCAAGTGCTAGTCTGGGCTCATTCCAGACCTGGGCAAATATTGAAAAAGTGTTCCATGATAATGTGAACGTTTCAATGATTTTGTTCCATCCATGCTCCCACCTTGTGCTTTTCATGTAGATTTCCAGTCAGCGTATTTACTGAGAGGAACAGCGAATATCTGAGAATATTTGGGGAAAGCAAATACTGAATTTCTAATCACGAGTATTCACACAGGAAACCCGATTCGATAGTTATGTTCTTCCGGAACCAAGCATGGCCCAATCCTTCCATTGGGTCCATCAGTACGGGGTTTGCCATTGCAGGGACAGGCCCCTCATGAGCAATAGGCCCCATCAGAACAGCTCCAGCTTCACCTATTGAATGCTCACCACTGCAAAGGGGTTGCAAATGGGTGATGGAGAGATCTGTGTGAACAATGGACTTTTTGGGTCACTGGGAATTCTGAAAAATGTAAAACAATTTTAATTTTGAGCCTTTAGGTAATGTTATTTTTTAAACAAAATTAAAGGAAATTTCAAAACTAAGGCATTTCAAACAAAATAAATCTAAAGCTTACATTGCAACAGTGTCAAAATGCAACGTTTAATTTTTTTTAACCAAAACAATTCAGTGAAACCAACGTGAATTCACAAAATGTTTCAGTGTTGCCAAATCTGCATTTTTTTTAATAATATTTTTTTTTTTTTTTGTTCCACCCAGCTCTAGCTACGGAACAGAATTATTCCCAGGAATTTCTCAGTATCTTAATTTCAAACAAATAATTTGAGAAAATACAAATGGAGCACACAGTAAAAAGGTGAAGTTATGTCATGGGTTTATGAATTATTTGTACCAATTATGCATTAAGATCTAGTTAATTCTAATCCTGCAAACACAAACAATTAAACATTTAACATGGCTGGAAGTGCTGGGTCATTCTTCTGCTAATGAGCCTTACAGTTTAGAGCTGATTAAATATCTGCAAACAATTCCAATACATTATTCCATGAAAAGCAGCAAAGCTCAGCTCCATAAAACTTAATTCTGGGGGTTAGCCCTGTCAAATTAACACCATGGCTGGGGCACCATCTCCTTCACTCCTTCTAATAGGCAGAATTTACTTGAATGTTGCACATCGTATCTTAAAACCACAAACCACCTTGTCTACAAGGAAGCAGAAAGAAAGTACAGAGGACATTTTGACCTTGTCACTTACGAGAACCACTTACCTAGCAAGAGGAAGTGATCGGAAACTTTACATTGAACAAACAAGTGGGCAACAGAACTACCCACCACTGAGCCAATTCTCATTAACCTGGATGGCAGAAAACCCTGACAACATCCTTTTATGTATGTTGCTCCGCCACTCAAACAACATGACAAAATCACTTATCCAAATCCTTACCTGGCAGATCGCTGCTTAGCTATAAACGCTGATGAGATGCCCGCAGGTTCTATGACTGAGCTGAGCTTGCAGAACAGAAGGCAAACCCTTCCAATGCCAAGGCTTCCCCACATTGTTCTTGTTAAAAACTGCAACCCATCCCTCCCATAGTCTGCACCCCATGTGTTAAAAGGGCAAGTGGACCCTTGGCAAGGGCTTTTTTACAGCTGAAGGCCAACATGGTTTTGAACAGGACACTGGGCACAACAGGAGTATTACATCTATTTCTAAATGGTGATGGGCTGTGAGCTGGAGTGGGAAATGAAGCTCTACACAAGATACAGGTACTAGTAGGAACTTCATTCACCAAGGCCTTCTGCCCCAGGGCCAAAGAGTTGGGTTATTTTTTAATTATTATTGAGCCAAGTTTTCCTGGAACTTTGTGGCTTACGGGCGTGTTTACAAAGGGAAAGTTACCGGCAGAGCTATATAATTATACCAGTATAGTTATGCTCGTAATTTTCCCTGCGTACACGAGCCCTCAAAGTTCCTGTTTTTCAGCCTACTCTGAATGACGGGTGTAATGGTATCCACCTGTGTGTTAAAGTAATTTCTTCTTGCTAGCCAACTGGCAGGGCTACAATATGCTTTTACAGGTATAATTAGGTTGCTGTTTCCTTGTAGGAAGGATGGTGTGTGATTTGAAGGTGCTGCAGGCTCCAGTCAGACAAATCCTGGTTTACAAATGCCACTCAGGTGAACAGGCTGAAAGAAAAGGAATGGATGACTCAGCCATGGCACAATTTTGAGGAAGTTTATGGGCTTCAGTTCCACTAAGCAGCAGAAACTGAGAAGTTGAAATTTTCGAAGAAGTGCAGGGAATTCAGGCCAAGTCTGCAACAGAAACTTTGGTGGGTTAGGAGTGTAATATATATATCTTTTTGATACATTACTGTAAGGGCAGAAGTTTCTAGTGTAGATGCAGTTATGGCACTATAAACGTTCTTTTTATCCTGGCATAGGAACTGGCATAAACTATACTGGCAAAAAGCACGCCCTTGCTGGTATAAGCTGCACTTACAATAGGAGGGTTTGCTGGTGTAGCTATACAGGATCTTTCTAGTGTAGACCTCACCTTAGTCCTTTTAATGGCAAATGTTCCTAAACCCCCAAGCAATGTAACTGTGCTTAGAGGATCAGAATTAGTGCAGGCTGACAAATGGCAAGTATTTTCCATGGAAAGTTAGAAATGAAACAAGAATTTTTCATTAGTCGACCAAAAGTGTTCCATTTTGGTTTGTATTTATTTTTTGTTTCTTTCTTTTTTTTCCATCTTCCTTTTTTTTTTTTTTTTTTTTTTATTAAATATGGAGATATACCTATCCCATAGAACTGGAAGGGACCCTGAAAGGTCATCGAGTCCAGCCCCCTGCCTTCACTAGCAGGACCAAGTACTCATTTTGCCCCAGATCCCTAAGCAGTCCCCTCAAGGATTGAATTCACAACCCTGGGTTTAGCAGGCCAGTGCTCAAACCACTGAGCTATCCTTCCCCCAATACCTCACATCATTCCCCTTTCAGGATCAGGAATTGCTTGGCACGCACCATGTTTTATTGAGTACACAAACTCTGCACTCACATTGCTCTTGAAATAAATCAACATTTAATATTTTACAGTTTTCTTAAAAAGTTCTTTGAACAATATTTTACAAATGATCACAGACAAACTTGCTGATGTCCAACATATATACAGTTCAACCTGAAATGAGTTTCTATCATTTAAAAAAAAGCATTGCAGGCCCAAAATCCTTAATGGGGTTATATATTCCTAGAGTTTTGTGCTTGTTTTTATCACAGAGAAATTCTGCTCTCCAATATTTTTGTGTGGCCCGTGAAAGCATCAGTGTTTACAATGTTAATGGGGCGAGATCTACTTAGCCATGGATGCCAAGATCACAGATTACACTGTTGTGACAGGATAAGGTGCAGTGATCCCCTTCTGGGCTGGTAAAAGGGCGTTTTAGCTGGTGACTGAGCTCACCCTGGTGTTCGGAACTGCCTGCACCCCTGAGAGGCAGCAGAAGCATGCGTGCTTTGGTGTGTTAGTAACAGGGCAGTAAGCCAATCAACGCTAATAAACAGCTTTGCGGTGAAGAGTAGCGAACAAGGCTGTTCCACCTCCCATTGCTTCTGTGGTCAGATTGCACCCACAGCCATTGCATCTTCCTGGCACCTTGCACCTAGAGCCTTTTAACAAGAAAGAAGGGAGTTAACGGTCTCCTGCTGGAGAGAGAGGTTCTCCCAGGGGGCTCAGCAACCTATAACCACTGTGTCCCTAGTGTTTTAGGCTCCAGGGCCTTCTGCAGCAAAGCTGTCTCTCTGTGACCCCCCTCAATACTGTGGCCTCCCCAGTACTTGCCTCCCCCAGAACTGGGAGTGCAATTCCATTGGCACTATACATTCACTTCTCCGGGGCGTTTCTAACCCAGCATTCAGTGCAGGTAAGCTGGCCAAGGGAGCATTAACTGAACAAGGGAGCTTGTGTCTCCCCCAGAATTTGTGCTTTCAGAGACTTAGCAGGACACAGAGGTTGATCACTCTGGTGACCTAGCTTTACAGTAACTGTAACACGGTGCATAGACCAATGTATGCCCAGAAATTGCCTATTGCACTAGATCACTGGTATCCAAGCCATGGTCTGCAAGCCGCATTCAACTCCTCCTTGCCCTAAATGCAGCCCTCATCTTTGTGCTTGTAGGACAAATAAGCCCAAAATAATTCAGAGTAAACTTGTCCCCTGACTCCAAAGAATTTGTAACATTAACAGAGATCTTCAAATTTGCTTTGGGTGAAGCATCATCAGGACATTGTCTGGAGGTTAGTTTGAAACTCTCCAGCTGTTTAAGGAGACTCGTTATCTTTGTGTGTCCCCAAAACCGTCTATCACAGTCTCTCCAGTATCTACACTGGTTGCAAGTTCACTCCAAGTACAGCTGATTAGGAAAGTGGCACTCCTCTCCTTGCCCCACCCCGATAACGGCAGCGCCATCTGGAGATGACAAGGAACCCACTTCCCTCCCAGAGGCCATGAACTGTGACAGCTACCAGAGCTTTGAAGTGACCCCTCCATTTCTCAAGGGCATGCTAAACACATGCCAGGGGTAGCTCATCCATTGTACTAATGCTTCATGTTGCAAGATGGTTGGGTGCAGGAAGCTCTAGTTCCCTGACCCAAGGGAGTGCAATACATTTCCTCTTCCAGGGGCTGCTTTTGCAACTATCAGGATTGGCTGGAGGCATGTCTGGTCTGAGGCGGCATGGGGCCTGGGAGGTTACCCTGGCCTTGCTGGTTCTTCTATGGCAGTGCTCCACTGAAGGTGGCAATGGGCAAGCACAGAAGAGAACAAAACTCAGGCTGGTCTTGGGGGAGGTGATCCAAAGGGGATGTCCTCAGTGTGCAGGGTTCACCATCTCTGGGTTTGTAGCACGCGGAGACCTCGCACCTGCAGATAAAATGAGCAATGGAAATCACAGCTGGGACAGGCTGGGAGTGCAATAAGAATGTATGCCATGGAACTCAAGTTACAGGGACCACATGCACCCTCAGAGAGGGGCCTGATTGGCAGAAGGGCTGAGCACCTGCCCAACCAACCCCTTTAAGGTTGTTCAGACTGGGGACCCAGAAGCAGAGGCATCCAAAATCAACAGGCACTTCTGAAAATGTACACCCTAAAAAAAATACAACACAAAACTTTTGCATTTCCTGAATTTAAGTGTGGAACACTTTTTCTTTTGCATTCTCTGTATCAAAGTTTTAAACGATTGCCTTTGGATCTTGCAGCAATAAAGGAATTAAGAGAAGAGCTGGGGCATAAGTAGTTGAGGAAGAGCTTTGAAGAGCTCAAAGCTTGTCTCTCAGCAACAGAAATTGGTGCAGTAAAAGATATTATCTCAATCACCTTGTCTCTCTAATATCCTGGGACTGACATGGCTACAACACTGCTTACAGTCAATTTAAATGTTCATAGATTCTATTCAATCATCTAGGCTGACCTCCTGCCTAACACAGCCCAGAGAATTTCACCCAATTACCCCTGTATTGAGCTCAAGTGAAAATGCATTGCTCTGTGTCATGTCATCTGATCTCATCCTTGGTAATACAGCTTGGTCCTCTCTGAGGAGGAGAAATACCCCACTGGAGAGGATATCCTAGGTAAGGGGTAGGCAAACAAGCTGATTTTCAGTGGCACTCTCACTGCCCGGGTCCTGGCCATCGATCCTGGGGGCTCTGCATTTTAATTTAATTTTAAATGAAGCTTCCTAAACATTTTAAAAACCTTGTTTACAACAATAGTTTAGTTATATATTACAGACTTATAGAAAGAGACCTTCTAAAAACATTAAAATGTATTACTGGCACGCAAAACCTTAAATTAGAGTGAATAAATGAAGACTCGGCACACCACTTCTGAAAGGTTGCTGACTCATGCCCTAGGCTATACTCATGGACAGACAGGCATTTGTCTTTTCCCCTTCCCCCCACAACCTCCCCACTGAAGGTCATGTGGACTATCTGGGATGGGTATCCCAATACCAGGGCAGAATCCATGCAAGGTTTGGAAGCTGTCTGCTCAGTTTATATGCTCAGCACAGTCACTAGTCACAGTATTTATTGTGCCTTGAATTCCCCTGGTTGACTGATTAGTCCTGCTGGAAGATCTCTTTCTGCTTGGACTCCTTGACTGCATTGTACCCCTAGGTGGGTGACTGAATGTTAGGAACTGGAGATCTTATTTCAAACCTTCAACCTCTTGGTAAAAGTTCAGTCTCCCAGCGTTCCAGCCTGGAGCAGAATTGGAGAGGGGCAGCATAAGGACTGAGACCTGTTGGTTACGGCAGGGCGCCTTGGTGCTGAATCCATCCTGGGACAGAGGACTGAGGTGCCGCTCCTCTTGGCTGTATTAGTTGTACCCACGTCTGCACATGGCTGTCGTGATCTGAATGACACCGTGGCTCCTGCCAGGGCTTCTGATCTGCAGCTATGCAGTGCAGAGTCCCATTTAGGCCACCTAGCCCCTCAAATGCACGTTTACTGGAGCGTTGGCCACAGACAGTCCACACAGGTTCAGAAGCGTAAGCAGCACATTTGGGTCTGGGAGGCCTCGGGGTTAGTCCCCTCAGGGCTCACATGACTCGTTGGGGGCACCTTACCAACAGCACGTGTCCCCAGAGGAAGGCTGGCCACAGCCGCAGAGAGACATGCTGGCCATTTCCTACCTTGTGACGCTCTGCAGGATTTTCTGCTCATCCTGATCCAGGCACACGGCGAAGGAACAGTTGACCCCAATGATCTGGACCTTGTCTGCTTTTATCTGGGACACGCTGATCTGCTGCGAGAGACAGAAAGAAACGCCGCGAGTCAGGCTTGGAATGATCTCCAGCCAGCACAGCTTGGCCTTGTGGCATGTGCAGCCAGGGGCCAGGATCCCATTCACTGTATGTTGTGCCTTCTAGGGTATGTCTACACTCAGAGTTTGCCTAGATATACACGGGCTAGCTCTCCTCGAGCTAGTGGTGTAGCCGCGGTAGCTCAGGCAGCAGCGTGTCACGGGCTCGCTGTGCCAAACACAAACCCGCCTGAAACCAGTAGGTATGCACTGCGGTGGCTAGCCCGAGCCATTGCTCACTTTGACCCCTGCTACCCCAGCTGCACCACAATGAGAGCCAACCCGAGTACGTCTATGCAAGTTGGGACTCACAGCCCCAGCTCCAAATGTAGACTTGGCCTTAATGTCAGGGCTTGGCCCTGGAGGGGCAGGGCTGTGAGGCAATTCAAGAGGGAGGATTTCACGGGGTAAGAGACTCACCCTGGACTTTCACGTACGCATGGAGACATTTGTCTTCCTTACTCTAAAATAACACACTAGACTGGGTGTCCATGTTGGTGTAACCCATCACTGCGGGGGGGCGTCCAGTCCACTGAGGATACAAGTCTGTTAAGCTGCCTGCTTGGGGACGTCGTCCTTTAGCTCAAGCTGTAGCAGCTCGTTCTCTTAGCTCTAGAGTCCCCAGTTACGAGCAAGGGCCTCTTCTGGGATTTAAACTGCTGGCCTCACACGCTAACACAGAGGAACTTACCCAGCCTTGGAACACGCTCTGAAAGCGGGATTTACACAGCTATCTATTTACACAGCTGGATTTGGGTGCTAGAGGAAGAGAGGGCTCAGATGCTCCCTTCCAGGCCGTTAAAGTAACTGATCGGTTTAAAATACAGCGTGGCCAAGATTTTTTGAGAAGGGGCCCCATAATAAGGCCCCTCGGTCTTTAGGCACGTGCGTACGTGATCTGTTCTCAAATGTGCTGAACACTCGATAGCTTCCATGGACTTCCACAGAAGCTATGAGGTGCTCAGGCCACATCTGCCAGAGACAGCACCAAATCCCAGGCCCCCAACACACGACTGTTCACAGACCAAGTCGTCAGCCATCACACGGAGCAGTTATTCCCTACAGCTTCCCGACAAGCTCAGGTACCAGTGCTGGCCGGAGCCAGCAGTGTGTTGCTCCCTGAACACCTGCTGTGCTGGCAGGACGCACATGCCAGCCTGACTTCCAGGTGCTGATATGGCCCTGGGTACACAACAGGGAACTCTTCCAGCTGCAGCTTTGCCTGGGGTTTTCCCTCTGCCACCTGGCATCCTAGTTCTCATTGTACTGGTGCTACCCCAAGCAGGACTCCCTAAGCCATGAGACTCAGCTGCGGCTGCACAGGCTTGCTTGGCACAGCAAATACAGGCCATGGCTAGGCACACACAGGGCCTTTCTGCCAGTCTGGAAGTGAGGGCTCCAGAGTTCATGGAGATGGCAACTGTGATGGGATCCGGGTGCAAGTTACTGGCCTCTCCGAAGCTCTCAAACCTTCTCCTCCCCCAACAGCGAACGAGCCACAGTTATTCCCTCCTTGCCAGCCTAGACGAGGATACAAATATGGCAAATCCAACTTACCTGATTGAAGCTTTTCTTTGACTTGGAGTTTTGCCTCTTGACGACCTCGGTTATGGTTAAAGTCAGACACTCCGTTTTCGAGTCTGGAACACAGGAGAGGGAGGTTTGCTTGGGTTATTCGAAAGGATTTGGATTTTAATTGAAATGGTCTCTCTGGCACCCAAGGCACAGAACTGCCACACCTCCAGCTTTGCTTGGCCAGTGGCAGGTAGCAAAGTTCAGAGTCTCTGAAGGGATGGGGTGGGGGGGAGAGAGTCAAGAAGGGATCTCTTGACCCCATTCTCCACCAAGTATCTCTAACAAGGATCCCTCATGCTGTCAGGATGGATATTGCACGAGGACAATATCCAAAATACACCTGCAACTCAAAGCAGTGTAGAAGTTAGCCCATACCAGATAGTCGGAGGGCTACCCTCAGTCTGATAACCCCTTTGAATGGGCCAGTCCAGGGGTCTCCATACAACCATGGAGCCTTAAAATGCCACCTGACTGTTGGAAAGGGAGATTATTACAGGAGCTTAGTATTATTATTATTGTTTGTTTGTATTGGAAATCCCCAGCTAGACACCACAGCATTCCAGGACTGTTGTGAGCCACAAGATCCCAAATCCCAGCTCTACAGGGTTAATTAGCTATCTTTGAATAAAGGGCACAAAACAAGAGATTGCTCTGCTGCCACCTACAACAGCCTCCAGCTATACAGCCTGAGCTAAATCAAACAGATGTTCCTTCCATTCCTTCCCTCCTCCCTCCCCCCAGACAGACAGAGAGAGAAAACCAGAAAAGCAGGCAGAAATACTTAGCATTATCCAGCCTCAAACATGATCCAGCTTTACAAACATTACCCTGAAAACCAATTAACTTCATTAAGGGCTAAAAAAAATTGGATCTACAAAAGAGACAATTGCAACATTGTCTGGAACAAATTCTCGCTCCCTCCATAGCTGGTGTAGGCCAAGTGACCTAAAAACTTTCATGTCTTCACTAAAGGCTTGACACCTTTCAGCTGTTTTGTGAGCAGCTGGTGTCTGGAGCTGCAGTGACATCCTGTGGCCAGAGCAGTGAATGTGAAAGATAATCCCAGATTTCTGTGGCATGTAGGGAATTCAAGTGCGATGGGAAAAGCTCTCCCTAGACATCTCATAGCCTGCAGAAAGACACCACTCAGCTTGCAGGCAGATGAGCAAGTTAAGCTCCAGAAATAGAACAGAAATATACAGCTTTGTAATATTTGCAGCCTGTTACGTGGTGGTGGTGAACAAAAAATAAGTGATAGCAACGCTTCAGCTTTTCCAGGGGGAGGGAGGGAGAGAGGGAGGTGTCTGAGCTGATGGGAGAGTTTTAGATGGAGAGGCTCCGAGAGCGCTAGTTCATTGGCTATTGCTCCATCTGAATGGTTGGTCCCAATTGCTGCCTGTATAGCAAATTTACATGTGCCAGGCGCATCACATGGAGCATTTTAGTGAAACAGAATAATACACGATCTTCTCAAGCGAATCTGCTGAAGCAGCTCTGCGTTCAAGCAAGGCTACAGTGCGGAAACATTTAACATGGTGGCTCAGGGCACGTTGTACTACCGGGGGTCTAAAGAAAGGAAGAAATTTAACCAACAAAACAAACACACAGACCCAACTGCTGTGGGGGAGCAGCGAGGAAATGAGAGCACTGGCCTACTGGGAGTTCAATTATTAACACTACTGGGGAGCCTCAGCTGCTAAGGACGGCAGGACAGACAGATAAAAGCCTAAGCACACGTCTCCCTGGTTCTTACATTGCACCTACAAGAGCATTATTTTCTTTGGTGCTTCTACTTAGGTGCTGTGCAGCCTCCAATGGCCACCTCTCTACTGCAGCCAATTCCTGCTCTGGTCATCTTTGGCGAAGAAACCCCAAACAAGGGCAAACCCACCAGGACTCATGTTTGGTACAACCCCAAAACTCAAGCTGGGTTCACCCAGGGTCACGAGCCCAGCTCCTGGCAAAAGATCAGAGAAGCTCTGGATTTCAAACACCTCCCAAAGCTCTGGGTTGATTGGACCAAGCCCCACCTCCACCTTTGGTGAACCAGAGCACAGCTCTGCCTAATGGGAATTGCTAGACTAGGTCAGACTACTGGTCCGAGTCCAACGAGCTGCCTTCAACAGTGGCTAGTGCCAGGTGCTTCAAAGGATGGCACAAGAAATTCTGGAGTGGAGAATGTTATGCAAACTTCCACAGGGGAAGTTCTCCCTAACCCCAGACAGCAGGCTGTTGCTTCTATAGCCATGAGGTTACTATTCATATTATTTATTGGCGAGATCCCGGTCCGATACAGTTTGAATCCTGCTAAACTCTGGCTTCAGCATCCTCTGGCAGTGAGTTTTACAGGCTAGCTACTGTCAGCGTAAGGTACAGATGGATTTACCGTTCCGTCTGGCTTTGAAAACAGGACAGAGCTGAGTGTTATAATCCCCAGTACGTTACATTTCGTACCCTGCACTGAACAGGCCAGACAGGCTGTCCAATGGTCCCGACATAGTGAGTGTCCGCTACGGCTCTTGTGGAAGCGATACTGCTCAACCCCCTAATTAGCTGCCATAACCAGTGGGGCAGATCCCAAGCTTGGTGTGGTCTATATTTTTTCCCCCTGCATCAGCAACACTTTCATGTTCCCAGGGCAAAAAAGCTGCTTCAGTAACATGGAGTCTGAGCCTTGGCCTGAAGGGACCTGACCCATATCGGAGGAGCAGTTCAGCAACACAGCACCAAGGCTGCTAGGAGGTTGGCCGTCCCTTAAGTGGGCTCGGATGAACAGCCGCACAAGAGGAACTGAACGGCAACACCAAGAGCACGTTCTCCTTGGAATGGGCCTAGCCGTACCAGCCACAGCGGTGGGCTGAGATGTGAGCTGGGACACCCAGAAGTAAAGCGAAATGGGCCCAGGCCCCCCCCATTGCTGTAGGGCTGCTGCCATGAAGGGGAGGAATGTTAGTCCGCACAGGAAGGTCACAAACGATTATGCATTCAGGGACACCACGCCCCTCTGCTAATCTGGCAGTTCCCATGATGGTCCCATTTTCCCCTCTGGCAGCCCACCTGAGTGACAGGCAGTGTGGCAGGCTCTGGACTGTGTCACTGAATTGCTCCTTCTCAGATACGGGTCAGGTCCCTTCAGATTGAGCGAGGCAGGGATGGCAAGGAGATGGCTACTAGGCAGATTTCACCCCTGGAACATCTCCGCCCGGTAGTCCCTCAGCCGGCCCTGGGCCTCCCTCTGGACACAGCAGAGGTCTAGTTCATTCCAAGGACCCTATACAAAGTTATTCCAGGGCCAGGCAGAGCTTTGGGTCAAGTGCTTTAGCCAACAGGCCTGCAACCTCTCCCCAGGTTTCCACAGGCTCTTCCTGCCAGCCGGGCAGAGGGTCTGAATCCAGGGCTCTTACTAAGGGACAAATGTAACTATTCTCAGCACAACATTTCAACCAACAAAACATGCAGAAAAAAAACCTGCTTAGGAAAATCTATGCCCCGATCCTATGCACCATCCCATTCCTGGCCTTTGTTGCCTGTCCTAGGCGTGAGGTATGTTTATCCCATGTGCACCTGTCCACCATGCAGAATAGTTTTGGAAACAATATTTAAGCCCTGGCTCTGAGGTTTGTTAATGGGACACAGAAGCTTTCACCTCTGTGACCCATTTCATCCCAGATCGGGTCAGCACAGACTGAAGGTCGCCACCCTCTGATGGCTGGTCCGCTGCCTGCATGAGAGGAGTTGCTGGTCTCAATCCAGTTCCTAATGGAGAGACATTCATATCTCGGAGCCACATATGGCACCCTTTGGGGGAAGGCTCAGTGGAATGAACAGAGTGCAGTGCCCTTTCATCCCTGAAGACGGCCTTAAGGGTGGAGGGGACCTGAGGATGGTATGGCTTGTTTTGCCCCGAAGCACATAGGGCATCTCTAATATCTTCTCCTGCCTCTCTCTCTCTCTCTCTCTCTCTCTCTCTCTCACACACACACACACACACACTCTCTTCACCATGCCAGAAGCACCACCGCTGTCCACTTTCCATCCTCTCCCACTGCCCCGCGTAAAGGTTTAAGGGCACCAGCACTCACCTAGCTCTTCGTACTTTTTACAGGCCTTGCTGAGGTTGACGGAGGTGCAGACCTTTTCAACATTATTCCAGCGGCTCCTTCCACTGATTGCTGTCTACAGAGACGAGGCAAAAGTCAGAGAGACGGGTCACATTCCACCCAGATACTGCTCGGCTCATCTCTGACCTTCTTGCTGACATAGCTCAGAACTGGACCTACACTGAGCTGGATGGTCCTGGTACCTTTAGCAGCAGTTAAATGTACTTGCTGTGCACTCAAACTACCAGATGCCCAAGCTGCCCATTCATTCCAATAGTAGCTTAAAGCTCGATAGCCAAACAGGGCGCTGAATCGGCAACAACAGGATTGGTATAAGCAGGTGGAGATTGTTCTCAGGATTTTTACTACTTTAGTAAGGAAATCCACCAGCATGAAATAAGAGCCAGTATTTATATAGGGCCTACCACACTTCCTGTTCACTTGGACAGCACCATTGGTTATGCCAATAAATGAAGCAGAAAGTAAAGGACAGGGAGTCAAAGTGGTTTCAGCTCATTTAGGCTGTGATCCAGCAAGGCATTTAAGTCCACATTTAACTGTAAGCACCAGACTAGATCATTGAAGCCAACTCATGGGCTTAATGTCAAGCACAGGTCAAAGTAATTTGCTGGATCTACTGAAATGCAGCAAACACTGTTAGGGTTTGTCAGGTGCCGGAAGACTGCAAATTGCCACTATCCTTCAGAAATTCAGAGCCTCAAACATCACCTCATTTTGGTTTCTTTTGGTCTCAGATGAGGTTCCCTTCATGTTCCAGAAACAAACACATGGAGGAGATGAGTGGGGGAGGGGGGAAGAGATAGCTCAGTGGTTTGAGCATTGGCCTGCTAAACCCAGGGTTGCCCCAACAGGGAGAATCAATTAATTCAAAGAATCCCCCTTATCAGGCAACATGGCCATAAAGAACCTCTCTGCATTGCAAGTGGAAGAATATGTGGAGACCTGGTTACAGCACAGACTCTCCAGGGCTGTACCACAGCTCAGTATTAAGTTTAAAGTCCTGTCTACACTTCAAAACATATTCATGTTGTAACGAGGTTTCCAGACATGACAGCCTGTCAGATCTCCCTCTCCATGCACAACCTATACCTGAAGGCAAAAACCCCCCACGATGCACCTGGTTGTTCGGCAATATAGTATGAGGGATTCCTTCCCTACCCTGCAGAGAGGAAAGATCAGCTTCCACCCTGAATCACAAGATATTCTCCCCCATCCCTCATCAACTGATATTAACACACTCTCCTAATCACAGAAATGTAGGGCTGGAAGGGACCTCAAGAGGTCATCTCGTCCATCCTCCAATGCTGAGGCAGGACCAGAGCTAGACCATCCCAGACAGGTGTTTGTCCAACCTGTTCTTAAAAACCTCCAATGACAAGGATTCCACAGCCTCCCTAGGGAACCTGCTCCAGTGCTTTAGGTTAATATCTAACCTAAATCTCCCTTGCTGTAAACGACACCAATCATGTCTTGTCCTGCCCTTGGTGGACATGGAGAACATTTGATCACTTTCTCTTTGTTGTCTTTAGAACATCCCTTTGAAGACTGTTATCAGGTTGCCCCCTCAGCTTTCTCTTCTTCAGATTAAGCATGCCCATTGTAGCTCTCCCAGTTGTGTTTATTTCTCTCTCCACTTAAAGAGATTTTCTTCATATACCCTACTAAAATCTCTGACTCAGTGGAGGTCTACACAATGCTGAAGAAGTTCCTGCAGCCTCTGTCCCCATGGGACTACCACCCAGTTACCTTGCTATGGACGATTTGTAGTGTTAGAGGGATTGCTTCTCTGTCGCCGTCTATTCCCAGCCTTTTGCTGCCTGGACCTTTGTAATACAAACAGAAGCTAAAGTCACACAACAGCCTTTTCTCTCCCCGCCCTTCAATACATGTTCACACCAGTCCCTCTCCCCTTAGGAAAAGCTGCCCCGTTTCTGAGGAGTTCAGCTTCTCGCTCTCTCTCAAGTCATGGTGACCGCAGAACAAGTGGCCTTAGAGTATGTCGGCTTGCTACAAAGCAGAATGGGGCATCACTACAGATGGGCGAACAAGTTCAGAGGAAAGACCAATCACCCCTCCTGTTGCGTGTGGTGGTTTGGCTGATAAAGACTGTGGCCTATTAAGGACAGAGCTAACACCACCAAATACTTTACTTCAGACCATCCTCAGGACTCGAACCGTGGGCTTATGGGGCTCTACTATTCCATCCCAGGCCAGACACCCATTCCCACTTCCAGAAATCATTTCTTTGTCAAAATATGCTGTTCAGTATACCCATGATAGCCAAGCAACGTAAAGGGGATCAGTGTTAACCTGTTACATTGTATCAAACGCCTCCCACTTGTTTTATTGGAATGTGACAGAGGAGCAAAAAGGAAAATTATAGTTTGCTTAAAAGCGGCCTCACGTGAATAAGCTAATGGGGGATTTTCAGCATAAAACACAATAAGTAGCTGGAGACCTCACCACAGAATGAAAAAAATAAATTAAATTGGCAGGAGCTGTTGGGTAAGTGTTGGGTCTTGGGGAAAATACAAAGCTGTAAAGGGCTGGTTTACCAGCTGGGCTTCCTTTTTTGTTGTTGTTGCATATTTGTACCCATCATAAATTGGGCTTTAAATTTTGTGCCTCAAGTTCCCTGATGCTTTTTCCAGACAAAATTATTGCAGGTGCAAAAGGGTGGGCACAAAACTGCATCATCAAAACCCAGTTCAAAATCATGCCCTAACTGTTTAAAGCTGAAAATGGTTGATGGGTTGATAAGTCCATAGTTATGGGGATATGACCAACTAGTTAAATGGAGAGCACTTTGTAAGTTCTGCTTGGAGACAGTAAGAGGAAATTAGGGCACAGAAAAGGAATCAGTGTCAAAAGAAAAAACAAATTAATAATGTGTTTGCTAGAGTCTCTGTGTGCTGCACAGAGCTCCAAACAGAACGTGGTCTCTGGTAAACAAGTGAGACAAAATTGGAACTGAAGCTGTGTGGATGCCTGCTTGTGTGTATGTGGTTGTAGCTGTTTTCTACTAAACAATATTTCCTGTTTTAAAAGATCTATGAATCTATCTGTTTCTTTCCTTTGCCTAATTAAGGCTTACAAGAGTATAACCAAGAGATTTTATAACTGAAGTATCAAGAGAGAAAGAGAAACTGTGAGTAAAGGCCAAAAAAAAAAAAGAAAGAAAAAGGAAGCGCTGGCTTCCAAGACACTGTACTGTACCAGGACCCGATGAAGGGGAAAGAACCTGTTTTTAGCTATGCTAAAATAAATTAACTTTGGATCAAGGGAAAAGTAACAAAAAACGTCTTTGAGAAGCAGAAATCGTAAAGACTGTTACAGAAGGGAAAATGTAGGTTTCATGATGCTTTAGTTTCCAGGTTTGTAAAAATCGCTTTCTATATCCTAGCTCACTGACCGCAGAGTTTATTGGAGCAACACTCTCCCCAGCCATCTGCAATCCAACCTAAATGTGAATCCGATTTCTCTGTGCAGTTCATCTGGGTTTTTCTAGCTCCCCTAAGGAGCTGGTTATTAAGCGTTCACCATCAAATCTATTTGTGCCCAGATTTCTAAAGCTGCTATTGTATCACTACAGAACCTGTGAAGCATGAGGCTTTAGGAAAGCAAGGAAACATGTGTGTCCAGATCTGATACCTACCCGACGCCCTGATGGCCCGTGTGGCAGCCGAGTGGCCCAGTTCGAGGGAGTGAATGAAGACCTCAGTCTTCTTCTCACCACCAATGAAGGTTAGCTGTTGGGGGAGAGGGAGAAGAGAGAGATGCGCTATGAATACGCTGCATAATGAGCGAGCCGGGCATATTCCTAATAGCATAATGCCTTCAAATGAAGCAGTGCAAGGAAAGAGAACCCCCCAAGCTAGAAAATCCTAGCAGTGCACGTCACAGCAACCCGACAGCAGCATTCCTACTCTGAGAAATGCCTGCTACCATTACTACCTATATATTCATCCCACGCCCATCACCTGGTTATCAGAGCACCAGGATGACAAGAACCTTCCTCTCAATCTCTGCATGCCGGACATAGCAGGCTTTGGGGAACAGGCTCCTAGCAGGGATTTCAGAAAGCAAAGCATGTGTGTAATTGTTAGCACTGGTGAGAGCCACACGTATAAGGGGAAAGGAAGACAAGTTAGCTGAGAAGTTGTCCATGGGACACCCAATCTCTCTTAGGGACCAGGGTATCAGGAGAGAGCAGAGTGGAGAGGTTGGAGACTTTATGGTGTGATCTGAACTATACTTCAACCATCCCCAGGGAGCTGGGAACCACTGCATTCTACAACAGCAGCAGGTCGGTTTCTCTGGAGGTTGCTGTTAGTTAATAGGCGCTCCTGCAGAGCTTTATCACCCAGGAGCCTCCTACACCCACTCCATCACCAGGATCAGCAGGGGCATCAGTCCATCATGAGCCATTAGCTAATGCAGGAAGGGGCAATTGCATACCAGGCTCTACCATGGTGATAAAGCAGAAGGAGATGGATGTGACTAATGGAAGCACACAGAGGCATGCACAAGGAGGGGCAAGCAGGGGCACTGCTGCCCCCCGCTCAAATCTCTGTGTGTTCCTGAAGCCCGGGAGGGAGGAAGCAACAGGGCGGTTGCTGGCTGAGCTCCTCCTCCCCCCATCTCTATAGCTGCAGCCTGCTGCTTCTGCTTCCCTGCTGTTGGAGTCCCATGTGTTGCCTCTGCCTCCAGCCCCTGACTCACCTCAGTGGGCATCTGCAGAGCAGGCAGCAGCGCTGGGACTCCAGCAGCAGGGAAGGAGAAGCAGCAGGCTGCAGCTGTAGGGGTGGGGGGAAGGACCCTGCAGCCAGCTGCCTGGCTGCTTCCTCCTTGTCAGGGTTGGAGGGACATGGAGAGTGCCTCCTGCAGGGGGAGCTGCTGCCACGTAATCTCTGCTGGGCATCCCTGCCAGAGGCATCCCGAGAAATGATGGTGGTGGGGGGGTCACGCAAACCTTTCATTTGTGTGTGTTTAACGTGCCCCTCCAAAAGCATTCAAATTTAAATTCCTGTGCATGCCCCTGGAAGCACAGCCTCACCAGCCCACAATAGCCAGGTGCGGGGAGGAACTGGCTGAACCCTTGAGCACCATGGTCATATCAGTCCTGAAGAGACCTTTGCCTCGTAGAGGTTGATACTGGAGTCCTTAGTTGATCTATGCAGAGACAGAAGTGCTCACAAACCCCAGTGCAAGGTGGGATGGAAAGACCCAGTCCTGCGTACCTCTGTTTGGTAGAGCTGCAGCAGCACCGGGCGAGTAGCGAACCGGCAGTAGTAAAGCACCATGTCAGCCAAGATGGGTAGCTGCTCCCTGGACTCCTCTGTAGGCTCCACCTCGGGTTTGGCAGATTGCTGGCATAGGCACAAGGAGGTGAAATGAAAACCCGCTCTGCACCTGCTGTTCAGCACAGGGCTGGGGGGCCGTGGGTGCTGGGGAAAGGTGCTGGAGTCGCAGCCCTGGAGACTAAAACCCTTTGAACAGGTGCAGCGGGCCAGGCGAGTTCCCTCACAGACATACCTCCACCCCATCTTGCTGGGACCGGGTCAGCCTCCTCGGCCACTCTGCTGAGACTGTCGCCCAGGGGGTGACCAATGTGGGGCGTAACAGCGAGAACACAATTTGCGCCCTGGAGTTTCCCCCAATGTCTCCCTATTGGCCAGTTAGTCTCCTAATGCACAGTAGGGGTGATGGGGATGCTGGCCTCCAGTGCATTGTCCTGTGAACAGACTCACAGAAGAGACAGAGCAACAGGGTGGGTCAGGCTGGAACCAGCCGCTCCCCAGAGGCAGGCAACGTTCACCCCCAGGAGAGCCTCAAGCTGGCTCCCAACCTGGATCTCGCAGGACAGCTCAAAACTAGACCCATCCTGGAGCAGACCATTGGTCCAGCTGGTCCAACACTAGCAGCTGATGGTGGATACTCCAAATGAAGGGGAGAGACACCTCCCCCCCTCGCTCTATGTCAACACATGGAAAGGGGCAGTGGGGTAAGGACCCAAAGCCAAACTCACTTCCTCCTGAGCTCCCGGACATACCTGACACAGGACGTCCGTGGGCAAGTTAATCAGCCCGAAAACGTTGCGCTCGTACCATGGGTCCAACATCCCAATGTAGTGGGAGATATCGTTGGTGCTGCTTTGTGCCCCAGCTGAGCTGGATTCCTGAAACCAAACAGATAGAGTCACTCAGGGGATGTCTACACTGCAAATAAACACCTGCAGCTGGCCCACGTCAGCTGACTCAGGTGTGCAGGGCTCAGGCTATGTGGCTGTCTAACTGTGGTGTAGACATTCAGACTCAGGTTGGAGCCCAGGTTCTGGGACCTTGGGAGGTGAGATGGTCCCAGAGCTCAGGCCTGAACTTCTACATTGCAGTTAAACAGCCCTGTAGCCCAAGCCCAAGTCAGCGGACACGAGCCAGCCACCGATGTCCAGTTGTAGTGTAGACATACTCTCCTGGACTGGTTTATTTCATTTATTTTTCTTACTGCAAGTGAATTTTGAGCTGGCAGAAGGTATTGCACTAATGGCCATCGAGAGGGCAGGCTGCCTACAGAACAGACAGGGACAGGACAACCCTTGGCCTATTCAGTACTTGGCCTCTGCTGAGCCAGCCGCGAGGGGAATCAGTGAGGGCCAAGTGTGGCGCTGCTTGTGCGATGCAGGCAAGTCTCTACGCTAGGCAGGGCTGGCTCTGGCTTTTTTGCCACCCTAGGCAAAAAAGCCACCCACTGCCTCCCCCCGCCCCAGCCCGGCAGGGGAGGGCACCGAGCAATCCCCCACCGGCCGGAGTGCCGGGGGGAGGGCGGCAAGCCCGCCGCGGCTCTGCTCTCCCCGGCAGCCAGAGCGCCGGGAGCAGGGCGGAGAGCCCGGCTGGGGCTCTCCGCTCTCCCCGGCGGCCAGAGCGCTGTGGGGAAGGCGGAGAGCCCCCGGCGGCCAGAGCGCTGGGAGGAGGGCGGAAAGCCCAGCCAGGGCTCTCCACTCTCCCCGGCGGCCAGAGTGCCGAAGGGAGGGCAGAGAGCCCCCAGCGGCAGGAGCGCCGCAGGGAGGGCGGCGAGCCCAGTCGCAGCCCCGCTCTCGGGCCGAAGCGCCCCGCCACGCCGCGCCGTCCCCCTCCAGGCGCCGCCCCAAGCACATGCTTGGTGGGCTGGTGCTTGGAGCTGGCCCTGACAGTAGGAGCTGGTCCGACGGCAGGCACAGCACATACCATTTGCCCTGAGGCTCTCAGGTGAGGATCTCCTGGAGAAGGAGGCGGATGTGTCAGTGGTGCAGATGAGGTAAGGCAGCTCCTCTTCACTGGGATGTAGAAAAACTGCAGCTTGAAGTACCTTGTCAGTAATGGGCAATCGATTTCTTGTAGTCTAGAACAGGGGGAGGGAGAGAGGCCATTGTGTCAGCACGAATGAGGTGTGGCTAGTGTCAGGTACATAAGGCACGCACGCGATCCTGCCCACACACAAACAGTTGTGTGCACGGTGAGGGAAACAGCACAGGAGCGGCCCAACACTTTTTACTTAGCTTGTAAGCTCTCTGGGGCAGGGACCGTCCTTCTGTCAGATGTTCGCACAGTGCATCACACAAGGGGATCTGCACAACACCACAGCACAAGGCACTGCCACGTGCACCACGAAGGGACAGCACTGAGTGTTGTGAAGGATACATCATCGGGCCTCAGTCCTGGAAGCTAACAATGGGACCCCAATCCCCCATCATCGCCTCACAGCACAGTCTGCACCGGGGCACAGCCAGGGGATCTGGGACCACCTTTCATGGACATTAACAGAGCTACATCCATTGACACGAGCGGAGGCTCTGGCCCTTGGACTCCGTAAGGTGATGTGTAGTGGGAGGGCTGGGTAAACATGCACGAGGAATGGGAGCTAGGTTCCTCTGGCACCGTCCCACTCACCTAAGGTTCCTGTATGCCCGGGCCACTTTCCCTGAGATGCGGTCCGACCCGAAGACCACGACACGCAGCGTGGAGACCTTGGTGTCCTCGTCGTAGCTCAGGAAGGGCCTGCGCTGGATGCACACGTTCTGCGCTGCATGGCGCTGTGGGAGCCGCTGACTCAGCACGTGCTGGGGCAAGGAAAGAGCCCTCCGGGAGCGTGCTGGGATGCGGTGCTTGGCCTCCGGGTTGCACAGGCTCTCGGCCCGGCGCAGAGGCAGGGAGAGCGAACCAGTGTCGAGATAGTCCTTTACGTCTCTCCGCAAGACCAACTGGCTTTTGCTCTTGAACAGCTTGTAGATTTTGCTGGTCAGTCTCTGCCTCTGCTTGTGAAGTGTCGTCTCCTCTTTCAGGTCTGGCCTCACCGCCAGATCGAGAGAGCTCTCGTCGCTGTCTTCGGCATAGCCACTGTCCATGCAGTCCTTGAGGCTAGACACAAAGGACTTCAAGGACCTTCTGGAGACCACCGACAGCTCCGAAATGGAGTCCTTGGAAGTGGTGAAGAGAGACATCCGCGAATGCTTCGACGCCTCCTCTGATAAATCTGAGTACACAGAGTCCTTGGAAACCGCTGAAATGGAGGAAAGGAGCGAGTCTCTTTGTGGAGAACAGCCATCAGTTTCCGTCTCCTCTTCCTCCTCATCCTCCAAGAGCGCCGGCTTGAGAACATCGCACTCCTTGTCAAGTATGTCTCTGAGGATATCTGAAAGAATCAGAGTCAGCACAGAATCCTAAACAACACAAGATGGGAAGGGTATATCGGGTCTCCCAGTCCATCCACCCTAGGGCCAGTGAAGAACGGTCCTCTACAGTGTTTTCTCCAGTACTTTGTCCAGCCTCATATGACCCCAGTGGTGGAACTTCCATCACTTCCTTTCTGAGGCTGTCCCACACTAATACCAAATGCACTTGTGCCCAGAAGTCATCTTGTCAGAGGTTGTCAATGTTTTTTGACCAAAAAAGTGTTTTTGGTGGGGGGCGGGGGGAAGCAGTTTTGTCAAAATCTAAACACTTTAATGAAAACTGTTTGATTTCAATAAAATGTGTTATGCAAAAAAAGTTTGAAACAAAAGTCTGTTTTCTTTCAAATGGAAGTTTTTGTTTCATTTGTTTTCAAACACAAAAGTAAACAAACATTTGTTTCGCTTCCTTTCAACTTGGATTGTTAGCTTGTTCTTCTACTTATGGCCACACCCCATTAAAAAATGTATTTAACCAGCCAGGTCGGAAAGCGATAATGCCACCTAAAGGTGACTGGCTCCCTGACAAAAATGTACTCAGTGAGAAGAATGAAACAGACAAGCCCAGGGGAGGAGAAGGTGGGCCAACAATTTTCCAGAGCAATAGAATCGATGTAGCTTATTAGGGCCTGCTGGCATTGACTGCACAGCCTGCACAGAAACACAGAGATTTGCCATAAGCAGGGACTGGGAGTAAAAGAGAAGTAGCAGCTTCGCTTGCAAAATTGCCATGGGTGGGGAGGGGAGAGGACATTACCAGGCTAGGCACAAAAAAACCCTGTTCACCTGACCCTACTCTGAGGACAATGGAAAACCCCAGTGTTTTGGTGCCCAAAGGGTACGCCCCACACCGGAGCTGGAGGTGAAATTCCCCGCTCGGGTAGACATACCCACACTAGCTTTCATTGAGCTAGTGTGCTAAAAACAGAGCATGGCCACTGCAGTGCAAGGGGTTAGCCACCCCGAGTATGTACCCATCTGTAGTGGGGTGGCTACCCCGCTCCTAAAATAAAAGGGGTTAAAAGCAGCCCTGGAGAGGGCTGTGCCTGGGGATGGCTGATTGGGGAAGCAGCCGCAGCTGGGCCATGCCCCAATCAGGCTACAGCTGGCCTGTATAAAAAAGCTGTGAGCCAGAGGCCTAAAAGAAGTCTCTTTCCAGGCTGGGAGAGAGCAGGGCCTGGCTGTCTGCAGAAAGGGTACTGGGAGTGAAGTAGGGCTGGGGAAAGGCCAGAGGAGCAGGGGAGCTCTAGGCTGGCAACTCCCCAGGCTGCAGGGCCTGGTCCAAGCCCATAGAGGTACTGGGAGGCAGAGGAAGGCAGCAGGTCCGAACCCCCTTGCCTATGATGAGTGGCTTTTACACTGCAGTCTGCCCCAGGGAGCAGGGGCTTGGTGATGACTGGCAGTAGCCCAGACTGAGGCAAGGTGGGGATTAGAGGGTTGGGGGTTCCCAGAGAGGGGAGACCCACAGAGACTGGTGGGGGTATTGCCGGGGGCAGCCCCCGACCAGGTCCAGGAGGGACACGGGGGCCAGTGGCAGTGGGACACCGGCTTGCAGAGGGCGCTCTGAAGGCTGGAGAGCTAATTCCCTGAGACCACCAGCAGGAGGCGGCGCAGCGGTGAGTCCCGCACCATCACACCATCCTAGACTATAGGCACCGACTCAGCGGGGCTAGCCCTCCTGCTGTGGTGGTTGAACGTCTGTTTTTAGCACAGTCCTCAAACTGTGACTCGCACCTCCAGCTCCGGTGTGGCCTTCCGCCAAGGGAGCTAAACTTGCCCCCAAGCGGGCCACTACAATTTGGCAAAGTTGCTGTAGGACAGCTGGCCCATCTGCCCAGCCCTGGAAGGGCCGAGGCAGCGCCCCAAGTCTCTTTCAGACCCTTGCTCTGTGGTGTGGTTTATTCATTTGAACACAAAACTCGCCAAGTAACACAGAGTTATTTCCCAGACCCAAGCAGGGACCCAGGGGCCTTTCCCCTTGTGTCTCTCCCCACTCCTCCAGGACCTGCTAGGCGCCAACTTTCTTCCTGCAGCCCCCCTCCTCAACTGAGCCTTTTATGGCAATCACTGACCTCTCCCCAGCTGTGTCTGATAAGGAGCCAGGGCTGGCTGGCCACAGGCTCCCTGACCCTTAAAGGGGCACACCACCCTATTACAGTTGCATTATTATTAATTGTCTGTATAGTGGCAATACCTAGGTCCAGGTCCCCATTGTACTGGGCGCTGTACAGAGACAGAACCGAAAGGCAGCCCATGCCCCAGAGAACGTCCCATCGAAGTACTGGGTAGGTTCCAGTAACGTACATTTTCAGTATCAAGGGCCATTATTTCTCTTGACATTATCTACTTTCTAGGAACACAGGAAGGTACCAGATCAGCACAGAGCCAGGCCTCAGTCCTGCAAACACCCACATACATGCTTAACTTTAATCCTGCAAGGAGCACCAATGACTTCAACACATTTCAAATTAAGCACGTGTGTGTTTGCAAGATCAGGCCTCGAGAACCTCTCTGGTCTAGGATTCTGCCTCCGCCACTGGCCCCGTGCTTCTGAGGAAGTCAAACTCCCCACGATACAGCTCTCTTTGCACGCCTGTGCCATGGGGGCCAGGGGAGTTCTTCCTCAGCCAAGCTGGCAATCCGCTGTGGGTGAGTTTTAGCCTTACCGAAATTATCCTTGTCCCAGCTGTAAGAGTAGCATCGAGCAACGGGGATGGGGACAGTGTGGAGTTTACGCAACGGGGCCACCCCTGAGAAGAGAGAAGAGCAAGTGGCAAGTTAGGAACATAGAGTGAGAAGGCACCTCCTGCATGACTGAGTCCAGTCCCCTGCTATTGCAGGCCCCTCCATCTCATAATCCCATTCATACATTTATCTAGCTCCATCTCAAAACCATTTAGATTGTTCGCCTCCCCTCCTATTGGAAGGGCCATTACAGAACCTCTCTCCTCTGATGGTTAGAAACCGTCTTTTATGTCCAGCCTAAATTCATTCAGGACCAGTTTAAGTCAGCGCAAGCAAGCGTCAACTAAAGTGAAAAGTCCCAACATCAAGGCCCCTCTTCCACTTGTGAGCCCCTCCCCCCCCCCACTCCTCTCCAGCAAGTGATGTCACCAGCCATTCATCCTAACAGCCAGGGATGAATGTGTGAAGGAAAGAAGGTAGTGAATTCTCACTAGCTCCTCCCACAAAGTGAGCTCCACCCATGTAGGACAGCAACGTGAGAAGCTTCTCACCACAGACAATGCAAGTGTTAAACAAAACAGCCTCTGCCAAGCTCAGCTGGAGGGCTCCTTGGACTCTGTCCGCCCTCAACGGGGCTAAGATGCCGCTTTGTGCTCCATTCCGCCCCTCTGCCTTGTTGGGTCCAGAGATCAGGTTGGAATGGTACTCCCAAACTCCGCCCACAATCCATGCCACACTCCATCATGACACCACAATGAGCCATCGCTCACAGCCGATCACGCAGACCTTCACCATACAGCCAGGCATTCTCCTTGTGAGAGTGCTTTCAGCAGCAGTGAAAAAGTTCACAACATCGACGTTTAAAGCAATCCTTGCTAGGCATGAGTGTTGATACTCTGAGATGAATGGGGCAGTTCAGAGCTCTCAGAGCTATAATTTCAGGCTGTCTGCAGACCCAGGCAGCGGTCATTGTTACAATCGGTTTGTGTTTTGAAAGTTTTCTTCCTAACCATAAGGGTTAGAGACTTTTTTTTTTAAATAAAAGCTGAAATTCTGGTGCAGAAAAAGAAACAAGCAAGAAAAAAACCCCAAAGACCAGCTCATCATGAGGGAGTGAGCCAGAGCAGGTTTTTTGTTCTACTTTTGAAACGTAGTCCAAGGATTTCATGCTTCATAGCATTCACTCCTTATCTCTCAAAATAGAGCAGCTAACGTATATGACAGACCAGGCTAGAGAAAGAAAAGTAGAACATTGTATAAATTAGAACACCCCCACTCACTCTCATACCTGTGATCTTAGGAAAGCCTGCTTCAGCCCCAATGTCCTGCAGCATGGACTGCAGCTGTTCCCTGGCTGCGACAGGGTCGCTGGTAACAGCTGCCAGCTCCTGAGCTTCTGTGGTGTGAGAATGGATCTCTGAGAGCTCTTCTAAGGTCTTGGACTAAAGAGAGCACAGAGATTCAGAGACAGCTTGTCAACATGTGGATCTCTCTCCATGAAGCATAACCCACTTCTTCTAGAAAGACTCCTGGCCAGAGCTAAGTGAATCCCCCTTCTCCCCCCAACCCCCATGAATATTTTGGGGGGGAAATGTTTTAATTTCATTCAAATAAATCAATTTTTTTTGTTTGGGGGGGAAATTTAAACTATTTTAAAAAAATAAAATGGGAATTTTTGTTCACTTTGAATTTGAGGTCTCTTCTCTTCCCTCCCTCCTTCTTTGCCTTCTGCCCCCGTTTTTTCCAGTGGGTTAAAAAAATGAAAAGGCAGGGCAGGGCAAAGAAGTAAAGTAGTGAGAAAAAAGTGGGACTCCCTCCCCCCTCTCCCTGCACCACAAAAAAGTTTCAAAAAGTACTTTTAAAAGTTTCATTCTAAATTTAATTAAACAAAAGAAAGTATGACAACACATTTTTTTCCTTGAGAAATCCTTGTTGAAATCACGTTTTGTTTTGTTTTAAATTTTGATTGACAACTCAACCAGCTCTATTCATCACCGTTTCCCATTGTTTCATTGTAAAATAATGGGAATGAATAGTTGTTTCTACCTTCTGAATTGAACTGCTGCGAGATCTCACCTCCCCCTTGCAACTCACGAGACAATTTACATTCATGCAGCATCCCCAGAAGCACTGTGCAACCAAACTGGTCCGTGAATTGCACAAGGGTCAGCATGGAAATGCAGCCATCTCTGGGATGGAGACCACTGCTTAACAGCGCACAGAAAAATCACCCTGTGTGCCGGGGATAGAATTGCTCTCGTTTAAAGGCCTCCATGCAGAACGCAGGACTCACTCTACCTTCAGGATGTTCTGTAAGCTGCCCATATCGCACTTGGTCCCAAAAGTGGCCTGGTAGATATGTCCAATTAGCATGACGAAGGTGCTGTGCTGGGTGTGCTCCATGGTGCTCATCTTCTTGGCAACAGACAGGTATTCGCTCTGAACCTCAGAGGGGTTGAGTAGTAGAACCGTGCTAAGGGCAACATGGGATGGTGGTTAGTGAGCGTAAGATAAAAATCAACTCACTGCAGCTCCAGGGTTAATTAAACAGCCCCCTGCAAACTGGACCTGACATGGGAATAGATATAATAAATAATAATTGCACTGTTAGCAAGACCTGGGGAGCAGAGGAACTTGGGAGCTTTGTGTTGGATTTGATCAATTCCAAACTATTCCACTCACCAGATGGTGAAATTCTTCCACATTACAGGAACATGGAGCCTGAGAGAAGCCCTTCACCTCATTATCCCAGTTTACCGTACACACACAGCACTGCCAAGCTCTCCCTCTCTGCACCCTTATGCACTGTCAGCAATGGCATCTACAGACCAGCTTTGCCCTGCCAGTGCTTGGCAGATGGGCCCCAGCACTCTGGTCCCTGGGCTTCCCATCAGCACAAGCTGCCAACTGTGCCAGGCCACAAGCTGTTTTACCAAAGCACAGGCTGGGCACAGAGCAGGAAGTGTATGTTGACAGTGGCCCAAATCTAGACCATTGTGATTGCACACAGCGCTACGGCCCTTTCATCAGACAGACACCAGGTCCCTCCCCCAAACAGCCTGCAGTCTGAATGAGACAGATCACACACAATTGGGGAAGAACAGAAAGGGCAATGGAGTAAGAGAAGGAAAACAAAACTTGCCCTTGGGAGAGCATCTTGGTTAATGGGGTTGGCTACCAGGCCCACATGAGATCTTGACAGATGCACCAGATCCTTGGTAGCTTCCAGGTGTGATTAAACGTATCCATGGCATGAGAGGGTATAGACCATACAAGACCCGTCTTTCTCTTAATGTGCAGTTGCTGATGCAGAGATTGACCAAGGTGCTCAAACTAAGAGTCCCTAGATTTAAACACCTGGGGTGGATGGTCTCAGAGGAAGGCCCCTGCTCTTGGAACTGGGCTCCCGGCTATTACACCAGAAGCAGAGGTCGTTAACCTTCAGGACACAGTGCACAGCCTGAGGCAGAGCGGTGAGGAACAGAGGCACTCCTTAAGCACAGCAATGGAGTTTCTTCTCCATACTAACAGCAGCCTCTAATTGCATTTTAATTGCTAAGGCCCTGGTCCAGCAAAGTGCTTAAGCAGGTGATTAACTTTAAGCAGGTGGGCAGTCCCAATGTACTCAACAGGACTTGCTTAAAGCTGAGCACATGCTGCAGGGTTTGCAGGATCGGGGCCTCAATAGGTCCACAGCCTCAGGCAATGGGCACAGGCTTTGTATAACGCCCAGGCCTGATCTATACACAGATTTTGTACTGGTAGAAATATGTGGGTTAGGGGGTATGATTTTTATTTTTTTAACCTACACAGTTATACTGGTACAACTGCTAGTGTGAATGTGGTTACACTGGTATTAACATACCAAATACCCGTATAACTTAGTCCCTTTCCCATACAGGGATAGCTAGCCTGGTAGAAAGCACCTTTATGCTTTTATCACTGCATCCTTACTGGGAAGCATGCTGCTGTACCATTTTAACCACCCGGGTATATTTAAAGCAGTACAACTTGCATGCCGACAAGCCCGTAATAAAAAATGCGCACAGTAAGGGCACATGAGCCAGCGGCTGTTGCTAATAGCAAGCTAGGGAGAGATCAGCTCTGTGTTCACACTTTCATATTTACAGATGAGGGTGATAGCGCGGGGAGGAAGGGATTGAAGGCCCAGATAAGCCCCGCCCCTTCCTTCCCTGTCTCAGTCACATACTCCTGGCTATGTGCTGGCTTGTTTATTTGTCAAGAGACGGCGCTTTTATTGATCAAGCATGAACCCTGTCAAACTTCCTGCCCGGGATGGGGCGAAGCTGTTCCCCTCCCTTTGACCTTTGCCCCACATCCCTTCGGGCTAATGCACGTCACCTTGGATCTTCTCTGCTCTCCAACGCATGGAAATCAGACCAAGCATTCTCTGGGCAAGAGGCACGGATCAGCCCCTTCTTTTCCCCATCCTGTTCTCGTCAAGACCATGCATTTCCCACCGTGGGGCGTCAGCAAACAAATACACATACACGGGACCTGGAGAGGGCCCAGGACGGCCGCTACGGGAATGCTGTGATTTCCACTTTATCCAAATGCCTTGACCATTAGTTCGGCGTTGTTCTCCACTGCCCCTTCTCCCCCTGAACCCTGCCCAGCCGCAGCTGCATCTAGGGTGACGTTCTAGGGGCCACTTGCCCTAGCTCGGCATCTGCCCCTTGATTATGAGCACTTGGGAAAGAGCAGTGGTGGTTCCAGGGAGACCTGCTACTAGACCACATTGAGCCACCCCCATCGATCCCCTCCATCTCCCCACAGCAGCACTCACATGGTGGAGCTCTGGCAGTTCTTCATGGACAGTCCCTGCTCCGCCCTCACCAGCCTTTGGTACGAAATCCCTGTGGGGAAAGAGAAAAGCAATTCACTGACGGCAGCAACTTGGATCACACGGGAGCAAGAGAAGCCAGTAAACTGCTGGCATCAAGCGTGTCTTTTTACCATTTGCTGAACTGGCCGAGGTAAAGACCAGGAGGGCGCCTGATCTTTTAAAACGCATTAGCTACCATACGCTAACTTCACATCTTCAGTCCTCATCTAGACAAGGCCTGAGAGGTAACTTGCATTCAGAGGCTCACCCAACTCTCCAGGTGGAACCGATCGTACCTGGGTAGGTGTGGGGTGGGAACAAAGCCTATGGCGAAGTGATAGGAGATGTCATGCTGGCGGTGAGTTACCGGCCCTACTTCAACTGTGCAAGAGCTATGGAGAGGGAATGGAGGGGTGGTCAGGACCAGACAAGGATGAATATGGGCAAGAGGCTGGACTGATGGGATAGAAACCAAAGGAGATGGAGACAAGGTCAACCGTAAGCATGGAGCAGGTTGGGGAGCTCACACAGAGCAGGGAGGAGAAGTGTGAGGCGTATGGCAGTCAGAGCAGTGGGCTGGGTGTGAGGTGAGTATGAGACAGGAGAGACGGAGGTGGCAAGCAGGAGGCCGAGGGAGAAATCACAGGAGCAGAGTGCAAGGGCGTGTTGGGAAAAGATGAGGACACAAAATCTGAAAGGCAGGTTGGCAAGCAGAAGAGCCGGGAGCAGATAGCTATGAAGCTGGAGCAACTCCAGGGAGATTTGAAGGTAAGTCTAAACTACGTTCAGCTAACGAGAGAAAGCAAGGGAATGCGATGGAGAGCTGGGGCACACAACAGAGAAAACCCAGTAGGTCGCATCCCTCTGCCAGTGCCAGACCATGCCCTGCGCTACGTTTTCTACTGTTCTGTACAATCTTCATTTACAGTGCCCCAGGATCCCCTTCAGCTGAGCAGACGGGGACCAGGAAGGTGAGTCACTGCTAAGGCGTAAGATGTGTGGTCTCAGCCGGGTGGCTGCCGAGGCCATCAGGATCACATGACCATGCAGTTGACCAATCTCACCCCATTGCACGGTCTATGCTCTAGCCTGCACCAGTTCATGAGAAGCCACGTTTGGCCCAGCAGTGCTGAGCAGCTCTGCATATCAGTGTCAAGAACAGTCTCTAGGCTTGTGGAGAACAGTCAGGTACCAAGGTCAGCGGGAATCACTGTTCTCTGAAGTGCCATGGAGGGACTTGGCCACATGACTCCCAAAAGCAACCTCCACAGTCAGGCGAGGGAGAATTAAAGGAGACGAGCTCTTGATCTCCAGGCTTCAGGACACCAGCTGATCAGCAGCAGGGAACTAGGATAAAATAAGAGGCTTTACACCAGGGTACAGTTCTGTCTCTGACGCTTCTGACATGGGTCACTGCTGCGGGCAGGCCGTTGTCCATTCCAGTGAGGCAATCCCATTGGCTTAATAGGACCAGTCATGGGGGAAAATAAGCAGGGAAAGTTTTCCTACGCCACTAAGATTCACACTGTTGAACTGCAACCAGCAACCACTCGCAGCTTCCACTCGCTTCCCCAGGACATCCACGAGGCCTCACTAGACGGAGAAGACTTTGCAATGATTTTTTCTCATTTATTTCATTCAGCGTCTGTAACGTACTTTCGGAACTAGGGGTCCCAGGTGCTGGGGGGCAGGAGAGGGGACAAAATTCTCTCTCTTACCTGCATCCCATTCCCCCCTTCCCCAACATGACTTCTAAAATCTTCTCAGGTTGTATGTGCAAATTCAGCACTTACCCGCCTGCGTTCTCAGCCCTGGGCATAGGCTTTTTATTTGTCTATAGAACAAGTTGCCATGCAGGCAGCAGTCGTGCAAGCTTCCCCTCCCCCACACAGCTTCCCCCCTGAACCAGGAGCACCAGATGGGCACTCAGTCCACGTGGCATGCCCGGCCCCCCTCAATGAGTCTCAAGTGTGCCGACAGCTTTGTCGATCTGGATTTGTGGCTCCTGGGAAGTGGGCTGAGACCTACCAAATCCATTTCAGCCAGGACACCAAGCAGCTACCAGACATGGGCCTCATAAAGCCCCTGCAGCAGCGTCCCCTGATTGAGTGGTGCCTTCCCATGCAATTTCCTGGGGCGGCCTGTGCGATCCAAGCTAATGTTTTGTTCATCGATTCATTCAATGATCATGCTTTGCAGAACAATCCACACCGACCCAGGCTCTCAGACAATACCAAAGTTTATTGAACTCTTGGCAAATACTGACAGCGGCTTTGTCTTGGTTAATCTTTACCTCTTGGCTTTGACCTCATAAGATTCCCAGGAAAGCTGAAGCATTTGGACAGTATCTGGTGATACTGTACCACAAACAGCTCCAGAAGTGCCTGGCAAACAGAATGAGTCTATAAGGTCCATTGGAAATCCAATCAAGACAAGTTTCATCTCCTCAAAGCCATCACTGTTACTGGTGCAAACTGGAAGTGGAAAGGCCATGGATCGGATGTGCCATGGAGAGAGAACGAGGCTCTGGTCCCTGAAGGCGGTCCTTCCAGCTCACGATCGGGGCACATTGGCACTGCCCTGTGCTTTATCTGTTTCCATGGCTGTTGAACCATCTGCCTTCTTGTAGGGTGTAAAGAGCAATTTGGCTCCAAGCCCCCAGCCAAGTTATTCTTGGGCATCAGTGGTGTAATGATGAGAGCAGGATGCACTGAAGGCTCCTGGGGATCTCCCAGGGGGTTGCAGTTGTGTATAAGACAGGCTTCCTGAACTGGTGTCACAGCGATAACGGACCACAGAGATGAGGCTGGGAGATTCCACAGAAGTTCAGGGACAGCATCATCAATAGCATCACCAGACCAGCCACACGGTACTCCTAGAGCCCATCCACACTACAGATACTAGACGGTTCCCATCTGTTGTGTAGACATAATTCCTTTCCTGGTTTCAGCACAAAGTTGTCCAGAGGACAAAGTGCACCCAAACCTGGTTTAGATGGGAGACTTTTTATCAGGACTGGGACTAACCCTGGGACTGATTTCCAACCACCTTCTCCTGTTCCATATTGCACTGCCACATTCCCCTATGATCCCGCGGCTGCACGAGTGCATGGAGCTGCCATAGCAGTAGGAACATAAGCCACCCCAACATCACCTCCCCCAGCCTGGGGGTCAGGTCTGCAGGACAAACGTCCCAGTCTGAACCTCACTCTGCAGTCTGCCTCTCACTGGCACCACGTCCCCCGCGCCTGCCGGTCCAGGTTGCAGGAGAGACCCCCGTGAATGAAAGAAACTAGATTTGTCATCACAGCAAACCCAGTTTCCCGGTGGGCACCGCACAGTTCAGAGGGGGAAACATTAACCCTCTGGATACTGCACACACCACTCGGCAGCTTTCATCCATCTGGCGGCGTGGAAGAGGCAGGCTTTGAAGGGTTAACTCCAGAGCCCAGAATATGAAGGAAGCGACTGGTGGGGGAGGGCACGTCAAACTGACATTTTAAAACAGAACTTGTCATTTCGAGGAGGAGGTTATCACTAAGCCCTGCCTTCCTGCACGTCTTTGTTCCCCTACACACTCCCCATGCAAAGGCAGCCCTCTGAAATCAGCATAATCTCCATCCCAACACCGCAGCTTTCACGACAGCATACTGGAACTTGTCCTGCCGTTAAACGGGGTCAGAATACACCATCTCCGGACAGGAGCATGTAGCCCAGCCCGGCTGTCAATCAGAAAAAGGCATTCCCAAAGCACACTGCCTCCTGGAGAATACTGCAGTTTCCTACCTTGCCAGAAATTTAGCATTGAGCAATGCATCCCATCACTGCTCCCATGCAACCGAGCGTCACGCCGCAGCAAACAGGAACTGGCCAACAGCCTGCACTGAGTTACAGAAGACTTCCCTGTTTAGCTGGTGCCGTTCCCCAGCTGTCACTGTATGGCCTCATGCTTTTTCGTTTTATCCCTCCGGAGTCCTCAATCACTTGCTTTCATGGGAGCAGTGCCCATTATGGGGACCAGCAGGTCTCCTGGCCAGTGCAGCCTGCTCTGTTGGCTTTGGTTCTCATTATAGGCAGTGTGGGAAACACCATGGCCACAGAGATGTGCACAGCAGAGGGGGCCTAGGCGGATTGATCAAGATGAGAATGCTGGAGCCAGGCAGCTTTCTTTGGGGACCTTCACAGTCTCTCTCTGGCCAAATCTAGAGCAATTTCCCACCTGCTCACCCTCACTTTAGGGGTCTGGATAAAATGGGACCCAGTTCTGAATCATCCCTGGTTCTGACATTGCAGAATTGCAGCCCAGCTCTATGTGGCTTTGCCATTCCAGAGACCAGGCCCAGCCAGATGAGAGGGAAGGGCCCGAGACCCCTTGGAAAGGTGGGGGATGCTTGGCCAGGTTTACCATCGCAGCGGTACCCAGGAGGGGCTGAACCCACTGGAGCTGGTTGCCCATTTAAGGTAAACGGACATAAGCTGCCTTGCATCGACCTGACTCTGTAGTGTAGACCAGGGCCAACCCCAGCCACTGGGCTGCTTCACTGGGAACCCTGTTTGGGAGGGCCTGAGAGCTCCAACTGGTGAAACGTATCCAGACCCCCTTGCTGGCTGGGCCTCATTTGCCACCTCACTTAATACAATCAGTGCACTATTCTTAACATCATAGGGCCCCAGGGCAGCTCTGAGCTGGGATGTGGTTTAGATAGCAGTTTTTTTATCCTTTTGCTTCCCTCGAAAGCATCTTCTATCCACCCCCATTTCTGGTACCTCAAATTTCACCCCCACTTAACACCTGGTTAATCTCTACTTAACCCCTTGGCACTGGCTGAAGAATCTTTGCTGATACTGATAATTTGCTGATAATTAGCCTGCAGTTGTTGCCAGTCACTATCACCAGCAGAAATTATTTCCCCACTGCCCTCCCAGAGAGCTTCAGCTCTGAAGTACGGGGCCTCCTCTTGGCCCTGTCTGAGCTAGTACATAGGGTGTTAGCAATGATGGGTGCCTCAGGGCTCATCTACACTACAGAACCTTTGCCAGTAAACCTAGGATGGCAGAGACACCAAGTGGAGATGCAGCAGAGGCAAACAGAAGGAGTTCTTCTGCCGACAATAGCTATACCGCTTCCCCAAACAACATTAGCTAAACCGACAGATGCACTCTTCTGTCTTCTCTATACTGGGAGTTTTGCCAGCATAGCTACGCTGGGAGTGATTTATTCATTGCTATGCCAGTAAAACTTTGCTGTGCAGACTACCATGTCCACACTACCACTTATGTCGGCAAAATGTATGTCGCTCAGGGATGTGAAAAAACACCCCCCTGAGCGACCTAAGTGGTAGTGTGCACAGAACTATGTTAGTGGGAGAGCTTCTCCTGATGACATCGCTACCACCGCTCGTTGGGGGTGGTTTACTTATGTCGATGGAAGAGCTCTCTCCCGTCAGCATAGAGTGGCTACACGGGAAATCTTACAGCGGCACAGCTGCATCGGGACAGCTGTGCCACTGTAAGGGCTCTAGTGTAGACATGGCCTGAGCGTTGCCAACACAGGTTTTCAACAGCATGTCCCCTAACTCTGCTTGGAGCTCATCTAATCCTGCATCAGCAATCAAACGGTGCCAAGGGGTGACGTGGCAATTAAACAGATGTCAAATGGGTGTGAAATGCTACAATCTGTTCTAATACAGTACTGAAGAAAAATGATTCTCTGCGTCCCATCCTAATGCGTAAGACTCTTTTTAAATGACCTCTTCTTTTAATTGGAATAGCTGCTAAATTGGAATCAATAGGCCATCCACAAGCATAGTCTAATTAAGATGATTCTATTGCATAAAGACAGATACGATTGCATGTTGCAGGTCTCGGCTACAGCTGAGCCCAAAGTCCAATTACACAGAGACAGCACCTCAGCCACAAAGCAGTGGCTGGGAGTTCCAGGGAACTGTATGAAAATTTTTTACAAAGCAGCACACTCAAAGACTAACACCACCTTGATGGGAATGAATGGATTCACTGTTATAACCAAATTGTGCCGCTGAGTCACTTTCCTTCTCAAAGCAAAGTTCAGGGCTAGCTGGAATAGCTGCAGGGAGCAACCAGAGCTGGTTTGCCATGCAAAAGATACCCCCAGAACAAAGAGGCTGTAGTGGAAATGCTCATCCGCTTCGTTAATCCACCGAGATCAGCATGTCTATCTGAATTTAACATTCATGGAGACATGTCCGGTGCCATGCAATACGGTTCCTCTACATGACAGCATTAATGCTAAACACATGCCCCTGGAGACATAACTGTGTCAATTCAGCTTTTTACCTCTGGAGGAGAGTTAGCTTCCAATCTGTGTTAGGGCATCAGCGAAATGAGTTCAGCGGTCTCAGCCCGCTCCTCCCAGATGACAAAAGCCCATTTACAAGTGTATTGAAAAACACAGAGCAGATGGTAGCAAATGGACCCACAGTTTGCTGCATGGCTGCTGGTCCTGAGCTTTGCATGACTTATTTAAATGCAACGTGTGTGTATGAGAGCAACACTGGGAGAATTTCAGAGAGAACATTGTGCATACCTGGCCACTGTGGTGAGCATTTCTGGTTTGGCATGAAGAACAGTCAAAATACTTCACTCAGCCCCTCTGAGGCTAAGTTAGCTGCACCCAACACCACAAAGACTACGGGCCAGAGGGATCTGTAAAACGATGGACCGTTTGGATTCCTACCTGGGGTCTTGAGTTCATCGCTGATGAAGGTCAGTAGCTCCCGGTAGATGTTGCAGTAGGGCATAGGCCAGGTAAGGAAGGTGTGGTAGGTGCTAATGGCCTTCAGAAGCAGGTCAGAGTCTGGTGGGAAGTGAGGAGTCTATAGGGGAAACAGAAATAGTATGAGGATTACAATCCAAGGCGGGCCAAGGACACAGTCATGGAGGCCTGTCCTTCCTCTTCGGCCTTGCCCCCCGACACCACTTAGACAGATTCAGATCCTCCCAGGTCCCAAACTAGGCTCCCAAACTGAGCTGCTCGATAGCCCAAGTAAAAGAGGAGGAGGTTTCAGCGGCCATTAGCATCATGGGAAAGCAGGTATGTGGGCTGGCGCTGGGAGGATAATAAAAAAAACTCTCAGTCTAGATCAGACCAGAGGTCGTACAGTCCACTCCTTGACTGTAGCTAGCACTGGATGCTTCCGAGGAAGATTCAAGAAACCCTTCTCTGGACAACTACATAATAACTTGCCTGTTGGGGTTGTTTCTTCCTAAGCGCCATCAGTTAGTGGCTTATGCTCCAAAGCAGGAGAGTTTCTCTCTTACTAAAGAGAACATATTCTTAGCAAGCATGGATGTTCTCATCCTTTCAGATGCCTAACCCTTTTATGAATCCTCTTAGTTCTTGGCCTCCATGAGCTCTTGGAGCAATGAACTGCACAGAATAATTATATGTTGTATGGAAAAAAAAGTATTTCTTTTTATCTGTTTTAAATGTGTTGCCTTTGGGTTTCATTAGAAGTTCCCTTGGTTTGATTTATTCTGAGAAAGAGCAAATGGGGCAGATTCACCTTCTAGACACACGTTATTTTGTACACTTCTATCACGTCCCCTCTCGTTTGTCCCCTCTCTAAACATAAATGGACCCAAACTTCTCAGTTTCTCTGACTTATGCTATTTGGTTGCTTGTTTCTGATCCCTTTCCACTTCTGCTAGATCTTTTTCCAGATGAGAAGACCAGGGCAGAGGACAGTACTTCAGGTGAGGATATCCCAAAAGTATAACTGGGTTATAAGAAGAATTAGATAAGTTCCTGGATGATAGGTCCATCAATGGCTATTAGCCACGACGGTCAGGGATGGAACCCCATGCTCAGGGCAACCCTAAACCTCTGACTGCCAGAAGCTGGGAGAAGAAGCCGGAGTGGATCTATCCAAAACTGACCTGTTCTGTACACTCCCCTGAAAACCTGGGACTGGCCAATGTCGGATGCAGGAAACTGGGCTAGATGGACCCAGTATGGCAGTTCTTATGTCTTACATAACAACATTATTCTGCTTTCAGCTAAGGCAGTGCTCCAATCCTCAGCCTGTCCCTGAAGCTGAAGTTACAATCAGTTAAAAACTTTAGGACTTACACACAGAGCTGCAGAATAGAAGAGCAGAGCCAATGGAGTGAGGAGGTCATAGTTGCACGTCTCTTGGACCTGCAGGAAATACACACGAGAAGAGGAGGATCAGCTGTGCTACTTGGTTACAGAAATACCCAAAAGCTATCAGGAGATGGAAGGAAGCTTTGTAGGAAACCATCCGGTTGCAAGAATTGCTCCTGTCCAGCACCCCACCCAACGACAACAATGCTAAGATTCCCATTGACTTCAACAGGCACTGCTCAGGTGTAACAGGACTTTTCACACCCCTGAGTGATATGGTTATACTGATATATGTCTGTAGTGTAGACCTGGCCTTAGGTTGGCTTAACTACACCGCGTCTACACTAGGGATTAGGTTGCCGTACCTATGCTGGTCAGGAGCATGGATTTTTTTACATCCCTAACCAATGCAGCTATATCAACCTAGCTTTGTAAGTACAGACTAGACCATTGGCACAGCATATCCCATCTTTGTCTACTCCAGGAAAGTGAGGAACATTAGAAAATGTGTTAACTGCAATCTTTAAATTAACACTCTGTTAAATGCTACTTAGCGCCCAGCGAGGACAAAGATAGTCATGTTTAAAAATGTACATTAGCTGGTGCCAGTCAATCCTAGATTTCCCCTGGGAGGAATGAGCACCACATGAGTGAATAATGGAAAATATTTTTGCAACTATTCAAATTCAAAAGGGAATTTATTTTCAGCCAAGTTTGTGACCCTTTACATTTTCCGTGTGAGGAAACTTTATTCACACTTGTTGCAATGTGTGCTGTGCATTGAATGTAAATCATGCAACCAGATAACAGAAACAACACCAGCTGACTTATGTCATTAGGCAACACTGCGGAAGTTTGTAACAAAACCAATTATGGGCAATCTGTAGACTAAGAATTATTCACAGAGGAAATTCACCAATAATTATGAATCCATTCAGGAATAGCATGAGGTGTTCCTGAACAATTGGAGAAAAGGGGGGGAAAGAGTAAAGATTAAAAATAATCAACTTATTAGTTGCCATATTGCCAACCCCAACCATTTAAAAATCATGAATCAGGCCTAAAAAAAAGAAAAGAAAAGAAAAGAAATTTTTGGTTCATTTTAGTTCTTTTGGTTTGAGTCTTTAGGGTAGGTACATTTGGGTCACGTTTTCAAGATTTTCTCCTTAACTGGATAGGCTAGAAACTTGTTACAAAAATGAAAGCTGAGATTCTCATGTACTCACATGCGTCTAGGAGCTGGGACTATAAGAAAAACATCAAATATTGCCAGACTCATGATAAAATTGTGAGGGTTGGCAACACTGCAATGTGAATTATTTGCTCGCTTGAACTCCAGAGTCCCTAGCACCACCTCCTGCCAGGCTAATGTCTCCCATCCAAGTCTTGAGGCTACTTAACTTGGGAGAGCTGATGGCCTCACATCAGAAGATGGACTTGTTGAAGGTTAACAGTTCAGCACCTCTGATCCTCCACTTACCATACTTAGCTGGACATAGCAAACCCTAGCAGCCTGCTGCTTACTACAGCTGCTAGCATTTGATCAGTCCCTAAGTTCCAAATGTATTTTTGGTTGCAAAGCAAACCAGAATAGCCCAGGCAAAGCTTCCATTAAAATAGCAGGAAGCCATCAATTCATTCTGAATTGGACAGGCTAAAAAAGAAAAGCTTGCAACAGGGGAGGGTCTCAGGAAGCCAAGCCCCATAAATCCTAGCGCACCAAACCAACTGCAGCCCTGCCCCTAGAAACATGCATGCCCAGGACTCCTGGAACTGTATGGCTGGGATCTCCCTTTCCCGGCTTCCCCCTGCACAATGGCCAGCACACAATGGAGAATGAGACTGGAATCTCGGCTGCTCCCCAAGTGCATAGGAGGGGGGTTGCTATTGTGGGACTGGCGGTCATGCACATAGCAGCACTTCAGGAAGTAGGAAACCTCTCCTTGTGTCTTGTGATGCTATTCAAAGTGCAGATGTTCAGGCTTGCTCTTTTTCCAAGTGCACTACCACATCCCTTTTCTCTGCAGTTCCCACATGCCAGAAGCTGCTCTCCAGAGGTCTGACATCAGGCCAGCTCGACTATCTCCAGACACTCATGCTCAGTCATGTGCTATTACGACATCTGCTAAAAACTGCAAAATTCAAATAGTTTTGGGCACAGAGGCGGACACCTTTGCACGCTGACTAGAGTGGGGCAAGCCGGAATGGGGCCAACTCACGGCAAATCAGATTCACATTTGGGGGTCCGCACTCAGAGTTGGGTGTCTCCGGTGCTGAGAGAGAGAACACGGCCAACTGATCAGCAAGACTGCAGGCCAGACACCAGCTTCTCTTTCACTGGGCAGAACGCTCTGACTTCCTCCTGCTCAAAGGCTTCCTTCCTCCACGGAAACTTAGCTGTGAGGGCTCATGGGAAAGGGGTCAGTTTGAGCTACAGGTTCCATTCTTCCCAAGCACTGACACCCTGCTCATGCTACTGTGACCGACCTTGCTGGAGGGACGCGATGCTGCTTGGCATTTGGTAGCACATGTGGCATTATGCACTCTGTGCAGTCCACAAGTAGAGATGGGGCAAACCTCTCAGCTCAGGTGGATTAATTTAGTTAATTGACAAGCATCTGCCTCTGTAAACAGCTTATCATAGAATCATAGAATATCAGGGTTGGAAGGGACCTCAAGAGGTCATCTAGTCCAACCCCCTGCTCAAAGCAGGACCAATTCCCAACTAAATCATCTCAGCCAGGGCTTTGTCAAGCCGGGCCTTAAAAACCTCCAAGGAAGGAGACTCCACCACCTCCCTAGGTAACGCATGATGTGATTGAATTTGTTGTTTGAATTATTTGCCAGTTCCTGCCAGTAATTCTTAGTGTAGTCATAGAGTTTCAGGCCAGGTGGGATGACCAGACCACCTACTCCAATCTCCTGAATACTGCAGGCCATCAACACCACATGCACCCGCACACTAGGCCCAACAACTGAAATCAGACCAAAATCTTACAAGAGACTAGACTATTCCGTGACACACAGAGAGAACAGGAGGGACCGAGGCGCACCAGGCCCGAGAGCACTTAGTCATATTTCAGTTTTCATTCCGCCTTCATCTCCACAGTCACCTGGAGCTTGCTCACATGCGCCCTACTAAGGCCTCACCACTCGTGTGCGATATTTGAAATTCAAGCTGTGTTGGTTAATTCTGATTGGGCACAAGTCACATGGTATGTTTCCATTGCCTGGCTGCATGTGCATAATTCTTAGAAACAGGTGCCAGGATTTATTAGGAATTCAACGTTCATATTCTGCAAACGTTTTCCGACATTCACTTAAAATTCCCCGTTTCCAGGAACTTTCCTACCAGCGACTGTTTGGGAGAACATTCACGGAGAGACACCACAAGAAGGAGACAAAGGTCTTCAAAGGGATTTATCAGAACCTTTGGTTCTTTTTTTTTTTTTTTTTTTTTGCAGCATCAACCACCCAGCTCCAGTCTCAAGCCATGCTACCAACTTGTTCCTACTAAAGGCAGGGAGGGATCTGTGAACATGGTTCTAACACTGTTTGCTTCTGTCCCTCTAAGCACTATGCTGAAAGCCCTAGGGTCCAGGTTCTCAAAGGGATTTAGGCACCTAATTTCAAGGGGAGTTAGGGACCTGGATACCTGTGAGGATCTGGGCCCAGCCTCTTGTCTAAGGAAGAAGGTAAGTGCACTCAACCTGGTTTGGAAGGGGTTTCACTAACACAGTCGCCTCTCATTTCTGTGAAATAACCTAGCACCAACAGGACTATAGTACAGGAAAGAACTAGTTCTAGAAATGATGCAAATGCCCTCAAATTCCTAGACTTCAAGTGCTCACTGAGATTATCATCAATATCACAATAGTGCCTAAAGACTCCAGTCAGGCTCAGGGCCCCCATTGTGTTAGGTGCTATACATGCATGCGCGTGTGCACTCTCTCTCTCTCACACACACACACACACACACACACACACAGTCCCTGTTTTGAGGATCTTACTGTTAAAGACAAAAAGACAAAGTGTGGGGGAAGAGTATACAAGATATAAGTAAAGTGCCTTTCCCAAAACCTAAGCAATGGAATGTTTCCATTGATTTCAGTGGGATTTGGATCAGGTTCCAAAGTGATGGCAGGGAGCACCATGCTAGTGCAATAGTCCCAATGCTAGTACAACAGCCTCCACCTTGAACCTGGGCCATCCAGCTCTAAAAGCACCAGCTGCTACATCTGGAGCTACAGAGCCAGGGCTCCCTTGTGTGGCCTGTAACAGACTCAGATCCCCTGCAGACTGGGCACAGAGGGAATCTTGTAACATACTCGCCAGTGGGTTACCCTAGCATTTCAGATAACCCTAGCCTAAAACCCTTCATGCATGCATCCAAATTATAAAGTACCTGGGGGAAGGGACTTCTTTACAGACTTCAGAGCAGGAACCCCTGCCAGTCTCCACCTTAATGACAACAAAGCACTCATTGCCACCTTCGCAGAAGCCCTCAGCCTCCTCCCTGCTGGGGCATCCTTCATTCTTGCTGGCAGGGCCTTACCTCTTTGGTTTTCTGCAGGATTTTCTCCAGGAGGATGAGGTAGTTTCCTGCATCTCGGCTGACCAGCTCCTGCAGGCTCCAGCAGTTCAGACACAGCCCCGCTATCAGAGAGAGAAAGGAAAACCACATTTCAAATGCACCAGAGGTGGCAGTGGGGGTGCGCAGAAGGAACCGCTAACACATGAAGTATGGGGCTAGCACTTAGTGTCAGTGAGAGCTAGAAACCCATCGTGTTCATTCTATTCTGTTCTACAAGGTTCTTATCCTGCCCTCATTGACACAGTATCTGAGTACCTTCCACTCACCATCAAGTGACGTGATTAATGTCTGTCACGTGAGATTCATTGGGAATTGTTTTGGCAGTGTCCACGCTACTCTGTGGTGGTATCAGGGAAGGCAAGTCAGAGAAGTGCACCTGGCATTTGGAGCGGACGGTTGGGAGGTTTCGGATGGTCCACAGTTCCTGGGCGAGTCTGTTCCACAGCCTGGGACCGGCCCCGCAAAATCTCCATCTCCTGCACAGATGAGCTTTACCTTTGCGGTAGAGAGCTCCATTGTACCAGAGCAGCGGCGGTGTCACCCACACTCCTCATCCAGAAGCTTTAGGCTCTTTTAAATGCTCCGGGCCCTGGCCCCTGAGCACCTTGAAGGACTTGAACTTGGCCTGATTGCGATGGTATGTACGTGGTACGAAGGGCATGAGGCAAGTAACTCCTATTGTGGCCACCCAGGTATTTAATAGCCCTCAATTCCAAGTCTCACACCATTATCACCACTCACCTTCCCACCCATGCAGCTAGCAGGTAGGAGAGCAGAGACGTTAGAGAGAGAAAAAACCCGGAGAGCGAGCTGAGGATAAAGTCTTCAGACAGAGAATGCCTCCAATACATGGATACCGCCACTAATCTTACCCAAGAGACCTAGAAAGCCATCTCAGGTCTCAGATAACTACCTTCACAGAGGCCTGTACACAACTTATTTCTGCCCTAGTATTAAATGATTTCTGAAGGAGATTTATGAGATGCTGAGGGAGCGGAGAAAGGTCATAGAGGGAGGATAAAGAAGCCTCTATCCAGACCAATTGAAACTGCATCACCAGTAGAATACATCTCCTGACACTTGCTTCCTTCGTTATCAATTCACAGCCCTAGCGCTGACAACGGCACAGTGCATTTCCCAGTTCCTTAGTTCTTCCTGTGTCAGCAACCAATCAGGTGGTCACCCAGTCCCCAACTCCTCCCAGGCGGTTGCTGAGGAAATGCTCTGTGCTAAGATAGGAGTGCAGGAGGGGATCAGGGGCTAAGAGATTCACTTGTTGGCTTGGCTGGTTTTGCATTTCAGCCAAGCAAAGATGATTCCAAAGAAAGCGACTGGTGCAGCAAAACTGCTGCACGAGAACTACTGCAGGATGCCTGCCCTGTGACCTACAAGGACCGGTGAATCATTTACACAGCCCCATAGAGCAAAGCCGCCTGGGGAACGGAAACACCATACACTAGAACAGCCTGCGTGAACCCTTTCATTGCCAGTCCTTCCCACTCCTGCTTGTACCATCAAACATTAAGATTCAGTTGGCTTCGCTACCTGGGCCACTGAGCAGTGGAGCTGTTGTTACTAGCAAAGCTATTTCACTGAGAAACACTCGTGGAATTTCAAAGTGCAGTCTTGCTCTGAAAAGTTATTCTGAAAAGGGGTACGGTCGGGCTCCTTATTTACTGGATCTCTGAGACTCTGGATCAAGTATGATCAGCTGGCTAGAAAAAGATATTTTTTCTTAACTGCCAGCTAGGGTTACCAAACAGCAAATGTGAAAAATTGGGACAGGGGGTGGGGGCTAAAAGGAGCCTATATAAGAAAAAGACCCAAAAATCAGGACTGTCCCTATAAAATCGGGACATCTGGTCACCCTACTGCCAGCTCACCCTGCAAGTCTGGGTCAAGTCTGGTTCTTTCTATGTCATGCATCATTGCCAGGCACCTTGACCCAGCTGTGGTATATTATTACTCTGGTTAAGCTATGCATGTCTGCCCCTAGAAGGAAAGATGCTACCATAGGAACTGAATTAACAATTGTGTAAATAATGTGCAAACCAAACAAAACTGCAGCTCCCTCCCCAATAGCTGCACTGGCTTTAAAATGTAAACGGCAGTAAACCGTATTATGGGCTCTAACGTCAGCAGCAGGATTCTGAACACAGCAAGAGAACAGGTGTGCAGAATAAAAGAGCCCCCACAGTCATTGTTCTAACTAAAACCTTTGCAAGTTGCTACAGGACTCAGAGGCTGAGATTTTCAAAGCCACCAAAGGGTGTCCAGTTCTTATTCATTTTAATTTGAAAAGCTCGATCATAATGCTTCAATAGCCTGTTGTTTCGGAACTAGTCTAGATGCCCAAACCAGACCCTCTTGTCTTAATTATGAGAAGAGCTTGAATAAATGGTTTAATATAAACACTGGTGTCAAACAAGGATGCATTCTCTCTCCTCTCCTGTTTGTCATTGCCACTAACTTCATGACGAGAGGCGTGGATGAATACAATACAAGCCTCATGTGGTTTAACTACAGTATGTTCGAAAATTTAGGTTTTGCTGGCGACATAGCTCTTCTAAATGACAGCTCCACCAATATGTAAGCAAAGAATGCCCAGCAGCGCAAGGAAGACGGATTTAAATCTAATGAGAACCCCAGCAACTCCCAACTCCCGGGTTACATTAGAAGGCAAAGGAAGGTAAGAGTTCACATGTTTTGGCAGTAATATGCAAGCCAGTGGGGATGTCCAGGAAGAAATAATGTCACAACCTGGCACTTCACCAGTTTAAACAAGATTTGGTCATCACAAATCTACCACTTAAAGACGAAACTACAAATCTTCAACTCCAATGTCGCTGCCATCTTAATATACAGATGTGCAAGCTAGAAATCCTCCCAAAGGTACCGACATCTCAATGCCTTAGAAAGCAAATGCCTTAGGTATTAAATACAAATACTAGGTATTCACTTGAATTTATAACAAATGTCGAGATCCATCAGAGTGTTCAACAACTCCTTATCTCTAAAGTTACCCAGAAAAGATGGAAATATCTCATGTTAAGAATGAAGCTAGAGCGTCTGCCATTGGATAGGGAATGTGCAAAACAGGCCGACTGAGGCTAGGTCTACACTAAGGCGGGGGGGGGGGGGTCGATTTAAGATACGCAAATTCAGCTACGCGAAAAGCGTAACTGAATTCGGCGTATCTGATCTGACTTACCCCGCTGTGAGGACGGCGGCAAATTGACCGCCGCGGCTCCCCCGTCGACGGCACTTACTCCTATCTGGGCTGGTGGAGTACGCGTGTCAATTCCCAAGAGATCGATTTCTACCCGCCCGTGAAGACAAGCCCTGAGAGAATCCCGGTGTTGGACAGAGAGGGAAAACTTCAGGGACTTAACAACATGGAGGACAAGCAAAGAGCAGCCCAGGATAGACAGGGATAGTGGTTTATGCCCTAAGTGACATGTGACAGCACAAGAAGGTTTTAGACTGGCATGCTGGGTGTTACTGGATTCTGACTGTCTGGCTGTCAATGAAGTTACAGTCAAAGTCCTATGCAGCACATTATGCAGTAGGAACCTATGTGGCAGAAACCCCTGAATTATGCCACCATTTGCTCCACTAAGCCCTCTCCTCCTTACTGCTTTGCTAAGTCTCCAATACCCCTTTCTCCCTCAATACTAATTTAATTTGCAATTCAAGTTCTGTTGGACATTGCCTCTAGATTGTCAGCGGCTGCAGATTTTTGCACTGAACACACTGGACTGCTTTGTAGAGGTTGCTGGGTAATGCGGGCAGAGGATGGAAGTTTCTTGGTATTGTAGAGGTAGATGCAGCTCCTCTTTCCCTCCCCTTTCCGGGTAGAGGGTACTCCAAATTTGGAGGGGGGAGGGTCTGAATTCCTTGTTTTCCACCCCCAAGAAAGCTGAATAGCAACCAGTCGCCACATTGCTCCCCACTGCAATATCTGCTGCCACTTCCAACAACTGGCAGACAAATATATTAGCTTAACCTTTTTAATAAAATGATCTACAGTGAAATACTTGAAATGCCAACATTATCTTTCATTAATGCCAACATTAGCCTTCAGAGTTAACGTCCCTAAACTGAGATTATTGGGGCAGTTCCCACCTCTTAGCTCTATTGTTTCAGAAGATTTGCACAGGCAGCACTACATCATTACCCATGGGTCACATTTTGAAGGTTTTCTTCACAGCCTTTAGTGGTTAAACACATCTAATAACTAAATAAATAAATAATGAAGCTGATTCTGGAAGAGAGTTGTTCTGCATATCCAGTCAGGAAGACAATTATGCATTAACTAATGTGACTGCACAATCACATTATAATATACAACAAGGAGTCTGGTGGCACCTTAAAGACTAACAGATTTATTTGGGGATAAGCTTTTGTGGGTAAAAAAACCTCACTTCTTCCTTGTTGTTTTTGTGGATACAGAATAACACGGCTACCCCCGATACTTGATTATAATATATAGTTATGCTTATGTCAGTGAAGTTCCATAACTGCAGGAGCCAGACAGGTTTGTCCTGTTTTTAGGCACAAATTCCATGTGAGAACAGTGATAAGATACCCCAGGCTGCGGATTTCAGGGAGGCGGCTTCATCTTTTGGGTGGGCAGGACACCATACTGTGAAGGTCCAAGATTTAGGGGCGGGGGGAAGACTGGGTCAAGAAAAAGCATTTTGCAAAACCCCAACTTTCTGATCAGCTCCAATCCATTTAGATCTGCTTTAAGGCGGACAGAGAGATTGACAGCATGCGCAACTTCCCTCTTCCGATCTAAGAGGTGATTGACAAAAATACCGAACAGCTGCCTCATTCAGAGAGCACTGAATCAGGCAAGGGGCTGCAGAAACAACATCGGATTTCAGGGAAAAAGCCCTACCCACTAAGAAGATAAATAAAGTTGCACTTGTAACCTTACCTTTGACATTTCCCGACTTCTGCCTGGTTTGCTTACAACATTAGTGCTCTTAATGTGGTATTGTTTACGATCTGATCTGCGTACTATAGGAGGCATGGCTAGCAACTCAACAGTTAATTCAACAATGTTTCAGTTTTTCATTCAACAGTACCTCTGACCGGCTTTTGTCTCAGAAGCCAATGTGATTTGAAGTACACATTTCCTGAACTTCACTACTCTCTTTGCTGGGCTTTGGTAAGTCGCTGTAATCAAATCTTTCACACAGTGGGGTTTCCCTCTGTCAGCGTCACCCTAGACTGCAGTACCTTCCTGGGAAAGTCCCAGGACACAAAAGATTTTCAAGAAATTAGCTGTCCCAACACAGGGGCCCAGAGCTGCTGGGAACCTGGCTGATTTTGGCAAAGCAAGAAGGATGTTGGGATCAGGGGACAGGTCAGGGCAAGGGCAGGGCATGATTTCGACTGATCTGGATGCAAACCACCCCTGCCTTCGGCTAGACTGATTTGGGCAGCGGGGGTCAGGCGGGTTTGCCTATTGCATAAACAAATCAGGCTGTTTAGAACAGATGCCTTCGAGACCAGCTGCCTCACTGTGGAGAAGGGAAAAGTCCAAGGCAACAAAGTGGAATTTGCAAAAGTGGCGGGGACTGAAATACACCTCGGTAAATTGCCGGATGAAGAGAACTCCATTTCCTGTGCAAGCACAGCCACAAGTACAAATAGCCCAACAAGGTGCATGCTCTTTCCTTCCTCTCATCACTAGCAAGAGAGAAGGAAGTCACAGTGCTGTCTGGCTGCTTTATGCTGGACTGAATGAGATGGGGGACAGGGGGCTGGATTCCTTCCAAAGGGAGAGAGAGGACAAGCTCTTAGAAAATGGACAACAGGGAAGGTGAGGGATGAGGGTTGGGGCTAAGGCAAGTATCACAGATGCAGAGCTGGTTTGAGATCACATGGGCCACTCTTGTAATCACAGGGTCTCCCAGAACGTAGGGCCAACCCCACGATGATGCAGCAAAGCAATATTTAAATCCCACCCCATGAGATAGAGTGGAACCTGTTTGATACAAGGGGTTGGATAATCAAAGTTTCCTTGTTACAGCAGGAACGCAGATGACTCAGGCAGAGGGGACAGCTGCTGCAGAGCTTAGGCCACCATAACTCCATGGGACATCCGCAGCTTTCAGTTACCAGAGTTCGGTAAGCCAGGGCAGTGCTGTGTCCCTGTTAAAAATATATTGAAGCGAAAGCATTCTGGCTCTGAAATCTGCAGACACGGGACGCCAGGAACATGTGACCCAGTGAAGCAGTACTGTGCTAGCAGTGATCACCATGGATTCAGGGTTCCAGGCCTCTGCAGGAATTCTGGACTCCGACCACCATCACCATGTTACTTCCACACCAGCTTTGCATCATGAGTATCCAGGACCTTGACTTGAGTGCTGGAGAGTCCTGGATCCCTAACCCTGTCACCCCACCCTATGGCTACATTTAGACATGAGCATGCTGCCTATGAGGATTGGTCAGAAGATCATAGGCTACCTTTAAAGCAAACAGGACATTTAGTCACAAACTCCCCTTCCTTCTGCAGGTGTCATCGAGGGGTGCAATGCAGTCTGCCGAGAAGGGAGAGCGGAGCACACCTCAGCTCTGCTGCGACAAGAGGGTATTTTTATGAAATACAGCATAAAGCAATTCAGTGTCCTGTAATTTGAGATGTATCCACTGTAACATGTAGCCAACACATCCCTGTCATGCCAATAGCAGCCCCTTTCTGCAATTCTTGTGAACAAGCCTTTAAAGTAAGGCCACAAGCACACAGCACATGTGACCATTGCACCATCGCCACATAATTAATGAACTTGTTGGCTAAAGCTAAGGCTGAATTCTTGCCCTCACATCTCCCCATTATGACCCACTCTTCTCAGTCAGCTTTTTGCCTTTCCTGGTGTAACAAAACAAGTCCCAAGGGTTTTCTTTGGGGATTGAACTTGGGGGCTCTGGACCTAAAAGCAGAGGCCACTCCAGTCACAGACTCCAAGGCCAGAAAGGACCAATGTGATCATCTAATCCAGGGGTCGGCAACCTTTCAGAAGTGATGTGCCGAGGCTTCATTTATTCACTCTCATTTGAGGTTTCACGTGCCAGTCATACATTTTAACGTTTTTAGACGGTCTCTTTCTATAAGTCTATAATATATAACTAAATTATTGTTGTATGTAAAGTAAATAAGATTTTTAAAATGTTTAAGAAGCTTCATTTAAAATTACATTAAAATGCAGAGCCCCCCGGACCGATGGCCAGGACCCGGGCAGTGTGAGTGCCACTGAAAATCAGCTCACGTGCCGCCTTCAGCACCCGTGCCATAGGTTACCTACCCCTGCTCTAGTCTGACCTCCTGTATAGCACAGGTCAGAGACCTGCCCCCAAAATAATTCCTAAAGCAGAGTTTTTAGAAAAACCCTCCAATCTTGATTTAAAAATGGTCAGTGATGGAGAATCCACCATGACCCTTGGTAAATACTTCCTATGGTTAATTACTCTCACTGTTAAAAAATTATGCCTTATTTCCAGTCTCGATTTGCCTAGCTTCAACTTCCAGCCATTGGATTGTGTTATACCTTCCTCTGCTATATTAAGGAGCCATTTTTAAACATTTGTTCCCCATATCGCTACTTATAGACTGTGATCAAGTCACCCTTCCACCTTCTCTTCGTTAAGCTAAATAGATTGAGTTCCTTAAGTCTCTCACACTATAAGGCAGGTTTTCTAAACCTATAATTATTCTTGTGGTTCTTCTCTGAACCCTCTCCAATTTATCAACATCCTTCTTGAATTATGGGTACCAAAACTGGACACAGTATTCCAACAGTGGTCACACCAGTGCCAAATAGAAAGGTAAAAACCGCTCTATTACAACTCAAGATTCCCCTGTTTATGCATCCCAGAATTGCATTAGCTCTTTTGGCCTCAGCATCACACTGGGAGTTCATGTTCAGTTGATTATCCACCACAACCTCCAAATCTTTTTCCGCGTCCCTGCTTGAGGATAGAGTCCCCCATCCTGTAAACATGGCCTCTATTCTTTGTTCCTAGATGGAGACATTTACATTTAGCCATATTAAAATGCATATTGTTTGCTTACGCCCAATTTACCAAGCGATCCAGATCATTCTGTATCAGTGACCTGTCCTCGTCATTATTTACCACTCCCACAGTTTGTGTGTCATTTGCAAACTTTATCGGAATGATTTTATCAGGTCACTGATAAAAATGTTAAACAGCATAAGGCCAAGAACTGATCTCTGCGGAACCCAACTGGAAATATACCAAGAGGAGCAAATCATCTTAGGTGGGAGACCAAACCTGAAAGTCTGATTTTCCCAACAAAGCCACAAATGCATAAATAGAAATGTATCAGTGACAATGTTTTACAGCCAGTGGCGAATGCTATAATCACACCTTAATTCACGGTTATTGGGCTCAATACAGAGGTAGCTGAGTGAAATTCTATAGCCTGTGTTATAAAGGAGGTTGGATTAGCTGATCTAATGGTCCCCTCTGGCCTTAAAAATCTTTGAATTTCAGCCTGCTGCGGTCCAAATGCATGACAAAGACCCATAGCGAAGGGCACAGAAATTATTCATGCAGGAAACTGACAATGCTCTGGGACCCATCCTTTTAGGGTATTTAACTGACTTTTACACCATGGTTCTCCATTTCAGACAGGGCCGGCTTTAGGAAGTGCGGGGCCCAATTCGAATACCCGGTGGTGGTCCGAGTCTTTGGCGACACTTCAGCGGCGGGGGGTTCTTCACTCGCTCCGGGGCTTCCTCAGCACTGAAGGACCCCCTGCTGCCGAAATGCCGCCGAAGACCTGGAGCGAGTGAAGGACCCCCCTGCCGAAGTGTCGCCGAAGTCCCAGACCTCCGCTGGGTGAGTAAAAAAATTTAAAAACCGCCTAAGGTGTGGGGCCCTCTTAGGTATGGGCGTGGGGCCCGATTCCTGGGAATCGGGGGAATCGGCCTAAAGACAGCCCTGATTTCAGATGTAAATAATTCTCAACATAATAAGTGAAGGAGGCCAGATGTGCACGGTGTGTACTGAACTTTGGGTCTGTAATGAGGGACATCCCTAGAAATGAGGCGTGCCGGTGATACATGTCTGCAATCAGTCAGTCATTCTTAATGAAGCGCTGTTCTCAGGTGAAGACCAGCCCAGGCAATGTGAGTTGGTAGAGTGAAAATTCCCATCCTTACCAACCTAAGCCCATTAGCGAGGCAGGGCCTACCTAGCTCAGGGTCAGGCACTTGCCAGCTGAGGGCACTGGAAAGTTAAATACAAAACCTGTTTAATATCCTAAAGGAAAACGTTCCTTCTTCTGAGGCATGCAGGTGGGCTGACTATTTCTCTCAGTTGGATGACAACTGACTTTGTGCAATCTGAAGCAATGAGAGCCCACTTACATTGTTCTACAGCACACTGATTCTGGGCTGACCTCAGTGGAGGAGCGATGAACGCACTGCAGAGAACAGACGCTATATATAAGCTCGCATAGTGACCTAGGACTAGTCCTTCTGCTCCAAAACCACACATCTCTGCCACCTAAACTATAGACGATCCCAAAACAGGGAAGTTCAAATAATGGTGGAATGTCCTATAGCCTGTCTATGGGCAGGTCATTAAAGGGTGACATCACCCATGCACACGGAGTTGGAGCATTGCAGTGCAGTCACTCCGGCATACACAAAGAATTAAGACAGGCAAGAAGGCGGTGAGGCCTGGAAGAGTATCCCAGTAACTCTGTTCCCTCCTTGGACACACACAGAGCAGCAGCAGGGTTCTATACAGAGCTGTCCATTACAAAGCGTCTCTTTCTGATTTTATTCTCAAATCCAGAGAATTCAGATGCAGTAGCTCCCATAGCAGTTAGGACGGTCTCCAGTGGAGATAATCTGCTACAGGCTGCAGGCACTGCAGGGAGAAAAGATCATTGACAAATCTTAGCCTCTTCTGCTGCTTTATTGCATCCTAAATGCTTCCTTACAAAATTAAAGTAGCATCAGGTCATGGTGGCATCCAGGAACTCCCAAGGTCCATTCCCACCAACCTCACGGGGTACTGGGCAAGTCAACTTTTCAGGCTAATTTTCCTGGTCTGTGAAATGGGAACATCACACAGGGAGCTGCATTCACGATTTCTAAATCAGAGGCTCAGAACCAGAGCACGAAAACTACATTGGCCCAGTCAGAGCACTGGTGCTTGACTTGAAAGGTTATCACCACCAGACACTTCTAAAGTGCGCTACACGTATAAGTTACCAGTACTTCACAGACATTAATTAATCCTCACAAGACCCTTGCAAGTTTAGTAGGCAGGTAAATAAATCAGTATCATCTTCACTCTGCATATGAGAAAACAGAGACAGATCAGTTAACAGCCTTGTCTTCAGAAGTGCTGAGCGCTCGAGTCCCAGGGTAGTTCGCAAGCTCAGAATCTCTGAAAAAAGCCAAAGTCATCAGCCACTTGCTGAAGGACAGCAAGTCAGTGGCAGAAGTGGGATTAGATCACAGCAATCCTCACTCTCTGTCCCATGCTCCAACCAGCAGACCATGCTGCCTCCAACACCATGTCAGGATAGGCGCCGAGCTGTTTTTTGCAGCAAAGAAATTAACAAGAAAGTCCAACAACTTGTGACTGAACAGCCAGTCCCAGAGAAATCTCACTTTATTACAGGAAACAGAGACTCACCAGCAGCTCTTTGGGGCAGAGACCATCATTTTTGGTTTGTTTGTACAGCACCTAGCACAACCGAGTCCCAGTCCACGACCGGGGCTCCTAGGTGCTAGGGTAATACAATTAAATATTACAAACACTGAGTTTGGACTAGCGCCTGAATCACTACATAGGCATGTGCAGAATAGCACCTTGAAATGTTTCTGCTTTGATCTCCAGTGTCAACAAAGATTACAACATCACACCTCGAATCGAGCAACAGCCAGGCCAATATCGGGGCCGGGGGAGGGGGGAGGTGGCTAGGAAGGATGAGGCTTGAAGGTTTCTTTTCTCAGAATTACACTGCAATACTTGGCATCAGCACGCCTCCTCCAGCGGCTGCTACCTCCTGAATTCTGCAGCTGTGGTTAACGCTTCCCCTTTGCTTCTTGTTAAAAGGGACAACTGTCAACTTCAAAAAAAAATAATAAACCAAACTTGCCACATGACTCTGAGCCAGCTGGTACAAGTGACACCCAGGATCAGTAGAACAGACACAGGCTGCCAGAGTGAAAAACATTTGTCTATTTTTTCCGTTTGTTTCCATTGTGCACTTGATGTCTCACTGTGACTAAATCAATTCACTGTAATAATTTGCCCGTGTGAGTGACTCTTTAAAGTCTTGTAAGTTAAAGGAACATTGGGCAACATTTTCAAAATGTGTAAGTCCCACTGAAAAAAAATCAAGAAAGTCAATAGGACTTAGGCTCCCAAGCGTCTAAGTCACTTTGGAAAATGGGACTTAGGTGCTTTTGAACACTCTACTCATTGTCAGGGTTCATATCCCTAAAATGTGTCCTAGTCCCCTCCCTTGATTTTTGTTCCACTGAGTTCTAGGTACACCTCCCACTTCTCCCCACAAGGCAAATATTTCAATGGGCTTTTTTCTTTGATCTAAACAAAAGAATAGCAGTAACCCTGTATCCAGGGGCAGCCCCATGCTAAGCCAGTAGACACATCACAGGAAATTTGCAAAAAGCAGACCAGTCTGTACACTAGCGGAAGATAGCAGTTTCCATTATTCATTTTGTTTATATTTGTGTATGATTCGTATCCCCTCACCCCCAATTAGCATTGAAAATACACTTAAAGCACGAGAAAAGGCAGCATTTTCCCCACAGTCTAGTCCAGGCATGTGCAGCATATTGGCAGTTCATGCTATGCACAGGTATTATTTACAATCTAGCCAGGTATTTAATCACTATCGTACAACACTCTCATTAGCAGCTTTGTTATTCTCATAACAACTGAGACAGAGTTAAGTGACTTGCCCAAATCATAGGGAGTCTGTGGCAGAACTGAGAATTGAATCTGGATTTCCTGTCTTCCAGTCCAGGGCTTTCACCACAACCCACCCTTCCTCCTTAGATTGCTAACCAACAATCTATAGCTGTGTATTAACGTCCCTCCTGTCCAGCGAGTTTAATATGCGCTATCGGTGGAGCTAAGAGGACACTTGGGCGTGATGACGAGATGTTCAATTCCTTTGCTGAGTGGCCCCCCTAGGAGTGGGTCTTGCCAAGCTACTTCCCAGCACTGGTTCCCAAAAGAGTTCAAAGCCCCATCTTGGGGCTCCCAGAGGTCAGCTCTTTTCTGACCCCTAGGGGAACAGCTTGGGTTTTCCAGCTTGGAGCCAGGAAACGGGAGCTGCCTTGGTTTAATTTTGTTTTGTGTTTGAAGCCTCTTTAGCTGCATTGAGGGAATGCAGCCAGAGACTCTGCCGATTTGTTTCAATTTGATTGCACAAGAAAACCTGCAAATAAACCTGCAACCTCAGGGAAGCTATTCCTTGACCAACTTGGGATTCCTGCTGGGCTCTGACACAGACCCAATCCCTACTACAGGCATATCCTACCTCTGCAGTGCTGAGCACAGTTGTAATTCACCTGCCGGCTTCTTGCTGACTTTACAAATCTCAACTTTTTAGTCAGATCTTTTTTCGGTAGGGGAGGGTGAAATATTGGAAGTGATTAGTCACTCACTATGGAGCAAAGGCTTGCAAGCATAGTACTGGAAAATAAAATACTGTATTAAATATGCAGAAAATTATCTGTGATCATAGAATCAGGATCAGGTATACCTATGTTTCTAGCACAAACAGCAACTGCTTTCCTTTCAAGTCAGTTACTTATTTCAGATTAAGGAACACAGCAAAAGCAAGAAAGAGCCAAAGTAAATTGGCAAAGCAATTAATAAAGGATGCAAAAAGCATCAATGCAAAACTGTGGCCAGTAGGTTAAGGTTAAGAAGGAATTATTTAAATATATATTAGGAATAAACAAACTTTTTGCAATTGTATAGGTCTGATACTAGACCAGATGGTAAAATTGTCACTCATGATGCAGAAAAAGCAGAAGTGGTTCAATAAATATTTCTGTTCTGTATTTGGAAAGAAGCAGGATGGTGAATTCATATACCACAGTGAAAATGAAATGCTTTCTATTCCATCAGTAACTAGAGAGGATGTGAAAGAGTTGAGGATGTTAAAGTTAATTTTTTTTTTAAAATCGGCAGGACCAGAGAAGTTGCACTCAGGAGTAGCAAAAGAATTGGCTGACGAGCCTTTGAAACCATTAATAGTAATTTTTAACAAATCTTGGAACACTGGGGAAGTTCCAGAGGACTGGAAAAAAAGCAAATGTTGTGTCAATATTTTAAAAAGGTAAACAGGAGGATCCAGGTAACTATAGGCCAGCTAGTCAGATACTAACGCTCGCCAAAATCATGGAAAAACTGATATGGGATGCAAATTGGTAAAGAATTAAGGAATGGTAATAAAATTAAATGCCACTCAACATAGTTTTATGGAAATAAGACTTGTCAAATTGGTTTTTTTTTTTAATGGGATCACAAGTTTGGCTGGTAAAGGTAACTGTGTGGACATCATAGATTTATACTTCTGGATGATGTTTTAGACCCATGTGACATTCTGATAAAAATGTAGCCCAAATTAAATGGATTAAAAACCATTTAACTGATAGATCTCAAAAAGTAATTTTAAATGGGGAATCATCATTGAACGGGGGTGTTTCTAAGGGGGTCCCACAGGGGTCTGTTCTTGGCCCAATTAAGTTCAATGTCTTTATTTGTGAATCGGAAGAAAATATAAAATCAATACTAGTAAAATTTGCGGAGGGCACAAAAAATGGTAGAGTGGTAAATAATGATGGGGACAGGTCAGTTATACAGAGCAACCTGGATTGCTTGGCAAGGCAGGATCATTTGAACAATGTGTTTTAATAGATACAGCCAAATACAAGGCCATACAACCAGGAACAAAGAATGTAGGCCGCATTTATAAGCTGAGGGTCTATATCCTGGAATTTAGTGACACTAAATGACTTAGCGGCCATGGTAAATAACCATTTGAACATAAGCTAACAGCATGATGCTGTAGCTAAGAGGTTGCAAGTGATCACTAGATATATAAGCAAGGGAATATTGAATAGAAGTAGGGAGGTGATATTACCTCTATATACAACATTATCAAGATCACTACTTCATGCTACGCCCAGTTCTTGTGTCCAAACTTAAGAAGGAATGTTGAAAAATTGGAAAGTGTTCAGAAAAGAGTTACAGGTTGAACCTCTCTAATCCAGCAGTCCCTGGTCTGGCAACATCCATGGCCTGGCATAGGCGCCGACTCCATGGGTGCTCTGGGGCTGAAGCACTCACGGGGAAAAATTACTGGGCGCAGAGCATCCACCGGCGGCAAGCTCCCACTTCTGCCCTCCTTTCCCCACGCCTCTCTTGCGCTGGCGGCCCCGCACTTACCAACTCCTCCTCCTCCCTCCCAGCGCTTCCGGAGCTCCGTGAACAGCTGATTCACAGCGTTCAAGCTCCAGGAGGAAGGCGGAGGACCAGTGGCTAGGACCCCAGGCGAGGGGCCAGCAGCTGGGACCTGGGGCTGGCATCAGAGCCTCCCGGGGGGGGGGGGGCACCAGCAGCGGGGCCCCCAAGCAGGAGGCCACGCTGGGTTCAAAGCCTGGGGGTGCTGCCGCAGCCCCCATAACCTACTTCCTGCACCTATGGAGACCTGTTGGCACTCTGCATTGACCTCCCGTGGTTCGGCAAATTCTCTGGTTCGGCACCAGTCATGTCCCAAGGGTGCTGGACTATGGGGGTATAGGTTCAACCTGTACAAGAATGATTCAAGGTCGGGAAAACCTGCTTTCCATTGTGAGATTAAAGCAGCTCAATCTATTTAGTTTATCCAAGAGAAGGTTAAAAGGTGACTTGATCAGAGCTTACAAGTATCTACGTGGGAAGAGATTTCTGACAGACTGATCTTTAATCTAGGAGATAAAGGCTTGACAAGATCTAATTGCCAGAAGATTAAGCTAGACAAATTCAGATTAGAAATTAGACACTTTTTTTTTTTTAAACACAAGTGTCATTAACCAATTTACCTATGGTTTCTCCATCACTTGAAGTCTTTAATTCAAAATTAGATACCTTTCTAAAAGATATGATATAGCTCAAACCGAAGATATGGGCTTGATGCCAAAGTTTCAGGGTGAGCATTTTTGGCCTGGGTTTTGCAGGAGGTCAGACTAGATAATCATTACGATCCATCTGGTCTTAGAAACCTATGAATCTAAAGTCTCTACAAAAACATGCAACATTCAACTCCCTGAGAGCATGCTGCATCATCTCTGCCTTACAAAACAGCAGCTGCAGACAAGCACACATCTAGAAACATAAAGGTGCCGGGGTACTGAAAACAACCCGCGACAGTTGCATACACCAACACAGCACACCCAAAACTGGGACACACCCCTTCTTTTTCCATTCCCTGATTTAAAGATGGCTGGCCCAGCTGGCTGAAAAAGGGCTGTATACTTTGGTCATCTCAGGGGAACAGGAAGAAGTTTGGTAAGGAATGGATGTAGTTATCCCAGGCTGAAACCTGGCTCTAAGATCTCGATCCAGAGTTACTGATATCCAAGTTATAAAACCCTGAAAATAAGGGTAGCAAAGACAGACAGTCCCTGAACTGCAGTGACCAGCGAGTAAAGCACAGAGCTACCAGTAACAAGACAGAAATTCAGGGCCAGTTTCTGACGTGCTTACTCTCACAGAGTAATACCTTACTCCATACGCAGTCTCCATGTCTTCAGTGATGCTGCCTGACGTGACTAAACGACAGACATAGGAGGGGTAATATTTTAATGAGACGATGTAACTGCAGTTCCATGGAACCGTTTAATCTCTGGTTAACAGAACACCCACTCCTGCAGTTAACTGAATGTTGTCACACACACCCGGCACTGAATGCTAGGTGGGACTGCCAGAACAGTCAGTGCTGAGCTAACTCTGCTCCCACTGCAGTCTATGGGAACTTTACCATTGACTTTAATGGGACAGAGCTAGGCCAGCACTGGGTCCTTTGGAAAATGCCATCCACCATGTTTCATTGTCCCCCTTGTCCCAAAACTGTAGTGAACACCCCACCCCCACAAATACAAGTTTGAGCTGCGTTTGCCCCAAAGCAAGACCAACCAGCTAGTCAAAGAACAGGCGTCATCCCTTGTGGTGAATGGAGGTTCCTACCCTTTTCAGCCAGTGCTCTGACCAGTTTGCATACTTCTACTCACTGCCTTAAACTTAACATGAATCTCTCAACATCTTGGCACATCTTTCCAGCTAGGTGAAGGACTTGGGAAGGCACAAGTGGGTAAGTAGAGCGGACCCATCTCTAACTCATGTATTGAAGGAAAGGTGATTCTGAGCCCCAAAGTCACTAGAGGAATGGGATGGTAGTTCCTAGCCACATTACCTTCCCACTGCTTGGTCAGAATGTTACCAGACAAAGGACGAGATGTACAAATATCAACCGAAAGAGCAGGAAGAATCCCAGGACATTTATGCCACAAGGTTTGGTGAGGATATCCGGGGCCGTCAGGAAGCATATGAATATTGGGTCACCTACCAGTCCATGTGGTGGAGGAGGCTGTACTTCTGCTCAGCCCATGCAGACATCTTTCCAGTGCATGATGGATCCTGTCCTCTGTGCAAGTTGTGTGCTGCATTTTAGTTCATCTCCTAAATGGAGAGAGAGAGAGAGAGAGAGAGAGAGAAGAGTTAACATCACCAGGCCGTACCCAGGAGCACTCTGCTGAGCAGAGAACACAAAAGAACTCCCTGAAGTCTTGACAAGCAAGGACATCCGCTTTAAAATTTCACCCAGTTAAGAGTCTCTGCCCAACCTTTTCAGCTACTATCATTGCTACTGTTGTGGCACACTACCTTGTAATCTTCTTTGCCAATCGCCTGTCTTCCCTACCTTCCCAACTGTCAGCAAAGCAAGAGACATTGTCAACTCAATCAAGAGAAGCTGCAGGGTCTCTTTGCCGTGACCAGGGGACGTAAGGTCCTCCAGAACTGCAGTATGTGCGCGTGCATTTTCTCACAACTACCCTCCGCTGGAGAGAGCAAGACTGGCTCATGCGTTTGCAATGATGATGAAGTCTAGTGGCTACAGGCTGGCAAAGAGCCTTAACATAACTGACAGCTAAGGAAGTCTCGTGGCTTAAATGGTAAAGGGAGCAGATGGTTCCGAGTGCTTTCCACCCCATAGTGCAGGCGTGTAATTTAAATGGTGACTGTGATGGACATTGTTGGTGGCTATAGATTCATCCTACAGTGCCTCTGCTCACATCATAGTTCTAGCCTTAAACAACCTGTGGGACTGCAAAGGGGAGCTGGGTCTGCTCCTTCTCCAGCCACTCCCTGCTGCTGACTAGCCAATTTAAGGCAAAGGCCAAGAGGCTATTGGGGTAACACAGGACACACACGGTCATGGAATCTGGGCTCTAGGATAGAGTAGCTCGTCATACAGGATGGTCACAGTCATGTTGAAATAGCAGATTGCACGCACATTTTACCATTGATTTCACTGTATGGAAAATACCCTTCCACCCCTACTACTTAGGGATCAAACCCACTAGGCAGGCCAACACACGATGAGTCGCACGTGACGTGGCATCCTCCCTCTTACAGCATTACACCCAATTCAAGGGAGTGGTGGGTGACACAACTGGTGGTAAGAAAACTAGCCTTTCAGTTAAGCATCATGGCAGTGATCATGTATCTCCTCCTATTACAAATAATGAAGAGACTACTGCGTTAAGGCCACCTCCTCTGCAATCAGAGCTGAACATCCAGATGGCTCCTGCTGGGTGTGCACCTTCCCCTATCTAGCCGGAGGCCTCAGTGCAGTCTCAGAGCTTCCTTGCCTCTTGATCAAAAAAATCTAAAATCCATCTCTCCTGGGAGGAGGGTTTAGCCAGTGCAGCCTTTGCCTCTGGATGGCAGGAGCAGCCTCCTATTCATTCTCTACACACATTAGGATCCTAGAAGAGCCTCGAACTGTTGAACTTGAGTCTGGGGCATCCCAGCATTCCTCTTGACTTGATTCTCCAATGTATCCAAGCAGAACCCGGCGATCATGGCTCAATTCACAGCCACGGTGGGCAGTTTACATTCAGTGGCGAATCCAGTGTAACAGGGCTGTGCTCCACCCTGTGCCTCCCTGCCCACCCACTACCTCCCTCACGTCAGTGGGCAGGGAGGAAGGTTCTGGCATGGCAGAGCTGGCCTAGCCACACCATCAGCTATATGCTGGTGGAGATTGCCCCGCACAGGGGAAAGTCTCTAATGGAGGCCTCTAGCTGCCTTGGGCTCCTAAGCAGGGCAAAATGAACTTGGCAAGTCAGAGAATCAAGCCCCTATTCCTACCTCATACACACTTCAGAGAATCCACACGTGGGTCCTTCGAGGGAAAAGTGGCACGGACGCACAGGCATGGCAGGTGAAAGCACTCGGCTTTACTGGGAAGAGAAGAGCTTCTTCGGCATGTTGGCACCAGACTCTGCCATGGACTGGGTTGGTTTCCTGTCAGCGAGCATGTACGCTCCCCCCAACTGACTCTGCTATGGCAGTGTAGGGAGAAGAGATTCTGCCACAAAGTGTCTGAAGTGAACAGAGAGTATGTGCTCATCTTCCGATCTGCTTGGCATTTCACTCATGACTCGTGGCAAGCGTCAAAAGGAAAGCGGTGACTAAGAAGGCAATGACTCATGTATCACCCGGCACATTGCCACAGGGCACAAAAATCCTGTATGTCAGCTTGTTCGAGAACACATCTGGATCATCTGAAGAAAGGCTAATATTAGTCTAGTGTTCAACAAAGAAAGACTAGGAAATGTCTCTTGCCCATTGAGAACGCTTGATCCACCTGCAACGCACTGTCCCAGAACGGCAGAATTCCTTCCCTTATGCCCCTGGATTTTGAAATAGGAAGCTGACGTTAGGACCTGAAGGGAAAGTTGTTACCGTAATTTTCAAACCACAGAGTACAGATGCATCTGTCTGTTTCCTAATGTGTCTATGGTGACCACATGCGTCTCCAAGGCTCGTCATAGTCAACAAAGTCTGTTGAAAATTTAATGTAAAAAGGACTTTGGAATGTGTTCAGAATTGTGAACTAGCCACATTTCATTCCCCCTCACATCATCCCCCCCAAAACAGATCCACAACTTGTGCAAAATTTCGTTACAGGGGACAATACTGGAAAGTGCAAGTCAAACTTTCCAAGCGGCCTTGCTAAGGGTCTGCCTACACTGCAGGGGGAGGTAGATGTATCCGAGCTAGCCTTCTTCTACTTAGCTCAGGTACTGGAGCCAGGGCTGGCTCCAGGCACCAGGCAACCAAGCACATGCTTGAGGCGGCACCTGGTAAGGGGCGGCCAATCTTGGGGTAGCAGGGGGCAGCGCGGTGCGGCATTCCGCCGGGGGGGGGGGGGCGCTCCGGCAGCGCGGTGCTCAGCGGGGGGCGTTCCAGCAGCACGCGATGCTCGGCATGGGGCGCGGCGTTCGGCGGGGGGGGCTCGGCGGGGCGGCGCTTTTTTTTGCTGCTTGGGGCAGCAAAAAAGTTAGAGACGGCCCTGACTGGAGCAGTGAAGCCACAGTGACCCAGGCTGTACAAGCCCACCCACTGGGGCAGTAATCAAGGTGGCCCATTTCAAACAGTTGACAAGAAGGTGTGAGTATCAGCAGGGGGAAAATTAGTTTTTCTAATGACCTATCTACTCCCAGGCTTTATTCAGGCCTAATTTTATGGTGTCCAGTTTGCAAATTAATTCCAGTTCTGCAGTTTCTCATTGGAGTCTCTTTTTGAAGTTTTTTTGTTGAAGAATTGCCACTTTTAAGTCTGTTATTGAGTGTCCAGGGAGATTGATTATATTGAACTCATTAGCACTACAAAAGTGATTTTTCTTCCCTTCTTGTCAACTGTTGAGAATAGCCCACTTCCACCTTAATTGAACTGGTTCGTTAGCACTGACCCCTCACTTGGTAAGGTAACTCCCATCTTTTCATGTGCTGTGTATACCTCTCTACTGTATTTTCCACTCCATGCATCTGATGAAGTGGGTTTTAGCCAGAGCCGCCCAGAGGATTCAGGGGGCCTGGGACAAAGCAGGGGAGCTGTGGCGCTTGTACTCACCCGGTGGCGGTCCGGGTCTTCAACGGCATTTTGGCGGCGGGGGGCCCTTCAGTCACTCCGCATCTTTGGCAGCACTGAAGGGCCCCCCTGCCGCTGAAATGCTGCCGAAGACCCAGACCGCCGCTGGGCCAGGGCTCGTGGGGCCCCTGCGGGGCCCAGGGACCTGGGGCAAATTGCCCCACTTGCCCCCCCATCTGGGCAGCCCTGGTTTTAGCCCACGAAAGCTTATGCCCAAATAAATTTGTTAGTCTCTAAGGTGCCACAAGGACTCCTTGTTGTTTTTGCTGATACAGACTAACATGGCTACCCCTCTGAAGCCTGGGTCTTCTGAAAGGAGACAGATAATCTCACTAGACAGATTTCTAGTGCAACTAATCACCATAGTACATACTGATAGCTGATCAGATAGGACAGACTTCTACTGGTATACATGCTACAAAGAAGAACCAGCCTCTCTCTTCCACACCCATGAGTGGCACCACACAACTAGATTCATTAATGAAGCAGCTTCTTACTGATCAAGGGGAAGTGATTGAGAATGAGAGGACAAATATTGATTAGTCGACACCAAAATGGTTGGCAGGAAAGAGTCAGATATGACAAGTTTCCCAGTTGGGGGGGGGGGGGGGGGGAAATCAACCTTTTTGAACCAAAGAACTGTGAGCTTTGGTCCAAAACGACTTTTTGTTTCAAAATGTTAGTTAATTTATAGTAACAAAAAGTTTAATTTTTTTAAAAGGCCAAAATTGAAAGAAAACTTTTTGACCCGTTCCAAATTTTTTTTTTTTTTTTGGACTGGCTGGTCACAAAACAGAATCAGATTTCAACTTTTTGTCCCAGGTGCAGGGCAGATAAATTCTCAAAATCTTGAAAATTCTCATGGGATAGTAAAACAATTTCCTACCCAGTTCTAGATCTGAACCATGCAATTTGAGGCCATCTTTCAGTTATTAGCAGAGGGTTTCATCTCTATTAGCCAGGCCAGAAAGCACTGCAGAAATAGTCAGGTGGGAATGCGCAGGTTAAACATTAGGTGAGGGCTTCACCCCTTTGCTACAGCCCTTTTATACTGTGGCAATGTCAAAGGGTCAGTGAAGGGAGAATTCCCCCTGCCATACGCTTTGGGTAAGGGCAATTCATGCAGCCCTACCAGGCTGCTGCCTCAGGCCCCAGCGTATAGGGCAGGGCAGAGTTACAATGCATAACACTGTCGGCATTCTCGTGGCACCATTGCCCAGAGGAAGTCGGGACAGACTGCCATAACTTGGGCACTCCCCTAGGACTGTGTAAGTTATGCCAGAGGCCTCATTGGTCCCTGGAGCAGCCCAGAATTGGAAGGATGGAAAGGAGGCTTAGGCTGTGTAAATCTCACTTTAGCAGTTCAAAACAGACCCTACGTGAATGCTATGTATCTGAAATGCATGTGGGCTTTACAATAGGAAAAGAGCCTATACTGACTCAGAGGTGTCTAATATGTACAGCATGTCCTACAAACATAGGGCCAGATTCAGCTCCTCCACTGGGGAAGGGGGGGGTCAGGAGTCGCTCCACTGCACAAGTGTAAACAAGAAGGGAATCAAGCCAAAGGGTCAGATCCTCAGCTGATGTGAATGGGTACAACTCCATTGCAGCGAATGGAGCTGCACCCGTTAGCACAGCTGCTTTGGCTCAGGCTACAGAGACTTCTGTCCCACAAGGGGCAATTCCCCACCCCACACTTCTTCAAATAAGATCGCTCCAGCAAGACATCTGGAGAGGGCACAGCCCTATGCATCCTGGCTATATGAATACTCTCTCTCTTCCATTTCCACCAAAACGCCAAGAGAAGAAACCCAGACAGCTGTATCACAATCTGAGATTTCCCCTTCCATTACATCCAATCCCAGCGACAGCTCCCCAAGACACACGTGCAAAAAGCAACTGGCCCACTGAGTGCCTGCAATCATCTCCTTCAGTGGAGGGGAAACCCACGGCATGGAACAAGGTCTTTAATCCAAGCATCCGGGTCAAACAAGAAAGCCCCCAGGGCACATTCAAGGAAAGACAGTAGCTCTTCCTGCCCTGCTAGTTCAGAGGCTGCTGGCTGCAATGCCAAAGTAGGAAATGGAAAAAAAACCACTCAGCCCAGAGGCCTGGTTTGCAAACACACTCGCTTTCCCTGGGAAGTCCGATGGGCGGGGAGCTAAGTGCTGGCATGATTACAAACGCTACTCTGCCCTGTGTCTCATTCATGGACTCGGCTCCTCCAGTGCTGTCACTTCTCACCCAGCCCTCACCTTAACGCAAGTGAGAGAGGAAGGGCTCAGTTCATCTGAGTCAAAGGATGGAAACTAAACTAAACCAAACCATGGATACAGAGGAATCCATGTAGGTGTGCTGGGTGGGAGAAGAACTGCAGCAGCAATCACTTAATTTGGACTTAAAAGCATCCAGATCACATCTAATGGTTTCCCAGGCCCATGCACATGTCATTTAGAACCTACAGTGAATTCGTTTTTTTTCCTTTGACAACATCTCATCTCTCCGCCTTCCCCATTTCACTCTGAATCAGGGATCAGGTGCAGAAATAAACCAATTTCACCAGAACAAAGGTCCAAGCAGATCAATCACTCCAAGTGATACAAAAGCTGAAGTAGCAATGCAAAGCATCCTCTCCACCCCAGTCCCCTCCCACAAAGAGATTTGGAAGCTCGGCACCAGCAGAGAAGCAAGTGATTGCATTGGCACATCTCTCGCATCACACGCCAGCCTGCAGGGATCAGAAACCAAGCCGTCCACAGGAAGGTGTCATGAGCTCAGCTCACTCAGGTCATGTCCCAGTAGGAGCTATTGCCAGTGATCACTCCTTGAGAGGCACAAAACCCTATAGCCTCCCTTGATTGAAGCCTGTATTGACCTCAGCCCTGGATTCTTCTGACTCTGACGAGTTCCAGTGGGCCTCTTGGGAATAAGCACAGTCCTTGTGAATGAGCACAGGTCTAGAAAGCAAGGAGAGCACTCATGTGTGCGTGTACATGTGTGCTTCAAGCAGCCAGCCCCGCACAGGTGGCACTTACTCCTTCTATGAAATCCACGTATTTCCTTAGATCACAGAGGAAGTCCTAGTTTCTGCCATTCTTAGCATCCCAGCTTCTAGGGTCTCCTCCTACTCCTGTGCACACAATTCCTAAGTACCAGGGTCAAAGGGTGGAGTCCCGGAGCAGAAAGACTGAGCAGCCATAGAATGTTTCTTGTGGGATTCGGGGCACAGCAGGGAGAAACCCACAATTTCTTATGATCTTCATAGCTCAGGCACAGTCATCATCTGTGTTTATGCTCAAGTACGCACAGAGCATCAAAGGGCAGGGAGATGAATAAGATAAGAAGTTCGTTCAAACCCTGCAAAGGTGGCATATCAAAGGATCCAGAAGGCAACAGGTTTGACAAACATCCGCTCGCAAAAAGCAAGTGAACCATCCAAACAGCCAGGCTGTAAACATTATTTCCTTATTGGGTCACCGGTTCCTGGCCTACTGGGGTAGGAAGTGAGCTGATCGCACAGCGGGGCTGTTGGAAGACAAAAGCATATAAGCCCAAGCATGTGACTGGGAGCAACTCTCTCCACTCAGACTGTTGGAAGCCAAGTCCCCCGGTGACATGGGGTACTCAAATTTCATCACTGATCTGAGAATCACCACTGGCCTCAGAGGGGAAACCAGCATCTGACACAGAATCAGAGGGTCTTTCCCCACAGCCAAAGGGGAAAGGGTTGCCTCAGTCACAAACCGAGCCCTTAACATAGCCTGGGAGTGAGGTCACAGACCAATGGCTAGGCCTCATGTGACCGTCCTCTAGAAATAAGAAGTATGAACTTGCTTTGATTCATCATGTAAAAACCAAGTGCACAAGTGGCTGTGTGGGCCCAGTTGATCTGTTTATAATAGCTAGGGTTGCCAAACCTCCAGGATTGGCCTGGAGTCTCCAGGAATTAAAGATTAATCTTTAATGAAAGATTATGTCATGTGATGAAATCTCCAAGAATACATCCAACCAAAATTGGCCACCCTAATAATAGCACAGACCACAGAGAGGAAGCATGGGCCTAAATCTGAAAATCAATAGCTCCTGGGTCTTCTTCAGGACTTCACCCATCTCCTGCTGAAGTCAGTGGGAGCAGTACTGGGCCCTCACTGTGTGACCATCTCTGCTCCACTTTTCCTAAATGTACATCGAGAATGATATGATTATTTGAACAGGGTAGTGCCTATAGATCCCCAACCAAGAGGAGGTCCCTATGTATGCTGTACATACATATAGTAAGAGACAGTCCCCTACCCCAAAGAGGTTAAGATCCAAGTGGATGAGACACAAAAAGGAAGGATCATTATCCCCATTTTACAGATGGGGAACATGAGGCACGGAGAGATTAATAGACTTGGCCACGGTCACACAGGGACTCTGTGGTAGAGCCAAGAATTGAACCCAGCTGCCCTGAGCCAGAGTCTAGTGCCTTAGCCACAAGACCACACTGCATCACACAGCTCCCTACTACTAGTCTACTTCATACTTCAAGGTAGGGTGACCAGACAGCAAGTGTGAAAAATCAGGACAGGGGATGGGGGGTAATAGGAGCCTATATAAGAAAAAGACCCCAAAAGCGGGACTGTCCCTATAAAATCGGGACATCTGGTCACCCTACTTCAAGGGCCATAGGAGACTTTAAGAGCAGGTCGCTATCTCCATCCCAATTAGGCCAGTAGGTGCCACTCACTCATGCTTTCTTCCTAAATGGAGCATGAAGCCTATAATATCTTAACTTCAGTTGAGCGTTGAGGCTGCTGAGCATCTCTCAGGCCTTAGTGAGCCAAGGATGTACGACTTGGTTAAGCAACACCTAAGAATATGGAACATGGGTGGCCATCTACAAGAATCCCATTCCAAATATGGAAAGAAATTACGTAGTTCAGGGTGAGGGGACGCAGGTATAGATATATATGGGGATAATGGGGCAGAACTTAAAGAAATGAATCATTTAGAATACAAGCAAAACTTTCCAACAGCAACGGCTCTTCAGCTAGTGATTATACTCCGCAAGGAAACAATCCAAGTCCCAACCCTGGGGACATTTAAGATTGAACTGGACAAAGCGCACACACACCTGCCCAGTATGGAATAACCCTGCAATAATGCTTGCTTTCTATTATCCAAAATGAAGACCCATGCTTCTGCTCTTCTCCAGTTTGTCATGTACACTGACAATGGGATGTCTTTTTAGCTAGTGGTGTATTAGATTTTACTACTTCATATTACTTTTCTGGCCACAGTCAAGCGCCGCAGAATATTCTACATCAATCTGCAGAGTGCTTTGCTACCCATCTAGATGAAATATGCTGTAGAAATGTAAAGGCAGAAAGTTGCACCACCATGTGGATTACTGCAGCATAAGAACAAGGCACGGGAGGGACTATGATTTGTCTCACACTCAATATTATGGATGTATTGGAGCTCAGCACTAGGTATCCAGGAAGTAAAAATCAACGGTGCCCTTCCAGAGGGGCATGTATTTTGATCATGAAAGAGGAGGTTGGCCAAGTGCACTGACCTGCAAAAGAGCCAGAACATTACAGTGCAAATATTCCCTATTAAGCAGAAATACAGAAGAAAGAGCAACTTCCTGAAGCGTTACCAGCTGCTGGAGATAAATATTTAAAAAACACACACCAGTGAACCTGGGTGACTAATTTTCCAGCTCTGGATACCAAAGTGCTGGCCCTTTTTAATGTGTTAGTCATGTATGGTTTATTCCTCCAATTCCTCTGGTACAGCTTCTTCTGCTTAGCTTTCACTAAGTGCCTACAGATAAGGGGATCAAAAGAGAAAGCCAACAGGAAGCTGAGAGCTGCTTAAGAAATGTCATCGCCACATAAATTCCTCTCTCCAAGCCTTTCACACTGCTGAAAATAGGAATTATTTAACAGGATTTCCCTAATTCCACCCTGGAGATTAATTGCATCAGCAGCAGTCGCTTAATGCTAGGGTTCGTGCACTGGAGGGACCACAAACTTGCAAAACCAAAACTAGACATACTTATCAACATCAAATATCCAAGAAGTTGACGTGGCTTCCAGGGACCCAGAAGATCTAGGTTCAGTGGCTGACTTTGCCAGTTTCCCTGTGTGAGATTAGACAGGGTGGGTAATAAAACATAGAGACTGAGTTCAGTTCCCAGCTCCGCTACGGGCTCCCTGCGGGTATGTCCACATTGCATAGTAAACCCGGCTCTGTGGGACCTGTGCCTGCAGCCCCTTCTTTTCAAGCTTGTGCTGGAGCGTCCACACTGCATTGCTATGTGAGCCTCAAATCAGTGTCGTGGGCAAATAACGTAGAGTAATATTTTCAAAAGCACCTAAGTGATGCAGGAGCCTAAATCTCATTGACTTTCAATAAGACTCAGTCTACGTCTACCCTACACACAACTGGCGGAGCCGTGTAGCATATGTGCAGCTACATGCCACAGTGAAAGCACGCTGCATCCACACTGTGCTGTATAGCTACAGTGGCAGTGAAAGGCTCTGGCAAAGGGGAGACTGCGAGAGTCTCCAGCAGCAGGGAGCCCCAGCCTTTCCCCGCTGCCGGAGACTATTCCTGAGGCAGGGAAAGGCTCCAGCAGTGTAGAGGCAGTGGGACACTACACTGCTAATAACAGCGGTGTAAACACAGGCAGAGCTTGGGTGAGTGGAGAGCCATGTAGGGTATGTACTCAGGTTCATACCCACATCCTTCATGCGTGTCTTTACTTACTTAAACCATGTCTTACTGTCTACACTGCTACTTATACCCATGCCGAGGGGCTACATGGGTATGTACACTACATGCACTTTTGAAATTTTTACTCTAGCCTCTGGGCCAGATTTTTAAAGGTATTTAGGCACCTAAAGATGCAATGAAATCAATGGGTGTTTTGGTCCCTACGTGCTTTTGAAAATCCCACTAGGTGCCTAAATACCTCTGACATCAGGCCCTTTGTGCCTCAAGTCCCCCGTCTGTAAACTGGGGATATTTCCTTTCTCTGTTTAGTTTGTAAATTCTTTGGGGCAGCGACGGTCTCACATTTTGTTTGTAGTGTGCCTAGCCGCCACTGCACCCCGATCTTGGTTGGGGTCTCTAGCCATTACTGTAACACAAATAATAATGGTTGTCCTTTTTTTTTTTTTTTCCTATTTAGTTTCTTAAGTTTCTTTCTTCTCAGGACTGTTTTTTTAAATCTTCCTATCTTCCTCTTAACAAAGAAACCAGGCTCATGAGCCTGAAGACTTCATAGAATTCTTTTGTAACAGTGGATTCAAGACATCACAACTGAATGTCTGTCTCTGGTATTTACCTGGCGCTCCATGCCTGTAGTACCTGCGAGCCTCACAGTCTTTAATGAATTTATCCTCGTCGCATCCCTTCAAGGTAGGGCAGTATCCCAATTGTACAGATGGGGAACTGAGGCAGCAAGAGATTTGCTCAAGGTCACACAGAAAGCCTGCAGAGGAGCAGGGAACTGACCTGGGTCTCTGGTGTCCCCCACTAGCCCCTAACCATCTCCTGTACACAGGCTGAAGGGTTATATTTAAGCCTATACTTAAGATAATGCTCCTAAAACTTCTCATGAATGGAAGAACTTTTCAGTCATTTAACCACCTGGCTTTGTGGCTAGAGGGAAAGAATGAACACCAGACGACCTGCAGAACAGAACTCCGCAAGGTCCCAAGAGAGCTACTGCTACCTCGACAGATGTCTCAGGGCAGGAAAAAGCTAGTCTCACAAGCAGAGAGCCCATAGTGGTGTTTATCCAGTAGTTCCTGTTTTTAGCTTTGTCTCTTTTCTCTGTCTTTGTTCCAAAAATTGAATTGTTGTGATGGTGATACATGGTTTGCATGGAGGAGGGTGAAGAGGTTATGCATTTGGGCTTTTAACTTCTCTTCACTAATAAAAGAACTGAAGCCTTGACATTCAAACAAACCAGGTTCAGATCAAAACTAAAAGCCATAATACCATACTGGCGTCTGCTCCAACACGTTAAAAAAAAACACATAACAGCTGCTCTGGACTGTCTGGATTTGAAGGGACACATTCACCTCTGATGTGCCTCCACTAAAAGTCATGAAGTTACACCAGGGATGAACATGACCCTAAAGCAGCAATGAGGCAAGAGGCTCTCACTGGGGACGGGCCAGTTCAGCTGTCACATGTCTGAGCTTGTAGGATTTTTCACCCCCATTATTGGAAAGCAACCCATCCTTACAACTGCAGCTATCGTGTGAAATGTGGATAACAACACAGGGGTGCTGCGAAGAGAAATGCACTAGAAAGAGTGATGCACCGTGAGGTCTACTAAAGACAAGTGCTCTGTAACAGCCAGCTATTATTGTTCTTGCCCATCACATGCTTCTGTTGTTGTCTCAAGAGCTTCCATTGCAGCAGGCTCTCAGTTTAACACTGCAGAGCTGTCAGGTGATGCACTGCTAACAACACATGCAAACCAGTTCTGGTGTCTAATTTGGCAGATCTGAAATGGTGGAAACTACAGTTACTTCAGCCAAGTGCAGAGGCTGCAGCAAGATGCTGCTGGCAAAAAGCCCTTTGTTTGTTCCATTTGTGGAGGCCCGTCATTGGGACCTTCCCTCTGTAGGCAGGAGCACAGGCAAACACCCTGATTGGCACCTCGGGGCAGGATCTTCACAGTCAGGTCGGCCGTGCCAAAGGCCTTACCCCTAGAGCACAGCCAGCAGTTTGAAGAAAGCTGGAAGCACCCTGTTAGATCCAGTTCAGCAGGGTTTCTCCTTTATTCACTCCCACAGACATGGTTATGGTCAAGGCTCACTCGTGTTCTTCCCCAGGTCTTTCTTGTGCATGGTCCCATCCCCCTCACCACCCAATCCATACCCTGACAGACAGACAGAGACTACCATTTAGAATCCTTTCCAGGCAGGTCAAATAAGGGCTACAGACTGAGCCCGCCCTTCACGTCAAGAGAAATAACCCAGTTGCTGAAAAAGCAAACCTTTCCACAAACACCACGCCACAAACACAGATGTGGCTAAGTTACACGCCAGCTGTCTCTCACATGAGCTTGCTGAAGAGGAGCAGAACTCTGAGCACTTACAGTTGGGTGCCAGACCCTGAGAATCATTGGGGGCTACACACCGATATCGCCTCAGTACTGTCGCTGTTCTGCAGCCATGTTTCAACTCCTCACCCTTGTTTTCAAGGCCCTGTGTCTCTGGGTTCTCCTGTATTCGATAAGAGAGGGCTCTTCAATTTAGCAGACAAACAGGACCAATGGCTGGAAGATGAGGTTAGATAAATTCAGACAGGAATAAGGTGCACATTTTCAATAGTGAAGGTAATTAGCCATTGGAACCATTTACATAGGAAAGTGGTGGATTCTCCATCACTGGACGTTTTTTAAGACTGTATTATCTGAGCACCTCTCAGTCTTTAATATATTTTTTCCTTGTAGAAAGGCAGGGAGTGCTAGTATCCCCAGTTTATAGATAGGGAACTGCCCCAGGTCACTCAGGGAGTCTGTGGTAGAGCGAGGAATTGAGCCTGGGGCTATCACGTCCCAGGCTAGCGCCCTGTTGGGCTATTCTTCCTGCTTCAATAAGGGTATAAAACCATCATTTGGGGTTCTTGTTCTTCCTCTTACCCCTCCTCCTCCTCGTATTTTATTGATCTATGACCCTCACTCCTCGGGTCATGTCTGAATTCAGCTGGTCACTCTTTGGAGTAGAGACTGTTTCTTATTTCAGTGACACGCCTAGACACACTTTTGGGTGCTCAAAAGAAGCTCAATAGCTCAGGTGCTGCATCCCAGCACCACCTTGTCTTGTTGTAACACAACATCAAGGAGACTCAGAGAATGACCCTGCCGTGTTACCAATTCAAGCATTCAAAAACCTCAAGTAAGGCCTTCCTCCTCTCCCCCCTCCCAACAAGATTTTAAGCCAAACAACAACATTTACTCTTTTGATTTGCCTTCCGGTGTTTGAAGGGTCAGGGGTCACATTTTCCAACTTTTCTCTGCAACCAGGAAGGTTAGAATCTCAAGGTCCATTAAAAAGAAAAAAAAGTCAGATTCTCACATATTCATGTGGCTGATAAGAGCTGGAGCTACCAGAAAGACACCAAATATCACAAAATTCAATGAAATTGACAAAGCTAGCCACCCTGAGGTTGTTCATGTGCACCACGCCCTACTTTTCAAATAACCATGAGTTTGCATGAGATTAACTACTACAATCCCCAATCCTTTTAGCAAAGAAACTCCTTAGAACCTAGAGTTTGCATCAAACAGCAATTTACTCTTAGGGCAGAAAACTGATCTTTCATTTTCTGAGAGGACAAATGTTATGCTACATGTAAATTTCTTTTGCCACATCTTTTGTAAGTTTCTAACCATTCATCTGCAAAACTCATTCCAGTAACTGTACCAGCTGGGAGAATTTCCCCATCTGTCATCCTTAACGAGTACAAATTTAACTATCCTCTAATCACCAAAGGTATTGTTCTTGGTATCAGCCAGAGAAGAGAGAAACATGCCTCAAAATGAGTCAGCAGCAGGAACAATGTGACTACAGGATTTTTTTTGGGGGGGGGGGGGGGGGGGGGGGAGGGGGCGGGAGAGGCAGAGGGACTATTGATAAATAATCTTACATACAGCAACTACCCTAATTCCCTCATCTGCTGCAGTGGCAAAGCTGCGTACAGAGCTTTGGGGACATGATCAGAGTCGTCATTTCCTTGGAAGATCCTGACTGGTTGGCCCAACAGCAGGCCAGGCCACATTTTAGGGTCTATCTCTAAGAGTTTCCAAAAGGGTCGAGAGATTATGGGTGCTGAGCCCAAACCCTGTGAAAATCAGGCTCCTTTAAGGGTGTCTCGGATTTCAGCCTATAGGCTTGATCCTCAGCCCCTTTCAGCCAATCCAATAGTGCAGAGCAGATTTAACGCTCCTGTAAATGGCTAGCTAAGGAGTCCCCCTGCATAGAGGAGTCCTTTAGTGGCACAGAACCAGGCCTATGCAATCCCCAACCTTGCAGCCCCTGGCACAGGAGAGACAATCCTGGAAAAGGGGGCATGGACAAGAGCCCCTTTGCTCTCCAGACCCATGGGGGCCATTCCTGCTGGCACAATTTAGCATAGTCCCAAGGCTGCTCTAAGCTGCTCCTTGGTAGAACCAGACTAGCAGGTCGGGTAGGGTTACCATATTTCAACAAGCAAAAAAGAGGACGGGAGGAGCCCCGCCCTAGCCCCGCCCCTCCCACTTCCCGCCCCCCCAGAACCCCCAACCCTCCCCCCGTTCCTTGTCCCCTGACTGCCCCCTCCTGGGACCCCTGCCCCTAACTGCCCCCCGGGACTCCACTCCCTATCTAAGCCTCCTTGCCTCTTGTCCCCTGACTGCCCCAACCCTTATCCACACCCCCACCCCCAGACAGACCCCTGGGACTCCCACGCCCCATCCAACCACTCCCCACCCCCTGACAGCCCCCCCCAGAACTCCCAACCCATCTAAACCCCTCTGCTCCCTGTCCCCTGACTGCTCCGATCCCTCTCCACACTCCTGCCCCCTGACAGCCCCCCCAGAACTCCCAACCCATCTAAACCCCTCTGCTCCCTGTCCCCTGACTGCTCCGATCCCTCTCCCCACTCCTGCCCCCTGACAGCTCCCCCCCAGAACTCGCAACCCCCTACCCCCCGCTCCTTGTCCCCTGACTGCCCCCTCCTGGGACCCCTGCTCCTAACTGCCCTCCAGAACCCCACCCCCTACCTAAGACTCCCTGTTCCTTGTCCCCTAACTGCCCCCTCCTAAGACCCCCCCCCAACTGCCCCCCAGGACTCTACCCCCTACCTGTACCCTGACTGCCCAAAACTTTCTCCACTCCCCTCCAAAAGCCCCCCCCGTTTCTTGACTGCCCCATCCAGAACCTCCCTGTCCCTTCTCCTGCCCCCCCTTACCCTGCTGCTCAGAACAGGGTGTTGGGCTCTGTGCCAGCCTGACACATGGCTGAGCTCCCCAGCACAACACAAAACCCGGTCCCTGGCCCTGCACAGGGCTGCCGGAGCGGGCTGCAGGAGGAGGAGCTGCCGGCCGGCTCAGAATGCAGGGGGGGGGGTGGGAGGAGGAAGCTGCTCCGGAATCCAGCCCGGGACTTTCCTGCAGCCCTCCCAGCCGCTCGCTCTGCCGGGGGAGGGGGAAATCCCGGACATTGTGAGTGCTTTACAAATTCCCCCCGGACGCTATTTTTAGCACACAAAAGGAGGACATGTCCGGGTAAATCCGGACGAATGGTAACCCTAAGGTCGGGGAATCAAATGGCTGCAGACCAGCCCCAGGATCTGGCCTGACTTATCTAAGTTAGTGGAACACTGCACGCTTTCCAGAAGAATAGCACAGGTGGGTGTCACCTTACCCAAGAACCCCTATAAGGCTACACAACATGCTCACCATGTGTCACACCCCTCCCTGTTACAAAGGCCCTCTACTGCATATGTCCTTTGGCTTCCTACTGCTCTTTCACCCCTAACTAACCTCTCCACTCAGCTGCAAGAAAAGGCTCTGCCTGTTATTGTGATCAATTACCAACCAGCCATTATAAGGAAATTCCACTCCCGGGTTAAACACGGCAATCAAGTTCAGATAGTGCAAAAACGATCTGGGTTGAATACCATGACCTGCCTGCCCACTTGTCCAAAGGCAACGCACAGCGCCTTGCGAATCTAGCCTGCGCTTAGATGTAACCCTTACAGAGAAATCCTGGGCAACCATATGGAACAGCAGCTCTCTCATTTCATCCTCCAAAGTGTTAAGTTGTAAGACACATACACACACACTCAGCAGATCGACTGGACTTGGTGGCACATCAAAGAGGAAGCACAGTCCAATGGTTTGGGCTCTAGGCTGGGACTCCGAAGAGGTAGTTTAATTCACCGCTCAGCTCAAGGTCACCCAAGAAGTCAGTGGCAAATCACTGAGTCTCCGTGCCTCAGTTTACCGTCTGGGAAAATGGGTGGGAGTAATGATAATAACAGGGTTTCAATAGCTCTCAGGGGTGTTGGGAAAATAAACATTAAAAGCTGAGGTGTTCCAAGACTATGGTAATGGGGGCCAGATAAGTACCTAAGACAGAGAGAGACAGATAAAGCCAGCAAAAACCCTAACACTGTCTCCCCAACAACCTAGTGCACCATCCAGATATCATAACTACAGCAAGACAGTGTTGCCTAGTGGCTAGAAGGGGGAATTGAAAATCAAGACTCCTAGCTTCTACTTCTGACTCTGCGAGTGAGTCACTGCACAACCTAAGGTGATGTGTCTGTGCCTCAGTTTATTCCTCTGTGAAATGGTAATGCCCTACATGCCTCACAGGGGTGCTAGGAGGCTCTGATAGTTAAGGTTTGCAAAGCAGCAGATGAGAAGAGTTATTTTTTCTTACACCATCTTGTTTTTAGTGAGAATAAAGACCCTTCTTTGACTTTAAAAGGAGCAGGGTGCATACGTTGAAAGCGTCTTTTAAAAAAGACAAACAAACTATATTTCATAGAGGGTTTTTTTCTAACCCACAAGAACCACTTGTTTTAACCAAGACATCCTGTCAGGGGTACCTCAGAAGCAGTACACACCAATGACTGAAGCTTTAAAGTAGCGTAATTAGGTTAAACACTCAAATACACAAAAGAGCTCAGATCAACCAAGAAAGCAAAGCTATGCTATGCAAAGCTATCTAAGGTCAGATCCTGAGCTGGTGTAAAACAGAGCAGGTCCCCTGAAGTCCACAGAGCTATCCCAATTTAGAACAGCTGAGGATTTGGCCCCTGGAGATTTCGCATTTCCGCTTGCGAAATCTAATTCACGAGCAATGAAAAGTTTAATTAGTTTGCTAGCTATTTTGCCCACTATTGCCAAATAGATAAATAAAAGATTTAGCTGTGGCAATGGGCTGGTCTCTACTCCAGACAAGGGAGCTAGGAACCTGGCACAGAGCATGCAGGAACAGCAAAAAATTAGAAAAAACAAAACAGATTAGTGTTTTCAAAACACAAGCACATAAATCTGCTTATCTCTTACATAAAGCTGTGCTAAAGTGGGCAGAAGTGGTAAGATCATAGACAGCACCCCAATAATGCTGTACACAGCACCCCAGTTCAGCTGCATTTTGCTTGTGGTTGGGGATCTAACAAAATGCAAACTGTGACGGGAAAAAAGGACTTGTTTTAAAAGTAGCATTAAGATCCTAATTTTGTACAGAAAATTGTTGGTTAAAGAAAGCCTGCCAAAGGCAGGTTTCAGAGTGGTAGCCATGTTAGTCTGTAGCAGCAAAAACAACGAGGATCCTTGTGGCACCTTAGAGGCTAACACATTTATTTGGGCATAAGCTTTCATGGGCTAAAACCCACTTCGTCAGATGCATGGAGTGGAACATACCAAAGGCAGGAAATTCACAAATGCTCTTAAAGTTTGAAAATACTGGAATGCAGCATTATGGTTACAATACCTCCTTCAAGGGAAAAGATGGTGGGGTGGTTATGGCTCTGGGCTAGGACTCAGAAGATCTGGGTTTAAATCTAGCTCTGCCACTGACTACCTGTATGACCTTGGGTGAGTTACTTACTTTCCTTGGCCCCGACTCCTCCTCTGAACATTAATGTCAAAGATACTTCCCTTGGGAGCATATGAGACTAAATTCAGTGTTTGTTAGATGCTCAGATACTATAGTGATAGGGCCCATATAAGTACCTAGATAGACAGAGACCGAGCTTTACTCTGCCACATTGCAACCCCTCATCATCCTCCACAGGAACTCAGTCTGTGAGCCACACAAAACATTATCATTAACACAACAATAAGGCTGGGAAGTCAAGCCCTCAAGAGACGGGACATGGTAATATTAGGCTGAACTTTACAAACACAGCAGAATGAAATCCCTAATTCAAGTGAAAAGTGTGACAGACCCAGACCAGTGGGGTACAAGAGTCTGGTAGAGGGCAAATATACTGGTCACTGGATGAGTAGTTTTCTGTTCCCTGAGTGACCAGAGCAGGGGCTGCACTAGAGTAATCAGGAACCTGCTAGAACCAGTTAAGGCAAGCAGGCTAATTAGGACACCTGGAGCCAATTAAGAAGAAGCTTCTAGAATCAATTAAGGCAGGCTAATCAGGGCACCTGGGTTTAAAAAGGAGCTCATTTCAGTTTGTGGTGCGAGTGTGAGGAACTGGGAGCAAGAGGTGCAAGGAGCTGAGAGGGTGTGCTGCTGGAGGACTAAGGAGCACAAGCGTTATCAGACACCAGGAGGAAGGTCCTGTGGTGAGAATAAGGAAGGTGTTTGGAGGAGGCCATGGGGAAGTAGCCCAGGGAGTTGTAGCTGTCATGCAGCTGTTACAGGAGGCACTATAGACAGCTGCAGTCCACAGGGCCCTGGGCTAGAACCCAGAGTAGAGGGCAGGCCGCGTCCAGGCAGCCGCCCAACAGGAGGCAGAGCGGCTGCAGCATGAGACTAATCGCCTGCTGATGGACCAGGCTGCTCAAGACCGAGCTATGTTGCGGGAACTGGTAAACCAGGTAAAGTCCCTTACAGAGCTGAATCACGGCCATGATGGGGTGCAGCTCATTTGGGCCAGCCATTGGCTGCAGAAAATGACACGGGAGGATGATGTAGAGGCATACCTTCTGGTCTTTGAGAGGACAGCCCTACGGGAGGTCTGGCCTCGTCTGGCATCCTTGCCCCATTCCTGTGTGGGGAGGCCCAGAAGGCCTACCATGATCTGCCTGAAGAGGCTGCGGCAGACTACCCCCAGCTGAAAGCAGAGATCCTGGCCAGATCTGGGGTAACGACAGCAGTGCGGGCCCACCAGTATCACGGTTGGAGATATCAGGAAGACAAAACCCCGCGGTCCCAATTGTATGACCTCATCCATCTCGCACGAAAGTGGTTGCAAACAGAGTCCCGGAGTCCGGAAGAGATACTAGTGGTTCTGGTCATCGACCGATACATGAGGGGACTACCACCAGACCTTCATGCCTGGGTAAGCCAGAACGAACCCTCCACCTACGATGAGGTTGTCGCCCTGGTAGAGAGGCGAAGGACAGCGAGGAGCTGACCCGACCAGTTAAGGAAGAGGCACCCCGGGTTAAACTAGCAGCACCAAGCCCTAAAGTTTGTGTGACTGGGCCACCAGGAGGGCCCAGGTGGAAAAAGAGAGAGGCTGAAGGCCCATCAGAGGCCACAAAGAGTCGGAGCACTGAGGGAGAAGAGGATTGTGATGTTAGACTGCCCAAACCAAGAGACCGGGGAATGCCTAGGGCTCCATACAGATGTTATGCCTGTGGGGAGTGGGGTCACATAGCTGCACAGTGTCCTAATGCTGAGGAGCCTATGCAGTGTAACCTGGGGAACTGGGCAGATCCATGCTCCCTAATCCACCTTGCGGGGGGAGGGGGGTGTCTCATTAACCCCACATATGTATACCAGACCAGTGAAACTAAATGGGATAGGGACCACAGCACTGTTTGATTGGGGGAGTACTATCACGCTTATCTCAGGGAAGCTCATGAAGCGTAGTCAGCTGCTGCAGGCTAAACGTACAGGGATAACATGTGTCCATGGGACAGTTAGTTACTACCCCACCATCCCAGTAAAAATCAAGATCCAAGGGAACACTACTGAGGTAGCAGCAGATGTAGTCCCTAAACTCCCATACCCGGTGCTCATAGGGAGGGACTTCCCAGGGTTTGGAAACTTACTCCCAGTAGGGGGATTGGAGAAAGATGGGGACCCTAAAATCCACAGCAGACTGTCAACCCCCAATCTTCTCTGAAATATCCCCAGATTTGTTCTCCACTCCCAGACAGGGTAGAAAGACAAAAAGGGAAAGAAGGGCAGCTAAGGCCTTGGGAACCCAAATACTGACCCAAAGCCAGAGGGTTGCTCTTGTAGGTAGGCGGGCCCACGCAGCTGAAAAGGAGGCCACGCAGGAGGGAGAAGCACCTGAGTCTGACCCCCACCCTAATGCTTCTGAACCAGTAAAGGCAACAGAGACTGGGCCCCTAGATCTTGGGCAGATTAGCCCCAGGAAAGGAAATTTTGGACGGGACCAGGCAGAAGACCCAAGGTATGACAACATTAGGAAGGAAGTGACTGAAATAGATGGGGTCCCCGTGGAAGGAAAAACCCAGGGACCAGGACCCTACTTCATAATGAAGAAGGATCTCTTATACCGTGTTGCACCAGTACAGGGGCAGAAGGTACAGCAGATCCTAGTACCTCAAAAACACCAGAACGCTGTATTAAGTCTGGCTCATAGTCATCTTTTTGGGGGGCATTTGGGGGTAAAGAAGACCTGGCACACGTCCTACGACGGTTCTTCTGGCCCGGAGTACTTGAAGAAGTGCGGAGGTACTGTGCCTCCTGCCCGGAGTGTCAGCTGCACAGTCCCCATCCCCACTTGAGGGCACCTTTAGTACCCCTTCCCATCATAGAGGTCCCCTTCGAGCGAATAGCCATGGACCTAGTGGGACCCTTGGAGAAGACAGCTTGGGGCCACCAATATATACTTGTTTTGGACTATGCTACTCGCTACCCAGAAGCTGTCCCCCTGCGGAACACGGCCTCTAAAACTATAGGCAAAGAGCTGGTGGTGATCTTTGCCCAAATGGGGCTACCGAAGGAGATATTAACCGACCAAGGAACCCCATTTATGTCGAAGCTAATGAAGGACCTCTGTACGCTGCTCCATATACATACCCTGAGAACTTCGGTCTACCATCCGCAGACTGATGGGTTGGTAGAAAGGTTTAACCGAACCCTCAAGGCTATGATAAGGAAGGTGGTAAGCTGGGACGGGAAGGATTGGGACACCCTACTACCCTACTTTATGTTCGCTATCTGGGAGGTACCACAGGCCTCAACTGTTATTATACGGGTGTCACCTTCGAGTTATTATACGGGCGTCACCCCCGTGGCATACTAGATATCGCCAAAGAGATCTGGGAAGAGGAACCCAAAGAGGGGAGAAATATAATAGAGCATGTAATGCAGATGTGAGACCGGATAGCCCGGGTTACCCCTATTGTACGGGAACATTTGGAGAAAGCACAGGAGGCCCAGCGAACCCATTACAATCGCCAGGCAAAAGTGCGACAGTTCCAGCCAGGGGATCGGGTTCTGGTGTTGGTACCCACGGCAGAAAGCAAGCTTCTGGCCCAATGGCAGGGGCCCTATGAAATGGTTGAACCCGTGGGGGAAGTAACCTACAAGGTGCAGCAGCCAGGACGCAGAAAACAAGAACAGATTTATCACGTTAACCTTCTGAAACCCTGGCATGCACAATGGTCCAAAAAGACCTAACCCAGGAAAACAAGCCTTCCAAACAGGTGAGAGTGTCTCCTGATTTAACACCAGACCAGAAGAATGAGGTGTCTGAGATGATCTTCCGGAAATCAAGATGTGTTCTCGACAAAACCGGGTCGAACAACCGAGACATATCACCACATCGTCACGAACTCTGGGGCCAGAGTAACAATGAGGCCCTATCGGGTGCCAGCGGCAAAAAGGGAGGAAATAAAAGCAAAAGTAAAAAAAATGCTGGAGTTGGGGATCATCAAAGAATCCCACAGTCAGTGGTCCAGCCCAATCGTGCTGGTGCCCAAACCTGATGGCACCACAAGATTTTGCAACGACTTCCGGCGACAAAACGAAATATCCCAGTTCGACGCAAACCCCATACCTCGCATAGATGAGCTAGTGGACCATCCGGTAATGACCGATACTTGACTACCCTAGATTTGATAAAGGGGTACTGGCAGATTTCCCTTGCAGAAGACGCAAAGGAAAAGACTACGTTCTCTACACCAGAGGGTCTTTTTCAATATACTGTCATCCCTTTTGGACTACATGGGGCCCCAGCTACCTTCCAGCGCCTCATGGACAAGCTATTACGCCCGCATAACAGTTATGCTGCTGCCTACTTGGACGATGTGGTCATTCATACCCCAGACTGGGAAACCCACCTGGAGAAGGTGGAGGCAGTCCTCGATACCTTCAGGCGAGCTGGCCTTACAGCAAACCCTGCCAAGTGCGCTGTAGGGTTTACAGAGGCCAAATATCTTGGCTACATTGTGGGAAAAGGTCTGGTAAAACCCCAAGTGAACAAGTTAGAGGCCATCCAAAATTGGTCCCAACCAAGTCGCAAGAAACAAGTCCGGGCATTCCTAGATGTGGTGGGGTATTACCGACGATTTATCCCCCACTTTGCCACAAGGGCAAGCCCCTTAACAGACCTAGTGAAAGCCCGTGGACCTGATCTGGTGAGATGGTCTGACGCAGCAGAGGAAACATTCACAGACCTACGGACTGCCCTCTGCAGTAACCCCGTACTGATAGCCCCTGATTTCACCAAGGAGTTTATCCTGCAGACGGATGCATCGGAAGTAGGGTTGGGGGCCGTTCTATCACAGATGATCGGGGAGGAGGAACACCCAATTCTATACCTCAGTAGGAAACTCCTACCAAGGGAACAAAAATATGCAGTGGTGGAAGGAGAATGCCTTGCTGTAAAATGGGCCATGGAAACATTGCGCTACTACCTGCTCGGGCGCAGATTTGTCCTCGCGACCGACCATGCCCCTCTTCAATGGATGCAGCAGAACAAGGAGAAGAACACAAGGGTGACCAGATGGTTCTTATCCCTCCAACCTTTCCAGTTCCGTGTGCAACACAGAGCAGGGAGCCGTCATGGCAATGCTGATGGCTTGTCACGTGTGCACTGTCTGGCGTCCCAAGCTGCCCAACCCCTTGGTGTTGAGCAGGGGGAAGGGATATGTGACAGACCCAGATCAGTGGGGTACAGGATTCTGGTAGAGGGCAAATATACTGGTCACTGGATGAGTAGTTTTCTGTTCCTTGAGTGACCAGAGCAGGGGCTGCACTAGAGTAATCAGGAACCTGCTAGAACCAGTTAAGGCAGGCAGGCTAATTAGGACACCTGGAGCCAATTAAGAAGCTTCTAGAATCAATTAAGGCAGGCTAATCAGGGCACCTGGGTTTAAAAAGGAGCTCATTTCAGTTTGTGGTGCGAGTGTGAGGAACTGGGAGCAAGAGGTGCAAGGAGCTGAGAGTGAGAGGGTGTGCTGCTGGAGGACTAAGGAGCACAAGCGTTATCAGACACCAGGAGGAAGGTCCTGTGGTGAGAATAAGGAAGGTGTTTGGAGGAGGCCATGGGGAAGTAGCCCAGGGAGTTGTGGCTGTCATGCAGCTGTTACAGGAGGCATTATAGACAGCTGCAGTCCACAGGGCCCTGGGCTGGAACCCGGAATAGAGGGCGGGCCCGGGTTCCCCCCAAACCTCCCAATTGACCTGGACTGTGGGTTCTTCCAGAGGGGAAGGTCTCTGGGCTGTTCCCCAACCCACATGGTGAATCTCTGAGGCAAAAAAATCTGCCAATAAGCACAGGATCCACCAAGATAGAGGAGGAACTTTGTCACAAAAGATAGTTTGTTAGTTCATACAACAGTACCACACTGGAGTGTATCACAGACAGTGAGCTTCAGGAGCTGTAGCCTGAGATCTTGGCTTGGTATTTAAACCTCAGTGAAATCTACAAGACAAGTGACTAAAGAAAAGTAAACAAATGGCTTTGAAGTTAGGAACTTGGAAAAATCAAGTTGAAAATTCTTCTGGATCAGCTCCAATCTAGAGTGTTTTAACATCGACTGAGCTGAGACTCTTCAGCAGTGAGAGATTCGATACCTTGAAATCTATTATTATTATATGGATTACAGCAGCCTCTGCAGGTTCCAGCCAAGATCAGGGCCCCATTGTGTGAGGCAGTGAACAGACAGAGGCAGGGCCAGTACTTGGAAGACTTTGCTGGTATAACTATGCCAGTACACTATACTGGCCAACCGCTGCTACTGGGGACACAGTTGATAGTGGTATCGCTTATTTCAGCTCCCTCAAGTGAAATAAACTATACCAGCAAAAGTGCAATTTTGCCAGTATAACACAGGAGTCTGGAACTGCAATGGAGCTGCTGCTCATCACATCCCCAACCAGCATAGATGGGCCAGCAAAAATTTTCAGTATAAACCTGGTCACAGCGAGAGACTCCCTACCCCAAAGTGCTTACAGTCACAATAGAGCAAGATGAAGGTTGAAAGAAGAAACAGACACACAGAGTGGGGAAGTGACTTGCCCAAGGCCTCACAACAGGACAGTGGCAGAGCTGCGAATAGAACCAGGATCTCCTGTTTCCCACACCACCCTGCCTAGCTAAAAGCTCCTTTGTGACTGCACCTGCTAATTCTAGGAAATCCTTCCTCCTCTCCAGGCCCTCCAGGTCTCTCTTCCCCTTTGTACACACCCATAACATGTCATACCCCTCCCGGCTCTGTGGATGGTGACAGAACCAGGACACAAAAAGGGGTGACTGATGATTAGGCAGGAACATGCTCTCTTCCTCCAAGCTGCAAGAGGTACTTAATATAACAAAAGAGAAGGCTCTTAAATTTAATCCTTGGTACTCTAAAGACGATGTTTGCACACAGGGTGCTGCCGGGCAGGTAAGCATCATCGTCCCCACCTGTACCATGGGGACATGGAAGCTGAGAGAGGTTTAAAGGGCTTATCCAGGGTCACACAACAAGTCACTATCAAACCTGGATCTCCGGACTCCAAGGCCAAATCCAATCCTCAGTCTCACCCTGAGGGAAAGTATTTACTACATCTGTGTCTCAATTTTCCCATAACAAAAAGTTGGGGCCAACCCTTGGATTCTGAAGGTGGAGGAAGTAACCAGGGGAACAGCCATTTTAGACTTGATTCTGGCCAACGGTCAGGAATTGGTTGTGAATCTGAAGATGGAAGGCAGTTTGGATGAAGATACATTTCATGATTCTAAGGAAAGGAAGGAGTGAGACGCAGAATAAGGATAATGGACTTCAAATAAACCAGGCTTCAACGGCCTCAGAGAGCTGGCAGGTAAGGTCCCATGGGAAGGAAATCAAAGAGATAAAGATGTTCAGGAGAGCTGGCAGTTTCTCAAGGATACAATATTAAATGCAGAACTACCAACTATCCTGATGGAAAGGAAATACAGGAAGACTAGTAAGAGGCCAATATGGCTCCATCAGGAGCTCTTTAATGACCTGAAAATAAAAAGGAATCCTACAAAAGGAGGAAACATGGCCACATTGCTAAGGAGAAGTACAAACTAGTAGCCCAAGCATGTAGGGACAAAGGCAGAAAACGCAAGGTACAAAATGAGTTACACCTAGCAAGGGACATAAAAGGCAATAAGACAAGGCTCTTTAAATACATTAGGAGCAAGAGAAAGATGAAGGAAAGTGGAGGTCCCTCCTTTGCAGGGAAGGAGAGCTAATGACTGATGGCATAAGAAGGCTGAGGTGTTTAATACCTATTTTGCGTCAGTCTTCATTAAAAAGGTTAGTGGTGACTGATACTAAACACAATTAAAAACAACAACAAGGGGAAAGGAATGAAGCCAAAATAGGGAAAGAACAGGTTAAAGAATATTTAGATAAGTTAGATGTATTCAGGTCGTCAGGGCCTGATGAAATTCATCATAGGGTACATAAGGAACTAGCTGAAGCAATCTCGGAATTATTAGCAATTATCTTTGAGAACTCATGGAGGATGGGTGAGGTTCCAGATGACTGGAGAAGGGCAAACATAGTACCTGTCTTTAAAAAGGGGAACAAAGAGGACGCAGAGAATTATAGTCCAGTCAGCCTACCTTCAATACCTGGAAAGATACTGGACCAAATTATTAATTATCAATTTGTAAGCACCTAGAGGATAATAGGGTTATCAGGAATAACCTGCATGGATTTATCAAGAACAAATCATGCCAAACCAACCTAATTTGTTTCTTTGACAGGCTTAGCAGCCTAGCAGATAGGGGGAAGCAAATGATGTGATATATCTTGATTTTAGTAAGGCTTTTGACACAGTCCCACATGACATTCTCATAATGAAACTAGGGAAATGTGGTCTAGATGAAATTACTATAAGGTGGGTGCACAACTGTTGAAAGACTGTACTTAATGACTAGTTATCTATTGTTCACTACAAAACTGGGAGGGTATGTCTAGTGGGGTCCCACAAGGGTCTTTTCTGGGTCTGGTTCTAGACAATATTTTCATTAATGACTGGGATAATGGGGTGGAGAGCATGCTTATAAAATTTGATGATGACACAAAGCTGGCAGGGGTTGCAAGCACTTTGGAGGACAGGATACAAAGTGACTTTGACAAATTGGAGAACTGGTTTGAATTCAACAAGATGAAATTCAATAAAGATAAGGGCAAAGCATGATACTACATGACACTCTCCCACCGACATAGCACTGTCCACATCGGCGCTTTTGTCAGTGAAATTTGTTTCCAGCAGGGGGAGCGGGAGAGTGGGTTTCACACCCCGACCGACAAAAATGCTATTGTAGACAAAGCCTTAGATGAGATAGTAGGAAAAACTTTCTAACAATAAGAGTAATTAAACTCTGGACCAGGCTTCCAAGGGAGGTTGTGGAATCCCTGACACTGGAGGTTTTAAGGACAGGTTGGCCAAACACTTGTGAGTGATGGTCTAGGTTTACTTGGTCCTGCCTCAGTGCAAGAGGCTGGAATTGATGACTTCTTGAGGTCCCTTCCAGCTCTACATTTCTATGAACCTTATGCACCACATCAGCCCCATTTGCGCTGGGGTGGGAAAACATACAAAAACCTTACAGAATCAGTAAACCCAAGTTCTAATCTTGGTTTTGACAACGACCAGTTGTGTGACTTTGGGTATGTCACTCACATATCTGGAATGTGCTGGTCTCAGAGATGTATTTGCATATGCGACTTCCCTGTGTTGTTTTTAATCTGCTGCTCAGAAAACGTAGAGTTGAGTAATCAAATTACATCAAAGAAAACTCCAACAAAAAAAACCCAACATGTCAGCCTTTTCCCCAGTTGCAACAATGATGAACAAATTGTTGACATCCTAAATAGCGCAATAGCAGTCTGCCAATTCGCTCCTTCCCCTTTGACGAGGGAGAAGAGAAACAGTGAACACAACCTGAGCTGCCATTTTGGGTCCAGAATAAACTTGAAGAGTTTACACTCTACAGCAGACTAGACTTCAATTCAGGACGCAGTTAAGTGGCAGGTGAGCTTTCCCCAATAATTCCCAACAGCACTATGGAAAGAGACTCTTCAGAGAAAACAGCCAGTTCCTGTCAGCCTCTTTCATTTTATACCGATAGATTTCCTGTCTGAAGAGGAAGCCACAAGCTGTGTGGCTGAATCCATCCTCATGAATACATGTACCAAGGCCCAAATGCTTTGGAGCCTGAAGAGGAAGCTTCCATTAGCTAAAGATGGTTTCCACCAGCATCCTACACTTCTGCATTTTCTGAAGGGATCCTCTTACTTCACCTTCTCGTATGATCACCCCAAAGGGGAAGCACTCTGGATTCAGAAGGAAGTTCTGATGCAGCTTCCTATTCTGGGCTATGACTTCACCACCCTCCCACTGCTGAGATGCACGCATGTTATCCCTTCGCACTATGCAGCTGATCTGTGTGGTCACTAACAGCGAAGGACTTTGGTCTAGTCTGTACAGTACCAGGAAACGTAGAGAGAGTGCGTGTGTGAGTATTCGAGAGAAAAATAAACCACACACAAGTTATTCAGAGCCAAGAAATAACCCCATTATTAAAAGGCAAATCACCCAGCAGTTACTCACCAAGAGAATTATCCAACTCACTACCAAAGGGGATGCAGGATTTAAGGGGGGGGGGGGGGCAGGGGAGCCTGTCTAAGGTTGGCAGAAGCTTGGAGAATGAAACTGATACAGACACAGGGGGTGAGAGGATTCACAGCCAACACCCCATGTCCACAAACGCCATCCCTCCTCCACAGCCATTGATACTCCCCACCCTTGTAGAACCAGTGTGGTTGCACCGTACAGAGAGAGGGCACGATTTGGACAGCCAAGAAGTAAAAAGATGCCCCCTCCTTGCACTAAGAGAAATCCAGCTTCCCCTCGGCTCCCTGCATGTTGCAATGCAGTGGGGATTGGGGACAAGGGATCCACCACCTTCCCGGCAGAGGCTATTCCAACCTTGACATCAGAGTAGCAGTTGCAGATTGGCTGCCATAAAGTGTCCTAAAGAAAAGACTCCTTCCATCTCCATACCCAGAGGAATTCCCTAGGGCGCAGCCCTTCTGCTCAGCCTATGAACTGAGGCCAGGATTTGCAGTGCCTCAGAGTTCAGGTCTCACTGCTGTTTCAGGCTGTCTGCAGACTCAGGCAGGTATCACTGCCTCAGTTACACTGAGAAGGCTTTTGTCACAACCATAGTTGCTTAGGTCCAAAAGAGTCAGATGGGTAGATTCCCTGTACCTACTAGGGAAAATTTCTTGCTCTCCAACCTGCCAAGGGGATTCGTCAAGAAGAAACCATCAGTAGAAACCTTTTTATAGCAGAGCTGTGTGTCAGGTTTGATTCATAAAATATTCCCTGCTTCGAATTTACTGTTGTAACCTCATCACCAGATTAACATGTCTAAATATTTTTAGAGGTAATATTTCCTAATCACCCTATGACTCTTCAGTGTGGGAACTACAGTGTATTAATTAGCAAGCAAAGGCCAAAGACCTATGCCTGTAATTCACACCCTGTTTAGTCTACTGCATAATTGGGAAGTGTGAGAATCTGCCCTTGGACTGAAGATGCTAGAAAGGCAGGCGTGTTTTGTCATAAAAAATTCCTTAAGTCAGGCAGACCTCTCACCTCCCCGCAGCACACTTATTTTCTGTACCTGCCACCTGCACAGAATACATGGTGTGGAACAAAGGTTTTATTGCTGAGTTTGGGATGTCCAGATTCCTCATGGAGGGCAAATTCAAGGAACATGGTAAGAACACAGTCCGCTTCACCTCCATTATCACTGGAAATACACTTCCAGCTTTTCAGAACAATCATCTGGCACTTCTGAAACAAATCTAATTGCGGCTCTGAGGGCTGTTAAAGGAAAAGGCCAAAATGGTCTTGTTAACATCCAAAGGCTTCTGTGCCTGTACACGAAATTGCTAGTGTTATGTATAAGTATTAATCTGTATTTCAGTTGCAATGCTCCACATACTCTGACGACTGATACATGTAGTCTCTTAGGATTGAAAGTGTGCATCTGACCCCCTGGGTGATGGAGCCAGTTCTTCATGGCTGATTAAGGACAGTGGAGATATTAGGTGTCTATGACTGATAAGTGTGTCACACTTACATAAGCTACAATAAGACCCTTGCTCAAGAAGCCATCTTTAATGACCTTGTCATGATGCCAATGCCCTGTCTTTAAACTCCCTCCTTTGGGTAAAGTTTATGAGTCATTTTCTTGACCCATATCAGTATCAGTTATGGGTATGGAGGGTAGATGGCAGTGATATCAATAACTGCTTATGAGCTACCAACAGCAGACAAAGGTAATGATACGCGCAGCTTTTATTAGCTTTTGATTCATAAACAGATTCAGAGATTCCAAGGCCAAGTGATCGTTTAATCTGACCTCCTGTATGACACAGGCCATAGAACTCCCCCACAATCATTCTAGAGCAGCTCTTTTAGAAAAAATCCCATCTGGATTTTAAAATTGCCAGTGGTGGAGAATCAGGGCCAGCTCCAAGTTTTTTGCCGCCCCAAGCAAAAAAAATTTCCGGTGCCGCCCTCCCCCCTGCCCCTTCTCTGCCTCATTCCAACCCCTTCCCCAAATCCCCGTCCCCGCCTCCTCCCCCGTGCGTGTGCCGCATTTCCCCTCCTATCCCTCCCTCCCTCCCAGGCTTGCCTGGGAGGGAGGGGAGAGAAGCAGAGCAGCAGCGCGCTCGGGGGAGGAGGTGGAGGTGAGCTGGGGGGGTGGAGCGGTTCCTCTGTGTCCCCCCCAGGATTACTTCCTGTGGCCCTCCCGTGCCCCCCACTGCCGCAGCTCACCTCCGCTCCGCCTGCTCCTCTGAGCACGCCGCCACCGCTCCGCTTCTCCCCCCTCCCTCCCAGGCTTGCCGCAAAACAGCTGATTCACGCGGCAAGCCTGGGAGGGAGGGGGGAGAAGCGGAGTGGTGGCGCGCTCGGGGGAGCAGTGGCGCGCTCGGGGGAGCAGTGGCGCGCTCGGGGGAACAGGTGGCAGTGGAGCGGAGGTGAGTGGGGGGGAGCAGTTCCTCTGCCCTCCCCAGGGTTACTTCCTGCGGCCCTCCCCGCACCCCCCACCGCCGCAGCTCACCTCCGCTCAGGGCCGGCTCCCAGCTTTTTGTGCCCCAAGCAACAACAACAACAAAAAAGGAGCCGGAGTGCTGCCCCTTGGAAAGAGCCACCCCAAGCACATGCTTGGAGCGCTGGTGCCTAGAGCTGGCCCTGTGGAGAATCCACAGGTAAATTATTCCAATGGTTAATTCCACTCAACTTTAAAAATTTACGCCTTAGTTCCAGTCTGAAATGGTCTAGCCTTAACTTCCAGCCATTGGATCCTGTTACACCTTTGTCTGATATTCTGAGGAGCCTGTTTTGAAACATTTGTTCCCACTAGACAAGATGGATCTTCCAAGATGGACTGAGAGACTCCCCAGTGGGCTCTTTCCTCCCCAAGCAGTCCCCAACTTGAGGTTCTGCAGGGTTCCATTTTGTGGCCTCCCCTCTGTTCAATGTGTACATGAAGCCATTACGGGAGACGATAAATAACTGTAGACTGCATGGTCACCCATATGCTGACGACCAGCTTTATGCATCTTTTTCAGCTACCCAGACTCTGGTGTCACTACACACTCACTCAGTGTCTGACCAAGATAAGGATCCAGACGAAAGTGAACTCTTTACAGCTCAACCCAGATAGTTTAAGGAGTACTGCTTGTTGGTAGGAGGTCAGTTTAAAGGGTCACGGCTGCATCTACATCATCTATTGTGGGCATATACATACACCTTTTACCACAGTGGTTTACAGCTTTCATCTCCTTTTGGACTCATGAATGCCCCTGGAGTCTCACCATCTATGCTAAAGTCTCTGTAAAGGCTTCCTGTTCATTTCCGGGCACCATTCAAGGTGCTGGTGAAAAATATTTAAAGCCTTGAATGTCCTGGGAGCCAGTTATCTAATATACACTATGCACTGTATTCTGTCACCCAATGCCCCACGAGTGCAGTTAAGATTGGCTGGGAAGCTGTTAACATCTGTTCCGAATACTCCAGGACTGGTGGTACAGCTACATAAGGGCACCTGCCATTCCATCACAGCCAGAGCATAGCAAAGTGTAAGGCTCTGATGCAAGATATTTAGGAGGTAAAGGTCAAAGATGGTCCAATGCTCAGGAAGTCACCCTAGGTCTTGAGAGACCCAGGTTCAATTTCCTGCTCTGTTACATGCTTTCTCTGGGACCTCTGGCAAATCACTTAGGGTGGGATCCATGAAGGTACTTAAGTCCCATTTTTAGGCAACACTGCAAAGCACAAAACTCCTCTCAGCTGCCGCCTAACCCTGCAGCCTGCCTCTAGGCACCTGGGCATCTGTCTCCCAACTAAGCCCCAGCAGTTCACAAACTCAGATAGATAGGCATTCGGCTGCCTAAGTTGCATGTGGAGGCCCCGTCCAGCAGGCAGCCTGTAAGTATGCCTACCAGATCGAGCCCCTCAGGCGAGTACACGCAAAATAGCTGGGGAGGCCCTCCCTTATAGCCTTTAGCCTAGTGGACAGGGTACTAACCAGGCTGGGGAAGACCCCAGGTTCAAGTCTCCCCGGCACCTGAAGGGGAGAAGGGATTTAATCAGGGATCTGCCACCTCTCAGGTGAGTGCCCCAGCCACGAGGCCACAGGATAATTCTGATGTGAGGCTCCCTCAAGCACTCCTATTGAAGTTGTTCCATTTTAATTAACAATGGCATACTTAAATATTACTGAGGCCAGAAAAAGAGTTGGAATGACTATAGCCTAGTGTCTGGAGCACTCAGTTGAGAGGTCCCTGTTCAAATCCCTTCTCCCTCCTTCAGTCGGGGGGACTTGAATGGGGGGGGGGTCTCCCACATCCTGGGTGAGTGCCCTATCCACTCGGCTAAAGGTTATAAGAGAGATCTTCCTTCTCCTCCTGCAGCCCCATTTGGTTTAGGCCCTGACCACAATTTAGGCCACCGGACATCCCTCTTCCTCCACTTCTCCAACAGTTCATGAATCACAAGCAGAGATAGGCATTTTCTGGTAGCCCAGATTTAGGCACCTATTTCCAAGAGAGGAGCAGGCCTAGGTGGGGCTCCTCTTGTCAGCATGTCTTATTGGCTAGCTTAGGCAGCTCCCTGCCCAGCATGCTGGATCTTGTGGATTGCTTAAGCTCCTATCTCTCCCCGTTCATCCTATAGGGAGCCTAGGCACCTAACTCAGCTTGGTGGATCGCAGTGTTGTTCCTATGACTTTCTAGGTACCTAAAAGTTAGGTACTGCAATGCCCAGCATTGTTTCACCTAAGTCCCTTCATGGATTCTGCCCTTAGTCTCTCAGTGCTTCAATTCTGGATCTGCAAAATGGAAATAACAGCGCTTCTCTACTTCACAGAGGTGTTGTGAGGATAAAACACATTAAAGATTGGGAGGAGCTCAGACATTATGATACAAGTGTGCAAGATAGATTCATCTGGTTTTGCTTTAACTTGGTGTGTCTGCAAAGTTTGATTTGTCAAAAATGACAACAGAAGTCAACCTTTCTGTAGGTGGCCACAGCAGCTAGAGTTCTCCAAGGGTATCCACTGTACCTTCACTTTTGGGCAAGTGAGGTGTAAACTTTGTAAAGACGCATCCAGCTACTGTAATGAAGAGCAGTCTATAAATCGAAGAACCGGGCAGGTAGTAAGACGCGTACAACATGCAGATTCCTACCATAAAAAAACCCAAGCTTCTTCCCACTTTCATCATAAAGAATGTGTACTTCATAATCACCCAGAATCAATTTTTTTTTTAACAGACATTTCATGGACAACTTATATTAGATGATTGACAGTGTAGCCAAAACCAAAGAGTGAGTAAATTCCAAATTAAATATGACTTTAGGGCTGATGAAAGGTTCTGGATTGACAATCCTGGTTGACAAAGTCCAACAGATACACAACAGGCAGCACAGACTTCATCTCCCCATGGACCCCATCATAGATGTATGCCCTGGAGACACCAGGCCAGAGGTAAAATCCTAGCTCCACTGAACTCAATGGCAAAACTCCTGTAGACTTCAATGAGACCAGAATTTTGCCCCATATCTTCAATGGGTGTAAATCAGTATAACTCAATGGAGTTACACCAGTCTGTTGCTACTGAGCCCCCAGCCCAGCCCCTCAAGAAAAGAAAGATAGTCCAATCTTTAATTCGATCCTTGACACCTCTATTGAGGCTACCAGTAAGATTGCCAATGACAAGTAAGGTCTGAATCAAAAAGAGAGGCTCAATATATCCCAACCCTCTAATTCACTCAGTTCCCCAAGAGTTGTAGGGGCAACAGGGTTCTTCTTTGCTCTTGTTTTAAGTAGCTCTCCGAGCTATTAAGACTATAACCCTGACCTCACAGAACAGCTTACATCGCTTCTTGGTGGGAAAGTTTAGAGACAGGCAGGTGAGGTTGCACCAAAAGTTAGCAAAATGTGACCACAGCACCATTTTAGTTATTTCAGAGTAAAACCACTAGTATAAAATGGACAGAAACATTCGCATTATAATTCTGTTGATTAGACTCAGTAGCCACTGAGGTTTGCTCTAGGGCTTTTAGTCCCTTCAGAAATGGGACAGGATGCCCTCACTAAGGACTGAACTGAAAGTCAGCGAGAAAGATTTCTGTTTGCAATGGAGCTACTGAACTGGAGGGGTCAGAAGAAAAGTGCATCCTACTCCAGTTCTGGGGCCAGACTCTGTTCTCAGTTACACCAGGTAATTCTGGGGTAACCCCCTGGCTTTAAAAACAAAGGGATTTTACTTCCATGGAATAGCTCTGGGTTTGCCCCAGATACCAAAGAGCAGAGACTGGCCCCTGGTGCCTTGCATAGCTGCATGGCACAGCTGATGCAAGAGGTGCTATCACAGTAGCACAAGCCTTTCCAAAGTGAACATTCTGTGTAGCAGAGCTGGGTAGTGGTGCTGGCACCTCACTGTGCGGTTTCTTACCTGCAGAACTGCTCCGGGGGTCCTGGTGCCCTCCTTGCAGACAGAGCCTTTGGGCTACCAGGGTATATTTTTCATTTTGGAGGAAGAAATTGGAAGGGGCCAAGAGGGGCTGGAGGGCAGGGGAAGTGGGGCTGGAACCCTACATGTGCTAAGGACGGAATGGGGCTAGAACCCCACATTTTGGAGGAGGGGAGCTGGAGCTGCAGGATCTTTATTCTCAGCAGAGGGCTCCTAGCTACAGATTAAACTGAGCCCAACCCTCACTGTCCCGAGACCCAAATGCCAGCCAGCCACAACTGTCTGATAGAGACATTCCCCCCTCCCTCAAAACAACGTCTCCCTCCAACAGACCCACATGGGGACAAACAGGAGAGAGGAGAGGAAATGCCACAAGAGGTTGAGGATCTCTCCTCTCAAGGGAAGGATGCATGAGAATGTCCCTGGGGAAAGGGGGATGCTAAAAAAGCCCAGCCCTTTGTGGGCTCAGTGCTTCTCACTGGTTGCCTGGCACCAGATGCCCAGTTGCCAGGTACCATCGGGGTACCCAATATTAAATTGATGGGGAATTGGTGCGTGACAGAACCACACGGTGGGAGCAGCGGATGAAGGGATAACTGGTGCTGTCTAGAAGATCCTTGTAGTTGTAACATGCTAGGCCAGCAATGTGTAGGCATGGGTCCTGGCAGGGCGCTAGTCACCAGGGACAGGTTTTCCCTCTCATGGTGTGTGCCTATGGTGGGAGGAGAAGGGGAAAATCAAGCAGTGAACTCACCAGGAAGGCATTTAACATGAGCAGGGGTGGGGAGCTGTGTATGGTCTGTGACTTCCCTCCTTTGGCCCCCCGAGACAGTTTCCCACTCTAGACTTCTGCTTTTGGTTTCAGGCACTCTCGCTCACACCCCTTAGAACAGCACAACAGCTCTTACAGCCCTTTCCACCATTCATAACTAACACCCAAACGCAGGGCAGTTACAGTTTTACTGGGCCCAACCTCCCCAGCCCCCTGCCCACCCACCCCAATCACATGTTTACACCGGTCAATTCAGCTTTGCCTTCCTTTGATCTCCTCCCCCTACTCCAACTTGGCAAGTTACTACAGATGCAGAGATCACACTGATGGGTGTAGCTTACCCACAGAGTCAATTGATAGAGCAGGTTGTGAAACACAGGAACTTACGTGATGTTATCACAACCATCTACAGAGTGTGGCATAAATCTCTCTAATTATTGCACAGATATGTTCGAATTCGCTGCAGATAAAATGAGAGCAGTTTTATGGGAATACAAAGAGTTAAATTCACACAGATCTTTTTAAAAAATCACTTTCAGAAATCTAGCAATATGCATCACTTGCCCCCTGGCACTGTAGGCCAAGGAGGTCTTTGCTGCTCTCACAATTTGTCCCCACCTCTCTCTGTCAAGGCATGTTTTCCCCAGTGATGATAATTTACATTACAGCTATTAGGACTTGCTCAGTATTAACCCTCAGGGCTGGCCTTAGGGAAAATGGTGTCCTGGGTGAACTTGTATTTTGGTGCCCCCATTGGTGCGATGCCCCCCGATTGTCCCTGGCCCCCGTGGACTTCCCAGGCTCCCCAACCCCTGTGCCCCCCTACTGCGCTCCTAACTCTGGTCACCCCTCCTGCATTCCTAACCCCGGCACTGTGCCCCCTTTGCCCCTAATCCCTGCCCCCTCCTTCACCCTAACCTCTACACTATGCTCCCTACACTCCCTTCCTGTGCCCCTAACCACTGCACTCTGCCCCTTCACCCCTAATTCCTGCACTCCCCACCTGCACCCCAACCCCCTCCCACCTGTGCCCCTAATCCACGCACTGTCCCCATTCACCCCAATCCCTGCTCCCCCGCACCCCTAACCCCTACACTGTGCCCCGGCACCCCTAACCTCTACCCCCCTCCTGTGCTCCAACCCCTGCACTGTGCCCCCTTTGCCCTCGACCCCCCTGTGCCCACTTGGGGAAACTAACCTGGATGCACGGATCAGCTGGCATTGTTGCTCGTTCCCCTCTCCAATGCTGCTCCTCCGCGCCCGCCTAAGGGCTGTGAGGGAGCGGGGAGTGAGGAGCGACATCAGGGATCCCTGCGTCCCAGTCACTTTCCCCACCTCGGCTGCATGAGGGGAGGGCAGAGAGCAGCAGCTCCTGATGCTCGCCTCACAGCATAGCCCAGGTGGGGAAAGTGACCTTGATGCATGGAGCGCTTGGTCTTGCTCCTCGATCCCCACCTCACAACTCCCTAGGGGGGGCACATAGGAACACTGTGGGGAGCAGCATCTGCACCACTGCTCGCCCTGCCACCCCATGTTCCTCTGCTGTGAGGAAGCAGGGAGAAATCTGGAGCCCCTCCACCCCCACCCCACCCAGCGCTCCCCTGCCAGCTGGGAGCAGTTTCTGATTTTACCCCAGCAGCATGCACTTCTGTGCTGCCACATGGCGCCCTCTTGACCATGGTGCCCCTGGTGGGTTGCCCGGGTGGCCCACCCCTAAGGCTGGCCCTGTTATCCCTCCATTTTCTCCTTGGTTGGCCATGAGGTTGGACACTATAAGAATGTCCTTCTAAGAGAAACTTAGCTGATTGGTCTTTCATCATCCTAACCCTATCCCCTAAAGCTGTTTCGCTACATTTACTATACTTGGTTCTCCATAGAACTCTCACCGTTCCCTATTAGATCTTGTCCACACATCATTCTCCCTTACTGGACCAAAAATTCATCTCAACGCTTTATTTCTGAAGGTATTTAGCGGTTTTTCTTCCTTCTTAGTAAGTGCTCAGGTATCCCATCCTTAAAAAAACAACAGACCTTATCATGGTCTCTTGTCTATCTGAAGCTTCGTCTTTCTCAGAAGTGGGTAGCTGAAAATTCTCTGCATTGTTATTGGTAATTAATGCTCCTAGGTATTTAAAATGGTTTAACTTGTTGATATCGAGGAGTATTGACAGCTAGGTAAGCTTGTCCAAGATTTTCTCACCAGCTCACAACCATATATTACATTTTATCTTCATTGACCTAAGTTGCATTTTTCTTGCTGCTTCCTTCACATCTCTAGTCATCCTTTGTACCACATCATCTCTCTCTCTCTCTCTCTCTCTCTCTTACAATAGCCAGGCCATCAGCATATCCAAAAAGGAGGTACAGCCCATTTAAATTCATCCCATCCTAAGAATTCTGCAATGATTGTACTGCTTTCCACAGCCACATTAAAGAGTATGAGGGATTGTGCATCTCCCTCCCTGAGTCCAGTGTTGATGTCAAATAGGGCAGATTTCATAGAGTTTAAGTCCAAAAGGGACCGTTAGATCATCTAGTCTGACCTCCTTTGTGAAGTAACTCCCTGCTCTCCATGTGTCTGTATATAATGCCTGCATCTGTAACTTTCACTCTATGCATCCGAAGAAGTGAGGTTTTTACTCACGAAAGCTTATGCCCAAATAAATCTGTTAGTCTTTAAGGTGCCACCAGACTCCTTGTTGTTTCTGACCTCCTGTATATCACAGGCCATTCAATTTCACCTACTTACCCCTCTACTGAGCCCAAGAATTTGTGTTTGACTAAAGCATATTCCCTCCTCAGACTCTACTTTTTGAACCCTCAAAAATATGTATTGATAGGATCAATTATATAAGGCAAATGGGGAAAACAAGACTTCTGTGTCATCTAAGAGTTTGGGTGACTTCAAACTAGTGCTTTGGCTATTATAACTATATGCTTCCATGTTAAAGACCTGAGTTCAGACATAAATGCATAATATCTTGTCCATGGGACTAGTGAAGTCTGGAAGCACCATGAGGTACTTTGCAGGCTTTCAGAAGTTAAAAGACACTAATCAGGGGACACCTTCTTCCCAGCAGACAACCTCCCCACAATTAACTAAGCAACATGAATGATGAGATTTCACAGAAAGCAGGTCTAGCTTTAGATGCCAGCAGCAAGAACATAAGAATGGCCATACTGGGTCATACCAAAGGTCCATCTAGCCCAGTATATTGTCTTCCAACAGTAGCCAATGCCAGGTGCCCCAGAAGGGATGAACAAAAAACGCAATCATCAGGTGATCCATTCCCTGTCTCCTATTCCCAACTTCTGGCAAACATAGCTTAGAGATACCATCCCTGCCCATCCTGGCTAATAGCCATTGATGGACCTATCCTTCATGAATTTATCTAGTTCCTTTTGAACCCTGTTATAGTCTTGGCCTTCACAACATCCTCTGGCAAAGAGTTCCACAGGCTGACTGCATTATATGAAGAAATACTTCCTTTTGTTTGGTTTAAACCTGCTGCCTATTAATTTCATTTGCTGACCCCTAGTTCTTGTGTTATGAGAAGGAGTAAATAAACTTCCTTATTTACTTTCTCCACACCAGTCATAATTTTATAGATGGGGTGACCACATCTGCACGCGGACTATGGGGAATCAGCACAATGTGATACTGACCAGGACAGAACTGTTTGCAGAATGGTTACAAAGGAGATGTGCAAACTATCACTTCCTCCAGGCTTATTTTTAAAACATCTTTCTTGGTATTAGCGCTGTCACAGGACAAGCTCTATTTTTGTTTTTGATGTACAGAAAGATAGGGGGGAATTCCACTCCCGACCCTCTAAAGCGATGAAGGAGGATTTTGATCACGCTGAGAAATAATGTTGCTAATTTTGCCCCATCAAGTAATCTCCAGCACAGACTGCAACAAATCCGTACCTTGCCCACCAGACCAAATCCTCCTCCAAGAGACTCTCCTCCGCGTAAGCTATTCCACATAGAAGCACAGAAATGTTGGGCTGGAAGGAACCTTGAGGGGCCATCTAGTCCAGCGGTTCTCAACTGGGGGTCAGCAGCCCCCAGCTGCTTTCAGGCAGAAAAATCAGAGCACTGAACCCCAGCACCCCAAAGCAGAAGCCCTGAGCATCCTCTGCCAGGCCCTGGGGCTTTTAAAACATGTTGGGGGGGCCTCAGAAAAAAAAAAGGTTGAGAACCCCTGCTCTAGTCCATCCACCTGCACTGAGGAAAGAACATGCATACCTAGAGCATCCCTGACAGGTGTTTGTCCAGCCTGTTCTTAAAAACCTCCAATGACGGGGATTCCATAGCCTCCCTCGGAGCCTATTCCAGAGCTTAACTACTCTTAGAGATAGAAAGTTTTTCCTAATATTTAACCAAAATCTTCTTTGCTGCAGATTAAGCCCATTACTACTTCTCCTACCTTTTGTGGACATGGAGAACAATTGATCACCATCCTCTTTATAACAGCCCATAACATATTTGAAGACTGTTATCAGGTATCCCCCTCAGTCTTCTTTTCTCAAGACTAAACATGCCCAGTTTTTTTAACTTTTCCTCATAGGTCAGCGTTTCTAAACCTTTTATCATTTTTGTTGCTCTCCTCTGGGCTCTCTTCAATTTGTCCTCATCTTTCCTAAAGTGTGTGCCTGTGGAGGGTTCATGCCAGGGCTCAACCCTCCTGGGCAGGAGGGGAGCCACACCGACTCACTACCAGTGGGGCAGCGGTATAGGTCGCTGGGTCAGCGCTCCGGTTCTTTGGCACAGGGCTGAGGGACACACAGTTTAGGGAGCTCGGGTCCTCTGGTGCAGGGCTGAGTGACACACAGTTTAGGGAGCTCAGGCCCTCTGGTGCAGGGGCTGAGCAACATTACAACAGTTAGGGAACTCAGGCCCTTTGGTGCAGGGGTTGAGCAACAGTACAACAGTTAGGGAGCTCAGGCCCTTTGGTGCAGGGACTGAGCATTGGGTGAGGGGGAAGCCTGCCACCTGTTAGTGGGGTGGCATGGGGGGACGCAGGCCCTCCCACTCCACTGCGTCCCAGCCCGGGGCCCTAGCAGCAGCCACTGCCACTGCGGGTCAGTGGGGTGTCCTGACCAAAACACACTTGACATCGGCTTGTACGTGGCTACAGCCTGACCGGGGATGGTTCCCCCTCAGGGCCTACCTCGTCCGTGGCACCGGGCCCAGTCCCGGGGCCCTGGTGGCGTCTCACCTTCAGGGTTGGTGTGGGTGAGTTCCAACGGCTCCTCCCAATGATGGGAGCGGGCGGGCTCCGGTGGCTCCTCCTCGTAGTGGGCTCGGGGCAGCTCCGGCCAGTTAGGGCAACGGAGGGGAGCCACACCAACTCACTGCAGTGCCCAATACTGGACACAGTACTCCAGTTAAGCCCTCACTAGTGCCAAGTAGAGAGGGACAATTGCCTCCCATGTCTTACATATGACACACCTGTTAATACACCCCAGAACATTAGCTTTTTTCACAACTGCATCATACCATAATACATTTGTGATTCACTATAACCTCCAGATCCTCTTCAGCAGTACTACTCCATCAAGCCAGTTATTCCCCATTTTGTATATGGGGACTTGATTTTTCCTTCCTAAATGTAGTACTTTGCATTTGTCTTTATTGAATTTCTTCTTGTTCATTTCAAACCAACACTCTAATGTATCCAGCCTGTTTTGAATTCTAATCTTGTCCTCCAACGAGCTTGCAACCCCTCCCAGCTTGGTGTCATCCATACATTTTATAAGTGGAAATGAAAATATTGAGCCCAGGACTGACCCCTGTTGGACCTCACAAGATACACCCTCCCAGTTTGACAGCAAGCTATTGATAACTACTCCTTGAGTAGTTTTTTGTCAACTAGTTTTGCTCCCACATTACAGTAATTTTACCTAGACCACATTCCCTTGTTTCCTTATGAGAATGTCATGTGGGACTGTGTCAAAAGCTTACTAAAAATCAAGATATATCACATGCTAATCTCCCAGACAGGCAACACAGAGTAGTCTTCAAATGGGAGACGCACTCACTTTTTGTTTTTATAAACAAACATGCATCTTGTCAGAAAGCAGCTAAATGCAGAATGGACCTATATTCTTCTCACCAGCTCTGTATTCTAGATATCATTTCTAGGAAGAAGGTATTCCCTCCCACGTTACTTTATTAGAGGATTCCTTCCAACTGTTACAAGTGTCAAAAATTTAGGGCAGTCAGAAAAAGACATCTCAGCTCTTTAGATTGATTCATAGCATACAGGTAACCTTCTAATATCTTAATGAGGAGATCTATTAGTCTCTGAAATAAGCTCCTACGGGAAACTATGGAAGCCCTATTGCTTAAGAAATTTAAAAACTAGACTGGAAAAGACTGCTGTGGTATAGGGAACAAATATGCACTGATAGAAAATGGGCTAGATGTGGCAGATAGAAAAGACCTAATAGGTCTCATCTATGGTTACTTAAAAGCTACCACTCACTATATGCTGGGATTTCTTCTTTCTGAAGTGCAGCTCTACTCTGAAAAGTAACTTTGTAAAAACAACACCATGGTGCTCCTTGTTTCTCATTGCACAGTAATTCTAGATCAATTGTGCTCAATTTACAAATCAAAAGATGTTTTAACTGTCAATCCTGCAGGTTAAGCCTAGGATCTGAGAGTCAAGCTGATTTCTTCCTTTCTCAAGCATCTTCACCGGTAATAAAAAGTCACATAGTACAAGATATGTCCTCGGCAACAGCTGTCCTCACAAAGATTGCTCTCAGTAATACCTGAGCAGTCCCACTGCCTTTTACGGAGTTGCACAGGTATAACTGAACGCGGTAACCATCCTGTTGAACACAATCCAGTTCACTCCTCTATCGCTGTGTGTGATATGTCAGGCTAACTGTGGTGGGTGGCAGCTTGTTTTCCTCACAGCAGCAATGACTCCAAACACAAACACATATCTGATTTGACGATTAAGTAAAGGTCAGTACATAGTCACTTTTCAGAGAGAAAATGCACTTATTCCTGGCATCAATTACAAAAAAAGAAACCCACCTTGGCTACAGGATGGAACAGTTTATTTTAGCACATATCAGTCTTTATCATAGCAGTGAAGCTTAGTTTCACTTGGTATGATACTCTCAACTACAACTTCAGTATCAAGCCTGAAGAAGATTTAACTTGAGATAGCGGTGGGGTTTGACAGTTTCACTTCTGGGATTGAGCATTCCGTCACTGGCACGCAATGGAAACTCCTCCATTGCTATTCACAAGGCATAGGAAAGGGAACTGTTAAGGAAGTTATAAAGTACCTGGACACTTTTATAATACCTAGCTTCTTATCCTGCTAAAGCAACACTCCCTAACCTGGGGAGCATAGAGCAGCGGGGATGGGGAACACTGCAGGACCCTGAGCCTGCCCCAGACCTACTGGGAAAATGTTTAAAAGTGACCCAAATCCATTCATAGAGTCTAAATCCAAAAGCACTACCCCTAGAGGCTAAGGGACCACTGCAATCATCGAGCCTGAGCTCCAGTTTAAACACAGGCAACAGAAGTTCTCTGAAATAACTCTTGTTTGAACTAGAGCCTATCCTGAAGGCACAGGACAATTACTGGCATTTGAAAAGGCTTGTTGGGGATTTGAACCCAGGACCACTCCCACATGCAAGGTAAGAATCATATGCCTATACCAACAAGCTACTCATAGGTGGCAGGTGAAGCTTCCCCTGGGGAAGGCTAGCTCCCTGCCCCACCTCTTCTGCCCTTGGCCCTACCCCAGACCCTCCCCACTTGCCGTGTCCCGCCACAAGACCCCCAACCTTCCTGGTCCCTCCTCGCCTGCCTCATCCCTCCTCACACACCCCTGGCTGCTATGAGACCCCTCTTCCCACCTGCCCACCCCCCTCCCCTGCCATTGGCTCGCTGCATCCCTCTTACACCTCCTGCCCCAGCGGGGGAAAGTGGGTGAGGAGAAATGCGGTGGTGATCTCTGGGAGGGAGGGGTGGTGTAGTAGAGGAAGACTTACCAGACAGGCAGCAAAAGCAGGCAGTGGGGGACTCAGGGAAGGGGCAGAGCAGGGAGGGGAAGAGGTGTGGCCACCATGGCCCAGGTGTCTGGCGGCGATTGCACCAGGGAAGGCTTAGCCTTCCCTGGCCTTTTATAACCCACCGCCCATGAAGCTACTTCTCATGATTGCCTCAACACATCCAGCCACAGAAGCACTCCCCTGGGGTACAGGCTCAGAAAGCAAGCTCCCCTGGATCAAGTTTTGCTTCCCTGCACTTGTGGCACTATGCCCAGCCACTTGCCCAAGTTCTGCCCAGCTTCAAAGGGTCATCCATGGATACCCACAGCAGCAACAAAGGAAAGATAAAAGGAGAGGGCAGAAGAGAGGACACATGGCAACAGCTCCACCAGAACAGAGCATTAAGGGAAAACCAGAGTTTTAACATGTGAGAGGTACATGTGGGTGGTCCCATCATGTAGGTTTGTACCACTGAAAACAGCGATACTGCAATACCATGTAATCATCCCCCTCCCATTATTTCACTGCTCCACTGGCCATCCGGCTTCATTTCTCTCTCCAAAGTGCTCCTGTCTACAATTAAAAGCCCCAGAGACTTTGCACATAAAAGATAACATGGTACGTCATTTCCCTTCCTGCCAATTGGCTGTACTGTTTGCATTATGGTAGCACATCGAGACCCAGTTGAGATCAGGGCCCCTTTGTGTTGGGTGCTGTACATATGTATATAATAATAATAATAATGGAGATATCCCATCTCCTAGAACTGGAAGGGACCTTGAAAGGTCATTGAGTCCAGCCCCCTGCCTTCCTTAGCAGGACCAAGTACTGATTTTGCCCCAGATCCCCAAGTGGCCCCCTCAAGGATTGAACTCACAACCCTGGGTTTAGCAGGCCAATGCTCAAACCACTGAGCTATCCCTCCCCTATAATAAGAGACATTCCCTGTCCCAAAGAGACTACAGTCTAAAAGGCAAGACAGATAAGGAGGTCAGAGGGGAAAAAACAGAGGACGGTTAAATGAATTGCCCAACACCACATAGTGGGGTGGGGAATAGAACCCATATCTCCCATGTGCCAGTCCAGTGCTCTACCCACAACTCTACATTGCCTCTCTTTGGTGAATTCCATGGTATGAATATAGAGTGATGACTTTGCCCAATTTAGTTATTTTTAAAAACTAGCTTACATATGCAGTTTGTGTTGGCTTAAGTTCCCTAGTGGTGAAACAAAGACACTGCAGGACAGAATGGTCAGGAAAAAAAAAACAGCCCTAATGTTCCTGAGTGTTTTTTTTAAACTCCTAAGGTACAAAACAGATTTGCTTGAAATTTAATGGAAAAACAAAAAACAAAACAAAAAACAAATTAAAGCTTTACCTTAAGGCCCTGTTTCTAAAACTCCCTTTGTGTAAACATTTCCCACTGAGAGGGAGCCCTAAGTGGTAACACAGACACTCTTTCAACTGCTGCTGTCATTGTTATCAATCATTTAGATCTGCTCCTAGCAAGGTTAAACTGAGTGGTACTGAAAGCCATGTCAAAAGCCGACACCTCATCTATGCTAGGGTTCCTATCACTACTGACCTTTGGCTAAGCCACTGTTAGCAACAGTGAGAAATTTTTCAAAAGTTCCCCTAGTACAGACAGACCCTGAGAGTAAATTCTGGTTCAGATCCACATTTGTTTTCATGACTGACAAAGGGGTTTAAACCCAATTTCTCCTGCAAAATTGCATGCAACTGCAACTATGGATCTGACAGCAACACCTGTACAGTCTCCAGCTGAAGATGAAGCCGCTCCACCTTCTGACCTGAAGATGGGCTAGGGTTAGCATAGTCTTCCTAATTTCTAAAGGTGGGGTGGGTTTTAATATCCAACATCCATCTAATTACCAAGCCAGCATCAACCAGGGCTCCACAATACCAAAAGAATCAAGGAATTCTGTGTGTGTCACCTTCAGCATTCTCTGGAACAGAAGAGTACAAGAATAGAAGGAGTCTATACAAGCCCAGGTCTGCTTTTTTGGATAATACAAGGAGCAGCTAGGGAATGAAATACATAATACGAGGAGCAGCTAGGGAATGAAACCTATTTATATACCAAAGCTCCAGTCCTGCAATGTCATCTAGATGAGCAGATCCCAGCACACACCTGAAGAAAGGAAGGATGTCCCAGGGGTTAGGGTGCTAGGACGTAACAGACCTGGATTCAAGTCCCTCCTCTATTACAGACTTCCTGTGTCACCTGGCCAAGTCACTTTGGTTCTGTCTCCACTGCAGTCAGAGGTGTGACTGCAGCACATGTAGAAATACCCATGCTATCTTTGATCTAGCTAGCTCAAGTAACAACAGCAGCGAAGCTGCAGCAATATGAGCTAGCTGCTTAAGTACACACCCAGAGTCCTGGATGGGCTTATACAGCCCATGCTGCCGCAGCTTCACTGCTATTGTCATTAGAGCTAGCTAGAGCAAAGCTGGCTCAGGTACATGCCCGCATGCTTCAGTCACACCTCTGATTGCAGCATAGAGATACCCTTAGTCTCTCTTCTGCCAAAGTGCCTCATCTATACAGTGGGGATAACAGCATTTCCTTATCTCACAGGAGTGATGTGAGGCTAAATATCCGGCAGGAGGGGGAAGACAAAGATTGGAAGGTGCTCATACTACGCTGCTGAGAGCCACAGTGCCTTCAATAGTTCATTGCAGGGGAGGAATTTTAGGGACTGAGATGTTACCTAATTTTGCAAATGCCTAGAACCTGAGGTCACCACCACCAGCACTCACAAAACTTTTATAAAGGTACTTTATTGATATCAGTTTGGAGTAGGGCGGTAACCCTTTAAATAGTTAGTGAGCCCACTATGTTCTACTTTAAAAAACTCAGCCAGAGCTGCAGTATGTCTGAGTAATTGGGCCCCGCATGTTGTGTTCAATGAGTTATTTGGAGCCCCACTGTGCCCCTGTGGTTTCTTCAGACTACTGTGTCTTTTGCCCTTCACCCAGCCACAACAGCGACCCAGACTGGATCCACCTTAAAATGATTCTAACCTGGTGGAGAATCTCCTATGGACTCTCAAGTGTCTCAGCAGCAATTTAAGCCCTGATCTTTCAACTGGATCTATATGGCCAGACCCAAGGAGAGCCCCACATATGTCTAGAGCATTCTGTGGGGGGTCCATTTGCACAGATCCAATGCAGGATGGCCGCCTCATTGTATTAAAAAGGCATGATTTATAGTGCTATAATATGTTCTATCAGAATTGCAGTCCTATCTTAACCCAAGAACTGCAACTTCATTACCCAAATGGATCATGCTGCCTCTTATATGAAGGAGCTCAGTCTTCCTCAGTTCACACTGAGCCATTATTTGCCAAGTTTAGCAACACAAAAGCACTGCTAGTGAAGAAACACATGTGCAGCTTCACTTATACAGATTGCCAGAAACAATGAGAAAAAGGAAATGCCACCTGAAAGGATGAGAACTTGTTTGTGGCATAGCCTCTGATTCAAGGATATGGTTTAAATAGACACACCATCAGTGACTGAAGGAATAGGTTAAGGGACATACAATGTCATCAAGATACCAGTTAGACAGAAAGAACTTTGGGAGAAGCATGTTTGATCAAAAAATAAAAATAAAAAAAGACACAGAAAACTGGAAGAAAGTTACATCCTTCCTAATACAAGGACAGCTGAGAACTGTGTCACACAGACAGCAGCATTTCAACAGAGCTTTCCCTCTGTGGATCTACAGTGAGGATGACCTATAAGTAGCTGGCCAAGTAACATTTGGAATTTTCCCTATTTAACTCAAAAACTGACATATGCTTACATTAGTGGCAAAAATACAGGTGTTCTGTTTTTACCCCTTGTTCCCCTGCAGGACCAGCACAACTGGGAGAGAAAGACCATTCTGGAGTGTATTCCTTCTTGTACATAAATTGATCATCCCTGTAACTGGAGCTTAGCTAACCAATTAGTTACAGGTGTGCGTGCAATGCAAACAGTGAGGTTGCACAACTGTCCCAGAGAAGAATTTGAATCTTTATTACAGGTCATGAGGCATGAAAGGCAGAACCCAGCTTAACTCTCCGATTCTGGGAGAGATTTCAGGGCTGTCATTTAGATAACACCTTTCTTGAAAATAGAGCACACTGGGCACAGAAACAATCAAGACACAAACATGATAACCCCTTTTTTACAAAACCACTTTTCACAGGGGAACTGCATCAATTTCAACATGAAAGCTCCAGCTCCGGTTCTCATAAATATATTTTAAAACTCAGCTATGCTTTTGCCTATAGAATCTCTATGGGGAGATCATTGAGAGATGGTGATATTGATCAAAAAGAACAGGAGTACTTGTGGCACCTTAGAGACTAACAAATTTATTAGAGCATAAGCTTTCGTGGGCTACAACCCACTTCTTGTAGCCCACGAAAGCTTATGTTCTAATAAATTTGTTAGTCTCTAAGGCTAGGTCTACACTACCCGCCTGAATCGGCGGGTAGAAATCGACCTCTCGGGGATCGATTTATCGCGTCCCGATGGGATGCGACAATCGATCCCCTAATCGACGCTCTTACTCCACCAGCGGAGGTGGGAGTAAGCGCCGTCGACAGGAAGCCGCGGAGGTCGATTTTGCTGCAGTCCTCACAGTGGGGTAAGTCGGCAGCGATATGTCGAATTCAGCTACGCTATTCACGTAGCTGAATTTGCGTATCTTAAATCGACTCCCCCCTGTAGTGTAGATGTAGCCTAAGGTGCCACAAGTACTCCTGTTCTTTTTGAGGATACAGACTAACACGGCTGCTACTCTAAAACCGGTGATATTGATGATAGGGATCATCTTACTGCAAATGTAAGCTGCCTTTTAAATGGCAAAGCCTGAAATCAAAGACTAACAACCTCGGAGGAGTTCATGTAGTCCAAAAAAACATGTGTTATAACCACTGCTTGCCAAACAGGACACAATTAGTAGGAAAACAAAGTGTTTATCTGCAAGCTTCCAAGAGGGTATTAGAAACAATGAAGAGGAAATACAAAATTAACACTACAGAGGTGCAATTGGCAGCGCCCTGCAAGAGCCTGTTCTTCCCCGTGAGGCAGCCTATTCAGTAGCTTTCATTAAGAAAATTGCATCTCCAAAACATTCCTGCCAGTGTCCTTATTTCCCAATGAAGGCTTGCCAAAGAGCTGTGTCTTTTAGCTACTGCACAGCGTACGTTCCATGTTCATCGCTTGCTAACTGCTCAAACCTTTGCAATTAAAACACCCGAGGAGTGCCATGGAAGCATCATTAGGGAGACAAGTTCTCATGCTGGGTTAATTGGCAGGCAAAGACAAGATCATCAAAACACAAAAGCCCCCTTTTGGTGTCTATAACGGGAAGTGAGTTTGGAAACTGCATTTGCTCTCCTCCCTCCTCCCCAGAAGGACAATAAAAAATGGATTTTTCCCTAACAACTAGGCCCATGACCAGGACAGGGAAGGTCGTGTCCACCCTACTGGGACACCTCACAGAGGGGGCAACAACACAGCACAATGACGGCACCAAGTTGCCTGTGCAACAGCCCTTGTGTATCTTTAAGCATTTCACTACTGCATGGCATTCACAGTACACAAGGCAAGAATGCTACTGCTAACTACTGCCCATTCACCTGAGCAGCAGCTCAGCGGGCAATGCGGAAGCATGCTGACCAAAAACACACAGCCCTGCAGCACCCGTGAAGTGCATGTCATTCTGTGTGGTTTCAGGAAGTAGCCGGTAGAGCAGCCTGGTGATTCTAGAGCTAACTCATCACACTTTCATACATTTAAGAGCCCCAGCCCCTCAGTCACTGGGCTGGTAAAGGATGGCAGTGCTGCAAAGAGAGTTTGCTCAGATCCTGGATGGGGGAGGAGAGCCACACATCAAGCTAAGAGTGGCATTGACGGAATCTGTTTGGCAATGGAAGATCACCACCCTCCAGGCCCTTCTGAGGAAGGGGAGAGGGAATCTTCTTTGAGCGAGAAAAAAAAAAGCATGAGATCAGCGAGTGTATCAATGAGCAGTAATATTTCCCAGAACCATCAGGATGAAATTTCCAACCCTAAAATCTCCCCAGCTAAACAGCTCTGTGAACCACACAACTGTGCATCAAAGTTTCAGCTAGTGATGAAAAACAAACGTCGGACCCGTGGAGCGAAGCCAGTGGGGGAGCCCCTGTTTCCATAGGAACCTGATCCAATCCTCTCACCTATTCCAGATAATGGAACTACAGAGCTCTGAAGCATTTAAAGAGGAGCGGAGCTTAAAAGTCAACAGAATCTACACTGTTCCAGGCACACATTTGAAAACGCTCTTGCAGGGCTCAGCCCATGGTCTCCTCGCCCCATATGCCTTGCACATCGTCCCACGTCTGGGCATCCACTTGAAAGTTTATAAGGAAAACCCCAAGACATAAATTATTCACCCCACACATTAGGGGCAGGTAAATGTCCACTTTATTAAATAAATATAGACGTTGAAACCTAGCTCCACTTGATCTGTGGCTGTAGCATATAAAAGCTGCAAGCACTCCTGTCACTGAGCTGACACAAAGACAAAGATGCCCCAGTCTTGTCTATGCTAGTGTCCACAGTGTTTCTTCCACTAGCAGAGCTACACCAGTGGTGTAATTACAGCTACAGAGTTTGCTAGTTTATTCAAAGCCGCAAGCACTCGTCTGCTGTTGTTAAAGCCAGGATCTTCTGAGAGCAGAGTGTGGTAATTTTCCTCTGACGCTTTCATCTAGATTCAGTTCTTCTTTTTATCACAACGTGAATTTTTATTTATAAGTAGAAGAAGCTACAACATAGTTTCGTTTTGCTTCTCTCCCTGCCTCCCATGTAGCCTCTCTCTTTGGTTTCCTGCTAAGAACCTCAGGACCCTGCTCCAACATGTTTGCTGTCCCTCCCATCACATCAGGGATGTCCAAACTTTGCCCAACTGACAGGCTGTGTTGGCATCTCAACAGGAGCCCAAAGGCTGCATCAAGTTTACATGAAGTGACGTGGATAACAGCTGCCTTCATCTTTAATTCACAGGCACAATCCATGGAGGCTGCGTAGCCAGGCATACAAAGGGGCCTGAACACCTGGACCAAGATGGAGCATTGCATGCTTGGATCTGTTGTGTTTCCACACCACTTCTCCTCCGTCATAAAGAGCAGGGCACCTATGGATTGTAAAGCACAGATCCAGGAGCTATACTTGTCCAGCTGGCTGTAATTTGAGCACTCCTGGGTGGAGGGGAGGGGAGCGTCAGGGGATGGTAGGGCTAGGGGCTTCTGCTCAGTGGGGAGGGAAATCTAGGGGCTTCAGCCCCACGGGAGGCACCTGCCAGGGCTTGGGGCTTCAGAAGCTCTGAGCCCTGGCAGGGTGCCCAACTCTCAAACTTCTGAAGATCATCATATGTGGCTTGGAAAGTGCCAAATATAAATCTCCTTTATATTTTTATTCTCCTCCCTTCCAAATTTCTCATTACAAACTCTGATCTGAAATTCACACATCTGCTTCGTGCTCTGGAATTGTTTGTATTCAAATTTCTGCACCAGTTTTCAGAGCCACCTCAGTATTACTATAAAAAAGTGAAAGACTGGAATAGTGTTTTTTCCCCCCAAAATGTAATTTTTTTTAAATGGCATTTTTCATTTTCCTAAATGGAAGCTTTCAGAATATACATCAAACATATTATTTAAAATCTCACTACTGAATAATAACACTGTCGCTGCTTAGCACTACCAGAGATCCCATGACACAGCAACACAGGCAACTCCAACTTTCATCTCACACTGTTGCACCATGACTGCTGGTAGTGACAGTGAGGCACACTGCTACAATCAGCCAGTGAAGCTGAGCTAGTGCTAGTAATAGTGTGCAATTTTAACAAACATGCTAGTGGAGATAAGGCCTGAGAGGTTGTGACTGTATATCTCTTACGCTGCAGCTAGTTCAAGCAACTGAGTCTTTTCCCTCCTATAACATCTGCATTAAGCCTTTCTAGAAGGTGGTCAGGACAAGCAAGAGCAAAACAGGCACCAGCCTGGATCCAGGCTCCAGCCAGGTGCAGCTGTATAGCGAAGTGATCCTTGCGGTAAAGTTTAACTAGGGATGGGAGATAGACGCACTATATTCCTGCCACAGAGAAAGGTGAAGGGACAGTGTCCAGATTTACACTAGATTGGATGAAGCTCCACAGGGAACAATCCCATGCTGTAAAAGACCTGGTGGGTCTTGTCTGCTTCTAGACTCTACATTCCTAGGAGTATGATTTATTCCTGTGTCCATCTGGGCAGAGTCCAGAACCACTTTCCATTCTCTATGCACCGTTTTTAATGCATTCTGTTTCCTTGTTAGTGCATATCCCCATGTCCTCCTGATCCCTGCTGCTTCGGGGGGAAGGCAGCTCCCCTCTCACAAATCACACATGGATTAGGACTGATCAAAAGCATGTGGTCCCAAATGCTATCCAGGTATTTCCAGGGTTTGGTGCCTCGGAGAGCCAGTGCATTCAATCCTGCCATAACAGGCTACTGTTTAACATCCTCCTGCAGTGGGGGAGCAGGTCACTGCTTGCTCTCCCACCTGGGGCAGCAGAGACAGAGGCTCAAAAATCCAGCCACTGCAATGACAGGCTGGAGAGCCCCTGGAATTTCCCCGCCCGCCAGCAGGGCTGAGCTGGGACATCCCCACCAAACCGGGTCCCACACCTGGGATGGCCCATAAACAGCCCAGGAACTTTTCACACCCACCCAGGCTCGGGTAGAAAAACAAGCTTTAGAAATGACTCACCTCTGTATCTCACCACCCGGGGCCTTTCCCCATCGGTCCTGTCAACAAGCGGGACCTCACCCAGCCTGGAAGTCAGACCCGACCCCACCCCACGCAGGGCGCCCTTGGCCCGGCTACAGGGTGCTAACAGGGTCGTGGGGTGGGCAGCACCCATCCGCACCCGGGCTGAGGGGAAATGTCCGGGCAGGGGCAGCTGGTGCCTCCCCGCTCGGGGCCCTCCTCCCCCGGGTCCTGCCGGGACGCCAGCCCCACCAATGCCCCAGCCGCCCCCCTGCAGCCCGGCTCGACCAGCCGGCCTCCGATCGCTCCCCAGCGTCCAGCCCCAGCCGGACTCCGGGGCGCCGCTCACCCACCTGCAGGGCAGCTCCCGCCGGGGCTCACTGCCCATCCTGGGTCCCGCGGCAGCGCTACAGCCCGCGGCGCCGGGCTGGGTCTCCGCAGCGAGCCGCTTCCATGGCCGGGATGGAGCCGAGGCAACGCAGCCGCCGCTGGGCTGCACCAGAGAGGGACCGGGACTGGCTGGGCGGGGGCGGGCTGCGGGCTGGCGGGAGGGGCGGGGCTGAGCGGCTGCCTCTGCCCTGGAGCGCAGCCGAGCCCGGACCGGCACTGCACGGCACGGGGCGCCAAGGAGCCAGCGCTGGGGAGAGAGACCACTCGTGTCTGTCTGTCCCCAGGTACCGTAGCTGTCTGTGTTCATACACACTGGTCTGTCTGTCTGTCCCCAGACACCGTAGCTGTCTGTGTTCATACACACTGGTCTGTCTGTCTTTCCCCAGACACATCTATCCTCATATATACCTCTCCATCTGTCTGTCCCCAGACACCTCTAGCTGTCTATCCTCATACACACTGGTCTGTGTGTCTGTCCCCATACACATCTATCCTCATACACTGCTCTGTCTGTCTGTCTGTCTGTCCCCAGATACATCTATCCTCATACACACCGCTGTCTGTCTGTCCCCAGACACCTCTAGCTGTCTGTCCTCATACACACTGGTCTGTCTGTCTGCCCCCATACACATCTATCCTCACACACACCCCTCTGTCTGTCTATCCTCATACACACCTCTCTCTCCCCATATACGCTGCTCTATCTGTCTGTCCCCATACACATCTGTCTATCCTCATACACACCGCTCTATCTGTCCCCATACACATCTATCCCCATACATGCTGCTCCGTCTCTCTGTCCCCATACACATCTATCCCCATACATACCGCTCTGTCTGTCCGTCCCCATACACATCTATCCTCATACACACTGCTCTGTCTGTCCACACACAGATCTGTCTATCCCCATACACACCACTCTGTTTGTCCTCATACTCATCTATTTATCTAATTGTTCGTATACACATCTATCTGTCCCCATACACATCTATCTATCCTCATACATACCCTCTGTTTGTCTATCCCCTGCCTTGTTCAGCATTTTATATAATCTCTTTTTCTCCTCCCTAGATCCTAGAACGCTGGGCTCTCTGGCTAATCGTTTCTTTAGGACTCTGCAACTCTTTGGCTATTAATATAAAAGCATCACAAATCCCCAAAAATGCAAATGTCTGGTTCTTGCAGTGGCCATATTTCATACCTCTCACCCACTACAGACACATATAATAATAATAATTAATTTATATTTCAATTCATCATTAATTGTAGGCATACTGCCAATCTTGCCCCTAGTCAAAGTGTCTGGATGCCATACAACCTAATAGAAACACGTGCACCAGAATTAGCCCACCTTGAAATGCTAAGCTCTGAATGTACAAACACAGGATGGGCCAGTCCAGGAGAGGGATTGAAAGAGAAGAGGGATAAATGGCCAGTCCAGGTTATTGAAGAAACACTGAAGAGCTTTACAGGCACTCCTCAAAGTGTGCAGAGATGAAGTTTGGTGGGTTTCAGTGGCGAGGGATTTTCACACTGGAGAGCTGAGCAGATGCACCATCACCTGCTGACATCCAACATCATGCTGGAGAGGCCAGCTGTGCCACATTGTACAATGCCACTGTCTATGTCACTGATACAGAGACTCTGCATGACTGAGTTATCATTTCTGTGGGATCAGAGATAGGCAGATGCCGCTCTATTCTGAGTCAGACAATATTCACATTCAGGAGGCTTAACTTTCAGACCCCCACATTCAAAATATCATCAGGTATCAGCCTAGGCCTACTCTGCAGAGCTCTCTTGCTCCCCAGTTCCAATCCTTCCCAAACCCAGGTTGCTTTAAGCCCTTTCTCTGGAGTGGCGGGCCAGGGACCTTCTTATCTCCTCTCCAGTGTCTTCAGAGAGCGGCCAATTGGCCACCTCCCCCATGTCCGTCATTGGAGGTTTTTAAGAACAGGTTAGACAAACACCTCTCAGGGATGGTCTAGTTATTACATAGTCCTGCCATGAGTGCAGAGGACTGGACTAGATGACCTCTCAAGGTCCCTTCCAGTTCTACGATTGTATGATTCTATGATCTTCAATCTTCAGAGATCGCTGCCATCCTCTCAACTACAAGCAGGGGTGTTAGGAGTGGGGGAAAGGAGCATACATCCTACTTGCCCCACTCCCTGCCATCAAGCAAGAAATATGTTCCTGTTGCTCTGCACTGGGACTGGGTCATAGGAGGCCACAGCTAGCAAGGTGGGTAGTATCTAGGGATTTTGCATTGGGTTTCCTTGCGGTTTTGGTTTTTCTTAAGAAAGCGACCGCAGGTCGTTCGTGTGGCAAGATCCGAAAGAAACTCGAAGGCTGAAATAGACGCAGGTTTCAGTGTGAGATTCCAGTGAATTTCAAAAGAAGCTGAAAGGGACAGAGAAAAAAATCCCCCCTTCATTGATTACACTGGCACATGTGACTCATAGTCATAGATTCTAAGGCCAGAAGAGACCATTGTGGTCATCTAGTCTGACCTCCTGCATAACACAGGCCATAAGACTTCCCTGAGTTAATTCCTGTTTGAACTAGAGCAGATCTTTCAGAGAAACATCCAATCTGGTTTTAAAATGATGGAGACTCCACCTCAGCCATTGGTAAATTGTTCCAATGGTTTACTACCCTTGCTATTAAAAATTGGTACCTTCCAGTCTGAATTTGCCTAGCTTCAACTTCCAGCCAGTGACATGCCAATGTAATGGGATTCTGGAGCTCTTGGGTTCTGCCACCTCTGGTTCATACAGTCACCAGAACAGTACAATGGCAAATGATTGCTACAGTTCATGTAGGGAAAAACTTTACCCCATAGAACATTGAAGGAGTGATGTGTCGGTAGGGGCGCTCTAGCCCCAAGGCTGTGTCTACACTGGCAATTTGCAAGAAATCTCCACCCGTGAAAATAACAGTGGAAACTCTAGAGTATACAGGGTGCTGGTGTGTTTACCACCACGGAGTGAGATTTTCACCAGTGCTCAGCATTGGCCTAACTTTGTGCTCACTGGCAAAACTGCAATGAGAGCAGATTGGGCCAGCATGGAGTGATTTAAAAATCTGGCCCCATGCAACCCTACAGAGACAGGCGATATCCTGTGATGATTCTGCATGAACAACAATGCATACAAATAAACTTATTTGAAACCTTGGTGACAAAGGTCCCTGCATCTACCAGGCTGTTTTCAAAAGCTAAGGCCCCAGTCATGCAATGTGCTCCAAGGGGGCAAATCCCTGTGACTGAGCAGAGCTTTGTTGATGTCAGTGCTGCATGGAATGGGTGCAGAGGTGTGCTTGCACTGAGATCATTGCAGCGGTATGTCTATATTGCAATTAGACACCCATGGCTGGCCCATGCCAACTGACTCAGGTTTGCGGGACTCATGCTAAGGGGCTGTTTAATTGCACTGTAGACATTTGTTCTGGCTCGGGCTGCAGCCTGAGCTCTGGGACCCTCCCACCTCACAGGGTCCTAGAGCCCAGGCTCCAGCCTGAGCCTGCATGTCTACACCACAGTTAAATAGCCCCTTAAGCTGAGCCCCACAAGCCTGAGTCAGCTGGCACGGGCCAGCTGCAGGTTTTTAATAGCCGTGTAGACATACCCTGAGAGTGTAACTGCCTTTTTGACTTGGCTCTTTAGAAACAGATCAGGAAAGCTAGCTAGGGGCTGGGGGTGGGGGGGGTGGCTTGTCCAGGTATAGATGAGGGTCAGGCCAGGACTTGGGGACAGATTCAGTGATGTTGAAATCTCATCATTCATTCTCAGAAGATTTCTGCCATCTTAAGCCACATCCAAACTGAAACTGTTACCCAGGGTCTTTCTGGTTTGGGGTGTGGTCTGTGACCAAAAACATGGGGCCAGGTTCAGATCTAGGGATTCAAATCTGACCTCCCCATACTCCTGAATTCAGAGGGGTCTGGATCTGAGGTTTCAGTTCAGGCCCATCTCTAATCAAAACCAATCAGGCAATGTCTAGGGAACAGTTCTGAATCTGCAAAGAATTGTGATCACACACCATTTGTATGCATTGCAAAATGATCTCTGAATACACTCCAACTTCCCAACCCGACATACTATATGTATTGTAACCTGTGTGTTTTGCTTCCTTGTGTGTATGTGAGCTTGAGGAAATTACCAAACATGGGTATTGGTTCAAGGGGCTCAGTCTGAAGGAAGGATGTGGAGAAAGAGCAGGGAGGTAATACCATAACACATGCACTGCTGGGGAGTCTGCTGCAGTGTGCACTGACAAGAATTATAAACAAGACACACACCAGGTGGCATCTCCCATCCGGCTTGACTGTACCAGAGATCTCAGAGGAGGAGGCTGCTGGTGGCTAGCTCCTTGTCTTCCAGAGAAAGCTGAATCACAGAGGAATGATTAGAGCTGCTCAGGAATTTTTCTATGAAACATTTTTTCATCAGAAAAAGCTGATATGGTAAAACTGAAACTTTTCACAGGAACGGACCCGTTTTGATAGCCAATAACCCCGTGGTTAGGGCAGTCACTTGGGCTATGGCAGACCTAGGCTCACATCCCTGCTCTGCCTGATCTGCAGCAGCGCCTTGAAGCCAGGTCTCGCTCTCCCAGGTGAGTCTCCTAACCACGGGGCTATTGTGGGCTGGGTCTCAAAACTCTCAATCTCTCAGTTGGAGCTTTGTACATGTAATGAAGAAGTCATTGGAGCAGGGATTCCCCCCACAGTTAGGTGGGGGCCCCGTGAAAATAGCAAAAGGTCTCACCGTGGAAGGGGGTTTTCTTAAAATCTCAAAAATATTCTTGGGACGTGAAAGCTGTTTCCTGCCCAGCTCTACCGGTGACACAAATGCAGCCTTTGGAAACAACAGGACTGTGAGGGGAGGGGACAGCCAGAATCACACTGCAGGCTGCTCTCTGCTTCCTTTTTCAAACTCCCCCACTCGGGGAAATCCACTGTGAGCTTTGAATGGACATTGAGTAAGATGGAAAACTAGGCTGAGCCTGGTGAGCATATCATGTCCAACTTTGGCTGGTTTTATGTGACCCATCCCAGCCACCAGGAGCTATCCTGCTCATACCGAACACCTGTAGCAGGCTTCTGCTCCACGGACAGCAAAGAACCTGACAGTGGAGAGTAAACAGCATTGGCCCACTTTTCCTGAGAGGAAAGCTAAGATGCAGAGACGTGTTCGAAGTCTCACCATCTCCCAGTCTGGGGCAACGCCATAGGATTGCGCTGTTCCCCATACAAGTGGGTATTTGCAGAACTGTCAGCCATAGAGGGTAACAGCTCCCCTACAGTGAGGGACATGGAAGTAAAAGATCCGAGGCTTGGCAGAAAGTAATTAAGACTAGGGTAAGGTCCTAAGTGACTCGGGAGCCTAGATCCAATTTTCAGAAGTGACTTAGACACTTGGGAGCCTAAATCTCATTGGACTAAGTCTCATTGGACTCAGGTTCCTAAGTCACTTTTGAAAATGGTACTTAGGCTCCTATGTCACTTAGGACCTTTTGAAAATGTTGCCTCTCCTCTATATAACATACGTTCGTAAGGATTCTGCAATACAGAATGAGCTAGGACAGATCACTTGCTTCAATACAGTTGCCACCCACACAAAGACCTCAAAGACCCTAATCAACCTTTAGTTGCAGAAAGTGATTTGCATAAACAACATTTTCCTTATCTAAACAAATAATTCTGGAATATGCAAAGGGACCGAGCTGCATGAAAGACAAGCAGGCTGTAAACATTTCCCTTAAAGGGAAAACATTTCCCTTCAAGTGTCAGTCATTTTAGCTCACATAAAAGTTCTTTTCCAGTTAAAGGAACATTAACAAAAATCCATCTACTCCATTTGCCCCACCTGCTATTTGTAGTTTCTCATCCTCCAAATTAAGCAGGCCCCATTCAGCACCAGTAAAATTGATAACGTGACTTTTGTAAATGGGATTTAAGCTCCTAAATCTCACAGTTGCTTCTGAAGATGTTATTCTGCAGGCTTACATCCCTCTCTATTCCGCAAATCACTTAAAGCCCATGCTTAAGTACTTTGCTGAACAGGGATGGACTCCTGAATCAGGGCCTGAATGACTTAGTGGAGTGTTTGCACTTTTGCACAATAAATGAAATTTGGTTCTGTGCCGCAGCTTTTGTAACCTAAATTTCAGCTGAGAGCATAGTGTTTACAATCAAGGTATAAGTGACCAGTCCACAGCCCATTGATGTCAATGGACTGACTACCATTGATTTCAATAGGCATTGGATCAGGCCCTCAGTCCTTCAAAATGAAAAGAAACTATTTTTTTTTTCTTTATGGTGGATGAAAAGGGCCTGAAAGGGATTTTGTCTAGTTGTTTTATTAACATTAGAATTCAGGTCTTGTCAACATCATTTTCCCTAGAGCACTCTATGGACAACCGGAGAAGTGGCAAGATGGTGGTATCATAGACACAAGGTGAGTGAGACTGGATTAACTGTGAAGGGGAATGGTTTGTACTCAGACTGCTTGGAGTTCTTTGGTCTGAGGTTTTTTGAACATCCATTTAACTAAAAGACTTTCACCCCGGCCTGGTCCATGAAGAGCTGCGAGGCTCCCGATCCGCATCTCCGTGTCCTCCAAGGGACACTTGCTGCAAAATCAGGGAAGGAAAGACTTGATTTTCCTGGGGTTAAAAAACAAGCAGACAGAAAAACTCTTTATAGAAATCCCTTTCAGGCTTTCTTTATACACCCTGATGGAGTCAAAAAGGGCACACACCCTGTTCCTGTATCTCTGGATTTACAATGGCAGAGATGGCAGGTCCTCTCCTACGGGATCAGCTGGGTGGTGACAGAGTAGGTGCGGGAGAGGCGAAGGGGGGGTATAAACACAACTACCAGTCTGTCCCTCCACTACTCGCTTTGGACGATGTTACAAACTGTAAAGGAGGAAGCTCATTTCACAACCACCACCCTCTCTGAGGATTTGCATAAGAGCCTGTTGTTGCAGTACTAGGACCTTTTACATGCTGTGTGTATATGATGCCATCCATCGCGGGGAGAAAGCTAAATAGCAGAGTAGCCAAGCCAAGTTATAGCTCAGTTATCCAGTGGGTTCCTGACTCTTATATGTAAATGCAGCTGTTCACCAGATTGAGAACTTCACTGTACCAGCTAAACTCCAATTCAGCTATGCACCTTCTGCACTGTAATGAAGAGTGAGCTCACCCATCTTGCAATCAGGAAAATAGTGTGCACAGCCAAATGGGAATTGGGCAACATGCGGCATGGTACCCTGCCCAGAGACTCAACTTCAAGGTAGCAAGTGGCACAAGCCTGAGCCTGCACTGGTGTGTGCACCAGGAGCTGGGAACAACTACAATAATTGGTGTGTGTCCCTCCCACGGCTTTTTATACATGGTCTAATCCACTACCTTGGCCCACTCCCAATGGGCAGTAAAATGGACCAAGCAATGGACCCAGTCTTCTGCATAGTGAACCAGACGACAGGAAACCTGCATCCTATTCTGTGGCGGAGGTCTTGGGCGAGTCATTTCACTGCTCTGTGCTTCACTTTCCCCATTTGTAAAATGGAGACACCTGCCTCTCCTTTGTAAAGCGCTCTGGGGCTATTAATGGAAGTGCTATGGTGTCCGTATTATTATTCTCCTGGAGGGAAACACATGGTCCTGGGAGACCGGCACTGTTATTTCACTGTTATAAAAGCAAGTATAGCAGAAAACAGCATATTAAGGACTGACTCCGGACCCATGTGGAGAAGCTGCTGGCAGAGTATGAGGAGCTGCAGGCACGGAGCTGATATTCTCAAGCACCATCCAGGTCAGACCAGGACTAGGCTTGCAGACCACCCCACGAGTGCTCTCAAACCTGCTGTCTAGTCATTGCATCAGCCTGCTCCCTGGCGATCATTGCAGTTGAGTGTGTGTGCGGGGTGCCAGGGCTGGCCAGATGGGGCCCGCAGCGGAGCTGGGATGTGCTGGGTTTATCGTCTATGGGGGATTTTTACACAAAGCTGAGCTTTCATTTTGATACTTGTTTGTTCTTCCCAGGAACACAAGGGAAAGGTTCCTTTTTCCTAGGCAGCACCTAAATCAGGCAGCCAGCAGAAGCCCCTCCAAAAACAGCCCCTGCCCAGGCTGTGAACTTCCCTTCTCTCCTCAACCTCCACACCCAACCTCCACACCTTAGGGCCACACCCCTGGCTCTGAACCCCACCCCCAGCTCAAACCCACACCCACACCCACACCACATGTTGACATCTCCCTAAGGCTGAGAAATATCTCCCCTTCCACTCAAGGGCCCTGCCAGGGTACATAGAGCTCAGAACTGCCCCTGCTTGCTGATGGGCCTAAAGAAGCAGGAGCACAGTGTGGGGGGGAGGGGGGGAGGGGTTCCATGCCTGCCTTGGAGGAGTTAATCTGGATTAGCCTGGAATCCTTGCACTGAGCCTGCTCCTACTGCAACTGCCTTCTCCAGAGACCAGGTGTCCCCCACGTGGCAGAGGGTGGTACTGTACCCTGCAGTACAGAGCTCACACTAGAGACTATAGATAGCAGAGGCCAGATGTAGCCAGTAACGCAGGCTGCTGAGGCAGGTTGTTGAACATTATCCAGGGAGCACTAAGGATCAGGGAATATAATCATGGCTCTTATTGTGGGAGCAGCTGCAGAAGCAGCCAGAAGTGCTGCACTGGTGGGGAGAGGATGAAATGGGATCCGCTCCTGCCTCCAGCACCTTCGGATCCAGAACTGCAGGGGAGGCCCCCCCCAACTCTGGGGAAATTGCATCCAAGTAGTACCTCCCTTCCCCCGTCTCGTCACCTTAGCATTACTGCACTCTTACCCTCTCCTCCCATGCCCTTTTATTCTATAGCTGATCCCCTCTGAACTAAACCACCCAAAACAAAAAAATAACTGGCACCAACATGCTGTTTGCTGCCATCACATTGTTCTCTCTGCTGGTGTGTTCGATCCCTTGCCCTGCCCTGGGTCTGTCTGCTACTGTGAGTTTATACAGCGCCTAGCACAGTGGGGCCCCAATCTTGGTTGGTCCTTAGGTGCTACCATACTAAACATGATTAATAATACATACTAATGTGGCTGACAGGTGGGGTATCATGGTGGCTCTTAGGCCCACCAGCCCTACTGGCCATCCCACTGGAAGCTGTCTCACTATAATAATGTAGTTCACAAAACAATTACAGCCCAGTTTTATTGGAGGAAATTTTAGAAAAAATCATGACAGCTGCCTTGTGCTGAAGTTCTAAGCAAAACAGAACTCTGTGTACTCCTTAAAACAGTTGTTAATGTGATGTGTTGAAAACTGAGTTAAAAGCTACCACTTTAAATTCCAAGGCATGTCCTGGTCTTGCCTGCAGGCTAGGGGACCCCAAGGGAAGTGTTCAATGATCGGTGTCAATCTGTACCATCCAGCCTAGAACAACATGAAATGAATTGTGCCCCGCTGCTTTAGGGAGCAGCCTGCTTTGTCTCTCTCTGTTTTGGGGTTCTGGTATGTTGTTGTACTGAATTCCTGGAAATAAAGTTGTGTTATGTTGCACCCTTTCAGCTAGAGGATTTTATGTTTTCACCTAACTTCTCTGTGTGTATGCGGTAACTTAACAGTTAAGGGCTATGCTTTTTCCTAGGGTTGTTGATTAATCACAGTTAACTCACGTGATTAACTCAGAAAAATTAATTGCAATTAATCGCAGTTTTAATCGCACTGTTAAACAATAGAATACCAACTGAATTTTTTTGAATATTTTGTACATTTTTCTACATTTTCATATCTATTGTATTCTGTGTAGTAATTGAAATCAAAGTGTATATTATTTTTATTACAAACATCAGCACTGTAAAAATGATAAATTAAATAAATAGTATTTTTCAATTCGCCTCATACAAGTACTGTAGTGCAATCACTTTGTCATGAAAGTGCAATTTACAAATGTAGAATTTTTTTTGTTACATAACTGCACTTCAAAACAAAACAATGTAAAAACCTCAGAGCCTACAAGTCCACTCAGCCCTACTTCTTGTTCAGCCAATTTCTAAGAAATTGTTTACATTTACAGGAGATAATGCTGCCCTCTTCTTTTTTACAATGTCACCAGAAAGTGAGAACAGGCATTTGCATGGCCCTTTTGTAGCTGCTTCATGCTTCAGTCACCATTCCAGAGGACATGCGTCCATGCTGATGACACTTGTTAAAAAAATAATGCATTCATTAAATTTGTGACTGAACTCCTTGGGGGAGAATTCTATATCTTCTGCTCTGCGTTTTATTTATGGCCACATTCTGCCATATATTTAATGTATAGCTGTCTCTGATGGTGACCCAGCACATATTGTTCATTTTAAGAACACTTTCACTGCAGATTTGATAAAACGCAAAGAAGGTACCAATGTGAGATTTCTAAAGATAGCTACAAGGTTTAAGAATCTGAAGTGCCTTCCAAAATCTGATCGGGATGTGGTGTGGAGCATGTTTTCAGAAGTCTTAAAAGAGCAACACTCCGATGTGAACACTACAGAACCCAAACCACCAAAAAAGAAAATCAACCTTCTGCTAGTGGCATCTGACTCAGATAATGAAACTGAACATGCATCAGTCCGTACTGCTTTGGATTGCTATCGAGCAGAACCCATCATCAGCATGGACGCATGTCCCCTGGAATGGTGGTTGAAGCATGAAGGGACATATGAATCTTTAGCGCATCTGGCATGTAAATATCTTGCAACGCCAGCTACAACAGTGCCATGTGAATGCCTGTTCTCACTTTTAGGTGACATTGTAAACAAGAAGCAGGCAGCATTATCTCCTGCAAAAGTAAACAAATTTGTTAGACTGAGCGATTGGCTGAACAAGAAGTAGGAGGACTGAGTGGACTTCCAGGCTCTAACATTTTACATTGTTTTATTTTTGAATGCAGTTTTTTTTGTACATAATTCTACATTTGTAAGTTCAACTTTCATGATAAAGAGATTTCACTACAGTACTTGTATTAGGTGAATTGAAAAATACTATTTCTTTTGTTTCTTTACAGTGCAAATACTTGTAATTAAAAAGAAATATAAAGTGAGCATTGTACACTTTGTATTCTGTGTTGTAATTGAAATCAATATATTTGAAAATGTAGAAAACATCCAAAAATATTTAAATAAATGGTATTCTATTATTGTTTAATGGTGCAATTAATTGCGATTAATTTTTTTTAATCGCTCTTCAGTCCTACTTTCTACTGTCTAGCTTGTAAAACCCCAAAAAGGCTTGAAAATAAGATGACTAACTTTGTCCTTGTCCATCTGGCAGAGTTTTTACTTGTTTTTTCTCCTGCTGTGGCTTCAATGGATAGTTAACACAGCTCCTTCTAAATATGTTTCTTACTTCCTTGTTTGTGCACTTGCATAATGATTGATCATTCCAGCCCTGGGAAGGTTTCTTTGGTAACCTGTGTGCTCTGCTAGATGGACAGCTGCCTGCCTGCCTGGTTCCAGGATATGACCCAAACAGTGGCCGTTCTTTCTAACTGGGGATTTTCCATTGAATTTTTTATTTCTCAGTGGTGGAATTTAAAAGATTAAATGGATAATTGGATTCATGAAATCCATGAGAATTTTGCAATGGACATTAATAGGGCCAGGATTTCACCCCAGATCTTATTCCACACTATTATAAAGATACAGTAGATTAAAATATGAGATGTCCCTTTAGGAATCCAATCCTGCAAAGTTGCCTGTGGGTCTCTGAATGGCCTCTACTCCTATTTTTTTCAGCAAGAGTGGAAGGTGCTCAGCATTTTACAAGATCAGGCCCTGAACAGTTAATTCTCCCAGCGAAGCATCCTGCAGTATAATCTGCGGAGTGACATCCGCAAGCCCAGCACAGCTCCTACTGATTTGGCCAGGAAGCAGTCACATGCTGGCATATTAGTGAGAGCGTGTGACCCCTGAGGGTCCTGGCTAGAGTCACAGTCACAGTCACCGTCATGTGCAGGACACACTCAGCAAGTTCAGCCATGAGTTGGGGGAACTCTGTTAATTTCTCAGGTCTGCTCTATCCCTTGACTCAAGAGAGTCAGGACGTTCTAATGGTTAGAGAGCCAGACTTGGAAGACCTGAGTTCAAGTCCTTGCTCCATCACAGACTTCCTGTATGGCCATGGGCAAGTTACTTAGCCTCTCTGTGGCTCAGTTGCCCATCTGTACAATGGTGAGTATAGCACTTCCAGGAGTGCTGTGAGGATAAAGACATTAAAGACTGTGAGGTGCTCAGAAGCTGTGGTGATGGCAGCCAGATAAGTACCATACATAAAGATCCATCACCAGGATGGATTGATTTAAATCAAAGCCATTTGAATCAGCAATTAGAAAACTTTGGTTTATATCATCAATTTTAATTGTGTTGTTCATTCGTTCTTTTTAGTTATTTTCCTAAAGAAAGGTGGTTTTCATTGATTGGTAACAATTAAAACATGTTGGTTTGCAACTAAATACACAGCCTTTACACTAAAATTCGGTGCTTCTTTTTGTTAACCAGGAGGATGAACTATTCCAATAACTTTTATTTAAGCAATTATATAGCTTAGCTTAAATGTATTCAAATTCTTATTTTTTACATTTTTATTGTTAGAAAATGGTGAATGATGCATTTTGTATTTACTAGATGATTATTAATTTTTTACTTGTGATGTGTGTCAAGTTATATTTGAATGGAAATTCAAGTCCAATTAAAAATGCACAAAAACATCATTTCAATTTTGTTATTAAATAAAACTATCTTAAATGTGATGGATGCACAAGGAAAAAAAGTTTATCAAAATGTTTTGTATTTAAAACCAACAGATGTATTAAACAAAGGAGGTATTATCTGTAGTTAGTGAATTTAAGTGAGTTTAACAGATTATTTCTGGTAATGTCTTTGAGGGTTTGAGAACTAATAGATCTTATCCTCTCACACCTAATATTTATTAATAGATTGGAAGAAGAAAACAAGCTTCCCTGCTTTTCAACTCCCAATCAGTCTCTCAAATTCAAATGAAGTAGCTGAATAAACTGAAATGAAAAGTAAATCTCTCTTTGCACCTGCAGAAGAGGCTACTGTTGTCAAAACCTGGTTTAGCACTTCAACAAACTCTGTTTCCAGGTGCTTAGCCAATGACTTCCACCCATTCAGTGGTCTGACTTTCTTTAAAACTTGGCAGTAAATATACACTACTTAATATTATTTTTTGTATTTAAGTTATTTGACTAGATTATAATAAGTTCAGGCCTTAACATAGGTTATTAATTTCAATTTTAATTTTAATTGGGTTTATTTAAAAAAAAAACCTGTATTTAATATAAATGACAAAAATCCAATTTAAGTAAAAAAATCAATTTAAATTAAAAAAATCCATTTATGTATTTAGGGTTTTTTTTAAATCATTGAGTTTTATCCACCCTGCTCATCACACTCAAAACAAGGTCACAGCGGTTCACAGTACATCAGTACCACAGTATGTGCAGCAACACTCTCTTCGCAAGTTCCTATTACGTGTGACTATTCAGCACCTACTGCTCCGACAGTGGTCATGCAACTGGTTGAAAAACAGTTTCTATTTTAGCCCCCTGTCTTCACACTCTCTTAGCTTCCTGGAGCCATGACTGAAATTTTCCATGGTTGGATGCTGTCACAAGGGGTGAGGGAGTTGAGGGGCGGAGTTGAGGGGTTAAAATTTGCGTACAATTTTGGATTTAGAACAAGGCCAAAATATGTTTTCCCATTACAAAACACTACTACTAATAAATAAGAGAATAACACTACTACTACTAATAAAATACTTTTATTTTTCCACGGGGTTAACTCAAAAACTGCTGAGCTCAGAAACTGCACACTTCGGGCTGGCTCAGTTTCATAGGAGCAGATGATGATGACGATGATCGCTGGAGCATGTAAGAGCTACACTGAGGCCCCACTGCACAAGCACGTAACAGAAAGGCACCATCAGGAGGTACCATTGTGGGAGCAGACCCATGTAAAGCACACTGCAGTAGTCCAGCCTGGATGTGACAGCTATTGGAAATGTGTGACTTGGAGAAGAAAGGCTGCAGCTAAAGGTTACAGCTAACCGGCCTGTGGTGTTTGGGACGGGGCAATGAGAGATCCTCTAAGACCCCAAAGCTAATAGCAAAGTCATTGCACAATTGTCAGGAGTGCAGTTCTTGCAGCTGCACCTGCTCAATCTCCTAATGAGTCCTGATCAGCTGAGGAAGCCAGCAGGCTGGTTCATAGCCCAGCAGCAGCAGTAGCTCGCTCGCTGCTCAGTGCACATGCCCTCTGCTCACCCCACTCGAAGCCCTGTTCCAGCCTATACCCTGCCCTGCACCCACCCTTGTTCCAGTCCTGTCCCAGCCTCGCTCCTGCCTTCATTGACTCCAGAGAATCCGGTTCTGAACCTCGGCTCCTATTCCTGGCTCTGATTCTATCTCACCCCTGGGCTCTGGCATTCAGACTCTGACTACGGTTCTGACTCTTGGCCCTGGTTCCTAGTGATAACTGTCTCAACCCTTGGCTTTGGCATTCAGATGCTGATGCCTGCTCTGACCATTAGGCATGACTCCTGCTCTGATCTGGTCTCCTGACAACAATAGAGGCACATGCATTGCTCCCACCCATTCCTCCAGATGTTCCCCCCAGCCAACCAGCAGCACTTCTGAACTGAGCCTTACCCAGCTTCCTTTCACCCAAGTCCTGGTCTTGGTGAAGCACTGGGTGGGGGATCATGTAGAGCCAGATCCACTGCCAGTGAAACTCAGTGTAGCTGTATTGACTTTCATGGAGCTACATCAGTTTATACCAGATGAGGATCTGGCCCATAGACATTAAAATCTGGGCTCAATGAAAAGGAGACAGAGAGCTGAGTATCAGTATCATACTGGTGGCACTGCACCGTCCGTCACCTGGCAAACAGCCCTAGCAGCCTCACATATCCATTGAGCAAGAGGAATGATCTAAGGGAGCTCAGATGTAGGAGAGGAATTACTTAGCAGTGCCCTCTGCAAACTTCCGAACAGGAAGGAGCAAACCCAGTGTCAGGCAGTGTTCCATGTACCGTGTGCTGAGTAATAACATAAGGGAACTCCATGCTTATAAAATTAAACTGTCTCTTTAGTAAGAAAAGGAAATATAGCAATGCTGCAACTGCAGCTAGCATTCCAGCCATGTGCACACAGACTGACTTCCTGGTGCTTCCTCCAAACCCCTCCTTCCTGCAAGCTGCATGCCTCCCTCCAAGTTCCATTGAGGTTGCTACAGACAGCCTCCTCCATTGCTTCAAGGACCTCACACAAGCCAGTAGTGAATCCAGTGCTGTGTTCTGAATTAGCTTTGCACTCTGTGCTTGCCTATTTACAAACTTGTAAAAATTGTGTATCAGGCTCAGAGCAGCCAGACCTAGCCATGATTCATGTCCTGCCTACAGTGTAGCAGTCATGCATTTCAGGAGCAGGTATTCTAGCTGCTAGCAATGCTGTTTGTACCATGCACAGAGTAACAGCTAGGTCATTCACTGGAATTTTTGTGAACCTTGTGGTCTGTGCTGCAGGCAAAAAGCATCCATTATCTAACCAGAATCAGGCTGTGGATCTTGACTGGTTCCGAGTGGAGACAAAGGATGCCAAACCCACATCATGTACAGACACCTCAGCAAAGGCACTATCATTGCCTGTCATTAGGATGGGCAGGAGTAGAGCAAGTTTTAATGCAGGTAATTGGCTGGCTGGTCAGGTCGAGCTCTGAATCCAAATTAAGTTGTTCTCTGTTGGGATTGTATGGTGCTGCAATGCTAGCTCCAGATGAGGTGGATGGTCCATGGGCGCTGTCCAGAGTGCTAGAGAGAAGCAAAGTGTTCTCAGTTGGCTCTGACAGTCTAGCCATAGGGCAATAGTCATTTTTTAAACTCCTTGGAGGAGACAGGACAGAAGGGGGTATTAGTTTATGTGTGCAGATTTATAATAAACCACAAAGGAATGTCCCCTCCATATTACTCTGCATACTTCTAGTATAACTTCAGTGGGACTCCACAGCAGATACAAGGGTCTGGCCATGTGAATCAGATTGCAGGATCAGGGCCTAAGACAGCAGCAAGATTTGAATGAGGATGGGGAGGCGGCTGGGTAAGGAGATCTAGGGAGGGCATTTTCCACATGGGAGAAGGCTCAGAAATGGGCCTGGAAATGAATGGAGTGGGGAAGTTCCAGGCACAAGGGAGGAAAATGAAAGGACAGACAGTCAGAGATACAGGATTGGCCAGCCCACAGCAGTAAGCCAAGAGGAGATGGAACTAAAATGGAGCAAGATGAGAAAGGACACAGCCCATCCACAGCCAGGTTCATGGTCAGGCAGTCACTGGGGACCGCCAGCTATGGTGGCTGTCACGTCTGCCAAGATTTGCCAACAATTTGTCACCTCTTGATCCCTTGGTGCCCAGGTGTCCTGTTACGGAGATCATCCCCACACAGGATCAGATAATGTCTCTGAGGGACCACAGCACCCTGTCAGTCTACTGTCACCAAAATAACATGAACAAGTGGGGCTGGGTGGCTTGGAGAGGTGGATGAGCCACATGAGGAACAGGATGGTCTTGCTGAGGTGATGCCCATGGCAGTGAAGATGGGATGCTGGAACTGAAGTGAAACAGGGTCAAGGGTGAAGTTATTGAGTATCTGTGAATCCTCTGCCAGGCTAGGGTATAAGTGGAGTAACTGAAGTTTGTCTGAGTTACAGACAAAAGTGTTTTCTGTAGAATCAGGTCCCAAATGCAGCTAGTGTAAGCAGGAAATGCGGAGCAGAGATACATTCCCATGAGTCTTAGAGTCAGAACTCCATCTCGCAGTGCCCCCCATTGTTTGTGTGGTAGTTGGTTCCATCTCATACTTCATGGCTTCTTTCTCCTTCCTTCTCCTGCCACAGCTCCTTTCTCCGGACTACAGAGTGAGCTGCTTTCTACTTTCACTCGTGCTCAGTAATACATGGCTTGGTCTCGGGCCAGATCCAGGAACAGAAGCCCCCACACAGCTCCCATTGCAAAAAATCAATTAAGGGAGAACAGGCTTTGCCCCCGGCCTTCACTTTAGTATTTACACTTATGGGTTCTCCATGAATAAACCCCTGAAAACTGACCATCATTTCAGAGAGAGGGCGAGAGAGAGGCCTTCGACTGTTATTAACATAGTGAAACCAGCACCAAGTCTCATTGTAATTGTCCCCTCCTCCTTGTCTGACACAGAGGAGAACCCACTATCTCTTCCATTAAAGGTGATAATGACAGTGAATTTCCCAGAGGCTTTCAGTTAAACTGCAGAAAGAGAGGCCAGAGCTGGGCACAAGGGCATCTTTCTTAGGCTTTGTCTACACTGGCACTTTCGTCATTAAACTTTTGTCACTCAGGGATGTGATAAACCACTTCCCTGAACAACAAAAGTTTTAACGACAAAAAGCACCAGTGTGGACAGGACTTCGTCAGTGGGAGCCACGCTCCTGGTGATGAAGCTGCCAGTCCTGGCTGGCTACACGGCGCACTTTACAATGGCGCAGCTGCAGTGGCACAGCCGTGCCGTTGTAAGGGGCGCAGTGTAGACATAGGCTTAGCCCATGGTGTATTGCCCAGCTGCCATACCAGAGACTCACGATACATTGCAGATGCGCCAGGGGTCACTGTGGTGTTGGAAGGCTTTCGGTGTCATGCCATGAAAGTCATGCAATGTCCTCTACCCCCACTGCTCCGCTTCGCTGCCTGGTGCCCTCCTTAGAGCAGTCTGGTGACTGCCAGCCTGGGACACATTGCCATATCATTTTGGCAACTAAGTACTTTTAAAGCAGATACTAAAACATAAAGGGCTTGATCCTGCCAGCACAGGTGCAGAGAGATGCAAGCTGGATAGAGATCCTGATCCGGCACTAGAGAGAGTACAGCTACGCATCCAATTGGTTACTCTGACCAAGAAGCAGAAGGGAGGCCTGAGAAGGCAGGTCATTGCTAAGCAGTGAGGATCCCCCGTGAGCTAACATCCTGGCAGGCACCTCCACTCTCCCTCTACACTCCCACCCTTTTTGCCATGCACTCCACAGTAAGAGCCCTGCAGAATTGAAATTCACAACAGCTCAGTGGGGAGGGCTGCACCTAGTACTGCTAGGTAGCCTCTCCCTGCATACCCACTGGAGCACACCAAGCTTGTACTGTAAATGCTTCCAGCTCATGTGTGCTGGTGCTTATGGCTAGTGCCTAGGTACTGAAGCTATACATAATGCCTCACTGCATATACAGCAGAGGAAGAACGTGTGGGTTGGATAGCAATGTTGATGCAAAAGGGAGTAATTCACTTACCCTGTGGACAGTGGGAGGCTAATACCTAACAGATCCTGATGCCTTTCTGAGCAGACAGGACACACTTAAACCCAAGAAAGGCACAGGAAGCCCTGGGTCCAGATTATTTAAATTGTCAGCTCTTCAAGGCTCTTTTTGCTCTGTGTTTGTACAGCACCTAGCACCATGGAGTCCTGGTCCAGGAACAGGGCTGCTAGGCATGACCACTATACAAATAATAACTAACAATTCTCAGAGCTATGCCAATTACACAGGCTGAGAAAAATACCACCACCACCTCACTCTGATCTAGTGCGTCTCATCAGTAGACCCCAAAATGCTTTACAAAGATAGCAAGCACCATTATTCCCATTTTCCAGATGAGGCAACTGAGGCACGGGAAGTTGAAGTGATTTGCCCAAGGTCACCAAATAGGTCAGTGGCCGAGCCAAGAATAGAACCCAAGTCCCAGTCCAGTGCTGTATTCACTAAGCCACACTGCCTCTCTGGCAACGGGTGTATCCTCGCTTGTATAAATGCATCCTTGACACTGATGCACAAGCTGGAGCAAAGCTACAGTTCCACAAATTCAGCCCTGATAAAAGGAGGAGACACACAGGAGTTCCTGAGCCATAACTACTTCCTGGGTGCTGTCCTTGGGAAGCACAGGCTCTGTCTCCCTAGGACACATGGCACCAAAAGCTGAGACTGTGTCCTGAATGGGGTGCTATGCCGAAAGATGCACACTCCGCTTTCCCATCAGCAGTGGCTGGTGGGAAGGAAACAGCGACAATGTAGGTGAACATTAATATTTTTATTGGCATAACACAGCACACACAGAGGCTGAAAGAGTTAACCCGTAGAGTGAGGTATCTGTGTCTAGTGCAGATATCACAGAGATAATGATAATGCTGCAGTGTGTACAATAGGAGAGCTGGTTTTGCAGCAGATATCAATGAGCAGCTTCTTTCATTGCTTCAGTATAGACAATTTCTTGCACTAGAAATGAGGGTTTTCCAGCCACCATCGTCTCTGTGGTTAGATGTTGATAGATGTTTGGCTGTGTGCGTGTTCCCTCTGCGTGCCTCCCCAGCCCTGCACACACAGCCAGCACGGCAGATCTCGTGCGAACCACCCAATAACCACAAGATCCATTAAGAGATAAAGGCACCCAGCCAGGGTTATTGTTGACAAAGCATGGTACTAGTATCCCACAGACTCTACCGGACCATTAATACTTGTATGCTCGTAACAATGGACCAGCTCAGTGAACAGCAGGACTTTCTGTTCCTCCCTAAGGCCAAACAAAGATACTCCCTCTGAGATACATCTTTAGACCCCGATACAAACAAATTAGTACTGCCCCTTTAACATAGTTAGTTACTGCCCCCTGACGTCACTAGTTATCACCCATCATTTTGTACATGTTGGTTTAATTAAAACATCTCTATTATGTACTGTCATCCTGACCTTATTTTTTAGGAGTGGTCAGTGTGTTCCTGTTATCCCTTGGGGAATGTTTTTGTACCATCCTTGATATTGGGATGTTCTGGTACCACTTGAAATTGGGATGTGTTTGGCGGGCATTCTGTTAGGAATGTGTATTTCTGCAATATCAGTCCTGTTTTTGCCAAATTCTGTGAGCAGGTCCTGCCTCGTACCAGGCCTTTGATACAAGGACTTATGTCTCAGGCTCTCTTCCTACTACAGTCTCCTCCACCTTTTTCCTGGGCTGTATATCATGGTCATTTCCTAAGTACGTTACAGCATGTGAGCTCCCTGAATATGTTGTTCCCAATATGTTTCGGAACCCGCCCTTAGGAGTCCCACACAGAAATCACTGGAAATGGAAAACGGCCTGTTCTGAAAGTTGGTCCAATAAAAGATATTACCTCACCTACCTTGTCTCTGTTCTGGACAAGCAGGTAGCCTCTTTCTGGCTGGTGAAGTCTGACACACAGTGGTCCAGGTCCTGAACTGCACTAGGATGGGAAAATGTATTTAAGTAATTAATTTAAATTACTTGAGCAAGACTGCCAGGTGCAGACAAGCTCTTCTTAGTACCGCTGAATCAGGGGGAGCTCAGAGCCCTCTTTCCACCTTCCTGACACTGGGGCCAGCCCTGGTACATTTTGGCCCCTGGAGTAACTTAGTGCAGCCTCAGGGCTGCTTTAAATTTTGTGAGCTGGAACGATTCCCTAAAGATCATTCTGGCAGTCAAGGATCATTGGAACTCCATTTGTTCCCCTACCCCAGCAAGCCTCCTCCCACCCCCCATGGAATAGAGAAGGTTGGGGGGCTATGTTGGGTTTCCACCACCCAAGGATTCCCCAACATCAGAGGAATTCCCAGCTGCCCCTTTGGAAAGGCTTTCAGGCTGGCTTGTGTTGCTTCAGCAATATGAAGGGGCTGGCATGGGGGCAAGAGATGTGACCCATTGCCCCTATTGCAGGAGTCATTAATAAAAAGGCAAGGCAAGGTGCCCAGACAAAGGCTGCACCTTTAGAGCATCAGAAAGAAACTGGCCTCCCTCAGCTTCTGGTCAGCATCCAATGCAGCCTCCCCTGACAACCTCAGCTAGCCGGTCTCTCCCTCCCCGGCCTCCCTCCTCAAGGAAGGCTCTGGAAAGAGGTGGATCTTATAGGATGCCCTGATGGCAACCAAAGCCAAGCTCTGGGAGAGCAAGTTTCAAAGCCCAGGACCCCATCATGAGAATGCTCTGCCCCCAAGAGCTTCCACTTGTTTGTACCTTCAGCACAGGTGCCTTAGATGAGCTCAGCTGCAGAGTTCACAACCCAGTAGAGAGACAGTCTCGGAGAATAAGCTGAATGCTGTGGTTTGTCTGGGCTGTGAGAAACGTCCACAATCACGGAACCTGTGGTTTTCTCAGTTCCGCTCCAGATGACCCAAACTGACCCCACTTCATGGCAGCCCTATTAAATACTGCATTGCATTGCTGGCACAGAGCACAGTTTTCACCTGGTTTGTAAGAAAGTAGCTCAATGAGTGCTGACGTTTCTAAATTCCACACACTGATTCTTGCAACAAAATATGTGGAACTTCAAAACAGTGACTGCCTCGGTGCCAAACCTGCCACTGCACAAAAATATTGTAAAATTGCAAAATTTGGGGGCTTCACAAGAGTTCAGAGTGAAACGGCAAACATATTTCTGTGAAAATCAGGGAGGGGTTTGTTGGTTGTTGGTTGGTTGGTGGGTTGGTTGGTTGATTTTTGCAGTCTCAGTCACAAAGTTGATGATGAGGATAATGAAGGAAGGGATAAAAAATATTCTCTTTGGACAAGATGCCCCCCAGTGCTCATACACCAAAATATTCAGATCTGGGTGCCTAAAATCCATATTTAGGCCACTACATAGCAACAGTAGCATTTCCAGAGACACTGCATATCCCCAGCCCCCCTGACATTCACATGATTTACAGATGCTCACAGTACCGGGTTTACAATGGTGCCAGTGGTGCCATGGCACCAGGCCCATGCTCAAAAGGGTCCCTGGCATGGCTTGCTCCACTTGCGCTGCACCCTGAACCCCTGGCTCCTTTCCCCCTCCCCCACCGTTTGCTCCTCTTGGCAGGCCGGCCGGCCCAGGGCTCCTCTCCACCCTCTTCACTGGCAGGCAAATCAGCACCTCAACACACACAGACCTCCCCCACTGCCCAGTGCCCCCCTTCCCCCAACAGACCCTCCACTGCCTAGCACTCCAAAACACACAAACCTCCCCCACTGCCAAGCACCCCCCGCCTCCTCACAGCCCAGCACACACACCCAGCAAGGTCCAGGGGGCGCTGAGCATAGGGAGTCAGGGGCTGATGGCGGAGGAGGCGGTCTGGTGCAGCATGGGCCTGCCCCTGAGGGGAAGAGGCATGCAGGCAGCACAGGGCCAGGCAGGCCAGTGTGCATCTGGCGGCTGCTGGTTTGTAAACAGTGCCCTCGCACTGGGCTGCATGGAGCAGGGCCACCCCCGCCATGCTATGCCCCATTGCCCCTGACTGGCCCCTCGCTCCGGGGACCAACCTCCCTGCACCATGCTCCATTGTCCCCAGGGGGGCCCACAAATATTTTTGGCGCCAGGCCCACAAAAGGTTAATCCAGCCCTGGATGCTCCACAGTTTTCTCTTTAGGGGCCTAAATATGGATTTGGGAGTCTAATTTTAGGCACATAGGTTTGGAAATGTTGGCTGTAACCAGGACTGCCGAGAGTGGGTTCGGGCCTCGGTGAAAAAAATTTTTCGGGCCCACCAGCAAGGGTGGACGGGCTAAACAGGGCCAATGGGGGGGGGAAGCCGGGGAAGCCAGGCCCACAATTTTTTCGGGCCCCCCAGCAAGGGCAGACCGGCTAAACAGGGCCGACGAGAAGGGGGAAGCCAGGCCCCGGGCCCCCTTCTGAACCGCCGGGCCCCGGTAATTTGTACTGGCTCCCCCCCCCCCCCCCCCCCCCCCCCCCCCCCCGTTGGCCCTGGCTGTAACCAATAAGCTCATGCTCCATGCTAGGCCTGGGCTGCATCACCTAACTGCTGGGAGGTTTGTTTCTGATGGTGGCAAATTCGACCGGCAATGTGCAGTGCTGTTCATGGGGCTTGAGCTAGAGGGTACACAGAGGCCTTGACAGTCTCCAAGGCTGACAAGCGAAGACACTTCACTAGTGCTAAAATCCACAGGTTTGTTTAAATGTATGAACACTAGAAAGACAGTGTGGTCAAATAGCTAGGACGTAGAAGTCTAGAGACCTTGGTTCTAGTCCCAGCTTTAGCCTACTGTGTTACCACCTCCTGCCTCTGTTTCCCCTCACACCCTTTGTACAGCACCCAGCACAGTGGGGCCCTGATCTCAATCTGATTTCCATGGGGTAATACAGATAGCGATAAGATAGAAGTGTGTTTTGAATATAAGTTGTATGACAAATGACCACCACACTGGAAATAATCTCACAAGACATCATCTAAGAAAAAACCCCAGAGACAAGAATGGGGGCTGTAAAGGTTTCAGGGTCCATTGCCCTGTAGCAAATACTCTGTCCCCCAATGCAGATAACATTTCTCAGCTGGGGTGTCTCCAGCTGAAGAAGGCTAATCCACCCATTAGTCCTGCCTGCACCTGACAGCATCAAGGCAATTAACATTCATAAAAGAGGAATTGATACCCTGGGAGGAGGGAGTGAATATTCCAGCAGAGCAATGTATCTAGTCATGGCCTGGTAGGTTCTGCATTGCCTTCCCCAAACCCCTGAAGTTATTGCAGGCATCTGTGTCTAGATAGGAGCATTTTCACACCACCATCCACAACACAGCCTGTCCCCTATCAGATTTCAATGTCCAAGTTATATTTTCATCTTCTGGCCTCCTGGCCAGTCACATCAGATTGTATCATCCCTGTTCTCCAGCTGGATGCTACCGAAGACAATCAGCGTCCACTCTGCTGCATTCCACTAGATGTCAGTACAGCCTAAGGAGGGATGATGGCAACTTGCTTATGGCATTGTCCCCAAAGGTCCAGCAAACATGGAGTCATGCAGCAACATCAAAGCAGCACTAATGTCCTAGGAGTGAATTGAACGGGCCACAGCAAAGCTAGTTCTGCAGTGAGGCCCAGAAGCAGCCTGGTCTAATGGACTGGGTGCAAGCCTGGCAGCCAGTTCAGTTCCCAGCTCTGTTGCACACTTAGTGTGAGGCCTTGCACTAATCGTTCAGGGTCAGGTTTTCACAGCTGTTCAGCACCCACAATTGCGCTGGATTTTCAGAAGTCCTCAGCACCCAGCCTGCACCCGATCGGCTGAGCTCTTTCCAAAAAACCGAGCCTTTAATCCATATGTCACTCAGCTTCCCCTTCTGTAAAATGGGAATAACACAACCTACCAGACAGGTGTGGTGTGAGTTAGTTACAGGCTGCTTTTCAGATGTGGTGAATGCCTGCAGCTCCCATTGACTTTTGTGTGATTTATGGGTGGCCAATGCTGCAGAAAATCAAGCTACTAATGTTTGAACAGTGCTTGGTAGATAGGATACTGGAGATATTACATAGTAATGGTAATAACTGTATTCTGGACTGAAACATGTCTGCCTTCTGCCTGTTCTGCAAACAGGTTTTGTCTCAGTATAACTATTTCAGTAGGGGGTGATTTTTTTAAACCAAACTACTTACACCAGTACAACCCCTAGAGTGGACATGGTTATATCCCTGAGGGAATAAGTTATACTGGTATAAGTACCTTTATACCAGTATAACTTTGTCCACACTAGGAGACTTGTACCACTTTAACTCTACCAATAGAGATGGGCTGGAACTGTTGCTGTTGTTGGTAAAGTCCAATCCCATTTTCATCTCAGGCAGTGTGGGATTCAGCGGGAGCTGGTAGAGGTGGTGATCTCAGCTGGGTAAACTAATATCTGACCCTTTTGTAGCACCTTCCACCTGAGAATCTGAAAGCACCTCAGATTGGAAATCTCACCCATTGCACTCTCAACTGTCTCAGAAGAAGAGTCTGGGTGTTTCCAGGCCCAGGCAAATCCAGGACCTACGGAACTAAGCCAAGCCAAGCCCCCTTTCCCCACCCCCACGCCCCCAAAAAAGTTCTACAAACCTTAGCAGTCTTTGAATCTCATTTGTGTGATCTTTGGGTTTGGGAGAGAGCTTTGGGTCTGTCCTGAGTTTATCTGAATTTGCATGGTTGGCATTAGATGTAGATGACTTAGGTGAGCATCTTGTTATGTCTATGATTAAAAGGACATGAAATTAAAGTATCGTGATACTAACATAAGAACGGCCATATCAGACTAATAGTCCATCTAGCCCAATATCCTGTCTTCTGACAGTGGCTGGTGCTAGGTGCTTCAGAGGGAATGAACAGAACAGGGCATTTATCAAGTGATAAAATAAAAATAAATAAATAAATATATCCCATCTCCTAGAACTAGAAGGGACCTTGAAAGGTCATCGAGTCCAGCCCCCTGCCTTCACTAGCAGGACCAAGAACTGATTGTGCCCCAGATCCCTAAGTGGCCCCCTCAAGGGCTGAACTCACAATCCTGGGTTTAGCAGGCCAATGCTCAAACCACTGAGCTATCCCTCCCCAAAGCTACAGCCCCTCTTGTCTATTCCCAGCTTCTGGCAAACAGAGGCGAGGGACACCTAGAACATGGGGGTGCATCCCTGATCATCTTGGCTAATAGCCATTGATGGACCTATCCTGCATGTACTTATCTAATTATTTTTTAACCCAGTTATAGTTTTGGCCTTCACAATATCCCTTGACAATGAGTTCCACAGATTGACTGTGCATTGTATGAAGAAGTACTTCCTTATGTCTACTGCCTATTAATTTCATGGGGTGACTCCGGTTCGTGCATTATGCAAAGGGGTAAATAATACTTCCCTATTCATTTTCTCCACATCGGTCATGATTTTATAGATCTGTATCATATCCCCCTTAGTCATCTCTTTACTAAGCTGAACAGTTCCTGCCTTTTTCATTTCTTTTCATATGGAAGTGTTCCATACTCCTAATAATTTTTGTTGCCCTTCTCTGTACCTTTTCCATTTCTAATATATCTTTTTTTTAACTGGTGACCAGAACTGCATGCAGTATTCAAGGTATGGGTATACCATGGATTTATACAGTGGCATTGTGATATTTTCTGTCTTATTCACTGCTCAACAGCCAAAATGCTTCTGAAATAAATGTAGTCAAACTTTACTAATTCTGGGTCACTGAGAACGAAAATGATTCTTAAAATTGTTGATTGGCTCTAGTTTTCAAGATATGCTATTGGGTCAGTATATACGACCCTTGACTTGGGAATGGCAGAGGATAAGTGAATTATAAAGGGAAGGGATCTCAATTTAAACCAGAAATGACTAAAATACATCTTTGACTGGATCTATGAATAAATCTATGACTGGGTTTGGACAGTACTTGCTTTTTAGGCAAAACAATGAATGATGCAATCTGAAGCTGGTATTGCGTCATACATTATATGAATTGCATCATGTTATTCCTAGAAGTCATGGATGATGCAATCATAACGAAGCTTACATCACTCGGCTGAACAAATTGCCCTATATCAGCTCTAGAAATCATACAGTGTCATGCTCTTTTATTTGTCAGTGTTTGATTTTGCAAAGGGACACATTTCTGTTTAGCCAAAGTGAGCAGAGATGCCTCGTACTTGTGTGAACAGTTTAGATAACTTCTGCTATGTTTGTGGTGAAGTGACTTTTGCATCACAAAAGCGCAGTATAACCACTATGGTTAAGAAAGCCTATCACCTTTATTTTGGCTGCAAAATTGGAGATCAGGACAAGAGGTGGGCCCCACACATATGCCGCAACACTTGTGCAACAAATCTTCGCCAGTGGTTGAACAGGAAAAGGAAATCTATGCCTTTTGCAGTGCCAATGATTTGGAGAGAGCCAACAGATCATACCAGCAATTGTTACTCCTGCATGGTGCCTCCAGTTGGGAAAGGTGTGTCAAAGAAGAAAAAGTGGACTGTGCATTATCCAAACATTCCATCAGCTATACGCCCAGTACCCCACGGAGAAGGACTGCCGATTCCTGATGCACCAGAATCATTCTCACTTGAGTCAGACGAGGAAGAGGAAGAGGATGAAACTTCTGGTCCTGAACCATCAATGTCACAGGACCCAATTTTCTCCCATCCTCCTCCTCTGAACCACACCTCATAACACAAGATGAACTGAATGACCTTGTCAGGGATTTGGAACTACCCAAGAGTAAGGCAGAGCTGTTGGGCTCCAGACTACAGCAGTGGAATCTCCTGGCAGGTGATGTTAGGGTTTCTGTGTTCCGTGACCGTCAAAAGGATCTTGTCCCATTCTTCTTCATGGAAGGTGATCTTGTAGCCTGCAACAACATCGATGGTGTAATGGCAGCCCTCATCATCGTTCACGATCCAGATGAGTGGAGACTGTTCATTGATTCATCGAAGACGAGTCTTAAAGCTGTTTTACTGCATAATGGCAATGTTTTGCCATCAATTCCAGTTGGTCATGCAGTCCATATGAAGGAAACCTATGACAACATGAAACAACTTTTGAGGTGCATAAACTATGACCAACATCAGTGGCAGCTTTGTGGCGATTTGAAGGTTGTTGCTCTCTTGCTTGGTCTGCAGACCGGATACACAAAGTACTGCTGTTTTCTCTGCAAATGGGATAGTCGTGCAAGAGATTCCCACTACATCAAGAAAGATTGGCCACTCCGACAGTCATTGGAGCCTGGGAGGAAAAGTGTTCAGCATCCACCACTTGTTGAATCAAGGAAGATTTTGTTACCACCCTTACACATCAAGCTGGGTCTGATGAAGAACTTTGTCAAGGCCATTGACAAAACACAAGCAGCTTTTAAGTACCTCCGTGGAAAATTTCCAAGGTTTAGTGAAGCTAAGATAAAGGAAGGTGTCTTTGTTGGTCCTCAGATTTGTGAACTTCTTCGAGATGATGCATTTGACCATGCACTGCGTGGCAAGGAAAAGACGGCATGGAAAGCCTTCCAGTTAGTGGCAATAAATTTTCTCGGAAACAACAAGGCAGACAACTACAGGTTGTTGGTGGCAAACCTCCTCAAGGCATACAAAAGTCTTGGTTGCAACATGTCACTAAAGATACATTTTTTGCACTCATCTAGATTTTTTTCCACCGAACTGCGGAGCAGTGAGCGACGAGCACGGCGAGCGATTTCACCAGGACATTGCAACAATGGAGAAACACTATCAGGGCAAATGGAGCCCATCAATGCTTGCAGACTATTGCTGGACAGTGACAAGAGATGCTCCATTTAATGAATACAAGAGACAAGGCAAGAAGCGCCAAGTAGACACTGAATAGGACTAAACTATGTACATAATAGTTTTTTGCCTTTTGTTTCATAATAAATTTTATTTATATAACCCTTTTGCTGATTTTTAAAGTGTTACATAAACAGGACAGGTGAAATATTATCATATAAAGCAACCATAAACACATGAAAAGACCTAGGTTTACAATTTATGATTAAAACTCTACTATCTACACAATATACATAGACATAAAATGTAAAAACTTAAATATCTTAGAAACAGTAGCCAATCAGTTGTTTTAATTGTCATATTTGAATTCAGCACATCAAAATACATAATAAATAGCACATTTTATCTCTGAAGCAGACGACTTCTCAAAAATTGTAGACCAGTGTTATCTATCCCTTTCCTAATGGTACCTAACATTCTCTTAGCTTTTTTGACTGTCGCTGCACATTGAGTGGATGTTTTCAGAAAACTCTCCGGGATGACTCTAAGATCTCTTTCTTGAGTGGAAACAGCTAATTTAGCCCCCAGCATTTTGTATGTATAGCTGGGATTATGTTTTCCAATGTGCATTACTTTGTATTTACCAACATTGAATTTCATGGGCTATTTTGTTGCCCAGTGACGCAGTTTAGTGAGATCCCTTTGTAACTCTTTTCAATCAGCTTTGGACTGAACTATCTTGAGTAATTTTGTATCGTCAGTAAACTTTGCCACCTCACTGTTTACCCCTTTTTCCAGATCATTTATGAATATGTTGAACAACCCTGGTCCCAGTCTAGATCTTTGGGGGACCCAACTATTTATCTCTCTCCGCTGTGAAAAGTGACAATTTATTCCCACCTTTTGTTTCCTATCTTTTATCCAGATACTGGTTCATGAAAGGACCTTCCCTCTTATCCCATGACTGCTTACTTTGCTTAAGAATCTTTGGTGTGGGACCTTGTCACAGGCTTTCTGAAAGTCCAAGTACACTATATCAACTAGATCACCCTTGTTCACATGCTTTTTGACACCCTCAAAGAATTCTAATAGATTGGTGAGGCATGATTTTTCATTACAAAAAGCCATGTTGACTCCTCCCCAACATATTGTGTTTATCTCTGTGTCTGATAATTCTATTTTTTACTATAGTTTTTTCAACCAACTTGCCTGGTAATGAAGTTAGGCTTACTGGCGTGCAATTGCCATTATCATCTCTGGAGACTTTTTTTAAAATGGGCATTACATTAGCAATCCTCCAGTCAGCTGCTACAGAAGCGGATTTAAATTATAGGTTACATACCACAGTTAGTAGTTCTGCAATTTCACATTTGAGTTCCTTCAGAACTCTTGGGTGAATACCATCTGGTCCTGGTGACTTATCACTGTTTAATTGATCAATTTGTTCCAAAACCTCCTCTATTGACACCTCAGTCTGGAACAATTCCTCAGATCTGTTACCTAAAAAGAATGGTCCAGCTGTGGGAATTTCCCTCCAATCCTCTGCAGTGAAGACCAATGCAAAGAATTCATTTAGCTTCTCCATAACAGCCTTGTCTTCCTGAGTGTTCCTTTAGGACCTTGATTGTCCAGCAGCCTGATTGATTGGCAGGTTTCTTGCTTCTGTTGTACTTAAAAATTTTGCTGTTAGTTTGTCTTTTGCTAGCTGCTCTTCAAATTATTTTTTGGCCTGCCTGATTATACTTTTATACAGGACTTGCTAGTGTTTATGCTCCTTTCTATTTTGCTCAGTAGGATTTGATTTCCAATTTTTAAAGGGTGTCTTTTTGCTTCTAACTGCCTCTCTTTTACTCTGTTGCTAAGCCCTGGTGGCATTTTTGGGGGGGAAGGGTCTTCTTACAGGTTTTTTTATATGGGGTATACATATAATTTGAGCCTTTATTATCATGTTTTTAAATAGTTTCCATGCAGCTTGCAGGCATTTCACTCTTGTGACTGTCCCTTTTAATTTCTGCTTAACTAGCTTCCTCATTTTTGAGTAGTTCCCCCTTTTGAAGCTTAATGCTACTGTGCTGGGTTTCTTTGGAAATTTCCCCTCTACAAGGATGTTAAATTTAATTACATGATGATTGCTATTACTGCACGGTTCAGTTAGGCTTTGTCTACACTACCAAGTTTTGTCAACTACACTTATATTGACACCCAAAAGTCTACTTAATAAAAATCAGAAAAGATTGCTCACACTAGCACCCTCTGGCAACAGATCACATCCACACTGGGGGCACCATCATCGACAATGTGAGCAATGCACTGTGAGTATGTATTCCACAGTGCAGGGCAACACCTTCTGTCACTAGGTATTGTGGGAAGGCAGAGTGGATCACAGCGCATCTTGGGACCGTGCTAAATGTCTTGTCATGCATTGCTTTGTGTCCAAGCCCTCCATAGGCTTCTGGCTTTCTTTTGTGCCATATTTTCAATGGCCATTCTTTGCTGTGCAGCCCGGCATCTGTAGTGAGAAGGGATGGACCCCGCACTTCTATCCTATGCTCTGTTAAGTGTCATGAGGACATCACGCATGGCAGTGCATTTAATCGTGAAATTACTGACAGAGGAAGATTCACAGGCACCTGACATTCTGCATGATATGGATAGCAGCAACTTTACATTGCTTTTGGCTGAATAGGGTAGACTGTCACTTTTGGGCTAGGGAAACCAGCACTGAGTGGTGGGATCGTATCATTATGCAGGTGTGGGACGCAGAGCAGTGGCTACAGAACTTTTGGATGTGTAAAGCCACCTTCCTGGAACTGTGTGCTGAGCTGGCCCCAGATCTGTGGCACAAGGACACCAGAATGAGAACTGCCCTCTCAGTAGAAAAGCATGTGGCAATCGCTGTCTGGAAGCTGGCAACTCCAGACTGCTACCCATTGGTTGCAAATCAATTTGGAGTGGGGAAGTTGACCATTGGGGCTGCGTTAATGCAAGTTTGCAGGGTAATAAATCTCATCCTGCTACAAAGGACCATGACTCTGGCAAATGTGTGTGAAATAGTGGATGGCTTTGCAGAGATGGGTTTCCCTAACTGTGGAGAGGTGATAGATGGCACAAATATTCCAATTTTAGCACCAAACCACCTTGGAACAGAGTACATCAATAGGAAGGGGTACTTCTCCATGGTGTTGCAGGTACTTGTGGATCACCGTGGGCATTTCACAGACATCAGCGCAGGGGGGTCTGGAAAGGTGCATCTTCAGGAACACCGGCCTGCACAGAAAGCTGCAAGCAGGGACTTTCTTTCCAGACCACAAGAATACAGTGGGGGATGTGGAAATGCCCATAGTGATGCTGGGAGACCTGGCTTACCCCTTACAGCCCAGGCTCATGAAACTTTACACAGGACACCTGGACAGCAATAAGGAGCATTTCAACAACAGGCTGAGTAGGTGCCAGATGACAATTGAATGTGCCTTTGACAGATTAATGGCATGCTGGTGTTGCCTTTATGGCAGGTTAGACCTTAATGAGGAGAATACTCCCATGGTCATAGCCGCCTGCTGCACTTTGCATAATGTCTGTGAATCTAAGGGTAACATGTTTGCTCAGGGGTGGAGCGCTGAGGCAGAGCGCTTGGCTGCTGAGTTTGAGCAGCCAGATACCAGGGCTGGCAGAGGAGCGCAGAGGGCGGCAATTCAAATCAGGGAGGCTTGAGGAAGCACTTTGACAATGACCAGCATTAACATAGATCTTTGCTTCCATGGTGCATTCCAGGTTTTTTTCCCCTCGGAGGCTATGCTGACATTTGGGACTGCATATCCCAGTAAGAAAGTGATTAAAATGTCTGTGCAATCACTACAAGTACATGTAATGTGAATTTGTAGAAAACAAAATAAAGATAATCTATCATTATAAAGCGTTGCCTTTATTGATCAAGAAAAAGCATAGTGATACTCAAACCACAGGTGCTTGCTGGAAAGGCAGGACTGGGAAAAGGGCAGACCCTCACAACTGTGTGTCGGTCCAGCTATCATTGTGAAAGTTGTGTGAGGGGGTGGAGTCCCAGAAAGTGGAAAGGATTGTGTGGGCAGAGTGGGGGAGCGGTCCTGGTAAAGAATTGTGCATGTGCTGCAGTGGAGGTTGAGCCTGGTCCTGCTCACTCTGCAGCATTATTAAGGACTTGAGCATCTCTGTTTGCTCCTCCATTACTTTTATCATCTGCTTAGTTGCAAACGCTTATTGTCTTTTCTGTCCTGCCTTTCGGCTTCCCAGCACTCTTTTCATTCCCTTTTCTCTGTAGTGGAGCACTGCAGTACCTCCCGGAACATGTCGTCTTTGATGCATCTTGGCCTCTTTCTTATCTGGCAGAGATGGTCGGCAGGGATGTATGGGGTGTTCAAGCACATCATTGAAACATTTCACTTATATGCACCTTTTGCAACATACCAATCACTTTCTCACTGACCCTCGCCAGGCACACATCTCTACAAACACCCAAAACATAGTGAGTGTTGGCCAGGGGGGCTGCACCTGGACAGAAGAACATAGTCTTTGAAGGGGTTGCAATGCAGCTTTACAGGGAAATAGTTCTAAAATTATCCCACACTTTTCCACAGGCAGGGGTCATTCTAGCAGACATCTCACTGCTGAGGGTAAGCAGGGAAACCAGGGTACATCTACTGCATGCTTGCGGCTTCAGCCCTGCTCTATATACAGCTCACCTATGTGCTGTTTTGGTCCCTGCACAAGTGATTGCCGAATGGCTTGGGAATTGTCCTACAATGGGGGAAGGAACAAAGCTGCTCTGGCACTGAATCTGCAGCAGAGGATTTGTGAGTACCTCCAGGAAACTTTCCTGGAGATCTCTCTGGAGAATTCCTGTGAGACCTCTGTGTGTATCAACACCCTGTTCCACCGTACCAATTAGCTACACAGGGAAATGTCCAGCTCACAGAAACACAGCCAGCCTCTTACATTTCTCTGCCCTGAACCCACCTCCGCACTACACAAGCCACAGCCACTTACTAGGTGTCTCATCTTGTTCGCTGGAGAGCAACTGCTGAGATTGGCTAGGCACCTCAGGAGTGGAGAAAAGTTCCTGGCTGCCAGCCCCACCAGGCAACCCTGCCGGGAGTTCCGCATCCTCATCTAGCTCCATCTCTTCATCAATAACTTCATTCTCTGGGTTAGGTCCTCTTTTCGACACCTCCGTTCCCTCCGAAGTATCCACGGGGCTCTTGGCGGTGGAGGTGTGGTCACCACCAAGGAGCCGTCCAGATCCTTATAGAAACAGCAGGTCTTAGTCACAGCACTGGAGCGACGGTTTGCCTCCCTCACCTTACGGTACGCCTGCCTCAGCTCCTTTATCTATGATCTGCATGGCAGCGTGTCCTGATCATAGCCCTTTTCACACAAGCCTTGAGAAATGTGCCCATAGGTATCCCAATTCATACAGGTCAAGCGCAGCTGGGACTGCACAGACTCCTCTCCCCATACACTGATCAGATCCAACAGCTCCACAGTGGTCCAGGCAGGAGAGCGTTTGGTGCGATAGCCAGCCATGGTAACCTGTGAAGACACGATGAGACCTCCCCACACTGAACCAGCAAGCAGGAAATGGAATTTAAAATTCCTAGGGCTTGCAAGGGGGATGGGCGGATTGTTGTTTACCTGGCTGCAGGGCAGCAGAGTTCAAACTGCTGACCAGAGCAGTCAGGATGGGCATTGTGGGACACTTCCTGGAGGCCAAATAAAGCGATGAAAGTAGATGTGATGTCTACTCTGGCTCTGTCAATAATAAAGGGAAGGGAAAAGAAAAAAAGTTTCTCATAGGGGTAGAAGTATTTTGTCGCTGGAACCAGGCATTTTTCCTGACAAAAGTCGCATTGCAGTGTGTACGCACTCACTGTTTTGTAATCAAAAGGCAGTTTTTGGTGACAAAACTTGGTAGTTTAGACAAAGCCTTATACTCACCTTTTGGACCAGATCCTGTGCTCCACTTGGGACTAAATCAAGAAGTCTTTCCCCTTGTGGGATCCAGGACTAGCTGCTCTAAGAAGCAGTCATTAATATGATGAAAGAGTGAATGAAGTCCCAGTGAGCTTACAAGAATCAATCCATCCCTTGGATAAGTAACCAAGTATTTCCCACCTCAGCATCATTCAGCAGACAACTTAAGTCCCATTGACTTCAAAAGATCTCAAGCACATGCCAAACATTAAACATGGTTAAGTGCTTGGCCGAACAGGAACGGACTTAAGCATGTGCTTAAACACTTTGCAGAATCGGGGTTGTAATGACAATAGCAGCCGTGTGAATTAATCATTAATTATCCTTCACTGGCATTGCTCATTGAACCAGCTGGTGGCCAGATGCTAGAGCTGATTTAACTCAATTAGCTGGGTCTCTTACCCAACCCACCCCAAGATGCTCTCCCGAGACTCAAACTGCAAGCCAGGGGGCTGGGTGGAGGTCCATAGGCAGTAGCTCTCGCAAATGAGCCAAAAGTGAACCTCCCTTCTGCTGAACCCGTCAAAGCCATACTCCTAACAGCTCTCACTCAGCATAGCCAATAGCAGAGGAAGAGCCTGCTTACCCACTAATCCACTCATACAGTGGACTCTTTAATGCAAAATCATCACCACAGAAGGCACAACTCTGGGCCAGATAGCTGGAACTTGGTGTGCTCACTGCACAGAAGGAGGCAAGGACACATGGTGCTGGTTTGAACCAGGTTACAATGTTGTTAGTCAAATTACATGGGGGACAGCCCGGCGAGTCACTCACACCCCCTGGATCCCTTGCCAATCCTGGTGGTTCCTACCCTAGGAGGCACTAATCATCACACTAGGAAAGTCTCTGGCTGCCTTCACTCACCCACTAGCATCCCTTCCCCCTTTCAGGGGTTGAGGCAAGAGGGGACCTTGACCCAGCACCACCATCAAGCATATAATGTGGATCAAACATCCCTATTCATTATTTTGTTAAACCATTTTATCTTGTGCTACATTGGAATATATTGGTACTAGTGGGAATATATTTACATAAATCTCTAGTGCCTAGTACACTAGCAACAACTTTGCCAAGTTCATGTACTGGGCAGTGAATTTGTACATGTCTGCTTTAATGCACGGCCTGGTTTTGGTTTCACAGCCTCTGGTTCAGGCCTCATCTCTTGCACCAGACCCAGTGCTCCAGGCTGTCTCTCTTTACTACATACTGGGGTAGTGCCCTGGCCCCTGGTTTGCATTTGCTCCAATGCCCCAATCTCATACGGAGATGCCCTCCGCATGCCCACTATGTTATCTTTTCAGATCTGGAGCCTAAGTCAGTGAGTTCCTGCACTGGGCACCTGCCAAAAGTTGCGACAACTAAATGACTCTCACATAGACTCCAAACTGTGTGCTCCGGCAAGGAGAGAATTCCAGCCCTCTGGCTTCACAAAACTCAGCCCCTAGGTTTCACTGCCAGGAAGGTAAAAACACCCAACCAGCATCTGCAGATATTGGGGAGGGGGGGGGGAAGTTCCTTCCTAGCCCCAAAGCAGCAACTAGCACAGCCTGGTGAGACCCAGACAAGGGAGGGAGGGTTAGCTCCTGGAAACCAGCAAACAGGAAGTGGCCCTGAGCACATGGCTCTTATCATAGCTCCAAAACTCATGCCAAATCCCATGAGACCTCAAACTGACCTGTAAGTCTCACAGAACTGGGCCCGTCCTGTCCTTCCCCTCCCCCACCCCCCCATATCATGGGAGCCAGTAACACACACCCCTCAGCACACTCGGGGCCCTCAGCACTCTCCAATGGAACAGTGAACGTGCAAGGCGTGGGCGAGAGAAGAAGGCAGAAAGGAAAACGTGCATTTATCTATAGAACAGAGATAACACTCCCATGGAAAGGAAGAGAAACTGGGTGGGAATGGATGAGGTGGGCATTAGCCAGGTGCTCTCCTCTGTTAGGAAGCTTGGGTGGGATATTTAAACCTTTCCTTTTGAATCTCGGGGAGCAGGTGCAAAGCATTAAGCAAGGGCGTGGAAGGTGGAATCTGAGCAGCCCTTTGTCCTTGATCTCAGCATGGAGAGATTACACCCCCAGAAAATAAAAAGGAAAGGCTTTCCTGTAATCCTAGTGCTGAGGAGCTGCAGTCAAGAGCAGGCTCGGAAAATTAACAGGTCTAATCAAGGTTCTGTACCGTCGCTCATTCATGCAAATGTGAAACAGCACCACAGGAATGCAATTAGTGTCCAGCGTTTATCTCATGCTGGTAATTCTTTTTTTTTTAGCGCTCTCATTCCACAGCTACCTGGCAAGATTGCTTCCATGCCAATATTGATACTAAATGATCTACTGTCACCACTGCAGTTCTCCAGTATGATTGCTCTTGTAGTGTAGATAGCTCCTACTGTGACAGTTTTCTCCTGCATCAAAGGATTTTTGCCAAGGAAACTCACTTTCTAGAGGCTTTTCAGATGGGAGCAAGAAAGTCAATTGACAACTCCAAGCAAAGATTAAAGTGATGTTGTACCAAAAAGAGTGAGACATATACATTCAGGGACACCGCATCAGCATCATGTGTCCCATTTAATCTATCTGGCCCGCTTATGAGGGCGCCTTACAAGCTTTAATGTATTCACCGTCACAACAAACCTGCGAGGTAGGACAGTGCTATTATTCATGTGGTACAGACAGGAGACTTAGGCACAGAGCAGTTACATGATTCATCCACTCTGTCCCCCGGCGGTTGACATCTAGTGCAATGTAGGAAATCTGCAGCAAAGCAGGGACTTGAAGCCAGGTCTGCCCAGTCAGCCCCCTAACCCAGGGGTGGGTAACGTGAACCTGAGAAAGAGCCAGAATTTACCAATGTACATTGCCAAAGAGCCACAGTAATACATCAACAGCCCGCCCCCCACCCCCCAAATCAGCTCCTGCTGATCAGCTGTTTCATGGCATGCAGGAGGAGCTGGGGGAGAGGGGGAGGAGTGACGGCATGGCAGGTTCAGGGAAGGGGTGCAGTGGGGGCAGGGCCTGTGGCAGAGCTAGGGGTTGAGCAGTGAGCACCCCGCAACACATTGGAAAGTTGGTGCCTATACAAGGAGTCTGTAAGGAGTTGGACTCACCCCCACAGCACCTCCTGCTGGTTACTTCGGGGAATCATCTCAATCCAGCCCAGCACGCCCTCTGCAGACCAATGATCCACCTTGTCCCTCACACTAGCCCCCCCATAACCCCAGTGCCCCTTGCTCTGGGTGCTGCCCCCTGGCAGTACCCCCACATGCTGGGTCTCCCCTCCCAAGGGAACTCTCACCCACCAACCCCACCGTGCCTCAGTGTAAGGCTACTGCCAGTCATTGTCCGGCCCCACACCTGGGGCAGACTGCAGTATCAGCCTACTCATCACTGGCAAGGAGGGTTTGGACCTGCTGCCTTTGCCTACCTCTGGGCTGCCCTCTGCAACCGCCAGTACCCCTGGGCCCAATGCTAGGCCGCAGCCTGGGGCTTTCCAGGCTGGAGCGCCCCAGTCCTGCTCCACTCAGGTACCCTATCTCAAGCTCCCTGCAGCCAGGCCCTTCTCTCTCTGAGTGCAGAGAAAGACTCTGAGCACCTGGCTCCCCAGCCTTTATAGGGCCAGCTGAGTCTGTTTGGGGCATGGCCCCAGCTGCAGCCACTTCCCCTGAATCAGCTCAGCCTTCCCTGCCCCAGCCTTCTCCCAGGGCTGTTTCAGGCCCTTTCAGGCAGGAGCGGGTGTAACCATCCCGCTACAGAGCCGCATATTAACTTCTAAAGAGCCGCATGTGGCTCTGGAGTCACAGGTTGGCCACCCCTACCCTAACCACTGGACTGTCCTTCCAGTGAGATGCAGGGAGTCCAGTGTAGCACAAGAAGGGGAGAGTGACAACACTGGGGATCATTTGGTTTTCAGAGAAGATGATTACAAGTGAAACTCACCCCTGTGCCGAGGGGGCAGTACAGGGCTATGCACTGTTTGAGTCCCTCTTAAGCCTGATATAAATGGTTCATAGTGTTAGAGCAGGCTCCCTGCCCACGAGTGAATTTCACCCTCAGGATCTGTCTCTCATTTACACTAAGGCCAGATTTTCAAAATTATCAAAGTAGCTAAAAATGCAGATGGGGACTAGGGGGAAACTAGGCTCCTAAGTGCTGTTGAAAATCCCACTAAGCACCTATTTGAATCTTTAAGTGCCTTTTTAAAATCTGTCCCCTAGTGTTTAAACGAGCTAAGGATTAGTATAAAATTAAACCTGCTGGTCTATCTGAGGTTGGCTCCCAGACCAGAATTAGAAAGGTGTTTATATTTATTCCCTACATTAAAGAAGGGTTATTTCACAGAGGGGGCAGGGAACTTGTGGAATGGGTTTCCTCTTGATGCAGACTCTAGCAGCACTGATGCACTGAATTGATAGTCAGTGAGTTCACTATGTGGAGTTTAGTCTATTAAGGGGGCTTAGTGAATTCTGTGTTCAGAACTAGGAGCCATACTCTGCCATGGGGTTGGGGAGCGAATTTAGGATGATTGTGCTGTTTTCTATCTGGACTGAAAACGGAGGCTGGGTTGGTTGTGTCTTGACAGGGGAGTGTTTTTTGCCTGTCTCTAGCATGGAAGGAATGTTTAAAAAAAAAAAAAAGAAAAGAAAAAACACCCTGAATAAGCCTCCTCCTTTCCCATATTTTTGTTTTTAAGTAACCAACCACTAACCCAGCCCGGTTGGCAGCAGTCACTGCAATACTTTGCCTCTGGCTCAGGCAGCAGGTCATGTCTGTCTCTCGAGTTCTCAGACCATGGCAGATGTGAAAGACGCATTGCCTCCTCCCATCCTTATGTTACTATGGAACCATGTACAGTAACTCTATGGAGCCTGGTTCTCGCTCCCTGTGATAAACAGTGGCACTGTGCTTTGCATCCATAGCCCTCAAAGAGCTTTAAAAAGGCAGGTATCATCCCCGCTTTACAGATGAGGAAGTTGAGGCTGAGAGGTAAAGTGACTTGGCCAAAGTCCCTGGCTGAAGCCTTCGCTCTCCACACAAGGTTAAGGATACAGGGAAACCACACAGACAGCTAAACAACTGTGAATTCTAACTATATGCAAGCCTACCAGGCCTAACTACCTACATATATATACTGTTGCTGTCTCAGGTGGCTTCTGCCATAGAACACAGGAACACCGACTAGCAACGTGGGAATAGATCCTAGGCCTCCTGAATCACAGTCCAGCATCTTACCATTGCTGTCTCCCAGCAAGGGCTTTCAGCAGTATCTTCAGCTCACCGCAGCTCGCTTGCTGCTAGCTCAGTTGGAATCACGTTGAGCTCAAACCATTTCTGCCAGCAGGAACTGTGTGTACATAGTGGGGAGAGGACAGGGGTGGGAAGGTAGGGGTGTGACTTAGCCGCAGCAAAAAGCTTGGAATTTGGATTGACAAACAAACCATCTCAAAATGACTTTGTTCTTGCAAAGAAGATGGATCAGATTGGGTGGTACCCACCGAAACGTGCCGGGCATTGACAACCTGCTGTGTTTGGGCAAGGGGGAGCTCACTCGGGGTTATCGGCTGTAACCAAGAATGATGCAGGCCATTATTGCACTGCACTGAGCACACCGCCAGGGCAAACACAGAGCTTTGTTCACTCTGCTTGCTCAGAGCAGATGCATCCATCCCCTCTTGCTTACCCTATTGATGGGCACTGATTAGCCAGGCTTGAACAACAATAAGAATTAATGAAACTGATAAAGAGAGGAAGTTATGAGACAGCTCTTAGATAAGGCTTTGTTCGTACAGTGCCATTTCCAGGACCAGTGGTGGGGAGCTCTTTGCAGCCAATACAGCCTAGTGACTTTTCACACCCAACTTGATCGGTCTATCTCCTCGGAACAGGAAATACTGGAGGTCTCCCCAACTGGATATTGTTATCGCCCTTCCACAAGCAACCCAGCTGGTGTGAATGAGTTACACTCCACTCCATCTCCTGGATGTGTGTTCCTCTTTCAAAAAAGGTTATATCCACTCCAAGTCCACTTCATCTCCGCTTAATAAATACGTAAATAAGCAAAAAGAGAATTCTGGGTAAGGCTAATGAAAAACACTGTCCTGTTCCTTCATTTAGACATATCCAATCACAGTAGACAGAGGGTCTAGCTCCTGCTCTCACCAAGTCAATAGGAGTCATGGCATTGACTTCAATGGGAATGTGAGCAGGCCTTGAGTGTGGGCAGCCTTGCTTCCTAAAGGTATATTAAAAGGACAGGAGGAAAGTCCACCATGGCTCAAGAGTAGTAGCATTCCAGGAGGGAAAGTCTTAGTCATCAATCTGCATTATTATTATAATATTACCTTTGCTTCTAGGAGTCGGCATGGTACTCCATTCCTGCTGTTTAAAGAGATCAACTCACAGCATCCAGCAACCAGGATGGCTCCATTTGCTCTGTTTAATGTATGGGCAGTAATGTCTGCAAAGCTTTGCATGATTTTATTCCACTTTTTCTATTTAAGCTATATCTATTTTCCACTTATCCCCTGCATCTATAGCACCCTGACATGTGATACCATGAGGGGCTCGGATCAGCATTCACGTTGCGCTCCCAGTCAGTACCCAGCCGCGGAAGCTAATGATCCTATCAATGGACCAAATTCAGTGATGAATCTTGGTCACATGTCATCTGAACCATGTTGCGCATACGCTAAGATTTATACCTTTGTACTACCTACGTGACACCCTCTATACAACCCTGACAAATTGTACCATTAGACTTCACAAACTAAGCAGGGCTCAGCCTAACCCATGCTTGGAAGACCTCCTAGGAATCTGCAGGGAGTAGTACTGGTCGCTCAGTAGGTGATGGTTAGGGTCAGCAATGCTCTAACATGGGAGTTAGAGGGTGCTGGAACTTATTAAACTGAAGTCCTGACCACTTGTGGTCAGTAATGATCACACCACACTCCTTGCAAGAACAGAGCTACTAGTCCCAGTGGTCTGGTGAAATCCTTCTGAGTCTGGCCTGAATCAATGTCCCCTGAGCCAAGCAGATTCACCTCAGCTTGTGAGTCTCCATAACAATCAAACACAACAGAACAAACTGCAAAACTGCTCACCCCAGTAATGTGGAAATGGCAGATTTGTTTACCCAATGCCAAAGGAACAGCCAAGGTTACAAGTTGTGAGAAGCCCCTGAGGTCCCACTAACCATTGTAAAGCAATATAAACAATCAATTATATGGCAAGGGGCATTTCCATGTCACGAGTGCTATCAGCTCGACCCAGCTGCTCAGTTTAAAGCTTGTAAAGCCTAAGCACTAGAGTTGGTCAGACATTTAAAAAAAAAAAAATGAGGTGGGGGAGAGTGGAATTGTGAAAAAAGGGTTCCCAGCTTTGCCTAAGTCTGAAATGTTGACAACATTTTTAAATTGAAAAACTGATCAGCTCTCCAACTGGGTGAGAAATAGAAACAAAGTCACCAAACACTTCCCCGGGGCTCTTTTTTTATTATTATTATTATTTCAAATTTTGAAATGTTGTCAAAGTTTCAAAATTCAGAAAATTTCCCCCAGCTCTGCAAAGCTCCAGACGTAGCCAGCTGTACCATGCACCACACTTCAGGCTGCCCACTATATTTCTAACTGCCCCCTAAAACACCTCTTCTCATCTCACCACTGTGCAAGCTAGAGCTATGTCTGTTTGGTGCTAGGCTGACCACATCTGAGGTTGGAGTCCTATATAGCCACAATATAGGTTCAGTCTGGCAAGTGGAAGGACAGGTTTGCCCCCCATTGCCCTCCACCCCCAAAGTCCCTGGATTCATACCTAGCAGAGCTGTCTCAGACTGAGACACTCTGAAACCCTCAATCCTTGGATTCTGAGGACAGGAAACAGCAATAGCAAATACCTTTGGTGGTACATGGATTCTCTTGTTTACTGGCAGTCAGGGGTACTCTGTTCTGTGTTTGCCTGAACTGCTCACAAAGAGCGAATAACCACGAGCAGGAATATGGTCAAATCAAACAGAAATTCAGAATTCAGACAGCCATTCGCAAGCATTGCTTGTATAGCAGTTGTCCAACACGAATTATTACAGGGCAGGGAAACAATGAGGATATTTCCTGTGAGGTTGTTCTGTGTTGGTTTCCACACAGACAGTCTATAACCAAGTGCTCTGTAGATCAAGCTTTCAACACCACTGCTCTTAGGGCAAATAAAGCCTTCTTCCCACCTGCCACCAGCCCAATCTCTGGTTCTGTCATCCTCAAGGCAAGCCCCAAAAGGGCATAACCTTCTTGTGGTGCATTTACCACAGAATGCCAGTATACAGTTAGTGATCACATGGTCACCAAAAGCTCCAGTGGCATTAGAAGATCACCAATAAGGGACACAGACTGAACAACCAGCCAGACTGTCTTCAGACCTACCTACAGATCAATCAGGGTGCCGTTTGATCTTCGAGAAGGCTAACTCTGGTCCTAATGCTGAATCTAAGCCATGCTCCCTCCCTCTCAGTCTTGCTTAGGTGGAATCTTTACTTTGCACCAGCATAAGTAGATCAAATCCCTTTTCATGGTCTATTCTGAAGAAAAGACAAGACCAGGAGATCAGGGCTTCAGCTCTGAGCCTTTAGCAAGATTCATATAAAAATAGACATCAGGGTCCTGCAAATGATTTCTAGTGAGGTAGAAATTCTTAACCCAGGGAGCTCTACGATTTACAATGGATTCAAAGAAGGAAAACTTAGCAGACGCTAGTTGAGCCTCCCAACTACCATGGGTTGCCAGGCATAAGCCTTTCTATAATATAGACCAGAGATGGGCAACTGTCAGCCTGGTGGTCACATCCAGCCTACCAGATCATTTTATTTGGACTGCCACAGCCAAGTTCAGGGCAGGTCAACCCAGCAGCACCAGGGCCAGGAAGGTGGCAGGGAGGAGTAACGCAGGGGGAGGGCCTCACTTGTACATGGACACATGTGAGTGCAGGAAGTGCTAACTCCCATCCCATCCCCAGGTCCTTGGGAGCAGGACCCGACATCTACCCCCAACATCACACCCCCAGCCAAAAGTTTTTAGTGGCCCTCTAGTACCTTAAAGTTGCCCATCCCTGATATATATCACCATAGTATTGTTTTATTATACTGACTGTACAAAGGTAGACTCACCGCTGGAGTGCCCCCATGTGGCTGGGCAAGCCTAGCAGGATCTCCTGCTCTAGAGCCCCCTGACAATGGCTGTTCCAATTCTGCAGTGGTCTGTCTCTTGTGCCTCAGTCCACCAGCCAGGTCACCTCAAAGTGTGGGATATCAATGTCCCAAACAGGCAGTGTGCCACATGACCACTTCCACCTCGTCAAGATCCCGCTCTTCTGGGAGACTTGTGGCCCCAGGGCTTCTCCCTGGAGTCTTTACATTAAACTCAAAAGTGAAACACAAACACAACAAAAAGCAACCTCTGCCCTCACCCTCGGGCATAAACTTTTAATGCCTCCTCCTCAGCCTTCAGTTCTTCTGCAGCACACTGCCTCAAGCGTTCCCTCCCCAGACTCTTACCTCCACTCTGCATCCTACACAGTCATCCCCAAGGCCATCTGCTTTCTCCCAAGCCCACTCCAGGAGTCTACTTCCCCACTGCTGGCCTCTCCCATCAGGGCCCAACCCAGCGTGTAAACTCCCTCCTGAAGCTCTTCAGTTGAACACCTCCCTGAGTTTCTTCCCTGGAGCTCCAGCTCCTGCCCACCACCAAAGCATGTGCCACTCCAGTGGCTTCTCCATCTCTCTCTGGGTTCACTCTCTATTACTCAGAAAGGGACTGCAGTTCTTCCTCTGCACCTCCTACTAATCTGCACTTCCCTTCTTTGTAGCCAGCACCCAGCTCCGTCCCCAGATGAGCCTCATCTTTCATTAGAAGCCTGGCCCACCCTCCAGCTGCAGCCAGGTAGCATAATTGGCCTCATAGGCCCAAATTAACCCTTTTGTCGCCTTTGTAGGGCAAAGACCCCATCACACTGATATTTTGTAATTTACAGAGATGCTGGCAAGATAAAGGTCAGAACTGCAAATGTGGCCTTATGGAAATTGTAAGATTTTATTTTGTTTATTTTAGATTCTGAACATTGATGCTCCTTGTTTATTTTTTAAATGTTTACCTGGCTTGTACATTGAAATTAGACTGGTTAGTTTCATGTTGGCTCTCGTTTGCTAATATGATACTAGAACTAGGCTGTTGTGTCCAAGTCACTGTTGCTAACTGCAGGGGAATATTTAAACTAAAGATGTTTTCATTGAAACTTAAACAGCCATGACAACATTTCTATTCCTAGTGGTGCTCCAGGGAGTGAATATGGTACTATTCAGCACAAAGCAAGAGGGCACAATCTGGCTTCATCGAGTAACTTCGGCCTAAACTCAAAGCAGAGAAGACTTAGCCTTTGTCCCCTCAAGATATTACCCTGCATCCACAGAAGCAGCCAGTTCATTCCAAACCCTCTGTGTTTTACCCACTGAGTAATGTGAAATTTCTTCACAACAGGAGAGGCTTGTAAAAGCCAGTGAATTAAGACAGCTCAGGCCACTACTTGAACCAAATCTGTTGATTGAGACTTAGCAGACACTCTGCTGGAGGTAAAGAAATTTTGCTTCGCTTCCTGCAGGGTCACAGCATTAAAGATTTCAAGGAATACTTATGACAGAGTTGGTTAGAATCAGCCCAAGATTTCTACCACAGGCACGCTGACTGTCTTACCCTCTTCTCTGTTTGTCATGGGTCATCCATGAATTGTAGACATCTTTGAGGGACAAGCCAGGGAAGGGTCACCTAGTGCCCATTTCATCAATAGTGAAGGACAAAACATAGTTATAAAGTTATGCCAACACATATATACAGTGGCTTGTTGGAAGCACAATACATATTTTTCCCTCCCAGCCCTCTGCAAATGCTCTGGTTGCATCAATCTCTGAAGATGGACCATCACCCTGATAGGACTGGTGTACCTCAACCTCGAATCACAGGAGAGAATGATTTGCCCCACACCAGACACATGGCTGGTGAGACGAAGGCAACTGAGAAGAATAAATAAGCCATCTGAGTTGACCATTAAAGTAAGACAAGGAGGTAGGGGTATGTTTTATTTTTTTATTTCCTTTCCTTAACTTGCAGGTACCCTACAAGGAAGAAAGAGACCACAATGAGAGGAAAATGGTGTGTCATCAACACCACTGCTAGCTCTTCCTCTGCCTGCACACATGGGGGTCTGCGTCAGACATGCAGCCTGACCCTGGAGGCTTCCACCCAGACCCTGGTCTTGATTGCTGAGAATGCATCCTGCATGTCCCTGCCAACAAAAAACAGGAGGGGGATCCACCCACTATGAAAGGTGTCTGTTGGTGGAATCCCTCAAGAAGCAGGTAAGAGAGCTGCAGAAAGAGGTGGCTCGTCTGTGTAACAACTGGGAGCACGAGGACTTTGACAGGACACACATGTCTGGGATAGAGGATTCTAGCCAACTATAGATGACTACAGTGCACCAGAGTAGGAAGGAGAACCAGCTGCTCTATGGGGAGGAGACTGGCTGCTGGCCAACTCATGCAGTAGATAGTGCTTCATCCCACACCCAGGCCCCCCATCCATTGTGGCCAAGAACCAGTATGCTGTACTGGTGAGGAACAGACCCCAATGGCTGAGAAGGACGAGCCATCTGCCCCCAAGGCTGGGAGGCTCATGACCACAACACCCAAAAGGAGTAGGACTAAGGTACTGGGAACTGCCTTCTGAGGGGGATAAAGGCATCCATCTGCCAACCTGACCTGATATCCTGGGAGGTGTGCCACCTGCCTGGAGTCCGCATCCGAGATGTTAGGCAAAGGTTGCCGAGACCCATCCGTCCCTCTGATCACAAGCCCATGCTACTCATCTACATGGGCACTAATGAGATTGCCAGGTCTGACCCTGGGCAGATCAGCAGTGACTACAGGGCTCTGGGAGCAAAGGTGAAGGAGTCTGCGACACAAGTTGTATCCTCATCCATCTTCCCAGTTCAGGGCTAGGGCCAGGCAGGGACATGCACATCCCGGAGATGAATGCATGGCTGCACAGATGGTTTCAACAGGAGGGCTTTGGCTTCCTTGATCCTGGGATGCTGTTCCAGGAAAGAGGACTGCTGGGAAGAAATGGGGTCCACCTTACCAAGAAGGAAAGAGCATCTGTGGACACCAATTCACCAACCTATTGAGCAGGACTTTAAACTAGATTCAGAGGAGGCAGCTAACAAAAGCCCATAGGTGAGCACAAAAAAAGGACTAGATGTTGTGGGTTACCTGGAAAATTAAAATAGGGTCACAGGAGCAACAAAAGGGAAATCAGTAGAGGAATATGCTCAGTATCGTAGATGTCTATACACTAATAGAAGGAGTATGGGGAATGAACAGGAAGAACTTGAAGTGTAAGTACATACGCTAAAATATGACTTAATTTGCATCACAGAGACTTGGTGGGATACATGTCATACCTGGAATATTGTAATAAAGGGGTATCACTGGTTCAGGAAGGACAGGCAGGATAAAAGGGGAGGAGGAGTTGCATTATGTATCAAGAATATATACACTCATTCTGAGGTCCAGAAGGTGGTGAGAGGCAGACCTCTCTAGGCAAAGATAAAAGGGGGGAAAATGGGGGTGATGTCATGGCAGGGGTCGACTATAGACCACCAAATCAGGAACAGGAGGTGGATGAGGCATTTCTAGAATAAATAACAGAAGTATCCAAAACACAAGACTTGGTAATAATGGGGGACTTTAAAAAAGTAACATGGCAAAACCCGAAATGTCCAGTAAGTTATTGGAATTGGGGACTAACTGTTTCATAAAGTGGAAGAAGTAACCATTGGAATAGCCATTTTAGAGTGGATTCTCACCTACAGGGAGGAATTAGTTGTGAATCTGAAGCTGGAAGGCAATCTGGGTTAAAGTGATCATGAGATGATAGATTTCATGATTCTAAGGAAAGGAAGGAGTGAGGAGTAGAATAAGGACAATGAACTTAAAAAACCAGACTAACTCAGAGAGCTGGCAGGTAAGGTCCCATGGGAAGAAAATCAAAGGGATAAGGGCGTTCAGAAGAGAGGGTAGTTTCTCAAGGAGACAATATTAAATGCAGAAGTACCACCTATCCCAATGCAAAGGAAAGACAGGAAGACTAGTAAGAGACCAAAATGGCTCCATCAGGAGCTCTTTAATGACCTGAAAGTAAAAAGGAATCCTACAAACAGTAAAAACATGGCCAAATTGCTAAGGAGGAGTACAAATGAGTGGCACAAGCATGTATGGACAAAAGCAGAAAGGCTAATGTATAAAATTAATTACACCAAGCAAGGGATGTAAAAGGCAATAAGACAAGATTCTTTAAATACATTAGGAGCAAGAGAAAGATGAAGGAAAGTGCAGGTTCTCTACTTAGCAGGGAAGGAGAGCTAATAACTGATAACATAAGAAAGTTGCAGTGTTTAATGCCTGTTTTGCTTCAGTCTTCACTAAAAAGGTTAATGGGGACCAGATAATATTAATTGTGTTGAGTAACAAGGGGCAATAATTAGAACTCATGGAGGATGGGTGAGGTCCCAGACTACTGAAGAAGGGGGAGTCTGTGGGAAGGGGGCTGTGGGGGCGATGGGTGGGTGGTGGTAGTGTGCAGGGCTCTGTGCAGTTGTGGTGAGGGCATCTGTGGGGAGTCTCTAGGCAGGAGGGCGCTGGGTATTGTGGGTCCAGGGGGGCGCTGGACATAGTGGGTTTGGGGGAGAGGTGTTTCAGCAGGGGGGTGCTGGGCATAGGGGTCTCTGGGGGGGATCAGTCTGGCACGCAATGCAGGCCTGCCCCCAAAACAGTGCCCTCGCACTGGGCTGGGGGGAGCGGGGCAGTCCCACTGTGCTGTGCCCCATTGCCCCTGGTTGGTCCTTGCTCTGGGGACTGACCACTCCCACCCTCCCTGGTCCATGCCCCATTTCCCCCATGGGGGCCCACAAATATGTTTGGCCCCAGGCTCACAAAAGGTTAGTCTGGCCCTGATAAGATGGGTGCACAGCTGGTTGAAAGACCATGCTCAAAGAATAGGTATCAGTGGTTTGCTGCCAAACTGGGAAGGCGTATGTAGTGGGATCCCACAGAGATCAGTGCTGGTCCAGTACTTTTAAATATTTTCATTAATGACTGGGATGATGGAGTGGCAATTTATGCTTATAAAATGTGTAGATGACACAAAGCTGGGAGGGGTTGCAAGCACTTGGGACAGGATTCAAAATGACCTTGACAAATTGGAGAATTGTTCTGAAATCAACAAGACGAAATTCAACAAAGATATTTGCAAAGTACAACAGTTCGCAAAGAAAAATGAAATGCACAACTACAAAATGGGGAATAAGTGGCTAAGTGTGAGTACTGCTAAAAAGGACACTCTTGTGAGTGTCTCCTGTCGGCTGGGTGTGGTACTGCGATCTTTTTTCTTCTGGCGCCCCCTGTAGATTGTCAACCTCACTAGGCACGTCTTCAGTGGCTCAGCCCTCCAGCTAAGTCACACAGACAACAATGGATGAAACCCTTCTGTGGTATTCAAGTCCAAATGAACACAAAACAAGTCTTCTAATCCCAGGCTCAAGCCGGACTCAGCCCTTCCTTCCTGTGGGTACTTCTCCCTTCTGCTCCTCCTTAGCTTCTTTAAATCCAGCCCCTCACATGGGTGTGTAAAGGAAACTTGTCCCCTTCTTGAGGCTTAGGCCACTTCACTAGTGGCCAGTGTGGAAACCCAGGCCCACCCACTACTCCGGGTCCCAACTCAGGGACCCTGTAAACAGCAGCCATGTACCACTGCCTCCAGTTAACAGCTGCTGTTCCCTGGACCTTTTCCCACATTGCCTGTTTCCTTTAACCTGGGAGTTACAGTTGTCAGGTCCTCTCATTCCCAGGGCCAGTAAATCAGCCCATTGAGCTCCTCTGGCCAGAGCAGAGCCCGCTTCCTCACCGCTCTGGTCCCAGCCAGGAACTGACCTGCTCAGACCCCTTAATTCCTTTTATCTGAGTCTGCTGGGCTCTGATTGACTGCTTTCTAGGCATGCTTGGAGGACCCACCTTCACTGCTACTTTCTGGGGCAGGGTGTGGTAGGACAGCAGGGCCTCCAGCAACTGTCCACAAAGGGCTAGGTACACCCCCAATCACAGAGAGCAACAAAAGTGATAAAAGGTTTAGGAAATCTGACCTATGAGGAATAGTTTAAAAAAACAGGGCATGTTTAGTCTGGAGAAAAGAAGACTGAAAGGGGACCTCATCACTGTCTTCAGATATGTTAAGGGCTGTTATAAAGAGGACAGTGATGAGTTGTTCTCCATGTGCACTGAAGGCAGGACAAGAAGTAATGGGCTTAATCTGCAGTAAGGGAGATTTAGTTTACATATTAGGAAAAGCTTTCTAATTATAAGGGTATGTCTACACTATCTGCCGGATCAGCGGGTAGTGATCAATCCAGCGGGGATCGATTTATCATGTCTAGTCTAGATGCGATAAATCAATCCCCAAGCGCTCTCCCGTCAACTCCTGTATTCCACCGCCGCGAGAGGCGCAGGCAGAGTCGGCGGGGGAGCAGCAGCAGTCGACTCACCGCAGTGAAGACACCACAGTAAGTCAATCTAAGTACATCGACTTCAGCTACGTTATTCACGTAACTGAAGTTGCGTATCTTAGATCGATCCCCCCCACCAGTGTAGACCAGGCCTCGGGGTAGCTAAGCTCTGTAACAGGCTTCCAAGGGAGGTTGCGGAGTCCCCTTCATTGGAGGTTTTTAAGAACAGATTGGACAAACACCTGTCAGGGTTGGTCTAGATTTACTTGGTTCTGCCTCAGGGCAGGTGGCTGGACTAGATGACCCCTCGAGGTTCCTTCCAGCCCTACATTTCTCTGGTTCTGTGAATTCCAACCCAAATATCAGACCAAAGCTCTAGCTGTATGAGTTGAGCCAGTAACCCTCTATGATAGTCTCATAGTCATCGTGGTGGCCATGAAATCCTGAGCTGCCTCTGAAGAATTATCCTCAGCATGGATATTAAAGTTACCCACCACTGATAACCTTGAGGACTCCAGTGCCACCTCAGTGAAGAACTTGAACAGCTCCTCTAGGGATATTATACTGATGGGTTCATTAACACCACCCAATCTTGGCTACATCCCAAAATTCGCCCAGTTTGGGGGTAGGAGACTTCCTGTATTTTGGGTTGGATGCGAACAGGGCAGCCAAATCCACAAATATCAATCCCCCTTCATTTCACACCATGTCCAATATCCAGCTGGAGTCAACTGTGGCAAAAGAAGCCCAGCAGAGGCAGCCAGCCAGATTTCAGCTAACAGATGCAAACTCAGGGGCCTCATCCTGGATCTGATCATGGATAACTGGTATTTTATTAACCAGCTGCTCTGCATTAACTAGCATGAACCAAAGGCCTAGTCTGTGTGATCTATGAATGTGTTTATTTATAGACTTTTCTATGGCGCCTTTCAGCATAGTGCTTGAGCATGCATTGATGTATTTATCCTCACAACATCCCTGAAATCAATGGGAGTTTGGGACCTAGGCACTTTTGAAAATTCCACTAGGCACCTGTCTGCATCTTCAGGCACCTAAATACCTTTAAAAATATAGCCCTGGTTTCACTGATTTCCAATGATACTTAGCCACCTTAATGCCTAAGGGTGTGTCTGCACAAGCTGACAGTCTTGGGCTCACAAGGCTTGAATTACTGCGCTAAAAGTAGCTGTGAAGACCAGAGGCGGATTAAGATCTACTGGGGCCCAGGGCACAAAGAACTTTTGGGCCCCACACACCTCCTTTGCCACAGGACCCTGCCCCCTGCTCCTCCTCTCCCCTCTGAGACCCCACTCCCTGGCCAGACCAGTAGCCACGGCTGGGCTGTGGTAAGAGCCACAGCTGCCCAGGGAACCCAGGCTGCTGTGGGGAGACTGGACCCTCCCCCTGCCCTGGGTGGGGCACCCTGGGGGGGGAGGCATGAGCCAGGCGCTGCTCTCGGGCCACCCAGCCCCCCTCCCAGGGCAGGGGGAGGGTCCAGGGCTTCCCACAGCAGCCTGGGCTCCCTGGCGGCGCTTACCATGGCCCAGCTCAAGCTTCTTGCCTGGCCAGGGGCCAGGCCTGGGGGGAAGAGGAGGATCAAGGGGCGGGGCCTCAGGGAAAGAGGAGAAGCTGAGGCGGGGCCACAGTTCCGGTGCTGGTGCCCCGTCCCCACACACTTCTACCCAGGTTCCAGCGCTTCTGTGGGGGCCCCCAAATTGGCTGGGGCCCATGCGTTAATCCGCCACTGGTGTAAGCTGACTCTGGCTGGAGCTCGGGCTCTGAAGCCCACCGTCCCTCCCTAGGCTTCAAAGCCCAAGCTCCAGCCTGAGCTGCCACAGCTATTTTTAGCATGGTAGTGCAAGCCCAAGTCTGTCGACCCTGGTTCAGCGGCTCGCTGCCGCGGGCTGTGTAAAAGTATCCATAGGCACTTTTGAAAATTGGATATGAAGTGACTTGCCCAAAGTCACACAGGAAATCTATAGCAAAGCTGGGACTAAAACCCAGCTCTCCTGAGTTTCAGGCTAATGCCTTAATCACAAGAGGATCCTTCTTCTAAACACTGGGTTAAGAATGTGACCTGTACTGATTAACTTCCTGCTGTATCATAAGGCAAATAGTGCTGTAGTTTCTGTACCATTATTAACTATCCAGGCAAATATACCACTCAGTCCATACCCACTTGCATCCTTAAGGGGCTGATCCAAAGTCCAGTGAGGTCAATAGGAGTATTTCCATTGAGTTCAATTGGCTTTGGGTCAGACCCAGAATAAGTATTATTTTGCTTTCAGGGTTGAGTCATCGCCCCCCCTTCCCTCCCCCGGGCTGGACTTTCTACAATATTCTGCTCAAAGCAACTGAAAACAGTTTTCATCATCCCATTTCTTCCACATACTTTTCTTTAAAGATTTTCTTACGGGGGCGACATTTGTGGCAGTGTTCTGTGAAATTGGAATAGAATCACATAAACTCAGGAACTAACTTAGCTTATCCATTCCATCTGGGACAGATGTTTCCACAATGGCTCTCCGTAAATCAGATTTTGGTTGTATTTCTTCAGCTGTGCTGGTGTGTTCTGAATAGGTGGACTGCACATTGAATTGCCATGTTTCACATTGAGCCCCCAAAACTTTTAGCATGTGTGGTACCTTCTTAAAGTTGCATTAAGTCATCCCTGAGTTGCTCGACATCCAAGTATATTGTTGTGAAAGTAGCCTGACTCTGGAATTGCCTTACACAGCTCATGTAGCATTTGTCAGAATGCAGATGATACTGAAGCAAGTCCAAAGAGCATATGTATATTTCTGAAAAAAATCCTTCAGCTGTTACAAATGCCATATAATGTCAAAGGTACATGATGATATGTTGGTGATAAGTTCATGGGATGAAACACCATTGTATTCTTCAGGCTGATCAGCATTTCATTGATTTTTTGGTATCATACATCTCTGCACATCCATATTAGTCCATTGTTTCTGGAGATACCCACCCTCATGAATCACTGGGTTCAACAATTTTAGCATCACAAAGTCTCCATATTTCCATCTATAGAGGTTTGTACCGGAATATTTCTTACTCTGTGCTAGACGTGGGTTGCACCATTTTTTTAGTTCTATATAATGCCTGAATCTGTCTACAAATCTCAGAGGATGTGAAGCATTCTGGGAATCATTTAACAGCCTCAGAAGTAAAGGTGATCGGGGATTTTTCCACAAAACATTTTTTCATTGGAAAATGCCTATTTGTCACAACCCAAACCTTTTGGAGAAAGGTATTAGACTGGGATGGCATTGATGGAGAAAGACCCCACCCCATGAGGGAATGCCTGTTGGATTTTTTTGTAGGAGGGACTTGAAGCTGGGTCTCCCATAATGCAGCTGAGTGCCCTAACCACTGAACTATCACTGTTCTTGTGAGAGCTTATGTTTGCTCTCTCTCCTATGCCCCCATCCTGTTTCTCATGAAAATTTTCAAAAGGTCTCAGGTTCATCCCAGGGCAGATCCTAAGGCTTCTAGTATTTATAGTTCAATACCAGCCATACCTAATTTGCACCGAGGGCCTTGACCGGCGGCTGAGGTCACAGAGTGAAAATCACCCAGCTTTTCAATTTAGCAGTATGTCCCAGTCCTGCTCCCAATGTAGTCAATGGGAGTTTTGCCATTGGTTTCATCCCAAGCAGAACTGGAACCATCATTTGCCATATGCATTGTCTGCAAGGCATTTAGAGAGCCAGCCAAATGGCTGGCACCATCACAGGATTTTATCAACAGCCAGGATTTTATAATGTGGTTCATGCAGGAAAGATTCCCCTCCTCCCCCATAATGCCATTCCTGTTTACTGCACTGACATCAAGGTGTGTGGATTGTGTGGGAGAGAAGGACTGAATCCTCAACAGCTACTTCAATTCACTAGAATAACTAACAGTGCCTAATTCAGGATTAAATCCTTCTCCATCAGCAGGATGTCTCTAATTTTGGAATTATTTGTCATTTCAACTATTTCAGACCCAAATCGTTTTGTCAGCTAGATGTCAAAACTACTTGGACAGCCGCTGTATGTCTGTCCCTGGCATCCATCCAGATCCTGGGGGATTCAGAGGGGTCAGGGGCCAGCACTGTGGCCTATACTGCAAAGCAAATCCCACCATTCCACCATCACCATGGAACAATTGCGGGGAAGCCCCCGTGAGCAAAGCCTTGAGATTTTCTTCCTGTTACATCCAGTCTCTTTCTGGCTTTGATGCAGGAGGAGTCAATTACAGGACTTACCTTTTGTTCTATGTGTGTACAGAACCTACCCAATGGGATCCTGGATTGTGTCTGGGATTCCTAGGGGCTACTACAATACAATAATAAATAATTACGCAACGGTCAGAAACAGACTCCAGGAATCTTGATTTTAACCACTAACCAGCTCAGCTTCTCTTGTGCGCCATCCAGCAAAATGGGGCCCTGACCCCTGACTGTGGCTTCTAGCCATTGCCATTAATTATTATTATTATTAATTATTATTATCACTCAGCAGTACATCATGGGGATATTTGGGTTTTTTTTAAACACAGCCTTCACAGCATGCATGATCTTTAAGCATAAAAATGGGAAAGCTACTGTCTAAAATTCATCCCTATGAGTCAATGATAAGTCCTGACTACAAACCAACACCGTAGGTTTGGGTAATCAGAAATTTTGTTAAACCCTCTGCAGAATTCCTGTATTTTAAGTGCTCAGATGCACTCATTTTCCTTTGACTTTCCTTAAAATTCTCGCAGTGCATAACAACACTGTCCTCTGGAGGTCACTGATCATTATGTCTTGCACTCCTAACATATGCTTGAACTGCTCATTCATGCCCTTAGGGATCACTGCAAGTGCTCCCATGATCACTGGAGGTGTCTTTGTTCTAGTTTTCCATAATCGTTCCACTCCGTGGCAGAGTTCTTCACACTTCTTGTTCTCTTCTTGTTTCTTTTTTATATTTCTGTCTGCTGGTATGGCAATATTAGTTAACAGGGGCTGGTTTGTCTTCTTTTCTACAACATCTATGTCTGGCCTCTTTGCCTGCACCATTTGGTCTGTGACAATTGCCAGATCCCATAAAATCTTAGCCTCTTCATTCTCTAGAGCACTTTCAATTTGGTGGTCTTAATACTGCATGGTTCATTTAAATCTGTACTTGCCATAGAGGCTCCAATGCAAACACTTGGCGACCTCACTGTGTCTGTTTATATATTCTCTCCCAGCCAGGCTCCTGCAGGTGCTGAACACATGTTCCACCATCTCTTCCTTTTCAGAACACATTCTGCAGTTCGGGGAGCAGTTCTATCGGTCAATTTTGTTTCAAACATAATTAAGCCTTAAAGGACTGTTCTTATGCACTCATAATGAGGATCTCTGTTTCTCTTTTGAGGTATTCTTCTACAAGCCATGAATTTGTTAATCTTTGATCACTAATGGCTTCTATCTCTCTCCACTACTGTCCATGCATTAATTTCTGTGTAAATCTTTCAAGACTTTCTTTGGCAATTTGCTTTCTCCTTTCTTGTATGCTTTCTTGGTCTGGGATGCATACTTGGCCACTGCTTGTTATCGCGGCCAGATGATCTTTTACTCTGACTGACTCCTTGTTCATTTTGATGTTGTAATCTTCATTGTCAATTGCTTCCTCCATAGCTAGAAAACCTTTTCCTCCATCACATCATCAGATGCACATTCCATCCACATCTGGTTTGATATTTGTTGCTCTATGCATCGCCAGGAGCTTTTTTGTTTGCATATCAAATTTTTCTTCTCCTCTTGATTCCACTTGATCATTCTGGCAGTGTACCACTCTACGGGTATCACACACATATTTATGGCTTGGATGAAATTCTTTGCATTGAGTTTTGTCCTTAGAGTAGTTCTTATTCATCTGTAATATTCTTTCCTCACTTCTTCTTTGACTTCCTTATGTAGTAACTCCAATAGTTCCCTGATTCCAAGGTATTTGGAGGGGCCATGCTCAGAGATATCTTGGATAGTATCTTCGTTAACTTATATGCCATCTGATGGTACCAATTTACCCCTCTTTACAGACACCAATACATAATTAGGCCTTCTATCTTCACCAAACTTTTCTACACCTCATCTATCTCTGCATCTCCTTTTGTAACCATACATATATGTTCAGATCATCCATGTATAGCAAATGGTTAACTGGTTGCTCTTTGCTGATATGATAACCACAGTTTATCTCACAGAGCATGGATGTCAGTGACAGCATCACAACATTGATGATAAGAAATCCCCTTGAAAGATTCCGCTTTTAATTTGGACCTCATCAATGAGAATCCCTTCCAGTTAACCATAGATTGCTATGTCCCTTCATGTGTTCCAGTTAACCATAGATTGCTGCAGAAAGGAAATGATCTTTTGATCAACCTTGTGCATTTCAATGTTACGACAATCCACAAAAGTGGGATGCTGTCCTATGCTTTTTGGTAGTCTAGCCACATCATCTCTACATTTTTATTTTTTTGTTTTGCATCTTCTGTGTTCCTTGTGTTCAGCCTGAGTCAGTCTTTCATCCTTCTCATGTTGACTATGCAGACTTTTTGCTCAGGAGGCAGTATTCCATTGTGAGATAGCACTATCTGGATCTTCTTTGCCAGAATTGCTGGTAGAACTTTCCACATAGCTGGTGAACACGTGATCGGTCTATAATTCACAGGATCACTGCAGCCTTCTTTCTTTTTTTGTATGAGGATGATTCTCCCTGTTACCATCCATCTTGGGCACCCATTCTTCAAACATTTCATTAAGTTGTTCAAGTAAATAGTCATGGTGAGTTGTTAGGCATTTCAGACAGAATCCATGCTCCCCATCTGGTCCAGGTGCTTTCCAAGTTTTCAGTCCTCTCAGCACCCAGCAAAACGGGGCCCTCACCAATCCGGGCTTCTAGGCACTGCTATAATACTATTACTAATAATAAAATGTAACTGGGAGCTGAAATATATTTATATTAGTAACAACACAGACATGGGGTATGAATACAGCAGAGAAAATTTCTGCTAGCCAGAATTCCTTTTCTAATTTTCCCTGTTATATCCCTCTTCAGATTTCTAGTAGGGTGTGGAGCTTTTAAACACCTTATATACCAAACCTTCCCTGTTTGCTAATTGCAAATGGAAATGTCAACACATTCCTGCAAATTTGCTACTTGTGCAACTTCTAAGGAGTATAATTCACACACACACACACACACACACACACACAGTTATTTTTCTGTCCTTGTCCCCCCATCCCCCCAATCTAAGTTTCCAGCCTTTTCCGGCACTTGCTAAGTTGAAAGCACTCAGCATTCCTGGTCCCTGTGAGGAGAGTTTTAAATCATGCATTCTATTCTTCCACCCGTTCTCTGTGGTATTTTTGTAACCTTCGGCACTGGGCAATGCAAACCATGCCAGGTATGTTTGTGTGCTGGGAAGTTTTTGGAACAACACCCCCACACACACGCACACTCCCCCTCCCTCCTCCTTTATCTTTTCATTGAAAACAAAACTGGCCCAAGAGAATCAACTGGTTGATCATTTTTTGGATGTGCAAGGGTTCCCTGATTTAGCCCTTTGGAGCTCACAGAAGCATGAAATCCCTAACAGTCTCCCTCCCCAATGGCCCAGCCGAAGGCAAGATGCCACAGCAGACATGGTACAAATTTCAGCTACACAGCCTGCCCATTCAGAGCCTTGTTCCCACTCCTTAGCTCACTAGGTCTCCTTTGCAGCTCTGGGGGCTTCTCTGCAGGTAGAGGACTGCTTTGCAAGGAGGAGAGTCGGCTAGACACCACGTGGTGGGCTATTTTGGAAGAGCATCTTAAAGGGGACGTGCTCCCCAAACTCTTGATCATTCTCTGATTGTGAGACCTAAATAGCGGAATACACTAATACTTCCTCCAGCACTGGGCTGTCTCTCAGAAGGTAAGAGCCGGCTGCACTCTGCCTGGAGGAGATCCAGTGCCTTTTATTTGATGTATAATAGGATGACATTGCTGCTGCTTCTCGTTCTGCTTTCTCGTGTTTGAATTTCCCGAGGGCTAAACTTTGTGCGTGTGTATCTGTGTGTCCGCGCTATCGTTTTACATGCAGGCTGGGGTCTAGATAATTGTTTGTATCGTTTAGGCAGAAAGAGACCCGTGTCTTTTCGTGGGGGCTTGTTTACTATTGTGAGAAAGGAGACAAAACAAACGACGGGTTTAAAAATTCAGACATAAACTCCTCCTGGCCTTGGAGGACATAAAAGCAAAACATGGTGAATATCTGGGTCATGAGATTCAGTGTCCTTGAGTTTGAAGTTTGGTGTCTTTACCCCCTTTCTTTCAACTCTTTTTTCCTTTCTTTTTGTTGCCAAAAACAATTTATCAAACTCCTACTAAGGGGAGCTCCCCTCCTCACCCCCACTCCACTGCTAATCGTGTTCACTTAGTTATTAGTACAAGCAGATTTTATTTCCCTCTGACATCATTTTCCACCTGAAATCTGAAAGGTCATCGCTGCTTTATAAAACTGTGTTGATTTCTGAGCGACAGGAAACAATAATTTAAAGCAAGTCACCAAGTGGCTGGAGGGGCCTGGGTTTCAGAGAATTCCCCAGCCATGCCGAACCAAACGGAACTCCTACCCTTTGCCCGCTATCACACCAGTCAGAATTTCCGCGTTTTTAATCTATGATCTGGATTTAAAATATTATACAGATATTTTCACACCTAAAACTGTTCCCCCCACCTCGCCGCCCCTCTTTCCAGTCCCCATCGCCTTGATTCAGCCCTTGGTAATTAATTTGGCATTTCAGAATAGCTACTGGGCTGGATAATGCCTGCATTCATCTCCCTAGCCTAATCTGAACAAAATCTGGAAGAAAAGCTTTCAGAAAGACAGAAAATGCCATTCGGTTACTGTTCAAAAGAACTGTCAGTCTATAGGAATAAATCGCTCCTGATTATTTCAAACTGGGGTCTTCTTTGGATTTCCATAAAACTTACAATTACTTGGGGGAGAAAAAAAAGCTTTAAAATATTTTTTTTGAAGGGGAAGATTTTATCGTGTTCTCCTCCCCTAAAAATAAAAAGAAATAGTTTGCAGACAGATGTGAAAATAATAGTTTATTGCTAAAAATAGAAGAAAAAAGCTGTAAAGAATGCAAACATTGAAAGTTATTTGACTTCTAAAATAGTGTAGATTTTATTAAAAGTTGCGATTTAAATACATTACCTCGAGTTCCTCCTTTTTTCTCCCCTCACTCCCCCCGCCCCCTCTCCCCCCAATCCTTTCACCTCGAACTCACCATGGCCTCAAATCCGAGGTGGAAGGAGCAGGATCTAAAATTGAGCCCCACAAAACGATCACAGGATCAGAGCAGAAGAACATATTCATTTGCCCTTCAACTCTGAGACCGATTAAACTTTGCCATTCCATATCTCTAGGCAGGGCCGTCGTTTTCTGCACTTCATAGCCTGGCAAAACTCCTCATTGGCTTTACTGGGAGCAGGATCGGATCCCGTTAACTTCAGGGGAGTTTCCTCGGAGGCAGAACTCCCCTACAAGCCGCTTTAGAATGTTCAGATTTTCAGGATTCTTTTTAATACTTTGTGTGTCTGTGGGGGTGGGGGGTGGGGTGGAGGGGTTATATAACCCCGTGTACAGGCTCCTGTGGGGAATCATATTTAGCCCTGAAACTGACCGAATAGGCAGCAGCTCCCCTTAGAGGGAAGAAATCGACTGGAGCGAGATCAATTGGTTTCACGTTGGATCTAATTACGGAGAGGGTTGAACCGGTACCTTTAGGGAAAGGTTTTGAAAGGCTGAGAGGCAACGGTGAAATTTAGCTCGAAGTGAGAGTTTTCAGTTTGCACCCCCCCCCCTCAAAAAAAAGCCCAGTTTGATCTAGACAAGAGAGATTCTTTCACAGCCTCTTTCTTGTAGATATGAGCAAGGGGGGTTACCAAAGAGCAAGCCGCAGGAATATTCATTGATAAAATTAACCCGTAGAGCTATCTTATGCTAGCACCCATTTTTCCCTCCCCGCAGAGGAATTTTTGCAAGGCAGCTGAATGATGCGAACTTCTTTTGGGGGCGGCGGGGAGCGGGCACAACTGGAAAAAATGCTACGGGTTTTCCTCAGTCACCATATCTCTGTGCAGACAAGAGCAACAAGTGTTTGAAGGAGAACCTGGGGAAAAAATACGGGATTTTAAGTGCACTATTCGCTATTTCTTTCCCGAGAGTCACGAGAAAGGAGGGAAGGAACCCATCGGAGAGCACGCACCATGGCCTCACAGGCTCTGCGTTACAGTTTGCACAACTTTAAAAAAAATGGAGCGAGTTTTTGCCTAGATCCAGCCCCAGTTATCAAATAGGGCCGTTTTATCAATTCCTGCTTCGCGCACGGCGAAAAGAAAGGAAAAGGCTAAAATAATTCCCTCCGTTCAAAAAAAAAAAAAAAAAAAAACCGCTGCTATGACATGACACACACTTTTCTTACGTAGTAAATTCTTCCCTTATCATCTATTCTACAAACACTTTTTGCTTAGAGGATATGCCGTGTCCTCAGAATCTTTAACGAATTAAAGAAAACATTAAATAGATCCACCGATGGAAACTCAGCCTTCTATATCATTCAGAATTATCTAATCTATCTGACTGAATTTCCCTTTCTGAATATAAATATATCAATGTATTTGTAATGGTATATCCTCTGAAAGCTAATCAATTAGATCTCTCTCTATGTATATATATATATATATATATATATATATATATATATATACACACATTCATTTGATAATGTTTTTCTCTCTGAAAGTTACTCCCCGAAACCCTGCATTAGCAGCTCATAATTTAAACCCGCACAAATTAAGATCCCATCGGATTCGTTTGAATCGTGTGGTTATGTTGTTCCATAGCAATCCAACCCCAGTATTGAGGTTTTTAAGCAAATATTCGTAGCCGTTTGTTTGCTAGGCGGGTTTCAAGGCACTGGCCCCTTTCCCCCTAGATCTTGGCAGCGGATGGTTTCTTCACGTCAGGGAGAAATCTGTGCAGGACATTAACACTAGAGCTGCAGGCGCCGGCTCCTTCTCCATATAACCCCCCGGGCCTGCGCGCCCAAGTGCAGTCGGGGGGTGCCCTGCAATGCGGACCAAGATTGCAAAGCAGCGGCGCGGGCTCGAAAGGCCCCGAGCGCATCAGGGATCGCGAGTCTTTCTCGAGCGAACAATGCCAGCTTGCCCCGGGCAGGAGGCTGCTCGGAGCTCCGGCTGCGCCCGCAGTAGGTGTCCGCCTCCATCCGAGCCAGGGCGCCGCGCTCCGGGGCCCCTGCGTTCAGCCCAGGCCTGCCAGCGAGCCAGGGCGGCGGGAGCGCTTGCGGGCAGCCGGGGCTTCAAACCCAGCCGGCTGAGCCGCTGTGAGCTCCGGGATCGCTTCTTAGGTTCATTCCCCGGGTTGCGGGCTCCATGCGGACCAAGGAGAGTCGCTGTTAATCCCCCTCCACTAACCCACCTTCCCTCCCAGCGACCGGCAGCCCCGTCCGCTCCTCCCCGCAGTCAGCGGGACACATGGCCCCCGTGACAGGCTTAGCCCCCAACCCCCTCTGCGATCCCCGGAGCCGACGGCTTTTCAGGCGGGCAGCTTCCTCCCTGATGGGCTGCACAGCCATATGGTAGCGTAGCGCCTTGCCTGACGCTTCCTGTGTCCAGGGCCTGCTCCCTAAGGGGGGGGGGAGGGATCCCGCTGACTTAAAGGGGAGAGGAAACGTGGGGGCAAAAGGGGTCTTGTAATTGTAGTGAGGCATCTTACAGTTTCTATGTGAATATACCAGCCCAAAAGCACAACAGATTCTGCTTTTATAGTGTCCTATACTGCTGTTGCTGCGGTTTCTTCTTCTTCTATACTTTTTAATAACAAATTGATTGCAAAGAAAAAGAAATTTATGAATCTCAGCTGGGGGAAATATTTTATCTTAGTAATCAGTGTTAATACGTTGCTACCTGCTGTCTGTCTTGCTGATTAGTGATTTAATTTGACTTTAAACCCGTTGAAAGATATTTCAGCGCAAGGTTAATTTGACATTATATTAATTAATAAATAACAGTTAATAACCATGAGCTGATATATCCTCAGAAGGTTTAATGTCCATTTAAAATGCTGCCATGTATGTCACAGGCTCAGAGACATGTTGCATGTAGTTATATATTATCCTTGATTATAATGATGATGGTGATAATAGGCATTTCCCATCTGAGATTCATCAATTCCTTTTTCTTTTTGATCATGGCTTGATGACTGAGATTAGAACATAACCATATGCAGTCAGAACAGCAACAACTCTTATTTAATTCCCCAGTTACAGAGCCAATATCGCTGGGTTATGTAGGCGTCTTTTCCCCATTATTCCCTTTTCTTTCAGGAAAGCACATAAAAGAACAGGTGAAGGACTACTTAGATAATTAGATGTATTCATGTTGGCAGACTTTAACAGCCTCAGAGAACTGGTAGGTAAGGTCCCATGGGAAGAAAATCGAAGGGAAAAAGCAGCTGAGGTGAACTGGCAATTTCTCAAAGAGACAATATTTAAGGCATAATGGAAAGCTATCCCAGTGCAAAGGAAAGAAAGAACAGTAAGGGAATGTCTCCACTGGAGTTAGACACCTGCAGCTAGCCCATGCCAGCTGAGTCTGGCTTGCAGGTCTCTGGCTAAGGGGCACCACAATTAAACAGCCCCTTAGCCTGAGCCCTATAAGCCTGCATCATCTGGCATGGGCCAGCCACGGGTTTTTAATCGTGGTGTAGACAGACCCTAAGAGGCCAATATGCTTACATCAAGAACTTTTTAATGACCTGAATATCAAAAAGAAGTCTTACAAAAAGTGAAAACATGGATAAATTACTAAGCATGAGTACAAAAAAAATAGTTCAAGCATATGGGGACAAAAGCAGAAAGGCTAAGGTGCAAAATGAGTTACAAGTAGCAAGGGATATAAAAGGCAATGAAGGCTAGTGTAAGTCCACTACTTAATGGGGAAGAAGAACTAATCATGGATGACATTGAGAAAGTTGAAGTGTTTAATTCCTATTTTGATGGGGGGGGGGTTAATGGTGACCAGATACTCAACACCATATTAACAACACAGGGGAAGGAACACAAACCAGAATATGTTAGAGTTTAGATAAGTTAGATGTATTCAAGTCGGCAGGGTCTGATGATATTAACCCTAGGGTTCTTAAGGAGCTAAGCAAGGAAATCTTGAAACTATCAGTAGTTGTCTTTGAGAACTCATGGAAGACGGGTAAGGTCCTAGAGGACTGGAGAAGGGCAAACATAGTACCTGACTACAAAAAGGAGAACAAAGAGGACCTCAGGAATTATAGACCAGTCAGCGTAACTTTAATACCTAGAAAGATACTGGAAAAAAACTATTCAAGGCACTGGCCCCTTTCCCCCTAGATCTTGGCAGCGGATGGTTTCTAATTAAATAATCTAAGTAAGCGCTTAGAGGATAATAGGGTAATAAGCAATAGCCAGCATGGATGTGTCAAGAACAAATCATGCCAAACCAAATCTAATTTCTTTATTTTACAAGGTTACGGGCATAGTGAATAGGGGAAAGCAGTAGATGTGCTATGTCTTGATTTTAGTAAGGCTTATGACACAGTCTCATATGACAGTCTCATAAGCAAACTAGGGAATGTGGTCTAGATCAGGGGTTCTCAAACTGGGAGTGATGACCCCTCAGGGGGGTCATGAACTGTCAGCCTCCACCCCAAGCCCCGCTTTGCCTCCAGCATTTATAATAGCGCTAAATATAAAAATGGTGTTTTTAATTTATGGTGGTGGGGGTCGCACTCAGAGGCTTGCTGTGTGAAAGGGGTCACCAATACAAAAGTTTGAGAACCACTGGTCTAGATGAAATTATTATAAAGTGAGTACACAGCTGGCTGAAAAAAACTTTTGTTCAATGGTTTACTATCAAACGGTGAGGGCGTATCTTGTGGGGTCCTGCAAGGGTCTGCCCTGGGTCTGTGATTATTCTACATTTTCTTGAATGACTTGGATAATGGAGTGGAGAGTATTGCTTATAAAATATGCAGATCAGACCAAGCTGGGAGGGGCTGCAAGCTCTTTGGGGGCAGGATTAGAATCAAAAAGACGTTGACAAATTGGAAAATTGGTCTGAAAGCAATAAAAATGAAATTCAGTAAAAACAAGTGCAAAGTACTACACTTAAGATGGAAAAATCAAAGGCATAACTACAAAATGGGGAATAACTGGGTAGGTGGTAGTACTGCTGAAAAGGATCAGGAGGTTATAGTATATCACAAATTAAATAAGAGCCAACAATATGATACAGTTGCAAAAAACTCTAATATACTGGGGTCCATTAACCAAAGTGCAGTACATAAGACACATGAAGTAATTGTCCCCCTCTATTTGGCACTGGTGAGGCCTCAGCTGGAGTACTGTATCCAGTTTTGGGCATCACACTTTAGGAAAGATGTGGACAAATTGGACAGAGTCCACAGGAGAGCAACAGAAATTATAAAAGGTTTAGAAAACCTTACCTATGAGGGAAGGTTAAAATAACTGGTCATGTTTAGCCTTGAGAAAAGAAGACTGAGGCGGGACCTGATAACAGTCTTCAAATATGCTAAGGGGGCTGTTCTAAAAAGGAAGGTGATCAATTGTTCTCCATGTCCACTGGTTAGGTTAGTGTTAAAAAGTAAAGAGCTTAATCTGCAGCAAGGGAGATGTAGGGTAGATATTAGGAAAAAACTTTCTAACAATAAGGATAATTAAGCTCTGGAACAGGCTTCCAAGGGAGATTGTGGAATCCCCCATCACTGGGGGTTTTTAACAAGAGGTTGGACAAACACCTGTCAGGCATGGTCTAAGTTTACTCGGTTCTGTCCTCAGCACAGGGGGCTGGGCATTTTCTCTGCAGTGTGTGTGCACCAATCCTGTTAAAAGGCCCAGTCCTGCTCAGCCTTACTCATTCAAAATAGTCAATGAAATGGGAGTTTTAGCTATGTAAGGAATTGTTATTCCTATTTATCATCTCTCCAATCTGATCAGTGTCCTCTGTGCAGTACTGTACCCCAATATCAAGCCAGTTCCTCCCCCAGAGATCTTAAAATCTAGAAGGAATGGATAAAGATATAGGACTTGGCCCAGAGAAGTGCACAAGTCTTGTTTGGAAGCCCAAGTGAAGGGCTGATTTTAAAGGGCCAAGAGCTGGGGCTGAAGACCCTAGTGAGGGCAGACAGGTTTGTTGCAATTTTGCTACCCCTGAAGGGATTCACTTTGATTATATGATCTGGCTGAAGGGCTGAGCCACTCCTGTCAAGTGAGGCTGATAACCTACAGGGGAGCCAGGAGCAGGAAAAGGCCTGTAATACTGCATGCAGCAGCCAGAGGCGCTCAAGAAGTGAATGCTCCCAAGAATATATAATAGGAGGCTCTAACTAATTCACATTAATGACAACAAGACGATTACAAATTACTGACTATTTTGAATTACCAAGTAAGTTAGCAAATACACAAAAAATCAAGACTAATGCATCACCAGATCTACTTTTTCCATTTATTTTGACAATTGTTCAGTGTGGTTTATGGTCACCCACCATAAGCATAGTACAGTATATTTTGTAAAAATAACAAAATCCTAGAAGTATGAGCCCTCACTGCTATGGCACCTCTGCTTGTAAATCTTTACTGAGAAGTGTTTAGAGATTGCCTCCCCCCCTTTTTTTTTTTTGAAGGATCATAAAGTGTGTGGATTAGATAAATACATCTGAGAAAGGTTCTACAAGGTGAGTATCAAATATTCAATTAGTGAAACTTAGTATATAAGAAGAGCAATTAATTGCACTCCATTTTGGGATAATTATGGCCCCATTCAGCAAGGTGTTTAAACACATATCTAACTTTAAGCGTGTGCTTAAGTACTTTACTGAACTAGGGCCTATAAATGCCCACCTTATATCAAAGTCAAAGTTTGATCTAAGCTACAGATAGTTCATGAGGCTGACGCAGGTGCATCAGTTTCCATAGCCATCGACACACAAGGGAGAGATTTGGCCAGCGTCACAATGGATCAGGCACTTGTTTTGCAGCAGGATGAACTGGAGGAAGCCTTTAAGTGTGAGATCGTCCAACCCATAACTGTAGTCGAGAGCCTTAACAACTCAGCCACCGCTCCTCAATCTATATAGTAAAGTCAGGGAGGACAGATTTCAATATGTTTTTATATAACTTTGACGGATCATGTCTATGTTCACTTTTAAGCATTTTTAAAATTTTTATCAATTTAATTTTCATACTGCAGAATTATGGGTTTTACCATTCTTATTTGATGACAGTAGATGTTGAGATTCAAAACGTTAAAGTTTTATAACTGTTAAAACACTAATTTGTCAACATCATACATCAAAATACACAATGTAAATAGCCTTAAATCAAACCCTAATCAATTCTCAAGCAGCACTTTTCTTACTTTGCCTATCTGTACATTTTAATTATTATGGGTGGAAATATTTTTTCATCAGTGTATGTGCATGGTGAAATTGATCGACATTTACAGATAAAAATCGAATCCTTCCAAGCCTAAGTATAGTGTTACGCAAATAACTATACATACACACCAGGCATTCTGCACACATCTTGTTCATGTAAGTATAAAAGAAAACCAGTGCACCATGAGGGTGGAGAATCCTGATTTCAAACTGTGTAAGGAAGCAGCTTGAGAACCATACAAAACTAAACACTGCCTGTCACTGTGGGCCTGATTCTGCATCCTTGACTCAGGCACCGATCCTGAAGAGACTTGCACATGTGCTCAATGTTTTGCACTGGGAGTAGTCCCGTTAATATAAATAGCACTACTCACAGTGTGTAAAACTAATGTGCATAAGTTTCTGCAGGATCTGGATCTTAGGTGTTGATGGAGAGCATGGAGATCAGGTCCAGCATCACAGACTAGATCCTCATTGAAATCAATGGTAAAGCTCTCATTGATTCCAGTGCAAGCAGTACAGGTGCCAAATAAGCAAACAGGTCATAACTCTCTGCACAGACCAGTCCAAGGGGCAGACAAAGATGCTGCCACATGGGAATGCACCTTTTCACTAAGAAGTTGAAAGCAGCAAATAAACCATAACTCCTTGCACAATGGGCTTTCAACATGAGAACTCTCATGAGCTGGCACCCTTCCTGTACCATCTCAACTGGCTTGTCAGCCTGCTGCTCACGTATGACCTGGCCACTCTAACATCTGTCTACAACTGTAGCAGCAGGGCAGGCTGATGTATGGTTGGAAATATGTTTTTGCAGGTTAGCTGCTTTTTAGGGTGGGACTTAGACTGGGGAAAAGAGAAAATCATGCCACAGTGTCATGGATTTCCGTGTTTTACAGGAAGATTATTTTCAAAATGCTGAGGCAATTAAAATGATGATTTGGTTACTATGGTTCCAATTCAGCAAAGTATTTAGCACTTATTAATTTTAAGCGTGTGAGTAGTCCCATTGGAGTGAGCGGGACTGACGTGCTAAAAGTCAGCCAAGTGCTTATCTACTTTGTTAAATTCTTCTTCTTCCTTGAGTTAGTCCCATCAAATGGGGTCCACTCTGCGAGCCCTCTCCCTCCCTCTGTTCAATGCCGTATCCTCTATGGCACCACATGCTAACGTACCTGCCTTTATGACATCCCACCACTTCTTCTGGGGATGGCCTCTCTTGTCTTTTTCCTTCAGAACTGGACTTGCCTTCTGTCTATTGGACTTTCTTATCCACTTAGTTGTCAGGACTGAGCTTTACATGACTGATCCATCTGAGCCCGCACTCTCTCATTTTTTCAGTTGTGGGTGTTACTTTGAGCATGTCTCTAATACATACATTCCTCACATGGTCTTTCTTGCTTGCACCACTTATCCTTCGCAATTGTCGCGTTTCTGTGAACAGATCCTTTGCTCACCTTTCTTCTTTGTTGCCCAGCACTCAGTGCCATACATTAAAACTGAACAGACCCCCATTTTGTAGACTTTCCCTTTTAATCTTACTGGTATCTTCCTGTCATGTAGCACACCACTTATCTCTCTCCATTTGAGCCAGGAATTTTTTATCCCAGCTCTAATTTCATCCTCCATATTGCTGGATTCTGGAACCCAGATACCTGAAGCTGTGTTTTTGGTATTGTTTGCCCATCTAGTTTCAAGGATAATTCTTCAGTGTTTACAATACTGAAATTACATACCATAATACTCTGTTTTCCCTTTGCGTATTTTAAGCCCATGTCTTTCCAACACATTTCTCCATTTATCAAGGTCCTCTTCTAGACTATATTTTCCCTCACTGCATAGAATGGCAGCATCTGCAAACAGCATGTACGAAGGTGCCTCCTCCCGTATATTCCTTGTGTGGGTATTCAGGACAAGGATAAACAAGAAAGGGCTTGGTGCTGATCTCTGATGCATTCTGACCTTTTACCAATAGTTCATCTGTTTCACCACTAGAGGTTCCGACTATTGATGTTACACCTATATACATGGTTTGAAAGAGCCACACATAAAGTTCTAGTACCATTTTCTCCCTCAGACCCCACCAGAGGAGTTCTCTTGAAACTTAGTCAAAGGCCTTTTCCAGCTCAACCAACACCATGTGAATATTTTTCCTTTTCGCTCTAATTTTTTTTCTACTAGCTGCCTCAGCACAAAAACAGCATCTATTGTCGACCTTCCTTCCTGGCATGAAGCCATATTGATTTGCACTAATATCTACTTCCCTTCTTGGTCTCTTATTGATGACTCTTTTCCACAATATCATTGCATGACTCATCAGCTTTATATCTTTATAATTTGTACCACTGCCAACAGCATCACCTTTTCCCTTGTATATCGGCTCCAAGATACTTTTCCTCCACACGTTTGGTATCTTTTTCCCTCTCATGATTGAACTGAACAGGGATCTCAGGAGATGGATGCCTTCTATTCCAAGCTTTTTCCATGCCTATATAGGGATTCCATTTGAGCTTAGGACCTTATTATTTTTCATGTTCTTTCACAGCGTTTGCCACTTTATCTGCCGTGATAGGCTCCACTAGATCTAAATTCATCACTTTGCAGTTGCATTGCTCTCCTGGGTTTTCTTCATTTAAAAGCTGTTCAGAATACCTTTTCCATTGATCTTTTATGCGACTCATCAATCAACATGATACCAGTTTCATCTTTGATGAACTTTAGTTCCTTTATATATTTAGTACTTCTGTCCTATGCTGTCACAGTCTATATGCATCTTTTTCCCCTTTCTTTCTTCCAAGTCTAGCATAAAGTTCTTCAAAGACCTTTGCTTTCTCAGCTACATTCCTGGCCAATTTCTTCACTGCCTAGTATTCCCCTAGGTCCTTTGCTCCTACACCTTTGCCAGAGTTAAAAGATAAGAGAAAAAAGTTTAATCACTTCCTGTACTTTTTTGCTCCACCACCAAGTTTCTCTTTGAATAAAGACTTTCCCTTTTGATTCACCCACCATTTGTTTAGCACTTTCCTATATATTTGTCTCCACAAAATTCCCAAATTTATGCATTCCTTCCTCATGTGTTGCTGACCTCATCTTCTCCATAATCAACTCACTAAAGTCCTTCTCAGCCTGTAGTGTCTGCTACCTTATTTGTGGTATTACCCTCTTTGATATTCTCTGTGTCTTCATTTTAAGAAACATATCTAAGATGAGAGGTCTATGTTGACTCATAAGTCTCCCCCACAGTCACTTTGCTGTCTTTTATATCTTTTATTTTCCTACCTTGTTAAACTGTGGCCTAAAATTAATAACCTTCCTTTCTAGAGCCAGGCCGCCTTTGTGCTAAAAATTCAAATGAAATCACTAAGTCTTCAAAGTAGCTTTTTAATAAAAGTAAAGGTGGTTGCAAAATAAATAAAAATAAAATTTCCACCAAAAATCCACAGCAAATTTTTCTCATCAAAATTTTGAAATGTTCAGAAATTTCTGACTGATAACCGAGCTGGCAAAAAAAATGGAAGAAATTATCAGTTCATTGAATTCTTCCCCTCCTTATTTTTGTTGAAACTTTCAAATTTGTAAACAGCTCTATTTCCAATACACAGTAATGTTGCAGGTTTAGTCTGAGATTTGCAAAGCCATCCAAGAGATTTAAATGTATGTAGATATACCTATCTCATAGAACTGAAAGGTTATTGAGTCTAACCTGGTGCTTTCACTAGCAGGACTAAGTACTGATTTTTGCCCTAGATGGCCCACTGAAGGATTGAACTCACAACCCTGGGTTTAGCAGGCTAATGTTCAAACCATCGAGCTATCCCTCCTCCCCAAACCCCATTTAAATTAATGGGATCTAAGTGTACAAATCCATTAAGCTGTTTTGAAATTCCCAGCCCTTGTGAGCTGCTATTTCATGATCTCCAGAGCTAGAAACAAGTGCTGTATCCCGTTAGAAAGGGGCAGTCCCGGCTCATCTGTAAAATCAAGGACCCATTTCTAACCCCAGCATTTCATGAGATATTAGCCCATATTGGATGGATGAGTATTACCAGATGTGCAAATGTAATGTAGTCTGTAGTGGTCCCTCACTGTCAGGCTTGGAGGTAGGCCACTCTGCCTTATCGCATCAGACAGCAAACAACAGCCAATTGGCGCTTTAGAGGCTCTGGCCCTCTGGGTGGGGCCAAGCAGTCTCGAGCCCAAGCCTCTTGGCAGGGGCAGACAGCAATTCCCCATCTATAGCTCTGATCCCTCTGAGCGGGGCAGAGCCAGGAGCAGTCTTTAGCCAAAGACCTCTTGGCTAGGGCAGACAGCAAGTACTAATCTGGGGCTCTGACCCTCTGGGCGGGGCAGAGCAGCAAGCAGTCTTTAGCGTCAGCCTTCGGGCTGGAGCAGACAGCAATCACAGTCTAGGGGCCCACAGCCTCCTGGCTGGGGCAGGCCACAGACAAGGCACAGGTCTTCCAGCCTAGGGGTGGGGCTGGTTTGGTTCCACCCACCAGGGGTGTGTAGTGGTCCCTCACTGTCAGGCTTGGAGGGAGGCCACTCTGACTTACTACACAGTCCATTCTGGATTTGGATAGGACATTGCACATTTGGGAGAAGCTGACTTTGTGTGGCATAAGTTAGGTGCCTGCCTCGCTCCACACCAAATGGAGGAGATGGTGGTAGTGGTGTCGGTGTCCATCTTATAACTTTTAGCCCAGTAGTTCAAGCACTCCTCTCAGTGTGTGAGATCCAGGTTGACTCCCCCCCCTTTCTGTCAGAGGGGGAGAGAGACTTTGAACAAGGGTCTCCTTCAAGCATGCTCTAGCCACTGACTGAGCTGCAGGATTTTGCGATGTGGGGCTTCCTCAGTCTCTCATGTTGAAGCTGTTGCACCGTGGATGCATAATGAAAGAGTGGCTGGAGCAGGGGTCTGACCTCAGACACACTCGCCAATTACTATTCCACTGTGGATAAATATTAAAATAGTCACTGGGCCCAAGGGAGACATAATGGGTAATCCAGAGGTTATGGGACCCACCTGGGAGATGGGAGACCCCATGGCCAGCCTCCCTGCTTCAGTTTTTCATTATTTATCCTCAGTGCAATGACTTCAACAGAAGAGAGTGAGGGAGCCCATAGTAGTATATCCCATAGACCAATGGTGGAGCACCCTTTCTCTTGAGCATAGAGGGGAGAACTGAAACTTGGTCTCCCACATCCAGGGCCGGCTCCAGGCACCAGCTTGCCAAACAGGTGCTTGGGGTGGCTACTCTGGAGAGGGGCAGCACGTTTCAGCTATTCGGCGGCAATTCGGCGGACGGTCCCTCACTCCCACTTGGAGCGAAGGACCTTCCGCCGAATTGCCGACGCAGATCGCGATCGCGGCTTTTTTTTTTTTTTTTTTTGCGCTGCTTGGGGTGGCAAAAACCCTGGAGCTGGCCCTGCTCACATCCCAGGTGAGTGCTCTAACCACTGGGCTGAAAATTATAAGGTGAGCAACTCCTCCTGGATTTTGAATGGGACCCAATCTAGTAAGCAGCTTCTCTCCATGCCTACAGGGTCAGGCCCTGCATGCAACTTAAGCAGATGAACTCCTATCTTTCCCCCCGTTTGTGAATTGCTCTAGGGGTTGGATGGGAGATAGGTGCCCAGACAACCACAGGGAGGCAGCAGTGCACAGGTCCAGGGGCAGAATCCTAGGTGCAGAGGGAATTTTTACTCTGAAAAACTTGGCTGCTGAATGAGTTTAGGCACCTGCAAGGTTCAGCAGGAATTCTGCGGGTAACAGTGGGGCCCAAACTGGGAATTAGGCACTTAAGTCTGAGGTTTAGGATCCTAAATACTCTGGTGGATCCCACCCTAGGCTCTGGGGCCCAGATCCTCAAAGCTATTTAGATATTTGGCTCCCACTGAATGAGAGTTAGGTGTCTAAATACCTTTAAAATCTGGGCCTCAGATACTGTGATGAACTGCGATATAAAATCCTAAAATGGATACATGGACAAACACATGGTTGTTTCCAGACTCTAAATCACATTAAAAGAAAATGAAAATACATCCTTTCTTGATAAGACATTTCCATGAAAGTCATTTCTGTAGTTGCAACAGGGCTGTTGTGTGATGGTGAATGCGGGGGAAAGTGTCTATCAGGCAATCTCCTTTAGGATGTGGTACCCACTGAAAATGTTCGAGAAGCCCTGCATTCCTAGGCAGAGTGAAGAGGGAGGAGTCACAGGTGAATGGTAGACGCAGTTTATCAGGTGGCTGTCACCACTGCATATGCATAAGGGAGGGTCATTAACCATTGGAACAGTGTGCCAATGGTCATGGTGCATTCTCTGTCCCTGGAGATTTTAAATCAAGACTGGGTTTTGGTTTTTGTTAAAGATATAGTCTGGTTCAAAAGGAATTATTCTGGAATTATCTATGGCCTGTGTGACGCTGGAGGTCAGACTAGATGACCACAGTGGTCCCTTCTGGCCTTAAAATTGGTTAATCTATGCATCTAGGAAGTACTGTTTTGCGTGCCTTTGGTTAACAATGAATCGCTGCCCAGTGTATAGCTGTAAAATAACCTTATCTAAACATTTTCTGCCTTGTTGTTTTGTCACTTCTGACCACCACTGGAGAGTGAAAAGCCTTCCTTGAATCCTGGGAGCTATTTAATTTTTTAAAAATCCCACAGGAAGGAAAAAACAACCAAAATGTCATTTATATATTCAGACACTCCAAAGCATCCTGTTTCCCATATTATTCCTCCTTGTTGGGGCACCAGATGCTGCAACTAAAAACTCAGATTGTTCCCAAATGAGCTAAGCAAATAATTGATTGTTTGGTTCAGAAGGTGAAACAAAAAAATCTGTTCATTTTGAACCCAAACTGATTTTTGCCCTGTTTTTTTTTTTTTTTTTTCTGATTGAAATGAAAAACCAACAAAAAAAATAGGGGTGAGTGGATCAAAATAAAACATTTTGACTGTCGATTTGAAATGATATTGTGAAATGAAATGTGGGATCAAAATGACACTTTCCATTCTGAAAATATCATTTTGAGTCAACACTTCATTCTGAAATTCATTTTGATTTCTTTTTCAAAATGAATCATTTTGATATTTCAAAAATTGTTGTTGTCAGGGAGGGGTTTTAGCCAGAACTATTTGCTGAGTTTGGCCCAAATTCATGAATAGCTTCAGTGCCCCCAGAATGCATTTTTCAGCACATTTACTATTCACCAAAAAAACTTCACCCAGCTCTATTCCCAGCCCACTAAGAAGAAAAGGTCAAAATGGTGCCATGTAAACAAAGTGTACGGTGAGTTAGATCTGGATACATTATTTATCCTTGCTCCTCACTTGTGACCCTCCATAACCCAGAGGTGGATCTGCTTCCTCCACCAGTGGTGGGTTATTAGGCCATCTGATGAAAATAATCTGTCACTCCATTTTGAGTGAAATCTTGGCTCTATAGATGTCAGTGAACATTTTGCCATTGACTTCAGTGGGGCCAAGCTTTCACCCAATATTTTTTGTCTGAGCAAGAGACTCCCACATATGTCTTGGATTTCCAAAGAGCTGATGAAATTAATAGGGATTTGGCCACCCAACTCCTTTGAAAACCCCAGCCATAAAGCATATATTAGCAGGTACTCACAAACTCACTTGTCTGTATACACTGCTATAAACACAGACACCCCATTCTCAGCCCAGCCATAGCGGCTGGATTAAGCCTGCCTCTCCCTTTCACTGCACTTTATTATTATATATTGTTTTCCCTCTTCTAAAAGGGCTCCCCTAATTGTGCATGTTATTTGTATCAGTTGATTGTGGGGCTGGTCATGGAGCACTGAGTAATTCATAGTGTTTGGACAAGACAAACATTGTTCTGTCCCTAAGCAAACCTCCAGGAAGGTCAGCCCAGTTCATCCCATTGCTGTAGAGAGCTAAAAGTATCCAGATGATGTGAAAATCAGACCCTTTTCATGGAGGGGAGGGGAAAAAACAAGCATGCAAGCACACATCAACACGTCCTGACATTCCCACATTCTGCTCCTTTCCATTCACCTCCCATTGTTTTACCAGCACAAAGTTGCCCCGAAGCCTTTGTCAGGCTATATTTAAATAACGAACTGGCCTTCCTTCTGGAAACCAGGGCAGAGATGCAGGCGGTCAAGTCATGTGCTTTGCCATCTTATTCAAGAGGAATATTCAGTAGCAGGAGAGAAATAGGTCTCTTCAGAGTGTGACATACTCTACCTTGTGGCACCTTAGAGACTAACAAATTTAGTTGGACATAAGCTTTCGTGGGCTAAAACCCACTTCATCGGGTGCATGGCGTGAAAAATACAGTGGGCATCCATGCATCCGATGAAGTGGATTATAGCCCATGAAAGCTTATGGCCAAATAAATGTATTAGTCTCTAAGGTGCCACAAGGACTCCTCGCTGTTTTTGCTGATACAGACTAACAGGGCTACCCTCTGATACTGTATCTTGTCCTGCCTTGTTCATGGCTGTCAGGTTGGCCCTGAATTCCTGCAGGTTTGGTTTGAAGGAGGCGAAAGTAGAGTGTTAATCCTTCGTGTCAAATGGTTTGTGTCATTGATCAGATTCATAACCAACCATTTTAAAAACAACAGCAACGTGATCTGGAGTAGTTTAGCTAGAAACATATGCTAGAGTTGAAGGCAACTGAAGAAATATTTGCTGTGAGTTGTCTGGCCTAAGAAATCACTCGCTGTGTATTTAAAAGACTAGCTGTAGTATAATGAATAGGAACGTGTTATGCAAAGGTTTCCCATTTACAGTATTTGCTACTGAGGAGGTAGAAGTTAGAATCCGCCGTCCCTGCTGATACGCCACTCTCCAGATTTCACTCCGATACCAATACAATTCTCTTAAATGCTCCTGCCACTTATTTAACTGAATTAGAGAAATGCCACTAAAAGGTGCTGCATTAATTGTGGAACCAAGGGCTGGATCCTGACGTCCTTGTACTGCCAGACTTCGGCACTTGGGTGTCACTGAATCCAGTTGTTATGGATTTTTGTACTGAATGAATCCGGAGCGCTGAGGTCTAACTTTACACGGGAGGGGGTTAAAAAAGAAAACTTGTTGCTGCTCTCTAACAAATGAAATCTCGCTGTCTCTCCTTCCTTTAGTACCACTAACCCCCCCCCCACACACACACAAAAACACACACACTCAGCCCAGTCACTTTACCCCTTTCCTTTCCTAAGCACAAATATCTGGGCTTTCTAACCTCTCTGGGAGGATCTCTGCGTGGCTATCCCAAACCGCGCGTGGGTGCATCTGCCTCTGGGTCCGCTCCGATACCCGCGACGGGGCTGATCAAAAGGGAACGGGTGTGAGCTACAGTCGGCCGCTGTTGGACAAGTGGCCAACTAAACAGGGGCCCTTTTGTGCTGTCTCCAGCGATGAGCGAGGCGGGGTAGCTGTACCTGACACCCCGTTCCCCCCAGAGCTAACGGGAGGGGTTTTGAGGGTAGCCCGCCCCGCACTCACTTTCCCCAGCCCCCGCCGGGGGTCCGGCTCCAGCGCCCACCCTAACGCTCACTCGTGTTACCAGGAGGAATTTTGCATCGGAAAGTGCCAACCTGAGCGGCGCTTTCCCACGCGGTCCTAGGTGAACTGCCGGACCGGCCCCCCGGGTGCGTCGCTTTTTTTTTTTATACAAAAAGATGCTAATTAAATAGGGTCGCATCCTGAAGGTCCCGATGCGGCAAACCCGTAGCCAGCTGAAAAGCTACCGGAGGAGTCTCCCTCTCTTTGCAATCCATGGCCTGAGCAAGGACTATTCACTTGGGTAAGTATCAGAGGGGTAACCGTGTTAGTCTGAATCTGTAAAAAGCAATAGAGGGTCCTGTGGCACCTTTAAGACTAACTTAAATGCTCCCAATACTTCTGTTAGTCTCAAAGGTGCCACAGGACCCTCTGTTGCTTTTCACTTGGGTAAGGATTTGAAGGATCGGGCCCTCAGGCAAAACTCGCTTGAGATCCGGCAATGGGACTCCAGCTTGCAACTCAGGGCCCATTGTTTCCATAGATGGCAAGTGATTTCTCTCCCCCCCCCCCCCCCCCGATTAATCTTAATGGGCATTAGAGTTATTGCAGACAGGATAGATTACAATATTTTGCATTTGCTAAACTGCAGCAAAAATATCTTTTAAAAAATTCCCTGGACAGCAAAACCAACTAGTACTGTCAACATTCACAGCGAGCGTGAGAACAAAGCACGGGAATCTCGTAAACAGCCACATTCGTTTTCAAGGGCAGGTCTTCACAAGTCTCTCCAGTTATAAAAAGGCCCGTCAAGCGAACTGGTTTAAACCTGAGGTGTCTCGGGGCCTCGCATGTACACTAAACTCTTTTAAATTTGCCGCTGTTTTGTTTGTGTCGTCTCTACACCTTTAAATCTGAGAATAAGATTTTATTCCAGAGAAAGCGATTTGTACAGGATCAAATCGATAAAGCCACAGCGACGTAAAGTGATGCGAACAAGCGGCTAGAAACTTTGACATTTACACGGTGGTTGCCGACCAAGCATGAAAAAATAGACATAAATAAATCCAGGACAACTCGGATTCATCAATAAATGCAGCTTCCAATGGCCGGCTTTTATTAAAGCGTCTACGATCTCCACGCTCAGATTGATGTTGTCTGCAAAGCCCCTCGATTGAAAAACCCTTTGCACCTCCATCTGACCTAGCTAGGACATACTTCTTATTAACTCATCCTGGTTTACACGGATTGCGGAGTGTTCCGAACCGTTAAATTAGACTGTGGTCCCGGGGTAATTGTGTAACATTTCGTATGATTTTTTTTTAAATTACTTCGATGGTAAAGAGGGAGAAAGAGGCCTGGTTTTTGTAAATGCACTTTCTGGTACTCACATATATAAACCTCATACACGTGTAAAGTTATATGTAATACGCTGCATGCACACGATTACATCTCCCCGTGCCTAGCCACGCTTTTCACTGCATCAGGACCACTTAAGATTAGACCGACCGGAGACTTTTGAAAGTCTCAAACGAAACTTTTGAAACCGGAGTCTCTACTGACTTGGGAAATAAATCAAAGACAACAGGAGGAGATGGGGGGGGTCTAGTTTGTATTTTAAATTCTAGCTCGGCTTTTGACTGAGTGTGAAGGTGTCATTGGACCGGGGCTATGAAAATAAAACTAAGCAACCCCGCAGCTTCCACGCTGCGCAACCTATAATTTTAACATCAAACCCACCGCCCAGCCCCTCCTCCCCCGAGCCCGCGATCACGCCGCTGGCCTGGGTGTCAGTTTCACGGACTTGAAAAGGATCCGTCAGACCGGATCTTTCGGCGCAGGGGAGCCCCAAACTTCCCTACGCTTAAAAACAGAAGCTTAAAACAAGCTCCTTTTTTGGGGGGGGGGGAACCCAGAGAGCAGGGAGCCTCCGGCGGGTCTCCCGGAGAAGTCAGGATGCGTCCGATCTGGAGCCATCCCCACCCTCCAGTTGCTTTGGAAAATGCTTTGAACAAAGGGGTGGTTGCAGAGAGGACAGTGTAACCCCACACTCGCACCCCAGCCCCTCTCCCTGAGCCAGCCCCCCAGAGACCCTACCCCTGGGCCCCTCCCTGAAATGTGCTCCATATAAAGGGGGAGCCTCTCCGTAGATCCATGGCTTTGGAGGGGGGGCCTCCGGGAATGGGGCTTGTACCCCTGCCTTGGTGTGTGTGCACGGAGCTGGGGTGTGGGGTGGGACAGGCAAATCTCTGTAACTCCCGGGGCGATTCCGCGTCCTGGGTTAACGTGGCTTTTAATGAGGCTCCTGTAATCCTGCCCCGGCGCTGCCCGGGGAGATGGAGCTGTAAGAGCGCCCGGGGGGAGGCTTTCGGGCTGTTAACAAATCCATCCAGCAGCAGGGCTGTCAAGGGGGAGAGGGCTGGGGGCCGGAGGGAAGCTGCGCTCAGGCTGCCGGAGCCCGGCTGCCCTGCAGGGAGAGCGGTTGCACTGCCAAAGCCACCCCGCTGGGCTGAGCAGGAGCGGGAGCAGATTAATCAGGCCCTAATTCAATTTACAACAACCCCTTTTATTCAGCCCGGTGGCAAAGAATTCAAAGGGGGAGAGGGGCGGGGGGAGGGGGCGGCTATTCGCCTCGCTCCCCATCCCCCGAGCAATGCCTGTCACCGCGGCGGTTTGCAGAAACAAGGGGCAGCTCGCAGAGCGCCAGAGCCCAGGCGATTGAGTGACAAATGCATAGGGAGCCCGCGCAGAAAGGGCACCTCCGTTGGAAAAATAGAACTGCCCTTTTAATCAAGGGGCTCGGCAGAACGCAGCTGGGGTGGGGGATAGCAAACCGGGCAGGGCGCTGGGGTTGGGAAGGGGGGGCTGTGCCAGCCCCGCACCCACTGAGGGCAGCCTGGCGGTGCACAGCCAAGCCCACCCGGCTAGAGCGCTCGGCTCAGCACCCGCCCTGCGGACACCCCCGACCCCTGCATCTATCCAGCAGGGAGCCATCTCCCGGGGATGCTCAGAGCCCCACAGCCATGGACTCAGTGTCTTTGGATTGGACTCTCCTGGTGCCTGGCAGCGTTTAGGTCTAGCGATATCTCACCTGTTTATTGGCCTGTGGCAAGGTGTGGGGATTGTTCTGGGTTTGTCAGTGAGCCTCTGCAAAATCATGTATGATCCTCTCCCCCGCCCCCCCCCCCCCGAAAGGAGTCTGATCCTTGTCTACAAGCTTTAGAGCCGAAACCCAGCAGCCGCCCCGGATCGGAGCATTGGCATCCTCTCGGAGAATGGGCTTGTTCCCAAACACACGGGAATGACATCTTGGGTTTAGAGCGAGGGAGAGGTAACAACCCGTTAAGGGTGAACACCCCCATGGAGTCAAACGCAACTAGTGTGTATGAACTAGCGAGAGCCGCGGGGAACACGCGAGAACAGCTCGGCCCACGCCAACTTTGAACAATCCCCTTGTCTTTCCGGAGTTAGTAGATCCGCCTGGCAGAGAAACGGGACGGGAGGACGAATTCGTCTACTGATGCGGCCCCAAGTGGGACTGAGACCGGAGGGAATTCAGCCCACGAGAACAGCCTACATGAAAATGACACACGCGTGACTTTTAGAAAGAGTTTGATTTGAAAGATTTTAAAGCGGCAGCCGCGCTTGTAACCGACAAAATAACTTCTACCTGCCGGGGTCCCGCGCTGTGAGCTGAGGACAGAGAGTAGTGTGCACTGTTTAGCGACAACTCAGGCAGTCCAGCCCCCTTTCCCCAAGTTATCTTCTGTGATCCGGGATGGGAGGATCACACCCAAAATCTTAGTATTCCATAGAAAGTCACCCGGGCCTGTCCCTTGATCTCATTTTGATTCATTCTTCTCTTTGTTCTTAAGTTATTGGTGGCTTTTTCTTTACCTGTAATCAGTGTCCCAGGAGCTGGGAGATTCAGTAAGAAAGAGTGAAACGCTGTTCACAATACACACACCATATCAATATTAGTGTATTAATAACACGTTCATAGGTTCATTCAGAATATAGATATGTTTCACTCTTTCAGGATGAAACTATGAACTATGATTATTTATTAGTTATTAATGATCATTTGTTAAATAAAAGGACACCTCTATTGTATAATCTACATTGTAATATAATCCGGTGTGTTTAATTAGTGAGGAACTACCAAAGCCAGAGCACAGGTGATAAGGAATCAGATGCGGAGTCTGGGGGCTTCCTTCCATTTGCACACTTGAGAGAGAGCATGAGATGCAGCCTCAGCTGGAAGAAAGGGCTACGGGGTGACGGGGTGAGCTCGGCTGTGTTTTACAGGCAGCCGGGAAGGCAGGGCAGAGCAGGGAGCTCATTCCACGCGCCCCGCAGGGTGTGACTTGTCGGTGGAAATGAACGTTCCAAGAAGCATTTCCAGGTGTCTCACTGAAGCACAAACACGCTGTGATTCATCCCCGGGATGCAAACAAGTGGTTGATTTAGACTTTTCCCCTCCCATGCCGGCAGGAGCCCTTGCATTTGCTAATGCAGCATCATTAGCGCTCGTAGCTGTTCTGAAGCGAGGTAACAATTCGCCAAAACACCCGGCGCAGGGGGAATTGGAGTCCAGAGGAGTTTGGGGGTGAACGAGGGGTGCAGGAGCAGGCGTTGCGCTACCAATACAATAAGCGCCCATTGTCCGCGCGTCCACAACTGGCTTAAAAGGGGCTTCTTGGGGAAGAGCCAGTCTGCAGGGGCCCTCATAACTGGGGCGGCCCTGGTCATAAGTGAATCCTCGGCACCTTCAGCAAAGTGACCTCCACCATGGAAAGTGCCCTGACTAACGGCACAAATACGTTGAACTTTATACAGCGCGCCTAGGTACTCTGTGTGTGTGTGTGTGTGTGTGTGTGTGTGCGTAAAGCGATGGGGGTTGAAGAAGCGCTCTGATTCTGTGTGTGTGTGTGTGGGGGGGGGGGGAATAAAGTGATTAGCCGGGTTTCAGAAAGCAGCCTCCGGGTTGAAATCTGCGCCTCTCTCTGGCATCTTCCCGGTAGGAGGCCGAGAGGCCCTGTCCTGCCAGGACCCAATCCCCGCAACAGGCGCTGGGAACTTCTTTTACGCAGTTTAAAAAGTCCCCTCCCCCCATACAATTTCCTAGCAGGTGTTTTTTATTTCACCCGGACCATGGGCTCCCGGAGAATATACCTGAGACGGGAACCAGTGAGGCTGCCAAGACCCTACTGCCCAGGCCTCAGAGGGGCTCCGGTGCTCTGCTAGTGCCTGTGGATATTTCCAGCGCTATAAATCTGGGTGGATCCTATCTTACAGCGCCAGTGTAGCCAAGGCCTTAGGGTCCCTGTCATCTCCCAGACTCTCTGACTACTCCCAGCGGGGCAGATTTGCCTCTGTTCTCTACCTTAAAAGTTACCAATTCGTGCCGGCTCGCCCAGTATAATCACCGAGTGCCCCGTAGGTCCTTGCATAAGATTTGTCCTTGAGAGCACAGCTATATGGTAAGGGCCCGATCCTGCACTCCTTCCTGGGGCAAAACGCCCAGGGAAAGCTCTGTCAGAGCAGCTGATGGAAGTTCTGCCTGAGCCCGAAGAGCGGGACTGAATCCTGGGTGGAAAGGGCCCGATCCTGTCTTCACTGAAGCCGATAGGTACCGATTCCGCTCTAGCTTCTGTAGACTCCTCTTCCCACGGACTCAGCAGCGTGCCAAGGCTTTTCTCAACCTCAGACACCAGCACAGTCCCCCTCCCAGCACTTGCTTGTTTATTTACACGTTATTTCCCCGGCTCCCTCTGAACAGGCGCAGCTGCTCCTTCCCAATCGCTTCCCGAACAGACTTGCAGAAAGCTCTGCTCTGACTTTTTGTTTACACCCCGTGCCTGGCGTGACACAAACCCTTCGCTCTGCGGACAGAGTGCAGAGGTAAATAACAATAAGGACCTAACGAGGAGCTAAAGGCTTACGGCCAGATCCCCTCAGGACCCCCAGTACAACCCCCTGTGGAGCCGATAGAGTAACCGAGAGCAGAGTTTGTGCCTGAGGGCACCCCCAAACACACCAGCACTTCCACAAGGGAGAGCACGAGGAAGGTCCTTGCCACTGTCAAAGGAAGAAAGCAGGGCCCGATCCTGCTGCCTTTGCAGTGGGTGGGAACGTCAAACCCCTCCCCCTGCCTCGGCTCCTCTCTTCCTTTGCCTAAAGTTCGTCTTTGCTCCGCTGTAAAACTTTGCTTTCAAACAGTCGATGTGAAGAGCCTGCTCGCACCGATTCCTTCTGTCTGCTCCGTCCCCTCCCTCCCACACGCGCTCCTCTCCCATCTCTCTGAATTAGATGCTTTGCCTGGGTTCCCCCCCTCCCCATCCTATTGATAAACTACCAGTGGATGTCGTTGTTCTGTTCCTTGTGTGAGCGGAATGTCACTCCTTTAAGATGACCTCAAACTCAGCAGAAGCTGGGAACGTCATTCAGGCTCTCTGCAAGGCGCGGAGAGGGAGGCAGGGAAGGACAGAGCCCCGCCACTAGGGTGTCGTGGGTGTTGTTGTTGGTTTTTTTTTTTTTTTGGTCTGAGGATGGGAATGCTCTGGGCTCTTTGAACCACACACCGTTTAGCATCCAGCGCTTCCACTCCGCAAGCCAGGAGCGCTCGGCTGAGAGCTTGAAGACGGGCTGTCCGTGCCACCTTCCCCGGGAGCTCCAGAAACTTTACTCTTGCGCCTCAGGAGGAAAACCAAACGAGCGAAGAAGGTAGCGTCCCACCTGTTGGTCTCTGATGGCTACAGCTGCAGGGAGGTTAAAGCCACCAGCCTTAGCGGCGGGGGTTAGCTTGGGAGAGGAGGCCAGGGTCGCTTTGCGCTTCTGATCCAGCCAGGGTTTCTCTGACTCCAGGCGCAAAGTTCTCCTTCCAACCCGCCAGCTTCCCGCCGGGCTGCAGTCTGGGTTTCCTGGGCAGTGCCCTGGCACGGGAGGCTCTTCCCGTTCGCTGCCTGGGCAGCGATCCCGCTGGATGGGAAGCGCCCGGCTTGTAGAGCCGGTCCCCTGCAGAGCGGGCCGGGCTGCGCTCCGCGCCCCATCTGCCGGGCTGCAGCCTCCCCTTCCCGGCCTGGGTAGCGGAGCAATTGGGTTTGTGACGGCGGCTTCACCTCCCCGCTTCTCTCTCTCTGTGTTTGCCCCCAGGCTCCCCGGAGGAGGCGCCCGCAGGATGCCCGGGAAGTGCTGGCGGGTTCTGGTCACGCTGGTGTCGCTGTGGTGCCTGGCGGGCGGCGCGCGCGGCGGCTACGGCATGAGCATGTTCGCGGTGCAGACGGCGCAGCCGGACCCGTGCTACGACGAGAACGGCCACCCGCGGCGGTGCATCCCGGACTTCGTCAACTCCGCCTTCGGCAAGGAGGTGAAGGTGTCCAGCACCTGCGGCCGGCCGCCGGCCCGCTACTGCGTGGTGAGCGAGAAGGGCGAGGAGCGCGTGCGGACCTGCCACCTCTGCAACGCCTCGGAGCCGCGGCGGGCCCACCCGCCCGCCTTCCTCACCGACCTCAACAACCCGCACAACCTGACGTGCTGGCAGTCGGAGAACTTCGTGCAGCACCCGCACAACGTCACGCTCACCCTCTCGCTGGGCAAGAAGTTCGAGGTGACCTACGTGAGCCTGCAGTTCTGCTCGCCGCGCCCCGAGTCCATGGCCATCTACAAGTCCATGGACTACGGCCGCAGCTGGGTGCCCTTCCAGTTCTACTCGGCCCAGTGCCGCAAGATGTACGCCAAGCCCAGCCGCGCCGCCATCACCAAGCAGAACGAGCAGGAGGCCATCTGCACCGACTCCCACACCGACATGCGGCCGCTGGCCGGCGGCCTCATCGCCTTCAGCACCCTGGACGGCCGCCCCTCGGCCCACGACTTCGACAACTCGCCCGTGCTGCAGGACTGGGTCACGGCCACCGATATCAAGGTGGCCTTCAGCCGCCTCCACACCTTCGGCGACGAGAACGAGGACGACTCCGAGCTGGCCCGCGACTCCTACTTCTACGCCGTCTCCGACCTGCAGGTGGGCGGCCGCTGCAAGTGCAACGGCCACGCGTCGCGCTGCGTCCGCGACCGCGACGACAACCTGGTCTGCGACTGCAAGCACAACACGGCCGGGCCCGAGTGCGACCGCTGCAAGCCCTTCCACTACGACCGGCCCTGGCAGCGGGCCACGGCCCGGGAGGCCAACGAGTGCGTGGGTAAGTCAAGCCCCGGCCCCGGCCCGAGAGCGCCGGGGCTAAGGGGCCCGGGTGCGTGGGGAGGCGGGTGTGCTTGGCCGAAGGGACCCCGGAGAGCACGGGACGCATGGCGCGGGCCGCTGGCCTAGGGGAGACTCGCAAGCGGGCGGGAGAGCCAGCCTCGCATGGAGCCTCCCTTCCAGCCCTGAGATCTAGGAGGAGACGCTCCGCCGATCCTGGCCAAGCCCTGGGTGAACGTTGATCCCCCCTGCTCCCATGCCCGGTGCCCCGGGGGCTCGGGGAGGCAGGAAGGCAGACCAGAGGGCTCGGCGTCGGCCCCCCAAGCTGCTAGCAGGTGTTAGCTGGCCGAGAGGAAGGCTCCAGTGGAGTCGGGCTTAGTGCCCCGCATGCTGACGTTGTTGGGTCAGAGATGGCTGGGGAAAGCCCAGGCAGAAAGGCGCCTTGTCCCGTCTCACCACGATCACATAACCCGCTGCAGCCGGGACAGGTCATGTCTCATGCGCTCTGGGTTGGGAATAAGCCTCCTAGTGACACATCTACCGGGCACAGACTAGGGCCCCAACCCACGCTACACAGGTGCCTCACCATAAATTGCGGTGCAGAGGAGTTTGAGCCTTGGGAGCAATTGCATCGGTTAGTTCAGACTATACACGGACAAGCCTGACTGAAATGAATTGCATTCAGACGTGCGCGAGGTTGGGATTGTTAGTAAATATTTAGCTAATGACAGCTCCAGAAGGGCAGGGTCACTTTCTAGTCCTGCCTAAATGTAAATAATTCCTCGGTTATGGGCCATCCAGGCGGCTTTTAAGGCAGACTGTTATAGTCTCGCTCAGAAGCCTCCAGCTCATAAAGCTGTGCATCAGAAACGTTTCAGTGGCTTTATAGCTCCAAAGAACTGACAGAGCTCTGGCAATGAGTCTCCTTCTGAGAACACAGTAGGTGGTGTTTTCTCCAGCTGACTTTATATGAAATTAATTAAAGCAGCACCTCCCTCTGAAGATGTTGTCCCAGCCCTGTGAAGTGCCTTCAATTGATCCATGAATAGGAGAGAGCAAAGGAGGGTTTGTGTGGAGTTGATGTGCTTGTGTCATTTCTGTCTCAGGCAGAAACACTGGCCAAGCCAATAATACTGTGGGTCTCTAATGAGGGACTTGAATGAGGACCAAGGCTGAAATGAGAAACAGCAGTGTGCTTGAGGGATGATTTATTTCACCAGGTCTGAGGCAAGAAATATAAATCCTCTTGGCTGTAAACAATTCCAATAATCTAGGTTATCATTCAAGAAAGATTCTTAGCGTATTTATAGGCAGTGCTGCAATATTCTGGCGTGGGTCATTCCTGAAAATGACAGGCAGGAGGATGCTGTGTGGTTGGTGGTGTGTAGATGCATGTTCTCAGACAAGGGGCAGATATTCCTGGAGCAGTTAGGAGGACTTCACCCATCCCAGCTTTCCCTTTCCCTTTAAAAGGTGATTTTGACATTCAAGAAGACAAGTGAGTGAGAAATTGGCAAGTATAAGGTGGGCACAGATAGCTCATCAAACACCACTCAGAGGAACCCCTCCTCTCCTAGCCCATGACTTGCACAGTTCTTGCTGAAGTACCTCTCTCCTGGCCTGTAGCATGCCCTGCTGTCCCATTCTTGGGCTCCCACATAGCTTTGGCATGCACCTTATTCATGATCTCCAGCACCCCCTTATAGTCTGATCCTGAGGCTCCTGCCTCCAGCTCTGCCAATGCTGATCTGCAGCACTCCCTTGTCCTGAGTCCCCCACATCTCTGCCAATGCACCTGAATCCTGTCCCGCAGCAACCCCCCTCCCATTCTTGTCCTGAGGGCACCTTCCCTCAGCTTTGCCCATTCACCTAAATTCTAACCTGCAGGAACTTTCACTTTTGACCCTCACTCCCAGCATTGTCAGTAAACTTCTAATCTAACCTACAACCCCACCCCCACCCCCCCGCTTTCCAGGCATAATCCCATACCCCACATCCTATTAATACATCTTAAAGTTGACCCTGTTAGGAACCCTATTCTACAGGGCTGGCCAGAAAGAAAAAAAAAAGATAGGTTTCAGCATTTGTTTTTGTTCTGCACTGAAGCAAAAATTAGTCCTTTCAAAATATTTGTGCAAAAAATCAGAGAGAGCAAGAGTGAGTGAGACTCACCCCAAAATAGCCCCGTGGTTTGGACACTCACCTAAAATGTGAGAGACCCAAGTGAGTGCCCTAGCTCCTGGGCCATGGCTTTTCTGTGGTGGATCTTTTTCTCTCATACATTTCCATGAAAAGTTTCAGTTGTGATGAATCAGCATTTTCCTATGAAAAATCCCCAGCCAGTTCTACCATTCCAGTCTTTGGGGTCTTCTAGCCAGAGACTTAAAGTCATGTCACACACTGGTAATGCTGCGGTATGAAAACTTGCCCACCAGAGATTAAACTTAGACTCAGCTATAACTCATTTTTACTTGTCATCTGAGCCACATTCCAAGACTAGTTAACATATAACAATACTCACTTATAAAATGCTTCAGCAGCATCACATGTGTTTTAGCACTTGCGTATCTTGGGTAGATTCTCAGCTGGTGTAAATCGGAGTATCTCTGCTGAAGTCAGTGGAGCTATGCTGATTTACACTAGCTGAGGACCTCTTTTATTAAAAGTGCCTTAATGCTGTATTATTTATTTATGTGGCAAATTCTAGCCATTGATGATACATAAGTCTCTGATCCTCCTTACACCGGTTTTCCACCACTGTGACTCCATTGACATTGATGGCATTCCTCTCGGGTTATACCACCGTAAACAGAATCTAGCCCTTGGAAGGAAACTTTTTCTGAGTGCCTCTGTCATTTGTGAATATTTAATCACATTATTTACAAAGAAAGTATATATCACTTGCCCTGTCAAAATATTCCGCTCCAGCGATAAGAATAACATTGTGCAGCATCTCCGAACAGTTTGTTTTTCCTTTGCTTAAATCATAATCAGATGTGACTTTGAAGAGTATTTAATTTCTGTGTCTTCCTCTTGAACACCAAGAATAATAACAAAGAAAAATACTGGCAATGCACAGGGTTATTTGGCTCACTAAGTCTTCTTCCTTTAGCAAATTAATACAGCTAAGATACTTCAAGATTAATACAAAATGCAGACATATGTGCTTTGCAAAACCTTAGCTCCATATACATGTAAATTCTACATTTTAGTAGAATTCTACTCTGCCAACATACATACGTTCTCTCTCTTCTGCTATCAATCTACTAGATTAGATAGATAGATAGATAGATAGATAGATAGATAGATAGATAGATAGATAGATAGATAGATAGATAGAAAAAGAAGAGTTTAGTCCAGTTTTAAATGGAAATCACAACACAGTCTTAATTGTGGAGCAGTTACCAATGTATGTGTGTATACAATAAAAAAATTACTCATGGATGTAGGAAAGCTAGATTATTCTCTTTAGTGAAACTTGGAATTTCTTCCAGAAATAATCCTAAACAGCATGAAAGAGAAAAATAGAATATTTCAGGGTTGGTGACAGCAGAATACAGGAAATCTTTCATTCAGCCGTGCATTAGATCTTCGACTGGGGTAACTCAGCAGAGTTCTGTTAAAGTCCATTGAACTGTGCCGATTTAAACCATCTGAGGATCTAGTCCAATGTGTGTATGTAGGTATATGTCATCTATACACACGTGTGTGTAATCTGAAAGAGTGGTAGTACTGATCTTTCTTTTAATGGATATTCTATTCCGGATGAGTTGAGGCTTGTGGAAGGGGTATTGACGATCCCTGTGAATTTTAGGCACCATTGGTTTTCACAGACTGAAGACAAGAAGCTATATTTCATAAATGAGTGACTGGGGTTTTAATAAACTTCCTATGAAATTTGGAACTTCCTATGTGCCACTTCAGCATTGAATTTTTTGCTGAAAATTATTATTAAAAATAAATCACACAAGACAAATGCTCCGAGATCTTCCCAAGTCTGTGGCTGGGCTATAGTTTATGAAAACTAGTTCTGCAACCGAAACCATGGATTTGCATAACACAGCTGTAATTTAAACCCCACACCAAAGACGGCTGTGTGAAATGAGCTCTTTAGTGCCCTGTAGTTCAGTTTGTCTATTGGTAGTGTGTACCTGTGATACAATGGTAATAATGACACAAACAGAGCTGTATGAGAGTGCTCTTTATTTGACTGTTCTCTCAGCTGCAGGACTCAAATGCTTTGCTGCTGAAGATAATTCTGTAGAGTATATTGGAATAGCTTTGATGCAGAATAATATTAGTGTTTAATTCGCACTGTGGAAGTTAATAGAATCCTGGGTCACAGGAATACAAGGAAGATTAAATACACAGGAGAAGAATGACTACAAAGGGAAAGGTTTGTCTCTTTACCCTGAGCGTGCTCATTACACAAAATCCTTGGTTTTTATGCTTACAATTTCTACCCTGGTGTAAAAAGTGGCTTATTGGCATTAACCTGTTTGAGGACACCAAATCCCAAGTCTTCAAAGGAGGTGGTAAAACCAATCCCTGAGGGCCTGATTCTGATCCCACTCACAGTGTAAATCTGGAGTAGCTCCAGTGTAGTCCATGGAATTGCCAGGGTATAGAAGTGGCCAAAGGGAGCGGAGCCCAGATTCACCTCTACACTCTGACTGCTTTGTCCCACTTTCGCAATACCTAACCTCTTTTCTGACCAGTTAAACTGGGTTGATGGCTGTTTTCTGTCAATGGCACAGCACATAGCAGCCAGAGCTTGCTGGCAAATCTGGCCCTATGTCTTTAAAAAACTAGAATGATATCAAATTAATACAATAGACATCATGTGTATTAAAAACTGGCTAACTAATAGGTCTCAAAATGTAATTGTAAATGGGGAATTGTCATTGAACGGGTGTGTTTCCAGTGGGGTCCCACAGAGATCAGTTCTTGGCCTTACACTATTTCACATTTTTATCAATGATCGGGAAGAAAACATTAAATCATCACTGATAAAGTTTACAGATGACACACAAACTGTGGGCATGGTAAATAATGATGAAGACATGTCACTGATTCAGAGCAATCTGGATTGCTTAGTAAACTGGGCGCAAGCAAGCAATATGCATTTTAATATGGCTAAATATAAATGTATACCACTATGAACAAAGGATGTCAGGCATACTTACAGGATGGGGGATCCTATCTTGGGAAGCAGGGACTGTGAAAAAGATTTGGGAGTCATGGTGGATAATCAGCTGAGCATGAGCTCCCAATATGATATCGTGGTCCAAAGAACTACTGCAATCCTGGGATGCATAAAGAGGGGAATCTCAAATGGGAGAGGTTATTTCATCTCTATATTTGGCACTGATGTGACCACTGCTGGAATATTGTGTTGAGTTCTGGTGCCCACAATTTAAGGAGGATACTGATAAATTGCGGAGAGTTCAGAAAAGAGCCATGTGAATGATTAAAGGATTAGAAAACGTGCCTTATAGTGATAGACTCAAGGAGCTCAATCTATGTCACTTAAAGAGACAGCCAAGGGATGACTTGATTGCAGTCTATAAGTATCTACATGGGGAACAAATATTTAATAACAGGATCTTCAGTCTAGCAGAGAAAGGTCTAACGTGAGCCAGTGGCTGGAAGCTGAAGCTAGACAATTCAGACTGAACATAAGGTGTAAATATTTAACGCTGAGTGTAATTAACCATTGGAACAATTTACTAATGGTTGTAGCGGAGTCTTCATCACTGACAATTTTTAAATCAAGAGGGGATTTTTTTCTAACAGATCTGCTCTAGGAATTATTTTGTGGAATTTCTCTGGCCTGTGTTATACAGGAGGTCAGACTAGATGATTGCAATGGTCTCTTTTGGCCTTAAAAATCTGAGGGCTACAGGGAAGCATGGTCTAGCTCCTCCTGTTATTGTGAAATTAGATTTCTTCGGTTTTGTGCTCTGTGCATGGTGTGAACAGGGGCGGCTCCAGGCACCAGCGCAGCAAGTGCGTGCCTGGGGCGGCAAGCTGCCGGGGGCAGCGTGCCGGTCGCCATGAGGGCGGCAGTCAGGCAGCCTTCGGCGGCATGCCTGTGGGAGGTCTGCCGGTCCCGCAGCTTCAGCGGCAATTTGGCGGCGGGTATGGCGAAGGCGCGGGACCGGCAGATCACCCGCAGAAACGCCGTTGAATCTGCGTGAGCACCGGACCGCCCGCAGGCATGCTGCCGAAGGCTGCCTGACTGCCGTGCTTGGGATGGCAAAAATCATAGAGCCGCCCCTGGGTGTGAAACCCCAAACTCTATGGAGTTCTGAATAACTTTCATTTTTAACAAGAGTAATGACCAGCATAGAAATAACCGGGTAGATTAAAGACTAGCAGCAACGAAGGAGTTAACAGGTACAACATGATTAGCCAGTGGGTCTCCGTGGGAAATAGCATCTCCAAGTCCCTAGTGTGAAGCTAGTAAGTGCTGTTTAAATGTGTAAACAATATAGAGCTGTCATTTATCTCAGTTAGCCTATAACATCTGGAGCAGAGCCACTGCTGGGATTCCCATTAACACCTAGTGACCAGGATCCTCCAGCTATTCACATGAACAATATACCAGGCTTGCCACAAGCTAAAGAGAGCCCCTTTCCGCCATGCTGCACTGCCTTTGTCATGCCAGAGCTGCCATTTCAATAAGCCAGTTTCTTTCCTTTGGTCTCGCTGAGTATTTTACTTCTTAAAAGCAATCACCGAAACTTCTCTCCGGCCTAAGGCCGAAGATAAAAGAAGACACAGAATAAGGTGCTTTAAAATGTGTATTCCCAATGTGGCTGTTGGAAAGGCAGTGAAAATCATCTCTCCTTCTTGGGAAATGCCAGCCTTTCTCACCACAGCTGGTACCTATTTTTCCCCCTTAAGATGAGCTATGTTTTTTATTAAGTGAATGTATGTCTTGGGATTAACTCAAGATCACATCCTTAATAGTCTTATATGTTTACACTTCAAAAAGTCCACTTGATTTGATTTTCTTCCCTGTCATCATGATAATTTCTTTCTATGTCTGTTGTACAATGTACAATCACCACATTACATTGCTCTATGGGTCTAATTTATAGTTACATGAATCCCAAATAGCTTTCTTACCCATAAGAAACATCCCCAAAACTAACCACTTTCCATGCATACAGCTCTTTAATCAAAGATTCTCAAAGCATTTTTACAAGCATTTGTTAGGAACATAGGAATTGCCGTATCAGAGCATTGGTTCATCTAGTCCAGGGGTAGGCAACCTATGGCACGCGTGCCGAAAGCGGCACACGAGCTGATTTTCAGTGGCACTCACACTGCCTGAGTCCTGGCCACTGGTCTGGGGGGCTCTGCATTTTAATTTAATTTTAAATGAAGCTTCTTAAACATTTTAAAAACCTTATTTAGTTTACATACAACAATAGTGTAGTTATATATTATAGACTTATAGAAAGAGACCTTCTAAAAAAGTTAAAATGTATTACTGGCACGCGAAACCTTAAATTAGAGTGAATAAATGAAGACTCGGCACACCACTTCTGAAAGGTTGCCAACCCCTGATCTAGTCCAATATCCTATCTTTGAAAGTGGCCAGTATTAAATGCTTCAGGGTAAGGTGCAAGAAACCCTGTAGAAGATAATTATAGAATAATCTGCTCACTATGCATCTGATGAAGTGGGCTGTAGCCCACAAAAGCTTATGCTCAAATAAATTTGTTGGTCTCTAAGGTGTCACAAGTACTCCTGTTCTTTCTGCTCCCTAGCGTAAATTTCACTCCTAACTAAGATCACACCACTGTAAGGTAGATGCGTGCTATTGTCCTTATTTTAGAGATTGGTAAATAGTCACTGGGATATGAAATGATTTGCTCAAGATGAGAAATAGGGTGGGTGAGGTAATATCTTTTACTGGACCAACTCCTGTTGGTGAGAGAGACAAGCTTTTGAGCTACACAGAGTTCTTTGTGAAGTCTGGGAAACGTAGGCTATGTCTACACTGCACACCTTACACCAGTGCAACTGTGCTGCTACAGCCACGCTGTGGTAAGGTACACAGTGTAGTTGCTCTTTGTCGCCAGGAGAGAGCTCTCCTGACGATACAATAAAACCACTCCCAATGAGGGGCAGTAGCTTCATCAATGGGAGCACGGCTCTCAACGATGAAGTACTGTCCACCCCGGTGCTTTTCATGGTTAAAACTTTTGTCGTTCAGAGGAGGTGTTTTTTCACACCTCTGCGCAACAGAAGTTTTAACCACAAAATGCAGTGTAGACATAGCCTTGCTCAGAGTGTCACAGCCAACTACAAGGTGGAACAGATTGTTTAGCATAAGTAGTTAACACATGGTGAAGTGGTCCATTAACACCCCTTCAGTCATAGGGAGCTGGGGAGTTTGTTAGAGGGTTATAATAAGCCATAAATCCAGTGTCCTCATTCTCAGAGGAAACCTGCCCAACAATTTTAAACGATGAATCTAGGATCTTAAATTCATATCTTTGCTAGACATTGTTACAATAATCTATAACCTCATTAACAACCCTCTTCCTTTCCTCCTTATGACCGGAGAGGTGATAATGGGCCACTTCACCTTGAATGGTTCCTTGAAATATGTGATAACTGCTTATACTAAACAATCTGTTCCATCTTGTATTTAACTGTGACACTCCGAGTAAGTGCTTGTCTACACTTAAGCCTGGTCTACACTGGAAAATTAGGGCAGGTCTACACTACAGACCTATATTGGTATAATTACGTCATTCAAGGGTGTGAAAAGCCACACCCCTGAGCAATGTAATTATACTGACCACGGCCTTGGCTACACTGGCAATTCACAGCGCTGCAACTTGCTGCGCTCAGGGGTGTGAAAAAACACCCCCCCTGAGCGCAGCGAGTGCAGCGCTGTAAAGCGCCAGTGTAATCAGCGCCTGCAGCGCTGCACGCTCCCTCGCAGCGCTGCAAGTACTCCACCTCTCTGAGGGGAATAGCTTGCAGCGCTGCGAGCAAGCGTGCAGCGCTGCAGGCGCTGATTACACTGGTGCTGGCGGCACGACTACACTCGCGCTTCACAGCGCTGCCGAGGCAGCGCTGCCATGGCAGCGCTGTGAATCCGCAAGTGTAGCCAAGGCCATAGTAGAGCTTCTCCCGTTGACATAGCTACCACCTCTTGGGGAGGTGAAATACCTACACTGATGGGAGAATCCCTCTCCATTCTGTGTTGGTGTAAGTAGTGTCCACATTGAAGCATCACAGTGCCATAGTGTAGACAAGCCCTAAGTTTCCCAGACCTATAGAAGAGCTCTGTGTAAGCTCAAAAGCGTGTCTCTCTCACCAACAGAAACTGGTCCAATAAAATATATTACATCCCCCACCTTGTCTCTCTAATATCCTGGGACTGACACGGCCACAACATTGCTCAGGATGACACACAGACAAGATGACACAGAGCCAAGCCCTTGATTCAATCCTGACTCCCCATTATGTGCTTCACCACTATAGACAACACTTAAAATATAGCCCAATCTTACAACTTGCACAAGTCCTTACTCACAGGAGTAGTTCCGTTGACTGCAGTGGGATTACCTGTGTGAGTAAGATCCGTTTGCCTGAGTAAGAGGGCCCAATACATTTGAACTGGTAATACTTCCTGGACATTCCCTAGCACAGTGGTTCTCAAACGTTTTTTTTCGTGGACTACTTGAAAATTGGCGAGGGTCTTGTCAGACTGCTTAATGATATTTCCAAATGTTATTTGTACCATTAGCTTAGTATTGTAAAACGCTTTGGATAAAAGCACTATATAAAAAAACAATGATAATAATAATTAAAAAGTTTTTTTGTTCTACAAATAAAAGCACACAACTCATATTTTAATATAAGAACATAACAACGTATGAGTAGTCTTATCTTTCTAATGCAATGGATGTGCCCTCTCTCCCCTGCCATGGCAGCCCCCGAGCTGGGGCTGGGAAGGAGGGGGGGTCTCTCCCCCGCCACACCATCACAGAGCTGAGGCTGGGAAGGAGGGCTGTCTCTCCCCGGCAGCCGCAGCCCTGGAGCTGGGGAAAGTCGCCTCTTTCTCTGGCCGCCGCAGCCCTGCATGTCCCAAATTCCCCCCACTCCTTCTTCTCAGCCCACTGCCCCCTCCCACCAACCCCCTATTACCCCCAAGACCACCACCTCACTTGACACATGCATCTTCTCCAGGGTCCAGGCACCTAATTAGTGGAGTCACGCCTGCGCAGCTCCACTAATTAGGTGGGTGGTCCTTCATTCTCTCGTGTGTGGCAGCCCAGGTGCACACCTTAGATGGAACTATCCGCAGACCACCTGAATGAAGCTTGTGGACCACTGGTGGTCCACGGACCACAATTTGAGAACCTCTGCCCTAGCACATTCAGCCATTCCTGGAGTCAATATGACACGCACCTTCTTTTCTTGTTCCAAATTAGCTTGTGAGAAAGAGGAAATGAGTGTGTAATTCTGATGAAGCTCATGGAGTTCATGCCAGAAACTACTGTGTATTGGGCTTAAATTTGTTTTAATAATTCTATTGGAGGATTCTTCAGAAAACACCACTTTCTCTTTTAGGCCATGTCTACACTACAAAATTAAGTCAACCTAACATACGTCAGCATACAGCTGCTGCAGTAATTACATTGTTTGTGCATGTCTTCACTTTGTTCCTTGTGTCGGAAGTGTGCGTCCTCACTAGGAGCGCTTGTATCGATTGTACTATCAGGGTGGGTCAATGTGGAATGGCTCCAGTAACAGTCGACATAATCAACACAGTGTCTACACTGACACTGTGTCAACCTAACTACATTGACCTTGACTTTGCGTCACTCGTGGAGGTGGAGTTATTAAGTTGGCGTCGTGGGGCAGTTACATTGGCAGGAGAAAAATTTAGCTGTAGACACTTCCATAGTTAGGTCGACATAAGCTGCCTTGCACAAACCTAACTCTGTAGTGTAGAGCAGATCTTAGACCTCAGATTTCTGAGTTACACATCAGTTCATCTTTTCCAACAAATGCCCTACACTTATCAGGAAGCAAGTGCTTTGGAAGGGTAAAACTGCTATAAACCAACATTTCAAAGTGAGATTATGTATTTCAGTTTGTAGAGCGCCCTAGGTACTGTATGTATTAGAATACACCAGTTCTAAATAAAATCCCCTACCAAACACAACAAAACAAACAAACTGCCCTGCCAAGACCGTACAGCCTGGAATAATCACCCATAGATAACAATCATAATAAACCTATTCGGCCACCACCGACTTCCCAGCAATCCTCATCCCACACTCAGCAGCAGGCTCATGATCAAAATCCAGAGAGCAAAGACGGGAATTGCAACATGCATTGAAGGGTAACAAACCTGTGCTTAGGCAGACAGAGGTTGGGAACAAAAGGTGAAAAAGTTAGCAGGAGTGATACTTCATGCTTCACTCTGAAATCTTCTTCAGTAGGTGGAGAAGGTGAAATCCCTCATTGCAGCAGTGTTCAGAATGCCAGGTTCCCAGCCATGCCGCCCGTATTGAAACCTGAATTAGCCTGAAGTCAGCTTTGTTATTACTGGACTGGTCAGACATCTTCCACTGGAACATTTTTGTCTCCTTTGGTAGAGAATTGGGTTCTCAACTAAATGAAAATTTTCACAGAAAGTATCTGCTTTCCTTGAAAATTTTCAATTTTTCATCAGAAAACCTGAAAAACAAATTTTTTTTGGCCAAAAACTAAAAAAAATTCAGTTGAGAAGCCTCAAATGTTTCCATTTTTGGTATTGTTTAACTGGAAAAAAATAAATTTTCAGGCTTTTGGCTTTTTGATGAAAAGTCAAAATATTCCCTGGGGGGGAAAAAACACTTTTCCTGACCAGTTCTAATTCTTATTTATTATTTCATGGGGCCCACCAGTGTATTAGAATCTTCAAATGGAAAAGACAGGTCTTGGGCCCAAAGAGCTTATCATCTAAGGATCCAATTCTGCAAAGGGATCCACACACCTAAACCCTTTCACCCTTTTGGAGTCCCATCAAACATCAGTGGAACTCCCTCCAGACCTGATCTACGCATGTGGACCTCTTTGCAGAATCAGGGCTTAAAGGATGGATGTGGCGTGGAAGTGAGATGGTAACATACTCCAGGAAGAGGAGGGTGAGTGAGAAAGGACATGGCTTGGAGATATATTATTGTCGTTAGTTTAGTTAAATGTACAACCTGGTGAATTCAAATAGGATATTTTTTAACAGTGTTTTAAAGTGATTCAAGCAATACAGTCCTGCCTCAGTACAGACTTGGACTTGTGATTTGTTTACTATTGCAGAGGGCATACCAAGGTGCTAGTAGTTAGTTACATAATATTTCTGTGTTGCTCTCCCCTCTCAACCTTGTTTCTTCAGGTATCATCTGCTCTGCATTGAAGAATAGCTCTGTGTAGTGCGAAAGTTTGTCTCTTTCACCAACAGAAGTTGGTCCAATAAAAGATATTCCCTCGCCCACCTTGTCTGTCTAATATCCTGGGACCAACACAGCTACAACAACACTGCAAATTGCACTATTTGATCTGTTCCATTCCTGTCAGCTTCTGGCCAACCCAAGCCAATTGCATGCCAGCCCAAACTCTTGTTTATAAAGCATCCAAGTCCTTTATAGCGGGAAGGGGCTAGTGAAAGAATCCACCAGTGAAATGGCTTCTGAGCTCAAATATTTGCTAGACCATGGTAACGCTTTCGAAAGAGGCCAGGGAATCTTGCATGTACTTTTAACAGATTTAGTAGCATCAGTAAATTAGAGCCACTAGTTTGCTCTGTAACTTTTCATTAATTTTTTTAGTGTTAGAGATAAGAACTGCTGTAAAACATTTTTAAAACTCCCATTAACATGAATAAAATTCCCTCACTGTTGCCTTGGATATGGGAAACACGATTAGATAAATATATACTGCATTGTATTGAGCGAGCACTTGAACATGACCTCTGTAATTTGTTCCCATACCATTGGCTTAATCTATGGGGCCAGGGTGTGAGATGAAGTAAGCACCTGCACATCTCTCTGACGTCAATGGCACTTGCAGGTGCCCTGTGCCTCTCAGATTTTGGCTCTATATATTTGTTCTCCTAGAAAATGTTTAACAATAACAACTGCAATCACAGTGTGAAAAGGGAAACATATTGTTTTTTCAGCTACAGGAGCTGGCACAAGATGCACATTAAGTCTCTCGTTGCATTAGGCCGGAGATAGCCTTGTTTGCCACAGTAGCCTTCCCATGCCTGAGTTGTATCCTACAGTCCGCTGGTAACCATGTTCCTCAGTTAAAGGGAAACTACAGCTCAGGCTTACTGGGTGAGGGGTGACTGATAAACTCTTGTAAAACTGTCAATGCAAAATCCTACCAATGAACAGCTTCCTCTCCAGTGAACCTGGGGCTGGACTTTAGTATTTCAGTTGTTGCTGCTGGGAAAAAGTTTTCAGGGCAAACCGAGTAGAAAAACTATTCTGAGACAGATCCTTAGCTCGTGTCACTCAGCCTAGCCCCATTGACTTCAACAGAGCTCCATTGATTGACACCCGCTGAGGATCTGGCTGTAATTCTACACAAGCATTTGAGGTCTGTTGTATTTTTCCCCAAGGAGTTCCCCGGGTGCCTTATTAAACCCTGGAGTACCCTTCATTTTAACCAGCTTTAATCTTCCTGCCCTCAAAGCTTCATGTCACAGTCCTCATTATTCCAGTGCCTAATATGTAATGAAAGAGGTGCCAGGACTCAAGCATTCATAACTGATGCAGCAAGCCCAGAGGTGCTGGGGCTGTGAACTGTCAGGCCCAGAGGTGCCGGGGCTGTGAACTGCCAAGCTCAGAGGTGCCGGGGCTGTGGACTGCCAAGCTCAGAGGTGCCGGGGCTGTGAACTAACAGGCCCAGAGGTGCCAGGGCTGTGAACTGCCAAGCCCAGAGGTGCCAGGGCTGTGAACTGCCAGACCCAGAGGTGCCGGGGCTGTGGACTGCCAAGCTCAGAGGTGCCAGGGCTGTGAACTGCCAAGCCCAGAGGTGCCAGGGCTGTGAACTACCAGGCCCAGAGGTGCCGGGGGTGTGAACTGCCAAGCCCAGAAGTGCCGGGGCTGTGGGCTGCCAAGCTCACAGGTGCCAGGGCTGTGAACTGCCAAGCCCAGAGGTGCCGAGGCTGTGAACTACCAGGCCCAGAGGTGCCAGGGCTGTGAACTGCCAAGCCTAGAGGTGCCAGAGCTCAGCCCTGGCAAGCCCTGGCACAAATGAAGCACTGCATTCTTCCCATCAACATTTCTCCTCAATCAGCCTGAGGGGATGCAGTTGAGCAGCAGAAGACCATCTCTCCCAGCCTCTGTGGGTCAAGGAGTGGGAAGCTGAGACTGGCAATTGAGTCCAAGTCAGGCCTGTGGCAACCCTTGGTGCTATTCCGTAGGCCATTGGACCAACCCCGCAGCCCATGCTGGCCTGGAAAATGCATGCAGATGCCTGCCTGGCAATGAGGAACAGTACTTTGGGGATTATAACACGTTTAGTTATTTATCAACTTGCCAATTTAAATGCCTGATTCTAGTGATTATTTATAGAAAACCTGCTGCATGAAAAATATTCTCATTAATCAATGAGGAGAGAAGAAGCAGGGATGGGAAAATAAAGGTTAAACATTCGACTAAACTTTATAATAACTCAGAGGACAGTTCAGCAATGGAACAGACAGCTCAGGATAAAATTCTTCTGTCTCAGTGAAACCACTAACGTGCCTAATTTTTTCTGAACTCAAGGCTCATGAGGCTCTGGGGACCAGGTCCACTGCAACTGTATTTATTTACTGCATGCACATAGGGAGCCCATCATGGTGGTATCTGGCCCATTTGACATGCCCTAGTACAGTTACAGTTAATATTGAGTCTATTCATATCTCCCAGTACGAGCAGAAGACAGACCATGCTTTTCTCAGCACTGAAGACAAGGAGCCAGAGCCTCAGCTGGCGTATCTGAGCATAGTTCCTTTTTGACTTCAGTGGAGCTACAGCAGTTGACACCAGCTGAGGACCTGGCTCACAGAGTGAAGAGAGACTCAGTCAGTGAGATAGGTGGCTCCAGGATTTCATGCTGAAATTCATGGGAAGAAAATCTGAGGGGGATTTGCATAGCGCTGGAGCCCCTTCTGAGCCAGTGGATTCTGTGGTGCTGTGATCTAAGTGTGCCAGCATCTATATATGGGCCTGAATTTGGTATTTTTATATTAGTGTAGACAATGTTCTCAAATCGTAGTGGGCAAAGGCCGAACATCCAAAGTGTTGTATTTCCTTACCCTTCACCTCATGTTTTCTTACCTTTACCTGAGTTTTACCCTCATTCAATCTTAGAGGCAGTGTGGGCTGGTGTCTAGAGCACTGGACTGGGACTCTGGGTGCCAGGTGTGCCTGCCGCTAGCCTGCTGGGTGACATTAGGCAAGTCACTCCATCTCCCAGTGCCTCGGTTTCCCCTGTGTAAAATGGGGCTTATGATACTGATCTCCTTTGCAAAGCACTTTGAGATCTACTGATGATAAGCTCTCTGTATAAAAGCTAGGGGTTATTAATACAGAGGCTAATGTTTCAGACACATGGATTGGAGCAGAAGCCAGAGCTGGTACTTGTCATGAAGGGGTTTGGATGCTGTCGTCAAACAGCCGCACAGATAATCATTTGGTTGGGGGCAGGGTCTGTTACACTCATTCTTCAGCTCAGTACCCCATGGAGGAGAAATGAGAAAGAAGCGGTGAAGAAATGGCCATGCAAATCTCCAGGAAGTCAGAAGCAGTACTGCAGCCTGGGCATTGGGGGCTATCACATGCTGATGGCAGGTGGAAGCTTTGAAGCAGCTGTTTTTTCCTGTGATGAGTGGAGACACATGCACTTCACTAACCACAGACCCTTGAAGCAGGATTTTCAAGCTGTCTTTGCAGACGTTCTTATCCTGAGAGCAACACATCAGTGTGGTGCTTGAAATAACAGCATTTATATACAACTGCCATAAAACAAAGACAGGGCTAGTTGCATAGGGCCTGCTTTTCAGAGGTGATGAAAGCCCCCAGAACTTATTGCCTTCTGTAGGAATTGTGGGTGCTCATCACCTCTGGAAATCAACCTCTTCCCCCTTTCTGTGCCCCAGTTTACCCATCTGTGATGGGGGGAGGGCAATACAATACCCTCTCTTGTACAGTGCTGTGGAGCGTGGGTGAAAAGTGCTATTTATTATTACTATACCTATGTGTTCAATATGAGTTTTTTCAGGAGAAAACTGGCAAGTGCAGTCAGTGATGCAGTCAAATGAGCTACATGGAGTAAGAGCAAAGCCTCTGGCTGGAATGGTCTACAGGAATTGTACTTCAGAATCAAGTCCATGTAGGAGAATTTGCTGCAGAAGAAGGGTTTGATCCCAAGCATTACTAAGCACCCATAGTTTCGATCAACTTCCAAGTTCTCAACACCCCTTAGGATCGGGACAGCCTAAAGCAGGTTCATTCTGCCACACGAGGCAGAATGGTATAATAGGTATGGATGGTATTGTTATGAAGGACCAGATGGGAAGCAGTATCCATAGAAGTATGGGCCTATAAGCTGCTAGAGTTGCTAATTGTAGTCTCACAAGTGAGTCTTGCATTGGGAGAGCTTTCTCACAGCCTTTTATTCTCGGGAAGCTTAAAGTTAAACTGATTTTCAACAAAAAGGTTTTTACACAAACAAAACCAGCACAGTTAGGCTAAAACAAAACCAGCCTTGGAGGTTTGCCTTCCCTTTAGCTTGTCCACTGCTAATCTCTGCCCTCCTCTCTGTGGGCCAAAGCATGACATCTTTATTCTGTCCTTACTGATACAAACTCTCATTGTCTACAAGGGAAGTTCAGCCTGTGAGAGGACTGAGCAAAATCCGATCTTCGGTGATTATCAGTGATCCTGCTTTGAAAAAAGCATCTGGAGTTTTGGCTCTTATCTCTTGACTGGTTTCCCAATTATACCGAGGTTGCTGGGTATATTATATTCCCTAACATTAACACTTTCTCTTTATGGCCACGTGTGGGAAGCAAGAATTCCCAGCTGGGAACTAGCCCCCTCTTTGCCAGTTCTGGTACCCAGCAAGGATTATTGAAGTGGGGAAGCACAAGCCTTACATCAGGACCGTTGAAATGGTGTAAAATCTTCTCCGGTGTCTGTAAGGTTTTCTGTGAAAATGTGTGGCCAGCTTAGCCTTTCTGGTGCTATTGAATTGCAGAAATAAATGTGGAATGGCCCCAGGCAGGGCATAGGGACACTCCAAAATGCAATATTGTGTACTGGGATGTTGTCTAGGAAGCAATCACTGATGCGACCTCATTTCTGCCTTCAGTGGAGTGTACGCCAACAAAAATACACTCAATCTCCCAAAGCTGACACCTGTCAGGCTGCCACACCTTAGACGAAGATCAGGACAGGAAACGCTTATAAACTGTTGTTACTAATAATCATTACAATGATGACAAAAAATTATTTGGTTCTTTAATGCAAAGAGTAAGTTCATTGCCCCAAAGAACTGACAGATCAGAGAGAATTTATGGCATGCATATTAAACAATTTTAAGATTAATTTTATGCATATTTATTAAACTCATTAAAACATCTTTCCCTTTCTAGGTAGGTTTAGAAACGCTAAGCCGTATTATGTAGGAGAAAATGATAAGGGTTAGCAATCCCCAAGCCTCAGCCACAGTCCGGAAAGAACATGCTGTAATAGTGCATAAATCGTTCAACATCAGGGCGTTACCTTTTCCTCTGAAAAATCCACCACTGACATGTGACAAGCAGAATCTGTGTCTAATACAGCACACTGTCCCTCTTTTATAGGCCTCTCTGTTATAGCACTCTGACATAAGGCTCCTGCTCTTTCCCCCCACTCCCCATGTTATTAAACCTCAGTATAAATGCTTGGCACCTCACAGGGTCTGGGTGTAGTCTTCCATAGAAAAATGTCACAACAGACCAGGATACATTTTAAATACAGAGGCTCAAATTGGGCCTCCATTTATACTTACACAATCCCATTGTGGATAGTTCTCTGAAAACATCCACTCAGTGTGCAGCGGCAGTCAAAAAAGCGAACAGAATACTAGGAATAATTAAGAAAGGGATAGATAATAGGACAGTGTAACCCAGAAGCAGCTCACAAACTGTGGTTTCATTAGAGCCTACCCATAAAAAGCAGCATTTTTTATTTGTTCTCTCTGCGGGCCGAAGGACCTGAACCAAAACTCTGGAGCCGAACTCTGGCTCTCTACTTTGGGAAAGCTTTGGCTCCATATCTGAAATTTGTGGCTCAGCCCCCTCTCTACTGATAGTCGCTGTTAACTTACAAACAGTGTTCTCGGCGCTTGGATGGCATCACTGGAGAAGTCAGTGAGCAAACACCAAAATACAAAAAGAGCTAAGTTTAAAGTCAAACTTTTCTAGGAAAGCATGGAAAACACTCTGCCTTAAATGGGTAAGGACACCATTGAAGGGATAGGACTTTCACTTTCAAACTTTTTTCAGGGATATTGCTTATACTGGAATGTTAAAAATTAAGTCGATTCACCTGTGCTTGACACAGTGATTGAGGCTGATGGAATAGCTCACTCCCCCATTAAAAGCAGATGGCCTCGCTAAAGCAGTCAGTAGTAGATTGATGGAATTTAAGACCAGAAGGGATCTATTTGATCCTGACCTGCATAACATAAGCCAAAGAGGCATCTTCAGGGCCAGATTGTGACATACAATTGGCCCTGAGCAAGTGGCAGTGTGTTGTTCAGCTGTCTCTGGAGCAGTGCAGGGAATCACAGTGTCTGTGTCAGTTTCTCCACTGCTCCAGGGAGGTAGTGAATTGCAATTGTATCTGGTGAGTTGCATGCTGCTTGATGCCCCAGCTGGCCAGCACTTCGAGGTGGCAGAACAAAGGCAATGCCCACTCCCTGCCCTCTCCTGCCTGCCTACACAGGGAGGGACCATAGGTGTTTCTCATGTGGGTAGCCAGTGCCAGGCCCTTACATCCCCTTAATCCTTGCACCCATCAATACAGGGCAATGATTGGGCCCAAAGTTAGTTTGAATCCTGCCACTCCTATTGACCTTAAGGGGATTTGTAGCTGAGGACAAATTTTGCCAGCTGTATCCAGGATGTTTTAGACTTCTCTTACACCCAAATGGAAAAATAGAGCAGAAAAGAGAGGTCTCGGCGACTGCTGTACACTCATGTAGTTTTCAAGCCAACTTCAATAAATATCCAAAACTATCAGGAACTCACTGAGCAATGGATGTCTCTGACATATAGATTTTATTGGAGATGATCTAAGTTTTGTGTGAGTCAAGTATCTCTGCTTCTAACCCACTAGGCATGAAATCTACAGCTGAGTAATTGCCAGAGCTTAGGGACAGGTGATCCGATGAGCTGTAAGAAAAGGTCTTGGGCCTCGTCCTCATTCCCCTGTGAGGTAGGGCAGTGCGCTGATGAGATGCGTGGGCAGAAAGGTGAGCTGGCACATTCCTCTTGGGATGTGAAATCACTGGGGAAGAAGTTTCATGCAAGCCTGTGAGATGCGCTTTCCCTTCCCCAGGGCAAAAGCTGCAGTGTTCCCCTGGTAGAGTAGGAAGAATATGAGCTCATACACACACACACCCCTAGCGCTTATTGACTCACTGACTCACCAGCCAATATCTTCACCTTTAAGGGCTACCTGGTGAAGCCTACAAGCCCATCTGTAGGCTAGAGGTTGAATCATCAAACTAGCATGGGTATGTGATTGAGTAAATGGGGTTTGTTTGTCTTGTTTTAACGGTAAATTGATTCTTTTTTATCTGCGCAAGGGAGATGGGATGAGAAATCAGACTGTCACCCCTTGTTTGGTTGCCTCATGCACTGAGAAGTGAACAGGTTGATTTGTCTAAATCTGTATCATAGCCAGAAAAGATCACCCCAGTTGCTCACATGCAGACGTGTTAGCAGGACTTGACAGTTGCTGTCCCCAGATGGGAATTAGACATAGGAAGAAGACATGCACAGGGAAGATAAGAAACAAGCTGTTTCAAAATTTCATAGGTTTATCACACTATGCAGTGTCCCTGACCTGCAATGCATCTGGACTCTGATAATGAATCTAACATTTTGTAAGGTAATGGTAGTTGTTCACTTTCCTGATTGTTCTCTGGTCACTATCTTTGCACATGTCTCTCCAATGAAAGTGACAGACGTGGACAAAAGCATAGCTGAAAAGTCTACCCAATGTACCTGATGGTACTTCTAGAGCACTTATCACCTTGTTATCAATGGGCCATATATATAAAAAGCCAGCACTATCAGGTGCTGAATGAATAATTTAAATCTGCATTTATTTTTGACCAGTTAAGACTATTTGTGCATATCATAGTTCATACTGACTGATTATTCAAAATATCTATTTTGGGCCCAGCCCTATTCCTATTGGATGGAATGAGTTTTGCCATTGACTTTAATGAGAGCAGAATGTGGCCCTGCTAGGTTTAACAATTATGCAAGAAGAAAATGATCTTTTACGAGACCACTCATTAATCATTTCACAAACATTAACAATCCCCAAGAAATGAAAATTAAACTAGTCTTTGGAGGTGAACTGCAAAGCTTTAAACAAGTCTAAGATTCACGACTCATCAACAGAATCTATGCACAGACCTCAGAATTACAGATCAATACATTTTAAAATGAAATGGCTGGAAATCTCCTTGTGACCTGCCAGGTGTTGGGTTCAGAGTTCTGTGTTTTCTCTTAGCAACAGGAAAAGCTTGAGACTAGGACATGCTTATATAGAGCGGTGAAGGATCCAGAGGGAAGGGAAGATTCGGGGTGAGGGAGATGGAGCATAGGATCAAGTGAGGTTAGTAGTTGGGACAGGATAGGAGCAAGGTGTTGGGACAAAAGGCTGAGAGAGGAGAGATCTGAATGTATGTGGCTGGGGGGCGGGGAGGAGGAGGAGAGGATGTTGGAAGGAGGTGCAGGGAGAGTTGGGAGAAAAGTGAAGGGCGAAACATGGCGGAACTGAGAGAGGGAGGGGACCAAGAGAGACATCTGGAGGAAGGAGCTAGGGCTGACAATCAGGCCATGGGGCTGTAAGCATTGGATTCACTGAGAGAGGAGGAGTGGAGCTGCTTTGCTAGGAAGGGGGCAGTGCTGGAAGAGGAGTGGTTGGATTTGCAGTGCAGGCATTCTGCATGGTCCCTAGATCTCCTCCAGTGGCTCAGGAGAAGCAGTGAAAGAGGAGGATGCCAGGTGCAAGCCAGGGCTGTGGTTTGGATGCCCTGGGCTGGGGCAGAGGGGAAAGTTGTTGCCCGTGGAGAAGAGACTGGAGCTGAGCGAGTCAGGGGGATGGAGCAGCTCAAGGGCAGCAGAGAACGCAGGGATGGCATTCCAAAGGCAGGGGTCTAATCATGGCAGTGACAAAAGGATGGGTCCGAGCTGACGGGAGTGGGTAATGCTGAAGGAGAGAAGAAGATCTCCAAGTCACTTTTTTGTGTGACTAGGAAGCAATTTACAATGTCACCAATGTGCCAAGACCTATATGTCAGCACCTCAGTACTTCAGTGATTGCTACTATATTAACACCTAGGACAGATAAGCTATTCACATTGCAGCTGTCCACTAGAGACTGGGACAGGTCCAGCACGAATCAATCACTGTGCAGTAGCCAAATGGCTGAAAACCTCCTTGGGGCGTGGAGAGGGTGGGATGGTGCTAAGCTTTTTATAATCCCTTGGTCATAGAACCATCACTTGTGTTGGAAGGAATCTCCCTTGGCTCACTGAGTCCATCCTGCTGTATCACCATGGGATTGATTTCTTTAGCCCGGGACCATTCTTGATTGATGGAAGGGTGTCAAATCACTGTTCCTTTGTTGCCAATAGACCTAATGTTAGTCTGTGTGGAGCTGGCCATTCACAAGAGCTTTTCTTTGGTGATGGCATTTTTTTGTAATTATTTTAAACACACAAACACGCACACACAACACACACACGCACACATGCGTCTAGTTTCCCAATTTTCTTAATAAATTCCATCTTTACCTTTCTGCTGTTTGTCCATTCAGAGGGCAAGTTCCCTTAAATGCCACCTATTTATTTTAACTTTGAAGTCAAGTACTGGGTAGAACAATTGATGGAGTGGACGGTACGAGTTCTTCTTTCACCTGCCCAGTGGAATTGTCCCAGGTGGGACTGAGAGGGTATCTGATCAGCTCAGGGTGCCACCTTGTTGGGTACATCTACATGGCAGTAAAAACACCTATGACACCAAGATTAGCCTCTCTAGATGATGATCTCCTCAGGCAGCAGACAGATGTCAGACATCCTTGCTAATACTGCTAGATCCTTCAGTGAACGTTGGGACCACTGACCATGAGGTGACTGTGGCACCAGTTAGAGGCAGAAGGAACAAGCTTTCAGAAGGTTTTGCCCGTTTCTGTCAGAGAGGTCCCAGAGGGAATGATGAGTGGCTGCTTTCCTTTCTGAGCCCTCAGCTGTGGAGCTCCATAGGACCCAGGCTTGTCATCCCTGTTCCTCATTTATGTGAAATGGCTGAGGGAGGCTGAGAGGTGGCGGGGGTTGCACTGCCTTGAGTTCTGTCTTGCCTTTCCATCAGTCCTAGGTGTATCCCTTGCCTTGCTCTCCTGATGTCTGGCAGAGGTGGGAGCCTGGGTGAAAGCCAGCTGGTGCAAGACCAACCTGGGTAAGGCAGGGGTGACGCTGACAGAGAAGTGGACATATTTTGAGTCTGTGATGGCTCCCTCCACTGAGGACATCAGCCCATCTATTGTCACAGTGGTTTTCAGTCTCAGGATCTAACTCATCTCTGCCCCTAGGTTTCCAGAGTGCATCAATGAGAGAAACACCTCTCTTTTCATCTTTGATTGCCCATGATGTTGCACTCATTCCTCTCAGATACAGGCCTCGCCACATGCATCTATGCTGCTGCTAGACAGTTCTAAGGTGGACAGTTTTACCAGGATCTGTCTGCAGCTTGTCATGAAAGCTAGCACAGCTGCCTTCTGAGCAAGGTGAACCAGCAAGAGAATGTTACCCTTATACTCTGCAATCTGAACTGGCTGCCAATCATCTTCTGGGTGAAATTCAAGGTGCTAGTTACCCTATCCAAAGCCCCAAGTTCCCCTCTCCCTCTGTGATCCACCTATGATCAACTGGATCCCTTAAATCTTTTTGTCCCTTACATTATAGATGTGATGAGTCTAACAAAAGACATGGGGTGGAGGGCGACAAACAATAGGAAGAGGGTGAACTGATGGAGGGCAAACAAAATGGGTTTGTGGAGTTATGCAGTTTAGGAGTGTGCACAGCTTGCTGGTGCAGTTAATTTAAAAAAAATATTATTGTATGGGCATTCAGTTATTTAAATGTAATAATAATAACTTAATAATGCCATAGTAGTGCTTAGAGACCTCAACACAGAATTACAATTAAAATGAACAAGACAGACAATTGTTGGGAAACATTATTATCTTCATTTTATAGATGGGGAAACTGAGGTACAGAGAGGTTAAGTGCCTTGCCAAAGATCACAGAGGAAGCCTGTGGAGTCGGGAACTAAATCCAGCTCTTTAGAGTCCAAGTTGACCTGATGCTCTATTTTCAATAGGGCTCTGCCCTTGTGTGGCTCTCTGTTCGTATAGCAAAGCTTGCCAGTGTAGCTGTATAATTTCTGATAGTTATTCTAATTCCCTAGGAGTGCTGGGCTCTCCCTCACCATCCCGTTCGGCATTTGTTTATAGGCAGTGTTTGCTGCTCGCTCTCTCGCTCTCTGTATGCATTACTCTCTCATTCCCCCCTCCCCGAGCTATTTAACTTTTATTTGTTCGTCTCCCATGTCTCGATAGACAAAGAGAGTTTAAGAATAGCAAAAGTAAAAAAGAACCAGTTAAGAAACACCCTGCTCAAATTGCAATTATGATAATTACCACGTAAGATACGCTCCTATTTGGAATCAGGTCAGGTATGCTTTGTTGCATTTCATGTCATGGAAGAACCCATGGACAAGAGGAGCTTTAAATTTACAGGGTCTTCCTTAGATAGCTGGTCAGCATGAAACTCACTGGTCTTCCCTGCAAATCCAGAGGTGGATAGAGCAGGCCACACACTAACTCCACAAACATCTGCAAACCCTTCCTCTGTCATTCCCCACATCCAGTCTTCCATTCATCCACCCTTCCTGACCCATCTCCCCAACTGCCATAAACTTTTTTAAAGAAAAATGGAGGCGGCCACAAAGTCTTCCAGCTAGGAGCCACACACATTTAGCAAAATGCCCCACCGGGTGGCAGCCAGATTCACCATGGTCTTGTCCACTATGGGATTCCATGCAGATGCTAGTGCAATGTTAGTGCAGATAAGGCCTCTGTGTGTGAATATCCTGACTGGTACCATAGTCCAAGCTCAAAGCGGGAGTCTCAGGGGTCATGGGCAGCAGCCCATCCAGGTCAGGGGTGGAAGAAAGCACTGTGATTAAGGAAATAGACTGGGAATCAGGAGGTTTGGATCCAGTTCCCTGTGAGGCCACAGACCCTGAGTGTGACCTGGTGCAAGACACTTACGGTATATTTACACTGCTAAAAAAAATAAAATCCTCCACGCTGACTCTCAAAGCCTGGGTCAGCTGACTCAGGCTTGCGCTACGGGGCTAAAAATAGCAGTGTAGCTGTTCCACTCCGGCTCTGAGATCTCACCCCTGCGGGGACGTCTACACTGCTATTTTTAGCCCATTGCACGAGCCCTGCAAGCCCAAGTCAGTTGACCCAGGCTCGGAGACTCACTGCCATGGGTTGTTTTTTTCTCAGTGTAGATGTACCCATAATCTCTCTCTGTCTTAGCTCCCGTTTCTCGCATGTAAGGTCGGGGACTGTCTCTTAGTCTGTGTTTGTGCAGCACCTGGCACAATGGGGCCCTGATCTCAGTTGGATTCTTTAGCAGCTACTGTCATATAAATAATAAATGCAAGTCAGAAGGTACCTGAGCAGGTGAGCTTGTTTCAGAAGCCAGTTCACTGTGGTGGATTTTACAGAGGTATAGATACACTATATATGCAATAGTCAGTGATTAGAGGTGGAGGAATGCAAGGAAAGGATTATAGTGGAGGGAAAAGAGCTGCTTTTAAAAATGAAGTCTAATCTTGCACCACAAACATCCTGTGAAATTAGTTGATTAACCTGTTGAGCGTCATCCTCAGACCCTGCCAAACCCAGCTTCCTTGCTTTCAAACCTTTGGCAAGAGGCTATTGTTTATTGGCATAATCGGATGCTGACATGAGAACCAGCGAGGCAGCTGCTCTGATTTTTGTCTTCCTCTTGTATTTCTGGCTATCCTGAGCCAGGCTGTTTCTTCTGTCTTTTCCCCCTACTGCAGTAGGAAGTTGGTTCTGGTTAATGTTTGAGATTGTAATATGATTACCCAAAGTCTCGTGAAATTAAATCACTTTGCTTCACAGTGAAAAGGGATGGGGTGGAGGGAGGTGGAGAGGGTCTCTGGCAGGCAGGGAGAGATGAGCGGATATTGAAGGCAGACTGGCAGCAGGCATTGCACTCTGCACAGTTGAGTTCTGACAGTGTGAAGACAAATACAAACAGCAGCTTGTGTTTGCACACAATGGCTCTGTGGACCAGGATCCCAGGCCCTTTACTTTACACCCTCCGATCCTGGGCAGAGAGTCACCCAAGGGTAGGAGGGAGGGAAACTGCTGAATATTTTGAAATAAATTGAACTGTGCAAACATTCCATTGGAAAGCTCTCGGCGCGACGCTTTGGAGCAGAGACCCAGCCAGTTGTAACCCAACTGCTGAAGTTTAAAGAGCGACTTTCACACTGAAGCAAAACTGGACAAAGGAGGATAAATGAAATGGCCTTATATGGGGTTTTGTTTGTTTGTTTTTGTAACTCAGCTAATACTTCAGCAGTCATTCTGGAATCTAGTGTTTTTCCTTCACAAAGGCTTCTGCGCTGGAGTTGTAATTGGGGTTAGTGAAATGTCACAAGGTTCAGAGTTGGGTTTGGATAAGCACCTCAGAATTTGGATGCTGTAAGCTTTTGAGTCTGAGAAACTGGGCTACAGCATGCCTTCTTGCTGGATTCCAGGGCCTTCTGCATCTGGTCTGAGCCAGTAGTGGTGTGAGAACAACCAGTTCTTGGGCTATTTCAGCACTTTCCGTTCCAGAACATGTAAGAGAAAAATTGGATACAAAAATTGACAAAACCTTAAAAGTATTGGTCCAGATCTTTGGCTGGCAAATCAGCATAGCCCTTTTGACTTCAATGGAACTACACAAATTTATACTGGCTGAGGATCTGGCCAATTGCCTGTTGGAGTGTGATTTTAGGATGCAGTATGATGCAGCAATGCCATGATCACAGGACTGGAATCAGGACTTCCTGGGTTCTAATGTTAACTTTGCTTCAGCTTGGCTCATTTTTAGGACTGAGCAAATAAAAAAATTTTCAGTTTAAGTTTGATTCAAGCTGAAACTGAATTTTTTCTGTTTTATTCGCTGAAATGTGAAACCAGAACAATTTCATTTGGGTCGAACAAAACCTTTTAAACATCATTTTGAAAAAAGTCAATTTAAAATGTAATGTCGAAACGATTTATTTCAAAAATGTCGAAACAAATTGTTTCAACATTTCTGATTTTTTTCCCCATTTTTTCTTTTGGGCTGAAACTTTTTGCCAGATTCAACCCAAATTTGCAAACAGTTTCCGTGCCCCTAAAAATGCATTCTAGGGCAAATTTACTATTTGCCAAAATACTTTCATCCAGCTCTAATCACTTTGTAGCCCTGGGCAAGTCAGTTCTGGGTTGCTTTTTAGAGGTGCTGAAACTCTTACGGACTTCAGTAGAAATTGTGGGCATAGAGCACTTCTGAAAAGCTGGCCAATTTTCCTTAGCATGGATTTAGGGGCCAAACTTCAGACACTCAAGTGTGACCTTCTCCGGGCTTCAGCTGTCCTACCTGCAAGATGGGGCTAATACTTCCTCTTCTCACAGGGCTGCTAGGACAACGATTTAGTTCATACTTGTAGAGTGCTTTGAAACTGCAAAGAGCTAAATGTCATTAGCAATGGGTCATTATTCAGGTGTGTTCTTTCCAACTGGATGCATCCACCTCTAGACATGGCCTTGTGCTCATGAGAGGTAGGCTTTAATCCTGCTATGAGCTATGTGCTGGAGGAACTCTGCAGTCACATGGAGCCTCTGTTGTCTTCAATAATGTAGCATCAGGGCCTTATTTTGTTGTGAAAATGACTGTGATAATCAGAGCTTGGTGAATTGTATCTTTAAATAATCTACAACTGTTCATTAGCATTTTAAAGCAAATTGGCTTCAGCTGAGTTTGTGCCGCTTTTAAGTTCCACCAATATTCTAGCCAAAGAGTTTAGTGGCAACAAGAATTCTCCCAAGTGAGCAGCAGTCTTTGAAAAAAAAAAACATGGCTGCTTAATAATCAGATTTAAAATAATTAGAGCTAATTAAATAGTTGAAAATTTAAAAACCATAAATACAACACCCAGTTTATAACTTTACTTCATGTTATTTGTATTTCACAAGTATTTGGACAATCACCAGATGGTCACAAAAATGTTTATGAGATCAGAAATTTTCATCAATAATGATTCATCCAAACATCTGGGCCCAAAAGTGCTTTGTTTGTGCTTTTTTGGTCTCCTGTTTAAAAGAATTTGATCAGCCGATCAAGAAAGAAAAACAATACCATGTGACTTGGGTGACCTGTGACACACGACAAATAATGACTAGAGAATAGCTGACGTGAACAAATTGTGAACAGCCCATAAACCAAAAATGATTCATCCAAATTATGTAGTAAATCTTTATAGATATTGAATCCATTCAAAGAGAATCAGGACTGGCACGTGAATTAGTTGCTAACCAAAGAAGGCTAAATGCAGAATGAGTATAATTTTATAACAGAGAGTTTAACCAATATGGATGAGTTTAATGTATATAAAGTAATACATTATAGTGTCATTATAGCAAAGACTGAGACCTGGATTTGGAGTTTGCACTGGGCCGGATTCTTATTTCCACTAAGGCTTCTTTGCACCACCAAGGCAGTGCTAAAGAGACTTACAGTGGGAGTAAATTTGTGGTTAATTTATTTGCAATGAATAGTACAACCAGCTTGACCCAAGTCATGGTTGAAAAGGTCGGCATGTTGATTAGTGGCAACAAGACATCCCACATCCCGTAGGCGTTACATTAGATTGTCTAATACAGATACTTGGGATCCAATTCTGGACTCGCTTGAATGGAGCCTTGATTGGAGAGTCATTTAGTATCTGTTGAGTATTCATGAAAAGAACTGAGGAGACCATGTAATGCTTTGCATGTAGGCAGTAAGTTTCCTGCTATCGCTGGTGTGAATACTCAGTAACAGCTGGTCCATAGGAGTCCGAGTTTGGTAAATTTCAGATTGTCCTTGAGCAATCCGGCTTTAGACTGAACGTTTATTTTAGATTTATGTTATTTGGTATTTTCCCCTGATGCTTTAGGGCAGATGGAGTTTCCATGATGGGGAGAACTTTACCAGATGTTTCTGAGTCAATATCAATGATTGTGATAAATTTACATGCTTCTAACCTTGTTGTAAAGTTACAGCTTTTACATGCACTGTGTCAGCAAATTAACATTTTCAATGAAGGAGACTTTAGCATGGCACTCAGCCATTTTTAAAGGAGTTTCCATAGATCACACCACATTTTTTTAAACAGCTTACAAAATAACTGTACTCTAACCATTATTCAGACTCTTTCAGATATTTCACTACCTGCTCCAGACAAGCTGGGAAATGTAAAATTTAACACAGCACAGTAGCTTGGGGTGAAAGTTGCAAAGCAGCATAAGGTCAGAGTCAGTGGGGCCTGGAGATGCAGCACTTCTACAGACATAGGAAGTACAGTATGTGTAGGTCAGCTGAGCCTTCTGCAAACTGCCCAGGGAAAGAAAGAAAGAACGAAAGAAAACACAGTGTTTTTTCTCTTTTAGCTAACATAGAGCTTGATGTCCAGAGGCCCTGAGCACTCACAGCTTCCACTGTCTTCAACTGCAGTTGTGGGTGCGCAGCACCTGTGAAAATCAGGCCCAGAGCGTTTGATTCTGCTCCTAATGAGATCAGTGGCAAAGTTTCCATCGACTTCAGTAGGAGACGGCTCGGGCCCATAGTCTCTGAAATGCTTCTGAAGGAAAGGCTAAGTGAGATTGAGCCAGCCTGAACTGATCATGTTTGGGATAGTTGGAAGAAAAATGTGCTGAAATGTGAGGTCATTGGCCTTGTGTAAGTGTTGAAACTGTTCCTGTGCTAGACCAGCAGCTTTCTTCACAATTGTTAGCTAGTGGGGTCTTAATGCATGCACAGCAAGCCCTGGGATTAGAAACAGGCTTGCAGGATTGTTAATGAGAGAACTGCAGCGTGGGGCTGGTCATGCCGGAGCAGTATAACTCTGTTTCCTTAAAAAACAAAATGCAGTCAAGGCCACAGTTTAGTGGATTTCCAGTGTATTCTAAAATCTTCCCTCTCGCTGGGGTCTGAGAAGCAGAATAACCGCACGTTCATTGCTGGTGAAAGATCCCTTGTTAGTTACATTGTGTTTGGACAGCGTCGGCTAACTGGAAAAAGGATGTGTATACACTGATACATAGATATTTGCTAGTTAAAATAATGCGGAGGTCACCAGTCAGGAGTGCACTGCCCTGCTAAAGTGTGGGAAAGAGCAAAAGAACAGAGAGACTCACAGTGAGGACTTGAGAAGAGTTGCTAGCTATAAAGGAGCTGGCTCACGGGGCTCTGGGCTCTCATTGCCCTGACAATATTAAGCATTCGGATTGTATTCTTTGTGTGATTCTGCAGATATAATCACTGCAGCTTCACATGCAGGAAAGCCATATTCATAGGTTCCCTATTAACGGGGGAAATGTAGAGCAAACATGTAGAAAAGGAGACGCAAACATTCCTTTTTTGGCTTCTTGTTTTTTTATTGCAGGAAAATATGCATTAATTGGAACAAGATTTTCATTCAGAGTTGCACTTTTGCAGGATAAGTCATGAACCAGGAAACATGCTTTGGGGGCCTTCAGTTATGAGTATACGTAACTAAGGGCAAATTCTAGTTCCAGTTTCAATACCATAGCCCATACGTTCACCTTTTTTCCTGTAATTTTCAGTGTAATTATACAGCACTGAAGGCTAATTATATCCAGCTTCTCATGGGCAAATTAACATTATTGATTTAATGCCAACCGCACACTCAGCACTGTGCAAACATATAAAGAGATCCAGAGCCAGATCAAAACCTGTTCATAATAGTGACAATCCAGAGTCACTCCAGCTAATTTCAGGGTGGTGGGCCCAGATTTATACCACTGTAGCTGAGATCAATCTCTAGCCCACAGTTCCTTCACGAGCTAGCAATTTAGTACAAACTTTCACTCACCATTTAGACACACCAAGTACTTGTAGGAGTTCCAGCTGGTGAAGGAATCCAGATGCCATTTTTGAAAGGCTCAGCAGAAGAACCTGTAATGCTTATCAAAGATAAGAATATAAGAATGGCCATATTGGGTCAGACTAATGGTCCATCTAGCCCAGTATCCTGTCTTTTGACACTGGCCAGTGCCAGATGCTTCAGAAGGAATGAACAGAACAGGGCAGTTATCGAGTGAGCCATCCACTGTCGTCCAGTCCCGACTTCTGGCAGTCAGAGCTTTTAGAGATACACAGAGCATGAGGTTGTGTTCCTGACCATCTTGGCTAATAGCCAGTTTATCTATTCTTTTGAACCCAGTTATACTTTTGGCCTTCAAAACATCCCCTGGCAAGGAGTTCCACAGGTTGACTGTCCGTTGTTTGAAGAAATACTTGCTTAGTTTGTTTTAAACTTGCTGCCTATTGATTTTACTGGGCGACCCCTGGCTCTTGTGTTCTGTGAAAGAGTAAATAAGTTCCAATAGAGACTAATCAAAGACTGCAGCCTAGTGGATAAACAAACCAGCTCCTGTGTCTAACGTGCTGTATTCAAATCTACCTCAAATTGTAGTTATGGTTGTTCAAATTACTTGTAACTTTTCCCTCCATGCAGTTATAGATGTGTTCATTTTTACCCCGATTTTAACAGCAGACTCATACTTCAACTACGAGTATTATCTAATCCCAAATAGTTCAAATACTGGAGGTGATGGGTGGGGAGTCAAGGCTCTAAAGAAAGAAGAGCCATGTAAGGATATGAAGTCTGTAAAACTAGCCAGTTCGGAAAGAGACTATCCATTTAGATGGACAATTTAAACTAGACGTTAGTTCCTCTTTCCCAATTCACAGCTCCTATATAATAGCCACGTTTAACTTGACCATTTCAAGGTCTAGCCTTTTTTAATGTGGCTGCTTTTATAGAGATTACAGCATTGTTAAAAGTTCTTCATTTTCAGTTTCTATTGATTTTTACTGAAAATTTCCCAGGTTCTACAAAGGCCATTATTCAGTTTTTTATCAATATTCACCTGAATTTTGGAAGTGCAGGAACTCCCTGGACCTGGCTCGTCCCTCCAGAAGGAGAGATGGCAGCTAGCTAGGTAACCTTGGCAGTACAGATTGTCCTCCTGTCCCCCCATATTAACCCTGATATTTACCCAGAAAACTGTTAATTTTTTGCACCAATTTTCAACTCTTTTAACATTTAAATTTAAATTTAAAATACTGATAAATTTCCTGGAAATGTTAAACAAACTAAAACCAAAAAACATATTGTTCTTTGGCTCCAATGTTCATCAGATCACTTGGATTTAAAAAGAAAATTTGGCATGGGAAACATTTTGGGTCAGATTAGATGTACAGAGAAACCAAGAGGGATGAGAAGACTGAAGGGGCTTCTACCTTATATCTGACTACATATTTCCACTGACTTCAATAGGATCTAGGTCAGGTCCTTATTGCTACTACTCAGTTATTATTTATTATTTGTATTCCTATAATGCCTAGAGGCACCAGCTGAGATCAGAGCCCTATTGTGCTAGGCACTGCACAGACATAGATGAACTGGCTATTTTTCCTCATAGTAAATATAATTAGATTTCAGATAGTCTATGAAGTCATAAACATGGATCAAGTAAGGCTCAGTAAAGGCAGATGCATTTAGGAAGAGTGTGTCTGGCAGGACCGACCCACCAGTACAGTGTGGTACCATTCCTGTAAACCCACTTTCAGGAGATGGTTCTTCAGGAGAGAAGATGATAGCACACGTGTTTAAATGTCTAACAGCTGTATGTATATGTAGGGCCTGATTCTCCTCTTACTGACACCAGTGAAAATCAGGGAGTCTTCTTCTGGCATTAGCGTCTGATGGTACAAACAATGAATTAGATGTGTAAGTGATGTAGCTGTTGTCATGGCAGCATCATTAGAGATGTCAAGTACATCCATCCACTATCAAGATACTAAAGAGGGCAGTCCATAACAAGATAGCTGTTTCTTGTTGAGCACCATAGGAAGCTCCAGAAGCCCCAGTGGTAAAGCTGTGAGTTAAAACACCCCGTGACCACAATTTATCCTGTTGTAAGACAGAAGGATCTTTAGATTCATGGGGTTGTTCTGAGGAGCATGCAAGAGCTGATCCAGAGAGATGAGGGGATGCAGATCTGAGTTGTCTATCTGCCAAGAAATGTGCTGTTGATCCAAAATATAGTCCCGCACCTTCGGGTGCCTTGGTTCCTTAGAAAGGTCATGTCTGATGTAAGTCTGAGAGGCTCAACTATTTCAGAAAAGGGGATGGAGAATTGACTTTAGCTGGTGTTTTTGATGTGGCTTTGAGATGAAATTGTGAAGCAAGGTGTCTTGCTATTTGGCTGCACACATAATGCGGCCAGGGCCCTGCCCTCAGGGAGTGATGACACTGAACTCAGTGGAGTTACACTGCTGCAAACGACAGGAGACTCGTGCCCATACAGCTGCAGAGACACACACAGGTGTGCTACAAGCATGCACACAGGCAGTACACCTGCATCAGAAGAAGCCCAAACCTGTGGAAACCAGTGTCAGTTCCAGAAATACCACCTCTTAGAGTTGGAAGTGGGACTTCTAGCCATGAAGTCAGAAAGTATCAGCCAATCAGTTTCTTTGCATATTATCATGTCATTCCTAGGTGTATCCCATATTGTTGGTCCTGTTCCAGGAGTGCTTGTGAGCTTCTGGTCAAGCAATAAAGAAGAGGGCCCCAGTGGCCATGTGCATGCTGGGACAGATGGTGTATCATAGGGGATCATTAGCAGATTCCTCCAGCTGGACTCCTTGGGCCAAATTCAGCACTTATGGAAGTCCAATGAAATCAGTGAAACTACACCAGGGTAATTTTTGGCCCTTTTTATGTATGCCCTGCCACCGGTGTTCCTAAAGCCCCAGCTCCTGGAGTCATGGGATCACATGAGAATCTCAACATTTTTTTAAAAAATAGTAAGTTTCTAGCCCTCATTGGTGTGGAGAAAAGTTTAAAAATGTGACTTCTTAGATGTTAAAAAACCAGGTGGCAAATAAAGACAACCTACATTTTATATATTTTTTAAAAATCCCTTGATAGGTAAGCCAACCTTCTGATTTTGGTGGGGGGGGAAGGTTAACTTGTGATTTTTTTAACACTTTATCATCATCTAACATGCATAGTCTAAGGCCCGTTGTGTCAGCCTGACTTGGTTGATGGCATCGCACCAGGCATTGTGTTGTGAAGTTCCCAGATCTGGCTCAATTGTGCAAATCCCCTGGGTGGCCCTACGGGTGATGCCAGGTGGGGTCTGGGCATGCACCCTATCGCGCGTCGATGGGGAGTTTGAGAGCACTGTGTGCTGGGATGCTTTTGCCCATCCTGGTGACATGGCTGGAGATCATGCTATGCCAATATAAAGAGCGAGCTCTTTGCGAGCCGGTGACATTTTGCAAACCACTTTATGCTCAGGATTTGGCTCTGACTGCGCATATAGAATGCCTCTAGTCACTCCAAGTCACTTTAACACTTGGGGTTGGCAATACCGTCGTTAACTGGTTTTCTAACATTTGATAGGCCCGTTGGTAGAACTCTCCATTTTCCAGCAGAAATGGACAATACATCTTCTGTGAATGATTGACTGTTACTGCCCCGGAAACAGACAATGGGGAAACAGCTGGTACAAAATGAACAAGCTTCCAGGCTTTCCAGCCTCTGAAACATTCTCCTGAGAGTTTAATTTTTGGGAAGCTTTAACATCACAAGCTTACCCAGCACTGAAAGAAAGGTCAGCTAATCCCTCACAATGTCTGAATGAATTCAGGCCCAGAAGTGAGATTACTCAAAGCGGACGGGGAGGATGGGAAAGCTGCATGGAAACATAGTCAGTCCTGCTTTCTAAAGAAATGGACCTTTTATTTCAGTTTTCTTCCCCTGGGAGGTAGGAAGGGTAGCAAAGTCCAAAGCACCCAACTCCCCTCCCCCACCAGCAACAGACCTAGAATCCCAAACGCAGTCCCAACCAGATTACATGGAGAGAAGCCCCATCAGAACAGCCAAGCAAGAGACTGGCTCCAAGGGCGGGGGTGGAGGGGACATAGAGGGGCCAGCAATGAATTCAGATTCCCGGGGCATGCAGCTCAGATGCAGTATGAATGTCATTACCAAATTCCCTGATCTGTTTCTTCCATCACTTCTTGTCTCAATCCTCTAGCCAGGTTTGAAGAGAGGAAGGGTAACCTCACCTCCCTTGTTTGTATCCTTTGTGGGTTGGGGTCAGTGGTTTATCAAACTGGACATATATCTAGTGAATTTAAATCAGTGTAACTCTATTGAAGTCCATGCTGATTTACAGCGGCTGAGGATGTCGCCCACAGTTTTCTAGGACACAAAGAGAATGTGGCAGGGAATCCTGAGAAGTAACCTAGGTGTTAGCCATCTAGGGGCAAGTCGAGAGAGCAATCAGTTTGGAATTGTTCTGTTACGAATATCATTTTACCTTGACTACTTCAGATGGTTTTCAGTGGGCACCCCAGGAAAAGGTGAGGAGGAGAAATCCTCAAGAACAGACCACCCCCCTCCCTCCAGCACACACTCCACTCTCTTCTCTGCTCAGCCTCCATCTGCAGAGCATGAGAATGGGATTTGTGTCTTCTGGGAATCCGAGCCATGAGAACGGTCCAGCACAGCGCGGACAGAGGCAGCCAGCTCTATTATGCACGGCACCCACAATCCATTGTGAACCCTGGGGTGATGACATGACAGCGCCACTAAGGACTCTCTTTTCTTCTGCAAATCAACTGTCCTCCTCAATGCTGGAAGAGCAGAGCCCCATTGAATGAGGGAGAGAAGCGGACCCCCAGGGTGTGGATGCACGATGGATGAGCCATGGTAACCTGGCTACAAGTGTGACAACACAGACACCCAACCCTCAAGGGTTCCTGCCAGGCTCCAAATTCTCCCCGGATTGGGTATTCAGGCCACAGGGTTTTTCTCTATTGACCTTGGAACAGTGTTCTGCATGGGAGAATTTTCTTTTTCTTTCTTTCTTTCTTTCTTTCTTTCTTTCTTTCTTTCTTTCTTTCTTTCTTTCTTTCTTTCTTTCTTTCTTTCGCTGCAGAATCAAGTGTTTGCAGTTTAAAACTTTTGCTACCCACCAGCAAACAATTAATTCAGTCTGCTGCCGTTTGGCCAATGGCAGGCCAGATTTGAAATTCTCAGTGCCCAGCGGACAGTCGAGAAAAAGCTTATCCAGATACCTCTGTGATGGTTCAGGTCCCAATAAGGATAGATTGTCCCAGAGCCATTAGCAGGGTGATACCTGTATCATTACATTCTCTGTGCTCTTGAGGTCATTCCTTTGGGTAGCTGCAGAAAGAGAAGATGAGTAGAATCATGTTCTGTCAAATCGGCCATGGGGATACCCCTTGGGGAAAAGATCCCATAGACCTGAATAGAAATGAAACCAATAGAGTTCTATAGAAATCACTCTAAAATCAGACCCTTTCTGTAGGTTTTTACAGTGGTCCAATAGAATTCTGTGGCAGAGATTTAAATTTTCTATTATACTTTGTGTACACATTAATGAATTTGTGAAGTGCTCAGATACCACGGAGTCTAGACAGACAGACAGATATTTGATTGCATAGGAAGTTTTCAAAAGTCTACAGTAAGCTTACATTCGATAGGAATTTTCCATAAGGGATGCCTACATGAGCCTGACAGCTGACCTCTGCTCAATGCCCTAGAGGGCAGAGAAAATCTCCCTAAACCCCTGCTAATTTCCCTCTCAGGGAAAGTTCCTTCCAGATGCTAATTTGATGTTTAGCTCAACCCTGCACTTGTGAGAAAGAATCAATATGGTTAAGCATTTTAATAACATTGCGTTGATAGGAATATATTTTGTTTGTTTATATTATAATATATATGTAATATACTACAGTATATATTTATAGTTTTTAATTATATTGCAACTTTCATCCAGAGAATTCAAAAGGGCTCTACAGACTTGACAAATTGATACACAAACTTTAGACAAGAATAATTTAACCTCCTTCACTGGAATGCAGCCACCTATGGGGTGGAACATGGCAGCTGTGTAATAACACAAAGCAATGCCATGTGATAGTTTAGGGCAGGAGGTGAAGTGCAGGTTTTTTCCAAGCCATGAATTTATATTGATAGAAATACAGAATCTCTGGCATCATTTGTCCTTTCAAAAAACCTGCACTGCACAGTTGGGTGGTGGTGTTCCCAGGACTAACACATTCCACAGAAGTTGTCAGGTACTTTCTGAGAGAAGGGGGGGGGGCTACCTTTTGGGGAAATGCCTTTGACCTGCTTCCTGTGATTTTCTAACCCAAATCCATGATTAACAATGCAACATGGCTTTAGAGATATTAAAGCATGAAGTCTTACTGCACATGTCATACATGATATTCCCATTTTACAGATGGGGAAACTGAGGCATGGAGTAGGGGGTGGGACTTGCCCCCAAAGAGTGGCAGCTCCCATTCCACTATGTGAGCCACTAGAAACCCTGGGCCTGATTCTCCTCTCATTACACTGGTTGTACGCTAGTGTAATTCTGACTCCTGATTTACACCCGTGGATGCGAGATGAGAACTGGCTTCCCTAGCTCTATATCATGTGGTATTAAAACTAAGGTTCAAGTGCAGGGTATTTCCTGGGGATTCCTGGCCAGCTAGGGGAGTTGATGACCTAAGAGGCAGTGAAAGATCCACAGGAGGCACTTACAGACTTTTAAAAATCTAACCCCAATTGACTAAGATACTTCTGAAACTTTTACCCATTATTCGTAAGGTGAGAATGGGACAGCAGCTCTGAAAGAGTAGGTGTACAGTGTTTGTTCCCCTTCTATTTGCTGGGACTGTGAGGTTATTAAATAATATCCTAAACTTGTCTACATCAGAACATCTCTTTTCTCATGCTGTCCAGTCACCTCGCTTTGTTAGATCCTCAAGCTCCTCTCCATCCACCCTGCTCTCGTTCACACTAAATATTATTGTTTTATCAACAAATGTTGCCTCAAGCTATCTAGCCCCTCTCCAGATCATTAATCATACTGAGTGCCACTGGTCCCTGTGCTAGTTAATTAGCAAATTACTGACTAATTAGCTAATTCATGTTTGCAACGTGCTTTGAAAACAGAGAAAAGTTCTACGTATTATTAGTAGTTATTACTGAGGCCTGGATAGCCTACTGTTAACCTCTCTGCATGCCAAGCATTGGCCATTTAGTCCTACCCTTTGTTTCTGCTCTCTGAATCAAATGTTAATCTACAAAGGGACTTTGCCTCATACCCTGTGGCTATGAAGTTTCCTTAATAGATTTTTGTGGAGAACTTTATCAAACTCTTTGAAAAGTCTGGATTATTTATATCCTGTGACATGTTAGAGAGGTAGGATTTATCCTTATGATAGTACACACAGCTCCACAGTACACCTCAGATCTCACCTGCAGCAACCCCGCTACTGTTCTGATCTTGCACCCCTCAAAAAATGGACGATATCCTGACTTGCATCACCCGTGGCCCCCACTGTCCATTCCAGCCCCTGACATGGCTCTGCCATGGGTCCCAATCCTGACCTGTATCATTGATGTTTTGCCAGTCCCGGGAGTTTACCAATCCTGTGATTTGTATAAATGGTTCCTTAATTTTGTAGTGTCTGCAGGCAGGGATTAGGATAAAACCCTAAATTCACTTTCATTTCACCATCTAGTGGCCTCCTTCCCTATTCAGTTAGTTCCTTGATACGAGTGAACAGCTCCTTGGCTGTTTCTATATGCTAGGCTACAGGTGTTTCAATAATCCGTTCTCCTGAAGTCGGATCTCAAAAGCTCTGGATTCAGCAAATGCAAACCAGCAAAGCCCCATACGTTTCTGTGATGCTGAAAGCAGTCACTTCCCAGCCTCTCTCTGGGTGAGTAGGAGCCATAATCACAGACAGGGCAGTGGGCACCAGGAAAGAGTAACTGGTCAGTTAGAAGGCTTCCAAAGGAGTCCCTTTCAGTACTCCTTGTCTGGAGCATGAGAGAGAAGACACTGTAGGGAGGGACAGAGATGAAAGATAAAGAGATTACAGAGAAGGGAGATGGTTGGAATCCATCTCTGGGCTGGGCAGGAGGAGCATAGAGGACTCCAGTGTGCGGTGGAAAAGAGAAACCACATTCCAAAGTCTCCAGCTATTAAAAAAGTACACGGAGAAAGTTCATTTGCTTGGGAAGATCTTGGCATCTCCGATGCATCAACATGTAGAATTGTCTGGAGACTTTCGTAGTTCGTAAAAATGTCATCAGCTCATAAAGCAATGTCACGATGAGCCGCAGTCATCTCATATCGCCGTTCAATCCAAACAGGAGTCTTTTGGCACCAGATAAATAAATAAGACACCCTCCCCCATTTTGACAATTGTATTAAGAGACAGACCAACTTCTGGCACCAAGCAGACAACAAGCTATAACTATCACACAGTTGCCTTATGGCCTGGGATGCTGGAGCTCCCTCACCCCCACAGAGTTGGCTGACAGAGCATTTGGCCAAGCAGAGGAGCAATACATGTACATCTCTCTAGAACTTGGCCATTTTATTGCTGTTAGGTTTATGATAGCACCTGGAGGCCTCAAATGAGATGGGAGCCCCATTGTCCTAGGCACTGCACAGATGCATAGCTGGGCTCCCCATTATGGTGTACCTGGACTGGATAACACATGTTAAAATTACAGCTGCCTTGTCTACACTACAATTTTAACACAGGTTAACTAACTCATGTTAAAAAGACACCATTTCCCAAGTGACGAGATGGCCACAGAGACTACGGGCTTCATTCTCAGTTGCCCTGCACCTTTGTATCATTTACATCAGAGCAAAGGGTGTATAAGACTGCCATTCTGAGCTGGTGAAATTTGACACCAACTACATAAGTTGCAGGACAATGGAGAACTGGGCATTAAGACTTGCCTGAGGTTATACAGTGAGTCTGTAGCAGAAGCAGCAATTGAACTCTGAACACTTGAACACCAGTCCAATACCTTAACCACAAGACCAGTCTTCCTTCCACTATGTCCAACACACTTCATTGGCAGAAAACTCCTGAGAGCTCAGCTTCCTCTATAATTGTCCTACCTTTTCCCACTATTTCTGGGGCAAGTCAGCAGGCTCTGCCATGTTCACACCAGCGCTAGTCAGCTTGCTTTCCTTCTTGATGTAGCTACTAGCTTGCAAGCACCTGGCCACCCTCCTAAACATCTCTGCCTCTCTCTGCAGTGGGACAATGAAAACTTGTTCCCTTTATAGTTCTCCTGAAGCAGGATGCGACTTCCAGGGCCACTACTCAGCAGATTAATTTAATAGCGTGGCTGCAGTGCCACAAGCCATGATTTCCTTCCTTCCTTCCTTTCCATTCAAGGCTATGCATTTCCATTCAGATAAAGTGCCTGCAAAATCTCTTTATTAAAAAGACAGAGAGGACGAAGAACTCTGGAAAGAAGCAGAGCAAAGAGGCAAATGCATCTGCATCTGGGAAATGTCATGATTTGTTTTTCAACTTAAAATGGGAAAAGTGACAGCAGCTCAGTGGGGGCATAAACAGGGGAATTGTGCAGATTTATAGCTCACAATCCTTAGGCTGAGCCAAGTATTCCGCCTAGCATTAATTTTATAAATGAGATGAAATGCAGAACCTTGAAAATAGGGTTCTTATTAGAATAGAAAAGCTAGGAGAGCTGGAATGAGGGAGTATCTTGCCATGGGGAGTCACTTGGCTTAGAACTTTCAAAGGCAAGTGGGCACAATTGGAGTCAAGAGATGCACCCTAAGAAGAACCACAAAACCTAAATACTTCCAAGCTTCAGGGATGTCTAGAAGTAGATCTGAATCCCTTGGCTCAGGCTTGTCTCTATAAGAAGCTCATCAATTTCACTCAAAGGGCTTCATGTTCTTCAGGTTTGCATTAGATTTGCACACTTGAGTTCCGTTTCCAGTTTCACATTCAAATGAAGTTTTGGGTGCAAGCCAAAGGTTTTAGCAGGTTTAACTGGAAACAGAAAGTGCAAAACTCTGATCCTTTAACTCTGGTTTTGGTAGATACAGGGTTAAGCAGTTTCCCTTTGGGATTGCCTCAGCACCCATGGTATATCAAATCATCACGTTCCAGATCTGGACGAGTGGAGATAATTGTTAATACTCTGCTGGATGCAAATATTTAATAACACAGTGATAAACTGTGCAATGTCCAGAAGCATATCAAAGCAAAGAAACTTAAATCAAATGGGAACAAATGCCCAACCAGGCTAAATTAGATTAGTTATGTAGGACACATATGTAGTGACACAAAGAGTTTGTCTCAGCAGAAGAAATGGGACAATTGTACAAATGGTAAGATCCCAGAACAAGGAGGCTTGAGGGGATTCATGGGCATGTTAACATATTTAAGCAAATTCACCCTTCATTTGTTTTGAAAGTGGCACTCAGAATACTGCCTGAGGGCAATATAGGCAATACAGTTTTAGGATAATTTGCAAGAAATAAGATCTTGGAAAGTAAAATGTTGTCACAGAATATTACAAGACTGGTACTGAAATATTTTGAGATTAACAAAGAACCTATGATCTCAATACGTACAAGCTGACATGGATTGGAGGCCTCCTTCATGAAGATGATGGCTTGTAGTCATGTGCTTCCAAACCACTGACTGAAAACACACCACAATTATGTTCAGATGGAAGAAGAAATGCAGGCCATTATTCCAGTGAGCAGTTTTATGGATGTTTATGGGCAGAAATTGGTTGTGGTAGAAACAGACCAAGGGTGAAACCCTAGCCTTATTGAAGTCAAGAGAGTTTTGCCATTGATTTCAATTAGGCCAGGATTTTACCCCATAAGTTTATAGAAGCCATATTACAAAAGCCATTGAGCAAAGCAGCAGGAGACTGAAGCAATTATGAGTCAAGAAATGCCTGTTTTCAAAACAAAATATGAAGAATTAAAATGAGAAACCACAACACAACCTTACATGAATTTGAGGAAATAATGCTAGATGGATAACAGGAAATCCCAGACATTTCCAAATATAAAATATTTTCGGGACTATTGAGATCAAATTGCTACACAGGATGGATTCTGTGCAAAGGATATTGTGTCATAATATTGCACCAACATAAATTTAGAAGGTCTAAGCATAATCCGTAGTACGTATCTAGGTAGTGAGCAGTTTAAGAACAGCCTGAGATATCCTATTCTGGCCATGTGTGAATGCTACCATTGAAAATCTAAGTGTGAAATCTGCAATAAATATAGGCGATAGAACACAAAAGAGCCACTGAAACCACAGCAGATTCCCAGCTGTCATTGGTATAAGTTGGGTGCAGATCTATTTAAACTAAATGGGAAAATTACCTCTTAGTAGTGTACTACTGCTCAGAGTTGTGTTTAAACTGAGCTTTTGCACAACACTTTGGGTAGTGATGCAAAAATGTATTTAAATCGTGTCCTCACTCAACATGGCATTCGAGAGGCATCAACAACAGATAACAGCTCCATAGTTCACAAGTGACTTGTTTTGGCAATTCTCTTTGACATATCTGTTCATGTGGTCATCACTTCAAGCCTATTTTGTTCACATTCAATAGGAAAGAGTTAGGTGCAAAATATAGTAGATGGCTCTTTAATCTAGGAGAACGATCCCCAGTGGTTGTAAGTTGAAGCTAGACAAATTTAGAAGAGAAATAAAGTGCAAATTTTAACAGTGAGGGAAATTAACCATTGGTATAACTTAGCTAGGGACAAGATGAATTCTCCACCACATGAAGACTTTAAATCAAGACTCGATAACTTTTTAAAAGGCATGTTGTAGCCCAGCAAGATGGGCTCGATGTAGAAATTATTGGGTGAGGTTCTCTGGACTGTGTTATGCAGGAGGTCAGACTAGATCATCAGAAAGGTCTCTTCTGGCTTTAAAATGAATCTATGAAAAAAGGGCCTGGGGGCTGGAGGGGTCCATACTTGGCATGGTCAGCTCAGGACATATTGTTAGGTCAGAACAGGCCTCTCCATGTTTTATTAGAATCACCAGTTCAGAAAGGTATGGGAAGAAGAAAAAGCCCCTTGGTGTCAACATCTAACATATTTCTACAGTTAAAAACATTCTACCTGAAATACTTACACAAGAGTTACATGCCAGGAAACCACAACAGAAGAAATACTGTGGCAGGAATGCTGAACCGTTACCCCACTGCAAGTGAGAGAAAATGTTGGATTCCAATCAGAAAGTTGTTGGAAACCTACTAAGGTAACGGCTATACCATCCTAGCTAGGACATATGCCATCATGTCCCATTGGTCCTTAAACATCTAATAAAAGCCAAGGGGGACTCTGACTGCTTCTTGAGGAATGCTAGACAGTGCTTGTGGACTGACAGAAGCAGCATCCACCCACCCAATCAGTGAAAATGACAAACATCAGAGAGCTGCAAACCTGAACTCCAAGGGGTGGATCCATCTTAGCGTCTGAACGGGCTGCCTCAGTCTGAACTGTTTTGAGAACCAGAATTGGCTGCATGATCAAAAGCCAGAGAGTCAGAAATGGGGGTTATTAAACCGATGCCCAATAAAAGGTAGAATAATCCCGTTGATTGCCAGTTGTATTCAAGTCCTCCCACTGCCTTCCTCCATGCTAGACATCTCCATTATGTTTCATTAACTGGCTGTATTAGTTTTTGGCGGTTGTTTCCAGTTGTTATTATGTTTTATTGATTGATTGGTCTGTCTTTTCAAAGGGGAGGTTGTAGCAGTATCCGCTGGAGTCAGTGAACACCAACCTCTGTCATCTCATAGGGATATTAACCTTTTGTAGTCCTGAGACATGACTTATGACTAGGGTGAAGGAGAAGAGGCCAGTCTTTTACCAGCATCGCTGTGTGTGAGACCATAGCAGGGATTTTTCTTCCTGGCAGCACAGTCTCTGCCTCATTTTCCCCTCAGTGGTCGAGTAGCTTATCCCTCTGGTCAAATCCCCCAATGCTTCCCCTTCAAAAGTCCAGCAAAACAAAAAGTCCAACACAAGCTGCAAACCCTCAGCCTTCAGTGCCCCACCCCCGGTCAGTCCATTGCCACTGGGCTTCTCCCACAGCCCGTGGGCACACCTATAAGCTGCTCTTGCTCTCTTAAGCTTCCCCCCAGTTTTATTCTTCCTAGCTCAAAACACCCTTTGGTTGCCCTTCTAGACCTCTCTCCACTCTCTTGGCCTAGGAAGACCCAACAGCAGGTCCTGTTCCTTTCAGGTAGAGAGGCCAACCAGATGTCTCACCCTTCTCCAGTCTCTCTCTTACTAGGGAAAAAGGAGCTCAGTTATATCCCTGCCAGCTTTCCAAGCATACCCAGCCTACAACGCCAATGGTCTGTCTGGACTACAAGTCCCAGAATACCTTTGTTCTGGGCTAAACTAGGAACAGGGACAGAGCTGGGCCTTGAACCCATCTTAAAGGGCCAGCTCATCCCATGACACACGTCTTTAGGACACATAGGAATTTTACTCTATGCACTCGGGAACACTTGATCTTTTCCTAATGATTGTTATACAGCTGTTGCCTTTGTGATCAACAAAGCTGAGCTCCTGGAATCCAAAGACCCTTTATACGTCCTTTTCATTTTCCTCTGGGATCTTAGCTACACATTGTGGTATGAGTCAAACCCTGCTTCCAAGTTGTGAAAAGTAGTGTATCATTATATAACCTGTCGGGGGATTATCCAGGGATCTGGTTACAGCTGTGGCATGTAAATTATTTTTCATTAAAACACCTGACAGTTGCACAACATGTTGCACAAACCAGGCACATTATGCACAAATAGCAGAGTCCCTCGGGGCTATTAAAGGGTTAGGTTTCTTACCAGGCTTTGATTTAAAATAATATAATAACACTACTTATTATTGATTTATGGAGTGCCAACAGTGCACTCAGTGCTAAATAAAGATACACGGAGCAGATTATGATGCCTGGGCCATTGAAGCTGTGCCATTGACTTCCATGGGAGCCTGATTGGGCCAGAAGATAGAAAGTGTTATGTTTCTCCACACACAGAGCAATCCTAGCCCTACACTCAGAATTACCTGTATTTTATATTCACAGCGCGTGCCTTGATGCACACCACGTCATGGCTGAATAAAGGGATGTTGTCTGAACAGTATCCACTACATTTAATTTAAAGGGCAGCACGCTCCATTTCAGATTCCCTACGGAAGTTTCCAAAGTGGCTGGGAGACTCCACAGAATGTTTATTTTATTTTCCACAGAGGCTCAGCCAGATCTCAGTCCCCCCATCATCCCCCAACACTGTTTTTCCCTCTTTTCCTCTTCCTACTGTCCCAGCTCTTTGTCTGTGCAACTGACTATTTGGCTGATGAAGACTGGATGGGGCTTAATTCTGAACCTACTGTCAGGGCTACTCCTGAGCTGGCCAGAGAAGTCACTGCTACAGGATGATACAAAGTGCTCCTTGAACAGCAGCACTCCCAAACACTGCTGGACTCAGTGGCACAGGACTGAATTTGAGAGTCACACTCAGTAACATGTTGTGTCATACCAGATTGCCTGGTCAGCTCTCAGCAGGGTGCTTTAAAACTAGCTCAGGAACCGGAGTGTTTCAAAGTAATTTGAAGTCCCACTGCAACTCCTGATCTGAATGGAAAATGGGGACTGCAGTGGGGGGTGGTATGGGAAGGGAGGGAAAACAAACAGTTTGATGAAAGATTTGGTTCTCAAAATGGCCCAAGGGGGGGGTTCTGATTTTCTTCTGGACAGATGCACTCAACTCTCCCCCCAGGTGCAAATATCATACAAACTGTGAGGAACACTCCAGCAGACAGTCCCAGGACAGCTCTACAAACAAAAGACTCTGAGGGCCTGATTCTCTTGTCACTCACACTGGTGCAAAAGAGGAGTAAATCTATTCTAGCCAATGGAGTCACAGTGATGTAAAATAGGTGTAAATGAGAAGATGGTAACAGTTTTTGTTAGATGTTTAGAAGTTGGTGAGGAAGTACTAGTTTGCGATTAACAAACTAACAAACACAAATTCAGAAAAAAGCAAAATGTTTGTTCTGACATTTTCAAAATGAGATATTTTGATTTTTCTATTTGAAACAATGTTTCATTTCAAAATTCCCTTCAATTTTAGTTATTTTTTAGATAAACCCTTTTTAAAAAAGCACAACATCGAAATGATTTTTTTTCAACTTTGTGGATCGCCAAAAATTTCGTTTTTGAGTCAACCTGAAATGATTTCCCCCCCCAATGTTTTGGAATTGCCAGTGAACTGAAAAATCTGTTATTTGCATAGCTCTCGTTGTAACTAGATAATACCACAATAACTCTCTCTTAGTTAGCATCGAGTGGCATCCTATCAACTCCTAAAATAGACAGATATCTGCCACCAAATTGGCAAGCTGCTAAACTGAGCCTTTGCTGCTTTAAGGTACTTGATCAAATTGTCATCCTCCCTCATTTATTATTTATTAATTGTAGATGGTTTGCAGTGCAGATAAAGATGGCTTCTCTGTCCCTGAAAACCAGAAAGACTAAGCAATAGGGTCTATGTGGGGGCAAGGGATTGTTGTTAAAGATTAACAGGATATTGCTGGTATAGGCCAACAGTAAATTACCATCACCACTGTAACCCCACCTCCGGAACAAGCTTGAGTGGAATTGTGACTCAGGTGTGTGTCTTGGGTATATTTACACAGCAGTGTAAGTCCAGGGTCTATAGGACTCAAGCCCATAGACCTGGTATTTCTAAGCCCATGCTTGAGCGTCCGCACTGATTAGTGACCCTGGGTTTACAGGTTCTGGACAAGGGTCTCACACCTGCACTCATGCATCCATGCTGCACTCCACAGACCCCAGTCTTTGTCATGTCTCCTGGAGTGGTGCAGTTTATGTGCCCCCCTACCACGCTCACCTAGAGCTGTGCTTCAAGTGACAATCTCATGGACCTGTGTGTGTAATAAGGGTAACAAAACTGAACGGGGGGGGGGGGGGAACCAAGACTGTCAAAGCAGCATGTTGCAATCCTATGATGTTTGGGATTTGGAGGCTGCTCATGGCAAAGTGAGTAAGGATGAAATTGGGGGTCTCTGCATTGCAGGTCATTTCAGGTTATAGTTCACATTGTAAAAGTTGGTGGAGTAGAGGAGGCAATGGGGCAGGATGAGGGGAGGAGGTGGAGAGAGAACAGTGGCTGCAGGGGGAAGACAGAAAGGTTCACTCTGGAAATCTAAATGGAGCATTTTTTTCCATGTGGCTTGAAATCCTGGGCCCTCCATTTCCCTTGGTGTTTCTAAAGGAAGATCCCACCTTGAAGGGTGAGTGAATCTGCCTGGATTAAATGAGAACCCATCCAAATATTTCCCTGTGGTGCTTTGGGAAATAGGCTGGTGTGTCCGTCCAGCCCTCCTGATTTCAAAGATAATTAAAGACTCTTGGTGCCTCCCGAGGACAGGCCCCATGTCTTCAGTGCACCAGGCATACCGTAGGAAGTGCTGTATGAATGTTGGCCAGGCAAATTGGGGTTGGCTCATTTCTGACCCATTGAAATGTGGTGTGATTCTCAGGCTCCAGTTGTAGAGGGTTTGTGCTTGGATTGGGGCAGTTTGTGGGGAAAGGAGTAGAGAGAGAGAGGTTTCAACAACACCTGTAGTGAAAATGGATGAGAGAGTGGGGGCAGAACGAAAGCCAGCTACAGAGAGCGTGTGAGCAAAGGGACAGCAAGAAGAGGAAGAGCAGAACTTTCCAAGGACAAAACAACCAGTCAATACAACATAGGCCTGATTCTCAGTTACTCTGTAATTCATGCTCACTCTGAGGCCCCTTTACCCGGCTAGAGTGGTGTAAAATGGCCTTTGTTTACATGGGACTAGGTCCTCTGTATATAGGGTACCCCCTCTGACCAGCCTGTCCTTGGGGGGGATAATTCTCTCTCCAAAATAGGGGTAAATTTTGCCTCCCCTTAAAGTGACCATGCAGCAGAGTTGTATGAAAGGAGAGAAGGTTAGCACTCCCCTTGATAAGGATGGAAGAGGTCCTAGTGACCTTTACAACACGCATATGGTTAAGGATTCCCCAGAGGACTCTCTTAGGGCTGCCAGGAGCTTGGATCCCAGTCCTGTGCTCTGCATGGTGCTTTCCAGGGTGCAGGTAGGAGGGGTGGAAAGTGGGGAGATGCCAGTTGCACCTTTTTCAGGACTGCAGTAAAATTGCTACCAGGGAGCCCAGGGTGGAATTGTAACAATCCTGGGGCAATGCTGTTAACACTCTGCCGGCTCCTCCAGCACCATCTCACCCAGGCTGCACACCAGTTCAAAAAGCTCTGTATTTTTTTTAACTTATTCACCTTGTGGAGAAAAAAACAAGTGTTAAATCACTGAAAAGTCTCCCAGAGGAGCTCAGGAACTCACTGGGCCCTCAAGCTCCCTGAGGTTTGCCTATTCATGGTAGCAGCGGTCATGCCAATCAGTCAACTGCCTTGCTTTGTGCTCAGAATATTGTCAGTGTAATTGACAAGTCAGTAGAAAATTGACCATTGTCAGCACATCTTGGTGTTGGGGAAGGGGCCGGCAATCCATCCCTGCCTCTTTCCTCAGAGCAAAGCATCCAAGGGGGGACCCACGCTCAGAGGAAAGCCGTCTTAAAGAGGCGACATAATGGCAGATTAGGAGGAGTCCATGGGAAGTCATTGAGCCGCATGCACTTCCTGGGACCAGCACACGCTGGTCAGTTGAGGCATTAACTGGAACTTATTGTGCTGCTCCCTCCCCCTGGCCCCCACCTCCTAGGAAATCCGAACTTCCCCCATCTCCATTTCCCAAGCGTTTGTGCTCAAGTGGAGTCATTGACAGATTGTCCTTTTATTCACACGATCAGCTCCCCGGGAATTTTTCCTAAGGCATTTTGATCCCAGAGCATGTGAATGGCGGCCCGGAAAGGGATAGACCCTCTCCTGGAGTGCGTGGGGTTGGAGGAAACTGGAGGCCTATTAAATGGAAGAATACCCCAAGCCAGCAGGTGGGACATGGGAGCTGTTAATCCCGAATCATGTTTCTTGCTGGCATCTTTTTTATTTATTATCACCAGCAAGGCATGGGAGAGTGATATTATTCACCCCCTTTTGTGCACCATACCATGTTTGAATCGAGAAACAATGTGTAGCTGCGTGTGCCTTCCCTTAGACGCTTTCCTGTCCCACTGGGGATCCGGGATCTTTTCATTTCAGTCCCTGCACGCGATTGGCCACTTCCTTTCCCCATTTTAACTCTTTAATAAATATTGCGAGGATTAAAAAATTAACCCCCAAGCTTCAGGAGTCCTTTCTGCCCTCTGCTAAACAGGGAAGAAGAAAGGAGAAAATAGTAGAAAGCAGAAATGATAAAATACTAATAATACTTAGCACTTTTGTATCACTTTTCATCCCTGGATTGCAAAGACGAGTTAATGTTATCATCCCCATTTTACAGTTTGTAATTGTAATTTACCATTGTTTTCTTTGGTGTTTGTACAGCACCTAGCACAGTGGGGTCCTAATCCATGACTAGGGCTCTTAGGTGCTATGGGAATACAAATAATCATATACAACCACAAGATTGTGGCCAAAACGTTCCATAGGAGCTACTAATTTTGGGCACTTCAGTATCCAGTGGAGACATCAGGGGCTTGATTTCCAGATGTGCTGGGCAACCACAGCTCCTGTTGATGTCAAATAGAGTTGGGGGCATTCAGCACCTCTGAAAGTCAAATCCTGTGTGTCTCACATGGGCACCCAAAAACCGCAACACCTGAATGAATGGATGCTTTATTGGGGTTACTCCACGCCAGAGCTGGTGGAGCACTGCAGAGTGTTCACGGGCATTCCAGTTGGACCAGGTCTGTGCCTGTAATGAGGGTGCTGCTCAACAATTTTCAAATGTTTGTTTTTTATTTATTGAAAACGTGTTGTAAAAACCATTTGATTCTGATGAATTTTTTAAATTTTTTGCTGGAAAAAATTAAAAACACAGAAATCTTTTCGTTTTGCTTTTAATTAAAGGTTTGGTTTGGTTTTCAAAAAACAAAACTAAATGACAATTTCCATTTGAAATGGAACACGTGTTTTTTTACTACACCTCTACCCCGATATAACATGACCCGATATAACACGAATTCGGATATAACGCGGTAAAGTAGTGCTCGGGGGGCGAGGGGGCTGCACTCTCTGGCAAGTTCAATATAACACGGTTTCACCTATAACGCGGTAAGATTTTTTGGTTCCCGAGGACAGTGTTATATCGGGGTAGAGGTGTAGTTCATTTACACATTTTTCACTGGAAATTCAAAATTTTCCCACAAAAAATTTCAAAGTTGTTTCATTTGAATATTTTTTGCAGAAATAAAATTGGATTTTTTGATCATCTCGGTGTGACGCTCAGGCCTGCTGGCAGGAAACAGGACTTAATTTCATGGCCCCACACTCATGATCTGACCAGGCGCAGTGTCTCCAGTGGCTACATTTAGGAGCATCTTGTTGCTTTCTGTTTGAAACATTTGTGGCAGTGAGTTTTCTTGGCACAGATGTTTGGGGGTCGCTCTTCTCTGTAGGTCTCTCTTCTCTGTATTCAGGTGCAATACAATAAAGGCAGTTAGAGTGAACCAGAACATTAGTTAGTCATTATTTATTATTCCCTATAAGTTAGTTCCCCTTTTTAAGAAGTTTCGGGAGAGATTCTCTCTTGTGTCTATTTCATGCTGGGCACAGCAGAGGGGGAGACTGTCAGGGAACTAGTCATGGCCTCCGGAGAATCTGCTCTGGCCCCAGAGCAGTTTAGGGGAGCCTGGAGACTATTCTAAACTGCACCAGATGGTCTGTGGTTCCTAGGGGCTTCCTAAAGGACCAGGCAACAGGGACTGAAATCCTTTGGCTGCTCCCCTGCCCATCCCAACACCCCCTCTCTGAGAGAAGGGTAGGAGTTGACTCCACTGTATCTATACCTGCTCCCCCAACCAGAAGTATGTACAGCAGAGGTTTTGACTTCCTTTGTTTCACCTGAAAAGGAGCAGAGAGAACCCAAATCTCTCCCCCTCAGACATCCAGTCAGGGAGGAGCAAGAATATCATGTGACTTAGATGATGGCTCACACACACCACCAATAGTGAATCCTTGAAGCAAGCAGGCTGAGAATGTTGCAAAGTCTGAAATTTGTTTGCACAGACTGTATAATTTTGAACAGCGAATAGACGCATCTTAGCAATTCAGTAAGAGAAAGATCTAAGCTCATAGTGAATACCATTCTCAACGGTTAATCTGATCAGTTCTAATCCAGATTTACACTAGCGTAAATGAGAGCAGAAAAACAACTCTTCACAGCCAGGACTGCTTAGAAGTGCTCCAACAAAATGGAGTTTAATAGATTCAGAGTATTACAGAAATCAGTTCTCATCCAGGCATTCCAGTTCAGTGGCTATCCCCCTAACAGTCTTGTTTGTATTTGTTGGCTCCATGTGGGCTAACCCGAAGGACACTAATAAGGAAAACATGAATCCCAAAATTCTGGCCTAACAGTGGGGAAAAAAAGTAACTTAACTTTTATCTAAAGAACATTAGCTGAGCATTGTTGGGTTGATGGGGTGGGGGAGGGGGCGAGCGTGTGTGCGCTAAATGATCCTGCTAAGAACAGAATTCAAATGGCTTCTGTTAAAGTTTGAAAATAGCTCACTAGAACTTTGCGTGTTCCTCAGGGACAGTAATAATTGGAATTGGTCTGCTTGGTTTGCTTCTCATTATTTTTAAGTAATGCCAAAGAAGCTGGTATTCTATGTAATTATTGACAAAGAGTCCTGTGGCACCTTATAGACTAACAGACGTATTGGAGCATAAGCTTATGCTCCAATACGTCTGTTAGTCTATAAGGTGCCACAGGACTCTGTCGCTTTTTACAGAACCAGACTAACACGGCTACCCCTCTGATATGTAATTATTATTATCCAAAGCATTAAAAATCAAAAAGGAAAAATAAGTTGTTAAACAAATAAGAGGCAAAGAAGTTACAGGTCTGAATTGCAAGAGTTTTCTATGTTCAGCAGGGTAGAACAAAAAGCAAATGACTTAGTTTGCAGCAAGAAACAGGTTAGATAAAACTTGCTACAGTAGAATCTCAGCGTTAAGAAAACCAGTGTTACGAACTGACCAGTCAACCACACACCTCGTTTGGAACCGGAAGTACGCAATCAGGCAGCAGCAAAGACAAAAAAAAGAGAAGCAAATACAGTACAATACTGTGTTAAATGTAAACTACTAAAAAAATAAAGGGAGACCAGCATTTTTCTTCTGCATAGTAAAGTTTCAAAGCTGTATTAAGTCAATGTTCAGTTGTAAATTTTTGAGACAACAACCATAACATTTTGTTCAGAGTTACGAACAACCTCCATTCCCGAGCTGTTCATAACTCCAAGGCAGTGGCTACACTTGAAACTTCAAAGCGCTGCCGCGGGAGCGTTTTGACGTGCAAGTGTGGTCGCGTGCCAGCGCTGCAGGTACTCCACCTCCACAAGGGGATTAGCTTACAGCGCTGGGAGCACGGTTCCCAGCGCTGGGGCACTGTCTACACTGGCGTTTTACAGCGCTGAAACTTGCTGCGCTCCGGGGGGTGGTTTTTTCACACCCCTGAGTGAGAAAGTTGCAGCGCTGTAAAGCGCCAGTGTAGCCAAGCCCTGAGGTTCTACTGTAACTGTCAGGGTAGTTATGCATTGGAACCGGTTACCTGAGGAGGTTGTGGAATCCCCATCATTGGAGGTTTTTAGGAATGGGTTAGACAAACACCTGTCAGTGATGGTGTAAGTGTATTTAATCTTGCCGTACTGCAGGGGGATAGACCAGATGACCCCTTGAGGCCCCTTCCAGCCCTATATTTCTATGATTCCATGATTATTACTTTACCTGTGGTTTGAACAGGGTTAGTCTGCCCCCCCGAGAAAGTCTGTGTGAACTGCAGGATTCAGATTTGAATCTCTGAGGACTGCAGATATATACAGAACGATGGAGATCCTCTGAGACTTGGTACTTCTGCCTGCCCTCCACAAAGGCAGCAAAGGATTTATAGACTATTACGATTAATACATTTCTTTGAAAGGGAGGAAGAGTACCTGCCACAACCCAAAGGAATTGTGGGTCCTGACAACCTGAACTTGGGCACTGGAGGGAAGATGTAGTCTTTTCTCTCTCCTTGACCCCACAGGGGAACCATGAACTCTCACAGCAGGCCGGCTATTGCACACGATGGTCCCAGTCCTGGAAGCCTTCCACACACAGAGTTCCTATGTCCAGCCTCAGGCCTGCTCTGATCTCTAGCATGGAGGGGGCAGTTGGGCAGAGGGAACCAGCAGGGTGCCCATAGACGGCTTGGTGAAAGATGAAAAAGCACCTTGTGTTTGCCATAAAAAACGGTGCTCTCAGAAAATCATAAATATTATGGTCAAGTGGTGACTGGATGCCTCAGGGGATGGTATCCAAAAGCTGGTAGTGGCTGAAGGTTGGTGGGTTTCAGTCCAGCTCCCAGTCTGTCTCATCTATCTAGAGTATAAACTCGGTAGGCCAGGGACTATTTCCTGCCCTCTGTATGTGCAGAACCTGGCACAATGGGGCCCTGATCTTGGCTGAGGTCTCCAGGTGCTCCTGCGATACAGCCTGCATAGTAACAGCACTACACAGAGATTTCTGGAAAGGACATGTTTTCACCTTTCGTCATTCACAGACAAAAGTGATTCATTCATTCCTGGTTGCAGAGGTGACTTAACTCATCTGGCCGTGGGGTTCTTTGTTTGCTTGTTTTCTTCTTCTCAGAGGAGGAGGTCATGCCTTGACATGTGAAAGGCCAGTAACCTCTGAACTTTAATGCCAACGGCACCAGCTTGAAGCCATTTTCATGCTCTATAAATTTTATTGGAAAATCTGTTTTGGTCAGGCCTTTTTAAATATCCCCCAATTACACACCAGGAAGGGCTTGTTAAAGCTGAGCTTCTCACACTGATTAATCCTTCCAGGCAGGGAGAGGTGACACATGCTAATGACATTTCCAGCAGGGCCTGTCCCCAGAGACTCCCGCTGCTGCTGCAGGCTGAATACCTCCTAGGGAGACAGAATTGGGCATTTGCAAGGTTGCTCTTGGCTGCAGCCTGGGTTTGTAGTGGATAAGTGCCTGTAGGAGCTGAGGCACTCACTGTCTCTCGGACTGTTGAGAACAGCCACGTCTGAGTCTATAGGGATAGCACAAGGGTTTCCATGGATAGACAGTGGAACTCCATCAGGGCTGGGGGAGGAGAGGGAATGGGACGGCTCTTTAACCGGGACGAGTCCCCTTGGTAAGGACAGGAGTTGCCCCAAGAAGGTTTCTTTGAGGAATTAGAGATCTTGTCTGTACCACAAGGTTATTTTGTTAACCTAATAAACTGCAGCTTGGGTCTTGCCAGGGTTCTCAGATTCTTGGAAAACCACTGGCTAATGACACCTTTCCAAAACAACAGCCATCTTAATGAACTGGCTGGGCAGGCACTTACCTACCATCCAGTGGGAGAGTGAGATCCACTTCTGTTGCTCTTCTCCCTCGGATCTCATGCAACCCCCTGTGCCCACCCACCACCCCTGGAGCTGGTGATGGGAAGCTCTCCCATTGCTCTTAAGCCTGTTATACTTCACTTTCTTCAGGAGTCACCCCGGGCTCCATTTGGAGCCCCTGTCTATGGCCTGTGGATATGGACTCTGTTACAGTGTTATTGTGAGGGGCTGGGAGGGGGGACACCCACTGCCACCTAATGTGTGGCAGGTTGTCTTCCTCCTGGGCGTCCCCCTTTTTTTCTACAGCTCTGCCCCATGGTGGTCTGGCCTTTCAGTGACTTAGCCCTAAAGCCAAGTCAAAGTGTGATAAAGGGGCCGATAACGGAGAAGTTTTCAGAATTTGGCAATGGATTCAGGGCTTTCCCCTGACGTCGGGGTCTTGTGGTCCAGACTCTTGTACCTACAGGGTCTTCCCCAGCTAGGTTCCCGGGTGAGGGATAGACTTCTGTCATTGTTCTTCTTTAGGGGGCGGTAGGGGAGCCCAGCCCACACTCTGCACCAGGCTCCAATCCAGGTCCCACTAGCAAGCACCCTGCACCTTGGGATGCTATGCGCTGCCTCCCTGCATTGCTTCCTACCCATCTCCTCTCTTCTCCCAGGGTAAAGTAAAAAACTAAACTACATACAGAGAGTCACAAATCCCTCCTCTGCAGGCTTGGTCAGGTCTTTATAACCAGGCCTCAGGCAACATCCCTCTGGTGCTCCTTCTCAGGAACTAGTGCAGGGCAGCGCACCTCCATTGTCTGCCTGCTGCTCAGCTACTCTGCTTCCCTTTGCAAGTTCCTTCTCCAGCCTGTGCCCGGGCCCAAAGCAGCTCCTTAACCCCTTCCTCTCCACTGTGGGGTTCTTTCACCCCATCACAAGGGCCAAGGCTGAAATCTTAGGCCTGGTCTATCCTAAAAAGTTAGGTCGACCCAGCTGCGTTGCTCAGGGGTGTAAAAAATCCACACCCCTGAGAATTAAACCAACCTAACTCCCAGTGCAGACAGCACTAGATCAATAGAAGAATTCTTCTGTCGACCTAGCTACCACCTTTCAGGGAGGTGTAATACCTACGCCAACTGGAGAACCCCTCTGCTCCCATTGGCATAGGTAGTGTCTACATTGAAGTGCTACAGCAGTGCAGCTACTGTGTCGCTGTAGCATTTCAAGTGTAGGCAAGCCCTTACCCTCCTCTGCCTTGTGCAAAACCAAGATCCCAGCCTCACAGGAGAAAACAAAATCAGGGAGCTTTCCACAATGGTTCAATAATGTGGCCAGAGGGGATGCCAGGTGGTCCTGGTGAGCTGGCATAAAGGCAGCGCCTAAGAACATAAGAATGGCTATACTGGGTCAGACCAAAGGTCCATCCAGCCCAGTATCCTGACTACCGACAGTGGCCAATGCCAGGTGCCCCAGAGGGAATGAACAGAACAGGTAATTATCAAGTGATCCATCCTCTGTCACCCATTCCCAGCTTCTGGCAAACAGCGCAGTTAAACAACCTGGCAGACTGGCATGAAACCTGTGCATTGAGTGGGTCCCAAGTAAGAGAAACCATGCAGTGATTCAAAACAGAGAGTGGGCAAAGGAGCAGGCCCTAGGTACTTACTGATGACCCAGGGCACTTAGCAAACATACAGCACTTAACATGAAACTAGCAAGACTGACTGTAGCAGCTCTGCTGTCCTCTGAGAGTCTCTGCCATTGTCACCAAGAAATCGAAGGGCTTCGTAGTACACTCGGCTGGGAATTAAGTGAATTTGCTGAAAGAAGGTTACCACATTCTATAAGTAAGAAAAGGGTAATTGTATTTAAACTGGCACAGCATAGTTGTTTTCACTTAAGCAGAACTATGCACAGACATAGCTCATAGCTGCTTCCACTGTGAGGTCTTGTTCATTTTGGCCCAAATAGTCATGAGTGAGAGAGGTGAAGCGAACAGTCAGTTTTTGGAGGAGGCAATGGAAGGTGAGTGAGAAGGAAAAACTAGAGCAGTACAGTTTACATTACACTCCTAGAGCCAGCAGCTGCAGCGCCAATCCAAGTACAGCAGCTGAGGATCTGGCCTCTTGCTCTCAATCAGGTGACAAGAGACCTCCCTGTCTCGTTGCTGTTTTGGCTGTGACCGGTATGGGTAACGACTGGCCCAAACTGAGATCAATGAAGGGCCTGGCTCAAACTCCCAAATTCAGAGTCAGATCCAACTTGGCAGCTCAAATATTTGTCCATAATCAGACCAAGTCTTCACACAGAGTTCACAGCCCCCCAGCATTTGGGAAAGTTTGGATTTTGAGCTGGATTTCAGACTGGGACCGATTTGACCCGTTGAAGCCAGAGATTCGGAGCTCACTCAGACTGTATTTTCACCAGTGTAATTCCATTGATTCCAGTGGAGTTAACTCCTGATTTACGTTTAAGTGAGATAAGAATCAGGCCCAAGAAGTTTGGATCTGGGTTTCCATTTCAGTTCCATCTCTGCCTAAAATGCAGCTAAACTGGACCTGTTATCCTGATGGCTAGTGAGAGGTTAGCTTAAGTCCCACCTTACTGCAGTGTGGCCAGATACCACAGTGAAACTTTCCTTTGTAAGGGAGTGTAGATCTCAATGGGATGGTGTCAAGGGGTGTATATACCCCTATGCTGGCTCAGCAACCAAAGGGTTAATACAGGTAGTGCTGGCTACTGCTGATTGGAAGCCTCACCGTAGCTGGGAGAATAAAAGAGCTGGGAAGCAAAGGGGCAGGGGGGCTGCCAGGGGAGTGAGTTGGCTGGAGAAGAGAACTCCTGCCAGCAGGCTGCTGAGAGCTGCGCAGGGATAGCACCCTGAGACAAGACAACTGGTTCTACAGAATGAAAAGCTATGGGGAGGTAGGCAGGGCGTACTTTGTGCCAAGGTTTGCCAGGGCTGAGTCCCAGCACCTCTGGGCTTGGCAGTTCATAGCCCTGGCATCCCTGGTTTGCTGCATCAGTTAGGAAAGTAAAAAAATTGCTTGAGCCCTGGCACCTCTCATTACAAATTAAGCCCTGAAGGTAAGAAGGAGCTTGGGACATGGCCAGAGTCACTGAGTTCTGATCCCGCCTGGCTGGCTTAAGGGCCTTGCCTGGAACCCTACCAGAGACTTAAGAACTGTGGGGATTTCCAGATCCCTTGGGCACCAGGACCAGCTGACCTTGCCAGGACTAAGGAGAAAACACATACACCCCAGCAGGACTGTGTGAACTCTGGTGCAACGCTCTGCCTTGCTGCGGGAGGGGCGATTTCATCGACACACTAGCACACAGGTGGTTAGTCCAGGGGTTAGGGTGCCAGCCTCAAAAACCTGCCTTCAGTTCCTTGCTCTGCCACAGACCTCCTGTGTGGCCTTGGGAAAGTAATTTACACCCAGCGTTTCAAAAGTATTTAGGGGCCTAATGATGCAGATAGTTGCCTAGTGGGATTATTTAAAATGCTGAAATAAGTTAAGCACCTGACTCCCAGATGCTTCAATTAGTGTTAGACATTGAGCTGCTTTGGAGCTTTTGCAAATCCCACGAGGCACCTATCTGCATCTTTACGTGTCTAAATACCTTTGAAAATCCAGCTCTTAGTGTGTTTTGTTTCTCTACCTCACGGGGAGGTGTGAGGCTGTGGTGCAGGGGGCCATGATGAATGCTCAATATAAGAACCTGCACAGAACAGAATAGCCTACGAGATAGAAGACACAAAGGGAATACACTGGCTGAGCTAACTAATAAGCACAGCTCACCGTTCAGATATGTCACCCATTGACAGTTCTTTGGACTGTTGCTGAAGACACAGTTTGTTTTAAAAAGCAGACACACAATGTCTTACTGATTGATTTAGTGATGGACCAAAGCTCCAATGCACATGGGTACTTAGGCACCTAAACCCCAGATGTTGGCACCGAAGTCTTGGGCTTGGGGGCCTAAGCCCCAGTTTTAGGCTTCACTGCCACCCTCAAAACTTAGCCTATCTCCTGCCTAAGCCCCAGAGTGAGCCACAAACCAGGGGAAGACAGGTGTTCGCCCATCCAAGTTGTGTGTGGGGCCCAATCCAGGAGGTGTGCTCAGAGGCCGCCTACTGGATTGGGTCCCATTCAGAATCTGGCCGCTGAAGGTGGTGGTGCCGCTGCCCACGTTATTTCTCGGAGAGAGAAAAAGAGCGAGCGAGATAGACTCTGTAGTCCAGTGGCTACAGCATCCAGTTGCAAGGAAGGAGACCCTTGGTCTAGATTCCCTGCTCCAACCACTCTTTCATTATTTATTCATAGTGGAAGAGTTTCAAGAGGAGAGACTGAGGGAGGGAGCCCCACATCAGAATATAGCAGAGTTCGCTGGTGAGAGCACTCCCTGGAGAGGTGGGAGATCCCTGCTCAAATCCTTTCTCACCCTCAAGCAGAGGGGAGAATTGAATCTGAGTCTTTCACATCCCAGGTGAGTGCTCTAACCACTGGGCTAAACGTTATAAGGTGGGTCCCACTACCACCACTGGTCTTGTGTGGCGCGAGGCCAGCCCCTAACTCGTTCCTTCAGGAAGCTGTTTAGGTGCCTAAGCTGCTTGGCTCCAGGAAACAGGTTCCCATTTGCGGATTGCCAAACAGAAAGAGGTGCCCAGACGTAAGCACTTGTCTCTATGAGAGGGGCAGGGCTTAGTACACCCCCCCCCCCCCCGTCATTGGCATCTCCCGTTGGCTGGTGGAGGTGGCTCTCTGCCTAGCATGCTGGCTTTTGTAGATCACGTTCTAAAAGCGCCGCTCTCTCCCCATTTATTGTACAGGCAGCCTAAGTGCCTGACTCAGCCTTTGTGGTTCACAGTTTAGTTCCTGTGATTTTACTAGGCACCTAAAAGTTAGGCACCGCGACGGTCAGCATTGCAATGCCTAAGTCCCTTCTCAATATAAGAACCTGCACAGAACAGAATAGCATTGCAATGCATTGATCTTCATGGATCTGGGATCAGTGCACCAGCAGGAAGCTGGGGGTGATGTCTTTCAGGTGAGATGTAGAACAGGGGTCCTGGCCATTTGTGGCCACTAGAGACCCAGTGGTGATTCCAATGGAATTTATGATCGGTGTTTGAGGGGTTTAAGTAACTTACAAGTAATGGTGGGGAATGAAATTAAAACATGGGATAAGCTAGACTGGATGTTAGGAAGCACTTTCTAATAGTGAGTTCTGTTAGGTTGTGGAACTGTTGCTGAAGGGAAGGGGTGGAAGCCTCATCTCTTGGTGCATTTAAAAGTAGATCGGACAGAATACTAGAAAACTTGTTGCTGATTACTAGAACAATCTTGCACTGGTTCTGGAGGCTGATACGAAAAGTTTTTTATACTTTTTCCTTCTAACACTCTATGAAGCAAACTGTATGTAACTGGCTGAGTTACCTTGGATGGCTGAGCCCAACCAACTAAAAGGAGCTGAATGCAATACAATTCAGTTCACTTTTTCCTGCAGTATGGTTTATTCAGAAGTATTACAGACATTTCATGGCCAGTTGCAATCTGCAGAGGCAAACACAGGAGAGCCAAAGTTAAAATAGGCCACACATGGTCATCTATAAGTCTGCTAGAGCCAGAGGGTTACAAATGTTGGCTAAGATTCTGGGAGAAGATTCTGCATATAGCCAGGGATACAGGGTAGGAGCTAGGAGGCTTGGCGAATAGGATTTGACTGTTTAATTAGAGAAAGGGTTTGGAATCACAGGCCAGGGAAACTCGGGAAGTCATTTAGCCACAGAAGGTCTCAGAGGCTCTTCCAGGTGTAGACCTGTCTTGAAACCAAACTCTGATTTTTAAAACAGCACCCCCTTGTTCCTTAACAAAGAAAGGAAGAGAAAATCTTGCAAGAAATAAATATAGGAAGAGATTCAAGGCCAAGGGGCTTGGGTTCAGGTTCAGCGGCACCTGGGCAAAGGAACAGTTTACTTTTGATTTTCATTACTTTGTCATCATTTGTGGTGTGCCCTTCAAACATATCAAGATATGTGACAGGAGAATTGCGATTAAATCTGTGCAGGTGTCTGGGATCCCCAGGGGTCCCAAGCCGGATGAAGTTCAAAGTCTCAGTCACTGTGATGTTATAAGTGTCCCCAATGTGTGTTTATAGCTCAGCACCAGTGTAGTACTTTTTCTCTCTCTGGTATAAATGACAGGTGTTGATTCAATTCAGCATGGGAGTTGGTTAGGTTTCACTAGAGAATAATACCTGTGTTTTTATACAAATGTTTGAATCCATCTATCCTATGTTCTCATATGGTCCCCATTACCATGAGTATCTGAGCACCTCACAATTCTATAGATTTGTAGGTTCCAAGGCCAAAAGGGACCACTGTGATCATGTGGTCTGGCCTACTATGGAACACAGGCCACAGAGCTTCCCCAAAAGAATTCCTAGAGCTGATCTTCTAGGAAAACATCCAGTCTTAATTTAAATATGGCCAGGGATGGGCCCTTGGTAAACTGTTCAATGGTTACTTATCCTTATTGTTAAACATTTGCACTTTTTTTCCAATCTGAATTTGTCTAGCTTCAGCTTCTACACAGTGGATCATGTTATACCTGTCTCTGCTGGCGTAAAGAGCCCATTATTAAATATTCCCAGTATAGATACTTATAGACTGTGATCCAGCCAACCCATAACCTTTTCTTCGTTAAGCTAGATAAATTGATCTTCTTGAGTCTAGCACTATCTTTAATGGATTTATCCTCACAACACTCCCATGAGGCAGGGCAGTGCTATTATCCTCCTTGTACAGGTAAGGAACTAAGGCACAGAAAGAGTGAGGACCTGATCAGTAAAGGTACTTAGGTGCTAAACCCCAAACTTGAACCAAGGGAAGATAGAGGGATGAATGTCTATCTTCCCTGTGGGGCCCAATCTGATAGGCATGCTCAGAGGCTACCTATTGGATTAGGTCCCATTTAAAATCTTGCCAGAGGAGCAAGTGGTGCCCATCTTATCACTTTTATCCCAGTGGTTAAAGCTCTCGCCTGAGATGTGAGAGACTCAATTCCCCCCGCTGTTGGAAGGGGAGAAAGGAATTACTGCTATTTTTAGCCATGCTAGCTTGATTAAAGCTAACGCAGATATGCCAGCCCGAGCTGCAAGCACACCTCCAATTGTCACAAAGATATAGCCACAGTCACACACAGGAATAGCAGCTTGTAGTAGCAGGCCCCAAGTTGAGTCCCATAGGCCCAGATCCTCAAAGGTTAGGGTGACCAGACAGCAAGTGTGAAAAATCAGGACGGGGGTGGGGGGTAATAGGAGCCTATATAAGAAAAAGCCCCAAATATCGGGACTATCCCTACAAAATTGGGACAGCTGGTCACCCTATCAAAGGTATTTAAGTATCTAATGCCCATTAAATCAATACCTTTGAGGATCAGGGCCATCAAAGTCAAGAGATGAAGGTTCTATAGGAATTATTCTAAAAACCTATAAACTATAATAGAGAATACATTCCTTTCTAGGCATTTTCCCCTGGAACAGGGGTATAATTTTCTAGTAAATTCCATAGGCTGATTCAAAAATGCCTTCAGTAAGGTTATCATTTTCTGTTAAATTCCACATGAAAAGAACAAATTAAAAATTATTTAGACAAGTTAGATGTCTTCAAGTCACCAGGGCCTGATGAAATGCATCCTAGAATACTCAAAGAGCTGACTGAGGAGATATCTGAGCCATTAGCGATTATCTTTGAAAAGTCATGGAAGATGTGAGAGATTCTAGAAGACTGGAAAAGGGCAAATATAGTGCCAATGTTTAAAAAGGGAAATAAGGACAACCGGGGGAATTACAGACCTGTCAGCTTAACTTCTGTGTCTGGAAAGATAATGGAGCAAATAATTAAGCAATCAATTTGCAAACACCTAGAAGATAATAAGGTGATAAGTAATAGTCAGCATGAACTTATCAAGAATAAATCATGTCAAACCAACCTGATAGCTTTCTTTGACAGGGTAACAAGACTTGTGGATAGTGGGGAAGTGGTAGACGTGGTACAGGCAGTCCTCAGACTTACGACACAATTGGTCCCTGAAAATTGTGTCGTAAGTCAAAACATCTTAATTTGGAACCACAATACACTCTATTGCGGGACTGAGTGTCGTAAAGTCTAAACCAATTGTTGTAAGTTGAATCAGGATGTCAATTCAGAAACGTTGTAAGTGCGGTTCCTTGTAAGTCGAATGTCATAAAGTTGAGGACTGCCTGTATATCTTGACTTTAGTAAAGCTTTTGATATTGTCTCACATGACCTTCTCATAAACTAACTAGGGAAATGCAACCTAAATAAAGCTACCATAAGGTGAATGCAAAATTGGTTGGAAAACCGTTCCCAGAGAGTAGTTATCAATGGTTCACAGTCATGCTTGAAGGGCATAACAAGTGGTGTCCCGCAGGGATCAGTTCTTGGTCTGGTTCTGGTCAACATCTTCATCAATGATTTAGATAATGGTATGGAGAATACACTTATTAAGTTTGCAGACGATACCAAGCTGGGAGGGGTTGCAAGTGCTTTGAAGGCTAGGATTAAAATTCAAAATCATCTGGATAAACTGGAGAAATGGTCTGAAGTAAATAGGATGAAATTCAATAAGGACAAATGTAAAGTACCCCACTTAGGAAGGAACAATCAGTTGCACACATACAAAATGGGGAATGACTGCCTAGACAAGAGTACTGCAGAAAGGGATCTGGGGGTTAGTGGATCACAAGCTAAATATAAGTTTAACAGTGTAACACTGTTGCAAAAAAAAGTTAACATAATTCTGGGATGTATTAGCAGGAGTGTTGTAAGTAAGACGCGAGAAGTAATTCTTCCACTCTACTCCACACTGATTAGGCCTCAACTGGAGTATTGTGTCCAGTTCTGGGCGTCACATTTCAGGAAAGATGTGGGAAAATTGAAGAAAGTCCAGAGAAGAGCAACAAAAATGATTAAAGGTCTAGAAAACATGACCTGTGAGGGAAGATTGAAAAAGTTGGGTTTGTTAAGTCTGGAGAAGAGAAGACCGAGAGAGGACATGATAATTTTCAAGTACATAAAAGATTGTTACAAGGATGAGGGAGAAAAATCGTTCTTCTTAACCTCTGAGGATAAGACAAGAAGCAATGGGCTTAAATTGCAGCAAGCCAGGTTTAGATTGGACATTAAGAAAAACTTCCTAACTGTTGGGGTGGTTAAAAACTGGAATAAGTTGCCTAGGGACAGGGCCGGCTCTGGCTTTTTTGCCACTCTAGGCAAAAAAGCCACCTGCCGCCCCCCAGCGCGGCAGGGGAGGGCGCCGAGCTCAGCCGCGGGCTCGCAATCCCCGACCGGCCGGAGTGCCAGGGGGAGGGCGGCGAGCCCGCCGCGGCTCCGTTCTCCCCAGCGGCCAGAGCGCCGGGAGCAGAGTGGAGAGCCTGGCTGGGGCTCTCCGCTCTCCCCGGCGGCCAGAGCGCCAGGGGAAGGGCAGAGAGCCCCCGGCGGCCAGAACTCCGGGGGGAGGGCAGTGATCCCTCAGCAGCCAGAGCGTCAGGGGGAGGGCGGCGAGCCTGGCTGGGGCTCTCCGCTCTCCCCGGCGGCCAGAGCGCCAGGAGCAGGGCGGCGAGCCCGGCCGGGGCTCTCCGCTCTCCCCAGCGGCCAGAGTGCCGGGGGGAGGGCGGAGATCCCGCCGCGGCTCTCTGCTCTCCCCGACTGGCCGGAGCGCCGGGGGGAGGTCGGCGAGCCCGCTGCAGCTCCGCTCTCCGGCCGGAGTGCTCCGCCGCGCCGCCCCCCTCCAGGCGCTGCCCCAAGCACATGCTTGGTGGGCTGGTGCCTGGAGCCGGCCCTGCCTAGGGAGGTTGTGGAATCTCCATCATTGGGGATTTTTAAGAGCAGGTTAGACAAACACCTGCCAGGGCTGGTCTAGATAATACTTAGTCCGGCCATGAGTGCAGGGGCCTGGACTAGATGACCTCTCGAGGTCCCTTCCAGTTCTATGATTCTATGAGACAACAAAGCCCGTTTAGATCACAATAGCAGTACAGTGTTTATTTTTCATAGATTTAGACTAGAAGGGACCATTGTGATTATCTGATTTCATCTCCTCTATAACACAGGCCATAGAACTTCCCCAGAATAATTCCTAGGCCAGATCTATTTTATTTCCTGAGTCTGCATCCATTAAAGTAAATGGGAGCTTTCCCATTGACTTCAATAAGCATATTTATTATTGCTACTGTGGTAGCACCTAAAAGACTCAGTCACGGACTAGGACCCCATTAGGCTAGGCACTGTGTAAACCCAGACACAAAAAGATGCGTCCTGCCCCAGAGAGACTGAAGTTGAAATGTAGAGTTAAGGCCAGAGAATCAGGAGATCTGGGCTCTTTTTCTGTCTCTGTCACTGACTTGTGTGAATTTCTGAGCGTCATTGAAACTCCCTTTGCCTCAGCTTCTCCCTCAGTAAACTGGAGATTGTAATACCTAATCAGAGGGGACTTCTGAGGCCCAATTCATGAATGTTTGTCAAGCGCGTTGAGATCTGTAGTGGAAAAACATCATAGAAACGCACAGCATTATTATTGCAACAATATTTTGTTAATACAAATGGCCACTCTCCCATTCACATTTCCTTCTGCATGTCCACCCTGCCAGATACTGCCTTTAATAAACACATTTTGTAGGACTGAGGATGATAGCCTTGCTATTAACTGGAAAACAAGCTTTGCTAACACACTATCTGCACCCTGAAGGCTGGTGACCTCAAAAGGTCTGATCAGCTGAACTTGTCAGAACTGCTTTGCTCTGGAAATTTCATGGGATTCTGCTGTTTCATTAAATTGCCATCACTTCTCCTTTGGCTGTTAGCAGTATAGAGGACATGACACACAGCTGAGAGGTTGACGCCACTCAGTAGAGGGTACTGGTTACACATATACTCTGGGCAGATCATTACATAGGCTACTAGTGAAACAAAGCTTGTCATGCAGCATTAAGGATTCACACCCGTTACAACCCAACGCTTGACACTGGTGTAACAAATCTGCAGCTAACCACGACTTTACAGTTGTCACTATGTTGACAATTTCCCCTCTCTCAGTATTGACACCTCCTCATTAATTATTGGGAGTGGATCACATTCACCCTGACTGAATTGGCCTTGTCAACACTGGTTCTCCACTTGTAAGGTAACTCCCTTCTCTTCATGTGCCAGTATATTTATGCCTGTATCTGTAATTTTCACTCCATGCATCTGAAGAAGTGGAGTTTTTACCCACAAAGGCTTATGCCCAAATAAATCAGCTAGGGCTAGAAACTCAAATGCAAAGTCCCTGCTGCTATGTTTATTGTAATGATTTTGAACCAGAAAATACCACAAAGCACTAGGAATCGCTCTGGGAAATGTGCTCTCCATGAGGACACATCAGCCCAAAGAGGCTTGAATAAGAAGAGTTTAATCTGATTGCTGATGCTTCTGACAATGGAGGCTCCTCAGAGCAGAAAAGCATCTACCCTAGTCTGGAGTCAGATACATTTTGATCACCCCAGTATGTCACTTTCTCTTGCCTCCTTTCTGAGCTTTGTTTTCTAAACCCAGACCTCTGAAGTGTTTGTGGTTTGCCCATCGTTGAACCGTAAACTGGCAAGGGCTTGTTTGCCATAGTTTGGATCTCTGGCACAAAGTTCACCACAGCCCTGCAAGTAACCTTGAGCTGAAGCATGATCCTCGCAGCAGGAAACAAATATAATGTAATAAGTGTTAATAGAGAGCACAGAGTGGGTAGCAAAGCACTGCATTTCCTAGGAACCCAGATGTTTGCAACGGAAGCATTGTTTGCTCCAGTGCATTGCATTCAGGCTGATGTCAGGAATGTTAAAGGCCTAGAGGAATGTTATTACATTAGGAAACAGTGGTTTAAATGCTGTTTACAGACTACAGAGTTTAGCTGAAGACTCGCCCTATGGTATTCATTGGAATATCACCCTGACTATAACATCTGGGTTAGTGGGGGAGGGGGAAACCAGAGCAATAGTGACATATTATTTAACCCAATAAGGATTATAAACCAAGGATAAAATTCTCAGGATGAAGCAATACAGGTTTGGGCAAAATGAGAGCTCACGATGTGTCTGAGGTGCTAAGGGGATGTTCTGGCTGAAACTACCCGAGGCCAAAACTCAGGCCTTGCGTAAACACTTCTAACTCTGTTGAAGTCAGTGGAACTGCAACAGCTTAAATCAGGGCTGAATTTGGCCCATAATGGTTTATGATTGTCATGTTATGTGTCAGACTGACAGTCACCGAAGTCAATGGCAGAACCCTTCAGCTGGAGCAGATCCATGACCCTGCAGCTTCCTAAATCAGGCACAAGCAAAGAGGCAAAATCTCATCTCTACCAAGAGAGCAAACTTGGCTTATTGTTTTAATACCAAGCCAGGTCACTCAAGTTAGAATTGACGCTAATGCGCCTTCTGCAAGTGGAAAGCTCTTAATCTGCAGCTAAGCTTCGCTCTGAAATGGGGAAAAGCTCTCTCCTGCTTTTGAAATCATCAGAAAAAACTATTTCCAACTGGATTCTCCCAACTAAAACACCTCTGATCAGTGCAAGGGGGAGTGTTTTTTTTTTTTTAAACAGACAAGTTAAATTGAACTGATCCTCTTAATCTGAAATCAGTGTGCACACAAGCTTGCATTGAAATAACAAAAGGTGTGAATGTAAACTGATTTCATTGGTTTGGCTTCAGTCTGTGTATAGATGAGCCCTAAGAGCTTGTCTACACTGGCAAGTTTCTGCCCAGTAAAGCAGCTTTTTGCGCTCAAACTGCAGACGTGTGCACACTGCCAAGACACGTTGTGCGCAGAAACTCCTCAGTTGCAGCGCTGCAAAAAAACCACCTCGAGAGTCATAAGGCTATTTGCACAGAGGCTCCAGCGCTCTATTGCCAGTGTAGACACTTGATTGCTTTCTGTGCTGTAATTGGCCTCTGGAGCTTTCCCATAATGCCTCAAGTGACCGCTCTGCTCATTGTTTTGAACTCGGCTGCCCTGGAGACATGTGCCCCTCCTGTTTCAAAGCACCATTTCTGACAGGCCTTGCGTGCTATGGTGATCTGCTCTGGGATACAAAGCAAACCATTAATCTGGGTGCTGTTGAACACAGAGTTAGGTAGGTAGGTAGAGGGGTGTGTGTGTGTGTGTGTGTGTGTGTGTGTGTGTGTGAGAGAGAGAGAGAGAGAGAGAGAGAGAGAGATTGCTGTGCAGAGGGCCCAGGGAAGGAGGTGGGGGCTGATGTCGGGTTTTCCCCCTGGCTCAGGACTGGTTGCTTCCTGCTGCTGTCTGAACTTACAAGACAGCATGCTGACACTCCCTGTCCCTCAAAACACACTGTCTCTCTCCCCCCTCCATACACAAACACACATTCCCTTTCACACACTCTCCCACTCTTCAGTTGAAAAGCAGCTGGCAATGGAGTAGGATGCCCATGGAACAATGGGATTGGGAAACCTGCATCATGTGACGCTGTGCCTGCCCCATGAGGCATGGCAAACCCTTCCCAAAGTACCCCGCGGTCAGTTGCACAGTGGGATAGCTACCACAATGGGATAGCTATCTTTGCAAGAGCTGCTAATGTGGATGCTCTTCCGCGTCACAAGGAGCACAGTGTGGAGATGCAACAGGGGTTTAATTCCAGCATTTTCATAAAAGTGGTATAACCTGTGGCACAGAAACTTGCCAGTGTAGACGTACCCTAAGACATGCTAAGTCCTGGTCTGCACTTAACATTGAGATAGACATAGCAACAGTACTCAGATTCACCCTCCTGAGCATGATACCTATTTTTGTCCTAACTCCCATTGTAGACACAGCTAGGTCAATGGAAAAATGCTTCAGCTACAGAAACCCTCCCCCCACCCCCCAGTCTCTGTAGGAAGCATCTATGTTACAGGGCTATAATGTCATAGCTATGCTGTTGTAGCACCCGCAGTGTAGACATGCCCCAAGTCTTCAACAGGGGACTTCCGACCCACTTCCCCACCATTAACTGCCACTACTGGCTAAAGCAGCATTGTTTATAAGAGGGTGATTGTTTAGAAGAGGATTATTAGGGCTCTATTTGCAGGTAATGAGAAGCCATTAATATTTACTGCTTACAAATGTGAGTTCTGAGCCATTAACAAAGGACAGAGGGAAGAGTGGTTTCTGCACACCTAATTGCTATGCATGGCCCTGAGCACTGAGCTCCAGGCTGGCTCTTTGAGCATCTCTCTTCTAGCACAGCATTTGGATGTGCTCCACTACTGCCATGGTGTTAAACACGGTAGTCTCTGTCTACACTGAATGCTACTTCACATTTCACTTAGTGTTAGCCTATGGCTACACTACAGGTTATGTCAGCAGAATTTATATCTCACAGGGGTGTGACTACACTTAGTCCTGCCTTGCGTGCAGGGGACAGGACTAGATGACCTCTAGAGGTCGCTTCCAGTTCTATGATTCTAAACCACCTCTCCCCAAGCAACATAATTTACACTGACAGAAGTGCCGCTGTGGACAGTGCTATGTCGGTGAGAGAGCTTCTCCCGCCGACATAGCTACTGCCACTCGCAGAAGTGGTTTTATAATGCCGATGGGAGACCTCTCTCCCATCGGCATAGAGTGTCTTCACCAGATGCACTACAGCGGCACAGCTGTACTGTATGTGTAGATGTGCCTTTACAACATGACCTCGAGTCACGGTAACTAAGGATCTATTTTCACTGCAGAGTTATCAACACTTGAGTTACTCCACCTGAGTTGGCCTAGCTCAAGCGAGACTGGTCACACAAGTTGCTGGGTTCACACTGGTGCTGTACTCACTCTTATGCGTTGCTAGAACTTCTAGGGGCACATCCCCTGGTTCTTAGGGCTGGTACTATGAGTTCTTTCCCTGTGAATTGTGGGAGAACTTATCTATCCTTTTTGGGCTCGGGGGGGGGGGGGGAGATAATTGTGGGAAGGCATTGGAGGACTATCTGCACTTGAGTGCCACTCATCATACAGCCAAACTATAGGGTGGTCATGTTAGCAGCTGATGAGTTGTACTCACTTGAGTTTTAGCCCATGCCCCCTCTCAAGCCAGCCAACTTGAGTTAAAAACACCACCACAATGGAGTTAAGGACTTTTGTACATGCATGGGACTCGAGTTAGGAGCAACACTTGAGTTATAACTTGAGTGAACTCTGCAGTGAAGACAAGACCTAACACTATGTAATTTTCCAGTTTGGACAATCCCTTAACCTTTTCAGCTGTCACATATGAAAGAAAGGGTGGTCTAATAGTTAAAGCAGAGGACAGCGCGTCAGGAGGCCTGGGTTCTCTTCCTAACTATGTTACATACGTCTGTGACCTTGAACCAATCACACAGGGTCTGATTCTCAAGAAGTCAGATGTGCATTGAAATGGCTAGTTTGCATGCACTAATACTAGGATTGCACATCCACCCAAACCAGGCATTGGCACACAAAGGACAAGTAAGATGCATGACTGGCGCTTGTGAGGAACAGTTGATTTGTGCATGTAATTATGATTTTTTGGTCCTGCTTAATGTGTCTTACTTTGCAGTAGTCCATACCCGTGCAGTACAGGGCACAGGAAGAGTTGCTTGCCCAGGGATAATGGTATTTAGTAGTGCCCAGCCACACTGGAAAAAGCCAGATTGGCAGGATCTTAGAAATGTGTTTCAATGGCTGCACTAGTGTGTATCTCGGCTGCTTTTCTGAGCATGCCTCACATTCATAGATTCATAGATTCATAGATTATAGGACTGGAAGGGACCTCGAGAGGTCATCGAGTCCAGTCCCCTGCCCGCATGGCAGGACCAAATACTGTCTAGACCATCCCTGATAGACATTTATCTAACCTACTCTTAAATATCTCCAGAGACGGAGATTCCACAACCTCCCTAGGCAATTTGTTCCAGTGTTTAACCACCCTGACAGTTAGGAACTTTTTCCTAATGTCCAACCTAGACCTCCCTTGCTGCAGTTTAAACCCATTGTTTCTGGTTCTATCCTTAGAGGCTAAGGTGAACAAGTTCTCTCCCTCCTCCGTATGACACTCTTTTAGATACCTGAAAACTGCTATCATGTCCCCTCTCAGTCTTCTCTTTTCCAAACTAAACAAACCCAGTTCTTTCAGCCTTCCTTCATAGGTCATGTTCTCAAGACCTTTAATCATTCTTGTTGCTCTTCTTTGGACCCTTTCCAATTTCTCCACATCTTTTTTAAAATGCGGTGCCCAGAACTGGACACAATACTCCAGCTGAGGCCTAACCAGAGCAGAGTAGAGCGGAAGAATGACTTCTCGTGTCTTGCTCACAACACACCTGTTAATGCATCCCAGAATCATGTTTGCTTTTTTTGCAACAGCATCACACTGTTGACTCATATTTAGCTTGTGGTCCACTATAACCCCTAGATCCCTTTCTGCCGTACTCCTTCCTAGACAGTCTTTTCCCATTCTGTATGTGTGAAATTGATTTTTCCTTCCTAAGTGGAGCACTTTGCATTTGTCTTTGTTAAACTTCATCCTGTTTACCTCAGCCCATTTCTCCAATTTGTCCAGATCATTTTGAATTATGACCCTGTCCTCCAAAGTAGTTGCAATCCCTCCCAGTTTGGTATCATCTGCAAACTTAATAAGCGTACTTTCTATGCCAATATCTAAGTCGTTGATGAAGATATTGAACAGAGCCGGTCCCAAAACAGACCCCTGCGGAACCCCACTCGTTACGCCTTTCCAGCAGGATTGGGAACCATTAATAACAACTCTCTGAGTATGGTTATCCAGCCAGTTATGCACCCACCTTATAGTAGCCCCATCTAATTTGTATTTGCCTAGTTTATCGATAAGAATATCATGCGAGACCGTATCAAATGCCTTACTAAAGTCTAGGTATACCACATCCACCGCTTCACCCTTATCCACAAGGCTCGTTATCCTATCAAAGAAAGCTATCAGATTGGTTTGACATGATTTGTTCTTCACAAATCCATGCTGGCTGTTCCCTATCACCTTACCACCTTCCAAGTGTTTGCAGATGATTTCCTTAATTACTTGCTCCATTATCTTCCCTGGCACAGAAGTTAAACTAACTGGTCTGTAGTTACCTGGGTTGTTTTTATTTCCCTTTTTATAGATGGGCACTATATTTGCCCTTTTCCAGTCTTCTGGAATCTCTCCCGTCTCCCATGACTTTCCAAAGATAATAGCTAGAGGCTCAGATACCTCCTCTATTAGCTCCTTGAGTATTCTAGGATGCATTTCATCAGGCCCAGGTGACTTGCAGGCATCTAACTTTTCTAAGTGATTTTTAACTTGTTCTTTTTTTATTTTATCCGCTAAACCTACCCCCTTCCCATTAGCATTCACTATGTTAGGCATTCCTTCAGACTTCTCGGTGAAGACCGAAACAAAGAAGTCATTAAGCATCTCCGCCATTTCCAAGTTTCCTGTTACTGTTTCTCCCTCTTCACTAAGCAGTGGGCCTACCCTGTCTTTGGTCTTCCTCTTGCTTCTAATGTATTGATAAAAAGTCTTCTTGTTTCCTTTTATTCCCGTAGCTAGTTTGAGCTCATTTTGTGCCTTTGCCTTTCTAATCTTGCCCCTGCATTCCTGTGTTGTTTGCCTATATTCATCCTTTGTAATCTGTCCTAGTTTCCATTTTTTATATGACTCCTTTTTATTTTTTAGATCGTGCAAGATCTCGTGGTTAAGCCAAGGTGGTCTTTTGCCACATTTTCTATCTTTCCTAACCAGCGGAATAGCTTGCTTTTGGGCCCTTAATAGTGTCCCTTTGAAAAACTGCCAACTCTCCTCAGTTGTTTTTCCCCTCAGTCTTGATTCCCATGGGACCTTACCTATCAGCTCTCTGAGCTTCCCAAAATCTGCCTTCCTGAAATCCATTGTCTCTATTTTGCTGTTCTCCCTTCTACCCTTCCTTAGAATTGCAAACTCTATGATTTCATGATCACTTTCACCCAGGCTGCCTTCTACTTTCACATTCTCAACGAGTTCCTCCCTATTTGTTAAAATCAAGTCTAGAACAGCTTCCCCCCTAGTAGCTTTTTCAACCTTCTGAAATAAAAAGTTGTCTCCAATGCAGTCCAAGAATTTGTTGGATAGTCTGTGCCCCGCTGTGTTATTTTCCCAACATATATCCGGATAGTTGAAGTCCCCCATCACCACCAAATCTTGGGCTTTGGATGATTTTGTTAGTTGCTTGAAGAAAGCCTCATCCACCTCTTCCACCTGGTTAGGTGGCCTGTAGTAGACTCCTAGCATGACATCTCCCTTGTTTTTTGCCCCTTTAAGCCTAACCCAGGGACTCTCAACACTTCCGTCTCCTATGTCCATCTCTACCTCAGTCCAAGTGTGTACATCTTTAATATATAAGGCAACACCTCCTCCCTTTTTCCCCTGTCTATCCTTCCTGAGCAAGCTGTACCCATCCACACCAACATTCCAATCATGTGTATTATCCCACCAAGTTTCAGTGATGCCAACAATGTCATAGTTGTATTTATTTATTAGCACTTCCAGTTCTTCCTGCTTATTCCCCATACTTCTTGCATTTGTATATAGGCATCTAAGATACTGGTTTGATCTTTCCTCCCAGTTTTGTCCTGACTCTCCTTTCTCTCTGCCAATATAGCCCACACTCCCTCTCGTTTCCGACCCATCTCCCCACATGTCCTCAGGGTGTGATGGTGACAGGCATTCAGACATGTGAGGAAATGAGCACTAGCAGCCAGGGGAGAAGGCCCAAGCCCCGATACTGAGGCATGGCTGTCACCTCCCAGCTGTCCACCATGGCTCACTACCTCGATCGCCCACCCTGTGGGAAGGCTGAGTGTGGTGGAATGTTCAGAATGCATGTTTACTCTGCTTGAGGCACCCTCCTTAAAACAAGAGCCAGTCACACACATTTGGAAACGCTGGTTGACACAACATCTTTAAGTGATGTTGTGCAAAGCGGCCCAGGACAATCAAGGTTGTCCTTACAGGCTACAGGCTTCTTCACACGTGGAGGATGGAAGGAAATGCCTGAGAATTAGGGAGGCTGCACTCTGTCTGGAGCAGCTCTGCCATAACTGATAGGTTAATGAAAACACAGCCGGCTCAAGGCACTCTGGGTGTTATCCTGAGAGGTGCTGAGCATCTACCATTCCCATCAAAGTCAATGACAGTAAGAGGTAGTTCCGCATCTCACAGGATCTTGGGCTTTGTTAATTGTGCGTTGTTATGGAAAACTTCTTAACTGCCCATGTGGAGTAATTCAGACTGGTTTTGTGGCCTGGGTGGAATGCACTACCCAGGAGTTGTTTTGAGGTCAGAAAGGAATAAGCCTTTTGCAGATGATGGATGTTATTAAAAACATCCACCAGGGGGGAAAAATCCTCTCTCCTGTTTGGGAAAGATTTTCCCACTGCATCCATTAAGCAAAAAAGAATTCTGTATGAAAAATTAATTTTAAAAGTTTGCGAGGGCAGATGCACCGGAAAATGAACCGTGAAAGGACCCAAGGTGTGGCTCAGGGAAGCATCCAAAGAGTCAGTGTAAGAGCCCAGACTAAAGCACAGGAGTCTTCACTCCCAGTATCTTCCGGTAACTAGTGGAAATGCAATCTCCTCTCTGCAAAACCTGGGCAAAATTCTGCACCAGGCTGAATTCATGAACAAAGCCAAAGCAGAGAGGAGGTCTCCCGAAGAGATGTTTGCTCTTACACCACAGTAGGTAACACAGTGGATTGAACTGCAGGGGAGTGGAGTATTTTAAAAAAAGATAAAAGGAAACAAAAAGGACATGCTCTTCTTGTTTCATAGATTCCCAGGCCACTCACCCTTGTGCTGGGAGGGAGGGTGGGGGGGGGGGGGGGAGAAGGGGAGTGTAGAATGATTCCAGATCAGAATTCTGGTGTTCCACTCACTTATGCCAGTGATCGCTTTTTACACCACTTTGTACAAGTATAAATGAGTAGAGAAGGCGCAAGGTAATGGAGCATTCAATTCTTTGTTGGCACCCCCAGAAGGCCCCCAAAAGCTCAGTAAGACCAAAGACCATTTTTACTGTATCTGAGCGTTTGTGGCTTATATAGAAATGTGAATGGCTTTAGGATTTGATTCAGAGAAGCAGACGTGTTAGTCTGTATCTGCAAAAAGAACAGGAGTACTTGTGGCATGCTCTAATAAATTTGTTAGTCTCTAAGGTGCCACAAGTACTCCTGTTCTTTTTAGAATTTGAGGGGACCCTATCTGTGATTGGGCCTCTCTCATCGCCATGTGCCCACAGCGGCCGCCCTCCCTGCATGTGATCTCTCCTACACAGCAGCTTGAAATAAGCAGCTAGCTCTGAGGAGCCTGCAAAGTGCCATTTGCCAGCCACTCCATGATGGAAACTGATCAGCTCTTGAAGCAACCCAAGACTCCTTGTGCCAGCCCAAGGCAGAAGCCCTACTGTACCCTGCCATGAGACATCACTGTCTGCCTCTCTCCTGGTGGCAGCTTAGAGGATTTCTATTTCCAGGATGTCTTGTTTCTTGGCTTGAGAAACACAAGTCTAAGTCAATGGCTTTGACACATTCCAGATCTGTACACTGCTCTAGGGGGAGTCTAAGCGATGAAGCTAATTGCCTGTGATAAGCTAATTAAATGGGTCTGATAAAAATCTGCCTTGTGGACTCTTGGGAATCCAGTGGCTGAGCCCTCCCCAGTGGGGAACTGGAGAGAGGCTGGCTGAGCTGCACAAATCGCTTATTCTTTCCCTCCCAGCTCCCCTCACTCCACAGCTTGTCAACACCATTGTGTGGCCTAGCCTAGCTCCTTTCCTTACCCGCCTTTGTCATTCTTCAGTTCTACTCCCCAGCACTCGTTTCTGACAGAGAGGCTGGGTTATAAACATGACCAGCGGTACTCCAGGCAGGCACATGGGACCTTGCAGAAGGCTCAGCTCTGCTGGACTCTTACAGATTCTTGAGGCATTGGAGGGCTCTGGCATGCAGCGGCATATACCTTTGCCAGATAATGCCACAAAGCATGCAAATAGATCCATGGAAATGCCACAACCATGTGCAATTCTTAATTCTTTGCTAAAATGAAAGCGAAGAAAAGAGGCTTTTGAGTTCTCGTGCATTTGGAGTAACAGCATTGTTAGCTTTTTTACTGCAAGCTCTTTCCTGCTGAATCTGCCTGGATATAGGTACTTTATTCTCTAAACAGCCTTGTTTAAAATTGTGCAAATCCTCTTCTGGCCCCACTCCTCCAAACATCAGACAGTCCTCTGCAAAATCATCTCCCCAGAACATCAGTAACCCAGGTCCCTTCCTCCCAGCAACATCATCTCCCCATCTCTGAAACATGAACTCCCCATAATCTCCAACCAGCACCTGATGGCAGCTGTTACTAGCAGAAAATATTCTTCTGAGTTTAGAATGGAGTTGGGGAAACTTGTAACAGCTTCTTTTCCCTACACAGGCGGGTGCAACCCACAGGTCTGAATCTTCAAAGCTATAGGGCATTGTCCCAGATCTAAGGCATGGCCTAAGCTTTGGCTTGTTTTCTGGTCTCGCAGGGAGAATCTCCACTAAGATAGAGGTTAGGGTGACCAGATGTTCCATTTTATAGGGACAGTCTTTGGGGCTTTTTCTTATATAGGTTCCTATTACTCCCCATCCTCTCTCCTGATTTTTCATACTTGCTTTCTGGACACCCTAGAAGAGGTTGAAGAACTTAAAGTACAAAGAGGATTTTTCTCTTCTGCTTTTTCTATTCCTAAAACATAGAGGACAGTACGAGTCAAAAGTCATGAGATTGGCTAAAAAATGAGATTGGAGGGGAGGAACCAACATTGAGGTCTTTCTATTTGTCTTCTGTTTTCTGAAGAGAGCTGGGGAAACATTTTCCTGCAAATGGTAATTTCTCCAAAAAAAATTGCAGGGGCAACCAAAACTATTCACAAGTTTGGGTCAGATTTAGCAAATAGTTCCCACCAAACAAAAAACAAAGAACATTTTCTGAAAATGGTTCATTTCAACATTTCCAAAACGGAGCCATTTCAATTGTTTCATTTGACCCAAACAGATTTTTTCAGTTTTTCATTTTGGTTCAAAATAACCCCAATTTCCCCCCCAGATTTTGCAGTTCAGCTACCAAAATCAATTATTTGCTCAGCTCAGTTTCAGAGCTCTTTGGTTACACTGGGGTCACCTTGTCAAGCTTCTCTCTGCAACCAAGGGGCTAAGAAATGTATTTATTTTAAAAAGGAAAACTGAGATTCTCATGTGATCACATGACTCCAGCAGTTGGGGCTTTGACAAAACAAGACTTGTGATAAGATCACGAGGGTTCGCAATGCTGTGTAGTGAACCAAAAATACCTGTCTGCGATGCTGTGATCCCTGTCATAGCTGCAGCTGGCCATTATAGACTGTCCCTGGGTTAGAAGCAAAAAGGCAAGATCTCCCTTCTGGGCAGTGTTAGCCTAGAATGGATGGGAGAGCTTGGGGGGCTGTTTGTAGTGGAGGGAATCAGTGAGCGCCTTGGGGTTAGGGTGGGGCTGCTGTGGGAGGTTGGGGCCTAGGGATTTGTTGGAGGAAGATGACAATGGGGACCAGGGGGCCATTTGAGAGCAGCAGGAGCCTGGTAAGCTAGGGAAGTGTTGAGGATAGGAGCTTGGGGGCTCAGTAGGGTTGCCAACTTTCTAATCGCACAAAACCAAACACTTGCCCCACCTCCCTCTCACTCCATTCCCCCCCCCCCCACTCCCTTGCTTATTTTCACTGGGCTGGGACAGGGGTTGGGGGGTGCAGGAGGGTGTGAGGGCTCCAGCTGGGGGTGCAGAGTAGGGCCAGAAATGAAGGATTCAGAGTGCAGGGGGGGCTGGGGCAGGGGTGCAGGCGGGGGTGAGGGGTGCAGGCTCCGGGAGGGAGTTTGGGTGCTGGAGGGGGCTCAAGGCTGGGGGAAGGGGTTGGGATGTGGTGTGGGTTGCAGGTTCCAGGAGGGAAGTGGGGATGCGGAAGTGGGGGCTCAGGGAGTTTGGGGTGCAGGAAAGGGTGTGGGCTCCCAGAGGAAGTTTGGGTGCAGGAGGGGGCTCCAGGCTGGGGCAGGAGGTGTGGGAGGAGTGGGGTGTGGGAGGAGGTGCGGGGTACAGGCTCTGGGCAGCACTCACCTCAGGGGGCTCCCCAGATGCAGTGACATGTCCCTTAGCTCCTAGGCGTAGGGGCAGCCAGGCGGCTCTGCGAGGTGTGCGCTGCCTCCGGTGGTGCAGGGACTGCCCCCACAACTCCCATTGTCTGCAGTTCCTGGCATATGGGAGCTGTGGAGCTGGTGCAAGGGCAGCGCACGGAGCCAGAGGGACATGTCGCTGCTTCTGGAAGCTGTGTGGAGCCAGGTAGGGAGCCTGCCAGTGCCGCCAACCAGACTCTTAACGCCCCAGTCAGCTGTGCTGACCAGAGCCGCCAGGGTCCCTTTTTGACCTGAACAGACGCCTGGCAACCCTACTGGGGGGACAATGGGAACCTGGGGTTTGTTGGGGGGCAATGGGAGGCTGGAAGCTTGGGGGGGTAATGGAGTCCTTTGAGTTGTTGAGGGGGGACAGTGGGAGTCCCCCTTCTGTTTCAGTCAGGGCGGCTCTAGCTTTTTTGCCGCCCCAAGCACGGTAGGCAGGCTGCCTTTTGCGGCATGCCTGCGGGAGGTCCCCAGTCCCGCAGATTCAGCGGCATGCCTGTGGGAGGTCCACCGGTCCCGTGGCTTCGGCGTACCCGCTGCCGAATTGCCGCCAAATCTGCAGGACCGGCACACCTCCTGCAGGCACACCACGAAGGTGCCTGACTGCTGCCCTCGCAGGGCACCCCCCACGGCTTGCCACCCCAGGCACCTGCTTGGAGCACTGGAGCCACTGCTGCTTTCAGTCCCCTCTCCCCTGCCAGGCATGCAGAGAAGCTGTCGAGGCTCCATACTGGCCTAATGCCCATGGGGTATTGGGATGGGGGGTTGGGGAGGAACCCAGCCCCGCAGCAGCTCCCAGGAGAAGGTGACATTGTGAGATGTCAGCTAGGATTCTGGCAGGTGTGGATCCAATACATTGCTATTAGTAGGATATTTCTCAAATCTCCCTTACTACTACTGCCTGGTGCTTTGCAACCACCCTTTTCTTCTGACACAAATTTGCCTCTATCTAACTGCAGATCTGACAGCATAAAAACTGGGAGGTGACATAGTGCCTATGTCATCAGGTGTGGACTCACCCCTGCCATGCCTCCCGCTAGTCATCCAGGGAATTAGCTCACCAGCCTCTGGAGCACCCTCTGTGGGCCGGTGATCTGCCTGTTGTTGGCCCCCCCCATCCCACCCAGACCCCAGTGCCCTCAGCTTAGGTGCTGCCCCCCTGGCTGTACCCCACTTTCTTTCTGGGTCTCCCCACTCAGGGGAACCCCCACCCCTTATCCCAATGTTGTCTCAGTCATGGCTCCCGCCAGTCACCCTCTAGCCCCCACACCCTGGGGCAGACTGCAGTCTATCAGCACCAGCAACAAGGGGTTTGGACTGGCTGCCTTTACCCACCCTCTGGCTGCCCTGTGCAACCCCAATACCTATTTGCACCTAGGAACCAGGCCCTGCAGCCTGGGGAGATGCTGGCCTAGGGCTTCCCAGCCCTGCCTCACTCTAGGTCCTTACAGCCAGGCCTACCTGTGTGTCTCTCTCCTGTCAGAGGGAGATGCTCCAGCTTCTTGAGCCTTGGCCTTCTTATCAGGCTGAGTGGCTCAGTTTGGGGCGTGGCCCCAGCTGCAGACACTTCCCCAATCAGCCAGGGTTTTGCTCCTTTTTACCCAGCCCCGGCCCTCTGCAGGGCTTTTCCAACCCCTTCAGGGCTGGAGTGGGTGATCATCCCGTTACAGTATACAACTGATGCTAAGGAAATGTAGCCAGCATCAGTCAGAGCTCTCAGCAAAATGGTTGTTTTTGTGTTCCTCTTTTTCACAATGTATCCCACATTAATCCCATATCTGAGGGGGAAGAGAGGCAAAGATGAGGGAGATAGACTGAGGGATGTGGTGGGTGAGGTGGGATGAGCAGGTTCTCTCTATTGGGGATGGGGAAATTCCCATCCTTGATCATTCTTTGCCAAAAAAATGTAAAATATTAGAAGAAATAAAGAAAATGACGCATGAATGTTGAATTCTTGTGTTTGGCTTCTACGTGTAAAAATTTGCCCAAAGCAGCTCTTAAAAGCTTTTGGGCTTTTCTAATATTTGCATTGCCTCCAGTTTTCAGTAACATTCTTAGCCTGGGGCTGTAGCCACTACAGTCAGAACAGTGACTGTCTCTGGCTAGCTATAGCTCCAGTTGTTGGCTGCTGGGCCTGCCTCGGGTGCATTCAAATGTCTGCCTACCTCATTCCTGTCCTACCTCAGAACTCAGAGATGAGAGCTTGACAAGTGTGCCGTTGTTCAGTGGGAGAGTGTGCTGTTTAATACCAGACACTCCTGGGGAAGGGACAGGCGACCCTTACTGGGTGCTCTCTTTTTGAAAGCCTTCAGAAAGGTGCTGAGGTTGCCAAAGCATCAGTATATTTCAGTGGGTGTCCCTTGGTTTGGGTCTGTCTACACTAGAACAATGACCCATTGTTGAGAGTGCCTACTGGCCATGAGTCATCTTTGGCTCCCCTGGCCTAGTGCTGGAGATGGTTTCCCCAAGGTTTAGAGTCTGATGCTCTGAAGAGCTGAGCGCAGGGTCAATGCCCCATCCCTCACAGGACTGGGTCCTTAGTGGTCCCAAGAGGTCAGTTCCTTAGACGTGGCAAAGCTGTTACAGAAGTGGGGACATCCTAACAAGTCTCAGTCGCACATTCTGTAACAGAGTTGAAAAGACCATCTACACTGGCAGCTAAATGGCTTTCAATGCTAGTTCAGGGGGAGCCGTTGCTGGCATCCGCTGCCTGCCCTCCTGACCAGTATCTCCTCACTATTCCCTTGTGCTTTCCCTGACCGTCTGTATCCATCTCTTGTCTTATACTTGGATTGTAAGCTTTTGGGGGCAAGGGTGACCTTTTTATATATGTTTTTGTACAGAATCCAGCACAACAGAATCCTGGTCCATGACTGTGGCTCCTAGGAGAAAGGGTACTTCAGTGGTTCAAGCACTAGCTTGGAACATGAGAGACCCACATTCGGTTCCCTGTTCCATCAGACTTCCTGTGTGACCTTGGCAAATCGCTTAGTTTCTCTGTGCCTCCACTTCCCTGCCTGTGAAATAGGGATAATAGCACTGTCCTCACTCAAAGAAGTGTTGTGAGGACAAATACATTATGAGGGGCACAGATACTATGGTAATGGAGGACACAGAAGTACCTAAGATAGGTAGGCACTACTGCAATATAAATAATAGTACTTCATTCATCGCTGGACTGAAGCCACTTCTAGGGTGAAACATAAGAGCTTTTAGACAGTGCAAAGTGTCACTGCTCAGCAGTTTGGGACAGGAAGTGAAAAATAATATCCAGTGGCAATTGCAGAGGAATTTTGGGAGACAAAATACAATAGCCCACCGGGATTTATGCAGGACAGTTGGGTTAACCTTGCTTCTGTGGAAGAGGTTATCTGATCTTTAATGTTCACAAGTGGTCAGGGCCTTGGTTTTCTGCATCACTGAACAGTAGCTCCCATGCATACCAGTGAGACAACAAAGGAATTATCTTCTGCAAAGGAATTATCCATTGACTCCTCAACCTTGTAAGTTACCTTCCCTGAAATTCCCCATCTAGACCTGATCAAGCTGAGACAGCAGTCCAAGTTTTTGCCCGGAGGGAGCATCTGTTGCAGAGAATAGTAGCTTTGGTCTGATTACACTGGCTAAACTTGTCTACTCTTGATAAACCCAATCTCCAGCATAAAATGCACAGGGGACTTGCAGGAGACAAAACCCCAAAGCTACGATTGCTCTTCTATTTTGTGTAATGCCTGCTTGTTTTCACCTCTGTTATGGGTGTACTGAACAGACATGAAACATCAAAACAGCTGTGGGGACTAGGGAGAGAAAATAGCTTGTCCTGACACCTTCAAACACTTTCATGTCCAAGTCAGTGATAACACTGAGCGAGGTGTCAGTCATATAAGCTGCAGTTTTCCTCCTTTCTTAGATCTTATTGATAAAATCCCTGGACATACCTCTGCAGTGTTGATTGTGGGTTTAGCTAGCCTCTGGTCACAAAGGAGCACTATGTCAACAGTCCTTAAGGGGCAGGAATATAGCTGAACAAATACAACCGTAACAAGCTCTTCACACCTGTTCGATGTTTTGAAAGCACAGCCCGGGCCTGACATGAAGGATCCAGGGTTAATGGCTTTGTGAGCAGAGCAAACAACAGGAAAGAAGAAAGGAAGCAAAGAAGGGTAGATCACAGGCCCTTTGCATGTAGCCCCCACTATTCCAGATTGGGGGGGGGTGTCTAGCTTTCTCTGGCCAGCCTTGTTAACACTACTGGCAGTAAAGCTGGTTGCATGCTACATTGCCTGGGAAGTTCGCTCCTTCCTGTAGCAGATTTCAGATGTAACTCTTCTGTCTTGTGACCGTAAGCAGGGGATCACTTCTGGCTGCAGCACAACCCCTCACTGGGTACATGCAGTGGAGGGGTAGCTTCATAGCGACAGAGCTGCTAGTGAAAGTGCTGCTGTTCCGCCCACCCCTTCAATGGGGTATTGATTTACTTTGGATGATTTGCTATAATCAACACTCAAGGCTGTTTAACGAGTCCATAATGCTTTACCTGATAGATCGCTGGGCCTGCAGTTAATAAATATTTTCAAATAGGTGAAATAGGTGCTTTGGCAACACATTTTTACAAAATTATCTCCGTTTTGGAAAACTTTGATGAAGAACTACAAATCCATTCAAATTAAGGCTTTCCCAATCCCAGTTAGTTTTGAATGTTCATCCAGCCCAGTTTGACTCCAATGTTACCTTTTTCAGGGGGTTGTGAGGGGGGAGGGATAGCTCAGTGGTTTGAGCATTGGCCTGCTAAACCCAGGGTTGTGAGTTCAATCCTTGAGGGGGCCACTTGGGGATCTGGGGCAAAATCAGTACTTGGTCCTGCTAGTGAAGGCAGGGGGCTGGACTCAATGACCTTTCAAGGTCCCTTCCAGTTCTAGGAGATAGGATATCTCCATTAATTATTATTATTATAAAACAGAACATTTTCCGTTGTTGCCTCAATTTTCTTCTTGCAAAAAGAGACAGTTTTGACTGATAGGAAACCATCTGCTTGTTTGTGTCTAAATATAATCCTGTATGCCACTTCGATCTGAAGAGCTCAGCATTCTTTACAAATATCAAAAAAGCTTCATAATAGTCCCATGAGGTATGGTACAGAAATATCACACCCATGTCATGGAAGGGGGAAATCAAGGCACAGAAGTGGGATGGCTTTGCTAGCAAGTAGCAGAGCCAGGACTAGAACCCAGGAGTCCTGACTCCCAGATTTACAGGCTGATCTACTACACTACATGAAGCTGCACCAATTAGTCTGGGGGGACAGAATTTTACCATTCACAATGGATGAGGCTGCCAGTCTGCTGGAGGTGTGGGGAGTGATAGGACGGAGGGGGGTAGAGTGATGGGAATGGTCTTGTTTTACTGAGAAGCTAGAACGGAGAAGGTTGCAGGGCTCCTGCAGGGATGGCATACACGAATTAACTCTATTGCAGTGCCCCTATACAGAAAACAATGGGCAAATGTGTTTCCATTCGGTAGTGTAAGGGTGGCATTTCAGAATGAGGAGCTAGCTGCTCCTTGCTGAGGGGTGTGTGCGATCTGCATAGGGGTCACTTTCCTGATGTGGTCCAAGGAACTAAGAAACAGCTGTTTCATGGTGGCAAGCGCTGGGAGCAAGGGGGAGAAGCGGGGATGCCGCACGCTCAGGGGAGGAGGCAGAGGTGATCTGGGGCGGGGAGCTTGGCTGCACCCACCAATTTTTCCCCGTGAGTGCGCCAGCCCCAGAGCACCCACAGAGTTGGTGCCTTTGGCCATTCCATACCCCTAATTGTTTTTATTGCCCTTTTCTGTACTCGTTCCAATTCCAATATATCTCTTTTGAGATGGGGCGACCAGATCTGCACACAGTATCCAAGATGTGGGCGTACCATGGATTTATATAGAAGCATTCTGATATTTTCTCACTTATTTTCTATTCCTTTCATAATGATTCCCAACATTCTGTTCGCTTTTTTGACCTCCACTGCACATTGAGTGAATGTTTTCAGAGAATTATCCAGGATGACTCCAAAATCTCTTTCTTGAGTGGTAACAGCTAATTTAGACCACATCATTTTATATGTACCTAAATACGTCAGCGTTTGGCTTGTCATTGTTATTACAACACAACTACCCTCCCTTGTGTGTGTCTCTGTCTGCGCTAGATGTTTACACAGTGCCAATCACCATGCTATCTAGGCACTGCCTAGTTGATTGAATGAGGTATCATTTCTCACCAGCCTAACACATTTCATCAAGGTAATGGCAAGGAGACGTGTTAATATTTATTCCTGGGCTTACTGGAATGCCATTTTCTTAATACACATCTGGATCAATAGAGTGGTTTGCTAGTAAAATCCGAGATCTGGCTAGCATAATCTGAAACAGCTCCTTGCTATGCTGCCGTATGCTGTACTCTGGTGCCAAGATGTTTTACTGTCTCTTACATTACTAGAGATTCCTCAGTGACAAACAGTATTGACAATACAGAGAGAAATGGAGTTTCTTCTAGGAATACTAACATCTTGAGATGACTGGGAATTACTGTGGTGCCAGATTTGTTCCTGGTGTTTTGACGGGGCAGAGTCTGAGATGCTGAACATTTCTTATTCCCTCTCTGGCAAAGGAGAAGTCCCTGTCCCATTGAAGACACTCTTCTTCCTGTCTTAGGACCTGATCTTGCAGTCATTGAAGTCAGTGGCAAAATCCCCACTGACTTCAACGGGTGCCAGATCTAACCCTTAAAGCAGTGCATTTTCAGCGGTGAATGACCAGCTCAAATTGATTAGAGAACCTCATTGCTGATTAGAGAACATCTGTATGAAGGCCAGAAACCCATTTTTGATCACCAGACCCTGACATTAACTTTTATTCGCACAACAAACCATTAATCAATCTAGGAGACTTTATTCCCTTTGGAGGTTTCTCATATTTTGGAAAACATTTTATGATTTAAATTAAAATAAAAGGGGGTATTTGAGTCAGCCCAAGCAACTAAAGCCCTCACAACGACCTGGGTCCCCGTTCTGGTCTTTTGACAGGGTTAGAAGTGCCTAAACCATCTGGAGGTGGGGGTAGATGACAGCACTTCTTCTTGCTCTTGTGCAGCCCCTTTTGGCTGGTGGTTGGAGTGGTATATAGTCCTCCTTATCTGGAGCGTAGGGCCGGTGAAGGTAAGAGTATAGGAGGTACCATAGCAGATCAGGTGGCTGGCCCCCTTTTTCAGACTATAGTCAGTGCTGGAAGCTTTAGGGGAAACTTTCCCTTTGCTGGAAAAACAGCAACTGAGCACAGCTGCTGAATGTTGCTTATCCTGTCATGAAACAAACTCCAAATTCCCCCTTGTAAAAGGAGATGGAGTCTCTTCAGCCTTGCTCCCTTGTGGCAGCACAAACACTCGATTTGCTCTGTTGGCTGAGCAGGCTGATCTGCCAGCCATTGCCCTGAGCCAGCCTGGCCTCTGAGGGAAACCAAAACGCATCCTCCCAAGAGCTGTAATCTGTTAAGCCTGTGTTACTGTGTCTGACACATCAAGTGGCCGAGCCAAGGTCTGTAAACCATCGGAAAGGGGAGGAGGGATCGATAAATGCTCCCCAAGGGCTTGCACTGTGTTCCGTTTCTCTTGCACAAAGCAGGAGACCAAGAAGGGGAAAGATGTGAGTTTCCTGAGCTGGCTGTGGGAAAAATCAATCCTGGCGTTTGAATGGCCATCTCGGCACAGACAGGCGGGACCTCCGCCCAGCCAGATTGTGGGATTTATCTATTGAGGGACAATAGTATAAGTGAGGCAAAGCTGCTCCTCCTTGATTCCCTCTCCGACGGGGCTATCATCGTGTTATTTAATGCAGCTGCTCAACCCAGCTGTATTTAGAGGGGTCTTTTCCGCAGAGTTTAACAGGCATCATGTCAGATAGTTTAACCTAGGCAGAGCATCCCTTTTGAGAATATTGATGTTGCATAGGGCAAGGTGTTCCACTGATCTACATGGGTGCAGCTCCAATGAAGTCAATGAAAAAGCACCCACTTACTGCAGCTGAGTACCTGGCTCCTCTTATCTAGGAAAAGAGAAGAATATTCAATACTCTTAATTCTTGATTGTTGGACCTGATTCTGCTCTCAGTTACACTGGTGTAAACCAGGAGTAACTCCACTGGAGTCAGTCTGAAATTGGTGCAAATGGGCCCACGGGGTCTAAGAGCAGGAAATACTTCAAAGGGGCAAAGCCACATCAATGTAGGCCTCAGATTTAAGTTTGTAAGAACAAAATGTTGTCAAACCCAACCTTGCTGAAAATGTTTCCATGCCAGGATGACTCGTCCAGGTTCACAGAGCAAGTCAGTGGCTCAGCAGTTCTTAGAACTCAGGTGCTTGTAACTCTTTGGCCTTTCCTTAGCCCCCCCAGAGACATGCTGCTTCTGATTTCAGACAGACCTCAGACCTCCAGGTGAAACTCAGAAGCTGCTGATTTTCACCTGGTTTTAGTGTGAAACCACAAATGGACCAAGACTCTCTTGAAAGTCCCAGGATACTCAGCAGATAATGAGTTCTGCATTTGTAACAAAACCTGATACCAGAGGAGTTTTGTTTGGCTTCAGGTTTCATACTGAAAGCTTGTCTGTTGCATTTGTAGAGCATCAGTCACCATAGCTGCTCTATTGACCTGCAATGTAAAATGAAATAAGCCTCCGGAGTGGTTCAGTGTGGGACATTTTTTGAGGCACATTAATAGCTCCAGGTCACACAGTGAAGCAGTTATGCATGCAGGAGAATAGATTATTCAGTTAGAGTAAGAATTTCTAGATTTTGTGGTCACCATTAATATTAAATTGTTTGTTATGGATGCTGAAGTAGTTCAAGTTTCTGATTTTCTCAGGGAAACTATAGGAGCAGTGTTAAGATAGTTTTTAGTTCCTTACCTGTGAATCTCCATTCTTGGTTTTCCTGGGATGCTCACTTTAATGTATAGTTTTCTGTCTTTTTGCTACTTTATTGTCTTGGGTATTTTAATTAAAACTATAGTGTGCTTTCAAGTTTCTTGGAACCTTAACTCTGAATTTACTAGTTTTGCCGTGTTTGATAAGTCAGTGTTCTCTCAATGCCTCTAACACTCTACTTATTGATCTGCCCTTTCACCTGAGACTCCAGATGAACGATGGTTTTGGTCAGGTAAAATACTCCTACTGGGGAAGGATATCAAAGTGCATAACAATGGCTTTTGTAACAACTCTGTGCCAGTGGCGCACTTTGTAACAGCTGTACTGATTCCATAAATCCAGTTTCAGAGCTTGGCCTTTTCATCTTAGAGGTAGGTCTGAACCAGAACCATGGGTCAGAACACACCTCAATTGTGGGGTTTTCAAACCCAGACCTGTATTTCGTGGCTTAGGCTCATTCCTTAAAATCTTACTGGAGCAGCTCAAAGACACTAGTGCAAAAAATGTTAGGGGTTGAATAACACTGCAAACTCTTTGGGGCTGGGAACTTGGCTTCCTCTGTTTCCTGTAAAGCATCATGCAAATTTGCAACACTACATAAGTGCCTGGTAATAATAGCAAATAGTGTTTGTAGGAAGCAGTTAGCTGAAGAAGGTTTGACTACTCCAAAACACTGTTTCTCTCCTTGTGACTATGGGAAGGCTGCTGCTGAGATCTGCTCCAGATAAGAGTGTAACTACAGGGGCAAGCAGTTTTTAAGTGGACAAATTGCTCCCAAGTGGATTCCAATTGGACTCTAAATAAACACTTAACAAACACCTAAGAGTTTAGCTTGAGCCGGAAGTTCAGGGGCAAACGGCTGTGTACTTTCTCTGATAACCCTTGCATTAACTCTTGCCTTAGGCTTGAAGTCTGAACTACTGGATATAAACAATGCTTTTCAAACCTTTTCAAGAATCACACATCTTGATTTGTGCAGGGTGCTAAAAATAAAAAAACAGTGTTGCTTTAGTATCAACACTTGGATTGAAATACGTTGTTCATTCCTTTCACAAGAAATAATTCAAGTTGATTCTAGGCCTGTGCTGGTCTGCAAACCTCTACAAAGACATATGAGCTGTGGAGGCAATGCAGCAAGGAACCCAGCTAAAGAAAAAGAGAATCTTGACAAGAAACAAAGTGTTCCCTCTAGACTGACAGTTCAATTGCAGCCCAGGTTGGTGAATTGAACACTGTCCATGTCTGGTAGCCGTTTGAGAGTCAGTAGGGTGCTTTCAGTCCCGTTCTTTGTGAACAAGTGTCCACATCACATAATCACCATTAGCAGCTTCCCTCTTTGCTATTAATCTGAGCATTGAGCCCAATGACTGAACTCCTTTCTCATCCCACAGAGGTGATCCCGCTAGCTCAGCGTTGAGGTGCATGAGTGTCTTTAACCTGCACAGACTTACGCACTATGTTCTGCACATTACTGCTGTGCATGCACTATGATTTGCAAAACCATGCCCTGCTTTTAATGTGAGTTAATAGAAAACATCACTCTCCAGGGCTGTCAGTTAGGCAGCTTTCATCAGAGCTAGCTCATAGACATTGGTAATAACAATCAAATATTGGACAAAATCTTGATGTGATGCAAATGGACCGGCAACTTCCAAAGGGCAAATAGCTGCTTTGCAGACTGTTTTTCTCTGTGCAGAAAATGGCTTTGAGTGAATGAATCCAGTAATATTTCAGTACAATGCATGGGATCCAAAGGGTAAGGTCTTGAGGACTCTGATCCACTGTAATTGGAAATAGATATTGTTATTATTTGATATTTAATATAATGAACCACAGGAGCCATTCTATATGATTGGAAGTGTCTCATAGAATACAAGTTAGGAATATATGACACCTTAGAATCCCATTGGCTTGAAAGAGCTACTTGCCACCCATCAGCTGGTGATGGGCAGACCTGAAAAGTTCAGAGTTTGGATTTTTATCTGAACATTTCGGGTCTGCAGAGTGGGGCTGTAAGTCTCACGGGAACAAGCTCTCTCATGAGATTCTTGGTGCTTCCTGCCAGGCCGGAAATACCATGTGGACAGACTGGGAATATCTCTTGATATTAGCACTCCAGTCCTGTCGGGAACTAAGCCGTGCAGAGGCAGTTATGAAAATGATGTATTTTTTTAAAGTTAACCTACATTTTTCAAACCACAGATTCCCATTATAGGCAGTGTTTCGAGTCAGTTCTTTTATTATCCAACCTGGTTCGTATGCCACTCAGGGTGCTGGAATGATTGAAACGAAATGGTTTTTCTATGTTTGCAGTGACTATTGGTCAGCTTCCAAAGGTGTGCTGTGGTATCAAAAACCTCCATCCTTAGAGGTTTTTAAGGGCTGGCTTGACAAAGCCCTGGCTGGGATGATTTAGTTGGCATTGGTCCTGCTTTGAGCAGGAGATTGGACTAGATGACCTCCTGAGGTCTCTTCCAACCCTAATATTCTGTGATTCTATGATCTTGCAGCTCTTTACAAAGGTGGTAAATATTAGAGCTGAGAAAATAATCCTCAGAGTAACTGATTTCATGAGGTTCGTCCCTTTCTCTCTTTGCAAATTGCTCACAAGCAGGTTAGGCTTTTCTCTAACTGTTTGTTGTTCAAATGATCTGCCAGGTAATTGCAGCGAATAGTCCTTGGCCTGTAGATTTTTGACAAATTGTCTGTTGGGAGTTCTTGCTATCAAAACGTTGAACTGTGGTGGTTGGTGGTGATTAGCACCCAGCTGTCATTGATTAGTTCTTATCCTCAGATTGGATGTGGGGAACTCTTCCAATCAGATTTTGGAGGGCGAATACTTTCCGCTCCAAAGCTCTGTGAATGTTCTCTAATATTTGCTTTAAAATTCTGGGTATGTCTGCACTACGGAGGCCCTTCCTGCGTAGCTATGCTGGTATTAGTCCCGTAGTGTAGACGCAGCTTACACAGATCAAAGGGGTTTTTCTGTTGGCCTGGGAACACCACCTCCCCAAAGGACAGTTAGTTATGTCAACAGAAGCCCTCTTCCATTGACATAGCTGGGTCTACACTGGGGGTCTTGTTGGCATAGCTACATCAGTCAGCGGTGTGTCATTTCACACCCCTGGCCAAGGTAATTATGCTGATGTGACTTTCAAGTGTAGACCAAGCCTCACTGTTTCTCTGAACTCCCTGCCAGTAAGCTAAGCTGTTTGGAAAACACTCTTGTAAGGAGAGCAAGCAGAGAGGAAGCACATTCCACTTTTCATTGCAGTGACTGTTTTGCAGACTGCTTTGAGCTGGTCACCCAGCTCCCGTAAGTACTAGTGTCTCTGTGTTCCAGATGGGGCAACACTGAGCCCCAGAGAGGTGCCTGTTTGTTACTGTTATTACAATCTGTGGGCTTGGCTGCGCTGCAGAGTTAACTCGAGTTATAATGCAAGTGTTGCTCCTGGCCAAACTTGAGTCCCTGTCCCCACACAGAATCCCTTCATTCAAGTGTGGTGGTGCTTTGGCTGGCTCTTCAGGGGGTTCAGGCTACAGCTTGAGTGAGCACGACTCATCACCTGCTAATCCAATCACCGTGCACTAATTTATTCTGTTCTCAATAGGTTCTTATGCTGTGCTTGTCAGTATCCAAACGCCTGCCAGTCGTGCATTAAGCAACATGCCTAACACCTAAGCTAGCTCGGGTCTGTCTGCACAGGCTGCAGTCACACCTCCCGATTGCCCTGTAGACCTACCCTCAGGGTGGTGTGATGCAGGCGTGCTAGGGTGATAAGCACGCCAAATTTCTCTGGCACAGCCTCAGACAATGCAGTAATGGGAAATTCCATTGTGACTTGACATTAATGAGTCATTATTTGTCCATAAACAGTGCCCATTCTTCCTTTATTCTGCAGCCCATGTTCATAGCGAAGATTTTGTGGACTCTGCCAAAGCATAGCTGTTTATTATGTAGTGTCTCCATTCTATCACGCCGACTTTACTGCACTCCTGCACTCTGACTGTCCATGCTGCCAGCAGGTCTCCCTTTCACAGTCCCAATATGCTGGTGTATTTTTTCCCCATAGTGGCTTAGCTCAGGCAAACCAAATCTATTTCATCCCCTCTCCCTTATTCATATGTGTAGCACATGCAAATAAATTGTCCCAGGCAAGCATTTACATTCGGTTTAGGCTGTAAGAGTCTGTGGTTGATGACAAATATCCAGCAGTAGGGATAGCTCTGGTTTATCCCTGTGGCCTGTGTAACCGCTATACTCTGCAGAGGTGCGTCAGCCAGCACAGCAAGTAGGAATAGATTGCTGGTTGCTGTTGATTATTATTTCAGTGTGATGTAGTGAGGGATCTTCCACAGAGGGGTGACTTTCTGAACTTCCTTGTAATGTCTGCACTGGGGGTGAGGGTATTGCCACATATCCCAGCCCCATTCCCCAAAGCACTGGGTTACAGGGAGTTTACTTCGGTTACAAGGGCTGGGTGAGGCTGGTGTCACTGACAGACCTATGGAGATGTCAACTGAGGAGGTCATTGCTGGGTCCTTGTCTGCTTTGAGGAAGCCTTTCAATTCCTCCAGGGTGGGGTCCCTGCACAGGGAGGGCTAGCAGCACCAGGGACAGACCAGCGCACCTTCGTTTGCATCACGGGGTGAAGAGGCAATGTCGTAACACAATGAGCTTGCCCTTATGAAGGTGGCAAGCTTGCTACCGAGTGGGCAGGCTGCCTCCACTGCTCACTCAAGCCTTGCTGGCCCAGAGAGCAAGAGAAGGGGAGTGTCAGTACACAGTGAAAACACCCAGCTCCTGCCAGTCTGGGGAGGGGAAGTGCCATGCAAAGCCTGCTGGCTTTGGCCTGCTTGAGTTTCAGGACCTCTGCGTTTCCTTCTGGTTTTGTGTCTTTCTGCACCTAAAACCTCAAACTGATATGTCAAATGAAACCACATGTGTCTGATGGGACTAGCTGGTCTGTGGGAACCGAAGAAACTCTCCCAGATCCCCCTTTCCTCAGGGACCAGGCCACCCGACATTAGCCAATGCACTGCCTATTTATGCATGTTCTTCCAAGGGATGGTAGAACTTCGATAAAATAAAATCTGACCCAAACTTTCATCTAAAACCACAGCCTGTCTCTTCACCTACAACACAATCTGAACTTTATGCAAGGTTCGAAAAAGCTTTTAAAAGGGATTTTCTTCCATTGTGTCACAGGCAGTTCTGTGTTCCTGACTGAACTGGAGATTTCCAGCTGAATTTTGCAAGCCCAACTGGCTTTGATGAACAACCAGACTTTTGGAAGCTTAGCTAAAGTAGTGCTGATTGAAAAATGGCGAGGCTGTGGTGCGCCATGAGGGATGCCACCCCCCTGGGAAGCTGGGCCCTTAGGAGCAAATGGGAGCATGAAGGACTGGAACTACAACTCCCATGAGGCACTGCGGCAGCTCATGTAAATGCAGAGATTAATATTAACCTGACCCAAAATGAAACGTTTCGGTTTTCCTGATGGAAAATTCCACCAAAACTTATTTAGTGCTGTGGAAACTTTAGACAAAAAGTCATTTTTCAGTAATGTTTCATTTGAAATTTTTCAACCAGCCCTAAACCAAACCTCTGACTCTTCTGAGGTTTGGCTTTCTCTATTTTTTGTACTATCTGCATTTAGCTGATACTAACTAGTTTACACTTAGGCCTGATTCTCCAGGTAAAGGCCCTTTCTGGAGGAACATGATGGAAATATTTGCATGTTTGCAGAATAAAATTAGCCAACATAGGGCAATTCAGGTCCCAGGCAACGTTGGAGACAAATAGTCGCTGCAAGTATCACTGAACGGTGACACGCCCAATGGCATTCTAGAGATCTCAGCAAATGACAATGTTCTTCTGTTCTGTACTTAACCTGTAGGTTTGGGTGTCTGCTAGGCATTTGCTGACCATATTGACAATTATTATTATTCCTATTGACAAAAGGAAGAAATTATGTAGGTTGGGAGATAACATGAGAAAGATTGGTAGCCTTTTAGGGCACAGCTCATGAAAAGGAAGATCGAGAGGTGACTTGATTACTTTGTACAAATACCTCCACAGAGAAAAAAGCAGGTAATAAAGAGCTCTTTAATCTAGCACAGAAAGGTATAATAAGAACCAATGGCTGGAGGTTAAAGCTAGGCAAAGATAAATGAAAAATAAGATACAAAAGGGTGATTAACCATTGGAACAAACTCCTAAGGAAAGTGGTGGATGTCTTGACATGCCGACCGGAGGCCTTTCAGGAAAATATGCTTTAGTCACACACAAGTTATTTGGCTCAACACAGGGGAAACAGTGAAATTCTCTAGCCTGTGTTGTAGCCTGATAATCTCATGGTTCCTTTTGGACATAAAATTTATGAAAATATATGATGTATAAATTAGTGTTGGGAGACCCAGTTTGATATGACAAACTCCCTGAAATAGCTCATGACCAAGGTATAGATGGGAGCCAACCATCTTCAAATCCTTCCAGCTCTGCTCTGCTCAATACTGAAACATGGATCCAGTCTCATCTACACGTCAAGTTGAACCATGCTTTTAGTGATGTGTCAGGGGACTGCTCTGGTGTAGCCATGCCCCCCAATATGGCTCTTGCAAAAGGTCCATCTAGGCCTCAGTTCCTTCACATTTATCTTTATTCAATGTGCCACCATTATTCCACCCTCCCTGCATGCTATTGTAAGAGGGAAATGGCATGGCTACTTTTCGGTCAGATCAAACCTTTCCCAACAGGCATCATAAAGCACAGCAGGCTAACTACTGTAATTGCCAGTTAGTCCTGGCCGGTGGCCAGCTGAACATAGTGCCAGAGTATTCAGTGACTGGGCATTCAGGAATAGGATGGAAGACAATAGTTTCTAATAAATCCGGTCTTCTCATGAAATTAGAGCCCGTATTAGCCGCACTTCCAATGGCCGGCCTGATTAACAGGCCATGGTTTCTGCAAACAGGTGCATCGGAAGGGGAAGGAATAAATGGGCACAAGTGTGTGTGTGTGTGTGTGTCTGCAGCAGTATGCAATAGGAAGACGATTATGGAGCTGCAGGCCCAACAAAAAGCCCACAGAGCTGGCACCGCCTGACACTCCATAGGGATCATTCCACAGCAAAGATAAGGAGGCAGGAAAATTAAATGTTATGGTTCATGGTTCCCCCTCTTCTCCGGGCTCAGAAAGGAAGGGTGGCGGGTGGGGGAGGGAAGAAGGTTCTTTGTTCCCACGTTTTGTATCTGAGCTGGACATAGATGGAGACGTGTATCCTGGTGCAGTCCCCCTTGGCCCCCCCCAAACAATACCGAAGTTTGCTCTAAGTGCAGGGGTGTGTTGTGTACAAGAAATGGAGCTGTGGGGAATGAAGATCCTTTGGCAATTTGAACATACAGAGGAGGGAAGCAAGAAGAGAAGGGGAGGAGATAAAGGAGGCGGGCGGAGAGGGTGAGAGAACCAGAAACAAAGCTTGTGGAAGCTATTGGTGTGTGGGTGGAGGGAGGGGACCATTTGGTATGTTGAGGGAGCTAACAATAGTGTGAGCAGTGTGTGGGCGGGGGAGGGGAATCTCCTGGGAAGGGTAGGCTGGCTGGCACCAAGGTGCTTTCATCGAAGGTAAGGCTGAGGCCAGGCAGACGGAAGTGAGCAGGGTTTGCAGAATGGCGCACATGAAAAAGAGCCATGAGAGAGAGGAAGGTAAAATGCAGAACTGGCCCCCCAACAGCAACAGTTCCTCCCCACTGCTGTGCAGGGCTATGGAGTCCCCTGCAGGGGTTCGCTGAGGTACCTCCAAACGTCCTATGAGCAGTGAGTGTGTATGTGCCATGCCAATCTTTAAGCCGCTTAGTCTCCTGCTGCTGACGGGGAGCCTGAGCTGCTTGCTTCTTTCAGCCTCTGCTGTTGGTTTCTGCTTCCAAGGTCCTTTGCAGGGAAAAGGGCTAGAAAGTTTTTCTTTTCAATCAGAGCGGAGATTCACCTGCCCCTGCATTAGGAGAGGGGGCTATGATGGGCCTGAAAGGCTGGCTATGCCAGAGCACAGGGGAGTGGGCCTGGGGCTTGGAGACATTGGCAACAAAACACTTCAGTGCTTTCCCCTCACAAAAAGTGCAACACCTTCACCCCCCACCCGAAGTCCTCTTACTGTAGTTTCAGCTGTATAAAGAAAAAAATTGCAAGAAAAAAAAATCCAGAACATGCTGAATGCCTGGATCCCATTTTTGTTCTAGATGAGAGCCTCGTTAGTTGCACTTGTACTACTTGTGAATGTATCTGTTGTGCAGGCAAAACCCTACCAGCGGAAATCCCCCCCATGCCAACAGGTCCTTGTCTTCCTAGCAGAGCAGATATAGCAGGTGAGCCCGGCTAAGGAGATAGTCTGAGTGTTTGGCTTGAAGTCTCTCTCATAGCCGGTTGGTGTTAATGGATTCCAGTGGCCGGGAATATCCTGAAAGATAATCTCAGTGCTGCTCCTAGTGTTAAGAAAGTTTTTTATTTCAGGGGGCAGAGCTGCTACTTTGGGATTGGAGGGGGCTAGTTCAAGCCCTAGCAGGCCTCACAGCATCAGAGAATGAAACAAAATACAGAACAAAAACACGGAAAGCCTTTTCTGCCCTGCTGTTCTAGGCAGATAGGGTATTTTGCTCCCCAATAGGGATAGGTTGGTTGCAAGTCAGGAGCAGAACAGTGACTGCTCAGAAAAAATAAAATGGAACCGCACTGTAATTTTTTAGGCTGAAATTTGATAATTAAGCTAATACCACAAGTCTTTGTCTTGGGTAAGGAGCATGAGGTAAACAGGAAGGAATGGGATTAAGATGTCTCTGTTCTAAAGGAAGGTGACGAGAGCTCTGACACCTTCCCTTCGCAGAACGGAGAGGCCCAGATGTGGGTTTGCATTGCTTTGCTGCATTGTTCAACGCTGTAGGGCAAATAAAAGCAAAGGGAAAAGAAAACAAGCTATAAAATACTCTGCAAAGCACACAGTTCTTGCAACTGCCTCTTGACAGCTCTGGGGAATGGCAGGGGAGGGGCTGAGCTTTTGATGTTCTCTTCTTAGTTTTCTTTTGTACTGGCCCTTGTTAAAAATAGCCACCATGTTGACATTAGGTTGCATATGGCAGAAAGATCTGGCATCTCCTGGCAGGTTCAATCATGGCGTAACTACTCAACAGAGAGGACTGCTTGGTATTTAACTAACAATGTCAGGTTGGCCCAATCCCTGCAGCAGGCTGAGAACAGCTGGTGTGAAGGAGCGGGAGGTTGCATTGTAATGTTGTGATCTAGACACACAGTGAATGGTGAGACTACAGAATCCAAACCTTTCTAGAAATGTTAAAGGGGAAGGTTTGATAGAACTATTTCAGATCTTTAGAATGCACATAAACTGAGCATCTCCGAACTGTACAGCAAGTGTGTGTGGTGGGAAAGGAGAGTTTGCCTCTGACACTTTAAAAGTGGGGTAGAGACTGGGGAGAGGGGAGGCATGTCTTAGGAATGTGCTGAACAATTCCATACTGGTGAACTGGACTCCACAGGCTCAGGATGTTCTGTATTTAACACTAGTTAATGTAGTGTCGCTTCAAGAGCAAATCAAAGGGTAGATGATAACAGTTCGCATGGCGCTCTAATGTTACTCCAGTGAAGCTGACAGTCCCAAATGTTTCTGACTGCAAATGGCAGAAGCCTATCAAAGGCAGGCACCACCATTTTAACTAGACACGGGCCTCGCCCCCAAAACTCAAATCTGCATCCAAAATTCAAGCACATTTTGATCCAGGCTCTTCCTTCTGGCCCATCTGACTGACTATAAGAGGGGAGGGTCAAGGGGTTCCACTTCCTGCGCTGTTATCCCGTCATGAGGGTGCAACCTCCGAAGGTTGGGATAACCCCTCTGAAGCTGATGTGCTTCCCCAAACTCTCCATGCCCCAGGAGTCTCCAATACTCAGTTGGAAATCTCTCAGGGTATGTTTACACTGCAGTTAAAAACCTGTAGCTGGCCCGTGCCAGCTGACTCAGGCTCACGTGGCTTGGGCTGAGGGGCTGTTTAATTGTGGTGCAGATGTTCAGGGTTGTTCTGGAGCCCGGGATCTAGGACCCTGCAAGGTGAGAGGGTCGCAGCTTGTCCCAAACACCTACGCTGCAATTAAACAACCCCATAGCCTGAGCCCCATAGGCCTGAGTCAACTGGCACCAACCAGCCGCGGGATTTTAATTGCAGGGTAGACAGACCCTCAGAAGCTGGTTTCTTCAGTGGCTTACTACCCTTAAGGCTGGGAAAGCAACCCTTCCCATGGTATTTTGGCACTTCCACTCCCAGTCTCAGGTGCAAGAGCAAGATCATGAATGTAACAAATTACCGTCTTTTTAAATTTAACATGCACGTTGCATTGAGGGCCAACCAGGCTGGGTCCCATTGTTCAAGCTGCTGTATAAACATATGGTTAACGTCACTCCAGCTTCCTCCCCCTCCTTAGCCTCTGTGGTAATGGCCAGTAGTCTACATTTGGTCCATGGCATACTGAGATCCAGTTTCCCCATGATCAGGGGTTGAATCTGTCATTAGGAATCAAGGGGCTGAGATATAGCTCTGCATTGGTTCATGAGACTCATGTACCCACAAGTGGCAACTTTTCTGCTTTTTGTCTCCTTTCCTGCAGCTTGTAACTGCAACCTTCATGCCCGGAGATGCCGCTTTAACATGGAGCTCTACAAGCTTTCAGGCCGCAAGAGCGGAGGGGTCTGCCTTAACTGCCGGCACAACACGGCGGGCCGCCATTGCCACTACTGCAAAGAGGGCTACTACCGGGACATGACCAAGCCGATCACCCACAGGAAAGCATGCAAAGGTATGCAGGGAAGGAGTGCTTAAGGTGATATCTGGGATACTGAACAGACTGTTCCCCCCAACCCTTCCCTTCCTGTCTTATCTCCATAGCTGTTTCTGTTGTTAGTCTATTCCCACTCTACCTTCTCAAAGGCCAAACCACAAAAATACCTCTTCCTTCACCCCCTCACTCCTTTTTCTCCACCTCACCTTATTTCCCACAGCCATACTCACCAGACCTGCCAAGCCCTGGCTATTTAGAAAGAGAGTTTGAAGGTAGCTTTTAAAAGCATCTCTGCTCTGAGGATGAAAGATTTTGCAATGTCTATTTCAAGAAGATGTTTTGGGTCATATTTTAAAAGCGATCTTAACCGAACACCAAGCTGCGCCTGCCATTTACATGGTACAGAGCCACAACTACCTGATGTGCATGGACACAAATTTGACTTGTGCAGATTTAAAGGCTGTTTCTGACAAATGGGTGACCCGCTCAAATCTCACTCATTAGGGGGAAAAAAGGTCTTTTATTGCACCTGTCATAGCTTAAGAGAGAGACACATATACACACAGATATTCAGTGGATTTGAGCGGCTATTCACAACACGTGTGACCAGGCAAGCAAAAACAAACAATGAAATGGAAAAGAAAACGCAGCCAAAGGAGAAGAAAAACAAAGGTGTTCACGGATTGCTACGGTTATTCAGATCAGCAAAGGGATCTCTGTCATTAAAAACCAAAGCTCTGGTCCCCCGCCTCCCACACCTTCTCACAGGTGTGCATACCAGCGAACAGTGGGCTCCATTCAACAGGCTTAGCATCAGGGAGGACAAAGGTCATATCTCTTACGAATCCATATATCTGCCGTACACACAACATAGGTCTCAAGCATTAGGGAGAGAAAGGAAAAGAGAATATTTAAGCCATGTACCAACAGCTTTGTTTCTCTGGACAAAATAATAATAAAAAGGGAGGCAGGAGGATCTATTACAGCTCAGAGGACCAGGCAATAATCATTTAATTTTTCTGATGTGATGTTTTAATTTTCCCCTTCGTTGGAAATGAAACTACCATAGGTGATTTGGGCTCGAGCCAGAACTCTAAGGGTTCCTTAAGAGCATAGGAGGATCTGTTGGGTTAGCCCCTAAATTCTAGTACTCTGGAATTCCACAGACATTGTGTCGTCATTCGATCTGGGCTTGCTCAAATGCCCTTTAATTGATTTTTCAAACCATTTTTATTTGGCGATATTGAGACAGGCACCTGCTGCAGAATGCGAAGGCAGCTGTCCTTTTGTGTACGTATGAGCAGAGGCGATGGGGGGGGGGTGACTTAGGTTACAGTGAGCAACAGTTAGTCTTGGGGAGGTGCTCCCTTAAGAGTTCATGGTCAAAGGAGGCAGGGAGTGGGTGGAGAATGGGCATGTCTGAGATACATGGGCTTAGGTGGGATTCTGACCCTGCACATGAGGTGCTTAGCAATGCTGTCTACTTTCTAGGCTGTGTGCCTTGTACTAGCCAGGTGTAGGTGGTGGCTGCACATTAGCACTCTCACTATCGTTGGGTTGGGGTCCCCAGCACCCCAAGTCCTGCTCAGCCTTTTCTAAATTGTGGGTATACAGGGTAAGGAAGGATCAGACCATGAAAATCAGGCCTGGTTTCAACTCTCGGCCAAGATGGTGGGAGGAAGATGAATTACATGCCTGAGATGCCCTGTTCAGAAAACAAAGATACACAACTGACAATAGGTAGTTTGTAGGGCTGGCTGGAAAATGGATTTCTTTTCCACAGGAAAATTTTGTCTTCTCATGGAAAAAATTGAAAAACGGTGACTGAAAACTGAAATTTTTTGGCCAAAATGGCAAGTTTTGGCTGAAAAGTCTTGGGTTTTAATTTTTTCAATTAAAACTCCAAATTTTCTATAGAAAACAGACCTTTTTGTTAGGTTGATGGCTTTGTTTACCTTTTATGTAAAATGTACTTTCATTGTCTCTGCCTGATGACCAGGCTGCTTAGACTACCAAACACACATCTCTTTGTCCAGGGCAGACTGGGCTTATGCATTGCTTGCCAAATACATTTTAAGAACATAATTCTAGCCCATATTCATAATTCCTTGTACACACCCCATACATACATCACGAAGTAATATTAATAATCAGTGAGTTATTAGTTTTCCAGTGATGTATTACATGCCACTTTAAGTATATATCATGACAACAGTGTGTTAGGTGCAGTGAGTGTATCAATCCTAACAAGAGTTGCTAACACAGAACAGTGAACCACCAGTGGGCCTCTGTGTCACACTCTCTTCACTCCTCATTCTTCCACACACCCTAAATACCTGCTTCTAGTAGGATTCAAATATTGACCCATCAACCTGGCCTGGTCACTTTCAGCTACTCCAATCCTCCCTCTAATTTACCTGAAATAGACATAATTCTCTTTAACCCCTGGTACGCTGGAGCAGCTGGCTATGGGATTTTTACCAAAAGAGTGGTGTTTGGGGCAACACCTCCCTACTTACTATGGAAAACCTGACAGTCATTCAATACCCTGCAATAGGCAGCAGTCAAGTCCTACAAATTTGGTGTTTACACTATGATTGCCTGGTACTAGCTGGTGACATGGCCTTACTCCTGAAATACCCAGTGATTTGCTCACATGCTTCTAATTATGTCACAACGATGATTCTGCTCCCGTTTGTTTACTCTTGGGAGCATTCCATTGGTATCCGCTAATGCTAGCGCCGCTGCAAACTCCATGTCTAATTTACTTTTATTTTCAACACAGGCTTGTCATTTTTTGTCAGTTACTGGATCTCAAAGGAATGCAAGTTTGTCTCTGGAAGCCGGGATTGTTGCCTTTTTAACTTGTTCTTTTTTTTTCAGGTGGAACATAAAACTTTTTTTATTGCCTCTGGAAGAAACCGGATAAAATTTTCCAAAGTACCTAAATCCCAGTGGAACGTAGGTTCCTAAGTGTCTTAGCTGCTTTCTCCCATGGTAGATATTATGCCCAATATTCAATCCAAAGCACTAAAACTTTAGCGAGTGGAAAGGAACTATTTTGGCTTGGCTTTACCAGGGCCAAGTCTCCTGGCTGCATGTGATGGTAGCAGAATGCACCCTTCTTATCTAAGGGGGTTTCCCCAGTGCACCAAATCCAGCTGTCACAATGTTCAGGGTCTAAATCCAATGCTGCTTCCAGTGAAGTCAATGGACATTTTGCCATCAACTTTGGTGACAGCAGAATTGGATTCCATTATGCAGGGAATGGGCTGCTCTTGTGAGCCCAGCTGCGTGGAAGGAAAGACATTTGATGTAGCATCAGCTCAGGATCACTTCACTACAGTCAGCCAAATGGCAATTTACACCAATGCTCCTCCCCCTCCCCATCCTCCAAGCTCTGGAGTCCCTTAAATTTGGCCCAAATCAATAGGCTGCCTCCATTATGCCTTTCAGCAATGGTCAGAGTCCCTGTGCTGGGTTGTGCTGACTGCTGTTGATACTCTGATATCAGTGTTCTAGGGGAACGGGCAGGTGGTTCTTTACTGCTGACTATTCCTTCTCACAACAAATATTTGATTGGGCATAGGATAGAATGGCCATGAAAACGGACTTATCTTTTTATCCCCCAGAGGTGCCCCCCTCCCCGAAGCTCACTGATGGAGCAGTTGTCCATTGCCACTGATGTACCTATTCTCCATGCCGGTCAAGCCAGCATCTTCCACAGGCACAAAAGGTGCAATTCATCCCTGTAAAAAGAGACAGCACAAGTCCCATGCAGCACCCCCATGGTGATACATACACCAGGTGCTATCTCTTGGCATAAAAATGAAGTTCCACCTGATTGAGGCAGTATGGTCTTGTGGTTAAAGCCCATAGTTAAGCTTAAGGAAATCCTAGTTCTAGTTCTGCAAGTGACTTGGTGTCTGTTTGGACAGTGACTTAACCCCTCTATGCCTCAGTCTCCCCATGAGAATAATGCTTACCCACCTTTGTAAAACACTTTGCAATCCTAATTAATTCTACTAAATCCACTTTGCAATGAATTTATCTTGATGTGGCTTGTTCTTGAATAGCTCCTGCTCTTGAATTAGAGATCAACAAATTTGAATACTTTCCCCCACCCTCTATAGTTTATAACAAAACCCTGGCTATTGGAGCTAATAGATACAAAGGTACGTAATAAATATGCTAACGATTGAGAAGCCCCTAACTCTCCAGCTATTCAGCACAATTTCACAGTAGTTGGAATGGTTTATTGTTGGTATAATCTATTGTCCTATACAAACGCAGATGAAATGAAGTTTCCTGCAGAAAGGGGAATTCCTTTGAACCATCGTATTCCTGAGCTCTTTACAATACAGAGGCTTTTCGTTTTCCACTGTTGTTCTTTATGAACTTTGGCTCTATTATAAAATAATTTTTTTAAATGGTAAAATAATTGTTAAAAAGAGCTATCATCTAACAATTTCAGCCATTTCTCCATTGATAACAATATTAATTTATCATCTCACCAAACCATCTGTTGATGGGCTTGGCTCCCCCAGAATCTCATGTGGACTGAATGCATTTAAAATTAAGAAATTAACCACCCTATTGCATCTGCCATCAGCCTTACAAATGACTCATGTTTCTCTATAAGACTTGATTCTTTCAACCATTGCAATGCTCCATTCACATTTTACGTTTAACACATTTAATAAAATACCAGTGTCTTGTGAAAATAAAATTGATAGAGAACTGTCAAGCCAGCATGCAGCATACTTAATCATTCTTGCAAGCATATTTTGCCTGGTGTGAACTTATAACACGTGTTCAATAAAGGATCTGTTGGATATGTTTGTATGTAATAATTCTACTTCATTAATTCAACCTAACAGACACATTTAGCTAAATTGCTTTTCCTCATACGTGTGTTATTCATCTTTCACTCCATACTATAACAGGATTGCATTTCTTGATTTATTTTATATCTAATGGCAAGGTAAAAGAGAACGCTGGATGAACAAAATTGTGTTCTCTAAAGGGACAATTTCATATACCCAGTTGGGTCCTCAGAAATGGGTTTTTACAAAATGGGTTTTACCAAAGAGTTTTTAGAAATGTCTGCAGGGTGGATTTGTTTTTAAAAAATTCAATTAAAACATTTAAAAAAAAACCCCATAAATAGGTCCCTTGTTGTGTTTTGGTTCCCAACGTTGCACATTGGGCAAGTGTATGAAGATCAAATTGTGAATGAGCTGTAAACAGGAAGTAAAAATGACCCAGGTAGTTCTCCTGTCCAGACTAAGTGAAGCTTTTGTTAAAGGGGGAGAGGGGGCTGGGGGTGACAAAGAGCATAATGAAAATGCATTCTTTTAAAAAAAAAATTTCAGTTTTAACGATCCACTGTGGGCTTGGAAACGCAGGTAAGGAAACGTGTGTTTGTTTGGGGCTTGTAAGGATGACTTTTAACCTGACAGTGTCCTGTTAAAGAGTTACGCTCTTATGCTCATATTGATTTACTGTACATTTGCTTCCTTCCTGTTATCTTCTTACAAAGAAAGATTTCAGTGGATACAGAGGCTGCTTCCCAGACCCATGCAAGAGCCAGCACATGGCATGAAGGCACATGGAAAACTTTTTTACTAGACTGGCAGCCTGCTCAGCCAGACATTGCAATTTGGCTGCAAACCACATGCAAGGGAACTGGAGCCAGATTGAGAAGGGATATTGCATGAAGTGGCAGTGTTGGGATTATGCCAGGCTCTCCCAGGGCAGAGCCTGGAAGCAAAAGGAGCAGCCCTATTACTTCTGATGGTGGGTGGTCAGACAAAATGAGAGAAGCAAGTGGGTCAGGAAGGGGCCTTCATGTCTTTCAGGTTTAGAGGTCAGATTGCATGAGTGAGCCCGGTATCTCTTGGCTGAGCCAAAGCCCATTGAAATGAATAGGAGTCTTTCTGTTGATTCCAGTGAGCTTTGGATCAACCCTAAATGAATATGATGCTCCTATATTCTAGCAGCTGAACTAGGAACTGGGGTTCCTTTCTGCATCTCTTCAGCTTATCCCAAAATGCTTGACACTGTGTGTGAGAAACAGTTGGGCAAAAACCTATACAAATATCTTTTTAAAACATTTGTGTCCCAGCCTCTCCCTGACTTCAGTGGAATCAGGATCAAGCCCTAAACCATGGAATCAAAATTGGTCTTTCCTCCGAATTAAAGCTCCATGCTTACTTTGATTTACTTCCCCCCGACCCACCCTCACCTCTCAATGATGTTGCAAGTGAAATTCCACATCTCCAGCCTATGTAAACCCATTCCGTCATAAGCTATTATAAGTAGAGTAGATTCCATTAGCTCTTTTGATTAAATTCAGTCCTGATATTTGCCAGAGTATCGGTCCTAATGTAATTATATTGAAACAGAGAACCTGCAGGGTTTTATAGCATTTCTATAAAACAGTTCTGCACTTTGAGGGGAAAGGATTTACATGCTTTTGATGAAAAGACGACAAGTGATATGAACCATGAATGCACTTGTGCTAAAGTTGCCAATGTAAACCTATTGCAGAGGGGTGAGATTTGGCATAGGTAGGAGAAACAGCTAGATCGCCTAATGCAAGATTAAAAATTTCATTAAGAAAATGAATCTTCCCCCTCCAACTTGCAATTTCAGCTCAGTATCAACACAGAGTCTCAGCAGAATTGTAAATCTTCACTGAAGGACTATTACCCACCCTGTGTAAAAAGTTTGACCCTATCCTTCCTGAATTTACTGCCTTTCACTCATCCAGGCACAATATGGAAGTTTCCCTTTTGGAGACAGATTGTGCCAACTGTCATGTTGTTTCCGTGATTGCTGTGTGCACTCCCACCTGTGTGTGTGTGCAGAGCCCCCAGTTTTGTATCTGCACACACAGTTTGGTATCTGTGCATGTGACGATTTCTCCAGGTTGCACACACACATGCTGCTAATGGTAATACACCTGCTAATGGATGCACTGGCAGACACTGCAGGTGAAGTGAAAGAGGCCACTTGAAACTTGTTCTCCAGCATATTATTTATTGCTGAGATAATCACCAGGCCTGGATCCCAGTAACTTTGCTCAGCGCCAGCTTCATGAAGATGGGGACTGTGGGATCCTTGAGATCAAGAGGGAACCACCTAATGGCAACTAAACATGTTTGCTTTAAGGAAAGCCTTGTGCTGTCATTTGGTTAAATAATAGGGTGATTCCATCCTAACTCCTGCTCGGTTAGGAAATAGAGTGCAGGCACTAACACCACCTAAGGGGCCTTTCAGACATTAAAGGGGCAGCATCTTTGACACTCCCGGGCTCTAAGCAGCCTGCTTGGAAGAGGGAGAGGGCCCCATAGCCCCGCCAAATGCCAAGAGCTAGCTCTGCTGTTTCACTTTGGCCCTTTCCTCAGAACATCAGTGGGAGTTTTGCCCATTGGGACCATTCCTGGCTTTGTCGCTGGTCTTCTGAGTAAGCTTGCGAAAGTCATTGTGCCTCAGTTTCCCCATCTGTAAAATGGGGATAATGATACTGAGCTCCTTTGTTGTTGTTGTTGTTGTTGTTATTATTATAAAATGACTGGAAATATGAAATGAGGGAGAGGGTGAGTATGAAACAGATAAGGCAAATAAATTAAAGGAAAGAGAAGAGAAAACAAGACACAGCAGAGACTTTGTTGAAGGTTGTGCTAAGTGTTAAGATTCTGTTCTGATCCTGCACCACTCTTTTGCATGGGCTATCTGTACAATGCTTTTGTTTCACAACTTAAAAGGAGCATCACCCATGTTTTTTTCTTGCTTTCTTCTACAAAGACATTTGCCATTTCCAGAAGTAGGATGCGAGATGTGATGGACCAATGATCCGATGGGAACACCTGTGTTCCTAAGCTCTGTTCCCAACTGTCACATGTTTTAGAGTCAGATTTACCTCCTTTCCAACCAACTGGGTGCTTAGTGCTGGTTAAACCTCAGAAGAAGGCTCAAATCGCAGGGTCAGTAAGGAAATGCACACAAGTGACTGGATAGGTATCTTATGCTTATCAAATCATAGGAACATCAGGAGTGACAGACTGAAACACACCACAGTTCCATCTAATCCAGTGCCCTGTCTTCAACAGTAGGCATTACCAGCTGATTTGGAGGAAGGTTCAAGGAAACCCAGAGTGGACAATTGTGGAATAACATGCCCACAGTTAAAGTCACTCCTAATCCTCATTCAGAGGATGCCCTGAAGCAGGAATGTTTATTTCCCCCTTCCAGAACACTTGGCCTGCTTTTTTATTCAGTAGTTTGTTTTGCTTTTTAAATCCTTACTATTGTAACTCTGGATACTGTTGTTAGCCCTATAAATGTCTAGTCCTTTCTTGAATCCTGAGAAGCTCTTGGCCTCGATGATATATTGTGGCAATGAGTTTCCCTGGACAATTGTTCACTGTGCGATAAAGAATTTCCTTTTATCGATTTTTAATTTGCCACCTTCTAATGTCATGGAATGTCCCCTTATTCCTGTACTTTGAGAAATGGTGAATGGAATTGCTGGACCTGTCTTCTGTTTGCCATTAAGTATTTTGTATATCTTATGTCCGCTCTTATTCATCTCCTCTTTAAAGTAAACAATCCAAGTCTTTGCAATCGATATCCGAGTTTTTTCCATGACTCTCATCATTCTAATTGCCTCCTTTTTTCCTTCTGCTTTTTTTCTGAGATGGGGTGACCAGAACAAAGCAGAGTTCCCCAGGTGAGAGCTAACCACTGATTTATATAATGGCATCATAATATTTCTGTATTATGCTCCATCCCATTCCTTATTCATCCAAACATTTTGTTTACTTTTTGGACCGCAGCTTCACACTGAGCAGAGGTTTCCATGTAGATGTTCAAACTGATGCCCAGGTCTTTTCCCAGAGTTGTTAACTTAGAACTAAGTAAGGTGGTTCAAATTATTCGTTCAAAGGTGCATAACATCAACCAACATTGAATTCCATCAGATAGCATGCTGCCTACTCACCTAGCTTGGCTAGATCCCTCGGGGGTTCCTCACAATCTTCTCCATTCTTAACTAACCTCCATAATTCTGTGTCACCTGCAATCTTTTTGCATCTGGAAAATTGGGCAAGAAATCATCCATCGCTAGTCATCTGTCTTTTATGATTGCAAGTCGCTGACATCAAAATGTTACATCGTGAAACTGAACCTAGAGGCAATACTTAGATATGCTGAAGAAATTGCTTCTTTCTTACTGCCAGCTTCCTGCACAGCTCTGCTCTGATGCCTTTCATTGTCAGAACTGTCACCACGCTTTGGCCTCAGCAGGTTGAGGAAGAGGGACACATTCTGCCCTTAGATGCATGCCTGGAGATCTCATTTCCTTTAGAGGGAGTTACCCTGTGTGTCCGAAGCAGAACTGGGCCCAAAAGAGTCACCCTTCGTTATAAAAGCTCCCCCTTTTTCCTTTCCCTTCCTGTTTGAAGCTGGATCTGAGTCTGATATTAAGACAAAAGATGAGCCCAGTCCTCAGTGTTTGGATGAGTTGGAGCTGGTGCTTGTTCAGGACAACTTCTGATGAGGATTCCCAAGAACTCCTGTTACTACATTCAGCTGACCCAAAACTTCCCTAGTGTTGCTCTACATCGAGGCTTGGAAGGATTAGATCGTTATCAGTAAATGTCAGTAGACATTGATTTGAGCCATACATATACCAACCAACAAAAACTATTCCCATCGATAATCATCAAAATTTACAGATAGGCAAAGTAAGAAAAATGCTACTTGAGAACTCATTAGCATTTGATTGAAGGATATTTACTTTGCGTATTTTGATATGTGATATTGACACTTTGTGTTGTAACTTTAACTTTTCGAATCTCAGCGTCTACTGTTCTTGTATAATTATTATCTGCCCCCATAATTTTGCATACCTGTGAAAACTTAAAAGTGCTTCAAAATAAACATTGCTATCATCCATTGAAATTATACAAAAATAAAAAATTGGATTCTGCCAAGCCTAGCTATACCTTCCTTGAGATTCACCAGGGCATGCATTTACTTTATCTAATCTAGCTAAATGTTTATACCACCCTCATCACTGCAGTGTCTATGTCTGGGCATTCCAGATCCATGTGACCAAGTAGGTCATTTAGTTTTTGATAGGGTTACAAACGTCTAGCACTAGGTCATCGTTTTATTTATAAACATTGTCATCAGAAAAACAAATTCGGTGAAGGAGCTGAATTACAGAAGTGCCAGACCATCACATTGAAGGTTTCCTTATACAACAATATAACTCCTATACATTTTATATAGTCATTGTCCAAAACATTGCTGCAAGTTCTATTGTAAAATGAACTCTCTCTTTGGGAGGGTTGTGCCATTGGCTAACTATTTGGCCTCGGGCAGGTCACTTCACCTTAGGTTCCGTGTCTGTAAAATGGGGATGATCATTTTTATGCCCCTTTAGTAAAGCACTTTGAGAGCCTCAGATGAAAGTACTATGTATGATTGCGCTTTAAAGTTATTTTTAACCAATTGAGAAGATATTGGTTCCAATTCAGCAAAACACTTAAAGCCCATACCTGTTCATACAGCACTTAATATGCATAACTTTAAGTGTATTTACTTTAATGGGACTTAAGCACTTGCTTAAAGTTAAGCAGATGCTTATGTACTATGCTGAATAGCGATGATTTGCTGAATCAGGGCTACAGTGAAGTATTTCTATTGCTCGGCACAGTTACCTAGAGGTTTCTAATACTTTCAAGCCAGATGGGACCCCATGAGAAAACCTCAATCTTGTTCTCCCCTTGGTGCATGTGTTCTCGTTCTAATGAAATATAATCCACCTGTATCATTAGCAAGGAACAAAAGCGAATACTGGAAACCACACAAGGCCCTTTTCTCTTCACAACCAACAGCGACCCACCATCTCCACTCAAGTGCGTGGCTGTGTTGAAAGGTGTGTGTTTGAGATCTGCTCCCCAGGATTGCTAGGAACCATAGACAGCATGACACCATTTCTTATTTTTAATCTTTGTTTAGCTAAAGCTTTCAGTATTTTCTTTCTTCACTGAACACTAATCCTCCCTATCTCTTACCCTGTAGGTGTCCTTGTGTCAGTGCTTGTTTTCAGTTCCTGCTCCTCTCTGACTTCCTTCTCTCCCTGACCTCAGTTCAGGACAACATAGTTAAATGCTATTCTGAATTGGAGCCAGTACGTTCAGAAAACACCATGCATATAGGGCGAGCGGAATAGCAGAGACCAGGGCTTTGCGAAAGCCATCTCCCCTTGAAGGAACATGAGCTGGGTGATGTTCTTTGCCACGCACACTGAAGACTGAAGGCATCTGCCTCTTGCACCGGTTCCCTGCTGCTGCAGAACCTTAAACGCCAGATCCTCCCCAGTTGGCCCAGTAATTCATTACACACACACACACACACACCAAAAAAAGCATGTTCATGCTTGGGTGATATACCTGCTAATAACATCACAGTGAGGTCACATCAGTGCCAGAAATCACTTCAGCTGCAGATGGCTTATGGCTCCAGGGAACCAGAGATTTCCCATATTGCTCCTCCCCAGCCTCCATCCTGGTATAATTTTATTTTCTTTCAACCCTTTTAACTCTTCAGAAACTCTTCAGAGGTGGCTCTTTCTGGAACTCTGGCTTTGTCAGATTTCACCCTGTGCAGGTCTGGAGCTATGAGGTTTTATTTATGGGGGAGAGGGAGTGATGAGTTAATTTCTAAACCAAGGTATTGCTTCAGAAGACCATGCCATATTTAAAACCATCTTTCCACAGTGTTCTTCAGCAACACTTCCCTTTATTCTGGGATATCTTCTCTTGAACATTCAGAAATTTCTGAGACTGTCTTACATTCCTGGTGTCAAATTTAAAATAGATAGAGCTTAGGGGAAGGGGAGGACCAGTAACAAGATGGGGCCTTTGACATCCCTTCAAAAAGGCTGAGAAGACATCTGGACATAAACAAGACGGTATCTCACTGGAACAATGTCTGACCTCCGGTGCAGTTCCTAGAATGTTGCTCCAACATGTCCGGTCGACTTCCCTAGTGAAATCTCCGAAGTCAGAGTGTGCCCAGTTACATCAGAAGTATTCCCAGACCCCCTGCTTTTTGATCATATCTCAGCCTAGCAGCAAGGCACATGTGTTTGAGTGTCCTGCCTGCTGGAACGCCGAGAGGCTGCTCTTCCACAGATGCTCTCTCTGTAATAGCATCGGCATTTGGCTTTCAGGAATGAGCTTGTTTCATTCAACAAAATAAAAGCAGCAGGATGCACAACAACAGTCACATGACCACAGCCATGGTGGAGAAGAAATCCAGAGGAAGCTGCTTTGTGCTGACTAGAAATACCCTTTACTTTGCAGCTAGCCCTGACATTTTGGGGGGGGGGGGATGAAGGACCAGGGATGGGTAGCCAGGATTGAGAAACACGAACCTAACAATTACAGCGCTAACATAAAACTAATATTCTGCATCCAGAGCACCTCCAAAAGGAACAAGGACTGCACTGGAAACTTTGGGGGAAATCCTGGCCCCACTGCAGTCAATGAGAGATTTGCAATTGACTTCAGTAGGACCAGCCTTTCATCCTATATATGTAAGAAGAGATTTTCAATGTTGCCTAAGGGCTCTAGGAGCACACATCTCTGACTTTATATGGGCCTTGTGCTCCTCATTCCCCTGAGCACCTTCAAAAATCTCCCCCATAATCATGAAAATGAAGGGAAAGCTATTTTAAATATTGTGACAGGGTCAGGCCAGATGGCTACAGGAGAGTGTTAGAAGGCAGATACATTAGTCGCAGATTAAGTAGATCCCTTTTCCCAGGGTAAGGTAACGGGCAGTTCCAGAACAAGCAGGAACTTGCTGGAACCAACTAAGGCAGGCAGGTTAATTAGGACACCTGGAGCCAATTAAGAAGAAACTGCTAGAATCAATTAGGACAGGCTGGCTAATCAGGGCATGTGAGTTAAAAAGGACCTCACGTCAATTTGTAGTGTGCATGTGAGGAGCTGAGAGTGAGAAGGCATATTGCTGGAGGACTGAGGAGTACAAGCATTATCAGACACCAGGAGAAAGGTCCTGTGGTGAGGATAAAGAAGGGAGGAGGCCATGGGAAGTAGCCCAGGGAGTTGTAACTGTTGTGCAGCTGTACCAGGAGGCACTCTAGACAGCTGCAGTCCACAGGGCCCTGGACTGGAACCTAGAGTAGAGGGCGGGCCTGGGTTCCCCCCAAACCTCCCAACTCCTGATCAGACACAGGAGGAATTGACCTGGACGGTGGTTTCTACCAGAGGGGAAGGTCTCTGGGCTGTTTCCTGACACATCTGGTGAATCTCTGAGGCAAGCAAATCTGCCAATAAGCACAGGACCCACCAAAGTAGAGGAGGACTTTTGTCACAATATATAATTAAAATATGTATTTAAATATACTTTAAGTTGGGCTCCCAAATCTGTATTTAGGCTTCTAAATAAAAGTGACCTGTGGTTTTTTTTTTTTTGTTTTTTGTTTTTTTTAAAGCATGCTTGTCACATGTAGATCCAACAGACTGCAATAGGCATTGTGGGTTCTTGGCAGTGCAGAAACTCAGGCCATTCTTAATTTGCTGCTTAAAAATAGATTTAGGAGCCAAACTTCCGGCACCCAGGTTTAAAAATTGTGGCCTTTATATTTAACTCTTTCATAAAGAACATGTTACAAAATGAAATGTTAATGGCGTGTTCTGGCCCCGATTTTCAGAAATAACTAGTGATGTAGGTGTAGACCTATTGGAGGACCAACTTGAAACACCATAAAGGAGACCAGATTTTCACAAAGTGCTGAGCACCTGCCTTTGAAAATCAGTTGTCCCTCAGGTTTCAAGTTGGGCACCCCAAATCACTAGTCACTTTTGAAAACCTGGCACTTTATGCATATCTAGGAAAAAGGGAAAGAAAAATAAAAAAGTAGAGCTAGGCGAGAAATGGTTTTCCTGTCCTATGAAACACTGAGAGATGGGGGGGGGGGGGAATTCCTGTCCCAAATCAGGATGAAAAGTTGAAATCCTCAAATATTTGCAAACAAACAAAAATGGTTCAGGCCAATTGAAACCTTTCATCATTTTGATTTTTGGCCATTAATTTTTTTATTATAATTAGTTTAAATTTCAAACTAGAAAACCAGAATTTTTGTTGTGCATTTGTTGAAACAAAATGTTTTGAGAAGTTTGAAACTATTGCCAAAATGTTTGAGCTGAAAAATTGGTCCAAACTGACTCTTGTCCATGAACTGTTTCGGTTTCAACAATCCATCATTTTCTCATGAAAAATGTTTTGTCAGAAAATTCCCAACAAGCTCTAGAAATGACTTTAGTGGGTCCGATCAGAACATTTCTGCAGGCCTGCTTCCCTTTCTCTCCAGTATTGCAGGAGCTCCCTGCTCTCCATAGTCTGCCCTGTGCTTTTGCCAGAGTTTTCTCATCCTCTGTGCTTAGCAAGTACACTTTGATCGATAAGCCAAGGAGAGTGAAGTGCTGTATATGTAACAGCTGTATAATAGCAGCAACAGAATGCAAGCACTTAGGTCATGTCTACACTACAGCGGTACAGGTAAGTTGCTGCAGCTGTGCCACTGTAGCACGATAGGCCTTGTCTTCATTACCGCACTGCATTAGCGCTGCTGCATCAATACAGCTGCAACAGTGTAGCACATGTGGTGAAGATGCGCTATAACTACTCCACCTCAACGAGAGGCCGAAGCTATGTTGGCGGGAGAGCGTCTTCCACTGACATAGTGCGGTGTAGACACTGCTTTAAGTCGGTGTAACTTATGTCGCTTGGGGGGCGGTATTTTCACACCCCTGAGCGATGTAAATTACATCGACTTTAGCGGTAATCTAGACAAGCTCCGTAGATCGACGGAAGGGTGTTTTTTTTTCCATCTATTTAGGTAATCCATGTCTCCGAGAGATGGTAGCTGGGTTGATGGAAAAATTCTTCCGTTGACCTAGCCATGTCTACACCAGGGGTTCGGTCAACCTAACTATGTCGCACAGTGCGCAAAATTTTTCACCAGCCTGAGTGACGTAGTTAGGTCGATCTAACTTTTAACTGTGGAGCAGGCCATAGAGAGCAGCACAAAATGATTTTTTTTCAGCTTTTCATTACTGAAAATGTCAGTAATACTGAGATCATTGCTGCCAGGTTGTTGGGGGTGGGGTCTTTAATATGATGATCATCGCTTGTAGGCAGTTAGGCATGGGCTTTGTTTGCAAGCTCCCTAATAATTGTTCCATTGTTTGCATCTCCAAAGCCAGCCCACACCATGAGTGACCAAAGACTGGATTTATTACAGTTGTTCAAAACCTTATTCTCAATTAATCAAACTTCTTGATCCATGGGGGCTTTGTGGAACCTGCCTGGTGGCACGTCACAGAGAAGATGCCCAGTAGAAGGACTGAGTTGTGAGGTGAGAAATATAAGGCCACTAACGATGCTGCCCTGAGCTCTAGTTCCATAAACAGGAAATTAGGGCATTGATACACAGCACAGTAGCAAGTACGCTTTGAAGTGGAAAGGAGCTATTTGATTTTACCTGATAAGGAAGTGAGTTAGTATTTCTGTTGGCCAAAAACCTCGGGATCTCCTAAGGGATGCAAAGAGGAGCCCAGGCGTTACTGCACTAAACTCAAGGAAATAGATATTCATTTGCAGGGGTAATGTAGCTGAATGCTTCTGCTAAAATGATCAGCAGTAAATTAGCTAACAATGTTAAATAGTCATCATTAGTGTTCAGAGTCAACACGCTGAAGCTGCTATGACTTCTGCTGCAGCGTCCCCTCCCAGTGAACAGATCTGGTTGGGGAGGGATGTGGCCAGGGTTGCCAAGGAATGTGACGGATTGGTGCATTCCCATGAGCAGCCAGCTTCCACGGAATTCTCTCCACAACATAATCTGCCTTTGTTGGAATCCCTAAGGGAGGGCTGTCTGCTTTCCCTAAGTGTGAATCAACCTGGCGGTGCAAGAGTCCAGCTAGGGTATTATAGATCATATCTCTTTGCACCATCTTGGGTGTGTGTCTAATGTTCAAAGTGAAACTGTGGATGTCTGATGTGAGTGAAATGTCTCTGAATCTCCAAACCATGTGACACTTTCCTGTTCTGGGATTTTACTGCAAACCTAAAAGTCAAAAGCAATTCACCAAATCATTTGCCAAGGTTCAGAATCTTCTGGAAAATGGGTGGCTGAATTTTGAGGCTGGGGTCAAGTTTCAGATGAACATCTGCCTTATTATGGCTTTTGGGGGAAATCATGCAGATCTCAGTGGTTTCATGGACCTTCAGTTCCAAGCCAGGTGAATTTAGTAGAATCAGGCTTTACTGGTATGTGAGTTACTAAATATGATATGTCAGATGGATTGGACCCAATATCTCAATAATTCTTCTGTCATTCGAGATAAAGCTCATAAGAAACCAGACTTTCTGTTCCATGGGATAGTCTGACAATTCAAAATTTGTTTTGATTCTGAATCAGAACAAAGTCAAAATTTCCCACAACAAACATTTAGAAAAATTGACTTCAGTGGCACTTAAGCACATATGTAAAGTTAAGCATATGCTTAAGTGGTTTCCTGAGAAAGGATACTTTCCTGAATTGTGTCCTTACTCACTAACCACTGCAAAGGAATAGATATTTCTCTGGGCTTAGTTCAGTATTTATATTAACATTTTACTGCTCACCACAAAGCACAGAACACGTCACTCGAAACCCTGGGTTTTACCTCTGAAACTGGAAGGTCTGAAAGCTATGATGTTATCATTGCAGATATGGTGCAACATGAAGAAATCCAAACATTTACCAGGAAATTAAGTTGTCTTTTATCCAATGAACTGGGCTTTGTATTGTTCTCAGCACATTGCAAAGAAACAAGTTCCTTTAAAGCAGGAAGATGCAAATTCTCAAAAAAATGTGAAGTCCTTTCAGTCTCCCACCCCTGGGTGAACTGGATACCTTCTCAAAAATGTCACACTTGACAAGAAATAATCCTGGAAATTTGTCCTCCTGTTATCTTTCAACACACATGCGTTTGGAGATTAGCGACTGAGAATACCTGTGACAAAAATTCAGGGATGGAAAAATATTTACATTTTTGTAATGGCTGCTTGGTGACCTGTCACAAGCCAGACAGATCCTAACAAGTTCTAAAACTTTTCAAGGGAGTAGCTCTTTCTTTCTCACTCTCTCTCATTCACAGCCCTGAGTTTTGCTTTGAGTTTTTTATTCGAAAGCCTGAAAACTCCATTCTAATCTCAGCTGAAGCATAAAAACAAAACAGTGCCTATACTCAGTCAGACCAGTGGTCTGTCTAAATACAGAATCATGTCTATAGCAGTGGCCAGTGTTGGATCAGAGGAAGATATAAAACCTCACAACAGACAAGTTTGCAATAACCCATGCCCCTGGGGGAAATTTCTTCCAATCTCCAGGCAATTAGTAGTTGGCTTGTGTCCTGAAACAGGAGGTTTGTATGTCCCAAGTATATATTTTAATCCTAGCTAGTGCAACTGCAGATGTTCTTAATCTAATCCTGCTGTTGGGCCTTTGCCATAATGTCTTGTAGCAGTGAGTTTCACAAGTTAATTATGTGCAGCGCAAAAGAAGCATTTTGTTTTATCATTTAAAATATGTTGCCTTTTAATTTCATTGAATGCCCCCTTATTCTTGGATTTTGATTGACCTTCCATGTTCTGTATTTGGCATTCCTCAATAGTGTTTTATTCATCTTCTCACTAAACAATCCTAATCTTTTCAATCTCTCCTTGTGTGGAAACTTTCTATGCCTTTTATTGATTTGGTTGGCTGCCTCTATTCCTGCTTTTTTGAGAAGAACACTGTATTCCAGGTAGGACGTTCCATTGATTTATATGATATTATATTCATTGTTATTCACTGTCCCTTTTGTAATACTACCTAATATTTTGTTTGCTTTTCTGACCTCCACTATGCATCAGCCAGATGTTTTTCACTGAACAGTCCTCAGTGACTCCTAGATCTTTTTCCTGTGTGGTTATGCTTAATTTAGAACTCTTCAGTATGTGTGAGTAGTTCACTGTGTTCTTCCCAATAATGCATTTGCTTTCGCATTGAGTTTCATCTGCCATTATGTTGCCCATTCACCTAGCTTGGTGATTAGGCCTCTTGGAGGTTCTTCAGTCATCTCTAGTCTTAACTGACCAAAATAAATTTGAGTCATCTGCAAGCTTTGCAATCTCCCTTCTCACCCAGCTCACTAATAAATACAATACAAGCACCACAAGACTGAAGCACCTCATTGTTCATTTCTTTCCATGTTGAAAAGTGACCATGCATTCCTACTGTTTTCTGTCTCTTAGCCAGTTTCTAAACTATCACAGAACTTTATTCCTCACTCAATGACTTTTTGGTGTCCTTAGTAGGTAATTAATAATAACAGCAGACTCTTGTGAGGAACTTTGTCAAAGACTGTTTGAAATCCCAAATAAATAATATTGACTAGTTCTCCTTTTCCCACTATTTTGTTGACTCCCTCAAGGAATTCAAATAGATTGGAGGGGTATGGTTCTCCTTTATCAAAGCCACTGTGGTTTGCCCCTGTCATGTGATGCTCATCTTGGTGTCACACAATTCTATTTTTAACAGTTGTTTTAAGCAGTTTACCAGTACAGAAGTTAGACCAACCGTTCTGTAGTTTCCAGCATAACTTCTGCTGAGTTTTTGAAAGATATGGATAGCATCAGGTACTCTCATGTCCTCCACCATATCAGATTTTAATGAGAGATTGCATCTTTTATTTAGTAGCTCAGCCACTTCATTCTTAAATTCCTTCTGCTGCTTGGACATACGCCATCCAGTCCTGATGACTTGTTACTGTTTAAATGATCAGTTTGTTTCAACATTTTGTTTTTTGATACCAAAGCCTTTGACAGTGTCCTGACTTTATTACCTTCAGAAATTAGACTGGGATAAGCATTTCCTCAACATCCTCTGCAGTGAAGACTGACCAAGCTTTGTCTGATCTAGATCAGTATAAAAACCCCAGAGTTTTATATGGTTTCCACCTGTCAGCATGGGCCCACTTGGAACTCAGGTCCCAGAGTCACTCTTCAATTTTGCCCAAGTTTGATGAAAGATTCACACCCCTCCAGAAACCTAGTTTTCTGCTTAGTTATTAACATCTTTGCACAACTCTGCATATTCTCAGATCCTGGATTGAGCAATCTCCTCTCCCCTCTGAGATCCCATGCTGAAGAGACTCAATGGGGCCACTTGATAGGGCCCATAAGGAGTCCAGGGTTTCATTCCAGGCTCACTGACCTTCTGTGAGACCTTGGGCAAGTCCCTGCCTCTGTCTGTGCCTGTGTTGTGCTCACATCCAAAATGAAGGTAATTCTACTGATCTTCCTTTGTAAAGTACTTATAAGAGCAAAGTATAATTAATGCTGAAGGAGACCTAGGGGTGAGAGTAGACAACTAGTTAGACATGAGTTGATTATATGCAGTGTTGTTGTAGCTGTGCTGGTCCCAGGATTTTAGAGAGAAGATGGGTGAGGTAATATCTTTTGTTGGACCAACTTCTGTTAGAAAGAGACAACCTTACCTCACACACCTCATCTCGCTAATGAATTTACTATGTGATATGGCTGTAAAAATGACAAAAGCAGATTTGGACAGGATACGCAAAAGTATCCTATCATGGGAGAGAGAGGTGGCATTGCTATTTATTTATATGGTGCCCACAAAGTCCTGCCTTTACAGACAGACCCCTCTCCTGTAAGGTCCCTACCATTGAGGCCTGATTCTGAGAGTCTTACTCATCATGAGCGATCTTCATTCACTGAAGCCGTCCTATTGCAATCAATGGAGGCATTCCTGTGGATAAGGATTACTCCTAGGATGGAGGGCTTGCAGGCTCCTGCCCTATATGAACAATACATGGGCCCAAAGGGGAAGAGAGAGGCAGCATGCATCACAAGGCGTTCTGTCTTCCACTCAGAACCTTTGCCTGATTTGCCTTATTGCATTTAACCCTTGCCTAGCTACTCTTTGTTCTGAACCCTGCCGTCAGCTAGTCTTTGATCTTTAACCCTTTCCTTACTCTGTATTTCTTTCAACCCTTCCCCAATTCCCTTTGTATTGTTTTCCTTTATAACCTTTTACAGTTTTAAACTATACCTTATTGCTGCTAACCCTTCCATGATTTCTGATTAGCTTGTTCCTGATAACCCTCCTCACACTGCTCCCTCCCCAGAGGAGACAGCCTGTCTCTTTTGATCTTAAGTCTGGACTGTCAAAAATTTTCCATCAAAAATCTCTTTTGATGGAAAATTGGGGTTTTATTAAACTAAATGTTTCACCAAAAGTGCCTGCTTTCTGTAAAAAATGTTGACTTTAAGTTAAAAATCCACCCCAAATCAGGGGGAAAAAAAAAAAAAAACTCGCGGTTTTCAATTTTTTGGTTAAGATTTCAATTTCTGGCAAAATTTTCTGCAGGAAACTCTCCTCCCTCCCTCTTTTCCCAACCAGCTCTGCGAGAGGCCAGTGGAAGGTTACCCATCCTCCCAGCTGCCTCCCTGAGAGATTTTCTCCTCTGCCTCACGCTACCACAAGTCCTTCAAGTGAGCGGGGGCATTTTCATCCATTCCAAATTTCAAGTAGAGGGGGACACCTGTTCCCCCTCCCCCAAACTCTCAGCCATGTAGATGTGGAAGTGGGGAGAAGGCATTGGGGGGGGGGGAGGTTGTGCAAAGGTTTATCACTACCGTCCCCAACAGCCATGGTAAATCAGAGGGTAAGTTGCTCCTTGCATCACCTCCCCTGGGTTGCATTGCACTAAAACTAAATAAAGACAGACACAGAATTTCAATGTGATCAAAGTGAGCACAATGAGGAGCATGTTCATGCCAACTCATGGAATCAGCCTGCGAGACACTCAGGTTGCTGGAGTATCAGCCTGCTAGAATGCTAAGGTGTATGTTGTGTGACTGTGCAGTGACCAGCTGGTCTGACCCAGTACGGCCTTATGTTCGGCAGGCTGCCCACTTGCCCCTCCCAGAACTTCAAGGGGAAAGATGGGGGAGGGGAGAAAGAGGCTGGGGGGAGGGGAAGGAGGAAACTAGAGAGGGGGAGAGAGACTCCAGGGCAGAATATGGAAGCCAGAGAGCGTGGTGGAGGGGGAGTTTGATGGCAGGGAAAGGAAGGAATTTGAGGGGGAAGGAGAGAGCCAGATAGAGGAGGGGAAAGTGGAATTTGAGGGAGGGGAGGGGAAGTCAGAGGAGAGCTAGGGCATGGGGAATTTGAGCAAGAAAAAAGAAGCCAGAGGGGGGCAAGAGGGAATTTGAGGGGAGGGTGCTGGGGGCAGGGCAGGGGGATCTTGTGAGGCGAGTGGGAGGGCAGAAGGAATTAAGGTCTATAGAGTAAGCTTTGTGCCCCACTCTTCTCCCCCCCCCCACCCAACTTTGGGCCCAAATGTCTCCCCAACGTGTTACTAAAATTGAGAGGGGCAGTTCAGAGAAGATTTGCCTTGATGCTGTCAGGACAGGCTGGGGCAGTGCCAGTGTAGGGGTGAGGGGTCTGTTGCCACTGCCTTCTACTTACCATGGCAGCTGGGAGTATTTCTAGGCTGCCACTGTCGGAGGATTCTGGGGGACAGGACCCCTCTATGCACTAGGGTGTGAGCCCTTCCTCTGGGACACTGTGCTCCATTCTGTACCTCATCCCAGGCAAGCCTGCCAAACAGAGCAGGGGTAAGAGAACAACAACAATATGTAGCGGGATGGAGGGATTGACGCCAGTAAAGCTGAGGTATTGACTATGTAACGTGTGGCTAAGAGATGACTGGCATTCATGCGTATGGGGAGGGAGGTCTGGATAACAGTCTAGATGTCTCAGAGGTGTTGTTGCAGTGAATATGCACAAACAAAGCCCAGAAAATGGGGCCTTGGCAATGTATTCAGTGAGACGAGTGGCATCGGGACAAACTGGTGGGAATCACGAGGTTCCGTGGAGCGAAACTGCATGCACGGGATGGTCACTGGCTGTACAAAAGGGGAGCCGTAGCGCAGATCAGAGCACAGTGTGTCTCAGAGAGACCTGGTCTCCCCTTGATGGGGTGAAGGAATCCAGATTTCCACAATGGGGAACGGGGATGCACAAGAGGACCTGGCTGGGCCCTCTCAAGAGTCCATGATTAGCACCAGTGGGAGTTACATGCTCAAACTGATGCTAACAGGCTGGAGTCTTTGTGTGGAATTCAGCTGTACTACACACTCCCCTTCCCATGCCCATTCAGCTCTGCTGGCTTTTGGGCATAGGCAGCAAGGCCAGCCAGCCGTTGCATTGCCCTCACCCAAACCCTCTAGACGCTAGCACCAATGGGGACACTCAGAGGGAGCAGGGTCTGCGCTTCTTAGGGGGATTGTGACTGGACTCTGCAGGAGAATGCTAGAGGAGGGAAGGAGGGCTCCTTGCATCTTTCTCATCGCTGCCCATCTCGGTGGGGCAGGCCACAATCTGGCCCTAAGTGTGTAGCATATGAAAAACAGGGACGTTAATGAGCCTCTGTGCCTGTATTCATGAAGCACTGTGATGGTTACAGTCCCTGATGCTTTTTACAAACAGCTGCACAGTAAGTGACATTGTGGGAAATTAACGTAGTGTCATTTCAAGGGCAGATTTTGCATCTCCTTTCATGCCCTTCACATCTGCACTCAAACCTCCATCTACCTGAAATGGAAGAGTGGGACATGCCAGCAAGCGGGTACTCCAGGCTGGGGAAAAAGAGACAAGGGCATTTTCTTCCTGCACCCACAGTACCAGCTGCAGGGGACACTGCTTGCAGGGAAAGGGTGAAAGGGAAAGTAAGAAAAGTAGGTTCTTACATGAGAGGTGAAATGAATTCAGAACCTGTCTGAAATCAAATGGTTTCCAGCTAAAATCCCTTGCAACCAGCAGGTGTGAAACTCCTCCCTGAATTTGTTCTCCTCTCTTAATGAACTGGCCAATAGCATGTGTTGTGTGACTTTGCCGTGACCAGCTGGCACTGTGGGTTTCCTGAATCACTATGTTTATCTGCCTCTCCTTCTCCTGGCACTCCCAGCCATGGGACCAACACTCCCAACCCAAAAACTCCTGGAATTAATCAATTGCAACATCACAGGGTGGATGTCATCACAGCAATGCTCTAAAAGATCCCGTGCTACCTCGGCTGCTCAGATCTACATAATCTGGAGGCAGATAAAGCCTCCACTAAACACTATCCACTTGGTTTGACATAACTAGGTGCGTGTTTTGCCTTCAAAACATGTTTGGCCTGAGCCATGTCCTCAGCAATTGGATTGTGGGCTTGTTCATCCCCTTGTCATGGTTTCTGACTTGCATAGTGACTGTTTAAATCCACCTCTATAAATTGCCACCTTCGTTTCAGGTTGACGGGATTGCTGGCTACAGACATGCCGTAGCGTTAGATTGGACAAATAGCTGTGGAAACCTTGTGGCAATCACTGCTACTTCTACCTAGTCCTGCAGCTCTAGTGTAACACTGTCTCGTACCATAGGTGGCGCTCTTTGATATTGTTGCTAGATGACACTGTACATTTTTCCCCTCCCCCACCTCTGACCCTTTTGTTGTGTGTTCCCCCCACAGCATGCGATTGCCATCCCGTGGGTGCAGCTGGCAAAACCTGTAATCAAACCACAGGTCAATGTCCCTGTAAAGATGGTGTGACTGGCATCACGTGCAATCGATGTGCCAAAGGCTACCAGCAAAGCCGATCTCCCATTGCCCCTTGCATAAGTACGTGGACCACTCTTTTTGAAGTCTGTAGCATAGTGGAATTAACCTTTTAAAAAAAAAAAAAACAGCAACTCAGCCACTGAGACCCGAATGGGTCAAATGTTTACTAACACCAGTTTTTATATGCTCAATTACCAGTGTTTAATTGAAAACACATTTGTGAACTCCTAGTTGGACAGATTGCATGTACTGTGTGCAAATATGCCGTAGATATATGCACAGATTACATGCATCTCATTTGCCACACTGGTTAGTTTATGTGAGTGCAATTTAAAACCCACTTAATCAAACAGCTGGGTACTTTAAAAAAGGGCTTGATTTTTGCTTTGCAAACACTTCTTTAATGCAAAGGGTGTCCTGAGTGTTTATTTCCTTTGAGATGCCACCACAATCCTGGTTCCTATGGCAAATTGCTATGCTGTTTTTCTTTCCTTGCCTTGTATTGTCAAGGTCCTTCAGCTGAAACCAGCAGATTGCCAGGGTTCATTATTAACAGTTGCCGTCATCCTGAAAGCATATCGAAAGCAGCTGAGCGCTCTACAAGCACGCACACCCAGACTGTTAAATGGGACTGTACACTCACATGATCCAGCCAGAAATGTGGAACATTTGACTTTTTTTTATTTGTCTTTTAAAGTTTTTATTAATCTTCCGATTTAAAATACACTTTAAAAACAACAACAGCAACAAGCACCAGGCTGCAACCTCCAAAGTTTCTTCCCTTTGTAAAACGCCAGCTCCCCCCTTTTATACCCCCCTACGAACCAACCTTAGGGAGATCCACATCTGCACAGCCAGCCATAGTGTGTTCTATGTCTCAGTCAAATGCTAACCCCTAATCTCTTTAATTGAACCATTCGCTGTGCTGCCTGTTGTCTTTGCTGTTGTTGGATAACTCTGTCCATTCGTGATGTGTATATGGTGGTTTCAGTCTCTTTCTCTACTTGTGTTAAAGAAACCAAATGACAAAATTCTAACCGTTCAACTCAAAACAAAACAATAAAACCACAGTAGTCTCGGAAAGCAGGAGGGGCAGCAGACAGCAGCCTTCCTTGCCTATGCTAACTTCCTGGTGTTAAGACAAAAAGGAAGATGAAGGTTGAAAGAATCAAGTCTTTTTTCAGAGACCATGGGTCTATTTCAGCATTGTCCATTCCCAAGGCCTGCCTGAGATGATGACTGTTTCTAAGTATGGAGAGATACCCCTTCTCCACTTTTATTCCTGAATCAAGCATGCATTCCATGGTGGGTTTTGGTCATTTGAGATTCATTCTTTCCCATGTTGCAATGGGATAGCAGGAGCCAAAAGCAGATGCTTGTTTCCCAAGATGCCATAATCTTGACACCCCACTGTGCTTTGCAATGGATATGTGCAAAGGTTTATCACTACCGTCCCCAACAGCCATGGTAAATCAGAGGGTAAGTTGCTCCTTGCATCACCTCCCCTGGGTTGCATTGCACTAAAACTAAATAAAGACAGACACAGAATTTCAATGTGATCAAAGTGAGCACAATGAGGAGCATGTTCATGCCAACTCATGGAATCAGCCTGCGAGACAGTCAGGTTGCTGGAGTATCAGCCTGCTAGAATGCTAAGGTGCTCTCTAGTGGCTGGATGTCTGGCTTTGCATATTGCTAGCATTTTAAAGAACATGCAGGTGCTCTGCCTTTGACAGAAAGTGACAGTGTCTGAAGGCTTTTAAGCACTTCCCTGATTAGTTCCACAGGAGATTTTTTTCGTTATTACTGGGGTTTAATTCTTTTCATTGTAAAATATTGTTTTAAGGAACCCACATATTTTGGGGGTACATTTTGAATAATTTCAGAACTGAGGACTGGTTACAAATCCTGTTCCTATATGTATATATTGTCGCGACAATTTACGAACCAGTGAGCATTCTTTACAATGATGATCATGGGGAGGAAAGAATATTTTACTTGCCCATCAGCAAAAATTACTTGCCCCAAGGCAAGAGGACAACTAGAATTTTGCAGGTCCGATATATAATGAAATATACATATGCCAAATATATGCAGCCAAAAGTGTTAAAACTTATATAAATTCTGCTCACAATGATCTCTGATTTTTTTTTTTCAAGCAATAGCACAGTTTCATCCTTAGAAAATGTCAACCAGCATAATAGATATTTTTAATGCAGAGCAATGGTTTTTGTACTAAGCATCTTTCTCATGACACAGGGAGGGAGCAGGTAAAGTTTGTCTAGAATAGGTCCATTTTTTCTTATTTATTAAAAAAAAAATAAACAGATGAACTCCTAAATTACACCCATCTGGGCAACACAAGCAATTGTCAACCTGGGGCAGGTTCTGTATCCCGCAAGAGCACCATTGGCTCTCGAGTGTAACCCTTTGCTTTCTCACTGTGACACATGTAAGATTGTGCAAGCAACTCCCATGCAGATGGAGTTAGTAAAAGCAAGTGGGATATGTGCATAGCCCAATCTTATCTGGAACTTGAAATAATGCCCCCCCCCCCTTTTTTTTTTTTTAATCCTTTCTCTTCCCTTTCTGTGTCTCGTTCTCCTGCACAGAGATTCCTGTTGCTCCACCCACCACTGCGGCCAGCAGCACAGAAGAACCCGCAGGTATGTTATTTTCCTTTCTTTTTTTAATCCACTCCATTGATGGGTGCACTGATGGAAAATACCTTTTCAGTGCAGAGGAGGGAGGCTTCCTGGATAGACAAGCAAAAGTGAAAGCCATTTTGGGGGAGGAAGGCAGGGGAAATGGGAGGCTATCGCTCCACAAGTACCCCCTTGGTTCTGTTAGTTTATCTCAGTATAGGTAATACCAATTAAAGCCCAAGACGTGCTTGCAGAGAGAAGCTCCAAAATGCCTGTGCAGGTGGGCACTTCTGGGACCCTGCATCATGTGGCTGCACAGATAGAAACGCAGGGAGACTTTTCAGAAGAGGCACATTCTGACTGCATTGACTGGGTTTGTATGTATTTGTCTGTGTATATGACATTCTAGTCTGGGGTTGCCCAGAGTGGGCCCGGAACTGAAACACCATGGCCAGACTGAGATGAGGACTAGAAGCCAAGCTTCACCTGCATGGTTACAAATCTTCTCTTGTCTAGTGACACTGAGGCTAAAAATGGCTCTATGGCACCACAGTGCCCGGCTCTATGGCACCACAGTGCCCAGCTCAATTGTTCTTCATCAGCAGGGCAAAAGTGATTGTCTTTGGCTTGCCCCAAACGCATGGGCAAGCCAGGATGGCACGTTCCCTCCTTACAGCTGATTGAGCCAGAGCGTGTAGGGGAGGTTCCCTCCATCGTCAAAGACCAGCTGGGCTAGGTTTGGGACAGAGATTCAGTGCAATGTGCTGGCTTGGGCGGGGGGGCGTGAATAGATGTGCATGCACTTGCACCACTGTCCTCCACTGCCTTACGCCCAACACTAGTAAGGGCAGGAGGATAATCACAGTACGAGTCTGAGCTTTAAAGCAGGATCATCTGGTTTCTAGCCCCTCTGTTGCAATGGAGTTCCAAGGGGCCGTGGGATAACCATGGAATATTTAGGTGGCTGTGGATTTGTTATAATGTCCAGATTGACAGCCTCAGTACAACGTCCCAGATCCAGGATAAACCCAAGTCTTTCTGAGAAAGCCCAGGCACCTCATGACATGCGAACCCTCTTATTTTCCCATCCATGCTCCTCCTCCTTGCATGAGAAACAAATCCTTTTATACTGTGCAGATGTCGGTGCTGAAGACCCCAGAGCTGATTCTCCTCTCACTCACACCAGCTTTACACCAGTGCAATCCCACTGACTACAATGGAGTTACTCCTGATTAATACCAGCGTATGTCACAGAAGAATGCCTACCCCTCACCCTGGCTCCCGTGTCACAAAGTGATTTGCCAGAGATTTATATACAGTTTCCTTGAGGCCTAACATGTCTCAACAGGCAATTACAATGCAAGCAAGAGGCCCCCAGGAAAGTGGACATGGTAACTGATGATGCCAAAGGCTTGTAGATTCCTGCAGTATTTGAACAGAACTGTCTCTGTGTGGGACTTCGGGAGCAGAGGTTGTTTACTTTTGTCCAGCAGTATAGGAGGATTCATAAATTAGGGATTTTGTACTAAAAGTGATGGATGTCACCTTGACTTGAACTCAGAGTCCCTCACACTGTTCGGTGGCAGAACTTTCCACCTGGTGAATTTTCAGGCCAGACACATTGCTCCATGCTTAGTAACCCTTTCCACGACAGGGACACCTGGAAAGCGAAAGGGTGAAGGCTTTAGTTTGCAGTGTCATGGAAAGTTGAAGGCCACTCAATGTTTTCTTTAGCACTGGCGTTTAAGCCTTTGCTCTCTTCCCCCTGTGTCACTCAGTCACGGCAGCAGCAACCCTGCATTTCAACTTGTCTTGTCAGGTTGATTGGTGGCCCAGATTAAAGAGGGGAAATCTGTTCCTCAGGGCAAGAAATATTTGAGGGCCTGGAGTCTATAACTCTCATCTGTGCCTAGGGTTACCATTCGTCCGGATTCCCCTGGACATGTCCGGCTTTTTTCAGTTAAAAATAGCGTCCGGGGGGAATTTGTCAATGTCCGGACCCCCCCCCCCCTCCCATGCAGAGCATGCGGGGCTTGCAGGGCAGCCGGCCGGATGGTGCCACTCGCACAGGGCTCCGGCAGCCAAACCCCTCCTTCACTTCCCCCCTTCTCTCCCCTGCAACTTGAGACCACTCCCCTCCTCTCCCTCCCTCCCCCCGCCCTGCATTCACAGATCGCCGGCAGTCGCCTCGGCCTCTGGCAGTCTGGAGCTCCAACCCTGCTCCCCTTCCCCGCTGTCGAGCGCACTGCTCTGCAGCACAGTAAGGGGGCTGGGGGTCAGAGATGCGGCAGGGAGGTTCTGGGGGGGGAGTCGAGACAGGGAGCAGGGGGAGGGTTGGATGGGTCAGGAGTTCGGGGGTGGGGCTGTCTGGGGGGTTGGGGGTGTAAGGTTTTGGGCAGTCAGGGTACAGGTGGGGGGGGTCTCAGGAGGGGGCAGTTAGGGGACAAGGCACAGGGAGGCTTAGGTAGGGGGTGGGGTTCTGGAGGGCAGTTAGGAGCAGGGGTCCCAGGAGGGGGCAGTCAGGGGACAAGGAGCGGGGGGGGGTGTTTGGGAGTTCTAGGGGGGGCTGTCGGGGCAGGAGTGGGGAGAGGGATTGGAGCAGTCAGGGGACTGGGAGCAGAGGGGTTTAGATGGGTCGGGAGTTTTGGGGGGGACTGTCAGGGGGTAGGGAGTGGTTGGATGGGGCGTGGGAGTCCCAGGGATCTGTCTGGGGGTGGGGGTGTGGATAAGGGTTGGGGCAGTCAGGGGACAGGTAGGGGGTAGAGTCCTAGGGGGCCAGTTAGTATGTGGGGAAGGTCTCAGGAGGGGGCAGTCAGGGGACAAGGTGTGGGGGGGAGGGTTGGGGGTTCTGAGGGGGCAGGAAGTGGGAGGGAGTGGAAGGGGCAGGGGCGGGGCTAGGGCAGGACAGGGGTGGGGCTAGGGCGGGGCTCCTCCCGTCCTCTCTTTTGATTGTTGAAATATGGTAACCCTATCTGTGCCTCATGAAGACTGTTCACTGAACTGCAGTCTCTGTGGCCCAGGTACGAAGTATGAATCCGTGCAAAACCAAACTCCTCCCAAACTGTATGCCCCTTAACCTGAGTTTGGTATTCAGAGCTTGCATTGACTTTAGGTCAGTTTGTTAGCTGTTGTCCTTTAAGGTTAGCAAATTCGTATATGTGATGACAGGAGATTCAGGTGTTTCAACAATAAATTAAATAAAGTAGTGGTAAGAAGGATTAGCAACAGAGGCAGTTGTGCAGAATTGTAACAACTAAGTTGAAAATACTGGATGTTTGGGTCTTTGTTACATTTCACAACCACGAATCTAAACCTTCCTTGTTACAGCTCCAGCTTGTTTTCTCTTGTCTTGTCTTATCTTTCACTGGGAAGAACTATTGCTCCCTTTCGTCTTTAGGTTGTCATGGTGAACCTCTGAGCAATTATCTTCTCAGAGTTCCTCCAGAAGTTTATTTTCTAAGCTTTTCATTCTTTGCTACTTTGTTATGAGTTTCTTCCAGTTTGCAAACACCCCATTCTTGTGCAAAGTCCCCAGTACTAAACATGCTTCCTTGACTAAAGCCTCTCACTGATACTGAAGAGAGGTAATAGTTCCTTCCTAGGGACCTGGTTATTCTCAGTGGAAATTCATGTGTAGCCTTTTATTTTATTTAAAGCAAATTTTGTACTGGGGTATTACTGCACCGTGGGTTCAGCTCTGGTGACTACAGTTTCAAGCTCAGCAGAGTGAAAGTCACCTCTGCGACTTGCTTCAGATGTAGAGTCTCTAGGAGCACACAAAGTCCAAGGATAGTGACCACACATTATAGGATTATAGAAGTATAAGCAAAAAGAACAGGAGTACTTGTGGCACCTTAGAAACTAACAGCTTATGCTCTAATAAATTTTTCGTGGACTACAGCCCACTTCTTTTTGCAGATACAGACTAACACGGCTGCTACTCTGAAACTAGAAGTATAAGGTGGATCAGTAGTTAGAAGAGATAATTAGGTTTTTGGTATATAAGTAAGTAGGGCTGAAACACAAGGCCTATAGGCTGAGGCCTGTAAGATTTTAGCTTAGCCATACTAGGCTATAGAGTTAAGAAATTCTTGACATAAGAAAATGACCAAAGAATGACCGTATGCCACCAGTTTATGGGAAAACATGGACCAATGGGTGATATTGCAAACAATTAACTCCCGTGGCCTTACCAAAGTTTCTGACAGTGATAAAATGGACTGGATTCAGAATAAGGATAAGAGAACTGTATCTTACATTGGCATATCTCTTTGTAATGTGTTTGTTTTCGAAGTTTAACCAATAACTGGCAGTGGTTTCAGACAATCTGTATTTAGAGAAAGAAAGCAACTTGGGACTGAACACAGATAACCATCCTCCGATTCAGCACTGGTGAGAAAGTGAGAATCACAAATGGAGAGGAGATGAATAAGACATATCATGCCGTTTATTTGTTTAGCTGTCCAAATGAAAAGCATCTGGTTATCCCTTTGCCCCCAGTAGTGTGCTATGAAATACTGGGGAAAAATGACCCTTTCTAGGACCTTTGAAATGTTGTACAATTTTTAATCTGTTGAAGTGTAAAGATTAAAAGGTGTCAGCTGTCTGATAGCTGCTAAACCATCTAGACGCATCCAGGCAGAGTGCATCTGCTTGTGTTGAGTGTTCCAGGTACAACTGGGCAGAGCACACCTGCTGAGCTGCTAATCATTGCAGGTGCATATAGGTGGAGCAGGCTTGCTGGCCTGCTGCTAAATGAATGATACATCCCAAAGCAAAACACATCAGCCAAAGCTACCAAATGCATAAGGAACTTCCATGGGCAGCACAACTGCTGTGCTGCTGAATGCACAATATCAGGTGTATCCAAAAACTCTAATGATTTCCATGGGATGCTAATGAGTGACAGCAGTGCAACAGGTGCCAGGGTGAACAGGATCTAAAGGGCTAATCTGGAAATATGCTTGTGACAATCTGGTTGGAATGCTAAGGGAAATTTTGTCCCATTGCTCTCCCTTGACAGAAAAGCAAATTGCCAAAGCCCTCGCTGGTGCTGTAAATTAAGACTCCTTTGGGATGCGATACATATCATGAAGGTGCTGAGGGACATCTCGGCTGTTCTTGAAATGTGTGGGAATGTACAATAACCCAGTCTCAGTCTGGGGGACCCCAAAAGGTCTCCGATTCAGAGGAGTACATAAGTGTACGTCAGCGGGCAGCGAAGGGGCTAATCCTGACAGTATGCCAGTGGGGATTTGACAGCAAGTCCATTAGGAGATTCCTCAGGCTGCAGTTTGTAGTAACAGAGTCGGCTTCATCAGACAGTGGTAAATTTGAGCATAAGGTCTGGCTCAGACCCGGTCAGAGCAAGGCAGATGGAATATTAAATTTGATGCTCACGGGGTCTGGTTATCGTGGGGTGACTCGCAGATGGAACGAGCATGCTGTCTCGAGGCCAGGGAACACTGTGTTTTTTTTAATGTTATGCCTCAGGGCCCTCTCACAAGCACTTCACTTCAGTGTGATCAATGTCAAACCAAAACACTGGTGCGTGTATCAAAGGCCATGCCGATGAATATGGACATTCTGTAGCCGAGGAGATGCAGACGTGGACTCTCATGGCCACTCCTCTGCCCAGCTTGGTCTGGGGTGCCTCTCCAAAGAGAGCTCTGGCAATGGTACTGATTGCCGGCATAAACCATGGTGATGGTGACAGTGTCCGTGCATACGGCTAATGGGTAACCCCCGAGTTGCTTTGTGCATGGATCTCAGGAGGCCGTTCTGCTGGGTTGAGAGTGCTGGAGGCTCACGTCCTCCCCAGCCACTGGCAGCAGCGATACAAGCTTGTCCCATCCCCTCTTCCCCACCAATGTACCACAGCTGTGCCCTGGGTTCAGGGGCTGAGAGGGCGATTCAGTCTGCACGGGTCCCCAGTATTTGACCTGAATTACAGAGACCGTCAGTTAGTGCCCAATGTCATGGTGCATTTGGTACCATGGACACTCGCTCTCTCGGAACTGGACTTACACCAACAATTCATTTCACATGCTCATCTGAGCAGCCAGCAGATCAGCTGGGCAGGTCCCACCCGGTTGCCTGAGTTGTGTCCAAAGCATCTGTTGGCCTGATTCTGATCTCCCTTGGGCTTTACACTGATGTTACCTTCCTGGCTTCAGTGGAGTAGCTCTGGATTTACACTGGGGTAAATGAGAGCAGATTCAGGCCCTGAAACGGAAAGTGAGCTACTTTCAGCCAAGACATTGGGGACTTGTTACAGATCAACATGTATGTTCCAAAACTGGTTGGGTTGGGTGGTATTTTGTTGCAGCTGGTTCACGTGACCATCCCCGGCATCGCCCATCAGGGCTGCTGGGAACACATGCAGCGATGGCTTGGGGTGATGAAAGGGCCTGGATTCTGCAAGTCTTTGTGTGGTGTGCAGAAGCTAGCTCAAGGTGGAGGGTGAAAGGAGGCTATGCCCAGGCATGAGTTATAGTATGCAAGGTTCAGCCTGCTGCAGTGAGCTGTGGTAAGTGTATAGCAAGAGCAAAGGCTAACAGAAAGCATGAAGGGCAAAGAACGGATGTGTCTGAGATGACACTGGCCATAGGATGATCATCTTGCTGCTGAGGTGCTTAGCAATGCTCTCCCCGTTCAGGTCCCATTCCTGCTCCGAGGCTGGAGTAGCCCGGTTGCAATGAAGCAGCACACATTAATGCAGGCTCTTAGACTTTTTACCTATGCCCAAATACATGCCACACTTCATACCTGCACTGGACAGGCTCAAGCTTAAGGGGTTATATACCAGTATGTTGAATTTGTTGCTGCTGCACTGCTGTCCTAAGGTGTCCGTGCCTTGTCGTGGCGGGGCAGCTTGTGTGCTCTAACGATCCCCAGAGCCTGTGTCGGTGGGGGCTTTTTCTCCTGGCAGGTTCAACCATGGTGATTTGGTTCGTGGGGAAGGGGCCAGACAAAACAGACACCCTGGTCCCCCAGGTTGAGGGTTAGGCACAGGGCTAACAACTCTGTCCCATAAAAAACAAAATATGTTACGGAAGCAGCGGTGGAGAGATTGACAATCACTGTGCATGATGACCCGTATGACTGCCAGTGGTGACAGCCAAAAGGAAGCCATTGGCATGAAGACTGAAATGCTCAACACCAAGACAAAAACCAAACTTGGTTTTTGGAATGTACAGACAATGTATGAAACAGGAAAGCTAGATCAGGTCACAGCAGAGATGAGACACTACAGCTTACGCATCCTGGGTGTCAGCAATAGCAGATGGACAGGATCAGTGAGATTAACGGCCTTCAGAGAAACTTTTCTGTATTCTGGACAGGATGATGGACAACACCATGAGGGTGTTGCCATCCTTTTGAAGAAAGCGGTGGAGCGGTCCCTGCTTGAATGGACGTCCATCAGCAGCAGACTCATGAAAGCCAGACTGAAAGGGAAATACAATAATATCACCCTGATTCAGTGCTAGGCTCCGACAAATGACAGTGAGGAAGAAGCAAAGGACAAATTTTACCTTACATTACAGGCGGAGTTAGGGAGAGTACCACGCCACGACCTAACTATTGTCATGGGAGACCTGAATGCCAAGGTCGGTAAGGACAACACAAACAATGACAGAGCAATGGGAAGACATGGTGTGGCACCATGAATGAAAACAGAGAGAGCCTTGTGATTTCTTCAATATGAATGACCTAGTCATTGTCAGAACCCTATTTCAACATTGTGAAATTCACAAGCTGACACGGTGTTCTCCAAATGTCAGAGATAAGAACCAGATTGACCATATGATGATCAATGGCAAATGGCAATGCTTACTGACAGTTGTGAAAGTGAGAAGGAGAGCAGATGTTGACAGCGACCACCACCTTGTGACAGCCTCCATCAAGCTAAAACTGAGAAGTGTGGGTCCACCAAACAAGGGCCATAGACATTATTACGTTGACAAGCTAAAGTCCCCTGAAATACAGAAAGTCTTTGTTCTGTGTTTAAACAACAGGTTTCAGGCACTTGCAGACCTTGATAAAGAGGAGGGGATTGGAGATGAGATCAACAAGAAGTGGGACAAAGTAACAACAATCTATAAACAGAACAGTGAAGCCTGTCTAGCTACAGGCAGAAGAGAAGAAAGGAATGGATTACATCCCACTCACGGAATACCATAGAAACCAGATGAGCCCCAAAGAAAAAAGTTTTGTACACAAAATCCCAGAAGCTAAAGGACAAATATCACGAGCGGTATAGCAAGGCATACCAGCAGGTCAAACGCCTTGTGAAAGCAGACAAACGACATTATATTGATAACCTGGCAACTCGGCTTATCAGTGGTAAACAGACACCAACAAACACTCTCATCAGGGACAAACAAGGCCACTTACTGACAACAGAAAAAGAACAAGAAATGCGCTGGACAGAGCACTTCAAAGAATTGCTGAACAGGAAGCCACCTAAAGGGGAAGCAAACATCCGAGAAGCAGAAGATCTTGGTATCAACACAGACACACCAACTAAGGAAAAGACCGTTCAAGCCCTCAAATCCTTAAAAAATGGGAAAGCTCCTAGCAAGGAGAACTGGAATGCAGAATTGTTCAAGGTAAGTCCTCAGTTAACAGCATCTATCCTGGCCCCTCTATTTACAGCAGTCTGGGAAAGGGAAAAAGTGCCAGATGAGTGAACCAGTGGGGCTATAGTGAAGATACCAAAGAAAGGGACTCTCAGTGATTGTAATAACTGGCTTGGTATCACACTCTTATCTGTGCCAAGCAAGGTCTTGTGTAAGATCATAGTCCAGCATATATCAGAGACAGTTGATAGCATTCTCAGAAAAGAGCAAGCCAATTTTCAGAAAGGGCGTGGATGCACAGACCAGATCTTCACTCTACGAAACATAATAGAACAATGATTAGAATGGCAACAGCAATCCTACATAACTTCATAGACTTTGAGAAGGCTTTTGATAGCATTCACAGGACCAGCCTATGGCACTTTCTGTGGGCATATGGAATCCCTTTCCATACAATCAACATCATCAAAAGTTTCTATTCCAACTTTACATCCAGTGTTGGACTTCAAAACTGAGCTCACTGTGATCAAACAGGAGTACGTCAAGGGTATGCCATATCTGCAATTCTCTTCAACATTGCGATCGACTGGGTAATGCAGCGTACAATGGAAGACATGCCAAGAGGCATTAAATGGACACTCTTCTCATCCCTTGAAGACCTGGACTTCACAGATGATCTCGCTCTCCTATCACATCCCAACACCATATACAAGAAAAAACAACTCGACTCAACGCATTCAGCCAGCAAATTGGACTGAAAATCAACTGCAATAAGATAGATATCATGACCTTTAATATTGCCTCACAATCACCAGTATGGATAGAGGATTATGTTCTCGCCAATGTTGAAACATTCACATAATTGGGCAGCAGCATCAGCCAGGACGCTGGAACAAACCAGGATATCCGGAACAGAATCAGTAAAGCCAGGAACACCTTCAGGAGCTTAAATACAGTCTGGAAATCCTCAAAATACAACACCAACATCAAACTCAAGATTTATCAGATCTGCGTACTTTTATAGTACAGAATGCTGGGGAATGAGAGAGTATGACATGTCCAAATTGTTTTCATTCTATATAACTTGCCTCAGAAAAATCCTCTTTATGTTTTGGCCCAGAACAATCTCAAACCAAGACCTATTCACACAGTCCAGCCAAGAAGATATGAGCATCAACATTACCAGGAGGCACGTGCTTCAGATGGAAACGGATTCCATCACCAGAATAGCAATAAGATGGACACTTGAAGGCAAGTGAAAATTAAGCCACCCGAAAACAACATGGCGAAGAGCTGTGGAAACTGAGCTGAAAAACCTGGGGCACAGCTGGGGAACCATTGAAAGACTTGCCAGAAACATCCAGGAATGGAGGAGCTTCGTCGCTGCCCTAACCGCCAGAGGCGTAAGGGGATGATGATGATGATGATGAGCATTGCACAAGGAACTGGTTCAGGCCAGGTCTCTGTGTGCAGATTGCCTGCAATCTGTTCCAATACATTCCTCATCAGTCACCTCACCCGTCAGCTCGTCTCTAAACATGATCCTTAGCCTGGGGATTAAGCAAGCACCTTAAAGCCCAAAGATTTGGTATCAAAAGTTCAAGTTATTCAGTTAGTTTTGATTGGACATACAGGTCACCTGTGTCTCTTTGTCCTCTGATTGCATGAGTGTAACTCTTGGGATTGGGTCTCTGCTGTGAATATTCATCTTTATGAGCCCAAAATTTGCTTTCTGCAAATGCTCACTCCCTCCTTCACGGCCATTCTTCCTGCCATAATTGTAAACTCAACCTCTCAAATCTTCACAGGGAGTGAATGCAAAGGGGACATACATGCAGCCCCAATGAATCCAGGCGGGGTGAATATTTCTTGCTGTCTTTGCCAGTCTCTGTCAGACAGCACTCCAATTTAAAGGGACACAATAGACAGCCCACCCAGTTTTTCTCTACCGGTGTTTCAGGTGACTACACAGTGCTGAGTGTCTGTGGGTGACATGCCTCCCCAATTTGAGTACTGATTTCTAAGTCAGGAGAAAATCAGAGAGAAATAGCTCTTTTTGTAAAGTCAAGAGCCAGCTGCAATGACCTGGACAAATTCCAACTTGAGTAATTGTATATGACTACCCAAAATTCCTCTTGCCACATTGATAGGATACAGTATTTTTCACACCCTGCCCTGAGTTGTTCCACAGTGGCAAGGTGAGGGAGGTAATATCTTTTAGTGGTCCAATTTCTGTGGTGAAAGAGACAAGTTTTCGACCAACAGAAGTTGGTCTCTTGGTGTAAGTTCTGCGGGAGGGCGCCAGTGGCAAGACCGCCTGCTCCCATGCCTCCTGAAAGGTGTGTGTGTGTGTGTGTGTGTGTGTGTGAATCATCCTGGAGCACAGATTGGTGCACCAGCCAGGATGAATTGAACCCAGAGCCTCAAAACACTGAACATTAAAGCCCTCTATCAGTGCTCATCACCCCTATTAGCATTGCTGTACAGTTACACAGCTGCAGTGCTTAATTTGTGCCAGGGCTGAATCTGGCACCTCTGGGCTTGAGAGTGCATAGCCCTGGCACCTCTGGGCTTCCCATGTCAGTTAGGAAAGTAAAAAAAAAAAAAAAAAAAAAAAGAGCCCCGGCACCTCTTTCGTTACAAATTAAGCACCGCACAGCTGCCCTGTTTAGCCTGCATTTCAGTGACAGGCGAAGTGATCCTTGTGTATAACACTTTGAGGGATTTTGAAATGAAAGGTCCTATGGGAATATAGCTGAGCATTTGTTATTGCCCATTGTTTCACTGATGTCCACAGTGTCATTATCCAGTGCCTGTAGCCATGTGTCTCTTTCACAGAGAGATGGATCTAGCTACAGTTTATTTCGTGATCTGCTTGTATATGGATTATTTTTCTGAGCTTTAATAAAATATATTTTTTTTAAATCTATATTCGGGCAAAACACTTAAAGTTAAGCACCTTCTTAAGAGCTTTGTTGATCGAGGGCTAAAGCAGGAAAGGAATTCTTGTTTTCAGACTGCTAGAAGAGAGTTACAAACAGACTGGAGAGCAAACCAAGAATCCCAACAATCTGGGAACTATGAAAAACGACTCACGGTGTCATTTGGATTCCTGTATTGTTTAAAATTAGGATTTCCTCGTTCCCCTGCCTGGATCAGTTACAATGGAACAATCCATCTTTTCAGAAACTGATCGTAGCACAAGGCGCACTCTCTCTAAAAGCACAAGGAAGGTTCAGCCAAATTGAGCAATCTGATTGGCTGGGTATGCCAGAGCGCCTGATAATAATTCTTTTTATAACAATTTTTATTGGACTTTTTAAGCACCACTTCAGCTGGGGAGCTTGAACCTCCCATATTTTATTCCTTCCGTTTCATTATCTGGCCAACGCGTCAGACGGCTCTGGATCTCGGCGCCGTTTAGATTCCACCGCTGCACACATCCTCCGAGGCAGCCTGCTGAAATCCGCAGCATTTCCTAGACAATCTGTAAGTCAGCGTCTCTGCAGGCTGCTGCTCCAGGAGAAGTAGCCAGGGCTCCTGTGGTACGGCCACAAAGGGCCATGCAGCTTGAAATCCAGAATGAAATCTAGGGGGAGGTTTTGTGAAACCAGCTCCTGGAACGATGCTCCTTTTAACTTGGTTTGTAGCTAAGACTGGTAGAAAGTGGCTTTCTAGCCAACAACTGAATTAGTGTCTCCAAGGAGAGAAGACTTAAGGAGCTTGGCTTGTTTAGCCTAACAAATGAAGGCTGAGGGGAGATATGACTGCTCTCTATAAATACAGCCGAGGGATAAATATCAAGGAGTGGGAGAAGTTATTTAAGTTAACAGCCAGTGTTGGCACAAGAACAAATGGATATAAACTGGCCATCAAGTCTTCAAGTATAGGCTTGAAATTAGGCAAAGGTTTCTAACCATCAGAGGAGTGAAGTCCTGGACCAGCCTCTCCAGGGGAGCAGTGGGAGCAAAAAACCTAACTGGCTTCAAGACTGAGCTTGATAAGTTTATGGAGGGGCTGGTATGATGAGGTTGCCTACAGGGACCTGCAGCGCATCCCTGACTGCTATTTGCAAATATTTCCAACAGTCAGCGATGGGACACTGGGGTGGACGGCTCTGAATTACTACAGTGTATTCTTTCCCAAATGTCTTCCTGGTTGGGCTTGCCCACACATCATATTTGAGATTGCTAAGGAATTCCCCCCACCCCACCCCCCGGTCAGACTGGCAGAGAGGCACTGGGGGTTTGCATCTTCGTCTGTAGCATGGGGCATGGGTCACTTACTGTTTGAACTAGAGCAAATGGTGGATTCGCTGTGCTTTGAAGTCTTTAAATCAAGATTCAAGGACTTCAGTAACCCAGCCAGAGCTTAGGAGTCTGTTACAGGAGTGGATGGGTGAGGTTGTGTGGCCTGCAATATGCAAGAGGTCAGACTAGAGGATCACGATGGTCCCTTCTGGCCTTAAAGTCCCTGAGGATCTAAGTTACAGTTGGGCTAGTCTCAAGATTGACTTCAGTGGGGTTGCAGAATGTTCTGTTTGTCCCTAACAGTTCTGGATTAGTTCGGTAAAGCAGCTCAAATTCCATTGCTTGGACGAAGCGTGTCCACACTCTGTCACCCTCTAGGGTCTGCTGCACAGGCCAGGATATCTGGGGATTTTGGTTGCTGTCTGCTGCTATCCAGGATAGAAATGAGCACAGCCTTTCCTAGCAGCTCGTCCTATCTGCAACATGGAAGGTCCAGACAGAGGCACAGTAAAAGAGAAAAACAATGGGGTGTGGGGGAAGTTTTACAAACCTGGAGCGAAGCTGCCAGTCAGTTCTTCTGCTATCTGAATCTAGCCCAGATTGGCTTGGAAACAATTATCTTACGTGGATGATTTCAACTAGTAAGTTTACCTAAATAAATAAATAAATACACGTGATTTGGGGTCATATGCAGCCTTGAATGACTTCCCACTGGAAATAGATCTAGCAAATTCCACGTCTAGATCTGAACTTTCCCAAAAGGTGATTAGATCCAGGGTTTGGGTTTGTCCCTTTGATTTCCTACCGGTAAGGAAGAGATGGGCTTTATAGCAGTGAATACAAAATACACTCTTTACTGAGGCTGCTGAACACAGACAGACTCTGTGGATCTCTGACTGTCTTGCAAGCTGACCCCCACACACTGTGCCGCCTCCATAGGGTCTTCCTAAATCCTGGCCTAGACTCATCAGCCATGGAAAGCTCTCTGCAGCTGTTAGAGAAATAGAAGCCAGCTACAAAGTTAGGCTCCAGATCCAAATGTTCCCTCTGTTTGGGGGGGATCCAATATGGAGATTGAATCAGGCCCAGCTGGAGTTCCTGTACTGTGCAGGCAGGATTGATATCTTCCGGAATCAGCTCCTGAGATGTGAGGCGGGCAGCTGCTTTCTGTGTTGGAACAATTTGAAATAAATTTGAGAGGAGGAAAAAAACAAACCTCTGCAAGCTGTGAGAGCCTTTCGAGACTGTTCCTATTCCTAAGCCTCAGTTGGAAAAAAACACAAACACTGGCTCTGGCTCTAGTCAGAAGGGCAACAGAAACTTTATAAGAAATATTAGAAAACATTCATTTAAAAACATTATTTCTCCAGGAGGGAAAACTCTCTTTCCAGCTCGTGTGCTGAGCTGATCCGCCCAGCAGCCTTATCACTGGTTTTGTATTTGTCCTTTAAAGTGATTCCAAAATAAAGATCAATGCAGGACTCTGATACAGGAGTTGCCAGTTGGCAAGGTTGGGCAGAGTATGGGAGCCAAAGGCTTGATACTGCATGGCGCTGAACACCTTCAACTCCCACTGACTTCTGTGACAGCTGAGGGGGGTTAGCACTTCCTGAGAGGGGCTCTGCACACCACAGGATTGGGTCCCTCATATTCATCCAGGGGCTCAGATCACTTTCTGACGTACTTGGGGAAGCATAGGCAGCATTCCCCTAGCCAAGCAGAAACCCGCTTTACACTGCAGTTTCGGCCTCTGCCTGCAAAACGTTCACTGCTTCACCGAACCTCCTGGGTCTGTAAGTTTCAGCTGGAGCTGACTTTGCTGGTGACTTTGCTGGTACTTCCTGCCTGCGGTGGGACCAGGAAAACAGGAGAAACAGCCTTTCTCGTGGTGTTCTGGGTCTGGCCAGGACCAGGAAGCCTGAAAGAAATACTGTGCAAAAGGGAGACAGCAGCAGCAGCAGCATCAAGTGCCCAAACTATTTCTGAACCTAAACTAAATAAATCAACAAATAATTAACATGCCAGGTTCCAGTTTGGGTGAAGGGTCAGAGGAGTTTAATTTCATCTGCCCATTCTCCATTGCAGATCAGCATTGCAGAGAAATACCAGCCACCATTGCTCCCAAACAATCCACAATGGTAAAAGAGATTAGGGGGCTTCCACAGGAAGCCAACAGTGTTCTCCACCTGCGCAGATGTACATGCCCTGTGGCCAGGAAGGCTCTATGGCAGAAAGTTAAATGGAGGTTTCCATAGTGTTGAGCACAGCTTAATGGGGAGCATATCTTACAGCAACCTCCACTCGCATTCATGGACACATGAGCCTCCCATTCAGGTCACATAACTCCCCTGGCAGTAACTGTAGCAATTGCCTGCATGGCAAAGTGCCATTAGGAAAGGATTTAATGCTTGCTAGCGTCTTCTAGTATCGGGAAACAAGTGGCCAGCACTGTGGGACCTTCCTGATCTGAAGTAACATCAGCAAGGGGTGCAAGGAACACAGAGTACAGTTTGGCAGCTGATGGTCTATGGAATTCCACCGAGCCCCTCCAGGACTTAGGGCCCAAAACAAAACAGAGATATCCGAGCACCCCAGACTTGGGGATAGTCTGGGTCTGGATCTAAACTTTGAAACTTGGGCCCATTCTCGATCGATTACCTAAATCATTGGACCCACTCTTACTCCTGCAGACATCCGTGGCAGCCCCCCATTAACTTCAGTGGAGTTCAGCCCCTGAGGCAATATGGTGGCTAGACGTTGTTGGGCCGATAATAATGTCTGTAGTCCTGTGCTGAGATAAGGGCACTCATATCTGACTGTTTGGGAGGGGCAATCAGCTGGTCAGTGCAGAGGTTAGGAGACAATCCCACACTCCCCTGTTCAACCTACACAATGGGGCAAGCCCATGAAGGGAAGGATGGGAGGGGTCCACCCTTCTCTGAAGTATAACATATTGGCTGCTGCTGAAGGCAGAATACTTCACTTGATATTAGTGGGGAAACCCATGGACCAGATTCTGCTCTCTTTTACACCAATGTAAATCTGCAGTAACTCCAGGGACATCAGCATATTAGTCCTCTCTACAGTACAATGTTTATCGGACTTTGTCACCAACTAGTGACGGCGTTGGCTTGGAGCGTGGTTTGTGCCCACACGCCAGGTGGTTAATACTTAGGGTGGCATACTGCCATGCTTACTGGCTGGAAGCACATGCTCATCTTCCAGGAACCACTTTGAGACACTGTTTTCTAGCAGTCCAGACAGCAATGTCTGATGGTGCGGGAAGGATTCAGATTCCAATTCAGACAGGAAACCCTAACTCTGTGTAACTGGTTTGGCTGGCCCTTCTTCCTCCCTGCTCTGTGGGCACTAGGACACCATCCAGAGTGCATTGGCATTTCTTGGGCATGCCCTTTGGGTACTCTGCTCCAAATGTAGGGCTGGAAAGGGACCTTGAGAGGTTATTAAGTCCAGCCCCCAGCACTGAGGCAGAAGCAAGTAAATCTAGACCATCCCTGACAGATGTTTGTCCAATCTGTTCTTTAAAACCTCCAATGACGGGGATTCCACAGCCTCCCTGGGGAGCCTGTTCCAGAGTTTAGCTACCCTTAGACTTAGAAAGCCTAATATGTAACCTAATTCTCCCTTGCTGCAGATTAAGCCCATTACTGCTTGTCTGTCAGGAATCAGGGCATGCATCAGAGCTTGTCTTGAGGCAACCCCATCAATACAGCTGGCCTGCAGCAGGCAGCCGGACTGGCCGGCCCACTGGAGGGCCAGCAGTCTGGCTCTTAAGCCAGCAGCAGCAGCAGCTCACTGGCTTTGCCATGCTCATCCCCACCACTGCCCTTGCTCCTATCTTACCTTGTTTCTGCCGCTCCTGCCTTACACACATCCTTGCCTGCTCCTCTGCTCCCTCCAGTTCCTGACATCTGGCTTGACCCTTGGCTCCAGCTTCTGACTATCAACTCCAGCTTGACCCTGAGCTCTGATAGCCAGTTCCTGATCTCCAGCTTGCCCCGTGGCTCTGGCTTACGACTACTGACTCTAGCTTGAGCTTAGTCTCTGGTTCCAAAGCTTGGTTCCCAATGCCTACTCTGACCACTAGGCTAGACTGTCCGCATCCCAGCTGCCCAACATTGTACAACCTTCATGGACACGGAGAACAGCTGATCCCCATCCTCTTTAGAACAGTCCTTCACATATTTGAAGACTGTGATCAGGTTTCCCGCCCCAGTCTTCTTTTCTCAAGACTAAACATGCCCAGTTGTTTTAACCTTTCTCACAGGTCGCGTTTTCTAAACCCTTTATCCCTTCTGTTGTTCTCCTCTGGACTCTCCCCAATTTGTCCACATCTCTCCTGAAGTATGGCACCCATAAGTGGATACACTACTCCAGCTGAGGCCTCACCAGTGCCGAGTAGAGCAGGACAGTTACCTGCCGTGTCTTACATACAATACTCCTGTTAATACACCCCAGAATTATGTTAGCCTTTTTCACAACTGCATCACATTCTAGACTCATAATAAACGTGTGATCCATTATAACCCACCGATCCTTTTCATAGACTCATAGACTCATAGACATTAAGGTCAGAAGGGACCATTATGATCATCTGGTCTGACCCCCTGCATGCTGCAGGCCGCAAGACCCTTCCCTGGACTCTACCGTTGAAGTCCCCAATCCTGTGTTTTAGTGACTTCAATCGGCTGAGACCCTCCTGCTAGTGATCCCTGCCCCATGCTGCGGAGGAAGGCGAAAAACCTCCAGAGGCCCAGCCAATCTACCCTGGAGGAAAATTCCTTCCCGACCCCAAATATGGCGATCAGTAATACCCCGAGCATATAGGCAAGAGTCTCTAGCCTGACCCTTGTTGGCCATTATGCTGTTCATGTACCATTGCTTGGTTTTCATTGGCTACTATGTTTTATCATTAAACCATTCCCTCCATAAACTTATCCAACTTAATCTTAAAACCAGACAGGTCCGTCGCCCCCACCGTTTCCCTCGGAAGGCCGTTCCAATATTTCACCCCTCTGATGGTCAGAAACCTTCGTCTAATTTCAAGCCTAAACTTCCCCCCGGCCAGTTTGTATCCATTCGTTCTCGTGTCCACATTAGTACTAAACTGGAATAATTCCTCTCCCTCCCTTGTATTAACCCCTCTGATATATTTAAAGATAGCAATCATATCCCCCCTCAGCCTTCGCTTTGTCAGACTAAACAACCCAAGCTCCTCTAATCTCTTTTCATACGACAGGTTTTCCATTCCTCTGATCATCTTAGTCGCCCTTCTCTGCACCCGTTCCAGTTTGAGTTCATCCTTTTTAAACATAGGAGACCAGAACTGCACACAGTACTCCAAATGAGGTCTCACCAGCGCCTTATACAACGGAAGCAGGACCTCCCTATCTCTACTAGATATACCTCGCCTAATACATCCCAAGACCGCATTGGCTTTTTTCACCGCCACGTCACATTGCCGACTCATAGTCATCCTGCGGTCCACAAGGACCCCTAGGTCCTTCTCCTCTTCCGTTACTTCTAACCAATGCGTCCCCATCTTGTAACTAAAATTGTTATTATTCGTCCCCAAGTGCATCACCTTACACTTTTTACTATTAAATTTCATCCTATTTCTGATACTCCAATTCACAAGCTCATTCAAGTCTCCCTGCAGAGTATCCCTATCCTCCTCCGAGTTTGCAACTCCTCCCACCTTCGTATCATCCGCAAACTTTATCAGCCCACTCTTGCAATCGGTCCCGAGGTCAGTTATAAATAGATTAAATAAGATGGGTCCCAAAACCGAACCTTGAGGCACTCCACTAGTAACCTCCCTCCAACCCGACAATTCACCCTTTAATACGACCCGCTGCATTCTCCCCATTAACCAATTCCCTATCCACCTCTGGATTTTCATATCGATCCCCATGTTTCTCATTTTAACCAATAGTTCCTCATGGGGTACTGTATCAAACGCTTTACTGAAATCCAGGTATATTAGGTCCACCGCATTTCCCTTATCTAATAAGTCCGTTACTTTCTCAAAGAAGGAGATCAGATTCGTTTGGCACGATCTGCCCTTCGTAAAACCATGCTGTAATTTATCGCATTTGCCATTAACTTCAAGGTCCTCAACTAGTTTCTCTTTCAGAATCTTCTCCAGCACCTTGCACACTACTGATGTTAAACTAACAGGCCTATAGTTACCCGGGTCACTTTTTTTCCCTTTCTTGAAAATAGGAACCACATTGGCTATTCTCCAGTCTAACGGGACTACCCCCGAGTTTACAGATTCATTAAATATAGTCGCTAATGGGCCTGCTATTTCCCGCGCCAATTCCTTCAATATTCTCGGATGAAGATCGTCCGGTCCACCCGACTTAGTCCCATTAAGGCGTTCTAGTTTTGTTTCTACCTCGGATGCGGTAATCCCCCATCCCGTATGCCCCTCTGTAAATGTGCTAGTATCCCTAATACCTTCATTGGCCTCATTAAACACCGATGCAAAATATTCATTGAGATATTGCGCCATGCCTAGATTATCTTTAATCTCCTCTCCGGCTATAGTCTTCAGCGGTCCCACTTCTTCTTTCTTTGCTTTCTTCCTATTTATATGGCTGTAAAACCTCTTACTATTACTTTTAATTCCCCTCGCTAAGTCCAACTCTTCCCGGCCTTTGGCCTTTCTCACTCTATCTCTACATTCTCTGACTTCACTAAGGTAAGTTTCCTTACTGATCCCTCCCCTCTTCCACTCTTTGTACGCTTTCTGTTTTTTCCTAATCGCCCCTTTCAGCCGGTCGCTCATCCAGCTCGGTCTAAGTCTCTTGCTTAGTAATCTTTTTCCCTTTTTGGGGATACAGGCCTCTGACAGCTCTTGCATCTTTAACTTAAAGTAATCCCAGGCTTCTTCTGCCTTTAGGTCCCTTAATACATTTGCCCAATCCACTTCCCTTACCAGTCCCCTTAATTTGTTAAAATTGGCCTTTTTAAAATTATAAACCCTAGTCTTTGACTTAATTCTGGTACTCTTTCCATTTAGTTTAAAGCGAATTAGCTCATGATCACTGGAGCCCAAGTTGTCCCCCACTACCACTTCCTCAACAAGGTCCTCACTACTTACCAGAATCAAATCTAAAATGGCCTCCCCCCTCGTCGGCTCAGCTACCACTTGATAAAGGAATTGATCCGCAAGCACATCTAGGAACATCTGAGCCCTATTATTGCTACAGAATTATGTTAGCCTTTTTCACAACTGCATCACATTCTAGACTCATAATAAACGTGTGATCCATTATAACCCACCGATCCTTTTCAGCAGTACTGTCACCGTGCCAGCTATTCTGATCCTGTCTTTCAAAGTGCTTGCAACCCCACCCAGCTTGTTGTCATCTGCAAATTTTATAAGCATATTCTCCACTCCAATATATAAGTTATTAATGAAAATATTGAATAGTACCAGATCCAGAACTGACCCCTGCAGGACCCCACTAGATATGTCCTCACAGTTTGACAGTGAACCATTGAGAACTATTCTTTGAGTCTGGTCTTTCAACCAGTTGTGCATCACCTTATAGTAATTTCATCTAGACCACATTTCTCTAGTTTTTTAAGACAATGTCAAGTGGGACTTGCACTGATACCAACCTGGATGAGTCAACGTGACGAACACAGCTAGGATGGCAGTAACACTGCTGGTTGGACACAAACTGAGCCAGGTGACCTGTAACTGGTTAAAGTGATGATGCCTCTAAATGGTTACATAGCCCTGGCTGAAAGTCGGAGCATGGGCAGAGCATTACACATTATCCATGGGCTGGGAATCGGGCCCTGTCTCCCTGTGTTTGCATTAGCTGCAGTCAGCTCCTGCCAGCCCCTGCCTTCTATCACCTTGGATCAAATTCTCCCATTGAAGTCAATGGGGGGTTGGGCTGAGGAAAGACTGGATTTGGCTCCTTTTAGCTCCTCCTTCTCTCACCAACAATTATTTCTGGGTAAAGGAGCAGATGATTTACCCCTGGGAGAGCCCAAGCCGTGTGAGCAACCTGGACTGGCTGGTATGTTATGCAAATAGATGTGTTTACAGCACCCTTTTCCCCAGCACTGAGCTCCTCTTCAGTGGGCCAACACCTCAATAACGACTAGAGTTGGGCCAGATCTGCAAAGTCCGGGGCCAGATCCAAATCTTAGAATCATAGAATATTAGGATTGGAAGAGACCTCAGGAGGTCATCTAGACCAATCCCCTGCTCAAAGCAGGACCAACACCAACTAAATCATCCCAGCTAGGGCTTTGTCAAGCCAGGCCTTAAAAACCTCTAAGGATGGAGATTCCACCACCTCCCTAGGTAACCCATTCCAGTGCTTCACCACTCTCCTAGTGAAATAGTGTTTTCTAATATCCAACCTAGATCTCTCCAACTGCAACTTGAGACCATTGCTTCTTATTCTGTCATCTTCCACCACTGAGAACAGCCTAGCTCCATCCTGTTTGGAACCCCCCTTCAGATAGTTGAAGGCTGCTATCAAATCCCCCCTCACTCTTCTCTTCTGCAGACTAAATAAGCCCAGTTCCATCAGCCTCTCCTAGTAAATCATGCGCCCCTGCCCCCTAATAATTTTTGTTGTCCTCCGCTGGACTCTCTCCAATTTGTCCACATCCCTTCTGCAGTGGGGGGACCAAAATTGGACACAATACTCAAGGTGTGGCATCACCAGTGCCGAATAGAGGGGAATAATCACTTCCCTTTATCTGCTGGCAATGCTAATACTAATACAGCCCAATGTGCCGTTGGCCTTCTTGGCTACAAGGGCACACTGCTTCTTGGCTACAAGGGCACACATATCCAGCTTCTTGTCCACTATCTCCCGGTCCTTTTCTGCAAAACTGCTGTTTAGCCAGTCGGTCCCCAGCCTGTAGCAGTGCATGGGATTCTTCCATTCTAAATTCAGGACTCTGCACTTGTCCTTGTTGAACCTCATCAGATTTCTTTTGGCCCAATCCTCCAATTTGTCTAGGTCACTTTGGACCCTATCCCTACCCTCCAGCATATCTATCTCTCCCCCCAGCTTAGTGTCATCTGCGAACTTGCTGAGGGTGCAGTTCATCCCATCATCCAGATTATTAATAAAGATGTTAAACAAAACTGGTCCCAGGACCGACCCCTGGGGCACTCCACTTGATACCAGCTGCCAGCTAGACATGGAGCCATTGATCACTACCCGTTGAGCCTGACAATCTAGCCATCTTTCTATCCACCTTATAGTCCATTCATCCAATCTGTACTTCTTTTACTTGCTGGCAAGAATAGTGTATTAAAGCTTTGCAAAAGTCAAGATATATCACATCCACCGCTTTTCCCATATCCACAGAGCCAGTTATCTCATCATAGAAGGCAATCAGGTTGGTCAGGCATAACTTGCCCTTGGTGAATCCATGTTGACTGTTCCTGATCACCTTCTTCTCCGCCAAGTGCTTCAAAATGGATTCCTTGAGGACCTGCTCCATGATTTTGCCGGGGACTGAAGTGAGGCTGACCGGTCTGTAGTTCCCCAGGTTCTCTTTTTTCTCTTTTTTAAATATGGGCACTATATTTAGACTATATTTAGTCCTTCCCCAAGTTTGAGAGGACTAATGTCTGGGATTCTGATTGAGGCTCCTCTCTAATAACACTGTGGGGCATTTCACAAATCGGCTTCTCATCCCTACAGGACCGCCCTTTGGCTGGTGTACTGTAATTCTGCTTTCCTGCTGTGTCCCCAGACAGCCACACTCACATCCCCTCCTTCTGATACCAAGTTCCTTCCTGGACTGAGAGCCTCTGTGCAAGATGCCATCCCAGGCCAATGACACACTGCTAAGTCACCCTCAGGGAACTGGAAAAACACACCAGAGAAATTCCACAATGCAGGGTGGGCAGACTTGGCATGTTTCCAAGGTTTACCACAGGACCCGGGTGCAGAATGGAGCAACAGTTCCTGGAGGTTTCCAATGACCTTACTCATCCCCTTTGTTGTGTAAAACTGTGACATTTAATTTGCAAGAGCTGTTGTGAAACATGATTATGCAAGTGCCATGATTATTGAAAACTGGACACGAAAAACCCTGGAGAACATACTGTAGGGAACATTCCTGCACCGGCCGGAGGATGGACTATGCTTGACCTAAAAAGTCAATTCCATTTCTGTGAATCAATGCAAATGTGATCTCCTGGAGGGGGAGTGGAGGGGAAGGAGGAGGAGCAGAGACACAAGAGAATGTTGGTTATTATCTTGGGCTCATAGAAATTGAAATCAACCCCTGTGAGCTCATCTTTGTGTTAATTTAGAGAACAGCATTGTCATTCTCTTCAAAACATGTCAACTATCCACCCATTTGTATGGAAATGTCACCATTTAAAATGCCCAAATCCTTACAAATAACACACAATTGTATCCACAGGAAACATCTTATGGCTCAGATATTTTGGGGGGCTGGTCACTGTGAATCACAAGGTATGTCTTCACTTTAGAGTTAACCAGGGTGATCGGCACCATGGTTCGAGCCCCTCCGCTAGCCTAGCCTGGGTGTGAGCAGCCGCATGGCAAATCCCTACCACGTCCTCACTGGTGCTGCACTCTCCCATGTGTGTCACCAGGATTTCTGGGACCATATCCCATGGTTTTCTGTGCAGAGCAGAGCCTCTGTATGTGTCTTTCTTCATGAATTGTGGGAAATCTTGTCTGCCCTTCTGGGCATACAGGGTGAATTGTCAGAAGGCAGTGGAGGACTATCAACACTCCAGGGATTTAAGCTGCATTTTCACTGCAAAGTGGATGGGTTCCCAGCCCAAGTGAAAGAAGAACTTTGCTTGACAAAGCCCTGTCTGGGATGATTTAGTTGGTGTTGGTCCTGCTTTGAGCAGGGGATTGGACTAGATGACCTCCTGAGGTCTCTTCCAACCCTAATATTCTATGATTCTAAGCTCTTGTCAATGCCCATGCCAAGCAATTCCCAGTGGCTATTTCCCATTTCCCAGTGGATATGTCCCAAGAGCCAACAGTGCTTTCATAGACTGTAAATTCCTTGTTTAGAAAGCACTAGCAGCACATTGGAGATACAACCGTAATCTGAATAAAATCCATAATTATACAAGAGAAGTGTGACTCCACCACTAGGTGACTTAGTGCCTAGAACTAATAAACTAAGGGAAACAACTAAGGGAAATTAGGTTTTGTAATGACCTATCCAGATATATGCCATCATGTGCCAGCAATGCCCCTCTGCCATATACATTGGCCAAACTGGACAATCTCTATGCAAAAGAATAAATGGACACAAATCTGACATCAGGAATTATAACATTCAAAAACCAGTAGAAGAACACTTCGATCTCCCTGGTCACTCAATAACAGACCTAAAAGTGGCAATTCTTCAACAACAAACCTTCAAAAATAGACTCCATCATAAAACTGCAGAACTGGAATTAATTTGCAAACTAGACACCATCAAATTAGGCCTGAATAAAGACTGGGACTGGATGGGTCATTACAAAACCTAATTTCCCCCCTACTAATTTCCCCATACTGTTACTCACACCTTCTTCTCAACTGTTTGAAATGGGCCACTCTCATTACCACTACAAAAGTGATTTTTCCTCCCTTGGTATCCTACTGTTGATTGAATTGTCTCGTTAGCACTGACTTCCCACTTGGTATGGCAACTCCCATCTTTTCATGTGCTGTGTATTTATACCTGCTACTGTCTTTTCCACTCCATGCATCTGATGAAGTGGGTTCTAGCCCACGAAAGCTTATGCCCAAATAAATGTGTTAGTCTCTAAGGGGCCACAAGGACTCCTCGTTGATTTTGCTGATACAGACTAACACAGCTACCACTCTGAAACCATTCTTAACTCCAGGCTCCTTTGCTGCGTTCATCATGTTTAACACCCGACTCCTGCTCTAAACAATAACACCTCACAAGGGGATCCCTTTACAATGGAGGAAGCCAAAGGTTGTGCCAAAGGTTAGAAGACTGTGAGGGGTCACTGGGGACTCCCCCACCAACACAAAGGAAAGCTGTCTGCCTTTCCCCCTCCAGTTCTTATTATTTTCACTCTGCTTTGGTTTTGCAGGTGGATGCTGCTACTTTGCAACAATGGGACATCTTGGTAGGAGTTGGAGGGCAGGGGGAGTGAGTGTGGATGGCCTTTATAAGTGCACCTCACTCCCCCTCCCCACACCCACCCTTATCCCTTGCAAAGCAAAAGTCCTTCTATGGAGGCTTTTATTTTGTCTTGGGAGTCGAGTCTTGTTGGAGTCTTTGTGTCGGTCTCCTCAGAGGCAGCCAAGATCAGCTTTTCTGTTGCCGGGGAGGAATTTATTATTTTTGATGGCATTCCCATGGAGAGATTGAAGCATCTTGAAGGAAAATGCTGGAGGCAGGAGGAGGTTTCCTCTCTGGGGTGTGCACTGAAGATGTCCTCAGCTAGGTTTGGTTTTTGCTTCGTATTTTTAAGTGGAATGAAAGCAACCGTGAATGTTTCCTTCACTTACAGACTGTGCTCCCAGTTCATGGGGCTCTTGGATTTCCAGCACCAAGACCAAGGCAGTGTGAAAGTGATACAGGGCTCAGAGTAAAAAAACAGCCAAGGTATTTTTCTCAGAGTTGGCCCAAAATCAGACCCTTGAACCTGAAGCCCTTTGAACTTTGGTTAAATTAAAATCGGAACCTCCAGATCCAGACTCTCCTCTGTGGTTGTAGTTCCAGGTCTGATCTAAGACTAGACAGGAGCTATTTGCTGGCTTCAGCTTATGGAATTTCAGCCAAGATTTCAGAACTGTCAAATCTGTCGCCAATCCCCAACGTCGCATCCACCCAGATTCCCCCTGCCAGGCTGCCTGGTGAATTCCCCAGGAGAAGAGGATTCTTTGAGACAGACTCGGAGTGGGCAGGGAGTTCTTACACACCAGTGATTCTGCACTGGGCAGTGGCACATCTCAGGGCAGCCTGCAGGAGCTCTGACCTACACCAGCAGAGGGATGGATTTGGTAAGCAGCAGAAGGCATGTCAGTTCCAGGATGCCACCAGGTCTTTGTGCTGACCTCTCTGAGTGGTTCTTCCCATGCTCTCAGGCTGGGGCCAAGCAGCTGGCTCAGCAGGCCTATGGGATGAGTTTTCAGCTCCCTCAGTACAGAGGCAGGTCCTTGGGGCTCACTGCTTCATGATCCCAAACTCAGAGGCCGGCTCTTTGCCTTGTGTTCCAAGGATCTTGCCTTAACCGTCCTCAGCATGCACAGCTGCAGCGACAGCCACGTCCTGTGGATCTTGCCCTTGCCCTGAGATGCTGTGGGGTTTTCTGGTGGCAAAGGATTGGCTTGGCACAAGTTATGCAGGAGAGGCCTGTGCTTACACAGCCCTTTCAGGGGAACAGGACCAAACAGGAGCGCAGCTGTGCAGGATGTGAATGAGTGGGGAAGAGTGCCCAGCAGTGCCAGGCATTCGTGTTGTTTCTTTAGCAGGTCTGAAATATTTCTGATGTGTGCTTGTTTCTGTGCACGGGAAGTGGATTGTTTTAACAGGTCAGCTTCCCATCGTGTTTTATATTTTTCCGCTTGCAAATTCAGACTTAAAAGGACAAGCAAAATATCTCATATACAGCTTTATTTTGTTCTTCTTGGACAATATGTCAGGTAAGGAAAGGCTTAAGGAGGTATCTGATTTCAAACTGGAATTGTCCACAGATCTGGTGAAATCACAGAATTCCCCTTCCACTGCGCACACAACCAACCTTCATAAAATAGTAAGAAACTAACTGATTAGCCTTAGTTTATTAAGGTCTAAAATGTAACGTCTTGGCAGTCTGCTGGGTATTATATTAGGTGAAAAGGTGTGGACACATACACACAGATCAGTTAAAATGGAGCAATGGGTGCAAATGCAGCCACTTTCCACATGTGCAGGGTTATGAAATATTCCTCTTTAGGTAAAGGCTCTCTGATCATAGAAAATGGATGGACAGGGATTTCTGTGGTGCCTAGAAACTGCCAGTCTCTGAGCAGCAGTCTCTTTTATTGAGCACAGTCCTGCCCTATCTCAGCAGTCTGGGCATATTCTCACAACCCACTTGAATGTAAATGAGGTAGGGAGCCCACATGCCTAACACATCACTGTTTCTTGCTCTAATGAGGATGAGGTTCTAATGATGACACTCTGCTTTTTCATCCAAAGAACTCAAAGAGCTTTACAAAAGTGGGTAAGTAGCCAGTGGGTGAGTGGTGCTATTTCCATTTGGTATTACCAAATGGGTAAGTATTATTGTCACAATGGAGTATTAAAAATGACATGCACAGAAAGGTGCTTGTCCTTTACCGGTCTGGTCTACACACAAAGTTGTACCAGGTTAACTCAAGTTCATTTTTTAACCAGTTTAGTTAAACCAGTGTACAACCCTGAGTTGGCATGCTTAGGTTATGTCATCACTGCCAAAAAAGGCGTGCTCTTACAGCAAGATAGCTCAGGTGTGTTACCTCTCCCACTGTGGAAACAAGGCACTGTAGCTTAGCAAGGTCAACCCTCCGGGGGTGAAACATAGTGTTGAGGTTGCCTAGCTACATCATGGTAAATTCTATCTGAGTCTTGTCTCCACTAGGATCATACAGTGGGATTGCTAATGCACATTAGTTATATTGCTTTAAAGAACCACCTTTTGGGGCAGTGAAGCCTTAATTTTATACTGATTTAACCCCAGCATATATCAGTTTAGCTTGTGTGATAAACGTTAAGACACTACTAAACCTTTATAAGTGTAGTGTGAAGACATAAAAACAAAGAGCCATGCTTTAAACAGCAACTAGAGAACTCCTTAACCAGAAAGTTCATACATTTATTAAGCTCCCCTCTACAACACATCCTGTGCTCTCTGGTACCTATGGAGAACCAGGAACTCAATAACTATTCCACATCTCCCTTTCTTTATAATAAAAGATTAAAACTTAAAATATAAACCAATATATATACAAACAATTCAAAATAAACTCCAGATTCCTTAAAACTATTTACACTACTCTGTTCCCTTATCAGTTGCATTTAAATAGTCCTGAGCAGTATTCTAAAGATCGAGTCTTTGAATGGAGGGGAGGGGTCTGAGCAGTTCTCCAGAGCATGTTCTCACTTCTGTTAAGTTTGCACATGAAGTTCCCTGTGGAACTTCCTGACAGAGTACCTGCAGGTCCCAGATTGTCTCTTCATTGTGTTGGGAAATACTGAAGATGAACCCAATTCCCCTGAAGAAGTCCTTTTGGAGTCTCCGCTGGATAGGACCTGGGAGTTTCTGCCTGGTTCTGAACAGCTCCAAACATCTGGGAGCTTTAGAGCCAAATTTTGTTCCCTGGTCTCAGTTCACATAGTGCTTTTGTTCTGGGCCAAACATTGAAGTTTTGTTGCTGCCAAATTTTTATTTCAGCATTCCATTTTTGAAATTCCTACAGGTCAGGCCACTTAGGTTTAAGCTGCATTGGTGCCACAGGTAAAGGTATCCTTAGTCTGCTGGCGATAGTCCAGACTCAAGCAGTGTTGACTGATATGCCAGGAGTGATTTATATGGGTCCACTGATTTTGTTAGAAGTCTTTCTAAAGTCTGTACTGCTCTATCCACCTCCCCATTGCTTGGGGGGGAAATGTGGACCACGAGTACAATGTTCACAATCAAAGCCCTTAGCAAATGCTAGGAATATTTCAGCAGTAAATTGAGTCCCATTATCTGCTATTAGGATTTCAGGACTCTCGGTCTTGCAAAGATTGACTTTTGTTTCTGGATGACCTGTGCCCATGATGTCTGCGTACGTATAGCCAAGTCAGTGTATCTGGAGAAGTAGTCAACTACAGAAATGTATGTGTGTCCTTTCCAGAAAAACAAATCTGTGGCTACTCCCTGCCAAGGTCTGCCAGGTAGCTCTGTAGAAAGTAATGGTTCTGGTGATTAGTTTCCCCCCCCCCCCTTGTTACATAAGTTGCAGCCCTCTACTAACATCTGAATTTGCCTACTCAGACAGGGCCACCATATGGATTTTTGTGCGAGTGCACTGCACTTGTTTATACATTGGTGTCCCGCATGGATTTTGGAGATCATCACTTTTTGAACTACCACAGGGATAAGAATGTGCCATCCTTTCAGAAGTAAGCCACTGGCCACGTGAAGGTCATTTTGGTCCTGCCAATATGGTAGTAGATCTGTTGGAAGTTGACTCACAGCCGAATTCTTTGGCAGAGTTGAGTCTGTTTCTGGCAAGTCTCATCCTTTAATTGTTCATCTCTAATTGGTGAAGTCAGCTGGCAGATGCTGGAATTTCTGGCAGAAAAAGGTCAGTATAGATTTTGACATCTTTCTCTAAACCTTTTCCTCCTTCCATTGATGGATGTTCAACTGGGGCTCTGGATAGAGTGTTTGCTTCTGTGAGTGCTTTCCCTGGTATGTGCTCAATGTTGAAAGAAAATCACGTCATCAGCCACAGTCAAAATCTTTGAATCCTAGGGGAAAGGTCAGCCAGTGGTTTTTAACCCAATAATGTCACTAAGGGCCTGTGGTCTGTTTCTATGTTAAAATTCATGCCAAACAGATATCCACTGAGCAGTTCACAGGTCCAAGTGACTGCTAGAGCTTCCTTTTCCAGTTGAGCATACCACTGCTCGGTTTTTGTGAAGCTTCTTCTTATGAATGAAACAGGTCTCTGGTCTCCTTCTGGCTGCTTTCGTATGAGCTCTTAAATCATATGAAGATGTGTCCACTGCTACCGTTGCTGGATAATTTACCAAATATTGTGCCAAAACAGGTGGAGATGTCAGTAGTTCTTTTATTTTATTAAATGCGTTTAGTTGTTGGCTACCCTAAATAGACATATTGTGACCATTAAGGACATTGTTTATGGGTTTTGTTAGATGAGCTACATTTGGTAAATGAATTGGCATGCCCAGGAATCTTCTTACAGCAGAAATATCTTTGGGTTTGGGTAAGGTGAGTAATGCCTTCAGTTTGTCTGAATTCTGTTTGCTAATTATGTGTCATACAAATTTGATCTGCTCCTTTCCAAATTCACATTACTCATTCAGAATCAGGCCAGCTTGTTGGAAGCATCTCAAAACTGCATGTAGTCATTCATCATGTTCATTTTTCTCTCTGTCATATACCACGTAGGCGCTGACTCCATGGGTGCTCTAGGGCTGGAGTACCCATGGAAAAAATTAGCACATGCTTAGCACCCACTGGAAGCCAGCTCCCCCTCCCCCTCCCCCCAGCACCTCTCACCTGTCAGTGGCCCCGTCAATCAACTCCTCCCCCTCCTTCCCAGCACCTCCCAACTGCTGTGCTCAGCTGTTTCGCGGCATGCAGGAGGTGCTGGGGGGAAGGGGGAGGAGTGGGGAGGGGGCATGCTCTGGAGAGGGGGTGAACTTGTGCTGAAGATATGCCAAATGGAAGACAAGTGAAACAGTACCTTCCCAACAGGGTGATGAATGTAGTTAATGGTCTAGATTCTTTAGCAAGTGGGATTTGCCAGAAGTCTGCTGAAGCAGCTAACTTTGAGAAGACTTTGGCTTCTGGTAACTGACCTATCATCTGGTCCACTGGGCTAGGAAAGCTGTCAGGGCAGTACAAAATATGCACGTCTTTCTCTGCACACACTTACATTAAGTTGTGTCAGGTCGACCCAAATTCAAATTTTGCCATTGAGCTTTGGTACTACTACAGTCCACACACACCAGTGAGTGGGTTTTTCTATCTGGGAAATAACTCCCATATCTTCCATTCACTTTCATTCTTCTTTGACTTTCCCTAGCAAGAGTATAGGAATGCAGTGTGGGACTGTGGACCAAATTTATTTTGTACTGCCCTGACAGCTTTCCTAGCCCTGTGAAGACATGTGGTTACATCTCCTGTTTAGTTTGCTTTTTGCCATTAATGCACTGCAGTTTCTCTATGACATGTAGTCTTGCATTGCTGGCAACTCTAGTAGGGGAGTTGTCAGTTCCTTTATTACATTTATTATTTGATGAAGAATTTTCCATCATTTCTCTAGTTTCCCAAGGAACTGGCCACAAACATCCAATGTATTGTTACTAGTCCCACATAACATTTTATTTGGTTTTTGCAGATATCCATCCTGGCATCAGTTATAATCTTTTTTTTTAGAATTGCAGTGATGGCTGCCCCAGTATCAATTTTAAATTTAAGATTTTCACTGTTTAGATTAATGGTTGTGTACCAAGGTGTTGTCTGTTCTATTGAGAAGTATGGACTCATTGTCAGCTGACAACACCCCCTCTGGGATTGTTTCCACTACTCTTGGTGACGTGCATGCTATTGCAAAATGTCCCATTTTATAACATCTACTACATTCTGTCTTTTTTGCTGGATATTTTTGCCATCTGTGGCTTGGTGTCTTGCCACATCTTCCAGAGCTTTCCCAAGCTTTCCTCCTATTAAGGTTCTTTGGTCTCAGACTCTCTAGATCTGCACTTTACGTATGTTATAAATTTGGTCTGATTGCTCCTTTCACGTTTGTCTTTTCTCTTTACTGTATCAGTATTGTCCCCTCTGCTGCTAACATGTAAGTCACATTGCTGTTCTTTATAGTTTCTTGCATTCTGACTTTTGCTATAACTTTTGCTAGTGTGAGATCTGGGCCTAACTGATAGTTATTGGTGTAAGAAACACCAGTTTATCTGCACAGCTTCAGTTAATCCCAGATGTATATTGGCTTATAGCCAGTCCTATAATAAACTATATAAAGATGTATTAAATAGGAAAAGGAAATTAGAGAGTTATTTAAAAGGTTAAAACAAGCAAACATAGACTCACAAATTAGTTACTGACTTAGGTTTCAAAAGATAATATAGACTTCTATCATCAGCAAGCTCTATTTGATCTTTAAGGCTAACTCAGGCTAAAAAGCTGGGGAGCTCTTGCTTATGCCTAGAAACATTTTGCCCCCCAGAGTCCAAGCAGCATAGATATCCTTAGTTCCTTTGATTTGGGATTTTTATCCTTGTCCTGCCATGTGCTCTGGCCTGCAAAATCAGCTGATGGAAGGAGTCCACTTGCATGACTCATCTTCTCAGGGAGGAGAGCAATACAACAATAGGAGTTGTTAGTCCTTTTGTTGACGATTCCTCAATCCAGATGTGGAGCATTTCCAGTTGTAAGATCCACCCATAGACTGTCTGGTATTGATGGGTCTCCTGTTTTGGGAGGGGCATAACAATTTCTGTAGAAGAGCAAATCTTCACACTAATTAATGTCTCTCCCCTGTATGGCGATTCACACAGTCACAGAGGCTCACAAGACAACTGCTCAAATGTTACATTACAATATGGAGTACAGATATTACAAGTAAGATTAATACAGGCAGCAACTCAAAGGCATTCAATAAGAGTCCAGACATTACACACTTGCTTATAATTCTAATACCTATTTTCTCATAACCCCCAAGTGAGCCAGACAAATTCCAGCTGTGTATCTGTTAGTGTCCAGCTGAGACATGGGGACCTTGGCACAAGCTGGCACCTGGCCTGCCAGCGTCACAACTCCTTCTTTGGAGAGAGGGATTCACTCCTGACACCACGTAGACACCGATATCAAGAGCCATGTTTTAAACAGCAACTGGAGACCTCCCAAACTGGGAAGTTTCGACATTTTTAGGCTCCCTGCTGCAATACATGTTGGTCCTCTCTGGTAATTGTGGAGGACAAGGAATTCTGTAACCATTCCACAATAACTAGTTTTAAACCATCATATGTGTGTCCACACTAGGATTTGCTAAATGGGGTTAGCTAAACCATTTTTTAAACCAATAAACCAGTGCAATTTCCAACCACAGACAAGGCCTCGGTTTAGGGGAATGAAAGGGGACTGAGTATAAATGTTTTAAAACAATTTATGTTAGAAGCTATGGGCTAAATTCTACTTTAAGGTTCTCTGATATAGATCTGAGTCACTCTGTTGATGTCAGCAGAGTGACTCTGGATTTACACTGATATCTCTGCGTAACTAATTCTGCCCAGTGTGTCTATGCTGCTAATGATCCTGGATTGTAAGTACGTCAACTGATGGATTAAAATGTTCAGCTCACCTCTAAAGAGAAACTTTCACTGTATTCCAATGAGCAACGGACTCCACCTCTGGGTTACAGCCTTTCCATCGGTACTTGCTCCGTGCCTCACAGCGCTGGTACAGTGCATGGGCCGTTCTGACAGGGAGCTGCTGTCTGGCTGGTAATTTATAGAGTGGCCAATGCTACTGAAGACAGATGGTTTCCTATTAATGTATTTAATCACGCAGACTAGAGCTTTCTGCGAGTTGGTATCCTGGAGGGCAGCTGTAATAGGGAATTCTGAAGTATGTCAGCAGTTGGGGCACAAACTCGGGGGCTATTGCTCTTCAAGCTGGGAATAGGAATAAAGGCTTTTGGCTTGTGGATGGCTCTCCAGAGGAAAAGCTCCCGGCTGTGTTACCTTGGTGACAAAATGCGGTTTGGGTTGGAGTGAAGTGTTTTGTAAATTTCATAGGATTAAATCTTGGCGTGAAGCCTCACTCTGTGTGTGTGTGTGTGTGTGTGTGTGTGTGCATATCTCTCTGTGTGTGTGCATGTCTCTCTGTGTGTGTGCACATGCATATCTCTGTATTTTTATGTGTGTGCGTCTGCATGCATGTCTCCGTATATGTGTGTGTGTGTGGATGCATGTCTCTGTGTGTGCTTGTGTGTGTGCATGCATGTCTCTGTGTGTGTGCACATGCATATCTCTGTATTTTTATGTGTGTGCATCTGCATGCATGTCTCTGTGCTTGTGTATCTGCATGCATGTCTGTGTGCATATCTGTTCACGTGTGCATATCTGTGTATGTGCATGAGTGTGTGTGTGTGTATGTGTGTGCGCTCATGTGTATTTGTGTCTCTTTGTGTACATGCATTCATGCCTGTGTGCATGCATTTATGCATGCATGCATATGTGTGTGCATATGAGGCCTTGTCTACACACAAAATTGCATCGGTTCAGTTAAATTGGTTTTGTTAAACCAGTTTACTTAAACTGGTGCAAACCCTTGGTTGGATACTTTTTGGTTAAAGAGCGGCTTATTTTGGCTTAATGTAAACCTGTTCTTTAAAATAAATCAAAATAAACCTGGATTAAAGTGAAATAAGTGTTGCCCCTCAGCCTTGTCCAGTGGTTTAGCTAAATCGTTGAAAATCAGACCTTACGTTAAACCAGTGCAACTCACCTCTGCAGTACGAGCGCCAAGAGGCATGGCGCCTGAGGGTATGTCCTGCAGCTGAAGCTCAGGTATATATACATACATTAGCTTTGATAGAGCTAGTGCACTAAAAATAACCGTGTAGCCATGGCAGCATTGGCTAGCCACTTGAGTGTGTACCTAGGCTCTCTGGAGGGGTTGTACTTGGGTGTCTTGATTGTGCTGCTGCAGCTACATTGCTATTTTTAGCATGCTAGTTCAACCAAAGCTGGTATGCGTCCATCCACCTGAGTTGGAAATTACACCAGCAGCTGCAGTGTAGACGTACTCTCAGGAGCAGTGGCCTGAATCCGGCACGGTGACATGAAAGCGCAGGGTGAAACACTCCCACTACTGCTCCATTTTATAGGATGCAGTACGCATTCTACCCTGCACCAGGTGAGCTCTGCTGGATGGAGTGAAGGGTGGACTCACACCTGGTCACTCCTTGCCCCCAGGAGATTTCCGACTCGCCCAACAGAGAGACTTGCATTCATTTGCTTTGTATCTTTCCGTGGATATATGGGGCATTTTCCAGGCACTTGCTGCAGGCTGATCCATTCCCCCCCCACACTTCAGATGATATGATATTTTTGACCATTCGGATTTGATCCTTTTCTCCTGTGAGGATCCAGGAGGCTGGGCACTTGCAGTTTGACATAGGGATCTTAGTAAACAAGCCAAAAGCTTCAGGGCTTTAATTCACTCTGGAGAGAAGTTGCCAATGGCAACTGCACCTTGGGGCCTGGCTGGCTGGGATGTAATTGATCCGGTTAATGGTGGGACAGTGCGTACAAAGAAATATTGGGGAGCAGGGCTGCAGTATCTGTATGGTTCGGATCTGCAGATAGGGACTGTGGCTGTTTCAAATGTAAAAGGAAGCAAGTGAGTAAAGACTCTGGTGGAGTGTAACACGGTGGCTTGCCCTTAAGGGCTAGAGGCTTGGGACCAGCCAATCTTGTAGCTAAGGAGCAGGAATCAGCTGATTCCCCTATGAAGAGCAGCAGGAAGCTGCAGAGGGGGGAGATTAGGGTGGATTACAGAGGCTGCTGAAACTTGCTTGGGAGTGAGACCACAGGCAGGAAAGGCCTGAGAGTGACGGGTAAACGGATAGTGTTGAGCAGGGATTTGAGAATTGTATTTTGAACTGTTTTGTTAATAAAACCCAAGGAACAAGTGGTACCAGATGGAAAGCCTGTGTGTGGCATTTATTTAAGAAGCTTCTTGATGGGGGAAACCGAGGCAGGCTGCCTGCAGAGTGACTTGAGGCTGCTACAAGGGGTGTGTGACAGGTGGCCACCCATTGACATGGAGGCACAAAGACTGCAAAACCTAGTTGTTCATATGGTGGCTTGTTTTCTAGTGTCCTGGTGTGCTCAGACTTTCCCGTTAGATGCTTGACTGTAGCTGGAGCACCCCAGGCATGCCGGGGCAGATTGTGTCTGCCAGGCAGCTGAGCGTCCCAGGAACCTATCCCATCATTCTCCGTAGGGGACACCGTGGCATTCTCAGCTGTGGAATCTGGAGGTGCAAAGAGGTGCCCATGGGAGCATGCAGTGCGGGGGATTACGATGTAGTGTTCACTGCCATGTGCAAGTGGTGGGGGCGGAGGTGCAATTCATTCAGGATCACTCCCTGTTGCCTCTGCTTTGGTGCTTTACAATATGTGTCTCGGGGACCCTCTGCCTGCCTGCGTCTGGAACAATAACAATAGACTGGGGCAAACCTCAGCGCCTGATCCAGTGAACCCAGAATGTTGCAGGAAGGAAGTGTCAGCCTCCAGGCCCAGCTCTGGATTTGCTGCCTCTGAACCAGACAGCTGTGAATTCTGGGGAAGTGCAGCTCTGGAGGGGGATGGGGCAGCTCAACCTCTCCTGTGCTCTCTTGTGGTCTGTTTGGGCATCCCCAAGAACTGCCAAGCTTGCGGCCAAAGCAGCTCGCTCGAGAGTTCCATGCAGAGAGTGAGGAAAGGGACCATTGCTGGTGAAGGTTTAACAGCCCTTTGTTTTTCCAGGGAATATTGATGGATGACGGCAGCACAGGCAAGGGCAATGGGGAACCAGCAGTGAAAGAATTAATGGCCATTAACATGTATTACATTAAGGGCTGGGTTGTGGCGCTCGCCCACGCTGGGGATGCTGCATGGCCATCCCTCCTCAGGTGTAAGACTCAATCCCTTCCCCAGTGCTTGGCGGGGTCGGTGCACACCGCAAATCTGTTCTCCTTGTGCGCAGTCTGGCCAGCGCTGCTCAGTGAGAAGGAGCCAGGGGGCCTTGCTTCCCCTCCACCCCTTTGGGACTGGCACTCCTGCAGGCTCTAGGAGGGGGCAATCCCATTACTCCTCCAAGCCCAGGGACTGCTGGTCTGTCTGCGTGTCCAAGTACCGGGGTGGGGTGGGGTGGGTGGGGGAGTGCCATGTGTCACTCCCCTGAGCCAGACACAGATTAGCCCTAGACTGAAAGAGACACACAGTCAGGCGGATGCTCCATCGAAACGTTTGCTCTAAATGGGGCACCTTGGCTTCAGCTAGTGGTGTTGGAGCCGTCAGGCTTTCCTCTTGCCCAGAGGAAGCTCCAGCTGTGATTGTTTCCCCATCAAAGAGTGGGAGAGCAGGGGAGGGGAGAGAGGTTCTGGGTGGGGACTTTCGGTGATGACTCCAATATGCATCCTTCAGTGGAGTGCAAAAGGATCCTGCTTGCTGGGTTATAATTACATGGTGGCAAACAGAACCTTCTGGACGTGGCATTCTCGCCGGGCTGCAGGGGATGAAAGGGGCAGAGATGGAAATACTAATGGGGCCTTGGCTCCTGCAAAAAGCCTGGGCTTCGGTTTCCAACACGGCAGCTCCGGGCAAGAGGCTTTAATCTAATTACATGCTTTATTTGCGCCAATTTGTTTTTCAATCAATCTTGTTCAGCCAGAAGAAAGGACATTGCTGTGGGCTTATCTGCACCTTCCTGTTCCAAGAGTGAGGTTAATGGCAGTTATCCTTGCTGGAATTGCCTGTGGGGCTGCAGACCTCACTCAGTTTGGCTCCCTGTTTGCATATGATACAGTGTGTCCTGAGTGAGTGTCATTTTGAACCTTATCTTCCTACAGCACTCATCAGTGCAAAGTTGTTCGGCTACAGAACAGCCCAGCTGTAACATAAGTGTCTCTTTGAACCAGGCCTTATCTATGCTAGTCAAGCGTATTGGTTTAACTAGATCCATTTCAAAGTTAATCTAGTTAAACCGGTGCAAACCCCCACTGCAGATGCAGCTAAACCGGGTTAGCTTTGTCCAGATCAGGTTAGACTGGGTCAGTAAATCCACTAGATTTATTAAATCAGTACACTTTTCCTGCATAGACAAGAATTAGGTTTGGTCTGCACTTCTAAAAGTTTCCAGCATAACTATGTCAGTGAGGGCTGTGGCTTTTTGTCTTTTCCTTTTTTAATTGAAAGCACTAAAGCAGATGCAGTTATACTGATACAAAGCACTGGTATAGCTTATTTTGCTTTGCTGACCCTGAAGAAACTACACTGCTATGAGCACTTTTATACCAGTATAACTGAATCTACACTAGGGCTGGGTCTACACTACCCGCCTGAATCGGCGGGTAGAAATCGACCTCTAGGGGATCGATTTATCGCGTCCCGTCAGGACGCGACAATCGATCCCCGAATCGACGCTCTTACTCCACCAGCGGAGGTGGGAGTAAGCGCCGTTGACGGGAAGCCGCAGAGGTCGATTTTGCCGCCGTCCTCACAGCGGGGTAAATCGGCTGTGATACTTCGAATTCAGCTATGCTATTCACGTAGCTGAATTTGCGTATCTTAAATCGATTCCCCCCTGTAGTGTAGATGTAGCCTAGGGGGTTCCACTTTAAGCATACAAATGTAGTTCCATAACTTTAAAGTGTAGACTAGGTCTTTGGCCTGTAGTCTTAGGCCTGGTCTACACTTCAAAGTTTTGCTGGCATAGCTATGTCAGGAGTATGAAAAAATCACCCTCTTAACAGGGCCGGATTAAGGTTATGAGGGGCCTAAGGCTAATGGGAGGGAAAGGTCTAAGTATGAATTACATATTGCCAAAAAAAATTACAACCACCATAAATTGAATTCGCAATCTTGATGGATTAATTTGTACAAAGCAATATCTAATGAGAAAAGATTTCCGATGGCCCCGCTACCATCACTCAGCTGTTACTTCAATATGGAATGGAGGGCCTACAGTAGGGCCTAAAAATAGGAGGACCTAAGGCTATAGCCTTATGAGCCTAGGGGTTAATCCGGCCCTGCCCCTTAACTGACACAGCTATGCTGGCAAAAGCCCTGTAGATGCAGTTATGCAGGCAAAATAGTCCTTTTGCAGGTGTAGCTAATTTATCTCAAGGAAGTGGTATCAGCTATACCTGCAAAATAAGTCTTAGGAGAGTTTGCCGTTATAGCTCTGCAGGACAACCCTTGCTAGTGTAGACAAGGCTGAGTCTGAGGGAGCTGCAACTCAGAGGACAGTGAACGAATCCTGCTGTACCCTCGGGCTCGGTGTGGCTGGTTGGATTAGGGTTCTCAAACTTTTTTTGCTGGGCCCCTTTTTGAAAATATTTCAGGCTGTGATGACCCTTCCCCCACTCCATACCATACCACCCTTGCTTCTGACGCTGCCTTCAGAGCTGGGCACCCTGCCAGCAGCTGCCACTCTCCGGCCACCTAGCTCTGCAGGTAGCACAGAAGTAAGGGTGACAATACTGTGACTCCCCTACAATAAGCTTGCGACACCTTTTTGGGTCAGGAACCCCAGTTTGAGAAACACTGGGCTAGTAACACTGTATCAATGCTACATTGTAACGTTTGAATCAGTATGCATTGGTGCAATGCCTATAGCCCAATGACAAAGTCAGGAGGTGGCAGATATTAGGGAGCGTGTCCTGGAGGAACGAGACCAGTGCTGGGCCATGGAAAGTCCTGAGTTCTGAATCCTGGTTCCGTGTGGCTTTGTCTGCACTGGAAAACTGTATCATATTAGAACACATGTAACTAACTTGATGTTAAACATGTCTCAGCACTCCGTATAGACCAGCACTGTCATGTCCTTGGGCGTGTGACCATCACCCCTCCAAACACCATTCTCCTGGCCTATTCTAAGTGGTGTTAAAAAGTATTTTAGCTGATACATTTGCTAAACACTTCCTTTTCCTAGTCTGAGCAGAGCCTGAGTGTTTAATATCATGCTAGGGTGCTTTGTTCTAATTGTAATTGCCCAGTGTAGACCAAAGAATCGGGTGGCCTTGGGTAAGTAATTTCACCTTTCTGTTTCAGTTTCCCCATCTGTAAAATAGGGTTAATAATATTTACCCACTTCCTTTAACCCACCTTCATGGATATCTGTGCAGCATTTTGCACATAGAAAACCCTATAAAATACTAAGTATTATTATATTATTATGGCACCTTAATCCCAGGCTCAGCCCAATACAAGAGCTTGCAAATGTTGCCCAAACTTTTGAGTTTTGAGGTGCAGTTGGGGTTCATATCAGTGGGGTGCAATTCCACACGGACTGAGTATGCTCAGTCTCATGCAATCATCATCATAATTAAGAATTATAATTTGCAGTTACATAGAACTTCATATTTTCAAAGCACGTTATACATATTAACTACTGTAATTCATCACAGCTACAGGGGTCCACCCTAATTTAAACTGACTCTGCAAATAACCATATTTTATGGTAACGCTCAGCATTTCCCTGTCAATGATATTATAAAGTGTGTGGGGTGATGCAGAAGAAATTAACAGTGTGGAAACCATGGCTCTTAAAGTAACTACAGTAAGGGATTCTCTGTCACTAGGTTGCTTTTATGTTAAAGAAGGATGCTCCGAAATGTTATAATCTGATCAGTTCCAAGCCAAAATAAATAATCAGAATAATACACATTCCTTTCCATGTCTCCACAATTCTGTCTGAATCCCAAGAGATGATGTCCCCTGTATGGCCATGCCTCACATTGCAATTCACACAATGCAAAATCTGAAAGTAATCAACAAGTCACTCACCCTTCTAATAAACCCACCCATGCTTTGTATTGAATTACTCTGCAGTGCCAGAGTGATTAGCCATTTGTGCTTTTTACACAGTACATTTTTAACACCCCCCCCATCCATGTCCAATATCTAAGTATGCAAATAAAAAGGCAATTCCTGTAGCATCCCCTTCCCTGCCCTCCCCTGGGACATAAGGCCAGCAAAGGACATAAAGTAGCAGCTAGTTTGGAGGGAGCATGTTTGGGCAGCACAACAGGCACTCTATAGAATTAGTCTAATGGTTGCTACGGAAACATCAGCTGTGGTAAAATTGCAGAAATATTAAAACCGTTCTCCTTGGATGGGAGCTTGCGGTGGTTCTAGTGCTGGGCAAAGCACAAAAGGTTTGGATGATCATCTTGAAGAAGTGTCCAAAAGTTCAGGGCCAAATTCCTCGCTGCTCTAATTCCTTTGATTTCAGTAGACGGTCAGGTATGAATTTTGCCCCAGGTACAACAGAATAGGATATTCTTTACCTTCCATCCTGTTGTTAAATAGTTGCACCACGGAGATGGCTGGATTACAGTGGTGTGCTGTTTGATTCCTGCTCTATAGTTGGTACAATGCTTTGGGATGCTTCAGCATGGCTTATGTAAATGTCATGTTCATGTTTGACCCACCCACCGACTCCAAATGTAACTTCTTTTTAGTTCACGCTTTGGGCAAAGATTCACGTCAGTTCATAGTTCTGTGTTGATCCCCCATCTCTGTGTGATACACATGTGTGCCTCAGCTTTCATGAGCAGCCATGGAGAGGGGTCCACTCGCTCACTCCTGCCCCAATCTTGGTTCCAATCCTGCAAACACCACCTTCCCACCCCAGGTTCTTTCCTTTGCATCCTTGACCACATGCTGAAGGTGTTCACTGTGGCAGGCCTTTGGTTTGAAAGCTCTCCTTATAAAGGGGTTTGGAGACTTGATTTGCAGCCTGAGCATGAGTCAAATAAAGTGCCCAGCCCTGCAAAGGCAGGAATCAATTCAGGCTGAAAAATTCTGCTGATCCATTGTGGTGCTGGCCAATGCTTTTCCCATGTGCAAAACACGGAGAGCGCTGGCTTACCTACGAAACAATCCATCCCCAGAATCATTTAATGGAATGCACTCACATGCACACAGCCTGCACTGCTATGGTCACGATATAATTTTCTGGCCCTGCTGAGAAATCCCCATTGCAGTCCAGTTCCCTGGACTGATTGGCTTTACAGGCAGGGTTCAATGTAATATAGGATCAATTCCTAGGCCATTGGCAGGGGATTACATGTCACATGAGTAGCTTGTATGAAGACAGCATGTAGATTAGATAGCTTAGTTATTATGGGAGGTGGGCTCAAACCATCAAGTTTGGATCCAGATCCAGATGGGTTCAGATCCAGGGTTTGGTCCAGCCCGTTGTAGATGCAGAGGCAGGCTTCAAAGCCAGGATATGGATCCAGAGCTAGATCTGAGATTTCCTCCGATTTAAGATTGGGATGGAAGGTTTGTTCAGGTTTATCTCTAGTTTTAGCATCCTAAACTTAACTGTGCAAAATATTGTAGTTTTGGCTCACAGAGGAATAAAGTAAACTGTTTCCCTGTTTCCAGATGTGGGGTTTACACCTGGATTTTTAACACTTTCCACACTAAACAATAAAATACTAGGGAGAATCTCAGCTCATATTTACCTGAAAGTCCTTGTGAAATGGGGGGAATCTTTCAGCAAATGCTGCGTTTGTAATGAAACCTGAAAGCAGGTGAGTTTCATGGAACCAAGAACTGTGTGATGTGCCCAAGAATCAAAAAGGAAATGGGAAAGGATCTGAAAAGGGGTGGCAAAGAGAGGTCTTTTGGCAGACTTAGTGATTCAGGGCACAGGCACTGGGATACAGCGCCTTTCGCCTTGACGTCCGTGGCTCAAACAAAGCCCACGTTCCTAGTGACTTAAAGTCAGTGTCATCTGATGACTCTTTGGTGGTCTATGCAAACGAAGTTGGTGAATCTCAGTCCAGTCCCAGTGGGCTGCATGTGTCCATGTCACTAGAAAGGCCTCTTTGATGGTAGTCTCACAAGAGAAGCTAAGAATTAAGGTGAAATTCACCGCTGCACAGAGGGACAGCACAAGGGTGCATAGACCCCACTCAGGTTTCATTTAAGTGCCCCAAATAGGGCTTAAGTGGGTCTTCCAGGGTGCATAGGCCCTCCTGCACAGCGGTGAATTTCACATAAAAAAAATCAAATACACCAGCCTTTCCCCTCTGCAGGCTTAGCTGGGAACCTTAGCAATCATACATAGCACTCACCTGCTACTTTAGCATTGCAGATAGGGTGACCAGGTATCTGGTTTTCAACCAGAACACCCGGTCAAAAAGGGTTCCTGGCAGCTCCGGTCAGCACTGCTGACCAGGCTGTTGTCTGTCCGGTTGGCTCTGCATGCTGCTCCACCCAAAATGCCACCTCCATAGCTCCCATTGTCCGGGAACTGCAGTCAATGGGAGCTGCGGAGGCGGTGCCTGTGGACGGGGCAGCGTGCAGAACCGCCTGGTCACGTCTCCGCGTAGAAGCTGGAAGGGGGGGATGCCGCTGCTTCCAGGAGCTGCTTGAGGTAAGCACCGCCTGGAGCCTGCTCCCCCTGACCCACTTCCAGCCCCAGCCCTGATTCCCCTCCCGCCCTCCTAACCCCTCGATCCCAGCCTTCTGCACCCCAAATCCTTCATCCCCAACCCAGAGCCCGCACCCCCAGCCAGAGCCCTCACACACACATCCGCAACCCAACTCCCTGCCCCAGCCCTGATCCCCTTCTCGCCCTCCGAACCTCTCAATCACAGCCCGGAGCACCCTCCTGCACTCCAAACCCTTCATCCCCATCCCCACCCCAGAGACTGTAACCCCAGCCGGAGCCCTCACCCCCCGCCGTGCTCCAACCCCCTGCCTCAGCCCTGATCCCCCTCCCGTACCCTGAACTCCTCATTTCTGGCCTCACCCCGAAACCTGCACCCCCAGCACCTTCCCGCACCCCAGCCCCCTGAGCCAGCGCGGTGAAAATGAGGGAGTGACTGAGGGTGGGGAGAGTGAGCGACAGATAGGGTTACCATTCGTCCGGATTTACCCGGACATGTCCTCCTTTTGTGTGCTAAAAATAGCGTCCGGGGGGAATTTGTAAAGCACTCACAATGTCCGGGATTTCCTCCTCCCCCGGCAGAGCGAGCGGCTGGGAGGGCTGCAGGAAAGTCCCGGGCTGGACTCCGGAGCAGCTTCCTCCTCCCACCCCCCCTCCCTGCATTCTGAGCCGGCCGGCAGCTCCTCCTCCTGCAGCCCGGTCCCGCAGCCCTGTGCAGGGCCAGGGACCGGGTTTTGTGTTGTGCAGGGGAGCTCAGCCATGTGTCCGGCTGGCACAGAGCCCAACACCCTGTTCTGAGCAGCAGGGTAAGGGGGGGCAGGAGAAGGGACAGGGAGGTTCTGGAGGGGGCAGTCAAGAAACGGGGGGGGGCTTTTGGAGGGGAGTGGAGAAAGTTTTGGGCAGTCAGGGTACAGGTAGGGGGTAGGGTCCTGGGGGGCAGTTGGGGGGGGTCTTAGGAGGGGGCAGTTAGGGGACAAGGAACAGGGAGTCTTAGGTAGGGGGTGGGGTTCTGGAGGGCAGTTAGGAGCAGGGGTCCCAGGAGGGGGCAGTCAGGGGACAAGGAGCGGGGGGTAGGGGGCTGGGAGTTCTGGGGGGGAGCTGTCAGGGGGCAGGAGTGGGGAGAGGGATCGGAGCAGTCAGGGGACAGGGAGCAGAGGGGTTTAGATGGGTTGGGAGTTCTGGGGGGGCTGTCAGGGGGCAGGAGTGTGGAGAGGGATCGGAGCAGTCAGGGGACAGGGAGCAGAGGGGTTTAGATGGGTTGGGAGTTCTGGGGGGGGCTGTCAGGGGGTGGGGAGTGGTTGGATGGGGCGTGGGAGTCCCAGGGGTCTGTCTGGGGGTGGGGGTGTGGATAAGGGTTGGGGCAGTCAGGGGACAAGAGGCAAGGAGGCTTAGATAGGGAGTGGAGTCCCGGGGGGCAGTTAGGGGCAGGGGTCCCAGGAGGGGGCAGTCAGGGGACAAGGAACGGGGGGAGGGTTGGGGCTTCTGGGGGGGCGGGAAGTGGGAGGGGCAGGGGCGGGGCTAGGGCGGGGCTCCTCCCGTCCTCTTTTTTGCTTGTTGAAATATGGTAACCCTAGCGACAGAGGAAGGGAGGAATGGAGTGAGCAGGGGCAGGGCCTCGGAGAAGGGGTGGGGCCTCGGAGGAGGGAGTGGGGCAGGGGTGAGGTAAGGGTGTTCGGTTTTGTGCGAGTAGAAAGTTGGCAACCCTAATTGCAGAGCACTTTATAAACCTCATTTAGCCTTTCTTTAAAACCTGCACAATAGAGGTGGGTTCTGAATCCCCTAAATAAACAGGGTAGGAGCCATTCTGGTGCATAACGAGTTGAAATGGGGCCTTTTACTTGATACAGCCGCCTTCTCATTCATTCTTCTAGTCACATCTACAATACAGCAGCATTGGAGCATACAGGCTGCATATGGGGGGAAAAGGTGAAGGAGGGGGATGGAGAGGAGGGGGAAGTGAAGCCCATTTTTTCCTGAAGTCTTGTCTTTTTAACCGAGAGCCCCAAACCAACACCCCAGATCCAAAACCCTTTGGGGGTGTCTGAGATACAAAGCAGGACCCAGATCTGAATTTCTCAGGCCAACCCGATTTTTGTAACGGGATGAAGTGCCGGAGTTGGGCGTGTTTGAAATCCAAACACTCTGTATTCCTGCTTTGCTCTATGACAGCCTGCCTTCATACCCTTCAAGGCGCAAAACAAGAAACTCGAACACTTTGAAGAATGCTTACTACTGGGGGGTGGGGACAAGGCCGGGGACCAGATTCACCTCACACCAACAGACAGCCTGTATGCACTAATACTAGAACTACTGCAGCCTTCTCAGGCAGGGGAGGCTTTCTGAGTTGTACCAGGTGAAAGATGGCAATCCATGGTGCATCTGAACCTTGTGACTGTGCAGCAGGAGTCGGGGGGAGGTGAGTTTCAGTCACTGATGTGCTGAGGCCAAATGTTCCGATCTGGGTGCTTAACGTTAAACACCTAAATCCGTCTTTCAACAGTTACATCAGTATTTAGGTTAGGCACACAAATCTCAAAATGGTTTTAAATGTCTCTAACTCTTTATATCTGAATGGCATTTGGTTTCCACTACTGCAGGGTGGTTTTAGTAGAGTTGTGAAGATCATCTTTAAATCACAAATGAAGTAAGTTTCCTGGTTGCAGCTTAGCCTGGGCATGATGGGAAGTCCCTGCCTTGCACTGTTCCAACTAGAGCTGGGCAGAAATTTTTTGGTAAATATTAAATTTGGAGAAAAAAATGCATTTGGAGGAGCACTGAAACAATTAGTGAATTTGGATTGAATTTGACAACAGATTGGCCTGAAAAAAATGTCAAAAAAAAAGTTCTGAAAAGTCAAAATATTTCATTTTGACCATTTCAAAACATTTTATTTCCATTTTTTAGTTCCAAACAGCATTTTTCTTAGAAATGTGGTTCATTTAGAAAACAAACAAAAAAAAAAAAAGGGGGGGGGGGAATCACCCAAAAATTAACCAAAACAAAATAAAAAACCAAAAAAACTTGTTTTGGGTTAACCTAAATGAAATTTTTTTCAGTTTTTTTTTTTTGATTCAGCAAAAAAAATTCCAAAAATACAGTTTCAGTTTGAATCAATCTGTGATTTTTTTTGGATTTTTCAGGTTAGTTCCTGAACCAAAAATGCCATTATTCATTCAGTTTTCTCCCAGATCAGGAAGGAGGTGCACTGGTAGAGCTGAGTGTGGCTGGTTGTCCAGCACCTGACACTGCACCATGCCTCACTCCCTAAAAAGATGGAGGGGAAACATTGTTTTCTAAAATAAAGTGACTTTTTTCAGGAGAAAAAAAATTAATAAAACAAACAAGGTGTTTAGCCGTGAAAGCCCTTCACATGGCCAGAGAATTAGCTAGATCAAAGGGACTGGCAGCGCCATAAAGCCTGTAAATGCATTGCTGACATATTTTACTAAGCTGAGATGGACACAAAACAGCCTCCTGCCACCTGCTCTAAGACCTTGGATCGCTCTCAGAACAAGTAGTACCAATTGCATCTTTCCAAACTCCCTCTTGCTCAGTTTACCACTGAGACTCAGTAACTGCCTTCCCAGTTCATGTTTTCTCATGGAAAACCATCCAGTCACTCCCATGATATATGGTAAGATTTTTCTTCATGATGTTTCCCCTCTCTTTGATATTGGCAGGTCTACAGCCCATCAAAAAGGAAAGCATGGGCTGGTGGGAGGAACATATACCTGAGAATCTTGAGGTTTGGGTTTTAGTCCTGCCTCAGATTTCCTGTATTTTCAATTTCCTAATTTGGATGCCTAAAGTAGGCACTTAATGTCCTTTGTTTGCCACCCAAGTGCTGATCTACTCCCTTAAATCAGAATTTAGGTGCTTAAAATGGGTATTTAGGGTCAAGAATATGGATTTAGGTGTCCACGTTTGAAAACTGGCTCTTTAAACCTCTCTGTGCCCTGATTTCCCCATCTGTGGGGAACAGGGATGATACAATGAAGGGAGTTTGTATGGCTTGGTTAGTTCAGGTTTGTAATGCACTTGAGCCCTCAGACGGAAGGTGCTGGACTAGTGACAAGTGCTGAGTTATACTGTAGTTTCTCCTTGTTAAATACATTTGAATCCAGGAGAGTGCATGGGTAACCTTGTGAGTCAGCGGGTCCCAGATGCAATTTGTGCTGGCTGGGTTTAGTGGGAGAGCACGCTATGTTCTCAAGCAAGAGATCATGTCTGTCAGGCAGGAAGAGACAGGAGAACTCAGCTTTCTCGCCGGAGAAGCAAGGCTCAAAACAAAGGAGTTGTTTGGGGTGGAAAGTCTCCACCCACTCCAGGAAGTCACCTGACCCATTAGCATTATGGCCGCCAAAACATGACCGAACAGGGACATGGCGGCAGCTGTAATGGTTAAGAAATAGCTAGGATTGATTCTATCCTCCAGCCTATCCCTGAGAGGCAGAGCAGAGGGCAAAACCTCCAGCCCAGAAATGCTCCCCATGGGACCAGGACAAATGGCAACTTGACTCTTCCCCGTTGCCCTTACAGCTCAGTTCCTACACTACACTACAGGTTCCCCTCCCTCTCGCAGCAGGCCCTGTGTCGTCCTGGTCGCTATCACTCCGTCTGTAGACAGCGGGTGAGTAGAATGTCTAAGGTGAAAATTATTCACCTATTTGCTAGGAAGCTCCCGCTCTCGATGCTTCAGCCACGTCCTTTGGTCTCTGGGATCCTTCATCTAGAGGGGGATTACCCCATGGTTGGTCCTCGTTAACCCAAGAGGTGTGCAAGAGAGCACCCGCATCTCTCATGGAACCCAGTGGGAGCTGTAGATACTCAGCACCTTTCACAATCAGACCAGGCCCACTCAGCCTAGTAGGCAATGGGCGTATGGCGAGGAAGAACACAGGGAGAAATAACTGAGGCAGGGAGAATCCTACATCCCTTTAATGGCCTGTATGTGTTGCAGCAGTGCTCAGTGTATTCCAGTTGTCAGCAAGTCGCGTCTCCTCCCCATTTCCGACCCCCGCACCCAGCAACCCTTGGAGCTTGGCTCGGCGATCAGCTTTCAGCAAGGGAGCAGCAGCACAGTAAATCTTTCCACCGGAGTCTAAGCTGTTGAAATTATGTTTGATGGACTCGAGCGGAATCTTTTTTTAATCATTAGGCAACGTTAGTGTAATAGACTACAGCGCTCTCTGTGTGCATTTGGCTTGGCTAAGAGGCGACCTTTTTAATATTAAGTATGCAGCACAGCTCATTTGCAAGCACAAAATCTGAGCTGTGTTTCAGAGATTTAATTCGTCATCCGAAACAGTCTCCAATGGGTTTTCTAGCAGTTTGAGAAAGGAGAGAGCTCAGAAGGTGAAAGACAGAGAGAGAGCCAGGGGACCCGATCCACCGGTGATGTAAATCAGTACTGAAACCAATGGAGCTCTGCGGATTCACACCCGCTGGGATGTGACCCATTGACTTCACTGGAGCTACGTTGATTTACATGAGTTGGGATCCGGCCTTCCTGATTTCATTAGAGCTATGCTGATTTATACCAGCTGGGGAATTGGCCCATTGACTTCAATTTAAACCAGCTGAGGCACTGGCCCAGAAAGTAGAGATGTGAGGAGGGAGGAAAAAGGAAGAGAGGGCAGAGTAGGAAGGTCTGATCCAGCTCTCCCTTACTTCAGTGGAATTACTCTTCATTGACAGTGGTGAAAGCCAGGGTGTGCCAGGCCCAGAACATAGAACTAGATAGTTAATTAAGAACTAAAGTGGTTCCACCTGGTGCATGAGGCTCACAGTATCTTCATATCCACAGCTGCTGAAGCACAGAGGATGTTTTCACATCACAGCTACCAGCAATCCTTGCTGGGCACCGTTATGCTGTTTCCTGTCATGTTAAGAATCACCAGCCCTGATGCTACTCCCTGCCCTAAAAGCAAGACTGAGCCCATGGTGCTCGAATGTGCTGATTGCTGACTCAATGCAATATCCGTTTAAGAAGTACATACTGGCAGGCCAAGGTCTGGAGAGTCAGTCGAGTTTGGATACTTCTCTGAATCTTATCCCAGGCTCCTGGGTTTGGAAACCTCACAAGGGCAGGTTTCTTGGAGTTCGTAATCTCAGCCCAACTGGAAATACTATGAGAACAGCCTGGTGGTTGGGAAGTGCTGAGAATTTAAGCCACAAGAAAAGGTTGCTGAACTTCTCTGAAGCTCCTGAAGAGATGTGGGCTCATTTCCATGCATGGTTCCAGACAAACTCCAGGGTGATTCTTGGTCTGGGATTAATCCCACTTTCTCTAGCAGTACTTCTGGACCTGATGCTAAGACAGGGCAAGCTATAGGAGATGGACAGAAAGCCTTTCTGTACTGACATGCTCAGAACAGCTCCCACTGGCTCAGCCAGTGACGAATCTCCTGTTTGGTTCTAGTAGAGGTGGTGCTTGTGGACCACACTGGACCTGGCTGGAGTTTTTGCACTCCGAAGTAAGCTTTGACACAGATCAGGGACTCTGTCTACTGGTCATGTCCCCCCACCAGCTAGCAGACACAAGGCAGCCTCTGCCATCTGGGGTAGATTAGGCTGGGCGACCATTAGCCATTCATCCAAGAGGGCATTTTTGCTCTAGCTTATAACTAACATTACATCCCTGCTGCTCCTTTCATTCATTTCATTTGGTACAAGTATCAGGATGTGGTAACTTGCTCCCTGTGTTGTCCTGCAGTTAGGGCAGCAGATTGATAGACAGAACTCCTGGGTTTTAGTTTCTTCTGCTACTAACTTGCTGTATGGCCTTGGATAAATCATCTTTCTGTGCATCATTTTCTCTTCTGTGAAATGGGTATTACAAAGCCTAATTAGTGAGTATTTATAAAGCTTAGAGATCTTTGAATGACATGTGCTATAGGAGGGCAAAGCATTAGTAATAATCATCATCGTAGTGCATTAGTATCCAGAAAACGTCCTGCCTGTTGTTCCTGACTAGAATCCCATTAGCTGCATATTCAATTAATCCGATTGCTTGTCTCAGATCTGCATGTTGCTTAGCCAGATGCGCTTGGTCAGAACCCTGTCTGTTCTGGTTAGGTCAGGGCCTTAGGACTTGTTCTCCTTGCAGACTCTTCCACACAAGTTTTCTTTCAGTGTTCATCATCTGGAATCTTTCACAGGTCCTCAGCATTGTCAACATTAAAATAACCCATCCTGGACATGGCCTGTGCCCTCGAAGGATGGGTTTGGTGTTGTCTGGCCCATTGCAAACATTGGCCTGCCATTTAGTGTCGCTGCAAAAAGAGGAGAGTGCATCTCCTGTGGTCTGAACAAAGGGAATTCAGGGTCATCAGCAGTTCCTCCTGTGGCTGCAAAGTTCAATCCAGGACTTAGGGTAGCCCTTCATGGTGACATTAGTCAGCACAGTCTGAGAGCCAGAGAGAACCACGGAATCTGTCTGTGACTGCAGCCTCCATAAAGAATCTCCTTGATATGAATTGCAACCAAGTTCTGGCCCTTCTCTACCCCTGCAGAGGGTATGACACGCAGACAGGTTTAAGGATTACAGAGGAAACCTCTGAGGACGGGCAGTTGAATGATTGTCAGAATGGAAGCCCTAGAGGGTTAGTGAAAGAAAGGGCTAGATATTATAAAAGATTCCAGCTAAAACTTTGTGCCAATGCTTTTATGGGATATCCACTCTCTGTTCCAGTGTGTTTCAAGTCTTGCTTAGAGAGACAAGGTGGGTGAGGTAATATCTTTTATTGGACAAACTTCAAGTCTTGCTTGACATTCAGGGTCACATTAGAAGAAGAAAACAAAGAGCCGTAATGATTTCTATAATCCGTTGGCCCTCGGCTATTCTTTTCCATTTAAAAGGTTCTTGGCAGGTTGGGAGCATGGTAGGGAATCTCAGCAGGGCGTCTGGCATGGAAAACCGTGTTGTTTCAAATGATAGGTTTTGCTTCTGGCCCCGACTTTGATTAGATCATATTTAGAGAGAACAAAGCAATTTATCATCATTTGCACTCTTCTGAGGGATGGGAATAAAGTTGATAGCAGTCAAGAGACTAGTGTCTGGAGAACAATAAGAGTGAATGGACATGGGCTGATGAGGCCGTGTGTGTATTTGGTTAGGATTAGTCTGGGAGCTAGGGCTTGGGTTGGAGGTGGAATCAGAGTTAGATTTTGAGATCTTGCAAGATTTTAGCCCTAACTGCTGGAAGTCTGGAAGATTAGCCATTATGGAATTTCTATCATCTTGGTCTCTTAGCAAGACTGTGGCCACATCCCAGCCAGAACCAGAAAATAATCTGCTTCTGAGTTTAAACGTGACCTGGCACCAAAACAATTGGCCGGGTCTGGGATCAGGGGCTTTGAATTCTCCCAGATTTTAAAGCACCGAGGACCCTAACTCCCATCAAGTTAAGCATCTAAACATTTTGAAAATCCCATTAAGTGCCTATCTTCATCTTTAGAGGCCTAAATACCTTTGAAAACCTGACTCCTGGTCCCTTGGTGTTGGGCAACTGCACTTCTCCTGGCTGTACCTTGTATATTTAGCAATACAGGAGGTGCATTCCAACTGGTTCTACCTAACACAGGACCGGATTTTGATACTCTTGCTCCTGTTGAGTAGTAACTTGCTCCACTGAAATCCGTGGCACTACTCCTGGAGTAGGATACATACATTGAGGAGTAAGGGTGGCACTATTGATGCTTTCTACTTAGGCATGCCTGGTATGTCCCAGCAGAAGTCAGTTGGCTAATGCAGAGGTCTGTATTTTCATCACGCATTGGAGTGTTGACTTCCCACCAGAGTCAGCATAGGTTCAATAGAACAAACTTCCCCAGCAATTCTGGAGAGTAACTCCCGTTTCAAATAGCTATTGCAGCTACAAAGGCCCTAGTATTCACCTACGAAAGCTCATGCTCCTATACATCTGTGAGTCTATAAGGTGCCACAGGACTCCTTGCTGCTTCTAGTGGGCTTAGAAACCGCTCATGCTTTCTGCACCTCTCCAAGGTTAGGAGAGTGGTGGGTAAGGTGTTCCTAGATCCCAGTTACTTCCCCACGCTGTGCCTCTGTTACCCCTCTACCCTTGGTCTATTTAGATTGTGAGGTCTTCCAGGCAAGGGTCATTTCTCCCTATGGGTTTGGACAAGACCTACCACAATGGGGCCCTGGTCTCAGCTGGAGCCTCCAGACACTACAGTAATGCAAATAATAAGAGCAGTGTAACAGGGTGGCTTGTGTGTGGGCTGGAGAGCGTGGAGCTCAGGCAACCCTGATGGCAAGAGGAGCCTCACCTGAGAGGAATCTAGTGATTCCAATATAAAAGGCAGCAGGATGCTGCAAAGAGGGGCATGGCTGGGAAAGTAGCTGAGCTTGCCAGAGGAGTACAGGTGGCTTGGCTGTAAACGGGATGCTTGGGAAACAGGACGTTGTGTGGAGCTGGGGCTGGTGGATGGAGCAGCTATGAGGAGCAAGTTATGCTGCTGCAGAGTCCTAGCCAGACCACGCTGGAGTTACAGGAGGGAAGGTGAGCTGCAAAGCTGTGTGTTTGTTCTGGACATTTGACAAAGTTTGTTGCCAGCCTGAGGAGTGCCGGTGAAGAGCAAATTAGGGGATTTGACCTTACAAGGTCACTGGAGACTGAGTGAGTTAAAGGGGCCTGTATGAAGGGGAAATAGAGGCGGAATGGCCACAAGGTTGTAAGCGGCAATAGTGCTACAAGCAACTTCAGAAGATCAGGTCCAACGCTGGAGGAGATACAGGCGGACACTGCACGGTTCTGTTTAGAACATTCCAGCCAAAGGCTTATCTCCAGCAGCAAATTGCATCAGGTCAGAACATAAGCTCGGGGAGGTGTGTCAGAAAGTCACCTGCAACTTCCCATCAGCTGGATCTGGGCAAACCCTGCTGGGACCAGTGGCAGATGACTCATCTGCTTGTGCCCTGGCAGCCTTGCCCTTCACTGACACTGCTTCCCTTTCCTGCTTTCCTCCTCCCCGGCCCTTAGTCACAGAGCTCTGGGGCCTCTCAGTGGCATTTGCATTTTTTTAAGGATTACCAAAAACTGCTTAAAAATGGGAGAGAGGTAAGAAAGATGTTTTTTGTATGGATATCTGCCCCGATTCAGCCTGGCCTCCTGCCTGAGTCAAACTCTCACTCCCTTTACATCCCCCCCTCCCATTGGGCCCATTTGCAGCAGAGCAGCCGTGTGCACCAGAACCTCTAAGGCCAATGGTGGAAGCACCAACATCCAAGTCATTTAAAATTGTTACAGTGCCAAGGTGCAGTGCGGCCATGGCAACATGGCCATCGCATGGTTGCATGTGACGTTACTTTGTCGCCACCTTGTGCCAGTATATTTGCACATCACAGTGCAGTGTCATGGCGACAGGGGATGGATCACTTGATGATTACCTGTTCTGTTCATGCCCTCTGGGGCACCTGGCATTGGTCAATGTCGGAAGACAGGATACTGAGCTAGATGGACCTTTGGTCTGACCCAGCATGGCCATTTTTATGTTCTTATGGTAATGCAGGTTACTGCTGTTACATCATCACGTTGCAGCACGGCTGCATCATGACGTGTTGTCTGCTCCAGCCACGTGGCCAGACTTAGAACCACCCTGTCAAAACTGGGATGGCTCTGCCAAAATCCAAGCAGGGAGGAGCCTCCGATGTATCAGGAATAAGTCAGTATCCAGTGGGCTGAAATGCCTGGAATTGCTCCAGCCCAGCAAACACAGTCACTATGTTGCCAGCGCTGCCAGAGCAACAGTCCCGGCTCCATCACATTAGTGGCAGTGGAACGCAGGCTGGTGTTCGGAGGAATAAAATCATCATGTCACAGCAGTAGGGCCCATTAGAAATGAAATGTTCCTACTGGGGTATTTTATTTGCACACTCCAGTAGAGTGGACACCAAAAGGCTTTGCTAATGCTTCATGGGCTGCTAATTTCCTCTCTGACCTCTTTTGTTGGAGTGTGACCCCAGCCAGAATCTCTCTGCAATGAATGCCAAAGCCTGCCACAGGCCTGGGTTAGGGGTTACAATGAGGCCTCTGTGGGCTTTAATCAGGCTCCAGTTTGCAGTTTAAGAACAGGGGGAATTTGTGTGGCTCTCAAAAGAGCTGGGTGGCACAATAAGGGAGGCCCCGGGCTCTCCCATGAAGGCAGAGGCAGCCCGGCGAAGACAGCTAAAGGGATTCGTCAGGCGGGGAGGAGGGAGGATGGCTTCCTTTGTAAAAGGCTTTCTTTAGAAAGGAAGGTTTTGCTGAATGCCCCTGCTAGACGACCCAATCGGGGCCTGGCAGATGGATATCACAGGCATGCGGCTTATTCATGGCAGCCTGCAGCTTTTCTCGCTTCCCCCTCCCCCAGCCTTTTATGCATTTTTAAGGCTAATTTGTTTTGTTAATCTTTTCTTGCCCTCCCGCTTTCTCTCCCCCCTACAGATTGTGACTCATACTGCAAGGCGTCCAAGGGGAAGCTGAAGATTAACATGAAGAAATACTGCAAGAAAGACTATGGTGAGTTGTGCGTTCTTGGCCTTCCCAGCGTTTTTAAAATGAGGGGGATTTTAAAAAAACATCTCTTTCCTAAAATGCAATTGGCCTCATTCATATTAGATGAGACTGCAAGGGATGAGCTCTAGCAGGTCTGAACCCAGGACCTGTTCTGCCCAGCATAGTCACAGTTTGTTCAAGAGACACGCGTGTATGTGGAAGGGACCACGTGCATTTCCAGGTGCACCTCGGAAGAACTCGTACATATGGAAGAAGCAGAGTGGTCAGGATTCCCGTACAGCTTCATCTCTGCTCGAATGCAATCTCTGTTCATTCCTGCCCCATGCTCTGAGTGTGTTGTAACCTGTATTTTAGGCATTATTTTTCTATGGTTTAGAGATGAAATCAGACTCCCTAAACAAATCGCAGTGATGCATGTGTGTGCAATGACACTTCTAAAACATGCAGTGATGATTTAAAAGTATGTGCAATGAATGGTGAACACAATTCCCCCAGGGTCCTTGCCCAGCCCCAACACTGCATTCTCTGTTACCTAGTGTCCTCTGGGGCCACGCCCACGCCTCAGCCCAAGTGATGCATACTCTGTGACAGCAGTGACTTTTTAAAATTGTTTTAGGCTTCGGAAGACTAGTGGCCAATGCTGCTTTGTCATTTGAGTGCATATACCCTTCCCCATCCAGCTACACCAGGCACAGCTCTCCCCATAGCATGGAAGGCTCATGGTTTGGTCTCCATGCTACAGGTTATCATTAGCACTTAGCAATTTTCAGAGTGTCTGAAACAAGGAGTAGGGGAAGAGAAATGTCTGCACACAGTGGCCGGTCTGCTGTGTCTTAGCAAGAGAATACTGTGTGTTTTATACAGTAGGATTTTAATGATTGTTCAAGTGAGGATGGCATCCAATTCATTGGGACACCTCCCAAAAGTCAGACTGTGCACAATCAAAAGCTCTCCCATCTCATTTGTCTGGAAAGTTACAGTTTTCCAAATGAGATGGGAACATCTAATCAAAAGACCAGCTTCAAAGGTTAAGATCATCCATGTTTTTCCACTTCCAGAGCCCTAACTTCCTACGCTCTGGCACTTACCAGGCAGAGTAGCTGGATAATTTGGCAAGAGGGGTGGTGGTGTGTCACATCACATGACTTAGCAGTACAGAGACCCCTGAAGTCAATGCTGAAGTGCCAGTTAATACCAGCAGAGAGCCTGTCCTCTAAGGGTTAGCTATTGGTTACACACTTCGTTTTTTTGTTTTGATTTAACGTAGATAAAATAAACCAAATGAGCTCCTAAGCTAAACTATCTGCCCCTAAGATGTAGGGGGACAAGCTTTATTGGACCAACTTCTGTTGGTGAGAAAGACAAACTTTCCAGCTGCACAGAGCTCTTCTTCGGGTCTGGAAAAGGTACTAAGATAGTCACAGCTAAATACCAGATGGTACCGATACACTTATGCAAAATGATCTGATTCATTTGTAACACTAGTTTTGCCAGTGACTTCTGTGGAGTTACTCCTGATTCACACCAGTGTATGTGAGAGAAGTATCATAGATTTTAAGGACAGAAGAGACTCTTAGATCATGTAGTCTATAAACACAGACCATAGAATTTTACTTCTGTATTGAGTCAAACATCAATCCTTTGTGTTTCTTATATCCTTTAATATGTTGATGCTTAGATCCTTGGTCATGAAGATATCTTTACAAAAAGAAGTTTGTAATGGAGCTGTGATTTAATTACATCATCAATATCTTTGACAAGTTCTCGGGCCAGTGTCAGCTGCAATTCAAAGTGTTGAGTCTCATCTATAGAGCCCAGTGGGCCTCATTCTGATCCTAGATACTCTGGTAGCATTTCACTGAGGGGTCTCCAAAGAAGTCAACAGACTGACTGTGGGCTTAGCTGAAGTTAAATGAGGTTAGAATCTGTCTTGGCTTTTGGGGAGATCAACCCTGCTTCCCAAGTGTTGCCATTCCAGTTGAGATTAGCTGGGGGTATTCTAGGTATTAGGAACCAGACTGATGGAAAATTCCTGTGCAATCTGTTAAGGATGGAATCAACAGCGCTCTGTAGAAATGTAACTAAAGTTTGTAGCAATGACTTCAAACATGCCTACAGGGACTGAGACCATTTCTATAGGGTTTTTTTTTTTAAGTCACCTATAGAATTCCACATTAGGGATCTAATTTTCTATTACATTTTATAGGATAGTCCAAAAATCCTACAGAAAAGTGATCATTTTCTGTTTAATTCCATGGGGCTTTCCCATGAGGGTGGGGGGACTGGAGGCAGCAGGCTGTGTGCAGTTGAGGACTCTGGACTCCTGAATTCACTTCCTTCACTAGGATGAGGCCCTGAGCCTACTTCTATTGAGGTCAATGGGAACCTTCCCGTTGACTGTAATGGATACTGGATTGGGCCCTGGCAGAGCCTGGGCCACCTTCTCCCTTACATGGAAGCTCCTTTACCTCACCCTGGCAGTGTAAAGAAGACTTAAAGTGGGTGTGAATTACAGTTGTATCCACTTTAAAGCCCCTTTATGCTGCCAGAGTGAGGTGAAGAGGCCTTTGTGTAAATGATCAGCTTCCTGTGTATATTGATCTTCAGAGTCCATCTCTAAGCACTGGCTGTTGCCTATATCTAGTGGGGGAGTGAACTGGTGTATAATACACTATGTCAGGGGTCGGCAACGTTTGGCACGCGGTTCGCCAGGGTAAGCACCCTGGCGGGCCGGGCCAGTTTATTTACCTGCTGACGCGGCAGGTTCGGCCGATCGCGGCCCCCACTGGCCGCGGTTCGCCGTCCCGGGCCAATGGGGGTGGTGGAAAGCTGCGGCCAGCACATCCCGCGCTGCTTCTCGCCGCCCCCATTGGCCCGGGACGGCAAACCGCAGCCAGTGGGGGCCGCGATCGGCCGAACTTGCCGCGTCAGCAGGTAAGTAAACTGGCCCGGCCCGCCAGGTGCTGACCCTGGCGAGCCGCATGCCAAATGTTGCCAACCCCTGCACTATGTAAAGGGGTTCAGATCCACAGCTGGTGAAACTCAGCACATTGCAGGGTTGCTGTGTCAATCCAGGGCCAGTTTTTAATGGGATGCCCGACATTTTTAGTCAGGCATGCAGTTCTACTCTGGCATGCAAAATGGCATCCTCCATGCAGCATGACCTCGTCCATATGGTGCGTACGAGCCCACCCTGTGCGAAGCCTGCCATGTAGGTCTAGAACGTGGCGTCCTCCAGGTGTGTTTGGGGGCCAGATGGAATTGTCCCATGGCCACAGCTGGTTCAAGGGCACACACACATGCATTGCATACACTGCTCCAGTGATCTCAACAGTGCTGCATCCACATAGGAGCCGGTCTAGGGTATTTATTAAGGCCTTTTGTTTGTAATAGTTGCCTGTTAGGTTCAGTATTGTACATGCTCCTAGAGATGTACCGGGCATATTTTAAACTAACGAATAATGAAATAATTACAAGATACTGTTTGGCCATGTTTTATTTCTGTGGGTGTCTTGATTTCATCCCCACCATTCCTATTCACAAGTAGCACATTATATCCCCATCCAATTGTCTCCCTTGCTGGGGGCTAAGATATTGTCATCCAAGCCCTGTACCCTACCCGTGTCATGTTTGGGGTTGATCAGCATACTTGTGCATGTCGATTTCAAACTGTTGCTGTGTCAATCCAAGGCCAGTTTTTAATGTGATGCCTGGAGCAAGCCCAGATGAGCTCAGCTGAATGCTGGAGGCCTCTGGAAAAAAAATAAAAAGGCATCCTCTCTGTATCAAAGTTTCCAGCAGCAGTGGTAATGGCACCTCCTCCTCCTCGTTCCGAACGTGTAGTCACACCAGCCGCACGGCACATCCTGGAAGTGTTTGCAAACGCAGAACTAATTTCCATTTAACACTCCTTCACTTCCTTTTTCATACAAGGGAATTCCTGGCAGTGGCAGAAATTGCTGTGTTCCGAGATGCTCTGCTTTGGCTTTGTATTCTGATAGCTTTGCGTCAACTCACGCGATCAAGCGCGCACAGAGGGGCAGTAAGAAGAGGGCCCTGTTCTTGTACATATACCCGCCTCCTCTTCCACCCCCTAGCTCCCACCCACCCTCCCTGTGAAATAAAATTCCATCATGCATTTACAGAATTAAACCCTGAATAATTTATAATCTTTGTTTTCTAACATGGTGGGGAGAGGGGGCAAACTTTGAAACAGCAGCAATCAGGACTTTCCCAGCCAGTCCCACCGCGCAGGGTTTGAATGCAAAATCTGCCTGTTTATTCTTGCTTTGTACCACATGGCAAATGTGTTCTGAAGTTTAAATGCAAGACCATCCCCATTCTGCAACAATGAACAGGCAGGGCTGGAATGCATTCACTACAGAATATTAAAAAGGACCCTGCCAAATTCTGCTCCCGCTGATACACGAGCCACCAGGGGTTTGAAATCCTATTTTAAAATCAGCCACAAATGTCTTTCCTTAGCGTTACTTACAAGTAGCGCCCTCAATTATTAGAAGGAAATAATTTTGAAAATCACAAGCACTTTTTATCTTTGAAGCTGGGTGTTGACTTTTTGCATTTCACAAGTTAGTTTCAACATCATTTCCAGTCAGTTACAGATCCTGGTTCTCACGCACTAGCAGTCTCGCAATGTAGGAATTTTACAGCATGGCAACAGTTAGGGTTGTTTCACCCCCCAAAATTCTTGTTTTTATTGATTTAAAAAAAAATCTCTATTAGGTTTTGTGAAACATTTTTTAAAAGAAGAACTAAAGTTTTGGGCTTCAACAATCTCATGCTATTGCTTTAAGATGCTGTCCTGTCAGATACTACAGTTGTGAATACAGTATAAAAACCTGTATAGAACAGTACAAAAACCTATACTTGCAATGAAGCACTCTAGAGGGATGCATAGGCAGAAAGAGGGGCTATGAAAGTTGCAATAGTTTGTTTATTTTTGTTCCATCCAGTGGCAACATTTGTTAAAAAAAAAACCCAAAAAACAGAACAAAAACTTTCCAAGGAAGTTTGTGTAGGGAGTTGGGTTCCGATCCTGAGACGTGCTGAGACCCTGCTGGGAAGTGGAGCGTCCCTGCACCTCCACTCAGGCCCCCCAGGATCATACCTGTAATGCAGTTCATACCATTCTCCCATGCCCAAACAGGCCTACGGTCAGTAGATCGTCTTAGCTGGAGCTAAAGACCATTTGGGACTCTACTTTTTCAAGCAGTGATGTTTGAGTGAACGTACCAAACGGTATCAAGTCAAATGAAGGAACATCCAAGGGCATCAAAAATGTGTACTCCTTGGCTATGCACAGGGAGAAGAGGGTGGGGGCAAGGGAGCCCAGCCACATAGGCTAGCCGGCACTCATGCTGGTGGGGCCTTGTAAGCATGCATTAGGTGAGGGCAGCCCAGCTTCCGAAACATTCCAGGAGGGAATAAAGGATTGAAAAGGTGCCCGGAGTGATAATAAAGACTTTTTGACTGACACCCCAGCGGGAAGCCAATTAGGAAGCAGTTTGCCTCAACTTTACGGAATGATAGCAGCTCTGAATGCCCTAAAAAGCCCCAATTAGGTTGAACATGGTTACTTCTCCTGTGAGCTAAAGCGGGGAGCTATCATCTGGATAGCTCTGCTCAATAGGGCTTTTTATCTTCCTTTTTAATTCAGTGACTCAAAGCGGATCTTTTTATTTATTTATTTTTATTTGTGCTTTTTTTTAAATAGGCTGTTTCCCGCAAAGTATATTCTGTACAAATATTTTGAGCTAAGCCATGGAAGAGGGATGCAACTTCAATTTAAACCTCAATGAGACTTGGGGTAGAACAAAATTCTTTTTACTTTACTACTAAGTGGAATTAGTTAATGACTTTGCTAAATCCCCGTTACACAGAAAACAAGACCGAGCTGGTAAACTGGAAGGTTGTTAAACTTTCTGAGCTCCGGGCTTTGCAAGCAATGCACTGGGAAGCCTTGGGTTTGTGGGGATATCTAGGTTTGGGGGTGAAGTTGGTGAGGAGACACCCCCCATCTTCCTGGCCTAGTGAAGAAGTGCATGGCAGAGGTTACTTCTCAGCTGCTTTGCACCTTGTGTGGTCGTTCATAGTTGTGCAAAGAGGGTGTGGGACACTCGCACTATGGTGTGAATGAGCGGAGGATTCTGACAGGATAGCATTTTACTCCCATTTCCACAGGGGTCAATGACATGCAGCGTGCAAGGCAAAGGAGAATTAGACCCCTGGTTTCCATTCTAATGGAGGTACAGCCTTCTCTGCAGGCCAGCCCCTGGAGTCAAATGTACTTGGTTTGCTGCAGCTCCATTTGTCTCCTGTTTATTCACAGTGGCTTAGGCCAGGTCTACACTAGCAAAGATTGCCAGTTTAGTTCTACCTCTATAGCTACACCAGCAAACGCTCCTAGTGCAGGTGTGGGTATACTGGCAAAAAAGTTATTTTGCCAGTAATGCTGATACCAGGACAGCAAGCAGATTAAGCTATACCAGCAAAAGCCCTTTTAGGCTTGTATAACTGCATCTCCACTAGAGCTTTTGCCAGGATAGTAATGTAGAAAAAAAAATCATCCCCCCTAACCAACATTGCTATACTAGTAAAAGCATAGGCCTGGACTTAGACCAAATACTCTGGTCCAACTGAGATGTGCTCAGCACTAGAATGTGAAGCAATCCCCCATCAGATTCAAGTACTGAGCCATTCTTTAAGCCACCCTTTGTGCCTACCCCATTCAGAGCTGTCCGACCACTTGGCTGCTACCCAGGCAAATTAGATCAGCCTCAGGGTTGCTCTACTTTACTCAAGCTATTTGTGGTCTTAGAGGGCCAATCCCAAATCCAGGGATCAGAGAGGTGTTGAGATTCCCCAGCCTGGCCCCAAGTGCTGGGTAGCGGGGAGAGCATTGGAGCTGCTATGCTAGCCTTACACCATGGAGGGGTCCCTAATACAAGAGGAATCCTTCCTTGGCCAGTTAAGCTGGCTTTAAAGCTGTTTTGCCCTACGAGAGACACACAAAGCAACCATAACTGGCCCGGGAATTTGGCCCAGGGAAGTTTCTGTTCATGTGACTCCAGGGTGAGCATTGGTGCCTGACTCCAAGCCCATGGAGATCTCAGCAGCAGTTCTGTGGCCACCGGTGAGAATTTCGAGCTATATTTGTCCAGGATGCTGCTGGCTGCATCAGCATCACTAGAGAATCTGCCCTTCCACCAGCACAACTGGGTACTTGGATCAGGTACCTGGCATCAGTATTTGACCCGAGGGAGTGATGGGTGCTCAGCACCTCTGAAAAGCCAGCCACTTATTTAGATCCCTGCATTTCAAGCCTTGGTTTTCCTGTTGGTAGGTGTCTTTTACCTGTGGTGCCTAACCAGTGATGAACAGGAACTATGTTAATCATTCAAAAACCAGTAGGAGAACACTTCAGTCTCCCTGGTCACTCAATAACAGACCGAAAAGTGACAATTCTTCAATGTTAAACAGTGCCCCCAGGTCCAAGGGGCTGGGCCCAAGCAGCTGGAGCTGTTGGAGCATTCACTGACAACACTAAGTGGGTGAGAGGCCTCAATTAATAGAGAATTAAAGGAGGATAATATAACTAATGCCAGTCAAGACAGGTTTATGGAAAATATATCCTGTCAACTTGATATCTATTTCTGAAGTTTGGCTGCTAATGGTAATAGTGTGGATGTAATATACATAGACTTCTGTAAGGTGTTTGACTTGGTAGCACATGATAGTCTGATTAAAAAAACTAGAAAGATATGAAATTAACATGGTACACATGAAAAGCTCGCTAACCAATATGTCTCAGAATGTAATTGTAAACTGTGTTTCTAGTGGAGTCCCACAGGAATCGGTTCTTGGCCCTAAGCTATTTAACATTTTTATCAATGCTGTGGAAGAAAACATAAAATCAGTACTGATAAAGTCTGTAGATGACACAGATTGGGAGAGTAGTAAGTAATGAAGAGGACACATCAGTGATACAGAACAATCTGGATTGTTTAGTAAACTAGCTACAAGGAAACACTATGCATTTTACTATAGCTAAATGTAAATATATACATCTAGGAAGAAAGAATGTAGGCCCTACTTAGAGGATGGGAAGCAGTGACTCTGAAAAAGATTTGGGGGTTGTGGTGGATCAGCAGCTGAACATGAGCTCCTAGTGTAATGCTGTGGCCAAAAGAGCTAATGCAATCCGTGAATGCATAAACAGGGAAACCTTGAGTGGGATTACAGAGATTATTTTTTTACTTCTGTGTTTGGCACTGGTGTGACTGTGTCTGGAATATTGTGTCTAGTTCTGCCATCCATAATTCAAGAGGGATGTTGATAAATTGGAGAGGGTTCAGAGAAGATCCACAAGAATGATTGATTAACGGCTTAGAAAACCTGCCTTATCGTGACAGAGCTCCATCTATTTAGTTTAACAAAAAGAAGGTTAAGGTGATTTGAATACAGCCTCTAAGTACCTACATGGGGAACAACTATTTAACAGTGGACTCTTCAATCCAACAGTGGGCAGAGAAAGATCTAACATGAGCCAATGGCTGGAAGTTGAAGCTAGACGAATTCAGGCTAGAAATAAGGCATAAATTTTTAACAGGGAGAGTCGTTAACCACTGGAACAATTTACCCAGGGCTGTGGTGGATTCTCCCTCACTGACAATTTTTAAATCTAGACTGAATGTTTGTCTAAAAGCTCTGCTCCGGGAATTGTTTTGAGGCAGGTCTCTGGCCTGCGTCGTACAGGAGGTCAGACTAGATCATCACAATGGTCCTTTCTGGCCTTGGGATCCATGAATCCGTGAAGGAGCAGTGAAGGGAGCAAAATAACGCAAAGGGAGGTAGGGCCTATGAAAGTCAGTGGGAGTCTCGTTACTGGTGTCGGTGGGCAATGGATAAGGATCCCACTCCTCAAAGGTATTTAGATGTCTCACTCCCAGGGCTGGCTCTGGCTTTTTTGCCGCCCAAGGCAAAAAAGCCGCCGGCCAAACCCCCCGGCGGCCGGGGGGAGAGCGCCGGGAGGGAGGGCGGCCGGAGCCCTGGGAGGAGGGCGGCGAGCCCCGGCCGGGGCTCCGCTCTCCCCCCGGTGGCCAGAGCGCAGGGGGCAGGGCGGCGAGAGGGCGGCGAGCCCCCGCCGGGGCTCCACTCTCTCCCCGGCGGGAGGGCAGCGAGCCCCGGCGGGGGCTCCGCTCTCCCCCCGGCGGCCGGGGGGAGAGTGCCGGGGGGAGGGCGGCCGGAGCCCTGGGAGGAGGGCGGCGAGCCCTGGCTGGGGCTCCGCTCTCCCCCCGGTGGCTAGAGTGCAGGGGGCAGGGCGGCGAGAGGGTGGCGAGCCCCCGCCAGGGTTTGCCGCTCTCCCCCTGGTGGCTGGGGGGAGGGCGCCGGGGGGGAGGGCGGCCAGAGCGCCGGGGGGAGGCCGTGGCCCCGCTCTCCCCGGGGGCCGGAGCACCGCGTCGCCCCCCTCCAGGTGCCGCCCCAAGCACAAGCTTGGTGGGCTGGTGCCTGGAGCCGGCCCTGCTCACTCCTATTGAAAATGGGAATTCGGTACCTAATACCGTTGAGGATCTGGGCCAAGGCCACTAGAGATTTGAGCAAGAAATATCACCACGAGATTCAGTTTGGAACCCAGCTGCTAATACATGTTGGGAGAAATAGCACGACACATACCTAGTGTGTGAGAAGGAGCAACCTAGAGGGAAACAAGAGTGAGAGTGCCTCAAGCTGAAAATGGATGACACATTAGGCATGAATATGCAATGTGATGCAGCTGCCAAAAGAAAAAGGGCTAGTCTAGTTTTGGGGTTGCAGATGGAGAGGCACACATCATCACAAAGCCCCAGGGAAGCCCCAGGCCCTTCTCTCTGCAGCTCTGGAATATTAGCCTGCTTCTTTTCTTACCATGGGCTTTAGTGGAGTTACTCCAGTTTTACACCGCTGGGAGGGAGAAGAGAATTGGGCCAATTGTGATCATTTCTGGGCAACTATTTACTAAAAGAGATAGGCAAGTTGGAGGGAGTTCAGAGAAGAGAAACCCAAAGTGGTTATAGCTTCATGTGGCCAAGCTGAAGAAGTTAAACCTGCATAGCCTGAAGCACAGTAACAATCCGCAGGTTATTAGAAGGGTCTGAAGTCCAAAGAGGCAGAGGAATAATTTAGTGAAGTACGGAGACTTTTAGACTGAATATAAACTTCCCATGGAATAAGTTTCCTAAGGGATCCCCCTATTGCCTGGCCCACTTAGCACAGAACTGGACAGGCCAGTCTGGCGCTGGCAGGGAGATGGACGGGATTAAATAGCCCATTTCCATCCCTCGAGTCTCTGGCTGTTCCACTCTCTGAGGAGGGAAGGATTCTGTCATTTCCAGCTCAGCTTCGGAATCTCCATTACAATCTCTTTGGCAGTCCCAGACGCTCTCTCCTCACCTGAAGGCTCTGGCACCAGGCCCAGTGAAGCCAAATCCTGAGCAGCCATGAAGGAGAAAGCAAAACCACAGGCTGCGTTTGTAGGGATTCCCGGCTCCATTCCCTAGCACAATAGGATTTGGGCTAATTGGTGGCTTTGGAGGGGCTGAGGACAGGCCTGGGTCAGCATAGAAAGTGACTGGGTATTGACCTCTAGAGAAGGTAGCACCTCCAGGTCAAAGCTGAGGTCATTAGGAGGCCAGGGAAGGAAAGATTAACTGCCCCGCGTATGTTTGTGCTGCGCCACACCTGGCCTGTGAATAAACAGAAGGTTTCAATTTCCAGAGCTGTTAATCTCTTAATTCTTACAGACATGTGCATTATACATTCTCCCCCTCCCCCTCCCCCTCCTCGCTCTCTTACCCCCTCTCCCTTCCTCTCCAAATGCAAAAATAAATCTACCCACAGGAACCCTGGGCATTGAGACTTCTTGTTCACAGTCCTTCTGACTTCGCTCGGGAGGGTTCCCTTTGCCCCAGCATGGGCCCAATCCTGTACAACTGAAGCCAGAGGGAGCAGGTTTGTAGCCTCTTCATGGGGACCCCAGTGTGAACAGTGTCACCAAACTAGGAGTGAGCCCTTCCTCCTGCCTCTCCAGAGGGACCTGATCCTGTCCACTCCCACTGACATCTCGGGGGCTGCTCCGCACCTGACGCTATCCAGCCTTGCATGCGAGTTCCCTTCGGCTTTGAACAGATTCACTTGCCCACGAACAAGCAGCAACCACAAGCCCTTTCTTAAAGCAAGATCCAAAGCTGTCCTCCCTGTGCCCCATGCAGCAAACTCCTTGAGAGCAGAGCGTTCAGCCCCTTTCTGAGTGTAGCAGGAAATGACCCCCCAACACCCACATCCCTTTAGCACACCCAGGGGAGCGAAGGGAATTAGTGGGATAGGGGGCGGCCTTCCAAAGTCGCTTGACTGCCGTTGCACAGTGTGCTGCCCGGCAGCTGGCCCACCCCCGCTCCCTTGACTCACCAGTCCCTTCCCAATCAACATTTGGAAGAGGGGCTGGGGGGGTGGGGGGAGATGGTGGGATCCTATTCGAAAAGGTGAGATCATCTTCTCACTCTGCCCTTTCTTGGAAAAATCCTTCCTTCACTGAGATTTCAGTTAGTCACCCCTTTGTTGAAAGGCATCTTGGCAGCGGCACATGGAAAAATCAAAATATGTTTTGAAAAGGCAACTTTTTAAAAGTATTCCACATAGAAACCTAAACTGATCCATTCTGAGGTGGCCCCTAGGGACAGACTGTGAGAGTGAGGGGATAACCCATACCTCTGCTTTTTATAAAGCCTCACTCCGGAAGAGAGACCTCCTGTCCGTATTAGTGTGGAGAAACCATATTTCTGAATGCAGGGGGAAAGTCCATGGAGCGGGAGTGAATTGCTGTGAAATCCCCAGCATAACTGTGTCCATATGCTCTGGAATGCTGTGTGGCAAAGGAAAATTCTGGGGGAGAGGAACACTGAGGTAACCTGCTCTTCCAGGGCTGTAATAAAACTGGCGCAAGAATGAATTAGACCGTGCGAAAAGGAAAGGGCCTGGATGGGTCACACCCTCTCAAACAGCAAGAGATTAAACCTCATAAATCTCTGATATTAAACTGGTATGACACGGGTGAACCTAACCAATAAAACAATGCTGCAGTGTGAATGCCGTCTTCCAATACTGGTATGAACGCTGCTGGAGAGGCAGGATGGAACCAGAACCATCTGACTGGATTGCCCTTAAATGTGAAGAGTTTAGATGAGCTAGGAACAGGATCAGAGCCATTACTGGGATTTGTTTCTGCTGCTATTGCCATCTGTGGCAAAACAGCCATTGACTTCAATGGCAGCAGAATTTTCACTCCCCAACCTGGTTAGTGAAAACTGAACAGATGCACATAAGGGGCTGAACTAAAGTTGTCTAGATTTAGGTCCAAATCCTGGCTTTGTGATTGGCTTCCTTGTGACCTTGGGCAAGTCACATGATCTCTGTGGCTCAGTTCCTGGGCTATCAAACAAGGATGATGTTACATCCCTACAGCACAGGGGTGCAATAAGGGTAAATACATTAGTGTTTGTGGAGTGCCCAGCTACCACAGGGATGGTGGGGTGGTGCCCATAGACAGGCTTATTAGTGAATAAACTGGTACCTGTGTCACTTATAAAAACAGGTCAAACCCTCATGAACTTAGGGTGCTTGGGTGACATGGAACCTGACCCTGAGCCACCACTGGGTTTAGGTTAGGGCTTGCAAAAGCAAAACCCATCTGAGATTCTCCAGGATGCAACCCAGCCACACTTTAGCCTTCGCCAGCATCTTCCATCTGAGGCGCTCAGAGTGTTTTACAAATGTTGGCTGATTAAGCATCGCAGTAATCCTGTGCAATCAGTGTATTTTCCTTAATATGTTATCACTCACAATAAAATGAGCTGCTAGACACCCCAGCTTGCATGGTGGCATTTTCCATCAAGTACCTGCCATTTGGGGTTCTTTGTAGACTCCTTCCACAAGATACCAAGACCTTCTCTGCAATAAATTCACACACACACCACCCAGCAGTAAGTTGAGCCTGCCTGATTAATGATAATGTTAAAAATAATAGGTAAAGATGAACATTGAAGCTAGAACATTTTAGGAAATGTTACCCTTTTACAGTATTGCCAACTGTCACGCTATTTGATGCCTTTCTTAAAGCCTTAGCTTCTGGAGTCCTGTGATTATGTCAGAAGCTCCATTTTTGGGGGGGGGGGTTGTTTTAAAAAAAGTAAATTTCTAAGTATCATAGCTGAGGAGAAAAGCTTAAAAGCAGGGACCCTAAAAACTCAGGAACCAGAAGGCAAATAAAAAGAACCCCAAATTGGTTATATTTGAAAATTTCCTGATTTTTTTTTAAGGCAACCTCATGATTTTCAGGACCTGACTCAAGCATTTTGAACTCTGGGGGTTGACAGTGCTGCTTTCATTTGGTCTTTTATGATGATGGCCTCCAACATTTTTTTAAAATCTATTTCTTTTAATTGACATATCAGGTCCTCACATCCTCCTCATTGTCACATGAGGCTGTCACCTGCGCTACGGTGGGAGGGGCTATCAGTTGTTGCCCTGTTTAAAGATCACAGCAGTGTATTGCCATCTGGTGGCTGTTTCAGGGTATGTCCAAAGTAAATTTGGTGGGTTTCAAGTCAGCTCCCAGTGACGAGGTGTCCATGCCACCACAACTTCAGAGGGACCTAGGGCAGAATGGCCCATAACAACTGAGCATCTTCCCATCTTCCCATCTCTGGGATAGTACCTCACCATCCTGGCTGAGGCATGTCAGTGCTTTAGTGCAGGGGTGTGTGGCTAGCCCTGCAGCCGCCTGTGCTGTACCTGTCCTGTGTTTAAGCAGAGCATTTCGTTCTCTGGGACTGTATCTCTGAGAGCTTTAACCACAACAAAAGGCCTGGCAACAGGTGAAAGTTGCATTGGTTTCACTTACATCGGGATTTAAGTGAAATCAGTGCAAACCAGTGTGTGGACACACTTGTATCAGTTCAGAACTGGTTAATTGCAGGGGCAAGCCAAACAGCTATAAACCAGGTTTCCATCGAGTTAACAGCGTCCACGCACAAAGCTGCACTGGTTTAATTGAATTAGTTTCACACCACATCTTCAGTTAAATCCAGGCAACTGTGTGTGTAGACCAGGCCTTGGAGACAAACAAAGTCTTTACTCTGGTTTGACTCATTCCTGAGTCAAACTGACATCTCATTGAGGCCAATGTGCCTTTTGCCTGAGGGAGGAGTGTATAAATGGAGCAAATGGTCTAACGCAGAGGTTCTCAAACCGGGGGTCGTGAGGTTATTACCTGGGGGTCGCAAGCTGTGAGCCTTCACCCCCAAACTCTGCTTCGCCTCCAACATGTATAATAGTGTTAAATATAAAAAACAGGGGTTTTTTTAAATGTAGACTGTGGGGTCACACTCAGAGGCTTGCTATGTGAAAGGGATCACCAGTGCAAAAGTTTGAGACCCATTGGTCTAAGGAAAGAAACCCCATTGCTGATCCAAGTGAGGCGCTGTCCTTTGGAATTAACCACACCCGCACATTTCACTGGCTTGAGATAGCAGTGGGCCTGCCCGGGTACCCGCGCCACTGGCTGGGAGCCTGGAAAGCAACAGCCAGTTTTGCAAATGCAGGGCTAGGGGAGAGGTTAAGAAGAAGGTGGCTAGCTGATTTTTCAAAGCCCAAAGCAAACAAGCAGGCGAAGGCAGCCAGAGGGATGCCTGCTCTGCTCTCCTCTCGGCCGCTGGAGCTGTGCGCTCCCAAGGTATTCTATTCAAGAACTGGACAGGAGCCATTCCGTGTTGAAAACCGGTGTCATCAGCCCAGGCTGCAGCCAGAGCTCTGTGAAAGCTGTGACTCATTTGATTTTGTTCTCCCCTCAGGGGGTACATTGCTGGAACTTAGCAGCATCACATGGCTGTTTACGGGGCACCCGCTGGTTGCTTCAACAGCTCGCCTCAGTTACGAATCACAGCAATTTCGCCCATCATGTATTTCTTATGCCAGGGCTCAGACTAATCCACTTTGCCTCTGATCATCGGGTGGGCTTTGTGGCTTGCCGTGTGAGCACCACTGTGAATGCAATGGGGGTGATGCCTTGCAGCGGGAAGTTCCCCTCTTCCCCGCTGGGAGAGGTTACCAGCCCTGTTAACCAGCTGGCTTGTCAAAGCTTCCTTTGGCTAAATGCTGATTTAATCTCCCTGCTGGCTGGCTGGGCCTCTGAGCAACGATGGGAGGAGGAACGGGCTGCGAGTGTGCATGTCTCTCTTCTGAGCATTGCTGCGCTGCCCTGGCCATGTGCTTCGCCAAGCCAGTTCCCAGTGGGGCCAGGCAAGGGGAAAGAGGGAGACAGTTAAGTTGTTAATTAACCCCCAAAGGCTCTGATGAGATCATACTCCACAAGAATGCCCAGCAGTGGCTTGCACTGAGATCGGAAGCATGACAAGGCCGTGCCCTAGGCCTTGGTTGTCCAGCTGTGTCAGGGGGAATGGTTCAGGAGCCAGTGGAGTAAACACCTTCCCTGTCACCATTAATCGCCCTGTGGAACAGGAGCATGGCCTGTCTGCTGACACCAGAGTGCTGGGCTCATGGGCCACCACAGCGGGATCAGCATTGCAGAGAGGTCACAGCACCTGGCAATGACATTTATCACTGGCTTCTCTGCCCTCTGGGAGGTTCCAAGTGACTGGAAAACACTGGAGCTGCCCCAGAGGCCACGTTGCAATCGCACCCCTCTATCTCCCCACCCCGCAGTGATGCACACAGCTGACTTTCCTCTTGTTGGGTTCAGAGTTTGATGTTAGGCTATTTTCAGACAAGACCTGCAGGCCTAGCCAATGGAGCCCAATGAGAAAAATCAGTGAGACAAGGTGTGACAGCTCCCTGACACCACCAGCCTGTTAGCCACCCAAACAGGCACCTCTGGGCTTTGTCCTGCAGGCTAACAGTATGTGCACCCCCCCATCCCTGTTCCCCTTTGAGGCGGTCCCCTGTATCACCCAGCCTCTTCTCCACTGGGCACTCACAGAACTAGCAGGTCTTCTGTCCCCAAGGAACCAGTGCACACACCAGCATGTGAGAGTCATCACAGGCACCGCTGCTCGTTTAATACCACAGCACTGAGATATAGTTATAGTGAAACCAGCCGTCAATTCATTATCACAGATCACCATTTCAGAGAGGGTGAGCAGGGATAATGGTAAGAAAAGGGTTACATATAAAACCAAATTATAACATGCTTCCTACAGTCTAACCCTTGCAGGCTAACCTGCAGACTAAATCATTAGATCCTACCCCAAATGTCCTCTGGCGTTTTCAGATCCTGTTTTCATGACTATCAATGCACTGTTTGCTTCGCAGGTGCAAGAGAAAGGGTGTCACCCTGGCCTTCTCCTTGTAGACACAAAGTTCATGGTCCGTTCCCAGAGCTTATTCTCCAGCGTGCACGCTCCCTGTTCACATCCCAGCCCACACTGACTTCATATGCAAATGAAGCTTCCACTGTGCTGGCTACAATGCTTAATATACATCTGAGCGACAGAGACAGGAATAAACATCTTGTGTCCAGCAGAAACCCGCCTGTCAGTGCTGCCCTTGACACAGACTGCAGGGACGTGGTACCAGCAGACACACAACACCTGACATAGTATCTGTCTGTACATTTCACAATGGTATTAATGACCATTTCATTTCAGACCTCACATGATATTCTTTGGCGAACCAGAATGTATAGCCCAGGAGCAGGATATTCCTGTATCGCCCTGGCCAGCTGGCATTGAGGGGCTCTTAGGATCACATGAGGCTAGGGAGGCTGTTCAGGAGACAGGCTGGGTGGTTGCCAGTGAGGTGGAGTTGAGGAGAACAGTCTGAGATGTGGGTTTGGTGCCTCAGTTGCCCTCCAGCCCACATCTGTTATGGTACGCAGCGCACATGTAGCTATGGAAACCAGCACCTCATTGGGTTCGATGCGGGTTACAACACACGCAGCTAATGGCCTTGCGCAGGTGAGAGGCAATGGGTGCCCTCAGTGGTTCTCACCATATTCGCTAATGCTTCTTGGAAAAGCACCTTTTCTCCTAACCAAGACAGGGCCTTCACCTCTCTCTGGACTTCAGCCGAGGTCCTCAAAACTCCCATGGGATTGATTTCAGTGGGAATTAGGCACCTTTGAGGATCTGAGTCTGAAGATTCGTGTCTCATTCTCCATTGCCCTGCACCTTGTCTAGGTGACCACTTGTCTATGGCAATTTATAACAATAGCAACATTATTATTATTGCTTATGACTATTCTTGCCGTGTTACCCTGCAACTTATGGCATCATTTACATCCATGCAAATGAGTGGGAAGTGGGTATTAAACCCCGGCCTGCTAACATTCCACACTGAACCCCCGCTTTGCAGGGGGTAAATGAGGACACAAGTTGCGGGGCAACAGGGAATTGTTCCCTGAGTCTTAGGCCCTGTGTTTTTAATGCACTGGGGTAACGAAAGCAATGCTATTTCCTTGGTGCAACCACCAATGCAGGTGTGCGGCCCTGATGTACAAGAAGGCTTACCCCAATGTGATTTACTCCAGACAGTTAAAGAGAGTAATTTGCACCAAAGCAGCTCATTTACACTAGGGATGTGCATTGGTGATCTGGGGTGACATTTCCAAAAGCACCAAAGTGACTTAGGCTCCAAAAACAGGTTGGGACCTGATCTCATGAAATCCATGGACATTAGGCACCTCACCTGCTTAGGTGCTTTTGAAAATCCCAGTAGATGCCTATCCACATCTGTAGGCTGCTAAATATCTTTGAACATCTGGCCCTTAGAAAGCTAAAGGTTCATTGAAAGTCAGTGGGCTCTTGTCACTTTTGAAAATCAGACTTATGCTCCTAAGTCATGTAGGCACTTTTGAAAACCGACCCCCTGACCTTTGTGGCTGGGGCCCATCTAGCATGCTAACCACCTGCTCCAGAGGCAGACAGTGAAAGTCTCTCCCCACACTCTAGCACAGAAGTCCATCTAAATATGCAATCGGGGGATCGTCCTGCCCAAACTCAGCCCTTCCTGGTGACTGGGAAGGTGACTCCATGTTACCACTGTAAAACCAAAGGCAAAGGGGTGAGTTTTCACTCCCCTTCTGACTGAAGGAGCTTCCTTCGGGAACCCCAGATGTGGGTGTGACGTTGTGCAGTCTATATGGTTTTATAAAAATATGGTAATAAGTGAATATAACGTAACTGGGATATGCTTCATGCAAAAGGTCTCTTGTAAGGTATCATTACAAAGCTCATAATCTATGAGTGTGATCATCCTATTTGTAGAAATGTACCACTCTTGTATCTAAAACTAGAAATATAAAACATAACTCTGAGGGCCTATTGTAATTATGTAAAGTGTGGGCCATTAAGGATGGTTTGGAATCTTGATGACTCCCATTGTCTGCAGATGGCTGTATTTACCTGTGAGTCTTCCTGTATATGTGTGTGCTGGCAAGTGAGTAATGAAGTCTTGCAGTGACATGTGATCATGTCACCTGAACTGGAACCCATCTTTAACCTGCTGCTTTTCCAGTGAGGAGGGGTGGAAACCCAGAGGGACAAAGGGTTCCCGCCTTATGCAAAAGATATATAAAGGGGTGGAAGAGAACAAGGGGAGAGAGGAGCCATCATGAAGAATCTCCTAGCTATCACCTGAGCTGCAACAAGAGCTGTACCAGGGGAAAGAATTGTGCCCAGGCCTGGAAGGGGTCCAGTCTGAGAAAAAACTTACTGAAGCATCTCTGAGGGTGAGATTATCTGTATTCAGTTTGATTAGGCATAGATTTGCGCATTTTATTTTATTTTACTTGGTGACTTACTTTGTTCTGTCTGTTACTACTTGGAACCACTTAAATCCTACTGTCTGTATTTAATAAAATCACTTTTTATTTAGTAATTTACTCAGAGTATGTATTAATACCTGGGGGAGCAAAAAGCTGTGCATCTCTCTATATCAGTGTTATAGAGAGCGAACAATTATATATGAGTTTGCCCTGCATAAGCTTTCTGCAGGGTAAAACGGATTTATTTGGGTTTAGACCCCATTGGGAGTTGGGCATCTGAGTGCTAAAGACAAGCACATTTCTGTGAGCTGTTTTCAGGTAAACTTGCAGCTTTGGGGCAAGTGATTCAGACCCTGGGTCCGTGTTGGAGCAGATGGGAAAGTCTGGCTCAGCAAGACAGGGTGCTGGAGTCCTGAGCTGGCAGGGAAAACAGGAGCAGAGGTAGTCTTTGCACATCAGATGGCAGCTCCCAAGGGGGTTTCTGTGATCCAACCCGTCACAGTGGGTGACAGATGTTTGGCCACAGACACCTACCAGTTAGAGGAAACAATATTTGAAAGGCCACTTCTTTTCCTTCAGCTCCAGGGAAACCACATGTTCTAGATGCAAGGTTGGAGTATAAAACTTTCTGTCAATGAAAACAGCAGTGGCTATGCCAGCCAAGCTTTCACCTAAGCCTTCAGTCCTTCCACTTCATTAATTAAAAAAAAAAAGAGAGAGAACTTTGACATCAAAATATACAGCCTGTATTTTTAGACAAACCATGTTTCCTGTAACCACCTCTGTTCAGTTCCTTCGCATTCATTTTCTCCATTCTGTCAGTGCGGATCAGGGCCAGCCAAAGGTTTAAGTTTTTTTGGAAAGACTTGTTTCCAAAAAAATAAAAAACTGGCTCATCTTCACATTTTCTTACCTTCACACTAGTCTGGGAAATATGTGGTCAGAGCTCGGATTTCATGAAAGCATCTGGCACTCATGACGCACGTTTTAAAAACAATATGTATTTTGCAATTTTTTAAGGTATTTGTGGACTTACCAGCTTTCTCCCTCCCCCGACTTTTTAGCATTAAATCATGTTGCGTATGAGGTTTTTGATGCAGATGTGTTGCTCCTACAAGTGTTAATTCAGTAGGTTGAATGTTCATTTGTCATCTAAACAGGTCAGAGATTTTTGTTTCGGTGGCTGATTAGGTCTTTTTTCAACCTACATAATGAAGGTTGCATCCCTCCAGCATTGACCTGGCTCAGGGTAAATCTTACAGACAGACAGTCGGATAGAGAGGCTGCATTGTAAATCAAGAGGTTGGAAGGCAAAAAATAAAATCCAATCAAAAGTGTTTTGTTGTTGAACTACAAAGGCAGGTTGGAAAACGGAAAAAGTAGCATGACTACATCCTCTGGGCTGAGCCAGCTTGGATCTCCCATAAAGTGATTTCTCTTTATTTTGTCTCCTGTCCAGTGCTGTAACGTCCAGTGGATTTTTTTCTCCCTCTCTCTGGTTTTATTGATTCCTCTCAGCTCACAATTAGCAAATAAATACATGAAGTCTGCATAATCATTTCCCCGCAAGGCACTTTCCTGGAAGTCAACCGTTCCCTCATCGGAGGAAAGACAAAAATAAGAGACATGTTGTGTCAACTTTTTGCAACATACAGCAAGGTTGCCCATTCCTCCCCCATTTTCTGCTTACAGCTGCCATGAGCTTCATTTGACTGACAGCTCTTCAAAGGAAACAAACATGTTAACAAGCCAAAGGAAGGTGCCTCCAAATTTCGTCTCTGTTTCATCAACACACAGCCACTCAAAATGCTCCATTACTCGAGTAATGAAAGCAGTTTTCCTTCCCTCCTTGTGGGTTGAAACTGAATCCACAACACTGACATTTTTATGAATGGAAATTCCGACTGCACCACGCATCACCAATCTGGCAACCCTACGGTAGTTCATGGCAGCAACAGAGACTAACTTTCTGTGCAGACCTCAGGGCCCAGAGCCGGTGTTTGTCTCCTGTTTGAAATGCACTCACTTCTGGTGAAAGTGGCACAGGGACTAGGTGAATGGATGGGTTTCTCCACCTGGAAATGTCTGTGTATCTATATCATGAACTGGTGCTTTAAATAAGTATAACAAAGCAAGTAGCATGTGCAGTGAATTATTTGGGTGAACAATAGCTGCTGAAAACTCTTATCGGGCAGTTGGTAACCAAAGGAGTTGGATATGGCTTTATAATGTACCTCTGGCTCCATTGCTCTGGGTGAGCTCTGAGTAGGAACAATGACCTAGGGTTTTCAGAAGTGATTTTAGACATTTGGGGGACCTACAATTTCAGTGCTCAACTTGAGACATATTAAATCAGCTGCCTGAGTGGATGGCTTGTAGCGGAGCATCTGGGCGAAGATGGCAGTGGAGTGGATCCCTGGGCACAAGACAGGGTGAGCGACTACAGTGTTCTGTTTGGGCCACCTGTCAAAAAGAAATGGACGTGGGCTGGGACAGAGGTAGCATCCACAGAAGTGGGCACGCAAACGATAAAAGGGGCTGGTGGTAACAGAAGGAGATGGTTGGAGTGACAAACATCAAACAGCCCAGTGCATCAAGTTCTGGAGAGCAGCCTGCCGCCTCCATAAGGAGGTTCCAATCCAGCCCAGAACCATTGGAGGGTGGATCAGAACCAACACCAGTACCCAGCACCCTACTGGCTAGGTCCAGACACTGTCTCACAAAGGGGCTGGAGCTAGTGCATAATGCAATGATCCGGTGTAGCTGAAGATGTTTCATAACCTGCACTGCATCCCACTCAGCACCTGAGCCAGACCAAAACCCTAGCTCTGATCAACCAGCTCTTCAGCATGGAAGAACTATGATCGATCCTGGACCTTCTGAATCATGGCAGGCGCAGTCTAGTATCCTGCAGGTATCAGAACACAGGTGTAAACTCAAGGGAGCTGGAAGAAAACCCTTGTCAATCACAGGGCCTAGTTTTAGGATCCTCTGAAAGAAGACCAGGACGAGACCTGTTCCAGCTATCTTCAGATCATGATGTAACGTTATCGTTGTGTAATGTTGGAGTAGTGCTATTAGGCACCGTTAAAGAGCCTCTGCGTTCCGCCCCGGACGTGACTGCATGTGGGTGAAAGGATACCACAATATACAAGTAGTAGTTTTCACTGTGCTTTTGGGTCCTTCAGTGTGAAAGATGCCATAGGGATGGGAGATAGCAGTGCAGCACACTGCTGAATGTCTTAACAGATGTCACCGTCATTCCACTTTCCCCTCCCTGTGTCCCATAAATGACAGTATCCAAAACCGAGCGAGAGATTTCCCAGGAACAGTCAGCTGACATTCCCATTTTCTTCCGGAGAGTGCCCGGATGGCACCTGTCCGTGTCTCCGCTTGGGCTATGAAATGTCAGTTGTGGTGCTGAAAGGATAGCACCATTTCTGCACTGAACTCTCTTAGACTAGGAACTGAACCTTTGGATCACGGATTCTGCACATAATGTAGGCCAAAAAGAACCATCTCATCTTTACACAGGCACACACCAGCACTGCATTGTACCTGTATGCTCAGGAAGTGGGAGATGGGCAGGAGTGGAACAGCCCTGTTTGGCCAATCAAAACATTGATCAGAAACATGCACTGGGCTTTGTTGCTATGAGACAAACTATCCATCATCTGCCAGATCCAGGTCTGAGTGTTTGGATCTGGGGATTTGGTTTGGCCCATCTCTATATTTCTGCCTCTCTACACCCCAGCCAGAGATTGGTGAACTGGCTCAGCTAAACCAAGAACCACCTCCTCATCCCAACATTTCCAAAAGGAACAGATAAGCATCCAAAATTCTTCTTACTTATGAACACCTGAACTTCATGGCTTTGGAGTTTGCAGCCCTTGAGCCCTATATCGCTACCTCATTGCTCTCCTTGTGCAGATCTCAATAGCACGTCCTTACAAGACCATTAGTGGTGGGCTGTAATTAGCAATAGGGGTCATTACTGAACAGTGCTAGGAGAGATGAGCCTGCACCAAACCCCAGATCCAAGCCCCCTTGGACTTTGTGTAGATTCAGATCTAAGGCCAAACATTGGCTCAAGCCAATCTCTTTACAGTGGACCAAGCCAGAACCTTTCCCTCAACTTTGGGGAAGTTGAGATCCAGGTGCCAGCACTGCTCCTCAGCACCATCCCTATGAAGGAGTCTCTGCCCCATCCCTGCCCAGGGCTAAGCAGCCTGCTTGGTTGATTTTTAATACAAATTTAATAGATGGTAACTGACCAACAGCATATGCTTCCCCTTGGCAGGAGAGAGTCTTATGCAATAAAACCAGGGACTTTGGGCTTCAGCTCCAGTCCACTTCTCTGAGATGACTCCCATCTGATTTTCCTTCCGCCTTCAGCATTTCCAGCTGGCTGGTGGTGTTGGCACCAGCAGCCAATCAGTGCTGCGGCCTCAGACGGCCTCTGCAGACAAGATGGACAAAACCAGAGCCCGGCCAGTGAAGTGCTAATAACACAGCAATCCCAGATTGCTCCTGGTCGTCGGGACCACCTTTTGATGCTCTTGGAAATCCAGGTCCCTGGGCAATCGGCAGACACCCAGCTCCTTTCCTCAGCATGACTTCCATCCGATGTTCAGACCTTGTTGATTTAAGCCCGGACTGATGTACATTGGGTGCAGAATGCTGCACTCTTGGCAAGCACATGAGTGAGCATCATAGGGGAGGAGCAGTTTGTTCTGCGAGACAGCACAATAGCTTCTCCTCAACTCCCTTTCCAGATCCCTCCCCCCCATAGTAAGAGACCTTTTCCTTTCCTGTCCCATAAAAAGGAAGGTAGTTACAACTCCCCTGGACCAGTTCCTCTTGGAGTTGCCACAGCCAGGCTGAGCTCAGATGCACTATCCCCTCCTGTAGTCCCCAGGTTATAAGCGGAGGGAGCTTAAACTTCTGCAGCTTGGTGGAGGCTTACATCCCATCCCATGCTGTGCACACCTTGGGCAGCCATTGTCACCAGTAGCGGGGTTGTGAAGTTTTAGATACAAGAGTGGTACATTTCTACAAATAGGATGATCACACTCATAGATTATGAGTGCGGTATGAGGAGACTTGTGTGGAGTCAGCTGGTAACATCCATTCATGTTTTGGGCAGTGGGGTTAGTGTTCTGCTCTGGAAGGGCCAGATCCACTTATTCAGTTTCTAATTCAGTTGAATGGCACCTGAGACGCTGCCTCAGATCGAATGCAACAGGCCAGGGCCACCGAGAAGGGAAGCTGAAACCCTGGGGTCAGCCTGGGATTTAGGGCTTGTTCTCCTCCATTCCAGGTACGGTACTTCTCTCCCATGCAGAAAGTGATGTGAACAGAAGAACAATGTCTTGTTTGCTCAGTGGTGCCAGGATGCAGCTTGAAAGGGGAGACACTTATTAGATCGTGCTGCCCAGCTGCCTGGGCTCAGTGCAAGATGGGCCCATGCAAGAATGGGTCAAACCACTTCCCCTGCCTACCGCCGAATCTGAGCAGTCGCGAAGGCTGGGATCCAGCTCTGAACACGCAGCTATTTCCAAAAGCACGTTGTCCAAACAGCTGGAACAAACTGGCTGGGAGGGAGGGAGGGAGGATGAGGATGTTGTACTGTTAATACTGGCTGAAGTCCTGCGTTAATAATGGGGAGGCCGTCCTAGTCTAAACTGTCTTCCAGCCACCTGGTCTCTGCGCAGCTGGTCAATATAACCCCAGGTGTGTCCTCTCTCCTGCGAAGAGAGATCTCTGTGGGAGATATCCTAGATCCTGTTTCCTTCAGAAAGGGAATAGGCTCAGTTCACAGGAGATGCTGGACAGTTAACTCAGCTGCTAAACGCATCCTGTAATAGCCTCCCAATGGGGAAATCAAAGTCTTGGGAAGAAAGTGCTGCTTGCAAGTGCTGTTACCAGAACCTGCCTCAGCCTGGGCTGTGACTCTGTCCCGTAAAACAGGCCAGTTGTGCAAGGATATTGGGCAGTTGTCCCAGCTGTTACCCAAGCTGCCCTCTGCTGGCCCACTCTGATTTCCTTGGGCCAGCCCAGCTTCTGTTGCAGCTAATCCCCCGAAAGGTATGGTCACATCACTCCCTTGCATCCCTCCACAGCGCTGTGGCCACATCTCTGTCCTGAGTGGCAGCACCCTCCACCCCCTCCATCATGCCATGACCAGGTCTCCTCCAGCTCCGTCAGCATCTTTACATTCCTGACCAGCTGCACTCCTTTGCTATTCCAGTGCAGAGCCTCTTCTAACCAGAGACTATCCATGGTGTCCGTGTGCCTCTTGGTTGGGCGACATGGCTAGATGTACACACATGGAGGTCCCATTCTCACGTGACTTGTGATGCAGTTCAGGTTTAGGTCTGGAAAGACATTGACGTCTTAGGACACTGAGCCACTAGTACAGATAATGCAGAGTTGCAGGCTGCTATCAAACGTTTACGTTCTCCTGAGGTAATCTCACTCATCTGCAAGGCAAAGGCAAAATATTCCTCAAAAACCTAAACAAGTGATGAATGACAGTCAAGATAACCGCCAAGCCCAAATTCTCCAGCCACAGAAATCCCACTGCTCACTCACTCACGGCCATGTAACAGGCCTTCCATTTTCAACGGCCATTCTCACGCCCAACCCAGCAGCCCTGGCTGCAAAGTCATGGTGTTGAGGCGCATTCTGACATCTGAGCTTGTCCTGTGAGCATCCAGCCTGCTGTATGTTCCATACATGCTGGTGATTTTTGCACAATAGGCCCACATACCACTTCAGAGCAGCTCTGGTATCAGACTCAATAGTAGATTTGATGTAGATTCACGTAGCGCATCATCCAACATGATGAACTCCCCATGCCCCAGGAGTGGCCTGTACAGGGGACAGCATCTTAAAAACAGTGACAATGTCACAATCTAGGGGAGATATTTAGGCACCTAACTCCCATGGATTTCAATGGGAGTTAGGCACCTAGGTACCTTTGCCACTCCCATTTTATGGCCATTCCTTTACGTACATGCCTAACTCGCACTGCCAAGTATTGGTTTTGGGTGTGAGAGATCACCTTACCGCCTAGTGGCAGGTGTACAAGGTGGATAAGCACATTAGTGCCACCTCGAGGCGCTCTAGCTGCTCAAATAGTAGAGGATTCTAGACCTAGCTGTGCTGCAGGTGTGTGAGAGAATTGTGTTTGTTCTCTGCTGCGTGTTCCCAGTCCTCCAGCACCCGGGGAGAAGGCAATGGGCCCTAGGAGCAGGTTAACAAGCAGCAGTTTTGCTGAGTAAATGTGGAGAATATCTTGCAATAAAATTCATTGCACAGTCCTGGCCAGCTTTGTCCAAGGAAAATAAGGGTTCTGGATGGTTTATTCCCCCCCCTCCCCTTTCTCTCCCTGTTGCTTTAAGCGGAAGGGGTGCATTTTGTCACCATGGTTACCTTCATGACTTCAGTCAAACATCAACCCAATTTACTTTTTATTTTATTTATTGTTTCAAAGTTCATAATGAGCGTCAAATCCCTCGGTGAGGCAAACATGGCAACGGTTACCATCATAGCCGAGTTTGGAACATGGAGCCCGGAGTGCAAAGTTCAGGATGCCCAGAAACATCGGAGAGAAAAGGTGGATGGGTCTCTCTCGCCACGAGAACCACAAATAACTCTGAACTTCGTCCGTGTGCATCTTCAGCACCCCTGGCCCTTGTCCGTGCCCCTCACCCCACCCCCCGGGTGGAACAGCAGTGCTTTGAATAATGGAGAAGGGCATGTATGGAGGAAATCACAGCACAGAACTCCACCCTGAGCTATCTGAGGGCAGGATGGTCCAAAGGAGAGCACATCCCAGGCCCATACAGGCTTCTACCTTGGAGGCCAGGGCTTCACCAAATGCCAACAGGGGCCTGCAAATAATTCTACCAGAAATAATAACGGCCAGGTGCTGAGCTAGCGTAAATCAAGCGTAGCTCCACTGAAGCCGTTTGAACTGTGTGGATTTACATCAGCTAAGGAGCCAACTCTCCATGGTCCTAGACTGTTACACTTGCTCCTACTTGTGCTCCCCTTAGTAAACAAACAAATGGCTTATTGGGAGAGATCAGCACCCATGGAAACCAAGCAGCGAAGTGGTCACAGAGCCATCAGGCAGAGAGGGCTCTGGCTTGTTCCATTGTTAGTCTCCATGGGCCACACCTATTAAGGTACCTCCATAGCTACGACAGCAAACTGAAGGCACTGAGGGGCTGAATGGAAGTCCTGTGCCCTGGGTGTACCTGTGGTGTATCTGAGTGTTATACACAGTGCCCAGCACTTGGGCATTAGTTGGAACCAGGGCTCCCATGGGGCAGCATTCAGAAGCCGCCGCATTTCTAGCTTTCTTCCTTCCACTTAGAGAGGAGTGATGAAGGCCTGTCAGATCAGCCAGTCCATGACTCTACAGGGCAGGAGCATTCCCTGCAGCCCCATTTCTAGTCACAGGCACTGGGGCTTCCATCCCTTCTCTTGGGAGACTCTTTCAAGGCCGACACCCCATCCCAGGAACCATTTCCTGATACCCAGGCCAAGCACTCCCTGACTCTGTGGGACACCCCCTGCTAGGATGCTGGAGGTTCTGCACCTGGGTTGCTGATGTCTGCCTCCTCCTTGACCTGCTGGTGGGGGTCTCCCTGTGGCCCCTCTCCCTGCCATGAGTCAAATGACCACCTTGAACCAGGCCCCTTTAATTGCCACTCTCAGATAGAAGTGAGTCTATCCCATCTGGCTGAAACCTCCACTGACCCCCAAAGCTCAGACCTTTCTGCCAGGTCCCATCACCCTTTGTACCACTGCCCCAGACATTCACACCTACCAGTAATGGATTATGGAGGAGAACAGTCTGGGGCAGAAGGACCCAGGGGGTAGTGTTAAGGCACTAGTGCATGCTCTGTGGTGTACAGTAGCTGCGGTGATGGTAAGTGGGTGCCTGAGCAGAGAAGAGGGGATACATTTTTCCCTTCCTTGCTTTTACAGTTCAGTCTCAAACACGCTGTGTGTGCAGCAACCCCCACTGCTCCACAAGAAGTACTTTGGGGGAGGGGTTAATTCTAGTGTCTCAGATGTTTGTGCTCAGAAAGTCTCCTGAACTGATGGCCCTGGTGCCTGATGCCCTGTATTTAGCCTCAGAATACGTACCTCATGAGCAGCAGGGCAAAACTTCTCTCCAAGCATCTCACTAACAAGCCTCATCCCTGACATGCTAGGACCATGCCTAGGGCGTATGACCGGAGTGCATTCTTTATGGCCCAGGCAATGGTTGGCATCATTGCTTAGAGATGGCTTGCACAGCAGTTAATTAGCAGTGACTCTTGTGGTGGCTTTTGCAACATGGACTTTGTTTCAGGGGGATTTAGCTTCATTCAATAGCTCATTTCACATGTGGTCACCACAAAGCTATTTGACCTTTGGCTGCTCCTTCCAGAGGCTGGTCACCAGAGGTGAAGGGTCTTTGTCCCAGGTGCTTTATTAGCTGGAGTTAAAAACAAGCCTCAACTTGCTTCCTTTTCTTGTCTTTTTCCAGCTGTGCAGATCCACATCCTGAAGGCCGACAAAGCTGGCGACTGGTGGAAGTTCACCGTCAACATCATCTCTGTGTACAAACAAGGGACCAACCGGATACGGCGTGGAGACCAGATCCTGTGGATCCGCTCCAAGGACATAGCATGCAAGTGCCCGAAAATCAAGCCCATGAAGAAGTACTTGCTGCTGGGCAATGACGAAGACTCGCCAGACCAGAACGGGATCGTAGCGGACAAGAGCAGCTTGGTGATACAGTGGAGGGACACATGGGCTCGGAGGCTCAGGAAGTTCCAGCAACGGGAGAAGAAGGGGAAGTGTAAGAAAGCCTAAAGGAAGAGGTGGCAGCGGAGCGCGAGAGAAAGAGAGACTGTGCATGCTGCTTTGTGTAGAACCTGGAGCAGATAGGGATTGGGATTAGGGATTTTGTGAAGGAACTCACTTTGCAGTTTGTGTGTGTCGGGGGGGCGGGCGGGTGGGATGTAGGGGAATCACTTTTGTGGGACTGCCAAGTTTGCACCTCATAGTACAGAAAAAAAAATTACACACACACACAAAAACCTTTGCGCCATGAGGCTGGATTGGGGCCTGCGCTGCCTCGATCGCCACAGCACCCAGGCTTGTTCAGTTACCAGTTCCCGTGGTCCCATCACTTATTTCGCCCCTTTGTGTCGAAGAGATCAGACGCCAAACTGCCTTAAAACTGCTAACGCCTGCTAGTTCCAAAGCCAAGAAACTAACCAACGGCAATGCTGGAAATTAACTTCCCTACCCTGGAATCACATTTTCTCATCTTAGGTTGAACGAGACAATTATAGTAGGGGAACTAATTAGAAATTGATCACTGAGGACATATTTGAGGATCAATTAACACTGGTTACTTGAATGGTCTTCAGTAAAATATAGTTCTAATAATCAATTGCCTGCTGTACAGTATCTAAGAGACAGGGCTAGATTTTCAAAGTTGGGCGTGTGTGATGGTGCTTGTTTATTAGTACCTGCTTGCACCCACACAACAGTGTGCCTCTTACACTGTGTGTGGAGCAGCCACTAGAAGAAGACACAATAGTCGGTGTGTTACACATGCACCTAACTTTGAAAGCATGGTCCAGCTATTCCTGTCGGATTCAAATCCAGATTTTCAAAGGAGAGCTGCATGCTGTTTAGATGCCAGCTGGTTAGCACAAGATATGCACTGAACCACGTCGCGGTACACATGGATCCACCTCCTAGCTGACAATCCTCAGTCTAGTGTTTAATAATTCAGGTCCCATTTGCCAATGGCCAATCATCGCTGTGTTATATCCAGAGAGCGGAGGAGACAGGAGGATAAGATTTGCAGAAGCACCTAAGGGAGGTTGGTGCCCAGGCTTTGCTTGGAGGCTTCTTTCCAAACTCTTTGCTGGCAGTAGCTTCACTTCCGTACCCAACTAGCCCTTCACAATCCACTGCCTTCCCCAACCCTCCCGCCCCCATCCCGGCCTTTAAATGTTACTCAGAAGATGAAGACCCCATTGAGCAAACTGCTGGGAAGCTCACACAGTCACATTACTTCCTGCCCCCGAGAGTCCTCACGAGTCCCTGAGACAGCTGGCCACCTGTCTTCTCATTTCTCATGCAAGTGGCAACGAGAGGTGGAGATTTTTGTTCAGCATCAGGTTGAAGGTGTGGCTTTGGGGGATTTGTGCTACAGCAGCAAGTAATAATGCAACGCTTCAAACACAGATTCACACCTGTGCATAAAGGCCTGTGTACTACTTCAGCCCCAGTTGATGTAAACGATGCATAGCCCTGCACCGGGAGAAACACCAGCCAAAGTGACTAGATGCAAAAGGCTCTACACATTTAGCCACTGTAGAAACAAATCTTTCCCAAAACAGAACAATAATCTGCCAGTATAAATGAGAGAACCTCTGTAGTCCATAGAGGTCAATTCTTCTAGACAGAGGCTATATTCAGCTCTCTCTTGGCTTCCATATGCATTGCTGATATTTAGCGCCTCACCATTATAACACTGCTATGGTGGAGCGGTTGGGGCAGATCAGCTCAGACTCGCGTTTGAGGGGCTTAACTCCTCCATGGAGCCTGTGGCACTTCTGCTTTGTTAAAGCCACGGTGCAGATTTTTCTTAGCTTCCACATTAGGCTCATAAGGGTCGAAGGAGGTTTGCACTGACACACAACTTGTACAAGCAACTGCTTGTAAAACAACAACAAAAAACGGGCGCAACTTGGGTGCACAATTCAGACTCAATCTCTACGATGCCCATGGTACAAAAATCAAAACCTCCCTGATACTTTTCCTGTTAGGAAACTTGGAAACATCCATTTTATGACATTTTCCAGCAGTTTTGCCTTGTTTTATAGCAATTGACAATATTTATATAATGACATAAACTACCCTAAAGCAAGGCAGCGATGTAAATAGGTATAAAATGGAGAGGTGCCCAGTGAAACGCAGAGCGGGCTTGGGGAGTTGAAATTCATGGCTGGGATGGGGAAACCCGCTCCTCTGAGCTTGTCTGACCCGTGGTGTGAATTACAAGGCTCAACTAAAGCAAATTTAGTCGTTAGGAGAGAAAATATACAGAACGCTCCGCGGCAGTGAGTGTTCGGCAAAACCAAGTATTTGTCCCGCATCCCCTTTTACTGACCACCAGCCAGAAAGAAGAAGGGCATCTGGTGTTAAAGGCAAACGATTTTGAAGTCAATAGGACTAGTGCTCCTAAGTCACTTGCATGCTTTTGGTGCCTAAATATGTACTTGAGAGCATAAAATTTTGGCCAAACTGATTAAATTGGACGGGGCCAAAGTACAGTCCTTGAGAGCCTGCATTGGCTAGGAGATCTGTCTGTGCTTCATGGCACCCAGCTGTTCTGTATGCCCTCGTGGTGCGGGATATTCCTAGGTACAGCACACCAGTTGAGTCCCATCACCCTGCAGCTGCCAGCCACTACATGCGGTAAGCCTATAAAGGAACGTTTGCAAAAAACCCCAAACCCCTGCTATTCTAGGCAAGCTCTAGGCAGGCTGTTGTGTAACGCTTTGAGGATGCTCTGTTGATAATCCCAAAGCTCATTCAACCAGCTAATGAGGTTTTCTTAACTGAGATTTCCAAGGTAACCTGTGGCTGGAGTGAGAAGGGAGTCTCAGTGGTAGGTGGGTCCCCTTTGGTGCCTTTTACAACCCCAGTTCCCAAGTTTGCGTTTAGTATGACATCAAAACACAGGTACCCGTCCCAGTCCCTGGGGTTTGGCTGGCATGCGGCACATTCCTCCTGCACTCACGTTTCCCAAATGCACATTGAACTGCTGCAAGGTCCCTCGGGGCAGCAGCTTTGCGTTCCAAGCGGACTTGCTGCATTCCCCACGATGGCTAGCTGTATAATGACAGACACGTCCACTTTGGGTTTGTGGAGCTAGCATTATTAACCTGGAGCCCGGCACCTAGGATAGCATTCAAAACAAAAAAATTAATCCCCCAACCCTTGGGCTATTGCTTTTAACATTTTTGGAAGAACATGCAGAAAATGTTCATGCCTCCAACAAAGGATATTTATAGGCTGAAACGCTGCAAAGGGCCATGGGTACTCCAGACAGTAAAAAGAAAACAAATAAAAAGAAAGCCAAGAAGTTTGTTTGTATAGTTAGTATGAGATGTAAAACAAACTAGCGCTCAAATTTTGTTAACCAGAAGTGTAATATTGTAGATTTTTTAAACAACCCCCCTCCCCTGCCGTGCAAGCCTAGTAAGAAATACTGTCTTTTTGTTTTTTGTTTTTTTACTTTTGCGCCTACCAACAAGTCTGAGGGCCTTGTTTGGCTCCGCCCACACCTAACAAGTATCCCTCTTTAGCTGTGCGAAATACGTTCATACAGAATATACTGAGCATGTATAACATACACAATCTCCATTACTACTAGGTAAAGCGAAGCAAAACAGTCCACCTTTCAGGAGGTGTCTTATGAAGTAAGTATTTCCTAGAGGTTGCTGGCTTCTCTTTAAGGACAAACCCCCTGGACTTTAGTAGTGCCTGGATTATTCTCTTTGAGTAACAACTTCCATAGGGGTGGCTGCTCCTCAGAAGAATCCTACAGCTCTTCATTTGGAGGTAGCCAATAAGGCAACCCCATATCACAGCCAGCAAGGAATTTATACCCACCACCTAAAATCAAGCAGATCGGTGGCTGATTAGTTCAGACCTGCTAGTCCAGTGGCTGATATGAATTAAATGTCACGCTGTACTGCTCCCCCCGGAAACCGAGCGCCTTGTCAGAACGTTCCACTGAAATGAAAAAAACCCTCATCTGAGTCTTACAGGGGAAAGAATGAAAATCGTCATCCGGGACAAGAGAAAAACCCGGGGGCCCAGGGAGAGGGCAAAGGGCTTTCAGAGAGTTCTGTACCAGCAGTTATCATTAAGGGTCACACACAGCAGTGGAACATTATGCTAACTTGAATAACACAAAAATAAGTAAAATATCTCCCGAGGTCCTCTGAGGAAGTGTAACGTGGAATTTGTAACAAGGTAAAAGGGCTGCAGTGCCAACCAAGCGATTCTGGAAAGCAGCTGAAATGCCAAAACAATCATCACTCCACAGTAGCATTAAACAAAAGTTGGTTTGTTTGTTTCATTCTGTGTCCCTTCCCTGCCCCTGCACACATCCACCCGCCTTTTCTCCTGTTACACAGACCTGGCAGAAAAACCTGTGTTTTTTGTTTATCTCTGTTAATATCTTGAATTGTAAATGTTGTTTAGTTATGACCATTACATACTGTTTTGGGCAATGTTTCTTTACAATGCATACTAATATATTATGGTTATTATATATGAATATATTTAATGACGTGAAAAAGTTGTGGATTTTCTTATTTTTTTTTTCCAAGTTGTCTTTTTGTTTTGTTTTGTTAGATGGCTGTAACTGAACCAGACGGAGCTTGTAACTGTTCAGCACCCACTTGGTAGAACTAAAGTCAGAAACCAGTTGAATAAACTCTTGTAAACTGTACTCGTCCTAGGCCAGTCTCTTTAGTTACGTGGCGATGAAAGAGGGGCCCTCACGCTGTGGGATACAGGCCCCATCAGCTCTTAGCAGAGTTGGGATCAGCCTGGTGGACCGGGACTTGCCTTTGGGCGTTCCCTAACACGCTGTGCAATCAACACTTTTGGGATGGGTGCCGAGAGAGGAGCGAAAAGCCTAACAGTAAAATAGCAGCCTGGCTCCAGTCCATGCCGGCAGCAAACAGCAGTATTTGGGGATTTAATGCTGGTGAAAGTTGCCAGGTTTCCGGCCCTTGGTACAAACACAAGCAGCAGCACAGCTAACCTCCCTCCACTGCCCCAGTACCATGCCTCAGCCCAGCCAGGCCAGTGACTCCCAAGGGCGCTGCGTTAAATGGCCTCTCCCTGAGGATGCCAGCAGTGGTATGAATTATTGTCGAAGGTGGTGGTTTCCGTGACGCAGACGCCTGCCCAGCAGGAACCCGCCTATCCAATGTAGCACATAGAGGCCACTGAGTATCCCATGGGATGGGACTGACTGATGGGTTTGAATGGGCGACTTAGGTTCTTGTGTCCCATTAGCAAGTCCCTGAACCACCCTGCACGACTCCGCTCTGCTCCCAGGCATTCCCAGCCACATCCAGTTCCGTGCACGTGGGAACCGATGGATGATTAAAGAAATCCCTTCCCATGGTGGGGGCAGGGCTAGGATGCCTTAGGACTTTCCCTGCTGACACAGCCTGCGCAGCAAGCACCCTGAGAAAGCCAAGCAAAGCTCAGAACCGTGGCCAGGGCCAACCCTGACATGAATAATGATTTACTCCCTTGTCTTATTTCCCCTCCACTCATTCCTCCCATCCTTGCACCTCCTCCCCCTCCATGTTCTCCAGCCGTTCTGCTGGCCCCACCGAGTTTCAAGTTAGGTCTCTGAGGTGGTGGGGTTTTGAACATGCTGGTAAGATCCAAGGCAGACTCATCAGAAGACATGGAGAAATGTAGCCTGAGGAAAAGGTGTAAGAACAGCAAAGGAACATGCATCCTTCAGGAATCCGGCCCAGGCTCGTTTTGAGAGCGACTTGTGTTGAAAACTACAAATCCCCCTAGCAGTTGCAATAAAGCTCTCAAGATGTCAGCGGTTACTGATGCTGCACGACCATGAGCGTGGCTAGATTTCATACCAGGCAGCCTTCTTCAGGAAGAAATGAGCCAAGAATTAAAACATTACATGACAAGTTAAGCAGAGCAAAGGGTGGTATTTGGAGGGGAGACTTCCAGACAGCCAAATGCTGGGAGAGGGAATAGTGCAGGCAAAGATCCTGTGAATTGCACAGAGGTCACACTGAGTGACCCAAACCGTCTCTTCTAGCTCTTAATGTCTATGATAATTTATTAGTTCAAAAATATCTTGGAGATCAGCAATCTCAGATCTTTATGGCAGAGACACATGGGTCAAACACACTGCCACCTCCTCTTTGGAAATCTTGCTTGAAGCTTAAAAAACATGAAAATAGATTTACCAGGTTTTTGTCTGTGAAGGAGAAATGGCAGCAGCTCTGAGAACTGGGGGAAAATGAGCCTATTCCCAGATGAATGATGGTGTACATGTGGCCTTAGCACCTGTCTTGGCCTTTCGTCCCTCGCTCTCAGCACAAATCAGCGTAGCGTTCTCACTTCTCCTCAGTAGCGTTCTCACTTCTCCTCACAGCCCAAAGTATAAAGAAGTCCCTTCAAAAGGCTCTGGGGTAACCCTGGCTGGCGATTGGCTCTGGGATGTGAATTCTGGGGTAACCTTGGCTGGCGATTGGCACTGGGATGTGAATTCTGGCCTGACATGCTCAGTGCCTAATGAAATTACCCTTCCTGGAGTGGAGCGCTGTATAAATAAACAATAAGAAAGGTAATTTAACAAGGTGTAACAGCTTTTAAGGGCTCATTTATTCTGAGTGTAGGAACTAGACTCCAACAGAAATAAGTGCTGTTCACAGCAGATTTACTGTACAGCAGAACATCAGAGAGTTTGCACTTTGCATTTTGGCCCACTCTGGTATTTTATCCTCTTAATGAAGAGAAATTAAAATTGGAAACAGTGAAGAGAGAGAAAAGCATTTGAGACTCCAGAGCACATGTTAATTCAACAGAAAATCAAAACACCAGGAAATGCTCAAAGCAGGGGAGCCGTCCACTGGCAAAGCAATGTAAATGCTTCCCATAGAAATCTAGCCAGTACCAGTAATGGGTTCCAGGCCGTTAATGGGTTCACATCATCATCTGAAATCTCTCTTCAGATCCTTATGCACACACAGCGAGTGCAAGCTGCGACTCCAGTGTGGAAGTACAAGCAATGCAGGATCAGGTGCTGGCAGAAGAAAGGGAATTCTGTCTACTTTGCAATTGGACTCTGCGAGAGCAGTTCCAGTGGTCCACACTAGCAAGTCACATCATCCCACCTCCACTGGTGACTGAGTGGCAGATGGACAAATCAGACGAATCCTCTCCCAGCATAAGAGTGTGTGGTGCCAGCACACCCAGGAGCCATGAGAGTGACTCCTCTAGGGTTAGCAGATCAACCAAAACGATTAACATACAACATCGCTGATGCACCCTACCAATAACTGCACAGGTGTATGGTATGTCAGAGCTACCTGCACCCAAAGCTAGCTACAGGTAATGGAAATTCCCTTTTCAGCAGCGAGAGACTCCAGCAGTCTGTACTCGTAGGCTCTTAACAGCAGCACCAATGAGTCAAATAGGGAAGGGAAAACAAACCTATCAACTTGTCTGCTGGGTTAATAAACCACAGCTCTGAGAACGCACTGGCAGAAAGCTGCATCAGTGGAGGCATGGACACCTACCCAGAACACTTAGTTATGGAGTGAATGGGCCTCCAAGGGACCTGCCTATAACCTCTTCGATTGTAGTCACCCATCTCGCCATCCTGTCCTGCTGGACTCCTTGTGTAATAGAGAACCAGGGTGGGTGAGGGAGTATCGTTTATTGGACCAACTTCTGGTGGTGAGGGAGAGATAGACAAGCTTTCCAACCATGCAGAGCTCTTGGCCTAAAGAAGAGCGGTGTGTGGCTCGAAAGCTTGTCTCTCTAATATCCTGGGACTGACGTAGCTACAGCTACACTGCTTGTCTAACAGACTTTTCTGAGAGGGGGCAAAGGAGCTCTTCTTGGAGGATGCTTCCATCCAGAAATCCAGGCCTTGGGAGATGCTCGACCTTCTTATGAAGAAGCATTTAGTTGAGCTGAATGTTTTCATCCCTTCAAAGTAAATATTAAGGGCTTGACCACACTGAGTGAGCACAGGGCACTTTGCTTATCACATTTCAGGCTGGCACAGAAGGAAAGAACTCTCTACCTCTGCAAACCTGGTGAGATCCCTGGGGATGAGCACTTGGGGACTGAGGCTTTATTGGCCAGGATGCATGTGGAACAGCTGACCGTCTGCCAGATGTCGAATTTCCCAGCTACGAGAGCCCAGGGATTCATTTCCCTTTCAGGGTGGGTAAGGCTTGAGCAGGGCTACACACCATATTAATTCATGCCAGGATGCCTCAACCCCAGGGTGGGCTCTTTTACTCTCAGATTTTTAAAGGCCAGAAGCGTCCATCGGGTTAACCTAATCTGGCCTCCTGCATAGCAGGCCTAAAATCACCACCTAATAATTTCTGCATCAAGCCCATAATTTCCAGGTGAGCTAGACCACCCCTTTTAGAAAGCTATCCAGCCTTGATTTAAAAACTTCAGGTGATGGAGAATCCACCACATCTCTAGGTAAGTTGTTCCAATGGTTACTTACCCTGGCTATTAAAAAGACCCTTATTTCTAGTTGGAGTGTATTTAAAACCAAATTAATAAGCATATTGAACTGCACTGGTTTCCCCATTGCTGCTAGGGGACATTCAAGGCATTGATTTACAACTCTAAGGTCCTAGCTATAGTTTGAGTCCTGGCTTTGTTAGAGGTGACCTCTCTGTCTATGCACCACTAAGCTAAGCTGCTTTGGCTCATCCTCCCCTAAAATGCATTCCTGGGAGATTGGAGCCAGAGGGTTCCCAGCTGTGAGATAAGCTCCCATCAGTCACCAGGCCCACTGCAGTTGGGGAGTCTCAACACGAACACACAATGAAAGGCATCTCTCTCTGATCAAGCATGAGTCTGATTATATGGACCTTTGCTGGGGATGGTGGTGGTTGGCTTCTGATGGGCTGGAATGGCTCTGGTACAGGGTGTCCTTGGTGTCTACTCTAGGCAATTTAAACCTGTTGCTTGATTTTAATTTGTGTCACGTGCCCAGATGCCACGGCAACCAGCTCATAAAATTCATTAAATAGAATAAACCGAAAATGCACTGAACTCAGACTGATCACACTTCGCACTCTTCAATTCCACTAGCTTGTAGACAATGGAACCAGTCTGTTTATTTTAGCCTTCCCTTCCGAAGAGCAGTAAAACAGAAAAGGTTTCCACATACACCATGAAAGCCCTGCCAAATCCACTTCTCTCTTTTTTAATAAAACTCCTCACCCACATGCCATGTTTAATGTTATTTAAAGGGCAAATCTAAGGACCTCTTTGTTAAATATTTCAGCAATAAGACTCACTGGTTCTCCTCCTTCCTTATGGCCCAGAAATTTTGTCCCCCAAGAATACAACAAATCAGAAAGCAGCTTTTAAAAAGCCCCTACAGAATGGACCCAGAATGTTGCACAGAACAGTAGCACAATTTATTCTGATCAGTGTATCCAGGGATTTCAAATAAAACCTGAATCCCCCCCTGTAAATGGCAGTTTTAATTAGAAGCCGGGTTCTAATTCAGGCTCCTTAACACAGAAACTGCTCGAATGCAGATTTTAAACACAACACCAGGAACCACAATTATTTGTTTTCAGCTGGAGTGGCTGGGTTTAAAAGCTCCATTTGTACTGGAAAAAAGTCAAGCAATAAGATCATTGAGAACTTCCTGCAAAACATGCAGCGGTTAAACGGCCTCTTGCTTTCTCCTCCAGCTGTTTGAATACGGAGCTCCTTTCCAAGTGACAATGAGCAAACAGGCATGACTCTTGAGGCCTAAACAATTCTGACTTAACTGACTGGTCAGATCTTTTCAGAAGAGCCTTTCCCAGCAGGATGGAGGTGCGCTGAGTCCTTGGGTTTTATTGCACGGAAGACAAGGTATTTTTCACTCCCTAATACACGGCTGCATTTATCCTACTTCCCTTGGTAGTCGCCAGGTTAAAACTCACTTAGTGGTTTGTTCACCTGAACTATTCCTGTGTACCCGCCTCCCATATCATCTGCATTCCCCACGTTGGCTACCCATACACTGAAACATCAACAAGGAGAGCAATAGCTCAGGCTGTGAAGAGCTGGTTGGAAAACAGATTTTCTGTCCCATGAAAAAAAATTGAGAGTTTGAAATTTTTTTCATCCCAAATCAAAATTCTGAAAACATTCGTTTCGGATCAATCAAAACTTATTTTGATTTTGACCTTTTTTATTTTATTTTATATAAAACAAAGAAAATTTGGCATGAATAGTCATTTGGAAATAACTCTTCTAGATCCATCCAGCTTCCAGAGTTACCTGTGCACCACAAAAACCACCACCACAATTAGCACCATAGTTTCAGTATATGCTCCTGGAGTGACTGGCTCGTGGAGCCCGAACGCTTAGGTCTGGTTGAGGCACAGTGGCAGAAGATGGTGTTGGGGAAGCTTAACAAGAATAATACCTAGTTCCTTCTAGAGTGATTTGTATCCACAGAGCTCAAAGCGCTTTACAAAGGAGATCAGTGTCATTATCCCCATTTTACAGATGGGGAAACTGAGGCACACAGCGATTAAATTGACTTGTGCAAGGTCGCGCATCATGCCAGTGGCAAAGCTGGGACTAGGACCCAGGTCTCTTGAATCTCAGCCCAGTGTGCAACACACTAGGTTTGCTCTGCTGCTACTCACTGCACTGGTTTGGGGGAGGTAGGGTTTTGATTGCTAGTGCCAAGAATTAAATTCATATTTATAATTGCACATATTCCATTTTTAAGGAGTAAGACACATGAGCACCAGCTTGGGGCTGAAAAAAAAAAAAAACATTGAGAAGTACAAAAGAGGCATTTCAAATGAAACTGGAAGTCTAAGGAACCAGTTTCTTTCTCTCCTCAATATCAATCTCTAGGAAACAAACAAAAGACCTTTAAAATATTAAGATGTTATTGGAAACAACAAAAAACACGCCAATAAAAAGCAGCATGTAAATGGATCAGCTTTTATTCAGTGTTATTATTGCTCTATCAGTTCTGACAATTAAGTTGGCACATAACAAAATAATGATTTTGGGGACAGCAATGAGCATTAAATTCTTTTTTCATTATTTTTTAATACTCGTAATATTTTCCTTTGGAAAAATGATAAAAGAAAGCTGTGCGCATCTCTGGTCTTGAGCCTAGTCTATTCGCTGTATCAGGACTTCTGCAGTTAGTCAGTTGGGGTAAACTTCCCCCAGAGTACAGTTAGCAGAAAGACACTTCCCCCCCCTTATGAGCACACATTGGGCAGAACTTTCCGCTGTTCTACACCCGGTTGTGTTAAATGTTGGAAAGCCCCACTGCTGTTTGCATTTCGATTGGTGCAGATCAACACCGGTAATTCTCTCACAACAGCCAAAGATTGTCTCATACTTATGTTTGTAAGGTACATCTGAGTCCCTATATTCCATTCTACTCTCATCACCAGGCTTTTCATTCTCAAGCTTGGTCTGCTCTCTGACCCTCCAACTTCATTGAAACTTAGTATCAATCAGTTCCTTACAACACTCACTTCTTTATAAGATGCAAAATCTTGGTTCAAAAGATCATCATTTACCAAGAGAGGGGGAACTTCACACATATACCACAAAAGCTTTGTATACTGCTCCTACAGTATATTAAACCCTCAGGATGACTGATCTCTCAACAAAAGGGGCAGATTGCTTGCTTAGAGTCAGTTGCACTAAGGGTAAATCTCTTAAAAGATGCATCTACTCCAGTTGTGTCCCTCTGAAGTACAAAATGAAGGAAGGAAAAGAGTCCTTTTGAAGTTCAAATGCTCCAAACTAGCCACAGCCCTCTGGCTGTGCATTGCGTGCAGAAACGTCTTCATTCAAATACTGAGTTTACTTAACACACAAAACGTGTTTGCAGTGGAGTTGTTCGCAGCCTCTGATATTGTCCAGCTCTGCCGCTGCTAAGTGGCATCTCTGATGGTCCCCGCATTTGCGTTAGTGTGTTGGCCAGACGGCAACCACAGCAATTGCAATCAGCAACAACACAATCACCACCAACATTCCTGAAACAGACAAAGCAAAATTAAGTTACTCTCTTCATCTTATCTGAAGGATTTTTTTTTTTTAAAGGAAACTTACTTTTTGAGTCCCCTTACATCACCCTAAACAATAAGGGTTAGAAACTTGGCTACCCAAAAGTTTTCAATTCTAACTAAAACCAGATCTTTACATGTTGTATATGTATAGAAATCGGACTACAAAAATAATTTATGAAAGGGTAGTTTGCTTAAAGCTATCAGGACTGACACTGTATATTTGGTCTCTGGTTCTGTCTCCCCAAGAATAACTCAACTATTCTACAGGTAAATGATTTAAAAAGTCACCACACAACTTAGCCTTGTCCTGAAGAGACTTTTATACACAAGATTAACATGACACTCTCCAAGCAGTCCCATTCAGTTAGTTAAAAACATGCAGGATTGATGAAGTTTAGTAGAATTTACAGAATCATAAATTAGTTTTCTCTCTCTCTCTCTAAGACATGTGAGTGCTAAAATTTCATAGGAAGATTGCTGCCAGGACCTAAATAGTTTTACTACAACAAGGCAAAATTATTTGCAAAGCAAAAAACCTCACCAAACCGGTGCAAAACGAATCTGACTTAGGAAAATGAATGGCAATGAACATTTAAATATATATATATATATTTGAGAGCACTGTGCCAAACCATGCAGCAAACCTGCTTTGTGCGATATGCTGTACATTACTGACAATCTGGGTTTACAAAATGTTATGACAATTTACTAGTTCAGGTACAAAATTCACTCTTAGCAGGAGAAGAGGGACAAAACTATTCACATATTAAAAAGAAAAAGATTGCTCTAGGAAAATGACAGACTAGAATTTTGCAAGCCCTCTGCATTTGAGTCTCACAAAGCTCTCTCATTCACAATACGGACTGACTGAAAGCTGGAGATAAAAGGACAGTGGTTTTCCCAGAGCATGTTTTGTGATATCTTGCTAGATGAAGCTAGTTCTGCTGGAGTACTCTCTAACCTCCAAAACATAAGGGAGATAACCTGCCCCTCTTAGCTGAAATACAAGTTTTACATCTTGCAAATGGAGTGGATCATTGCAAGTTTTGATAATAAACCCTTCTCTTTCCTAAACAATGACAAGTCCCCCAGCATTAGAACACCTGGCAAAACCTCCTGGATAGCTTCACAATGTCCTATGCATTTCACTTAACAGAACACCACACACTGGCTTCCCCGCAGATTAAACCATCTTTGAATTATTAAACAGACTTTTTTTTAAAAAAACATCCGCACTAAAGTATCCCCTTTAGAGTCGGGTGAACCATATTAGGGCTCAAAGAGTGGAAAAAATGTCCCTTCCATTTGGTCTGCTAACAGATGACTATTACTCAACCACTTACAATATTTACAAGTCCAGCTCATAGCAATTAAAAAGGATGTATTAAAATAAACTTCTTTTTCCAAACTGGAAAGGATATTAGACATGGCTCTTCATAAATAGTGTCATGTTTTCTGTGCAGAAACGGCTTCTATGCCAGTGGGCCATATTTTTTTCCAGTGAAATGTGGTTGCCACCAACTTTATTTTTTATCTGAATTTAGAACTAGTACCACTTGCCCAGTCTGACCCAGTCAATATCTCATAGCACTAGACATGCATTTGGCTCTTCCTAATAAAGTTGTTTGTTAAATTAACACACCAGAGAAGCCAATATTAGCATGCTTACCCAGTGATAAACAAGTCAACTATTGTAGAGTGTCAGACATGTTTAATTTGGCCTAATACTTGTTTTTGGCCATCAGCTCTGATTCTAATTGGGAAACTCCTAGAATAATCATAAATCTCAGGGTAGGTAACAGACTCTTTAAAGAGCTGTTGGTGCTGCATAGGCCCCACAACACTCACTGATGTTCAAAGGGGGCGTGAACCTAACTTCCTTAAGCACCTCTGAAAACACCTGCTACGGCTGCTTATCTGTACCTGAAGTCAAGAAACTTTCTCCCCCTCATGTTCATTTACACAGCAACCAATGACCATGTGATGGAGCACTGCCACATTTCACAGGGGAATAAGCCACAGGGTCAGAGGAGTTTTTCGTTAACGATCCTGTTACCATACACACACCCCTGGTACTGACTACCACAGAAGAGGAAAATGAAAGCAAGAGATCCATGCAGAGTAACTCACACACAGAACCCTACCCAACAATTTCTACATGGCGTCTGGTAATTTTGAAGTGGAATTGTTTCACGAAATTTATTTGCCATTCCCCATCCCTTCCCGAATGACCTGTGATAAGAACTGATAGCCCCGCTGGTCACATACAGCATGGTGAGAAAAAACTGGCTGAAGTGCTGGCAGAGTACTCAAGCGACACGTGACTCTTACCTCTTCTGTACATGATATGTAAGCCCCCCAGCTCTCCCAACACTAGCCAACACCAGCATTTGGAGGAAGAGCAGCTGTTGAGAGCTAAACCCAGGCAGCACTAAGGAGAAGCCAGTAGGAAGAGAGAAGTGATTCACAGATCCTCTCTTCCTGTGCAACATCCCCCATGATCACAAGCATCTGCCTTCAAACTGTAAGCTGATCTGCAGCGTCGGGACCCTCTGGGCTTTCTCAACACTACTGGAAACTCCAAAGAGCCAGGATGGCAAACTATGCAATGGTGCTCCAGCCTCCTGGCTCACCATTGCCCTGGTGAACTATCCATTTGTGACCTTCAGCCTTGATTATTGCAACTTGCATCAAATACTGGAGCCACATGCCCTGAAAAAAGCTCCAGCAGCACAAAACATTCCAGCCTGTCAGTTTAGCTACACAGGTTGTCACTGACACATCGCCCTGGCTGCCCATTTAATAGAGAACCTTGCTATAGTCAAAGCCCTCCCGCAGCGTTAGCTCTAACTACCTAAGAGATCAGCTCTCCCTCCATAACCATCATCTCCCATGACAGCAGTGCATCACTGAAGCCATGAGCCAACAAACCAAGACTCATAAGGGCAGGAGACAGACATAAGCGGGAGCTAGACTTAACCTATGGAATTCATCTCTGGAAGGTGAAGAGAGCAGACACAAACACCCCTCCCTCACAACATTGCAGGGCTGATTCTCAGCTAGCAAGATGAGTCCACTGGAGCTATGCAGACTTGCAGCAGGTGAGGCTCTGGCCCGTAATCAGGGAACTTGCTCCCCAAGAAGGAAGAGAGAGATTGAGGTTTGTTATTTGCGATTTTGGAGAGGCACTGAGGACTTGTCTACACTGTGCATTAGTCCACACTAGAGGAGTGTAAACTCTAGTGTGTATTAGGATGTCGTGCCCTAACTGTACCCTGCCGGCACACTTTCCAAGTTCCCTAGTGGGGGGGAGGGATAGCTCAGTGGTTTGAGCATTGGCCTGCTAAACCCAGGGTTGTGAGTTCAATCCTTGAGGGGGCCACTTAGGGATCTGGGGCAAAATCAGTACTTGGTCCTGCTAGTGAAGGCAGGGGGCTGGACTCGATGACCTTTCAAGGTCCCTTCCAGTTCTAGGAGATGGGATATCTCCATTAATTTAAATTTAAATTTAGTGCACGTTAATGTAGATATTCCAGTGATGGATGCTAAAACATGAGCACAGATAGGTAGAGAGAGAGATTTGTTTTTCCTTTATTAAAGGAAAAAGAATGGTGCATTTAACCAAACCAATTAACTTGGAAACTTGTACTTTGGCCCTTAACTTTCAAAGGCATTAGATGGAATTTAGACTATGACTGAGTTAAAACATGGTTAAAATGTGTCTCAATTTTAAAATTTTACTGTACATTTTGGGGTGTTTCTCTCCGATGGCATGGTTAGGAGTGAACGATGCTGCTGGAATTGGGAAGAAATAAGGCATGTGATTATAGTGACACACTTTGGCTGTCCAATATGTTTTTGCGCTGTAGGAAAAAGATTTAGAGGGTGAAAATCCTCAGTGCAGTTTCGCTGTAACTGAATTCAGAGGTTTTAGCAATTAAGAGACAACTGAGATTGGTTTCTTGCAAAATACAGGTGTGAATTTGTAATGATACAAACTAAAATTAATTGGGCATAACTATTCTGTGACGACTCCCAAGAAAATCTGTTTATCAACAGAATTATTATATAGCAGGATTTCAGGAAAGTAGAGGATTAATCAAAATGTTGCTAACATGCAATAGGAGAATGACCAGGAGATTTAAAAGAAAGTGAAATACAACAGCCGGAGCAGCATTGCATGGTGAAAAATAAAAAACTAAGTTTTGCTTCTTGAAGGAAACTGGTATACATAAAGTTAGACATTTCATTTGGAAACACAAAAGTAAGCAGCAGATGACCACACATGATGTGCATCATCAACAAATACTTTTAAGCCTATATGGAGTAGACAATTCCAAGGATATGGATTTATAAAGTTGTTTTGTACCCATTAAATTGCAAAATCTGTGACATGCTTTCATAAATAATCTCATTGACACGATTTGACAGTAATTACGCACTCTAGATTCTCTGCCTGTTGGGCTTTTCTTGCTTCAGGACTGTGAAGTGTAAACATCCCAATCACTAAGGAACATCTCAAAGAAAGTTCACACGGAACAAACTCAGTGATGAGGTAAGCAGGACTTACAGAGAATGGAAGAAACAACAGATGCATGTGTGAATAGTATGGGAAATGTTGATGCAGACCTTCGTTTAACAAGCTTACAAAGAGGAGAAGGTGAGAAAAGCAAGTTGTAATCTGCATATAATCAATGGAACAAATCAGCAAACATGAACCACTGGAGAATGGCCAGCTCTTTTGTAGTTCCTTAGTCCGACGAATTTGGAATATGGATGCTGCTGAAGGACAGCCAATCCTGGAGATATAGGGAATCCAGAATGCTCTCTCCCAACAGGCCCTCTGTCTAAATCTCGCAGACATTAGCAAGGAAATGATACACTACAAGGCTAAGCTTTTGAATCTCCACCAAAACAGGAGCTCCAGTTGTATTTTGTACAGCACACAAACTGGATCCACCAGGATGCTCACCCATCCAAGAGTGGCAAGGGTGAGTTGAATAATACATTTGCTGAATATTGGGGAAGCTAGCGGGTTCACAGATACTAACAGACCATAACCTGTGGGCTGTGAGCTGATAACTCTTTGCTAGTATGCCGGGCACAGCTACAGAAAACACCAGTCTGTCCTTCCTTCATTAGTGACCGAACCACTGGGTCCTTCTACTCCCACCCTAGGGAGTGAAGATCCCCTTCGCCCTTGGGAAACATACCCACTTCCCGCACGCAACCCCAGAGCAGGAGAAGGTTCGCTCACTAACCCCTCTCTTCCCAGGTGAGGGGAGTGCAGAATCCCTCCACCCCTGAAAAAAAAAATAAAAATAAAAAAAAACCAACAAACAAACAAACAAAAAAACCACTTCAGGAAGCACTTGGGTCAGTTGGTAGATGCTATGAAGATAGTAAGTGGGGGGTTGGGAAACTGGAGGCAACTGCGATTCATTCTGGTATGGCTTATGATTAGGATAATCTTGCATTGATATACTGTCTTTGACCTAACACGCTTGGAGGGATATACAACCAATACATAGGAGTCACTTCATCCACCACTGAAATGCAGCCACCTCTGGGATGAAACTAGGCAGCTGTTTAACACACAGAAGCACCACGAAAAGGATTGGCAAGGAGGCCAATATCTGTTCCATCTGAAATTGCAGGAGGAATTTCAAGAAGGCATGAGATGGGATTTAGCAGGACATTTTAACATTCTACTTGTACGTAGACCTGATTGAAATGAAAAATTTTGATAATTGTTTCAATAATGGGTGTGATAAAAAATTCAAAATATTTTTAAAAACTGAAAAAAGCCATGTTAAAATGGGTCCTTTTTGAACACTTTAATATGGAAACAACTTCAACATGTTTTGTGAAAAGAGTTTTTTGGACCAGCTCTACCCCTGACTATGATCAGATATTAACAAGCAGCAATCAGGGCTGTCCATCTTTTTCAGAGGAGCAAACCCTTAGCAGTACAGAGCTCCCTGCTGATCCCACACCAATGCCAAAGGGTGAGAGAGACACTGAGTGGAACCTCAACACCGCTTCTGAAGAGTCCCATTCCTGAACACACTTTGGTTAGCTTGTGAGAGCTCATGTCCTGAGCTGAACAGTGGCCCAGGCTGCAGGGACTGTTTGTACATGTAACTTTACAACATCCATGCACGAGTTTCAGATATGCTGGAAAGATGGGTAAAGAAATATCTGCTAGAGAGCAGAATGAGACCATACAATTCTTTTCCCCATTTATAACCTAATCATCAGGATTTAGCGCTACCCTCCCCCTATCGAGCAGTTTACTATGTCATTTACTGAATAAGACAATCTGCCTTAAAAATGATAATGAACCCCACTAGTTTCACCTGCGAATGCCTACTGCCAACCAGAGCCATACCCTGCATCTGCCATCACTCGTCAAGAATCTCTGTTACTCCTGCTGCCTTTTGGAATGGAAGCGATGGGAGCACCTGAGGTTCACCATTTCTTTAGCATACTTCTAATTCTTAACGGTAATGATTGTCTGAACTTAGCAGAAGTTTCTGCACAAGAGCACAACTTGATGAAGAGACTGCTCGTCACATCGGCCATATAACAAGCACCCAATTCTTGCTTGTCAAGTCAACGTTTAATGCCCATTTTCTAGCATGCCAATATTTAGTGTGAAATATCCACTTATTGTGCTGAATATAGCTCCTGGGAAGTTGAGCGTGTTTAGAGTCTGGCAGCAATTCAAGAGCCTTTGAAAAGGCATTCAGGAACTCTGTCATAAATATGTCTTGTTTTGACAACTCCCTCTTGAATAAGTGTCAAAAATTTCTGGTTTGCTTCTATCAGACTATTGATTTACCATTAAAAGTCACTCCATACCTGCTGTATACTGACTACTTACATTTAATATGGTACCAATTAGGACATACAGTAATAAGCTTCTAAAAGGGGACGTATAACATTACTGGCTACATGCAAAAGTTTCAACAGTCTGAGTATATGCTGGATAGACAGTGTGGAAAACATAACATTAAGTTAAGGATATTTCTCTTCAGTGTATCATTTGCAAGCAAGAAGCAATTCATTTCATTTCTATAATGAAAAGGCATTTGCTTTGTAGCTGAAAAGCTTTTCTCATTCACCCTGCATGCAAGCCCCACAACTCACTCTGCTGCTAGAGTCTAGATCCAGAGGGGGGACGTCTTTGGGACCCTGATTACAGTATAGGCAACAGCAATGGAAGCTTCCCCACAACCACCCCATCAATCTGCTAGATGGGAGTGAATATAGATATTAAGAACTGCAAGACCCCCAGTTCATTTCACATAGCTACCCTATGGCAGTGGGATAGGTCACTACCAAGCTGCGTCAGATACAAACAAGTGACACCAGCGGGAATGCCTGGGCATATCTGACCCAGTCCCCTGAGCCACCTACTCCCTTATCAGTTTGACATTCTTGAAGTGAGGCGCTGGTGCTGACACATCTGCAGACACTAGGAGGAGTGGATAAGTTACTCTTGAATGGCTCTGCCCCTGGCTTTCTTAGCGGTCCCACGGCACAGTGTTGGATAACTGTCCTCCTGCCTGGGCAGCTCTCCTGCATTTTCAGCACACAGTTCCATCCTGTCACCATTCTTGCTCACCACATCCATGGCGCTGTCAGGAGAGCTATTGAGGGAACAGGTGTTATCGTGTCTACAATACAGATATGATGCCCAGCTCCACCTCTCCATTTCACTGCACTCATTGTGCGCAGTTGAGAGAATTACCCACTGCCAACCAGAGAATGGGGGTTAGCTGGCTAAGCCACAGCACAGGTAAGAATGCCGTACGGTTCGCAGGCAAGTGGAAACAAGACAATGTGAAAGAAGAATATAGTGAGGGCAGTGCGTTTGCTGCTCGTTTCTCAGACTCGCAACTTGAGGGTCATCTTAGATCGCGGCTGATTCTGTACCTCCAGGTAGCAGGACCTCCCAAGAACAACTTTTACCATGTGAGCTCAGCACAAAGGTTGCACCCTCTCCTTTCAGATGGAGGCTTCCCAAGGCCTTTACCACTTTGAGACTATATTGTCGTAATGTGCTTTAAATGGGGCTGCACCTTAAGGCTGGCCAGAAACTGCAGCAAGCGCAGATCGCAGCTACTGGCGTATTAAAGCGTTTCACTCAAGAGAACACACTACACTTGTGCTCTGTGCAACTGATGTCCTGGTGAAATTTAAAGGACTAGTTTTGACCTATGCAAACCCAAAGGGCTTGGGCCCTCAAAGGTCTGAAATCTCTTCTCCAGCCCCCAAGGTGATACCACGGCCTCTGCAAATATCTCACAGCATCTGATTTTCAACCATGGAATTTGCCACTCCCCCTTGGTTTGGCAAATCCAGGTTTGGTGCTGAGAGGCTCATCTGTTTTATTAGGCTTCTCTGGAGAAAGATGGTGAGAGAGGGACCATGGGGCGCTGGATGCAGCTGAGAGGGGAGAAAGGAGGGAGGGTGAGAACTCTACTGTGAAAGTCCTTTTATGGTCATTTTAACTTGCTGAGTTCTGAAGCATTTTCATAATCTGTGTTCTGCACACAGAACACTGGTGGCACCTTTAGAATCAGGAAGAAATAAATAAAAGCATATGGCAAGGATAGGCTCTTCCCCTCTTACTGATGGCTCATGTCCACCACTTTGCATTTGAATTCACAGTCTGGGGGTTCCCATAAAGCCCCAGCTGTGGCTAAAGAATCATATCACTGCTGTGACCAGGAATGCTTTTTTCTTCTTCTCCACATCAGAGCAGCTGTGGGAAACATCTCCTTTGGATGTGAACTTGACTAAGCAATCCATGCCTTTGTCACTTGGAATGGTGTGATGAACTCTACAAGGGCTAGACCGTAAAGCCAGCTGGAAACTGAACTTGATGCCAAATTGGACCACCCATTTTGTAAGCTGTGTGGGTTTTGGCTTGGTTTTTTTGTATATCAAGAACACAGGAAACTAGGGTTCAGTGCTGTGGGCTAGCTGCCTGCTGGTTTTCTGGATGGAGTTTCAGGTGCTTAGTTCAACCTAAAAAGCCCTAGATGGTTTAGGACCTGCCTTCATAAGAGGCAACTCTCCATCGGTTCCACAGTTGTGGTTAATGTGGGTGCTTGTAGAGGGGACTCCAGCTCTACAGAGCATTCTCTATGAGAAGCCCTCAGCTGTGGAACTATCTTAGGCCCTTGACTCAAAGTAGCTCAGGTCTGCTGACCTTTGGGGAGCCCTGCAAGGCCCTTCTTTTTGCTTTGTGGTGATCATTTATGGGGAAGAGGGTTGGTGGGGAGAACCTTGCCCATTGGGAGTGGAGCCTTGTTGGAGGTTTTCTGATGCTTTGCTGCTGGTTTAGGTGTATTGCTATTCTCAGTGACATCAAAGGTACCTCTTCTGTGTCATTATGCAGTGACATAAAAATAATAAAAATATCAGATTATGATTTTAAAGAGCCTGGTGTAACATTACATTATCTGGATGTAATGCTACCTATGCCAAGAAAATTATATCCCTGCAGAACTGTGTACCCAGAGTTTAGGAATAAGTCCTCAGATTTGGCACAAATGACATGGAGCGTTAACTTATAAACACAGTATTTGCTTTACAGAGGGGAAAGCAGGGAAGAGGTGAAGTTTCAAGGAGAGACTTTAGTGTCACTGCTGCCTTCTTTGTGAACTTCTTTTTAATGTCCCAGTTTAAGGAAAAATACCTTACCTGCTTTTTAATTAAGTGAATTTTTCAGTGTTGCCAGGTATATGGCAAAAAATCTGTTAAAAACCCTTTATCATTAGACATTAGAGAACCAACTTGGAAGGCTATAAATTCAATTTATACACCAAAGTCACTAGTTTTATATGACAAACAACCTAACACATTCATCTTTCCTTCATATTCCCTAAAAAAAAAAAAATCACAACCCCACGCTCCCCCCCCATCCCAAAAGCCATAAAACCTTTCCGTCTAACATTTTTTCTGTTTTAATGTGAGACAGGGTATTCGATTTGTATTGCATTAAGAACCACTTTAGTATAAATCCCACACTATTAAGCTGGCTTGTATGTAAATACACTCCCTGATTGCTACACCTGCATCATTTGAAACACATCCTCTAGAGGCCTGCTCGTTATTAATTTTGTGACAGCCAAACTTTTTTCCCCCGTGTGATATGTCGGTGTAAAAGGCAGCAATTTCACATTATCCTACACCCCCACCCACCCAAAGAAACCTAGACACTTTATTGCTTTTGACCTTCTTTTTAACGGGTATGACTTGAGAAATTTAATGTTACAATTGTACTTCTCAACTCTGACACCAAAATCATTGGCAATCCTCCAACAAATCAAGCACAGACTTTGGGAACAGCTAATAAAGGCTGAGAGAGCCATATGGTTCATTGGGTCTAAAGAAAAATGAATATGTCTGAAAGAAGCTGAGCGCTCTGAGAACATTTGCATTTGGAGGAAAGCAAAAGCTAGGTTACTCTCTGCGATATGAAAATTTGACAAGTTATCAAATTTGGAGTTACACATAAAGTTCCATATTAACTGATAATCTTATCAAAAGCTTTAATGATCTGAGTGCAAACGTGTGAGGTTGTGTTTTTCTTTGTAACAATCCTTCAATCCATCTGGTTAAATGTATGACTGAAATGGTGCCCCTGCTCTTCCTTTTTGCCACGTAGCATTGGAAGTCAGCTGTAGTACCAGAGTGGATGCTTGGTCACAATAAAGTCTTATAATTACCATTAATACCATCATTTGCCATCAGAGCCTGAACATGTGTTAGTATTTACTACCAAGTGATGACTGCTGGCAAAGGAAATAAAGTGAGGATGAATCAAAAGCAAAAGAAAGAATGAGATGGGAATTCATATGTCACAGTCAGAAGAAGTGTGCAGTGAGTTTAAATCCAAAATGTTTAGTGTCTCCATGATCAAATAAGCTCCAGAGTTTATGGTCCCAAACCACATGCACACCCCAACGGAATGAAAGGAAATGAGATAAGTGTTCCCCCTAAGCTATCATTGTTCTATCTCAATTCATTTCTGGAGCTATTTTTTAAATCTGTTGCTACTTTTCTAAAAACAAATCAATGCCAGAGGGTGTACTCAGCTATTTCCAAGTGGGATTTCAAAGACTTTCCAAGTTCTTTCAGGAAAATTTGATTTTTAATATCCAACTTCAAATTAACCGTGAGGAGGATTACTTCACTGAGCATAGTTATAGCATTCTAAATACCAGAAGCTTTTCTCTTTATAGTTTCCAAATACCTCTTTTGTCCTTACAAAACACTCTGGTTTATCTTTTCTAAGGTACACACTTTTTTAATAAGGGTATGTCTACACTACCCGCCGGATCGGCAGGCAGCGATCGATCCAGCGGGGATCGATTTATCGCATCTAGTCTAGACGCGATAAATTGACCCCCCGAGCCCTCTCCTGTCAACTCCTGTACTCCAGTACCACAAGAGGCGCAGAGTCAACGGGGGAGCGGCAGCAGTTGACTCACTGCAGTGAAGACACCACGGTAAGTCAATCTAAGTACGTCGACTTTAGCTACATTATTCACGTAGCTGAAGTTGCGTAACTTAGATCGATCCCCCCAGAGTAGACCAGGGATAAGGTATGTTGGCAATGCCTAGAGTGGTTGAGGTCTATTGCTTTAAAACAATATGTAAGCATGACTTAGCTGTAGACACGAAGTCAGCAACCAGTTACATTAGAAGGCAGGTATTTGAGAGAGTAAAAAATGAATGGAAGGTTCTCCAAACATTTTAAAGAAGGGGGGTGCATCTTATCTTTGTTATACAGATAGGGCAACTGGAGCACAGACACACTAAATGATTTGCCTAAGGCTACGGCTACACTACGAGGCTTTTAGCAACACGGCTGTGCCGCTACAGCCGTGCTGCTTAAAAGCGCACAGTGTAGCTGTTTGTCAGCAGGTGAGAGCTCTCCTGTCGACAAAAAACGTCCACCCCTACGAGTGGCAGCGGCTTTGTCGGCAGGAGAGTTCTGCCGACAAAGCACTATTCACACTGGTGTTTTTGTTTTTTTTAAGACCCCTGAATGACAAAAGTTGCGCAGACGAAGTGCCAGTGTAGACAAAGCCTAAGAAATACAGAAGTAGACAGGGACAGAGCTGGCAATAAAATCCATTAGTCCTGACTTCCAGGCTAGTCTGCTGGATAGGGAGCATGGAGCCAGATCTGGTTAACCTGAACTATTATGCACTTTTTATAAACAATATAAATAAGTTCATAGTACAATCATAGAAGAAGCATTTCCACTTACGTTTTTCAAACCACCATTACTGGATTACTGCAGCTGCAGTGAAGCACATTAAAACAATTGATATTCAAGCAATTAGCTACCTGAACTACCCCTACCTCCATATGAGTGCATAACAAATGCAACTTAAAACAGTTTTAGACAATTCATCACTGCCCAGAGACATACTGGGTGTAGATTTACTAGTAAGGATGGTCTAAGCTTTTTCTAACCATTCGAAACCATAAACATCACTTATAAACACTTTTGATATTCCCACCTAATATTGCGCTCACATTTCAGCAGAGAGCTCTGACTAGGCAATAGTGTGTTTAATTTTCTATACTGTTACTAAGATGCCGGGCTGATTACAGTCTACAAAAAAGCTACTTTGGGGCAGGAGACATCCTTTTGTAGTGTCTCCCCAGCACCTCGCACAGCGGGGTCCTGGTCTGTGATTGGAGCTCCAAGGTAGTACCACAATACAAATACTAAAAACTAACAATGTAAAAACACAGGTTTCCCCTAAGAGTCAGTTTGGGTGTTTTTCACACATCACCTGTTTTCTGGGTGGGGTTGGCAACATCCTCTCACCTCTGTCTGATGCCTTTTATTGATGTCTGTTCTACAGGAAGCATCAGATAGATGTTTGTATAGAAGGTCACCAAGATCTCATAAAGCGAGAAGCTGGAAACATTCAAATGCTTTTTCCTTTTGTTCTCAGTAGTGTGACTTCATAGGCTTTCCTTGTCCATCCCCACATTGCTATTATCAATCTATTTCCAACCCCAAAGGTCATCAGCTGACACAGTTACTAGATTTTCAGATGTGGCTTATTTTTTCTTTTTTAAAAACACACACATTTTCCAATTTTCCCCCTTGCAGCTGCCTTTCCCTTACATGAGCGAGACCTGGATGTAAGACGGGTCAAGTGACGTGCTGCATTTCTGAATAACTGCGTTATACTTTGGAACGGGACTCGTAAAGGTTAGAGAAACTCACAAGCCTGCACTAAGTTTTACCAGAAGGAAAAAACCCAACCCCAACTAAACCATCCACGCTGGATAACAAGAAGAGAAAATCTCCTCTGTACCTGCGACACTGAAGGTGAAATTCGCCCCCTGCACAAGGAGCTAGCACAGGGCCTGGACACCACTTACATCCCTCTTAACCCCTTAAAAGAGTGCCTAAATGGTTCACAGGCCTCCCCTGCTCAGGCATATTTTACCCCTTCAGAACACAAAAGCTGATTACAGAGCTAACAAGGAGAGATTCTCTATGAACATCTACACTTTGCACCAAACTGAGAGGCAGGGCTAAGGGAGTCTGAAGTGGTTTACGCTTTCTTCCAGACTCCTCACAGCTTAAGATACAGTAATGTAGGCTCAGTCAGACTTGCACCTCACAAGGTGCCAGAAGATGGGTGGGTCAGGGGAAAAAACCAAAACAGGGGAGGAGGAGAAGAAAGAGTAAGCTTTACTGCAACTTATCCCTTTTCATGCGCTCTGGTAGTCACCTTCCCTGTGACTCTTGTGCACCCACAGTTGCCAATATAGGAAACATTTGTCAGGGACAATTAGTTTAGTAGGCTGGGGCGTGGGGGCCAAGAGGCTCCCAAGCACTGAAGGGTCATGTGGACGATCTGGTGAATTTATACCATTTTCTTAGGAGGGAAAGAGAAAGAAAAAACAAAAAAAAAGCAGAAATAATCCTAACGTTCAGCACAACACTGCTCCAGGTGCTTCCTTGCAAAACTGTCTTGTGAAAACGTTACTGCTCCTCATTCTGCTCCTCACACTAAAGGGACTTCTCTGCACTGGCATGACAACAGGCCTCCCACCAGGTCCTCACGGTTGGGTGCCACTCATCCTCATGGGTGGAGAGGGGCTTCCTGCAAGGGGAGGCAGCCAGCAAGGGGCACTGCCGAGCTGAGAGAGGTAAGCAAAGCAGCACTCCAGCAATTTGCCTGCCTGCAGCCCCAGGGCAGCACACCCTCTCTGGCACACCCTTCCTTGTGTGCACACATCCACGCACCCTCCCAAGCTCAGACCCTGCCACCCTCACAGATAGGTTCCTTACTCTGCTGCCCTCTCCCCTCCCGCACAATAACTAGAGCCCAGGCCAGCAGGAGGATTGCAAGTGATTTTCCCGGAGGGAAGATGGCGACAGAGTGGAGCACCACTGAGATGCTAGTTCTTTTCCTGGAGTGCGGAGCAGGCAGCTGTGGAGGTCCTAGACCAGGGAACTGCTGGCACTCCACTCCTCCCTCTAGTATGAAAAAAAAAAACAAAATAAAAAAACAGTGGTTACCCTCCCTGCTAGGCTAGAACTGCCTGGAGCAGACGGGGCAGCCGAGTGGGGAGCATACGTGCCAATGACCCTAGGGCGCTGGCTGGGACACCAAGAGCCTGGGATGGGTATTCAATCCCAGCTAAACCAGGACTGTTGGCAGATGTGTCTCCAGGCCCCTCAGCGTGCGAGTTACACCAGCAGGGCTTCCCTTACAGTCCATCTCAGCGAGCCAAAAAACACTAAGGGCATAAGTGACACATCAGTAAGCAGATGAGCGCTGGTGCCCAAGGGATCCTGACTGGGCCTATATTGGGGTCACTTACCCGCTGAGGACTCTGGAAGGGTGGAGGTATGTTACACCCGCTTAGACACCAGCCCTGAATTTGACCTTTCATTGTAAGCACCATGAGGAAAGATGCGTGTCTTCCTCTGTGTGTCACACTGTGCTGAGCATGCCAGTCAAGCTCTTCGTAACAGAGAAAAACAGGGAAAGCAAGCAAAGATGGGGAAATGGCATCAGACAATGTACCTCACAAGGCTTCCACTGCCATGTTTCACAAGCGAATGCAGCGGCAACGCAGGGCATGCTGCTATTGCCAATTTATGCAACAGCTTCCAGGGTAGTTCCGGGTGTGGGTGAAGGGGGACAATTACACAAGCTTGGGCTGCCATGCCTGCTGCGTGTGATGGCAGTTACAAGCACTTCTAGGCTTTTTAAAGCCTGTCTGAACATCTGAATGGAGACAATTTGATTGAAAAATATGGTTTTAACCACCTCAATTGCATGGAACAAAGCAGCAGGGCGCTGGCTAATATGCCCATGTCATTACACATGGCGTGTGTGGGAGGGAAGGAAGCAGAAGGAAATATAGACAATGATAGAGTTGGCCAGAAGTGACAATTCTGTTTCGTAGCAACTTTCAAGGTTTCCAAATCTGTTTTTGTTCTGCACTGGAACAACCCAAAACCTTCCCAACATTTCCATGAAAACAAAACTGGCGGATACGTCTGGTTTTGGACGCGAGCACGTGCTGCGTTTCTCCTGGTGGTTAGGGCACTAGCCAGGGATGTGGGATACAGATTCAAGTCTCTGCTCAGACTTATTCTAAGTGATCTGGGATGAAAAACTGCTCTGAATATCATAGAACTGGGCAGGGCCGGCTCCAGGCACCAGCGTAGCAAGCAGGTGCCTGGGGCGGCCAATGAAGAGGGTGGCGGCACGTCCGGTGGCAATTCGGCGGAGGGGCCGTCACTCCCTCTCGGAGCGAAGGACCTGCCACCGAATTGCCGCCGATTGCAACTTTTTTTTTTTTTTTTTTTTTGCTGCTTGGGGTGGCAAAAACGCTAGAGCCAGCCCTGGACCTGGGTTCAGGCTTTTAAGCACCTCAGTCACTTTTGAAACTGGGTCTTAGGGCCAGATTAAATACCTTTAAAAACCTGGCTCTCAGGCACTTTTGAAAATGGTATCCCTAGCCAATGAGACTTAAGTCACGGGGAAATAGGAGCTTTTGAAAATGGGACAAGCTTTGAAGGCACTTCATTTCTTTTTTAAACTCATAATGGCTGAGTTTTACATACAGACAACAAAACTTCCAGTGTCTCCATCAGAGGAGGATGGGGAGTGGAAAAGGAGAAGAGAATATTTAATGATTAGTTCCTTATGGTTCTTACATTCTTGAAGCATATTTCTTGCACTCCCTGGAACACTCGTGCATTCTTGATTGCAAGATGGCAATAAGCGATTTCCTTTAAAAGCATGGTCTTTTATTGGAATACTAAAAATTCCCTGAGAGCCAAGCTTTGCTTAGCTCTCACTCTTTCTTGGAGAGGCACCATCATCCCAATGTGTTACATTTCAAAGACAGCAATAAACATTTCAGCATGGTCCGTTCAATTCACTTCATAATATTGTGCATTTCTATTATAGCCCCACTAGCACCATAAATCACCTGTGTACAGATTAAGCATGAGAAATTCCAGCTCAAAAGGAGTGTGGATTTTTCTTTAAATTTTTTTTTTTTTGTAATGGGTGAAAAATACAGTCAAAAATGGAATGACTCTGGCAACCTCGAATATGGAGCTACTAGCAGGACCCATAAAATGGCAAATGCACAAGTACGCAGCACTGCTCCAGAATATCTGTGTGAGGTAAACCTACCAGAAAGGAAAATGCTGTTTGGGTACTGCATGGAGAAAGAGACATACGTTTATAATGTCTAAACAAACATCACGGAGGAAGATTAATTACATACAGCACATCTAAAGTGGTTACACACGTCCACTTCTGCGTAGCTGTTTCTTTCATTCTTAATTCACTCAAGGCCTGTATTACTGTTGGATTGTTACACCCTTCAGTTGCCTCCCTTTGCAATTTCCAATGGTCTGCAGCAGAAATGTACATTTTCTGGTGTGCTGAATATAAAGCTAGAGTAGCTGAAACATCACCCATGTTACTATGTCGGCTCTGGGAGAAGGAGCTTTTCCTTTAGAAGTGGCTGTGTGGCTATGGTTGAGGACTAGATGGTGGAGTGGAGATAGGGAGACCAGATGCCCCGATTTTATAGGGACAGCCCCGATATTTGGGGCTTTTCTTATACAGGCATCAATTATCGCCCCCTCCCCCCCTCCACACACACACACACACACACACACCCTGTCCCGATTTTTCACACTGGCTATCTGGTCACCCTAAGTGGAGATGTGTTCTGGCATCCACCTCTGACTTCAAGATGTAGTGCAGATGGGACAAGTTATTTGTTTTCCTCCCTCAGGGATTTCAAAAGTTTATGGTAAACTAAACTGTGTTAGTTTTGCTCATGTTTATAGCTAGACATGCCCTCGCTCTCACTTCTTTTTGTCTGCCTACTGCTGTCACATGCAGTAAGATTTCTGCAGACAGCTAGTTCTGTGCAGCGCATGATGCACTTGGCATTAGCTTTGTTTATCACCAACCCCTTTCTCTCCCCCCCGATGAACTCATAGGAGAGCACACATACTTTCTAGAACTCTTACCCCTTTGGTGTATCTCTCATGCAGCAGAGAACTTTCATAAAGGACCAATGGTTATTTTCTGGTAGCTCTGTCTACCAATGTTTATTTTATAAAATGAGGTATCAACAAAATATACGACGTGGAAGAGCCTGGCACACAAACAACAGGACGCTGTGGCCTAAGGGGGGAAGGGCTCCTTTGGAGCTGGGGTCACAATATTCACATTCAGGCTCAGCACAAGTGTTAACAGACTTCAGTGAGACTACACCTGTGTTTAAAGAAACACGCATGTGTAAGTACCTTCCTGAACTGGGGCCTTAAAGGAAGAAAGACAGTTTTCTGGTTAAGGCACTGGACTGGGCACTTATTCTTGGATCAATATCTGCTTCTGCCACAGACTGGGGGAGATTTGGGACAAGTCACTCAATCTCTCCGTGCCTCAGTTTCTTCATCTGTAGAATGGAGATAATAGCTTCTTAGCTCACAAGAAGGTTAAGGGGGTAAATTCACAAGTGACTAACAGACACTCAGATGCCACAGTGATGGGAGCCATTTACGTATCCTTCAGCAGGTCCATCCAACAGCCAGCTGGCCTACTCGTCGGGCAATGGCACTACAGTTCTCTTCTGTCTGCTTGTTCTGGAGGGGGCTCTGCCAGGGTGTACACAGCGAGCCCCAGTCCCTTTTGCATCCCCCTTCTTCTCCCCTTTGGGTTCTGTGATGATGGGGAGGGAGCAGGAGGGGGAGCAGGCCCTCCCACTCCACCGGCTCCTGACTCAGGGCCCAAAGGGGTGTTGCAGTGTGCAGACTACTCACCGGTCCACCCAAGTTACACTCCCCTGGGACACTTCCTACCAGGCTGTGGCACCTCTATTTGGAGCATGGTCACATTCCTAGCAGAATGAGCTTAGCCTGCCAGGGGGGCAATGACCCGTTCTTTGGGGCCTCTTGTGGGTTTCCAACTCAAAACCGGGGTGTGTGTGTGGGGGGGAATAATATGGGTCACCGCTTCCAGAGTGGCCTTACCAACACTGTAGTCACACTTCCAACAGCTCCAGGATCAGCCTCACTTCCCGGTGCAGCCTGTAACTTCTTTGCCCCAGGCCCCTACCTGTACCCTTTTAAACTGTTCCTCCACATGGAGCATGCCCTGTAGTTGCTTATGGGCCGGGCCTCCCTAGCCTAGTACTGCCCCATGCCTTGCTCTGGTTTACTGTGGGGCCTGTGAACTCCACCACAGTACCAAATACCCTGTGGAAACAAAGATAACCATTTACCTTATGATGATAGATACTGTGTCACGTTTCCCTCTTCCTAATATATGATCTCATGGACAGAAGGATGATAAGCACAATGCTTTCCAGGCCTATCGCTCCGGGCATTTACTACTGGGTGAAGCACTTCCTGCTCTGCGCAGCCCCCTAGGGTAAGGATCCCCATTGACGTTACTGAATCTGTTCATGCTAGTAAGCACTATGCCCAGTAGTCAGCAATTACAGTATCAGGCCTCAGTCCTACTGAGATGTAGGCAAGTAAACTCACGTGAGCACTCCCATGCGCCTTGTGTGTTTAAGTGTGTGCAGCCGCAGACCCTTGGTTTGTGCTCCTGGAGGTAGTGCCAAACACATGGAAGTCTTTGCATTCTAGTTTTTATAAGGGTGATGTCTCATCCAATACTAGTACATGACCTATGGGTTAGGAGGCCTAGTGCATCCTCTATTATTGTCTGCCAAGTGTTCACTCCCAGTCCAATAAGACTTGAACAGACGAGTCATGTGATTTTTTGTTAAAAGATTTTTTCCCTCTAGTATCCAAACATTCATTTCAGACACCATTCCCTCACTTTTCATTTCAGCAAGGCTAAAAGAAATGAACTGATCAGGCCAGCTCGGCTCCGGCAGCTGTTGAACTGAACGTAGCAAAGCCTACACCTTATCTTTATTAACTTTTAATTGTGTTAGGCTTTGTATTTTTAAATCCAATGCCATACTTTTCATAGTTAGGAAAATCTGAGGGCCCACTTCCCCACGTACAATAGAGGTCCTTTTGTACTTTACAGCTTCATTTTCATTCAGTAAAAACTACTGTGCTTTAATTTCTTCAGTTTCTAGTAATTTCACTAAATACAACGAGACATGCATGTTGTATGTAAGCCTATTAGCACAGCACACCTTCCTTAAGAAAATTTTTATATAAACTATCCATCGAGATCAATTCCTTCATAAGCTGATGTAAGGCAAGTAAATGTTATTTTAAGTGTTTAACAGTTACAAGTCTACTTGTGCAGTATTTTATATTCCGATTTCATAACTGATACAAGGTGTTCTGAGGAGGGGAAAGTTTGATTTTTTTTTAATAATACTTAAAAAAAAAATCAAAACCTGTTCTAACCATCTGCTGCAGTAGTCAAGGAGCACCTGCATACGGTTTTTCTAGACAATGCTACAGTGTTCCTAGGTTTCATGCCTTAAGCATTTAGTAGTTTTATATGAAATTTTATGAGCATCAAGTAGAACAGAAACATGCATAATCCTTCCAATGCATGCTCAATCTCACACAGGCATGGAGCTATTGGGGTGATGTTTTTCTCAACTATTTTAGGAAGACTTAAACAGTAGATGGACCTGGATAAGGTTAACACGCAAGTGAAGAAATATTTATCATCTCACAAATATGATGGTGGAAACAACTGCAACACATCTTTCCCCATGGTCCTCAGAAATTTAAATACAATTAACCCACTGCTAAGAAACCTCAAAATGTGTTCTGTACTAAATTGGGTAAGTAAAAGGTTTCCCCCAACTTTTGCTGAAACATATCTTTAATACCTGTACATTTGCTGACATATAAATATGGTACTTTTGTTGAGAAAAATTTTTTAATTAATAATTCAAACAGGAACAATATTCTTAGAAACGTGATCACCCTTTGGCAATCCAAAGGAACCAGAGCACCTAAATACTGCGGAAAACAGCAACTAAATATTGATTATTAATGCCATTTACAGCTGTTAATAAGAAACAACCCTTCTAAAAGTGCCAGTGGAAACAACAGACTGGGTGAGACATAGGATATTTCAGAAATAGCCTCCAGCCAATAAACACAGAATTGTGATGAGCAATTACATTCAAATTGCACAATCATTTTTAAAAAGTCCATGGGTAACTGAGTCTGAAGAATAGAAGGCTGATAAAATACCACAGTTCAGTAGCAATTTAAAAACCCTTGTTCATGTAGACCAAGTAGGGAATTCAGTCCTTCCTGAACTCCTGAAGTAATCTAACTGTTAACAGAAGTTTCTTCTAAAAAAAAAAAAGCATTTGTCAGAGCCCACACACACTGATCTTTGATTCCTAAATGCTAGTGCACAACACATAATTATTTTGGTTTTGGAAAACCGCTTTGTCTCCCATGTTGGGGTGGCTAATTTTTTTAAGGCCCTGTCTTGAGCGGTGCCAAAACTGTAAAATTTATGCAAGTACAGTACAAGAGGTTCGCTCTCATTTTACAGAAATGAAGTACAAAAAAAGACAGAAAATTCTCACGTTATTTCATCTCAATACTTTTCTAAACTTCGCTAAGTTTATCGGCTCCTAGCTCTAGTTCTCTGCCTTTGCCATCACACATGACAACTATAAGCTGCCACAGCAGCTGCAAAATAAATGTCTTTAAAGGAAATAAAGAAATAATTGCATTAAGAACAAAGAGCAGGAAAAAAAAGCCGACTGGGTGACATGAGTAATGCAAGGCTGAACTGGATATACCCATGGGACTCAATGTGGTATTTGTTACAGATTAATACAGGGTAACCCCTCTATACTCACTAACCACTGGAGACTTTTGTTCCCAACAGAGAAGGGTAGTAAAAACAGAAGGGGAATTGGGAGAACCTGCATACGGCAATAAGGTTTGAAACCATGTCCTCATATATACTGTATTGTGTTCTCATGCCCTGAAACATGTCCAACTTTTTGAACTCTTTATGGTGTTACTCCTTAAGATAGTGCCATAGTTACATATGGAGGTTCACAAAAAAGAAGTCTGTGTAGTGAATGCACCCATTGTAAGACAAAAATTGATCAGTACAAAATATTTTGTCGTGAAATTAAATTGCTTATCTTACTATACTGAATTTTCCCTTGAATCTAGTGCTGTAGTAGTTTTCATAGTTTACTATTTTTCTTCCTGGAGGTGCAAGGGGAATAAAGAGGCATATAAATCGTTGTGGCTCATTTGTCTGAATTTTACTGCTTCCCCTGAATTTAGGGCATTCCACATGCTTTTCCAGTACCACTGTTTTGATGGTATTACCAGGAGTGTCCCTTATTAATCACCTTGCCACTAAAGAGTCTCTCTGGACCATTTGCTTATTATAGACTTTTTCAATCTGTTTCAATTTACAGGTCTGTCGCATCTTATGCGCATTTAATATGCGCGATTTCAGCTTTATGCGGTCGGCAAAAACAAAACAGAGAAAAATAACAATTTTAATACTGTACCTGTAGTGCGGGCGATTCCGCCCGCCATTACACTCAATGTAATTTTGACTATACGCGATTTTCACTTTACGCGCTGACTTCGGAACGTAACCCCAGCGCAAGATGCGACAGACCTGTACTCTTAATTCATTAAAAGCTCACCAAAGACGAATACATTCAAAACTAACTTCTGCCACTGCAGAATTCAAAAGAGAGAGGAGATTTTTTCCTATTACCTGTGTTTATTTAGACAATCCCACCCAGTTTTCCTCCACTCCCCAAACATCAGAGAATCGCTGGGGTTCTGTCTTGTCTTGGTCTAAAAATATGTCTACACATTTAAGGATTTGTAGCTAGGAATGTTTCCTTTTAAGATGACATTAAAATTCATGAAATACCTTCCTGGATATTACTGTTTGAGTCAGGAAGTTTGGAATAAATTCTTTATTGGCACGATCCTGCAAGGTATAGAGAGCTACGGACCCTTCACTTACTTAAACACGTGCTTAAATGCTTTGCTGGATCAAGGATAAAGTATCACCACCCAGCAGGTCAAAGCCTTTACGGTGTACAATGCATCTCCAAATATTATGGAACTGCAGCTTGTGGGGTCTTCTGGTTCATTATAACTAGGACATTTGAGACCAACTGGTTAATAAATACAGTGACAAAGCACTGTAAAGCAAGATTTTCCCACTAAATGAAAATTCGATGTTGTACATACTATTCACTCATTGTTCTTCCTTTCATACATCAGGAGCTGATGGTACAAACTGCATACCTCAGCAAGTGGGGAGGGATGAAGGAGAGATGGAAACATCTAGGTTGTTAAGCTGATAATTGAGCAGCAGTGAGTGGAGCATAGATCTACGCGTGTCTTGTATTTGATGATCACCTGGTTCTCACTTGGTGAGCCAGCAACGATTAGAAGTGCTATGTAGACAGTATACTAAGGAAAGGTCTACACTTAGAATCATAGAACCATAGGGCTAGAAGGGACCACAAGGGTCATCTAGTCTAACCCCCTGCAAAAGTGCAGGATTTTTTGTTTCTAAACCATCCAAGACAGATGGCTATCCAGCCTCCTTTTGAAAACCTCCAGTGAAGGAGCTTCCACAACCTCCCTAGGCAGTCGGTTCTATTGTCCTACTCTTCTTACAGTTAGGAAGTTTTTCCTGAAATTTAATCTAAATCTGCCATGCTGTAGTTTGAAGCCATTGCCTCTTGTCCTACCCTCTGTGGCAAAAGAGAACAACTTTTCTCCATCTTTTTTATGGCAGCCTTTCAAGTATTTGAAGACCGTTATCATGTCCTCCATTAATCTCCTCTTTTTCAAACCAAACATACGCAGTTCCTTCAGCCTTTGCTCGTGTGGCTTGCGTTCCACCTCTTTGACCATCTTTGTCACTCACCTCTGGATTCTTTCCAGTTTCTCTACATCCTTTCTGTACATTGGTGACCAAAATTAGACACTACTCCAGCTGAGGCCTAACCAGCATCGAGTAGAGCGGTACTATCACCTCGCCTGACTGGCATGCTAGGTCTCTGAGAATGCAACCTAAAATTGCATTTGCTTTTTTTGCAACAGCTTTGCATTACTGACTCATGTTGAGGTTGTGATCCTCCACAACTCCCAGATCCTTCTCAGGAGTGCTGTTGCCAAGCCACAGAGGGTCCTGTGGCACCTTTAAGACTAACAGAAGTATTGGGAGCATAAGCTTTCATGGGTAAGAACCTCACTTCTTCAGATGCAAGTAATGGAAATCTCCAGAGGCAGGTATAAATCCGTATGGAGAAACTGCGTAACTCCTCCCTTGGTGTTCACACCTCAACTGCTAGCAGAGCACCTCACCCTTCCTGATTGAACTAACCTCGTTATCTCTATACTGATTTATACCTGCCTCTGGAGATTTCCATTACTTGCATCTGAAGAAGTGAGGTTCTTATCCACGAAAGCTTATGCTCCCAATACTTCTGTTAGTCTTAAAGGTGCCACAGGACCCTCTGTTACTTTTTACAGATTCAGACTAACACGGCTACCCCTCTGATAGTTGCCAAGCCAGTTATCCCCCATTCTGTATTTGTACATTTGGTTTTTCTTCCCTAAGTGTAGCACCTTACATTCGTCTTAGTTGAATTTAATTTTGTTGTCTATAGGCCAGCTCTCCAATTTAATCAAGATCCCTCTGAATTTTAGCCCTATCCTCCAAAGTGTTGGCAAACCCCGCCCCCCAGCTTTGTATCATCTGCAGACTTGATCAGTATGCTCTCTATACCTACATCCAGGTCATTAATAAAGACGTTAAACAACTTTGGACCCAGAACAGATCCATGTGGAACTCCACTTGAGACCTCCCTCCAATCTGACATCATTCCATTAATAGTTACTCTTTGTTTGCGGTTGTTTAACCAATTATGTATCCACTTAATTGTAGTTCTGTCAAGCCCGCATTTCTCCAGCTCACTTATCAGAATGCCATGCGGGACTGTGTACAGACACTGCACACCCAGCTAGCATAGGTATAAATAGCAGTGTAGACGGTGAGGCACTGCTTAGGTACGTACCCTACACACCCAAGTAGTACCTCTCACATCTACACTGCTGTTTTTAGCAGTGTAGTGTCACACTGCCTCCCCCCCAACAGAGCCTTTCCCCTGAAAGACACTGGCTTCGGCAGTGGGGAAAGGCTCTAGCATCCCCACTGCCTCACCCCTGCCAGATCCTTTCGCTGCCACATACAGCTACACACTGCAGTGAATCCAGACATAGCCTGCCTTTCATTGGAGTGTGTAGCTACCTGGACCCTACACACGGCTGCAATTGTAGACAAGATCTTAAGACTGATCATGCAGGTGGTGATGGGAGTGCCTTGTGCTGTTTAACAGCAGCCCCTCTTCTCTGCTTTAATATCTTGTGTTAGTGAGTTCCACAGGTTAATTATGGTATGTACTGCATTACCAGTTTCAAATGTGTTGTTTTTCAGGTCAGAAGAGTGGTGACTGCAATATGGGACCTTAAAGGAATCTGTGGGACCTACTCCACCCCAAGAAAAATACACTGGATATCAAAATTTCAAGTAATTGAACAAATATGGTGTTTTGCTTTGTATAATAGTCAAAAAGCTCACTAGTGCTACCATTGAAAAAGTAATGTTGTTTACATGACTTCTAATCTACGAGGACTCTCCTATCTGCAGAGCAGTAACTCAAAACAGATGGTACAAGTCTGCAGAAGTTTCACATATAAAACCAACATTAAAAGCCTTTTCAAATGAAAAAAAACAGAACCCCTTCATTGCATTCTTATAAAGGTGTGTCTCAAACTGTAAAATGATGTTTTTTAATTCTTGTCTTCAATCAGATTATACAAAGATGCATTTTAAAATTATACTTCAGATTGATTATTCCTCTGTTATAATCTAGATCATCTGTGGGTGTGTTTTATTACTGAAGATCGATCCACCTTTAAGGACAGGGCACTATGAAAAGACCCCGTGCTCTCTGGGGTGCTGATCCAGCAGGCAGATCTGCATGGTCTGACCCAGGCATCCATGTGCAGTCCTACTGACGTCAGCTGGACTTCACATAGGTACAAGGGTCTGCCTACCTGGATTCACATTCAGAATCAAGGCTCAGGGGCCAGATCTAAAACCCTTTGAAGTCAATGTAAAAAACCAGATCGCTTTCAATGGGCTTTGGGTCAAGAACGACATGGTGCTCGATATTTAGATGAGGTGGCTGAACGGAGCCAGTGGGCTTCTACAATGTGGCTTCTGACAGCTTGTTAATAGTGGAATGCAATTTGTCCAACAGGTCTTGCTCCAGCTCAATCATGCTGGCACCTTTAGTCCGTGCAGGCTACACGCTGAACTAAAGATAAGGGCAGCTGCAGACTGCCTGATTTTCCTTTTTCTAGGTGCAGCCCGTGGGACTGCAGTAAGGTGCTGATGCAGCCCTCAAATGGGCACCTCTGATTTAAGACAGGCCATGGTACATCAACGTTATTTAAATAAAATCCACATTTACCCAAAGTGTCCTCGCTCTTTGCTCCAATTATATTTTTTCTCTCTTTAATTCTGGGTAGAAGTTGACAAAATGTTACCACCTACCATGTATTTTATCTTGAAATAGGAATTCTATTCACAATGCTTGTTTTTAGAAGGAGGCAAATAAACAAAAGACTATAGGGAGGAAAGGATAATTTTCCTCTCTCTCTCTCTCTTTTTTTTTTTTGAAGTACAATGAAGGTTGGTGCGAGGTGAACCTAATAAAGTTTAAAAGTTAACACTTTTGATAGGATGTCATTAATTTCTTTAAAAATGAAGGTTTGGGTGTGGCAGTTAGTTTGCTTGCTAACAGAAGTCATTTAAATCTCTATGGGGGTTTTAAAGACTTTGAGAAGAGATGTTTAATAAGATCAACGGCCAAGAAACATCTCCCAGTTAGCTTCCTTTGGTCATAAGTCAGTAGCTGACATTAGCACAGCAGATTCTATCTGCAAATCCAAATTTCTAAAAAAGAGACAAGACAATTTTCCGCCCAGATCAGTGGTTCTCAACATTTACTACTGTGGGCCACATACACAGCTCTCTATGGGTTATGTGGGCCATATCTGCACAATATATATACACTACACGCCACACCATCACCGGTTCATTCACCTGCACGTCCACCAATGTAATATACGACATCATATGCCAACAATGCCCCTCTGCTATGTACATCAGCCAAACTGGACAGTCCCTAAAAGGATAAATGGACACAAATCAGATATTAGGAATGGCAATATACAAAAACCTGTAGGAGAACACTTCAGTCTCCCTGGACACACAATAGCAGATTTAAAGGTAGCCATCCTGCAGCAAAAAAACTTCAGGACCAGACTTCAAAGAAAAACTGCTGAGTTTCAGTTCATCTGCAAATTTGACACCATCAGCTCAGGATTAAACAAAGACTGTGAATGGCTAGCCAACTACAAAAGCAGTTTCTCCTCCCTTGGTGTTCACACCTCAACTGCTAGAAGAAGGCCTCATCCCCCCTGATTGAACTAATCTCGTTGTCTCTAGCCTGACTCACTCTTGCTTGCATATTTATACCTGCCTCTGGAAATTTCCACTACATGCATCCGATGAAGTGGGTATTCACCCACGAAAGCTCATGCTCCAATACGTCTGTTAGTCTATAAGGTGCCACAGGACTCTTTGCTGCCTTTACAGATCCAGACTAACACGGCTACCCCTTTGATATATACTACAGTAACTCCTCACTTAAAGTCATCCCAGTTAACATTGTTACGTTACTGATCAATTAGGGAACATGCTCGTTTAAAGTTGCGCAATGATCCCTTATAATGTTGTTTGGCAGCTGCCTGCTTTGTCCACTGCTTGCAGAAAGAGCAGCCCGTTGCAGCTAGCTGGTGGGGGCTTGTAACCAGGGTGCACCGGCAGCCCCCCTATCAGCTCCCCGCTCCCTTAAGTTCCCTGTGCTGCAGCCGCCCAGCAGGCTATCAATTGCTGGCAGTTCAGCTGCCCCTCCCCCCATTGCCATGTGCTGCTCCTGCCCTCTGCCTTGGAGCTGCTCGTGGGAGCCTCCTGCTTGCTGTGCGGGAGGAGAGGGGAGCTAATGTCAGGGTGTACCCCTCCCCCCGCTCTTGCCTCCCGCTTACCCCATCTCCATAGAGCGGGGGGGGGACGGGACACTATAGGGCTCAGGATGGAGGGAGCTTGCTGTCAGCAGCTGCTTTCTCAACTTGCTAATCTACTTAAAAAGGCAGTGTATTTAGAGTGGGGTCAGCATACTTAAAGGGGAAATGCGCATCTCTCTCTCACACACACACTGGGTGTGTGTCTCTGTCTGCCATGCTGTCTCCCCTCCCTCCATTCCTGCTGCCTTGTAGAGTGTGAGGCTACATTAACAACGTGTTAACCCTTAGGGCTCAGCCAAGTGCTAGTTCATGATTTAGCAGTAAGGCATTCCCTGGGAAATATCCCACCCTCTTCCACCCTCTGACTTCACCATCTCAACCAAGCTTCACAATCATCATTACTGTGTATAGTATTAAATTGTTTAAAACTTATATGTGTGTGTGTGTGAGTGAGTGACAGACAGACAGACTCTCGTCTGGTGAAAAGAATTTCCCTGGAACCTAACTCCCCCCATTTACATAAATTCTTATGGGGAAATTGGATTCGTTTAACATCATTTTGCTTAAAGTCGCATTTTTCAGGAACATAACTTCAACGTTAAGCCAGGAATTACTGTATCTGTATGGCCCTGAGGATGTCACATGGGCTGCAGCTGTGTGCTGATTGGGCCACAAGTGGCCACAGGTTAAGAACCACTGCCCCTGACTGATTTTGGTAGGGAAAACATCCTTAGCAAGGCAAAACATTTTTTAACATTTTAGCTTTTGAAACACATGGTGTGGCCTAGAATAGTACTCACAATAAAGGATGATTTTAAGTCCCCTTCCTCACTTAACTTGCCAGTGAACATGGGAAACCATTAGCTCAAGCTGCTACAATTAACTCACAGCTTCCCCTTCAAAGGCTCACACAATTCAGAGCTGCTTGTCATGCAAACAACCTGGGAGACTCATTCTCATTGCAATGTGAAAGGAGGGGTAAATTACTGAGTTAAGTAGATTATTGGGGAAGGAGTCACACTCAGCAGCCTTATGAGATGATTAGATCCTGGGAAATTCATACTGCAAATCCCTAGGCCCTGACAGTGCACATTCATTACCAGTTTCTGGACAATCTGCAATCAAGAACTTCTCTGGCAGCATTAAATATCCCTTGTCCAATGGACTTTCATTTAACTTTTCAAAGATGAGCTACATTTTAATTTTGCAGGGAGAGTGCTCCAGCAGCAAAGCAAGCACACACTCAGCAGTTCACCAGTAAAAGAGCCATTTTCTTCAAAGAAATTCCATCATTTTCCAAATAAAAATGCTATCATCACTAGGGTTACCATTTTTTAAAATAACAAAAAGAGGACACACCAAGGGGCCCCGCCCCAACTCCGCCCCCTTCCCCCACCCCAACTCCGCCCTCTCCCCTGAACGCTCCACACCCCTGCTCCTCCCCCTCCCCTGCTTCCCGTGAATCAAATGTTCGCGGGAAGCTTGAAACAGGGAGGCAGGCAGCAGGTAAGCTGGGGCGGGGGGGTGGGAGGGGGGCCACGAGGAGGTGCGGCCCAGTCCGGCCCCCTGGCCGAGCGGCTTGGCTCAGGCCCTGGGGCGCCAGCCCCAGCCTGCCCCGGCCCTGGCGGTTCCAGCTCGGCTCAAGCCACCGCCCCACCGAGCTGCTCCGGCTTGGCTCGGGCCCTGGGGCACCGACCCCGGTTCTGGCGGAGCGCACCAGCCCCGGCCCGCCTGGGCCCCGGCGGTTCCAGCTCAACTCGGGCCCTGGAGCACCGGCCCCGGCCAAGCGGCTCCGGCCCGGGCCCTGGGGCACCGGCCCGTCCGGCCCCGGCTGAGTGGCGCCGGCCGGCGGCGAAGCACCGCCGGCCACGGTGGCTCCAGCTCTGGCCCCAGCGTGGATTCAAGCCCCACAACCCCTCCTAGACACGTCCGGCTTTTTGGAATTTACCCCCGGATGGGGATTTGATAACCAAAAAGCTGGACATGTCCGGGAAAATCCAGATGTATGGTAACCCTAATCATCACCAAATCCAAATACACACACACGGAACATAGACAACTGACTCTCTTTGGGTACAGTTGGATGGGCCTCTGCGAATAAGACACAGAGTGAAGCAGTTATCTCTGAAAGGAGTTGCTGTTTTACAGTGGGGTGCGCATTTTAATAAATACAACGTAACAGAGCAACTTTCAATTTGACCAGGAGAAAAGTTACAGTTGTGGCAAGGAAGCCAGATGCTCTAGTGAAAAGAGCTTATATGTGACTTTGTACCACGTATTACACAGGAAGTTATAGGAAAGAGTCAACGCCCAGGGGTAGAAGACAAACACGAAGCTCATGTTCTATTGTGGCCACTCCCTTTATGCAGGAAGAGGACTGCTGGGAAATACAGCCTCTAAGAAAGGCTGCTCCCCAGCAGCTTCAGTCAATGAGCTCTGTCATGGGGTTTTATTTGTTTAAGGGACAGGATTTTCTTAGCTTAGAAGAGTCCATTTTTTTTCGTCTGGTACATTACAGTGTATGCTATTCACCATTCTTTAGTGAATTTGGGGCTTCCCACTTTTTGTGTAACTCAAAAGGGAAAGAGAATAACACAAGGCATGAGCAATATGGCATATGCAGGATAGCACTGGCTTGAACTCCCTCTTTGGTCACCTGATGCTGTTTTACTAAATACTTTTTTAAATGAATGAAAAGCGCCTCTGTCATAACTATAAAGGGAAGGGTAACAGCTGTCCTGTGTACAGTACTATAAAATCCCTCCTGGCCAGAGACTTCAAAATCCTTTTCCCTGTAAAGGGTTAAGAAGCTCAGGTAACCTGGCTGGCATCTGACCCAAAGGACCAATAAGGGGACAAGATACTTTCAAATCTTGGGGGGGGGGGGGAGGCTTTTGTTTGTGCTCTTTGTTTGGGTGTTCGTTCGCTCTTGGGACTGAGAGGGACCAGACATCAATCCAGGTTCTCCACATCTTTCTAAACAAGTCTCTCCTATTTCAAACTTGTAAGTAAATAGCGAGACAAGGCGTCTTAGTTTTACTTTGTTTTCTCAACTTGTAAATGTACCTTTTACTAGAGTGTTTATCTTTGTTTGCTGTACTTTGAACCTAAGACTAGAGGGGAGTTCTCTGAGCTCTTTAAGTTTGATTACCCTGTAAAGTTATTTTCCATACTGATTTTACAGAGATGATTTTTACCTTTTTCTTTAATTAAAAGCCTTCTTTTTAAGAACCTGATTGATTTTTCCTTGTTTTTAGATCCAAGGGGTTTGGATCTGTATTCACCAGGGAATTGGTGAAAGGTTTCTCAAGGCTTCCCAGGGAAGGGAATTAGCTTGAGATGGTGGCAGCGGACCAGAGCTAAGCTGGTAGTTAAGCTTAGAAGTCTTCATGCAGGCTCCCACATTTTGTACCCTAAAGTTCAAAGTGGGGATACAGCCTTGACAGCCTCATAGGAGAAAGGAGAGGATCTGAGGTTGCCACACTGGGATACAGCTGCTGAAAGGAAATTCCAGCACTACCAAAGTCTTATTCAATCCCAGTAATTTAGCTTTACCCTCTAGGGCAGGGACAACCTCCTTCCCTCTCAATCTGCCCGAGGACAACACTGAAATGATTTCAAAAGTACAACCCTTGTGCATAAGCAGACAGATGATCTTCAAGATACACTATCACCGATAAGCAAGAAGCATAAGGCCTGGGGAACCAGGTCACTGAACTGGTGTACTGGACTAATCTTCATAAGACAGTCACAGGAGGAAGAGAGTTCTGATGTGGGATGTTAAATGTATAAATAAAGAAGATGCGAGCACGGAGAAGTGGTGTCAGGGGCACATCATGCAGGTAGGAATACGTGGGGGCTACCTGAAAGAACATTAGGGTTATTGATCTAAGGGATAAACCAGCTGAGCGGGATCTAGAGGCAACTACATGGATTAGAGGTTATTTCTTTTTAACAAACTCTTGAACCATGTGGATGATTTCCTCCCCAGTACTGGAGTCAGCTCACATCACAGCAAGTAGAAAGTACTGGAAGCTAGACAAGGAGCAGGTATGGTGATTCCAATGTGAATCCTGGGAAACCATACTTTAATCCACACATGTAGTCCACTTCCTCATGCCGGTGCTCCACCTGGCCATAATGTACTTTGCATTGGGCACTTCGCGATCTAGTGCGGCAGTCCCAGGAGAGTGACGGTCTGACTATCCTTTTGCTCGCTCTTCACTCCTGAGGGCATTACGTGGCCCGGCCCCACCCCACAGCCTGCACCCCCAGCCCAGAGCCCATATCTCCTCCCACACCCCAACCCCAGCCCGGTGAAAGTGAGTGAGGGTGTGGAAGAGTGAGCGATTGGGGGAGGGGGGGGTTGGAGCAAGCGGGGGCAGGGCCTCAGAGAAGGGGCTGGGCAGGGGTGTTTGGTTTTGTGTGATTAGAAAGTTGGCAACCCTACCTGGCAGGCATCATCCTGAGCCAGGAGACCCACCTCAAAAACAGAAACAAGCTACTGGGTAGGGAGTTCTTGCTCTAGGTGAGTAGGACATGGCATTTGGCAGAATAAAGCCCTCCACTTCATTACCCAAGATGAATGGCCAACCAGTGGTCACTGACAATACTTACAGCCTTAGGCAGAACTTCTGAGGCTTTAAATTTCCTCAGACCTAGCAAAGGATTGACTGCAATTGAGGAAATGCTCTGGGAAGAATTCAAGCTTTCCATAAATCCCTTACTTGTTCTGTGAGATACCTCTTGGGTTCCCCATTCTAAGGCACCAACCACCAGATGTCAAGGCAACATAGCATATTTTAAACCTACCTGTGGGGACTTTCTTTGTAGCCCATAAATCATAGCCCATGACTGATTTTTTAAAATCTCTTCTCCACTGTAACAGCTCAGGCTGCTGGTAATAACAGTGATGTCATGGCCACATCTGGCCATGCCTCTTGTGCATGGATCTTCAAAATACACATTTCAGATAACACTCCCAGGTGGCAATTTAATACCTCTCTCCTTTCCTGCCTTCATACAAGATGCAGTGACAGAAAAGGAAACTGCTCCTTCCTATTATTTATTATTTGTTCCTAGGCTACTCTGTGTGATGCTACAGAAGCATACAGTACGACCAAGGCAGAATTCATTCACAGCTAGGAAGAAGAAAATGGCCCAAGTTAATTTTATAAAACCTGTCCCTGCAGCTTAACCTAGACACAAAGCACACGGTCATCAGAAGCTCGTTGTTCACTATGAAGTCACCGCAAAGCGCTTAAGCAGAATTGTTACAATTCAAGCTTTGTGAATCCAACTGGGAATGAAAAGAAAGTGGAGAAGCTGGGTAAGCTTTGTTATTTTTAGTGGGGGAATTACAGCGTAAGAGGAAGGGTATCACCAGCTTGTGAGCAATGCAATTATTGTTATGGAGGATATTATGTGCTATGAGGCAGCCTTTGCTTCAGCTGTGATCCCAACAGGAGAAAAACTTAAGTATGCAACTAGTGATTTATTCTAGCTAGGATTTAACTGGTTACTGCTAACACATTACTTCAAAAATGGGATTACATGCTTATCTGATATTAATGTGTCCCTCTCTCTCATAGGCAGACAGTCAGTACTGGTACTAGCATTAAAGATGGGTTCAGTTACATCCTACCAGCTGTACTAAGTGGGAAAGTACTCTGGTGCTGGGTTTGTGGCACTTCTGGCACGCTGTCCAGGTAGCAGGTGTGTGTGAAAAGGCAGATCTGTTAGCATGCTTTGCATCCCAGTTCAACATCCTGCTTATGCGCACCAAGTTATCTAGTAAATTATTCACCGATCTTGGCTGATGATTGCAAATTTTAAATACAGGAGATTCCTGGACAAGGCAAACTTTCTACGCCCACCCCTTACTAGCCACTTCCAGACATTGATTTGCTGATCAGTCACCAGGCAATTAAATATCTCCTTGGCGTACACAGATGGTCTTCAAGTTCTCTGGTAGAAGAGTTATTCTCTTCAAATCTGGGATTTCTGGCAGATTAACGTTCTCCAGTGCTGACTGAAATACTGCTAAGACTAACTAGTAGCAGGTCCTAGTCCAATGTCCTAGTCCAATAACCTTTCCACTCTCCCAAGTCCAAAAAACTTCTAATTTTTTTTTTCAAATAAATTAAATATGAAATACTTTCCATAGTCTCTATGGGCTGGTAACACGGATGCAGCTGCTGCTGACCAGGCAAACGTGTAGAGATGAAATAAAGGCCTACGCAAGTATCAATTTGTGGCCTTGCCGTGACATAGTAATGTAAAAGGGGAGATATACTTTGGTCCTCAAAAGTTTGGGGACCACTGGCATAGGGGGAATCCACAGCGACAGCAACCTGCATCAGCTGGTTCCACTCTGCCATGTCATCATCTAGTCGGCATAATCTCCTCGCCAAGAACTGCCACCTCCACTTTCTGAGGACTGCAAACCACTGCCGAAATGCTTTCCACTGCATCAACAGTGCAGCCACAAGTAGGAACAGTTCATCACCCCGTGCTGATCCATGCTCTGGTGGAGGCTGGAATAGACAAAAGTGAGGTGTGTGCAGAGCTGGAAGTGCTTCAGGTTGCTGTGCTGAAGGACTAAGAACACTTTTGCACAGGATCTTGGGAAGGACAGACAAGCTGTCCCACAATGCACCATGAAACAATTCCTAGAGCTGCTCAACCCTAGAACATACCACCAGAAATCCTTTCACCAGGTTACTGCAGTGGACACATGGGTATGACTTGAGTGTGACCCTGCAGTGTGGCTGCTCACAGGTGGGCTTAGCTAACCGAAGTGCCCTACCCAGGTAAACTCTGCAGTGAAGACATAGCCTCAGTCTGTCTGTGCCTCAGTTCCCCATCTATATACTGGGGGTGACAGCACTGCCCTACCACACAGGGGGATTGTGAGGATAACTACATTAAAGATTGTGAGACACAGCTATACTATAGTAATGAGGGCTATAAAAACACCTAAAGATGGATGAAAAGATCATTAGCTCCTTTTGCCAACAACCTAGATAACTAAAGTTGGCTACATCCTGCAGGAGATGACCTATCTGAGATACTACACATCTCCCATCAAGCTATCAATAAGTTCCCATTACTCACAGCTCCCTATGCTCCATGAAAATATAGACGTTCAGACTTTAAGGCCAGAAGGGACCATCTAGTCTGATCTCCTGAATAACACAGACCATGGTACCTCACCCACCCACTCCAGCACCAGGCCCATAACCTCTGGCTGAGTTACCGATGTCCTCAAATCTTGTTTTAAAGACTTCAGGTTACAGAGAATCCACCATTTACTCTAGGTCAAACCAGCAAGTGGCCTGTGCCCCATGCTGCAGAGGAATGCAAAAAGAACCCAGTCTCTCTCTGACCTGGGGGAAAATTCCTTCCTGAGCCCAAATATTGTGATCAGTTATACCCTGAGTATGTGGGTGAGACCCAGCAGCCAGACACCTGGGAGAAAATTCTCTATAGTAACTCAGCCCTCCTGCGCTAGTGTCCCATCTTTGGATGTTGGCAATATCTGCCAATAGCAGTTACAAATGGGATACATGCCACTGGAGGCAACCACGCCATACAATCCCCTCCATAAACTTATCACGCTCAGTCTTCAAGCCAATTAGATTTTTTTTCCCACTCCACTACTCCTCTTGGAAGGCTGTTCCAGAACTTCACTCCTCTGATGGCTAGAAACCCTTATCTAATTTCAAGCCTAAACTTGTTGATGGCCTTTTTATCTCTCTTTGTTCTTGTGCCAGCATTGGCCCTTAACTTGCCTCCTCTCCCTCCATGGCATTTCTCTCTCTGATGTATTTATACAGAGCAACCATTTCTCTCCTTAGCCTTCATTGTGTTAGGTTAAACAAGCCAACCTCCATAAGTCTCCTCTTGTAAGGCAGGTTCTCCATTCCTCTGATCATCCTAGTAGCCCTCATCCCTTGGTTCTCAGGTTTCTAGTTCTCTTAGCCTGCCTGTGATGAATTGTCTCTGAGCCTGATGAGTCCCCTGAGGTCATTATTTACACGTCCTAAGAGTCCAGCCAATCCACAAGCAAGGGTCTAACCACCTGACCTCAGGGCAGATATACAGGCTCTAGAGCTGTCCAAGGATTAAAAAAATTAATCACGAGATTAAAAAAATTAATTGCTATTAATTGCAGTTTTAATGGCAGTGTTAAACAATAACAGAATACCAATTTAACTTTATAATATGTATTTTGGATGTTTTTCTACATTTTCAAATATATTGATTTCAATTACAATGCAGAATACAAAGTGTAGAGTGCTCATTTTATATTACTATTTTTTATTACAAATATTTGCACTGTAAAAAAAGTTAAAAAATAGTGCAACCTACAAATCCAAGCATGAAGTAGCATCTGAATGTTTAGCATATCTGGCATGTAAATACCTTGCGACACCAGCTACAACAGTGCCATGTGAACACTTGTTCTCACTTTCAGGTGACATTGTAAATAAGAAGCAGGCAGTATTATCTCCCATAAATGTAAACAAACTTATTTATGTAACTGCACATCTAGGAACAAAGAATGGAGGCCATACTTACAGAATGTGGACTCTACCCTGTAAGCAAGGACTCTGAAAAAGATTTGGGGGTCATGGTGAACAATTAGGTGTGACGCTGTGGCCAAAAGAACTAATGCAATCATTGGATGCATAAACAGAGGAATCTCGAGTAGGAGGAGAGAGGTTATTTTACTTCTGTATTTGGCACTGATCCAACTGCTGCTGGAATCCTGTGTCCAGTTCTGGTGTGCACAATTGAAGAAGGATGTTGATAAATTGGAGAGGGTTCAGAGAAGAGCCACGAGAACGATTAAAGGACTAGAAAACCTGCCTTACAGTGACAGACTCAAGGAGCTCAATTTATTTAGCTTAACAAAGAGAAGATTAAGTGGTGACTCGATTACAGTCTAGAAGTATCTACATGGGGAAAAATATTTAATAATAGGCTCTTAAATCTATCAGGGAAACAGTATAACGTGATCTAATGGCTGGAAGTTGATGCTAGACAAATATGGATTGGAAATAAGGCATACATTTTCAACAGTGAGAGTAATTAACAAATTGGAACAACTTACCATAGGTCACTCATAGTGGATTCTCCTTACTTGACAATTTTTAAATCAAAATTGGATGTTTTTCTAAAAGATCTGCTCTAGGAATTGTTTTGGGGAAGTTCTATATGGCTTGGGTTATACAGGAGGCCAAATTAGATGATCACAATGGTCCCTTGTTGTTTTGGAATCTATGAAGTGGGTGGTTTCCTCTGATCCTGTGGAGCTTGCAAGGTGAATGAATAAAAGATGCTGCTAAAGTCTGTGCCCCTTGTGATGAAGCAAGATATTTCACAGAAGATTTGCCTTTCATCCTTTACATGCAGACACAGAGACAGAGAGAAGTGGCAATGTGGCATCACAAAGAGTCAATCTAAGAATTAACCAAACTCCCTGCTACGCAAATGCATCGGGGTGTCTGCAGGCAGGCAGGCAGACAGGCAAATAGGTGGGGGTGTGGCGAAAGATGAGGAGAGGTAATCGTCACGTAGAAGTGACATAGTCATACCTCTCACCTGTCTCTCATTTCAAATCTAAATTCACCTTAGTGTTCTCATTTAATTATACTTGATATCAGGAACCTATATCAGGGCCTAGGGGTTACAGTGGACGAGAAGCTGGATATGAGTCGACAGTGTGCCCTCGTTGCCAAGAAGGCTAATGGCATTTTGCGCTGTATAAGTAGGGGCATTGCCAGCAGATCGAGGGACGTGAACATTCCCCTCTATTCGACATTGGTGAGGCCTCATCTGGAGTATTGTGTCCAGTTTTTGGGCCTCACACTACAAGAACGATGTGGAAAAAATGGAAAGAGTCCAGCGGAGGGCAACAAAAAGGACTAGGGGGCTGGAGCACACGACTTATGAGGAGAGGCTGAGGGAACTGGGATTGTTTAGTCTGCAGAAGAGAAGAATGAGGAGGGATTTGATAGCTACTTTCAACTACCTGAAAGGGGGCTCCAAAGAGGATGGATCTAGACTGTTCTCAGTGGTACCAGATGACAGAACAAGGAGCAATGGTCTCAAGTTGCAGTGGGGGAGATTTAGGTTGGATATTAGGAAAAACTTTTTCACTAGGAGGGTGGTGAAGCACTGGAATGGGTTACCTAGGGAGGTGGTGGAATCTCCTTCCTTAGAGGTTTTTAAGGTCAGGCTTGACAAAGCCCTGGCTGGGATGATTTAGTTAGGGATTGGTCCTGCTTTGAGCAGGGGATTGGACTAGATGACCTCTTGAGATCCCTTCCAACCCTGATATTCTATGATTCTATGAACAATTAATTAAACTGAGATTACAGATAATGTTTTCTATGCTAATGACATCATCTCCATAACAACCTGGGTCTGAACTAATCAAACCTCAGCTCTCTCCTGACAAACTACTCAAAACAGCACTGTTTGTGAGTCTTCATCTCCATCCACCACTTTACCACTTTTTGACTACCTCCATTGGGTGATCTCTGTTACTTGCAAAATCAAATTCAAACTTCTTGTTCTCACCTACCACACCCTATGTAATCACTCCTCAGTCTCTCCTCACCATGTCTCATCTCTCATTATAAATTAAATTAAATTCAAGTATTTTGCATCAAAACTGCTCTCTGACTGCTGGCTTTGTACCTTCTCTTATGCTGCCTCTTCTATCAGAAGCCATCCTACTGGTCCTTGTCTACTAAGCATCCATTTTGTTTCCTCCTTCAAACCCCTATTTGAAATTCACCTCTTCAAGCAATCCTGCCACTTGTTGCTCATCTTCAGAAACACCCCCATCTCCCTGTCCTGCACTGGTACACAGGGTCTTGCTTTGCATAATGTGGATTGCAAATCTCGGAGGAAGGGACAAATACTCCTGTTCTTTTTATGACTACCTATGTTTGTCAAGCTCCATGTAAATTTACAGCACGATGTGCATTATCAATCATTTCACATTTTCTGGCCTAGCAACCTACAATTTGTTCTTCATTTTGGGTTGTGGTTGTAGACCGAGCCCACATTTGTGCCTCAGAAGATTGAAAGGGATGATTTACTACAGATGAGCTAATTGCCTTCCATAATCATCTCTTCATCAGTGTTAGTCAAACTGGGTTTTTCAGAACTGACCTTTTCAATAAAGATGCAAACCGTGTCATTAGAGCCAAGAGATGTGAAGACAGGAAATCATGTGAAGAGTTTCAATATTTATCGGGACTTGCTCTCAGCTTGCTGGAGAAAGTTTCACAAATTATTATTCCACAGGCTTTAAAATAAGCCACTTACTTTAATGTTAGCAAGATTAGATTCTTTTAGGTGATGTTCAAGATTTTACTATATTACTTAGTTATTCAAGTCATTTCAACTAATAACCCCATGAAATTTGAAGGCTAGTATTCCTCCCTCTATAAAACACAGGCATTAGTTACTTAAGGAACAGTGTTTGCCCTTTTTGGTTTAACCTCCGACCCACCATTAAGACTGATGAACAAAGCTGTGGAACAAAACTTCTTCTACCCCCCACTAATTTTTTTGTTTACCCATATACATCGGCTATAAAGGCTGGGTAGTTTTGGGTCCTGAAGGAACGTTCAGACAATCGCTCTAGCATTCTGTTGGGGGATGTGGGTTCACTTTTATAAACAGAGGTTGACCTCTGGCAATGCCAAGCTTGCACTTGCTACTGTCTTCAGTTTGGCAACACAACACAAAAGCAGCGTGCATGTATACACTTTCCAGGCTGAGCCGGCTATTCAGAGTGGGCTGGAGCTTCACACGTAATGGGCCCCCTAGAGACAAAGCCTGAAAGTTTCTTAATTAAGTCTAAGTGAAAGACAGCCTAAAAGCATCCCGCTTACATCTTCAGAGTACCTTCATTCTGGACTTCAAACACACACAGAGTACACTGCCCGTCAGACCAAAGCATTAATAGCCAGTTGACAATTTTTCTCTTTTAAATATAGAATGCCTTGCCTTCTGTGCAGCCTCTTCAGCCTGCTCTCATTTTCCCTGCAATTTTAGACATGTCTCTGGTTTATAAAACAGGAAACAAAGGGACTTCTTGTGTGTCAGCAGCCCTCCACAGGGTCTGCGTTTCATTCCACCCTTCTCCAAAGCAGGGCAATGTCTGGAGAGCTCTTTAGCCGTTTTTGTCTCATTAACATTTCCATGAGGGATCAAAGAATATATTAAAAAAATATCTAAGTGTAAGTACAATTCCTGCTAGGGAACCAGAATATATTTAAAAACCTGTTCAGATTCCTTTCCCTGACCCGCTTCATTATTATTAGATAATTGTCTCTTCATGAAACCAGTTTTTACTTCCATTGAGCTGCCGGTCTATAAATCCTGTAAAAGTCTCAATAAATCTATTCCACTGAACCCCCACCTCCCAAGATTTTCTGAGCTTCCCTGTGATAACGCTCCTTGCAAACAGAACCTAATTATTCCCTGGCAGTAAGTCACCAGGAGTAGGAATTGCTTTAATTTTGCCCCCTTTTAGCAGCTGCTCAGGGTGGGCTGCGAGGTGGCTGTGGTAGTGAAGCTGGGGTGAATACTAAAGAAGCACTGAGGCATAGCATCCTGCAGAGAAAAAAAATAAAAAGTATTTTCTCCTTGCTGGAAGCAAATCAAGGAGCTCTACGTGTCAAAAAGGGAGCTTTTTACTGTATATTTGCATTCCCAAACCAGAGGAATTCCTATGCACCTGACCATCTTGTAAAAACTTCACCTTAAAATGCTGAAAGTGCTAAACACACCCTCCCCCTGCTTCTCCTCCTCCACAGCAATTCTTTGCTTTCTCATTAGAAATGCCCAGCAACATCCACCAGACAAAGACACTGCAAACAAAGTGCATGGAGAAGGCGGAAAAAAAAATTGAAAGAAGAAAGAAGTGCAGAGGAATTCTTCATTCACTGATCTGTAGAATACATTAATATCCTAAACTGTTGGCACAGCCTAAAATACTCAGGAGGCTAACAATGCAAGCAATGACTCCGAGTCTGGGATCTTCAAATAAACCACCTCTGCTGTCATGGCCACCGGGAAAGAGAAGAACAGCGATATTAACTGACCTTCATTTTGTTGTTTCTCTAGACCTGACTGCTGGACCCTTGTTTGCCTGTTACTAGGATTTCTTAGCTGAAAAATGTAAGCATTTCCTAGACAATACAAGAGCCAGTTTATTAGGTAAATAAACCAGGCCCTAAGCAGTCGCATCTGCTTGATAATGAAAAAGACAAGAAACTGATCCTCCACCACCTAAAATAAAAACTCATCCATTAACTAACACTGCCTGCACATTTTTAAACAGACATTTAGTGAACAGGTGAAGGGCATTTCAACCTAGCCAACTCATGGGCAAGAACAAGTGTTCAGCAAACTACAATACAGACATTGCCTACCATTTTTATGGCCTATGTCATATAAACCTGTCCATCCAAGGAAATGGAAAATAATATTCAAAAGACTAACATTATTTCAAACATTTTTCTAAAGAGGGCGTGAAGGTGTTTTTGAAGTGATCAGCCACAGAATCATAGAAATGCTGGGGCCAGAGCCGGTGCAACCTATTAGGCGACCTAGGCAGTCGCCTAGGGCGCTAGCATTTGGGGGGTGGTATTTTCTTCGGCGGCAACCGCAGTGGCCGGATCTTCAGCCGCCCCAGTCATTGTCGGCATTTAGGTGGAGGGAGCTGGGGCGGGGGGTGCGAGAAGGGCCGCCTGCAGCAAGTAAGGGGGGGCGGCACGCAGGAGAAGTCCCCGCCCCAGCTCACCTCTGCTCTGCTTCCTCCCCTGAGCACTCCGCCCCGCTCTGCTTCTCTCCCTCCCAGGCTTGTGGCGCCAAACAGCTGATTGCGCTGCAAGCCTGGGAGGAGGGAGAAGTGGAGAAGTGACGGCGTGCTCGGGGAGGAGGCGGAGCAGAGGTGAGCTGGGGTGGGGAGCTGCCGCATGGCTCCCCGGGCGGGGGGGGGGCGTGCCTCAGGGCGGAGGGGGGTGGGGAGCTGCCACAGGGCTTGGGGAGGGGGCGGAGCAGAGGTGAGCTCGGGTGGCGAGCTGCCGCACAGCTCCCCGGGCCGGGGCGGGGGGGAGGGAGAGCTGCCACAGGGCTTGGGGAGGGGGCGGAGCAGAGGTGAGCTGGGGTGGGGAGCTGCCGCAGGGGAGGTGCCTCAGGGCGGAGGGGGGGTGGGGAGCTGCCGCAGGGCTCTGGGAGGGGCGGAGCAGATGTGAGCTGGGGTGGGGAGCTGCCGCACGGCTCTGGGAGGGGCGGAGCAGAGGTGAGTTGGGGTGGGGAGCTGCCGCACTGCTCCCTGGACCAGGGGGTGGGTGGGGAGCTGCCGCGGAGGGGGGGTGTGCAAGGTGGAAGTTTCGCCTAGGGCGCGAAACATCCTTGCACTGGCCCTGGCTGGGGCAGAAGGGATCTTGCGAGATCATGAAGCCCAGCCCCATGCACTGAGGCAGAACATACACAGACCATCCCTGACAGGTGTTTGTCCAAACCTTATTTTTCCTAATATCTAACCTAAATCTCCTTTGCTGCAGATTTAGCCCTTTACTTCTTCAGTGACAGACTCCTACCTTGTCCTCTTTAGAACAGCCCTTTGCATATTTAGAGACTATCACGTTTCCTCCCCCCCCCCCATCTTCCTTTTTCAAGACTAAACATGCCCAGTTTTTTTAACCTCCTATCACAGGTCAGGTTTTCTAAACCTTTTGTCATTTTTGTTGCTCTCCTCTGGACTCTCTCCAACTTGTTCACATCTTTCCCAAAGAGTAGAACCCAGAATAAGACACAGTACTCCAGCTGAGGCCTCACCAGTGCAGAGCAGAGTGGGAAAATTACCTCCCATGCCTTATATACACAACACTCCTCTTAATAAGCCCCAGAATTATATTAGCCGTTTTTTACAACTGCATCACATTGTTGACTCTCATTCAATTTTCGATCCACTATGACTCCCAGATTATTTTCAGCAGTACTACCACATAGCTGGTTATTACCCATTTTGTAGTTGTGCATTTGATTTTTCCTTCCTACATGAATTACTTTGCACTTGTCTTTATTGAATTTCATCTTGTTCAATTCAGACCAATTCCCCAATTTGTCACAGTTGTTTTGAATTCTAATCCTTTCCTCCAAAGTGCTTTCAACCCCTCCCAGGTTAATGTCATCTACAAATGTTATAAGCACACTCTTCACTCCATTATCCCAGTCAGTAATGAAAATACTGAATAATACCAGACCCAGGACTGACCCATCTCCAGTCCTGTGGGACCTCATCTGCCCTTCAATAGTTCTCGGAGATAACTGCTCGTGGTTCCAAGATTACTTCCTCTAGTTCCTTACCACCACCTTCCAGCTAAGAAGGGCTGGAGGCATCTACCTTGAAAAGAACACAAAGTGCTCAGTCCTCTGAGGGACAGAGAATATGGCCTCCACGACTCTCCTGTCTACTGCAGACTGAGGAGCAAAGGACTGAAGCAGCGTTTCAAAATCCTATCATAACATTAAAAAAATTACTTTTGTGCAAATAGTTAATCAGGACTTTTTTTTTTAAGCAATTCAAAGTCATGACATGGAAGCCATGATAAAAACCCCATACACAAAGCCACCAACCATGCTATGAAAGAATGGACACAATCAAGTTAGTCTCTGACTCTGATAACCTACCAATTAACACGTTTCAGCATTATTTCTGGAAATACAAATTGGCGATTTAATCCTGAGATGTATCCTTGGAAACAAAACTGTAAGCAGTTACCCCTGGATATTTCAGACAATTCCAAGTTTTCCTTTTTATATTCAAAAATAACTAATTACTTGGCCTTTTGGGATGATGGACATGCTCAGCGTCTCAGTTTAGGCTGATTGTACCAGTCTAGCTGTATGTGGGTTGCCAACAGCTGCTCTAAATCTGCTAGGTGCGAACAAGCACTGGTGAAGTTCAGTCTATTTGAACAGCTGCATACGCAAATGTAATTAACTAGGTGTCTATTAGAGAGACAAGGTGGATGAAGTAATATCTTTTATTGCACTGATTTCTGTCTATTGCCTCACCCTCACCCACCCTTTACTCTCATAGGCATACTGTGCTCCACCCTCCCTCCCCAGAAAAATCTGACCACTTGTTGCTCACTAAATGGGCCTAACTTTTATGAGCTCTTATAGAGTGTGTGATTTATACCTTTACAGATGAGTCCCAGAGATTCCATTCTCCAGACCCCCATCATTGTTTTATGCCTTTAAAATATGGGGCTTTGCTATCAAAGATTAGATCACCCAGCTGAAAACCTAAATAATTCACAGAAGTATTTCCATTATGGCTGTCAAGCGATTAAAAAAATTAAGCGTGATTAATCGCGTGATTAATCGTGATTAATCATGCTGTTAAACAATAGAATGCTATTTGTATAAATATTTGTGGATGTTTTTCACATTTTCAAATATATTGATTTCAGTTACAACAGAATACAAAGTGTACAGTGCTCACTTTATATTTATTTTTATTATAAATATTTGCACTGTAAAAAATAAGAAATAGTATTTTTCTATTCATTTAATACAAGTACTGTAGTGCAATCTCTTTATCATGAAAGTTGAACTTACAAATGTAGAATTATGTACGAAAAATAACTGCATTCAAAAATAAAAAACAAAGTCCACTCAGTCCTACTTCTTGGTCAGCCAATCACTCAAACAAGTTTGTTTACATTTGCAGGAGATAATGCTGCCCGCTTCTTGTTACAATGTCTCCTGAAAGTGAGAACAGACGTTCGTATGGCACTGTTATAGCCAGTATTCCAAGATATTTATGTGCTAGATGCGCTAAAGATTCATATGTCCCTTCAGGCTCTGGCCACCATTCCAGAGGACATGCTTCCATGCACGTTTAGTATATCTGGCACATAAATACCTTGCAATGCTGGCTACAGAAGTGCAATGCAAACGTCTGTTCTCACTTTCAGGTGACAAGTGGGCAGCATTATCTCCCGTAAATGTAAACAAACTTGTTTCTTAGCGATTGGCTGAACAAGAAGTAGGATTGAGTGGACTCATAGGCTCTGAAGTTTTACATTGTTTTATTTTTGAGTGCAGTTACATAACAAAAAAATTCTATATTTGTAAGTTGTGCTTTCACGATAAAGAGATTGCACTACAGTACTTGTATGAGGTGAACTGAAAACTACTATTTCTTTTATCATTTTTACAGTGCAAATATTGGTAATAAAATAATATAACGTGAGCACTTTATTCTGTGTTGTAATTGAAATCAATATATTTGAAAATGTAGAAAAAACATCCAAAAGGGTTAATAAATTTCAATTGGTATTCTATTGTTTAACAGTGTGATTAAAACAGTGATTAATCACAATTAATTTTTTTTAGTTAATCGCGTGAGTTAACTGCGATTAGTCGACAGCTCTAATCTCCATATTTGAATTTCCAACCAAAAAAGGAAATTTTACCCAGGAAGAAAGCCCATTTTCCAACCAGCTCTATTCATAACTAACTGTTCTACAAACTGTATCTAGTAACTCATTCACACTGCTCCTGTGACTGCCCAGGATAGTGCATTGCATGCATTACTCTGTAATTTTTATTTATATACTTATGTATGTTAAACATTTTGTTTCTGCATAGTTCTCTCCATTCCAATTAATTATTCTGATTGTGATCCAGTGTACCTGTTTCTCCATCAGATACTTTTAAATCAGATGACCTGAATGAATTTCATACATTACTCCAAATTTAGTCTCATCAGTCACTGATGCTGCACTAGAATATTCTCCTCTGACTTGAATTCAATGAGTTTATTTATAAACTCAGAACTCTTTGCTTCAGCTGCTTCCTAGGTTTGTGCCAAAGGTTTGAGAGCCATCCACTCGTGTCCCTAGATCCTACTACAGATTTACGTTTTGCAGCTGCTAATGTATAGATTTGAAAATGTATAGTAGAAAATGTAATGGGAATAGAGGTTGCTCGTAACTCAAATGTTCATAATTCTGAATTACGGTGGTTCTTTCAAAAGTTGATAACTGAACACTGACTTACTACAGCTTTGAAACGTCACTATGCCGAAGAAAAATGCTGCTTTCCCTTTCTTTTTTTAAAGCAGTTAATGTTTAATACAGTACTGTACTCAAGTATCGGGGGTAGCCGTGTGTACTGTATTTGCTTTCCCCCTCTCCCCCAGCTGCTGCCTGATTGCGTACTTCCAGTTCCAAATGAGGTGTGTAGTTGACTTCATAACTCTGGTGTTCGTAACTCTGAGGTTCTACTGTATTGGGTTTTGAAATCTGTGCCTTGCCTCATTACCTTACATTTTTCTGCCCTGAACAGCACAATCCACCCATCCCATTTGTTTTTGTTTATTTTTTTAGTCACCCAAAAGATTCGAGAAGAAAATGTTGTTCTCCTTTTCTCCCCAGTATATGGTCTCCATTTGTCAACATTTTTCCTGTCATCTGTTTCACATTCCACTTGTACAGCAAGTAGCCAATAAGTTTCTCCTCATACATGCATGGGTCTTTTCTTCTTTCCTACTGCTGTGAAAGCATTTCAAGTGTGGTGGTAAAACCACAGAAATTGGCAGGGAGGACAACCAGAGAGGTGTGGTACCTGGAAATACTTTTAACCTAGACTTTAAACTTAATTAATTCTAATCCCCTTTCCTTAGTTTTTCTTCTGGTGTGACCCCTGAGTGATCCCCTTCATTATTTCTTCTTCCACCCCTTGGAACACGTGTTTCTGACTCCTGAATCAGTTCTCTGTCCTCCTTTGTGAATGTTGTGACAAATCATTCATGTCAATTTGCTACAAGAGGTACCTTTCCTGTCGCTGCTCCTGTACCACCAGCTCCCCATTCCGCACTGCACTTTTAGATGAACCTGCTGCTGTCTTTTAGACTGTAAGCTCCTTCGGGCAGGGACTGCCTTTTTATCATGTGTGCGTAAAATGGGGCCTCTACCGTACTGCAATATAAACGAATAGTGTCCGAACATCCTAACAGTGCACCCTACAGAAACAGATGGTTACCTGCCTGCCTTTACCATAGTATCTGAGTACCTCATAATCTTTAATGTATGCGTCCTCACACACCTCTGTGAGGTAGGGCAGTGCTATTGTCTGCATTCAAAGATAGGGAACTGAGGTATCATGAGGCTTGGGGACAAGGTCATACAGGCAGTTGGTGGCCGAGCAGGGAATAGAACTCAGGTCTCCCAAGTCCTAGGCTAGTGGACCATCCTTCCTCTCTATTGTGAGCTGTACAGTTTGTGAGCATTGCTACAGAAAGCTGTGGAAAACCTGTGCATGGATGCTTTACAGTTCGGTTACAGTCTATTTTCATATAAAGTAACATAAAACAGATTAGAGAAGGAATGCATAACTGAGGTGCAGATGATGTTTCTAATACAAGGAGGAAAGAAGGAAACCATGTACTGTATAGAGACAATGTACAGCAAAAGACAAGAAAGCTAAAACTTGAACCGAACCTCCATTCGTGTTGCAGCTTACTTGCCTTTTGTTATATTTTGTACATCAGAGGAACAAACCCGAGTAACTGCCATAGGTAATTGATTGTGCGTGTGCCCATGTGTGTAAAAATGGCATAAACTAGGTTCTTCTAATCCATCCCTGCATCAAATACAATGCTGCAGTCTTTTAGCTACATTGCAGGGGAAGTTCAGATTCCTTGATTATGAGAAATGATTAACATGGCATTGCTATATGGAATACACCGATTTTAACATTAGTGCTAAACAGCAGGAAAGTGGAGGCTTCGATTTCCCTGTCCCACACCATCCTGTTGAGGGAGCAGTGCTGCTGATCCAATTTGCACTTTGTACACAATACACTTCTTTTGTTTGTAGCATTCTGTCTCAGTCGTTCACATGAAACACCTTTCCGGACAGCATTTCTTAAAAATGGAAGAAACTCAAGAGGAAAAACACACACACAGAAAGTACAACTCGCCAGGCCAAGAAAACTAATCACTTTCAAGCACAGACAGGTGACTCAGAACCAAGGCAGCTTTCTGGAAGAATATTGGTGTAACCTTTCAGAGAAACAGAGTGCAGGAAAGGTTGATTTAATGTCACACTAGACCAAGTTCTCCACTGCTCTAAAAATAAATAAATAAATTGATGGAGACTTGCTCATCTAAACACACAATGTACGTCAGAGGAACAAACCCGAGTAACTGTCATCCATTATTTATAAAGCAAATTAAGTTCATGGCAAAAATAACTATTACTGAGAACAGAGGGATCGTAGAGTCTGGCAGGAAAAGGCCAGAGTCTGCATGAATCATTACTTTCTAGAGGAAACCTTATATAATCCAGGCTACTCTATTCTAAAATAATTGAAACCTCCCGAAAACTAAAAACAAACTAGCAAGTTTGGCAAAAACGCTGCATTAAAATTCAAATTAATTGGCGATTGGTTAAGATAAAAAGGAAGCCTGTTCCCAACTTACTCTACAATAGCTAGAGTCATAGTTTCAACTTCTTCAGAAACCTTTATCAAAAGATAAGTGAAACGAACACTAGATACACATCTAACTGGGTCCATCAACAAATGAGTTCCTAGAGAAAGGCTATTAGATTGCAACGCCACCTTGTGGAACAGGAGAAAATCTAAAAGTGAAACAAACCCTGACCGACCACCACTTCTCTGATTAGATCTAATTTTACAGTGGTAGAAAGATTGCCAAGGGCACAACTGGTATGTAAATTCATTCATGGTTGCTTCTTATTTTCTTGGAAGTTCAGAGTAGTCCTGAGTAACAATGCCGAAGACAGGCTCCTCCCCAGATCACTGTTAAGAATGAGACAATATAACCATGATGTCAGAAATATAAAACTTGCTCCTCTCTTTGTACTTTCTTTCACTGCGAAGAAGCCATCCCATTCCTTGCTGCCTCCTTAAGAAATATGCCTTTTCTTCTTAATCCTACTCCAAGAGCCTGCTATAGGAGACCACCCAAGGAGTGTCCTCTGAATGAGAAATGGTATAGGATCACATGGACTCCAATCCCCTCCCATCTTTTGTTTAGAAGACTTCATCCCATTAGGGCACTTGTCTATGACCTTGGTCAGGACTAGAGTCTAACCTTGAGTTCTACCGAAAAAAGAACACCCCCCCCCCAAAAAAAAAAAAAAAAACAGAACAGAAAAACCAAACCATTAATCTGCTTTGTTATTCAGTGGACCTATTTTAGATCAATTCAAATATTCTTCTCCCCCCCCCCCCCAAATTCAGTGTTTAACTTTATCTATACATGTGAAACTCAACAGCAGACCTCTATGCTAGCATTCATAAGACCTTATTATTTGGTGCCTGTATTTTTACATCAGGGTCTTTGATACAAAATTAACCTGTTCCATTAGTGTTCTCAAACCTCTAGTTGGAGATTTTTTTGAAGCATCTCAACTTGAATTTTACCCTTAATATTTTTTAAAGTCATATTTTAGGTTTTTTTCTTAGAGCCAAAATTTCCCAAAATTGGTATGATAAATTGTGTATGTAGTTTATTGTGCCTACAAAATCAAATGTATAAAGATCATGATTTGCAACTGCTTTTGAGTTCTGAATACAAAGAAACAGTGATGCAATTTAGCACATTCTCCTTTGAAAACCTGACCACAAAATGTTATGGAATAATTCCATTATAAAAGCAAATATTTTGCACTAAGCCATTCCTGTGCTGTCCCACTTGCTAGGCATCAATAGTATATTTCTTATGTTGCTTTTTACTTACTTGATCAATGGTTTATGTGACCATTATGGTAAAAGCTGAATGACAATGCAACTGCTAAGACTTCCTTAATGGAAATGGAAGTGGAAACAGAGCCAAGCAGCATACAAACATCATCTGCTTGTGGAAGATAGAGGATTGTCAACAACAATTTCAGTAGAAACAGCACCCTGACCAAGGGCTCAATCATGAGCCCACTGAAATCAACGGAAGATTTGTCATTGACTTCAATATGGGGGTCACTAGGCCTCCAAGGGGATGCACTCAAAATGACAATAGGCCATAATTTGTTGGAATCTAGGCTGGGATTTCCATAAGCACTCAACAGTGGCCTAATTCTGCCCCCACTGAAGTCAAAGGGAGTTTTACCACTGACCTCACTAGGATTATATTCAGACCAACGTGGAGCGTTTTTGAGAATTCCACTTGAGGTGTTTATAAAACCCCAAATTCAAGGCAAATAAAATAAAAACCCTAACACTTCTATCTCAATTGTACATGACCAATGAGACAGTAAAAAGAAAGTAGCAGCTCTTTGCAACAGCCCCCATGAACAGATCTCTTCATTTAAAACTAGTTCTCTCTCAATGCATAGACAAGACTAGCGCATAAATCCCACCACTTGATTGGAGACAAAGTCCATTAAGGAACCTGAAATTCTGTTCACAGAAATAGGACAGCTACAGAAACATTGAGATTGTGTGTGAACTTCATTTAAAGTTCTGATTGCATCAGGGATTCTCTGGTTTATTACTACATTGGCTGCTAACGTTCTTCGACAATATGGATATTGCTGATGCCATGTCAAACACACTAATACATTATATTATGCTCTTAGATTATTCCTCAGCTGAAGTCAGAATCCTCTTCAAGGACAACAAGGAGTCTGGTGGCACCTTAAAGACTAACAGATTTATTTGGGCATAAGCTTTCGTGAGTAAAAACCTCACTTCTTCGGATGCATAGAGTGAAAGTTACAGATGCAGGCATTATATACTGACACATGGAGAGCAGGGAGTTACTTCACAAGTGGAGAACCAGTGCTGACAGGGCCAATTCAATCAGGGTGGATGTAGTCCACTCCCAATAACAGATGAGGAGGTGTCAATTCCAGGAGAAGAAAAGCTGCTTCTGTAGTGAGCCAGCCACTCCCAGTCCCTATTCAAGCCCAGATTAATGGTGTTGAATTTGCAAATGAATTTTAGTTCAGCTGTTTCTCTTTGAAGTCTGTTTCTGAAGTTTTTTTGTTCAATGATAGTGACTTTTAAATCTGTAATAGAATGACCAGGGAGATTGAAGTGTTCACTTACTGGCTTATGTATGTTACCATTCCTGATATCCGATTTGTGTCCATTTATTCTTTTGCGGAGGGACTGTCCGGTTTGGCCAATGTACATGGCAGAGGGGCATTGCTGGCACATGATGGCATATATGACATTAGTGGATGTGCAGGTGAATGAGCCCCTGATGGTGTGGCTGATGTGGTTGGGTCCTGTGATGCTGTTTCCAGAGTAGATATGGGGACAGAGTAGGCAACGAGGTTTGCTACAGAGATAGGTTCCTGGGTTGATGTTTCTGTGGTGTGGTGTGTAGTTGCTGGTGAGTCTTCAAGGACAGTTGTCAGAAAAAGACATTATGATTTCAAATGAGGAACAACACACAGAAACAGATAGGAGTTTGAATAACAAAGATACTGTTTTCATGCAAAGATCACAATTATTTTTTGGTAAATCCAAAGTAACGCTACTGAAAACCAATGGGTTAGTCTGCATTTAAACCAATGTCACTGAGATCAGAATTGGGCCTCATACTGCTAAAACTGATCTGAAAAGTTACCTGTGAGGTGCCAGTTCTTTAGAAAAGCTAATGTTCATTTGCGAGCTTTTTCTGACTTTAGAGAGACACAGTGGGTGAAGTAAGAGCTCTTCTTCGGCTCTGGGGAAAGTACTCAGATGGTCACAGCTAAACATAAAGTTGAACAGATTGTTTAGTATAAGTACCTTTCCCAAACCCATAGAAGAGCACTGTGAAGTTTGAAAGCGTGTGTCTCTCACCAACAGAAGTTGGTCCAATAAAAGATATTACCTCACCCACCTTATCTCTCTAATATCTTGGCATCGACTCGGCTACAACAACACTGAAAACATTTTCTGACTTTAAAATTTCTTGGTGCTGGGCATGATTGGTGGTGGGGGAGAATGAGTGAGAAATGCTAACAGTAACATGTTAGAACTACAGTAGAACCTCAGAGTTACAAACACCAGAGTTACAAACTGACCGGTCAACAGCACACCTCATTTGGCACCAGAAGTACACAATCAGGCAACAGCAGAGACCCCAAAAACCAAACAAACCCCTCCCCTCCCAATACACTATAGTACTGTGTTAAACATAAACTACTAAAAAAATAAAGGAAGAGTTTAAAAAAGGATTTGCAAGGTAAGGAAACTTTCTTAATTTAAATAAAACAACCTCAGAAAGTTAAAAGGCAGCATTTTTCTTCTGCATAGTAAAGTTTCAAAGCTATATTAAGTCAATGTTCAGTTGTAAACTTTTTAAAGAACCACCGTAACGTTTTATTCCAAGTTACAAACATTTCAGAGTTTCGAACAACCTCTATACCCGAGATGTTTATAACGCTGAGGTTCTACTGTATGTACTGCCCAGTATAGTTATTACAAGATAACCTAATGATCAGACAGTCAAAGAGTAACTAGCTAGCTGAGGCCAGTATATTGTTTATGTATGCACAAATTATTATGCAAACGCAGGAAGACCCACTGGGGTAGATTCAAAAGGGCAATATTGCAGCAGGCAGACCTCTCCACCCAAAGAATTTCTTTTCCAAAGCCGACAGGTAAGAGGGTAGTCTGTGGATCCTCCTAATTTTCCAGTTTTACAGCCTCTTGCTCTCAAAACCTGCATCACAGTTGCTAACTTAATTGTTGGGGAGGGATTAATTATCTTGCAACATTGTCTGGATACTACATTTATATTAAGAAACTTTCAGAAAGGGGGAAAATATATCTAAGAGCTGAGAAATTATTAGACATACTAGATATTGTTTGATAGCATTCCATAAGCAGTCATTTTCACTATTTCCCCTGAATTGTCATTTAGTTTGGCAGTTTCCCATGGTTATATAGAATAGTGATTTTCAAGCTTTCTTCATTTGCGGATCACTAACAAATTTTGAATGGAGGTGTAGACCCATTTGGAAATCTTAGACATAGTCTGCAGACCCCAGGTTGAAAACTACTGGTATAGAAAATAAATGTAAAACCACAGAAATTGGCAGGAAGGAGCAAATATCTCAGATACTACTTTAAGTTTAATTTTGTTTAGACTGCCTAGATTGAGTTTCAACATACAAAAAAATGACAAAATAAAAATGTCAGTCATATCTATGATTCTTTCCACAGCTGGTAATTGTTGGGTTAGGTGGATAAGTACTCCTCCGACAAACTAATCTGTAGTTGGCATTCTGAGCTTCACTTAAACCGATTAAAAACAAGCAGATCAATTGAATTCACAGATTCATACATTTAAGGCCAGAAGAGACCATTATGATCATCTAGGTTAACAACTTTCATAACACAGGCCATACAAATTCATCAAGTGATTTCTGTATCAAACCCATAACTTCTGACTGAGCTAGAGCATATCATCTCATAGAAAAAAAACATCCAATGAAACTCATCACGTCCTTAGGTAAATTGTTCCAATGGTAATTACGCTCTATTAAAAATTATGCCTTAATCTGATCTAAATTTGTACAGCCAGTGGATCTTTGCCTGCTAGATTAAAGAATTCTCTATCAACAACAACAAAATCTTTTCTTCATATAGGCACTTATTGACTGTGATCAAGTGTCCTCCTAGCCTTCTCACCGTTAAGCCACATAAATTGATCTCTTTTAGTGTCTCACTATAAGGTAGGTTTTCTAGAGCTCAAAATCATTCTCTTACTTCTTTTCTGAACTCTTTCTGGGTTGTCAACACCCTTTTGGAAGTTGTGGCCATCACAAACGAACACAGTAATCCAGTAATGGTCTCAACAATGCCATACACAATGGTAGTATCACCACTTCTATCTGATATTCATCCAAGGATTACATTTGTTCTCAGCCACTGCATGACATTGCAAGCTCATGTTCAGTTCATTTTCTGCCACGACCTCCGCATGCTTTTCTCAGTTACAGCTTTCCAAAATACACTCCCCCATCCTACTAATATGATGTAGATTCTTGGTTCCTAGACGTACAACCTTGCATTTAGTGGTATTAAAATACGTGTTGTTCAAGTGAGGCTCCCAGTTTACAATGTGATCCAGATCGTTGTGTAGAACTGACCTGTCACTAGTTACCACTCCACCAATTTGGGTGTAAACTGAAAACTTCACCAGCAATGGCACCAGATCAGCATATAATCCCTGTGGGACCCCACTAGAAATGTCCCCTCCCAGCACTGAATGATGATTTGCCATTTACAGTTACTTTTTGAGATCAATCAGTTATCCATTTTTAATCCATTTAATGTGTACTGCACTGATTTTGTATAGTGCTATATTTATAATCAGAAAATTTTGGTAATTAGTCAAATACTTTAAGGGAGCCTAATTATATTAAATAACACATTTGAAATCTCATCAGTTAACAATATCAAGAGGGGAACCATAGCACATACAACCTTCTTGGCACCAGGGATAAAATTGTTCCTGTGAATTTAACATGAGTATAGAAGTAACACAAGCCATTTCCTACCACAGGAAGTTGACTTTTTGTCCACCATTTTCACATGCCGGGTTTGACTGCGCAGTTTGTCATCCGTATTTGCTACCAAATTGGTGAGGTCATCGATGATCTCTGGGGAAAAGGAGCAGCAAAACACAACAATTAATACCTGATGCTCTCTGCATCACTTCCAAACAAACTAAATGTATACCCCCCCCCCCCCCAAATAAAAAAAAAAGAGCAAGAGGACCAAAAACATGGCCCCATCGTTAAACAGCAGACTAAAGTTGGTGGTTTGGGTAAAAAGGCATCATTTAGAAACCGGGAGTCAAATCCTACTCAGGAAAGTAGAAAAGAACAAACCCTGGCAAGACAAGTGTACAAATATAATTAGGCAGGCCAAAATAGAATTTGAAGAGCAACTAGCAAAAGACACAAACTAAACAGCAAAAATATTTTCAAATATACCAGAAGCAGGAAGCCTGCCAAACACTTAGTGGGACCACTGGACAATCAGGGTCCTGAAGGAGCACTCAAGGAAGACAAGCTGTTGCAGAAAGGCCAAAAGCATACTTTACAGAGTCCTCACACCAGAAGATGTGAAGGAGATTCCCACAACTGAGCCATTCTTTTTTGGGTGACAAATTTGAGGAACTATCCCTGATTGAGGTGTCCATGGAGGAGTTATTGGAACTAGTTGATTAATTAAACAGTGATAAGTCACCAAGACCAAATGGGATTCACCCAAGAGTTCTGAAGGAACTCAGATATGAAATTGCAGAACTACTAACTGTGGTATGTAATCTGTTGCTTAAAACAGTCTCTGTACCAGATGACTGGAGGATAGCTAATGTGACTCCAATTTTTAAAAAGGCTCCTGGCTCCAGAGGTGTTCTGGCATTACAGGCCAGTAAGCCTAAATTTCAGTACCAGGCAAATTGGTTGAAACTAAAAAGAACAGAATCATCATACATATAGATGACCACGATACGTTGGGGAAGAGTCAACTCAGCTTTTGCGATGTAAATCATGCCTGACCAATCTATAAGAATTCTTTGAGAGTGTCAAAACAGCACGTTGACAAGGGTGATCCACATAATACAGTGTACTTGAACTTTCAGAAAGCTTTAACAAAGTCCCACACCAAAGACTCTTAAGCAAAGTAAGCAGTCATGGGATAAGAGGGAAGGTCCTCTCATGGATCAGTAACTGGTTAAAAGAGAGGAAACAAAGGGTAGGAATAAATGGTCCATTTTCACAGTGGAGAGAGGTAAATAATGGGGTCCCCATGGGGTCTGTATTGGGACCTGTGCTGTTCAACATATTCATAAATGATCTAGAAAAGGGGATAAACAGTGAGGTAGCAATGTTTGCAAACAATACTAAATTACACAAGATAGATAAGTCCAAAGCTCTCTGTGAAGAGTTACAAAGGAATCTCGGAAAACTGGGTGACTGGGCAACAGAATAGCAGATGAAATTCAATGTTGACATGTGCAAAGTAATGCTCATTGGAAAACATAATCACAACTATATACACAAAATGCTGGGGTCTAAATTATATGTTACCACTCAAAGAAATCTCAGAGTCATCGTGGAGAGTTCTCTGAAAACGTCTGCTCAATGTACAGCAGCAGTCAAAAAGCAAAGAGAATTTAAGAACCATTAGGAAAAGGATAGATAATAAGACAGAAAATATCAGAATATAAACTATATACACCCAAGATATGCCCTCACCTTGAATACTGCGTGCCATTCTGGTTGTCCCACCTCAAAAAAGATATATTAGCATTGAAAAGGTAGAGAGAAGGGCAACAAAAATGATTAGGGGATGGAACAGCCTCCACATGAGGAGAGATTAAAAAGATACCGTACTGTACAGATTAGAAAAGAGACAACTGAGAGGGATATGATAGAGGTCTATAAAATCACAAATGGTGTGGAGAAAGTGAATAAGGAAGTGTTATTTATCCCTTCACATAGCACAAGAACCAAGGGTCACGCGTTGAAATTAAATAGCCAGCAGGTTTAAAACAACCATAAGTAAGTATTTCTTCACACAATGCAGAGTCAACCTATGGAAGTCGTTGCCAGGGGATGTTGTGAAGGCCAAAAGTATAAATGGTTCAAAAAAGAATTAGATAATTTCATGGAGGATAGGTTCATCAATGGCTACTAGCCAAGACTGTCAGGGATGCAATTTCATGCTCTGTGTGTCCCTAAACCTCTGACTGCCAGAAGCTGGGACTGGACAACAGGGGATGGATCACTCGATAATTGCCCTGTTCTATTTAATTTCCTCTGAAGCATCTGGCTCTGACCAGTCAGAAGACAGGCTATTAGACTACATGGACCACTGGTCTGACCCAGCATGGCTGTTCCTATATATTCTTATATAAGAGGCTCACAATTGCAGTTTTTGTAAATGTTTCTGCAAGCACTACTTCCATTGCAGTGATTGCAGCAGGACAAAATGGAAGTTTCACGTTGTTTCAATACACTGCAATGTACAAATGGCAATTCTACTTATAGACAAGCTGTTTGGTGGCGGAAGAAACAACAATAACAACACGCTGATTAACTAAAAGAGGACTCTCCTGTATATACTTTTTAACAGAGGGACAACGAAATTCCAGGCCAAGCCTTGCCCAGTCCCATGCACTCACTAGATGTATCCTTGCTCTAAAAAACAAACTAGGTAAAAAGCCTGGGTTGAGATTTCCAGAAAAGGGTGCCGAAACTTATACACGCCCAATTTTGAAGATCTAGGCATATGGTACAAAGCTATCCTCATGGACCTTAAAGAAGACCACTTCAACATTTAAAATTTCCTCAGAATTCATCCTGCCAACTAAAAATCGAATTCAGTTCACTTTCTTAATGGTCGGCACCTCTAGATTTTGTTTAGAAATGAACACGCATTACTTATTTCTGGATGTGTGAATCCTCTACATTTCAACTGATTTCCACCGTGCAGTTAGGAATGAGTTTCATGTGACAAATGAATGAAATCAAGTAGCACAAATTAGCAGAGGGACAGCAGCCAGAAACTGCATAAGGTTTCAGCACATCTTCCTCCGGTTACACTTCTTGCACTTTCCCTGCTATTGATCAAGGTCTTAATAAATTCAATTCAGTATCTTTTCATATAAATTCTGGGCTCACTGGAGTGCCAACTGGCAGGTGGTGACTTATGAAGTCATTTGGGCACAAAAGGATCCTAGTATTGTATTTCTCAGTTACAGCGCTAATGAAACTTCAAGACTTAATTGACTTAGCAAAAAAAAAAAAAAGACAAAAGTAAGAAGAGCACATAATTGAATTATGTTACATTTGTGATACTGAAATATGTTAATATCTTGCTAATTTTTTAATGCATATAATATCCTGTTTACACACTGGCTGAGGGGTAGACAGCACAATTACCAAATGCAGTATGAGACCTTTATTTCTTTGACTGTATTATGGCAAGCTATTTTAAACCAGAGATTCTCCAAGTTCCTCTCTGCTCCATACACAAGTGGTTACACACTAATAACCCAAGACTTCTAATGAACTTGAACAAGAGTTTTTGGGTGTGCACGGAATGCAGAATTAAGCACAGTTGACACTGTTAATGACATTAATTGTTCTTATGACTTCTAGAAAACACTATTTTATATGTCTAGAACCAGACATAAGCTCTCCACTGACGTATGAAAGAATAAAACTTGGGCAACAAATTATTCTCTAGCTTTTGCTGCAAGAAAATAAACTTTCTTTATGCATATTTCCACTATATCTATTTAATTCCTTTTTTCCTCCATGCCAAGGAGCAATTGTGGATGGAAACACAGAAATTAAATCTGTGCCTGACCATGTCAGTGGATTACATGAAAAAAAAAAAAATCAGGATTTTAGTTCACTTTATGATTTTCTCCTTCGTATGTAGCTGACCGAGTAGCTATGAAGTCACAGGGGAAGATTTCCATAAGCACAAATGGCAGTGAGATGCTTAGCTCTCATGCGAAGTCAATAGGAGTTAAGGATCTTTCTGCCTTTTTTACGTAGAAAGCTTCCCCGATAGTAATTTTTAGGGCAAAAATGCACAGCATCAGGTCCAAGTCATCGCTAGGTGACGGAATTGGAAAGGATCCTGTACTACTTTTGAATCTTAAAATATTACATTTGTATTTCTTTCCCTCTATTAAACTGGTTAATGTTTATATTAACAGAGCTCTACAGCCAGGCATTAGCTATTTCTGCCTTTCTTCGCATCTCCCCTCATTCTCTGTTTGTTCTCCTCATCTAGACTGCCCATTACTCCAATGCCAAAGTAGCATTTTTATACAAACCAGCAGGAATATTATATACTTATCTGGGACAACAGTAGAACTTCAGAGTTTACGAACACCTCAGGAATGGAGGTTGTTTGTAACTCTGAAGTGCTTTTAACTCTGAACAAAACATTATGGTGGTTTTTTCAAAAGTTTACAGCTGAACAGTGACTTAATACAGCTTTGAAACTTTACTATGCAGAAGAAGAATGCTGCTTTTAACCATCTTAATATAAATGAAACAAGCACAGAAACAGTTTCCTAACCATGTCAAATCTTTTTTTTAAAACTTTCCTTTTTTTTTTTTTAGTATTTACGTTTAACACAGCACTATATTGCATTTGCTTTTTATTTATTTATTTTGGTCTCTGCTGCTGACTGATTGTGTACTTTCAGTTCCAAAGGAGGTGTGTGGTTGACCGGTCAGTTCGTAACTCTGAGGTTTCTACTGTATTTATATTTGGTATGAGTAAGGCCGTGTGTCTGTCACGGAGATCACAGAATTCACGGATTCCGTAACTTTCCATGACTTCTGCAGCAGCTGGTGCGGCTGGCTCCAGGGCTACCCAAGCAGATCAGGCAGCTCCTGGGCTAGCCGCACCAGCTGCTGCTGGGGCAGTTTGGGTGTGGGAGGGGGCTCAGGGCTGGGGGTTAAGATGTGGGGTGGCGCTTACCTCAGGGGGCTGCCTGGAACAAGCCAGCATGTCCCTGCAGCTCCTAGGTGGAGGGGGCAGTGGGTCCATGTGCTGTGCATGCTCTCAGGCACTGTCCCTGGAGCTCACTTTGGCTGCGGTTCCTGGCCAATGGGAGCTGCGGAGCTGGAGCTCATGGTGGGGGCAGCACAGGGAGCCCCCTGGCCTTCCCTCTCCCTTGGAGCTGCAGGGACACGCAGAGCCAGGTAGGGAACCTGCCAGCCCTGCCAACCCCCCACTCCCAGCACCAGCGGGGGTCCCGGGCTGCACACCGCCACTTCCCCCCCCCCAGCACCAGCGGGGGTCCTGGGCCACCCCCGAGCACCTGCAGCGTCCCCACCCACACACCCCCAGCATCTGTGGCGACCCGGCCCAAGTTTTAGTGAGGGGTATATAGTACAAGTACAGGTTACGGGCCGTGAATTTTTGTTTACTGCCCGTGACCTGTCCATGACTTTTACTAAAAATATCCGTTACTAAAACGTAGCCTTAGCTATGAGTGACTTTTACACTAGTGAAGATCTTGCTGTCTGTTCATCAAACTGTTTTCCCAACCACCACTTATTCAGACACAAGGTTTGAATCATGGGTTTAGCTCAGGATGTTAATTCCCTTTCCTTCTTTCCCCTCCTCAAGCCTAAAGGCTGCAATGACAGCACTTTTGGAAAGCTGTATCTGTTTTGTGTGATGGGGCACACAGGAAGCCAGCACAATGCTGCATGCATTGCAGAGGAGAGTTTTCTCATGTTTGCCTCTAAATTAAAAAAAAAAAAAAAAAAGCGTGCTGAAAGTTCCCTTCACAATTCAGTTTCCCATCGTTGTCAAGGACAGAACGATAAGCACGCTTGGGAAATAAGATACTTTCCTTTGCCAACACCGAGCAGATCCTCCTTGAAAAACATCTTGGCGAACAGGCTGCAGCTAAATGAGGAGAAACAAATGCAACTAGGAGTGTTTTTTGTCTAAAAGCTCAAGGTATTATGCTTGGATCCTTTCTAAATCCTTCTCGTCCCACACTACCTGAATCAGGATATTAGCAATGACTCATGTCCTCATAAAAATATATATGAGAGAGAGAGAGACAGACTGACTTTTTTTTTCCCCAAAGAGCTGGACTGCATCTAGTTTGGGTGAAATGTTTTGAACTCCCAAAGATTCCTGTCACCATTTGCTTTAATTATAAATGGAATCAGCTCAGCTGAGCCAATTTCATTTCAATTCCAATACAATACCACACAAGTGTCCTAATCTTCTAGCACGATATACATTTTTAAACAAGATAATGAGCTCCATGAAATTCCTGGCAGAACTTAACCATAAGTGCTAAGGACTAAGTGAGGCCTCCCTTGTACAGGTGTGCTGCGGCAGAAGGGAGAAAAGACAGCAGAAAGAGCCCCCTCCCAAATCACTTGCTCAGGAGGCCAAACATAATCTGGCCCCAAAGGCTGTGATGCAAAGGGCAGCAGGGGAAACCAACACGCTTGGCAGACCTAGCCACCCCTGCTGAGGGCAATTCTGGGAACAGGAAGAAAGTCTGTGTCCCTACACGTTCTCTGATAGCTGTACTTCGAGAGTGTGGGTTATACCTCTTGAAGCAGGTGTAGCAAGCAGTGCCCCTCCCCCTGAGCCCCACAGCCTTTTAAAGGAATAAAACCTGTAAGCACCACTGCTTGGGCAATGCACCTCCTCCATCTCCACTGCCCCAGTTCAGTTCAGGTTCCTAAGAGCGCGTGACCATCATGTATATTAAGAGAAATTGCTCAAAAGAATAAAGTATGATTTGACTACAATGTATATTTACTTTAGAAGATAGATTTTTCAACTCTCTATTTTACTGCTAAAATATCTGTAAATTTCTAGGCAGCAGGAGCCAGCTGTAGGCAGGGGCGGCTCTATGTATTTTGCCACCCAAACACGGCAGTCAGGCGGCTTTCGGCGGTGCGCCGTACCCACCGCTGAATTGCCGCCGAAACTGCAGGACCAGCGGACCTCCCGCAGGCATGCCGCCGAAGGCAGCCTGACTGCCGCCCTCACGGAGACCGGCATGCCACCCCCCGTGGCTTGCTGTCCTGGTACCTGGAGCCACCCCTGGCTGCAGGAGAGAGACTGCTGCATTTCAGAGAAACCAAGATGAGCACTGACAGTCCACACACTTCATCTACTGGCAGGAATCAGATTATCCACCAACTGTGCGGAGGGAGAAGAATCCATGGCACCCTTCTGCCCAGCATAACATTCATAGATTCATAGATTCTAGGACTGGAAGGTCATCGAGTCCAGCCCCCTGCCCTCATGGCAGGACCAAATACTATCTAGACCATCCCGGATAGACATTTATCTAACCTACTCCTAAATATCTCCAGAGATGGAGATTCCACAACCTCCCTAGGCAGTTTATTCCAGTGTTTAACCACCCTGACAGTTAGGAACTTTTTCCTAATGTCCAACCTAAACCTCCCTTGCTGCAGTTTAAGCCCATTGCTTCTTGTTCTATCCTTAGAGGCTAAGGTGAACAAGTTTTCTCCCTCCTCCTTATGACACCCTTTTAGACAGCATTTATCTTTTGAATGCAAGTTTCTCCCCCACACCATCCTTTTACAATGCAGGAGCACAGATAAGTTGGCAGAGATTGATAGACAACCAAAGGAATGAAAGCTTCTTATTTTCCTACACAGCAGAATGGGAAAGCAAGCTAAACACTGAAAGGTTGCCATTGACCTCATGAAGGACATTTCTGTAACACTGCACTGCAAACCACACTTTAAGACGCCCCACTAACTGCCAACTCACCCAAATTAGTTGAGATTTTTCTTTCAGGAAAGCAGGATCACAGAACAGAAGATAAAATGCGCTGTATAAAGCTAGCACTTAAAGTGTTTCAGTAATCCAGGCACAGCTGAAGTGGTAGAAGTTTGGGAGCATATTACATCACAAAATATGCATTAAATCAGTTAGAAATTAGGTCATATTGTACCATTTATATCAATGTGAACTTCTGCTTAAAAACGGATGATGTGATCTGGCCTTCCAAGCAGGTTGACCAGCCTTTAATAAAACTGGACCCCTCCCTTAAAAATGCACACACATTCCTTTGATATATCCCTGGATATGAGTCAGCAATGTGCCCTTGTTGCCAAGAAGGCCAACGGCATATTGGACTGCATTAGTAGGAGCACTGAGAGCAGATCGAGGGAAGTGATTATTCCCCTCTATTCGGCACTAGAGTATTGTGTCCAGTTTTGGTCCCCCACCACTACAGAAAGGATGTGGACAAATTGGAGAGAGTCCAGCAGAGGGAAACGAAAATGATTAGGGGGCCGGGGTACATGATTTATGAGGAGAGGCTGAGGGAACTGGGCTTATTTAGTTTGCAGAAGAGAAAAGTGAGGGGGGATTTGATAGCAGCCTTCAACTACCTGAAGGGGGGTTCCAAAGACGATGGAGCTAGGCTGTTCTCAGTGGTGGCAGATGACAGAACAAGAAGCAATGGTCTCAAGTTGCAGTGGGGGAGGTCTAGGTTGGACATTAGGAAACACTATTTCACTAGGAGGGTGGTGAAGCACTGAAATGGGTTCCCTAGGGAGGTGGTGGAATCTTCATCCTTAGAGGTTTTTAGGGCCTGGCTTGACAAAGCCCCTGCTGGGGATGATTTAGTTGGTGTTGGTCCTGCTTTGAGCAGGGGATTGGATTAGATGACCTCCTGAGGTCTCTTCCAACCCTAATATTCTATGATACTATATTCAAAATGATCAGCTACCAAAGCAAGAATTGCAGCCATTTTCAAACCCCAGATGATGAGGTGGGTGACCCAGGTAACTACACAGTTGCTAGATTTCTGGAGGAAGAATTGTGGAGATAGCTAACTGTGAAACTCTATAGCATACGAACACCTATCACCAACCAGCCTCTGATCCCTTTCTTGGAAGGTGGCAGCAGAGAAATGTGGACTCCTAAAGACTCAGATTTCTGGAAATTCTGAAAATGTTTCTAGAGACAAACTCTGCAAATCTGGGCTGTAAATTGTAATGGCAGGTTTTATTCAGAGATTTAATTTCTCATATTACAGTGTCACAATGCTTTCTGAGCGCTTTACCAATTTACCAAGGTGAATACAAGATAGTCTCTGTATGGAACAATTGTCACAAAAGTTCCTTCTGTGTGTGTAACTTCTGCTCTTCAGGTTGTCAATTCCACTGTTCTAGCTGTCATGGATCTCAGGATTATGAAGATTGCAACAGGTTGGGATTAATTCAGGTTACCTTCAAGTAACATGAATTAATCCCATGTAGGTGTTTGTAAATAAGGGCCAAAACCCTGAACAACTCTTAATACCAAAGAAAAGACAGTGAGGAGGGTAGAGAAGGGTGGGAAGAGGAGGAGTTCTTGGTGGTCTGTGTGGATAAGTAGGCAGATTGCTGTTTTCTGAATTGCCTAACACTATTTTATTTTAAAGCAAGGTCAATGTTTCATTCGTAGGCATAGTGCATTTTGTGGCACTACAAGATAGCCAGGCTCCACTATTGGTCACTCGTTCCCGAACCAGCAGAGGAGGGAGAAAGTACACGACCAGCTCCTGGAGGACAGCGAAGGAGACCCATGTACTGATAAAAAGCAGCCTTCATGGGAAATAAAGTAAAGTGACTGACAGCCTCAAAATGAGCTCCATCTACTATTGCTCAGTGAGACAGAGGTATTTAAAGGAGGACAGTGTATAATGGGACCATTTAAAAAAAAATACCAAGGAAAATGTGTTTAGGTTTGATTTCACTTTAGCCCAAGATACCTCGCTGAAGCCATAAAGGCACCACACACACAAACATTTTTTCAGTTTTAAAAAAAGTGTCATACTTTTAGTCCATCACTGCACCATCCATCTGGGCCTAATTATTAGAACTTAACTGCATTTGATGAACCAGAAGGATTAAAAAGCTAGCTCTTTGTCATGCTGCATCAGTCATGGCAAATTCAAAGCAATATCGTTGGCTGCAGTCAACTTGTAAAGGATCAATCACCTATCTACCATATAAATGGTGCACATTCCTTTTCAAAGTCTTACTCTCAAAAATGGAAAAACTGGCCTGAGTAGCAACTGTTAAATACTTTCTACTTAGTAATACCTGAAAAACCCATCAAAGAAGATCTTGACCTCCCTCCATCAAGATCTCATGAAAGCCATCAAGCAACTGAACTCTGGCAAGGCATCCGGAAAGGACAGAATTCCAGCAGAACTGTACAAAGCAGCAGGCCCAAAGACTATCGAGGTGTTTCACAACATCTTGAGTAGCATTTGGGAAGAAGAAGAAATGCCACAAGACTTTAAAGATGCTATTATTGTATCACTATTTAAAAACAAAAAGCAGCAAAAACTACAGAGACATTTCTCTCTTCTGTACAGCAGGGAAAATACCAGTTCACATCTACTGAACAAACTCATTGTGAACATATCTGAGAATCTACCTGAAGCGCAATGTGGTTTCAGACGAGGTTGCAGTACTACGGACATGATTTTTGTGGTAAGGCAAGTCCAGGAAAAATGTTTAGAGCAGAACATGGACCTGAAGTCAACAGAGGGTCTATGGGTTATTTTACATAAACTGGGCTGTCCAAGAAGGTTCATACAAATCATCTATGACCACACTGGAGAGAGTTCTTGTCAACAGGGCCAGCTCCAGGCACCAGCTTACCAAGCAGGTGCTTGGGGCGGCCACTTTGGAGAGGGGTGGCACGTCCAGCTATTCAGAGGCAATTCAGTGGACGGTCCCTCACTCCTGCTCGGAGTGAAGGACCTCCCGCCGAATTGCCGCCACAGATCGCGATCGCGGCTGCTTTTTTTTGTTTGTTTGTTTGCCTGCCTGCTTGGGGCGGCCAAAACCCTGGAGCCGGCCCTGCTTGTCAAAGCACTTTTTACAGATGACTGCTCTGATGGCCCATAGACATGACATAACCTTCAGGTCATTGTTGATAGATTTTCTGAAGCATCCCAGCTCTTTGTCCTTACTACCAGTCTTGGCAAGACAGAAGTCTTGTTCTAACCAGCACCTCATTCCAATGCCCCAGTGCCAGCCATCTCCATCGAAAGCACACAACTGAAAAATGTGGACCAGTTCAAGTATTTGGGCAGCACCATCTCTAGTGACTGTTCCCTTGATAAGGAAATTGCCTCCAGAATCAGAAAAGCCAGCCAGGCCCTTGTCCGACTTCAAATAAAAGTCTTTAACCAACATAACATTTGTCTCTCCACCAAATTGAAGATCTACAGTGCAATGGTCCTAACCTCTCTCCTGTATGGTTCTGAGAAATGGACTCTTTATAGATAGCACATTAAACAGCTTAAGCAATTTCACACACGCTCCCTGAGGTCCTTGAGAGAGGAAACACAACCAGCATTAAGGAAATGTCACTGAAAGCACAACTTAGGTAGACCGGACATGTCATCAGAATGAAGACCATTGCTTCCCAAAACGAATGGGAGGAGCTGAGGCAGGGCAAAGGAAAGAAGGGTCTGTGACATTATGCCCCATATTCTTCATAGAAATATTGTTATGATATGAATAGGGCAAAACAGTTGTGTTTTGTGCAAGATGGGTCATGTGAGGTATCATTGGAAAGGTTATGATTTACTGAATGTGATTATCCAATTTGTATGTATCATTTCTGTATCCGAAGTTAGGAATATTGACTATGCAACAATTACAACTGTGTGTGTACTTGGGGAACATCCACCAGACAGTATGCAATAAGCCTGGATGGACCATTAGGAAGGACAATAGGACTTTGAAGATATTAATGTCCCTCCTTCTTGAGAAGGTTCCTGGGATGCTGCTTTGACACTGCAGGGTCATGTGATCATGTCACCTGGTACAGGATACCATCCTGAAATGCTGGTACTTTTCCACGGGAAGGGCGTGGGGGTCAAATTAGAAAACAAAGCATTCCCGCCATATGCAAATCCTATTTAAGGCTGGGGAGTGAGTTAATCTTGGCTCTTCTCCACGGCCTCCCCGCCCAAGAAGGAAAACTGCTGAAAACACCTGAAGAAACAAACAAACTGATCTGGGGGAGGCAGGAGCTGAGCCCAGGCAAGAAAGGTGAGCCTGTAAAATGAATCCCTGAAGATTTAAGCTGTAAGTGATGCAGTTTACCTTCAAGAAACTCTGCAACCTGCTTGAAACAACATTTAGGGTACGAAATTATTATTTGTAGCCAGTATTCCTTATTGTATTAAGCTTAGTTTGCGTGTTTTGTTTTATTTGCTCAGTGACCTGCTTTGATTTGTTTACTATCCCTTATCACTTAAAATATATTTTTGTAGTTAATAAACTTGGTTTTTGTTTATTCCAAAACCCAGTTTGTGCAATTTATAACGGGGGAGCAGGGAGAAGCTGTTCATATCTTCCTCCACATTGAGGGAGGGAGCGAATTTCACAAGCTTACGCTGTATAGATCTCTATACAGTGCAAGGCAATATCATTTTGGGTTTACACACTGGAGGCTGTGCGCACCAGAGTGCTGGGCAATTCCCCGAGCGGAGTCCTCCCACAGAGAGCTGATTGCAGACACTATGATTCTACAGCTGGGTGTGTCCCTACCTGTGTGAGCGCGCTGGAAGAGGGCTTGAGAGCCTATCACAGCAGCACAGAGTAAGGGGAACCCAGGCTGGTGGGACAGGCAGACTCAGCGGGATCCCAGCACATCAGGTAGCACCCTGAAAGGGGGTCCAACCTGTCACAGTGTCATCCATATAAGCACTTCAAAGATGACTTGAAAAGCAGTCTCCAGTGGGCTGGCATCCATCTCAAAGAACTCGAGCAAACAGTTCAAAACAGGACTCGCTTGCGGTCTGACAAGATTAGCATGCAACAGGTTCAAGTGGGATCGATGAAATTGTCTCCAGGCTGCCCGTGAAAGGCGCCATAGATCTGCATCAAACATCACAGATATGGACTACCCATGCCCTCAGTGTGGCTGACTCCGTGCATTGGGGTTTGGAGTTCAGAGTCGTATGCACAGACATAGATGAGAATTGCAACAATATTGTCATCACTGTCAGCGATGGATTACTACTACTACTACTACTACTACTACAACAACAACAACCAAACAACAACATTTTATCACCGGGCTTCAGAATCCTGAAACTTCAAATTAATGGTGGGGAAATAAGGTCTTTAAAATCATCATTGCTGTGTATTTACTGTGTGTCTTTGAATTAAATATTTGCAGTGTGACTGACAGTGGCATCACAGCCTACTCACACTCTGAATTTTGGTTTCCATTCAAGCATGTGCAATTATGGCTAAAATTATTAAAAATGAAATTGACCACCACCATGGAAAAATACCTTCTGAAATTAGTACAGTGGAATAACAGCCTGGCAGTTGAAAGAGGGTGGGGGAAGGAGGGAGGATTTACACAATTTGAATGAGTAAAAATGAAATCTAGATCAGCTTTGTTAACAGCTAGGAATCTATAGAACTATGCTAAAGACCACTGCAGAAGGCAGGGAATAACAAAGGTGCTGAGCTGAATTTTTTTTAAAAAGGTTACAATATTCTTTTCAGGGAAACTATCAAATACTCTGTATCTCCCTTTGCTTAAAGATTTTGCTTTTGTAGAAAAGTACAGTGAAATCATAAACTAAGTAAACCAGAGAAAGTTTTGCTTTAATTCAGAAAAACATTCAAGCCTTCTCTAAAAGAGAGTGGCTCTCATTCTCTCCAGCCGTGGCATGGATAATTTCAGCGCTTCCCCAGGGATGGACATACCACACGTTAGCACGGCCATAAGTCATTTCCAAAGGAAATGGATATGCACAGGACTACGTCTGGTCACTTGCATCCAGGATCTGGGGGAGACACAAAAGCAAACCCTGAACTGAACCCAGGCCAGGTATTAGAAGAGTTTGTTGCATGCTGTAAGATTTAAAAAAAAAAAGACTGCAATTTTTAGACGCTCTATAAGCTCTTCCATAAGATCACCTATCCCATCATTCGTGTCTCTAACAAGCCTCTCTGTGATTTCCAATATCCATGATTTCTCAGACCCCTCGTCATGGTCCCTTCTCCCTCTCCCCAGTAGACTCCATTGCCATTCACTCTACAGCTGGTTGAATATTTTCTGATAGAATAGTCGTCCATTGGAAAATACTGTTTGACGAATAAATAATATCAACTCGCTCTTGTATAAAACTCTATTCATCAGTAGACCTGAAAGTGCTTTACAAAGTAGGTCAGTATTATCCCCCATTTCACATATGGGGAAACTGAGGCATGGTGAGGTGAAGTGATTTGTCCAAGGTCATCCTGCAGACTAGTGGCAGAGCTGGGTATAGACTCTAAGTCTCCCAAGTCCCAGTCCAGTGGCCATACTGCAGGTTTCATGGGAATGTATCACTTTTGTCACACTTTCTGCAGGAAATTATTGAAAGGTTTTTTTTTTCTTATCAGGCCCAAACATTTCATGTCAACTTTATCATTGTGTTTCCACTTATTATTATTATATATAACAGATATATGGTGAAAACATTGAAGTTGAAATTAAATGTTTCATAAGGTCAAATCTAAATCTCTCGGTATAGTCCATTGAGCGAAAAGTTCTGAGATTGACTTTTTCTCCTGATTTTGAAGGAAATCTCAGAATTTCCTGCAGGACGGAAATGCCACTCTTCTGCCGGCTCCAATTCACTCTCGAGAACCCTCAACTCCTTTTCTTGGTCTCTGTTTGATAATAAAGTCAGTCCCACCAATCCTCATCCTGGCTCACTCTCTGCACTTAGCTCCTGGGGTGCTGAACAACTCTGGAGAAAGGAAGGGTCATGACATACTTCTAGATCAGTGTTTTTCAACCTTTTTTTCAAGTGCAGACCCCTAAAAAATTTCAACTGGACTGTGGACCTCTTTGGAAATCTTAGACAAGCTCTACAGACTCTCAGAGGTCCGTGGACCATGGATTGAAAACCATTGTTCTAGATCATGCAAATCTCATTACAGACATGAAATTTACCTATTAATATTGTACTGAGTCCTGAAAGGACTAACAGCAATAACCTATGCCAGTAGTCAAAGTACAACATATGGGCATGGATGCCACACACTTTAATCAAGAAATGAGAGTCGCGGAGATTACAGATCCCAGTACACAATACTCCAGTTTGGTCCAAGTGGGGGGTCGTTACAGGCAGCAGCTGCCTATTGCTAATGAAAGCAGCTGCAATCTGCTTTATTTTATGCAACTTCAGTGGAACCCTCTGGCTCCTGGAAAGTTGCCACTGCAGTCCTCAGTTAGGCAAAGTCTGGGCAACTATGGCATACATTAGCCAAATGAATGCAGCCTATGAGGCACATATCAGGTGCTTAGGACACTACTGGGTGCTATAAAATAAAGTAATTATTACTATTTCCCTTCCTTCCTGGTTTTTTCATGAATTAATCAGGAAAGAGAGGGGCTTGGAGTGTGGACAGGGGGAGAGGCACAGTAAGAACTCCATTAAACAAGTGCAAGCCAGACAGTGGGTGAGCTGGAGAGCTGAAAACTGCACTATTTAAGAAAACAGCATTTTTCTTCTACAGGAAACAATGTCTCCCCCCAGCCTGCTCCCTGAAGCAGGAAAGGAATTTGTTTGGTTTGGGTTTCTTTACATCCCAACATGACTCAGAGTTTCTGCCCATGTCATATTCAGGTGTGCCCTTTCCCCATAGGCTTGGAGTTTGTTATCTTTCTCCTTAACCACATATGGAGTCCCAGGGAAGAGTGAATTTCTATAGAAAACAGGCCCTCTGCAGCCCGAGTTCCCACTTTCATACCAGGCTTTACACTAAACCATTTTCTGATTTATTTAAAACACGTAAAAGCCTCATTTGGTTTTGGCAACTATGTCTCGAATCTCGCTCTTTCTGCCCTTTGAGTAAAGCCAAGAAGAAACTGCCACATGAAACACAGTACAGGCGCACGCACACAAAAAAAGATCTTTACAAAATGATTTATTCTTCAATTTAAACGAACAGCATGTTGACCAAACATTTTTCCTCCAAAAAGGATTTTTTTTCCCAGACTGATGGTGCTTTTGTGGATTCAATTTACTGGTCGCTTTATAATATTTATCAACGCATAATGTATCTCTACAGTACTTCCCAATGCATGAGTCATAGAATATGCAATTTTATATGGACATTGGAGTTAGCCTTAAGAAAAATATATAGAAAATTAAAATACATAATACTTTATGCTCTGCAAAAAAAAAAAAAAAAAAAAACAATAAGACAAGAAACTAGGTTGGCAGCCAACCAATCTGTATGTTCCCCCTCTCCAGGTCCATGGGCCTCAAGAGAAGAACAAGATGCCAAGAAAATGAATTACACTTTGAATGCCATTCTGTACACATCCAAACCTCACAATTACACATTAATAAGAAAGAAAGCATTTTTCAATGGCAGTGATATGAAATGAAGATCGCAACTAACGTAAGTGCATCAGAAACCTAAAGTACTATATGCCAACTGTAACATCAATACTGAGTGAAAGACGAAAAATAGGGGAAGGAAATTCAGAGCAAAGCTTCTCAATCTATCTTCAATTCAGCTAAAGTGCCCAGTTTTGCAAGGATCTCACGTGTGTGTGATGCAACGTGCCATGGGCAATGCCTCAGTATAAATGGGTGCTTTTTCTCAATTTAACCCCAAAGCTTTAAATTCAAAGTCACATTAGTGTTTCTATTAATTTCAACTTTGCCTTGCTTAATAAAACTATCATTATGGAGGCATCAGTAGGGACTCCATAATTATGGCTCTGTTAAGTTTTGTACTGGAAGCAGGACTCAAAGGACTGTTTCACACTCTACTGATCCAATTTGATCTCCACTTTGGCACAATGGCCACTTTAGGGAGAACTGAATTTTCCAGAGGTGGGTTGTTGTTGTTGTTGAAGAAATATATTTACTAACTTTTGCAGAGGAAACAATTAAAATGCTCCTTTTTCTCACAGTTCTTTGAGTCCCTCCTAATACAGGGGGTGTTTGATCAATGGCCCTTGAAGGTTGCGGTGTTAAAAAGAAAACGTATATTTGTTTATGCACTAAAGATGTTCCTTGAGGCCAGACACTATGATCCATAAACTGAAGTGTTTGAATCCGCTCTCCTGCTACATGCCACCTCCCCAACTGCTTTCCCAGCATCTCTGGCATGAGCAGGGTGTGCTCCAAGAACCTGCTGTCCCTCCACTGTTGTAATTGCTAAGCTGCTCCCCCACTGCATCCTGGGCGAGCGAGGATGGTAGCTCTGGCTGCTGCATTACCCATTCCTTGTTTGGGTGTGGGAACTCCAGGCAGAGCAGGACAGTGAGAGGAATTGCAGGTCTTGAACCCAGGCATTTCCAAGGGGTGCCCAGAGCACCCCTGCCACCCAACAGCTCTCTGGAACTAGGAGGGGAAGAGAGCTAGTGGCACTCTGGTCCACCAGAGTCTCCACCTATGAAGATCCTGATTGGAGCAGACATCCAGCCCCACCAATTAACCCAGGCACACTACCTAAGCCAGGAGGCGGCACAGGAAGTTGTCTGAACAGCTGAGAGGACTCCTGATCTGTTGTTGTACTGAACCCTAACTCCTCACTGGTTTGACTTTGCCATTGTACCCTGACTCTGGTTTGACCTTTGCTACTGCTCCTGTATGTGACTGACTCCAGCTTGACCCTGGCATGGTTCCCTGGTTCCCGACTCCGGCTTGACCCTAGGCATGGCTGTCTGACTCTGACTCCCATCCTGACCCTCTTATGACTCAACACTGATTCCAGCTCAACCTCTGGATGGACTCCTGACCCCAGCTCTGATTCTGGCTTTGATTCCTGGCTTCTGACCCCCCCGCTCTGACCATTAGGTATGACCGTCCATGTCCCAGTGACTACAAACAGGAGCTTGACTGGCTTTGCCTAGGGAAGCACCTAGTAAAAGTTGGCTCCTCTTCCCCTCACAACTAGATAACCCCAATTCTCTGCCCCAGCCGAGGGGCTACTCTAAATTGCAACCAGATACCTAGGGACCACACATCAGCTGCAGACAGAGTACAATGATTACCTCCGTCCTCGATATGCCCCCTGCACCAAGGGTTGCAGGCAGGGAACGGTAGGAGCAGGCTGTGACTCTTCCTGAACCCTCCAGGGACTCTTCTATACAAAGGGAATTCCCACTGGAGCAATTATGGATGTTACTTCTCCTGTCAGACCCCATGAGAGGCACAAGAGCAGTGGAGCAAAGCAGAGCAATCTACTCCCCAAGTATTGATTGTGAACCCTTGTTCTTTGGAATGTTTGGTCCCCAGGCCCACCCTGAAGAGGGTGAGCACTACTGCCGGATGCCACCATGATCTGATGTGATGGATCTGTGTAAGCTTGGTGTACTTTAGGACAACATATATGTTGTTCCTACTTGTGGAGACCAGAGAAAAATATTTGCTCCACTATAGTGTACTTTATCATCTGCTATGTGTATTGATGGAATGTCTCCAGGACTGCCATATCCCTGATGCCCGTTACATGGTACTAAACAAACACAGCCAAATAGACACTATCACTCGTTTAGACCCAAAATAGTTCACAAGAGATGGATATATAGCCAAGTCAAATTTTGCTAAACATCCAAGCAAAATGGATCTTTTCTTTATATCATCTCCAAATACTATGTCTGAAGGTAATGGATACATCTGCAAACCATCCTAGACAATGGAAAAACTGTCCCAGGCCATCAGCTGTAAATGTTCATCAGATTATTCAGAATCAAACAATGGTACCAAGAAAACAAATGGTAACACTGAATCCAGGATACACAATTATTAACTACAACTGTTATTTTAGAACACACACCAAAAAATTCCCTTTCCAGCTGCTTATTTTGTTTTATTCGAACAAAAACCATGAACATTAATTTTAGTTGTACTTAATTGAATAATTTCTCAAGGGAATAGTTCAGGGAGAGTTTTAACGCAGCCTGTTTCCAAGAGCCATTACTAATTGGCATATACCATAATCTCAGTGTGCCAACCAAAATAGTACGCTTTAATGTTACTGGAACTACTTTCAATCCAGATGTGTTGAGAACTCTCAGTGATATAAGGCAGGCAATAACTATATTTACACAAAGTAGTATTTTGAGTTTCCTTTTGCAGCTATCTGGGATGAGATAACAGTCCCCATAATTGGAAGCATTTGAATATAAAGCCAGGTCACTTGTTTCTCCCCCTCATTCCCAACAAAAGTTTTGCTTCCTTTGCTTTTATTGACTTAAAGGCTGCGTGTGTGTAGAACAGACCTCCAGTTAGCAGAGTTAACTAACTGTAATCCAGGGACCCTGCAACCAGAAAGGCGGTCATACAAATTATAACAAATTGACTCCAGTTCACAAAACTCACTGAACTATTTTTGCCACTAGCATATATCCCATGCAACGGGGTGTCATGGGTTATAAGTCAGTAGGAGAATCTGGCCCATTGTCTTGTAAATATGTTTTCTATGTTCCGTAAATATCTTTTCTATGTACTCAGGGTGGAAGCCAAAGAGCTCTTCTCACTATGAAAAATGGAAAAGACTTTTAGACCAAAAGGCTTCCCAACATGCAGTGAGATCTTCAAATCACTGACTTCAGGTGCAATGCTATTGAGTAATTTTTCCACACAATTGTGTTTAAATGGAAAGCATTAACTCTGTAAGTACAGTGTTTATCCAGTAGTAAACACTGGAGTCTAACCATGAACATTTACATAGTTGTGTTCACCCCAGTTAATCAGGTAAAGGAGGGTCACTATCTGAAAAGTTTCTCTTCCTTTTCCATTGGCTTGTTGTCCTGCACTCTATCGTATTTGTAATGTACATATATATATATATATATGTATGTCTGAGTTTTCATTAATTTCATTCAATAAACTAGGACTTTAAACAACGGATATGAAAAATAAAGAAAAAGGAAGGAACTAGCCCTAACTTTACATTTTTGTTCCCCCTTTAACACAGTCGGAAGCATGATTTGAAATGTGCCAATATCAGAAGGAAATTCACAATAGCTATGAAAGTTTCTTGACGTTACCTCACTATCTTCCCAAGTCTGCACACTATCACTATACTCCTGTAACAGATATATAATGAATTTACTCAAAAGCCAAGACATACGTAACCATACAGTGGGCAAAAAAAAATCAACACTGAAGTTGCACGCTGTTGGTCTGCCTCACGATACATCACTAATGAAAGGACCACTAGAAAAAGCCGACTGCTCATTAAAACACAGCTGTGAAGTTTTCTTTTTGACTTATAGCAGCAGAGAGTGATCTTAGCAGCATGTTGATGGATAACCCTCAGAGGCAGGCTTCTTCCTTGAGGACAAAGGCCTATCCACTTGGGAGCTGCTGTAGAAATTTCCCAAGCACCCTGCAAGGAGTCTAATTTCTCAACCTTGCCTAGATCTGAAGAAACTATTCGTTCCATTGCAAAGAGATTTACGCCATTGATCACAGGGCTAATACCATTTTGTCCCCAAGGAAAAATTACAGAGTCAATAGGTTTTGCTGTAAGATAACCGGTATTGCCCCACTTACATGCAAGAACTTTCAAGTAAAACAGTAGTTTTTCCAGTTTCTGAGCAGCCCTTCAGAAGACTTAAAACACATGCAAGCAGAAGACAGTTCAAGTATTGCAATTCCTGAGATGTCCAATATGTATGGGAGTATAATTCATAAAGTTATTCCTACCCAAATTAAAGAAAATCTGACCAAAAAAAGCAGGGCTTACATGTCCAAAAGTATTAACAACTATTCCCAACTGACCAGAATTTAGGTAGGAACTCCCATATTCTGTGTGCGCATGTTAAAACGTACTTTATAAGTTATGGAAACACCACGGTTTCGACAAATGAGAATTTTTAAACAATTAAGAATTAAGGGCACTTGGTTTAGAAGTAGATTTTTAAAAGGACTGGAAAAAAATGAACAATGGTATTCTACAGTTCTAGGAATACCAAAAGTATATTACACCGAATGTAAAATTTAAGGAGAGAAAATGGAATATGTGCCGATGCTGGCTTTATTGTTTCTTTCCGAGGTGGTGCTCCTTTTTCATAAAGCTTCTCTTTTTTTAATCACTGGAGCAGTACATTTTCAGATTCCATCTGTTATCCTAGTTGCCCAGGGCTAATGTTGGACTGCTATCAAAGGGGTGATTTTACAGCAGTAAGGGAAGAGACATAGCCATCCACCTTCTCCAAGGCAGAGTTCATGTTTAGTATGCAAAACATTTAATTTTTAAAAATTAAAAAAGTAGGAATTTTCATTGTGCATCTGGTGTAAGCCCAATGGGAGGGCTTTCATGCTTCATTCTTAGCTGTTATCAGAGTTTCAACAAAGCAGGGTGAATTATCTAGGGGGAGGAGAAAAAACAATCTCAAGAGTTTCTAGAAGCACTGTTAGCAGCACTTCAGTACATTTATCATTTCATGTGCTAATATGACACCATGCCTGTCTACCTAGAGACCAGAAAAGTCTCTTCGATGATACATCTAAGATTAGAAGGCACAAGGAGCAGTGACCACAATGGCCAGGCTCAACCCTGGTCTCGTAGGGTAATAAACACTGTGGGTTCGAATTCTGTGTCTCCCTTGATTCATAAATACTCTAACGAACTCATGAGGGTCTCACACAAAAGGGGCAGGATTTAGCTCTGAAGAAGAAAAGAGATGAAATCCCGGCCAGACCCAAGTCAATAGTAAAACTTCCAGTAACTTCAAAGGTGCCCAGCTTTCACCCTTATGCTTCCAACTGATCTGAAGGTTTAGCCTCAAAGACCGCAGTGCAGTAATCTAATCTTGAGGTGACAAAGCACACGCAATGGTAGCACGGTCTGCATCCCACCGAAAAAATGGGTATTCCTTTTTGCCAAGCACAGATGGCAAAATGATTTTGACAACTGCTGCATCCAGGAGTGACGAGAGTCCAACAAAACCTGAAAATCAGAGGATAGGCGCCCTCCCGCAAAGGGACTGATATATTCTCTGCTAATTGTTCAGGTTACTTCCACCAACCTACGAACATCATATCTCTGTCTTTTCTGCACTGAGCCTCAGACAGCTCAGCCTCATTCAAAACGTCCAGTCTCATCTGGGCATTGAATGATCTACTCAGCTACACACAAAATGGCTGGATGGAAGGAAGATCTAGGGCTGAGTGTCAGCGAACTAGAGCCATACAGCCCACACCTACTGGCCTAAGAGACAGAATTTTACAGTATTCCCCATGAGTGTGTCTTGGGGTGGACAATTACCCAGCACCACCCTATGGGATCACAGATAAAAACAAGTGAAGCTACTTTAAGGAAGCTCTGTCAACCCCTATCAGAGACCACAAACAATTCACCAACAGTATGAACTGCTCACAGTATTGAAGATAGCTGATAGATCAAAAAGAATCAGCCTGGATTCCTGGATATAGATCCTCAATTGGTGTAAACGGTCATAGCTCAACTGAAGTTAATGCTGACTTATGCCAGTTGAGGATCTGATCCTTGATCTGCATCCATCAATGAGAGGAGTTCAACAACTAACTTAACTAGCACAATTTCATCCCCACACCAAGGTCAAAAATCAGACTGACTGTCTGATTCCTGACACTACCAGAACTGTTGTAACTCAACCTTCCCAACCGTCTTCCCCAAAAGGAAGGATGGAATTAGGTCAAGCAAAATTGTCACATGATGGCTTCTTGCACAGATGTCTTAGAAGTCCTTCCTTAAGGGAAGCCATTCCTTTGTCATCAAAGTGGCCTTTGCCAACCAGGAAAGGCCTGGATTTAGCACACATCATCACGCAAATTTCCCACAGCATCATCAGAATTTCTTTGATACCAGCCCAAACTCGAGGAGTTGCATTTGTCCTCCTTTCTATATAAGCCGTGAAACTTTAAACCAGAAGTCTGTACCATAAGACACAAAAGATACTTATGTGAAAGAAACAGATGAGAGCACAGTTTAACACATTTATAGACGGGAGCTCCAAGAGCCCAGAGAAAGAAGAGCATAATTTTTAAAAATAGAGCCAGAGTTCACACACTCTCCCTTTTAAGTCTGTAGAATGGGTAGAAGTACAGATGCACCAGGAAAGTGGTTAAAAAAAAAAAAAACATGGAGAGAGCCAGGCATCCACAGATAATGGGCCCCCAAACCTCTGGATCCTGGCCAGCTGCAGCTAAGGGTTTCTTCCTTCTCCCTTTCCTCTGCCCATGGCCATGGCAACTTTCCACACTCTCCCCCATGGATCTTCTGCAGCTGTGGGACCATGCATGCTGTTTAGTGTGACTCTTCCCCTCAATCCTGAAGGCAGCTCCATAGAGGGAGCATCCCATAGGGCTGCTCTCTGCCTCCGTGAATTTCCCCCCTCCACACAGGGCATTTGTTGAGAGGGCCAGTATGATTCATAAACAAGAGCTATACACAGCTTAGGTTTTAGTACCATTAAGTGAAGTGTCCACAAGACACTTCAGAAGACTGAGGTGAAACACTTCCTTAATCTCCATGCACGAGCTCTGAATTCCAGAGTGTGACAAACTCCAGCCCAGGAAGGAAATTTTAAGCCTCCTCTTTATCAAAAGTTACATAAATACATAATCTGTTCAGTCTGTGATAAGATTATCAGTGCTCACTCCACTTATTTTGCAGTTCTGTTTCGTACAGGAGCTAGCAGTTTGATCGCTTTGAAATGCATGGGTGCGAGTTTGTGTGCCAACTTTTATTGAAGCAGCAGCAGGAGCTCATAACTCAGTCAAACAAGAATTCAAGCAGCTTTCAAAAAAGAAAATATCTATTAAGGAAGAGTGTGAATAAGAATATAGGGGACCATAAGGTTCTATTAGTTGTGCGTATGTGCATGTGCTCTTAAAGTCAACATTTTTAATGACTCAGGGCTTGTGATATTTCACCTTAAAAATGAGAGTTGTGTTAATACTGAGGAAAAAGCAGCTAAAACAGTGAACATTTAAATTATTTTTGTCAGTTTTTAAAAAAACTGATTTTTGAAGGATTTATAGCGTCATAAAACACTTTACAAGAAACAGAAAAGAATGAAGTCAGAAGGGGGTTGGGACATCTCTCTGACTAGGACAAATACTAGTTGAATAAACAAAATGTTTCAGGTCTTCTTTCAATATCTTTGAAGTCAAACAGAGGATTCCAGATGCAATCAAAAGAAATTATGGTATTGGATTCTCAATTGTATCCTGAGAAACACTTTTTTGGTTTACAATGCTGGCTTGATTACAGCACTCTGTAAATGCTGACATCCCTAACTTCTCAATATATTTCTCAGGGCAACAGTAAAGCTTTAAAAAGGTACCATTTTAACTTATGGAACAAGACTTAAAAGTGAGCTGTTTGATTTTAGAACAACTATTGAAGACAATGGATGAATATCCAGGGATAAATGCTCTGTTGATATGGATACAAATACATGTCTACTTGTGTGTTGTTTGCAGTGTTGCTGTAGGTGTGCTGGTCCCAGGATGTGAGAGAGACAAGACGGGTGAGGTAATATCTTTTACTGGACCAACTTCTGTTGACATTATATGTTAATATATATGATATTGTATTATATATTGACATTTCCCCTTTTCCCTTGAAAAACGTAATCAGGTCCAGATAATTTAACACGTCGATGCATTGTATGTGCCATTCCCATTAATACAAAGCACCAGATGCTATGGTCTGGCAGAGCTAAACATGGCTTTATGCCACCTACCAAAACTGGAGCCAACTGGCAGCTGGAGATCTTCAGAGCACCAAACTAGCTCTACACCACCTGGGGATCTCCCCTCTGCGGGAGCAATCCTCAGAATGCCAGTTAAGCCAGATTTAGTCCCTTTTTGTGTCACCAGAATAGGGGCCAGCTTGCTGACCCAGGTCTATGGCGCCAGCAATAGCAAGGAAAGGTGTCCCACTTGTTCTACTAACAATGTTTCTAAGTCATTACAATGGAAGCGTTCACAACGTAACAGGCCCATTCATCAAGTACACGACTATGTGTTTATCGACTAGTTTTAGCAACATACTAGAACAAGGAGCTACTGTGCCTGCAGTTAGTTATTGCTTATTAAAGATACGTAATCTGGCCATTTTAAAGAAAAAAGAGTTAAGTGTTTAGCATCACCAGTGGCAGGTGCACTAGAAATCCACACAGTATATACACCCACACCAAGGACAACATGCGTACTAGTTTTCAGATTTTAAATTTTAATCTCTCTGGTTAAAGAGCAGTTGAGAGACCTATTTCAAGATTTCAGATCCTACTTTTTGGCCGCCTATCTTAAATAAAAACTTTAATACATTTATTCCTTTCTTTCTATTTAAGCAAAGGTTTCCCATCTGGACCGACAACCTGCATTCCATAGCTTTAGCCTGACAAATGAAAACAGCTGAGTTATAAATCTCAGAGAAAAGGATTTGTCATGGAAATGGCAACTGAGCATTAATTATGGGTGCAGTTCAGCAAGAAAAACAAACAAAAACCCAAAACAATGCAGGTTGTTTCTTCCCTGTATCCTCTGTCCTTTTATTTTAAAATGCTGGACTTCTTAGATGCCTAAGGGAGTTAGGCACTCAACCCCCACCAGATTTCAATAGCAGCTGCACACCTAACTCCTTTAAGAAACTTTGGAAATCCTTTCTAAGGGTACATCTACACTACAGGGGGGAGTCGATTTAAGATACGCAAATTCAGCTACGTGAATAGCGTAGCTGAATTCGACGTATCGCAGCCGACTTACCCCGCTGTGAGGACGGCGGCAAAATCAACTTCTGCGGCTTTCTGTCGGCGGCGCTTACTCCCACCTCCGCTGGTGGAGTAAGAGCGCCGATTTGGGGATTGATTGTCGCGTCCCAACGGGACGCGATAAATCGATCCCCGAGAGGTCGATTTCTACCCGCCGATTCAGGCGGGTAGTGTAGACCTAGCCTAAATGTATTCATGGCTAGTAAAGTAAGTGGATAGACTAGCTCTGGAGAATAAAACCACTTCTAACACATTGGTGTCAATGGAACTTCAAGTATCAGACATCAGCATAGCAAGTGCACAGGGGAACCAGCAGCAAAAAGGGCTTAGAAGGATAAAACTGTAGTAAAAAAAAAGAAAAAATAATCTTACTAATGCCTCAGGATAACAGCATACTATCAAAGTGTCTTGGCTAATATAATAAGTGTTAACTAACAGATTTTGATCATTGCACCATTTATTTATCCAGGTTTTATATTTGTAAGTTAGCTGTTAAAAAAAATTTCCTTTCCTTGCCATTAATTTTCCTTTCCTTTGGAAGAAGGGCACTCTCTATACCTGGTTTCATTTTAGTATATTAATTCAGCTCTTTAGTGGCAGGGAAGGGACTGCTGGCTGATCAGTAAAAGGTATCCAAGCAAGAATAATTAGGTTGGTTAATTCTGGTTACTGTTAACTCTCTCTTTACAAACACTGTGGAGCCTTTAATTCAGTTTATTCTAATATTTTAATAGCCAGTGCATTATAAAAATCTAACTTCCTGTGAAAAACACACTGCATTGTCTTGTATGCATGTGATTTAAAGATTACTTCATTCTTCTAGCCCTAACTTCTTGGCAGTCTCTCTTATTGATCTGTGGCGAGCATTAATTCACCTTTGCACAGTTGGCGGCTGAATAACTTTCCCCATTTCTCTAGCTTTCTCCAAAAACCGAAAGTTTTCGTCATGCTTCTGATTTGTAAACCAGCGGTTTTGTTCAATTAGCTGTATTACTGCCACATTGTGCAGTGACATTTGGTTTGCAAAAATGTTTTGCTGCATAATATACAAAAATGTGGCTAGTTTGCTAGCAGGACAGTTTTCTCTCTCTCTCCATGGGCGGCATTTAAGAACACTGACTCATCACATGTGGAAAAGTGCGCAGAAGTTTGCTCCCAACTAAGTTAAGATCTGGGCAAGAGCGCCTCCAGCTTTTCTGCCGCCCTAGGCGGCGGAAGGTCCCGCCCCAAAATGCCGCCCCCCCCCCCCCCCCCAGAGACAGCGGAAGGTCCTGCCGCCGAAATACCGCTGTGATCGCTGCCCCCCAAATTGTAGCGCCCTAGGCAACCACCTAGGTCGCCTATTGGGTTGCGCCGGCCCTGGATCTGGGAAAACTCCCTTTGGTAACCTGATGAAACACACTATAAGAGTTAGGTATATACTACTACTACAGACCACCATAATGTAGTATTAGGGATCCAGGTTTACTGCAGACTACTTACAATCTATGGGTCTTGTACAGCACCCATCACCGTAGTATCCAAGCACTTCTCACTCTGTTCCTCCCTCCTCCTTTATCACACTTTGTTGTTTCCTGTTCTACCATTTCTCTGATCGCTCATCGTCCATTGCGTTCCCCCATTGCTTCCCTTGTCAGTCTTCAACCTGTAACACTTTACGATCTATGTATTGGTTATTGCCATTGGACATCTCCTGTATCTTATTAAATCTCTTCTAAAGTATACATTTAAAATGATATCACACCAGTTGCCTGGACTATTGTCACAATATCAATATCTGTTTGCAGTAAGATTACGCCTGGGTGTCTATTGCTACAGGCCAGACACAGGAGAAATGGCTGTGTTGCATTCTTAATTTCTTTATTTTACTACACCTCAGGTAGCTCTATGTCTGTGTTGTGTCCTCCCTTCTGGGAGGATGTCTGATGTACTTTATAATTCCCCCATCTACAAGCAGACAGAATTATATGTTTAAAAGCTAACTGAGGTGACTGTGTTTGGAACTTCTTTTTATTAGGATTGTGGTTTGATTCCTATCAGGTTTCAGGGCTATAAAAGCAGATGCTGGCAGCAAGATACATGTTTGTTAAAGGCTATTCCAGCTGCAGTGGTAAATTTTTATTCACCTGATTTTTGACATGCTGAAACAAGACATGCTTTACACCTCTCTGATATGGTGAAGATACGTTCCTCACAATAACATCTCTCTCCCTATCTCTAATTGATGCTATTAAGTCTAACTGCATTGGTGGAAAGAACTTCACCAATCATTGTACGCTGGGTACCGCGAGCCCAGAGTACTCCCTGCTTATGATACAAGATGTTCTCTGCAAAAGAAAAAGGCAGAAAAGCCATAGGAAGTGCATCTGCCATGACCTGCAAGCTGGAAAGTGTTAGCTAACATTTCAATTATCAACCACATTGCTGCTGCCTAATGCATCAGGTGTATCAAGAAAAATAAACTTCGCAATGTTCCGTTGACATTTCAAAAGGACGTCAATGCCACAGCAGACATAGGAGCAAAGGATCAGCAGGGAAGGGGCTGAATGAACAGACTCAGACAATGACTCCATGTGAATAGAACAGCGGATCAATTCAGTCTGCAACTGAAATACTGTACCACATGCGCTGGGAGAGTGGTGTGGAGACAGACAGCCCTTTGAGAAGAGGAAGGGAGGGAGCAGATTACTCTCCAGTGATTCCACTTGGAGCAATGCTGGCAGCACATTGCTATCACTAACATCATTTATATAATGCCATAAGATGAGAAGAGGGCAGAGGAGCAGGAAAGAATTGCAGAAAGGCAGGAGAAAGAAGAGGCGTCTGAGGGGAACGGACACTGGCCAAAAGGGATGGCATGTTGGAAAGTTGGTCCATCAACCCTCCTTTTTCAGTCACCCAAGCATGAAGCTGATGGTGGTTGCAGCAGAAATTTTGAATTTCCACAATGAGGTTTGCGACTGTTCTGTGTTACTTCTTTCTCAAGGAGGTTTGAACAGCATGCTGAACACCCATTTGTCACAACTTTAGTTCTCTTTTTTGTTGTATTTTCAATGTCTGAACAAACATCAGGAACCACCTTGCCACACACTGCTAGTGTCCAGTACAGCTTTCCTACAGGTCTGCCTCATCAACATTCAATCCATTTTCCAAGTTCAAATGAAAACCGCTCTTCTCCCTTGACTGAAGTGTTTGGGAATGGTCTTTGTAGGAAAGACTACAGAAGTGTGCACTGTCTAGCAGTTACTGAATGGTACAATTTGCAATGTGAAAACTGAACACAGCACACGTCTTAAGTCAGACAGAGAATGCAGCTTTTAGTTATAATTGAAGTTTCAAGCGGAAGACTGATTCGGGAAAGAGGAAGGAGAGAAAGTTCTCTTCTCTTCTTTAATTCCCTAAATACACAAATGTGGCACATGTCCAGCATGGCTTCCCAGATGTAATTCTCATCTTCACACGGGATGGATTTCCAGGGTTAAGTCCTCCTTTAAGGCTGGGGACTCCACCACTTGTTTACTATTGCATGACATTCCCATCCCTTACTTCTACTTCACTATTACGGCTGAGGTTTTAAAAGCTGCCTAAGGAAATCAGGCACCCAATTCCCATTGAAAGCCTATGTGATTTTCATAGAATATCAGGGTTGGAAGGCACCTCCTTCATGCACCTTTGAAAATGCCAGCCTACATGAGCTGCCAATGTGCTGTGAACAGTTACCAAAAGGCAAATCATTGGAATGATATATTTTTCACTTTTCCAGAGTTCCCCACATTTGAAGTTCACATCTTGACCCTTCTTGCCTTTTACTTTTTTGGGTCAAGGGGGCAGAGGCAGGAGAGAAGGGGGGCATGCATGTGCATGCAGAACAGAAAATAAACCCCTTAACTGGCAAAAGGTTTAGTTCCAACTTATTTAAAAGCAGATTTTACCTTCAATATTTTCCCAGTGGAGAAATGGACAAACTATTGTTCCTAAAAGCATGCCATAATAAATGAAAACCAAATACCACAATGAGACCGCTTAATTTCTGCTGTTTATTGGCTGAGGCAATGGCTTTTAGGAAGAAAATGTTGCTTTCACTGGGCAGAGTTCATTGTTTATAATGCAAGCTTTTGAAGTCCAATAAGAAAAAATAAAGAGGATTTTGTTGCTTTGTGTGGGGTTTTGTTTTGGTTTTTTTTGAACGATGTGATACAAGCCAGCTTAATACACAAATTAGAGGTGATCTCATCAGTCTGTTAACCCAGCTAAAGCAAGACCATCACTGGCAAGAGGATGGGCTGACTAAATGCCACTGATTGGCATTAATATGGGGTACAAATGCAGACTTCATTACATAGGCAGAGCATGGCTTCTAGCTTTGAATCTGCTACAAACAGTTTAGCTGCACTGAAAAGTGGGATTTCAGAATAGTGTCTCATTTCACATTTGCCGCTTTACCATTTAGTCAGACACTATGGCTAGTCTTGCCACCCCTCTTGATAGAAGGAAATGACCTACAAACATCATAGCCCTTACTGATTCACACAAAACAGATGCCTTGTGCAAAATGTCAGCCAATGGAAGGGTGGGGAGGGGAGGGAGAGAACAAACTTTAAAATTCAGTTCGAATTGTAAAATGTGGTTTAGAAGTTTTGCCTTTCATTTCTCATAAACTAGATCACATATTTCCATTAAGGTCCTTTTGATTTCTTTGTTGTGGAATGAACAATGCTTTAAAGCTACTAAAGTTTCATTTCTAACATGTTTCTGTTTTCGATCTAGCAGCGGGACTATTTATTTTCCTAGCTCGTGACGGAATTAAACAATTTGTCTTTGAAAACTCTATAAGCCTTCACCCTGACCCCCCAACCTCCCCTCCTCCATCTGCTTTTCAGATTATGGTACTTTGATTTTTACCAGCTAAAGGTTTATGAACTGTTGTATAAACCCAATTACTCTCAGAGTAAATTGTTTAAAGCTCATATGTTGTTTTTTAAATTTTTCCCTGTGGAATGCTATTTGAGATTCTGAAGAGGAGAGACTCATTAGGGCATTTTGGACTAAAAATGTACAATTCAGAGAACTATGGAGCTTCCAGAACTGCACTGAGGGAAAACCTCATCACATTTAAAGAAGAATGAGGCACCCCCAAGAGACTTTTCAGGGTAGGATTGTTAAAAAAAAAGTAAACTTGGTTTTGGGGAGAGGAAGTCCTCTAAAAACAGATTAAGTTTCATCTGAGGTAGTGTTTTGCTCTTTAGTCAGTCTCTGCACCACTTCCTGATTGAAAGCAGGGGCAGGGGACCTTCTGCTCTATTACTGGGATGTCAGCAGCAGACAGCATCCCAGCACAGTGTCTGATGGGACACTCCTGCAGCCAAGAGGAAAGTTGCTCTTCAACTTCCTCTGCTGACACAGCTAAAGTCTGCAGGAGATAGCATCCGGTAGCCGAGGAGCAGGTACAAATCTGAGATGGAATAGTTGAATGTGGCCATCAAGAAAAATCAATAGAACTGCCAGCTGCTTCTCCAGATTAATACAGAGATGGGTCATGAAACCATGTATCCCCAGCAGCGGCCCCAAGCTAAGAATAGGAGCTAGTTCCTGGTCCTGGCACTACCAATGCCGGTATCTTGCCCCACACACCCACACGTCAGATCTTCTCCTATTCTGTAGGAGTCCTTCTAAGTGGTGGAAGAAGCAGAACTGCCCCGTCGTGGTCCTGATAGCAGCTCTCTTTACACATCAACTCATGCTCAGTGAGCCAACCACCTCCACCATCTTCCTTTCCCCGCACAGTCTGGATCCCTGAGCCGGATGCACAGACTAGATAGAGAGAGAACTGCTCATTCAGCTGTTGGAGGGCTCCAGCAAGGTCTCTGCTGGGACCGTGTCTGCTTTGCTGTGCTAAGAGAAGGTCGTTAGCAGATAAGCCTCTGCCTGCCCCTGGGAAGTGGACAACCTCAGATTAAAGCAATTTTCAGTACCGTGAGCAACTGCACACACAAATCAAGCATGCACATGCACTTGCCATGTGTCAACACTGAGAGGGAGCTCTAGCCATAAGCAATCACCAACCCAATTTTAGTTTCAAAAATGACAAATGCACACATGCAGTGCCCCTTCAAATAGGCAGGCTGAATTCAGGAAAATACTGTATTCCAATTTCAATCCAGCACCATCATCACCGACGTATGCTCAATGTGCCCAGACATTAACTGCATCATCACAGGTGGAGAGCTGGTAGCCTGCCGTCGAAATAAGTCTGTGGGCACTCGACAATGATATGCGACAGTCTGAAGTTGACCGCAGCTGGATCGCAGGTCATTAGAAAAAAACCCATTTAAGGAGACTGACCGCACAGTTGCCCTGTCGTGTTTGAAACCGGTTCAGAGATGACCACAGGAGCCTTGGCAGATCAAAACCTGGTGGGCAGATGGTTGGGTCAGTGACGAGAGAGTGATTAACAACTGTCGCCACTGACCACTTATGCGCCAAGCAGATTCCACCGTCACATCTTGTGATGGCAACATATTGACCATATGCAGTATTTGAACCTAATCTGCACAGCAGCATACAGGAAACTAATGTTTTGCTGTATATTTGTAAGAAAAGGAGCACAATAACATCCAGCGAGGTGCTCTAGTTCTCTGGCCTACCTTTCCTTGCAGTGAGGAGGTGTGGTCTAATGGTTAGATCACGGTATTGGAAGTTGGGAATCCTGGGTGCTACTCCTAGCTCTGCCACTGACTTGTCATCTGACCTTGACCAAGTCGCTTCACCATTCTGTACTTTCGGTCCCTCACCAATTACTTATCAATACTTCCTTACCTGGCATTATTAGACCTTATAAGCACTTGTGAAACGCTGAAATCCTTTGCTATTATAGTGCTATACGAATGAGGACAAGCACAACCTTAAATGGAACAAGCAATACCACTAACTCACCTCCTGCAACCAAGATCGGATTAAAAGACACACCAATGTCTGATTTACTTTTGATTATTTCTATTAAGTCTCCTCGCAGGCTGTCCCCAGTGCAGTGTGTAAAGCAGCTGTTAAGAAACAAGGAAAGCGTTTAACGAAACGGCTTCACCTCCAGTGTCAGAAATGACAAATGATGAATAGTTTCTAGCGAGTTCCTGCCGTGAGCCTGGCCCAGGCTGTCAGGCCAATATTAACGGGTTCGGGTTGGGGGGTTACCCTTCAAGTGGCCAACATAAGAGGAAGACCAAGGTGCCGTGAGTTCAACAGCTGCAGCTTGTTTAGAAAATGCAGGCGCTCATTCAAGTAGTGCAATCAATCTGTATCCAACTCCCCCTCTGCCCCTTTCCACCGATTTAAAGTGGAAGGAAAACGCTGAGAAGTTAAATATGGGGTAAGACGAGCTTCCTATAGAGGCAGAGGACAGTACTGCACGTGCACCTCCAAAGACACCTCCCTCCTGTTTTGCCTTAGAGGTGAACGGGAAAGCTTTCATTAAACCTTGTAGTGAGTTTCCAAATAAAAGGCATGAAGGTCCAAGTATTATGAAACACCTAGTATAGGGCAATTATAACTAAGAGGCAAATCTCAGAACAGCTGCTGGACTGTGCTACATCACAGCTAGCATACAGCAATGGGTAGCCGGCAAAGGGAGCAGCCCCTGGTTTCATGAGGAAATACGATGCTGGAGGCAGACTGCTTCCAGTCACTTAAAAAGTGCAGCTATAGCCCACACACTGGAGCAGTTGTGGTGGTGGGGGAGTGATAGGGCAACATATCCTGAGACTATAAAAATAGTGCCCAGGAGAAAGAGAAAAGGTTTAAAAATCTCAGACCTGATCAGGGCCCTGCTCCAACTCTTTGCTCTGCCTGAGCAGTGCAAAGGATGCAGAAATCTAGTTTTAAAAGCCAGCTGAGGACTATTCTTGCATGTGTGAATCCCTAGGTGGTGCAAAGCCAGCTTTACCCCAAGCACCAACATTGGCCTGCCCAGTGTAGGGGGCAGATGGCTGTGTAGCCAGAGCATACTGTGCCCTAGCCATCCTGGGCCAGCAATCCAGCCCATGGCTTCCCCTACCTATGCACCCCCACACCCAGCACACAGCTCAGGTGCAGCTAAGGATCCAGCCCCTTTTCTCCACTACTTTGAATACAATCACTGTTTAGTAGTGTATTCTGACCTTCAATCTCCAGGGCTTGCTGGACCAGATTTGGGACCCTCCTCCCAGGAGCCCGGCTGCCCTTTTAGAAATGACACGTGGCTCAACAGCCATTTCTAGCTCATTTTCCAACTTGTGAAACATGTGAAGTATTTTGACGTATTTGGAACCTCTCTCGTTAATTTCCCTCTGCCTGCTACCGTCACTGAGACAAGAAGAGTTGGAAGAGTCAGGATATTGTTGGGGACAGACGGTTCTTGGCTTCTGGTTACTAGTTCAAATCCAGCCAAGATGAGTAGCGGCCAAAAGGGGTAGTGCTGAGAAGGGAGTTGGTGTTCACAGTCCCTCAGTGTGACCACAGCACACATTCACTCTGGATTAAACGGGATTTGGAGACTGGACTATCCTTCACCCGTAGTGGAGATCTCTTGCGATCAAAGCTGAAGGACACTGGAATACGAACTTATTCCATTAGTAAATCTAGCAGGACCTCATTCTCCTTTCAAGCCCCTTTCTGCAACACCACATCCACAGTGGGGCGTAATCCTGCAGCCTACCCTCAGCTATAATTACTGCTGAGGTCAGGGAGACAGTTTGCTCAAATAAAAGCGGAGCACTCATCTCAGGGTTTGGTCCATTCTCATTATTGCTAATTAAGCACTGACTACTTGCTCAGAACTGTATAAGACATCTTGAAATCAAAGACTGACCTGCCCCATAAATTACACCTCTATCTGCTGCGCAAAATTCAAAGGATTGAATCAACCTTTCCAGCACTATCTGCCCAACGTGGCGGTTTGCCAGAGACATTCTAAAGATTCATGTTTATTGTTTGCAGCTCCCCCAGTTTGCAGCCTCCCCCCATCTAGCACTAGCACCTCCTTTCGGATATACCCCCTCCCCAAACTGCTGGGGTCAAAATCCTCCCCTGCTGCATCGAGTATGTAGAACAATCTTCCACTTTCTCTGCCATACTGACTCTACATCTCTTCAAATCTCATCACAGCTCTTTCTGGCTTTGCTTCTGCACCATATTTCTCCCTCTGCTACTCCAACTGGAGCATTCATAAATTGTTTATTTAGGAAGTTTTAACAGGTTTACAAATCATTGCCATGTAAATATCAGAAACAAAACAATCATTACAACAGTGAGCTTATTTTACTTAGAGAACCCTTATGTAGTAGTGTAATCATCAAGTCGCTCTTTACCAAGGTGGTACAGTATTACAAAGCAAGCCTTTACACACCATCCAGAACATGCTATTTCTAGTGTTTTATTAAAATTGAATTAAAATATTTATATGTATCAAACCAGGCATGTCTATCAACTGTTAATATTCAAAAGAAATTGGACAGGTATGCTGGGGCGTGGGGGGGGGGGAAATGTACTAGGTCTACAAAACAGATGTTCTACGAAAAAGGAAATAAATAAATAAATAAATGGAGATATCCTATCTCCTAGAACTGGAAGGGACCTTGAAAGGTCATCGAGTCCAGCCCCCTGCCTTCACTAGCAGGACCAAATACCAATTTTGCCCCAGATCCCTAAGCAGCCCTCTCAAGGATTGAACTCACAAACCTGGGTTTAGCAGGCCAATGCTCAAAGCACTGAGTTATCCCTCCCTGTGATACTTTACTGACCTGAAAGTTAACAGGGATTCAATAGCAATTGGAACATGTATTGTTTTCATTCTATCACTCATTCGTAAGTCATTTTGAGATACGCCCCACAGATGTAAAATACAGTTTATTATAGCAATAAATAAATAATAATACCTAGCTTTTCTATAGCACTTGTCATCAGTAGATCCCACAGCATATAAGTATGGCTAATTGCTAAATCTTAGAATGCCTCATGAAAACACACTGAAGTTTTTCTATTGAGCCTACTATTGTATGAAATTAGGGTATGTCTAAATTAAACCACAAGAGTGGCACAGCACTGTAGCACTTCAGTGTAGCCACTGCCTACGCAAATGGGTAGGGTTCTCCCATTGGCGTAGGTAATCCACCTCCCCGAGAGATGGTAGCTAAGAATTCTTCTGTCAGCCTATTGCTCTCTCTGAGGGGTGTGGATTTTTCACACCCCTGAGAAAAGTACCTATGCCAACGTACTTTCCCACAGTAGATCAGCCCTTACAGACACTATCCAAACGTCCGTTATTTAGTTGCAGGGACCACCGGCCATCGGGGCAAAAACACTGCATGCAGTGAAGTGGGCAAGGAAAACAAAAAGCAGTGGAATCATGGAAACATCATGAAAGAGGATAACTTTGGTAACAGAGGCAGATGAATTTTTCCTAAGCTGCTTATTGGGAATAAAGTGAAAGGAGAAACTGGTCAAACAATCGTCCTGCTCTTTGCGAAATGCTAATGTAGGTGTTGAACAGACAGTAGGATTAAAGAGACTTCCTCCTTCCTTCTAACAAGTAGGAAAGTAATCCCCTGCATACTAGATGTTTTACTAAATTCTACTATATATTCTGATGTCTTATCAACAATCTTTCTGAACACCCTGGGGAAAAAAAGACTCAACACTGTCTACTACACACACAGTAAAGTGATAAGGAACAAGAAGCATCCAACATTCATTTCCAAATCAGGATACACTGCGAATGCTCTTCCCACATCTACATGCACCCAATTTAAGGTTTAGGTTGCAAGATTCTTTAAGATGCAATTTTTTATCTAGCTTTCACAGCACAAATAGCCAAAAGAAAGCTACCAAGAACCCGTTTGCCGATTCAGGATCATTCGATATGAAGGTCACTTCATACAATCCTAGGCAAACTGTTCTAAATCCCTTAACTGATGCAAGTACAAAGAATACTTTTATCGATTTTATGATGCAAGACACAGGTCAAACACTGAGTGAACGACAAATAACTCATGCTTGTAAAGGAACATAAAATACTGTACACTTAGAAATTCACTGCATATCTATCAGTGGGGTGCAACAGTTTTAATTAAGACAGATTAATGCACCCACAAAACCTATTGCATTAAGGCAATTATGGCTTTCCTAGATTGACTGCCAATATGATATAGGTCCAAAAGAAATTACCCCTTTCTGCTCCAACAGAATAAATTGGTTTCCTTGAATCCAGTGGTTAAAGAATCCAAGTTCTTGACCTTGACTGTTTTACTAGTAGTAGTCTATGCTGTAGGGAACAATTGGGATGACATTTGCTGAAATGTGTGGGATTTATGGTATAATAAGTTGTGCATATGTGCCAAAAAATAAAACACTTAAATCCAACAAAATCAAGATTAATTATCTATTAAAATACCAAAGAGAACACAGCGCAATACAGGTGGTGCAAGAAACTGTCTGGCTTTCTTACATTGTGACTAAAGTTATTTTTGAGGTCATATTAAACATTCTGCATCTTCTATCACACTCTCACTGGGAAAAGGAAAAATAGCTACTCCTTAGTCATTTTCCGTGTGGATTTTGCCCTTTCATAAACAAACGCTATATAACCCTTTCATAGACATTCATGTTAAGCTCGCACAAAAATATTGTATTGCCTGGCTTTGATCAGTGAGACAGTCTGATAATTAACTACTGTGTGTTTATGACAATCCCTGTACAGAGGTAGAAAATACCTATACTGCACCTACCAACCTACCTACCCACCCACTACTCCATGCCACTATAGATCGAACCTATTTCTACTCTTCCCTGCCTCCAACACAGTGGCCTTGTGTGTTATTGCTGTTAATTACAACTATAGGTGTTCAAACATCAATATGTTTGATAGATGCCTCATTCTCTAAATGCCATTCTTATTCCCTTCTGGTTTTCTAAAGGCAACTTCATGTACTTCCTTTCTTCAGCAGCAATAATCACAAAGCAAATATCCTTTTAAAAACACATACAGAGATCATAGAAGACAGAGTCGAGTCCCGTCCCTCCTCTCCCCCGGAATGTGAACAAATTGTTAATACCCTTGCAATCTGCTTACTTCCCTCCTTAATCCTCATTTTAGCCAATGCTCTCCTCACAGGAGTTCATATCAATATGTCACTAGCAGTCAAATAATGCAGTAAAGAGCCAATGTTATTGTGAGCCTACAGTGGAATTACTTGCTACCCAGCAGGAGACCAATCTATATTAGGCAGCAGTATGTTCTTCTCTAGCAGGGGTAACTGCTACAAATGAGCTAGACTCCTCATGACAACATCAAACATCCTTGCTAAAATATGGTCAGTTGGTTCAAGCTAGAATACAAAGGCAGCACCGCTCTCTCCATATATCCGTAAAACAAGGCATCTGTGTCTCCCCTCCTCTGTGCCCTACCCCTAAACTATGACCACATGTACACAGCCCTCTACCATGTCTCACACACATCTGTCAAGTCAAAGCTTACGGGACCACATGACAACTACAACAGCTTTGCAACGTCTGCCTGGGTCCACATAAATCTGGAGCCTTGAAATCTGAGCCATGCTTCTCCTTTCAGGTGCCTTTGCGGTAGTTTGTTATTCTGAAACAGTGAAACTTTCATTAAATTTTATTAGCTTTGCTTCATTTCAGCAATGCAAATAGTTATCAGCAGACCACAGTTCACCAGTGATTACACTTTTCTAAGGAACTCACAGTTCTAACAACTCCTGATCAATAAATAAACTGAAAGGAATAGTTGCAAGTACTGTGTTGTTTCTCTTAGGGCTCGCTGACCCCACGGTTTACTATACACATGCCAGCAACAGTTCCAGGAAAACAGAAGACGACAAACTTCTTATTGCATCTATTTCCCAACCATGACTGCCTTGTGGCCATATCTGTTTTATGTGTCATCCAATTCTTAAACAAATCTTCTCAAGCTTATTTGCTTTTAATTATAAGTAAGAGATGAGATAATTCACACCATATGATTTTTTTTTTTTTTTTGGAAGAGACAGAAAAGGGTAGAGAGGAAAGTACACCACCATCTTTACATTTAGGTTACCAAGGTGAAGAGGAGCAGGGAAAATACAAGGGTTGTGCCCTTTTAATGGTGTATAAAGCACCAAAAAAGGTTTTGATTTAAAAAAAACACATCGGACTGGAAAACTATATGGACAACTGGATTATAACAACCCAGGTACCAAACAAGTGAAACCTGAATGACTAAGAAGAAAAGTGATTTATATTTAGACTGCTTAGAACTTTTCTTTAATACCTATTTAACTCACATACCCTGCAGCTGGATGAAAAGATATGTTTGTTAAAGATTCAGCTTCCTCCATCATTTCTGTTAAGTGCTGAAAAATTGCCTAACCCAGTGGTTCTCAAAGCCGGTCTGCCACTTGTTCAGGGAAAGCCCCTGGCGGGCCGGGCCGTTTACCTGCCGCGTCCGCAGGTTCAGCCGATCTCAGCTCCCACTGGCCGCGGTTTGCCGCTCCAGGCCAATGGGGGCTGCGGGAAGTGGTGGCCAGCACGTCCCTCGGCCATCACCACTTCCTGCAGCCATCATTGGCCTGGAGCCGCAATCGGCCGAACCTGTGGACGCGGCAGGTAAACAAACCAGCCTGGCCCACGAGGGGCTTTCCCTGAACAACTGGCGGCTCAGCTTTGAGAATCACTGGCCTAACCTACTTCTCTGTGTCCCAAAGAAGGACCTAGGGAAAAGCCTTTAAGAGAAGCCATTAACATCCCTCTTGGTAAATGGTATATTGGATATTTTCAAAAGGACTACAACTTTGAAGTATATTTTCTCCAAAGTTTAGTTTCCAAGGACAGGCAGCTTCTATGGCCAAAGCTCAACTAGGAGATTTCCGCTAATCAGTACAGCCACAAAGTGGAATATAAGAATGACGATACAGTACTTGTACAGTAGGACTAAAATGTTTTTACTATCCCAGAATTGATAGACGTATTAATTGGAGGCAGCTGCAAGGGGAAATAAACCTGCCCCAGTGACATGATTCATTCCTTTTCATAGATAATTACATCTGCTCATAGTGAATCATTAGTTCAGGGAATTTTTTTTATGTTAAGTTTAAACACGGCAATCAGATTTGTTAGTCTGTAGGATAAGGCAAGCCAGATGACATGTCCTTTTTCAGAGACCTGTTTACACTTTCAGTGTTGTCAGTTGTGAATTAAATGGCAATTTCAGACACCAATAATTTTCACCTAGATAAATCCAGTTTTTATAAGTGCCATAGGCAGTGCAGACACTAATGGCAACAGCCTTCCAAGGGGAGTAGTTGGAGCAAAAAACCTAACTTGTTTCAAGATTGATCTTGATAAATTTATGGAGGGGATGGTATGATGAGATTGCTTGTAGCGGCATATGGCCCATCTGCTACTGCTGTTGACAATCTCCAATGGCTGGAGGTGGGACACTAGAGGGAAAAGGCTCTGAGTTACTACAGAGAATTCTTTCCCAGGTGTCTCACCCACATGCTCAGGATCTAACTGATCACTATATTCAGGGTTGGGAAGGAATTTTCTCCCAGGTCAGATTGGCAGAGACCCTGGGGGGAGAGGGCACCAATCTCTGCAGCATGGGGCATGGGTCACTTACTGGTTTGAACTAGAGAAAATGGTGGAGTCTCTGTAACTTGACGCCATTAAATCAAAATTTGAGGACTTCAGTAACTCAGCCAGAAGTTACGGGCCTATTGCAGGAGTAAGTGGGTGAGGTTCTGGGGCTGCGATGTGCAAGAGATCAGACTAGGTGATCATCATGTTTCCCTTCCGGCTTTAAAATCTATGAGCAAAAGAGGGATCACTAATTCCGCAGCAGGGAGACTTTAGCAGCATAGTTTGTGCACCATAAAGTGCCAAGCATTTTTACTGTAATCCCGTTTCCTAGGGTTTGTACCCAGGCTGCATCATTGAGCACTCTGTAGCAGAGGATTTCAAAGCCCTTTAGCAAGATGACTACTTTGCAACTTCTACAAACAATTAAGTTTCACCAGCATTGCAAGGTAGTATGCCCCCATTTCACAGGTGGGGAACAAAGTCACAGAGAGATTAAGTGATCTGACAGTCACACTGTGAGTCAGTGGACAAGCCACGAATCCCGATGGCCAGTCCTTTGCTGTGACCTCCAGATCACAACTGTACAACATCAGCCAGAAAACCAGGGGTTTTCTTAGGTGTGTGTGGAATGAGCAGCAGCTTGAATATCACCTCGGATTTTTCCGTACCCAAACTAAAAATGAGAATTAGCAATTACTGTGCAATTTGAGCTGCTGTTCTTATAAAAGGCAGAAGATCCACCAGTTGCATTTTATCTCATTTATTTCTTTAGCCACATGAAACCTAGAACATAAACAAAGCTTTCCCAAAGAATTATACTAGTTTTCCTAAGAGAAAGCAACATCGTCGTTTAAAGGAAAACCATCCCTTTTCCCGTTCTTCTTCTAGTTCTTAAAATCTGTCTACTGAGAGGCCTAAGACTGTGCAAGTCGTAGTTCAATTCCATAAGTAGTGAGAAAGCCCATCAGAAGGTGTCATACTGACAGGACAGTCTCTGTTCAGGTTCTTGTGTCGTGTATATCCAATAGATGTAGTACACTTTATCTTCAGGCATACATGTGGTTAACAGGAAGCACCCAGATGCTAGGATAAACAAGTTAAGCCCCAGTCCTTGCAATACCTATGAGCTTAACTCCTGTTTCCCATCGAAGAGCTGGAGAGTGACCTTTGGCGAAGACAGACATTTAAAGTCTCCCTCATCTCTCCCAAAACATTACTTTCATTTTTAGCCTTAGCACCACTGCTTGTTTGTGTAACTGGAGACGTGTCAGGCCCTTTCTTCCAGAGTGATTTAAACTACTCCAGTGTTAAAAGTAAAACAGAAAGAACAAAGATGCTAAAATATTAATCATCTCACACAGCATCCACTGGGAGTAAGTGGAAAAATGCAATGCTTTGTGATCTGCTGGCCTCACTTCCAGGTTACTGCCTGTTCAACACACAGAGACTCCCTTTCCTGTACATATGGAGAGGACTTGGGAAAGAATTTACCTCACCAGCTCTTATAGAATAGAATGGCCATTCAGAGTTCAAAGTTCCCTCTGTAGTGACTACTAATTACTATTTACTGCTGAAGACTGACAATGTGCTGGGTGCAGCACAGCTCAGCAAAGCACAGCCATCTCCTGCCCCAGAGCTTCTGAGGTATGTACACACACAAGAGAGAAGACAGGATGCACTGACAGCTCCAGAGAACAGAGAGGCTTGTTTGTGTGTGTGACACAGAGTTATTCTCATTATGCTCAGAACAGGGCTGGCTCCAGGCACCAGCGAAGGAAGCAGGTGCTTGGGGCGGCCAATGGGAACGGGCGGCACATCCTGGTCTTCGGCGGCGGGTCCCTCAGTCCCTCTCTTCCTCTTTGAGCTGTCGCCAAAGTGCCACCGAAGAGGAAGATCGGGAACGAAGGACCCGCCGCCAAATTGCGGCATGATTGAGCTCCTGCTGAAGTGCCGCCGATTGACTTTTGATCTTTTTTTTTTCGCTTGCTGCTTGGGGCGGCAAAAAAGCTGGAGCCGGCTCTGGCTCAGAACTTGGGGGCATTGTGAGCAGAGAACCTGGAAAGTTAGAGCTGCTCCCTTTACTCACAGCTGGTATGCAGGATCCCATGCAAGAAGTTCCATGTGCTCTCCATGTTCAGAATCTGATCTTGCAAAGCCAAATTCTGATGGGTCAGGTGCACCTGATGTCACCATCTACAACAATGCAACACAGGGAACTAACCTCAAGAGGAGAGGAAGATCCCAACATCTACGTCAAAGAGAAAACGAGGAGAGACAGAGTAATCATCATCTGCTCCCTTTTTCTCTTTTGCCCCAAGTCAACACAGTGGGGCTAGGAAGGCAACTGATATCAGCAATTCAAAGGGAAACCAACCCTGCACCTTCCACTTAACTCACTTTCTACTGTAGAAGTTACACACCACTTGGCTATGAACTCTGCATGGGCAGACTTCTAAGATCACAAGGAGCTCCAGTGACTTGTATGAAAGTCCACTCACATGGAGCTCCTTGCTGGATCAGGGCCTTGGTTTTTTTTATTTTCCAGTCGTAAGGAAGCTGAAACAGGCCTACTGCTGAAAAGGCAACAGAGTTTCCAGATGGATCCAGGGAACCAAATGTATTCAAAGCAGTAGTGAAAAGAGGTTGAATTCTGTTCTCATTTAAACTGGTATGAGTCACACAAGACTCCTTTGATTCCAGTACAGTTATTCTGGATTTATGCTAATTTAAGTAAGTGCAGAATATGTCCCAAAGTATTAACCTTTTCCCTATTTTTTCTTACTCTGCTACCAGGAATAATTTGTCATGGCAGGATATGCTGCATAAACCCTCCAAAAAGATTAATATTAAAAGTAAATTGCTGTAGAGTATGTCTACACTTAAAATGCTGCAGCGGTGCCACTGTAGTGCTTCAGTGTAAACACTCATATCCCTGTAGTTAATCCAACTCCCCGAGAGGGGGTAGCTAGGTCCACGGAAGAATTCTTCCATCGACCTAGCGCGGTCTACACTGGAGATTAGGTCAGCATAGCTACATCTCTCAGGGGTGTCAATTTTTCATAGCCCTGAGAGCTCTGATGTAGACCAGCTCATAGATTAATAGAATTAAATTCCTGAAGGGAATGATTCACACTAGAAAAGAAGAATGGTGGGATTCTCGGGCTATTGAAGACAACAGAACGTTGGTCCCATGCCTCGTAACACACCCAAGACCCACGCCAATCAGACATAATGGCTGGATTTTTTAAAGGGACCTAAAGGATCTAAGGTGTCCATCATCCAGCAAAGGTCACACTACGGAAGATACTATTCAACCCTGAAGTAACTGGATGTGCTCATACTGCTGTGGAACACTGGGGTCAGAAATGAACCCTTTCCTCTGCACCTCATGCCCTCTTTCTTTCTCTCTCTCTCTCACCCCCCTCCACCCCAATTTGCCAGTTGCACATTCCTCCTGCCAGTTCCAGGAAAGTAGATAAGATGAACCACTGGTTTGCAGCAGTTTGGGACCTCATGTTCCAAAACACACTTATGAAACATGAATTATTTCATGCGGTATTAACAAGCAAAGAGAAAAGGGAAACCACTGTTTTTAAGGGACAAAATGCAGCTTTTTGATTTAACTCTCCTCCTTAACTCATTTAGTCTATGCTTCTCCCCCCCAGGGAAAAGATGAAGAATCATGTGGGGAGGGTGGTGGCTCAAGACAGTTTAAGTGTGTATGAAACGGCTGTTCCCTCTCAAAACACCATTTGTGTTGCCAGTGAGATTGCAACACAACCACGACACTGCTCATTTACTCAATAAAATATCATGAATTCCAGCTGGAGACTTCTTTTCCCTTCCCCGAGGGCAAAAGATGTTTTTAATTTTTAGGGTGTGGAGAAGGATGCAAACTAACATTCAACCATATTCCAGTCTTTGGGGGAGATCTTTAAGCCCCCCCCAAACCTGTATGAAAGTTAGACTGCACATGAATAGCAAACTAACACTGAATTTGCCTCCTCTATGGCCTCATCTATAGTGCGAGTGTGACTGGGTACAGACAATGGTGAGTGCAAGAAGGTTCATTCCCAGCCCTTTAGCGGACACTGAAAATGTCTCGGTAGCGTGAACAGAGGAACAAATCCTTCAACCCCATTGCAGAGAGCGAGAGAGGGGCTTGGAGGAACTGGGTACCTACTAACATTTTTATAAAACAGTTTCAACCCATCTCTACAAAAACAACAAGAAGTCTGGTGGCACCTTAAAGACTAAGGGATTTATTTGGGCATAAGCTTTTGTGGGTAAAAACCTCAATTCATGCCCAAATAAAATCTGTTAGTCTTTAAGGTGCCACCAGACTCCTTGTTGTTTTTGTAGATACAGACTACCACAGCTACCCCCTGATACTTGAACCCATCTCTACAAGCAGCTAAACCATTTTCAACCCCCCGGCGGAGTAGAGGGGATCAGCAGCAGACCACCACTGCCAAATATGATTCGTTTTCCTCGTGTAGATGGGGACCTATGAGCAAGTCAACAGTGTGGTAACCTGACTGGTCATGACAATGTTTTCTGATCTGAAGTGCCATGTAAAACATAAGGCATACCTCTCCCCGCCCCCCATCAGAATATACTCCACAAATCAAGCACCCATTTCTATTATTAACTTAAGCAGAGCAGTAATCAATAATGCAGGTTAAAAAGAAAGGTTGGGAAGGTTAAAAAGAAATGGCAAGGCTGCCATTTTTCAGTGCCTAAAGTTTATTTTTTTTATCATTACTATTAGCAGGAACCATTTGAAACCTTTTTCCCCCTTTCCAAAAACAAATTTCTTGCTAAAGTCAATAGTGCTGGCCAGTATATGAAATGTTTTTACAGGACATAGCTGAAGAATTTCTTCTCTATTGAATGGGGGGGGGGGTTTGGTGGGGACAGGCCATACAGTACAGATAAACTGGTGGGGGGTGGGATGACAATCTCTGTTTATAATTCTCTGTCAGTAGCATCCAACTCTATTAAGATTGGTTTGTTTTTTACCAGGCTTCTTTAAAACTTATTGTCCTGGGAGATTTGTAAAAGAAAATGCTCTCAAACAACTCCCAGCAACTCTGAAATAAAAATGTTTTTCTTAATCTTTCTTCTAACTCCACAAAATAAATGGTCAGGCAGCCACAATTTAGGAGCATGGAAAATGTTAATGACTTGGATGACAAGTCAGGCCATAGAATTCCCCAAATCCCACAACAATTCTCATGGTCTTTATTCAAACAAGGTCTACTGATTTTCTCTTTCCGATAGACTGAAAATGTTCCCAAGTCCTGGAGAATATCTAACGTCTTCATTCCAACAAAATACCTGAGTTATCCTACTAACTGAGACCATTTAATCAGGTCTTCATCCCAGAGGATGTTGTCAGTAAAAGTCATCAGGACACATAGCTGTAGAGCCAGGAGTAATTCATGAGTACTTCATGCATGAAATTTTTAAATTTTATCTTATTATGGAGGCCCTGGTTGCAGCTCTAACAGAGTTAAGGGGAAGTTGAGTTCTGCACTTAATAAAGAGATTGAGTGCCTGTTTCAAGGAGGACATATCTTAAACAATAAGTAGTGTAAGTCTGGGCAAGTACAAAATGAATTTTCTGGGGATTTACAAGTAAATCAGTTAATTAGTTTATGAGTTAAAATTTTAAAGAGTGGATGCTGTAAGAAATTTAACATCTAAAAAGAAAGACTTTTTTTGTCCTGAATGATCTCATCTCAGGTAGTTGTCTATCTACAAACAAAAAAAACAAAAACAAAAATTGGCAGACAAAAAATAGAATAGATCTACTGCAGTGGGTTGTTTTTGAAAAGACATTTTTAGGATAAATGGGTTTTTTTTCATTATTCTTTACAACTGAAAGTTTCTCTTTCAGCAAAGGCTGAAGAATAGTGTTCTCCCTCAGAGAAACTCATGAAGAAATGCCCTATTTCAAAATGGCTGCTGTCTGTCGTTGGTCAGTCTGTTGTCTCAGTCCCATGAAGAACAATCCTGGACATTTTGAAAATGACATCTTAACTCAGAGCTGCCTACGCCCTCAGTCCTGATGAGAACGATTGATAGTGGTAGGCATTTTGAAAGGGCAATACCTTTGAGTTTTTATGAAGTTTTATGTGCCAGCCTCTCAATTATGAGGAACAGAAGCAAAACATGTCCATTAATCTTAAAGTTTCTTTTCAAATACCATCTGCTGCATCAGATCTACTCAACAGGGAATGCCAAAAGGGAAACTTGCCATACATTAATATGATGGATTTCTGTTAAGTTTAACCTTAACTCTGAAGTTCTTGGATTTATAATGCTTGGTTTTGAGAAAACTGCACTATCTCTGTAATTTGTTTTTACCCTAAATTACTGACATGTCCTCCCAAACTTACCTCCATCTTAATGTACTTTTGGTCTGGGAATACAGAGTATATTTAAGATTTTTTAACATTAATTTTAAAAATGAAAAACATCTTGCGTGCCAGAAAGAAAACAAATACTAATTTTACTTGTTTCACTACGACTACCATCATAATCAATCTGGGGAACTGGATTAGGATCTATAATCAGTAAAATATTCCTCAACTCCAAGAGTGACTAAATTTGCTTTGTTGCTTTTCTCCACTACTTTAACAAGTGTTGAGAGAACCAATGCCATGCTGTCTCTTAAAATAAGTTTCTGGCTGTAATGATTGTGAAGATGAATTCTGAATGTGAATGGAGTGCAAATTGATTCAGGGTCACAGAGGGGAACATGCAAAGCACCTCCTGCCTATGTTGCTGCTTAGAGCTTTGCCAAACAGCAAAGGTGTGAAATTACCAAGACTCTTTTTAGTTTCATTGGCTTTTCAGAATCCTGCCAGCAACACTGAAATTACCAACAATCACATCAATTTCATGCCACTGCTGCTTGCCTGGAGCTAGACTAGAGCTATTCTTATGACAAAGTGGCCCAAAAAAGGCTGGGAGGGAGGGTTCAAGAAGAAGATCCCATAGCCCACTTCCCTATTCACTCTTTACAGCAGGCAGAATGCTCGGAGAGTAGGAAACGACAAGATGAAGCTCCTTCTCCTCTGTAGAACTAAATGGAAATGCAGCTTGAAGTCATTTACTCTAGTCAGAAGCTGATACTAAAAGAAAGCACTATTAGAAATCCCAGCTGCATGGGGCAAGGGAGCAAAAACTGCATTCAAAAATAAAACTAATCTTAGTCCCTGGAGCTACTGTACATTATATATAAGACCTTGGCCGTAGAGAGGTCTTCACTGCTCTCCTTTAAGAGCAAATAACCTTGTCTGACACAAGCATTAGCAATATGAATGTCAAAATAAAGCATCCCTTGGGCATTTCAATAAACAATCAGAACATCAATTTAGCACAGAGGTCCCCAAAGTGGGCGATACCGCCCCCTGGGGGGCGCTGGAACAATCCAGGGAGGCAGTAGTAGTCTCAGGTGCAATTGGGGGGGCGTTGAATAAAAATAAGGGGGCGGTGGAAGCATAAAGAAAGAAGAGAATATAAGAAAATTTTGAAAAACCGTTCGGACATGTTTCATCTGTTGTGTAACAGAGTTAAAGTTGTAGTGATTACTTTATTTTCCAAATAAATTCACAAATTATAACCGATCGGGTGTCAAGTCCGCCAACAGCTCTTAACAAGCAAGTGTTCGCAGGCGAGCGTGTCACGCACTGTCGGGAAGTCCAGCATGCATCGGCAGGAATATGTGCGTGTAATGACTTGTTTACAATACGATACTATAAATAGGCGACATGTATGAAATCTAATTTAGATTGTTTCTGAATTGTGTAAAAAGCAGTTAACAATAGTGCAATAAGTATTTAAAAATTATTTATATTCGATACCTTCAATCTTTATGGATCACATACAAAGCAAATTGTATTACTGTTGTTTCAATAAAACAGCAATTTACACGTGAGTATTTTTATACATTTTCTTACATATCTACTGTACATTTCTGTGTCTCTAGTGCTTACTAATAATAAAATCGTAGCAGGCTTGTGTCGGTACAGTACCATTTGAAGTGTACAGTCAATATATTTGTCATATTTTTTATTACAATATTAACAAAAACAGGGAATGAAATCGTAAAAAACTGTTAACTATTAACATTTATTTATATCTATCGAATCATCTGTGTTAATTGGTAAATAAGGCGTGTGTTAATAAGGAACAATTATTTAAATAAGGGCAAACTAAATTAAAACTATTAACTGATTTTTAGTTGCATACTGATTATTTTTAAATTAATTATTTCTTGATAAATTTAGTATGATATTTGACAATTTAATATCAAATACATATATCTAATCATAGAATCATAGAATATCAGGGTTGGAAGGGACCTCAAGAGGTCATCTAGTCCAACCCCCTGCTCAAAGCAGGACCAATTCCCAACTAAATCATCCCAGCCAGGGCTTTGTCAAGCCGGGCCTTAATGCTGAGCAAAGAACAAAACCCAGTTTATTAGTTTCATTAGTATTTTAGTTTGGTTGTCTTTTGCCATCTTACGCAAAAACCACTGTATACCTGATGTCGTGGGTGATATTCTAATAATACATCTTTCTTTATTATATTGTAGGACATAGGTAGAAATATAGATACATAAAAGAATGCAAATTTGTCACTGCATCTTTCTGTTTGTTCGCTTAAAAAAGGTAGATTTCCAGGGGGGCGGTGAGTAATTTTTTTTCTGAAAAGGGGGGCGCTGAGTAATTTTTTTTTCTGAAGAGGGGGTGGTAGGCCAAATAAGTTTGGGAACCTCTGATTTAGCACATGAACAGGACAGTGCATAAACTAAATAGATTCTATTCGAGACTAGACATTACCATATGCTTCCTACTACAATGAACCAAACTACCATAAACCAGCAGAAGAAACCCAGTTGATCTCATTGTGCACCCAGTTACTCCACAGTTACACCAATGTAAGTGAGAGGAGAATCTGGCCCAACATGCCTAGTGTTCATCTTTGCCTCAAACTCAGACCATCTAAAAGCAATCTTTGCCTCCTAACGGCGGGCTGGAGGTCTGAGCAAGCCAAAACAGTACTGTGTAGAATACTTATTTTAATATGAACTATTACATTTGGAGGGGTGGGGGGCAGAGACTGTCACAGCTCAGCCAAAAGAAAATACCCCCCCGCCTATCTGATTTTCTATTCTTTTAAAATTATCAAGTTTGGGAAAGCCACTTTAGAGTACAATTCACACTGCTGATTTTCTTTGGCGAAAGACCATGTTATCTATAAATACCAGCTAAAATCCCAATTATAGTAACACGATACCCACACCCTGCTACATAGAAACAGGATAACAGAGAGACATGGAAAAATTTAATCGTCAAAAAATAAAGGCAGGTAACAAGCCTGTTTGAAATTACATACAAAGCAACTACAAACTTAGCATTGTTTAATGTAAAGTCAAGGACTAAAAAATTAAGGAATGTTAGAATGAAGGTTGCCCATCCTAGTGCCCCATTGGCCCTCCCTTAACTCTTTATCCCAGTCTCCCCCTCTGCTACCTTGTCCCACCCCTCCCCCCCAGTCCAGCTCCTCACCTCCCTGCATTCCAATCAGGCAGCTTACCTATTTCTCCTCCTCGCTGCCTGATTGCCAGCAGGGGGAGCATTAAAAGGGGGGGGGAGGGAGAAGAGAGAGAGAGCATGCATGTCCTTGCACTCTCATTCTAGTGCCCAACACCCGGGTGGTCCCTAGCACTTGGGAGGTGCAATTGCAGGGAAAGCCCTGCTCAGCCTCTGCAGATCTGAGATGGGCCACACTCAGTACAGATTAAATCTTTGGAGGATTCTAAAAAGTCTCTATTGAGCATGTCCCAAGTGAGATTTTCAAAGGCTCAAAACATAGCCAAATATGGGCAAAGTTTGACAGGAATGAAGGAAGGCTATGCAGATGATAAAGTGCTGTTGGCGGATTCAGAAGGCCTGATGAAGTTAGTGGAGTTTACAAATGAATATGGCAAAGAATATGGTCTAGAGTTGAATGTTGACAAGACAGAAAACCATGGTGGCACACAAGGATTCTGTGAAAATATGCAAGTTTCCAACGAACGACACCTCCATACAGCAAAGTAAGAAATTATTGCTACTTAGGAAGCATCATTACCGAAGTTGGAAGATTGGATACTGAAGTCAGCACCAGAGTAGCAAGAGTGAAAGACACATTCTGGAATAATAAAACACCCGATGAGAGGGAACGTAAATCTGTTTATATTCCAACTCTTAAAAAAACTTACATTTGGTTTGTGTTAAATTACAGCGGTGACACTCAAACAATTGAGAATAAAGAACCTACAATCCATCGAATGACGGTGTTCTAAAAGAATTATGAAAACATCACGGATAGACCATGTAATCAACAAAAAGTATTGTAGATGATTGGAACTCAGCAGACTCTAGGCAGAGATCTTATGAAAAGAAAGATTCAATGTGCAGGACACATTTTACGGGGTTTAGAGGGCAATGCATGTTTACGGGCACTGGAAGGGAAAGTTGATGGCAGAAGAACACATGGCTTGATAAATGATAGCTGGCTGCCTTGTGTTATTGTCATCTTTAGTTTCATTCCTGCATTACAGCCTATTTCAGAACACTGCAATCTGAATATCTGTAGGACTTATATTTCAGAATGCGTTTCCACCCTGATGCTGCTTCAACAAAGATGCCGTGGATCGGAGCTGACCGGGCATCTACTTTACCATGACATGTTGAAATGTTACCTATAAGATTATGCTCTGCTGGGAGTGAGCAGAGGGGCATGATTTAGTTTTGTCTCCTTCCAGAACAAGGGATCACCATTGTCTATGGCAGGGGTCTCAAACACGTGGCCCACATGCGGCCCGCGGAGCTCTTCCCTGCGGCCCGCCAAGCTCCCTGCACCCCCCCAGTTACTTCCTGTCGCCGCCAAACTCCCCTCCCCCTGCCCCCCCCCCGAGTTATTATATGTGGCAGCTAAGCTCCCCGCACACTGCTCCCCAATGTTTGGGGCTGGGTCTCTCCCCCGGCCCTGCCTGCTGCCCCCACGCACCTCCCCAGAGTGTCCCCTGGCCACACTTGCTGCCCCTTCACTGCCCCGGAGCTCATGCTCTGCTCTGCAGGCTTCCGGCATCACTTGCTGCCACAGGGTCCTACTGCCCCCATCCACTAGGGCCAGGGCAGGCTGCCCTTCCCCTGCCCTAGTCCTGAGCCTCTCCAATGCCCCGAGCCTCTCCAATGCTCCCAAACCCCTCATCCCCAGCCCTCACCCCTGCACCCCCTCCTATCCCAAAATTCCATCCCAGAGCCTGCACCCCCACCCCCTGTCCCAGCCTGGAGCCTGCACCCAGCACCCAAACTCCATCCCAGAGTCTGCACCCCAAACCCCCTCCCCCATCCAAACTCCCTCTCAGAGCCTTAGGCAGGTGGGGGTGGAGTTGGGGGGGGGGCAGGTTTTGGGCACCACCAAAATTTCTACAAACCTGCCACCCTGGAAGAGGCAGAGCAGGGGGGGAGTGGTGGTGTAGCCCAGTGCAGTGGGGGGGTTTTACTGAGTGTATATATTTTATTAAAACCGCTTGGAGGAGGAGGTGGAGAAGAAACGGGTCGGGGCGGGGCCTCATGGAAGGGGTGGAGTGGGGGTGGGGCCAGGGGCAGCAAGGGGGGGTGTCAGTGATGCGGCCCTCGGGCCAATGCACTAGTCCTCATGTGGCGCTCGTGATCATTTGAGTTTGAGACCCTGGTCTATGGCATAACAGAGAACCATGCTAGCCCTTGATAAACTGTCTGTAGCATTTACTACTACCTAAGCGGTATAAAACAAAAAACCCCACACATACATTATACTCAAATGCCTGAGGCTACCAGCAGAATTATCTACACTAACATGCCCAGTGGAGCTGACTGGTGGGGGTGACAACAGAGGGAAATTATTGGAAAGAGCATAGTGTCCTTCCCCCCACCACCCCTGCACAGTCATCTGTAACTGTAAGGCAGTACAAGGATATATGCTTACAAGTCAGGCAACGAGGTATCACAATGAAGCATCTAAGGGCATTGGGCTTTATGGATATTTTTTAGGAAGGAAAATCTATTTACAATGTTAGTGATCACAAAAGAGTTCAAAGTCCATAATAGATTTACTCCATCCAGATGAATTACGAATTGGTATTTCGTTATCTGAATTTGCCTTTTATTTCACTTGATAAACATATCCATCTCCATGTCAGAACACTGGGTAATGAATCAGAATCGTAATACAATTATTTGGTTATTTGTTTTAAAATCACCCCAGTGTTGTCTCTTTAGAACCTTAACTTACAACATTTTAGAAACACATGGTATCTTTTTAATCTGGTCACATTAACCTCAATTATGTTTACAACTGAAATATACAATCTAGTTTAAGCAAACACTTGTGCCCAGTGCTGCTCTAATTCTACAGATGTCTAGCAACAATTAATTTTTTATATGCTCAATCTAGAAATCACTACTCATGGTGCCATTTCAGTGTTTGAGTTTAGCTGAGCATTACCTGCCATTTTCAAGGCTATTTCTGAAAGCAGATCTCTACTATATTACAGTGCTATTTAAACAAGCAGGAAAGCTATATCTTCTATTCAAGTGTTGCACAGCGAAGAGTTCTGTTTATACATAAAATGTTAGTGGAATATCCCATTTTATCCTGCTTTATTTCTCACTCTGGGTGGAACATTACAAGAAGTCATTTAGTTCAGCTTTCTGGTCCAGTGAGGCGCTGATTACTAAAGTGCTTCCATATGTTACATTTATTTATTGTAGAAGGGACCAGGGAAGAATTCTAACTGTCTGGCAATTGGTAAACATTACAGGGGATCAATTTTTGACATAGCCGCCATAGTTCTGCTTTTGGGAATTGCTCAATGATGGAAATGGGCTGGAACGGTCTGAACGTCAGTCTGGAGGGACGTTCCTAACTCAACCGGTCTGAACCATATCAGCCGTCTAACTGAATCCTACTAACACCATCTCACCTTCTACATCAAGTTTAAATGCTTCCCTGTAGATTTCAAGCTCTGCACAACTCTGCGGTACCCTACATCTTGCTCCACTCTCCACCTCCCCCTGACCTCGATCCTCAATACACACCTTCCACCTCAGGAACTCCTTTCACATTGCGTCACTTCTCTCTGACCCTCCTTTCATGCTGCCCTTCCCTGGAACTTCACCCCCCCCAGCCCCCAACACTGCTGTGGAAGGCTGTGAAAACCCTCCTCACAACACATTTGTCCCACAAAGCTTATCAGTGGAGCTCTGTAGCTCTACTGTGTCAAACACTGCTGCAAAATTGGGTGAAGAATCCACCTTCTGGTCATGCAATGCTTTGTGCATCTAAATTGTTGCCCACTGTTCATCCATTTACATTATAAGGCCATGGGACAGGGACTGTATCTCTTGGATATTTTGTACAGTGGCCAAGCACAATGTTAGTGTTCAACAAATGAAAAGAAAAACATTAATAATGCCACAACAACTATGTGGGTGAAACCAGCCAATCATTACATCCTCAAATGAACTTGCACAGAAAAATGATAAAAACAAAAACACCATATCACCTTGGGACAAACACTTTTCATAGTGATCACTCCATATCTGATCTTTCAATACTCATCCTCAAAGGAAATCAGCACAACACCTTCAAGAGCCTGAGAACTTAAATACATAACTCTGCTAGACAGGAAAAACCATGGACTCAACAGGGACGCTGGTTTTGTGGCTTATTACAACAATTTATAACACACCAGCATTGCCTGCTCCCCTTAATTGCCCATTTCAAACCCCTTATTTATAAAACATTCTAACCCTCAATTGCCCATTTCATTTCAAGTGCCCACCTACAACATGCATTATTTAACAATCTTCCCAACTTATATTTAGCTCACTCTGATTTTCTTCCCCAGACCTTAAAGAGAGCTCTGTATAGCTTGAAAGTCTGTACCTTCCACCAACAGAAGATTTTTTTTTTTATTACCACCTTATCTACTTTGTCTGCAACGTTAGTAATAGTCATTGGGGCTTTGAGTCAAAGCAAAAATTATAATGGTCAGCTCTTCTGTTTGCTCTAAAGGATTGTGCAATACCATGCTTGAGAAACTATACACTCTGATTAGTGATTAAGGAGATGACAGGAGACGAACTTTGAAAAAACAGGGATCTCTTTCCTCCTTCCTTCCCTCCCCCTCCTCCCTAGTCCACCATTAGATTGCAAGTAACCTGTCACTTTCATTCTGGACTCAGATTTTGTTGTGATGCAGCTAAGGGGAAAATGAACTGAAGAATCCACCTATGCTCAGAAAAGGCACTAAAATATTTCTGCTAACATTCCCAATATACAGGCCACTCACCTGCAAGTTTGCAATTCAACCATTTGAACACTGCCCTCTCCTTACTTGCAACTCATCGAAGACACACACACACACACACCAGGAGGGCCACAGCTCTTTTGGGAAGCATATGAACCAAAAGGTACAAGGTAAAATGGCTGTTTGATATTCCAAGATGTGAACAGGTTTTCATTTTTTGCAGAAAAAGATAAGAAAGAAAAGACACAGTAAGACAACTCCGAAAACTGTTCAACACCTCTCAACCAGGCCTTCTCACTTCCAGGCAGTATGAATTCCAGAACACAAGCTTGCATAGCAGCATAAAGTGACTGCTCTTCTCATAATCCAGGATATAGGATTTCTGAGACCTTTTCTATTACAAAATAAAGCACTTTATTGCAGTTCTTTGCCTATTTTCATAGGGTCAGTGTGAAACACAGGAGAATCCAACGGGTACAGTTCACAAATGGACTCACGGCTTAATGGGTAACTGACTTCAAAATGTCCTTACTGGTTCCAGTAACATCTCATGATGATCGAATGACCAGGGATGTGGGTTCCTTCCTCTATGTTGTAACCACCTAGGCTTTGACTCTCCTGCAAACTATCTGCGAAATCCATTAAATGGGTATTAAGCACCCAACAGCCCACTAGATGAAATCGCCAGGATGCAACGGCACATGGTCCCCACCTGTGTTGACTCTCCTCTATTGCTGAACATTAAATATCCATCAGGACTTGTGTAAGTAAGCCACGAGGACTGATCCTCTAGGCAGCAGATGGATCCACATTTGCACAAGTCCCCTAAGTAAACGGTAGAGACGACTGAGGGTCACCATTACAGCAATATAACTTTTATAAGGAAAACACTCTCCTAGCTTATTCCATTGCCCTACCATTTGTAAATTATCTTAAGCAAGTAGGCCCAAGAAAGTGTCATGTTCTTTTTGTGTAACAGTGTCTTTTTAAACAGAGCCTTGAAAGGGGTTGTATAATAAATACTAATCATTTAAGAACACTGACGACATGACATCTAACTTACCATATCAGAGCATCTCAGAGGCGTGAGACTCAAAAGGAAATCCACAGGAGGATCAATCAGGTACAGTGAGTGGGACAGATAGGAGAGGATTTGGAACCCAGTCTGGAACACTTCCCTGCCCTTAGAGAAACATCAGACAGCCTGCGCCCAAGGAGCATTAGCTGGATGCCTGAGATCAAGGCATCTATGAGGAAAATGATCAAAAAGGCTAGTTATTTTAGTCATTTCCTAGCTTTTCACACAAAAGCCACCTGAGTCCATTAAGTCCTACTGCTACTTTGCTGCATATATAGATTATGAAAGGCTGAGACATACAACTCAATTGCTGGTCATATTCAGGTGTGAAATTTCCTTAAATATGGCCTGTATAGAAAGAGAGATTGGGTTTGTACCTTTCTGCTTCCTCAGACCACCTTCAGACATCATAAAAAGATGGGGGAAGTGTGTAAAAAAATATATATATATATCCACAAAATAGAAATCCAGGTCTTGTCTGCCCATTGACTCTCTGCCCTTCCTGGAAGACTATGGCTGGCTGTGGAGCTGGTAGCAGTAAGAAACACGAGATGGTAACTATGAAGTGAAATTAACGGTGAACATTACGTATCCCCCATGGAGCTTACCTGGGTGTCTGTGTGCCAATAACTCAGGGAGGTGAATGCTGTCCCTGGGATGTTAGGGGGCCAAGGGCAGACACAGCTTGCCAGGCAAGCCAGAGGGAAAGAGCAGACACACTATTTAAAGCGACAGACTAGCTCAGAGGAGGAGCAGTGTCTGAGCAAAAGTGGGGTGAGAGTCAAATGATGAACAAGAAAATGCTCAGGAAAGTAGAGCTAGCCTGGCCTATCACAAAGGTCCTCAATGAGATGCCCTCCCCAGGAGCACTGTGAGAAGAAAGAAGTTATCTGGGGACAGTGTGGAGCCAGCCACTGAAAGGGTAGGACTTGCTGTTTGGTGAGCTTGTACGTCCCAAGGTGCACGCAGGGTCCCCCTGAGAACTGGCCTCTGGGTGCCCCGAAGCAATACCCCTACACTTGGTCTTTTCCCTGCTCAAGATAACTCCCAGTTTACAGGGAAAACTCCCTATCCAGTCCAGCTGAGGTAGACCTTCAGCTCCCTAGATAAATCAGTTACCACTTGGCAAGTGCTACCCTCGCTGGGTCAGGGCTGCCTGCCTACAATGATTGTATCTGAGTTCTATGGTAGGAGATTAGGAGTTTTTAGGACTTTTGTAATAATCTCCACCCTGATCCCTCTGTCCCTTTATGGTGAGGGGAAATCTCGGGAACAGAAGCAGCCTGATTCCTGTCTGAAGAGAACACCTGCCAACCAGGGCCGGTGCAAGGATGTTTTGTGCCCTAGGCGAAACTTCCACCTTGCGCCCTCCCCCCTTCCCGAACCCTGCTGCCAACTGTGATTGTCAGCTCCTCTGAGGAGTCCAGATTCAGCTGTAAACCTGAGAATCAGTCAGAATTGTGAGGGTACCATCTTTTAGTTAAATAAGCAGATACATTGTTTGGGAGACACCCCACCCCATTCCCTGAATTGCATCCTCGAGCCAGGAGGTAAGGGCTTTTATTACCTACTGTCTATTAAACCTGTGGAGGGACTTGCCATCTTATCCCACATGTGAGTCTTTTGGGCTGTGCTGAACCAAGTCAGTTAAACTGTTTATTGCTGCTACAGAAGAGACTGTCCTAGATCATCAAGGGCGCCCCTGGAGAACACTTACCAATAGGACACAAAATTTTATTCTTGCTATATCAGATCATGAGTGGGGAAATTCATGGCTACTATCAGCATGGGGAGGGCACAGGTGACCTGAGAATACTGGATTACCTGTTATATTTATTTGCTATTCAATACAATTACTCTGTGACTATATTGTGTGTGTTTAAGTTATTCCTTGGGAGTCTGCAACTATCTGGCAGGTAGCTCGGGGTTACCCTGTGGTTAGAATTTTCCTTCCAAGATGCCCCGGTGATCCCGGCAGGAAGGAGTGAAGGGGTGGAAGCACCACCAAGTAAGTTTATCTGGGAAGAGAGTAAGAAAGTTACATCCTGCTGAGCTGATCCAGATGAACGCAGATCAGTCCGTCAAAAGCCATAAGGAGACTGGCATTCAAGAGATAACCAGGTGGATAGTGGCACTACAATTATTTTATTCACACTATTAAAAACCAGGGGGGTGGGTTGTTGGTTTCATTTAAAAAAAAAAAATTAACTCAAAAACATGAACAAACAGTTGAGAAAAAGCTCTTTTCTTAGGCCTTGGCTACACTGGAGCTGTACAGCGCTGCAACTTGCTGCATTCGGGGGTGTGAAAAACTGCCCCCCCCCAAGCGCAGCGAGTGCAGCGCAGTAAAGTGCCAGTGTAATCAGCGCCTGCAGCACTGCACGCTATTCCCCTCGGAGAGGTGGAGTACTTGCAGCACTGCGGGAGAGCGGCAGCGCTGTGAATTCTCAAGTGTAGCCAAGGCCTTAAATGGCAGATTAAGCTTGCCATTCAGATCTGAGACCCACCAATAAGCCCTCCAGCAAAGCCAAAGGTAAGACCTGACTGTCCTGATGCTTAAGGTATAAAGAACAAGAAGGGAGAAAATCTTTGAAGAAACCTTTTGGGGCTTCTTTATCGATCTTAAGGAAATAAAACAATGTTACACAACCAGTCTTTCTTATGCACTGCTGATCACCTTTAAGATGGGAGGAGGGAGACAGCTTCCCCCACACACAATGGGATGGGTGAGTTAGAGACTGACTAACCATGGAAAAATCCACATAATTGAGAAGACAAATGTTGAACAATTATTTTACAGCCTGAACTATTCAAGGAAAAAAGTTAACTCTGCCAAGAGGCCAGACAGATTCCCTGTGTGTATGTATTAGTATGGAGCAGACAAGTCAAGCTTCAGAAATGTAATGCTTTTATCTTAACTACCAAAGCACAAACTGGATGATCTGTTTCTGCAAGCACTAAATAAAGCAGTACAAATGCTGAAGGAGAAAAAGAATGGACTCCACATATTGTGTGGGGAGGGGGTGGGGTAGGGGGGGTGTATGTATGTGTGGGTGTGCGTAATATGAGTGGAGGGGGGCTGCAGGAAAAGAAAGGATGATCTTGTGGTTAAGACAGTTGCATAGTGACAGGGAGAACTGGATTCTTCTTCTGCCTCTGCCACAGAGTTCCTGTGTGTTGCTAGGCACATCACTTAAACCAAACTTTTCACAGGTGGTCACTAATTGTGTGGTTCTCATTCGCTGGATCCCCACCTTGAAAACATAGGTCTGACTGGTTGAAGCACCGAGCACCCACAGCTGCAAGCTGAAGTCAATGGGAGCTGTGCTTTGAACATAACAGCTAACCATTTAAGCATCATGAAAAATTCAGGTCCCAGGCATCTCAAATTGGGCCAAAATTGGTGGACACTTCTGAGCTTAATTTCTCTGTAAAATGGGAATAGTACCACCTCCTCACCCCACAGACGTTCCTTGAAAATAAATTTATTTATGTTTTGGAAGCAATCAGATATGCGGGGCCACACATTTAACAACGAGGCTAAAACAGATACCACAAATAGCTGCTCTTTAAGTGAGCACCATCCATCCTGAACACTGAATGAAAAAGGGATCCTATGGGGGGAAAAAAAAAAAAAAGATGTGACCATGTCATTAAAGACTATCATAATGCATACGCACCAGGGGACCTCGCAACCTTAATTCTGGCATTTCTTATATTGAGGCTGTGTATTCTGTTAATGAGATGATTCAGGACAAAAAATTCTCTGACACAGGGTGTTAATTTTTCCCCCCGTATCAGGTTAGTTCTAATTAAACAATATGCATTAAGATACAGAAAGATTCCGCAATTAAACAGAAGGCAATTCTGCTCTCAGACTGTAAGATCAGGGAGGCTAGATAAAAATTAACTGCTGCCTGAGGTCAGTCACTCCATGGGTTATGGTTATTTTAAACTTGAACATTAGAACCATGTGCCTCTCAAGAGATTATTTTAAGTCTGATCCTGCGAAGTGCTGAGCAGCTCCTGAACACCCTCAAATCCCAGTGACAAGGGGAGCTGAGAGAACTCAACCCCTTTCAGAAGAAACTCTGTTTTGCAGGATCAGACCCTAAATGAAGGAAACAAATATTGTTTAAACAAGATTGTTAACATTTTAAAAGTTAAGAATATCTTAAATCATTTCTTATTTACCAAGCTAATGCTAACAATGAGATAATACCCCCAACCACAATTCTTTAGTATTCAGAGCTCAGACATATTCTCTGTATACAATGCTAATTGGTTTTGATTATAAAATAATGCTCTAATATTCAGAAATGTAAAACCACTTCAGGATTCCACTTTCTAATTACTGTAGAACTGCTGAGTTACGAACATCTCGGGAATGGAGGTTGTTCGTAACTCTGAAATGTTTGCCTCTCCGAACAAAATGTTAAGGTTGTTCTGTCAAAAGTTTAAAACTGAACACTGACTTCATACAGCTTCGAAACTTTACTATACAGAAGAAAAATGCTCCTTCCCCCCCCTTTTTTAAATAGTTTACATTTAACATAGTATTACATTGTATTTGCTTTATTTATTTTTTTTTTTTGGTCTCTGCTGCTGCCTGATTGTGTACTTCTGGTTGCAAATGAGGTGTGTGGTTGACTGGTCAGTTTGTAACTCTGAGGTTCTACTGTGTCCAATAGCCATGAGAACAACCTGTAAAGGGAGCTAGTTCATCACACAAATGTTTGCTGGGTGAGAGGGAAAGAGCTGTACCAGAAAGGAAGGATGGGCTTCTGGAAAAGATACAGAACTGGGACTCAGGAGGTCTGGTTCAATTCCCACCTCTGTCACAATTTCCTGTATGAGTTTGACAGTCTCTTAATCTCTCTGTGCCACAGATAGTAGTTCCTTTCTTTCTCCATCCCCCCCCCCCCCCCCGACCTTGTCTTATTTAGATTGTAAGATCTTTAGAACAGGGACCGTCTCTTACTAGGTAGATGTACAGCCCTAATTTCAGCTAAGGCCTCTACTATAATTCTAGTCATTAATAATCATGTGCTAGACAGAGTCATTTCTGACACATCCACATGCTATATTGTGCGCCAGGCTAGTTACAGGCCTTGAAAGTCCTACTGATGAAAAATCAAGTGTTCATTTCCATCTACATTTGGGGTTTCAACAGCATCCATCACCATTGTAGTGAAGCGTCTCAGCAATAAATAGCCCTACATCTTTCAGAGACAACAGTCTGGGTCAGTTATAAGGAGTGGATTTAATTATAATGGAAAGTGTTGGATCGACAACCCTCAAGACTGCCATCCTATTTGTCTACAGAATGGGTACAGGAGAGGCAGCAGCAGGGACTTTTCTCCACGCTGTCCTACCAAGCGGAGTCAACAAAGAGTCTTTGTCAGTCTCAATTCCCATTCAATCCTCAGGGTCAGACTGGCAGTTAATTAGTATCAACTGGGACCTTGTAGCCCATGACTGATCCATTTCATATACATCTGAAAATGGTAATAGCCTTTGCTGACTAATAAACCTGGATCTGAACTGGTGACCAAGAGGAAAAAATAAACCTATTTCCTATCATCAATCCTGAGCCATCCGTTTGAGGATTCACTGCATGTATTCTAGTACTGATTAGTCCCGTTAGCTGGATGGGCTCTGCAATGATACAGACGTAAAGCTTGATTCTATTCTGGTTCTTGCAACAGCAGCAACATTTTCAAAGTTCCAATTACAACATTTTTTCCATTACTGTTGATAAAGGGGAGGTGATAAGCGCGGACAGTAACTACGGTAGTTACAGACATAATTCTGGGCCAAATTCTCTGTTAGCATAGCTCTACTGAAGCCCATGTATTTACACTAGTAGAGAATTTGTCCCTTTGTGACATGGCTGGTGCACAAGATTGTAGGTACATGGGCAAATTTTATGTTTATAAGAACATAACCTTAACTCTGTATTTCCAAGCTTTTTCCTTTTTGGAAATTTGATCCTTAACATTTCTTAACTTTCAATTACGCAAAGGTCTTCTCTGTTAAGTTAAGATAATAAAGACAGATCAATTCTTCAGAAAAAAATCCATTGGAACTTTTTAGTTAACAACATAGTGGCTATTCATATAGAGATCCACAGCATTTAGAAGATTCTCCTAACTAATAAAAACACTAGCTGCAAACACAGATAACCCTCTGTCCACTTTAAATAATGTATATTTGCAATACTGTACTCTCATATGAGTATCCCACAGTGAAAAATAACATCTCTAGGAGGATAAAACAAACAGCATTCAGAGTTTCTGAAAGCATTCCCCAAAAATTAATGCATTGTGATTGCCTCATCAAAAGGGCCAGAGGCTACTTACTTGATCTATTCCATGCTTTTCTTCTTCCATATCACAAATATAAGAGGACGTGAAGAAAATTTTCCCAGGCCAAAGTTGGAACTGATGATGGGAACCCTCATAATTTATCTCCCACCCCTCCCATGATAACCAAGGTGATCAGAGTCCTAGGTCTATTCTTTGAACATTAGCAAAAGTAACTTCTCTTGGTACCGTTTCTGTTTTGTTCTCCACTGCAGCTTCCCACAAAATAACATGCACGCACTGGATGTCCAAGCAGATCAGAAAAGCAATCCTAGGGATACAGTCCAGCTGGCAAACATTTAGCCACCCTATTTCTAGAATACTGATTACCATAGTACTTGGGTAAGGAATGATGTGAAATCCCATTAAAACTCAAGAGTGCCCCCAACGAAATCAAGATGTCTGATCATAGAGGCCCTGTGACCGATACAAGGAATAAGTCTAGATCTGCTAAGTGCAATCTTGGCAAGAACATACTTAGCACGTCCCCCTACTCCTCTCCCCACTTCCCATCTCCCAAGGTGATCCAAATTACAATATGCCACAAGACTCTTAAGAATCCTGGATGCATTACTATCTTTAGCAGCTTGGTCAGACTTAGGCAAGAGACCATCTTTCCAAAGATGACATTTAATCATTTTTGGTCAGACGAGCAAACACAATAGCATTTACATGTACGAACCATGATTAAGGAATAGCTTCAGGGGAAGGATAACTCAGTGGTTTGAGCATTGGCGTGCTAAACCCAGGGTTGTGAGTTCAATCCTTGAGGGGGCCATTTGGGGATTGGTCCTACTTTGAGCAGGGGGTTGGACTACATGACCTCCTGAAGTCCCTTCCAGCCCTGATATTCTAGGATTCCAATTGTCAGGGATGCCTATAGTACTCCCTGGGGCTGGAGCACCTCTTATTGCATTGCTACACAACAGGCATTAAATTAAAGGAAAAAATACCTGCAGGCCATTGCCAATGAACTAGAAAGAGCCCAAACCTTAGCAGCGCAGACTGTCTGAGCTGCTGCTGGAAGAGAGCAGTTAGCAACAGTGGTTTTGCCTACAAACTTAGGCTGCTTGGGAAATGGTTAACCAACAAAATTCAGAGAGGTGGGCCAGTGCGATTGTCAGAGGTTAGATCCATGATAAGGCAGCTGAAGTTTTAATGACAAAATATTTGATTCAAATCATTTACAAGTGAGGAACAGACCTCAGCCTAGTTCTAGGAAGCAGGAACTCCCAAAACAGACTAGCTTAGTGATCCGGAAAATGAGCTTCCCATAGACATTTGATGGAAATTTTGACTCCAATATAAAAATACTGATTCAGCATTGAAGGAAGATGAACTTCCCTTGCTTCACTGAAGTACGTATAATGCCATCACCACTCAGCCTTAAGGAGGAAAAGATTTGGAATACAATGGAGATTACAGGGGCAGTTACGCTTGTCCATTTTGACTGTCTAATAGTGACCAAATATTGGCAAAGTGTGTGAGAAAAGTCTGTTGAGGGTTACATACAGTAACCAAAATACAACGGGTAAAGGGGAAGGAAGCCACTGGATAATACACACAAAGGATTTCAGCTTTTCCAGTGGGCCAGTGGCATGGAATGGCCAGCTACTGTGCCCCATGCCAAGGGAAGAAGCATAAGGTAGAAAATAAAGCATGGGAGTTCAGCTTTGCCATTGATTCACGGAGAGAAGCAAAATCACTTGGTCAGTGCCTCAATTTCCACACTTTTGCAAAGCGCTTTGAAATCTACAGCTGAAGTGTGCTATATAAATGCCAGGTATTATCATGATGATTGTAAGATAATGAACAGAGACTGACAGGCAGTTTTAGCATTCTCCCTTCAAACATGGAATCTGGCAAATCTTCTGGGAGGTCAGCAAGAAGAAGTGGGTGATGGTCACCATTTATCACTTGGAACTCTTGGGCAATGGTTGTCATTTTTACTGGCATTTGAAGCAGTGTTGTCGAGTAGCTAGAGCAGGGATGAGCAAACTTTTTGGCCCAAGGGCCACATCTGGGTATGGAAATTGTATGGTGGGCCATGAATGCTCACGAAATTGGGGGTTGGGGTACAGGAGAGAGTGAGGGCTCCGGCTGGGGGTGTGGGTTCTGAGGTTGGGCCAGAAATGAGGAGTTCAGGATGCAGGAGGGGGCTCCACGCTTGGGTGCAGGTGGGGGATGAGGGATCCGGGTGCAGGCTCTGGGGTGCAGGAGGGTGGGATCGAGGGGTCTGGAGGGCAGGAGGGGCATCAGGGCTGGGGCAGGGGGTTGGGGCATGGGAGTGGGGCAGGGGTGCAGGCTCTGGCTGGCACTTACCTCAAGCAGCTCCCGGAAGCAGTGGTATATCTCCCCTCCGGCTCCTATGCAGAGGCACGGCCAGGCGGCTCTGCACACTGACCCGTCCACAGGCGCTGCCCCTGTAGCTCCCACTGGGCCGTGTGCTGGCCAATGGGAGCTGCGGGAGTGGCGCTTGGGGCGGGGGCAGCGTGCAGAGTTCCCTGGCTGTCCCTATGCGTAGGAGCGGGGGGGGGGGGTGCCGCTGCGTCTGGGAGCCGTGCGGAGCAAGCCCCCGACCCCCACTTCCCAGCAGGAGCTCAAGGGCTGGATTAAAATATCCAAAGGGCTGGATGTGGCCCCCGGCTGTAGTTTGCCCACCCCTGAGCTAGCGGAAGGGACTGGAAGTCAGAACTCCTGGGGTTCTACGCTACTCTTACTAGCCAGAAGCTAGGACAAGTCAAATCAATCTGTGCCTCAATTTCTCAATCTGAAAAATAGGTTTAAATAACCTGCCTACTTCAACAAGATGTTTTGAGGCTGCATTGTTTAGAAAGAGCTTTACACAAAAAGTGCTATGGGGTACACTTACTCTTACCAACACTACAGAGCCCCAAAGTTGCATAGGAGAAAACACAGACAAAAGATTTTGGAGACCCCTCCACGTTTAAAAAGAACATAGATCATGCTTCAGATTACAAGATGTCAAAGACTGATGTTTCACTCAGAACTGGAAAACTGGCCTCTCCTGAGGATTCTGTTACTTGAGGGTAAAAACAGAAAATAAATGTGTTTTGGTTTGTATTTAAAAAAAAAAAAGATGAATAATTTAAAATAAGACTTATGAAATTAGATATTTAATTGAAAATTTCTTTATCCACATGGGGCAGAGGGGACTTAATTATGCTGAGCATCTTTTCCTAATTTCTTTGTTTGCATAAGGCTATTTCCTAATATGAAGGATGAGTAAACGGCAACATATTCAAAACAATGGATACAAATCCCTGGTTTGGTCAGAGAGAGGATGTCAGACAAGCATGGGGAAAGCTACACTATATTAAGCCTACTCAGGGAGCTGGGATGGAGGCTACCCAATTGTGATTTATATTATCTAAACATTAATAGGAAATGTTCACCTAATATCACATCTGACAAAATATAGGGAAGAACACTGATTCATGGAGGAGGCAGATTGAAGTACATAGTTAATTGGCAAGTAAAGGGGTCTTTGCCTTCTCAGTGGTTAGATACAATACTGCCCAATGACAGACCACATGGATCAAATCTTCATGCCAGAGAAAACTGGCAGTGTTTTCAAAGTTCTAATTCAGCCATTACTATATTGTTAGGAATGAGCGAAACCAGAATATCTGCTCTCAGAGGATTCAGTTCAGGTCATTTGGACAATTAAGTTGATGACATAGCATTTTTAAACAGCAGATTTTTTATTATTTGTATTACCTAGTGCCTAGGAGTCCCAATCATGGACCAGGACTCCCATTGTGTTAGGTGCTGTACAAACCCAGAACAAAAAGATGGTCCCAGGCCCAAGGGGCTTATCTGATCAGCTTTACCAGTTAGACATCAGAATCTAAAGAAAAGATAGATTTACAGATCCCCGTACTTCACTTAATTTGATCCTACCTTTGATTTCATGAAATCCTCAAAATCCAAATCACTTGTATAACACAATATGTCTGTTCTTTAATCACTGGCCACAGACATTCCCATTTAATTAATAACAAAAGGCAAAAGTTTTTAATGAGACCAAGAGAGGAAGAACCCTAATGGGATCCAAGAGCAAATAAAAGACAACGAAAAGTTAAGTTATTCACATATGGCTACTGTCACACAAGATGCTGCTGGTAACCATACGTGCTAAGACACATCTCTTTGCAAGTAACCTAACTAGCTAATTCTTTCCTATATGGATGGCCCTGAATACATTAAGTGTTGACTCCTGTACATTGTTTACAAGAAAGAAAGTAGCATAACAAAATAAATCAATTATTTTATCGACTGATGAAACGGTCATTGATACAAAACCCCCTCACAGCATTGTCTTGCTACTGTTTGAATAGCAGCAGTATACTGCGCGTTTCCTGTAGGGCCTACAATAAACTTGATAAGCTAGAAAAACCATGATTTTTCCATTCATTAAATTAACTTTTGCTGTTCTTACCATTCTGTTCCTCCAGCTCATTCCCAATTTCCTGCCCCATTTGTTTTTGCCTTGATAAGACTGAGGAGAGAGCATCCAGCCCAGCATCTTGCTCTGTGCAGAAACAAGGAAATAAAATACATTACAGGATGCAGCATGGCGTATCAGCAGTGGTTTTAAAGGATGCAAGCTAATCCAGAGTGTGAAACTACGCCAGAAGACATGCAAGGGAGCAAAGATCTGCTGTGTGTGTAAAGAGAGTTAAATTACATTAACAAAGAGAGACATCACCAGCATGACAATGAATTCCTATTGCAGCAGCATATTTTAGATAATGAAAATACTGTGAATGATGGGTAATTCATTTGTCTGCTCTGGTCAGGATATTCAGCCGAGTCCCAAAAAATCCAGAAACTGAACATACAGCTGTTACTCAATCATAAATGCCCTGGAATTTCTGGCACACATATATAGGCCCTTCATTACCCTTTTTGATTTTCCAAGGAGGTTTTAACATGACTAAAAGACAAACAGGTGATGCAAGCACCAAGGAATTCAAATAGGTTTTTTTAAAGCTGAAAGAGAATATAGCATGTGTGCAAGAGCGAGACCAAGAGCATTAACAGAGCCGGATATAAAGAGGGCAGCCACAATTTAAAATTTCCCCACATAGCTCTGTCAAGGCTCCCCAAACCCCACCTGTGGCACACACTCTCAGTCCAGTCTGTGGGCCCCATGCAGCCTGAAAACACACCTCAGTTGTGCTCTGCAGCTCTCACTACACAGGAGGTCCACAAATGGCATTATAAAGGATGCTGCAAGCAAGAACTGCTGTGGTTAACCACTTGCTGAAAGGCAAAAAACACTATGTAGGGCGAGGCTGCGTGAAGAGCCAGATATTGCTAAGCTGCAGCCAGAGAACCAGAGGTCAAAATGTTGATCTGTATGCCCAGAGTCTGTTTGCCTTCTACAGTGCTGAATGCCCAACATCCCACCTAACAAAGAACCTCTCCAGCCCGTGTGTGTCCCCGCCTGTACATGCGCATGCACATGCACACACACACACACACACACACACTCGGATAAGTTTAACACCCACCATATGTCAGCAGTGTTTCAAGCTGACTCCTGAACAGTCAAAATAGAGTTGATGCTATTCTTCTGCCCTGTAACTCCACATACCAGTTCATGTGGCGATTAAAATAAAACTTGACTATCTAGAGATTTATTTCATTTGATCATCCTCAACAACGTTAAACACTGAATTACATACAGTATTGCAGCATGCTCCTGCCTATCTGAAACCCTATTATCCGAACCCCTTCTCTGTCCCCTACATCTCTCTCATTCTAGGGGACAAGGAAAGGTTTCAGATAAAGCGGAGGTTCGGCTAATCAAGCAGAGACCCTTGGCCAGGACTGCGAGGAGGCAGCAGCGGAAGATGAGCCCCTGGCCAAGGGGAGGCCACCCTGCTGCTGAATGGCTCCTGCAGCAGCGCACGGCGCCATCTGCAGCCCTGCTGTCATGGGAGTGAGTGAGCAGGGCAGAGCAGAGACCCCCAGTTAGGGCTGGGAAGAACAGGACGAACCTCCGGCTGTGGGCGAGGCCACCTCGTTGCTGAATGCTCAAATGATTGCTGCCCTCTCACTTATCCAAATACAATCTGTGGCCCTGTGCTGTTCAGACAATTACGAGTATAGTGTCCTTCATTTGCCATCTAATGCATGCAGGCTGGGAGTGAAGTGCCCAGTTCCCAGTCAGATTTGGGTGCTCAACCCGTAAGGGCCCTTTGAAAATCCAGCTTCAAGGAATAAAACAGATATTGTCATTATAAATCAATTCTCATCTAGTAAGGCCATGATTCACAGCACTAGAACATGCCTAACCTTAAGCATGCATATTGTTCCACTGAAGTCAATACTACTAGCAGGGGCCTTAGTGGAAGTCAATGAAACTAGCGACATACTTAAAGTTAGGTATGTCCTGAAATACCTTGCTGAATCAGGACCGAACCAAACTGTACCCCATAGTTACTCGCTGCACAGCTGATGTTACAACACAACACTTCTTCCACTGCAGTGATACTCAACTTTGCTAGCGTACATATTGTAGGCTGTAGTTTGTATGTGCATCATAACCTAACAGACCCAGAGGGTAATCTGCGTATGACTTTAAAGAAACCTAACAAACGTGTCACACCCAGACAAAACCTACTCACCATTTACCACAATGAAAAAATGTATGTAAAAATAGATTGGTTGGTTGGAGCAAGTGGAGGAGGAGAAGTTTGTAGAGCTGCTTTAAGATGATACTGTCAGGTCACGCACTGCTCACAATGACCTTAAGAACCGGGTACTCTTGTAAACCATGTGAAAGCAGCAGTATTTGATGGGGAAGGCCAATGCAAGACAGCCTTCTGCCACAGAACACCAGGATTTTGGAGCAAGAAACCCAAGACTGTCCCTCTGAGACTAAGGTTCTGAGATCTCACAAAAAGAACAGGAGTACTTGTGGCATCTTAGAGACTAACAGATTTATTAGAGCATAGGCTTTCGTGGACTACAGCCCACTTCTTCGGATGCATATAGGAGATCTCACAGCGAATCTAATCAAAATTAGAATGGATTTTTAATACTCTGACATCTGACCAAGATTACATAAAAATAAAGAGAAGCTTATACCTTGTATGATCCTCTGCTGCTGCTGTCTGATCTCACCAAAGCCAAGCCCGCTGGTTTCCTCCGTCTCTTCCAGAAGCCATGGGTTGGTCACACCTCTTTTCACCCCTCCAGTCATTAGGCTAGATCTGAAAATGGTTGGGGTTTTTTAAGTTTAAAATAATTCCTCTAAATAAAACCTATTTCCTCTACAATTTGTCTCACAAGCAACTGGCTTGTAATCATGAAGTTGCAAGCCATTCACTTGCCATACTGTGTGCAATTCCCCCCCCCCCCCCCCAAACAAATTAGCCAGAGAACAATTTCTGAGCTATTACGACAAAATACCTTACAGAGTACATTACACCGCCTGAAGAAAAGGGAGTGAGATTATGATCTTGTAGCAGATACTATTACCATGTTTCTCTAGGACACCAGGTAGTATATACATCTAACTACATTGCTTGCATGTTAAGCACATAAGACAACATAATACTTCGACTACTGTTACACAGTGAAAAAATACTGCTATATATAGATATATATTTTCACTCCCCTTTTTCCCCATAGGGTAAAGAATAAATATTTTATTTTTAAATCAAGATGCAGAGTTCTAAGACTCGAATGGTACTGTACTGTATGCATACCCCTAACAACACAATGGCTCAGTCCACTAGTACAGCTATAGATTAAACAAGTGCACTGATTCCCTGTTCTCTGAAGAAGTCTGGCAAGTGACAACTTTCTGCATCGCAAAAAAGCAACTGTGGAGAAGGAAGTCAAACAATGACTTCTCTGCATTTTTTGGTCTGACATACGTCGACACAAGAAATCAGACAATCCCACTCTTAATCAGAACAGTAATCAATTTTATTAAAAAAAGAAAAAGAATGACTTATGGCTGTTAGGTTGAGAACCCCTGCTATAGCTTTTTCTTTCTGAGGCCCACCCAACATGCTATAAAAACTCCATGGCCCACCTGTGCCACAATAACTGGTTTTCTGCATATAAAAGCCAGGGCCCGCGTTAGGGGATAGCAAGCAGGGAAATTGCCCGGAGCTCCATGCCACAGGGAGCCCTGCAAAGCTACATTGCTCGGGCTTTGGCTTCAGCCCTGGCTGGTGGGGCTCAGCGGCCCAGGCTTCAGCCCCCATGCAGTGGGGCTTCAGCTTTGTGCTCTGGGCCCAAGTGAGTAATGCTGGCCCTGCTTGACAGACCCCCTGAAACCTGCTCGTGGCCCCCTAGGGGGCCCTGGACCCCTGGTTGAGAACTACTGAGCTACAGCATTACAGGTGTTTACCTGGTTACAATGGAAAACAATTTTTAGGGTGCCCTTTTGGTTAAGTTATATAAATTCAAGCAGTAACATATTAAAAAGTCTCTCCACTTAAATATTTACTCAATGACAACAGATTTCTGGATCCCCTACTTTCAACTGCATATTGGTTGACTGGTATGGAAAACATATATAATACAGTCTGCAGTCCTCCTGCACCCAAACTGCCAGTTTAAATTATGTGTGCACAGATTGCAGGACTGGGTCCTACATAGAGATCCTTCCTGCACCCTCACCAATAGTATGCTAAACTAAAATGAAGGAACAGTCAGGACATTTCTAAAATACTACTCTACCCAACTGCCCACCCCAAAAACCTCAGGCGGTCTTTCGAGTGTCTCTTTCTCAAATAATCTGCACACTTTACAACTTCAGGTAGGATTAGAAAGAAAAAAATCTGCATCAGTTCATGCAATGAACGATGTACAGTTCAAACTTGCATGCTTGCACAGATTTTGTGGCTTCTATAAATCAAACAAAATAAATTAACAGAGCAAAATACCAGAGAAAGTAACCAAAATGAGTTGTATGTTCTCGGTGAAGGGTTTTGCCACAGAACATTGCAGAAGGGTCATTCATTTCAGCAAAGTTCAGGAGTGGCGTCTAACCATTCAGTGAAGATTTATAGTAAGCTAGAGACATCTGCTGGCTAAGAATGGAACCACCACTGCTTTAAAATATTTTAACATCCCTTCTCAGCATGAATTCACGGCTCCCTATAGGGTGACCAGACAGCAAATATGAAAAATTGGGACAGGGGGTAATAGGAGCCTATATAGGAAAAAGACCCAAAAATTGGGACATCTGGTCACCCTAGCTCCATATAAAAATCAAGGCTACACATACACACATATTCCTTCACATTTATCTGCTATACTATATATTTCATATGACATCCTCTGTCAAAATTAAACTTGAGAACACACTTAACACCTGCTCTCACTTATAAAAGTTTCAATATTTATCAAGTTATCTTTTGTTGAAAGTAAAGAATTTGCCAGGATTAGATAATGAATCATACTCATCCAGGAGTAAGAAGTGCTTATTCTATTTTATGATATCTCACTTAACTGTACTGACCATGCTGGGAATTTACATATTGCAGAGCAGAAAACAGTTTGGTTTATGGCTGTAATCACTGGCTTGCTTTCAAACATGTTTAGAATGGTTGGTGGTTTGGATTATCCCTGTATTTCAGCTTTTAAGCCTCCATACAAACTTATGTATATTTATTGATATGACTGTGAAGCAAGTTTTATTTCACAGGGATACATAAACCATGGGGAAAAAAATTCTAGATTAACTCCAGAATGCAATAATGAAACCTAAGTACCCAATGTAGTTCACATCGAGCTCACAGTCACTGCTACCCTCTTTGCAGATCCCAATAAAATGAAAGCACCACACTTTTGAGAATCTAAAGACATTTAAAAACTACTCTGCTTGATCGTTCAAAGTGAGAATACACACACACACACACACACACACACACACAAAGGTAATGACTTCTAATCTGATATTGTCAAAATAAAATTAGAGGAATATGTAAAGCTCTCCACTCTGGCAGCCCAGCAAGCAAGAATCCAAATATATTTGCCATTTTAAAAAGCTAATGCAAGCAAATTTGGAACAATTTGTGGCACTGTCTCTCTTCTAATAATCCACCTTATTCTTGTAGTTTTCGCCAAGACAACTGGTCTGCTTGTTACAATAATCTTTTTGACATGTTTGGTAACTACCTTCCCACACAGTACCGCATAACTTCCTACTTCCTCTGATCTTACCATGTTTCGCTTTGGTGGTGTGAAGATTAAAGCTTATCCAATTAGCCACCCACTGCCTCCGCCAAGTTAATCACTTAAATCTTTGAAATCGTCACAGAGCAGTGGAGTGTGTAGATAGCTTTTGATTATAGGAGCAGATTTAACTAATTATAAGGCTTAGCAATGCGCCCAAATATAAAAGATGAGGGGGTTTAAAATCAGGGGGCTGTGTCATTGCTTAACAAGTAGAGGCTTATCTTTCCGAAGGCATTGTTTCACTGACAATTCTTATAAAACTTCCCAAGTAACTTAGATTAGTCAACCAGTGCTTACTTTAGACCAAGGCCACACATTAAGGCTTACCAGCTTTAGAAGAATGATCAGCAAGACTGAACGATAAACAAAACCTGGGTCAAATGACAATTGGCTGCGTGATTAATTGAACATTCCCTTGAAGATACACTAGCTCTTTGCAGTGTCTGGAGCACCTCAGCTTGGATTCACAGATTCCTATTGAATGTAAGCAGCACAGTGGTCCACTGAGTGTGTGCTCTCATTTATACATACCACATGCCAGTTTAGGTAATTAATTCACATTTCAAGCAGTTCCTGGTTATCAGAACAGTATTTATGGATTTAAAGTATAAAGACACCATATTGCCCAAGAGACTCCTCCAAGCCTGGGATTATATACTGACACCACCAGCAATTTGTACTTTTACACCCCACTAAGGTCCTCATCAGGCACCTCCAAAACTGCTCCTGACACTAAGGGGCCAATACAGAAGGGGCTACCTCAGTCATAGGGGCTGAATGCTTCCCAGATCCCACCAGCACAGGAGCAAAGAACGAGCCTGCATTTCAAACTGAAAAACTCCCCATGACAGAACACTGTGCTGCTACTACCCCGCCGGACTGACCTAAAGATAAATGGCCTAATCCTGAGTCCACTGACTTTCACTGGAGCAGACTAGAGCGTGAATATGGTAAACGGTGTGGGCAAAGTAACTGAGAAAAAACAGATGTAACTGAAGTAAATGTGCTCTTGAAAAAACAAGCCAGTTCCCTTCCATATCAAAAGAACGGCGATAGCCTTCAGTTATTTCTCCATCCTTCTTCATTCCCCCTTTCCCTTTGAGTGCAAGCAATGACAATATGGAATTTATCACACCCCAAGTTGCTTGGAGTCTCAAGTCACAAGGTTCGTGTGCATGTGACACACAAGTAATCTTTCATTTGACATACCAATGTGAAAGTCACTTTTGAGATCGACTAGCCTGTAATACTTCTTGACAGTGAGATTGATTAGGCTGTGAAACAGTCTCTCAAAGGAAGTAGTGGAAGCCTCAGTGCTTGGCTCATAAAACTAAGCTATAAGGAATAACTCTGCAGTGACAGGGAGATACTCTGGGAATTACCCAGTTGGACATTTCCATCTTTTTTTCTGGGCCGCCCTGTCATCATAGGGGTTCCAACAGCTTCCCCTCCCTAAACACCCTGAACAGGTTCTAATGCAGATGACTGGAAGGGTGGAGGAAGGCCACTCAGATAATATTTCCACTACCACACAACACAAAATGTTGGCTACTACAGGCTTGTCTACACAGGAAAGTTTTACCAGTTATGCACATATAGTTATCACAATAAGCTCCCCGTGTGGACAGAATAAGAGATTGGCTTAGCTTAAGCACCATTCAAAGCTACAGAAGCTAAACCGAATCAAACAAAAAAGGCACTTTTATACTGGACTAAGTATCCTCACAGGAGTTACACTGTATAACTACAGTCATTTAAATTCACACCTTAACTCATACTGGTATAACTTTCCTGAGTACACAAGCACTAAAGCATACACCATGATAATCATGCTCCAGGAAGTCGAAATCACATTGTTTAACCTAGTATATTAACCTCAAGAACAAATCTGGACCCCCGTTTTATGTCATCATTTGCCCTTCTGCAGAGCCTTTCTCCAAGGATCTCAAGTAAAATGGGTAAACACCCGCTAAGAGCATGTCCATGACTTGGACCACAGCAATGCCGAAGCCAGGAGTCTGGACTTTACAGTCCCTTCCTCTGAGACAAGCACTCCCAACTCCTTCTTTCAAAAGGAAAATTGTTCTTTAGAGGGAACTGCCATCTGCAAAATCACACCTGAGGTATTGGCCGTAACGATGGCTTCTCTCTCCGTTTTTGTAATCCATTCTTTTTCCATTCACAAAATGAATCTGTGACATAGTCACCTGTGATGTCCCCCTAAGCTTCTCTGCACTGGAGACAAGCAACTTCTCCTTTATTTGCATTTAGAGGACTACTTCTGAAACCAGACAGCAAACTACATTCCAGCACTAGCCTTTCAGATCTGAAACCATATTACCATGTTGTCTGGTCACAAGTGAAATGAGTTTATTAGTCTCAGTGCCCATCACAATGGACATTTAGTCTCATCACAAACCCAGCACATTTCATTTGTTGAGTCTTGGACCAACAAATGACCCCAAGGCAAAAAATGCAGCAGCAAGTCCAGACACAGAAGCAGACCAGAGTAGGAAAGCTTGCTCAATGCCTGCCAATTCAAAGAAACCTAAAAGCCAACTGAAACTATGGAGCAAAGGTTTAGAGCTGCCATGAAAATTGCTCTCCTACTGCCAGTTTTTCCTGAGACCAATGACTACAAATAGCAGTAATGAGTTTGAAGACCCAATCAGAAGTTTGAGGGCTAAAAAGCCAGTTCTTCGACTTATTTTTCTGTGTGTTTCAAGCATTATTCTTTTGATTTGCTCTTTATTAAAAATATAAATACATAACTGCAGTCCTGACCACTTGTGACCATTAAAAAAATTTGTGCCCTTTTTTACAAGAACATGGGCAAAAATCCTGTGCTTTGGACAAACTCCAGCTTCGGTAAATACTCTGCCTTACTAAAATCACCCTGCTTTTCAGCTGCAGACAGTATTCACTTCCTGTGTACAAATCTTGTGGACCGTCTTTGTCTGATGATAACTTCTGGATATCTGCTCGCTTAGTATGGACAGTGGGTGTAGGAACTTGCATAGATCACTCTACAAGGAGAAGTCATGGTGGAGACACGTATCCATTGAAAATCAATGAAAGATAATGTTTAAATGGAGAGAAAATGAGCTCTCTGCAATAAAGATGACCCCACTCAAAGAGTCAAGTAAACAGCACCACCGCTCCTCTGGAAAATTCTAGTTGCATCCTAATTAAAGCTGACAATACCGGAAGATAAACTAATGCTATACTAAATAATGTAATGCCCTGCTCCGCATTCTGGCCCAAGCTGTCACTTAGAATAAACATTAAGAGTATTAAGGCCACTGTAGTACACAACGTGAAACAGCATTACAGCAATTTTCAAAGGCTGTAAGCTCACTGAATGGTGACCAAATATAAACGGAGATTAATTTTGGTAAAACCTTCACAATTATATGCCGTGGGGACGATAAATATGTGATCACTGGTGCAAGAAGGTTAATGAAGGGAACGGCTGTTTAAAAAAAAGAAAAAGACAGACTTCTGAAAATTTGGGCTGTCACATCAGAGATGCATTAAATTAAAAAAGCTGGTACAGAATCAGAAAAGTGTGTCCCAGCTAGATCTTAAAACTTTATGTGTGGCTCTTTTTTATGGAGGAGGGTAAAGCTAACTTTCAGATTTAAAGTGAAATCTGGTCCACTAAACTCCAAAATGGGCACTTAAAAAGAAATCCAAAGCAATGCTTCTAAAGGAATCTCCTGCCAATAAAGTTGTTAGTTTAACAGCAAGGAAAATTGATGTCCTCTATCCCCATAAAGCGTTCAGCATGAGCAGCAGCAACACATGCTTCCTCTCCACTGACCTGCCAATCTGTCATGGACTTGACTGGGCGGCAGAGAGAAGTTCAATCGCCAGGCATGTTCAGCCCCTGGCCTCTTTTAGAATTGCCAAGACCAACTGCAGTATTCCCACCACTACCACCACGTGTGCCACCGTCAGGGCAACTGCGCCTGTATTCCCCCTCCATGGTCCCTCGAGGGCACCCACACTAAGCACCGGCTCCTCAGCAGGCCCCTCTTTTAGGCAGAGCCCCGGTCTGTCTCTCTCATGACTGGGTTTTCCCAAGCTTCACAGTTCCCTGCCTGGACTATGATATCCCCAGCAAGCCAGACTAACTATGCCCTAGTCAGTGTCTTCACAACACTGTCTCTCCAGAGGCTATACATAGCGTATATGTCCATAGTTAAAAGTTACCACAAAGCTCTTAGTAAGCAAGCACATTTACTATTAAAATGAAAGCATTATTAAAAACAATAAAAAAACCTACACATACAGTAAAAGCTTACCAAGGGTCACCCCCACTCCAGCCTTGGGCTCTCCTAAGTGTCAGCCCTTCCAACCTTTCCCTAAGCACTAGGGACCTCCCTTTGACAGAAGGTCCTATCCGTTTGCTGGATCAGAAAGCAGGCCCCGAGTCAGTTTGTCTGTCCGTCTTTGGAAAATCCAGTTTGAACTACAACTTCTCCAGGTAGTGCTACAATTCTCCTAATCACACCCCGCTGTTATTAGCTCCCAGAGAAGCTGTGATTAGCCTCCCCAGTGGAATTACACACAATCCCTGGCCCACAAAGAACCTAAACATAATACAGTGAGATCTCCTGAAGATATTGCAGGAAATTGCCATAGCTGTCACACCCAGAATATCTAAAGGACCTTGAAATTAACATGGAATTTTGTTTATTTCCTTTTTTGTGCATCAGCAACACTGATGTCAGTGCAGCTCTAGGGATATGTTCTAGAATTTCCTTACCCTCTGCAGCAGCAGCACACCAAATACTGTCCTAAATGAGTGGAGTGTTTTCTTATTTTTCAAAGACCACATTTCAGCAGCTCAGGTTAATTTATGTACCGACTAGAACAAGCAATGCACAGGAGTCTTCTCGGATACTCAGTCCGTAGGGAAACCTTTGCATACTTGCGATTTTACATGTTCCAGTTAACTCGGCTCTAAATGTAAAATCCAGACTCTGGACAAGTCTGAGTCCATAACACAATTAATGGATTAGACACAAGTCCACCGTTTTACTATCTGCAATCGATGCAGTATTGACAATATTTAATTTTAACTGTTTCAAAACACCATGTTAGCGAACAAAAGAGAACAGGAACAGCTTATTGAACTTAGCAGGCTGCAGCACTGTAGGATGCAATGTGCCTCTGTTTTGGAAATAATTTTACTAAGGTTTACCACAACTCATTTTCCATACAAGTATTTCTTTATTAGTCCAAAGGCCACTTGGTGGTTGTTTACATCCAAAATACAAGCATATAAACATATACTTTATATACTAGCAACAATATAGTTATAAGCATAGTTACAATCTGATCTTGGAAGATACCCCTTCCACGTCATGATGGGAGAGTAAGGAAAATCTCTGACAAACAACCCCCTAAAAGCTTGTCTTTTTATACACTATAATAAACAAGTGATGTCACTGCTGGATACTGGACTTTATCTAAAGCCAGATGAGGCAGTTAAGGGCAGAAGCCCAGATTCTGGCCCAGTCAAGATTAATGGCTGGACCCCTTTCATCAAGGTTTTCCTCTTATTTTATTTTGCTATATTTCTTTCTAACTACTAAACAATCATTTCTTTTTAAACAAGCTTATATAACTGTGACACAGAGGCTCCATGGCTCCGTTCTTTGCAAACAATTCTCACCACAGACCTGACAAACTCTCTACACCAAACACCTCTTACGGCATATTTACCCACAGAGTAACACATAAGGTATCCATAGAAAGCTCATATCTTGACAAGATTCAATCTCTGTGAGATGTATGTACATATAATATTTAAGGAATAATGTACATATATCTAAAGTAATCTTTATGGACTTGGAGTAAAAAATAGTCACCAGGCATACCATGTTTCGGTGATAATCCATTCAAGCAAGAGAGAGTTGTCACCTCTCCCTACTCAGCTGGCCAGGTAATGCAAGCTTATATAATCAGCCAAATATGAGCTCTTTTCACCACAGCATCACGTGGGGAGCTAATGCAATCCTAGGATGCATAAACATGGGACTCTCTACTCCTATTTGAGATGTTATTTTATCTCTGTATTTGGCACTGCTGGAATCCTGGGTCCAGTTCTGGTGTCCACAATTCAAGAGGGATGTTGATAAATTGGAGAAGGTTCAAAGAAGAGCCACAAGAATGATTAAAGTAATAGAAAATAGTCCTTACAGTGATAGACTGTAATCAAGTCACCTCTTAACCATCTCTTTGTTAAGCTAAATAGATTGAGCTCCTTGTGTCTAAGTATCTGTATGGGGAACAAATATTTGATAGTGAGCTCTTCAATCTAGTAGAGAAAGGTCTAACACTATGCAATGGCTGGAAGTTGAAGTTAGACAAATTCAGACTGGAAATAAAGTGTACATTTTTAACAGAGACAGTAATTAACCATTGGAACAACTGACTCAGGGATGTGAGTGGAGTCTCCATCACTGAATTTTTAAATGACGAACGAATGTTTTTCTAAAAGCTCTGCTCTAGGCAGTATTTGGGGACAGTTCTCTGGCCTGTGCTATACAAGAGGTCAGACTAGATGATCACAATGGTCCCTTCTGGCCTTGGAATCTATGAATAGTCTATCTTGCCACATCCCAGAACAGTCTTCAATGGTTTTCCATTGACAACTGCAAATGATCAAAACCATGTGGAGGTGGAAAGGATGGTTTCAGCAGGAAGGAGATCACTCGGGCTACAAATATAACAAAAGACTTTTTCAGTATAACAGCATAGGGAAGGACACTCTGGATCCCTTCACTGAGGAAACCCCTTAAGGATCAGGAGGCTTTCAGTGACTTTTAGATCCTCATTCTTGTGAAACCAGCCACCTCCACAAAGGACTGAACTTTGGGGAGAAAGCTAAATTATTAGATAGAAAAGGTAACTATTGGTAAGTGTACGGCCAAGTTCACTTTTTATCATTCCATTTTGTATTACAATCAGTTGCTTCCATCACTTTCTCTCATTTCTAGTTAAATCTTTGTTCTTCCCTAAATACACTTACTTTTATTTTATTATAAGCACTCAAGTGCTGTGTGGGTTCCAAGAGCAGTGGTTTGAGATAAAACTGATAAGCTGGGACATGCTGCACCTTGTGGTGCAGAGGATCTGTAACTTCTAAGAGTCACCTGTGTTTGGGCCTAACACCCAAACAACTGAAAACCATAATTCATTGGGGGGAGGGATAGCTCAGTGGTTTGAGCATTGGCCTGCTAAACCCAGGGTTGTGTGGGCCACTTAGGGATCGGGGGCAAAATCAGTACTTGGTCCTGCTAGTGAAGGCAGGGGGCTGGACTTGATGACCTTTCAAGGTTCTTCCAGTTCTAGGAGATGGGATATCTCCATTAATTATTAATTATTATTATTATTCGGGCCCAGCTCAGGTCTATATTCCTAGGTTCTGGTGCAATAAAAGGCACGTCACACTCTGATTCCTCTAGTAACACATTCATCTAGTAGCGCCCCCTCACCACCAGGCATCCATTGCTATCCTGCCCATACAAGTCTAAGGCAGTGGTTTACAACCTGGGGTCCACAGACTATGTCCAAGAGAAGCGCAAAAGGTGACTATGAAACTAAAGTTTCCGATCCCAGAAAGGCATTCTGTTTTTCTGATCAAAAGTATGTGAATGCCCCACCTACAGGTCAAAACCCGGAAGTGCTGTCATTACCAGAGAAGCCCACAGGTTAGCGCCCTTTTTCACATTGCGTCAAATGCCATGCGGACCACGTGTGACATTTCTAGTTGAATTCTGTTCAGTCAGTTTCCAGTCTAAGGCTAGGTCTACACTACCCGCCTGAATCGGCGGGTAGAAATCGACTTCTCGGGGATCGATTTATCGCATCCCGACGGGATGCGACAATCGATCCCCGAATCGACGCTCTTACTCCACCAGCGGAGGTGGGAGTAAGCGCCGTCGACGGGAAGCCGCAGAGGTCGATTTTGCCGCCGTCCTCACAGCGGGGTAAGTCGGCTGCGATACGTCGAATTCAGCTATGCTATTTGCGTATCTTAAATCGACCCCCCCCCCGTAGTGTAGATGTAGCCTAAGATGTCTATGGCAGGGGTCCGTGGACCACAGGTTAAATTTCCAAAGGGGTCTGCACCTCCATTTGAAAATTTTTAGGGGCCTGCAAATGGGGGGGGAGGGGGAGGAAGGTTGAAATCCCCTGGTCTAGGGAGTAAAGGGGGCTCCCCAGACACACCCACTCACCCAGCAGACTCCTGATGATCCCTAGCCACATGCTGGCACCCGTAGACAGAGGACAGATACATCCTCCTGGTCCCTAGCTCAGGAACAGCAGCAGCTCTGTTGCTGAGTTACTGCTGATAAGCTTCTTCCAGGGGTTGGGGCAAAATGTGCCCCTTTGGAGCAGTGCATGAGACTATGAGCTCCTAATGCTACTGCTGAGATAGCACCAGAAACTGGCCATCAGTGAAACTATCAACAAGAAGGGCTCTCAAATGCACAAAGTAAACAAGCCCAAGAAGGTGGTGGTCTCTAATCTTTCAGCTTCAGTGAGCACAGGTTATGTTTAACAGCAGCAGGTGACAATACATTTATTCAGAAGTGTGATTTTTAAGCTGACATCTGTTTTTACAATGACTCCTGCCTTCGAGCACATACACACATGTAGAGAGCCCTGCAGTGGGACTGGGGTCCCACAGGGCCCACTGCCAGAACAGCAGGGGCGGGATAAAAATTAACAATGCCGGAGGGGGTGGGAGTGGGATGGGAGCGGGATTAAAAAAATAGTCCTGCAGAGGCTCTACGCACGTGCTCAATGAAGACAAGCTATTACAGCTCTTCCTTAAAAAGGGGGGGGTCACACCTTCAGGGCAATTCCCCCAACGCACACAGGGTTTCAAAATGAGGAAGTACTGTCATGCCATGAAACTAGCATGCAAACCTCAAGAGTCAGCACAAGGAGTAGGAAGCTTTTGGATCAGGCTTGACATGTATGTACAAAACCAAACCTGCAAATTGGCAAGTTTGTCTCTACAGACACAATGTGCAGAGACAGTGAATTCAGTGTATTTAAGAGGTCAGCAACTTGCAGTCAGAGGTTTGAGACTCCTTGCAGCCCGGATGGTGGAGGAAATTACATCTTCATCTCACAAATGTATTGATATTCTCATGCGAAAGGTTTATTTTCAGTTAACATTTGTTTAGCTTTTTATTGCTTCTGTAGGTATATGTGCCCAAACAGCTGTGATGGGCATTATTTTAAACAAACAGAATGCAATATAAAAGAGACCTTTCATTACAAAGCATTTCAAAGAATTTTACCAATTTAAACTGAAATCCAGATTATGTACTAGGATCATGTCATTGACCAAAGAAATGCAGCGACCTCTGCAACTGTTTAACAGCACGCAACTCTACCTCTCTTCTAAACTATTGTGAAGGACAGGAGATCCAACTGAAACTTCAGGGAAATTTAGGAAGAATGAATGCAATAACCATACTGGAATTAGGCCAAACAAATAGAACCCATCTCTGCCTTAAAGACAATTACCTTTTATTCCCTCTGGCCTCCCTACACATCAAGGTGGTTACTATTAAACAGATACAAGATAATAAATATATGCAGTGTAGTTGTAGCCATGTAGATAATAAAGGCACATGTTTTCAGTTTTATTTCTTTAGATATGAAGTTTTCTACATGTAAATAAAAATATGATCAAGAGAAGCATTTAGAGTGCTGCTTTAGAGACACGTTCAAAACACATACCATCACACTGCTCCTTTAAAATTGCAATATCGTACCTTATCACATCTGGTTCGGTGCCATCATTCTTATAGGATGCTTGAAGTTGTCTCTGTCGCGTGAGAAGGTCATCCACTAAGTTTTGCCTTCTGTCTCCCTCCAATTGTGTTCTAAGGGCATTTGGTTAAGGGCCAGTCACAGAAACAAAAGCATATTTAAAACTTGTATTTCCAGTGTTAAAAGCGTCACTCTCAGAAGTCACCTATTACTACAATATCAAAGCCAGTCAGGAAATGAGAATTTTCAAAAAGCAATAGCGTAAAGTAGACATAACCCTAAAAGCCCACTCTTCTTCACTTGACAAAGATTTATAATATTATTCATTCATCAGAGATTCAGGCTACATGGCTCTTAAGACAAAGGGCATAAATTATTATCGCATTTTCTTCACACCTTGAACTCTAATTTACAACACGGGGACACCACCACCCTTCACTGAAAGGCGTCTAGCAGAACCCTATTTCTGTGATTTACAACACCTTAAAGAAAGAAGAAATCCTGATTTGTCTTGAGAATGTGATCCAGAAAACAAACTAATGAGGAGATTTGGGAAGAATTTTTTTTTTTGCATTGAATTAACGTAATAATTAAGAGCAGTGAACTCCAAAATAACCCATATCATCATTCTTAGGCATTCTGCATATTAGTGGTCTTTAACAATCACTAAGCAAATTACTTTTTCTACAATTTTGTTAGCATATGATGGTAAGACACGTAGATTGGAAGCTTGACAGGACAAGGACTGAGTCTTCCTATATGTCTGTCTAGTATACAACACATTTTAAGTGCTACTACAAAAATCACCACCAGCAAACTGGATAGCTCTGTTGGATTCAGCATGGCTCTTAGTATGTTAACTATTTTGCGTGGTGATGATACAGACCAGGTGAGAAGCCCTCGCCCAGCTCACTATGTGGTCAACAAGTTACCAAGAGGTTATTTAAAGGATTTCTTTCCATTTGCAAAGTTATCTCACTAGCACTCCCCAGTAGCAACTGAAGTAGGGCTTGTTGCTTTTGAAGAAAATGACCCAATTCACTCAGCCACTGAATGACTAGAGTTCTTGGAGTGCTGCCCTTGTTCGATTTTTATTATTTTTAATAAACTCAGTGATGCCCATTTTAAAAGTGATTACCGCTCTTCCTTGAGTTGTAATTTGAGCAGGTGCATAGCCACAATGACTTATGTTTGCTTTCTTACATAGCAGTGCCATTTATCTGTTCCAAGGTAATATTCTCAAATGAAAGTATAACTGTACCCTGCATTCAGTGTAACATGCTCAAAGTTCATCATTACAACAAAAGCTACTGGCTTGTTGCGGCTAAACAACCATTTCAAACCCTCCGCCCCCGATTCAAACGTGGATACAAGGGTTCAGCACACCAAAGGCTTACTTTCAATGTTACCATAAGGCAGCTTGCAAGTAAGAGGCCTTCAAATGGCCACTGAATATATTTCCATAGGCACATGTGGGTTAGAGAGGAGACTCAGAGAGGACACCATAGAGGTACCCAATTTTTTTTTTTTTTTATGGAAAAATGTACAGAAGGACAATCTGGCACTAACACCCCCCACCCCCACCTCCCCACTGAAGAGCAAGGAGAAGCCAATGATGTGTAAAGGTAACAAATATAAAACATGTTTTTAACACAATGTACAACCAACCTGTGAATCTCACTGACATTGCAGCAAACAGCTTAGTAGGACTCCAAAATGTCCTAGACTTTTGTATGATGTTAAGAGAATGTTCCAGAAAGTTTAAAGGTACTTGTCAATTTCAAATCTTTCTTCTTCTGGGGTCGATACTCGTATCTCATCCTGCGACAGATGAGCACATTCGTTGTTGTTTGTCTTATACTTGGATTGTAGTAGCTCTTTGGGGCTGCCACGGTCTTTGTGCTCTGTGCTCGCACAACACCTAGCACAATGGGATCCCAAGTCCTCAACTAGAACTCCGAGGCACCACAATAATACAAATAATAATTTAAAAACCCGAAACCTTCCCTTATAGGGCAGAGTGTCACCAGCTGGGATGCACTTGTTCCCAGCAAGATTCTAACATCTGCCCTTAGATCAAAAAGAGAGTTTCTAAGAGCTAGAAATAAAAATCCTAATTAAACAAAGGGGCCTACATTTTCAAAAGTGATTAGTGATTCTGGGTGCCCACTATGAGGCACCTTGAACGGGTCTGGTTTTCAGATTCTTGGCCCTGGTCTACACTGCAGGGGGATCGATCTAAGTTACACAACTTCAGCTATGTGAATAATGTAGCTGAAGTCGATGTACTTAGATCGACTTACTGTGGTGTCTTCACCGCAGTGAGTCGCTCCTGCCGCTCCCCCGTCGACTCTGCCTGTGCCTCTCGAGTACAGGAGTCGACAGGAGAGTGCTCAGGGGTCGATTTATCGTGTCTAGACTAGACTAGACCAGATAAATTGATCCCCACTGGATCGATCGCTGCCCGCCAATACTGCGGGTAGTGTAGACATACCCTTGGTGTTCAGCACTTTCTGAACATCAGGCCACTGAAGATGCCTCAAATTGGGCACTGAAAATCACTACTCATTTTTGAAAATGAATATACAATTGGTTGTAGCAGTTTAATGGAAGTAAGCAAGTGACCCACTATATAAAGACAGAGCCAATTCACCCCCTACTGTACCCCATTAAAGTGAGTGGAGTCACACTGGGATGAATTTGGCTATATGTCTCCATTTTGGGTCACCTGTACTGGTACAGGAGATTTTCAGACCCATACGAATGCTGTTGGGCTTGCCCCTCTTACACATGGCTTTTCCAGCTGTGTGGAGGAGAGACTACGTCAGGACATGAAATCCAGAGCACTGGTGAATGAGGAAAAAGTTACACATTCCTAGCATGTCTTCTACGACTATCCAATTCTTCCATCCAGAAGGGCAGAGAAACATTTCCTTCACATTAACAGCGCTGTACTCGATCAGGGCTGCTGCTGAGCTCCCCTTATGCAGATAGCCATGCCCGCTGCACAGCAGCCTTACTTCCCACCATACCTGGGTGTGGCAGGAGCTCCAAATTTGGACACTGGTTTCATACATGGCTGTGGGATAGCACCGCGAGGACAGGAACCTGCAACTTCTTTGTAAATTGAATTGCAAGGAGCGTAAGAAAATACACAGGCCAATTAGGTCTCAAACAAAGAGCATCAGAGCTGCCAGTGTTACAGTCTGTCACACACTGGAGTTGTTCCAGCACAGTCACTACAACATTAAAAAGTGAGTGCAGCGTCCCTGAAATAGAAATCAAGATTGCAGGCAACATTTTAGTAATTGGGGCCTCCTGGAGTTGAGGGGAGGGAGGTGACTAACTCCAGCTTCCTTCTCAAAAGAGCCTGTTTTTCCACCCACTCCTACGATACCAGAAAGAACAGCAAGATACTGTTTATATGGATACATCTGACGTGTTGATATAGCTCGAAGCAATAAGTCCTTCAGCTGGTCGATCTTTACCTTGAGATTCTGCAACAATGATCGGATTGTCACATTAAGCTGAAAGAAAAAAAGAAAAAAAGTTGTTGGGGTTTTTTTTACCAGATTACAGTGTAGCCATACAAACATCCATATTCAAATGATCCAGGGCAGAACCCCACAAACCCCACTGTACACCACATGGCAGGATTCCATCTGACATCGAGAAAAGCCTGCGCTGAGAACACAGAAGCTCAGCTGTACACAAGCGGTGCTGTTTGGGATTTTTTATAAAACAATTAGATGTTAACATTGGTTTTGCAACCAGTTTTTTAATGTACTCATGCTAATTATGAGATCTTTCTTTCAAATCCTCACGAATTAATTCCCCTATGGGCTGGAACATTTTGCACATATTTTGCGGTTGTCCAGTTAATTTCCTGCTTCTTTATTCTACTTCGTAAGGGAAATATGGATGCTCCCTTTTTCTGTAGGCAGAGATCTCCTGGCTCCTGTGTTTTAGTGAAGGTTACTGTCAGAGGTTCAGAGATTCCTTCCACTGGTTCTCTTATAATTTCCAGACCTGTAATTTCATTTCTATATAGTTTTACCGCCAGACACTTGTTTACTATCTTTGCTCATCCTTGACTCCTGGCCTCTCCGGACTATTGACTGTAATAATTTGTATTCCTGTTGTTTGCATGAGGTTCTTAGACTTATCTTTTTCTACTGTAAACATAGTAAAAAAAATTATTCTCCTCCAGGCAAACTAATAACAGTACTCCAATATTCTGGCTACCTTGTAGTTCTCTCACCTTGTTTACCTTTATTCTGTAGAAAAGTCTACATTTTTCCTCCGCTTGTCCTGAATATTGTTCGCTTTGATTCGGCTAACTATAGGAAAAGTGCACATAATTGAAACAAAGTTGGTAATCACCCAAGGTAGAGGCTTGCATGCAATTGCAGGTGCCTCTTGTTTGCAAGGCAATGACTGTACTATGGGTGATCACGCAAAGAGAAAGCAGAAATAAGGCTGGGATACATGCATTATGGAGTAAACAGGGAGCGGGACAGGTTGCTTTTCCCCTCATGCCTACACTCAAATGGACACTTCCCTCTGAATTCCCCATTCATGGCAAACTAGGCCACATCAATTTCTACCCCTTGGTAGCCAGCCCCAGTGTTCTCGATAGCCCCAGAATGACTGTTTATTCCCCTTGAGGAAGATTGAGAGGCATTTTGTCAGGCAAAAGAGGAAGTTAAGTGTCCAACCTCCACTTCCCCATTACTGGTAATTCTTGTAACGTAGTGTACTTGATATCAGCACGGAGGTGATTGGTGGAGTTTCCAGAAGTGCCTCACTGAAAATTTGCCTCAGGAGCCTGAAACCCCTATAAGACTTGTACCCCTACCAGATATGAAGATGGTAGAGTGGGTCAGATGTTGAGGCAGCCATATCTGCTGTGAGCATGTGATTAGCCAGTTCAGAGGGCAAGTAGCCAGAGGAGAGATATGCATAAATATTGTGCCACTGAAAAACAGCCAGGCAGTCATTTAAGCAACATTTCCCCCACTTTTCAAAGCTGAAAAGTGACCCTTCAGGACAATAAACACAATTGCAAGCCCCCACAACCCTGCCAGGTGTTGTGAAAGGCCTTCTCATTATCACGGATACATTTACTGCACCTTCCTCTCTGGGAAACGCTGAATTAGCCTTATCCAGCCTAGCTAGCCAGAGTACAGGAACTGGGAAGAATTACATGTCAGTATAATGCAAGGTAATTAATCAGCACCATCCATCAAGAGGGATTTCCCCCCCAAGGTAAGATTCCATGTGGGCCTCACTTGGCTCCCATTGAAAGCAATGGAAGTTTGACTGTTGACTTCAGCATGACTAGAGTTAACCCAAGCTTGAACATTTGTGAAAGCCTCACCCTACAGCCTTTTTTAACCTTAGCTTTTATACTCCATTTTTATTCAATTATAAACACAGCATTTTTGTTTTTTGTCACACTGGGGGCAAAACACCATAAAAACCAGGATCTTGTTGACAGCTTCCCTTCAAAGCAAATACCATACAAAGACATCTCTATTAAAACATTTACTAGGCACAGCAAGTATGAGTGATCAGCCATGTGTTTCTCAACGTGAGTTCTTGTTATCATAACAAATATTTCATTGCTGGAAGTTTGTGTATAGTAGAATCAAACACTGCCAATACTTGTCTTTAACTGTTCTGAGAGCAAATTCCTTTTACTCCATTAAAACACAAAACATGGAAAAATTTCTTCACAGAATCATTTTAATCGAGTGTGTAATGTTTTCATAATACATAAGCTAAAAAGCTTACAATACAAGAGAGCCATTAGACAACACTGATGCAGCCCCCCCCCCTTTTTTTTTTTAAAGCCGTACATCACAGTGAATGAGATGATGCAAGTCAGAGAATTTCAGCCTGTATAAATACTGATGAACTAAACAAGTAAGTTTTTGCTTTGCCTGCATTTCGGGAGTGAATGTGGCTGCACAATTTAAACACTTCTGCAATTTGGGGGAAAAAATCATTATAGCAAATTTATTTTTTGCAATTGCTTGGTTCTGTTTGAGAGTCCTGCCAGACTATGTTCAGGACAGCTACAAGGGCAGGCAGTAGTGTGAACTTCATACTCATGCTTCCCTCTCCATCCTACCTTGGTCTCTAGCAAATAATATACCTCAGCCAGGACCTAGAACAATGGTTCTCAACCCACGGCCCAATCAGCACACAGCTGCAGCCCATCTGACATCCTCAGGGCCACACAGGTAGAAGATCTATTCTGTGGATGCAGCCCATATGACACTGAGAGCTTCATATGTGGCCCACAATGGTCAGTAGGTTGAGACCCACTGACCTAGAGAACCACCACTAGGGGCAGAGGCCAAAAATCAATCTCCCTACTTCATTTAGACCAGGATTCAGGAGGGTGCTTAAACACATGAATAATCCTAAACTTGAGAATAATCTTACTGACTTCAATGGGACAAAGCACACGCTTAGAGTTAGGCACATGCTTAAGTACCCTCGCAAATTAAGAAACTGAGAACCTCTTTGCTGAGACTGACTACAAAGGGGACAGTTAATGGCAATTGTGATTTCAAACACTTGAATACACTGGGGTCTAGTTCTCAATTCAATCCGAAGCATACATGTAGCTCTTCTGCTCTGTTTGCAGTTAAGACATAACTTGATCTACCAAGGCTTAAACGTGGAAAAACAATACTGTCCACACTGGATTTAAAAACCATGCTACCTTGCAACACAGTTGTAACTAGCCGGGTTCTGGTAGTTTCTCTAAGGGACAGGGATGAAAATTCTACAATCTTGTTTAGAACAATGTTAAGATGGATCTAGGAAGAAATCTCTAGCACAATTCAGTTAGCACTGTTGCTAGAAAAGAGTAACTGTGCGCAAAACTATGGAAACTAAATGCACAAGGATGCGACAGGTAATGAACGTCTAAGCCCAATGTGAACCAGGCTAATGACTAACAAAAGGAGAGAGAGACAACAGAAAACACTAAATGGGATTCATTTCATTACAATTATTAATATTGACCAAGAAACAATTCAATGAGAGCACCAGGCTAAGGGGATAAATTAGTATCTAAAAAGAGGTCTGTCCCTCATGAGTGACAGCTGAGATGGGGTTTTGACATGTCTTAGGGGTCTATTTATTGTAACAACTCATTTAAGAAAAAGCTGCATAAAAACTCAGCAAGGATTGTTCTGACATTATCCTGTTAGTTGCTTGGGCACGGGTCACAGTCCAGAGCCACTTTCAGGTAGAACTGGGATAAGATTGCTGAGAGTTTATGGAAATGAAGGTGAAGAACAGTGAAGTTGTGAAGACTGGGAAGTGGGGGAAGCCAAAGCACTGCAGGACAGACTGCAGGCACAATGCTGCACTGGCCCCAGGGGAATGCGCCAGCAGTGACTGAACAGTTCTTCAGCAGCTTACACTAGAGAGCTTACAGCAGTGCAGCTGCACCAATTCAGAGAGAGCCTAAGCCAACAGGAGAGAGCTGTCCCGTCGACTTAGTTAATTCACCCCAGCGAGTGGCAGAGAGCGAGAGACGGGAGAACTCTCCCGTGGACATAGTGCTGTCCACACCAGTGCTTAGGTCGGTGTAACTTATGTCGCTTGGTGGGGTGGTTTATTCACACCCCAGAGCAACATAAATTATATTGATTTAAGCTGTAGTGTAGCCGCAGCCTAAGATTCTTTGTTCTTATTTCATGAGAGATTTTTGTTTGGGGGTTATTTCTCCCCCTCCCCCAATCAGCCAGGAGGCCAAGTGACTGTGCTTTGGGAATGGGCGACAGGGGATGGGTCACTTGATGATTACCTGTTCTGTTTTCTCCCTCTGGGGCACCTGATATTGGCCACTGTCAGAAGACAGGATACTGGGTTAGATGAACCATTGGTCTGACCAGTATGGCTGTTCTTCTGTTTTCAAATTATAATAGAACATGGTAAAAAGCAGCTATTTTGGTAAAAGTCTCTTATTTCTATAAAGCGCTAACATTGCATTTCCAGTACACACAGGGAGTTAGGTCAATTGTGACAGTCTATACCAGCTTTTCTCAAATTGGGCTCCGCAGACTCCTGGGGGTCCCCGAGGGTATTCCAAGGGATCTGCAGGCCCACTGATCAACTCCTCCCCCTCCCTCTATCTCCCAGAGGCTACTGAAGCCAAACTCAGAGACTTTAAGTGCTAAAAGTCCAGCGGTGCAGCGGGGCTAAGGCAGGCTCCCTACCTGCCGTGGCTCCGTGCCGGTACCCGGAAGCGGCTGGCACGTCCCTGCGGCCCCCGAGGGGAGGGGGACAGGGGATCTGCGTGCGCTACCCCCACCCCGAGCGCCGACTCTGCTGCTCCTATTGGCCAGGAACTGCAGCCAATGGGAGCTGCCTTTGCTCCCCCTCTCCCCTGCCTAGGAGCCACTGCCAGAGGAATGTGCCAGTTGCTTTCGGGAGCCATCTGAGGTAAGCACTACCTGGCCAGAGCCACCCACACACAGACTCCCTCCCAGAGCCCGCAACCCCCTCACGCACCCAAACTCCCTCCCAGAGCCCGCGCCCCATGCCCCCTCCTACCCGCTGCGGCCTGGTGAGAGTGAGTGAGGGTGGGGGAGAGTGAGCGAGCGACAGGGGCTACAGTGAGCAGGAGGCAGAAAGAGGTGGGGCAGGGGTGGGGCCTTGGGGAAAGGGGTGGAGTGCAGACCTGGCCTGAGAGTTGTGTTAGCATAGCTAACTTGGTCGGGATGCAGTTTTTTCACACGTCTGATGGATGTAGCTAAGCCAATGTAACTTTTCAGTTTAAACCAAGCCTAGGTCAGTGGTCTGAATCTGGCCCACTATAATAGTGACCAGATGTTGTTGCTTTCTGATGATTATGAGAAGGACAAAAAAATTTAGTTGATGGAGTCAGTTTCTGAACGAGCATCCTCAACAAATACACCAGTACAACTAACAACCCTGCTGGCAGTCTTTGCAGAGGCGCCACGGTCAGGACAAGCATACAGGCTAATCTAGTCTCTCATGAGAGGAGGTAGCTCAAATCCCAGATAAGACATTTGCAGGCAGGTTTACACCACAGTTCCGGACCTGTTGTGGAGATAGGGGACAAGAAGTCTCCAGAATAGTCAATTCAGTATTTTTCATCCATGCAAAATACATTAACAATATAAGGCCCAATCCTGTAAATATTTATTCAGTGGGGAGGGATAGTTTAGTGGTTTGAGCATTGGCCTGCTAAACCCAGGGTTGTGAGTTCAATCCTTAAGGGGCCACTTAGGGATCTGGGGCAAAATCAGTACTTGGTCCTGCTAGTGAAGGCAGGGAGCTGGACTCGATGACCTTTCAGGGTCCCTTCCACCTCTATGAGATGTGCATAATAAATAAATATATGCAGATATACCTATGCTCAATTTTACAGAGTCAAGGGGGAAGTCAGAGTACGTAAAGCTAGGCATGTGTATATGTCTTTGCAGGATTGGGCCTATGATTTTAAGTTTAACTCTAAAGAGAGTAGCCTACGATTTTCCTCCTGAATTAATGCGAAAGTGGAGGATCGAACAGTAACAGGTTAAGCACTGGAGTCTCTCCTTTTCATTCATGTCAAACATTTCAAACTCTGCTCTTCTGATATTTTTGGACTTGCACAAAAATGACTGAATCTAGAAACGTCATATTTGGCTGTTTATAGGCCCAAATGAGGAAGAAACAACCCAAGCCTGAAAATCTGCTCTATACTTCAAATTCAGGAAGCTGGCAAGTGTGCTATTATTAAGTGTGCTATTCAGTTTTTCTGGTACCCTTATCCAAGAGTTGAGGGTGGAGGTGTGTGGGGTTCTTAATGTGTAGTAGATCTCTCTTGACTGACAACCTAGAGCAGTTCAAAATATTGGATATGCACCACTAAGAACTTCTCAGTTCTTACTTTTGTAAAATAAACCAGAGGCATTAAGTGCAAGAAAACTAGCATTCACCAAAAGGCTGAAGTTGGAGAAGTCAAGCATAGAATTTCAGGACATTCAAAAAGTTAGTTTATTCAAAAGCTCTGTTCCTGTTTTCCTTATGTAAACCTTAGTAAACGTACCGTACGTTAACAACATAGCATGAAAAAACCACACAGGGCATGAAATGTTGCATTAGATTAATAGATTTTAAAGTCAGAAGGGACCATTAGGTCTAGTCCAATCTCCAGGCAAGAGACTTTCACCTAGTTATCCCGGCATTAAGTCAAATAATGTGAGTTTCTTTAAAACATCTCTTACAGAAAGATATCCAGTCTTGATTTGAAGACAACAAGAAACGGAGGCTCCATCATAGAAACCTAAATTTGGAGTTTCCTGAATGCTTCTCAACTTTACCATTGTATTAGAGTGTGTTATAATTAAATACAAAACCTAAGTTAAAAGGGATGTTTACAAACATTAGATCTTTCATGAAGGTATGGTACCTTTGTTGAATTTTCACCATTTCTTTGACATTGATTACGTTCCTGGATTTTTTCAGCAATCTCTTGCGCAATGTGACAGGTGGAATCGAACATCGACAACCTATTAACAGAAAGATTTCAGACAGTTAAGAAAATTCTCCCCAGTCATCTCTGTGCCAAGGAGCTTGGTTTTAGTCTCTTCTCCGTTAATCAAGTGTCTAGAGAGTCTGCCACAAGCCTCAGAGAGTTAGTTCATCAAATTACTAAAAGCAAACAACACATTTCAGTGACACTGAACACCTATCTCCCCAGGGATTTCTAATGCACCCATCACAGTGATGATATGAAAGCTCTGAATCAGTGAATATTAAAGTCTCAACAAGGGATTTAAATGAACAATGTCAGGATGCTGTTCTATACAGATTCAGTAATTTGAAGTTGGCTAATCACTGGGACATGAGAACTTTGTTCAACCAAGGGCCACAGTGGTAGCTAGTGAGGAGAATAAGGCCTACACCTAATTTACATAAAACAAAGCAGACTGAAGCCTCTTTCATTAACATGGAAATTTTATAGAGAGGGAATAGGTGCAAGCACTGGGTGAGCCATGGATCAAGAAGGTGCATCTCATACAGCGTCAGTGTTTTCTAAGGATAAGTCTAACACTGCAGGCACAGGCACTCACTTTTTCTCCCCCTTGTGGGTGCTCCTCCCCCGTTACGCCCTGAGGCCCTGCCCCTGCTGCTCCCGCTCCCACAAGCCCCCACCCTCGTTCTGCCTCTTCCCACCCCTGCTCCACCCCTCCCCCACTCTGCCTCTTCCCAAGGCCCCTCCTGCGAGCCTACTGCTCACTCCTCTCCGCCTCCCGCAAGCGCCTCCCGCCAGCCAAACAGCTGATCAGCAGCTAGCCCCAGGGCCGGAAGCACTGTGGCTGGTGGGTGCTGAGTACCCCCTATTTTTTTCCATGGGTGCTTGAGCTCCAGAGCACCCACAGAGTCAGCGCCTGTGGCTGGGAGCGTGTTTCCCATGACCGGTAGACAGACCCATGCTAGCTCTGCTCCAGCTACTGCACTAAAATTAGTACTGTGGCTGCAGCAGCTCAGGCTAGCCATCCAAGTACAATCACACTCAACCACCTTGGTACATATTTGAGTGGCTTGCCCTAGCTACTGCCTGTTCCACCACAGCCACATGATTTTAGCACACTAGCACACATCTGTCCACCCACACAGGGAAGCACAATCCCAGCTGCAGTGCGGCCATACCCTTGGAGACTTCTTCTATAAAGATAAGGGGGGACTCCCACTGTGAACTTTGCGGACACCCTCGTTTCACCAGGTGCAAAAAGCCTTCACACTTTCCTCCAATCATTAATGACACCCAGTGCTGACACAGAAGAAAGTCAATGATAGCCACCAGCTAGTTATTTTGTTTGATATTTACAGTGCTGATTTGCATTGTTGAGGCAGATAAACAGCCCAAAGATACAGTTATAGAAATATAATGCAAAGTAAATTATACACCGACCAATAGCCTTATGGTACGAGTCACCGATTCCTGCCATGACACAGTGCTAATAAGCTAAGTTAGTTATTACTGTGACTCACTCCAATTAATGTTAAATCAGAAGAGCGAAGAGGAAAACACAGCAATACACTGAGTCAGGGCTATTTAAAAACAAAACAAGCAAACAAACAAAAAAAGGTTATGGATGGTCCCAGAGGGAAGGGGACCATTAAGAATTTTTACATATGCATCCTCATTCCTTCAAGCTAAGATGCATCTTAGGTGTGGCAATTATCGCATAATGAAATGAAGGGGGCTCCATGCCATAACTTGAAAAAGAAGTAAAGAGGGAAGGCCCGGCCGCAAAAGGTTAATCATGATTGGAAAGTACCCAAAGCAACTCTGTAATTAGCTAATTTACTTCAAAAGTCTAATTCATAATATACAGCATTTCTTTCCTGCCCATCACTAATATTAAAACTTTGCACATGTATTGCACTTTTCATTCAAGGATCTCTGAGTACTACGAAAACATTCATGAATTTAGCTTCAAAACCTCCCCTGTTCCCACCTATGAAGTATCCCTTGTCTTACTGTACATAAGGATACAAATTATTGGGCTCAACACAGAGGTAGCTAGGTAAATTTTAATGGCCTACCATACCCCAAGTGATGTGACTAGATGACCTAGTGGTCCCTTCCAGTGCCGTAACAAGGGTGAGACAAGTGAGGCACTTGCCTCGGGCGTGCAAAGAGGAGGGGCGCAGCTCTACCACCCAAGCGGGGCGGAGAAAAAAAAAAAAGCCACGATCGGCGGTGCTTCAGCGGCAGCTTTACAGGATCTGCCGCCGAATTGCTGCCGCCGCTTCATTCATTCTTCAGCAGCAATTCGGCAGCGGGTCCTTCCCTCCGAGAGGGACCCACCGCCAAATTGCCGCCGAAGAGCCTGGAACCGGCCCTTGCCTTGGGCGCAAAAATTCCTTGTTATGGCTCTGGTCCCTTCTACCCTGAATTCTATGAACCTATGAAATAAAGCAGCACAAGGCTGAAGGAATATGCCCAAAGTCACACGCTAAATCCATGGCAAAACTTAGAAGACTAGACTCACAGTCTTGTGCTTTAGCCTCAAGGCCATCCTTCCATTCCACCAAATCTCTTTGCTGCTAGAAAATAGAAGTACCTTAAAATAAAGCAAGCAAAATTCAGTCCTCCATCGCCCCTTGCAACCACACTGACTTCAGTAGGTTTTGTGGTACAACGAAGGCCAGAAATTGGCTCCAGTGAATAGGACATTGGACTACCCTGAGCCCTGCCATTCACTCATTGTGTTCTACTGGCCAGGATACTTACACTCTGTGCCTCAGTTTCCCCATCTATAAACTGGGGATAGTGATATTTTCTCACTTTTGTAATGTGTTTTGAGATCTATGTCTAAAAGTTGCTATAAGTGACAAGCATTATCATTCCTTTTAAATGTAAAAAGAGGAAAGGGTGAGTCCATCACTCTCAATATCCTACTGCCTAAGAAGCTGACACCCTCTACTGTACAACTGCCTAGATTCCCCAGGAAACAAAGAGAAACAGAATAAAATAAATATTTTGCCATAAAAATTCTGTAGTGCAGAACTTCACAGGCTTCTTTTTGTGCATAAGGAGCTGTAAGCTGAAGGAATTGTTTGAATAATATGTCAACAACTGTATTTTTCCATAAACTAAATCTTTTAAGTGTTTCTATTTAAATCTTTTTATTTAAAAGAATAAATAAATAAATAAATAAAACAGCACACAGACGCACCTGTGACACTCTGTACCTGAGAGTGGCACCCTGGAATCCCCATATTTCCCTTTGTCATATAATTATATGTTTTGTACAAAGTATGCCTTTTGAAGTATCATTTTAAAAGTCTTGATCTATTGAACATTAATTAATATAATGCTGTTGAACATAAATATCCTGTTGGATTGTATATGTTATCATTGTATGGGAAGTTATGACATGTTGCTATGAGTGTGTTACTGAAATACATTGTGAAGTTGGGAACACTCACAACCAGCCTTCCAGGTACAACAAAGGAGTAGCCAGACGTGGTGATGGCCCATTAAAGGGAATCCAACTTTCCCAGAGGCCATCCCAGAAGACTTCTCAGAGAGAACACAGACAATGGAGAATGCTTGGCCAATGGGGGCGGACCCCCGTGTGACAAGCATAGATCTTTCCAGCAAGCTAGAAGAAACTATAAAAGAGGAGAAGTGACATCATCACTGGACCTCTCTCCCCACCCCACCCCACCCTCAACAAACATCTGGAAGACAAAGACTTTGAACGGGGAAGGATGGTCCCAGACTGGAAAAAGAGTCCCAGGATCTGAGAATCTGTAACCTGCTTGTACCATCTGTCAGGGTGAGACACTGCTTGATTCAAATCCTGTTTAGTTTGTAGACTCAGACTGCGAAATAATTTTTATTTCTTAAGTAATCAACTTTGATCTGTACGCTAGTTACTTATATTCACTTAAAATCTATCTTTCTGTACTTAATAAATCTGTTTTATATTTTACCTAAAACAGTGTGTTTTGGTTGAAGTGCTTGGGAAATCTCAGCTCAGTTTACGAAGGCTGGTGTGTGTCCTCTCCATATTGATGGATGGGTGGACTCGGTAATGAACTTACACTGGTCAGGCTTCTGACCAGGGCAAGACGCTACAGTTTGGGGTGCAAGGCTGGAGAGCTGAGGGGAATTGGCTGGAGCCTCTCTATTACTGGTTATTGAGTTGCTGGCAAAGCATTCACGTGTCCCTGCCTATGGATGTCTGTGTAAGTGCAGTACCTGCCAGAGGTTTGGTGTGGCTTAACAACAGCATCACAGCGTGAGAGGGATACCCCAGGTTGGTGAGACCAGGCTGCACCCCAGGAACCCCATCACAGTTCCCTTATATCTAGAAGTTCAATAATAAAGTTTAGTAATACCAATATATTTGCATGCTGATCTAAATATACTCAGTTTATAAAAAGTAACTGATCAATAGTTTAAGACTAATCCAATAGACGAGACTAAATAGATGCAATCTGGGTGCCAAAAAAGCAAAAGTAAACTAAGTGATAGCCATGTACCTACAGCACAATTATAAGAAGCACACAATATTAAATATGATGCCAAAAATCTACTAATTTTCATTAACAGATTCATAGATTCCAAGGCTATGATCATTAGACGCTGGTGGGAGGGATAGCTCAGTGGTTTGAGCATTGGCCTGTTAAACCCAGGGTTTTCAGCTCAATCCTTGAGGGGGCCATTTGGGGATTTAGTTAGGGATTGGTCCTGCTTTGAGCAGAGGGTTGGACTAGATGACCTCCTGAGGTCCCTTCCAAAATAATTCCTACGGCATATATTTTAGAAAAAATTCTCTGTAACTGACCATTTTTAAATCAAGACTAGAATACACCACAACCCTCGGTAAATTGTTCAAATGATTAATTACACTCTCTGTCGAAAATGTAAACCTTATTTAAAAATGTCTAGCTTCAAATTCCAGCCAATGGATCATGTTAGACTTTTCTCTGCTACACTGAAGAGCCCATTATTAAATATTTGTTCCCCACATAGATATTTACAGACTGCAATCAAGCCACACCTTAACCTTCTCTTTGTTAAGCTAACTAGACTGAGCTCCTTGTGTCTATCACTATAGGGCATGTTTTCTAATCCTTTAATCATTCTCATGTCTCTTTTCTGAACCCTCTCCAATTTATCAACATCCTTCCTAAATTGTGAGAGACAGAACTGGACACAGTACTCCAGCAGTGGTTGCATCAGTGCCAAATATAGAGGCATGGTAACTTCTCTACTCCTACTTGAGATTCCCTTGTTTATACATCCCAGGATTCCTTTAGCTCTATTTGGCTACAGTGTCACACTGGGAGCTCATGTTCAGCTGATTATCCATCACTATTCCCAAATCTTTTTCAGAGTCCCTGCTTCCCAGGATTGAGTCCCTATCCTCTATCCCCCTATCCAAGTATGGCCTGAATTCTTTGTGCCTAAGTGTATACGTTTAGCTGTATTAAAACATATACTGTTTACCTGCACCCAGTTTACCAAGGGATGCAGGTGGTCCTGAATCAGTGACCTGTCCTCTTCCTTATTTACCACTCATACAATTTCTGTGCCATCTGCAAACTTTATAAGTGATGACTTTATGTTTCCTTCCAGGTCATTGATAAAGATGTTAAATAGAGTAGGGCCAAGAACCGAGCCCTGAAGGACCCCATTGGAAACACATCCACTTGCTGATTATTCCCCATTTACAGTTACATTTTGAGACCTATCAGTTAGCCAGTTTTTAATCCATTCCTAGTCAAATACCTTACAGAATTCTATTACCTTTATCAATCAAACCTGTAACCTCATTCAAAAAGATGTCAAGTTAGTTTGACAAGATCTATTTTCCATAAACCCATGTTGATTTGCATTACAGTACCCTCCTTTAATTCTTCATTAACCAAGACTACCTAGATACATAGATTTTAACTAAACAGAGTGCCCAAAGAGAGCAATTTAAATAGAAATTGCATATACAGAGAGACCATTATCTGATAGACTAATAAGCAAGTAAGGCTAAGTGAAATGCTGTGAGCTTTACCTGTAATAAAGTAAAATGGGGATAATAGCTACCTACCTATCACACAGCAGTGAAGTAGGTATTTGTAACACACCCATCACCAAGGTATTGAGTGGTTTTATTTTTTTGTAGAGTTGTTTAAAGAGGAAACGGCTGCATAGGAATTAGGAACTAATATTTGTACTTAATCTTCCAAAGTTCTATTACATATATTTATAATAAACATTTTTATATCTGCTTTTAACCTTTCACCACCCACAGAAATATACACGATACCCATCCAACCAAGTCAACTGAACAATGCTAAGACCATATATTTGTTTCAGTATTTTACACTAAGCTTTTGCTTATGAACTGAAGTGTCAGTCAGGATCCAAGTCTATTAAGTAAATGTCACAGTAGACCCATATGCTTGGGAGAGGTTGTTAGGAGGGGCAGCTAGCTTCAATTTTCCTTAAGCGCATTGCGGGCCCGGTTTTCAAAAGAGTTCAGCCCCCAACCTATCTCCGATAGGATGAGTTCTTTTAAAAAACTGGCCCACAACGTGGCTAAGTGAAAAGGTATAATGTTCACTGTGACCCTAATTCTTACTAGCCATACTCTTCCCGTGCACCAAACAGCCCTGACTTGGATAGGCAGCTCTTTGGGCAGGGAGGGCCCATTTGTTCTGGGTTTGTACAGCACCTAGCGCAGGAGGTCCTGCTCTGCGATGGGGGCCCTGCAATAATACACCCCCCCCCCATAACGCCCTGAACATGCAGACAGCGCGGACTGGGCGCTAGATCCGGCGGAGGGAGGTGGGGGGCTGAAAAGCCGAGCAGGGTCAGTGTCACGGACACCAAGCCTGGGAGGGGAGGGGTTCCCCACCCCCAGGAATCCGGTCCTGCCCTGTAAGGCCCCGCGGGGCCCGTCAGGGGGGGGGCAGATGGGAGGCTGCCCCCTCGGGGGTCTCTCCCCTGAGCTGGGGGCTTGGCCCCGCTTCGCGGCGGGGAGGGGCGGCTGAAGGAGTCGCAAACCAAAGGCTCGGGGAGGGAGGGAGAGGGCGCGTGCGCCGCCCCCCACCCGCTCACCAGGGGTCCGGAGCCATCGCTACGCCGGGGCCCTCCCCCTCTCTGCCGCCGGTCGGGGCTGCTGAGTTCGGAGCCGGGCTCCGGACGCTTCCGGGCTACGTCAGTTGACTACGGCGCGCGCAGAGGCTCAGAAAGGGAAGGGGAGGAGGGCGATCTACATCCGCGTCCTGCCCGAGAGACGGGGTCATCAGACAAGCCCTGCCCCTCAGGCACCCTGTAGCTGGCGGGGGGATTCTCCTTCTGGGATGGGGGGAGCAGGTCACACAAGGCCCCCCCGGGGGGGCTGCACTGGGGGGAGGTCACACACCCCCGGGGGCTGCACTGGAGGGGGGGGCGCAAATCACACAACCCCCCGCGGGGGTTGCACTGGGAGGGCAGATCCCACAACCCCCCCGGTGGCGGGGGCTTCTCGGGGGCGGGGGCAGGTCACACAGTCAAGGAGCAGTGTTAGGTGCACATCAGGCATACCAGTGCAGCCACCTCGTTGCACCCACACAACTGCACTGTGAATCTTCTGTACATTTCTGCCTCCAGCTACCTGGTGCCTGTTAAACCTAGTAGCACGTGTACCCCCCTATCAGGCCCGGCTCCAAGGTTTTGGCCGCCCCAAGCAGCCAAAAAAAAAAAAATCGCGATCGCGATCTGCGGCGGCAATTCGGCGGCAGGTCCTTCGCTCCGAGCGGGAGTGAGGGATCGTCCGCCGAATAGCTGGACGTGCTGCCCCTCTCCGGAGCGGCCGCCCCAAGCACCTGCTTGCCAGGCTGGTGCCTGGAGCAGGCTCTGTCCCCTATAGACACCACATGCCGAGGGGAGGGGGGCGGCTTACCAACTGGCACCTGCAGCCTACTTTCCTTCTTTACTGCCATGAAACACGGAGGGGCAGGTGGCCTAGGGCCTGTTGTTAGGCTGTCACATTTTTCTGTCCCAGATCTGGGCTGCCTGACACAGGACTCGCTAATAAACCCCAGCTAGCTGTGTTCAGCATAAGATCCCTTAAGGCTCTGCCAGGTATGGCTGAGGTGCCTTTAAATCAGATATTTTTTACACACAGCGCCATCTACTGGCCACTTAGTGCAATATAGTTTAACAATCCTTGTTGCTTTACTAAGGGTATGTCTACACTACGAAATTAGTTCGAATTTATAGAAGCCGGTTTTATTGAAATCGGTTGTATACAGCCGATTGTGTGTGTCCCCACATAAAATGCTCTAGGTGCTCTAGTCGGCGGACCGCGTCCACAGTACGAGGCTAGCGTCGACTTCCGGAGCATTGCACTATGGGTAGCTATCCCACAGCTATCCCACAGTTCCCGCAGTCTCCGCCGCCCCTTGGAATTCTGGGTTGAGATCCCAATGCCCGGATGATGCAAAACAGTGTCGCGGGTGGTTCTGGGTACATGTCGTCAGGCCCCTCCCCCCTCGTCACAGCAATGGCAGACAATAGATTCGCGCCTTTTTACCTGGGTTACCTGTGCAGACAACATACCACGGCAAGCATGGAGCCCGCTCAGCTCAGCTGAGCTCACCGTCACCATATGTCCTCTGGGTGCCGGCAGACGTGGGACTACATTGCTACACAGCAGCAGCTGCTAACTGCCTTTTGGCGGTAGACGGTGTAGCATGAGTGATAGCCGTGGGGCTGGCAGCCGTAGGGCTGCATTGCACCAGCCCCTTGCCCTTTGGTAGGCGATGGTATATTATGACTGGTACCCATCGTCGTCGTACTGGAGTGGCTGTCAATCATGGCCACCTGGGCAGACATGCTACTGTTTCGATGATGATGGCTACCAGTTGTAGTATACTATTTTCTGCCAATTGCCCAGTATTGTCTGCTAAGCACCCAGAAGAGGCCGAGGGCGATGCTGGGTGCTGGCGGACGTGGGGCTGGCAGACGTGGGGCTGCATTGCTACACAGCAACAGCCACTTGCAGACGATGGTATATTATGATTGGTATCCGTCATCATCATACTGGAGAGGCTATCACTCATGCTGCACCGTCGGCTGCCAGCTTAAGATGTAAAAAATAGATTTGTTCTGTATTCATTTGCTTCCCCTTCCTCCATGAAATCAACGGCCTGCTAAGCCCAGGGTTTTCAGTTTAATCTTTGGGGACACCATTCTGTGTGACAGTTGTTTGTGTTTCTCCCTGATGCACAGCCACCTTTCTTGATTTTAATTCCCTGTTCCTGTACCTGTACGCCATGTCATCACTCGTCCCTCCCTCCCTCCCGCCCTCCCTCCTTCTCCTGGTCCATCAGATACTACTTTTGCGCCTTTTTTCTGACCAGGCGCCATAGCTAGCACTGGGATCATGGAGCCCGCTCAGATCACCGCGGCAATTATGAGCACTATGAACACCACGCGCATTGTCCTGGAGTATATGCAGAGCCAGGACATGCCAAGGCGAAACCCGGACCACCCGAGGAGGCGATTGCAGCGCGGCGAAGAGAGTGATGAGGAAATTGACATGGACATAGACCTCTCACAAGGCACAGGCCCCAGCAATGTGGAAATCATGGTGTCACTGGGGCAGGTTCATGCCGTGGAACGCCGATTCTGGGCCCGGGAAACAAGCACAGACTGGTGGGACCGCATCGTGCTGCAGGTATGGGACGATTCCCAGTGGCTGCGAAACTTTCGCATGCGTAAGGGCACTTTCATGGAACTTTGTGACTTGCTTTCCCCTGCCCTGAAACGCCAGGATACCAAGATGAGAGCAGCCCTCACAGTTGAGAAGCGAGTGGCGATAGCCCTGTGGAAGCTTGCAACGCCAGACAGCTACCGGTCAGTCGGGAATCAATTTGGAGTGGGCAAATCTACGGTGGGGGCTGCTGTGATCCAATTTGCCAGGGCAATGAAAGACCTGGTGATATCAAGGGTAGTGACTCTGGGCAACGTGCAGTCAATAGTGGATGGTTTTGCTGAAATGGGATTCCCAAACTGTGGCGGGGCCATAGACGGAACCCATATCCCTATCTTGTCACCGGAGCACCAAGCCACCGACTACGTAAACCGCAAGGGGTACTTTTCAATGCTGCTGCAAGCCCTGGTGGATCACAAGGGACGTTTCACCAACATCAACGTGGGATGGCCGGGAAAGGTACATGATGCTCGTGTCTTCAGGAACTCTGCTCTGTTTCGAAAGCTGGAGGAAGGGACTTTCTTCCCGGACCAGAAAGTAACCATTGGGGATGTTGAAATGCCTATCGTGATCCTTGGGGACCCAGCCTACCCCTTAATGCCATGGCTCATGAAGCCGTACACAGGCAGCCTAGACAGGAGTCAGGACCTGTTCAACTACAGGCTGAGCAAGTGCCGAATGGTGGTGGAATGTGCATTTGGATGTTTAAAAGCGCGCTGGCGCAGCTTACTGACTCGCTCAGACCTCAGCAAAAAGAATATCCCCATTGTTATTGCTGCTTGCTGTGCGCCCCACAATATCTGTGAGAGTAAGGGGGAGACCTTTATGGCGGGGTGGGAGGTTGAGGCAACTCGCCTGGCCGCTGATTACGCGCAGCCAGACACCAGGGCGGTTAGAGGAGCACAGCAGGGCACGGTGCGCATCAGAGAAGCTTTGAAAACGAGTTTTGTGACTGGCCAGGCTACTGTGTGAAACTTCTGTTTGTTTCTCCTTGATGAACCCTCCAAACCCCCGCCCCCAACCCGGTTCATTCTACTTCCCTGTAAACCAACCACCCCACCCCACCCTCCCCTCCCCTCCCGCTTGCAGAGGCAATAAAGTCATTGTTTTTTCACATTCATGCATTCTTTATTAGTTCCTCACAGAAGTAGGGGGATAATTGCCAAGGTAGCCTGGGATGGGTGGGGGAGGAGGGATGGAAAAGGACACACTGCATTTTAAAACTTTAAGTCTTATTGAAGGCCAGCCTTCTGATGCTTGGGCGATCATCTGGGGTGGAGTGACTGGGTGGACGGAGGCCCCCCCACCGTGTTCTTGGGCGTCTTGGTGAGGAGGCTATGGAACTTGGGGAGGAGGGCTGTTGGTTACACAGGGGCTGTAGCGGCGGTCTCTGCTCCTGCTGCCTTTCCTGCAGCTCAACCATACGCTCGAGCATATCAGTTTGATGCTCCAGCAGACGGAGCATTGACTCTTGCCGTCTGTCTGCAAGCTGACGCCACCTATCGTCTTCAGCCCGCCACTTGCTCTTTTCATCCCGCCATTCAGCCCGCCACCTCTCCTCTCGTTCATATTGTGCTTTTCTCATCTCCGACATTGACTGCCTCCACGCATTCTGCTGTGCTCTATCAGCGTGGGAGGACATCTGCAGCTCCGTGAACATATCATCCCTCGTCCTACGTTTTCTCTTTCTAATGTTCACTAGCCTCTGTGAAGGAGAAACATTTGCAGCTGGTGGAGGAGAAGGGAGAGGTGGTTAAAAAAGACACATTTTAGAGAACAATGGGTACACTCTTTCATTACAAGGTCGCATATTTCGGCTTGCAGGCAGCCATGGTAGGCCACAGTGTTTTGGCTTTTTTAACCTTCTTAACATGCGGGAAAGGTTGCAAACAGCAGCGCATTTCCCATATCAAGGATGAATTGGGTTGTCCATTTAAAATGGGTTTTCAATGTAAAAGGAGGGGCTGCGGTTTCCCGGTTAACATGCGGCACAAACACAAGTAAACCACCCCACACACACACACACACGATTCTCTGGGATGATCACTTCACCCCTCCCCTCCACCGCGTGGTTATCAGCGGGGAACATTTCTGTTCAGAAGAGCAGGAACGGGCGCCTCTGAATGTCCCCTTAATAAAATCACCCCATTTCAACCAGGTGACCGTGAATGATATCACTCTCCTGAGGATAACAAAGAGAGATAAGGAATGGATATTGTCTGCATGCCAGCAAACACCGGGACCATACGCTGCCATGCTTTGTTATGCAATGATTCCAGACTACGTGCTACTGGCCTGGCGTGGTAAAGTGTCCTACCATGGCGGACGGGATAAGGCAGCCCTCCCCAGAAACCTTTTGCAAACGCTTTGGGAGTACATAAAGGAGAGCTTTCTGGAGATGTCCCTGGAGGATTTCCGCTCCATCCCCATACACGTTAACAGACTTTTCCAGTAGATGTACTGGCCGCGATTGCCAGGGCAAATTAATCATTAAACACGCTTGCTTTTTTTTGTGTAATGTTTACAAATATTTACAAAGGTACACTCACCAGAGGTCTCCTGTGTGCCCTGAGGGTCTTGGGTGAGTTCGGGGGTTACTGGTTCCAGGTCCAGGGTCACAAACATATCCTGGCTGTTGGGGAAACCGGTTTCTCCGCTTCCTTGCTGCTGTGAGCTACCTACAGTACCTCCATCCTCATCTTCCTCATTCCCCGAACCGTCTTCCCTGTGTGTTTCTCCAGTGAGAGAGTCATAGCACACGGTTGGGGTAGTGGTGGCTGCACCCCCTAGGATCGCATGCAGCTCCGTGTAGTAGCGGCAAGTTTGCGGCTCTGCCCCGGACCTTCCGTTTGCTTCTCTGGCTTTGTGGTAAGCTTGCCGTAGCTCCTTAATTTTCACGCGGCACTGCTGTGTGTCCCTGTTATGGCCTCGGTCCTTCATGGCCTTGGAGATCTTTTCTAATACTTTTCCATTTCTTTTACTGCTACGGAGTTCAGCTATCACTGCTTCATCTCCCCATATGGCGAGCAGATCCCGTACCTCCCATTCGGTCCATGCTGGAGCTCTTTTGCGATCCTGGGACTCCATCACGGTTACCTGTGCTGATGAGCTCTGCGTGGTCACCTGTGCTCTCCACGCTGAGCAAACAGGAAATGAAATTCAAACATTCGCGGGTCTTTTCCTGTCTACCTGGTCAGTGCATCTGAGTTGAGAGTGCTGTCCAGAGCGGTCACAATGAAGCACTGTGGGATAGCTCCCGGAGGCCAATAACGTCGAATTCCGTCCACACTACCCCAATTCCGACCCGCAAAGGCCGGTTTTATCACTAATCCCCTCGTCGGAGGTGGTGTAAAGAAACCGGTTTAAAGGACCCTTTAAGTCGAAAGAAAGGGCTTCATCGTGTGGACGTGTCCAGGCTTAATTCGATTTAACGCTGCTAAAGTCGACCTAAACCCGTAGTGTAGACTAGGCCTCAGTCAGCTTCCTTGGTTGTAGCAATGGTGAAAGGGCTAGACTGAACAACCCCACTGGGCACTGTGTCATCTAGCCAGGGCTGTCCTTAGGCATACGCAGCAGCATACGAGGCTGCCTAGGGCACCTGAAAATTTGGGACACCCCTCAGTCTTAGTGTACACCCCCGCGCTTCTTCGTATCCCTGTTCTGACTCTTCCTGCAGGCTCCCACAGCTGGCTGCTGCAGCCTGGTGACTTACTCCCAAAGGGATCTAGTAACTTAAAAGTGAAAAAGCCTTCCAGCCTGCTAGACCTATTAGCACAACATTGAAACTGTTAAAGAACCCTTCAAGTGGTAATGAAGCCATTTAACAGGCATTTGCCAACTCCTAGGTATATACTGTCAGTTTCTGAATTTACTGACAAAAACAGTTGTGCATTTCTGTAATATTTACCCAGAACATGTTAGTCTACAGGACCTTAGTTTAACATTTGCTTTAAAAATATTTCATTAGTGAGTTGGTGAAGATTATAAAATCACATCTCTAAAAAATCCTTGCATAGATTTTTAGATGCACAACCATCTATAGCCTTAAATTCTTGGATCTTCAGTCATATAGTTCTTTAAATAAGATTACATAGTAGCCATATAAATTTTAAAGCAACAATTAAATGGATACATTTGTTCCACAAACCCTAGTGCCAAGAGGCAGGTGAAAGGTGGCCTTTTACACAGAAGGATCAGTGAGTTTGTTAGGAGTGTTTCCATTACATTAAAAAATAATGAAGTGGAAACAGCTTTATTAAAGAAATAAACATGCCCTGGCAATGTTTGCAACACAAACGCCTGCTGCTTCATGCAAGTACACTGTGCAAAGCCACCCACTCCCGTCTGTGGCTGGCCAGAAGGTTGTGCCATTTCAGATTGGGGAGGGGGCAACTTTAACCGTCATTCCTGGGGCTACTTAGGCATTTGAAAGCTATAGTTTTTTGGCAGATAACTTAGCAATTAGCTGACAGGAGCCCTGTATCTATCCCAGCTCTGGGAAAAGAGAGGGGTCTAGTGGGAAACAGCAGAGAACAGATACATCTGGGTTCTATATAAGAACTAGATAAGTTCATGGAGGATAGGTCCAGCAATGCCTATTAGCAAGGGTGGGCAAGGATCCAACACCATGTTCTGCATGTCCCTTGCCTCTGTTTGCCAGAAGCTGGGAGTGGGCAACAGGGCAACTTAATGATTACCTGTTCTGTTCATTCCCCTGGGGCACCTGGCATTGGCCACTGTTGGAAGACAAAAAGAACAGGAGTACTTGTGGCACCTTAGAGACTAACAAATTTATTAGAGCATAAGCTTTCATGGACTACAGCCCACTTCTTCGGATGCATACAGCCCACTTCTTCGGATGCATACAGAGTGGAATAAATATTGAGGAGATATATATCTCCTCAATATTTATTCCACTCTGTATGCATCCGAAGAAGTGGGCTGTAGTCCACGAAAGCTTATGCTCTAATAAATTTGTTAGTCTCTAAGGTGCCACAAGTACTCCTGTTCTTTTTGCGGATACAGACTAACACGGCTGCTACTCTGAAACCTGTTGGAAGACAGGATACTGGGCTATATGGACCATTGGTTTTATCCAATATGGCCATTCTGATGTTCTTATATAGAACCCAGATGTATCTGCTCTCTGCTGTTTCCCACTAGACCCCTCTCTCTTCCCAGAGCTGGGATAGAACCCAGGAGTCTCTCTCTCCACAGAGTTAGTAATAAAGTAAGAATCTACATTAAGATTTTTAAACCTAACCAGTGTCCCTTAACTGACTTGCCACAAGATGTCAGAACATGTTCTTAGAGTTGAGTGGGTCTAATATTTATTTATTTTTTTTTCTTTTATAAAGGAATTAGATACAGGGCTCCTGTCAGCTAATTGCTAAGTTATCTGCCAAAAAACTAGAGCTTTCAAGTGCCTAAGTAGCCCTAGGAATGACTGTTAAAGTTGCCTCCCCCCCCCCCCGCCATCTGAAATGGCACAAACTTCCGGTCAGCCACAGATGGGAGTGGGTGGTACTTGCATGAAGCAGCAGGTGTTTGTGTTGCAAACATTGCCAGGGCATGTTTATTTCTTTAATAAAGCTGTTTCCACTTCATTATTTTTTAATGTAATGGAAACACTCCTAACAAACTCACTGATCCTTCTAAAAAAGAAGAACAGGAGTATTTGTGGCACCTTAGAGACTAACAAATTTATTAGAGCATAAGCTTTCGTGGACTACAGCCCACTTCTTCGGATGGGCTGTAGTCCACGAAAGCTTATGCTCTAATAAATTTGTTAGTCTCTAAGGTGCCACAAGTACTCCTGTTCTTCTTTTTGCGGATACAGACTAACACGGCTGCTACTCTGAAAACTGATCCTTCTGTGTAAAAGGCCACCTTTCACCTGCCTCTTGGCGCTAGGGTTTGTGGAACAAATGTATCCATTTAATTGTTGCCTTAAAATTTATATGGCTCCTATGTAATCTTCAAAAACTACTTTACATTAGATTGTAAGCACTTGTGGGAAGAGACTGTCACTTCTTAAGTGTTTGTACAGCATCCTTGCCCAGGGGAGTCCTGATGCTATTTAGGGCTTCGGAATGCTATTATGATAATATACAGAAAACCTTCTTTTGTTCCTTTATAAAGGGGCAAATATAGGAAGAAGCAAAGAAACAGGTAGAGGCAAAGAAACGAGCAGTTGTTCAATATTTATGTAAATTTTCGGGCTGTGTCCTTCAGAGAGTTAATAACCCCTAGTGTCTGACTGACTTACTGCTCTGAGTGGGAAAATGAATGTTCCAAGGTCTTGGAGGAAGTTCTGAATCCAGCGTTCATAGAGCTGTGAAATAGGCCTTTATCCTTGAAAGAATCAAGCTGTACTCTCCATATAAACAGTTACATCCAACTAAAGAACTCCTGAAATCCTCTAGTCATTACAGTGGCTTGGTCAGAGTCAGTGAAATAGATTTTACCAGTTAAGACATCTAGTATTTTATAATGAATATATTTCATTTATTTTTCAAGTTCTTTTAGACTGGCCCCAAATGCCAGGTTAATAAAAGATCCAGGAAGGGACCTGCTCAGATAGCACCTAAACTCCTGGGGCTAAATTCATATCTGGTGTTACGCCACCGAAGTCAATAGAAATGGGGTTTGCCCTGGTAACACAAAAGTGACCATTTTTCTTCATTCCTATTTCAGCAGTGGACCACCTACACTCTGGCCAGAGGTGAAAGTGGGCCGGTACGGGCCAATACAGCATACTGGTAAGAAGTGGCCACCGGGACGGGCCCGTACACAGCCGACGTTAAAGCGCTGCTGCGGCAGCACTTTAATGTCGCTGCCCCTTTTGCCCCCCGCCCTCCTAGGGCTGCCGAGAGAGGGCAGCAAATGGTCAGCTGCCCCGGGGCCCAGTGATTTAAAAGGGCTTGGGGTTCCCGGCCGCAGCTACTGCAGCAGCGGCCGGAGCCTGGGCAGTGCAAGCTGGGCAGCACGGAAGAGCAGGCTCGGGCAGGCTGACCCCCAGCCCCGCCCTTCTGCCCGAGGCCCCGTCCCTTCTGCCTGTGGCCCCGCCTCTTCTGCCAGAGGCCCTACCCCTTCTGGGGGGCCTAGAGCCGGGCCCCATACCGGTAAGACTTTTATGTTACTTTCGCCCCGGCTCTGGCATAGAATCATAGAAGATTAGGATTGGAAGACACTTCAGGAGGTTATCTAGGCCCAATCCCCTGCTCAAAGCAGGACCAACCCCAACTAAATCATCCAAGTCAGGGCTTCATCAAACTGGGCCTTAGAAACCTCTAAGGATGGAGATTCCACCACCTCCCTAGGTAACCCATTTCAGTGCTTCACCACCCTCCTAGTGAAATAGTTTTTCCTAATAGCCTACCTAGACCTCCCCCACTACAACATGAGACCATTGCTCCTTGTTCTTTCATCTGCCACCACTGAGAACAGCCTAGCTCTATCCTCTTTGGAACCCCCCTTCAGGTAGTTAAAGGCTGCTATCAAATCCCCCCTCACTCTTCTCTTCTGCAAACTAAATAAGCCCAGTTCCCTCAGCCTTTCCACATAAGTCATGTGCCCTAGCCCCCTAATCATTTTTGTTGCCCTCCTCTGGACTCTTTCCAATTTGTCCACATCCTTTCTGTAGTGGGGGCCCAAACTGGATGCAATACTCCAGATATGGCCTTTCCAGTGCCAAATAGAGGGGAATAATCATTTCTCTCGATCTGCTGGCAATGCTCCTACTAATGCAGCCCAATATACCACTAGCCTTCTTGGTAACAAGGGCACACTGTTGACTCTCATCCACTGTAATCCCCAGGTCCTTTTCTGCAGAACTGTAGCAGTGCATGGGATTCTTCCATCCTAAGTGGACTCTGCACTTGTCCTTGTTGAACCGCATCAGATTTCTTTTGGCCCAATCCTCCAATTTGTCTAGGTCACTCCTGACCCTATCGCTACCCTCCAGCATATCTACCTCTTCCCTCATCTTAGTGTCATCTGCAAACTTGCTGAGGGCGCAATCCATCATCATCACGATCATTAATGAAGATGTTGAACAAAACTGGCCCCAGCACCAATCCCTAGGGCATTCTGCTTGATACTGGCTGCTAACTAGACATCGAGCCATTGATCACTACCCATTGAGCCAGCTTTCTATCTACCTTATAGTCCATTCATCCAATCCATTCACCCAAGCAAGACTTTAACTTGCTGGCAAGAATACTGTGGACTTGTGCATGTCCAGCTTTTCTAAATAGTCCTTAACCTGTTCTTTTGCCACTGAGGGCTGTTCACCTCCTCCCCATACTGTGCTGCCCAATGCAGCTGTCTGGGAGCTGACTTTGTCTGTGAAAACTGAGGCAAAAAAAGCATTGAGTACTTCAGCTTTTTCTACATCTGTCACTAGGTTGCCTCCCCCATTCAGTAAGGGTCCCACACTTCCCCTGACCTTCTTCTTGTTGCTAACATACCTGTAGAAACCCTTCTTGTTACCCTTCACATCTCTTGCTAGCTGCAACTCCAATTGTGCTTTGGCCTTGCTGATTACACCCCTGCATGCTCAAGCAATATTTTTATACTCCTCCCTAGTCATCTGTCCAAGTTTCCACTTCTTGTAAGCTTTCTTTTTGTGTTTAAGCTCACCAAAGATTTCTCTGTTAAGCCAAGTTGGTTGCCTGCCATATTTACTATTCTTTCTGTACTTTGGGTGGCTTGTTCCTGAACCCTCAATAAGGCTTCTTTAAAATACAGCCAGCTCTCCTGGACTCCTTTCCCCCTCATATTAGCCTCCCAGGGGATCCTTCCCATCTGTTCCCTGAGGGAGTCAAAGTCTGCTTTTCTGAAGTCCAGGGTCCATATTCTGCTGCTCTCCTTTCTTCCTTTTGTCAGGATCCTGAATTTGACAATCTCATGGTCACTGCTGCCCAGGTTGCCACCCGCTTCTACTTCTCCTACCAATTCTTCCCTGTTTGTGAGCAGCAGTTCAAGAGGAGCACAGCCCCTACTTGGTTCCTCCAGCATTTGCACCAGGAAGTTGTCCTCAACACTCTCCAAAAACTTCCTGGATTGTCTGTGCACTGCTGTATTGCTCTCCCAGCAGATGTCCAGGTGATTGAAGTCCCCCATGAGAACTGTGGGGGAAAAAGTTTGCTAGGGCCTAAACTTTAGTTGGCTCGGGCCTGAACTTTGGTTCAGACCTGAACATTAGTTAAGTCTATTGTAGGTGAAAGGTTTTTAGAGGCAGAATAGAGGAAAAGTATAAAAGCAGAACTATCTATAATTATAAGACCTGTGATTCATAGTACTGCATTGACAGTTTTGGGGAAGTCTGGAAATCGCAGTAGGATAGACTGTGAAAAACAGGAAAGCTTAGAAACCGCAATAAGGCAGACTGTGAAAAACAGGAAAGCTTGTTAAGCTATATTCCTTTTATGGAGAGTGTATTCCAAATATGGCAATAATGCTGATAAGACAGTATGTATCATGCAATTGTGGTTTTATGCTATATAAGCTGTGTAAGATTCTGTAATCAGGGGGATTGCTAGTTTACTGGTACCCCCCATGCATGCATGAAAATAAAAAGGCCTCAGGCGATTCTGATTCAAACACAACGCGTGGTCATTTTTCCACAACAGAACCAAGGTCTGTGATCTGGAAACTTCTGTTTGTTGTCCGAAGAAAACCTCGTCTACCTCATCCTCCTGGTCTTGTGGTCTATAGCAGATGCCCACCGTGACAGCACCCTTGTTGCTCTCGCCTCTAAACTTAGCCCAAAGACTCTCAACAGGCTTTTTTCCAGTTTCATACTGGAGCTCTGAGCAATCATATTGCTCTCTTACATACAGTGCAACTCCTCCACCTTTTCTCCCCCACCTGTCCTTCCTGAACAGTTTATACCCATCCATGACTGTGCTATAGTTATGTGAGTTACCCCACCAAGTCTCTGTTATTCCAATCATATCATAGTTCCTTGACTTTGCCAGGACTTCCAATTCTTCCTGCTTGTTTCCCAGGCTTCTTGCGTTTGTTTATAGACACCTAAGATAACTAGCCGATTGCCCTACTTTTTCAGTATGAATCAGGAGGCCTCCCCTGTTGCACCCACCTCCTTGTGTTTCCTCCCGATATCCCACTTCCCCACTTGCCTCAGGGCTTAGGTCTCCATCCCCTGGTGAGCCTAGTTTAAAGCCCTCCTCACTAGGTTAGCAAGCCTGCCTGTGAAGATGCTCTTCCCTCTCTTCGTTAGGTGGATCCCATCTCTTCCTAGCAATCCTTCTTCCTGGAACAACATCCCATGGTCAAAGAATCCAGAGCCCTCTCTCCGACATCACCTGTGCAACCACACATTTACCTCCATAATTCGATGGTCTCTGCCTAGGCCTTTTCCTTCAGCAGGGAGGATGGATGAGAACACAACTTGCACCTCAAACTCCTTTATCCTTCTTCCCAGAGCCACATGGTCTGCAGTAACCCGCTCAAGGGCATTCTTGGCAGTATCATTGGTGCCCATGTGGAGAAGGAGGAAGAGGTAGCAGTCCGAGGGCTTGATCATTCTCAGCAGATAGTCCGTCAGATCCTGAATTCTAGCTCCAGGCAAGCAGCACACTTCTCGAGTTTCCTGGTCTGGACGGCAGATCACAGGCGCCGACTCTGTGGGTGCTCTGGTGCTGGTGCAGCCACGGGGAAAAATTATTGGGTGCTCTGCACCCACCAGCAGCCAAGCTCCCCTCATCCCCCGCCCCACCTCCTCCTCCCTATCTCATGAGCACGCCGCGTCCCCGCTCCTCCGCCTACCTCCGAGCACTTCCCGCCCAGCTGCCGCCAAACAGCTGTTTGGCAGTGTTAGCACGCTCCGGGAGGGAGGGGGATGAGCGGGAACATGGTGCACTCAGGGGAGGACGCGAGGAAGAGGTGGGGCCGGGGGGGGTGGATTTGGGGAAGGAGTTGGAATATGGGCAGGGAGGGGGCGGGGTTGGGGTGGGGACTTTGGGGAAGGGGTTGGAATGGGGGTGGGGCAGGGGTGGGAAGAGGCGGGGAAAGGGCAGGGCCTCGTGGAAGGGGTGGAGCAGGGGCGGGGCCGGGGGCAGAGTGGGGGGTTGAGCACCCATGGAAAGAGGGGAAGTTGGCGCCTATGCGGCAGATGGATGCCTCCGTCCACCTTAGTAGGGAGTCCCCGACCACCACCTTCCGTCTCCTCCTCTTGGGAGTGGTGGTCGTGGAACCCCCATCCCGAGGACAATGCATCCCATGCCTTCTGGTCGATGGGGTCTCCTTCTGATCCCTTCCCTCAGATGACCCTTTCAAACCATTCTCCGCCATTGTACCTGTGCAGAGAGCCTGAAAACGGCATGCTGTCTACAGTCTGGTGCTGCAATGCTGGAGCGGCTTTATTTCTGGAGAGCTGTAAAACTAGTGACCTGACTGCTTGTACTCATTAACGATCCCATGAGACGTTTTGGAAGAGAAGATGTTTACTCCATCATGCCGGTCAAACCTGTAACTACATTCTGCCTCCTAAGACCCAACTGAAGTTACAATTGATTGAAAAGTCCAACTGGGACTCTGCATGAGAGTAAGCATCCATGTGCAGGCCATGGTCCTTAACTGTTTGTGTGGCATTACTCTTTACTGTCAAACAGCTGCCATGTTGCACCCCAGAGGTGGCTGCATTCAGTGACACTAAACTTATCACTACCTCATCTCTAGATACAGGTTATGTTTATAAAGTGACGTGGCATCCTTTGAGATGAGAGGTGTGATAGGAAAGGTTATTTATTATTATTGTTACTATTAACTATAATGTTGGATTAGATCATTTACACTTGACTAGTTTTCTCCATGCACCTCTGCACACCCCAGGAGGCCATGTGAGCACAAGGACGAGCAGAGGTTACCAGCTTGGTCATGCTGGATCGCAGCTTTAGACGTTCATGTTTCTCTTTGAAATGCACACACCCTGTGCAGCCTCCAACAAAGGAGCACTGTTAGAGCTAGTGGGAAAAAATCTTGTTGTGCTCAACTCCAGTTCACGGTCACTCCTACCACGATGTATCCATATTGTATGTATGTCTGTCGGTTTACAGAAGACCCCCATCTCCTGAAGCTTCTTGGAGGCAGGAATTGTGTCTTCCTCAGTGTGTTGTAGTGGGCTGAGAACACTGAGGGCTGTCTCCTTGGCTTCACCCAGCCTCTCTCACCTTGATCCTATCACACAGGCAACAAGTTAATGTTTTCACTTGTTTTAGCTCCTGATCTTATGATAATAATCCCCATTAATATCATATTTTGGCATCCAGGCCTGTAGGGCCTCAAAATAATGTACCACAAGCAGTATTTGCAGAAGGGCGACAGCTCCAAACTTTCTAACTTTGCCAGCTGACAGTCCCCTCACCCCACCATGGCCCTCCAGCTATTCTGTCACACACACACACCCCTTAGCTGGTGCATACCCCCTGACAGTATTTCCCCTCTCACAAGGCCACATGTTCCCCAATAACCATGCTCCGCCAGGTGTGCTCCTCTAGATTTGAAATGCCTGGGCGTTTTGACCGGATATGGAGGGCACTGGCAGGGCTGGACTATAAGGAAATCAGGACATAGCTGAATGTTGACATGGTAAATATTTTGGATGTGGGTGCCTACTAGGGGAAAATACTAGGCTAAGCCAAGTGAGTCTACACAGTAAAACAAGGCCGTTTCTCCAGGCCCTCTTAGAGCCAATTCCTTTCCAATACGCTGTAGTCAAATAAGAACAAAGTCCTAAAATGTTGTGGGGAATTTATCATGCAAGATCTGCCAGGCGCATTTTTTTTCCTGTATGATTGCTGCAAATATATCCAGATATTTATATATGGATTGATGCTCCAGAAGCTGTTGCGGGACATTGATAGCAATGCTTTATTGCCCTCATAACACAAGCTTATTATTGCAGTATTTCTGCAAGTTATGACAAAGAGATGTTTCCCGCCATCATATTTACAAACTCCCTGCAACTTCTGTTGATCTCTCAGTAAATGTTGCTGCTTGGCACTCATGCCTTTGCGGTTAGGTCCTGCTGTGTGCTCTGCACCTGACCCCACCTCACCCCACTGAATGAAAGTGATTGTGATGGGAGGTGTCCACCCCACACAAGACTGCAAGGGATTAAGGTGGCCAGGTCAGCTTGTTAACTCCATAGGCTGCACTTAGAAGAAGAGCCAGGGAGCAAGGAATTGATTGCAAGCAGGCTCCGCTGGGCAGGAGGAGGCAAGGCCCATAAAGCCAGGAAGCTGGCAACAGACAGGGGCAGCAGTCACTCCCTGGGAGGAGGGTTTGGAGCTGCTACTCCCAGAGGACGGGGGGGGTGTGTGTGGAGGGAGAGCCAGGAGTGGTAGGAAGCAATCTAGAGAAGGAGCAGTGAGGGTTGGGAGAGGAAAACCCAGAACTGCTGGACTGGAACCCGGAGTAGAGAGTGGGTCTGGGTTCCCCTACCAGCCACTGAAGGAGTGGCACCTGCAGCAGTGAATGGGAAAACTGCCTGGGACTGCTGAAGGAAAGACTTTGATATACGCTGGAAGGAGGGAACGCTGAATGACCTGGCCAGAGGACTGAGTCATGAAGAAGATGCTGCAGTTCTTGGAGTGAGAGGGATTGCAGACCAGCGGCAGAGGTGGAGTGATGGTATACAACTGTGGGAAGGGGCATCGATCTGATGAGCTAATCCTCAGAGCGGCCAGGAGGAAGCGCCGGACTAGCAGTGAATGGAGCTCCCTGTGACAATGATTCTCCTCCATAAACAGAGGAAGGCTCCATCACCAGTGTGACGCTGGTTGACCAGGTCATGCTAGAATGTATTCAGGTCAATTCACTTGTGTAGTTCAAAGTAGTGGTTAGATGTATAAAAGTGTACAGACGCTTCCCGACTTACACAAGCGTTCCGTTCCGGAACGCCTTGCCTAACTCGAATTTTGCATAAATCGGAAACGTATATCCGACAATTACACACAAAAAAACTAAACTAAACAAAAACCCTCCTATTTCTAGCTTACGGAACTTTTTCTGTAAGTGCAGATTTGCATAAGTCGGGTTTGCGTAACCCAGGGGGCGTCTGTATTGGGTGTTTAGACTTCATGAAAACTAACGGGATGTTCTTTGCATTGTTTTCACTTATGTTCTTGTCATAATGTAATAGCAAACATTTACATTGTAAATACCCCTCTAACAAAACCACTCACCAGACCTGGATGAAGCCTTGGGGAAGCTAATGAAGGACTTTCTCAGAAGAGGTGCTAATTCCAAAGCAAATGGGTCATTGTGGTGATGACCTGAGGTCAGAAACTCAAAGTGCATTCCTCACTCAACATCATCAAAGGAAAACCTGCGTGGGTAAAGACACTGTTGGATTGCTTTCTGTGTAAAGGTACTATAAATATGGATTCAAGAAATAATCCATCATCTCTGGATTGTTTGGATTCTAACAGGACAGAATAACTAAACTAGAAGATGGAGATCCCTAGAGTTATTCTGGATAGCCCTGAGTGACTTTTGGAAAACTGGTAGTTTATTACATCATTGCTACTGCTTGGACTTACAAACTGTGACTCACCTGTTAATATATTTTACCTGTTTTACCCTCTCAATAACTCATTTCCTTTTCTTAGCCTAATAAACCTATCATTAGTTTACTGAAGAATTAGCTGCCAGCATTGTCTTTGGTGTAAGATCTAGAGTACCAATTGATTTGGGGTGAGTGACTGGTCTCTTGGGACCAAGAGAAACCTGATGTGGTCTGATTTGGGGTTTAAGTGACCTTTTATCACAAAATTCAGTTTGTCTGGGTGGCAAGATAGACTGGAGAGTCTAAGGGGATTGTCTGTGACTCGATGGTAAAACTGGTACAGTGTTCATATTTTGTTACTGGCTTGTTGAAATCTAATTATAGAACATACCACTAGTTCGGGATGTCTGCCCTTTTCTGACAGTCTGCCCTGAAATAGGCACTCACAGTTGTGATCCACTCTAGACAGTGTGACAAGCGGAACTTATGAGATGAGAGCAGCAGAATGATGTCCTTGTGCACTCGGAGGTAAACTCTACAGAGAAGAAAACCTACGTAGGGTGACCTCTGGCCCTGGGCCAAATGTGGCAGCCTGCAAGGAGAGGAGAATGGCAGATCTGCACCAACTGTAGTGACTTCAGAACAAATCGCAGTAAGAGAATGGTATTGATCCTGAGAGATGCTCCTTGAGGTCTTTGAGGCACAACACTGGTTTGGGTTATGGGTTCAGATCCTGGAGCTACGTGGATTCACACCCGCTAAAGATGTACAGCGAAATCCTGGCTCCACTGAAATCAAAGACAAATACTCCCATTGACTTCAGTGGGCCAGAATTTCACGCCCGTCTCCTTAAGGAATGCCCAGGCCTTGCTCTAGATCCCTGTACAAGGGTGAATTTCACCCTTAATCCTTCACCCATACCTCCCAGCAAGGAAGATAAACCAAAGACTAGCTGAATTCTCTAAGTCCCTAACTACAGACTTTGATATTCACTGGTGGGGAAATTCATCCATAGGGCTTAGGTGGAACTCACTGTGCAGCAATGGGGAGAAAAGCAAACCACTTACGGAGCAGTGTAAAACAGGAGATAGAAAATATTGGCTTGCTGATAAGAGAAACTGATGTGATACCCTCACCTGGGATACTGTGCTCAGTTCTGGTCACCCCATCTCTTATACAACAGAAAAGAAATGTGGTGGGGGGAGCTTCAGGGGTGAGTGACAACAATAATTAAAGGCCTGAAAAAGCTGGAATGGGGTGAGGGATTGCAGATGTAAGCAGAGTCAGGATGAGCTCTACCCTGACATCTGGTGGTGAATTATGGCGAGTGTGGAAAAGAACTCCAGGGGCTGATCTTGTTTGCATAGGCACACCCACTCGCCTGGCATGAAACAACAGCAACTCAAAGTGGTTACTTTGGCTGGTGTGGGATCCCCAGTTTTCTCTGTTATTGGGGCAGGAAGAATAAAGTTTTGTTACCCTGATTCTGTGAATCAAGGCCAGTGGAACTGTTGTATGACAGAAGGACTGAGTGAGTCCTTCACCATTACCTAAGTAGCACTTGCTTGACAAGGGGCATGGGTTACAAAACCCAGTGAATTGAAAGAGGGTGGAGAGAGATGTTTGTATCTGATGGCATAGGCTCTTCTCTAAGGGTTTGAAACACCACGTGCACTATCTCCTCTCTCCACTGTTGAATGTCAGAGTTAACTTTGATTCCATTAGGAATATAGTTACAGGCTGCTGAGCTAAATTCACTTTGGGCCAATGGTGCACTAGCACTGGGGCTAGAGCTGAAATCACAAAAGAGCTAAAGTTATTAAGAGCTGAGATCACTGAGTGCTGTGTTAACTAGTGGGGGAGCCTGAAGCTATATTGCTAAGCAGCTGGCAGAGCAATTTGTGGGGACAACTGGAGGAGCAGTGAGTGGCATGGAGCATTGCGGGGCCAGTTGGAGCGGCCCAAGCAACGGCGAGCAGGTCGGGAGCAGCTTGTAGAGCGGAGCAGTTTGTGGGATGGCAGGAAGTGGACTGGCTTGTGGTGAAGGCTGTGGCAGAACCCCACGGACAGACGGCCGGCCGGCCTTGGATCATGTAAGGCGTCCCTTAACACCCTGCGTGCTCCCCCCTTTTACTCTGGGGCTGCACTGACCAGGGACAGAGACTCTGGGGTTTGTTGGACTTTTCGGACTTTGGGTGGTTGCTGGACCCAGAGACTTTGGGGGTGTTGGACTTTGGGGACTCTGGGTGATATTTGGGTTGCTGGATTCAAAAACCAAAGGAAAAGGACACAGCCCAATTTGCTGGGGTGGGTTTTTTGGCTCATGGTTTGTGTTATGAATCCTGTTTGTGGTATTTTTCCAATTTAATGCTGATGTCGTTTACCTCATGTTATTAAACATTTTCTGCTACACTCAGACTCCATGCTTGCGAGAGGGGAAGTATTGCCTCTTAGAGGCACCCAGGGGGTGGTATGTAATTGTCCCAGGTCACTGGGTGGGGGCTCGAGCCGGTTTTGCATTGCGTTATTGAAACGGAACCCCTAGATACAGAACCCGGCCCTTGTTGCTGCCAACTTAGATGGGCAGAAGGGTTACACAAAGATGGGACTGTTTAGTGAGGAGATGAATAAAAGGGGACATGAGAGGTATACAAAATAGTGAGTGGCATGGAGAAAGGAGAGCGGGAACTTCTGTTTACCATTTCTCTCATAGTACAAGAATGGAATTGGAAGACAGCAAATATAAAACTAATGAAAGGAATTTCTTACACAAAGCATAATTAGCCTGTAGAACTCAAAGCAGACTGCTAAGAATTACAAAAGGATCTCACAAAACTGGGTGACTGGGCAACAAAATGGCAGAATAAATTCAATGTTGATAAATGCACCTAGGAAAACATAATCCCAACTATACATACAAAATGATGAGGTCTAAATTAGCTGTTACCACTCCAGAAAGAGATCGGGCAGTCACTGTGGAGAGTTCTCTGAAAACATCCACTCAATGTGCAGCACAATCAAAAAAGCTAGCAGAATGTTGGGAACCATTAGGAAAGGGAGAGCTGATAAGACAGTAAATATCATAATGCCACTATATAAATCTATGGTACTCCCACATCTTGAATACTGGGTGCAGATCTGGTCAGCCCGTCTCAAAAAAGACATATTAGAGTTTGAAGAGGTATAGAGAAGGGCAACAAAAAAAGCTTAGCGGCATGGAGCAGTTTCCATATGAGGAGAGATTAAAAAGGCTGGACTGTTCAACTTAGAAAAGAAACAACTAAGGGGAGATATGGTCGAGGTCTATAAAATCATGAATGGTGTGGAGAAAGTGAATAAGGAAGCATTATTTACCCAGTCACATAACAAAAGCATGATCATAGATGTAAGCTACCTATCCAATGACTGTGCTTAAGGTGAAGCGTCTCCTATGCGAAGGTTATTCGATAATGATCCATTATGGGGCTTCTTGCACCTTCCCTTAAACATGTGGTGCATGCTGGCAATTTCCTGCGGTATCCTCAATAAACTTTACTGAATTAAGCTAAACCTTACTGACTAAAGCCTAATAACTTTGGATCCATTGTATTAAAAATGTAACTGTTTGTGTGTCCCCCAGGATTGTAGGTATCTTTTCTAGGAGAGTGACTAATGTAAACCTTAGAGGGAATGTTGGGAACTTCAAAGAACTGTTTGGTACAATACGTGTGAAATGGAAAATGCAAATTCTCCCCTCTGAAGCTAGCCTTTTGAAGCTACACCTGGGGAGTGAGATCCATGTCTACCAATTAGCTGCTTCTGGAAAGGCCTGATCAAAGCCCCTCCTCCCCCCCCGCCCCACTGAATAAAGGAAGAACTGAACTGTTCATGAGGGTGCTTGTTCTCAGTTGTGGCTGTCATGAACTTGTAACCCCAAGAGACCCCTGGAGGGGTGGGAGGTTGAAGTACTCACATGCCAGAACCCATGTTGGAGACAGTTGGAGGGGTCTCTGCTGGACTCCATAGCATGTGGGTAGATTCTTTTAGTGTCTTTAGTATGTTTTCTCTGTAGTGCATTTACCTTTAGAATAAATGTGCTTGCAGAAAAAGTGCTGCATGGTAACTTACAACTGTGGCAATTGCACCATTAACCGCCTCTGAGGAGAAAGGCAAAGCAGGCCTGCTCAGGCAGTCTGACTTTGCTGGGGAGGTCGCAGTAGAATCGGGGAGCTGTGCCGGCTGGAGATACCCTGGTTAGAAGGGCATGAGACATGTGACAGCCGGGGGAGCCAGAAGCCTGAGCGTGAGCGCCCTTGATGGACTATAGCAGGGGAATACAGGTGCAGTCGCCCAAACTGTGACAGTGGAGCAAGATACCAAATGCAAGCCTGAGCCATTCTGGCAGTTCATTGGTCCCCTCATAGGTCTACATGGGGAAAGAGAAAGCAGCAACTACCTGCCCACCTCTCAAACCTCATGCCATGCTAAATGAGAAAAGCAATGGACAGGGCTATTACCTCAAGTTGGCTTACACTCCCCAGCCCCACACATACACTTCCAGCCCTAGTTTGTTATAAACCTTCTTGAATTATAAAGCTAACCAAACCCACACTCAACCTGCGCACTTTGGTTCTCAACCTTTCCACGTCCACAAGGCCCAGCATGGCAAAAAAAAAAAAAAAAAAATCAACCCACAAATACCAGAACCCATGGATCTTGCAGCTGCAAAGGCTCATGGGATTTAGGTCACCAAAGACACTATGGAAGGGGTTTGGGTGCAGTACGGTAAGGAGTTAGGGTTGCCAACTTTCTAATTGCACAAAACCGAACACCCTTGCCCCACCCCCTGTCCCACCCTTTCCTTGAGGCTCTGCCTCCACTCATTCCAGCCCCTCTCTCTCCATTACTCTCTCTCTCCCACCCTCACTCACTTTCATTGGGCTGGGGCAGGCGGTTGGGGGAGGGCAGGGGTGAGGGCTCTAGCTGGGGGTGCAGGATCTGGGGTGAGGCTGGGGATGAGGGTTTTGGGGTGCAGAAGGGGGCTCCAGGCTGGGGCCAAGGGATTTGGATTGTGGGAACAGGCTTAGGGTGTGGGGGTGCAGGCTCCAGCTGGTGGTGTGGGCTCTGGGGTGGGGCCAGGGATGAGGGGTTTGGGGTGCAGGAGGGGGCAGGGAATTGGGGTGTAGGAGGTGGGGTGGAGTGTGGGCTATGTGAGGGGGCTCAGGGCTGGGGTAGGGGTGTGGGGTCTGGGACGGAGATAGGGTGCAGAAGTAGATTTCAACCTGGGGCAGAAGGTTCGGGGTGCGGGCTCCAGCCGGGCGGCGCTTACTTCAGGCAGCTCCTGGTTGGTGGAACAGCGGGGCTAAGGCAGGCTCCCTGCCTGCCCTGGCTCTAGGCTGCTCCCAGCGGTGGCTAGGCAGAGGCGTGGCCAGGCGGCTCTGCACAGTGCATGCTGCCTGCGCCCGCAGGCACCACCCCTGCAGCTCCCAGTGGCTGGGAACTGCAGCCATGGGAGCTGCGAAGCCAGCGCTGGGGCCGGGGGCAACACACAGAGCTTCCCTGGTCGCCCCTGTGCCTAGGGGACGGATATGCCGGCCACTTCCGGGGAGCTGTGCAGATCCAGGACAGGCAGGGAGCCTGCCTTAGCCCTGCTGCACCGCCGACCAGACTTTTAACGTCCCGGTCAGCACCTCCTTTGCGATCAGGTGTTCCGGTTGACAACCGGACGCCTGGCAATCCTAGAAGGAGTTCTGTGGTTAGGGCTGCTTGGGGAGCAGGCTGGTACTGGTTCTGGACTGGGTGTTGGTTGGGGTTACTTTCCCTCTCTCATCTTCACAGCGCTCAGCTTTGGAACAATGCTGCTCCTGGCGGCAGTAAATCCTGCTCCACAGCCTCTAAAAGTGTGGCTTCCTCTGCCTTGGAACTGAGGGGGGTCTTCGGTGGGGTTGGCAGCTTAGGGACAGAATCAGGGAGCGGGGTCAGGGCAGCAGCAGAAGCAGGGAGGAAATGGCTGCTTCCTTCTCCTCCCTAGCGCTGGCTGTGTTCCAGTGACCGCAGCATCCTGCCAATATTTTTTTTCTCAACCCCGGGTTGCAACCCAGTGGGCACTCTCCTCATGCCAGACTTGGGGGTCGCTCCCCCTGGTCTGAGAAACACTGGTATGCTCAGTGCCAGTGACAGCAAAATAGCCTGTCCCGAGGCAGCCACTGGGCTCCACTAGCCTGTCCCTCCAAATTCTCTTTGCTCTCTTTACGTGTCTGAATTCCTTGGCAAATGGGATGAAGACAGGTTTGATTCTTTTCTGTGCACATCTGACATGCAGTAACCATGAAACATTTATTGCGTTCAGCTGCACATCTCATCTGGAGGGAATGGGGCCTCTACATATTTAATTTTTTTCCATTAAAAACTCATGAAACAATGATCCCTTTCTCACAAGTCCCTAATCAGCTTCCATTTCCCACCTCCGGGTGGACTGTTTCGTTTCATCTAGAAGAAGGAAGGGAATCTTTCCCCCATCTCCTTCGTGCTGGTTGTCAGTGGCGCAGACGAAGGTTGATGAAAAGTCCTGATAGTGCCAAACAAGAGCAAGGCAGCAGAGGGCAATAAATACCTAGAAAAAAAAGCAGCATTGTACATTTCGGACGTACTTAGACTCTGACCATAGGTGAGCATGTGGTGTCTGCAGGTCTATAAAGAGAAATATAGGAGAATGAGACTAATTCAGGATCTATTTGAGCTGTATCCTCCCTGTACTGTTATATGGCTGCGTAACATGGACACTACGCTGCTCAGACTGGGCAAAACTGAAGGCTTTCCACACGAAATGCCAATGTTGTCTATTGGTCATAGAGTGGAATGACTTCATCTGTAATGCAGATGTTTATGGTTGCTCCGGTCTACAGACTATTGGGGCCATTGTCCGCAGATGGCACCTTGCACTTTTTGGACATGTTGCGAGAATGCCACAAGACATTCCAGCGAATGCTGTTCTCTGGCTGGCTTGTAACATCCAGGATAAAATTCCACCAACTAAGGGGTGGAGGCGGTCCAGAGGCAGACCCCCATTACATGGGTTCATGAAGTCTGTTCCGATATTGGACTCTCGGGCCATCAAGCCCTTGCGGCTGCACAAAAACAGACCAAAAGGCGAATGATCGCTATGTCTGACCGTTCGGCTAAGCGTTGAAGAAGACGACTAGTTAGGGAAAAGTGTACAGGAAATAAACAGATCCTCAGGAGCCTGCTGCTATGAAAGGCTGGAAGTAAGGATTTAAGGCTCGGGAGAGGAAACCCTAAAGTCTTTGGCACAGACCCTGAATGATGAAAGTGAAACTAAGTGCTGGCATGAAGAATCGAGAGGTCCAATCTAAGACTGCTCCCAGCAATGTATGAGAAGGAGTGGACTTCATATGCCATTCTGAACAGCATTTCTTTAAGCTCTTAGAGGAAGTCCTTGAGACAAAAATAAGACACTTACAAAGGCATCTGATCAGAGCATGACCTAAATACATTAGACAGATAGAAAGACGCTGCAAATTCAGGATTAAATACGAAAGGAACAAAGAAGGAAAGATCAGATGTTGCTGTCATTAGTGAATTAAGGTTACTTGAGTGAAGGATTTCTGTATTTTCAAAAATGTGACTTGCTTTTAAGTTTAACCTTAACTCTGAATTTCCTAGGTTTCTAATATTTGTTTTTTGATCATTCCCATGTTCTTGGCAAGTTTTTTTCCCCCCTTTAAACTGCTGAGCTATACTCTTAACCTTAACAAAAATTTTTTGAATATATGTAGAGTTTGGAATTCTGTAAAGTGTTTTGTGGCTCTATAAATCAATCAGTATTAACTTGAGCTGGAACAAACCGGAAAATGATAATGCATTGGAAATGTGCCTGGAATTACTATGCTTTTGTGCTTGTAATATAACAGCTGTTAGAGTGGCACCTTCCAATATGAAAGGCCAGAATCTGGCACCCTTTCTCAAGCTGAGCAGTAACTTACTCTGCAAATACGTTCATCCCATTGAAATCATGGGATCTGTCCATGTGATCAGTGACTGCTCAGCATAAGTCAGGGTAGCACAATTGTGCCTTAGGACACAGGACACAGTAAAGGGCGAGGCGTTGTTGTGCTGCTCCAGGACAACCCCAGGGAAGGAATAATTCCCTCCTTGCTCCAGGGGATAGAATTGAGCATAAAGATTACACTGTATAGAACTGAGAGGGAAAAGACCTGCAAGGTCATCAGATCCATCAGATCCGCCCTCTTGGGGTGGGGTGGGGTGGGGGGGCTGTGTACACTCGGGAGAGCAGAGGACATATCAGATATTACCCTGGTACCAGAATCCTTAGCCCAAAGGCCAAGCCATTGTGCAGGAACAGAGCCCAACAACAGAAATGGGTGAACACCTTTTACTGACATTGGTGTTCCCTGGAGTGGTGAGAGTATGCTCATTCACACCAGTGCAAAGTGGGTGCTCCACATGGGTGCAATGAGAATGGTCGCATCTTACACAGGTGAAATGATTGTATAAGGTGCAGGGCAACAGAGCATTTGGTACTCAGGGAAATGCTGTGGCAGTTCTTCTCTGATGCCTTGCCCCAGTTAGGGCAAAACCTGAATCCAAGGTAATCCCTTCCCAGCTAATCTGGTTTAAAGGTGTTCAACTGCATTCACACTAAAAAAATGAGAAGTCCTTATGGCACCTTAGAGACTAACAAATTTATTTGGGCATAAGCTTTTGTGGGCTAAAACCCACTTCATCAGATGCATGGAATGGAAAATACAGTAGCAGGTATAAATACATAGCACATGAAAAGATGGGAGTTGCCTTACCAAGTGGGAGGTCAGTCTAACGAGACAATTCAATTAACAGTAGGATACCAAGGGAGGTAAAATCACTTTTGTAGTGGTAATGAGAGTGGCCCATTTCAAACAGTTGACAAGAAGGTGTGAGTAACAGTAGGGGAAAATTAGTATGGGGGAAATTAGGTTTTGTAATGACCCATCCAGTGCCAGTCTTTATTCAGGCCTAATTTGATGGTGTCCAGTTTGCAAATTAATTTCAGTTCTGCAGTTTCACATTGGAGTCTGTTTTTGAAGTTTTTTTGTTGAAGAATTGCCACTTTTAGGTCTGTTATTGAGTGACCAGGGAGATCGAAGTGTTCTTCTACGGGTTTTTGAATGTTATAATTCCTGATGTCAGATTTGTGTCCATTTATTCTTTTGTGTAGAGACTGTCTAGTTTGGCCAATGTATATGGCAGAGGGGCATTGCTGGCACATGATGGCTACTCTCATTACCACTACAAAAGTGATTTTTCCTCCCTTGGTATCCTACTGTTAATTGAATTGTCTCGTTAGACTGACCTCCCACTTGGTAAGGCAACTCCCATCTTTTCATGTGCTGTGTATTTATACCTGCTACTGTATTTTCCACTCCATGCATCTGATGAAGTGGGTTTTAGCCCACAAAAGCTTATGCCCAAATAAATGTGTTAGTCTCTAAGGTGCCATAAGGACTCCTTGGTTTTTTTTTTTGCTGATACAGACTAACACGGCTACCACTGAAACCTGCATTCATGCTATGTCCCATGTGGTGTTTCAAATGAGGTTAGCTGACATGATTTTAAATAACACCTATTGTCCTTGTCTAGGCAAGGCCTGAATGGCCCCAGTGCACTTACTGACAAAGCATTGCCTTCATGTTATTCAAGCCAGAATTGCATTTCAGCATGCATCCTATTGATCAAAAGCTCCTCCACAAGCTCAACAAAGTGGCACATCTGTAAGTGACTGTAATTTTGTTTTTCCTCTTTGCATCCTGCAGCCTGCCAGTGAGCCACTTGACATTTGCTGTACACGATTCTATTTCTGTCTTCAGCAAGAACCAAACAGTCCAGCAGGAAGCGGCTGGAAATTATTTTTTTGTGTTTATGTTTCATCAGTTCAAGGACAGATCGTCACTAGAGGACACACATTGAGAAATCCCCCTCCCACCACCTTGTCTCTGTTTGGCACACGGCTCTAATTTTCTTGTGAAACAGAAGTAAGGAATAAATTGAAGAACAAGAAAATAAAATTTGCCCTTGGGGGAAAAAATGAGTGGGTTTAATGATCCTGTTGCTGTTTCGATCACTATCTCTCCCTATTGCTTATTTACCTCCCATCCTGTCACTAGCCACAAGGTCTGGGCTAGGAAGGGGCTGGTGGAGCTTTTTAACAGCTCCACCCCTTGTATTGTTTACATCAAATAAGTGTTGGTGGGGGGGTGCTAACCCTACAAGGACTCATGTGCAATAAATTCAGTGTGGGAGTGGAGCCCAGCGGAAGCTGCTTGCTAGGTGAATTATAATTTCACACATAATCCCGGAGAGATGTTACAGGTTGGGCTGGGCCTCCCTGGCTCCCCGAGGGGTGCTGCAGAAGATTTCCCTTTGGATCAGCTGGGAAAGAGGAGCAGGTCCTACTCGGCCCTGGTGAGCTCTGGTGGAGGTGATATGGAAGCCACACAAGGTAAGGCCACTCGTGAGAGGGAGCCGCGTCCTTCTAGACAGGCAAATACAGCAGCTGGTAGAGAACTGGTACAAAAAGGATGCATTTGATCTCTTTTAACCAGGCAAGTGCTGCATTATGTGTGAGGTCTGCTAGGCCTAGCTAACCCCGCTCTAGTGCTCTGCCATGTTTTGATGCAATGCTGGCTTTCTAGAGACATGCTGGTGCTTTGAAGGATATGCTTCACGGCTAGGAGGCTAAAAGCAAGCAGAGATCTTTTATAACAGGTATGGGTAAACTAGTCTGACCCAAATGAGAACTAAGGGACTGGATGGCTCAAGGGATTGCTAATGGGAGACAGGGCTTTGCAACTGTAGGTCCCTGGTTTGGATCTATACTGACAGAGACAGAAAACTGGCTATCATCAGACAGTTGCTCAGTGATGTGTGTGAAATGAGTTGGTAGGCCTCCGTATAATCAAAATCAACACAACAGCCTCTCGCACTCTGCTCTCACTGCCCCCAAGGATGCCAAAGGTTGAGCAGACCACACAGACTGAACTCTCCCTTGTCCCAGGTCTTGGATGGGGCATATTGCCGGGAACGATGGGGTGCAATAGGATGAGGAACCTTGCACTACAACTGCCCATGCTGCCCCCACTGAAGCCTGGTTAGTGGTCCCCAAATTTCCATTTCCTCTTGTCACTGCACGTCAGGGTTTCTGGCCAGTGATTAGGGCTGAAATAGTCATCTATTTTCCTGACCATCTGAGAATGGGGAAGTAGTAGTGATCCAGAAGCGTCTGGTCTCATGAAAGTCCTTCTGGAGCTTCCCGCCATTAGTTTGTCCTTGAATGTAGATATATTGGAGCAAAATAAAACTTGTGAGCTGAATATATCCTGCTCCTAAAATTACTGCCTGCCTTCGGTTATACTCCCTCTGTTGTAAGGACCCCAAACTCAAATTACATCATAGATTGAGTCCCATTTTCAGTGGAAGCCATTACTCCATGTATGCTGGTTATATGCTGGCTTGTGCTACTGTAGATGTCCTGCAAGGTAAACATTAGAAAATCTATCATCCACCCAAACAACCAGTGCCTGCTTTTGAGTAGCATTATAGCAAAGTTTGCTTTGCGCTGATATTGTAGTGTATAGCAGCCATGCATATAATCCCTATGGAAAAACCCACCCCCAGAATGCACTGGGAGACTTGATACTTGGGGACAGCTGTTCCCCCTGCATGCGTGTGTTTGTACCAAGTGTCACCATTTTTGTGCATTATGAAATGCAAACGCTGCCATTGGCCTGGTATATTATTCACAAGCTACATATGTAAGATTAATAAGGAAATTGCTGACTACTCACGAGGGCAGCAAGCCAGCTAATTCTTCGGGTGGATTTGGCCAGGGCAAAGTTTCCTCTGGAGCGACTTTTTAAAATCCGACTTTTCCATTTGTGTTTCTGCTTCAGAATAGGTGTCCGTCGTCCCCCCCCACACACACACACTGAACCTACTGTCACACACACACAAAGTCCAAGTGGCTGTTTACATGGGAGATTGATCAGTACAGCAGCAATACCTACAGTGGGTACAATTTGGACTGGAGTGGGAGGTGGTAGCCTTGTACACTAGCTATACACATACACAGTCTGAAAGCAGCACATCCAGAACACACTTGGTGAATGCAGTACATTCCATCCCAAAGACTTCCCTGCCAACGCTGGGCCCAGCCAGTGCAAGTAGAGAATTAATTTGTTCTGCTAATCAACTATATCCTTGCAATTAATAAATTGCTAGTGAAATTCATCCACCTGGAGCCCATTAACATCCCCATCATAAAGAGGCTGTAGTTGAGCTCTCTTACAGCTCTAGGGGAAATACTTCACAAGGTTCTTCTCCGAGGTGCTAGAGTTTAGCCAGTCTCAGCCTTAGGATAAACAGATAGACACTGTATAAACTTGCTGAAATAAAGAACACGTGGGGATCTCCTCAGATGAGTGATCCAGAGAGAGTTCCCTGCCTACGGTGGCTTTTCCCCTCTTTTGGCTAATACACAGACTCCAGTGCAAAGCCAGACCCATGTGGATTTGAGACCTGTAGCAGGGAGGGTGGAAACAAGGGGCTTCCTTTCTAACATGAGGAGTTTCCCCCAAGATCTTGGTGATGTGTTCAAACTGAGGCTCAGGCTGGCTCCAGTGGGGAGAAAAAACCCACCACAGACAAACTCATGAACAGACACCAGGTTTACAAAATGCTGCCTGCTGTGTGTAAGCAGTAAACAGTGAACCAAACAACAACATACCTGAGTAGGGGCAGAGAAGGGCTCCTTTTCCAGCAGCCTCTGCCCCTGCATATTCTCTCCTGAAGTGCCTGGAAGCAGTGGGCAGGAGTTTCCAGCCTCAGAGTAGGACAGTGACTTCTAGATGCCAGTAATTCAGAGATTCGTAGCAGGGTGTCAGGGTACCTACAAGGCAGGAGGACACTTTTCATGGGCTTCTGTGGGATTTAGGGGGACGGGGAGCAGGCAATAGAGTTTGGCCCCCTAGCAGGTTTTTGGTGGGTTTCACTCAGCTCCATTGATGCTGGCAGAGGGGTGTACATGACCCTGCATGGCACCGGGCTGACTGACAACGCTCAGTCAACAATAAAGACTAACAAGCTGAATGAAAACTCTAGAGCATGTGGTTGAGCTGCCATTGTTGGGGAATCAATGGGGCCCAGTAACCTGTGCCTCCTGGCTGCTAAAAAGGAGCCTGGCAGGAGGCACCTGCTGCCTGTTATATTTGATTGTGGTGCAATGCTCCTACGGCTCTAGAGCAGGCTCTTTCCAGAGTTCCAGTGGGGGCACACGGCCCAAAGCATGCACCTTTGGTGGTGAATCCTGCCCCCAGCTCAGAGCCTGATTACACAGACCCGAGCTGGGAAGGGAAGCCAAGTGCTATGGGGAGGGACAGAATCCTCCCCCAAACCATGAGTGACACCACAGCGACTTCAGCAGCTGCCACAACAGTCTCAGGATTGCAGTGGCTCTGGCTGCCAATGCCCTGCTCCCACTGCACTGGGGGGGAAATAGATGGTGGATAAGTAGGGTCCTCTCTGCCACCCCATCTCCCCAGCAAAGCTGTATGCAGACTCCCACTGCTCTGTGGAACGGAGCAAGTCCTGCTAAGAAGGCAGGAAGGAGAGTGTGGGGTGAGAGACAGATTGCAGAAGGACGAGGACTAACATTTCTTTCACACTTACTCAAGCATTATCCAAGAACAGACTCTCTTTGGGGACCAGCAGCCAGGCCCCTAACTCTGAAGGGATCACCTGCCTGGTTTGAGCAAGCTGTACAGCCTATTGTTTGCACTCCTTTGCTATTGCTTGCCTTTAAGTCAGCAGCATTGCGATTTGGATCCAGAAGCCACATGGCCTTAATTCAATTCATCTCCAGTAACATAAGCAAGGGATGGACTGGTCCAGTCTGCTTGAGAGGCTCAAAGCATCCTGAACTGTCTGGTAGTGCATTTTTGCCCAACAAGGCACAATTCCCCACCAGATAAAAATACAGCCATTCACCAGACACATGAAGAGGAGAGTGGGGAGAGGGAACTGGAGAGGAAGCAGTTAGTGTCTCTGAGTGGTACAGAGTCTGCAACAGGAATGAGGTATATCCACTGTGGTCTGAACTTGTAGCCTATTGTCCTGTTCTATGGCCCAGCCAGTCCATCCCATATACACACCAAGTTTGATTTACCCCTGAGTGGCACAAATTGTTAATTGCCTCAAAGTCAGAGTTTGAGACTTAAAATATTAAGTTTTTTTTTTAATTAAGATTTTAATATACCTGCCATGCTGCTAAAGGTGCCAGGTACATCTAGGTAGAACACCTGGCATGCTGCTAAAAAGGCACCAGGTACCCCCAGCGCCAGGTTCTTTCTGTATCGTGTTTATTCAGGAAGAGGCCATTATTTCAGTGGGATATTAATCAATTATGTTGGTTCAGGCAGTTCAGTAAAAGAGCACCTGTGAAAAGGTGAAGATGATGAGAACTGCTCTAGTTCTCCAAACCCAATACAAGAACTTCCTGTTTTGGGCAGAAACATGTTCTTGCTATTTAAATACAAATAGGTTGACTCAAGACTTAGCTGCAGCTGTCAGACAGAATTAAGCACTCTGGCAGATGGTGATGAATTGTGTTGAATAAAGTGTCTGTTCTATGGAAGAGCTCTGTGTAAGTGCAAAAGCTTGTCTCTTTCACCAACAGAAGTTGGTCCAATAACAGATATTACCTCACCCGCCTTGTCTTTGTTCTATAGGGCCAGCTGATTCTCCTCAAGTCCCAGTGCTGATCATCTCGGAGGCTGAGACTTGGGACATCGATGCATCCTCTTGCGTGGGCTGTGGACAGTATGTGGATTGGGATAAGATGCCAGAGTTGGATCAGCAGCCAAGCGCTCACAGTCAGAGTCTCACCCAAACCAGCAAAGAGCTGAAAAAGCTGGCAAGAGAAGGCCATTGGGCTACCAACCATGCATTAAGAGCTCGGACTTACCAGCAGATCATCCAGCACATCCCGTGCCGGCTTGTGACCCCCGACGCTCTGGTTTACAGGGATGTCGCAAGCAGGCTGTTTGGAAAGCAGAGTGTGAGCTCCCACCCCTTGCCTGAATTCCTTGGAGGGTGCAGGATGCCCACTTACTGCCTGACTATGGAAGGTGTAACCGCCGTGAAGAAAATACTCATCTGCCTTGGCAACCTCTTCCCCGACATCACCTACAGCCCAATCCTCCCCGCTATCGTGGCCCTGCTGCTGCACTACAGTGAAGATGAAGCTCAATGCTTTGAGAATGTCTCTCGCCTCATCGCTTGTAATGACTCCCATACCAGCTACATAGACCAGTCCTTCCTGGCCCACCAGGCCTCCTGTATGACTTTTGGGGATCTGGCCAAGAAGCACTGCCCAGCAGCCCACAGATTAATAGCCAGCACCTCTGAGAATGTCTTTGAGGTCTATTCTGAATGGCTGGAGTGGATATTTGGGGACCTTCCATTTGATTACGCTATCCGCGTACTTGATGTGTACCTGCTGGAGGGACAGAAAGTCCTCTACCGGATTGCTCTGGCCTTGCTGAGGCAACACAGGCTCTCGATGACCTCCGGAGAACTGGAAGTGACCAATGTCAAAGGAGATTTGAAGGCTTTCATGCAGAACATTAGGGAACACATGACTGCTGACAAGCTGCTGGAGAGAGCCTTTAGTATTCGGCTGTTCTCCCGCAAGGAAATCTGGCTTCTTCAGATGGCCAACAGGAAAGCGCTAGCGGAGAAAGGTGTAACTGTGGTGCAGCGCAGGTAAGACTGATTCATTCACCAGCATAGCCACGTGATGTTCCCCACTGCTACTACAAACTCCACCTGGGGAGAGATGGCCATACAAATGCTTGAGAGAGAATGGGAATGAACAGAAATTATACAAATTGGGCCAAATTAATTCCTCTCTCCAATGCAATCTGTGCAGCTGCCTCAGAGACAAATTGTCCCTGGAGTAACTAACTGCATGAGGGACAAGTGGCACTCAGAAAACAGCAGTACTCGCTGGTTCCCTTCTTTTTTTGATGAAGGGAAAGAAATTAAATAAAGGAGAAATTGCTGAATTGGGACACACACACACTTACTTGCAGGCCTTGTTAACTAGAATACCTGATGAGCAGAAACCACATTTTTAACAGTAATGCTGGTGTTTGGGGACTTTCAGAGCCCGCCATAATGGAGGGCTGGAGTATGGAGTCAGAAAGAAATGCCATCTGCACTGAGAAAGGAACTAAGCTTGACTGGGACAGCTACAAGGGGCAGCCCAGTGAGCATGTTTGGCATGGAAGGAGCAGACAGGAACAGGCAGTTGTGAGGCAAGTCACACACCCTGTGATGTTACACAGCTATGGAGAGACTGAGAATGGCTCTTAGGGAAGCAAACACAGAGCACCACAATGAATCCGAAACTCACGAGGTAACTAAGCACCACAAAATCAACGGACGGTGTCCCTATTAAACAGAACCACCATGGCCGTCAAGCAGCAGTCACGGCTATTAAGTAAAATGGCACTTAAATAAGTTCCCTGGGAGCATAGGTGTAGTTTAGCATCTATTTTGGCGGGGAGTAGCTTCAGTCAGGCCAATAGGGCCACATATGGGGGAGGGAGGCACAAATTCCACAGGTGCCAAGGCTTGCAGTTTGAGGGGGCAAATTAGCAATGCCCCCTCTGTTACCCCCCACCTCCCAACTATGTGCATGCCTGGGAGATGTCCCCAATCAAGTACATTTCCTGTGAAAGTGTCTCCTATTTAACCAGCATGCACTGTACTAATATCAGTGAAGGGCTAAGGACATTGGTGCCTAGTATGTGCGATGACAAACACATACAGCTCTGCCAAGGCTTCTCAGCCTGACCTGCAGCACTCTGCTATTCCAGCTGGTGACCCACACAGACCAGTTGATGCATCTTATACCCAACCTGCCAGTGCCATCCTGAGGGTGACCAGATAACAAGTGTGAAAATCAGGATGGGGGTGGGGGATAATAAGCATCTATTTAAGACAAAGCCCCAAATATCGGGGCTATAAAGCTGGGACATCTGGTCACCCTAGCCATCCCTTCTGCCTGGCTTGGGACCCCACCGAAGTCTGTCAATGCTGCCCTCAGCCCCCATGCACAATCATCTGCTACTACATTGATGAGCATTTTGGTTGATTACTGTTAATAGTTAAGACTGCAGCAGCACGCAAGGGCTCCAGTCAGGATCAGGACCCTATTGTGGTAGGTGCTGGGCAAACAGATGGTGAGACAGCCTCGGCTCCTTTGCAGGACCTAGCACAACGAGGCCCAAGATTGGGGCTCCCAGCAGCTATTGCAATATTAATTTATTAATAACAGGGAGTTTCCAATCTAAATGACAAGAAAAGCTGAAGCACTGGGGACTAGGTTATAACTTAATAAGTGCCTGTGTCTGCCATTTTTTAGATACACCATGGTCTTGAACTACCAGAAGCAAAGGTAGCTCTGCACCTCTGAAATCTTTCCTCCCTCCCACAGGCAGCTGTTCCACCTGGCAGTAGACATGCTGAATTTCAGCTCCGCCATCGTAACTGCTCAGGAGATGCGCATTGTGTGGTCCTGGATTCCTGAGAGATTCTCCCTATTCCCACCTGTCCTGTTATTCTCCACCTCAGAAAACGGATACAGCCTGCAAAGGTACAGGGACAACTGCAAAATTAGAGATAATGGACCAGATCCTTAGGTGATATAAATAGGCATAGCCCCTTTGTAGCAGTGCGGACTCACCCCTGCGGCACCTCCTGCTGGTCATCTCAGGGAATCAGCTCTGCCAGCCTTGAAGCACCCTCTGCAAGCCGGTAATCCGCCTTGCCGCTGGCCCTGTGTCCCTCACAGGACCCCGGTGCCCCTTTATCTGGGGTGCTGCCCCCTGGCAATATCCCCCTCAGTCTCAGGGTCTCCCCTCCCCAGGGAACCCCCCGTCCCCTATCCCCACCTCACCTCAGTCATAGGCTACTGCCAGTCACCAACTTGCCCCCTAGGGCAGACTGCAGTGTCAGCCACTCAACATAGGCAAGGTTGGGTCTGGACCTGCTGCCTCTCTCTGCAACCCAGTGCCTCTATAGGGCCTTGGACAAGGTCCTGCAGCCTGAGGAATTGCCAGCCTGGAGCTCCCCAGCCCTGCCTCACTTCTAGGCACCCTGAGCTTCCTAGCAGCCAGGCCCCTCTCTCTCTGAAGGCAGAGAGAAACTTTTGAGCTCCTGGCTCCCAGCCTTTTTATACAGGACAGCTGTGGCCTGATTGGGGTGTGGCCCAGCTGTGGCCGCTTCCCCAATCAGCCCAGCTTTTAGAGCTGCAGCCCTCTTTCAGGGCTGATTTCAAGCCCCTCAGGGCAGGAGCGGGCGTCCACCCCACTACACCCATCAACGTCAATGGCACTACACTGATTTACACCAGTGGAGGATCTGGCCCAATATGTTTAGCCAAGGAAAGGAAATAATATCTGAGCAGGTTCCTAAGACAGATGGTCTGTTGGATGAACTTCCCTGAGGCCCATGGCATAGATAGCTTGACAAAGGTTTCTGTAGAGTCCCTCCTTTCTAAATCTTAAACCCACATATTCCGTTCGATGGCTGTTTTACCTGACGTGCAATGAGTTTGGTGGGTCTCAGTCCAATCCATTGGGGACAGGTGTCTACAGCACAAAACCACCATCACTATCATCCTTGCTGGGGACAGGCCAAGGACTGAATGGGTCATGAAGACTGAACTCAGTTCTCTCTCTCTAGAGATGGTCCCTCTAGGTCAAGGTTGAGGCATATTAACAGGGGATGTGTCTGGAGCTGTGAGTCCATGTATAAGGAATAAAAGCTCCTTTTGCCCTTGGAGTTTAAGTATGAACCTTGGGAACAAGCCTGTCCTGCTCCTTCTCCCCTGAGCAAGCATGTACTGGGCACAGCAATCCCCAGTCTGTGTTCTGCCCCCTCCATCCTTCCACCAGAGGAAGTAAAGTCTCATACTCCAAACCGCTGTTTACTTCATGTGGCTGTGGCTTCTGCTGAGCCCTCCTTAGCTGGCAGTGTTAGAGGACCAGACACGCAGTGACCACAGTGACGAGCAGGGTGTAAATGCCTGGACAGACAGACAGGCAGTCAGACATTGCTCCTGCTCTCTGATCCATCTTATGGAAGCAGCACAGAGCAAATGGCAATTGGTGAACTTCACCATCACCTCTCCAGTTTGAAAATTAGCAAATATTTGAGCGTTACACGGGTTCCCCAACCCCGATCCAACAGGTAGTGGAGCCCCTGGGACTCTTCCCATCAATTGTAATGGGCTTGTGAATGAGGATTTCCAACCCCTCCTTTCATTCCAGTGACAGCCAGTGCCCAGGCACTGATCGTCCCCTCTGGGCTCCTGCTCACATTTCTCTGCCAGGCTCAGAACTTGCTTTCCCTCCCCTTGGCTTGTGCAGCTGCAGCGTGTCCTAAGAACAAGAGAGGGCGCCTGCAGCACAGGATGCGAAGGCAGCAGCCTTCAATGCATGGCAGGGAGTCGGGCTGGAATGTCAGCTTGCAGACAGGGCACAGCTCCTGTCCCCACAATGCTTCATAATAAAAGGCAGTTCCTATGTGTTCCTGGTTCCCAGAGGTGCCTTCTCCAGGGCAGAAGAGAATGTAAAACACTGGGGCAGCCAAGCCCAGACTGAGATTGCCAAAGGGACCAGCTAATAGCAGTAGCTGCACTACAAGTGCTAGATAGGCACAGGACTTACTGATCCTGTCATTACTGAGTGCTTGCAAACAACATTGACTTCATTTAACCTAGTCTTTCTTCCTTTCTTTCTCATGATTTTATATCCTCCCACATCTTCCAGTCCTTCTTCCTCCAAAGATCTTCAGTTACTGCCCCCCTTCCAAAAATAATCGTCTTCCTTAGAATAATCTTAGACTAGATGACCCTTACGGTCCCTTCTAATCCTATGATTCCCCCTCCGCTCCACTCTGGGGCTTGTGTAGACACAAGAGTTGCCCCAGGAGAGCTGACACTGACTTAGCTAAACCAACCATAAGTGTGTGAAGTCACATTGCATTAGGGCCTGCACCGGTGCACCCCACACTGCATTTGAAGCCATGGGTGAGATTTTCAGAAGCATTCAATGCTGACCTAACTCTTCTGATGTCAGTACTCCCATTGACTTGGAGTTAGGACAGTGTGGAATGCTTTTGAAACACCCACCCCATGCATCTACACAGCGTCAATCACAGCACATTGCAGTATGGGTAGGCATCTTAGGTTACCTTCCGCTGCTTCCCAGATCACAGCATTCAGAGCCAGTTTTGCAGCAGATTGTGGGGCTCCCTGATTGAGGACCCCATCAAACCCAAGTCCTGAGTGCTGGGCTACGGCACCACATTTGGGATTCCTGCCCGGGCTGCTCACAAGTGCAGGGCTTCTGGACTTGGGTTTTGTTTTTTGTTGATTTTTGGGGGGGTGGGAAGGTGGTGGGGGGCATTGGATAAAAGGGCATTTAAAGACTTCTTTGGATAAAAGAAACCAAAGAATAATTACATGAGATGGGCAAACACTCATGTTGGTACATTTGCTTCAGCTAAAACCGAGATGCCACTTTCATTAGCAACCCTTGTCTCATTTTAGACAATCAGGCCACGCTTGCTACTCAACACAGGGCAGCTAAAGTAGAATATATTGTATATTTAGCAACCTTGACGAGGTTCCTCTAGTATCTTAAGGCACGTACTGCTCCTTTTTTACTCCTCTTTCCTTTCCCTTAAGTGTTTGCTACAAAAAGGCCATGCTTCTTCTTAACTGCATGTAGCAAGGGGTGATTGTGAAATTATTTATTTATGCAGGTTTCACAGTTTAGACAAAAAGCAAACTGTGGCCCTCTGGCATTGGAGAGTTTGGCCACTGATCTCAGCAGGATCCGGCCTTTTATTCTGATCTTGGTTAGCGTGGGGTAAACTGGATCGAATGGGGTTACACCAGAGCAGAATGGCTGTAAAATCAGAGTCAGGCCCTGATTTTATATCCCTCCCTTTCCAGCAGGTGCTATTTTTATGCTCTCGACCAAAACCCTGCTTAAATGGAATTAACATGTTCTACAGTGCGCTCGCTGCTCCTTTAGTGTTTAGATCAGTCAGCCAAATCAAAAGGGAGGGGAGGCTCTCTGTGTCAGCATACAGACATGGAGCTGATACTGTGCTCCTAAATGAGCCCTTGAATGATGGCAATGGGTTGGTTCTGGCTCCCACTCCGGTGCCTGTTCCCAGGCTGCAAACAACACGCAAGGGGCTGGGGAAGACTTCAGTGGATGCAGGAGTAGTGCAGGGCCAACATAATTGGTCCTCTGCCACCCACCCTCGCTAATCCCAGCAGGGAGGGCATGCTGGGGGCATGGAAGGGAAGTATATGTAGTGTCAGGACCACAGCTATGGGGGCACAGGTCAAGGCCAGAGCCTGGGTTGGAGGGGACTTGATAACATGGTCCAAGATCAGTCTAGAGGGTCAAGGCCAGAAGCAGCAATCCATACCCGTGTCATGCTCTAGGATCGGGTCAGAGTTGAGGTCCACAAGCTGCATCAGGTCAAGGCCAAGCGAGTCAGATGAAGTAGCATCAGTGGAATCGAGGCAGGGCGAGGCATCAAGAGTGAAGCAGGGGAGCAGGAGTGAGGCCAGGTATCGGGGCAGGGGCAGGAACCAGGCAAGGTATCTGGATTGCATAACAGAATCTGTTTTCAGCAGCAAGCCATGGATCCACCACAGACAGGCAGCCTCCAGGTGTTTTCCCTAGGCCTTAAATAATGCACCTGGGCCAATCAGGGAATGTGTCCATCAGTCAGGACCTGCTTGGACAGGACATCCAGTGGTGCTTGAACCCGTAGGGCTCACAGGCTGCCATTCCCCACTTTGCCAGAGCTGTTGGGTGGCAGCATAGACATGGCAGGAACCAGCAGGCCTGAGGTTCCAGACAGACCTGTGGATCCTCTCACGTAGTGCTTCATGCTATGGAGATCCTGTGCGGCAGTGCAGCCGCTCTGACTTACACTGGGGATGTGCTGGAATCCCGACAGTCCCAAGGTGGCCTAAAGCCTCCAGACCTGAGGAAAACACAGGGCAGAATCTGGCCCAACGGGCGCTCAAGGGGCACAAGCACAGTTCAGTCTTTTCATTCTGAGATGAAGCCTGAGAATCGAGGTAAGGATGCTTGGTGAGATTTTATGTCTGGATTTAACTGAACAATTACCTGCTTCGCTGAGCAAAACTTATGGCTTTAGCATATCCATAATATGGCGACTTCCTCAGTTACTACACCAACACACAAGTTGCTGGAGCTAAATGATGAACTGCTTCTGCCACTCCCCCTTTATGAGTTTGCACAGGCAGGCTGTTTAACATAACAATAGAGCAGCTATTGTTTTCCTCAATCTTTTACAGGTTGCTGTGGCTTGCTGTATTTGAAACAGGTTCTCTGAACCCCGAACCAAAGAGATCCTGGGCCAAGTGCTTCCGTACAAGCTAAATCACATGGGTTCTGTCGAGGATGAGTAAAGCCCTTGGGTTGTAAATGCTAGTAGTGTAAAGCAAGGGTGCCTAATCCCCCACAATATACCACCACCACCTCCAGGCTAGCAATGGAAACCCCTGTAAAAGCCAGACAGGGAATTACACAAGCTGCAACCCACAGAGAGGAAGTGATGGGAAAAATGTAAGGAAGGACCGTCTACGAATGGGGCCGTGGCCTTGGAGAAAGGGGGCGGGGCAACTCATCTGGAATCACGCTGTACAGAAGGCGCTAGAACACATCAATTCAAAGTCTGTATCCATCAATGCAACCCTGGTCATCAGTAACTCTTACGGATCTAAAGTGCCATCATGTGTGCTGGGCCCAGCAATTCCAGGACCAGAGGTCCTTGCTACCTTATCTTGCAGTTCATGAAAATGGCTCCTGATCTAGAGGCTCGCGTAAGCACTCTGCAACCCCCTCCTTCCTTGCTGCTCTCTCCCTTCCTCCTCTGGCTGCTTTACTTCTCTGTCTCTCTCTCCTTCCAGGCCAGCTGGCAAAGAGGCTCTCTTGTTCTTCTCTCCTGAACTGAAACCCTTGCTCCGCCAGCTACATGCTGTGGTGAGGGCTTCCAAAGCCAGGACTCTGTTCCTGGCTCTGATACTATCCATTTGTGACCTTAATCAGTCTGTGGCTGTTTCCACAGCTGAGAAATGGGGATGACAATGAATGGGTGTAAAATGCTTTGAGGTGAAAGGTGCAATTCTACATACAGACCGAGCTCCCTCTTGCTGACCACTCCACTGCAGAGGGAGGAGCCTTCACCTCCAGGCAGCTGTGCAGGATAAAATGCTCTCCTATTTTCCTACAGTGTAAACAGGACAGGCAGCCGGAGGTGGGGAGGAGAGGGCATCAGACATGGCTCGGAAGGGAAATCCGGTTACTGGGGAAGGGAAACCAAATGGCAGGGAAACTGCAGGCTGACAGCCACCATAATCAACACTGCTGGGAAAGCAAGCAAACTGCTGGGACCCAGAGCACTTTGGGGAGGGGCTGGACACATCACATCCAATTTGCTGCCACATCAAGGGGCCAGATAGTGGAATGACAAGGGACTGTTTAACTCCCCTGCAGGGTCTGTAGCCCCATCTCTGTGAGCCCCTGTGAATGTGACGGCGATGGTGGCTCTCTAGGAAGTCCTGCCCATACATGTGATGGAGCAACAAATGCAGAATGGCAGAGGGCCACTGATACCTAACACCCCTGTGGCAAGGAGCTAACAAGGGACTCTGGCTCAGTGCTCTAGAAGAAGGTGAACTCCCCCAACCCCATGGTCCTGCCAATCTGCCCTAACAGAAATTGCTTCTGATCCCTAACCCCAAGGATCAGTTTAATACTGTGCCAATGATCAAGAATCTCTGCAGGTAGACTTTCTGTATCACCTCAGGTCCATCTCATCCAACACCCTACCTCCAGCAATGCCCAATAGCTGATACTTGAAAAGAATGTGAAAAACCCTATGACACACCTAGCTGATAGTGCAGGAGGGGGAAATTCCCCCTGAACCCTTCTCAGGACCAGCTGATGTCCTACAGCAGGAGATGTAATCACCTGAATTATATCACCATGCAGAGATACAGATGGCATTACTGGCACAGGAATGAGGCATCTCTCTATGGTGAGAGAGCCACCGTCACATTCACAGGGGCTCACAGAGACTAGTCTGTTGTTGCTGGGTAAGACAGCTGCAGGTGGGGCCCTGCCTGAAGGGAGCGACAGCCAGGTAAAATCCTTTAGTCTTTTGCACCTGATCTGGGACCCAGCAGTGTTTTTTGCGAGGCCAGGAGTGACCCTGTCACAATCATGAAGGAGTCAGGCAAAGAAGCACTTAGAAGGAAATGTTAGGCCACAACCATGTGCTGGGTGTATTATATTTATATCACACTTTGCAAAGGCCAGTGACGAGGAATGTGCCAACCTGCTGGGCTCTCTACCCAGTAACCCTAGGGTAAGCTGCCAAAGCACATCTCTCTCTCTCATCAGTTTCAAACTCAAACTGATACACTTTCTTTGTTGTCACCTGCAGGTTTTACTCATGCTGTGAAGGTTACGAACCAACAGTACTGCTCATAAAAACGACCCAGGGGGAAGTAAGTATTTCCCAAACACTGAAGAGCACTGTGAGTGTGTCCCAGCTTCTGATTGGTCTGGGGAGAAATGCATAGGAGGGTAGCCATATGCTGCACCAGCTTTGGTAAACAGAAGCTAGGAATGGGCGACCAGGGATGGATTGCTTGATTACCTGTTCAGTTCATTCCCTCTGGTGCACCTGGGATTGGCCACTGTCGGAAGACAGGATTCTGGGCTAGGTGGGTCTTTGGTCTGACCCAGTATCGCTGTTCTTGTGTTCACACTTATTCGGGAATCGGGATAGTTATACTGGAATAACTGGGCTGTCCCATTGCCTTCTGTGGATTTGCACCGACAGTACTGATTGGAACTTTGTAACCCACCCCACTGAAGGTGTACAAGGAGGAAGAGATTCCATCCCCCTCTCCTATAGGTGAGCTGGCCCTGCAGGGCTAATAAGATTTAAAATTTATATTAGTCGCTAAAACTAAAGTAGTGGCCCTGGATCCACATATGGGGCAGATCAGGTGAGTGAGAAGGGACCATTTTTACTTAGGCTCTGTCTACACTGGCACTTTTGTCGCTAAAACTTTTGTTGCTCATGGGTGTAAACCCCCCCCCCCCCCGAACGACAAAAATTGTAGTTACAAAAAGCGCCAGTGTGGACAGCACTTTGTGGGTGGGAGCTGCACTCCCATCAACGAAGTTACTGCCCCTTACAACAACATGGCTGCAGCGGTACAGCCGTGCCGTTGTAAGGCGCACAGTGTAGATATAGCCTTAGTTTCCTATGTATAGAATTGCACTTTTGGGGGAAATGCTGCCCTCAGAGCCACACAGGGGACCTCAGCTCTGATCTGCTGCTCTCGAAATTCCCACATCAAGGTACTCAAAGGAATGTGTGTGTAAATTTACTTTTACCACCCCCGCCCTCACCCCTGCTCGCCAGCCTGTCATTTTCAGGATTCACTCTTCGTAATGCTTTTCCTGCTGGACTGAGTCATGAACTCCAAACTGTTCTTCTTACTCTCTCCTTCAAGGTGTGTGGTGCGTTCCTCTCTTCTGACTGGAATGAAAGGAAAAAGAGTGGGGGAACGTCCAGCTTCTTTGGAACAGGGGAATGCTTTGTTTTCAGCGTAAGTCTGACTGTTTCCTGGTGTATCTTGTTTATGGTTTGTATATCTTAAAGGTTGCTTGAGGTTTTTGTTACCCCTTGTAGAATTCAGATAGCACAGCAGGCAGGTACTAGAGACAATTCACCAGTGCTCCTCAGTCTTGATAGAAGAGAATGCAGGGGAACACAGAAATCCCTATGTCAGGTTAGATCCATCCAGCTCAGTTTCGTCTCCATTCCACTATCCCGAGTCTAGTCCATGCTTCTCGGTGCAATAAACCCTGCAGTGTAAGGTGCAGTGTAGCCTGTTGGAGCTGCAGCAGGCTCCTGCCAAACCAGGAGACCCTCAGTGGTACTCTGTCATAGTTACAGTGTTAGCAGCACCTCTGACCCCTCTCTGGTCTCTCTGCATCCCCACAGGTGTCAGCCCTCGTGCCTTTACCTCTCCTGGGGCGGAATTCTCACAGCCTCAGACCAGCCCTGGGCTATCAGCCTTTCCCAGCAGGTCTGCCTGGGTTCAGTGCCTGCAGTTCTTCCCTTTGGGAGCTTTGCTTCGTGGGGTATATAGTTACCAGAAAATCTGCTTACACCAGAGCAGCCTTCTTAAAACACAGGTCGGTTTAATCTTAACAGTAGGAATAAAACATAACGAGAGAAAAGGGACCATCAGAGAACAAAAGATCTGCAGGCATGTCTATCTTCCTGGAGCCCAGCCCCCTGTGATGGGAGCCGAGGACAGTCTAGCTTCTTCACAGTGGCGGTGCTAGGCCACTGCAAACCACGCAACCACGGAGGGCTCCGAGGCAGCGGGGGACCCTGAAGCTCAGATTGGCCCATGAGGGCTTTCCATTTGGCCTGCCAGGTGTCCACTACTCCTTCTTGCTCCTGCTGGGGGCTCTGCTGTAAGGATGGCCCCATTACCCAGCTGTAGCTCCACCCAAGGCTCAGTATTCCCACGCTGATCTGCCTCTGAGCCCCCACCCTGGAGGACACCCTGTAGCTGGGCGTGAAAGGGGCCAGCCACCTGGCAGCCAGGGAGTGCAAGAGCTGGAACTGCCAGGAGCCTGGAGCCAGCTGCAGCCAGATAGCAGGACTGTCTTTACAGTGGCGCCCCCAGCAGGGAACAGGAAGGAACAGCTGATGCCCAGTGAGCCAAGCAGTAGGCCCTTGCTGGTGTCTCTGGCCCTTTTCTCTCTCCTGGCCAGGCAGAGGGGATCAGGGAGCAGACTCAGATGTGGGTCTGCTCAGGGATGCTGCAGCCCGGGAGCAGGGAGGGGAGCCAGCTGCTGGGAGCTCAGGGCAGAGCCACAGCTGAGTAACTGGACTGCCAGGACAGCAGAGCGCCCAGCTGGGAGCAGGATCTGAGCACAGGCAGGGGAAGGTGGGGGACAGGACCAGCTCTGGAGGGAGTCACCCACTGCTTCCCTGAGCCTCTCCTGGCACCCCAATTGTTCCCAGTCCCAGAACAGAGCTTTGCCGGGGCCGGAGGCCCCCAGAGAACAAACACTGCCATTGCTTCTTCAACTCTCCACTGGGGGTCTCTGTGTGTGAGAACAGCTTTTCAGCAGCAACTGTCTCCCCTCCCTAGAGAGAGTCTTTTAATCCAGCCAGAAGTCCTTCATCTCAATTTCCCAGACTCGGACTCCTGTCCCCTTGACAAACTGGTCTGGTGAGCTCAGCAGGGGATGGGAGGAAGACCACCAGTGGGAATGGCTTTTGCATCATCCCTTAAGTGTTGGCAAATGGGTGGCTATCTGAAGTCATAGTACACTTTCCTGCCTATGTGCAGTCAGCCTCCTCTTGAATTAACCTCATATTCAGACAGTAAGACCCTATAGAACAATCAGACAAAACCATGTAGTATCATGAACTGTTAGCTGCCCCACTTCCCTCCAAAGCTGGAGTCCTTCCAGCCCAACCAGGAGATCCTCCCAGTGGTACCACAACTACCCTACACTGTAGTGACATTATTGGTGGAGTTTAGCACTAGTAAGCCCTAATGACCAGCCACCGCTGATGGACCTACCTCTAATATCCACCTGAGCAGCCAACCAAACCACCCCACAGGACATCATCCATAGCAGAAGGATTTGGAAGGCTATGCTGCCCATGTATTGCCTTTGTTTTAAAGGTACGTCCTGAAATGGAGAGATATGAGTGGGTGTTCATCAAGAAACCAGAGCTGACCAAAGCAGTGCCGCGCTCCCCACGCCAGCGCCTTCCTTCTCCCGCCTCCCCTGTCCTCAGCACATCTCCTCCCGGTGGCCACTTAGCCAGTTCAAACCATCTGACTGTGCCCGTGTTGCAGAGGGCTAAAGGTCGCCTCTCCCCATACCTGGCAATCAGACACTTCCTCCTGCCTTCGAAAACAGCCTCCATGTTCATGTCCGGGACTCGGGAAGGAATCATTATCGGTAACTATGCTACCATTACACACCTGCATACACTCCCAAGAGAGAGCACTGCCCCAAAGCACTGTGAGCCAGACTGTAATCTACACACAGCCCTCAGAAAGCTCCTGCACCACTTTGCTCCTGAGAGCACAGCGGGAAGGTACATGCTAAACCATCCCTTAGGATGCTGCAGCCTGATCTCCTCTCCATGGCTGGCTAGCACTACTGGCTGATGTGGCATGCATGGGGCAGAGTAGATCCCTCCTTTGCATGATTTGCACCCTCCTGGTTGCTATTATGGAGCAGTGGCTGCACTTGGGGAAGCACAGGGACTGCAGTGGTGTCTGGTACTTGTGTGTGAGCGTACGGTCTGGAACACCCCGCACAAGTGCCAGCTGCAGCTTAGCCCTTTGTATTTTGTACGTAAAGCAGCAGGAAGACGTGAATGTAAAAATTCCATCAGTGACTTTGTAACGATTCCTGACTGCGCCATTAGCTACATCATACACTTAGAGCATTGGGGATTAAACCCAGGAGTTTTGTGCCTTATGCAACTCCACATGACTTCAGCATACTTATACCAAGGATGCATGAGGCTTGCTGTCTCCATAAGACAGGCATCTATCACTTCAGCTACAGAAGAATCTCCATGAGCTGTTAGCAGCAGTAAGACATTTATGCTATGAAGGCCAGCCACCAGGGGGCAGTCTGCTGCAGACACACTAGCCTGTACCTTACAGCATGTTGGGCACCAAAAGTAATGCTTCTTAAATTGGAGTGCATGCCGAATGCAGCATTAATGTTTCATTGCCCTTGCAATCAGACGTAGGAGTGAAACTGAGGCCAAATATGGTGTCTGTGAATTCAAGATTATGTTTTGCCGAGTCTCCACCCAGTTTAATAATTTAGACTGGGCTACTCAGGCAATCCCTTGTACTGCCTGTACTGTCAGCTTCCCCATGAGGTAACTCTTACAGAAGCTACTGTATGAGAGAGAGACGACTTCCAGTTTAGCATAAACGGCAGTGGACCATATAAAAGGTGACCAGATAGCACGTGTGAAAAATCAGGACACTTTTTTGGGGGGGAGGAGGGATTGTTGCCTATATAAGACAAAGCCCCTAAAATTGGGATGTCTGGTCACCCTGACCATAGCAGACCCAGGTCTCTCCCATCTCCAGCTGTACAGAATGGTCAAGGAGAAATAAAGCTGTAGCAGCTGAGACTTAAATGGTCGAGGTGACTTTGGGGTGGGTGTGGGGGGGGGAAGGCCATGCAGAGTCACGTGTGTCCCCCAGATTTCTGCCTTCCATTTAGCACAGAGGTTTTCAAACTGGGGGGGGGTGCCCCCCAGTTTGAATACCATTGCCTGCCTCCTGCCAGGAGCCGGCGGATCAGAAGCTGGTGGGAGCCGCCTGGACCACTTGGGCCCCTGGCTGTCCACGCTTTAGGAGCCAGGGGGTGTTGGCTGGCTGCTCAGCAGTTCTCTCTGCCCTTCTCCCTGAGCCAGGCCACCTCTGCACAGCCGGGCTCCCCTGGCATAGCTCCCAGCTGTACCCCTGATGTGCTTTTGCCTTTCCCCCAAAGGAGTCCAGCACCAGCCAGCCCCGTGGAGCGGGCCCCTGCCCGCAGAGCCCAGCTGCCATGAGATCCTCCCTGAGGCCCTTGCTCGCCGCTGCCCTGGTGCTCCTGGTTCTGCTGCTGCTCCTCAGCCCAGAAGCGATGCATGAGGTGGTCACGTGCCCCCCCCCCCGAACCTTTAAATTGTGCCCCCCCACCACCATCAAAAGTTATGCATCGTCACTGATAAGTGGTATGGTTAGAGTTCTTATCAGACAGGCCGATCTCTCCATTTGCCCATTAACCTGGTGACAGCAGGTCCCCAATAGTGTCTGACCTTGTTTTGCAGGTGGTGGTGGAGGCCAAGCTCTGTACATTGATGCTGACCTCTACTATGGGAGAACGGAGCACTGCGAGACATTTGACAACCCTCCTCTCTGTCAAGAGAACTTCCAGGTGCAGCTCCTGGAAGCCTGGGGCTTTCGAAATGCCTAATCACCGTGAAATCGCCGCTCCCTGCACCATATTAAAGATTGAGAGATTCCTCTCCACTACACAGGACACCATGGCTGGTGATGAGCCAGTTGCCATCAGATGACACACAGATGCCTGACTCTAATGGAGGGAGTCCACACATGGATTTCTCTTACGGCTCTGAACCTCACTGCTGTTAGCCATTCTCCATATCTTTCCTCTCTGTCATAATGTACTGGGATGGCCATGGATGAGGAAAACAAAGTGCCACAAGGCAGCGTTATATTATGGGCACTGCCATACTATAAATGTTTAATAATCATTAATAACAAAGGTCCAGAACCTTCACACAAAAATCAAACCAAACCCCAAACTTTCTGAGGTTTGAAAAAGCTGAGTTAATTTTTGGGAGGGAGCAGACTGGATTCTACCAGTTTTCTTATCTCTCTATGTTCTTGGCTTCACTTTGAAGTAGAAATACCACAAACCTCATGATATCCAGCACTGGGCTATGAATCTTGCTGGGAAGATTGACCTGTAATTTACAAGATCTCCATCCTGGTTCCAAGCCCAAAATGGTTCTTATAACCATGAGCGGAACCTATATCATCTTTGAGGATCAACAGTCACTATTAGAAGTGACACCTGTTAGTCCTCGTATAACATAATACAAGCATCTTTCATGTACAGCTACCATTGTTAGCAATGGAAGTTGCCAGATAGTTACCATCAGAGCTGTGCCCATTAATTTTCTGTAACATCTCTTAAAATGAAACCCATCAGGATAAATTGCAGGTGTCCTCAAATACCCACTAGGCTCTACTCCAGCCTGAATAAGTATAACTTCGTAGTTGTGCATTTGCACTACACATGAATGCAGGCAGGTGATCTGCTTCTTGAATGGACAGGTAATGCAGGACAACAGCAGATCACAGTGGGCCTTTGGTATGAAAAGCTCGGAGAACTGTGGGGATCAGGAGGTTCCCTAGAGGGAACAATACCATCCCTTCCCTACCATCTCTACAGGCTTCAGACCTCTCAACGTTTTCCATAATATGACACTTCAGTAAAAGGTTTGTCATAGGAACAGAATTACCTTCTCACTCCATGAGGTATGGCTCTCAAGATCAGAGTTGCAACATGTCAATGGGCCAGTCCAAGAAAGCGCCCTGCCATGCACCTGTTTTGTGGATAAAGAGAGCGCTTCAATTCCCAGGACTGTCAATCACAGCACTAAATTCATCTAAAAATATGGAAATCCGCAGCTATATCATTTATTGCCATCAAAGGCTGACCAGCATAATATCTTATTGTAAACCCCCCCACATTGTGATGTTTATATTCACATGAAAATGTGTATTCAGAGAAAAGGCTTAGGATGGTAGTTGCAAGAATCTAAATGGTTAACACATCTAACAGTCTAATCTAACATCTCATAGTTATCAACATCACGATAATAGTAGACCCATCATGAGGAAAGATGAAATATTAACATATACGTGCTGACAGGTAGGATAAATACACTTAATGGGTTTTGGAACCTATGTGTAAACCATTTAGCTTGCAGAAGGAAAACGTATTCAAAGTCCAAATACATTTTCCCATTTACAGTCTGATTTTTCTTGTGTTCATTTTCTCCAGCTATTCAGAGCAGAAGTAATCAATACCTCCAAGGGAAGCAGTCCCAGAAATGCTATGAGACAAGAAGAGGGAATAATAGCAAACTCACACACTACTCAGCTATGCAGCCATGTGAATAATTAGCAATTACCTCTATTCTTCGGAATGCATCTTGTAAGATAAAAGATATGATGGGGCTTGAATCTCCACTCCCTCTCATCAGTTTTATGCTAGTATAACTCCACTGAACGTGACAAATTTTAAACTGGAGGAACAGAATGGACTCAGGACCTCAGTGTTTCAGACGAAGCAATGTGTGTAGATGTTCTGAGCAGGTCCTTTTGCGGATGCCATCGCATATTTCAAAGACTGGAAGATAGCTAATGTAACGCCAATATTTAAAAAGGGCTCTAGAGATGATCCCAGCAATTACAGACCGGTAAGTCTAATATCAGTACCGGGCAAATTAATTGAAACAATAGTAAAGAACAAAATTGTCAGACATGTAGAACAACATAAATTGTTGGGCAAAAGTCAACATGGTTTCTGTAAAGGGAAATCATGTCTTACCAATCTATAAGAGTTCTTTGAAGGGGTCAACAAATGTGGAAAAGGGGAATCCAGTGGATATAGTGTACCTAGATTTCCAGAAAGCCTTTGACAAGGTCCCTCACCAAAGGCTCTTACATAAATTAAGTTGTCATGGGATAAGAGGGAAGATCCTTTCATGGATTGAGAACTGGTTAAAAGACAGGGATCAAAGGGTAGGAATAAATGGTAAATTTTCAGAATGGAGAGGGGTAACTAGTGGTGTTCCCCAAGAGTCAGTTCTAGGACCAATCCTATTCAACTTATTCATAAATGATCTGGAGAAAGGGGTAAACAGTGAGGTGGCAAAGTTTGCAGATGATACTAAACTGCTCAAGATAGTTAAGACCAAAGGAGACTGTGAAGAGCTTCAAAAAGATCTCACAAAACTAAGTGATTGGTCAACAAAATGGCAAATGAAATTTAATGTGGATAAATGTAAAGTAATGCACATTGGAAAAAATAACCCCAACTATACATACAATATGATGGGGGCTAATTTAGCGACAACTGATCAGGAAAGAGATCTTAGAGTCATCATGGATAGTTCTCTGAAGATGTCCATGCAGTGTACAGCGGCAGTCAAAAAAGCAAACAGGATGTTAGGAATCATTCAAAAAGGGATAGAGAATAAGACGGGGAATATCTTATTGCCCTTATATAAATCCATGGTACGCCCACATCTTGAATACTGCATACAGATGTGGTCTCCTCATCTCAAAAAAGATATACTGGCATTAGAAAAGGTTCAGAGAAGGGCAACTAAAATGATTAGGGGTTTGGAACGGGTCCCATATGAGGAGAAATTAGAGAGGCTAGGACTTTTCAGCTTGGAAAAGAGGAGACTAAGGAGGGATATGATAGAGGTATATAAAATCATGAGTGGTGTGGAGAAAGTGAATAAGGAAAAGTTATTTACTAGTTCCCATAATATAAGAACTAGGGGCCACCAAATGAAATTAATGGGCAGCAGGTTTAAAACAAATAAAAGGAAGTTCTTCTTCACACAGCACACAGTCAACCTGTGGAACTCCTTGCCTGAGTAAGTTGTGAAGGCTAGGACTATAACAGGGTTTAAAAGAGAACTAGATAAATTCATGGAGATTAAGTCCAAATTAATGGCTATTAGCCAGGATGGGTAAGGAATGGTGTCCCTAGCCTCTGTTTGCCAGAGGGTGCAGATGGATGGCAGGAGAGAGATCACTTGATCATTACCTGTTAGGTTCACTCCCTCTGGGACACCTGGCATTGGTCACTGTTGGTAGACAGGATACTGGGCTGTATGGACCTTTTGTCTGACCCAATATGGCTGTTCTTATATTCCTATGGCTCACCTTTTTCCTACAAGCTTCCTATTTTGTCATCTCATAAGATCTGACAGTTATAAAAGTGAGGCATAAAGATCAGTGGTGTTACTTCATGCCGTGCCTCTGGCTGAGAAACTCTTTTTTTACATTTGAGTTCTGCTATGATTTTCCTAGTGTTTCCCTCTTTCAAAGGCCGCATACCAGCCCAGCCTGTCTCCCATCAGGTTTCCCATCAGACTCCATTCTTTTCCAGGGGCTGAGTTTGCTGCCTCTATAGAAATCCTGACCCCCCCCTCCGAGCTCAAAATTCTTCTTACTTATCAGTCCATCTTTGCTATGCCTTTGTGTATTGCCTGGATCAAGATTTAGAGTATTTGATTGTAAAGGGGAACTGGGTCTCATCCAAAGTATCTAAAACACTTGAGACTTGAGGCCACATTATTTGTCTTTGATGCAACAGCAAAGCCTGTCAACCTTTGTGATACTGTATGTGCTGCATACCCAAGCTATCTGCTGATTTCAGCTGTAAATCACAATAAATTATCAGGGTGATTATTACATTCAGTCCCCATGATCTGCAGAGTGGTCTTTGTCACTTTTAAAATGTGTTTATTATTTTACTTTCTTCTTTGCACTTTTATTCTCTTGCTGTATAAAATTCAAAACAATGAAAGGAAAAAAATCATAAAGCAGTGAGGGCTGGGTGACTCAAAGGCTTGGCAGTGGGATATAAAGAGATCTTTCATTTACCTAAGGTACTTATATGGCCCCCCCATTACCATAATATCTGAGCACTTCACAGTCTTTTAATGTATTTATCCACACTGCAACTCTATGAGATAGGGCAGTGCTATTATCCCCATTGTACAGATGAAGAACAGAGAGGCTAAGACACTTGCCCAAGGTCACAATGGAAGTATGTGGCACAGCAGGGAATTTAAATCAATACTCCCAAGTTCTAGGCTAGTGCCCTAACCATTGGATCATCCTTCATCTCTGTTGTACTGTTACTTGACTACAGCTCAGGTCAGCAGAGCCAGAACTTTGCTGCTTCTTGGTGACCTATGTGAAATGAGATGGTGGATCTCATTTCATTCTCCAGGGGACAGATAATCACATCACAAATATACTACCAGCACAACTGTCATTCTGTAATCCCCTTACTGACAGCCTTAACAGAGAAGCCTAGAATTAAAAGGGTCATTGGAGACTGAACTCAACTGAGTTGTTCCTTCTGCGTTAAGATGGACACATCTTAGGATACCTATTTTTATCTAACAGGATTTCAAACATGTATAATAGGCCAAATTCACTACAGTGTAACTCCAAAGAATCCCATGGATTTACATCAGGGATGAATTTAGCCTAATCAATTTATTTTAATGTCCCATTATTATATATACCGATGCAGAGCTCTGGAAATATGCACATATTCCCTTGTTCATTTCAATGCCCCAACATTTAAACATATGCATGAGCGGCACCCCGGATATATACATGTGATGAATCGGAGTTCTGCACCTGTTTGTTGCAAAGGCAGTTTGATCAAGAAGGCTCTTTTCCATTTTCCTTTTATATTTTAAATTTATTTTTATAATCTAAAATAAACAAGAAAATTCAGGCAAACTTTGACATTAATTGATGTTCAGGTTGGGAATTTAAACACAAATTGAGAATTCCCATAGCAACTGCAACTCAGTCACTTTATACATTTAAGTCAAGTTATGAATCTGACAGCACACAGCGTAATGCAAAATGCTGTATGCACAGGTGAGAAAGTAACTGTCTCTTTGGGAACAACAACTTTGCATTTCCTGACTTTTGTGCTTGTAAAAGTTCAACAATAATGCTGCATTGATGAGATTCATTAGTGTGAAGGTATTTACACTACACTGATTTGCTTTTTAAATAGTACCCTTCCACACATACAGCAGAACATGCTTATCATCCATATCTGAGGCAGGTACATATCTGTGACCCCTGTTTATCACACTGATCATAATTCTCTCACTGTTATTTTGTGCTTCTGACATCTGCTTGTTACAGTCAGCTGTAGCCTCTTGTCTTTTACTTAGGCTGGGTCTACACTACCCGCCTGAATCGGCAGGTAGAAATCGACCTCTCGGGGATCGATTTATCGCGTCCCGTTGGGACACGACAATCGATCCCCGAATTGACGCTCTTACTCCACCAGCGGAGGTGGGAGTAAGCGCCGTCAACGGGAAGCTGCAGAGGTCGATTTTGCCGCCATCCCTACAGCGGGGTAAGTCGGCTGCGATACGTCAAATTCAGCTACGCTATTCGCGTAGCTGAATTTGCATATCTTAAATCGACCCCCCCCTGTAGTGTAGATGTAGCCTAAGGCCTGGTATACACTAGGAGGTTATGTCGAATTTAGCAGCGTTAAATCGAATTAACCCTGCACCCGTCCACACAACGAAGCTATTTAATTCAACATAGAGGTCTCTTTAAATCGATTTCTGTACTCCTTCCCGACGAGGGGAGTAGCGCTAAATTCGACATGGCCATGTCGAATTAGGGTAGGTGTGGATGGAATTCGATGCTAATAGCTCTGGAAGCTATCCCACAGTGCACCACTCTGTTGACGCTCTGGACAGCAGTCCGAGCTCGGATGCTCTGACCTGCCACACAGGAAAAGCCCCGGGAAAATTTGAATTCCTTTTCCTGTCTGAGCAGTTTGAATCTCATTTCCTGTTTGGACATCGTGGGGAGCTCAGCAGCACTGGCAACAATGCAGAGCTCTCCAGCAGAGGTGACCACGCAATCGCAGAATAGAAAGAGGGCCCCAGCATGGACTGATCGGGAAGTCTTGGATCTGATCGCTGTGTGGGGCGATGAGTCCGTGCTTTTGGAGCTGCGATCGAAAAAACAGAATGCGAAGATCTACGAAAAGATCTCCAAAGCCATGACGGAGAGAGGATACAGCCGAGATGCAACGCAGTGCCGCGTGAAAATCAAGGACCTGAGACAAGGCTACCAGAAGACCAAAGTGGCAAACGGACGCTCCGGATCCCAGCCCCAGACATGCCCTTTCTACGAGGCACTGCATTCCATTCTAGGTGCGGCCGCCACCACTACCCCGCCACTGACCGTGGACTCTGACGATGGGGTATTGTCGACGGCTGCTTCCTTGGAGATGTTCGCGGACGGGGAAGATGAGGAAGGAGATGAGGAGGACGAGGCAGTCGACAGCACATACAACACTAATTTCCCCGACAGCCAGGATCTCTTCATCACCCTCACGGAGATCCCTTACCAACCCTCCCAAGGCGTTAACCCTGACCCTGAATCAGGGGAAGGATCAGTCGGTAAGTGTTTTAAACATGTAAACATTTTTTATTTTGATCAGAACAGGAATGGAATATCAACAATGGGTTTTTCATGATTACTTTGCCCTAGGCGCTTTACTTTTTAGTCCTTGCCAGTGCAGCTACTGGAAAATTGTGTCAATATGTCCGGGGATAGAGCAGAAATCCTCCTGGGACATCTCCACGAAGCTCTCCTGGAGGTAATTTGAAAGCCTTTGCATTAGGTTCCTGGGGAGAGCGGCCTTATTGCGTCCTCCATGGTAGGAAACTTTTCCGCGCCAGGCTAGCAGCAAGTACTCCGGGATCAGTGCCTCGCACAGCATGGCTGCATACAACCCTGGTTTTTGCTGGCATTCATGCAGCATGCGGTCTTTCTCTGTGTCCGAGATCCTCATCAGAGTGATATCACTCATGGTGACCTGCTTTAAGTTAGGGGAATGTTAGTATTGGGACTGATTGCCTCTTCCTTTACATAACTAACTGGCGGTTTACAGCCATGCAGTGGAGGTGGGACAGGGGCAGCATACAGGGATCTTTCCCAGGGACAGCCGCGAGGGGGGTGGGACAGTGGCAGAGTTCATGCTGGCCGGATTGCCGGCAGCAGGAACTGGCCAACGCTAGGGGTACTGCTTTGAACGTGAAAGGAGGGCACTGCTATAAATTAAGCGTTCAGCAGCCAAAAGTCTACAGCTTACCATGTCCGCCTGCTAGCCGAATTCCGCTGTCCTGCCCTGCTTGTGTGATCTGTACTCCAAGACCCCAGGCACTGAATGCGAAGGCCAAAAATTCGACCTTGTCCTGAGTGCGCATGTGATAGGTGTTGTGCATGGTCTTGTTCACAGAGAAAGACTATGTTCATTGTTCACAAAAATGTATCTTTGTGAGGAATTCACTCCCTTTTTCCCATCCCACAGCTGCGAGCGTCTCCCGACCTACCCCCTCCCAGAGGCTGGCACAGATTAGGCGCCGAAAGAGAAGGACACGGGATGAGATGTTCTCTGAACTTATGGGCTGCTCCCGAGCCGAGGCGGCACAGGAGACCCAGTGGAGGGAGAACATGTCGCAATACCAGCGATCACACAGTGAACGGGAGGACAGGTGGCGGCAGGAAGACCAGCAGGCGACTCAAACGCTCCTTGGACTAATGAGGGAGCAAATGGACACGCTCCGGCGCCTTGTAGATGTTCTGCAGGACCGGAGGCAGGAGGACAGAGCCCCTCCCCCGCCACAAAGTCCCATTCCCCCTCACCCAAAGTCCCAAGAAGGAGGGGCGGCAGGGGCCGTGAAAACAGTCACTCCACCCCTGCAGACTGCTCAAGTACCAGACGGCTCTCATTCCCAAAGTTTTGATAAGTCCTTTCCTTCACTCCAAAAGCACCTCACCCAAACCCCCGTCCCAGTGTCATCCCCTAACTGTGTAGTTGTTAATAAAAAATATGTTTCTGTTCATTTCTGTTTCCGTCAGGTTCTTTTAGAGGAGAGTGTGTTTGAAGGGAGGAAAGGGGATTGGTAATTGGAGAGGACAGTCACCTTTACCAGGGTACAGACACGGGGGCAGGTTCAGCAGCAGGTCACACACACATTGCAGTCACTAGGCACCCAGGTCAGTCTGGGAGGTGGTTTTCATGTTCTGTGTCGGGGGGCTATGTGAGTTTGTGGCGGGGGAGGGCGGTTACAGATCTTATGCAGCGGTCCTTAGCCTGGATGACAGAGCCACGCAGCAGGGGATCTGTAACCGTCCTCCCCCGCCACAAAGTCACATAGCCCCCACACACAGAGTTCTGAAAAGGAGGGGTGGCAGGCTCCGTTGAAACAACCAGTCCACCACTGCGGACCGCTCTAGGAGCAGGAGCCTGTCATTCCTCGAGTTTAGAAGCGTCCTTTCCATCACTACACCCGCTCCCCACCACAGTCTGCGTCCCAGTTTCAACCCTTTACCACGAAACCCTTAATAAGGAAAACGGTGTTAATGAACAAAGTTCCATTTATTTTATTTTTAAAGGTGTGTTGGAAGGAGGGAAACGGGGTAAAGGGGGTATGTAACTGGAGAGAATAGTCAACATTAACTGGGTAAAGAAATGGGGACAGGTTCAGCTTCTCTTTAAACAAACTTAATAGTCACAGGTTACTCTGCTCACTGTGGAACCTAGCTTTCAAAGCCTCCTGGATGCACAGCGCGTCCCACTGGGCTCTTCTAATCGCACGGCTTTCTAGTTGGGCGTAATCAGCAACCAGGCGATGTGCCTCAATCTCCCACCTCGCCATAAACGTCTCCCCCTTGCTCTCACAGAGATTGTGGAGCACAAAGCAAACTGCAATAACAATGGGGATATTGGTTTCATTGAGATCAGAGTGAGTCAGTAAGCTTCTCCATCTCCCCTTGAGACGTCCAAAAGCACACTCCACCACCATTCTGCACTTGCTCAGTCGGTAGTTGAAGAGTTCTTTTTCACTGTCCAGGGCGCCTGTATAGGGCTTCATGAGCCAGGGCATTAGTGGGTAGGCTGGGTCCCCGAGGATCACTATAGGCATCTCCACATCCCCAACAGTTATTTTGTGATCTGGGAAGTAAATACCTTCCTGCAGCTGTCTAAACAGACCAGAGTTCCTGAAAACACGAGCGTCATGAACCTTGCCCAGCCATCCGACGTTGATGTTGGTAAAACGTCTCCTATGGTCCACAAGTGCTTGCAGCACCATTGAAAAGTAGCCCTTTCTGTTAATGTACTGGCTGGCCTGATGCTCCGGTCCCAAAAAAGGGATGTGAGTTCCATCTATAGCCCCACCGCAGTTTGGGAATCCCATCACAGCGAAGCCATCTATGATGACCTGCACATTTCCCAGGGTCACTACCTTTGAGAGCAGTAGCTCAACAATTGCGTTGGCTACTTGCATCATAGCAACCCCCACGGTAGATTTGCCCACGCCAAAGTGGTTCGCGACTGACCGGTAGCTGTCTGGCATTGCAAGCTTCCAGAGGGCTATGGCCACTCGCTTCTGGACAGTCAGGGCTGCTCGCATCCGGCTGTCCTTATGCTTCAGGGCAGGGGACAGCAACTCACAAAGTTCCAGGAAAGTTCCCTTATGCATGCAAAAGTTTCGCAGCCACTGTGATTCATCCCAGACCTGCAGCACTATGCGTCCCACCAGTCCATGCTTGTTTCCTGGGCCCAGAATTGCCGTTCCACAGCATCAACATGACCCATTGCCACCATGATGTCCATGGCGCGGGGTCCCGTGCTTTGCAAGAGGTCTGTGCCACTCTCAGACTTAATGTCCTCACCGCGCTGCCGTAGCTTCCTCGCCCGATTTCTCAACATCTGCCTCTGAAAAAGGTGGATGATAAGGTGCGAGGTGTTGACAACGGCCATAACTGCAGCGATGGTCGCAGCGGGCTCCATGCTCACAGTGCTGTGGCGTCTGCGCTGTCACTCACCAGAAAAGTGCGCGAACTGATTGCCCGACAGCGCTTTCAGGGAGGGAGGGCGGGAGTGATGGTTGAATGACGACAGTTACCCAAAACCACCCTCGACACATTTTTTTCCCCAGCAGGCATTGGGGGCTCGACCCAGAATTCCAATGGGCAGCGGGGACTGCGGGAACTGTGGGATAGCTGCCCACAGTGCACCGCTTCCAATGTTGACACTTGCCCCGTTAGTGTGGACTCACAAAGTCGAATTACTGTTCTTAGTGTGGATACACACGTTCGACTTTGTAATATCGGTTCCACTAATTCAATTTAAGTAAAATCGAACTACTCTCGTAGTGTAAGCTCTTTGGGTCTGGGGCAGTCTTTTTGTTATGTCTGTACAGTGCCTAGAGCAATAGGGTCCCATCCCTGGTGGAGGCCTCAGTGTGTTTCCACAATACAAATAAATGATACCATCCTTATAACAAACAAACACACATCAAAAGGATTTAGAAGACAAAACTAATTCCCCAGGTGGGTTGCACAGATTCCTCATAAGAAAGCTTTCCTTTCATTGTACCAAGTAGACCTGCCATATGAAAGTAGGGCAAGTAAACCAGCACTCTTAAAAAATAGAACATTGGGCTGTCCTGTCTTGGAAGAGGCAAAAAGTGGTGGCTTTGCTGAAAGTAGGCCAATCCTACTAAACATAGGGTCTCTGCTTACTGTATCAGAGAGATAGGAGCCAGGTCAAATGGGAAATAAAATAAGGGCATAACTGGATAATTCTGGACATTTTCATTTACAAACATTAGTTTTGCTTGACAATGAGGAAAAAAAGTGCCAAGGAATATATACTCTTGACTCTAAACCACACAGATCAGCAAAGCTGCTGGCAACTTTCAGAATTCCTGAGTGACACTATGGGTGAATTGGTTAGCAGCAGCTATATAAATATTTGATCATAGCATTACTCTTTCAGAAGAAATCTAAAAATACAGAAAAATAAGCAGCATGTACACATTTCTCCATTTAGAGCTTGTTTGCCATGTATCTCCAAAAACCAGAGAAAGAGAGCAGCAAGTTGGCTCCTGTCACAGCAACACTGGCAGCAGGCAACAGGAAACCAGGAGCACTTTTCCCCAATCCCTTCTGGCACTAGAGCTAATCTGCAACATTCTGATTGGTCTGTGTCCCCTACTGCCCTCTGCTATGAGGCCTAATCAGGTATTTGATTGTCTAGCTCCCCAGTGCAGTAGAGTTTAGGCCAACTAGCTATTTAGACTGATCCTGACCTGGTTCCATTGGAATCAATCACTGGCATCTTCCAGCATATTCTGCACACAGGATGCACCCTCATGTGGGTCACCTCCAGGCAGGGTGCATCCCAGGGGGTGGGGGGGATGCCGGGACCCCTGCAGGCAGGGCACATCCTGGCATGGGGGCACATCCCGGTCCCTCCACATGGGGTGCACACCCTCGGGTGGGGATGCTGGGTCACCCCAGGGTGCAGGAGGGGAAGCCTGGTCCCTCCAGGCAGGGTTGCAGCCCTGGGAGCCTGCTGGTCTCTGGGGACTGCACCCTAGATGCCCAGGTTGTGTCTATGGGGGATTAGGTCACTGTAGAGTCATGACCTCTGCCCTGGGCCGTACAGGGTGCTTTCGGGTCACGACCTTTGCCCTCCTACATCCCCTCACTGCTCCTCTCCTCTGGGCCCAAACTGTGGCTCTGCGCATGTGCAGCCTTCGGCACGGGGGAGGGGTGGGGGTTGGTGCGCAGGCGCGGTTTCTATAGCGCCGGGTGTACACAGCCGGCGGCTGAGGGGAGCGGGCGGCAGCGCCATGGCGGGGGAGCCGGGACCCCCGAGTGACGCGCTGTGCGAGCTGGAGCTGCAGGCGGTCATCGGCTTCAACGGTACCGCGCCGCGGCCGCTGCGGGGTGACCCTGGTGCCAGGGCGTCTCCGTGGGGGGCTGGGTTGGGGGGCTTGAAGGGATCTAGTGGGGAGGGCTGCATTGGGGGCTGGGTTGCGGGCCCTGATGGAGGTTTGGGGGGGATCTAGTGGGGTCTGGGGAGGGCTGTATTGGGGTGTGGGTTGGGGGTCCTGATGCGGGGCTGGGGAAGATCTAGTGTGGAGGGCTGTATGAGGGGGCTGGGTTGGGGGTCCTGATGGAGGGGCTGGGTTGGGGAGATCTAGTGGGGAGGGCTGTATGAGGGGGCTGGGTTGGGGGTCCTGATGGAGGGGCTGGGTTGGGGAGATCTAGTGGGGAGGGCTGTATTGGGGTGTGGGTTTGGGGCCCTGATGCGGGGTTGGGGAGATCTAGTGGGGAGGGCTGTATGAGGGGGCTGGGTTGTGGGCCCTGAGGGAGGTTTGGGGGGGGGAATCTAGTGGGGAGGGCTGGGTTTGGTGGTGGGCAGGGTTGGGGGACCTGACCTCATCTCATGATCTATTTCAATCTCTGATAAAAGGCCCCTCCCCCATTCTTGGGAAGTGGTGACCTGCCTCTGTGGGTTCAGTGTGTTTGAGGGCTAACTTGGGGTCCCATGCACACCCTGTTGCTCCCCTCCTGCCAGGCCCTCTCTCTGGACCCTGCCACTCATTTTAACTTACTAAAAACATCTCTGCCTGGCAGAATTGCCTGCAGAGCAATGAAGTCACCCTCTTCCCATCCGGCCTCACCTAGCCCACCCACCTCAGCCTCTCATTCTGTCACCCATATTGGCTTGTTTTTTCTTTGTCATCACTCTTTGACTTGGGTCTCGATTTTGTAATCTCAAGGCAGGGATGCATCTCTTGCACCTGTCAGTACAGTGGCACACCTGCCTGCTATGCTACATCAACAATAACATCTGGACTAGGGTGTGATCCCAGTGAAGTTTATGTTGGTTTCCAGAGGGATGGTCTTAGTTTTGAAATCCTGAGATCCAAAGGTTCAAATCCAAAGGTTCAAATCTAGTTCTTGGCCTTGTCTGTGTTCTGTATGGGCCTGAGGTGGATGCAACAGAATTCATGCACTTTACTGTGGATCTCCCGGTGAGAATTTTAAAACTAAGCTTCCATGTGTGTGCTCTGCTTGGATGTTAAAATCCCAAAGCATTTATCATAAGAGTAGGGGGTTTGCCCTAGCTTCTTGTCCAAAACCTCCTCTCCCAACATTGTTGCACGGTGTGCCAGTTATCTTCTAGGCTGCCCAGTTCCGTGCTCCAGAGGTGGATGCACTTTGATACTGGTGAAGGGATATTACGTTTCCAGAACTCCTTTCATGGACGTTTACAAACTATAGTTATTCAGGGATCCCTTTGCCGGCCCCAAAATGCACGTATCTACCTCAGACGCATGAAGAACATGGATAAGGCCAAGAACTGGATTTGAACTTTTGGTTCCATGGATTTAAAGGAAGAGCAAAGGAGAGAGTGTGTGTGATGGAGCGAGAAACATGGGGAAATATTAAAAGGGAGTGAGAGTAGAAAAGGGGAGGTGATAATTGAATGTGGGAGAGGGAATACATGAAGAAGAGAGGGAACAAAGGGGTCGATGGAATCGATCAATTAATTGTACTTATTTGGCTCCCCTCATCAAAGCATCTGAGCACCTCACAATCTTTAATGTATTTATCCTACTAACACCCCTGTGAGGCAGAGCAGTGCTATTATCCCCATTTTGCAGATGGGAAACTGAGGCACAGACAGCCTAAGTGAGTTGCCCACGGTCACAAGGAAACCTGACAGAGCAGGGAATTGGACCCAGGTCTCCCAAGTCTCATAGACTCATAGACTCTAAGGTCAGAAGGGACCATTATGATCATCTAGTCTGACCTCCTGCATGATGTGGGCCACAAAAGCTGACCCACCCACTCCTGGAAGAATTCTCTCCCTTGACTCAGCTGTTGAAGTCCCCAAATCATGATTTAAAGACTTCAAATTGCTGAGAATCCTCCTGCAAGCGATCCCTGCCCCATACTGCGGAGGAAGGCGAAAAACCTCCAGGGCCTCTGCCAATCTACCCTGGAGGAAAATTCCTTCCCGACCCCAAATATGGCGATTAGCTGAACCCCGAGCATGCAGGCAAGATTCTCTAGCCAGACCCTCTGGAAAAAGTTCTCTGTAGTAATTTTTAATATCCCATCATTGACCATTGTTACTAATTACCAGCGATGGCACATTATTGACCTATTGACTAAAATCACTTTATCCCATCAAAACATCCCCTCCATAAACTTATCAAGCTTAATCTTAAAGCCAGAGAGGTCTTTCACCCCCACTGGTTCCCTCGGAAGGCTGTTCCAAAACTTCACTCCTCTGATGGTTAGAAACCTTCGTCTAATTTCAAGCCTAAACTTCCCGACGGCCAGTTTATATCCATTTGTTCTCGTGTCCACATTAGTACTGAGCTGAAATAATTCCTCTCCCTCCCTGGAATTTATCCCTCTGATATATTTATAGAGAGCAATCATATCCCCCCTCAGCCTTCTTTTGGTTAAGGTAAACAAACAGAGCTCCTCAAGTCTCCTTTCATACAACAGATTTTCCATTCCTCGGATCATCCTAGTGGCCCTTCTCTGTACCCGTTCCAGTTTGATTTCATCCTTTTTTAAACATGGGAGACCAGAACTGCACACAGTACTCCAAATGAGGTCTCACCAGTGCCTTGTATAACAGAACCAGCACCTCATCCCTACTAGAAATACCTCGCCTAATGCATCCCAAGACCGCATTAGCTTTTTTCACGGCCACATCACATTGCCGACTCATAGTCATCCTGCGATCAACCAGGACTCCGAGGTCCTTCTCCTCTTCCATTACTTCCAACTAGGGTGACCAGACAGCAAATGTGAAAAATCGGGATGGGGGTGGGGGGTAATAGGAACCTATATAAGAAAAAGACCCAAAAATCGGGACTGTCCCTATAAAATCGGGACATCTGGTCACCCTACTTCCAACTGATGCGCCCCCAGCTTATAACTAAAATTCTTGTTAGTCATCCCTAAATGCATAACCTTACACTTCTCACTATTAAATTTCATCCTATTACTATTACTCCAGTTTACAAGGTCATCCAAATCTCCCTGCAGGATATCCCTATCCTCTGAATTGGCAATACCTCCCAACTTTGTGTCGTCCACAAACTTTATCAGCCCACTCCTACATTTGGTTCCGAGGTCCCAGTAATGAATAGATTAAATAAAATTGGATCCAGAACCGAACCTTGAGGAACTCCACTGGTAACCTCCCTCCAACCTGACAGTTCACCTTTCAGTACGACCGCTGCAGTCTCCCCTTTAACCAGTTCTTTATCCACCTCTGGATTTTCATATCAATCCCCATCTTTTCCAATTTAACCAATACTTCCTCATGCGGTACTGTATCAAACGCTTTACTGAAATCGAGGTATATTAGATCCACCGCATTTCCTTTATCTAAATAATCTGTTACTTTCTCAAAGAAGGAGATCAGGTTGGTTTGGCACGATCTACATTTCGTAAATCCGTGTTGTAATTTGTCCCAATTGGCATTGACCTCAAGGTCCTTAACTACTTTCTCCTTCAAAATTTTTTCCAAGACCTTGCATATTACAGATGTTAAACTAACAGGCCTGTAGTTACCCGGGTCATATTTTTTTCCCTTCTTGAAAATAGGAACCACATTAGCTATTTTCCAGTCAAATGGTACCACCCCCGAGTTTACAGTTTCATTAAAAATGATCGCTAACAGGCTTGCAATTTCTCGCGCCAGTTCCTTTAATATTCTCGGATGAAGATCATCTGGTCCACCCGATTTAGTCCCGTTAAGCTGTTCGAGTTTGGCTTCTACCTCAGATACAGTAATGTCAATCCCCACTCCTTTATTCCCATCCGTCTCCCTTCCACTATTCCTCAACCTTTCATTAGCCTCATTAAATACCGATGCAAAATATTCATTTAGATATTGTGCCATGCCTAAATTATCCTTAATCTCCACTCCATCTTCAGTCTTAAGCGGTCCCACTTCTTCTTTCTTTGTTTTCTTCCTATTTATATGGCTATAAAAGCTCTTACTATTGGTTTTAATTCCCCTCGCAAGGTCCAACTCTACACAGCTTTTGGCTTTTCTCACTCTATCTCTACATGCTCTGACCTCAATAAGGTAGGTTTCTTTGCTGATCCCTCCCATCTTCCACTCCCTGTACGCTTTCTGTTTTTTCTTAATGACCCCTCTGAGACGCTTGCTCATCCAGCTCGGTCTAAATCTCCTGCCTACGAACTGTTTTCCCTTTCTCGGGATACAGGCCTCCAACAGCTCCTGCAACTTCAATTTGAAATAATCCCAGGCACCTTCCGCCTTTAGATCCCTAAATATGTTAGTCCAATCCACTTCCCTAACTAGTCCCCTTAATTTATTAAAGTTAGCCCTTTTGAAATCGTAAACCTTAGTCTCCAATTTAATTCTGTTAATCTTTCCATTTAGTTTAAACTGAATTAAACTGATCACTCGAGCCAAGGTTGTCCCCTATAACCATTTCCTCAACAAGGTCCTCACTACTCACCAAAACCAAATCTAAAATGGCATCCCCCCTTGTCGGTTCAGTGACTACTTGATGAAGGAATTCATCAGCTATCACGTCTAGGAAAATCTGAGCCCTATTATTGTTACTAACATTTATTCCCAATCTATATCCGGGAAGTTAAAGTCTCCCATGATTACACAGTTCCTATTAGTATTTACTTCCCTAAAAATGTTAAAGAGTTCTCTGTTCATATCCAGGCTAGATCCTGGCGGTCTATAGCACACCCCAAGCACTATCCCAGGGGAGGCTCTAGTAGTTTTTTTACCTAATGTGAGTATTGCCCAGACAGACTCCGTCTTATCCATTCCATCACTTATTATTTCTTTACAGTTTACCTCATTATTGACATACAATGCTACTCCCCCACCTTTACCTTTGATCCGGTCTTTCCTAAACAGCACGTACCCTTCCATACCTGTACTCCAGTCATGACTACCGTTCCACCACATTTCAGTTATTCCTATGATATCCGGTTTCATTTCTCGGACCAGGAGCTCCAATTCCTCCATTTTGTTACCTAGGCTTCTCGCATTGGTGTATAAAAACATTTTAATTTATGCCGTTTGGCCTCTCTCACATTCGTTATCCCATTTGGTATGGACACCGTACTGCTAGTATGACCTATTAGTCTAGTATCCATCCCACCCCTCCTCCTTATGTCTAATCTCTTCTCCCCGGCTATATCTGTTCTTATCTCATTGTCCTCCCTCTCAATGTTATAATCTGGTGTGGAGATTAACTGGACATCTCCCAACCGTCTCCCCCAAATTCCTAGTTTAAAAGCTCTTTTGATGAGATGAGCTAGCCTCCCTCCCAGAAGTCTATTTCCTTCCCTACTCAGGTGAAGTCCGTCCCTTGAGAACAGTTTTCTGTCCCCGAAAGCCTCCCAGTGGCCATACATCCCAAAGCCCTCTTTATAGCACCACTCCCTTAGCCAACTATTTATCATCACAATCCTGTCACCCCTTTGCTGCCCTTCTCTAGGAACAGGCAGAATCCCACTGAAGATGATCTGAGCCTCGATTTCCTTAAGCGTCTTCCCCAGCCTGGCATAATCTCCCTTGATTCTCTCTAGCGAGAACCTAGCCGTGTCATTCGTACCTATGTGAAGGATGATCAAGTGGTTCTTACCTGCTCCTTTTAGGATCCTTTTCAGCCGCAGATCCACATCTCGTATCTTAGCGCCCGGTAGACAGCACACCCTTCTGTTCTCTGGGTCTGCCCTGGTCACAGGCCTATCTAACCTCCTAAGTAAGGAGTCCCCAATCACGTAAACCTGCCTTTGCCTGGTGACAGTGCGCTCTACTAATCTATTCCCTGTTCCCTCTAGTTGCAACCCCTGTCCATTCCTATTTTCCCTTATACTCCCCCTTATGCCATCCTGTATCCTCCCGGGGCCCAGATTTGGTGCTGTCTCCATCAATTCCTCCCCTCTTTCTATGGGACTAGCCACTCTTCTCTTTTTCCTCCCCCTCCCCCCTTCAGTTACCACCTGCTGCACCCCTTCCTCGTTTTCCAAACACCCAAACCTGTTCCTGAGCTCTATTTCTCCTTCACTGGCCCTCCTTTTCCTTGGCCTGCTTCTCACAGTCACATGCTTCCACTGCCCTTGTTCTCCCCCCAGCATTCCCCCCTCACAGGTCTTTGTCCCTGCTTCCACCTGTACCCCTGAGCATTCCCCTTCAGCCCCTCCTTGCCTTTGCTCCATCAGCTGCTCGAACTCCCTTCTAAACTCTATCAGGGTATCTACCTGCATCTCCAAACCTCGGATCTTTTCTTCCAGCAGTTCTATTAGGCGGCATTTCATGCACATATACCTCTGTTCAGGCACTGCCGCTCAAACCATGTACATACCGCAGCTGCTGCATGCAATCATCTGCATTGTGTCCCCCACTGCTTGGCTCATGGCCACTGTTGTCTGAGCCCGCCTACTCAGCTGTGCCCTCTGCACCTGGGGGCACACGGCACACAGGGCACCGTGCCCTCCCCTTCCACCTCCTCCAATGGAACTCCTACTCAAACTCCCCTATTAGCAGCCCTGTTCGCTGCTCGCAGCTGTGCCGCTGCCTGGCTGGGTGGCCGCTTTTATAGGCCCGCTCCTCAGCCAAGCTCCGCCCCCTAATCAGGGCTCAGCTGCCCGCCCAGCATGCTGCCCCTACAGGCCTCTACACATACAAACACTACAAAGACAGACGCAAATACAGGTACCTTCTCCTCCAATGGAACTCCCACTCAAACTCCCCTGTTAGCAGCCCTGTTCGCTGCCTTCTGTGCCGCTGCTCGCTAACCACTGGGCCAGCCTTCCTCCCTCTGGGATGAGGATGAGACTGTGCTCATAGATTATAAACCTGAGCTCTGGCAGCCATGCCACACATAAGAAAAAAATGTAGCGGGACCGTTGATCATGCTTCCCTAATTTAGAGGTTAAAGAATAACTCTCTTCTGAAAATTATGCTTTGGCCAAACGCAAGTTGTGTTTAGTCAGACATACATTGTTGGGCTCAATACAGGTGTAATTGGGTGTAATTTAAGAGCCTGTGATATGATGATCTAATGGTCCCTTCTGGCCTTAAAATCTGTGAATCTCTGAATTCTCTCTCTTACTCCCTTTCTGTTGTAGGGCATATACCTTTTGGTCTGATCTGCCACCCTGATCGGGAGCACTTTGTCTATCCTCTGGGATGTACCGTAATTATTCAAGGCCTGAACAATAACACACAAGCTTTCCTGCACGGGCACACTAACAATGTCTCCTGTATTGCTGTGTCTCGGAGTGGATGTTACGTAGCTTCTGGACAGGTCACCTTCATGGGCTTCAAGGTGAGTAATATTTTTTTAAGTGATTATTTTAACCTTTGGGGGATTGAATAATGACTTTGGGGTGAGTATCAAACTGAAATCTTCCTCCTCAGAGGACTGATCTTGTAGTCCGTAGTCTTGCATGTAATTCTGTTGACTTAGTAGCATAAAGCCTGTGAGTAAAGGCTATAGCAGCAGGCCCTGTTATTTTTAACTACATCAGTATAGGATAACTGATTCAGAGCTGAGCTTTTGGCAGTGGGAGTTGTTATTTTTAAAGAATAATTGAAGCTTTTGTTTTGAGGGGAAAAATGCTAGAAGAGGAAAAGCATTTCAGGGGACTGGGAGGCATGTACTCTTAGATCTCCCTCTGAACTGCTATGTGACCTTAAGCAAGTCCAAAATGAATCATAGAATATCAGGGTTGGAAGGGACCTCAGGAGGTCATCTAGTCCAACCCCCTGCTCAAAGCAGGACCTAATCCCAACTAAATCATCCCAGCCAGGGTTTTGTCAAGCCTGACCTTAAAAACCTCTAAGGAAGGATATTCCACCACCTCCCTAGGTAACCCATTCCAGTGCTTCACCGGCCTCCTAGTGAAAAAGTTTTTCCTAATAGCCAACCTAAACCACCCCACTGCAACCTGAGACCATTACTCCTTGTTCTGTCATCTGGTACCACTGAGAACCGTCTAGATCCATCCTTTTTGGAATCCCCTTTCAGGTAGTTGAAAGCAGCTATCAAATCCCCCCTCATTCTTCTCTTCTGCAGACTAAACAGTCCCAGTTCCCTCAGCCTCTCCTCATAACTCATGTGCTCCAGCCCCCTAATCATTTTTATTGCCCTCCACTGGACTCTTTCCAATTTTTCCACATCCTTCTTGTAATGTGGGGCCCAAAACTGGACACAGTACTCCAGGTGAGGCCTCACCAATATCGAATAGAGGGGAATGATCACGTCCCTCGATCTGCTGGCAATGCCCCTTCTTATACAGCCCAAAATGCCATTAGCCTTCTTGGCAACAAGGGCACACTGTTGATTCATATCCAGCTTCTCATCCACTGTAACCCCTAGGTCCTTTTCTGCAGAACTGCTGCCTAGCCACTTGGTCCCTAGTCTGTAACAGTGAATGGGATTCTTCCGTCCTAAGTGCAGGACTCTGCACTTGTCCTTGTTGAACCTCATCAGGTTTCTTTTGGCCCAATCCTCTAATTTGTCTAGGTCCCTCTGTATCCTATCCCTACCCTCCAGCGTATCTACCAGTCCTCCCAGTTTAGTGTCATCTGCAAACTTGGCAGTCCACGCCATCCTCCAGATCATTAATGAAGATATTGAACAAAACCAGCCCCAGGACCGACCCTTGGGGCACTCCACTTGAAACCGGCTGCCAACTAGACATGGAGCTGTTGATCACAGCTAAATACCTAAGTCCCATTTTCAAAAGTTACTTAGGTGCCCACGTCCCATTAGGCGGCTAAATGTATCGATCACTTTTGAAAATGGGACTTGGGCTCCACGGTCACTTAGATGCTTTTGAGAATCCCGCTGGGTGCATAACTGCATGTTTAGACACCCAAGATCTTTGAAAATCTGGCCCTTCTTTGCCTTCTTCATGGGAATGAATTAGTTAATTACTCTTTGTAGGGCACTCTAAGATCCTTATACGAAAGGGGCAGTAGTACCTTGCAGTATTTTAAAATGTCCAGTTTTGGACCTCTCAATCTTGTACATTGTCCCTTGTTGTCCTTTTGGCCCTGATGTTACACTGACTCTAAAATGAAACACAGTCTCAAACTGGGAAGTCCTTCTTTACTTTTGGGTTGTCTCTTAGACCAGATCTACACAGTTACTTTCACCAGTATCATGATGTCAATCAAGGATATGAAAAGGTGAGTGCCGCCCAATATAGCTGTGCTGACAGAAGCACCTAGTATAGGTGGAGCTATCCCAGCAAAGCTGCCCTTTTGCCAATATAGTTTATTTTGCTCCTGGGGGGTGGCTTTACTATAGTGGTACAAAGGGCAGCTTTGCTGGTATAATATGCCACTGTTCCTATACTGGTAAAGCACTCCTAGTGTAGACATGGCCTTAGTGTGGCTAATCTGAAGAGTATTCATACAAATGGAATCCTGGGCTGGAAAGAAGCCTAACTTAGAAGCACCTTTTGCACCTAAGAACCTGAGGAAATTCTAACTAATGTTCTTTGGACCCCAGGCAGATATAATTTTGTGGGACTACAAGAAGAGAGAGCTGCTTGCTCGGCTGTCACTTCACAAGGGGAAAGTTGAAAAACTGGCGTTCTCTCCAAATGAACTTTACTTGGTGTCACTGGGAGGCCAGGACGATGGCAGGTAACAAGATTAAATTTTGAATCTCTCTCCTCCCCCATCAAAGAAGTCACATAAGCAGAGGGCTAGGTTAAAAGGAAACTTCCTGTGTCTGAGGACCAAATAAATGAAGGCAAAAATGCTGTTGGCAGCTTCCTCTCCTGCTATTGTGAGTTTGATTCCCAGCACGGCCCACAGTGCAGAGGGGAGTCGAAGCTGGTATACTATGCACCTTCTCTCATATACAGTGTAATTCACACTCATTTAGATGCAGGCCCCTGACACATCAGCTCTGAATCTTACTGCCTGAGTTTTAGGGAATCTGTTTGACTTAACGTATGGACATGAAGAAGATATACATCACATCAACGTAGGTTCACCTTTGAATTTGGCCAAAAGAGACTGTCAGGAGCACACTCACCTTCTCGTCCCTCAAGACAGAATTATTTGCCAGTCACATTCCCATGCAATGAGAGGTGCTGGCAGCTGTGGGTTTCTCTGCACATGGCTTCTATCCTTGTCAGTCATTGGATGGGGCCTTTACACCCAGTCATAAATGCAAGGAAAAACATTCATGCCTTTAATGATGAGGTTCTCTGCGGAGCTATGCAATGGATTGAAAGCATAGGTCTTCTCATGGGAGTTGTATGTCTAAAACTGTGCATCTCTCTGCAGATATCCCCATCATTGAGTTCTGCCCTGGGCCGTGTTACAGCCCATCTAGTTTTTATCTGAAATATGCTGTTTATACTGTATGGTAAACTGAGCACACAAATAACAGAGGGAGACTTGAATACATGCAGGGCAATATATAATATTTTTAAACTGTGAGTCAATTGAGAAGAGATGAAAGTGAAGTAATACTATTGTAGCACAGATGAGAAAAAGACGTAGGGCCCAATCCTACAAACATTTATTATTGTGTGTAGTGCTTACTATCAGGAGCAGCCCCGTTGACCTCAATCAGGACTACTGCCCTGGTGCTTACTGAGTGTTTGCGTGGTTGGGCCCTATTTCAGGCAAGTTCTGTGTTGCTCTGACACTGTACCTGATTCCTGACTTGCATCGTCTCTGCTGCTCCACTCCTGGCCAGTCGAAAGCCAAAGATGTGAAATGGTATGGTGTCTTTATGGTGGGCATCACAGTTTCAGGGTAACTGCACCTGTATTTCCCCCTCCGTGGTCCCTTGAGGACACCCTCTTAAAGGTTTCCCGCTTTCAGCCATCACCTCTCCTAGGCAGAGACCCATGTGTCACTCCCTTCTGACCAGGGTTTTTAAGGCTGCACATCTCCATGATTTATACTGTCATATCGCCAACAAGCCAGGCTGCCTAAAAGACCAGCGTCTGCATTTTGCCTGCTCTCCGAGGGCTCTGACTAGTGTATGGCCAGCCGTTACAAGTTACAACACAGCTCCTTCTTAGCAGTTACCTTTATTCTTAAGGTGAAAGCATTACAGAGAAAACATATTAAAACAATAAAAGAAATTACACACATGCTAAAAAGCTTATCAGCGGTCACCTCAACTCCAACCCAGAGGCTTTGGCAGGTTTTAGTCCTTCAAAACCCACGACTGGGTTTTCCCCATGATTACAAGTTCATTTGTCTTAGAACCAGAATGCTGATCTTGAGTCAGTTTAAGCTTGGGCTGTTTATCCAAAAGTCCTTTCTTTGTATGTTGGTATCTGGAGAATCTAGTTTGAACCAGAATATGCGAACATCCCCAGGAGGTGGTACCTGTCTGGAGGTGTTATAACCTGAGTGATTTGCCTTAATCTTCCCCTGCTGTTTTCTGTTTTCACTTCCTGGAGGAGCTGTGGTAATCCTCCCTCTGTGGCGTTCATACAGTGCCTGGCCAACGGTGATACTTAACCCATTCATACACTTAATACAATATGGTCTCCAAAAGATATTGCAGGAAGTTGTCCTATCTGTCACAATGGGGACAGGATGAGATCCATCAGATCAGTTTCTACTGATGACCTAAGACATGATTAAAATCTTGGCCAACAGGAGTTAAAAGGCTAGTGCACAAACCCACTAAGCTGCTTTATGAACAAGGGACATGAATTGCAATTCTATATATCTATGTACAAAAAGTGTGGGTGAACGTTTTCTCTGCAAAGTGGCCCCAAGCCTGGATTCATCTAGCAACATGTTTGGGAAGATAGCTTCACTCTATTGATTGGTGACATTTTCTTATGATTTATACAAGTTGAAACTATTTTTTTAAACCCTTCTTTCCCTGCAGCGTGGTTGTATGGAGCATAGCTAAGAGAGATGCCATCTGCGGCAGCCCTGCTTCAGCCCGTAGTGCTGGAAATGCTACCGTCCTGGCGTTCTCCAACTGCAGAGATGAGGCGTTCATTAGTGCTGGAAAGTAAGGAGGTCTTGTCTAGCCGATAGTAGAGAACTGTTGAGGGGGGGGGAAAACCCACAAAGCTATTTCCTTCTACAAAGACTGTTTACCTAGATGGAAGGAAAGTTAAGCAATGTGGAGTGTTAACGTTTTTTCCTATCACTGTCAAGGGGCCTATGAATATCCATCAGCTTGTCCCTTACAGGCATTTCTGCTTGTTCCACACAAAGAGTGTTTTCAAAGCAGTGCACAGGGAACTGCGTGCATCAGTTCTGTTACTGATGGCAGGGGTTTGTATTCAGCACTCCCCATGCAGCAGTTAAAATATTTGCTTCCTAATGTTTACCCGAGAAGAGCAGTTGATAAATGCCTCTGAACAATGGCATGTTAACGGAGGAGCAGTGACAGCTCAGAGATTGCTGGATTTTTTTCTTTACTGCATATCACAGTCAGTGAGGGTATCACCCCGTACGGTATAAGAGAGCTCTCTGATGCAAAACAGTCATATTTCCACAATTAAATATATTATTACTTGTATATGGCTTGCTTTTTAAAGATGCTGGGGATCTGCAGCTGCCATTGAAATCAATGGGAATTTTGGGTGCTTCTGAAAATGATGGCAATGGCACTCCAAGTGTGCTAGACAGAACATGGGAAAGAGAAGGTCCCTGCTTGAAGTTCTCTCAGCTTAGATTTAGACATAGCACTACAAGTGATAACCAACGAAGGCAGATTGAGGAGATGACGGACCAGTCTGTCCACACATCTTGTTGGTTCTGATGGGTTTTTCAATTAGAAATTAGAATTGGGTTTTTAAAATGTAGTGAGCACTAAATGCTCAGGGACCAAAGCGTGCGAGATGAGGGGGAGATAGTACAGGAGTGGAGTGACATGAAGGGACTCGAGGATAGTGGTCGGATGGGGGTAGGGAAGAGGTGAGAAAAAGCTGCAATTCCTTTTCAGTGGCACTGTGCTGTTTTATCATTGTAAGCAGGGCCGACTCCATAGTTTTTGCCGCCCCAAGCAAAAAAGCCGCGATCAGGAACTCTAATGCCGCCACTTCATTCTTCGGCGGCAATTTGGCGGCCGATCCTTCCCTCTGACACGGACTGAGGGACCCGCCCCCGAATTGCCACCGAAGAGCCGGATGTGCCGTCCCCTTCCAGGGGCCGCCCCAAGCACCTGCTTGCTGGGCTGGTGCCTGGAGCCAGCCCTGATTGTAAGTACTTCCAGCTCTGGTTCTACAGCCCCATCCAGCTCTCTGGTTATACTCTCCACAAGGAGGTCGAAACAGAGAAGCAAACTGCTCACTGTGACATATCTGTAGACCCTCGTGCTCTCTGCTTGTTACAGTGCCGTGGTGGTAGAACAGTTCTGATTGACATCCTCGTTTTTTTTCTTCAATTATGTAGTGGTCCTATGATCTGATCATAAGATAGTTCATAGACTCCTAGGCCAGAAGGGTCCACTGCGATCATCTGGTCTGACTTACTATATAACGCAGGCCATAGAACTCCCCCCACCCCAATTCCTAGAGCAATATCTTTTAGAAAAACATCCAGTCTTGATTTTAAAATTGCCAATGATGGAGAATCCACCACAACGCTTGGTAAATTGTTCCAATAGTTAATTACCTTCCCTATTAAAAATGTACACTTTATTTCCTGTCTGAATTTGTCTAGCTTCAATTTCCAGCCATTGAATTGTGCTCTACTAGCTTGAAAGCCCATTGTCAAATATTTCTTCCTCATGTAGATTCTTATAGACTATAATCCTATCGCCCCTTAACCTTCTCTTTGTTAAGCTAAATCAATTGAGTTCCTGGAGTCTATCACTATAAAGCATGTTTTCTAATCCTTTAATCATTCTCATGGCTCTTCTCTGAACCCTCTCCAATTTATCAACAACATTTTTGATTTGTGGACACTAGAACAGGAGTCAGTATTCCAGCAGCGGTTGCACTAGTGCCAAACACAGAGATAAAATAACTTCTCCGCTTCTACTTGAGAGTCCCCTGTTTATGCATCCCAGGATCACAATAGCCCTTTTGGCCACGCGAGCTCCTGTTCATCTGATTATCCACCACCCTGCCCAAATCTTTTTCAGAGTCCCTGCTTCCCTGTAGGTATGGCCTCCATTCTTTGTTCCTAGGTGTATATGTAACTCACACACCTTCTGGGTATGGTGTTCTGTCCCATCTAGTGCAGGGGTTCTCAAACTGGGGGTCGGGACCCCTTAGGGGGTCACGAGGTTATTACATGGGGGGGTCGCAAGCTGCCAGCCTCCACCCCAAACCCCCGTTCGCCTCCAGCATTTATAGTGGTGTTAAATATATAAAAAAGTGTTTTTAATTTATAAGGGGGGGTTGCACTCAAAGGCTTCCTATGTGAAAGGGGTCACCAGAACAAAAGTTAGAACTACTGATCTAGTGGCACTGAGGCCACTTAGCGAGTTAAAATGAGTCTGCTCTATGGCCTTAGCTAACAGGCTGTTGGCTTTTAGCTCGTGCTGTAGAGGTTCATGCACTAAGCTCCAGAGATCCCAGGTTCAAGCCCACCTGCTGACGACTGGAGTCTGTCAGCGTAACATATACATTTACATGTAATCGTATTAAAACACACATTGGTTGTTTGTGCCCAGCTTACCAAGCAATCTAGATTGCTCAGTGTAAGTGACCTATCCTCTTATTTATTTACCACTGTCCCAATTTTTGTGTCATCTGCAAACTTTATCAGTGGTGATTTTAAGTTTTCTTCCAGGTCATTGATAAAAATAGCATAGGGCCAGGAACCAATTCCTGTGGGACCCCACTGGAAACAGACTTCTTCTTCGAGTGCTTGCTCATATCCATTCCATTAGGTGTGTGCGCGCCGCGTGCACGATCGTCGGAAGATTAACTACCCTAGCAACACCGGCGGGTCGGCTGTGGAGCCCCCTAGAGTGGCGCCTTCATGGCGCTGAATATATACCCCAGCCGACCCGGCGCCCCCTCAGTTCCTTCTTACCGCCCCTGACGGTCGTTGGAACTGTGGAGCGCTGCTTAGCTGTTCTCCACTCTCCCTAGCTTTGTTGGTTATTAGCAGTTATAGTTATAGTGTTTATAGTTAAATAGTTAAATAGTTTTAAAAAAGTTGTTATAGTTGTTCTAAGTAGCTCAGGGGATTAAGGGGGTCGTCTCCCCCTTTCTTCCCCGGCCGCGGGGCCGGGCTCATGCCCAACGCTCCCGGCTTCAAGCAGTGCGCCTCCTGCGCGAAGCCTATGCCCACGAGCGACCCGCACGACTCCTGTCTGAAGTGCCTGGGAGAGTCCCACCAAACAGATAAGTGCAAGATCTGTAAGGCCTTCAGACCAAGGACCAAGAAGGAGCGGGACTTTCGGCTCAGGCAACTCCTGATGGAGGCGGCACTTAGCCCGGACACTCCCTCTACGGGCCAGACCCCGGCGCCTAGCACCTCGGTGCGCAGTGCACCGGCAGCACCGGCTTTGACGACCACGCGAGTGGCGTCAGACAAGCCTCCCCGGCACCGGACCTCGTCGGCACCGCAAGCAGTGCCTCGGCGCCGATCATTATCCCCGGGGCATAAAAAAGCCCATAAGACGGGGACGTCCGTGCCGAAGACGCCGGCTCCCCCAGTGCCGGGGGTAGAGCCGCGTCCGCCGGTGGAGCAAAGGAAACAGGTGCCTCCAGCACCGTCGACTCCGGCACCGAAGCCGTTGAGTCCGGTGCAGATAGCGTCTCCACCGAGGCCGGCGGTGATACAGTGCCTACCGTCGACTCCAGAGACCTTCGCGGCGGCGAGAGACTTAATAGCTCTCACGGAGCCGGCACCGCCTCAACCACCGGCACCGACTGCACCGCTGACTCGCCCGGTCCAGTCGAGGGGGAAACCTGCCTTGATGCGCCCTCCACAAGGACTGGAACCTCGGCACCGCTCCAGGTCCCGAAGCAGGTCCCCACGCCGCTCGCAGTCCCGGCACCGAATATCGTCTCGGCACCGGTCGTACTCGCGGCCAAGATCTTCTTCGCGGCACCGCTCTACGTCTCGGCACCGATATGATCGTCGGCACCGATCAACGTCGAGACGTAGCTCTCGGCACCGCTACGGTCGACGCTCGACGTCGAGAGGCCGCTCCCGGCACCGGGCATACTCCAGGTCCTCGTCGAGGTCCAGATCCGACTCCCGGCACCGACGAGGTCATCGGCACCGGTCGCGGTCCCGGCACCGATCGCCGGCACCGCGTGGAGATAGAACATCCCCGGACCGGCACCGTGCGGCACCGCATCCCACGGGATTCGTCTCGACGCACTCGGCACCGCCATGGCCATCGAGATCGGTGTCCCGCTCCTCTGAGGAAGTATCGAGATCGGCATACCCCCCTCAGGGTCAAGCCGAGGAGCAGGACATAGGCCATTGGCAGGAGGTAGCAGAGGACCCTGCTCATGGCCCATCTCACTGGTCGTTCTGGACCCCGTGGGCGTACCATCAGGCGCAAGGGGCTCCAATTGCGTCGACCTCTCGCTCCGGTCACTCCGTCAGAGGGGCCCCGGAGTCCACCATCTCTCGGCCTCCGCCAGGGGGCATGGAGGCCTCTGGGTCCGCACCACCTGACACCCTGGACCCAGGCACAGGTGATGCTCCAGCCCAGGAACAGGGAGACCAGGACCAGCCCTTGGATCCTGTTCCACCGGAGGCATCTTCCTCTTCTTCTCCCGATGAGGCAGTGGCGGGCACATCGTGCACAGGCCCGCCTCCAATAGATCTTCGGGCTCACCAGGATCTTCTGCGCAGGATGGCCCGTAATATGGACCTGCAGGCGGAGGAGATAGTGGAGGTTCACGACCCGATCGTGAATATCCTTGGAGCGGATGCCCCATCGAGGGTAGCGTTACCCCTGATCCGCACGATTCAAATGAATGCAGATACGATATGGCAAACTCCTGCCTCTATCCCACCCACAGCGAGAGGGGTGGAAAGGAAATACTTTGTCCCGTCTAAGGACTATGGGTACTTGTATACCCACCCCCAACCGTGTTCACTGGTGGTGGAATCAGTGAACGCACGAGAGCGCCACGGCCAGCAGGCTGCAGCGCCTAAATCAAAAGAGGCTAAGCGGCTCGATTTGTTTGGCCGTAAGGTTTACTCAGCCGGAGGGCTACAACTTAGAGCAGCGAACCAACAGGCGCTGCTGAGCCGCTACAGTTTCAACTCCTGGAACTCTATGGGGAAGTTTAAGGAGCTGATTCCCCAAGAGTCCAGGGAAGAGTTTGGAGCCATGGTAGAGGAGGGCAAGAAGGTGGCTCGGACCTCCTTGCAGGCCTCCTTGGACATAGCAGACTCAGCTGCGAGGACCCTGGCTTCGGGTATCGCTATGCGTAGGATCTCCTGGCTTCAGGTCTCGGGTTTGCCTCCGGAGCTGCAGCAAACCCTACAGGATCTCCCCTTTGAGGGACACGGATTGTTCTCAGACAAAACGGACTCTCGCCTGCAGAGCCTAAAGGACTCGAGAACAATCATGCGCTCCCTGGGGATGCATGTTGTGGGCCCTCAGCGCAGGCCATTTAGGCCGCAGCCTCAGCGCTTCTACCCCCCCCCACCTCGTCAGAGACAGGACTCGGCCAGGAGGCGAGGGCGAGGTGGTAGAAGAAGGTGGACCGGCCCTCAACCCGGCCAGAACCAGGGACCACCTAGACCACCTTCAGGCCCCAGGCAGAACTTTTGAAGGTGCGGTCGAGGACGGCGCCCCAGTCATCCCCCAGGATCCAACCCCCTCCTTTCGGGATCGCCTCTCCCACTTCCACCGTGCTTGGTCCCTTATAACTTCGGACCGTTGGGTCCTCCGCACGGTGGAGAGGGGATACGCTATCCAATTTTCTTCTATCCCCCCCTCCCACCCCCCTTCCCCGTCCCTCTTCAGGGACCCTTCTCACGAGCAACTTCTTATTCAGGAGGTTTCTACGCTCCTGGCCATGGGGGCCATAGAGGAGGTTCCGATAGAGTTAAGGGGCAGGGGATTTTATTCCCGTTATTTCCTGATCCCCAAGTCCAAGGGAGGTCTGCGGCCCATCTTGGACTTGCGCGGACTCAACAAATTCGTAGTAAAGTTGAAGTTCCGCATGGTCTCTTTGGGGGCCATTATCCCTTCCCTCGATCCTGGAGACTGCTTCGCCGCCCTCGACATGAAAGACGCATACTTTCACATCTCAATTTACCCACCTCACAGACGCTTCCTGCGATTCGTGGTAAACACAGTGCACTACCAATTTGCAGTCCTTCCCTTCGGCCTATCCTCGGCCCCAAGAGTGTTCACGAAATGTATGGCTGTCGTGGCAGCATACCTTCGTCGGCAAGGGATACAGGTGTTCCCGTACCTAGACGACTGGCTGGTACGCAGTCGCACCAAGGAGCAAGTTCAAGCTCACGTCCACATAATAGTGCACACATTCAACGAGTTGGGCATCCTACTCAACAAGGACAAATCCACTCTAGAACCTACCCAGAGAATAGAATTCATCGGCGCAGTTCTAGACTCCAGACGTGCACAAGCCATCCTGCCAGACAACAGATTCGGCACCATCACGAGCCTCATTCAAGGACTCCAGGCCTTCCCAACGACCACGGTGAGGTCGTGCCTTACCCTGCTGGGTCACATGGCTTCCTGCACGTACGTAACCAGGCATGCCAGACTTCGGCTTCGCCCACTTCAAACCTGGGTGTCATCAATATACCGTCCACATCGGGACAGTCTGAACATGGTGGTCACGGTCCCGAACTCGGTCCTGGCCTCCCTCACCTGGTGGCTAGATCGCAATGTGGTCTGCGAGGGGATACCATTTCACGCCCCACAACCCTCTCTGCACCTGGTCACAGACGCTTCATCTCTGGGTTGGGGCGCCCATCTCAACGAACACCATACCCAGGGCCTGTGGACTGCATCCCAGCTAGCCCTGCACATCAATGTTCGGGAACTGATGGCGGTACGACTGGCGTGCCAGGCATTTCTCAACCTCCTACGTGGCCGATGTGTGTTAGTTCTCATCGACAACACCACGGCCATGTTTTACATCAACAAGCAAGGAGGAGCACGTTCGTCAATCCTATGCCAAGAGGCCATTCGCCTGTGGGACTTCTGCATCGCCCACTCAATCCACCTCACGGCATCGTTCCTCCCTGGAGTCCAGAACACTCTAGCGGACCGACTCAGCAGGTCCTTCCAGACGCACGAGTGGTCTATCCGTCCGGACATCATACATTCCATCTTCCAGAGGTGGGGGTTTCCCCAGATAGACCTGTTTGCATCCCGAGACAACAGGAAGTGCCACGTGTTCTGCTCCCTACAAGGTCGAGCTCCGGGCTCCCTCTCGGATGCGTTTCTCCTTCCCTGGAAAGACCACCTGTTTTACGCCTTCCCTCCGTTTCCTCTGGTCCACAAGGTACTGCTCAAATTGCGCAGAGACCAGGCACAGGTAATTCTGGTCGCTCCAGCGTGGCCGAGACAACATTGGTACACCACACTGTTGGAACTCTCGGTTCAGACACCGATCCCGCTTCCGTTGTATCCGGATCTCATCACGCAGGACCACGGCCGGCTGCGTCACCCCGACCTGCAATCACTCCACCTCACGGCGTGGCTGCTCCATGGTTCACCCAGGCAGAGCAGCAATGCTCGCACTCTGTCCAACAGATTCTGCTGAGCAGTAGGAAGCCCTCAACACGCACCACGTACCTGGCCAAGTGGAAGCGGTTCTCCTGTTGGTGCGAACAACGAGCCACGTCCCCGTTGCAGGCACCCATTCCTCTCATTTTGGAGTATCTCCTCTCCCTAAAACATCAGGGGTTGGCGATATCTTCAATTAGGGTTCACCTGGCCGCTATATCGGCCTTTCACCCAGGGGAACTCGCGTCCTCGGTATTCTCTAACCCGATGGTCGTTAGATTCCTCAAGGGCTTAGACCGGATGTACCCACAACAACGTCAGCCCGTCCCGACGTGGGACCTCAACCTGGTTCTCTCCAAGCTCACAGGTCCTCCATTCGAGCCACTGGCCACCTGTTCACTTCTGTACCTATCCTGGAAGACAGCCTTCCTCGTAGCCATCACCTCAGCAAGGCGCGTTTCTGAACTCAGGGCGCTGACATCTGAGCCCCCTTACACAGTTTTTCATAAGGATAAAGTGCAACTTCGTCCACATCCTGCCTTTCTCCCTAAGGTGGTTTCGCCATTTCATATCAACCAGGACATATTTCTCCCGGTCTTTTATCCCAAACCGCATGCCACTCGCCAGGACCAACGTCTGCATTCCCTGGACGTAAGAAGGGCCCTGGCCTTCTATATTGACCGCACAAAGCACTTTAGAAAGACGACGCAGCTCTTCGTTGCAGTGGCCGACCGAATGAAAGGCTCACCGGTCTCCTCACAGCGCCTATCCTCCTGGATTACGTCTTGCATCCGGACTTGCTATGACCTGGCAGGTGTCTCAGCACCGCACCTCACCGCTCACTCCACGAGGGCCCAAGCCTCCTCGACTGCTTTCCTGGCACATGTTCCGATACAGGACATTTGTAGAGCGGCGGTTTGGTCATCAGTCCACACGTTTACAGCTCACTATGCACTAGTGCAGCAGTCCAGGGACGATGCTGCCTTCGGATCAGCGGTTTTGCACACGGCAATGTCTCACTCCAACCCCACCACCTAAGTTGGGCTTGGGAGTCACCTAATGGAATGGATATGAGCAAGCACTCGAAGAAGAAAAGACGGTTACTCACCGTTGTAACTGTTGTTCCTCGAGATGTGTTGCTCATATCCATTCCAAACCCGCCCCCCGTCCCCACTGTCGGAGTAGCCGGCAAGAAGGAACTGAGGGGGCGCCGGGTCGGCTGGGGTATATATTCAGCGCCATGAAGGCGCCACTCTAGGGGGCTCCACAGCCGACCCGCCGGTGTTGCTAGGGTAGAAAATCTTCCGACGATCGTGCACGCGGCGCGCACACACCTAATGGAATGGATATGAGCAACACATCTCGAAGAACAACAGTTACAACGGTGAGTAACCGTCTTTTACTCAATGATGATTCCTCATAGAAGGAATGATGCAGGAGTCCTGTGCAAAAAATAGTATGTTTGCATGTAATTAAAGACCGTATCATAATGCATCAGCACAAAAGAACTGAATTAAGGGCATCTTTCATTCTGGCATTTCCTAACTTTTGAGTGTTTGAGTTTTCAACTTGAATGTTCTTTTAATGTAGTTTTTTATGGATAATAAATAATATGGTGGCTCCTGTGTTGCTAGTGAAGTTACAGTACTAGAAAATAGACTTGGATGCCCTGGACAGTCCCTTTCCTGTTCTTCTCAGATATAACCTGAGCCATTGGGGCCCCACAGTGCATGTCTCTCTGAGTAATGGCAGGTGTCTAGGTCATTACATGTTCCCGAAGAGCATAGTTTATACTTCTACCAGATAAGTCAACATGGGTGTAAGTGGTGCAGTAGAAGTTACCAAGAACCTACCTTATAAAAAGGACAGGTTCCTTTTTTGCCTCTCTAAAATTGTACTTTTTTCCTTTCTATATTAAGAAGATGAGGGATCCCAGACAGAACATACTAAATGTACTTTTTGAACACTGCTGTATTAGAAGGTCTCAGAGACTCCTGCATATATAAATTTGATTACGATGTATGTTCTTTTGCTACAGTGGGACTATTCGAGTATGGGAACTAGATCTACCAAATCGGAAAATCCGGCCAACAGAATGCCAAACAGGGTCACTGAAAAGAGTAATCACAAGTATTATGGTAAGTATTCTTCTGTGGAAACTATATAGCTAAGCAGATGTATGGGTGATCAAGACTATTTGTAATAATGTAGCAGGCTGTGTCCTGTAGCATTTTTCTCTTGGGAATCCCTTTTCTGCTTATGAATGTTAACAAGATTTAGTTAGGAAAATGTCTTAACTTTCAACAGAGCTCTGGAACATTTTGTGTGTATTTGAACATAAACTTTACCCTGGGCAATATGCTGAGGTAAAGCCACTCATACACCACAATCATGGGCATGGTATAAATGTCTAGATAGATAGATGACCTGATCTTGATCTCTGTATTTAAACCTTCCCTCAGATGGCAGAAGATGATAGTTACTTCTATGTTGGCACGTCCAGTGGTGATATCCTGAAACTGAATATGAAAAGCAAACTAATGAGTGACTATGGACCTGTGAAGGAGAAGTTCAGCCTGGTGAGTGGAATCCCTCTGGGGTTGTTTCTAAGTAACTTTTGCTAACCACAATTTCTCATGTAGTTTTTCTCCTGCCTCCCATTCTCCTCCTCTCTTTGTTAGTAACTGACATGGGGGCATTTCCCCCTCCTTCTAAGAGAACCTCCCTGAAGCCAATTCAGAAACTAATCCCAGTTCTGTGCCATTAGTTCCTTTTGAATGGTGTAGTTGACCCTGAGCCCAAAGACTGAGTTCACTGGCTCAGCTTTGTTCAGCTTCATCTGGCCCAGCATCTGCTCTCTCCCTGTGTATTCTAGAAGCTGGGTTTTATCCATAGCTCAGGGTCTTCAGCATACTTCCCCTGAGATGATGTTAGCAGCAGCACTCTGCCTGTCCTGCTAACTGGCAAAATTGGGGGAAAGAGGAAAATAACTCTCCCACAAGCACGGTGTCCGCATCCCCACACCTCTCCCCTGGCCTAATAGGGAAAAGGAGAGACTATATCCCTTGTCCTCATCAGATAGAACAAGCACATTCTTTTATCCACTCAGTTTCTAGCAACCTCCCGGAAGCGGAGGTAGAAGACCACCTTTCTCTGCCCTCAGAAATCAGCTCCGGATTACTGTGTGGTGGGAGGAGACTCCAGGGATAATGGGGAGGAACTATTGTAGAGAAGAGTGCTGTAGAAAATGTCTATCAGTAAATGGTGAAATGGGAACAGAGGCTGGCTTAAATCTTCTCCACTCACTTCCGTTGCCAGGATGGGGCAGGACCCTGTTGGGGGCGGGTATGATGTAATAGGGCTAGTAGTGCTGCCTACTATTGAGGTTGCCCAACATTTTCCAGCATAAGACCTTGTTTTCAGTGACTTATAATTTGCCAAGATTTAACCATTTGGGCTGAAATTTTCCATGCTGCATTTCATCTGCCTCACATTGAATTTTTTTTTTTTTTTTTGGAAAATTTCAGCCAAAATGGTTCAGCTGTTTCTGGGAACAAAGCTGTGGGAAACTATGTTGTTTTGCCCAGGTTAAAAAATTCTAGTGATCTTTTTCTCAAATGCTCTAGTGTCCCCATGCTATGGAGCAGGTACTTGAAATTTGGTAGGTGTGTGACCTTTGTATCAGGGATTTGCCTTTTGCTATTCCCATGAAAATCTGCCCAAATTTGTCCAATTTATAAGCCTTTGAAAAATTACACTTCACACATGCTCAGTAGAGACTTGCTAGATCTTAACAGCTAAAATCTTGGAAGATTCCATCCTCACTGAGCATGTTTGAGCTTTTCACAGCTCCCAGTGCTGACTGCAGTGCACATGCACCATTCCTACAGAGCAACTGAGCATGCTCCAGCCCAGGACAACGGGCTCCCAGGGACTTTCCATGTAATGGCTGCTCCCTGTTTCTGCAGGCTGGGATGGGGCTGGACATTGGACCTGAGAGCAGGAGCTGGCTCTTCTGTGCTGTCAGTGTACTTGGGGCAGTATAAACGGTGTGCCACCATGCACAGTGCTGCCTAGTGGTCAGGCAGGGGTTTCTGCCACCCCCCCCCCCCTGCACTGGGGAAGTAGGGGCTGGGCCTTTGAATAATCACGGTCTGCTCCCATAGGCCTCTCATCTTAGGTGAAGGCCCCTGGTGTTGTGCTGTTTGCTGGGTGGGGGTAGGGGAGCCCAGATCCATCCACTCCACCGAGCTTCAGTCCAGGACCCAGCAGCGGGTGACTATAATCAACCTCTTGGGGTATCAGTCCACAGCACTCCCTGGACCACTTCCTACCCCAGCCCCCACTGATTGTCCCAGGGTGAAGCCCTTCTCTTGAGTCTCTAACCTGCACACCCAGTCACTGTGCTCTTTTGTAGGTTCTCCTCTGGCCTGTGTAGTGCGGCCGCAGGCAAGGTGCCTCTGGGGCAATACTTCGACTCTCAGAGCTCAGGGCGATCATCTGCTCCCCTCCACTGCCTGCCTCCTTCTGAGCTGCTCTTCTCCCTTTTTAAAGCCCTGCCTGAAGCTTGTGCAGGCCCTGTAGGTGCTGCTGCCTGGGCCACATCTGGCCCGCAGGACCGTCCTGCCCTGCCCTTGAGCTCCCGGCCAGGGAGGCTAGCCCCTGGCCCCTCCTCTGCTTTCCCCCTTCCCCTGCAGCCTCAGCTTGCTATGCTGCCAGCACTCTGGGCAGTGGGACTGCGAGCTCCTGCCGGGCAGCACAGCAGCATGGCTGGCTCCAGCCAGGCGGCGCAGCTGTCAGTCCTGCTGCTCTGAGCGGCATGGTAAGGGGGCGGGGAGTGGGGGCATTGGATAAGGGGCAGAGGTCCCGTGGGGGCAGTCAGGGGACAGGGAGCAGGGGGGATTGAATGGGGTGGAGGTTTGGGGGGGTGGTCAGGGGATGGGGAATGGGGGGGGGTTGGATAGGCGTGGGAGTCCCGCGGGGCCTGTCAGGGGGTGGGGATGTAGCTAGGGGTCAGGGCAATCAGGGGACAGGGAGCAAGGGGGCTGGAAGGGGGAGGGTCCCAGGAGGTGGCGGTCAGGGGACAAGTTGCAGGAGGGTTGGATGGGTCAGGGATTCTGAGGGGGGCAGTCAGGGGGCGGGGAGGGGGCAGGGGCCAGGCTGTTTGGGGAGGCACAGCCTTCCTTACCCGGCCCTCCATACGGTTTCAGAACCCCGATGTGGCCCTCAGGCCAAAAAGTTTGCCCACCCCTGGACTAGGAGCTGGAGAGAGACTGGGACTTGGAGCCAGTGACAGAAATAATATCTATGAAACACACTGGCAAAGTGCATGTCTCATCCCACTCTGGTGCTGGTCCATATAGCGGATGAGAACCTACTACTGCTATCAGTTACTGCTAAAGCAATCACTCACTTCAGTTGCAGCTGTAAGGGTTCAGCACTTCTGCAAATCAGACCCCAGGGTTTCCAGTCAGGACCCAGAAAATGATGAACACACAATCAGTGACTACCTCTGTAAAGTTTGGTTTCAAAGACTTACCTAGCATCACACAGGGACTCTGTGGCAGACGCAGGAACAGAATTCAGTTCCCCAGGGCAGCATTCAAATGCCTTAAACATGAAACCATCTTTTATCTTCCTGCAGCTTCCTGCCTCATTCATTACATGACTTCCAGATTCTGCAACAAATGAGGCAGGGGTCCTTCAGACAACAGCCTGGTTTACTACACACCCTGATTCATCCCCAGAACAGGTCAATCCTGTGCAAAAAATAGTCCGGATGGGGGATTTATGCTAAACATGAACACTCTGGCTAGTACAGTTATTCTTAGATTCTCTTTATTCGTATCTATAAAAGACTTTTTATTGCTTCTCAGCGTGTGCCCAATGGAGAGTGTAACATCGAAGGAATTCAAGCTCTTCCTTAAATCTCTCTTGCAGAAGTGTAAATGTATTTCTCTGTTGTGTCAGAATCCCTGAAATTCAGCAAGCAGCAAGAGAAGGTGTGCAGATGAAAGTATTATCTGCACTACTGCTCTGGGTGCTGAGGCAGTGTTGTCCCTGAGGTAAGCAAACCTTGTGGTTAGAAAGAAAATGAGTGAGCAGCAAGGACTGTAACAAAAATCCAACAGCAAAACTGGCAGAGGAAGCCATTAGAGGAAAATTTTCCAAACTCTGCCTGAGCTACTTCTGCAGAATAGGTGTGTACAGCTGCTACATGCGCAAACTCTGCATTTGCTTGTGCAGAATTGGAAGTTACATGCACAGAACCTGCATATTTTGTGACTGCAATTTGGGTGCCAAGAGGTGAGAGTTGAATTCTGTATGTGCAGTTTAGGTTTATTAGGTCTCCGTTTTGGTACCTGAAAGACAAAGTTGTTTAGTATTGTGTCTAGTAGGATGATAAAAGTAGTTACGGCCAGGTGGCTAGGCGATGCATTGCCTTGTGGTGATTCAAGTTCTGATCCTGAATTCTCTGGAACAACACACTTAGTCCGTTTAGCTCAAGTAGCAATGGCCTGTATTTTTGGAGCTGCAGAAGCAGAGTTCTGGGACTGGCTCTAAAAGCATGTGATCTGCTATGAAAAGGCAACTGCTTCTCCATAGTAAAGGTTGCAGTTAGAGTTCCCCAGTAAAGCTGATCTTGACACCACCTTATAACAGCCCGCTCCTCAAAAAATAAAGTGAGAGAAGTCCTCATGCTTTGGCTTTTGTAGGGTTAAGTCTCACTGACAGCTAGATTCTCTCTTGAATAAATTAAGTACTCTTTGCAATTATGATACATAAATGCCTTCTTTTCTAAATATGAGCTAAGTTACAAATATTGCTTTATATCCCTCTATCTTTATATCTGTATCTTTATATCTATCTTTATACCCCTCTATCCGCCCAGTATGGACCATAGGTAGATTTTTCACTAGCTCATGTAAAGTGTCAAGGTCAGGAACAGTAAAATGTTTAAGAAATTATTATTTTAATTTTAGACTTGCTTCTCTGGCTTTGAAACTGTCAGAGAAAAGAGCTCCAAAGGAGAGAGAATATAAACTATAGTCTGTGATGGGTGTTTTTGACTTTTATCATTTTCCTGTGTGAGTTCATTCAAAAGTGTAGTGATTGTCTGGTTTCACCCACATAGTTGGTGGTGCATTTAGTGCACTGGATTAGGTACATCATATGTTGTGATAGGCATTTGTAGGATCCATGGAACTTGAAAAGTGTGTTGTGTGTGTGGCGGGGGGAGGGCGGGGGGTGGTATTGATCATTGTAGCAGTGGAGATATGTCTGCAGATTTTGCTTTTGTTGTTCTGGGAGGGTCTGGTGCTGCTTTGATTTGAGTTGGTGTGTTCTGGTCTGTGGGGAGCTTGCTTCTGATGATGAGCTTGGAGAGGCTGGGGGATTGTTTGAAGGCCAGAAGTGGGGTTCAGGAAAGATTTCAGAGTGGGGTCCTTGAGCATAGGTTGTAGTTATTTGATGATACCCCATATGGGTTCCAGTGTGCGGTGGTAGGTGACAATTAGGTATTTGCAGTCAGGGGGGTGTTATTTCTGTATTGAAGCAGGTTCTCTTGGGGTATTTGAGTGGCCCATTCCATGATGTGATCTATTTCTCTGGTGGAGTTTCCTTGTTTGGTGAAGACAATTAATGTGCTAATCTACCTTGAATGGTCCCTTATAATGCGTGCTAACTACTTATGCCAAACAATCTGTTCCGCCTGGCATTTTTCTGTGACGCTGGGAGTACCTTTCCCAGGCCTGAAGAACAACTCTGTGTGTCTGGAAAGCTTGTCCCTCTAACCAACAGAAGTTGGTCAAATAAAAGATATTCCCTCACTCACCTTGTCTCTCTCATATCCTGGGACCAATACGACTACAACTGCACTACTTATTAAGTAGGCAGTGTAAGGATAATCAGGTCTTTCATTGTTCATCTTTTGGTATTTAAGTGCTTGGGTTTTATAAGCCATGATAGTAAAGTGCATTGCTTTCACTTGGCAACTTGTTTTTGAAACCAAGCTTTTCTTTATGGCATTTTTTTTAAAAAGGGTTTTCTGTAAAGACAGTAAATACTGGACCTGTAAACACTACATTAATTTTTATTCATATTTGCTCGAGGAATTGCAAGCTGGTTGCTCAGGTGTAAAGTGGGATGAGTGACTTGCAAATACCTTTCTCAAAATTCCTGGAGTGTTTACATTGTAAAAAAGCTTTAAACAACTTTAAGATGAAGAGCAGGAGTTCACAGTGCGGCAAAGAAGCCTGGAAGAGATGAGAATGGGACAAGGGAGAAAGTATCCTTATGGGGAAATGGGCATGCTTGAGTTGGTTTGAGATTTGTCTCTGTAATTACTGAACTTCAACACAGCGGTTTCTTAGGAGACTGTGTTTCATCTACAAAAGGCAGGATATAAAACAGTATTAATTGCATCATTAATGTGAATTGCTTGGTGTTGTGAATTACAAGTGTAAATTATAAAACTGTCGGTTTACTTGGGGTAGTTCAAAGAACAGTCTTGACAGAAAAGAAGTCTGTTTACAAAAGCAGGGTTGAAATCAGACTGACGATGACACATCTAACCATATGTGTTCTGACCAGTTGAAGGCCCTTGATTTTCACAGTTTGTGATATCTGTTTCAATCCCAAATTAGGGAAATTAAACAGGATACCTAGAAAAATTAAAGCAGTATTGGGAGTGCCATAAAAACACAAATTTATTAGCAGGTAGTTGAGAGCTGTAATTATGTAAATTCTGTCGTTGTTTATTTGATTTGTAATTCCACCACCTTCCATAACCCTAAACCAATTGGGTGTTTGAAATGAGAAGAATTTTATAAAAAGACACTGCAAAGCAATAGATCAAAAGCAAAGTTGATGGGTATCTGATAGTAGGACTCATAAAGATCTGCTGACACCTCATAGAAAACGTGAAAAAACATTCTGTTTAGAACAGTTCTATTTCTAGATCATATTTTCTGTGTTTGTTTTCTTTGTTCTCATCATTTTCCTGAGGCTAGTTAAATGAAAACAGGCTTCCTTCCTACTGTTTTTCTGTACTTGGTAAAAACGGCCTTTGTGTATGACATAATTTCCTACAATTACTCATGATGTCAGAGAATCATGATGTCAAGAGACAGATAAGTTAGTGGAGCAGATGGAAATGCAAAGAGGATAAAAATAGAAAAATGTAAATAGAAGCGAAGACCCTTTTTCATGCAGATATGCTTGGTAGGTTTATTTTCTGAACGGATGAGTAATACAGCTAATCTGACATATGCAGTACCTCTATAGAGAATATTTTTTTAAATTATTCCATGAAACATAAGCAAGACTTTAAAATTAATACAGTTGATTCCACTCAATTGGACAATTGGACCAAAGCAGTCTTCCCAAACTCAACCTACTTCCTCTATGAATTGTACTGTCATTCAGTCTATACTGTCTGGATGCTCTTAAAGATCCCCTCCTGGACCTGAACAGTTCAAATACCCTTTCTATTTTCCTCTCTGGCTTGGCCTCCTCTCATAACCCTCATAGAACCTTGATCGTTTCAGCTCAAAGGACCTGTAAACTTGCTGTCTGTGGCCATACTGTCCTGAATGTGTTGATCCTGGAAGCTAACCGGGGTTGGGCCTGATTAATATGTATAGAGGAGCTGGTCTGGAAATACCAGTATTGTAGGCTCAGACACAATACATTATACAATATTGCCAAGCTCATGTGTTCAAAAACCATGAAATTGACTTAAAAATTAGACAGTTTCAAAAAATGTTGGGTTCTTTTTATTTGCCTTCTGGGTTTTGACCTTTGAGAGTTCACATTTTCATGCTTTTTTTCCACAACTGCTAGTGTTAGAATTGTACAATTTTTTTAAATGAAAGTTGAGGTTCTCACATAATCCCATGACTCCAGGAGCTGGGGCTTTGAGGAAAACCACCAAATATTGATAATATCATAAGGACTGGCAGATAGCACAAAGCATGTAAGTGATTCAGTGAAACTCTGTAAAGGAGAGAAGGCAGAGAGAGACGGGAGGATATTGGCATTAACTGGTTTCTGCGGTAAGCATCCAGAAACGTGGTTGCACAAAACACAGCCACCGTAATACCACTTATAGGAGCTCAGAGTTGAAGTGCTCCTAACTGACACATGCACTACATCACTCTACGCAACAGTCGGAGACATGGGTAAGGAAAAACAGCGAGTGAGAGGTAAAGAGGGCTCTGGGAACTAAACTGAATCCTGTAAGTCAGAGAATGCCAGGAATTGTAACAGCTGAAGATACTGCAGTATGGGCACTGTCCCGTTGGAGCTGGGAGACACCAGCCCACAATGGAGCTGACGTGCTGGGAGTACAGTTTGCTTAGCAATAGAATTTAGTTCACAGTCCAGATTTTTGACAGCAATAGAATGACCTCATTTAATAATGAGTCAGATCCTGACATCTTCACTCAGTTTTTTACTCCCTCTTTAGTGAGGTGAAAACTCTCACTAAAGTCAGTGGGGGATGTGTCTGAGGATGGACATCAGGATTTGGTCAGTACTAGGATTTTGCCTTTCTATGGCACCTTATTTCAGAGGATCTTGGAGATCTTTAGACATTAATAAACTCAGCGTCATAGCCCAGATTACTCACATTTGACAAGCAGGAAAACTGAGGCACAGAGAGCTGGTCTGCCTTCTCTATGGACATACAGGAAAATCTGTGCCAGAGATGGATACAGAACTGATTTCTTGACTCCCAGTCTGGTGCTTTGACCAGTAGACCAGTGGTCCCCAACCTTTTTCGTCCGGCGGGCGTCGGATGACGAGCCACCAAGGACCGTGGCCAGTGGACAAATCAGCGGCATTTCGGCGGCGACGCCTCTGGATGACGCTGCTTGTCGGTGGCATTTCGGCGGATGCTCGTCCGCCGGCCAGTACGCGGGCGCACATTGATGCCCCAGTGGGCGCCATGGCACCCGCGGGCACCACGTTGGGGACCCCTGCAGTAGACAATGCTTCCTTTCTCTGACAGAGCAGTAGGTTCTTCTGTTGTCCTACCCTGTGTTAGGCGCTGTCGGACCCCTCTATTGAAATGCTGACTGCTTCCAGAGGGCTCTCAGTAACAGGAAGAGCTTGTTAATCCCACCCTCAATACAGGGAGGTGGGAGTGGTTCTCTGGAGCAGTGAGAAGTAGAAAACCTGAGGCTGAGTTACACTGAGGGTATGTCTACACTGCAAAGTTGTCGACAAAACTTTTTTGTCTTTCACGGGCTTAAAAAAGAAGCTCCCCCACCCCCGCAAAAGACAAAAGTTTTGCCAACGCAAATGGCAGTGTGAACAAAGCTAATGCCGCTCACGGGGCTGGAAGTATTTTGTCGGCAAAAGTGCCAACAAAGAGCATTTACATGCGCTGACTTTTAGCGACAAGGCTGTGTCGACACAGAGCCTTGTTGCTAAAAGCTGCATGGTGTAGACAAGCCCTGTGTTTCTTCAACGCCAATGAAAGAATCACCCGTGGCAGGATGCATATATTCTGTGCTAGAATGGTTATCCCTGGGTGTGCACGCTCAATCCTAGACCCTTTGTATAGGATTAATGCTGTCATTACTTTCTTGCTCTTCTTTAAAGTTTGTACGCTAGCTGTTCATGTACCTGTAGCTGATAAATGTTGTCTCCCTTTTCATTTTGGAAGGACTGCTTTTTAGCAGCGGAGCAATACTAATAAAGCAGTGCGTGAACAACATAAGCACCACCACAGGGAGCATGACAAAGACTCTGTCTGCGCTCTTCTGCATGGCAGCCCCAGTAAAGAGACTCTGCTTCGCTACAATAGTGTGTTAATCCTGTTTTCTCATAGGGGGTCACAGCTTTGCTTTTGCTGAAGACAGGAGATTTAGTAGTCAGCACCGGAGGAGGGATTGTAGCTCTCTGTAAAGGATCAAACTACAAACCAATCAAGTGAGTTTGTAGATCAAAGCAGCAGGAGGGTGAGTGGTGTTTCCACAGAGTGGCAACATAACAGGGCAGTAGTGTTCACTTTCAATGGCACACACTAACTTCCAGTGCTGATAGTTTTTTAGTTAATGAATAAGAGAGAAATCTCAATATATCAGTTTTCCAAACACAAGTAGACACTGTCAAAACAGACTGCATTTATCTTGCAGAATGAAATAGTGACTGATTGAAACATGCTGCATGTTTTTATTGTTTTATTTACAAAAGTTTGTGCCAATGATCGTTGTTAATTTTAAATGACCACAGTTAGTTCTAAAGGCTTGGTGTCAGATTCTAAACTGATCCAAAATTGACATAGCTCCATTAAGTCAACGAATTATATCGATTTCACCAGCTGGGGGTCTGCACCCTTGAAATCTTTAAAAAAGGGGTTGTAAGCAGATACTCTCCTGTTCTTCTTTTTGTGGATACTACAGGGGTTTTGCCACTAGCTGTGTAGACAAGTGTATCAAAACTGTGTGCCTGAGTACTTGCAAAGCATTCCAGTGTGCATGGAAAACAGAGCTATGGGCAGATTCCCACAAGCAATCTAGATGTGCACTTTTGATAACGTAGTCATATGTGATTTAAACTATTCCCCAAACATTGAACTTAGAATTGCCTGGAATACTCTTGGGGTTATGCTAATTAAGTGCACTTCTAATAAGAAAGTAAACAAGGGCGTGTTTACACATGACCCCTGCTCTAACAGAGTGTGTATGTGTGTTTATATGTTTTCTCAATCCCTGCCAGATTTGGGATTGTCTACATGTGGAAGCTATTGTGAAATAAACTAGTATGTGAATGTAAGGTGGAATAGGTATTCTGCATTAACTCCCCATGTGGATGCTCTTATTCTACACTGAGTGCTTTTGTGTGCGTTAGCTTAATCCACTTCCAAAGTGTATGTTAAGTGCAGAATAAGGTGGTCTACACAGATAGCTAATGCAAAATATTCTGCCATAGCTATTACAGTTATTTTCCCATGTAGACAATCCCTAAGACAACAAGGATCGCATGAAGTGCAAACAAACATGGCAGAGAATGGTATGTTGGACTTGATAATGTTTCTGCCTCTTGATATCATGACCTAATGTGGCACATGGGTGGCAGGAAGGTAAAGCAGCAGAGGCCAAACACAAAACGAGGGTGGGGAGGAGAGAGAGAGAGGCAAGAAAAATCAAGGTCCACATCAGTGCAAATTTCTGCTTTGTCTTAACAGAAAAATTCAAGTCCAAGGTGGCGTCACTTCCCTCACCCTCAGAGGTCAAGGTCACCAGTTCTTTGTAGGAACAGAAGAGTCCCAGATTTATCGCGTTAACTACAATGACTTTAAAGAGGAGCTCATTACCACCTGTCATAACGAAGCCATCCACGACATCATTTTTCCATCGTTAGTATGACTGGAAGGGAGCATTTTTGTTCTTGAAAAAGATGGGGTGGGGGAGCAAGTTGTAGATTTGACAAAGATATCTGTACAGCACCTTCTATGCAGAAGGTTTCCAAAGTCTCACTGATTTACATATACCACATATACCACCACTGAAATGCAGCCCCATCTGGTGTGGTAGTCAGCAGCAGTTCAGCTTGAGGAAGTGAAAAATAAGTTCTCCAACTGAAACTACATGGAGAATTTTAAGTAGGCAGATTGGTAATTATGCAAATTGGAATGTGTAACACTGGTATTAACACCCCTACTCTTGGGAAAAGTGCTATGAAATCCCTGGGCTATTCAGGCCCTGACTAATGTGAAACTTGAAATTTCATGTGCCTTTCAATGTTTCTTGCATTTACTGAGTTGAATAGGGTCTATACTTGCAGACATGACTGCATTCCTGCTCTCTGATCCAGTGCCTAGAACAGGTTTCAGAGGGGTAGCCATGTTAGTCTGTATCAGTAAAAACAACAAGGAGTTCTTGTGGCACCTTAGAGACTAACAAATTTATTTAGGCATAAGCTTTCGTGGGCCATAATCCACTTCATGCCTAGAACGTCATCTAATATTGACTAGCACTGCTGTCAAAACAGACTTTGGGTGTATCAACATCACTTGTAATTGTGTGTTTAACAATATGGCATGTTATATTAAATTCAGGACTCATGATGCATCGTGCTAACTTCACAGATGTGCCTTCTGTTCACATTCATCTCATGAACAGACAGGAAAATTCCTCTTTGCTGTGAATATTAGAATCATGAAATTTCATAAAAGTGATAGCTCAGTCACTCGCTCTGCAAATGGAGGGTGGCATTTGATCTGGAGGGAGGTTTTGAGTTTTGGCATGCTGCTGTTGTGACATGAAGTGCCAAGTCCTATTGAGTTACAGCAAAATGTATAGCGTATAAAACAGAAATGCAGGAGGCCCTCCAACCCCTCACTTTACCCCAGTGTACAGACCTGCACATCCAGGGCCGTCCCTAGCCATTTTGGTGCCCTATGCACACACACCCCCAAGCCTCCTGGGGGGGGGAGGGGTTTGCTGGCCCCAGGCCTCTGTGGGGAGGGAGGGGAGGAGCAGGCTTGGGGGGGCAGGGGGGAACCACCCCCCAGCACTCACCGGCAGAGCAGAGCGGGTTGGGGCTGGGTCGCTCCATTTCCTGCCACCTGGTGATTGCAGGGTGGGCCCGACCCTGCACTCACGGGGCGGCAGGAAGAGGAGTGACCCTGCCCCAGCCTGTTCCGCTCTGCTCCCCTAGCTCCCAGCCTTGGGATTTGGGGGCAGTGGGGAACAGAGCGGCCTGGGACCGGGTTGCTCTTACCACCGCTGGTGAATGCAGGCCCCACCCCTGCTGCAGTCCTCAGGGGAGTGGGATGGGGCTGTTGCCAGGTCGCTCCATTTACCATCCTCCAGGGAAGGGCTGGGCTGGGGTGGAGCAGGACGGAGCAGGAAGAGGCGGGGCTGAGGTGGAGCAGGGATGGGAAGAGGTGGGGGCCATGGGGAAGAGGTGGAACAGGGGCTGGAGCAGCACGCAGCTGCGTAGTGCACTAGGAAATGTGCCCCTTTGTTTTGGTGATCTGGATATCCCTCTCTACCCAAACAAGGGTGACTGCCACCAGCACGGGCCTAAGAACTCTTGTGACTTGCCCTCACTGAGATGGAGAGCAGTTCCCTTCCCCACCCCAACAGCGTCTATAAACATTAAGATCCAGCAGACTCTCAAATATAACTTCTCCCTCTTTTGGAATATAATGAGGCTTCTGACTGCTCATCAGGTAGAAAGGAAAATATGTAAATTCTTAAACACAACTAAAATCTTTATACATTATTTTCACTTTCCAGATAAATTGAGCAGGTTTTGTTCTGTGAAGCTAAAAATGTGAAGGCTCGTGCCTCATTGTGAGATACATTTCAGCAGACTTTTGCAGCCTTGTCTAATTCTCCCAACAGTGTTCCTGGCCCATTGGGGGGGGGGGTAAGAAATGCATCCTGACAACAAGGAGCCTGTCACTGACACCTGATGTTAGTCCTGGGGAATCAACAAACCTTTCTTTCATCTAGCCCTCTTAATTTGGAAGCACTCGTATTCTAACGTTCCGTATAGTATCTATGTAGCCAAACTTATTGTAAAGCTTAGGGTTGCAAATTTACACGCACGCAACCCAGGAAATGAGCCTGTCAGTTCTTGTATCAATATTCTCTGCACGCTGCCTATTGAGGTGTACATTTAACACCCTAACTAATGAAACTGTATCGTATGCAAAATGTAAGTTGCTGTTGACAGAGAAATGTAACTTTTTCATTTCCAGACATTTAGTGTTCAAATGCACAATCTAACAGTTGTGTTGCGGTAATACTAGGCAGATCTTCATCTAGTGTTATTGGTCATAGCTTCATTGACTTCAGTGACAATTTACATCTGCCAATGGTCCATGTGTTTAATTTTCCATTTCCTTTTTGTTTGTTTAGGTTTTTTGGGAGGGAGAAAAAGGAAAACTTCCAGCTGCAGCATTTTAGAGCTGCAAAAGTGTGTTTTATGCAAACTATGGGTCTAAAATTTGACCATTCCGTAGATACTCAACATACGTAGCTATGACACTACATGACTGTATTGTGCAAGGAATACTTAACAAAAAACAATGCCAGTGCAAACCCCACTGTTTTTTCTATTTGTAGGGCTGGCTGTGCACAACATCTGAAGTTTCATCCAGCTTTTTTTTAGTATATGGGGGCCAAAAAAAGTCATACATTCTATTTTAAAACAAAAAGCCTTGAAATACAACTGTGGGGCTTACTTTAAACTTCCCATAAAATCATCTTTGAGGTGAGAGCAGGCTTGGAAAGTTTCACCCCAAAAGGTGAACTTGTCAGAAAGTTAGGAGTAAAAAATGAAAATGGTCCTTCGGCCTTAACTGTGGTGTCCCCTACTGGGAAGGCTACAGTTGAACATTAGTAACGTCAAATAGCGAAGCAATGGAGGGGGAGTTGAGATTTAATGAGGAAACTGTTCCCCAACACTGGCCTTCAGTAGCCTGCTTCTCTGCCTTCCCCAGGGGAACTTCTGACTTGTTTGCCACCTGCTCCAAGAATGACATCAGAGTGTGGCACACCCCAGAAAACAAGGAGCTCTTACGAATCACGATCCCCAATATGACCTGCCATGCTATAGACTTCATGAGGGACGGCAAGAGCATTATTTCAGGTAATGATTGGCAAGCTCCGTGTTTAGATTCAGTCTCAAATTGCTGCCCACTTTTAAGGAAGTAGGCTCTAATAGAATGGGGGAGGACCAAAGCCTGGAATTGTTTCAACTAATTGCAGTGACCAAAAGGTTTCTGTTTATGATCAGCCCAGTAAACCCTGCTCCACAGCTGCCAATCCCCAGGCACCATGGAAATGGTGTGTGAGGAGGGAAGGATTTGGGGAGCATACATAGAGGGTGTAAACTCCGGCACATTATGGCGTCCAGATTCACGTTGTTCCCATCACACTGTCATGGGTTGGGGCTGAGGTGGGGCAGGAGTGTGGTGCATCTTTACATATATCCCCTAGCCATTGCCTTCTGCTGCATGGTAGCAGTGGAGCTACAGCAGTCCCCCTGTTGAGAGTGACCGTGCTTGCCTCCATCATCACCACCAAAACATTCTTCCCTAGGTAGAAACCTAGAGGGAGTGAAGTCTTCCCCTGCGGGTTAGGACTATGGCTCTGTGTTCATAGACTCGGCAGTAGGTTTTACATACATGCTGATAGCTAATAGGGGCATCAGTGTGAAGGAGTTTTTTTTTTTTTTTTAAAAGAAAGTGGAGATCGGGGAGGGGCATAGGGAGGAGAATAATAATAATATAAAGGAAGTGACCTTCTGGGTGATCTGTTTCCATATTGCATCAGCTTGGAATGACGGGAAAATCCGTGCCTTCACACCAGAGACCGGCCGACTCATGTATGTGATTGACCACGCCCATAGCATGGGCGTGACAGCCATCGCTGCAACAAGTGATTGTAAAAGGATCATCAGTGGAGGAGGTGAAGGGCAGGTAATATGCGCCTAAAATCTCTCAGGGCTGACTTGTGCTGTTGCCATTCTAACTAGTAACCACCTAGGCAGAACCTGAGCATCATCTTTGCTTGGCTCACTTAAGCACAAGACTCAGTTCCAAAATATTAGTGTCTGCTGTAAGTAAATATTCCCACTTGCTCATAGTGTGACATGGAGCCGTACCTTCTGATTACTCCTGGCATGCCAGCCGTAGTAAATCCTTCCAATGCTGAACATGCCTCTTAATCCCATTTGTCAGTCTGTCTGTCACCTATATTTGGTTCATCTGCACCAGTCATTGTTTGCAAGCCTGTCTTGAATACAGATTTTCCTTCTAACCCAGCTTTGCCAGTGTCATGGACTCACAGATCGTGGCCCTGTGCGGTCTGTGGGGGGTGCCCCTTTCAGTGAGACAGCCCTTCTCGGGGGTCCACTCTCTCTCGGGGTTGGCCCCTCCACCCCGAGCCTTAGCACATCTGTCTCTGCTGTGGGCCCCCTCAGCGAGTCCACTCGCTCTGGACCCCCGGACCTCCACCCCCCCGAAGAGAATGATGCAACCGGAATGACTCTCAGCCAATGTAAAACAGGAGGGTTCATTGAGCATTGAACACAGGAAACTCTCTGACCCTCAGGCCTGGCCTCCCTCAGCACTGCATATCCCAGACTGCCTGCATCCAGGTGGGCTGCCTGCCCCCCTTCTCCAGCCCAGGGCCCCCCTGCTTCCCAGCTGGGCAGCTGCTATCACAGGCCCCAGGCCCCGCCTCTGTCCATTGTCTTCTTTCCAGGTAAACAGGGTCATCTGGGCCTCCTCTCCTCTCCGCCCTCCTCTGACTGGAACTGGCTGGCTAGGTCATGGGGTCCTCTTGTTGTAGCCCATTGTTCTCCCATTGGCCAGAACCAGCTGCGACTCCTGAGCTGGGCCTCCAGGTCATCAGGTCACCAGTTGCTGGGGTGTCCCTCCTCCAGGTCATCGGCTGGGGTCCCAAGTTCCCGCTCCGGTACTCTGTAACAACAAACTCCCTCTCCCCTCACCTCGTTAAACCAGTAACACCCAGGGATACTGAGTCCCACTCCCTCTGCATGCAATCCATTGGAAAATCACGAAAAGATAAGAAAACCCCCCACTTCATCACATCCAGTCCCAGTCCTCGCCTGCTTAACATGTTCAGATTGATCTGTGCAGTGCAGGTTCGTTTCGTCCTCCTCCTTTTCTTTCTCCCAACTCCAAAGCCCAGGGCAAAAAGTCCCGTTTATGTGGATCCTCAAGCTGTAGGTAACATCCTAAATTCCTAGGACTCTTATTGGATGCAGTGTTTTTGTAGCTGTGTTGATCCCAGGATATTAGGGAGACAAGTCAAGGTTATAATTATAATCTATTATTAGCTCTGCAACCTAGAGTGGCAACAAGAGTGACCAAAGCTGTGTTAGAAGAAAATCTGTACTCAAGACAGGGCCTGATCCTGCATCCTTTTATCTGTACATTTGAGGCTAAATTAATCTCTGTTGTGGCTCCATGAGTGGTGAACTTGACTTTAAATCTACATTTTAATTCTGTTAAGGCCAAATCCTTGTGAAAATGAAGTAGACCAGAGTTTAGCCATAGACCTCAATGGGAGCAGGATTTGGTCCTGAGTTCAGGGATCTGTATTTCTGCCCTCACTCATCCCCAGAGAAATGGAAGCAGTGCAAGAAATGCAGCATCTCACTCAGCTCCATGTGCTGGAGATGCCATCAAATGCTGCAGGAGAAACCCTGAGCTCAGGAATCCCTTTTGGTTCCACTTTAGCTCAGTAAGGAGCATGCATTACAAAGGTGTTTGTGGCTGGTTTGCAGGTGAGGGTGTGGGAAATTGGTCAGAACACTCGCAAACTGGAGGAAGTTCTGAAGGAGCACATATCCGCTGTGTCTTGCATCAAGATTAAGAAGAACAACCGGGAGTGTGTCACAGCCAGCATCGATGGAACGTGCATCATCTGGGATATTGTGTAAGGAGATCATTCCTCCTCGGCAATACAGCACTTCTCAGCTAGGCCATGGCTCTGGCCTTGCCAGTTTTGGGGTATGGGGTGTGCTTGTAAAGCTCTCGGCAGAGCCACCCCACACACAGGGTGCCCTGGGCAGCCAAGGTTCCCCTGAGCATGGTGTCCAGAAATGAAAGATTTTGCTACTATGATCCCAGTCCCTGCTTTATAAGGCCTTTTGTGAGGCAGCCAAGGAGGCGCAGCTTGGGAGAACAGACAGCATGGATAGCCTGTAGGAGGGTGTTCCCCTGATCAAATGAGTTCCACATTATCTGTACCTCATGAAAACCCTATCTCCAGACCAGTATGTGATGGAGTGTCACCTGGGGGAGATGCCTCACACCCACAGTAGGTAAAGCTGTCTTAGGAAGAGAGAGATGAGTTTTGATAAACTCTGACTCAGGCTGCTTTGGGGGTATTTTTCAGACGTTTTATGAGGAATCAGATGATCCTGGCCAACACCTTGTTCCAGTGTGTGTGTTACCATCCAGAGGAGTACCAGATAATCACCAGTGGAACAGACAGAAAGGTAAGCACAACTTTAGGAAGTCAGCTTGAAGTAGCTCAGAACCTCAAGGGGCAGGACAGCAAGTCTTGTCACTGTCAGGGATTTCAGCTTCCAATCTGATCATGACAGGCCTTTATCAAGCCAGTGTGGGCTTTCCCATGATAGAAAGGCGGTTGTTATATGGGAGAGAATTTGTCACTTCAGTAACGTATGATTTAGGTTCATCACTGTCCAGGTTAACACTATCCTCCAGAAGCAAAGGAAATCTTCACACCAGTGCTGTACAAGTGATCTCTCATTTCTGATCTTGTTTCTAGATTGGATACTGGGAAGTATTTGATGGTTCTGCAATCAGAAATTTGGAAGGCTCCCTGACTGGCTCCATCAATGGGATGGATATTACATCAGATGGGACTTACTTTGTTACAGGCAAGTAGGATTTGGGGGGGGAACAATGGAAAAGAACCCCCAGAGAAGCAGAGGAAAAGTCAGCACCAGGAGAGGCAAAAAAAATAATGCAAAGGACCTCAGAGGGGTTAGGAAAGTGGGCAAGAAAGAACAAAATGAGATCCTGCTAATATGTCAAGAGGAAAAGAAAAGGAATCACTGAAGGGAAATACTATGGGCTTGATCCTGCAACACGCTGAGCACCTTCAGCTCCCACTGAAATCATTCGGAGATGAGGGCACTCAGCACTTCCCAGGATCAGGTCCTTAAAAACTAGTCTGTCATGGAGAAAGTATGGAGTTATTTTCAGCCGTGGTGAAACGCCATTGAATTCAGTGGAGTTGCACTAGGGATGAGTTTGATCCTTGGTCTTTCATGGCTTGTTGGAGCATCCATTCTCCAGAAACCTGGAAATCTCTCTGGTAATGTGGGAGTCCCTCTGGAGGGTTAAAGGTGGAGGATGACCCATGCTGGTTCTACAGCTACCTGAATTAAGCACTGGTGCATTCATCGCTAGCCATTCTCACACATCCTCTGAGCCTGACACTGGAGTGGCATGTGGAGCCATGTGATTGGACAGGCATGTGGTGAAAGTTGCAGTTTATGTACTGGGACCAGGTCCCTTAAGTTAACCTGTTAAATCAGCATTGAGAGAAAATTCTCGCTAAAGATTTGTAGTTTTGCTGGGTGGCTGTATCTCTGAATATAGCTTATCAGGTTCAGTCAGTGTAGGAGCCCATGCCAAGCACTGTGCTGATCCCAGACACAGAGAGTCACTGGTTCTAGTGGGAAAAAAGTCCTTTGCAACCACAATGCTCAGGACCTTGTATCGCACCCTTTTCCCATCCCAAAGCCAGGACATTCCTCTGCCTTTTCACCATGAACAAAAAGCAAGTGGCTCTTTCAGAAGCCCCCAGGGCTCCATGTAACCATCTGTCCTCCCTTGTGTCCCACGCAGGCGGTGACGATCACCTGGTGAAGGTATGGGACTATAACGAGGGTGAGGTGACTCACGTCGGCATGGGTCACAGTGGCAGCATCACCCGACTCAGGATCTGTCCTGGGAACAAATACATTGTGAGCGTGAGCGCGGATGGTGCTATCCTGCGATGGAAATACCCACACTCCTCCTGATACCTGGCACAGAAGCTGCAAGGCCATATGCCAGTTCTGAACGCTTTGATCTTACAGTTGACACCGCTTAAAACGATGCAAACATTCCTACTATAGAGGAGACATTGTTTTTATATTAGCTAGTATGAAATAACCAGGCCCTTCAGAGATCGTTTCTGGTGTCCGATAAGACTGATGGGCCTGACTTTCACAGGTGCTGAGCACTTGCAGCTCCCATTGACTCCACTGAAGTTGGGCGGGGGGCGGGGGCGCTCCTTCCTGCTCAAAGTCAGGCCCAGGCAGTTCTATTAGTGCTTGTGTTCTGTTGCTATCTTCTGTCCAAACACCTTTCTGGGTCTGTCTGTCTCCTTCACAGTGAATCGCTTGTCCTGTAAATGCGTTCTTCTGTGTTCATTTTTAATTCCTCTGGTTCTAAGCAAATGCCTTTTCCGCTTCAACTCCGAAATGTAACTTACAAAGCTCCTCAATTTAAGATTTTAAAGCAAGATTTTCAAAGGTGCATGAGGATTCGGGGTGCCTTATTACTCGGGGGCCCAGCTTGACACCCCTCAAAGGGGCCTGATTTTCAGATATCTTCTAGAACGGTTGTCACTTGTGCTACAGTTAGATGAGGGTCCCTGGGCAGCGTGGGTGTGCGTGCACATGCTGGGGTTTTGAATCTCTAACACAAGCTCCTTTTGGTACAGAAACTCACCTGCTTAAATGTCTTCTCTGCTCTTGCTGGAATCTTGTGGGATGTGATTAAGCTGCTGAGTCCTGCCTCTTCTATTTCTGCAGACTCAAGGCTTGATGCTCTGCAGCGATAGCCACGCTTTACTTTACTGCTGAGCTGGCAGGCCTGGAGCCTGAAGGTCCTGTCCTTCCCTCCAGGGCATTAACAGCATGGGCAGTAGCAGTGAAGGCTTCCCTGTGCTGCCCTGATAATGGGTATCAGCTCTGGAGAGGTGATGGCAGTTCAGCCTATCAAATGTTTGGCCTTGTCTGTCAGTAAGTAAGGAGAATGCTTAGGGCCTTTTGGGGTGAGTGTTTTGTCATGTGCACACCTGTCCAATAGGCATTGTGGGGAGACACATTTGCCTCATTTCCCAGAGCCACTCACTATCCATCAGAAGCTCCCAGGCCTCTAATGCCAGCGGGGTGGAATTCAGCTAGCAAACCAGGAGCGAAAGGCTTGTCTCCCTGGAGCTGTCCATTTGCCCTCGGGTATGGAGCTGTAGCATTGCACTCCTACATTACCTTGCACCTCAGGCTCTCAGGGCACGTGCACTGCCCAAGCACTAGCTGGCTGTCAGCACCCCATGAGGTAGCCCCATTTACAGAGGCGGGAGACAGAGGTATAGCATGGGGAAGTGACTTGGCTAGGGTCATGCGCTGAATCAGTGGAGAAATGCAGATTAGACCCCAAGGAAGTAGGTGTCTAGGTCTAGGCGTGCTCTAACTGCTAGACTCTGTTTCCTTCTATTTACAGAATGCAAGTAAAGCAAGGCTGCTCAGTGCCAGTCTCTTTAACCAGTGATTACCTGAACTGAAAGCTGGGAGCACAGTGCACGGTCTACACCTAACCTGCATTGTGATGCTGCACCTGTTTAACTAAACTGGATATTGGCTTCGTAGAATCATAGAATATCAGGGTTGGAAGGGACCTCAGGAGGTCATCTAGTCCAGCCCCCTCTCAAAGCAGGACCAATTCCCAACTAAATAATCCCAGCCAGGGCTTTGTCAAGCCTTACCTTAAAAACCTCCAAGGAAGGAGATTCCACCACCTCCCTAGGTAACGCATTCCAGTGCTTCACCACCCTCCTAGTGAAAAAGTTTTTTCTAATATTCAACCTAAACCTCCCCCACTGCAACTTGAGACCATTACTCCTTGTTCTGTCATCAGGTATCACTGAGAACAGTCTAGATCGATCCTCTTTGGAACCCCCTTTCAGGTAGTTGAAAGCAGCTATCAAATCCCCCCTCATTCTTCTCTTCTGCAGACTAAACAATCCCAGTTCCCTCAGCCTCTCCTCATAACTCATGTGCTCCAGCCCCCTAATCATTTTTGTTGCCCTCCGCAGGACTCTTTCCAATTTTTCCACATCCTTCTTGTAGTGTGGGGCCCAAAACTGGACACAGTACTCCAGATGAGGCCTCACCAATGCCGAATAGAGGGGAATGATCACTTCCCTCGATCTGCTGGCAGTGCCCCTACTTATACAGCCCAAAATGCCATTAGCCTTCTTGGCAACAAGGGCACACTGTTGACTCATATCCAGCTTCTCGTCTACTGTAACCCCTAGGTCCTTTTCTGCAGAACTGCTTCCTAGCCATTCGGTCCCTAGTCTGTAACAGTGAATGGGATTCTTCCATCCTAAGTGCAGGACTCTGCACTTGTCCTTGTTGAACCTCATCAGGTTTCTTTTGGCCCAATCCTCTAATTTGTCTAGGTCCCTCTGTATCCTATCCCTACCCTCCAGCGTATCTACCAATCCTCCCAGTTTAGTGTCATCTGCAAACTTGCTGAGAGTGCAGTCCACGCCATCCTCCAGATCATTAATGAAGATATTGAACAAAACCGGCCCCAGCACCGACCCTTGGGGCACTCTGCTTGAAACCGGCTGCCAACTAGACATGGAGCCGTTGATCACTACCCGTTGAGCCTGACGATCTAGCCAGCTTTCTATCCACCTTATATTCATTATATCCATTCATCCAGCCCATACTTCTTTAACTTGCTGGCAAGAATACTGTGGGAGACCGTATCAAAAGCTTTGCTAAAGTCAACGAATAACACATCCACTGCTTTCCCCTCATCCACAGACCCAGTTATCTCCTCATAGAAGGCAATTAGGTTAGTCAGACATGACTTGCCCTTGGTAAATCCATGCTGACTGTTCCTGATCACTTTCCTCTCCTCTAAGTGCTTAGCTTCCCTGTTAAAAAATCCGTCCTTAAACCAATGTAGAGGGGCCATACACACAGCTGCACTGGTTTAAATACATCGGTGCAACATCACACCTTTGTGACTCTGACTGTAGATGAGCCTTCAGGGTTCTGCCCTCCATGCTGTAGGTGCTAGCTCCAGTCCAGTTATTTAGACTCTGGTATTGTACTAGCTGTGTGAACTCTGAGTTCTTGGAAAAAATGGGGCCCTAGGCCTTAGCAGACTCACCTAGTTTTCAAGCTGTGCTCCAGTACAACTCAGCAGCCCTGCTTCCTCCAGCACAGCCCTGCTCCTCCCAGCACATCTCATGATGCTCTAAGTGCAGTGTGCCTCCCACCATCATGTCCAGCTGTCCCAGGAGAGCCACTTGAGTTTTACAAATTGATCTGACCTACATGAATAACTCAGAGCAGTCAACATGCAGAGCAAACCCATTGCAATTCTTCCACCAGGAGTCAGGTTGTGTTTGGGCAACCTGATCTGCAGTCACAAATCCCCCCATTATGTATTTGCCTGGCAGCAGGCAGATTGTACTTCATGATCTGAATGTATTCATCACGCTAGGGTTAGTCATGAAGAACACTGCTGTTAATAATGGAGATCTATAACACTCTTACATAAGAATCCCATTGTAATTCAGCCATTATGAATGTGCTATTACCATAACGTGCTGTAGCATTTCTGTGCCCCTCTACTCACTGAGATAAAGGGAGCTAATGTTTCCCCAGTCACATCAACAGAAGCAAAAAGGTGTCTGTGAACAGAACTGCCGCTGCATGCATATTCCATCCCTCCCTTACAACCACTTCCTATTTGCCAGGTTAACACATGCTTTCTGGTTAGCAAGGTAATTGCTTTTGCTATCATCAGCAGGAAACCAGGTTTTGGGTGGTGCAGAAATAGCATGGTGCTGTGAGCCTGATTCTCAGTTACACTAAGGCCCCCCTTACGCTGCGCTGGCAGTGTGAAGAGGGCCTTACAGTGGGTGTGAGTTTCAGCCCCTTTGCACTGCGTAAGGGGACCTCAGGCCCAAGGTGGCGATTGTGAATTATTTTAATGATGGCTAGAAAAGCCAAGAGTGGCATCCTGACAGTCCCCTGTCATGTCTGACTCTCTCTGTGGTTAAATAACTGTCCTGGAGGTTATGGTGCCGGCCTAGAAGGCAATAGACCTGGGTTCCCAGCGCTGCCAGTGACACACAATGTGATACTGGGCAAGTCACTGATTTACTCCAGCTGAACCTGGCCCTGAATCTCTGCCTCTGTTTCCCCATCTGTCAATTAGGATAAATACTCGCGGAGACACAGGCCTGGGAGAGCTTTGAAGGGAAGCTTGTTTTTAAAGTCTAGTATAGTTCATTCAAGGAGCTTGGATCAGAGACGTGCTTTACAGAGAATTCATAGATTCCAGGGCCATAAGGAACCACTGTGATCATCTAGTCTGACCTCCTGTGTAACGCAGGCCAGAGACCGGCCCCGAAAAAATTCTTAGAGCAGAGCTTTTAGAAGGCAAGTGATTAGGGTGACCAGACAGCAAGTGTGAAAAATCGGGATGGAGATGGGGAGTAATAGGAGCCTATATAAGAAAAAGACCCCAAAATCAGGACTGTCCCTATAAAATCGGGACATCTGGTCACCCTACAAGTGATTGTTACTGAATTGTCCTATCCCTAATACGAATGCTTCTGAATATGGATGTTTAACGTACTTCCCGGCTGCTGCCTCCTCTCAGCGTACCCTCAGCAACCCGGGGCGCCTGTCTGCGCTGAATAACAGCCCCATTGATCCCAAAGGGCTTTTGCAGAATATACACTTCACCCTCTGCTGCAGCGCAACCATGCTTGGCCTGGAGGCAGGCAGCTGTGCACAGCAGAGGGAGGAAGGGAGGACCCTATTCTGATGCCTCAGGCCATGATATTCCCAGGCCTGCCCAGCGGTGACTGGGGGGCTGGTCTCTGGTGCGGCTTCAATGGCTCTGGCTAGAAAGATGATGACAGGCTTTAACTGTCAATTGTTAGAAGATGCAGAGTAAGAGCAAACACGCTGGAAGCCCCAGGGTTAAAGGAGAGGGATTTGAGAGCCTGCAATTAATGAAAAGCCTAGGCAATGAGATGCATCTTACCATGCATTGTAACTGGGGCAGGCTCCCCTTACAGGCATTTCCCACGGGAGCAGATTGCAGAGGCAAGAGCCTGCAACTGCGAGTCCGGTTTGTACATTGCTGAGTGGGTCCCTGGCCCCTGCATCTCAAACCACCCCTGGAGAAGCTGGAGATCACTTAATGTCTCCATAGAGTAGACAGGACCTAGATTGTTTGCAGTCTTCTCATTCAAAAGACTCCAGTCAGTACCGAGTTTACAATGGCGCCATGGGGCCAGGCCCACACTGGGAAGGGGCCCATTAGAGCCCAAGGCAGCCCAGCGCCCAGGCCTTGCTGTGTGAGCGGCTCCCAGCCAGCAGGTCCTGCTCACCTCTAGGGGGCTCATCACCCAGCAGCTGGGCTCCACCATACAGGTTGAACAGGGTTGCTGGCCATGGGGGTGGGTGAACACGTGGGGGTCGCATCCCAGGAGTCTGCCCAGCTCCAGCTCCAAGCAGTCTCTGCTGCCTGCCACCTGTGGGGCCCGTCTGCTTTCCCAGGGCCAAGCCACCTGGGCCCGGTGCAGAAGCCAGCCTGATCTCAGCCAGTGGGGGGCGAGGATGGCAGCACAGGGGGCTCAGCTGGGCCCCACCAGGCAAGTAGGTCCTGAGGGAGCCGGGCCCAGGCAGGACCTGCTCCTGCTCTAACCTGGCTGATCTCACTGCTCCCGAGAGGCCAGAGTGATTCCCACACCCTCCCCCCTGCCCCGACCAGCCCCAGCCATGCTGCCAGCTCAGCCCGGCAGCAACGGTCACCTCCCAGCGCAGCCGGTGAGTGCAGCTGGGGGCAGAGCGTGCGGAGTAGGTCTCTGAGGGGCCTCTAAGGGGGGTGCGGGGTAGTGAGAGGGCGGGGGACAATGGGGAGTGGGGAAGGTTTGTGTGTTTTGGAGTGCTGGACATAGAGAGGTGTGGGAGGTCTATGTGTTGGGGAACTGAGCAGTGGGGGTCTGTGGGGCGCTGTGCAGTTGTGGTGGTGGTGCTGTGGGTGGAGGGGTGCTGGGCAATGGGGGGGCTACTGTGGGGGGGTACCTGAGTCCACCCCCGAGAGAAAGAATGCGCACTGGCAGTGCAGGGCGGGGCAGGCTAGTTTCTAAACAGTGCCCCCATCTGGCCCTTTGCTCTGGGGACCGCCCCCCCGCGCCATGGCCCATTGCCCCCTTGGAGGCCCAGAAAAGGTTAATCCAGCCCTGACTCCAGTACAGCAAGTTGCATGGAACTCCTTTGCCTCCTTCAGCAGTATGAAGGGTTGAGTTAACCCTGCCGGGCTCCAGGGAGTCTGCGTATTTCAAACCTGATGCCTAGACTATGAGCCTGTCCCCTCTGGCAAGAGTGTTTTTCATGCACAGTCCAGATATCCATGTTCCACTCAACGCATTGCTCAAAATGTCATTTTACCGATGAAAAACTCCCAGACCTGGTGCATTAGAGAAACTGCTGTGAACTAATAAATTAAAGTAGAGATGTTTCTAATGCACGAGCCAGATTCCCAGGCTGCAGTGTGTGTGTGAACGAAGATCGGGCCAGCAGCGCTGTTTGATTTTGAACAGCTGCCGAACAGCTCTGACTGTCTAGTTGGAGGAGTGTAACGATTGGCTCTCCTTGGTGTTCAGTACAGCGTACTGAGAGTTAACAATGTGAAAGCAGAATTCCTTTAGGGACACTGCAGTGGATTGGCTTCAAATGCTAGCCTAGATCTGTTGCCAATTTTGTTGGATGTGTTCCTGGAGGTTTCATCACATGACATAATCTTTAATTGAAGGTTAATCTTTTAATTCCTGGAGACTCCAGGACAATCCCGGAGGGCTGGCAACCCTACCTATATTCAGCATCTGACTGCTTCCTGGTGCTGGGCATTAGCCAATGAAAACTACTAGCAAACTCAGCCTAAAGTCCCATTCAGTCTGACCCCAGAAAGGAAGGATTGTCCAGTGACTAGGGCACTAGTTTAGGATTTGGGAGGCCTGGATTCAATTCCTTGCTCCATCACAAACTTTGTGACCATGGGCAAGTCACTTAGCCTCTCTGTGCCTCAGTTTCCCATCTGTAAGATAGGGATAAAAGCACTGCCCTATTGCCTGGGTTGAGAATGTTAAAGCTTGTGAGGTCCTGAGTGATGCCATAATGGTGGCTATAGAACTGCTCTAGATAGACATGGTTTAAGGACAGCCCCAGGAGAGAGAGAATTCCTTCAATCTCTCTTATGGCCTTGAGCAGCCTTCCCATTTCCCCATGAGCCTCCTCTCCCAGCATCCTGGCTCCAGCAGTGGAGGGCTGGACAGGGTTCCCAGAAATACTAGTCCTTGAGTCAGCCAGAAGGAGTCACTAGGGAGGGGCACAGAGCAATCTACACCCTGATCACTCTCTAGACCTGGCTGGCTCAGAATCAAACTTACAGCCCCGAGCCCCTTTTTTATTTTGAATCATTTGTTGGTCATGGCTGCCAAATAGGCGCTTTTTCATAGGAAAAGTTTGTGCTATTAAAGGGGGGAAATGAACAGCCTGGAAACACATCCCAGTCCCACTACCAAGAGCAGCACCTAACCCCTCCTTGAATCCAGCGACTCTCCTCTCTGCAGCAACTCCGGTGAACTTGATTTAAAAAGCACTCTCTGCGTCTCGGAATGAGTAATTAGGCTTACACAGCCCAGCGAAGCCTTTGGTGCATGCTCTAGCCTATGTATCACAAGCCAATGACAGAAATGTAATAGAATGTGTTTGTTCCTTCATACCAAATTACCGCTGATACTGGATGGCAGCAGGTGAATGATTGACTTGTGTTCCTATTTAGTGTGTCCACTAGAGGGCAGTTGAGTGCATTCCTAGCCCACCTGAAAAAGTTTAGGTCCTAGATTTTATAAGCAGACATAGAATGTAATGTAACTTGCATTGCAAACCCCCTTTTTACTGTGGAAAATCCAGAGGAATGACATGCCTGAAGCATAAGATTGGTTGCCACTTCAGTCTTTCCAATGGATAGAAGCCCCCAAGGACCAGGCCTGGCCAGATGCATGCCATGTTTGTGAGACTGTTGATCATGTCTTTAAAGTGGAGTGTTAAAAGATTCCTCCGTCCCCTCTCACTCCTGATGTAAATGGACCAGAGCTTCCCCTGCCCTGCGCTTTGCCCCCTGCTGCCTCAACATCTCTATCATGGATCACAGCCTCTTATTTCGGAGGGGATAATGGGCAAAAATAAGCTGGGAGATGCAGGCTCTGTGAAGCAGTGCAGCCAAGAGCCATACATATTCATTAAAAACAAGGCAAAATTGCTGCAAACAACGTGCATAAGTTACTGCAGCTCAGGGGCAACAGTAAGTTATCTGCTGACCTTTCCTGTTCAAAGCCAATGGAGCATATCCATTGCTGTTCATCAGCACGATGTGAGATCGCTAGGCAAGCAGCCTTTACCTGCCTCTATGCTATTCATACAGACACTTATTCCGAGAAAGGCAGGACAGACACATTTTTAATACAGGCACTAAATAACTGAGCTGGCAATCTATAATTTCATTAGGATGAAGAAGTTTAATAGGAAGAAGGCTGGTGCAGGGTAGAGCTCCCTCTTTCTCTCTTGAATAATAAAAATTGGGCTTTAAAAAAAATTGTTTTGGCAGTTCCCCCATCCCTTTCTCTCCCCCCACCCCGTAATGATACAATCACATTCTTAGCCCTCATTTCTCAGCAGGTCAGTACCAGAAATTTCCTTGCCATCATACAGATATTAGATTGATACTAATATTTAATTCTTCCTTGTCTTATTTAAAAGGGATATTTTGACTTAAGTGTGTTGGATAAAGGCTTAAATTGCACTTGCATACACACCAATAATGCTTACCACATACTTAGTGTCTTGCACCTTCAAAGCATTGTGCAAAGATTAGCTAGCTAATCTTCACCGCACTCCTGGAGCTAGGTAAGTAAGTAGAGATACACAGAGGTTAAATCCTTCTGAGCTGAGCCTCATTCCAAACACACCTTTGCTGATCATATTCCACATTCTCCTGCATGTTGAATGAGAAATCCTACTCATCATTCTTACCCACACATGAACAGTGCCAATAGACAGTTGGGAGATTGCATATTGGTAGAGAATTTCCACTCAGCTACACACATATACTAAGGCAGCACCAGTAGAACAGGAGATGCTTAGTAAAAGCTCCTTGTAATACAGTAACATCCAGTGTGTGTGTGGGAAGTGTATTTTTTAAACCTTTGTGATTTGGCTAAAGCAAAATGGATTTTCACTAGGCCACCCTATAACAGATCTATGGCCTAGAGTATATTTCCCTGCTAAAAGGCAAATCTATCTATCCATCTATCCATCCCCATACACATACACCCTCTCTCCCTAAACCTCTATCTATCTATCAACTATCTATCTATGGTTTTACAGCAGACCCAACACCCAACCTTGGTATCAGAAGCATGGCAATTGTTCATACAATGGGAGCAAAGAATTTTTTTAGAATACAAAAATGTATTTTTCCACTCTCTTTGTACTTGAAATTGTCTGAACCATTTTCCTTAGACTTTCTCCCCAAAATTTGCTTCCAGCCTAAGACCTAAATGGAGAAAATGTAGGGCCTGAAAAGTCTGAGAAACGCCTTTGAGAGGGGAAATGTTTTCACAACCTGAACTGTAACACTGGCTTTGTGCTGCAGCTGTAATAAATCTTCATTTTAATCCAAATAACAAGGCACGGAGTACACAGCTATTTTAGGAAAGGCAAAGATCACAAATAAAGTTCCTATTGAAAGGAAGATTGTCATAGTAAGAATTTCTGACAGTCACCCTGCCATGAGAAATGATTGTTTCAGGTCATAAGCAATGACATTACCTATGATAAAGGTGTAAGGCCATGATCCTGTTATTGGTTTCAGGCAAGTGAACCATTGTGCCCATGTGGAATCCTGTGGATGCTAAGGGGGTTCCAAAAGGGTCTGCCCACATTCATTTGGTTGCCTAAGACTTTAAAGGCTTGATCCTGGATTCAGAGAGCACTGAGGGCCCTCAGCTTCCCAAAGGATCAAACTCTAAATTGCCAGCTCCCAGCCAAGGCCTGGACCCTCAGTGAATACAGGACGAGTTGTCCTCACCAGACAAAATGCAATAGCCTAGTCATTTATTATTATGTAACATGTATTTGTTAAGTGCAGCAATGTGTTTGATCTTATACTAGGGTCAAAAATAAAGATGGTTTCTGCCACACAGCTCTTGTCATCTAGGGCTGGATCTATCAAACTCTTTCTACAGGGCATAGTGCTTACTCTCTGGGAGCCGTCCCCTTGTCTTTAATAGGGCTGCTCATGGTTCTAAGCACTGTGTCCCAGATCCTCCAAGGCATTTAGGTGCTTAACTTCAATGGAAACCAATGGGAGTTAGGTGCCTAAATTCCTTGGAGAATCTGGGCCTATGCCCACTAGTAAGTGTTTTCAGGACTGGGACTTAAAAGCCAGTCACAGGAAAGGTTAGACACACTGGGGAACCCAGAAGAAGGAGTAATTTACCTTTCTGATTTAAAAAAATATATAAATTAACTTAATATCTTGTGGGAACTGCAGATTTAAAGTTAAATTTTGAATAAGACAAGGAAGAATTAAATATGAGCATGAATCTAATATCTGTACTATGGCCATTCCTACTGGATAGAGGAGCAATCCCATTTATCTGGACTGTTCACATCACCCTTAGCTCATAAGGTGTGCAGCTGTGGAGTGAAGCCCACACCTTACCGACACTCAAAATGGATCTGACCTTAGATAAGGGTAAAAATCTTATCAGTATGTCAAACCATTGCCTGACCTGTGTTGCTGATAATTCTGGAGATTGTTAAATCTGACATTGTTGAGCAAATGTACTTTTGATGCTGTTGGTTTATTTTCTGTTCTTTGTTCCATCTAGGCAGAGACACTACTTCTAGTCAGTTTCACTATCAGGGTCTAGTCTGTTTTGCTTTCTCATTCTAATCAATTTTGGTTTCTGGTTCTAAGAAGTTTCACTCTCTGGGTCTAGTCAGTTTTGCTTTCTAGTTCTATTCTTTCATTATCTGGTTCTACTCAGTTTTGCTTTCTGATTTAATCAATTCTGCTTTCTGGATCTAATCCCTTTCACTATCTGGTTCTACCCTGTTTCACTTTCTGATTCTAGTGGCTTTCTAGTTCTAGTCAATTTCACTATTTGAGGCTCTTCAAGTTTGGTTTCTGTTTCTAGTCATTTTCACTTTCCAGTTTCTGTCACTTTTGCTATCTGATACTTAGATCTTGTGGGAGGCTGCTGTGTCAACCGAAAAAATCAAATTGTTTTCATTTAAGTAAGCTAAAAGTCCTTGAAGACATTTTCTAGCCATGTTAGGTTAGTGAAGTAAAAAGAATGGAGGACAGTACGTTTAAGGCAAAACCTACCTTTGTTAAATAATCTAATTGAAAAATATGACAGCATTTCTCATATAAATTATTCAGTGAATGTTACTCACCCAGTTCTTGGGGACTTGGCCTAGTCAGACTTTTGTCTCAGGGTTTTCTACATGATTTTGAGGTCCCATCATTCCTATGATGTAATGAGACCGGGCCAGATTGTGTACCTTTCAGGACAGAGTATGAGATGCTGTGGGAAGTCCTGTGTGGTTCTTGGGGCTTAGCTTGACATGGGTATCTTCGGTGTGAAGTCCTGGAGTGGCTTTTGGAAATTTAATTTATAAAATGGGTTTTTTATGTACTTACTTTTACTGAAGGGGGTTTCATTTATAAAGGAAAAGAGCCGTCAGCTTCTAGGCTGCGTGGGTACTGATAGATGGGCTCTCCAGCCCCAGGGACATGAGCAGCTTTGCAATGAGTCAGGATTGACAGCTCAAACATTCCAATTCATGACTCCAGCCCTGCAAATCATGAGCTTTTTGAAATGTGGGGTTCTTTTTGATTTCTGGATTTTCAGGTGCAGTCAGGTCACCTTCCAAGCTTTTCACGGCAACCCTGTGGGCTAAAAAAACCATTTTTTTCTTTTCTTACTGAAAGCTGAGATTCTCATATAACCATCATGGTCAGGAGCTGTGGCTTTAAGCAAAGCGTCAGAGGTGGTGAGGCTTCTGATCAGATCCTGAGAGCAGGCCACACTGCAGCAGTCTCAGAGGTGGGATCTGAATCCAGCCTCCCCCAGAGTCCAAGGCTCAGCTCCAGGCCCACCTGACATCTGCTGTGTAGTGACCACCAGCCTCTCCCTTACAGCTGCTGTCTGTGTTACGCCACCACCCTGCTCTTTACTATTCTTATCCTCACAACACTCCTGGGAGGTAGGCGTTACTATCCCCATTTCATAGATGGGGAATGGAGGCCCAAACAAAGTGACTTGCCCAAGGTCACATAAGAAGTCTGTGGCAGAGCTGGGACTTCAACCCAGGTCTCCCGACTCCCAGTCCCCTCCCTCCATGATCTATTTTCTACTGATAGTACATGCAGTGCAGAGTGATCTCTATGGGCTCTCCAGGGGTCAGACTTTGCAGTTCAGAGTTGCCAGCCTTCCTAACCAGGCCCATCCCAGTCCCACTGAAACCTGCCCCAACATGCACCAGTCTTAGGAAGAGCTGAGTCTTCGTTAGCCAGGGCACAGCAGAGGCTGCACGGCTCCGTGGCTGCTCCCCTCTGACATTGAGATGAATCACAATGAACCTCCCTCCTGACTGATGGGCTGGAGCCTGGGCAGTACAGAACACCCTCGGCTCTGCTGACTCCAGGAGTTAACTGGCACGCAGGACTGGACCCATCAATAGTTCTCCTTTAGCTCGTATCTAGCACTTTCCATCCATAGATCTCAAAACACAAGATATTTCTTTGGGGAGGAGGGAAATGCCCCTTCATGTCAGTCTCTCTGGGGAAAAGTCAGTATCAAAAGGCCCAGTCTGGCACAAGGTGGCAGCTGTGGAGGTCCCAGTGCTGGAGACTTGGACAGCTCCTCGGGAACCAGACTGCTGGGTGAGGATTTCGTGGGGACCAAAAAGAAGGGAGCAAGAGAGTAGCAGAGAGGGTGACCTGAGCAGAAAGCATCCCCTCCACTTAAATAACAGGGTCCTCGAATGACATCCCTCCCCCACTCCTCCCTCCTGTCACTGAGCTGGAGTGGCAGCATCCCAGCTGGGCATCTAGGAAAACAATGGACTGTGCTGGTACTATTTCAAACGCGCCCGACGGCATATTTCCTTCATGTTCCTGCATGGAGCAGCTTTTTGGCCAGACCCCATTTGGGGAGTGGCCTCAGGACTTGGACCTGATGGCAGTCTCCTTGTCTGGGTTTGCTGGGAGAGAGAATTTCAGGCTTTGGAGAGTCATCTCTGGGGGATCCGAGAGCTCCTTCCATCTGCACCGTTCGGTTCTCACTCTCTCTGCCCATTTTGCATTATCGGATTTGGGTTGATCTTGCCTGAGAGAACATCTGGGTTTTTATAAAGTGCTCTGCCTTCTTTGCAAAGCCACCCGGCACAGCTAAGGCCCAGAGAGTGACCTGACCCAGCGGACTGGCTGGAGACAAGCGGAGGGCACTGGATTTACCCAGAAGCTGCTTTCTTGCAGTGCGGCCACATCAGATGACTTTGGCGGCTGCTTTGGCAGGATTCTCTTTCACTGCTCCGGGTCCTTATGTGGGACTGGTGCCCTTCACATGCTGTAGTGCCACCCTATATGCCAGGGCACTGGGCTTCCCCCTTGTGGCCACAAAAGACCCAGGAAGCATCTCCCAGGATGAGAGAGCCACATGCAGTTTTAAAACAGCTGTAGGCTGTGCTACTGTCTGACTGCTTAGCACTCAGGGATCCTGGCCCAGCCTCCAAGATCAGGCCAGAATATTTAGTCGGGCCCTGTTCTGGAGTGCAGGCCTCTCTGTGGGGTTTGTCCTGTGGCCCATCACCATAGTGTCTGGGTGCCTTCCACGTAAAATCAACTGGTAAAGTCCTTAGTAGATCTCCTGGAGTCTCTGGTTCTTCCGTCCTTTCAGGCTGGAGAAACTCAGCTTGGGGACAGGGCTTTGTTTATTTTTGTCCTGCTGACTTCCGTGGAAAATCTGTGCCCAGAGCACTTCCAGGCTCAGGCCCAGCGTGGCCCTGGATTAGCACCTTCCACCCACAAGGAGCTCAAAGCACTTTGCAAAGATCAATGAGTGAAGCCTCCCCACCCCACTCTTGAAGGCTTATCTCCATTTCACAGATGGGGAAACTGAGACACTTGTCCCAAGCGCCACACAAGTGAGACAGAACTAGGAACAGAGCCCAGATGTCTCAGATACGATTCCTGGGTTTTAACCACCCAGCTCATCTCTCCCTCAGTCTCCTGCCCGACGCTGCCCCTCCCTTCGCAGTTCTCAGCAACCCCCATTGGGCCTTGTGGAACCATTCTGGTACCCGCCACAGTGGGTCAGTGCAGGTACAAGACACCTGCCTAGCCCAGGCTGCTCTGCTCCAGCCACAGCCCTGTCTTTAAACTGGAAGATATTATTGCAGGGCGACAGCTCTTCTATATCTAGGGCTAAGAACAGCTTTCTGTTTAAAGACTGACTCTTCTACGTGCTCTAAAATCTACACTGTTCCCTGGATCACCTTGAAATTTGATGTGCTTCATGAGGTTGTGGAGTATTGTTAGGGTTCCAATTTGGGGGCCATTTAATCAAGGGGTCGCTGAGATACAGCTCCCCAAATAAAACAGCATTTCCTAAAGTTGAAAGATTCTAGCAACCTTTTTTTGCTCACAACTAGAGATCAAACCAGGGCTCAGATTGTTGCACCAGCATCTCCAGTGCTGGAGGGCTACCCCAACGGAGTGCATGGCCCCTTTGGGGGAAATCAGATTAAAACATTATTTGGAAAAGATGTTGCTTCTCCAGTGAGGCTTGTCATGGGCCTCCCCTGCATGCTCAGACAGAGGAGTTAACAAGATGGGTAGCCTCCAAACTTTTGTAACAGCTGGATAGCCCAAGGTCTTTTTGTACCCGAGCCACCCAGCTGGTGTCAGTTCAAGTCCTACCTGAGGCAGAAACACGGGAACAGTTGAGAGGCATATTGCTACAATTGGTGGGGGATGGGGGAGGGGTTGTGGGGGAATGTAAAAAATGCGTAAAGAAAAAATAGACGTGCACATACTTCTGACAGGAGGGGGCATTTTAGGGGGTGGAAGAGGGAGGGAATAGGGCTTGGGGCTGCATCGAGGGGAGGGGGATAAATGGTAGAGGAGGTGAGAAGGGTGTGGGTCTCTGATGAGGGTGAGAGGTAGAGGGACACTGGGAAGGGGACATGAGGATGATTGGCAGAGGAACCGGGGGAGGAGAATGGGGCAGGGCTGGATGTCAGCCTCACATTCTTCCCTTCTGTGTATGCCAGGAGTTGGGGGGCTTGAGCCCCTCTCCCTGCCCCCATGGGAGCTGGGGTCCCTGCCCCCCAGGAATGTCTGAGCCCCTCTCCCCTACCCCCATGAGAGCTGAGGTCCCTGCCCCCCAGGAATGTCTGAGCCCCTCTCCCTGTCCCCATGGGAGCTGGGGTCCCTGCCCCCCAGGAATGTCTGAGCCCCTCTCCCTACCCCCATGGGAGCTGGGGTCCCTGCCCCCCAGGAATGTCTGACCCCCTCTCCCTATCCCCATGGGAGCTGGGGTCCCTGCCCTCCAGGAATGTCTGAACCCCTCTCCCTACCCCCATGGGAGCTGGGGTCCCTACTCCCCAGGGAATGTCTGAGCCCGTCTCCCCTACCCCCATGAGAGCTGAGGTCCCTGAGCCCCAGAATGTCTGAGCCTCTCTCCCTACCCCATGGGAGCTGGGGTCCCTGCCCCCCAGGAATGTCTGAGCCCCTCTCCCTACCCCCATGGGAGCTGGGGTCCCTGCCCCCCAGGAATGTCTGACCCCCTCTCCCTATCCCCATGGGAGCTGGGGTCCCTGCCCTCCAGGAATGTCTGAACCCCTCTCCCTACCCCCATGGGAGCTGGGGTCCCTACTCCCCAGGGAATGTCTGAGCCCGTCTCCCCTACCCCCATGAGAGCTGAGGTCCCTGAGCCCCAGAATGTCTGAGCCTCTCTCCCTACCCCATGGGAGCTGGGGTCCCTGCCCCCCAGGAATGTCTGAGCCCCTCTCCCTGCCCTCATGGGAGTTGGGGTCCCTGCCCCCCAGGAATGTCTGAGCCCCTCTCCCTATCCCCATGGGAGCTGGGGATAGGGACCCTGCCTCTCTGGGGGGTTTGAGCCCTGTTCCTTGCCCCCGGTTTGTGTGCCTGGACTCAAACAGAGCCGGCTCCCCTGATAGAATACCACACTTGTGAAATGTAACAATCACTTTGTCCCCTTTTACAGCCCTTCACACTGGCACACAGCATCCAGCGCATTCCTCCGCCATTCAGTAAAGCTACACCTCACGCTTGGCCTACACTTCAAATGTAGATCGGTGGAGCTGTGTTGTGTAGAAAGGTGGAGACAGATTGATACATCACTGAACCCAACAGACTGTGGTGTGAACAGCTCCCCTGCAGGGTCTTTGCAGTCTCCTTCCCCCCCGGCTGTATCTTCCCACTGATTGGTGTTATTTCTTGCCATGAGGCAGCCCCAGGAGCTACCCAGGGCCCCATGGTGCCAGGAGCTGTGCAGACACAGCACACAATGCCAGCCCCTGCCCCAGAGAGCTGGCAATCTCAGTAGGTTCCCCTCCCCTGCCTGCCTGGATTGGAGGGGTTTCTCCCATGCTGAGCACCCCGCTGGTTGCTGGACCAGGAAGAAGGAGACAAACTCCTGCAGGAGCTTGTGCTGGCCCCGACTCCTGCCCATGAATGCCACTGCCACGTTTAATCCTCATATGTCTGGAGGATGGGACGTGGCCCTGCCCTTCCCCTTCTCCCCAGGGTTAAGGAGCCCCCAGATCCTGCTGCCTGGAGGAAGCAGGACTGGGGCTGAGAACTTACCCTGGATCACTTGAATTTTTAGGACGATTTTGCCCCTCTTGGGAGCATCTGGCCCAGCTCTTCTCAGACATAAAGGAAGGAGGGATGTCTGATGGGGAAGCAGGGAGAGGAGTTATTCAGGGCATGGGACCTGGGCCTATGCTGGCAGGAATGGGATAAAGCTGAGCACAGGCTGACGCTGAGGGGGCAGCTGCCTAGCGCTGAGCTCCACTGGGCTGCAGGACAGTCTCCCCAGGGAAGCGACCAGAGCCCCAGAGCTTGTGGTGTTTAATGTTAAACTGCACAGTGGTGCTGAGAATTCACCAAGCAGCGCGCTCCTGCACTGGCAGAGAGCAGGACTGCATGGGCCTGCACAGCCTGCCCCAGCTCGGAGGCTGTGAAAGTTTACCATGCTTTTCAGCGCCCAGGCGTGGTGGGACTGAAGATGTAGGAGAAAGTTACATAACTTTGCGGGGGAGGGGAGAGTGCTCGCCCTGGGGTCTGAAATATACAGAAAAAGTGATTCTATCGGGCAGTGGTAGGATGGGAACCATGGTGGGGTGGTGGAAGGGAGTCATAGTACCTGATCAGGGCCAGGAGAGAGAAGGGGGCCCCGCCAGGTATGAAGCTCTCTCCTCACACCGACCCATCAGTCGATGCAGGATCCTTGCAGAAATGAAGCAGACACCTCTGCAACGCGGGCCTGGCTGGTTTCACCAGCTGCTGGACACGCTGGGCAGGGTCACTGGCTTCCTACCCTGCTCAGCACCTCAGACACAGCCTCTCATTCAGGTTTGTTCGGGTGATGTGGAAAAAAAGAAGAAAAGTGGGGGTGGGGTGGGCGGTGACAGGGTGAAAGCAGCAGCTGTGGGAGGGTTAAGAGCTCCCTGCCTATCCCATGCCCAGATGGGGTATACAACAGAGAAGAAAGAGGGTGTGGGGGTGTGGTTTTCTCTCTCCCCTTGGCTGGTTGAGGCCTCTGGGGACTAGTGCAATGGCCGCTGCTCTGATCCACATAAATGTCTGCTCCTCTTTGAAATCCTGCTAAGCCAGTTGCCTCAGTGATATCCTGTGGCAGTGGGTTCCACTGGTCAATTATTTCTGGTATGAAATCAGAAAGATTGCCCTGCACGCTGCTGGATGTTGTTGCCATTGAATTTCTTTGTGTGCTCTCTTGTTCTTGCATTATGGGATGGATCGCAGACGGAATGACCTTCCCTGTGCCATGCCTTTAGACACCTCTCGCCTTTGCAGGGGGAGAGGATTCAGCACCCAGGGATGTGGCCCATGTGTTTTTGCCATCTCACCCATTCCCAGCCGCCCCTGTGCCATGCGGACGACTCTGCTTACACAGAAAATCTGCGGGAAAATCTGAGGGCACCTACAAAAGAGGCTCCTGCAACACATCCATGTGCCCACAGGCCTGCTTCATGTCTGGAGGCAGCGTTTGCTCCTCACACAATAGATCATGGTTAAATGTGACATTTATTAGTCCTGCCTGCTTGGGAGAGGAAGAACCTTCCCATGTCTCCAGCCCTCACGAGCCCCTTAACCATGGGCTGCTGGCTGCTGTACATCACTGTGTTACTGGCCTGTCACATACACCAGTGGGGGAATAATGTCACTGCCAAAGACATGCCAGAATTTCACCCGCAGCCAGATCCATGCTCACACGTGCCTCTCTGCAATCAGCTGTCAGCCGGTTCGTCCCTGCACGAGAGCCAACAGACAGGCCGCTAAGTGGCAGCTGGTAGCTGACAGCTCGGTAATGAATCCCCCTGGGGGTCCTGACCTTGCACCCTTTGTGAGTTACTCAGTCACCCGTGTCTCGCACAAAACGTGTCTGCTGCACCCGTGAACTTTCTACCCCTTTGGCTCAGCCTTCTTTTTGTTGTTGTTGTTGGTTAAGCAAACTTTTCAGGGTGTGTCTTTATTTGCTTTGCACTGCTAATAAAAATGGATATGCAACTGGGCAAGGAGTTAGCGTGGAGGCAGAGCCCAGGGACTTGTCAGGGAGTAGGGCAGCTCTCCCTGAGAGGCTGGCACCAGGTGTGAAATCATGGTCTGTCATCTCCAGATATGAAACCCCTTAGATGCAGAGGAACCCCTATGGTTCTGCTACAGCGACTTGGGGGAGAGGCTATGCACCCTGGGCTGTGGAATCAGTCCAGTGTGTCAGAGCACTTCACATTAATGCATGTGTGATGCAACCCCTTGTATGAGCAATGGGGATTGAACCTGCAACCTCTGGATCTTAAACATGAGCCTCTATTAGCCAAGGCTGTAGTAGAAGACCCATCGACTACTATCTGTGTCCCAGAGTGCCAGGCTCCCCTGCTATGGAATCTCATTTCAGAGCCCTACTCACCTCAAATCCCCACAGGAGAGGCCTTTAGCAAGGCTGGACTGTTAATGTTGATTTTCAATACATCTTGGAGCACCAGGAATCCTGAAAGAAAGCTGAGTTCACAACAATGGGACAATATGACTCGAAAGGGCCCGATCCTGTATTATGGTTCCCCCACCCCCACAAAGAGCAGAACATGTCCTTTCACTGAGCCATAGAACTGGAAGGGACTTCCTGGGTTACGGAGTCCAGTTCCCTGCTTTTGCAGCCAACACCATCATAAAATTCTGTTCAGAAACTTATCAAGCTGCGTCTTCGAACCAGCTGGATTGTTTGCCACCAGTCCTCCTTTTGGGAGGCTGTTCCAGAACCTCCCTCCTCTGACCGTTAGAAACCCCCTTTCACTCTGGATGACTTTTATTTCAGATTAAGGAAAACAACAAGAAAAGGAAGAACAAATACACACAGACAGAGCACAGTGTGTGTGACTCCTCTGGAAAACTCTGCATCTGAAATGAAACACAAAGTGGAGGGGATGCCTCTGTGTCTAACAGTGCAGCATAGCAAAATCTCCTATCAGTTACATAGCTGCACACACCACAACCTGCGAGCCCACTGTACATGGGAGTCCTATGGACTCCAAGGGAGCATGGTTTGTAGCGCTGGGTCCACAGCTTGTATAATTTTCTCTCTCTGGAACAGGAACTCTCTCTTATGGTGCGTCTATATAGTGCCAACAATGGGGGCCTGATCTCAGCTGGGGCCACTGTAATACTGTTCCCACTGGGGAAAGAGGTGGATTTATCCCCCAGTGTTTTACTTCCTTTTTGATGTCTCGCTGAGGGCACCTGCAGGAAATGGACTAGTACATTTCACTCCATTCCCCCCCCCCATCCCCCTTGTTACATAGGTGAGTGCTGGCCTTAGAGGCTGAAGTGGCACAGCTGGCTGGGAGCAGTGGTTGTGAATCGCCGCTGTGCGATGCTGTAGCTGTCATAGTAACCTAGTACCAAGGCTTTAGGGGTTTGTGTAAAGGAAAGTGGGTCCTAGGCTCTCACATGGATAGAAACATTGTCATGATTTTAAAAATACAAATAAAACCACCATTCTTTTTTGTTGTCTGAAATTCAATTAATCCCACCCCCCCCCCACCACCCCCGATGGCTTCATGGTTAGGGGCTAGTCTGGGTCTCAGGACACTGGGATTCAATTCCTGGCTTTGCTCAGCCTGTGGGACCTTGGGCAAGTCACTTGGGCCCAGCTCCTCATTGAAATCAGGAGGAGTTCAGCAGCTAAATCTCTTTGAGGAATGGGGCCTGAGTCTCTTTGGGCCTCAGTTCCCCTGCTGCATGTCCTGCTCTGCTGCACAGAGGTGTTGTGTGGATGAATTTGTGATAGAGTGCTGGGAACCAAGAGCTGGTTCTGCACTCTGCTCACTTAAACACCAATTAATTCCCCCCACCTGGACCTGATTGTGCCTCATTAGTGGATTAGCATGGACTGGGGAGCACTAAAGAGCTAACTAGGCCCTGGATGCAGAGGGGAGAAGGTAGCACAGGAAGGACATGTTGTGGGAGAAGCAGGGTAGCAGAGTCAGAACCAAGAAGGCTTTCTGGGTGGAGAGATCTCCTCTTTCCACTCCTTCGCAGAGGAGCTGTGGATGCTGCAAACCATGTGGTGTATGGGACAGCGAAGGGGGGTGGGGGCGGAGAAGAAGAGCATTGTAAATAAGCTACAGTGTGGTGGTTAACAACAAAAGGTCTCTGACCAGCCTGTGTTGGCAGAAGAGAAGAGGGGAGCAGAACCTCACACTGTCACAGAACACATCAAAGACTATTAGTCTTGCAGATGCTACAGGGGGCCAGGCTGGTACCCAAGGCAGGTAGAAGTCAGCATGTAACCGCTCTGGTGAATGAGTCCTGAAAAGTAAAACTGACTAGAAAGAAAATAGAAATTGTCCCATCCACCTTAGCATCACTATGGGCAAAATAACCTGCATTCTCCTTGGTTGAGTCCTCTCCATGTTCTCAGTGAGATGGGTAGGATTATTCTTTCACAAAGGTGATTTTTATCTTGAGAGAGCCCCTTTAAATGCAATAGGGCCAAACTAGCCCTTGCTGCAAACACCACTGCAGGTAATGAAACTACACCCAGGATGAATTTGGCCCAAAGCCCTCAGCAAGCATATGCGTTCCAGCGGGAATGTACAGACATTTACAGCAGAGCTTTACAGAAATGGCAAAAGCCAGGGGCCTGCTCCACAGGGACCGAATCTATCTATGGTCTGTGCCTTGGTCCTTTGATTCCACTCCATAAATACAGGAGATTATTATTTGTTGGATTTCAGGCCTTACCTCTACTAGGAAAATTGCACTGGTTTAACTAGATGGACTTAAACTCCTAATGACACTTAAATCAGCGTAACCCCCGCTTAAATCAAACGATCATTTACTGACACAAGCTGATGTAAGCGAGGGCTGAACTGGTCTGCAGCAGTGTAACTAGTGCTATGTCTACGCTACACCTACTTTTGGTGGTGTGTAAGGTGTGTGTAGGTAGATGTCACAGTGAACAGGTGGCTGCATTCACACTGCAGTGTGTAGCTACATGTGCCAGCCAGCGACAGGCTCTGGCATGGGGGGTGGGCGGGCTTAGCCTTTCCCCACTGCCAAAGTCTTTCCCTGCGGGGGGAGGCAAGGCTCAGGCGAGTAGAGAGCTGTATAGTGTATGCACTTGGGTACATACCCATACCCTTCAGCTCTGTCTGAACTTTACTCACATAAGCCATGCCCCAGCATCTACATTGCTTCTGAAACCCGTGTGTGTGGGGGGGCGGGGAGCTGCCTGAGTCCACACTGCTGAAAGAAGCACAAAGTGTAGCGATAGCCTAGACTCCTGCAACTTTTCCAGTGCGGAGTAGGCTAAGACAGGCCTGAGATTCTGACTACTGGGAGTAAACAGACAGAGCTAATGAAAACAAGGGAGAGGATGAGAAAACAAACATGTGACTGCTGTTAGTCACCTTGCTGAATGCAGGACTGGAAGCCGCTCAGAGACTAGGTGAGCGGGGGAGCCTGGTGTAAGACCCCACAGAGAACAGATTGACCTAGAGTCCGATCTTTAGAGCTGTCTGCTTGCCCTCATCTCTTGTGGAGGGGAGTTCCGCAGTCACAGACCAGCTGCCTCTGCCGGCCTGGCTCGCTTCCAACAGCTTCCGAGCTGTTTACCTCGGGCTCAGGGTGCTGGGCAGCGCTACTTCCTCTTGGAAACACCTGACTCGGGCAGGCTCCCCACGCCCAGCCCTGGCAAAACACATTCCCAGGGCAGGCTCCAGCCAATGCCGCTTTTCACCAGCAGCAGCAGCAGCGTCTCGCCTGCGAAAAGCCGCCCCCCCCCCCCCACTAAACCAGGCTAATCAGATTCCAGCAGGGGGAGGAGCTGCCCCTTCGCACACCCCGAGCCAGCGGCTCCGGGACCCAGCGCCCAGCAGGGAGGGGGGCCGGCAGCATGCCCAGCATCCCCTCGGCCCGCGGGGCACCTGTCGGGGGCAGCTCGGCCGGCCCGCGGGCACCCAGCCGGCGCCGTGGAGCGCAGCGCGCAGGGGGAGGCAGGTGAATCAGGTGCCTGGCGGGAGAGCGGCGGGGCCAGGCGATGGGCGACCGGCCGCAGGCGGGGGGCAGGAGAGGGGCCAGCCCGCAGCCCCCCAAGGAGCGGCCCGGCAGAGGCACGGAGCCCCCCGGGCGGCGGCGGGGGTCCCGGCGCAGACCCCTGCGCGCCCTGGGCAGCCTGGTCAGCCGCCTGCTGAAAACTTTGAGCGCCTTGTCGCACTTGGGAGGGGGGAGCCGCCGGGGGGGCGCGGAGCCGGAGGACGATGAGGGGGGGTTCCGGTGCCCACCGGCCGGGCCCCCCGGGGCAGCCCAGCCTGAGGAGCAGGTCGGGGGAGGCAGCGGCTGGCCGGAGGCGCGGCGCTCCTGGAGCCCCCCGGGGGGCGCGGCGGAGGGGCGGCCCCCCGGGGCGCAGGGGCTGAAGAACCACGGCAACACCTGCTTCATGAACGCTGTGGTGCAGTGCCTGAGCAACACCGACCTGCTGGCCGAGTTCCTGGGCCTGGAGCAGTACCGTGCCCGCGGCGTGCCCGGAGAGGTCACCCAGCAGCTGGCAGCCCTGGTCCGGGCGCTCTGGACACTGGACTACACCCCGCAACTCTCCGTGGAGTTCAAGGTAGGATGGGGCATCTGGTCCCCCACCTACGGGCTGGGGCAAGGGGCGCCTAGCCAGGTTCACTGGGGTGGGTGCCTAACCATGCGCAGGGGTTGTGGGTGCAGGGCTTTCTAACCCTAACCTTAACGCTGCCCCCAAGCCAACCTTAACGCTGCCTCTGAGCCAACCTTAACTCCATTCCCAATCTAGCGCCAATCAGAATCACACAGCGCAGTGGCATCCAGCCGATCAGCCTGTGCACCAGACTGATGCTGGTACTTCTACGCCTCTCTCTATCTTTATTTACCTTAATGAGGAGTCACATTAGTGGCGTGTCCCCACCTACCCCCGTACCCTGTCACCCTAAGCCTCAGGCTTGGCAGTGCCAAGACCTCCTGAGCTAGAGGTGGGCTGGCTGTGCTTGGTTGTAGGGTAGGAGGTGGGCTCAGTCTGGTAAGCAGCTGGCCAGAGGCTGGGGGATGGCTGCATGCTGTGGACAAGAGGCTATCTTAGCAGGAGAATGAGTTGTGTCTGTGGGCCAGATCCTGCTGTCGGCTACACTGTGTGACTCCCCTGAAGATACGCTGATATAAGTGAGGCCCCAGTCCTGTACCCTGTTCTGTGTGGACAGATCCTGTGTGGCGGAGCCCCAGTGACTTCAGTGGGTTATGTGCTGGCACAGGTGTGTGCCTGGGTGGAAAAAGTTGCAGAGTTTAGGCATGAGTGGAACAGCTGGTCCTGTGAGCCCTTATTTGTGTGAATAGTGCCAGGCCCTATACGATCTCTTGCAATCTTCCTGAGCCTCCGTTTTTGCATCTGTAAAATAGGGAGTGACACTGAACCACCTGTGTAGTGCATTGAGATCCTCTGGGGAACAACAGTGCATAGATTGGAGAGAGCTGAGGGCAACGTGTCTAGCCCTGTGGCCTGATGCCCATGTGCCCAAGTACCCCAGCTCCTGTAGTATGTACCATCTGTCTCTCCTTTGGCACCGGTGTCGGATGAGACTTCGTGGGAGTGCTCTCCGTGGCTGGGGTGTCACTTGGAAGCCCCAGTGCTGATCAGTGGGATTAGTGTTTGTAAAGCACGTTGAAGACAAAAATGGAATATTTATTAAGTAATTTCTGAGTGTGGTAAGAAGATGGTCCAACCGAGCCAGCCCATATGTGTCGGGCTAGAATCAGAGGCGTTGGGAGAGGGTTCTCTGCTTGACCTGCCAGGCTTCCCAGCTCCTTCCCCGCATGGCAGCTGCTCCTGCTGAGCTAGTGCCAGTGTAGGTAGAATGAGCAGCTGTCTCTTGGGAGGTGCAGAAGAATTGTAATAACCCCATTTCCACCCACTCACCCCTTTACTGAGAGCACCGAGGAGCTGGCATGCTTCCCTTACTTCGGTAGTGGAGTAAGCGCCCTTTTCCCTGCCTCCTGTGCCAGCGCTGGCTGCCATTGGGTGCGGATTTTTAGCTCAGCCCTGCAATGGGATGCAGACTCCAGACACTCCCGTGATCTGTGAGAGAAGAATATGGAATCAGACTGGGAGCTGCTTTGGGGCAGGACTGTGATTTGTGGCGTGGGGTCCCATCTCCCCCTTCCCTGCACACCTATAATTTGGGCCTTTCACCAGAGGGCATCTCAGGGAGTGGAGGAGGCAGAGGCTGGGCTGGGGGCCTGGGGCAATGGGTGGCAAATGTTTGTTGTAACTTTTATAGCATGCATCCTGCTATTGTAATGTTGGGTACAATCTGCCTGTGTAAATAAGTGTAATGATGAGAGGAGGAGAGCCCACCCCCCCCCCACCCCCCAGCAGCATTCCTAGGCAGGGAGGGAGGGAGGAAAAAACTCCCTGCCCTAACTCTGAATTTCTCTCCCACCCCACCCCCGTGGTTATCTACATGTGGCGTCAATTTCCTCCCAATTTTTAATCTCCCTGGAAAATAAGATCTCCCGTGGGAATATGCAAGAGCTGGGAGGTTTTATGAGAGGCTGCAGAGCCCCACAATCTATTCATCCAAGTCCACAACTCCTTTCATTTGAAGATCTCTCTGCTGGAGGTTGCGCTCTGTGGTAATCCTGCTCCCTTTGCCCCATGGAGTTGCATGTAACCCTTGCATCAGTTGGAGTTGTAAAGATGTATTGAGAAGGCTGGGGGAGCCCTAAATTAAAGCACTTCAGGCCATAATCTGATGATTGTTGGAGTCACAAAGGACTTCCCTCCCAGGCACATCCCGTGGGACATTTTCATCCTCTGACTCATCAGGTACTGGCCACTGTCAGCAGCAGCCAGAGCAAGTTTGGAGAGTCGGTTGTCCGACCCATCGCTTGGGCAAAGGCTGTGTTGCTAACCGAGATGCGCATTCCTTCCTGTGCCTGCGCAGCAGCCACGTCTAAAGATGTGAAATTGTTTTGTGCGTCCCCAGTTAGAAAAGGCCCCAATCCACACAGCTGGCGCCGGAGAAACCCCAAGCAGAGCTTCGTAACTTGCAGATTGGGCTCAGGAATGCTGTTGCATTTTTGTAGGTGGAGCCTTTATGGACACATTGATCTCCACCCACTAATATTTTGCAAGGAGCGAATTCCTCTGTCCGGAGCAGCCCTTTCCAAGCTGAACGTTTGCAGACCAGCCCGTAATTCTAATCAGTATTCAGCATTTTTACAAAGAAGGGGTGATAAGGACCTTTTGTCCTGACCCAGCCAAAGGTGCTGCGAGCTAGCTCTACAGGTTGTTGGCTGGAGTTTGGGTCTGCTGGGACAGCTGTGCCTGTGAGTGGTAACACTGAGCAGTGCTGGACTGCAGTGTGCTCTGACACAGGCCTGGTTTTGTCTGCGGCACAGACTTGGCCCAGGAGGCTGGGCTGCTGTGTCGGTGCATCAGGACGCCACGGCAGTGCTGCTGCACCAGAATGCCAGCTCCTTGCCTCTGAGCCGTATCATGGGTCCGGGCGGTGGTACAGCATGACGGTGACTCCTGGGCCGTGGCTCACAGGGTGGGAAGTTGCACAGATTAAACCCTGTGCAGAGCAGGAGAGCGTTGGTGTGCAGGGGAGTCCAGCGTTATTTGGAAAAATGACATTCCCCCACTCCCCTTATTTGGCTGTGTGCTCTGGAGATGGCTGATGGTCAGAGCAGCAGGCTGGGAGGCAGGAGTTCTAGCTTCCACTCCTAATCCTTCCGCTGTCTCAGTCCGTGACCTTGAGCAAGTCACCTGCGTCCTTTCCTGCGTGCCTCTGCTGGGAACGGGGTCAGGAAGGCTAAGGAATATTGTAGCTATTGTGCATGGCAGGGCAGAGCCCAGCTCGCTCTCCATGCTGACAGCTCTCTGGTTGGTCTTAACCAACTTTTCTGATTTCTACACAGGCGCAGCCTGGTGAAAGGTCCTGGGACACGCTCCGGGCAGTTCTCAGCTCTTGATTTGAATATAGACCCATTGGTGCACACTGGAGCCGAACGTGAGCCCCAGAGGTCTGGCTCCAAACTTGCCTAGCAATGGATGGGATTGGGAACCAGGGTTTTGCTGGGGCAGGACTCTGCCATGTCCATGCACCTCGGCCGATGACCAGCCTATTAGAATGTTCCCACCCTAGGAAAGTCGCCTCAAGCCCCTGATGTGAAAGCCGGGGCGTTCTGCCCCCCAGCTGCATACGAGATCTGGCCCGCAGGGTGGATTTGGGTGTGATAACGTGCAGTAGCAGTGTGAACTGGCAGTGAACTTCAGGCTGTGTTTCTAGGAAACAGCACAGTGAGTAGCTGGGTGAGAGCGAGAGAATGAAGAGTCCCATTGAGAGCATCTCCCGGTGTCCCAGTCGATTTCACATTCCTGGCCAGCAAAATCTCCCCTTCTCCGGTTCCCTCACGGCTGCTAGAAGCTTGGGAGGGAGCAACGAGCCCCGTTGTGTAGCACACAGATGACGGTTGTGTGAGCTCTTCTGAGCAGAATGCCCAGCAGGCCCCTTGGTAACCCTACCTCGGGGAGCCACGCCTGGGAACGTACAGAAGAGAGCCAGCTACATTCTAACTGAGCTGGCCATGCAGAGCCCAGGGCAGGGGCGAGGCCGAGCCATGGGTCCATCTTGAATAGGCTCCACAGGGGAGTTCCTACAACAGCCCGAGTGAGTTCTGCGATGTGTCAGTGACTGGGACGTGAGCGGATGTGCCTGGTGGTTGGAGCAGGAGCCAGGAATGGGAGTCCACGGTCAGAACTGATGTCAGAAGCCAGGAATTGGAGCTGAGGGCCAGGACCAGGTTACCTGGCGTGAGGCAAGACAGGCTGCAGGGCAGGAGTAGAATTGGAGCAGGACTGGAACAAAGTGGGAGCAATGCTGGGAACAAGCAGGCACAGAAGTTGTTGCAGCCAGGAGTGAATGAGGAGTCGCTGAACTGCTGCTGCTGGGCTTAAGAGCTGGTCTCCTGCCTCTTCCAACGAAGCAGGTTTTGTAGCCAGTCAGGCAGCCTGCTACAGCCCAGCTATGCTCGTTAAGTTGCCCAGAGACTGGCTCTGCAGGCCCCGGTTTCTGACACAATGGGTACGGCAACACTGCAATAAAAGACCCATGGCGCGGCCACAGCTGGCCCGGGTCAGCTGAGTCTCAGAGCCTGGGCAGCGGGGCTAAAAATGGCAGTGGAGATATCTGGGCTCCGGCTGGAGCCTGGGCTCTGAGGCCTCGCGAGGTGGGAGGTGTCTACGCTGCCATTCGTAGCCCTGCAGCCCGAGCCCTGGGGGTCCAAGTCAGCTGACCAGGCTCTGAGATCCAGTGCTGTGGGTTTTTATTGCACTGTAGACATAGCTGGGCTCTGGCGTCCCTTTGCTCCTGGCCGTCCATGCGGCAGGATTTTAGAGGGCAGGATGAATTGTAACAAAAGAATCACCCCTTCCAACCTTGCCAACCCCGCTGCCTTGCCAATGTGGCTCTGCTGAGCTCTGGCCCCTCCCCAGTCCCATCCCTCTCTCCATCGCAAGCCTTCTGCTGTTTTTGCACAGCCGCATCCCCGGTTCGAGCTCCCTCCCACACCTGGGCTCTCTTTGCTGAGCGATGTAGCTCAGCCCCCGGAGATGCTTGCTATTCCCAAGCCTTCAGCCTGATCCTTTCTATCCAAGCTTCTCCCAGCAATTAACAGTGCTAGCAATTTACAGCACTTGTGTAACTTCCCCAGCCTGCATTAGGCTGCTCAGCTTTTTATTTTTTTTTTAAATTTCCCTTGGAAGCCCCTTAAATAGTTGCTCGGCCCCCTCCTGGCTTGGGTTCCTCCCCGGCTGGAATATCCCCACACAGCTGGCAAGGAATCGGGCGGCACCAGCCAGAGACGCTGCTGTGGAGCAGTTGGAACAAAGCCATGCTCTGATCCTGAGTCTCTGTGACCAAGTCACTTGTCTAAGTCATGCCTCCAGCTAGGACATTGGGTAATCGGCTCTCTGGGAGCCAGAGGCTGTGTGGGGAACGGCGCTTTCCCAGGGAGATAAATCATGCAGACCGAGGTATCCCCGTAGACTCGCGGCTCTTTCCCGCTCGGCTGTCCTGTGCAGCTTGCACAAATGGACGGCAAACGTTTTCTTGCAGCTGCCGGGTTCCTCGCCCTAGCAGAAGCCCTGGGAATTCCTGCAACACGTGGGAGCCCCGGTCGCTCCTTGCCGCCGGCTGGATGAACGTACGGCACTGAATGCTTGTGTCCCTTAATGGGCTCATCCTGGCAGCTTGTTGAAAAGGCCGGCCGGGCTGAACTGGCCTGTTCCGAGACCGCCCAGCTCATGTTTCTTTCTCTGATGCTTTTCTGCTCCCCTCCTGTGGGCACTGTAGCGTTTCCAGCCTCGTGCTGCGGTCACTGGCCTTTCTTTTAATGCTTTCTGACATCCTTTCTCAGCAGCCAGCCAAGGGGACCCCTCACACACACTCACAATTCAGGCCTCTACCTCAGTGGGCAGAGGAACATTAACACTCCCCCTAACAGCCGGAGTGTTACTGGAGGGAAGGTGGCTTTAAGCAGGGTAAGGTGTTGTACTCTTAGTGCCTTCTCAGGCCGTAAGCCCGTAACCTCTGCATTGAGGAAAGGAAGGGGCTGAAAATACAGCTGAGCTGGAGCAGAGGCTGGGAGAGATCCCGGGGTGGGACGTAGCACAGTGTCCGACTATGGAGTTACGTAATAAAAGCTGCAGGGCTGGGATTTGCAAAGGAGCCTGGTGCCCAGATCCCACTGGAAGTTGAGTACTCAACTCCCAGAGGCTAAAGAGCAGCTGTAGGCAATTCAGGGCAAGGGGTGTACGGCCAGCACCTCACACAGGGGACTCTGGTCTCAGTTGGGGTCTCCAGGCATTACTCTAATGTTACTAAGAATAACGTGATGTGCTTGGAAGCCTGGGAATGGGAGGGCACCTCACTGCCATGGGACAATGACTGATCCTGTGGGATAGTGAGTACCGGGCTGTGAACTCTACAGGGAGGACAGATGAGGTGCCGGAGTTGGGGGCAGTGATACTCCTGAGGATCCAACAAGGGAACATTTCCAAGTGGGGAGGCCCCCCGCTCAAACCTGTCCGGCCAGTGCCCTGAGTCACCGGGTGCAGACATCTGAGGACGTAGTACTGCTGGCTTCCATGTCATGACAACATCCTTCATTGCACAATGTTGAGGGAGCTCAAAGAGGCCCCTAAAGCGGCGTGTGAGCCACCTGCATATAACCCGTCACGAGTCCTAACAGGACAGCAGCCAGAGAGGTTGTTTCTCTCCCCTTTACGTGATTGGCTCTTGGACCAGCTCATTGTAGAGCACACAAGGGGGGATGCGCTGCGTGACTTGGGGCGATGTTTTCAAAAGAGCCTAAGTGACTTAGGAGCCTACATCACATCAGCCAATGGGACTGTGGCACCTAAACCACTCTGGCAATTTTGAAAAAATTGCCCTTATTTAGCACCCAGGAGTTGTTTCAAGGAGTAACTATAGTTGAGCCACGAATGACCAGCTGCAAGAAGAGTGTCCCAGCCGGCAGGTGACACCCAATGAGCCCAGTGGGTGCAGCTACACTTTCCTTCTTCAAAAAAACCAATGCAGCTAAACCAGAATGGAGACAAGTGCTGGAGATCCCTCGCTGGCTGGCTGATCGTGTGGCCACTTCCGGTTCTCAAATCAGGTCCTTTGGGAGCGGCCCATTCAGCTGCTGGGCTGCACCCCTTGGAGCCCAGGTTCTGCTCTCTGGCGTGACTGAGTGAGCCTGGGTTACTCCTGTCAAACCCGGAGTTCTGTCTGGTGGTCTGGGTGCCCTCAAGGAGCAGGCAGTGTCCTTTGCTTTGGTTAAGATCTTTTGGTCCTGCTGTCCTTCGTGGGGGTGGGGAAGTGTGGTGGAGCTTAGGGTTACCATATTGGAGCCCCTGAAAAAGAGGACACTCCAAGGAGCCCCGGCCCCGCCGCAACTCTGCCCCTTCCCTGCTCCGCCCCCTCCCCTAAACGCTGCACCCCCCTGCTCCTCCCCCTCCCCTACTTCCCACGAATCAAATGTTCGCGGGAAGCCTGAAACAGGCAGGCAGCAGGTAAGCTGGGGCTGGGGGGCGGGGCGCGAGACGACGTGGCCCAGTCCGGCCCCCTGCTGAGCGGCTCCCTCCGGCGGCTGGCCAAGAGGCTCTGGCCCTGGTGGCTCCGGCCCGGCTCGGGCCCTGGGGCGCCGGCCGAGCACCCCCAGCCCCGGTTGCTCTGGCTTGGCTTGGGCCCTAGTTCCGGCCGCCAGCCAGCGGCCGAGCACCCCCGGCCCGGCCCTGGCCGAGCGGCACTGGCCGAGCACCCCCAGCCCCAGTTGCTCCGGCCCAGCTTGGCTCGGGTCCCGGTTCCGGCCAGCCGCCGAGCACCCCTGGCCCCACCGGCCCAGCCGAGCAGTTCTGGCCCGGCCCTGGCTGAGTGGCGCTGGCCGAGCACCCCCAGCCCCAGCCCCGGTCCCAGCGGCTCCGGCTCGGCTCAGGCCCCGATTCCGGCTGAGTGGCTCCGGCCCAGCCCCGGCCGGCGGCCGAGCACTCCCGGCCCTGGCCAAGCGGCTGCGGCTCTGGCCCGGCCCTGGCCGAGTGGTGCCGGCTGGCGGCATCCCAGCTCGCAGCTGCCTCCTCCTGGGCTCCAGCTGCTGCTGCGCTGGGGAGAGCGACGGGAGCCGGGAAAGTTGAACCCCGGGGAGGAGGCGGACCCCTTACCATGCCTCCCTATTTTCCCGGACATGTTCGGCTTTTTGGAAATTCCTCCCAGACAGGGATTTGAGGACCAAAAAGCCGGACATGTCTGGGAAAATCCGGACGTATGGTAACCCTAGTGGAGCTGTCAAGACTAGAGGAGACTGTGAGGAAGTTCAGAGGGACTGGACAAAACCAGGGGACTGATCAGTTTGGTGGCAGATAACATTCGCTGCCTGTTGGAGACAATGCGAGGTAAAGCAGCCAGGAAGGAATGATTTGAACTACCCAGACACCCTGAGTGTTTCTAAACTAGCTACAACCGCTGAGGGAAAAGAGGTGGGAGTCTCTGTAGGCGGCTCAGTAAAGACGTCTGCTCAGTGGGCAGCAGCGGTAAATAAAACAGATTGTTAGGATGTATAAGGAATGGGACCGAGAATAATACAGAAGATCTTATTATCAATATCTATTATATCTGTAGTTCACCTTCACCTGGGGTACAGTGTTCTGTTCTGGTCATCTCAAAGAGCAGATAGGAGAAACAGACCGAGATCAGAGTCAGGTGTGAAGTCTCTCCAAACCTTTAACCGTTTTCAATATAAAAAGAATTGGGAAAGATTGGGCCTGTTGATGTTAGATAGTAGGTGACTCAGAGGGGAGGTAATACTGCTATACAGAATAGCGAATGGCATGGTGAAGGGAGATCACTTGCTCCTGTTTATCCTTTCTTGTGTGATAAGAACAAGGGGATGTTCAAATAAAACAATAAACACTTTTCCATAGTGCACAATTGTCCTGTGGAACTCTCTGCCACAAGATCTCACTGAGGACAACGACTTGGACGGGATTAAAAAAGGAGTAGCTATTTATATGGAGAGTAAGAACATCTGCAGTGAAATCACAAAGGGTAAAAATATTACAGGCATATGAACCCTGCTAGCTCCAGGGAGAGGTCAGTCCCTGACAGGCTGGGGCCAGGAAGACACAGGTTAGTACAGAATTGTCCATTGTGGGGATTGTTGCCCCTTCCTCTGGTGAATCTGGCCACTGTCCCGGGGGCAGCAAAGCTTGGTGGTATGTCCCGTTACCCTCTCCAGTGGCTCCGGCGTTACCTTCTGAGGGGTGTCACAGGCATACGGAGGCCTGACCTTAGCCTGCAGCCTGACCGTGGCTAGCAGTCCTGCAGATGCTTCACAAGAGGGACTAGACCCAAGCTGGCCCCTCACAGCAGTGCTGGCTGCAGGGCTCCCGGGTGGTGACGCCTTCTCTAGCCACTGGGATTGGCACCTGCGCCGGGTGCATCAGCAGAGTAAGGGGGTGGCGGCATTTTTATCTAGTCGCTTTTCTGATCATAAAACGGTGACATCACATGGCATGGATGTTGACATGTGTCCAAATTGACACGTGCTTCAGTTTGGGGCAGAGTGGATAAAAATCAATGATTTTTTTGATTGAAATCAGATTTTTTTGATAAAATGCTTTTTGAGGAAAAAACCTATCTCATCATGGAATAGGGATTATAAATTCTAATTTGATAGTCTGAGACAATATATTCATGTAATGTTTAAGAAAAGTTTTGTAAATGAGTTCCAATATTTCATGGATTAGGGACCCAATCTTATGGGGTTCCAGGGGCTTCTGTATAGATTATTTAGGTGAAGCTTTCTATCTACCCAATGGGACTCAGTGCTCAGTCTAGAAGATACCATCAGAGACAGGGCCGGCTCCAGGGCCGCCCTAAGCAGCCAAAAAAAAAAAAAAAAAAGCAGCGTTCGCGATCGCGATCTGCGGCGGCAATTCGGCGGGAGGTCTTTCGCTCCGAGCAGGAGTGAGGGACCGTCTGCTGAATTTCCGCCGAATAGCTGAACCTGCTGCCCCTCTCCGGAGCGGCCGCCCCAAGCACCTGCTTGCCAGGCTGGTGCCTGGAGCCAGCCCTGATCAGAGATGCTTAGTTTTGCAGTTCTCAAACTGTGGATTTGTCTCTCCAGAGGTAACATGCTTGTTAACAGCAAAAATGTTTTAAATAAATCATAGATAGAGCTGAGAAATAACAGACCTCAACTCTATTGTCTCTCTGCAAATTTGTGTACACAGAGTCAACCCCTTACCTCTCTATAAAAGTGCAATTTTAAAAAATTCAATGAATAGAAGATTGTTGGGGGCGGAATAGATCTGGAGAAGAAGTCTGGAGATAAATGTGAGAAGCGAGGGACATATGCTTTTTTTGTTAAAATATTATATGTTTGCTGTTGAAGAAAAAAAATCCAAAATACTTAACGTTGTTTTAGTTAAATAAAACAATTTAGATGTTTGTCTGGTGATGTTCTCCTCCTAATACAGCATGGCAAGAAAATCCTCCAAATATTAATGATTAACCAATTGAATTGGAGATAGTTCACCTCCCAATGACTTCATAAATATTTGCTTCAATTACCTTTGGTAAATGAAATCACCAAACATTCATTCATTTTCTGATATAACTGTAAAACTCATCTGAAAAGTTTTCAAAATAAATCAGTGTTTAAAAATGTATAGTGTGTACCTTCTAAAAATGAAACCTACATCTATCTCTGAGTTGTGAAGAATATGTATTAAGGTTATAACAACCAACAAGAATACACGTTTATGTAGAAATCCATGATTAAATAGAGTCTTCCTGACTAGTGATTTAAATCAAATCCATTCTGGTTTGGGGGGTGCCTCCATATCCCCCCCCTGTGTGGATCAAATTGGATATGGTATTATTCACTTCCTGCCTTTAATCCACTCAGCAGTGTTGCCATGTGGCTGTTAAACACCTGACATGACATGCAGCACCCCAGAGCTGGCTGCATTTGAGTGTGTGGGGGCAGGAAGGTGACCCCGGTCTGAATAATCTGCATAGCACTTGGGGCTACTTCAGGCCTTGTCTACACTACGAGAGTAGTTCGATTTTACTTAAATCGAATTTTTGGAATCGATATTGCAAAGTCGAACGTGTGTGTCCACACTAAGGACAGTAATTCGACTTTGTGAGTCCACACTAACGGGGAAAGCGTCGACATTGGAAGTGGTGCACTGTGGTCAGCTATCCCACAGTTCCCGGAGTCCCCGCTGCCCATTGGAATTCTGGGTGGAGCCGCAAATGCCTTCTGGGTAAAAAAAAGGTGTCCAGGGTGCTTTTGGGTAACTGTCGTCATCCGTCCATCACTCCCGCCCTCCCTCCCTGAAAGCGCCGGCGGGAAATCAGTTCGCGCACTTTTCTAGTCAGTGACAGCGCGGACGCCACAGCACTGCGAGCATGGAGCCTGCTGCAACCATCACTGCAGTTGTGGCCGCTCTCAACGCCTCGCAACTTATCATACACCTTTCCCTGAGGCAGATGCAGAAAAGTCAGGCGAGGAGGCTACGTCAACGCGGTGATGGCCTGAAGTCTGAGAGTAGCACAGACCTCTCAGAAAGCAGGGGACCCAGCGCCGAGAACATCACGGTGGCAATGGGTCATGTTGATGCCGTCGAAAGGAGATTCTGGGCACGGGAAACAAGCACTGAGTGGTGGGACCGCATAGTGCTGCAGGTCTGGGATGAATCCCAGTGGCTGCGAAACTTTCGCATGCGGAAGGGAACTTTCCTGGAACTTTGTGAGTTGCTGTCCCCTGCCCTGAAGCGCAATGACACCCGGATGCGAGCAGCCCTGACTGTCCAGAAGCGAGTGGCCATAGCCCTGTGGAAGCTTGCAACGCCAGACAGCTACCGGTCAGTCGCGAACCAGTTTGGGGTGGGCAAATCTACCGTGGGGGTTGTTGTGATGCAAGTAGCCAAGGCAATCGTTGATGTACTGCTGCCAAAGGTAGTCACCCTGGGAAACGTGGAGGCGATCATAGATGGCTTCGCAGCGATGGGATTCCCAAACTGCGGTGGGGCCATAGATGGAACTCACATCCCTATCCTGGCACCGGAACACCAGGCCAGCCAGTACATTAACAGAAAGGGCTACTTTTCCATGGTGCTGCAAGCACTGGTGGACCACAGGGGACGTTTTACCAACATCTACGTGGGATGGCCGGGCAAGGTTCATGACGCTCGTGTTTTCAGGAACTCTGGTCTGTTTAGACGGCTGCAGCAAGGTATTTACTTCCCGGACCACAAAATAACTCTTGGGGATGTGGAGATGCCTATAGTCATCCTCGGGGACCCAGCCTACCCGCTAATGCCCTGGCTCATGAAGCCCTATACTGGCGCCCTGGACACTGAAAAAGAACTCTTCAACTACCGGCTGAGCAAGTGCAGAATGGTGGTGGAGTGTGCTTTTGGCCGTCTCAAGGGGAGATGGAGAAGCTTACTGACTCGCTGTGATCTCAGCGAAACCAATATCCCCATTGTTATTGCAGCTTGCTGTGTGCTCCACAATCTCTGTGAGAGCAAGGGGGAGACCTTTATGGCGGGGTGGGAGGTTGAGGAAAATAGCCTGGCTGCTGATTACTCACAGCCAGACAGCCGGGCGATTAGAAGAGACCAGCGGGAAGCGCTGTGCATCCGGGAGGCTTTGAAAGCAAAGTTCCTGAGTGAGCAGGGTAACCTGTGACTTTAAAGTTTGTGTATTGAGAAGCTAAACCTGCCCCCATTTCTTTGCCCAGTTAATGTTGACTATCCTATCCAGTTACATACCCCCTTCACCCCACTTCCAACACACGTTTCAAAATAAAAATAGTTCTACTTTGTTAAAGCACACCGTTTTCTTTAATACTGTATTCGCGGGAATTTTTTAAAACTGGGACGCAGACTGTGGTGCGGAGCGGGTGTACTGTAGTGGCGCGAATGCAGCTTCTAAACTCAAGGATTGACAGGCTCCGCTGCGGTGGGATGGTTGTTTCAACGGAGCCTGTCACCCCTCCTGATAGGGACTGTGTGTATGGGGGGGTCTATGTGACTTTGTGGCAGGGGGAGGACGGTTACAGATCCCCTGCTGTGTGGCTCTGTGATCCTGCCTAAGGACCGCCGCTTAAGATCTGTAACTGCCCTCCCCTGCCACAAAGTCACAGAGCAACCCACCCCCCACCACATAACATGAAAACAACCTCCCAGACTAACCAGGGTAACTAGTCACTGCATCACTGCACTATGTATGTGCCCTGCTGCTGTGCCTGCCCCCGACTATATACCCTGCCAAAGGTGACTGTCCTGTCGAATTACCAACCCCCTATCCCCCCCTCCTGCAAAAGAACATGATGGAAACAGTAGTTAACAGAAACGTATTTTTTATTATCAACCAAACATGGAACTGGGAAAGTGAAACTTGGATGGGGGCTTGTGTCAGGCGGGAAGGAAAGAACTTGTCAAATTTTGGGGAATGAGAGCTTTCTGCTGCTCGAGCTCTCTGCAGGGGTGGAGTGAGAGTTAGCAGGGACTCTGCCCGCCTCTCCTTCTGTGCACTTTGGGTGAGGGGAGTATGGGACTTGGTGGCGGGGGAGGGCGGTTAGAGATGGACTGCAGCGGGGCTCTGTCCTCCTGCCTCCGTTCCTGCAGAACATCCACAAGGCGCCGGAGCGTGTCCGTTTGCTCCCTCATTAGTCCAAGCAGGGTTTGAGTCGCCTGCTGGTCTTCCTGACGCCACCTCTCCTCCCGATCCATGTTGGCTTGGTGCATTCGGGTCAAGTTCTCCCGCCACTGGGTCTGCTGTGCTGCCTGGGCTCTGGAGCAGGCTATAAGCTCCGAGAACATGTCCTCCCGTGTCCTCTTCTTCTTATGCCTAATCCGCGCTAGCCTCTGGGAGTGTGATGACAGGCTAGGTTGTGAGACAGTCGCAGATGGGGCTGTGGGAATGGGAAAAAGGGAGTGAATTCCTCAGAAAGATAAATGTAGTTGTGAACAAAGAACATAGTCTTTCTCTGTTAACAAGACCATGCACAGCACCTATCACATGCGCACTCAGCACAAGGTCGAATTCTCGGCCTTCGCATTCAGTGCCTGGGGTCTTCTACAGCACATTTGAGAAGCCTCTCAGGAGAACGGAATTTCTGTTGCAGGCAGACATGGTAAGCCGTAGACTTGTGGCAGCTTAAAACTTTAATATTAGCAATGGCCTCATTTCACATTGAAATCAATGTCGGTCCCTGCTGCCAGCAATTCGGCAAGCAGGAAGTCTGCTCCTGTCCCACACCCTCGCGGCTGTCCCCGGGAACGATCCCTTTCGGCTGCCCCTCTCCCGCCTCCACCGCGTGGCTGCAAACCAGCGGTTACAGTTCTGTAAAGGAACGGCAAAGCAGTCCCAACACTAACATTCCCCTACCTCATTCAAAGCAGGTCATCATGAGCGACATCACCCTCATGAGGATCTCTGACAGCGAGAAAGAGAGAATGCTCCGGGAAAGCCTGCAAAGACCAGGGCCGTATGCCGCCATGCTGTGCAGAGCAATGATTCCAGAGTACTTGATAGTCTCGTGGCGTGGCAACGTGTCCTACTACGGAGGACCCAATAAGGCCGCTCTCCCCAAGAACCTAATGCAGCGGATTTCCAATTACCTCCAGGAGAGCTTCCTCGAGATGTCACAGGAGGATTTCTGCTCCATCCCCGGACATATAGACCGCATTTTACTGTAGCTGCTGTAGCAGTGACTAACCAGTAGAGCGGCTTGGGCAGGACAATCATGCAAAACCGGACATTGCTAGATTTTTTTTTCAATAGTTGCACTGCCCATGACTGAACCGTTAAGCTAATCAAACTAATCATGAGAAACCCATTTTTTAAATTGTTAATATTCCTGTTCTGTTACAAATAAATGTTTAGATTTTTACAACACTTACTGGCTGATCCTTCCCCAGATTCTGTGTCCGGGGTAACGGCTGGGGAGGGTTGGTAGGGGATCTCTGTAAGGGTGATGAAGAGATCCTGGCTGTCGGGGAAATCAGCGTTGTGAGCGCTGTCGACTGCCTCGTCCTCCTCATCTCCTTCCTCATCTTCCCCGTCCGCTAACATGTCCGAGGATCCAGCCGTGGACACTATCCCATCCTCAGAGTCCACGGTCACTGGTGGGGTAGTGGTGGCGGCCGCACCGAGGATGGAATGCAGTGCCTCGTAGAAACGGGATGTCTGGGGATGGGATCCGGAGCGTCCGTTTGCCTCTTTGGTCTTCTGGTAGCCTTGTCTCAGCTCCTTGATTTTCACGCGGCACTGCGTTACATCCCGGCTGTATCCTCTCTCTGCCATGTCTTTAGAGATCTTCTCGTAGATCTTTGCATTCCGTCTTTTGGATCGCAGCTCGGAAAGCACGGACTCATCGCCCCACACAGCGATAAGATCCAAGACTTCCCGATCAGTCCATGCTGGGGCCCTCTTTCTATTCTGAGATTGCACGGCCATCACTGCTGGAGAGCTCTGCATCGTTGCCAGTGCTGCTGAGCTCGCCACGATGTCCAGACAGGAAATGAGATTCAAACTGGCCAGACAGGAAAAGGAATTCAAATTCAAATTTTCCCGGGGCTTTTCCTGTGTGGCAGTTCAGAGCATCCGAGCTCGTACTGCTGTCCAGAGCGTCAACAGAGTGGTGCACTGTGGGATAGCTCCCGGAGCTATTAGCGTCGATTTCCATCCACACCTAGCGTAATTCGACATGGCCATGTCGAATTTAGCGCTACTCCCCTCGTCGGGGAGGAGTACAGAAGTCGAATTAAAGAGACCTCTATGTCGAACTAAATACCTTCGCGGTGTGGACGGGTGCAGGGTTAATTCGATGTAACGGCGCTAACTTTGACATAAACACCTAGTGTAGACCAGGCCTCAGGGTCCCTGGGGATGGGAAGCCCCGCAGGGATGGAGGAGATTACTGGGTGTTTTCTTTGCACCGCCTGGCTGTCTATCCGTCTGTTGCGGTTGAGGTGATTAAAGAACCGGTGTGGTGGCATGCCCTGCACAAGGAAACCATTCACCTCCAGACAGAGGAAATGGCTTCCTCGCCCCACAGCAGGGTCCATGGAGGTCACGGTCCATAGCTCAGAACAGGGAGTGCCCCGGTGATCAGACCTTTCTGGAGTGGGAAGGCGTGGGCTGGGGAGTCTAATTGCTCACTTGACAGGCGCTGCAGGCAGGGGGGTTGTCTCGCCAGGTTTCAGGAAAGGCCAGAGAGGCTGCTTATGTCAACCCCACCCAGACCCAGGGAAGAACATCAGACAAGGATGAGCTGGGCACGGGTCCCGTTAGAGCTGCCAAGCTGCCTGCATTCCTGCAGGGAGAGGAGGAGCTCGGATCAGGAGGCACCCCCTCCCCCGCCTTCCCTTGAGATTCTGCACCCCTGTGCACCCCAGTTTGGTGTGGGCACTGGGATTTACCCTTAACCGAGGGGATGGGAACTTCACCTCCTGATCATGCTATTGACCAGCGGTGAAGGGCCCAGTCCTGGGTACCCTCTGGCTCCTTTGTGCGGGCTAGGGTGGATCACAGGCTGGAGAATACCCCTGGTGTAGGGGGCCTCTGATGGGGGCAGAGCTGCCTCTCCTGGCTCCACCCTACACAGAAGTTGCCGGGTAGGGGGTGGGACAAGGGCAGAAGGAGGCATGGCCAGGGGATGCCCCATCACTCTGGTTATTTCCTGTCTGCCCCAAGGCTCATAGGAACCAGGCTGCCCTGCTGGGAGCTGAACTGGCCCTTGGCAGCCCTGAGTGGGGGGCATTCTCCGCCTCCCCATGGCTCGGCACTGACATAGCAGGTACCCTGGGCCAGGTGTACCCCTGAGTGGCTCACATACCCGCTCCCCATTCCACTGGGTGCGAGGGACTGATGTGGGACACATGCCAGGGCTGTACCGAGTCGGGGGCAGGGCACAGCCCACCGCCGAGGGGCTCCATGGCCAGGGGGCACAGCCTTAGCTCTGCTGTGCCCTGCAGTCTATGGGGCACTGGCTTTGCCACCCTGCAGCAGGGTGCTGAGCTCTCAGATCTGGGTGCCAACAGCGGCTGCTGTAGAGGAAGGTGACCCCTGCCCTCCCCAGCTCTTGCATGGGGCTTGGCTCATGCCCTGCATGGGGGTCACTCTGCCTCCTACTGGTGGGGATTCTTGAGGGATTCCCCAGCTCCTCAGCAGACTGTTCTCTGGCTGCAGCGAGGTGCCGCTTTCCGGAGGGCTGCCAGGGCCTTGCCTGGAGTTTGAACAGGCTGATCCGGATGCTAGACGATCACGGCAGGGCCACCGTGTCCTGCTGCGTCTGCACAGCGCCAGCTGGGTCAGCACAAGGAAGTGGCGACAACGCCCTTAGTTGTGCCGGGTCGCTGCGTTCAGCTTGGACGACCTGTGCCTCTTGCAATCTGCGCTCTTAGCAGCCTCAGGCCGCGCCAGCGACTTGCATGGCCCTTCTTCATGAGACTATATCGGGGGCCAGAGGAACCAGCCAACGCTCACGGGTGAAACACACCATGCGCGGCACTGGCTTGCGCCAAACAGGGAAGCAGAGAGAGGGTGTCTGTGCTCATCTGGACAGGGGTCAGGCTCTGGAAGGGACATGTCTTCTTAACCCTTCGAATGCTGCCAGGTGCTCGGGTGCCAGGCACTGGTGTGCTGCCGAGCGGAGCACTGGGTGATTTCCAAGCTGCTGTTGATTTCCATGGGGTGGCTGCAGGCCAGCTATGAAAGGGTTAAATGTAGCTGCCCATCTTGGTAGCTTCAACAGGTGTTACCCCAACGAGCTGGCACCGATCCTGCCCTGGCCATGCGGAGGGGGCCTTGGTCTGTATCCGCCCACTCCCCAGGAGCTGGGGAGCATCAGCCCTTTGTCCAACTGATGTCATTAATGGGGGAGGGAAAGGCAGACAGCACTGGCTGGAGCCCAGCCTAGCATGGGGCTCTCTGCTCCCCCAGTATGCAAACCGTGCAGTCCCAAGCTCCCATGCTCCTCTGCTAGCAGGCCCCCATCCTGACCTGCTGGGTCTTGCTCCAGGCCTGGGTCCCACACAGCTACTCCAGCCCTGGCTCTGTCTGGAGCGGGAAACACCAATTGTCCACCACGTGGGCAAACGGTGACTCAAATCAGCCCTCCCTCCTCATTGCATCTGCACTTGTGTTGTTCTGGCAGGGAACGAGCCCAGGGCTCCCGATGAAAGGCTCCCCCCGTACAACACTGAGAGAGACATCTACGAGCATTTCAGACAGCGGTGCCAGGCTGTTTCTGCTTCACAGAGCCACTCCTAAACGCTGCACAGCGAACCTCTGTTCCCTCCCTGCTCCCTGCCTGTCGTAGGGCCTTGGGCACCCTGGACTCGACTCTGGATCCTTGCCGTGCAGCGGGACGCAGGCCAGAACTTTCAGAAGGACCCGCTCCCAACTAAGCACCAAAATGAGGGGCCAGGTTTTCCAAAGCGCTGCTGGGAGCTGAGCTGCTCTGAACGTGCAGCCCTTGGGAGCAGAGCCCTTCTGCGAATATGGCCCCCAAGGCAGCAACCTGAGCCCAGGCTTCCACATCAAATCCTCATTGCTGTTTGTGAGCCACAGGCTCGGGGAGGATCTTGCACCTGGAGGGGAGGTGGAATTTCAGGGAGATCCAGGCGGATAGCGTGTCTCCATCTGTCATTAAGGCAGCAGGAGCTAAGGGCCCTAAACAGCCCCTGGGGAAGAGACTCTGATGCGATATAGCCGGCTAATGGCAGGGCACCTCACTGTGCTGGACTTTCCTGCTTGGTCACCAGCGCCCCTCCCAAAGGCAGGATCTCCAGGAAAGATGGGAATGAATAGCGTGAGGCATGGGCGGTGTGCAGAGCTCGGCTGCTGGAATGCAGCAACCTGCATACAGCCAAAGCCAGTGGCAATGGCTCGCTCTCGCTTTTGAGAAGTCCATTAGTGACAAAAACTCATCCGGTATCCAAACTGGCTCCATTAAGGGGGGGACCTGCAGGAAAGCATGCTTGAGCGAGCCTTAAGAAGGCAGTTATGTAAGATTTCCCCAGGGCTTTGCCTTAGGAAAAAACATTCTATTTTGTTCTTACTTTTCTGTTTCAGAGGTAAGTACATTAGCAGGTCACTTCTTGATAACACTCCTACTGGAACAGTGCCTCTGTTCTTCAAATCCCCTTTTTGTACAGCTGCTCACCCGGGGCCAGGTTCTGATCTCCGAGAGGCCAGGTGCAAATCCGGAGTAACTCCTCTTGAGTTGGGGCAGTTCCTCTGGATTGACACCCTGTGGGCAGCAAGCTCTGAATCTGGCCTGTATTGCCAACTCTTAAGGTAACCCAGAGGCACTGTGGTGCTGCGTGCATAAAACTGCACTCTGCATTTTGTTCTTCTTGTCGATGATTTGTGTATAAGTTCAGTGCTGGTGAAAGGTGCTAGACGGACAGTTCTGCTGGCGAATATGGGACGTGCCACTCCTTCCCCGCCCCTGCGCTGACTAAAGCCTGGAGAAACTGGCACGGGGGACTAGGGCCGGGCGAATGATGGTTTGCTGGCACTTTGGGAAAATTGAGAAAAATCAAAGGTTGAAAAACAAAATTCTAATCAGAGCATTTGGGTAGCATCAAAATGAAACGTCTCATTCCGACTTTCAGGCCTTTTGACAAAAGTGAACAAAGGGTAGGGGAGGGGGAGAAGGTGCCTCCCTTAACCTTTACCCCGGTGGTTAGGATGTGGGACTCCGCTTCAGTTCTCCCCTCTGCCCCTTGAGGCAGGGGTCTCCCACGTTGTAAGTTGGTGCTCAAACCTCTGAGCTGTGGGATATTCTGGAATTGGGCTTTCTCAGTCCCCCTTGGAGCTGTTCCACTGTGGTTAAATAATTTCCTACTCATGGGAGCAGGGCCTGGAACTTGGGTCTCTCGCATGCAGGGTGAGTGCCCTAGCTAACCACTAGGCTAGAGAGCTGTTCTCCCTCCCTTTCAATGACTCTCCATCGTCCAGTGGTGCTGGAACATTTTTAGTAGTGGGGGTGCTGAAAGCCAGCCCCTTCCCCCTGTCCTTCCCCTTCCCCCCAGGATGGGAGCAGGGCTGTGTCTCCGGGAGGGGGGGACCCGGACAAGGGGACCAAAGCCACAGCTGGGGGCAGGCGTGGGGCCAGGAGTGGAAGCCCAGGCAGGGGCTGGCAGCCGGGACCCCATGTGCGGGGCCAAGAGCAGAGCCCCTGCTGTGGGGCTGGGCGCGGGGCCCTGGGCATGGGGCCAATGGAATTGGAAAAGGTTCAGAAAAGGGCAACAAAAATTATTAGGGGTATGGAACGACTGCCATATGAGGAGAGATTAATCAGACTGGGAAATGAAATTAATAGGAAGCAGATTTAAAACAAACAAAAGGAAGTATTTTTTCACACAACACGCAGTCAACCCGTGGAACTCCTTGCCAGAGGATATTGTGAAGGCCAAGACTATAACAGGGCTAAAAAAAGAACTAGATAAATTCATGGAGGATAGGTCCATCAATGGCTATGAGCCAGGATGGGCAGGGATGGTGTCCCTAGCCTCTGTTTGCCAGAAGCTGGGAATGGGTGACGGGATGGATGATTACCTGCTGATTACTGGGATGATTATCTGTTCTGTTCATTCCCTCTGGGGCACCTGGGATTGGCCACTGTTGGAAGACAGGATACTGGGCTAGATGGACCTTTGGTCTGACCCAGTATGGCTGTTCTTATGAAGGGTGCCTAGAACAATGGTGCCTTCTTACCCAGCAGGCCTGCCCCTGCGTGTGTGCGGTTTGGGAGCTCTCTGGGGCCGGGAATGTCTCGCTCTGTGTATGTGCAGTGCCTAGCGCAGTGGGGCCCTGATCTCGATGGAGGCCTCCAGACGTTGCCATAATACAAATCGCATCCAAAAGGGCCCATTTTCTGCAGTCACTGAGAGCAACTGGACATAGGACCCCACATTGCCCCCGTGCCCAGCAGAACTGCACTGTAGCCATGTGCCCGGCGTGGGTTGGAGTTGCGAGGTCTCAGAGTTGGCTTTTTTAGATTCCCACAGGCTCAGCGCGCTCCTGCTAGCAGGGCAGTGCTTGTAAACAATCCAGCAGCAAAGCATCTTGGTGGGAACAAGTGTTACAAACCCTAAAAATGGAGCAAAAAGAAAAGCAGCAGTAATGAAGGGCCCAATCTTGCATTGTGCCTGGTAACAGCTCCCTGTGGCTGCAGGGAGCTGCCTGCACGGAGCAGCCCACAGGATTGGGCCCCTAAATGCCTGGCGTAAATGAATCCACTATAGTCTTTGTGGGAAAGTCCTGGTTGCTTGAATGCAGTAGCGTGGACTTGCACAGGGCGTGCCGAGGTTGCTGCTTTGCTTTACGTTCCCAGGCAAGTCCACATTTAATCTGGATTTAATTGGACGGTTATTACATGGCTGGGAACGAATAGGTTTTTAACGATCAGCCCTCTGCTGCGGTTTCGCCACATGTTGTAGATCGATAGCCAGAGGGCAGGTTTGTTAAAGCTCAATAAATAGATATGCCCGGCAAGTGCTCTTTGTTTAGCGGTGGGTCACCCTGCAGTGAGATTGAGCTTTCTGAGAAGTGTGCGCAGGGAGCTTCCTTCCCAGCAAAGCTGGGCTTCCCCTGACCCCCTGCTGCCCCGATCCCAATGCCACAGTCCAGGGAAAGTTCAGAGCAGACTCTGCAACCTTGGCTCCTCTCTAACGCACGGCATTCCTGACCCCTGGCTGCGGATCTGTACAGAAACACGGTGCATTTCCCTGATGCGTCTATTCCCCTTCATAGAGTGATTAAGAAATACACCCCCCGTCCAGGGAAAGTGCATCTGTCTTCACTGGCAGCCCGAGCCCCCAGCAGTGTGTTATGCGGAGAGAAGATGAACGTCTGACCCCATGGGTGGCCTTGCTGCTACCTCCCTCATTCATCTGCCATGTTAAACTGGGACCTACAGCTGCATTTAGCATTGTAAGGCCCTGCCTGAGCATCAGCTGGAGAGAACTAGGGAGCAATGGGGAAATGCCCTGCACTTCATCCCAGGACTAACTAGCACGCGGAGGAAGGGATGGTCTAGAGGCTAGGATTCTAGCCGGAAACCTGGCTTCAATTCCTTGCTCTGCCCCAGCCATCCTGTCTCTCTGTGCCTCAGTTTCCATGTAGCCAATGGGGATAATAGCATGTCCCTACCTCACAGCAGGGTTGGGAGGATCAAAGCAGTACAACATTGTGAGGCACTCAGATGCTCTGGTGATGGGGGGCCGGATAAGTACCTGGGATCAAAGGGCTGGGATTTACCCTCCCATGTGTAGTAGGGTGGTATGGGGAAACTGAGGCACAACAATGGGGAAACTGAGGCACAACGATGCAGGGGCTCGCCCAAGGTTGCAGCGTGAGTAGTAGCAGAGCTAGGAATGAAGCCCCGATCTCCTGAGTCCCAGCCCTGCCTTATAGCTCCCAGGCCATCCCGCTGCAGGAAGGGACACCCGAGGAACCATAATTTCCTGTTGCCCGGTGAAGTTCACACATGAAGCATGACACTTCTGGATTTAGCATGGAGTGCGAATCGAGGCCTGGCACTCCACCCGTTCCTGCCGGCTGGGTGGGGGATGCTCACATGCACAGAAAACGCCCCCTGCCATTTTAACTCAGGCATTGCAAAGCAAGAGGGGAGAGAGAGAGAGCGAGCGATAGAGCCTCTGGAGTTCCCAGCTGAGAGGCAGAGCTGCTGAGAGAAGCCCAGCCGGGCGGTCTAGCCTAACAGGAGGCTTAGAATCTCCTTCAGGACTGTTGGGAAAATATAAGGCGTCAAAATCAGAGGCTTTGCTGCAGGAGACAGAAGCACCCTGGTGCTGCAGAAATGGCTGAAACTGATTCCTACAGTACAGCAGGACCTGGCCAATTCCCGCTGGTCGCCGGGGTGAGCTTAGTGAATTAATGACCATAGAAACCCAAGTCAAGGCGACTGATTCCTGAGAGGTACTTTGTTCCCTTCCATGGACTGTTCGTTGTTATCTGCATTCCCATAGCGCCCAGCTGAGATCAGGGCCCCTGGGGCAGGTGTGGGACGTAAACACTCCCAGAGAGAGGGAGCTGCTGCCCCAAGAGTTACAGACAAACGGTGGAAGAAGGGAGATGTTGGGATCCCCACTTTGCAGATGGGGAACTGGGCCGCCCAGGGCTTAGCACACGCAATCAGGGCCAGGTTCTCCATGTCCCCGTGGGACGTGCATGGCTGGATTTCCAAAGGTGCGTGGCACCCAACCTGCACCCAGCAGGTCGAGCTGTCTTACACATCTGACCTCAGTGGTGTGTGAAAGGGGCCCTGTGAGATCTGGACTGGAGGGGTTGGGAGGCAGATGGCAGCTCTGTCTGGAGGAATGGGGACTCCATATTGCTAGTGGGAAGGCAAATGGGCCCCATGGTCTGTCTCGTGAGTTCCTTACAGCTGGTAGCTTCCTCCGGTTGGTTCCTCTGTATTTGTTGCTGTTGTTGAGGGCTCTTTACGGGTGTTGCTAGTGGAGGTCTCTGGGCGCTGTTGCTCTCCACCCCCAAGTTAACCCTTGGGCCCTCTGGGGTGCACCATTCTGCAGTGGTGGAACAGTTGCCCAGGCTCTGTGATCTGCCTGTGTAGAGAGAGGACAGTTTGCACTGGGCAGAGCCAGATCAGAAACAAGCTCTTCCTCTCCGTGGGATGGGAGCAGCTGTGAGGCGCCCCTGGGCCGGTTCCCAAACATCCCTGTGCCACTGATCACGAGTGGCGCGATGCTGAACGTGGCTTGTCTGGGCCCACACCGAATGCTCAGCTGTGATCAGTGCTGTGCCAGTGTTCAGACATGGTATGATCTGGGGCGGGCAGCAGGCCATCGAGACACCACCCTTGGGAGGAGATTCATGCATTGCAAGGCCAGAAGGGACGACTGATCATCTGACATAGGCTAGAGCACTGCCCCCAACCAGGGTGATGAGCCAGGCTCTCTTCAGCCCAGTTCAGGGGCCTTCCAGTAGTTCCCTTTGGGAGAGAAGAAGGGGATCAATAGCTCTGCTGTCCAGACCAGCATTCTCCCTCTGGGGGCCAAATCCTGACATCCTTACTCAGGGCAACTTGGGCTTATACAGACCTGCAGCCGGTCACTGTTTAGGAGCCCAGCTCTGTTCCAGCAGGGCCTGTGGTACTTCACAGGGCTACCCCTATGCACAGCGTTTAGTGCATCTGCTCGGTCTCCCAGGCAGTGGGATTAACCCTTGGCAGGAGCAGGTCTCTGCTAAGGACGTGGCTGTGGGTTCCCTGCTCTAGGCTGCAGCCTGTGCCCTGGGGGCTGTGTTACAGACGGAGAGCTGATGAGATACCCAGAAGCCAGTCCTCATTTGCCATCCGTGTCCAATGGTCTGTTGTCCCAGGTTCTCTCTGCACTGGCTGGTTCTAGCTGTACCTGGACCCCCTGCTCCCCCCAGCAGCCCATAGGACACTGAGCTTCCCAGCTGTGTATCCTGCTGTGGTGCAGGATGCAGGCAGGGCAGGAGAATCTCGGCTGGTTTGGCCGGGTTCTGGTTCTGGAGGGATCGCTCTGCCCTGGGGCTTCAGGCGGTGACTGATGGCGGATGTCCCTGAGGTTTGGGGACTCGCCCATCCTTCCTGCCAGCTCCACCACCCTGCAGCCTGGCTGCTGCGGGTGAGTGCTCTCTTCCTGACCACAAAGCCTGCCCACCGGGGGCTGCTCTGACGGGCAGCGGACCCGCTTCCGCCCAGTCAGCGAACTCATGCTCACGGGGCCTGGGAGCTCAATGCCATGCTGGGTGCAAGGGGATTACAAAGTGCCGGGGCCTGCTGTGGTGGTGGGGGTACTGGCCCCAGGGAGTTGAAAGCAGTCAGGCACCTGGCAGGGCTGCTGCTGGGAGCGTAACTTGGCTCAGGGGATAGGGACTGGGTCAGAGGTTCTGATCCAGCCCAGCCTGGTCCCTGTGACGCCGGGGGACTGGCTGCAATGAGCTGGCCTGAGCTGTGGTGATAGAGAGGAGGTGGGGGAGCAGGGACACAGGCTCCCCCATTCGCCCCCTGGCTGGCAGCACTCTGTCCCTGTGTGCAGGGGGCAGCGCCAGCGCAGGTGCTAGGAGCTCGCCCCCTTCTGGATACCCAGAGACCTTCAGGGCTCTGAATCTGGCACCGTTCCCCGATTTAGGGAATGGCCCGGGAGGACCGAGCCCCTCAGGACCAGGGCTGATCGCAGCCTCTCCTCTCTGCAGTGGGACCCGGGGCTGGGCTCAGCCTTCTGGAGAAGGTGGAGCCGTGGGAGCCCCAGGGTAGGCACGGGGAGCAGGTGGGCACGGCTGGTGCTGGCTCTGTGCTGCCAGAGGGTGAGAGCACAGCGCTAGGGATTAGGGCTGCTGAACCTGTTAGCTGCTCAGCATTCTAATTAGGACAGGTTTCATTACCGAGATGCACTGGCCACTCAACTTCAATTTGCAGAGCTGCTGAGCAGTGGGCCTCGCCAGGCGCTGAGCAGCCCGGGGCACGTCCCCGAGCTCACAGCTAAATTCAGCTCGGCTATTTATGGCTCAGGACAGCAGCAGCCTGGTTCCTGCAGGGGCTGGGGCGAGGGACTGCACTGGGGTGGGGGCAAATGGCCGGGGCTAGCGGTGCCAGTGGCGAGGGGGTCCCAGCGATGGGCACCTGGTTCCTTAGCAGCTGGGTGTCCCTTTCAAGGGGCCTAAGCGGGTGCGCTCGGGCCGGAGTCAGCTCGGGGAGGTGGGGGGCAGGCTGGGTGGGGTCTCTTCATAGCCACCTTCCCTTTCTGGTTGACTCAGCCGTGAGCTAATGCTGGCCCTTCCCCCAACTCAGCTGGCCCCTGGGGCACTGCCTCTGACAGGACTCCCCCGACTGCTCCATGGCCCCCTGGGTGCGACCTCCAATGGGGTCTCCCAGCCGCTCCCTGGCCCCCCGGAGCTATATCCAGTGCATTATTGCACGTATTTGAAATTGCCTCCGCACGCTGCATTTGTCCCCCGTGCCCTCCGCTTGCCCACGGAGCAAGGAAGCTCTGTGCGGCAGGAAGGCTCAGACCTGGGCTGGCACTGGCAACTGCTAGTGTCTGCTCCATTATGGGACCCCACTGTGCCTCCCACACACACCTCCTGGGAGGGGCTGGCGGGGGCAGGGTAGAGCCTTTTAGGTTCCTCCTAAATTCTATCTCACCTCTGCCCCCTCGTGCCCACTTCACCCTTGTGCCGTTCCCTGCCTCCCCCGTTCAGCCCGGCCTGGCTCACTTCCGAGCTGCCTAACCCTTGTCTCCAAGGTGCTGTTGATCTGCAAACCTGTTTTTCCAGCCCCCGAGTAAAGGTTAGGCAGCCAGGCAGCACAGGCTGGCGTCCTGTTGGCCACGGGCCTGTGTGGGGACTGCTGGGCTTCTCTGAAGGGATGAGGGGGACAATGCCTCCACTCCAGTGAGGACCCCGGAGACTCTGCTCCCCCCTCTCCTGGCTACCAAGCTGCTTCTTTCCTGTATTCAGCCCTGCCTGGCACCCTTCCCTGGCGAGGGCTAGTCAGGGAGTTCACTCCCCCAGGGCTGGAATCTGGGAGAGGCTTCTGGCCCCTGGCACAGGGACACAAAACCTTCCCCCTTGGGCTGCAGTCGGAAGGAGCCAGCACCACTCAGAGCACCCGCTGGGTGCCAGTCCAGCTGCAGGCAAACGGGACCCGTGTCACCCTCTGGCACTCGTTGCCAGTGCTGTCAGAAAGGCCACAGCTCCGTAACTTCCTTGCCATGCAGCTGGGTCCCCCAGGAAACACAACTGCCTTGCACTAAGGGCCAGACGTCTAACTCCCTTAGAGGATCAGGGCCTAGGGCAGAATTGCACCCTGTACTAATAGTCACTAATGGCCTGCGTCATGTCCTGGGCTGTCATAGCCATTCCCGCAGCTGGATCCATGTCATTCTCCTCCTCTTCAGGGTGGGGAAACTGAGGCACAGACTTGCCCGAGGTCATCCAGCCAGCGCGCATCTGTGAGAGCTGGGAATTGACACCCCCTGCTCCTATCTCCCAGGCTTGTGTCCTACCCTGGGACCATGCTGTCTCCCTGTCTGGTTGAGGGGCTCTGTGCTGTGGATGCCTGTGTGTGTGGGGGGATGTTAACTGGGATTTTGGGGTTGAAGGGGCTGCCAGTGTGGAAGCTGTCGCCAGTGCTCTGCTCTTTTTGCAGAGGCCCGTGGGGAGATCAAAGCAGGCTGCCTGTAAATAGACTGCTTTCCACCAGGCGTTGACGGCTCTCTAATTGATTTCTGGAGCAGCGTGGCGCGTTTCCGCGCAGCTGTTTGTTTTTACAAGGCTGGCGTGTTGCTTTCCACTTGGCACGCACGCTCCCGCTTGTGCTTTCGCTGCAGATTCCCCAGCACTTAGCAGCCCGGCCTCAGGTCTTCGAGTGTTGCACTTAATGAGTGTAATAGTGTCTAGAAACTGGCTCAGTATGCAGCAGTGTGTATGAAGAGAGAGTTAGCCTCCAGGCACCGGCCAAATGGGATGGATGCGGCTGTAGGTCCTTTGGGCTTCCGTGAGAAAATTGATAGCCTGGGTTCCCCGTGGCCTGGAAGTTCCTGAAATTAAAGCCCAGACACTGGACAGAGAGCAGGATGGTCCAGTGGTTAAAGCATTGGCGTGGGGCTTGGGAGATCTTGGGTTAGCTCCCAGCTCTGCCACAGATTGCTTTCACAACCTTTGTCATGTCACTTAATCTCTCTGGGGATAATGATATTAGTCAGTCTTGTCTGCTTTGGTTGGAAGCTGGGAGGGGCCAGGCCTGCCTCTCAGCAGGTGTATGTGCCCTCCCCTGGCGCTAGTGTCATGCTGTGAGTGAAGTATGTGATCTCTTTGCTCTATTGAGCGTGTCCACCATGCACAGGGACCTGCACTGCGCTGAGGAGACACCCACCGGCCCCCGTGCACTGGTCACAAGGTGTAGCATGGAGTTTTTCTGGGGATTGACTCTTATTGGCTTGCTGTGCCGCCCTGGTCAGGAGCCTGGAAGGCTTTGTCTGTCTACATTGCATTGTAAACCCGGGGCTGTGAGACTCCGCATTTCCATGCTGCACTGTAAACCTGGGCTTACCATTGCTGGAACCGGGTCTCCCAGCCGTGCTATCGTGTCCACACTGCACTGCATGGACCTTCTGCCTCGGGTCTGCAGCTAAACCTGTGTGCACACTGCACGGTGACAGGGCTTGGACCCGAGTCACAGCAGGATTCTGGATCTGAGCCCCCTCCTTCCCCCAGCAGGGTCTTGAGTGCTCACTGACCCGAGTCAGGCTGATGTGCGTGTAGACGGAAGCGGGGCTTGGGCTCAAACCTGAGTCAGAGCCTGGCTTAGTGTGCAGTGTGGACACACCCAAAGGGAACCTGCCTCAGCACATTGCAAACGCCGTTAGAAGGCTGCACTCGTAGAAAAACGCCTCTGGTAACAGAGACAATTATTTCCTTAAACTATTCCCTTTATTGGCAAAGAGCAGGGAAGAACAGCCCGGCTTCCTCCATAAACCAGAGACCCTGCAGCCCCTCTGGAGTGCCAGGAATGACTCAGAGGCTTAATTTGCACTGGAGCAGTGCAAACAACAGCCCTGAGATAAAAGTCAAACAGCTGGGGTGTGCAAAGGGGCTCAGCTCCTTAGAGGCGTAATTCAGGACCCTGAATTCCCTGCCTGTAGATTGCAAGCCATTGTTTAACCATCTTAACAGTAGGGAAACTTCCATAGTAGACAGCACTTGTGATAGCAAATGGATCCACTAAGCCAGATTCCCCTACATGGACTTTGGTGGAGTTACACTAGGGAATAACCTGGCCCATTGACTCAGTGTCTTCTCTCCCATTGCATGCCGGGCAGGCTGTTGCCCTCCAGCAGCTAGAAACCCCAGTCAGAGGTGGGCCGGGCAGGGCCTGGGGACTGGTGATGGAACACGCAGCTCCTTGGTCGTAGATCAATAGTCCAGTGTGGGCCTGGTCAAAAACACTCGGCTCTCTGATGGCCTCTGTGACCATCAGCTGGTGACCTTGGTGCCGTCTCTTGGTGGCCGGGTGTTCTGATCTGCGGGCCCCACTCAGTGGGGTAGGATGCAGCATCCCGTGCCTGCAGCATTGGGGACCAGGGTCTTTCTATCAGGGCAAGGAAGAGACAATTCCATGGGAGCTGCAAGCGGGGTTCGGCAGGGACCCGAGCTGGAGCTGGGTGAGCAGGGAGTTAGGAGGAGCTTGGATTTTGGTCTGAACAATTCTGTGCCCTGCACCGCCACAGACTCAGCGGGGAAGTGCCCCCTACAGGGTCACCAGCAAGGCTGCCTGGAGTGCAGAGGTCTCTCCTCCAACTCCTGGTTCTTCCCAGCCCCAGTTAGCTTGTGAAACGTGCCAAGATCAGCTCAAGGTGATGTGGCTGCAGGGAAGCAGGCCCATGGCATACTAATCAGCTGTGTGCCATCTCCCCTGAGCTTGTTTGTGTCCCGTCGGGCACCAAAGAGCTAATGCCAGTCCTCTGTCCTTGTCTTGTGTTGCAGAATATCGTTGCCAAGTATGGCGCTCAGTTCCGGGGGAACTCACAGCACGACGCCCTGGAGTTCCTGCTCTGGTTGCTGGACAGAATGCACGAGGATCTGGGCTCCTCGTCACCCAACCAGAAGGCTAGGACAGCGGGCAAGGTCAGTGTCCTCTACCCTCCCTTGCCAGACATCTCTGCACCCTCTCCCCAGGGCACTGCTGTTGTAAGGACCTGGCTGGGGTGTATGTGTCGCCACTGCCCTCTAACGGGTGGGATCAGAGCTGCTCAGCTGTGTGTCCTAGGCCCTGCACTGCTAACAGAGATTCTCCCGCAGTAAGGGCCTGCACTCTTGGGGTGGGGGAATTGGAGTGAAGTTCTGTGTGGCCGCTGTGTTACTGCAGCAGTGGGACAATGGAAAAGACCTGTAGAATGGCTGGGGTGTTTCCCTAACACTGGGGAATAGTCTCCGTTTACTCAGTGACTCTTGGTGGGGACGGGTGGAGTTGGGGGTGAGAACATGGCTGATTGGCCACTGTGCTGTTGGTATTTTCCTCCCGCCAGTGGAATGACCTGTGCCCCGGGCCCAGCCTTTTCCCGGTACGGATCGGCGTGGTTGTGCCATTGCAGTGTCAAGGCAGTGTGTGTCACCGCACCACCCGTGGGGAGTGGCTGCTGCCTACAGAGGATAAAAGACCTACTGCTGGTGCCAGCTAGCACAGCTCCTCTTGTAGCCCAGGAGACAGAGGGCACTTTCTCAAACCAGGTCTCCTGGGTTCTCTTCCCAGGGCATTGGGTGTATGGATGAGCTGGCGATCGTGGTGTTTGTGCCTGGGGCTTTGCTGCGACATATTGTGGAGCTTCTTTAGCTGGGGGAGAAGGGGCATTTGGAGATTCTAAGGCCACAGGGGACCATCTTGGTCTGACCTCCGGCATGGCAGTGTCCGAGCAGCCCTCAGCCAGCATTCGGGTCGGGGAGGAGCTGGGTCAACACAGCACATGCAGCTACTGCGAAGGGGCTCGTGTGCCTGGTGGGGGCTGTGCAGCATCGCAGACACACTGAACTCACTGTGTGGGGTGGGGACAGGCCCGGCAGGGAGCAGTTCCCTTTGTCACAACACACTGGCCTAGCCTGTCCATGGTTATAGCCCTGCCCCTCTGTTCAGTCACGCCCCCTGGAGCCTGCCCCTGTTTCACAGGAGCTCCTGCTTTCCCTGCAGCCAGTTCTGTGAAGCTGGGGGCCAGCAGATCCCTTTAATGCCTCCCTTCTTACAGCGCCCCTGGGGTAGGGCGGGGTCATCCCTGTTTTACAGATGGTGACATTGAGGCACAGAGTGAGACTATGACTTGCCAAGTCATTGGCAGAGACAGGATTAGAACTTGGGGCTTCCTATCTCCCAGATCCCTGCTTGAGCTGGATCTGGGCTGAGCTGGAACCTGGGTGCCTCCTTCCTGACCCTTCTAACCTGGCCAGTGGCGACCCCTGCATGAGCATCATTTGCAGCAGGAGTCCTTGTGCATGGCACATCCACAGGGTAAGCCCTTTGGCCCTGGTCTTGCTCATCCAGTGTGGTTTTGGGGCAATGCAGTGGAGGTGTCGGACTTGTTGATGCAAGGCACTGAGATCCCCCTTTCCAAGGCTATGTTGTCACCCTGCATGGGATCCCATGTGACGGGAACTGCCTGGGTCCGCAGCAAAGGGAAACCACCCTAATAACAAGAATCTCTTGCATATACCTCCTGCCTTCCCATGTCATCTTAGAGCTCTTTGCCAGCCATGTACCTAGCACTGAAATGCAGCCACCGCTGGGGTGGAACTCAGCAGTTCTGTAACTGTGCACAGCAACACTGCACCACAGTTTAAAACAGGAAGTGAAGGAGGCTGTCATGCACAGGGTGGCTGGGTGGGCAGACTGTAATTAGCCAAGCTGGGTTTCGGGCTACAGTGGAGAGACCGGTTTAACGAATCTTGCCCCTTTTGGGTAGGGAAATATCTGTGACTAGAAATAGGGTTTTACAGGTAGGCTCGTTATTTGGTCAGTGGTTTGTGGGAGCATATCTCAACCCAGGGCTTGCCTGGAAGTTGCCCAGCCCCATGTATAACTCTCACACCAGTCCTAGATCCTGCCATGCTGCTCTGGTAGAATGCTACCTCCGCTGTGCACAGGTGCGACTGACTGCACGCAGCCCCAGTGCATTGGGCCCACTGAGTTTTGCTACTCAAAAATTCATGATCTGCCTTGTTTGACTGGTTTCCTAAACCACATGGGATAGTTTCCTCTTCTTGACTGGTTGATTCCCAGACCTGCTAAGAGTTCTGAGTGGCTGTGAGAACAGATCCTGTGAATTCAGATCTGCCACACCTTCTTGCTCTGCAAACCCTTCTCCTGCTTCCCTCTTCTTTCCTGGCCCAGATATGGAACCAACCTCCCACTCCCACCCTGGAGTCCCTCCGCATCATCCGACCCACAGACTCTGTCAGTCACCCGCCCTCTCCAAGGTGACCCCTCGCTCAGCACATCCTACCAAAGAGCTGGCTGGCCTGGTTGTGGCTGCGGCCTGGTCTCGCCATGGGATTCGGCCAGCAGCAGTCAGCAAGCGAAGCCCACACGGAAGCCATGATTTACACCAGTAAAGTTTCCTCTGGCTTGAAAAAGGTGTGAGCTCAACTGGTGCAAAGCGGATGGCTGTTGCTAGGGCAGGCCAGGACAGCCTGGGGGTTTGTGGAGTCTCCCTCTGTCTTCCTGGCTGATGTTCCTCAGCTTCCACAGCCTTCATGGACGCTGTGTGGACCACGCAGGGGGCCTGACCCTCTGGCTGCCAAGACTGGGCACACCTGGGGGGGGACCCCCCCCTCAGCGTTTGCCCCCAAACCTGTACTGAGGTTGGCCCCAAAGCATTCCTGCCATGGGTGGATCTTGCAGGACTGCCAGCCCAGTGTCTGCGTCGTGCCAAGGGCCTGGTTTCTCTGTGGGCTCTGCCCCTGTGGTGGCAAGGCTTTGGGAGCTGGTTCCAGCTGGCGTTGCTCTGCCCCTGGTGTGAGTCCCCCCTGCCCAATGGGGGGAACCCATGTCTCCATGTGGCTGCTAATCTTGCAATGCAGGATGTTCTCTATCATATCCCCCCCAGTGCTGACCTCTGGCATGGTGCTAAGGGGGTGCCGTGCTGCAGTGCGGGGTGCTCTCCCCTCATTCTGGGCCTTAGATCTGACCATATGGAGTCATCCCATTCTGAGGACCAACCGGTATGGCTAGAATAAAGGGAAATGCCCCCCCGTCCCGAAGAGAGAGAACCAGCTAATGGTTAGAGCAGGGTAGTGCGCATCTGGATTCCTTGGTACTGTATCTCTCTCTGCCAGCGACTTACTGCATGACCCTTGGGCAAATCACATCTGCTCACTGTGCCCCACCTGCAGCATAGGGTTAGTGCCCCTGGCCTGCCCCCGGGGGCCTTGCAAAGCGCTCTGAGGTACTGGCTGCAAGGGCCTATACCTGGACGAAGGATCGTCGCTGTTGTTCAAACAGCTTTGTGCGTCACGGGGACTGCTCAACAGCAATACCCAGAACCGGACAGCTCAGACCCCATCCTGCTGTGTCCTGTGGAGGGAGGCTCGGGACACACCGACCATCCTGTGGGCTGGGCAGAGAGCAGGCACAGCAGAATGGGGGGTCTCCAAGAGAATGGGCTGCCTCCATCCATCCCAGTGACCCCCACCTTCAGAGGCACAAGGGAGTCCACTAGCTTGAGCACAGAGGCAGCGCGCCTGCCCATAGACAGCTCGGGGCCATGAGAAAAGTGGGAGAGGCAGGGGCCGGGGAAGCCAGAGAGCTGGTGGGAGCAGGGCCTGACGCAGGCAGCTGTCACTGCTGGAGCACTCAGCAGATTTAACGAGGTTCCTCTGCCTTCATCTGGCCACGGCCCCCACGCTGCGCCTTGTGCGGGCCGCAGGCCCCTCAGGAGGGCCCCTGACCCCGTTTCCATCCTTGGCTGGGCCCTGAATGGGGTTGTCAGGCTGGGACCCAGAGAGAGACAATAGGGGAAGGCAGAGCTTTGAAAGCTGCTGCTCCCCCATTGTGTGCTCTGGCTTCGGGAGGCTGGGCAAGCGGCTGGGGCTGAATGGTGTCTGAGCTGGGGCTGAAAGGGGATGGCAAATAATGTGCTGCTTGTGATTCGTGGCACATAGTTGCTTGGCTGGCCCTCTGCCAGCCACACATCCGCCTTCGCGGGCACCCTGGCCTTAGGAGGGGTCTGGCTTTGGGCTGTTCCTCCTCCACCCGTTCAGTCACCTCAGGGAGGCGATGTCCTTTCAGATGGTGCTCAAACGCGGGGCGCAGGGTTGGGCATCTGAAGGGGAAGACTGTGAAAAGGGGAATTCTGGCCCAGTGGGTAGGGCCCTAGCCTGGCACTTGGGAGACCCGGGTTCAAGTCCCTGCTCTGCCCCAGACTCTGTGTGACCGTGGGTAAATCCCTTAACTTCCCCGTGCCTCAGTTTCCTATTTATGGAATAGGGATAATAGCATTGCCCCGCCTTGTGGGATAAACATCTCAATCCTGGCCTGCCAATCCAGTCCCGGTGCCCACATATCCCTGCCAGTGAATGCACCTCTTTCCTCACCCGCTGCTACGCCAGCTCCTACCCACTCTGGGAGCATGGCTCTTCTACAGACCACTGGGGATAAGGCTGAGCCCCGCCACACTCATTTCACCTCTGACCACGCACCCTGCTCTGAAGTGGGGTCTCTAGTGAAGCGAAGCTGAGGCTTAGCGCCCGGCACAGGGCAGCCTGTCACTGCTCGTGACCGGCAGGATCCCAGCCATGCTCGGTGCAGACATCTCCGCTGCCCCGCTGGGGACCAGCAACTAATGCAAGTTCCTGGGCGGCTTCATACAGGTTAATTCTGTGGGACATTAAAGCCTGTGCTGCTCAGCCACCATCGGTGCGTTTGCCAGCACTTCCCTCCCCGCGACACTCCAGTGCCCATTAACAACCCCAAAGTGCCCGTTAGAAGCAGAGGCAAAACATCGCCGTGCGTAAGTTTGCTTGGGGGAATTGGCTTTGTAGCTATTCTAGACAACAGCCCAGTGCCCAGCAGCAGGCCGGGACTGCCTCCTGGTGCTGTGTGCCACCCCTTGGCTACATGCTGGTCTTGCTCCTCCCCCTCCCTAGCTCCAACGAGGTCCTAGAACAGAACATGAGAACGGCCATGCTGAGTCAGACCAGTGACCCACGGGGCCAGGTGTCTGGTCTCTGACACTGCCCAGTATTGGAGCTTCAGGGGGAGTGTACAGAACAGGGCGATTTTGGAGAGATCTGCCCCTGTGTTCCCCTCCCAGATTCTGGCAGCCAGAGGTTTAGGATTGGCCTGAGCACGGGATTACATTTGGCTAATGGCCATTGATAGACCTATTCCCCATGAACTTACCCAGTTCTTCGTTGAACCCAGTTATAGTTTTTGCCTTCACAACATCCTCTGGCAATGAGTTCCACAGGTTGTCTGTGCGTTGTGTGAAGAAGTGTTTCCTCTTGTTTGTGTTAAACCTGCTGCCTATTTATTTCATTGGGTGACCCTTGGTTCTTGTGTTGTGTGAAGGGGTAAATAAAACTTCCTTATTCACTTTCTCCACACCAGTCATGATTTGTATAGACCTCAAACATATCCCCCCTTAGTCGTCTCTTTTCCAAGCTGAACAGCAATAATCTTTTCACTCGCTCTTTGTATGGAAGCCATTCCATGCCCTTCTCTGAACCATGTCCAGTTCCACTGTATCCTCTTTGAGATGGAGCGACCCGAATTGGACAAAGTATTCCAGGGGTGGGTGCACCATGGATTTATGTAGTGGCATTATATTTTCTGTCTTATTTTCTATCCCTTTCTTCATAGTTCCTAGCCTTTTTGACTGCTGATACGCACTGAGCTGAAGTTTTCAGAGAACGATCCACGATGATTCCAAGATCTCCTTCTTGAGCGGCAACAATCAATTTAGACCCCATCAGTATATAGGTCTAGTTGGAATCATTTTTTTCCAATGTGCATTACTTTGCACCTATCAATGTTAAATTTCATCTCCCATTTTGTTGCTCAGTCACCCAGTTTTGTGAGATCCCTTTGTAACTCTTTGCAGCCAGAAAATGTGCCACTCTGTTGTTCGCTCCCTTTTTCCAGCTCCTTAACGAACAGCACAGGAACCAGCACAGATCCTTGGGGGTTCCCGCTGTTTACCTCTCTCCATTGTGAAAACTGTCTATTTATTCCTACCCTTTGTTTCCTATCTTTTAGATCCAGGAGATGATCTTCCCTCTTATCCCATGACTAAGTTTACTTAAGACCCTTTGGCGAGGGACCTTTTCAAAGGCTTTCCGAAAGTCCAAGTACACTATATTCACTGGGTCCCTCTTTTCCACATGCTGACTCCCTTGAAGAATTCAAACAGATTGGTGAGGCGTGACTTCCCTTTACAAAAGCTGTGTTGACTCTTCCCCAGCATATCGTGTTTATCTCAGTGTTGGATAATTCTGTTCTTCGCTATACTTTCTGCCAATTTGCCTGTCCATTACAAGCTGTTTCCTCGCTGTGTAAGCCAGCACTTGCATCCTGCGTTCTGAAGAGGAATAGGTGCTCAGTCAAGCAGGGCCGATCCAGCCGTTAACGTATCCCCCCGTCCCCTGCCTCCTAGCTTCCACACGCTCCTCAGAGAGAGGATTACAGTTCAGATCTATTCAGAATCTTGACCACCCGTGACGGCTACCATCTCCTCCAACCTGCAGCCCTCATGGCGGGGGAGCACAGCATAACTCAGCGCCTCTCATTTCCATAGGGCCTGTCAGCTCGAAGCGCTTTGCAAGCTCCAGACAGGCTCTGATCTCACACCCGCTTTCCAGCCGTGTTGCGCTGCCAGCTTTGATGGGTAATTGCCAATTCTTCTTCGAGTGCTGGTCCCTATGTGTACTCCACATGGGGGATACGCATGCACGCCATGCACCTGAGGCCAGGATGTTTTGCAAGCAATGCCCGTTGGTCTGCACATGCTTAGTCTAGTTGAATAGTGTTTTCCCCCTTTTAATTTCCCCCTTTTAATTCCCCCCCTGGGGATTTCCCCCCCGAGAAGTCTGGGATTATGCCCAGAGTCCTGGGGTTCATAAGAACAGCCCTACTGGGTCAGACCAAAGGTCCATCCAACCCAGTATCCTGTCTTCCAACAGTGGCCAATGCGAGGTGCCCCAGAGGGAATGAACAGAACAGGTAATCATCGAGTGTCCATCCCCTGTCACCATTCCCAGTGTCTGGCAGCCAGAGGCTGTTCAAAAACAGTGTTTCCTGCCCTCGTTCCTTTTCGGTGAGGGACGAACATCAATGCTATCTCCATGGCCTGGGTGAGGCTCATGTTTCTGCCAAGTGCAGCAGCTGCTACTTTTTTCCCTCAGGACTTGTGTGGGTGGGGAGCTGAGACTCAGAAAACATGGGTCAGATCTGGGCTGGGTACCCCCCAGGGTACATCAGTCTCAGAAAGTGGGCAGCGCCCCTCTGAGCATGAGCTTGGGAACAGAGGCTAGGACTGTTAAGCCGAAGGAGAAGGCTTGAGAGCAAGGGGCATGGCCATAGACAATAAGGACAAGCCATCTTCGTCTAAGTCTGCCCTGAAGAGAAAGGATCCCTCCCCAGCCCCGTCAAAGTCACGAGAGCCAGCACGCACGGGTGCTAAGGACTTAGACAGGAGAAGGAGGCACCCAAGGGTTCAGATTCGAGAAGTCTGACATCAGCTGTGATGGTGAAAGCTCAGGATAAACAGCTCCTGGTGCGCCCATCCCTTCTAGAGCAGCTGCTCCCACCCCAGGAGGGCGGAGAAGCGTAACTTTGTTCCATCCAAGAGAGGAGAGTTTCTGTTCTCTCACCCGCTGCCTAAGTCGGTGGCGCAGGCGGCTCCAGAGCAGACCAAGCCCCAGCCCCCCAAGGCTGCTCCCTCTGATAGGGGGCAGAAGTCACTCTATCTTCTCTTCCACTTCCCTCCAGTTCCGGATCTCAAATGACCAGGCCCTCTTGGCCAAATCTGATTTTACTAGTTACACAAAGTGTATGGAATTTAAGGCCAAGGTCTCTAAAGAGGATAGAGCCCGCTTCCAGGCCTTAGTGGATAAAGGCAGATTGGTGGCCAAAACTTCCCTCCGAGTATTTTTGGTCCCTCCAGCATCCCTGGAGAGAGGGGCAGGAGTGGGGGGTTCCTGTGCTGCATGTCCCCCACCTCCCTCTGGCTTGGGTTTAATTCTATTCCACTGGGGCACTATTCTCGCAGGGGTGTGAATCGCTGGAACCGTCGGCCCTCTGCATTCCCCTGCAGCCGCGGTTCCCTGGAGCACAGCTTGGGCTGTGCTTGTGCCTGGCTCCCCCAGCTCAGCGCTGTGCTTTAGACAGCATTAGCAAGTTTCATTAGCCCCTTTGCATGCAGCTGCCCCCGTCCCCTGTGTTGGGCCGGGCCGGGCCTTCTTCCTGCAAACAGGACCTCCGTGTGAGGGCATGGAGAGGGCTGGGTTCTCTCTCCTAGTCTCTGGATCCCGGTCCTGGCCTCCCTCTGTGTAGCCATTAGGTTCTTAGCCCCTGCACTTTGGGGACGGACCCTGGGCAATGCCTGGCTGAACTCACCAGCTGCAATGGGTCCCCCGTCTCTAAACACTAAGATCCTGGAGCTGACACCTGGGGGAGGCCTGCAGGGGCTGAGGGAATGGAGGGGGCATGGCTGCAGGAGGGGAGGAGAGCCATGCCATGCGTCTGAGAGCACCCCTGCTCAGGGTGCTGAGCAAGCATGCCTTGCTCATCCCTAAACACCTCCCCATGCTGGGCCCCATGGGGTCCACCCCTCCTGGGCAGGCTGCCCAGGTCGTCGTCCTACCCCCTCTGCTCTTTTCCAGTCAGGACCTCAGGCTGGGGATGAGGGTGGAGGTGGAGCTCCCTGTCCCTGAGGGGCAGGAGACTGACAGCCTTCGGGACGGGCTCCCGCTCGATTTCATTCCGATTGCAGGGAGGTAACACTGCTCCTGCTGGGAATGGCAGCGCGGGCGCCCGGGGCATTGCAGGGCCTCTGTCGTGTACTGAGCTCCCACTGGGACCTAGAGGTGGCACTGAGCCCGTCAGAGAGATTGTGGCGATCCCCTGGGAATTAGGGATGTTTAGGAGTGAGGGGGGTTGGCTTCCTTAAGGGAGAGGGGCAGGAGGTGAAGCCAGTCTGGGCCAGGCCCTACGTGGATCTGGTGGTGTCTTGGCCAGGTTCCTACTGCCCACCCCGCCCTCCCCTCCCCCCTTGTAGGCAGAGCAGGATCGAATGGCCCCCAGGGACTGAGCTCCCCGCTGGCCCCAGAGGACAGGGTACAGCATGTGTGGGGGGAACTTGCCTGATGGTTGCCCCACTGGGCAGGTTCGAGGGATGAGCAGAGCCCCCTGTCTCCAGAGCCATCAGTCTGGCACCTTCCACCAGCCCCAGCTTCACCGAGATCTTAAAGAAATCCAGTGGGCAGGGCATGGTGCTTGCAGGGCTCCCACGGCAGGGGCAGGGGCAGGGGCAGGGGCAAAGACCATGCCCCTTGTGCCCTGAGGGTGAGGGGGCACCGGGCTCGATTCCCCAGGGGATGGGTCCCTTGGCTTCATGGTTAGGCTGGGGTTGTGCTGGGCCAGGGCAGTCGGAAAGCCCTAGCTGCAGTCCCGGGCCTGCTGGGCTCTGCCAGCAGAAGCAGCCAGTTCAGGAGTTGGGTGGTGAGCCCGGCCAGGCAGGAGAGGAGCAGGGCTGGGCTGCCCACCTCAGCTCGCCCTAATCCCTGCCTGCGTTTTGGCAGTGGGCTCTCTGGTTTGATCCCATTTTACCAGCAGATTATCCCCTTTCCTGGGATCCTGAGTTCCTCCCTCTGTGTACGTACACACAATGTCTCATCAGCCTGGCGCAGGCAAGGGGCCCCCGGAGCCTCACCAGTGCCAGAGAAATCCCTGCTGAGGGACTCTGGCATTTGTAAAGTGAAACCCACCCGCCCATCTCGCCCCCTGCTCTCTCGGCTCCCAGAGGCATCACACCCACTGGGATTTTCCCTGGCAGGGCTGGGCTGGGTAGTCCTGGGCTGGGAGACCTCCAGCATTATCCCAGCCCTGCAGCAAGTGCTGCTGGTGGTTCCCTCTGTGCTGATGCGGAAACAATGCCCCTTTGTGGTCCGGGTGGCTTGTGCTCATTGAAGATCCCATGGCAACTTTTCTCCAGTTGAATGAACGCAGATCTCCAGAGTCCTGTGCCGGTGCTGCAGCAGACCGTCCTCTTCCCCGGGCATGGTCCCTGGGGATGGGCTGACTGCAGGGGTTTTGCAGTGACGCTGGAGGGCGTGTGCTGGGGACAGAGGCTGCTAGATTCTGGGATTGGAGACCCCTGGATGCAGCAAGTCCTTCCCCAGCCTGCAGTGCCGACAAGACCCATGTCCCTCTGTGGCCGGAACCAACCCAGCTCTACCCATGGCAGAGGCAGGAAAAGAAGCCAGGAGTCCTGACTCCTAGGTCGCTGCTCTGGTACCCTGGCTTTGGGTTCACACTTCCTGCCCAGCCTGGACTCCCTGGGAGGTGCTGGGTCTGCTTTTGCCCAAAGCCGGTTGGCCCTGTTCAGACTGTGCTTGGTGGTCTCTGCTCCCTGCTGCCCAGCTCTGCCTGGCCCTGCAGACTGTAACTCCTCCAGACAGAGCGTATCGTTGAGGAGTGACTGTTACACCTCCAGGTGCACTCTGTCATGTGTGGGTAGCATAGCAGCACAGCCACGCAGCTGTTGCATCCGTCGCTAGGCACTGCATCTCCCAGTCCCTTTGGCCTCCAGTCATCTGCAGGCACAGCAAGCCCCCAGCACTGGCCCCACACCGTCTCCAGCCATAGGAACACAAGGCCTGGCGCAGCCTACTCAGGGGTGGTCGGAGCGTGCCCGCTCACGGCTCTGGGAGGCAGCCGGGAATTTGCATTAGACGGGCCGTGCAGCTGTTCTCATGGACGCGGGAGCATCCTGTTAGACCCTCCAGTCCCCTCCCTGGGGTAGCGCACGGCCATTCAGTACTGCACGTTTACTGGGGCATTGCTCAATCTAGTTTTAAATGGGCCAGCACATCCCTTGGGATGCTCTGCACAGAGTTGGGGGTCAGGAAGGGTCCCAGCTGTGCAGCCTATCCTGTCCCTTTCTCCCCCACCTAGTTCCAGCCCCGATGAGGCACACTCTTATCGCCTCCCCCGCTTTGGCTGTGCACACCCCAGGCTCCGGGGGAGCCGAAGGCACTCGGCACCTCTCAGGATTGGGCCATAGATAAGTTGGAAATTTTTTGCTGAAACTGCTTTTGGTGGAAAACAGCGACGTGCCCAAACAGGGCGTTTTGCGGGAAAGGGGTCGTTTCCATGACGTTTTCGGCTCAACAAAATGTTGGAAAGCAAAGGGTTGAAATGGTTGTAATGTTTCGGAAATGAAAAGTTCTGGTTTTCTGAACGGGGTGGGAAGGCACGTTCATGGTGTGTGTGTGTGTGTGTGTGATGGGGGCAATGAGGGGGAGGGTGATTCTCCTCTTTACGCCACTCCAGGGGGTGCAATGGCGAGCACAAGCAGGGCCATATCTTTAACGGCAGTGACGGGGAGGCAGGATAACCGGCAGTCTCCATAGTCTCTCTATGTTCCCCATCTGCACAATGTGGTAATAGCACTGCCCTGCCTCAGAGGGGCATTGTGAGGATTAATGCATTACAGAGTGTGCGGTGCTCTGATACCAGGTCGGTGGGGGCCAGAGAAGTACCTACCACAGATAACTAGATAGAGACACACCTGGCAAAACAGTAGGTCAGGACTGAAGTGCATCAGCAGAACTGTGTGGGCGCTGTGCCGGGGGTCGCTGCAGATCAGCAGTGGCACAGCAGTGCAGGCTGGTGGAGAACCCACCCGTACCATGCATAGCTCCAGTCATTCCCATCTGCTCCAAGTCCTTCGGCGAAGGAACGGGAAACCCCCTTGATCACACGGACCGGTTGGTTCGTTTCCCTGGGATCTGCAGTGGAAATGGAATACGATGGCTGGTCAAACGCCAGAGGGATCAGGTAAAGCGAGATGGAGAGGCAGTTCTGCCTCCCGCTGCTGTCTCAAGTCTCTCATCTCAACATCGGTTGCATGAAACTTTAAGGCATCAAAGGCGACAGCTGTCCTGAGAGCTCATGCAGCAGGTACAGCTGCAGCTACCGGGGGAAGGGAGAAGTAGATGAAAATTCTGCAGTGTGTATCAGGGCTGGGAAGGTGACAGCGCCCTCGCCCTGGGAGGAGAGAGCGCCCTCTCCAGTCGTGCCCAGCACATTGCAGGAAACCTCCAACAATAAGCCCATCTGCCCATGGCCAAGCTCTCCCCACTGGCCCAGGTAGGTCTGCTTCCCACCTGCCAACCCATCAGCAAGATGTGCTGTGAGCAGAGAGATGGAGCTGCTGGGGGATCATTATAGCATCCTCCGTGCTGGCAGCAGCATCCAGCATGCTCAGCACATTGCCGATCCCTGCTCCACTGCAGACAGCTCCCACGCCAGAGGATGGGCCCGGGCTTCATGGCCATCCAGGAGGCGGGGCAGACGGACTGAGATCAACCAAGTCTCCAGGGAGTCATCAACCTGCCTGTTTGTGTCCTGCTGAGCCAGAGCAGATTGTCAGTGCTGGCTTCTTAAGGGTTTTGTGTCTGAGGGCCTGCTCCTGCCCCTGCTGTTAAGTAGCTGCAGGGTTCTGCCCCAGAGGGGCCTGCACTTCAGTGACAGGTGTATTTAATGTTCCTCAGTCCTTTGGGATTGTTCAAGAAGGAAGATGATATTATGGAAACCAGAAAGTTGGCAGCCCCAGCCCCTACCTCAAGACAAACAGTGGTTGCAACCAGCAGCCAGTCTTGGGGATCCATTAACTTCCTTGCAGAAATGAGCTGAAACCAGAGTCTCTGCCCTGAAATTTCAGGGCTGGGAGGAGCGGCTCACAGTGGAATCCCAGGACCTAAAACCCACTTCCCCTACAGCTTTGGTCCCAGTTTGGATGCAGAAGGATCAGGTACCTATATGAAGTATTTTCAAGGCCATTAGTAACTAAGGAGGATGTTAGACAACATCTACTAGGGATAAACCTTTTGAAAGCTGCAGGCCCAGCACCCAAGAATCCTAAAAGAGTTGGCTGAGGAGATCACTGACTCACTGATGTTAATTTCTATAAATCTTTGAATACCAGGGAAATTGCAGAAGACTGGAAGAGTGCTAATGTTTAGCCAGTATTCAAAGAGGGAAAGTAGGAGGGCCCAGGTAACTATAGGCTGGTGAGCCTGACATCAGTAATTGGCAAAATAATGGAAATACTGATAAGGGGATTCAGCTGATAAAGAATGAATGGCTAGGAATACAATGAATGCCAGTCAACATGGTCTTATGGGAAATAGATCTTGACAGACAAACCTGATTTCATTCTTTGAGGAGATTGCAAATTTGGTTGATAAATGTAACTGGGTAGATGTAAAATACTTAGACATTAGTGAGGCATTTGACTTAGTACAGCACAGTATTCTAGGGTGACCAGATGTCCCGATTTTATAGGGACAGTGCCGATTTTGGAGTCTTTTTCTTATATAGGCTCCTATTACCCCCCTCCCCGTCCTGATTTTTCACATTTGCTGTCTGGTTACCCTACAGTATTCTTCTTTAAAAAAATAACACTATACATTATCAATACAGCACGTGTTAAACGGATTAAGAACTGGCTAACTGATAGATCACAAAAACTGTAGTTGTCACTGGGGACTCCTCATCAAATGGGGATGTTTCTAGTGGGGTTCTGCAGGGATCAGCAGAAGACCCAACGTTACTCAAGATTTTCATCAATGACCTGGAAATAAGTATAAAATCGCTGCGGATACAATCTGTGGCTGAGTAAACAAGGAGGACAGGGCCATCATACAGAGCGATCTGGGTCACTTGGTAAGCAGGGCCTGCTCAAACAAAAGGCATTTTAATACAGTCAAATACAAAGCACTACATCTAGGAGCAAGGATGGAGGCAAAAGCCTGCAGAATGCGGGACTGGATCCTGGATCGCAGGGACTCTGAAAAAGATTGAGGGGTCACAGTGGACAAACAGCTCCACGTGAGCTCCCAATGCGATGCTGTGGCACAGAGGGTTAATGCCATCTTTGGAGGTGTAAACGGGCATGGCGAGTAAGAGGAGGGGGTGATTTTACTGCTGTGTCCGGCGTTGGTGAGACCGCTGCTGGATCCTGCGGCCAGCTCTGGTGTCCACGTCCTAAGACGGATGTTGAAAAATTGGAGAGGGTGCAGAAAAGAGCCACAAAAATAATATGAGGGCGGGAGAAAATGCCATGCAGGAGAGACTCAAGGAATTTGTCTTATCAAGCATGTGGGGCGGGACCAGAGGACCTCTTGAGGGCCCTTCCCACCCTACATTTCTGTGACAATCGAGAGGTGACTTGATTAGCGTCATGGGGAGGGAAAACCGGGTACGGAGGGGCTCTTTAACTGAGCAGAGAAAGGCAGAACAAGAAACAAAGGCTGGAGACTGAAGCCAGACATGTTCCGATGCGAAAATCTTGTGCAACTGTTTACAAGCCGAAGGATTAACCATTGGAACCAAGTGCCAAGGGAAGTGGTAGATGCTGTCTCTTGATGCCTTCCAGGAAGAGATGCATTAGTCAGCCCCAACTCACTGGGCTCAATACAGGGGTAACTGGTTGAAATCTAATGGGCTGGAGATCAGAATTCAGACCCCTTCTGGCCTTATTTTCGATGACTCTGTGGGGATGTGGCTGGAACCTTGTGAGAACAGCAGCTCCCAGGAGATTTCCAATGCTCGGCATCTTGCTGATCTCAATGAGATTTCTGCCGTCCGGGGTCAAAATCTGGTGGGAACAGCTCACAGGATCTCGGCATTGTCTAATCCAGAGACTGGCTGGCCTTGCACATCCCAGCCTGACCCTCGGCTGGATCGAAACCCTCACACTGCTTCCTGGGCCCAGCGGGGCAGTTAGCTTAGGGATGTGTTTCCTGGGGCAGAGAGGCAAATTCTAACCAGGAAGATCAGTCAGAATCCAGCCCAGAGGTGCCTTATGAAATCAGGACACTCTCCAGCTTGGTTTATGTCCCTGAGTCCTTCTGCACTGCACTGATCCCTCTTTCCAGGTGCCATTCTCTGGGGGGAGCCCATTCATCCTATTGGACTTGGCCCCCCCACCCCCCATGCTTGAGGCACACTCACATTCTGTCCCTGTTCACTGCTTTCAACCTAAAAATGCTCTCTCGTTAGGACATCGCTAGCTCTTTAATGTCCCAATGCCCATTAGGGGGTTGCACCAGGGATGAGTTTGGCCCTGGTTGTATCTCAGTACACTCCTTGCTTGTCACCCAGGGGTCTCTTCAGCCATAGGAAGGGGACGGCACCCATCTCAGGTACAGGTGCCAACCGGGGATGGCGTTCCCAGCGGGCAGCTGTGCTGCTCATGCAGTGGTTGGCTGTGGGGTAGGGGACACCACTGGTTGGTTAGTTGCTCGGGATTTTGTGGCTTTTTTCCTATTTAGCCATGTGTCAAGTGAGGCCGGGTCAATGTCTGTGGCTGTTGCTAGCCAATTGACAGCTCCAGGACCTGCATCGGAATGAGAAGCCGCCGGGAACTCAAAGCAGACTTTAGCCAGGCATCTGTGGCATGAGCCATCCTGGATGTCACTCGTGCGCTGTGTCCTAGATGCTCTGACTGGTGCTGCCGGCGGCGAGACATCTGGGCCGTTATTGTCACGTCTTAGCTCTGAGCCCAGGGGAAAGAAATGCACCCTTCATGTTAAAACAGCTCCGGCCTGTTTCCTCCACAAGAGAGCAGCTCTCCCCGGGTAGGAGAGCGCAGTGCCGAAGAGCGAGCGCAGTCTGCTTCTGAGCCGGCCTGCCCAGAGCTGCACTTTAAAACCCATTCCCCCCCGAGGCTGCTTACATCTTTAATGTAGCTGAGGTGCTGTGTGTGTGCTTATGCAAGTGTAGCTGTCTCGGTGAGTCCTGAGCTCTCCCTCTTCCTGTGCCTCTCTCCCCCGACAGCTGTCTCTCAAAATCAGACAGTTACTGCAAAGACAACTCACAGTAATACTGGGTGAGTTACTGTTGCTGTGAATTTTGTCCAGAGGAGTGGCCGAAAAGCAGATGATGTTGCAACTATAAAATCATGATGACCATGGAGAAAGTAAATAAGGAAGTGTTATTTATTCCTTCTCATAACACAAGAACTAGGAGTCACCCAATGCAATTAACAGGCAGCAGGTTTAAAACAAGCACAAAGGAAGTATTTCTTCACACAACACACAGTCAACCTGTGGAACTGCCAGAGGATGTTGTGAAGGCCAAGACTATAACAGGGTTCAAAAAAGAACTAGGTAAGTTCTTGGAGGATAGGTCCATCGATGGCTGTTAGCCAGGATGGGCAGGAATGATGTCCCTAACATCTGTTTGCCAGAAGCTGGGAATTAGCGACAGGGGATGGATCACTTGATGATTCCTTGTTCTGTTCATTCCCTCTGGGGTACCTGGCACTGGCCACTGTCAGAAGACAGGATAGTGGGCTAGGTGGGCCTTTGGTCTGACCCAATGTGGCCGCTCTTATGTTTTTATGTTAAGTATTTACACTCTATTTCTGACCTCTCCAGCCGAGAATCCTTTACTGTTTCCAGTAACCTGAGACACTGTTTCTCCTGTGAGGTCACTGGATGGAGACCAGGATGATATTAGCAGGACGCTGCTCCTAATTTGGAGTTTGGGACAGGTTGTCTCACATGGGAACATGGGAAACCTACAGACCCATGTGCCCATCTAGTCCAGCCTCCATCATCAGCCAGCAACAGATACTTCAGAGAAAGATGCAAGAACTCCCACAGTAGGCATTTATGGAATAACCTGCCCACAAGCACAATTCCCTCCTGCCCCCAATAGTCAGAGAATGACTAAAGCCCTGAAGCAGGAGGGCTTAAATCCCTTCCAAATAGCTCATTCATTTTAGTATTGCCTATTGCCCTGCTGGATACTCTTGTTATCATTGTCTAATTCCTTTCTCGGTCTTGCCTGAGCAATATCTGTCAGTGACTTCTGCTGGCTAATTGTCAGTTGCGTGAAAAAGCGTTTTCTTGAATCTGTTTTAAGTTCCCCACCTTTCAATTTCACTGACTTTCCCCTTGTTCTTGGATTCCGACACAGGCTGATGTCTAGGCTTGGCAGAATTTGATTTATTTTTTATTATTTTTCAACTGATAATATCAAGGTTTATTTTAAAGCATTTTTTTCTATTTTTATTCATTTTAAATTTTCACAGTTGTGGGAATAATGGTGGTGGGGTCAGATAATGACCGTAAAAGTTGAGATTCAAAAATAGAGCTTTGTAAACAATTAAAACAGAAATTATTAACCTCACGTGTCCACACATACAGAGTAAATATCCTGCAATCAACAAATTGTACCTCTTTTCACTATTCATTCGCTATCCTTTTGTAACAAGCCTAATTCAAAAGTCTAAATCATTGAAATTTGACTCTAATATGTTCTCACGCAGGATTTTGCTTACTTTGTCTGTAAATTTTGATGATTACCCTGGAAATGCTTTTTCGCTGGTTTGTGTGTGTCCGGTGAAATCGACGTTGTTTACTGACGTTTACCAATAAAAATCGAATCCTTCCAAACCTAGTGATACCCTCTCTGGGCCGCTAGCCCTTCTAATCTTCTGGAGCTGAAGTGCTCTTGGTTTGTTACAGGTGTGCTTGGAGGTGACTGATCATTTCCGCTATCCAGTATATTTCCCCTTTTTATCTGGCTTTTTGTCCTTGCATAGTGATTCCTGTGTTGGTTCCTTTACACAGCTGTTGAAAGTGCTCTTGCCCAGTATTACAGCTCAGAACTGCTAAATCATGTTACTTTTTCATTGGTTTAAATTCTTTCTAAACATGCCCTTAGGAGCTGTAACAGCTGCCTTCCTAGTTTGGAGTAGATTTCCCTTCCGCACGTATAATTTATCAATATTGGACACCCCCTATCATAGTATCTGAGCCCCTCACAGTCAGAAGCTATTCATCCTCCCCCTCCTGTGAGGCAGGGGCAGGGCTGTTCTCCTCCTTGTACAGATAGGGATCTGAGGCACACAGAGACTAAGTGACTTGCCCAAGGTCACACAGGAAGTCCGTGGCAGAGCATAGAATTAGAATCATGGAATATCAGGGTTGGAAGGGACCTCAGGAGGTCATCTAGTCCAACCCCCTGCTCAAAGCAGGACTAATTCCCAACTAAATCATCCCAGCCAGGGCTTTGTCAAGCCTGACCTTAAAAACCTCTAAGGAAAGAGATTCCACCACCTCCCTAGGTAACCCATTCCAGTGCTTCACCACCCTCCCAGTGAAAAAGTTTTTCCTAATATCCAACCTAAACCTCCCCAACTGCAACTTGAGACCATTACTCCTTGTTCTGTCATCAGGTACCACTGAGAACAGTCTAGATCCATCCTCTTTGGAACCCCCTTTCAGGTAGTTGAAAGCAGCTATCAAATCCCCCCTCATTCTTCTCTTCTGCAGACTAAACAATCCCAGTTCCCTCAGCCTCTCCTCATAACTCATGTGCTCCAGCCCCCTAATCATTTTTGTTGCCCTCCGCTGGACTCTTTCCAATTTTTCCACATCCTTCTTGTAGTGTGGGGCCCAAAACTGGCACAGTACTCCAGATGAGGCCTCACCAATGTTGAATAGAGGGGAACGATCATGTCCCTCTGTTGGAGAAAAACAAGTGGAGTGCAGTCCACGCCATCCTCCAGATTATTAATGAAGATATTGAACAAAACCGGCCCCAGGACCGACCCCTGGGGCACTCCACTTGAAACCGGCTGCCAACTAGACATGGAGCCGTTGATCACTACCCATTGAGCCCGACCATCTAGCCAGCTTTCTATCCACCTTATAGTCCATTCATCCAGCGCATACTTCTTTAACTTGCTGGCAAGAATACTGCGGGAGACTGTATCAGAAGCTTTGCTAAAGTCAAGGAATAACATATCCACTGCTTTCCCCTCATCCACAGAGTCAGTTATCTCCTCATAGAAGGCAGTTAGGTTAGTCAGGCATGACTTGCCCTTGGTGAATCCATACTGACTGTTCCTAATCACATTCCTCTCCTCTAAGTGCTTCAGAATTGATTCCTTGAGGACCTGCTCCATGATTTTTCCAGGGACTGAGGTGAGGCTGACTGGCCTGTCCTTCCTGAACAGTTTATATCCATCCATGACAGTACTCCAGTCATGTGAGTTATCCCACCAACTCTCTCTTATTCCAAGGCCTCTATTGAAGCCAGGTCTCTAGTCCCAGGGCAGTGGTCTAACCACTGGACTGTCCTTCCTTTCTGATAATTTCTCTCTAAGCAGTGCCCCTCCGGTGGGTGTGGGCAGGGGGTTAGGAAGTCTGGGATTGCTATTCTCTGGGTTAGGAAACACGCTCATTATTTTATTTTTGTGTTCTTAATACAATCTTTCTTAAACCATCTCTGCTTGGCTTTCTTTTCCTTTTTTATTGGGTTCTCTTTAGTTCCACTGATGTCCTACTTAGAGTCCTTGGCAGCTGTGTTAAAAATGCCATTTAACTTTCCAAGCACTAGATTTATGCCACCGGATGTAAGACAGTGATTTTTTATTCAAGAAAGCATTGCTCATATTTTCTATCCATGGGCTTTTCAGGATTTGGTCGTATTTTTCTTTCTGTCCCCTGGGCCCCTATAAATCTGACAGGAGGTTTAGGGAGATTTGGGGAAGTATAATTTTTCACTATCCCTTGTTTTGATTTATTCATACATGGAACAATTTGCTTGTGACCTGGCAGCTGTGATTGAGATTTTACTATTAAGTGCATCAATGTCTCTGCTAAGGAACGCGGCTACTGCTTGCAACCAAATGTGTCTCTGCCTGTCGAGTTACCTCTTACTTTCTCATTCGGGCTGCACAGGCTCAGGTTGTTACACACAGTCGCTCCTCTCTTGCTATTTGTTCTAGCAGCATTATTGTGATTAGTGCCCTGTTTTAATACACGGGCACAGGAAAGGGCCCATTATCCAGCCTGCTCTGTTGTTTCTATAGGACTTGCCATTATCTACAATTGAACAAAGTGCCGTAAGCCCATTTCATTAGGTCTCTTCACATGTTTAACTTTAAACCCATGCTGAAGTGCTTCCGGGGCCATCATCAGGTTTTCAGTTTATTGCATCCCAGTAATTTCCATAGCAAAGGTGCCTGCTTTACAAGGAAGACTTCATCCCTGCACCTGCCAGCCCTGCAAACTCAGCCTGGCATCTGAGAGTCAAGCTGGGTGTACTGTTTAGGAATCGGGGAGTATCCTTTTAAAGAGTGTGTTAGCCCTCCAGTGGTGATCACCGTGTTGTGCGTTCAGAACCCTGCAGGTGCAGCGGTGTGGCTATGTAACGGGGCCTTGTGTGTTGTGTACAGTTAGTAAACCCCGTTATTCTGCCTCTGCTGCGCCCCGTGGGGTTCCTCCATATTACGTTTGCATAAAAAGCAAATGACACAACACGGGGCTCCTTCCTCAACCTGCATCACCGACTGTAAGAAATTCAGCCATCTTGCTCAGGAGTCTTTGAGTGCTTCGATTTGTCTGCCCAGGTGTAACTGATCTGAACGGGGGACTGGAGTTTCAAAGGAGCTCCACTCCCATTTAAGCAGTGTAGTAAAGTGGGCATCGAGGGGTTAACTGGGCTACTCAGAGTATTATGGGTTGGAACCATGCTCCACCGTCCCTTACTCCCTGTTTAGGCAGTGGGAGTTTCTAGTTCTCTCCCCTTTGTGATGCAGTTAATAAAGCAGCGAGTTCCCAGCCTGCAGTCTGGTGAGCAGACAGGTTTTTTTGCACCTTTTACAAAAAGCAGGTTCTTCTCAGGTATGCTCAATACTCAGCGGTTTCTAGTCTGGCCTGTTTTTTGCTACACTTGACCTTGTTTCTCTCAGTTGCTCCCATGGGTGCCGTTCTAATGATGGGTGCCCTGGGTTTGAGCAGCAGCTGGCATTGTAGTTCTTGAGTCATTTAACCCTGCTCAGAGCGGGTTGACAGGATGCATTGGTTCAACTGCTACCAGCTGTGTCACCAGTTCTTGTGATTTTCTCATGAGTCTCACGACATCTGATGTGTTTCTTAAAGTCCCAGCTCCTGGAGGTTGTTGGAGTATATGTCTCAGCTTGCATTAGAAAAAAGAGAGAGAGAGAGAGAGAGAGAGAGAGAGTGTTTCTAGCACAAATAATTGTGAAGAAAAGCTTGAAAATCTGGAAGGGAGTGAAAAAAGCTTGAAATATATATTTTATTTTTAAAAAACGTTGTGATTTTTAAGCCAATGTGGGGATTGTTGTGGCCTCATGGATGATTTGGGAACGGCTGGGGTTGGCGATGCTGTGCCAGTGGCCTCCAGGGCTTTGCATACGCTGGCGCTCCAGAAACCGTGTCTAGCATCATCAGCGCAGCACTGGGGGTAGCCATGGTGGGCAATCTGCAGGGAGAAAGGCTAGTGAGGAGGAGGCCTTTGTAGGCATTGCTGACGCCGCACAAGATGGGACAAACTCCGGCTCCCTCTCTCTTGGCCAGGCTGGCTCTGCTGGGCTAGACGTGCCCTTGCCACTGAAATGGGCAGAAATCTCATTCTGATGTTCCATTGAGCGGGGGGGCGGGGGAGGGACACGGTGTTTTTACACCCTCACTTTTTGCAGATAAGCAGCCCTTTAAGGATGTTCCCCAGTGCTTTTAAGAATGCCCTTTCAGAGTAGGTGACCGATTCATTCTTGAGCAAACAAGGGGCATGCATGGGGCGCAGCAGAGAGGGCCACGCGCCTCCCCCCCGTGTATCCTTTCCTACTAGAAAGGGGTGTAAATCTGATCTCTCTGCTTTGCACCTTGCCTGAATGATTGCACACACATACACCTGTGCATACGTGCACACACACATGTGCATGGGCACACGCGCACACATACACACGGAAGAAATAGCTCCCAGGGGCTCCCAGGGCAGTGAGCCGGCAGGGTGTGGGAATAGCTTGAATTATGTAACATGATCACATCTCGCCTTGTTCCTTTGAGCACAATCCTGTAGCTGTCGTGTTTTGTTCTCTCCAGAGATTCCAGACACTGAGAGCCCCCGGCTCGTGCTGAGCCCTCCCTTTGCCCAACAGCGGGAGATAAAGCTGCGGATACAATGATGTGCCTTTGAGTTTCCAGTTTTAATTAGTGTACACGGTTCCTTGGGGTGAAGCAGGGTCTGGATGCATATTACAAAGAGGTTTCTGCATTCATGGGAGCGTGGCACATGGTGCCACATCTAGGGCCAAATCCTGAGAAGGGCTCAGCTCCTGCAGCTTCATGAAGGCAGCACCTGTCAGGGTTTAGCATTGCCTGTGCTTTCCCAGGCATCTCTGGCTGTTTGGTGGTAGGCGGCTAGCTGAATGGCTCTCCCTTCTTGGGAGAGTTGGGCCTGAGCGCAAGAAATGCTGCCTCCCCTCCCATTGGCTACCGGGGGGACCCTGGCTCCCTGCTCATTCCTGGTCCCTTTGTAAATTGCTCACCGGGCAAGCACATGTGTAGGGTTAGCTTCATTCAGCCCAGTAATGGTATGGCCACCCTGCACACTAAGCTGGGCTTGGGCTCGGGCTCAGGTTTGAGCTCAAGCCCCCTTTCCATTCACACACACATCAGTCTGACTCGCGTCAACGAGCACTGAGGACCTGTGACGGGGCGAAGACTCAACGGCGCGGCACCTCCTGCTGGTTGTCCAGGGAATTAGCTTTTTCAGCTCCAGAGCCCCCTCTGCCAGATGATGCCTCACCTGCCATTGGCCCCCATGTCCCTCCCGGACCCCGGTGCCCTTGTATATCAGGCTTCTGCCCCCAGCAGTCACCCCTCCATCTCTGGGTCTCCCCTCCCCAGGGAGCCCCCAACCCCCTATCCCCACCTTGCCTCAGTGGCTACTGCCAGTGATCATCTAGCCCCCGCTCCCTGGGGCAGACTGCAGTCTGTAAACCACTCATCAGTGGCAAGGGGGGTTGGACCAGCTGTGTGATCGGTGTCAGTCCACCTACCCGCTAGGGGGCGGTGGGGAGCTACGACGTCACTGGCCGGCCTGGGTCACACCTCTGCCACTGGGGAATTAGCAGCGGGAAGGACGCCAGCCAGTGTCAGTAGCGCGCCCCTCAGGCAGGGGAGCGCCGGCAAAGGTCCCGGCGTGGTTCGGCCGGGTAGAGGAACGCAGGCCGACCCTACACCACTGCGTTCCAGCCCAGGGCCCTGACAGTGGCAGAATGAGGATCCCACCACTGGGTCAGCAGGGTCCTTCCGCTATATAGACTCACCGCGGTGCAGCTCTGTCCCTGGGCTACTTCCTTCTCGATTGCTCGTCCGAATCCCTCTGGTCCCGCCAGTGCATCGGGGTAGTCCGCTGTCGGCAGCTCCAGCTCCCCCTCAGGCTCAGGTCCCTCCAGCTCCTCCCGGTCCTCGGCTGCTGGCAGCTCCAGCTCCCCCTCCGGCTCCTCCAGTCCCTCTGGGTACTCGGCAGCGGGCAGTCCTGGCAACCCCAGTCCTTCCTCCAGGTGAGGTTTCCACTGGTCCAGGGCCTCCCCTGGCATGGCAGCAGGGTCTGAAGGGAGCAGCCCACGGTCTGCATCTGCGTCTGCTGCCCTGACTGAGCTAAGGGCCCCACCCTTTATACTTCCTGTTCCACCCCTCCCCTTCCGGGGGGTGGAGCGAGCTTGGCCTGGCCCCGCCCACTCAGGCTGAGAGAGTCGTCCTTTACCCTCAGGCTCGGAGGGCAGCCCCCCTGGCTCCCTACAAGCTGCCTTTGCCTATCTCTGGGCTGCCCCACTGCAGCCCCAATAACGTTTCAGGCCCTTTTGGCAAGGCCTGCAGCTAGGGGTTTTACTGGGCTGGAGCTCCCCAGCTCTCTCTGCCCTTCCCGAGCACTGCTCCCCCTCAGGTACCCTCCTCAGATTCCCAGGAAGCCAGGTCCTTCTCGCTCAGAAAGCTAGAGAGAGAATCTGTCTTTCCTTCTTATACGCACCGCACTCTTATAAGGGCCTGCTTGGCCCTGATTGCACTGGCTACAGCTGTGGCTGCTTTCCCAATCAGCCCAGCTTTTCCCCTGCCACAGCCCTTTCCCAGGGCTGTTTTAAGCCCTTCAGGGCAGGAGTGGGGTGACCATCCCACTACAGGACCCCAGAGCTAGAACCCTGCTAGGGGCGTGGGTCAGAGCCCGAGTCCTGCTGGGACTCAGGTCCAAGCCCTGTCATTCTGCAGTGAGGACACCGCTCAAGAAGGTCTGCGTAGTGCAGTGTGGACGCATTAACACGGCTGGGAGACCTGGGTCCAGTGATTGTAAACCCAGGTTTACAGTACAGTGCGGACGCCACATCCACGAGCCCATGTCCCACAGAGCCGGGTTTACAGTGCAGTGTAGACATACTCTGTGTTTTGTCCTGTATCATCCGGCTCTCAGGGTTCCTTCTCCCCCTCCCAATGCTCTGGTCCATTTCTCTCCAGAGGAGGCAAGGAGGAAGAGCTAGCACCAGCAAGTGCCCTGGGCCCTAGTGTGGGCATCAAGCACTGAAGGGGACAGTGGAGCTCCCCTCTCCATCCTTAGCATCTCTACTAAGGTGCCACGCTTGAGGGCGGTCTCTGGGGTGGGGACATCTCTCCACTCACAGCTGGACTGAGGCAGCGGGTCATTTCACACAGGGGCCAGCATGTCGCTTTTTGCTGGGACTGGCTTCAGTCTGATTCAGGCCAGTGGGTGGGAGGCTCCAGATGCAGTCGTCCCCGTCCCCCGCCACCTCCCGAGGTGGCTAGTGCCCATGTGCAGACAGCTCTGACCCGGCAGGGGAGATCGCTAGTGAGGTCCTGTTGAGGACAAGCAGGGCAGGGTCTCACGGCAAGATCACTAGGTGTTGGGGAGATGCTGGGCTGCTGAATCATTTTGTTACACGTCCTGCCTAGGAGGGCTGGGCAGGGAGCGAGGGGGGGCATGCCGATGCTGAGGCTGGAGAGAGCGTGCCAGGCCAGTAGCACAGGTGTCCTTCACCACACGTGCCAGCTCTCGGGTCTGCACGAGGAGCAGGGCTGTGTCTCTGGGAAGCTGCTGGGGATCCCAGACTCCTTGGAGGTCCCTTTTAGAAGCTCCTTGAAGATGAGACAAGCTCCCCCAGCCTCCAGGAGAGAGATTTCTTCTCTGGGCATGGCCAGTTACACCGTTAACCCATGCAAGTGCCTTTCCAACGGGAGTGGGAAAGCCCCATGGCCTGAGACGCTTACAGCTGGACGGGACAATGGGGCCTGTGCTGCTCTAGGCAGCTGGGCTGGATGGCTCACTGGGGCGTTTCCACCTGTCATGTCTGTGATTCACTTCCCACTCCCCCAAGCAGTGGAGAGTCTCCCCTGTGGTGGGGAGCAGGAAGCGGGCTGCCCGCAGGGTGTTGACTCCTTACTTCCAGCAGCCAAACTGCATTCAGAGATGATGCAGATGCACAAAGCAGTGATCTGGTGACACTTCTCCGTGGTAGCACTTGCAGCGGGTGCCTGAGGGAGGGTCTGTGATGGCCAGTCGGGGGGAGGTGGTTGGGACAATGGCCAGTAGAGCGCGGAGGTGTGTCTATGACAGACTCCCTGGTAACATGTGCATTGCACCCTGCCAGAACGCCTGCATAAGGAGCCTGACCAGGCGCTGCTGGGGGGTCGTCCCAGTGCCACCCTTGCTGGGGCTTTCCCAGTGTGGCCCAGCTGAGATGCTTTCCCTAGTGAACCCCTACCAGCTCCTTTCACACATATCCTCCATGTCCCCACCGGCCTCCTGAGGCGACACTACAGCTGTGACTCTCCATCCCTGTCCCTCATGTTTCCCACACAGACTGAGCCTCTCACAGTGATAGGTGCCCGCCTCAGGAATCTACTCCCTGTGGTGTGCGGAAGGAGCTGCTCAGAGCTGTATCTCTCTCCCTCACACACACAATTAAGCCAACCTGATCAGCCTTGGAGTCCTCAACTATGTCTTTTGGACTCTATGTGGAGGTGCCGATGGTACATAAGTGGGTTGCTTTTCAGAGGGTTGAGCAGGTAGCGCCCACTGAAGTTAGGGCTCTCTCCTGCCCCCGGCCCCCCACTGATGCACTACATTGCTGAGTGGTTGAAGAGAAAATTAATTGGCACTTATCTCACATTGCGAACTCCCGGCTGGCGAAAGCACAGCGCGAGCTTTGAACTCCCCATCTGGGGCTGCAGCCCAGGAGAGCTGTGCTCCCTGAATTGCAGGTGGAGATGGGACTGGAGGCAAAGCTCTGAAGCTTCTTTAAAGCAAGAACACTGGCAGGGGAGGACGAGGTGGGAGGAGTGGAGGGGACCAGAAGGTAGTACCGTAGGGGCTCAGAGCCCTCCTGCACTGTGCCAGCATCCCACCAACTCCCCCAAGCAGGCCTAGGTCAGTGCTGCAGTGGTGGGAGTGACTCTTCCCTCTGAGTTGGTCCAGGACCACCTGTGCAAAACACTGCCCGACCAGCAGGGGAGGCTGGTGGCTCCGCAAGGTGCATGGTGGTGGTGACCTGGGCCTAGAGAGCACGGGTGCGTTTGGGTGTGTGTGTGCTGCCGCCGCTGTAACACAGCCCTGGCTGGGGGAAAGCTGAGACCTGCAGCTGCGTCAGATGCATCCTCGAAAGACCTCATCATTCATCCCCTTTAAATACCCAGCTTGTTCAAGACAGCGGAGCAGTGAAGCAGATGGCAGAAGTCATTAGTCCTCTGCTTCTATCTTACTTGGCCAGATTGTGCTGTCCTCTGGTCCCTTGGCACCTCCTTGTCTCCCGGAGAGCTCTCTGCGTAAGCTCCAGTAATAGAAATCTGGGGGGGGGGGGTTGAGGGGGTGGCTTCGAACTTTGCTGTATATTTCAGTGGCATGTTTAATAATGTGAGGGGAGCCAGGAAACTCGGCCCGTTTTTTTTCGTGTATAAGTAAACCTGCGGAGAGAGGGCAAAGGAAATGGAGAGACATCGCAGCATGTGGCGATGAAACTGCCATGCAGGGTGAAGCGGGGTCAGAGGCTGTTGAATGAAGGGCTGCTGGCCCTCGGGGCTGGTGTTCGGAGGATTGGAATGTGGACAGTCGTTTGATGGAACAGGCTGAACTTAGTACGAATAAGTTGCTAAAGGCCACTTCAGGGAGGCAACGTTGCCTAGTTGGCAGAGCACAAGGCGAAGACTCAGTACACCTGTGGTTTTTTTCACAGCTCTGCCACCGACCTGTTGTGTGACCTTTGGCAAGTCTCTTTCCATGTGCACCTCGCACCTTTGGTCTGTCTGGTCAGCTCTTCGGGGCAAGGCTGTCTGTCACACTGTGTCTGTGGAGCCCCCAGCACCATGAGACCCCCCATCCCAGTGGGACCTCTCAGGAGGTGGGGGAGTTGAAGCTCCCCGTGACTGGGGGGCAGAGGAATAGGAGGGGAACTGCTGGAGCTCTGAGGGAAGTCAGCTCTAGGCTGGAAAGAGACTTCCTGACCGTTCATACTACTGTTCCAATGGCACTTCCTCTGTGACTAGTACCCTGTGCTTTCCCCACCGCCCCCGCCAGCGGTTGGTGCCCTGTGCACCTCCCTGCCCTGTCCTCTCCCTGCCCCTGGTGGCTGATGCACAGTCTCCTCCCCCTCCCCAAGGCTGGGTGTCTGCGCCGGGACCTGCGGAGGCTCAAAGGTGGGATCAGTGAGTCTGACCTGCACCCCGTCAGCTGGCCCGGGCCGCGTCAGCTGCTCCAGCTCCTCCTTCGGGTCCTGCTCTCACCTCTGTGAGATATTGTGGGAGGCAGAAACATAGATCTGGGGGGGAGCTAGCACCCCTTCCAACGCCCCTGCCTCTAGATGCTACAGTAACACAAATAGCAACTGAAGGTGTTAGACCCGAACACTTGCCTGGCTGTGAGAGGGTCGCCCTTCAGTGATTGACCTGAATTTCCTCTCCACGTCTCGGTTGCTGCAGCCGTGTAATGCTAATGCTCTGACCTTTTCTCTGAAGAGCTCCAAGCACCTAATGTGCACTCGCTAACACTCTTCTCAGTACCCGGGGGGGCGGCAGTGAGCGATGTGGAAAGGTCTCGTCATCCACTGCCCCAATGCAGCTGCCTCTGGGGTGGAGCCCAGCTGCTGTTTAATGGCCTCACGCCAGGACCGGTCAGGACCGGAAGTGAAGAATGCTGCATCCATTTTTGCAGCATGTCATTGGCCAGGTTGGGATTTCCCCAGAGCCCGGGAGTTCATCGCTTCGCTCTTACGCAGAGCGCTGGGGGATCTTCTGTGATCGCAAGGGGCCACGTCTCATCCCAAACCCTCTCCAGCAGCACAGTGCCTCGGCGGGAGGCTGGTTCCCGGGGCCGTGCCCTCTGGCGTTCCATGCTCCAACTGACCCAGCATGGCTTGGCAAGAGCTAATGGAACCTCAGCACAGGGTGGGATGCACAGACCAGAGAAACCTGCCCTGCTGACTGTGATGCCCTGCCCTACTGAATGATGAAATGGGGTTCGGAGGGGCTGTGACAGGAGAGGACGGAGCTCCCTGGTGGGGAGCTGTAGCTGACTCTTATCTGTTGTGGATCAGCGCAGGAGGGTGGGAATAGTGGGTTCAATTTACTGGGTTCAGAACTCCCTTGAAGTCCATGCAGGCGGCCAGGTAGAAGCGCCCTAAGCCTGGGCCCTGAGCCTCCCACCTGGCAGCGTGGGAAAAGCCTGCTCCTCTCCCCGACCAGGCCTGCTCCATCTTCCTACTCCTCCGGGGGATGGCTGATGTTTTATGGACTGGGGAGGACGGACTCCCAGCAAGTCCTGGGCGTGGCGCATGGAGCTCCTGTCACCGCAGCCTGACTGCAACGTCGGCAGTGGTGTAGCCGTGTCGGCCCAGGCGATTAGAGAGACAAGGTGGGTGAGGTAATCGCTTTTATTGGACCAACTCCTGCTGGTGAGACGCACTTCGGGGCGATGCTGAGCTGCCCTTGAACCCCCTGAAGCAGAGCTGTGTGTGGCTAGAAAGTGTGTCTCTCTCCAGCAGGAGTTGGTCCAATAAAGGTATTTATTACCTTGCCCGCCTTCTGTGGAACGTGTCAGCCGTCCCTGGCCGTCACGGCGCAGCTCTCCAGCTCCAGCCGGGGCAGGGTCTTCAGAGGGAGCCTTTGCCTCTGAGGATCCCCCCACATGCCCCAATGTTGTGTATCAGGGGAACAGCCCAGAGACCCCAGAGGGGCAGGGCCATACCCTGGGAGCAAAGGAGGAAGGGTGGCCTTGTGGTAGAGATTTAGGACGGGCAGTCAGGAGACCTGGGCTCCATTCCTGTCTTCGCCGTAGATTTGCTCTGCTCCCTCGTGCCTCTCCCAGTACCCCTGGGGTTTGTGGGGCTGGGACGGAGTTGGAGAAGCCCTGATGTGTCTGGGGTCCCTGCCCAGTGAATTCCTGAACAGGCTGGCCCTGTTGGGCTGGCCGATAGCCCTAGCGATTACTGGTTCATACTCAACCTGCCACTGACCCGGCCCCAGTTTCTGACTCTCTGGGTGAGCAGGGCTGGATAGGCGTATGGAGGGGAGGGGAGTGTGCTATATAATACACTGCAGCGAGACCCTGCTGGCTGACGAAGGAGGGGGTGGATGGGCTCCCAAGGACCAGTCCCTGCCCCTCTCCAGGGCTCAGGCTTATGGCCCCTGTAAGGAAGGTCCAGCTACAGACAGACAGAAAAACAACTCCATGCTCAGCCTTCAGAAACTCCACAGGCCCCACGTGCAGCCGTACGATCGTGGGCAGCTTGCAGACAGCTGTGTCTGCAGCACGGCTTGGGCAGGCCAGTCTCCCCGGTTATAGCAACCTGGAGAACCAGCTACTCCTCTTCCCAGGAGCCTCTTGTGCTCCTCCCCCCCCCCGAGGAAGTCTCTGCTTCCTTTGCAGGGTCCCCCCTTGGGAGGCCGAGCTGCCTGTCCCTCCCCCGGCATGCCAAGGATCCCTGGTTGGCAGCTCTTCGGGCCACAGCCTGCTCTTTTCTACCTAGTGAAGAGTTTAACTTCTTCCTGGGTCACCCCTCCACCCCCCCATTGCAGGCCCCCCTACAGTGGCTGGCTGGAGTGAGTTGAAGTCCCTGCTTGACACCCCCTCAAGGAACGCGGTGTTAAGAAAAGGAGCCGTGGCTTTAGCTTGGGTGCATATGTGTGAGGTGCTCAGAAACAGGCGGAGAGGGGTCAGTGTAAGTCCCTGGATGGACAGGCAGATAAAAATGGGATGATGGCCCAAAAATGGTCTGCAGAAAGGCCTGGCTCCCCTTCCAACTCTGACAGCGGCCTCTCCCTGCCGCCCCGTGTCTGAGCGGCTGCACGGGGAGCCGTGCCCAGAACGCAGCCTGTCTGTCACTGCCCGCACCTGGGTGCTCGCCGGTCACCTCGGCTGCCCTTCCCAGCTGTCAGTGTGTGGCTTTGTACAGCGATGTTTGCAGGCCTGGCCCTCCAGCTGGGGGAGACGTTAGCGCCTCCTTAGGGTGCTGTTAATGAGAGCAGGTGGTGCAGCGGGTTGCTAGGCCTAGGTGACAGACTGGAGTCGCTGCTGGGTATCAGGCATCGCCACAGAGCCGCTGCTGCTGCTCTCTGACAGCCCCCCAGCCTTCCTGAGAGCAGCCAGCTCTGTCAGTGCCATGCTGTCTTCATCCGGAGGGGCCCTTTCCTCCCTCCTACACGCAGCCCAGGTCCAGACGGCTCATCCGGAAATGTCTCAGCAGCAAATTTCTTGATGGGATGGCAACACATCAAGAGCTTGATCTGCTGTGTCGAGCTGCTATTGACCCCAGTGAGACTGCAGGGGCTCAGCATCCCTACAGCAAGTCGCTCGCCCCCTTTGTGCCTCAGTCTCCCCAACTGTAAAGTGGGGACAAGGATACTGACCTCCTTTGTAAAGCCCTTTGAAGTCTGTGGATGAAAGCGCTGTATCCGAGCTAGGTGCTTCTTATTATTTTATTACTCTCATTAAGAATACCTATTGAATACCATAGCAAATACAATCTTGGTAGGTGCTGTATGTGTGGACAGCAAGACAGTGGTGTGGATATGAGGGATGGATAGATAGACAGAGGGTGTGTATAGAGATTGATAGAATGAATGAACAGAGCACCATCTGAATACACACACCTACATATTCCCCACAGTAACCCCCCATGTAGACGTGCTTACCCTAAACATACCCCTTCCCCAGATAGACACCAGACATCCCCAGCCCACCCGCACTGACCTCCTCACACACAGAGATAAATGCCCAGCTGTAAAAAACACATGCCGGCGTCTTTGTGTTTGCCTGCAATGTGCCCAAATTGCCTCCCCCTGCGTAATTAACTGAAATTACTGATATTGTCAGAGTAGTTATTATTTAGAGAATACGCTGTAATCTGGGAAGCCTAATATAACTCCTTCCCGTGGTAACCGACTCCCTGCTCCCCCGACCCCAGCTCTCATGTATGACCCATTGTCCCAGACCTGACTCAATCCTGCTCTATTTTAAAGGTCCCTTTGTTTTGTTCTGGGCTGGGGCGGGAGGGAAACTGCAGGGGGTTCTCGGAAATAACTTCCATGCTTCTGATAGCGATATCTTAGCTGTGATATCTACAGACCTACCAAGAGACAAGGGCAGAAACACAGGGATCAGCACTGTGCAGCTGTCTGCCTGCAAGGAGAAGGACAAACAGACCCAAATGGACAGACCGCCATTTTTAGGAGAAGAAAGATCAAACCATAGGACCACAGGCATTGCCAGGCTGGATCAGGGCCGGGACACCGGATCCCACCTCCAACAGTTCCTGCTTCAGAGGAAGGCGTCAGAACCACACAAATGGGGAATAACCTGCTCCCCACATAGGTCATGTTAGCAGCAAAGAAGGAGAGCGCTCCCCAAGAGACCCAAAGTGGAGCCTGTGTCCCCAGCTCCCTTTTGATCGTAATGTGGGCAAGGCGCATGGGAGATCGTGTCCCGATGGAGCAAACGTTCCCTGATGTGCCATTTCCCCAGAGGGAGCCCCGCCCCTCCCCGCTGAGCCATCAGGCTGCCAGCGTGGGGGATTCTAATGGACACTTCTCTTCCCGCCATCAGTTCCCACCATCTGTTCCAGCCTCATCACTGAAGCAAAAAGCCCGTCGCTGGCAGTCTGAAAAGTGACTGGGGTGGCCGGGCAGGTCTGGATCTGGGCTGGCAGGTGTCTCCTCCACTTCAATCACAAGTCAGGAGGGTGGCACGGAAGGAAGGAGGGAGGGTGCTGTTTCCAAGCCAAGGTCACGCCAGGCTTCCTGTCCCTAGTGTGGTAGCCATGGAAGCGACGGGAGCTGGCTGAGCTCGGTCGTCCCCATCCTTCACATCCCCTTCTCCAGGGGATTGTGGGCACCAGTGTGGCGCAGCGTGAATCCCGTTCCTGCTTGCTGCAACGGAGCCTGGTTCAGTTACACAGGAATGGAATGGAAGGCAGCGGCTGCTTAGTGGTGGCCCTGCATGGGGCGCTCTTCCAGCTGGTGTCCCTGAGCATCCTGGGGCATGGGGCTGGAGCATTCTGGGTGGGATGCCCTGGGGTGAGAATCGAGCTTACAAATTGACTCTGGTTGTGAGCTCCGTTGTACAGAGTTCATGAATAACCTGTAATAATATGGAGCTGGAAAGTAGGTCAGGTTGTTTTCAATAATGAATGTTATAAACAGGTGCAGGAGAACCAGACAGAGATAAATTAGTCCAAACAAAAAAGGCCACGCTGCTGTGATTCAAGGACTATGCTGAAATCTGGCTTGGGAAAGACAAAGGATGTGGGACCGGAAATTAGTGAATCAAAATTTGTGTGTGAGATATTAGGGCTAATTGGTGGACAAAAGAACGAGGGGATGGGCTATTCCACCCGCCGCTCTTTTTGTGGGTCCTTAAACAAAGAGACTTCGGGGGGCAATACAGGAAGAACAGACACAGACTACTGGAGTGAGCTTCACTGCCAATCCTGCTGTCTCCTGGGCCCCGGACCTTCATCGTCCTGATCCCGAGATGTCCTGACCAGACCAGGCCAGAGGGAGGGGCTCAAACAACACTGCTGCTCCTACCAGCTTCAGCTGAATCCAAACCACCACTTGAGATGAAACAGGATCAGACTGTAACAACAGCAGCAGCTCCAATCCATCTCAACAAACTTCTCCCCTTTTCCCCAGAAGGACAGCGATTACCATCCTGCATAGGTGCTGACTCCATGGGTGCTCCAGGACTAAAGCACCCATGGCAAAAAAAATAGTGGGTGCTCAGCACTCACCCACTGATCAGCTGTTCGGTGGTAGGTGGGAGGCTGAGGGAACGGGTGGAGTGGGGGTGGGAAGAGGTGGAGTGAGGGTGGGGTACGCTCGGGGGAAGGGGTGGAGCTGAGGTGGGAAGATGCGGGGCGGGGGTTTGGTCTTGGGGGAGGGGACAAGGCAGGGGCGGGGCCTCAGGGTGGAGTGGGAGTGGAGCACCCACCCAAAAAGAAGAAAGTCGGCGTCTGTGCCATCCTAGCTCCCATCTAAGAGACTGTCAAACAAGGGGGGTTTCCTTCTGAAACGCTCACCAGCTAAGGGAGAGGGAAGAAGGAGTGCTGTTGAAATGCAAGCCTGACTTAATACTTGACATTCCAAAGGCTTTCACTGTCTTCCCTTCTTTTCTTTATCTTCAATACAAAGTTCAAAGGATGGTTAATGGTGCATTTGCCATGGTGCCAAGGAAGCTGAGGTCTCTATACCAAACCCCGCACGTTGTAGAACACTGTTTAATGTTGGACAGCGACTGGGTTATGTTAACACCATTAGCTCCTATGTTCATCTAAATTCCTGCAGTAGCCTCCCGCTGGTGTTTCTAAGGTACCCTATTGCCAGCCGCGGGCAGGGCTCAGCCCTTCCTCAGTGTCGGTCTCCCCCTGGAGTTTGGTAGCTAGTGCTGGTCTGGGTGAGGCTGCTGGCAGGAGCACTGCTGGTTGTGTTGTAGACAGAGCTGCTGGCTATCTGTCCAGCGGGGCAGTGAGAAGATTTTGGAAGGAACTCCAATCTGTGGTCAATTTCTTTCAATTCCTTTTGCAGATAGAGAACCAAGAGCTGGCGCTCAGTGAGGCTTAACTCAGCCAACTGACAGACCTTTCTCTTCTTCTTTTCTCCCAGAAGCTGACAGGGAAGGTACTGCCCCTAATTCCAGTGACTTTGTCAATTGCACCCTTGTTGGGGTGATTTGGTGATTTGGATCTTCCTCTGTTTTGTTGCAATAACCTGCACTCCTAGTTTTTTTTTAATCATACAGCTGACACGGTCTAACTATTCCCAGGTTCAAGCCGATGAGCCCAGGAAGCTGGGGCCAGTTAAATTAATTGTATCCAGGGGGCCCCAGTGCTAAAATTCTGACGAATTACTACCCCCTTCCCTCCCCCGGAGTGGTACTAGCTGCAGTTACTTTGATGCAGAGGCTGTAAATACAGAAGCAGTTGCCTTAGGACCTGCTCTAGGAATTTTGTACAGGACCAGTGAGAGAGATTTATTTATCATGTCTTCAGATGAAGTTGCAATCTGCTCTCCTTGCCTGGGTGTTACAATTGGGAGCCACAATTAAGGACCTGCGAATCTCCCTGGCAGGAAGTGTCAGGGAATTTGACTTTCCGGTTGTTGCAGTGGTGGGGTGCAAGGTGAAAAGTGCCACTGTTAGGAAGGGATCGTGTCCCCCTTCCTGCTGCTATTCCTTTCAGGGCAGCCACACCTCCAAAACTTGCACTGCTCAGGATATCGTAACTGAGCTAGCATGGGCAAGGGGTTCTAATAGGGAACTGGGGGGTCAGAGCTCTTGGGTTCTGTCTCCAGATCTGTCAGTGACTCAATGTCTGTGACTATGAGCCAGTCACACTAATTGCTCTGTGCCTCAGTGTACCCCTCTGTAAAACTGGGGTGATTATATTTGCTGGGGTGCTGTAAAGCACTCTGACATCTGTATATAATAGGCATCAGGGAAGTGCAAGGATGTATTTATTTATTTTGATGTCCTTGCTCGTGAAGCCCTGCTGTCACACTTACCTTGGAGACATGCACCCCAGGTGTGTTTTTAGTTATTGTTCGGTTTCTGATCACTTACATGAGGTTAATTCACACCTAGCACCATTTTCCGCTTGTACTTGCTGCACACACAGCAGTCCTCTTGCACACACGTGCACACACAGCAGCCCTCGTGTACACACATACACAGACTCGTGCACACACAGCAACCCTCGTGCACACACATACACACACAGAAACCCTTGTGCACACTCATGCACACACTGCAACCCTCGTGAACACACACACAAACACACACACACACGCACACACACTTATGGGGACACAGCAACCTTTGTGCACTCATACACACGTTCCCCAAACTCACTAACTCTCTTTCCCCCCCTCTCCAACCCAGCTCTCTGGAGGGGTGTTTAAAAGCTGACAGCTGCCTGCCAGCGAGCATCATGTCCAGCAGGTGCCCAGGGAGTTGCAAGCCGCTGGTCCCCGTGTAGCTTTGCTATGTGGTAGGGGGCCTGAGCCTGCTCTGTGTCTGCCTGGCTGGTGGGTTTCTCCTGGTTGGAGCCTGTGTGCATTTTGCATTGCTGTCCCAGAGCCCTGGTGCTGCTGCTCTCCAATATCCGATCTCTCCTCTGCTCTCCACTGAGTCATCTGATCTCACTGCCCTTGTTTGCTTTCCCTGTGAAGGGAGATGGGAGTGCTCCTAATAACTGCAAGCAGGCTGTGTGGGTTCAGCAAGCAGCCACCCTATTGTCGGCGCTGATCGCTCGCTCCTTGCAGAGATGCAGAGATTTTAAGGCCAGAAGGGAACTTTAGATCATCTAGTCCGACCTCCTGTACAGCCAGCACAGGCTCTTAAATTCCCCCCACTTAGCCCTGTGCTGAGGCCAAGAGCTTGTGTTCGACTAATGCAGCTTCCAGAAAAATCTCCAGCCCTGATCTGAAGACAGCAAGAGATGGAGAATCCACCACTTCCCTTGGGAGTTTGTTCCAATGGTTAATCACCCGCCCTGGTAAAAACTTACTCTTAATTTCCAGTTTGAATTTGTTGGACTTCAGTTTCCAGCTATTGGTGGTTCTGCCTTTTTCTGCTAGATTAAAGAGCCCGTTAGTAGGTGTGTTTTCTCCCCAGGAAGGTCCTTAGACCCCGTAAACAAGCCACCTCTCAGCTTCTCTTTGAGAAGCTAAACAGATTGCTCTGTAAGGCTCTCGCCTCAGCCCTTGAATCATTTTCCTGCCTTTCTTTTGCCCCCTCTCCAATTATTCAACATCCCTTTGAAAATGTGAAACCCAGAGTTGGGTGCAGTGTCCAGTATCGGTCTCCCCAATGCTGTATCTGGCGGTGAAATTGCCCCCTCCTCCTACTCAGTGCTCCCCTGTCTGTACAGCCGGTATTTACCCATCAGGGCCTGTGGCTGCTTTGAGGGCTGCTGGGGCTGAGGGCTGGGAAGAGGGACCGGGCTAGCTGAAGGCCGCTCCAGGCCGGAAAGACAAGGGTAACTCTCCTCAGAGTAACTCTGCCAGATTGCCTGGGAGGGGAAAAGCCAAAGAGCCTCAAGGGGGAAGGACAGTCAGTGCAGCAATGCGGGGCCGATGAGGCCACGTCAGATCTGAGCTACTTTTAGGGCTCCCATCGCTGTGGTATCCAGGGGGTGTATTGATCCTCACAATTCACTGTGAGGCAGGGCCGGGCGACTGTCCCCATCATACAGATGGGAACGGAGGCACAGAGAGAGCAGGGACTTGCTGTTGATAATACCCAGTGCCAGCAGCTTCCCTGCCTCACCCCCATCCTGGATCTGTCCTCTCCAGCCTGGTTCCATCTCCTTCCCCCACTCGTCCAGCCCCCACCCCCATTCCCTCCCCACCCCCTGCTCCCACCTTCTGCCCCATTACCCTGACTTTGTGCTCCCCCCCATGCCCACGGGGAAGCAGATGTCTTGCTCCCCTCCCCGCTCTGGTCTGGCAGGGCTCAAGTCAGTGTGCTAAGGTCCTGGGGAGAGCTGTGGCCCATGCCCCACTGTAGTGACCCCTGTGGCTGTCCAGGGCTGGTGGAGCTGGGGTCCCACCCAACTCTCCTCCCTGCACCCTGAGCTGTGGAGAAGCTGGGGTAGAGACAGGGGTGGAGGGGAAGATCTCCATCAGGAGGAATTGCTGACAGCCCCCGCTGAGGGCAGTGGGATGTGGTGGGGGCAGGGGTGCTGCTGGGGGGAGTTGGGTGATTTTCAGCTGCCGTCCCATGTTTCCATAACCCCGTTTGTCTCTCTGCAGCCCCAGCCCAGTCTCGACGAGAGCTGTGGCTCTGGCAGCGCCCAGCCAGCCGCTCAGCCTCCCAGCAGACAGAGCTTCGTGCAGAACCACTTCCAAGCACAGTACAGGTAAGTGGGGTGGGGGACACGTCTGCCCCGGACAAACCTTCCTGTCCCATCCCTGCACTGCATCGGCCCCACCCCTGGTGTCAGGCTGAGCTGGGAGTGGGGCGGGGGGAGCTGGGAGGTGACGGGCTGGGATCCAGACACTTCCATGCTCCCTGCTGCACAGAAAAGGGATGTGGCACCTGTCCTTGCAGGACCCAGGCCATGTCAGCTGCCTGCCAGCTGTGTGGCACCTCCAGTGACATCATGCTGGGCATCAAAGATAAGTACCCAGGGGGTGAGGGTGAAGCTCCTTGGGAGCCGAACAGAAATAGTTTATGTCTTTAGCTCTCTAGGAATAAAACCTGCAGCTGTAGGGAGAGGCCGGCCTGGCTGCTGCGTGGAGTGACTCTCCTGCTCGCCTCTCTGCTGGTGCAACGTGGGAGTAACCGCAGAGAGATACACAGGGGGAAAGGAGTGCACCCGCGCCCCACTGCCAGCTGTGCCACCTGGTGCTTCCTTTTCCTGCAGTACCCGTACAGCACGCTTTCCCAGGCAGCAGTGGGGACATACACAGACACACGCATGCACACGCTGTCCCGTCTGACCATGAGGACCCCCCATTTTTAAAGGCTAGTCAGAAAAGTGGCTACAGAATGCCCCCTCCTGCTTCCCTCTCTGTGCCCCCCCATGGGGCTTCCCATCACCCCGACTCACTTTAGTGAGCACAGAGTAGCTTTTCGCAGAGCCCAGCCCGCTGCGGGAGAGCAAGCTGCAGTTACACACCAGCAGCTGAGACAGCAGCTGAGTCCTGGTCGCAGAGCCTCGCTTTGCAGTGCCGTGGCAGAGGCAGAAGGTGGCAAGCTGGATTTCCAGGTCCTGGGGCTGATCAGTTAGGAAACCCGTTCCAGCTGGTGAACGGAGATAATGGAGAGAGAGAATCCTCAAGGGGTGGGGGAAGTAGGGGTGGAGAGAGTTCCATGACGGTGGTGGCTCTTTAAACCATGCCTCGTGTTTCCCATCTCTGCTGGGAATGCACCAGGACTACTGAGCTGGGAGAGCCCATGAGGAGGTTGCGAGGCTAACACTTCCTGGTACTGCAAGTGACAACACCGACCAGTACCTCCCTGGTACCTTCCGTCCAGCCATCCCAAAGTGCATTACAGATTGCACAAACCATGGAGACAGGAGTTGCTTCGCCTGGCAGTGAAATGCAGCCATCTCTGGGGCGGAGCGTGGCAGCTGTTTAACAGCAGCACTTTGTGACAGTTTAGGACAGATTTTTAAGAAGATTATTGTATCCAACTGAAAGCGCAGGGGGAATTTTTGGTGGGCAAAGTGTAACGACCCAGCCTGAAATCTGACCCTCACACTGCTCCTAATCTTATTTAATGTCCGCACATGGGCAGGACCTGGGCTTTATATCGCATTTGAAAGGCGGAAGCAGCACAGCACCCTTTAGCGCCATGCTGGTGCCTGAGGTTTGGTACCAAGTGAGAGGGCAGCGCGCTGTCTACTGAATCACCAGCGTTTGCCAGAACCTGAGCTTGAGCGGCTGGGTCTGAGTTCCTCTGAAGCAGTCTTATTTAGCTAGACAGCTTCACCCAGAACTGTCACAATCTGGGGCCATGTTTTGCCCTCCCTCCCACCTGGGTGACACCCCTGCTGTTCATTAGATAGCCTGGGCATGGACTGTTTGTGATGGACAACGGGAAGCACAGTCTGGATAGTTGAAGATTAGTAGAAGGAGGCAACAAGCTTTCCTCCAGACATCCAGGAATGTAACATGCCTGGAGCCGAGGTTCTGGTTGCCGATCCAGGGCATATGGAATGAAATCTGAAACTGTTACAGCTTCCAGTCCAAGGCCTGTAATGCCCAGCACGTCCTGGCCGGGACAGGAAGAGAAAGTCCTGAAGAACCTCAAAAACGGCCCGAATGTTAACAGCTGGTGCAATGCCAGGAAGCACGGATGTCCCCATTAAATGGCAGTTGCAGTGTCTGTTGACTTTAGAGGATTTCTGCTACAAACTCAATCGACACAACACTATTCAAAGTGCAGAGCCGTACTGCGGCCCGGTGAGCACAGAGACTAGCCTGCAGTAAGTGCTGGTAGTGGTAAAAAATAAAAACGATCAGCTTGGAATCCTCTGCACTAAATACATTCCCCGAGGGACTTCTGAAGGTGGATGAATCCATCTGCTGTTGTGTCACCATGAAGCAAGGCTATCACAAAGGCATCCACTCCCCCCCAGTCTGCTAGCACAGCATTATGCATGTCGGAGAGTTGGTGGCATTGAAGCTATTCCAGGAGTGAGGCTTAATAAGCAGCAACTTCACTGAGATATTTATGTGCTTTCCACCATCACTGTGTGAATGTAAATTATCAGACGGGCTGATCTGGAAATAAAATTAAAGACCCATTTAGGAATCAGATGGCAAAGATCTTCATAACAAGGAGCGATAGATGTGTCACAAGTGGAAATGTTGCACAGGAATAAAATTCTGGGGAGGTTTATGAGCTCTTTGGCCTGGACTCTGCTTGGATGGGAGCCCTTCAAGAAAAACCCAGGTGCTGCCAGATGTAGTATTGGTCATTCTCTAGGTGGCGCTCTCCTGTAAGACCACATTGGACAAATAACCCCATACTTGAGGTCATGAAATATGTTGTGGCTTTTTTGTGGTAGGAGATGGGATATTAACTTTGGGGCTCCGGGCATATTCCATCTGGCCACCTAAAATTCCTATTGTCTGTCAATTGGATATAGTTTTCTTCTTCACTTCCTTTTTTGAATGTTGGACAGCTGCCATGTCCCACCCCAGAGGTGGCTGCCCATCAGTGGTGAGTGCAGTGCTTTTGTTAAGTCTGAAGGAAGGGAAGGATTGTGGCATTGTTCTGAGAGAACAGAGATGAATGTAGTGATTCTGCTCCAGCCAAACTCCATAGGAGAATAACAGCAAAAAAGCTTTGGGGTTAGCACAGTTGACTCTGTGAGCAGATAGATCAGGTAACACCTGCACAGTCAGGATACAGTTGACGGGCATTAGCATACTGGCTGCAGTATTAAGACTCAGGGAGTGCCAGCTGGGTGTCAGGTGATTAAGTGGTTGTGGTGGTAAAGTTATTCCTCTGCAATGTCACATCACAGTCTGCTCACAGGTGCATGGTAGCCTGGGCTCTGGATGTGGGGGAGGGGGAGAAAGAGGGAGAGAGAGTAAAGAAACAAACTGGTTTATAAAACGTCAGCGTTGCCGAATCGTGTGCACGGAGTTTTGCTCAGATGAACTCCTTTGTGAGTGCCAGAAGTCCCAGCGCGTATTGCCAGTATCCAGCACCAGGCCAGGAAAATCCGGCACCCTCTGCAAAGGGATTAAAGGCAAAGGAACCATTCAGCCAGGATGAGTTCCCATGTATTCTTGTGGGTATAACTCAGTGACTTGACTTATTTAATTACCTAGTGCATGTTCTATCATCCCCACCGAGTCCCGTTAGTCTGTGAGCTCTGAGAGGCAGAGACCGGGTTGTCCTCGTGGTTTTTACAGCACCAAGTACCTTGGCAGTGCTCAATAAATAATACACCATAGTTAATAAATAATCAGAGACAGTAGGTGCAAAGTAGGATTGCTCTGTTATTCTGGGCACTGGGGGAGTGGCGTTTGCAGCTCAGTAGGAGGCGCTTTTCCCCCAGAGATAGACCTGGCTCAATGTGGTTTACGAGGTCTCAGTGCAGCTGGAGATGGCAACTTTGAGATAAAGCATATGGCAGAGGTCCTGACCCCTCGTGCTCAGTAAAGATGCCCTGTCACTTTGACAAGAATGGGATGGAAGCCTCATCGTCCTAGCCAAGTTCCAGACAGGCTGGGTAGTTACATTCGCTTTTCCCCAAATTCCCGATCGCTTCCACTGGAAATAGGTTTCGGGCCAGATCCTCACAGGTGTTTAGGTGCCTAACTCCCATTGAAATTCATGAGAGGTCAGTGCTAAATATCTTGGAGAATCTGGGCCTTCCCCTTCTGAGCTGTGGTGCACGGTTTGCCATGGGCTGCTAAGCAGTGGCCTCTTTCCTCCCCAGAGATGCTTAGCATCATGATTTGTATTTCCATAACTTGTAGGAGCCCAGAACACAAAGGCTCCAAAGAGCTGAGAGTTTGGGCTGCATCTCAGTGGTGGGTGAAGAGTTTCCTGCACAGCTAGTTAGTGACGAATCTGGGAGACGCTAGGAACTTGTCTGCACACTGGTGTAGCAGACGGGGTGACGTTAAAGTGGGGCAGCTGCCCCAGCACACCTTGGCCTCAGTGATCTTCGGATGACAGGCATGAGGGCCAGGTGCTGGTGAGTGGAGATAGTATTTGTATCTGAATGGGTTGTCCAGACCCTAGCGTTGTGTTATGCGCTAAAGAAACAGCATTGCTGGCTGGTGATTTAAGCGCCGATTATTATCCCCGGCTGCTGTTATTGTTGTGTAATGATCCAAACACAGAAAACCGGTGTCATCGCTGGGGAGGTAAGAGCCCATGCGTTGTGATTTGGGGTCCGGCTGTAGCCTCCATACGCGGCTGAAGATCAAGTGGGGATCTGATGGCCAGTGAGGAAGGCACTGCCTCTGATTTCCAAGCACATGAGTGCTGCAGGGTGGGGCTGGCTTGGAGTCGAACTGACAGATGTCACCATTAACAAGTCCACATGGCCAGCATTTACGGCATGCTGGTACCTGTGATCACTTCGCTTCCTCTGTACTTCAACTAGGAAAGAGCAGGGGTGTCGTCTGAAGGGCTTGGAAAGGGCTTGGACAAGAATGTGATAGCTGACCTGTTTTGAGAGCCCAGCATAGACAGGGCCTGTGGCAGTTGTAACATGTTAGCCGATCTAGGTTTCCCCTTCGACCAGCCATTGCCTGTTAGCTTGCCCTGTCTACACGGGGACTTTCCAGCGACTTCGCAATCCCATTTTCACTAAAGACCGTTTTTCCTAGACACAGCAAGCCCCACATGTGTCAGCCTGCTGCAAACCTGCATGGGCCGGATGACGAGCTGTGTGTCCTAGGTCCCAGGTCTGGGTGGGGTGACAGCTGCCGTGACAACAGTGAGGGGAGGATGATGCGCTGAGTTTATTGAATACTCCCCTCTCCATCCCACATAGGCAAAGCTGTACAGCCCAGTGATCAGTTACAAACTGTTTGCCAGCATCCACCATTTACAGCTCTCTGGCCAGGACTACCCGTCAGAGTTGTGCCAGCGTCGCTGTGTCTGGTGTGGGGGAAGGGTGGTTTTTTTTTTTACGACAGAGTAAAAGCTTTGGGCCAGGTCCAGGCCACACAGTTTTCTTGGCAGGGGTGTAAAAAATCCACCCCCCTCCCCCCGAAGCTGACATAGTTAGCAAAACCCCCAGTGTAGAGGCAGCAATGCCAACAGAAGAGGGCTTCTGTTGACACAGCTCAACTCTGTTCAGGGAGGTGGTGTTACTGTACCAGGAGAAAAACTGCTTCTCTTGGCATAAGCTGCGTCTATATTACAGGGCTGGCAAAGCCCCCTAGTGGAGACCTGAGGGCTGACAGCTAACCTGTTAATAAACCCCACTGTCTTTATCTATACTCTGTGCTAGGCTGTGTTTAAAAAGGTGTTAACTGACATGTGCTAGAGTGGGGGTGCTGCACCCCTCCTTACCCCATCCGTGCCCCACTCCATCCCCTAGGGGTGGGAGCAGGGCCATGGCTCCGGGAGTGAGGGGCAGGGACACGGACAAGGGTAAGGAGGCTGAGGCTGGGGCCACAGCTGCGGGCGGGCACGGAGCCCTGGATGCGGGGCCAGGAGTGGAGTCCCGGGCGGGGGCCAGCAGCCAAAACCCCACGTGCAGGGCCAGGAGTTGAGCCTTGGGGGTGGGACTGGCAGCCGGGACCCCGGGCATGGGGCCAGTACCCAAGACCCCGTGTGTGGGGCTGGGAACAGAGCCCCGGGGGCGGGGCTGGCAGCCGGGACCCCACGTGCAGGGCCAGGAGCAGAGCCCCGTGTAAAACCTGGAGGAGCTGCAGCAACCCCCACCAAACTAGTTCCTGCACCTATGCAGGTGCTTGCTAACATGTTTGCTAAACACGCTTCATTTTCCTAGTCTAGGCAGGGCCTCAGAGAGCCAGGCCCCATGTCTCTAAGACATCACTTGAATCTGTAATAGAGTAAAAATGGGTTAATGGTTTTGAAGGAGCATTATCTGGGCTGTTGATATGATCTGCTGCTGTATTAAGTCCCCCCGAAGCAAAGAGCTGTTGAAACACGGCACATGCTGTGCTCAGCCAAATGGAAGATTTTATCGGTTGCGTCATAAAATCATAGCACCCTATTCATCTCCCATGTACTAAAGTGCCTAGAGTTCCGTGTGGGATGGATTCGGTGTATATGAGTTAGAGCCGGTAAGGGCCGTCTGATTTCCCCTTCCCCATCAGCCAGGATCGCTCCCTGTGGTACCGGACAGATTTCCTAGTGCTTTATCGAGCCTGGTTTGAAATGGCTGGCGCTGTGGCTTTCACCGTGTGGATTCCTCACCCCCAGGAGGCGTGTCCGGATCCTCAGACTACATTTTCATTGCACGCTTTCCCCCGCCCCCGGCACCTCCCTAAATAATTTCTCTCCCTCTTGGGGATTTTCTGCCTTCAAATACTTGTAGACCCAGCCAGTTTCTGTAGCAGGGTGCATGCAGCCAGAACAGAGCTGGCTGGGCAGGCCACTGCCGTTCCATCACTTCCAGGAGCAGGAGAGAGAAGGTCTGGAGCTGCCAGCTACTGCCAGTATTGTGGGACTCTGAGCGGGAGACTGGGACGTGGGCAGTCATGCCTAGTGGTTGGAGCAGGAGTCAGTGGCCAGGAATAAGAAACCAGGGTCAGAGGCCAGAGCCAAGGGTCGGAGATAAAGTCAGAAGTGCAGGGTCAGAGCTGGGTTACCTGAAGTGAGGCAAGGTAGGGGCAAGGCTGGGAACAAGTGGGCACAGGAGCTATCGCAGCACTAGGCACATTTTGAGTGGCTGCTTGGCTTAGGAGCCAGTCTGCTGACTCATCCATCCAATAGGCCATGTAGCCAGCCAGGGAGCCTTCTACAGGTTAGGGTGCTCGGAGACTGGCCCTACAGCAGGCCCTGCTTCCTGACACCCGGAGAGAGCTGGGAACTGCAGACTGAGGTGGGATGTGGCTTAGCTAGATTTAAAAGTAGAGGCAGGGCAAGTTCCAGGTCCCCTGATTGCTGATCCCAAAGCCAACTGAGGCTGTAACTCCTATAATTATAGCCCTGCCTCCCTGCCCCCTCCTACTGCCCTTCACCCCCAAACGTGAGGAGACAGGTGCATGATCAGACTGAGAAGCTGCCCTTTGCACAGCCCTACCTCTGGCTTTTGGACAGAACAGTCGGAGGAGTGTAACTGATGCACATGTGCTGGGAAATAGACGTTAAATCAATAGGATCAGAGGGGGAGAGGGACTGACTAGCAGAGTGACCAGCAGAGCTCTTTCAGAACTTGTCAGCCATGTCACCAATTTTAGGCAAAAAATAGCTCTTTTATTAAACAAACCTTTTCTGCAGGAAAAAAATATCATTTCTGTTGAAAGTTTTTGGTTTTCTATCAGAAACCAAAATGTTCCCAGTTTTCGAAAACCACTGGCAGGAGGGAAAAAGGGGAGATTGCGGAAAAATGAAACATTCCCATGGAAAATCCATTTATTGATTGATTGCAGTTTTTCGCTAAAAACACTTCCCGTTCCTCAGTCAGCTCTAATAACCAGTGTCCGGCTGGAGCAGGCCATTGCAGAGCTGTGATGCCCATGTTCCCCCTGGCCATTGGAAGGGCCATGCTGTCAGCTAGCCCTGGCCCACGGAACTGGCCATCCTCTGAGACACGGCTGCCCACTCCTAGCCTCTCCTCGCTCTCCCTTGGCAGCTCAGGCCAGGTTTACTCGTCAGACGTTCGTCGGTCTGAAGAGTAAACTGGCCCCCGGTTGCTTAGGGGGTTGATTTTTTAATATTTTTACTCCAGGAAAAGTTCTAGTGTAGATTCTGGCCGTGTCTACGCTGGGATTGCTTTTTCGGTATAGGAACCCTGGTATGCTACACTGGCAAAGCGCTCCTGGGAAGGATTTAGCTTATACCAACAAAGCTGCATTTCTACCGGCATAGCTTATTTCAGCCCACCCTCTTCACACCCCTGGCAGACAGAGCTATGCTGGCAGAAGTCTGTAGTGTAGACATGGCCACTGGCAGAAAAGTGCTTTTGCCAGTTTAGCTGATTTCATTCCGAACGAGGATAAGCTGTGCCAGCAGGGCTTTGTATCTGTGTAGCTAGGCTGGCAAACCCTGCCTAGTGCAGAATAGCCCTTAGAGGCTTATCTTCTGCTGCTGCTCACTCCTTAGGTCTGCTGTCCTGTTAATAACAACAAAGATACTTAGTGCTGTGCAAACACTGCCTGCTGTGATTGCTCCCTGCCACCCCCTGCTCAGGTGGTCTGTGCATCATCCCCATTTTACAGAGGGGGAATGTGAAGCAGAGAAAGGGGTAATGACTTACCCAAGGCGCAGAGCTGAAGGTTCCTAGACTCCCATTCTCTAACCACTAGATCAAACTGCCTCACATAAGCATCTCCACTGTACCATGCAACTGTCTCCATGGCAACAGAGGATGGGTGACTAGAGCAGGGCAGAGGCTGCACTAGTGTATCTGTGAACATTTGCTCGACCTAAGCCTGGTAATTTACTTCATTCCTTATGTAACAGGGGCACTGGGTGAGTCGTCAGGTTGGGATTGAACTAGGGACCTTGGGATCTTAATGCATGAGCCTTTATATTGCCTGAGCAAAAGGACCTTATTCTGTTAGCCACAGTTGTAACAGGCTCCTCGACATCTATGTGGCCCCCATTAGAGGGGGCCAAAGCTCCACTTGGTGTAAAAGTGGCCATCCCTGTAAACATTCAGATGACTTGTTCCCAAGCATCTTCCTGGAAAACAACAGTCTTGTGAATACGAGCCTGTGCAGAGGTTCGTGCCACAAGTGACTTAGTCAAATCCCTCTTCTGTTTATTGCAAATTTCAGTCATCCAGTCAGGGAGCAGCAATAATACCATGTGACCTAGGTGACCAGTCATGATGGTGAATGCTGAAAACAGCTGATAATTTCATCATTTGTTAAAAGCTACGACCAAAATGTTGCGAAGTGACTGATCTTGGGCCTGTCAAGTGTGCATGGGATGTCTTCCACCTCCCGAGATTCTGAGCACCCCCAGCACCCAGCAAATCCCATGGGAGAGGCCCAAGCTGGGCCCCTCCCAAAAAATGGAAGGGCAAAATCAGGGGCCGCTTTTGCAAATGTGGACCCGTGTCTGTCGGCAGATAATTTTGCAAATGGGAAAAAGGGACTAAATGTATTGGAATGAATAATTCACTGTGCGTAGTGTGCTCAGCTCTGACTGGCGCCATGGTGCGCGTGAGCTGTGGCAACCGATTGTGTGGTGAAGTCCCAAGAAACAATAATAATGATCAAAATAAAATGGGGGTAAGTAGTTCGAGGAACTCTGAGCAGAAGTGCCTTGCGGTGGAGAGCCCTTCCGGGGACATCAGCGGCGTTTGGCAGACTCAGCAGAGGAAGCTGAAAAAAGGCTCAGATGCTGTGGAAGCATCATGGGAGCACCTGGGACAGTCCCGGTTTTCACCTCGGCTACACGTCCCGGTAGCTTTATTTCCGTAGGTATATTTAGGGCTCTACCAAATTCACGGTCCATTTTGGTCAATTTCATGGTCATAAGACTTTAAAAATAATAAATTTCACGATTTCATATATTTAAATCTGAAATTTCACGGTATTGTAACTGTAGAGATCCTGACCCAAAACGGGTTGTGGGGCGGTCGCAAGGTTATTGTAGGGCAGTCACGGAATTGCCACCCTTACTTCTGCACTGCTGCTGGCGGCAGCACTCTCTTCAGAGCTTGGTGGTCGCTGCTGGCTGGCCGCTGCTGGCCGGGAGCCCAGCTCTGAAGGCATCACCACCACCAGGAGCAGTACAGAAGTAAGGATGGCATGGTATTGTATTGCCACTCTTAGTTCTGTCTTGCTGCCTTCAGAGCTGGGCCGTCAGCCAGCAGCCGTGCCGCTCTCCGGCCACCCAACTCTGAAGGCAGCACAGAAGTAAGGGTGGAAATACCATGACCCCCCTACAATAACCTTGCAACCCCCACCCCCAGCCCTGCAGCCCCTTTTGGGTTGGGACCCCCAGTTTGAGAAACACTGGTCTCCCCCATGAAATCTGTATAGTACAGGGTAAAAGTACACAAAAGACCAGATTTCATGGTCCATGACACATTTTTCACAGCTGTGAATTTGGTAGGGCCCTAGGTATCTTTCTAGAGGAAGCAAATCAACTTCAGGTTCTCTCCATCCCTGGAGTGATGCTGTTGCTTTCAGGGGACTTGCACCAGGAACGTTTCTGGCCCCCTTCAATTTGTGAAGTCTCTGGCTGTTGCCAGTTTCTTCCTCAGCTTACCCATTTGATAGCACAAGAAGTAGCAACTCCTGTTGATCAGGGAGAGGCAGCACAGTTGCCCCTGGGGAAAAGGCCGATGGCCTGATGGGAAATTGTCAAAGGCCTTTGCATTCAAAATTGGACCCAGTTTTCCTCCCACACTGGGCATATCGGAGGGAAGCACAAGCTTCCCTGCTGGATTCCATCCTGCCTTTCTCCTTCTCAGCAACAGCTCTCTGGAGTTAAGTTGAACTCATAGGGTGACATCCTGATCCTGTGGGACTTTTCCCATTGACTTCAATAGGGCCAGGATTTCATCCATAGAGTTCTTGGTCCTCCAGTTCCTGGAGAAGACCAAGGTGTGACTGAGAGCTAGTCTACACTGAAAAGTTACATTGGCCTAGCTATGGCTCTTGAGGTGTGAAAAATCCACCCCCTGAGAGACGTAGGAAAAGATGATGTAACCCCTGGAGTAGACAGCACTGGGCTGATGGAAGAATTCTTCCGTGGACCTAGCTACCACCTCTCGGGGAGGTGGATTAACTGCAGCGACACAGGCGCAGTGCTGCAGCTATGCCCCTGTAGCATTGTAAGTGTAGACCTAGCCTTAATACTGTGGAGGTCTTCTGTGTCGGCAGTCATTGTCTTGCTCTCTCCTGAAGCATGTACGCCCAGATTCCTCAATACCTTTGTGGCTCTGGGCCATGGTGTCTGTCTGTTCTCTTGAGTTACTATCAGCTGATGACAGCACTCTTTCCAGGAGTGCCCCTGGTGTTCTTGGTGACCTGCGGGCCATTGCAGAATGTAGTAGCATCTCTGCTACTTGCCCTGATGAGCTGTTGGGAATTTCACTGATCCCCCCCAGGCTGGCTAAGACACCTGAATCCTGACCTATGTGCCACCCGCAGGCCTTTTGTCACCTCGGTGCAGTCGGGGAGGGACATGCCTGGAATGCCAATCCCTCTCCAATTAATTCCTCTCAGTTTAGTAAGAAAGGGTGCTGTAATTTCCATTAGCCTATCGACTTGGATCTGCGCATCAAAGCCAGGCTATCTGCAGAAAGATCTATTAATTTGAAACGCTGCTTCCCTCGGAGTTTGGGGGTCTGAAAGGTGACAGATAACTAAGGCTTGGACTGAAAAGGATTTTGATTGGCTTTTAATTTATTTTTACCTCTTTTTTAAACAAGAAAGAGGAAAACTGCAAGAATGTAAAAAAAAAAAAAAAAAGAAAAGAAAAGAAATCACGAGGTAAGCTGGTGATTGGCATTAAATATTCATTCTGGCCGGTGCTTTGATGGAGGGCTTCCTTCAAGATGCTGTAGCCGAGAGAAAATGACTCTGTTTGTTAGAAGTTTTCCCTCTTGTAACTTAAAGGGAGCCAGACGTCTCTGTTGTAGCCTGATTGTTTTGGAACCAGTAGCAAAGCTCATTACTCCCTTGTTTACTTCTTCAGCGGTGACCTGGCCAGGGAAAACCAAAGTGCCTTTGTGCCTTTTTTTGCTTCTTTAGGATGGAGAAAGAAGGCCTGAAAAGTTGGTTTTGGTCATTTTTATTTTATTTTTTAAATTTCTTTCTTGTTTTGTTTACTTCAGAAATAGTAGGAAAATATATATAATCTATATTTGCTGGAAGTCTCATTGGAAGGCCAGAGAACTGAGGGTTTTTTTTTCACAGCCTTGAACTGCAGCAGCAGGCAGAGGTGTGTTGAATCTTTACCAAAGAGATCTTTTCTCCCAACTGTCTGTCAGATGTTTGAGTTAAATAGCTGCTGACAAAAACAAATAACGTATTTTAAACAGTCTGACTAACCATCCTTTCTCCTCTCTAGTAATAATAATAATAAATTGTATTGCAGTTGGGCATAGGGAGCCCAATCTTAGACCAGAACCCCGTTGTGCAAAGTGCTGTACAAACACAGAACAAAAAGTCAGTCTCTTTCTGACAATCTGAGGATAAAAAGAGAGACATCAGATGGATACAGACTAAGGAAATAATAAGCCAGTATTGGTCAGCATGACAGGCTATGATCTTAGCACACCCGCTGCCTAGCTCTTGTCAGATTTTCTGTTGGCAGTCACAGGAAAGCGGAGTTTCGAGGGGGATAATGAGGGAGCTTTGGGCATGTTTCCAGAGAGCTTCCCTGATACATGAGGGGCGGCACGGAGAAAGCATGTAGGACCTTGTTTGGAGACACATCGATTGGGCAGGGGAGGTGGTGTTATGGGCCGACTGGAGGCGGGGGTTGACATCTTGATGGCGTAGGAGAGATGATGATGAGGAGGGTGTGAGGCATGAAGGGCTCTGAAAGTTCTGGTTTCACTTCCTTGGCGTCCCATGGCTTGATCCAACACTGCTGAAGTCAGTGGGGGTTTTGCCACTGACTTGGCTGGGCACACAATCCTGCCTGTTGTCCTCCCAGCGCTTTGGGTCTGTCGATAGAGCCCCCCAGAGGAAACAGGATAGACAAGACCTGAATTTTTAATATAAAATCCAGGCTTCAGCCACCCTCCGTCCTTTCTAAACCCTGTCCCGCTGGAGGGCCGAGTGTGTGACAGCTCCTGCAGCAATGAACCTCTGGGTTTGTGTAACTCCCCGAGTGTCCCCTGCTGGGGTAAAAACACCTTGCTGGCATTTGAGTGCCACATGGCCACCCTGACAGCTGAGGACGGGGGTGTCTGTGGCACTCTTTGTGGCATTGCCCAGGCACTCAGCTTCGCTGCCCAGGGCATTCTGCAGAGCGCCAGGTTGGCAGTTCTGCTGGCAGCACTAAAAAATGAACTTTGCCGTGTGCCATGTCCTGGGACTAGCCTGGGGCTGCTGCCACCATACGCAGTGTCCTGGAATCTGCAGACGCAGTGCTCACCTGTCGTGTGGAGCAGTCCTGGCACAGGGCAGCCAGCTGCAGCGTCATGTGACAGCTGCCTCAGTCCCGGGGCAGGGCAGGCGATTTATAGAGACACCCGAAGGACTTCTGGGGGAAGAGTCTGCTCACGGGACCCTTCGTTAGCTGATCACCTCCCTCAGCCTGCGACGGAGTCTCTGCCGTAACCCGGATGTACACCCAGGGTCCTGCTAGGTCAGTGTTCTCTTCCAGCTGGGATGAGAAGCAGGGAAACTGGAGCTGGGCACGGAGGGTGCTCATAACTTGTTAAATGGCAGAGACTGGCAAAGAGGATGTCCCTGATGAACGAGAAGGCAGCTGTGGCCACCTGCGGTTTGATTTTCTCTCTACCTTGGATGTAACAGAAAAGAAAAATCCAGCAAACACTGGGTAACCGACCAAGAGGCTTCTGGCTGGTTTATGCCGACTCGAGAGTAATAACTCTCATGTAGCGTTTATCAGCCATGGTGCTGTTATCCACTGTTTATAGATGGGCAAACAGAGACAGTCTGATGAGTCCAAGGGCACCCAGTAGGGTTGCCAGGCGTCCGGTTTTGGACTGGAACACCCAGTTGAAAAGGACCCTGGCAGCTCCGGTCAGCACAGGTGACCAGGCCGCTAAAAGTCCGTTGGCTGAAGCAGCTGGCTCCACGCGGCTCCCGGAAGCGGCAGCATGTCTCTCCGGCTCCTAGGCAGAGGGGCAGCCAGGGGGACTCTGCACACTACCCCCACCCGCAGGAGCCACCCCAAGCACTGGCTCCGCAGCTCCCATTGGCTGGAAATGGCTACCAATAGGAGCTGTGGGGGTGGCACCTGAGGGTGTAGGCAGCACATGGAGGCCCCCGCCTGCCTGGAGGGACATGTTGACGCTTCCCAGGAGCCTCCTGAGGTCAGCACCGCCTGGAGACCACACCTCGAACCTCCTCCCGCACCCCAACCTCCCGCCCCAGCCTGGAACCACCTCCCACACTCTGAACCCCTCGGCCCCACCCTTCAGCCCGGAGCCCTCTTTTGCACCCCAAACCCCTCTTCCCCAGCCCCACCCCAGAGCTTGCACCCCCAGCCGGACCCCTCACCCTCTCCTGCACCCCACCCCCCTGCCTCAGCCCGGAGCCCCCACCCACACTCCGAACCCCTCAGCCCCACCCCCCAAATCTGGATCCCCCTCCTTCACACAAAACCCCTCACCCCAGAGCCCTCCTGCATCCCAGCTCCCTGCCCCAGCCCAGTGAAAATGAGCAGGTGAGCGAGGGGGGGAGGGATAGCTCAGTGGTTTGAGCCTTGGCCTGTAGGGTTGTGAGTTCAATCCTTGAGGGGGCCACTTAGGGATCTGGGGCAAAATCAGTACTTAGTCCTGCTAGTGAAGGCAGGGGGCTGGACTTGATGACCTTTCAAGGTCCCTTCCAGTTCTAGGAGATGGGATATCTCCATTAAAAAAAAAAAAAAAAAAAAGCCACAGAGGGAGGGAGATGGAGTGATTGGAGGCAGGCCCTCAGAGAAGGGGCAGGGCCTCAGGGAAGGGGGCAAGGAAGTTTGGTTTTCTGAAATCAGAAAGTTGGCAACCCTAGCACAGTGGCAGAGGCAGGACTAGAACCCAGGTCCCTTGAAGACACATCCAGTCTTGAGCCACCACCCACAGTTCCCTGAGCATGAGGTGAGGACAGCAGAAGAGACGAGGGAGAGGGGCTTAACCCGCTGCTGCTGCGGGGAGGCAGCATTGTCTGGAGTTAGAGCACAGAGCTGGGGTCTCTGGCTCACACTCCTTTGTGTGTCACCTTGGGCAAGTCACAACCCCTCCCTGCCTCACTTTCCCCATGTGTAGTTGGGAGACCTGCTTGCCGGCCCATTGGCTGGGAAGTGCTATGCGCTGCCTGCGGGCCCAGCGTCACTGCAGCAGGCGTGCTGAGGGCTGGGGAGGGGACGCTGGTCCGGAGGAGCTATGGGCTGCACATGCACTGGGTGTGTCATCTTCATTGGCTCATGTAGGCAGAATCGGCAAACGAGGCGAGTCCCCCTTTCCCAGCCCTGTGTCCTGGGCCTGGCATGGGAGGAGAGCAGCAGCCAGCCCTGGGAAGGGGCAGTGGGTGCTGCTCTTTGAGTTCCCATTCGTTATCCCCTGCACTCCCCTGGGGCAGTTTACAGCAGCTGGGGCCTGGCGCACTTGCTGGAGGGCAGAGTGTGAGGTGGGTTCTGCAGGGCTGGGATGGTACCTGCAGGATCCACAACCTGCCCGAGCGGAGGGGCCCTGCGGTGGGCTGGTGGGCCCTGTAGCAGTGCCCTTGGCATCAGCTGCAGCAGAGCGGTGGGAGGAGCAGTGGCTCAAGAAGCCCAGGCACGGTAGGAGCTGGGGTGGTGGGCAGCTCGGGCAGCTCTCGTGTTCCTTGGTGACATCCCCAGGGCCCCTCTGTGGAGTTACAGCCCTGGAGTTCCCAGCTGTCTTGGGCGTTTTCCCTCCTGGTCTCAGGGCACACCCAGCATGGTCCCTGCATCGTCGCTGGCCTGGCCCCACTCTCCCCATCTCAGTGTAGGCAGGGTTCTGCACCCACTGGCCTACCGCTCCCAGCAGCACCTGGGGATTGAGGCCCTGATAACAGCAAGTATTCGCAAAATCCCCGGGGGACCTAAATCCCCCCTACCCAAGATGTGGCCCTGAGCCAGCCACTTCAACGACAACTCAGCCCTGAGGGATACACGGTATCGGTGACACATGCCCTGTCCCTGGAAGGGAGAACAGCTCCAGGCGGGCAGGCTGCCAGCCACAGAACCTGGAGCCAGCTGCTAACCTTTCATACAGCTGCACTGTGCAATTTGTCAGCTTCTCTTCCCAGCACGGCCAGTGGAGAGAGGGAACAGCCGCTCTCCTCCTCCCTTTCACTCCCAGCGGAGGCAGAGTTCTCCCCGCTCTCTCCCTGCCAGCAATTGGTTCCTTGCTGAGCTCTGTCCCATCTCCCTGCTCAGAGGGCGTCACGGCAAGGAGAGTTTTAAAGCTTTTCCTCAGATAATTTGCCCTTGAAGTGGTGGATCGCCCCTTAAAAGCATGATCTGCCCCTGTACGTACCAGCGTCGGGTCAGGGCAAAACTAAGTGTGTACTGCCGTTCATGGTTATTGCTCTGCACTACTAGCATACCTAAGGCAGAAGGAATTGGATCCATCGTCAGTGGGCCTGTCACTTCCACACGGGAGATAATGGGTTGTCCTGGTGGTGCTGAGTGTCTTATTTGGCCCGCAGAGTGTGGGTGAGGATGGACCCCAGTGTTAGCCGATTTTCGCCCACTGGCCAGCATGTGAGAAGGAAAGGCCCTGGGCTGACTCAGGTCCCAGGCTGGCTTGGCAGGACTGGCAGGTGCAAAAGCATCTTTTGTAAGCTGAGCACATTTGCTCTAGAGACAGACCATGCGCTGGAGTCCCAGTGTTATAGGATCGCTCTGCTCTGGTGGAGCCAGTGCAGGGAGCAGCGCCCATCAGGGAGTGAAGCGTTCACAGCAAGGAGAGGCGCAGCTGGGCTCTGCTGGTGCCTGCTGGCTGAATCATAGAATCATAGAATATCAGAGTTGGAAGGGACCTCAAGAGGTCATCTAGTCCAACCCCCTGCTCAAAGCAGGACCAATTCCCAGCTAAATCATCCCAGCCAGGGCTTTGTCAAGCCGGGCCTTAAAAACCTCCAAGGAAGGAGACTCCACCACCTCCCTAGGTAACGCATTCCAGTGTTTCACCACCCTCCTAGTGAAATAGTTTTTCCTGATATCCAACCTGGATCTCCCCCACTGCAACTTGAGACCATTGCTCCTTGTTCTGTCGTCTGCCACCACTGAGAACAGTCGAGCTCCATCCTCTTTGGAACCCCCCTTCAGGTAGTTGAAGGCTGCTATCAAATCCCCCCTCATTCTTCTCTTCTGGAGACTAAACAATCCCAGTTCCCTCAGCCTCTCCTCATAAGTCATGTGCTCCAGACCCCTAATCATTTTTGTTGCCCTCCGCTGGACTCTTTCCAATTTTTCCACATCCTTCTTGTAGTGTGGGGCCCAAAACTGGACACAGTATTCCAGATGAGGCCTCACCAATGTCGAATAAAGGGGAACGATCACGTCCCTCGATCTGCTGGCAATGCCCCTACTTATACAGCCCAAAATGCCGTTAGCCTTCTTGGCAATAAGAGCACACTGTTGACTCATATCCAGCTTCTCGTCCACTGTGACCCCTAGGTCCTTTTCTGCAGAACTGCTACCTAGCCATTCGGTCCCTAGTCTGTAGCAGTGCATGGGATTCTTCCGTCCTAAGTGCAGGACTCTGCACTTGTCCTTGTTGAACCTCATCAGGTTTTTTTCGGCCCAATCTTCTAATTTGTCTAGGTCCCTCTGTATCCGATCCCTACCCTCTAGTGTATCTACCACGCCTCCTAGTTTAGTGTCATCTGCAAACTTGCTGAGAGTGCAGTCCACACCATCCTCCAGATCATTAATAAAGATATTAAACAAAACCGGCCCCAGGACCGACCCTTGGGGCACTCCGCTTGAAACCGGCTGCCAACTAGACATGGAGCCATTGATCACTACCCGTTGAGCCCGACGATCTAGCCAGCTTTCTATCCACCTTACAGTCCATTCATCCAGCCCATACTTCTTTAACTTGGCGGCAAGAATACTGTGGGAGACCGTATCAAAAGCTTTGCTAAAGTCAAGGAATAACACATCCACTGCTTTTCCCTCATCCACAGAGCCAGTTATCTCATCATAGAAGGCAATTAGGTTAGTCAGGCACGACTTCCCCTTCGTGAATCCATGCTGACTGTTCCTGATCACTTTCCTCTCCTCTAAATGTTTCATAATTGATTCCTTGAGGACCTGCTCCATGATTTTTCCAGGGACTGAGGTGAGGCTGACTGGCCTATAGTTCCCCGGATCCTCCTTCTTCCCTTTTTTAAAGATGGGCACTACATTAGCCTTTTTCCAGTCATCTGGGACCTCCCCCGATCGCCATGAGTTTTCAAAAATAATGGCTAATGGCTCTGCAATCTCACCCGCCAACTCCTTTAGCACCCTCGGATGCAGCGCATCCGGCCCCATGGACTTGTGCACGTCCAGTTTTTCTAAATAGTCCCGAACCACTTCTTTCTCCACAGAGGGTTGGTCACCTTCTCCCCATGCTGTACTGCCCAGTGCAGCAGTCTGGGAGCTGACCTTGTTCGTGAAGACAGAGGCAAAAAAATCATTGAGTACATTAGCTTTTTCCACATTCTCGGTCACTAGGTTGCCTCCCTCATTCAGTAAGGGGCCCACACTTTCCTTGATTTTCTTCTTGTTGCTAACATACCTGAAGAAACCCTTCTTGTTACTCTTAACATCTCTTGCTAACTGCAACTCCAAGTGTGATTTGGCCTTCCTGATTTCACTCCTGCACGCCTGAGCAATATTTTTATACTCCTCCCTGGTCATTTGTCCAATCTTCCACTTCTTGTAAGCTTCTTTTTTGCGTTTAAGATCAGCAAGGATTTCACTGTTTAGCCAAGCTGGTCGCCTGCCATATTTACTATTCTTTCTACACATCGGGATGGTTTGTTCCTGCAACCTCAATAAGGATTCTTTAAAATACAGCCAGCTCTCCTGGACCCCTTTGCCCTTCATGTTATTCTCCCAGGGGATCCTGCCCATCTGTTCCCTGAGGGAGTCAAAGTCTGCTTTTCTGAAGTCCAGGGTCCATATTCTGCTGCTCTCCTTTCTTCCTTGTGTCAGGATCCTGAACTCGACCATCTCATGGTCACTGCCTCCCAGGTTCCCATCCACTTTTGCTTCCCCTACTAGTTCTTCTCTGTTTGTGAGTAGCAGGTCAAGAAAAGCTTTGCCCCTAGTTGGTTCCTCCAGCACTTGCACCAGGAAATTGTCCCCTACACTATCCAAAAATTTCCTGGATTGCCTGTGCACCGCTGTATTGCTCTCCCAGCAGATATCAGGGTGATTAAAGTCTCCCATGAGAACCAGGGCCTGCGATCTAGCAACTTCTGCTAGTTGCCAGAAGAAAGCCTCGTCCACCTCATCCCCCTGGTCTGGTGGTCTATAGCAGACTCCAACCACGACATCACCCTTGTTGCTCACACTTCTCAACTTTATCCAGAGACTCTCAGGTTTTTCTGCAGTTTCATACCGCTGGGCTGCTCTCATCCACTCCCAGGCTGGTGGAGTGAATGCAACGTTGAGACTCACCAGGCATCTGACCTGCCGCAGCGGGCAGCCCAGCAGCCGTGCCTTCTTCCTGACTGTGCATTGTGCCTGCATCAGGTGCCCGTTACCTGCATGCACCTGGGCTGTTTCACAGCAAGGGAGATATATGCTGTCTGCATACACCTGGGTTTAAACCTTAGCCCCAGTGAAATCAGTGAGAGCTTTGCCATTGACTCCTGATCCTCCCGCCCCAGTGTCCTCAGCAGCAGTCACCTCCCATCCATGACCAGGAATGCTCTCAGGAGACCACATCAGATCCCGACTCCTCCTCACACCCTCCCCTGTCACGCTCTTCTGTCAGCTCGCTGGATGCTTTTAGTTTTGGCTCTGGGGTGTCCCTGCCCATCTCCGTCTCCTTCTAGGTAATCTAATTTTCGACAATCCCATTAACTCAACATCCTTCCTGCAGGATGATCTCATTAACAGCAGCTCTCCCTTCCACTGATCCCCAGAGACACAGAAATAGACCCGTTGTCACCGTCGTTCCTATCAGACCGGGGGTGGCTGCGACCCCTGGCTCTCAAAAATACTTTTAAGAAAGTCCCGTCGGCCCAGACAGCCATGCAGGGAAGCGTAGGTGGCTTGAGTTCGGCACAGTGGCACACTGGACTCTTTCAACTAGACTCCTGGGAAGAACTGATTTTTCAGTTCACTGACACGTCTGAAAAATTGAAAACAAACACAAATATTTCGGGTCGACTCAGGGGTTTTCAATAAACCGAAAAGTTGAATAAAACTTTGTTTACGTTTAAAGTTGTTTTCAATGTTTAATTTTTTTTTTCAAATAAACTTGCAGGACATTTCGAAATGAAAAGTGGTTTCAAATTGAAAAAATGGAACCATTTTGTTTCAAAAATGTCAGAACAAAATATTTTGACTTTTGGGGAATTTTTTTGTTTTTGTTTTTTCCAGCATGAACAATTCAGCGAAACTGACACAAATTCACCAAACCTTTGGCTGTCGCCAAATCTGCATTTATGGCTGAAAAATGTTGCCCTGCTTTAGTTTGACCCCCACCACTATCCCCAGCTACATTCTCCTCTCACTGTAAATCTAAAGTAACTCTGGTGATTTCAGTGGAGTTACTCTGGATCAAGAGAGCCCCTCACTACGGAGACCTACCCCTTCTAATAACCCGATTGCCCTTCCAAAGAGCTTGCCTTGTAGTTATCCTCTGGGAGGAGCCTAAAGCCACCAGTACTGGAGTCCCAGGATTGACACCTATTCTGAACTTTGTGGCTTCCCTTGAGGACTCTTGTTTTTGAGAGGAAGTCTAAGTAAATAGCACTTTGCTCACAAGTTTAAAGGTCTTTCCTAAAGCGTTAGGGATTTTCGTGAAGGCTGATATAGTTTGGCAAAGACCCACAATTCCTTGGATTGTCCCAACTCCTGTTTGAACTAGATTCAGTGAGGTCTGGACAGGGTTGAGGCTGAGTGCAGGTGGAGGAGGATGGGAAGGCTCCCCATATCATATTCATAATCTGAGCCACTGCTAGATTATTAAGCAAGATATTTCCATACCCAAATCATAGCTTGTTTGGTGCTCAGTCATTGCTGTATTCTAGCCCAAGTCTCAGAAGGACGTACGGTAGGCAAGGCCCTTCATTTATTTCAAATTTCCCGGGAATGTATCGGTGTTTATTATAAAAATTAGAAAATGGGTGAAAATCAGTGCAAAAAGTTAACAGCAAAGTTTCCTGGGTAAATATCAGGGTTGATACTGGGGAACGGGGGCACAGAAAAGAAGTAGCAATAGAGAAAAGTAAGAGTATTGGAAATACAAGCAGTTTAATGCTGCGGTTTGTTTCATGAATTGTACAGGACATACACGTGTGTGTGTGTGTCTTCCACTACATTGCTGTACTTTAACAGACAGCCTCACATTTACATTTAGACTCATTGATTATTAACATAAACACATCTTCCTAATGTCAGGGAGTACATTTTCTTACATAAAAAGTATTTTCCGGTACCTGAGTGGTCCAAAATTCAGTGAATATTGGTAAAGCCTGAATACTGGCTTTTGTAAAACCTAGGGATTTTTCAGTACAAGTTGGTAAGAGCTGAAAATGAAGGGTCTTAACAGACCTTTCACAGGAGAGCATTAATATGTGACAGTCTAGTGTGAGAAAGTAGACAAGACGCAGCCTTGCGGTACATGTCTCTGGAGCTGTACTTTGACAGCGTGATGGCATTTGGATGGAATAGGTGATAGCAACTTGGTTTGACCTGTGACGCCCAGCTGGCCTCCCTGCAGTTTCAAAATAGATTCATGTCAGAGCAGGTGAATGTGCATTGGCATGTCAGAGTCAGAAGCAGAGATTCACAGTCAGAGAGAGGAAGCTGGGCTAGTGGTTAGTGCAGCAGCCTAGGGTGTGGGAGATCCAGGCTCAGTTCCCTGCTCTGTCACAGGTTTGCTGTGTGACCATGGGCAAATCCGGAGTGTCTCTGTGCCTCAGTTCCCCATCGGCTAACAGCCCCACCCACCTCAGGGGGAATTTTTTGAAAAGAAAAGTCGTTTCGAACTGAAAAACTGAAATTTCATTTTGAAACTGTCCAATTTTGACCCTTTATTTTTTTCCCAACGTTTTTTCGAATCAGGAAAGTCACCGAAAGCGACACTTTCCCGCGAACAGCCGACGAACCAGCATTGGGTGTTGAAAAAATGCTTTGTCAAAAACTCCCCTCCCACTTCTAGTGTTCCCTTGATATTGCCGACGCGATGGGAATGGGCAGTGGTTAGAGCGCGCCACGGTGATGGCGCTGGGTCTGGGGAGATGAGGCTGAGCGAAGGGGAGCTGGGGCAGGGTAACAGGACACATTGCTCTGGAAAGAGGGGGGGGGCCTGGTGAGTGTGGGACCCTCCGGTGACTCCAGCTCTAAGTGGTCATGGGGTGGCGTGTGTCATGGGGTGCTTCTGCCACTGCAGTGGGAGCTGGTTCCCCACGTGTGCTTCTGCTTCTGCCATGGTGTCACTGGCTCCTCGATGGCCACGTGGCTGGGCTTGCAAGGTGGCCTAGTGGTTAGTGCACAGTGCTTGGCCATCAGGAGAGGTGAATTCTAGTTCTAACCCCAATGGGCCTGATCCTGGGGGGTGCTGAGCGCTTCGAGGGCAAAGGGCACTCAGCACCTTGCACAGGCGGGCCCTACACGACTGAAGATGAGTCTCTTAAAGTCTCTGCCCGGGCCTCAGTTTCCTCAGATGTGGGGAGAGTGGCACTTGTCCATCTCTCTTCAGCCCTTGGGGATACCTCGGTGCATGGCCAGGTATTGCAGGGAGCGTGAGCCATCTGCAAAGCCTGTCAGCCTCCCGCTTTCAAACCAAGGTACCTTGAAGTGGGGTGCGCCCTGCGCTGATCTGTTGCTAGGCGACGCTCTGCGTGATGTCCATCCGCCGGCCCCACCAGAATATCCTGTTCTGTCGTGAGGCCCTTCCTGCGAATGCTGAATGGAGATTAGTGGCACCTCAGCGGCTCTGCCGAGCGGGCTAATGCAAACTATAAACAAACAGTGTAATTACTACCCAGAGCTGGAGAGAAAGGACACTCAGCAGCCAGTGCGCAGCGCGGCCCCTCCCTCTGTGCACACGAGGAGCGGGGAAGCTGCTTTGCTTTTTTATTCTAATGCCACTGGAAAGTGACAGGTCCCCTGGAGCTGCTCAAGCCCAGCTTTACCCCGCAATGCCAGGGCCCTTCTGGCAGACAAGCTCCGTTCGAGGCAGAACCATCGCTCACACATACTGGGTGTGTGCAGGGCAGAAATGCTCTGCCCCTAAAACAGCTGTGGCCAGACAGGTGTGTGCTGCCTGATAGCGAATCCGCTCAAAGCTCGGGGGCTCCTAAGGGCGGCTTGAATGCGATCGGGCACTGGTTCCGCTCCCCGGAGGCTCTGCAAACGGAGCAGAGAGGGAAGTTGCAATGGGAAGCAAAGGGCTGGACAGGAGAACATCCCCTTGCTTCCAGGCATAAACCAATCTCTAACTAATGGGGGGTGGGAGGGAACTTTCCTTGGGGGCATGCCACTGCCTCCTGTAAAAAGCAACAGAGAGTCCTGTGGCACCTTTAAGACTAACAGATGTATTGGAGCATAAGCTTTTGTGGGTGAGTGCCCTCTTGTAACTTCCTCTGAAGCAGCTGGTAAAGAGGTCGCCAGCTGGCCGCATTGGTCTCAGCCAATGTGCAGTTGCTGGGTTCCAGGGTTTTCTAGCTGGATGGCACCCGTGCTTTATAGAGGGGTAGGAGAAGCCTCACCTCCAAGCTGGGTTGGCCCAGGCGGGCTCCCTGGGCGGCACGCTGGGTCTGTGTTGACAGTAGAATTTTTCTCTCTCTTTCACTCTACTCCAAGGTCACCCTCCTTTGCTTTCATTCTCTGGTTTCTCTCTCTCTCTCCCCCGCCATACATGGCACAAGCTGATCTGCAGAAGCATTTTCCCTTTAAATTGAAAAATATGCATCAGTTGCAATTACAGGATAAAAAGGGGAGTGACCTTGGCTAGTTTGATGAACCCTAGAACCCTCCCCAAATACTCTCACTAGCTTGGATGCCAGGAGTCTCCGCCACTCTCTCGGAATGAAATGTATTTAAAACACAGCGCAGCCACGTTGGCTTTGGCTGCCGTGGTATTTTTAGAAATATGTAAGGTGTGCTTGAAGGGTCCTGCAATATAGACTGGGCTTGCATCTTTATACCTCCTCCCATCCCAAAGATCCTAAAGCATTCCACAAATTGATATGCAAACTGTATATACTTCATCCATCACTGAAATGCAGCTACCTCTGGCGTGGAACACAGTACCTATTTAACACACAACAACACTACACAAAGAAGCTGCGGCCTCATACATTTCACAGTCACCAGCAGGGATTGAACCCAGAATATTCAACATCAAAAGCACAAGCCCCATCACTTGAGCTAAGGAGAAATACCAATGGCTAAATGGCAGGCTGTTAGAGTTGCAAGGGCCAGCCACTAGATGGAGACAAAATCATTTGTACTAATCTAGCACATTGCAGTTACGCAGCAGCATGGAAAAGGACGTGGATAGCAAGGCGTTTTAATGAATCTGTGAACTCAGGCACAGGCAACGTGTAGACGGAGCATGTGGGATCAAGTGCCCCCCCCTCCCGATTTCTGCTTGGCCTGCCCTGGGGCGGGAGGGGGAAGGGAGCTCTGTCCTTTTACTGCTGAACCTCCCCCCAGCATGCTCGGCCTCTGTCCCTGGCAGCCGGGCCCGGGTTGGGAGCAGAAGTGGTGGGATCAGCCGCTTCTCATGCCAGCTGCTCTGGGTCGCTGCTCTGTGCACCGATTTTCTAGACAACGGAAATGCAGTAGATCTAATCTACCTGGATTTCAGTAAGGCATTTGATACAATTTCAAATGGGAAAATATTAATTGCATTGGATAGGATGGGGATTAATATGAGAATCGAAAGGTGGCTAAGGAACTGATAAAGGGGGAGACTACAAGAGTCATAGTGAAAGGTGAACTGTCAGGTGGGAGAGAGGTTACTAGTAGAGTTCCTCAAGGATCAGTCTTGAGACCACCTTATTTAACATTTTTATTAATGACCTTGGCATAAAAAGTGGGAGTGTGCTAATACAATTTGTGGATGACACAGAGTTGGGAGGTATTGCCAACATGGAGGAGGACCGGAATATCATGCAAGAAGATCTGGACAACCTTGAAAACTGGAGTAATAGAAATGGGATGAAATTAAATAGTGCAAGGTCATGCATTTAGGGACTAACAACAAGAATTTTTTCTGTAAGCTGGGGACGTATCAGTTGGAAATGACAAAGGAGGAGAAAGACCTGGCTGTATTGATCGATTACAGGATGACTATGGGGTGCTAAAGAGATGTGGCCATGAAAAAAGGTGAATGAAATCCTATGACTCAGGCAAGGTATTTCCGGTAGAGATAAAGAAGTGTTTAGTACCATTGTACAAGCCACTGGTGCGACTTGATCTGGAATACTGTGTACAATTCTGGTCTCCCGTGTTTTAAGAAAGATGAATTCAAATTGGAACAGGTGCAGAGAAGGGCTACTAGGATGATCTGAGTAATGGAAAACCTGCCTTATGAGAGGAGACTTAAGGAGCTTGGTTTGTTTATTCTAACAAAATGAAGGCTGAGGGGAGATAGGATTGCTCTCTATAAATACATTAGAGGGCTAAATACCAGGGAGGAAGAGGAGTTATTTAAGTTAACAGCCAGTGTTGGCACAAGAACAAATGGATATAAATTGGCCATCAAGTTTACAAGTTAAGGCTTGAAATTAGATGAAGTTTTCTAACCATCAGAGGAGTGAAGTTCTAGAACAACCTTCCAAGGGGACCACTGGGGGCAAAATACCTAACAGTGGATCTCACCCAGTGCTCACGGTCTAACTGATTGCTGTATTTGGGGTTGGGAAGGAATTTCCCCCAGGTCAGATCGGCAGAGACCGTGAGGGGTTTTCACCTTCCAGTGAAGTGTTCGGCACGGCCCACTTGCTGGTTTGAACTAGAGTAAATAGTGGATTCTCTGTAACCTGGAGCCTTTAAATCAGGATTTGAGGACTTAAGTAACTCAGCCAGAGGTTAGGGATCTGTTACAGGAGTTGCTGGGTGAGGTTCTGTGGCCATCGATGTGCAGGATGATGACCATAATGGTCCCTTCTGGCCTTAAACCTATGAGTCTGTGAGCACATTACAGCTACATAGCAGCCTGGGGCAGGAAGTGGATGGTACCGCACATGGCTTAAAAGGCCTGGGAATTTATAATGTTATAATGTAATCACCATTTCATCATTCACCATTTCACCAATGCTGAAAGAACATTGGAAAAGAGCAAGATGAATGAAATATGTACAAAATTCCACAATGACCTCTACTCGCATATCAATGTCCAGCGTATACCGTCAAGGCGGCAGGTTGCAGAGGAAGTTCCTGACATTATGTGGGAAGAAACTGAATATGCAATTCGTAACATAAAGAGAGGGAAGAGTCCGGGAGTGGACGATGTTTGGCTGGAATATCTCAAAGCAGGGGAAGATACTTTCTTCAAAGCATTGGCGCAACGGTTTACCATCTACATCAATAGCAACATGTTCCAGATGCATGGAAGAAATCAAAATCAATACTATTGATGAAGAAAGGTGATCCAGAAGAACTGAGCAACTACTGTCTGATCACACTCCTCTCACAAGTGTATGAAGTCTTCATCCGCGTCATACTCAATCGGATTAAGAAGGATCTTGAAATGCGCAAAAGCAGAGAACAAGCTGGTTTCCGCACAGGGTATTCGACAATTGAGCACATCCACTAAGTTTGGCAGCTCATTGAAAAATGCAAGGAATACAAAGTACCATTGTGTATTGCATTTGTTGACTACAAAAAGGCATTTGACTCGGTAGAGATTAACGCTGTACTCAACGCGCTCAACAAAATCAGAATCGACCTGAGGTACATTGACCTGCTGGAAGAAATTAACTGCAAACGCTCGACAGAGATAACATTATTCAATGTCCCCTGCATTATTACTATACACAGAGGAGTTAGACAAGGCAACACAATCTCATCGAAGCTGTTTGCAGCAGTACAGGAGTCGCTGTTCAAGAAATTGAATTGGGAAGAAGGAATCAGAATTGACGGAGAATAGTTAATGCATCTTCTCTTCGCTGGCGACTGTGTAATCCTGGCAAAGGACACAGTAGAACTGGAGAACAAAATGCAGCAAGTGCAAACACTTTTACACGATATCGGGTTGGAAGTGAACACGTTGAAGACGAAGTGGATGCGGAATGAGCATTGTGCGGAAGGAATCATCACTGTAAACGGGAAAGAAATTGACGAGGTCAACATATATTTACTTGGGTCAGCAGCTGAGCAGAGACAACTCATTCGAAGGGAATGCAGTAGGAGGCGAAAGACGGGGTGGGCAAGTTTCAACAAAATAAAGACGTCTCTCATGGATGATGAACTGCCCATGAAGAAAAGGAAAGAACTGTTTAACTCCCTGTTCTGCCAGCAATGATATACGGAGCAGAAAGCTGGTCAACGACGAAAGTGGAGGAAGAAAAATTCGCCGTCACCCAGAGAGCAATGGAAAGGCAAATGTGTAAGATATCGCTCTGAGATCATCTACCGAATGAGGAGATCAGAAGGCGTACAGAGGTGACAGATGTAGTGCAGGCGATGTACGATGCAAAACGAAGATGGGTGGGTCATGTAGTCTGCAGGCAACCCGCATCAGTGACTGGATCCCCAGCGACCACAAGCTGGGCAGACTGAAAACGCACTGGGCCAATACCATGACAAAACTGCTGCTCTTCTGGCCAGAAATGGAAAGAACGTGCTCGCAACAAAATAGAATGGTGTGGTGTCGACTTGTGTTTGTGGAGGGACAGACGAGGATAAGCCTGACAATGGTGATAATGTAATCACAGCCTGTCTGTTATAGAATTTAGCCAGGCCTAGCAAAACCTTTCCACTGGCCAGAAGAGCAGCAGCCTCCCTAGTGACTGCAGCGCTCCTGGCCTCAGTTTACCATCAGATCTAGTAGAGGGCAGCTCCAGCATCCCCATGCCTGGCACAGGCTGGCTTCAGAGAGAAGAGCACCACCTACTGGATTTTGTGCCGCTGTTGTCAGAAAGATCTTCTGTGTTGGTTCGTGATCCCTCTCCAAGGGCTGACCTAGCCTTGCGCTGCTTCGCTCGCTTTTCATTTGGAATATTGAAGAGGGTACAACATGGGTACGGGGGGCAGCAGGAAAGAAACATCTGATACTAGAGGCAAGCTTTTCATGGGGACTTCAGGGTCCAACTCCTGCTGAAAGTGCTTTGTGCCTTCCCCCTGAAAGTGTCGCCCTGTATATGCAGGAGGAGGGCAAAGAGTGACAGGGGAGCTTTCTCCTTCCTATGGAGTGGTACCAGACTGGAGGGACCAGTGGTTGGACCCATTATCTGGTGCCAGACTGGAGGGACCATTGGTTGGACCCAGTATCCAGTCCCAGACTGGGCGGACCATTGGTTGGTCCCAGTATCCGGTCCCAGACTGGACAGACCATTGGTTGGACTGGGTCGTTTTGTTCCCATAGCATGGGCCATGCACTGCCAGGAAAACAATCCATCTAACACTCTCCAAGCATGGCAGGGCCACGGTGTCCCTGAGCTAGGATGCAGCAGTGAATGCCATGTCCCTGCCCCATGCAGACCCCCTCTGGGAGGAGCTCTCAGAGCTCTGCAGGGAGCAGGGGTCACACACACCGCTCATTCACCTTGGGGAGGGGGCATCGCACTCTCCACATTGAGGACCCGCCCCCCCATAGCAGCGTGTGCATCACCTGTGCCGCCAGCCAGACATACACGTGTGACGGCAACGCAGCAACTGTCACAGTGCAATCATCCATCTCGGAGATGTCTGCCCGCAGATAGACCCCACTCTCAATTCTGAGCACAGCCTGGCTCAGCAGCACACGGTTCACCTTGGGTGAGAACACGAGAGAGCAATCCTAATGCATCCTCTCCCCTCCAGGCTCTCCTCCCACTACACAGCCGGCTCTGCCCTCCTGCCAGCGGCCCCTGAGCCTCGGCCACGATGCTCGCCCGTGTGCGCTTCAGTCCCCAGCCAAAGGTGTGAGTGGGCTGCGCTCTTAATAAACTCCGGTCACCGGGAAAATGAGCTGCTGGAGCAGGTGGGGGCGAAGGATGCTCTGGCCTGGCCTGGCCCACCCGAGCAGCCTGGGGTTGTGTTGCCTCACAGGGTGCAGCTGAGACTCCCGAACTTCTTGTGCTGGTGAGCAAAGCCAGATTCGAACCTGGTGTCCAGCCGGTGAAAGGCAAATGGGGGGCTCACTGCCCCCTGCTGCGCAACATGCTGTCGGGCCCATGCTGCCTGCATGCAGAAGAGAGCCTGGGGCAGTGGCTGTCCCAGCAGCTCAGCCCGAGACTGAACAGCATTGCAACGGGTTCAGCTTATCTCCCCATTGAGTTTGAACCCTGCACTGGTACCTGGGACCATGGCCTCACTGATGCTGGGTCCGGTGCCCAGAGTACACCTGCTTTACCAGCCAGGTCCTCTTTTAAATGCAGCAGTGCTCATTGAGATTGGACAAATCTATATCCCTCCCCCCGCCATGTGTACGCAGACCTCTAGGCCCTGCTCTCGACCACATAGCAAAGCAAAGGTCAGGGTGGGGCTGAAGCAGATGTGTCAGCTGCTGTCACACGTCCAGGGTGGGCAAGTCCAGCGGCGTCTGCAAAAGGAAACATTTTGTTGCCCTGGGCTGATGACAAAAGGAGGATTGGCAGGGCATGGCCTCTTGTCCAGGGGCTTTTCCAGACTCCAGGGCCGGGTGCCCTGCTGCTACCCAGCACAGCTCCGGCGATGCCAACAGAGATCGCTAAGGATCTGTCCCACGATGCCCAAAGCTATAGTATGTGTGTGGCCATGGGAGAGGGGGCCCAGGCCCCCGTATGGCCCGCTCACAGGGATTTGGATGGTTGGCCCGGTGCTCAGCTACTAGGCAGATGGGTGGGAGACAGACAGACAGATGCCCCAGCTTGTCTCAGTTCTATGAAGCTTCTTCCCCTTTGCGCCTGCGCCTTGTTTTCTTCTCCCTCTGATGCCTGCGGGGAGAGGCCGAGGTCCCATGTGGTTCATGAGTGAAGCAAGCAGCTCAGGGATGGAGGGGACGGAGCCATCAGCATGTCTTTTCCTGAGGCTAAATATGCACTCTGCCTGGAGTGGCGAACCCAAGGCTGCTGACACCCATGCAGCTGGCTGATTGGCTGTCTCAGGGCCTGGAGAAACCGCTGAGAAGAGGGCACGCTCCTGTCTGTCTGGACAGTGCCCCCCACCCCACCGGAACCGGGAGTGTCTGGGTTTGTGACATTCCCCATGGTACAATCTGCACTGCTGGACAGCTGTGTCCCCTCAGTTCTCCAAGCTGGGGTGCCTTTTACACAGCTTCACTGGGAGAGCCCCCACTCCTGATCTGCTCTCACACAGCCTCCAGCATGCAAATTACCCCCGGCTATGCTGCAAGGGTGCTTCTGCCAGCCAGCCTGACACCCTTACATTACACTGCAGAGCGACACCAAAAAATTCCCAATCCCAGACTTGTCCCCGGAAATGTGCATCTTGTACTGCCCAGCCCCCTCCTGGACAATACAAACTCATAGAAAGTCTGTCATTTCATTAATAGAAAATGCTATGCACAAACCTTGTTATCTCAGTGGAGTTCCCAAACACTTCACTCCAAACACGCTGGCTTAGCTAAAACAATAAAAGAAGTTTATTAACTACAAAAGATCGATTTTAAGCGATTACAAGTAATGAGGTGTAAAAGTCCAAATTTGGTTACAAGAAAATAAAAAGTAAAACGCAAACTAAAACCTAGGGCCACGTCTGCACCAGCGAGCTCACAGCAGCACAGCTGTGCCAATGCAAACTCGCTCGTGTAGCCGCTCTGTGCCGACGGGAGAGAGCTCTCACCCCCACAAGTGGCAGTCACTATGTCGGCGGGAGAAACTCTCCCACGGACATAGCACTGTGCACACTACCACTTATGCCAGCAAAACCTATGTCGCTCACGGGGGTGTTTTTTCACGAGATAAATTATACAGACAAATGTGGTAGCGGAGACATGGCCTAACTTAACAAGCTAAGTGAACTTAAAGCAAAAGGATCTCTCTCACCATATGTTCTTTTGCAATCTTATTGTCTGGATGCCATTCAGCCAGGACCCCTTCTCTAGTCCAGTGCTCTTTTCCTCATCCTCCAGGCATTGTAGGTGTCATGGGCAGAGAGAAGGGGAGAAGAGAAGTGATTTGGAGCCTCTGTTCCTTATTTTTATCTTTTCCTCCTCCTTGAGAACCATCTTCAGCTGGGGTTCAGGCGCAGCCAGTCTCTTTGCACAGGAACCCCCAGCTGTTCTATTGCCAAGATATAAATTCCTCTCTCACACCCTTTTTCCTTCCAAAGAATGGCTGCTTAACCAGGTGATGGTCCATTTGATTGTGCTGACACCTGGTTGAGGTGCTGGCTAGCCATTTAGCTCTGGGGAACTTATTTGAAGTTGTTTCCCTAGACTTGGAACGTGTCTTATAGAATAGAATTTGATAATTTTACATATGATGTTGCCACACACATTTTATCAGAGCAATAATGTTCAGCAGATTATGAGCTTTCCAGTGATACCTCACAAGGCATACTTTGTACAAAATGTATCATAGTCTTGTAAAAAGGATTGAACATAAGGGTATAGACTGTCACAGGGTTTAAATGCCAAAGTACAGGGCTTTATGGGAAATCACCACCTCTGACCCACCAGGAATCCCACTGTGTTTGCTGGCTGCACTCAGTGTAGAAGGGGAGAGCCTCCCATCTGTGTGCAGTGCCCAGTGCAATGGGGGGAAGCACCTCGTTTGTGTGCAGTGCTCAGTGCAATGGGGGAGAGCCCCCCGTCTGTGTGCAGTGCTCAGTGCAATGGGGAAGAGCCCCGTGTCTGTGTGCAGTGCTCAGTGCAGTGGGGGAGAGCCCCATGTCTGTGTGCAGTGCTCAGTGCAGTGAGGGAGAGCCCCGTGTCTGTGTGCAGTGCTCAGTGCAATGGAGGAGAGCCCCCCATCTGTGTGCAGTGCTCAGTGCAGTGGGGGAGAGCTCCTCATCTGTGTGAGCGCTCAGTGTAATGGGGGATGAGCCCCCCCGGTCTCTGCCAGGCTCACTGTGCTGGGGTATGTGACACTAAAGCGGCTGGGCCTGGCTAGGGCCCAGTGCAGCGTCCTCCCGTCACAGGGAACCGGACTTTCTTGACATGATGTGGTCTGTTGCACAGCAAATGTCCTGGCGACCCGACACAACAGGCTGGTTCTGCAGAAAGGCCCATTGGGAGCTGCAGGCCTGGCTGAGAGCGCCGGGCCGGGGGCTGCTCTCTGCGCCTGCCGCACGCTGTGGGATGGGGAAGAGAAGGGGCGGCGCTGGCCCAGATGAATCATCCCCGTGGAGGGCAGCAGAGGGAAGTCACACTACAGGACTTGGGAGGAAAAGTAGCTCCAAGCAGGCAGTGCCACGCCGGGCACATCATAGGGTGCTCAGATCTGGGGCCCCATCTAAATTCTAGGGGCCCCGTTCTGGCCCCCATGTGATGTGACGAGCTCCACTGGCCTTGGTGGCTGTTACTTGGATGCTGCTGGGCTGGGGGAGTGGCTGGGCCCCAGGCCCCGAGCAGCCTGTGTGTGAGCAGCGGGTAGGGAGTGGGAGCTGTTAATGTGATGGATTGAGGCTTTCCTCACTTGCCCCTTGATACTTGGAGATAATTGGGCCTCCCTAATGACGGCCAGAAATCAATACGGCCATTGATCGAGGTGGTTCTAATCATGGCCGCGTGTGGCTGATGTCGGCGCACACTGAGCCGGGCCGTGCTCCAGGCCAGCCCAGTGTAAATCTGGGCTGATGCGATGGAGTTACTCCACCAGGGCAAGGAGCGGTGTCTCCTGCTTCGGGGGCAGAGGCTGGAGGTGCCAAGGCAGAGCCAGGAGTCCAAGTACTGGCGTTCCCGTGCAAAGCAGAGCTGGGCCATCTGCAGGTCGGGGCGTTTAGTCTCCATAGGGGCTTGCTGGTGTCGGGGGAGGGGGCTGGTTGCGGTTCCTTTCGCTTTCCTAAGGTCACATTGAGCCTGCGAAGAGCGACGCTGCAGCTCGCTCTGGGGAGGGGCGAAAGCTTGGCCATGATTCGTGCTGATAAGAGGGAACTGGCAGGAGTCAGGCCTGCAGGGTGCAGGTAACCTTACCTGTCCCAAGCGCCTCCCTGGCCGCATGCCCCGGAGCCGGAGCAGACGCAGCATGGAAGGGTGTTTGTGTGTATGTGTGTGTGTGTGTGTGTGTGTGCGTGCACGCGCATCTGTTTCTGTATGGGTGTTTGTGTCTGTGTGCATATGGGGGGTGTGTATGTCTGGGTGTCTCTGTGTCTGTGTAAGGGTGTCTGTTTTCTGTGGGTGGTGGGTGTTTGCGTCTGTGCATGTAATGGTGTCTGTATGTGTGTGTCTGTGTTTGTATGGGGGTGTTTGTGTGTCTGCGGGTGTCTGTGTCTGAGTGTTTGTGTGTGTTTGGGGGTCTGTGTCAGGGCATTTGTGCGTGTGTCTGGGGGTCTGTGTGTGTGTGTGTCTGGGTGTGGGGCTGTGGGTGTGCATGGGGAGGTGATTTCTCTGCAGCTCTGATGTCACCAGGATCACACAAGGGCAGGGGTAGGGGGACGCTCTGACAGCTGGAGTACAGCCTGCCGGCCCCTGACCTGCACTGAGGACCCTGCTTGCCTCCCCTGTTTATCTCGCAGGCAGAGGCCTGGCGCTGATCAGGATTGTGCCTGGGCGTCTCGGTAACGCCTTGTGCTCGTTCCCACGCATCACACACCTCTCAGCCTGTCCTCGATCCTGCACGATGGCAGCGGCCTAAACATCAGGTTTGCAGCACATGGCCTGTGGGCTCCCTGGCTCCATATGCAGGCAGGCCTGGCTCTGCCCATTGCCCTTCCCCTGGGGTACACCAGGGTCCAGGCTCTCTGCGGGGCCTGCCTGCCTGCAAGGACAGCTGGGGCCTGGTTATGGGTGCATGAGAGGGCGCCAGAAACAGCTGCCCTCCGTACAGAGCCCAGCTGGTCCCAGTCCCTCTGCTCTCCTGGGCCCAGAGCCTGCTCCCTAGGAACGGGGGTAGGGTTACCACCTTTGAAATGCAAAGAAACCAGCAACCCCCCCCCCAAGGTAAGCCCACCACAACCCCAACCCAAAGGGAGCTCTGCAACCCTCCTCCCCCTTCAACAGCCACGTATAGGCTCTAGAGCGAGAACATGTATAGATACAATCGATAACATCACACGTCTTCTCCCTCCCATGTGATTCAAACTCTCTCACCCACATGCGCAGGGCGCTTGCGTGTTGGTGAGCAGACAGCTGCTGTATTTTTGATTGGTTATCGCTTAAACCATGGCAGTGAGACCACGGCCGCATCTTTAGCTGGACACAGAAATGGTTACCATTCGCTATCCCAGTGTAGTGTTAGAACCATGCAAATTTTTAGACCTACGTAAAAAACCCGGCAGATTAAATTATTTTTCTGGCAACTGGCAAATCCATAAAAAACCCGGCCAGGCCAGTCATGTACCAGCCAGGTGGTTACCCTAAATGGGGTGGGGCTGGAGCCTTGTCCCCCTGCACGCTAGCTGGCTTCCCTGGGCAGTGGATCAGCCCCCTCTGTGCAGGGAGGAGCTTGGCAGACCTCGTGCCCCACTCCTTTCCCCCCATTGATTCTCTGCTGTCCCAACCCGCCATCAGCATCCGGCTTCCCGGGCCCCCACCCGATTGGGCTCAGCGACCTCCCTCCATGGTTCCCAAACAGCTTTGCCTTTTGAGCTATTGCTCTTCCTGCACTTGCCCCGGCCCACGCGGAGTCATACAGCGCCACTCCCTGATCTTTGGAGCCCCCCATCATCATCCCTTCAGCCCCCCCTTTTGTCCAGAGCTGTGAGTTTGTTACCCAGCATTCCCAGCAAGGGCCCGGGCCAGCGCTCCACAAAGAAAACGTTCCAGCTCCCTGTGAGGAGTCAGGAGTCTGAGTCCCTCTCCACCCCAGCACTGTACGCCCAAACCCCGCACCTTGCTTTGTCACCGGTGCTGCTGCCCGTGGAACGGAGTGTGTAGTGAGCAGGACCCCTGCCCCTAGAAGGAATGGGGAGCCAGGTCTGAGCTCTCTCTCCCTAGGGTCCTTCTGGAGCAAGATTCTGCAGCCTTGCCCAGTCCCTTTACTACCCTTGACTGGCTTTACTGGCAAGCCTTACAGGGAAACCCAGCCTCTGTGGCAGGCCCTGGACTCCTGCTCTTCCGGCCAGCCCCTGGCAGGTGCTGTGCGCCCCCTCGCACACATGCAGGCCTGGGGGATGTGGCTGCTCTATGCACAGGGGTCCCCATCAGCACTGGCTTGTTGCTGGCATTTACAGGGCACAGCCCATCCCCCACCCCTGGCCCAGGGTGCACACTTGACGTGAAGCCCCCTGCCCATTTCAGACCCAAGGGTGCCCAGGCCAGAGACAGGCTGGAGAACCTTTCCCCCACTGGAGGTCGAGCCTTGCGCGCGTGTGTCCCTCCTTTTGCACCTTGGCCTCACACTTGAAAGGCCACCGTAGCACAGGCAGAGTCAGGCGATCAGTTCCCACCTTTGCCAGCCCTGCTCTAGGGTGACCAGGTGTCCAGTTTTCCACTGGAACACCCGGTCAAAAAGGACCTAGTGGCTCCGGTTAGCACCTCTGACTGGGCTGTTAAAAGTGCGGTTGGTGGTGCTGCGGCGCTAAGGCAGGCTGGTCCCTGCCTGTCCTGGCACCGCACTGAGCCCCGGAAGCGTCCAGCGGGTACAGCTCCTAGGCGGGGGGTGGGTGGGGACGGGGCTCCGCGCACTGCCCCCGCCCCAAGCACTGGCTCCGCACTCCCATTGGCCAGGAACCGCGGCCAATGGGAGCTGGGGGGGGAGGGTGCCTGCAGGCGAGAGCAGTGTGCAGAGCCTCCTGGCACCCTGCCTAGGAGCCGGACCTGCTGGCCACTTCCTGGGTGCAGCGCGGAGTCAGGACAGGCAGGGAGCCTGCCTTAGCCCCCCTGCTGCGCCGCTGACTGGGAGCTGCCAGAGGTGAGCCCATGCCCCAACCCTCTGACCCAGTCCTTAGTCCCCCCAAACCTGGAGCCCCTTCCTGCACCCAAAACCGTCATCCCCAGCCCCACCCCAGAGCCTGCACCCCCAGCCAGAGCCTGAGCCCTAATCCCATGCACCCCAACCGTCTGCCCCAGCCCAGAGCCCCGTCCCGCACCCTGAACCCTTCATCCCCAGCCCCACCCCAGCCCAGAGTCCGTACCCCCTCCCACACTCCAACCACCTGCCTCAACCCGCAGCCCCCTCCCACATTCAAAATCCCTCAGCGCCCCCCCCACCCAGGAGCCCCCTCCAGCACCTCAAACCCCTCATCTGCAGCCCCACCCCAGAGCCCGTGCACCCAGCTGGAGCCCTCACCCCCTCCTGCACGCCAACTACCTTCCTCACCCCGGAGTCCCCTCCTGTACCCTGTACCCCTCATTTCTGGCCCCACCCTGGAGCCCTCACCCCCTCCAGCCCCAGCCCAGTGAAAGTAGGTGAGGGTGGGGGACAGCGAGCCACCGAGGGAGGGGGAATGTAGTGAGCAGGGGGCGAGGCCTCGGGGAAGGGGCGGGGCTAGAGTGTTTGGTTTTGTGCAATTAGAAAGCTGGCAACCCTAACCTGCTCCCTTGGAGGGACCTAGGGCAACCTGCTTTCAAACTGCAAAAATGGGATATGTGCGGGAGCCACGCCCCATCTGTGGGCCTGTCCCCTTCTCCTCAGTGCCCCCAGGTGGGGCCTTTGTGGTGGAGAGGAGGAGCAGGGGGTAGGGCCTCAGGCCCATCTCACCCTAGAGGGACCCAGGGACCCCGGTTCCCAGAGCGAATGGAGCGCCTGTGCTGGGCCTGGCTTTGCTGGCTGCCGTTCCTCCCAGCTCAGCCCAGCATAGCGGTGTGCTACAGCCCTGCTGCTTATCGCATGGCCCTCTGGGAAGGGACCCAGCCGAGGGGTTACTCCTTCCTCTGTCTGCTCTGGAGCCGTGCACAGATCTCCCAGCACCAGCCGCTCTTACAGAGCCAGGCTCTTTTGTTCTGTGACCCGATTCCATCTTTTAACAAATGATGTGAACAATCACCAGCCCGGCGCTAATTTCACCGCTGTCTCCAGGGGCAGCTGGGGTCCTGGGAGACAAGCGAGACGGGAGTTCATTAAGTGGGGGCCTGACAAAGCCATCAGCGCCACCGTGGGAAGGCTGGGCCAGGATTCAATGCGGTGACATGGGGGGCAGGGAAGCCTGTTTCAGGGCGGCCCCAGCCTGTGACAGGTCTGGTCGGTGGAGCTGCGATGCAGGGAGCGGCATACGCTGATTGCCTGCAGGCAAGGGAGCCTCAGAATGGGGGTTACCCTCTTGTCTCTGCACCAGGGAGCCACGGCTGCTCTCATGGGCCAGGGACACAGGAGAGCTGGTTCAGTCCTTAGCTGTGCCACAGACCTTGGGCCATCGTTTCGTCTCTTAGCCTGACAGGGCCTGGGCGGCTCAGTCCAGCTGCACGAGGGAGGGGCTTGGCTGGTACAGGATGGGAGCCCCCCGGAAAGTCTTGGGCAACAATGCCCACCTGTCTGGGGCTGGCTCTCTTGCCACACACAGAAGCACGCAGGGTCACGCTCTTCCCTTCTTGGGCGAAGGGTTAGCAGCAGCGTCTACCGGTCTGGGCAGCCCCCGTTGCTTTCGTATCTGCACGTCTGAGTAGCCGGCCCGATTGTTCCTACGCCAGGTCCTGGGCTCGGCAAGCACCACATCAGACAGGCTGTGTAAACGGAGACAGCGGGAGCTCAGGTGCCGTCCCCTGGGCCCGTCTGGGAGGACTCCGAACAGGAGAGCCACGCACTTAGCAGCCAGGGGGCTAGTCCAGGCGGCATGAGCCCCAGGCTCTGTTCCTGGCTCTGCCTGCGTGTCCTTATGGCTCATTTACACTTAAAAGGCTGCCGCTGCACCCTTGTAGCGCTTCAGTTGCTGCAGAGACGGGAGGAATTAGTCCGTGGACCTAGTGTTGTTTGCACAGGGCCTTAGGGTGAGGGTTTTTCAGACCCCAGAGCAATGGCTGGGCTGATTTGATTTTAGTTTTGTTGCATTCATTATCCTGTCAGCATGGACTAGTGCATGGCAGCTCCTGTATGATCACTGGTAACTGTCTGCTTCTACTAATAGTAACACACAGTCTATAGCACTCTCCATCCATGGATCTCAAAGGAAAGCAGTGTCATTGACCCTGTTTTATAGATGGGGAAACTGAGGCACAGAGCGGGGCAGTGACGTGCCCAAGGTCACCCAGCAGGCCAGTGGCAGAGCCAGGAATAGGACACAGGTCTCCTGAGTCCCAGTCCAGTGTTCTAGCCCTCGGCTGTTCCGCTAGCAGGGAGGCTAGAGTTAAGCAGGGGCTGGCCACTGTTTGGGGACCCAAGAGGTGGTTAGGTATCGTACACCCTCCTGGCTCCACGCAGAGGCAAGCCACAGTCCACCCTCTGTGACCGACTCGACTCAAGGCACAATCTGGTTCTGGGGTGGATGCTGAAGATGGAGAGTGTGCTGCAGAATCATTCGTGTGCTGCCTGCTCCTCAGCTCAGTTCAGCGCACGTCTGTCGGGTGATCTCGCTTCCAGCCCGCGCCCCCTTTAGCTTCTCCACTCCGCCACCTTCTTTAATTGGCCCCCTGCCCCCCCGACCCACTGGTGGTCTAGCGAGCTGCCAGCCCCACAGGCCGCCTCCGTGCCTGTGCTGCATTTCCAGGCTATTTGATGATTTGTTCTGTGTGTCGTTAGCGGCTGGATTCCTGACAAAGCGCCCCGCGCTGTGTGCTCAATGGGAAGCAGAAAGCAGCTGCCTTTGCTTTAGTCACCAAAGACACCCTCCCCGTAGCTCTCAATTGTGCTGGGGGTATTGAAGCAGTCGTCCTTGCTCTGATTTCCTGCCTGGTTCCTAGCAAGAAAGGCTGAGATGTTCCTTCTTTTCAGGTACTCCGAAGAGCTGATGCACTAAAATATCCAGGGGCAGCGGCATTCATTTACCTCCCCTTCACATTTTCTTTTTTAAAACAACTCTACAGTGTGTGAGAAAGATGCCGGATGGACTCTCTGAAAACAGATTGTCAGCCGTGGGGCAGGGACCATCTGCTTATTTGTTCTGTGTGTCCAGCACCTAGTGCGAAGGGGTCCAGCCTCCCACCTGGGCTCTTGGGTGCCGATACCACAAATAGTAAATAATCATAATAATAATAGCCCAGGTAGAGTAGCAGTGCAAGCTTCCCCCACCTCACATCCCTCAGCCAAGACCCAAGGCAGCCACCTCTGGGGGGAGACAGCAGCTCACAGGAACACAGGAATTGCTATGCTGGCTCAGACTGTCTAGTCCAATATCTTGTCTCTGAAAGAGGCTGGCACCAGCTGCCCAGAGGAACAAACCCTGTAGAGGGTAGTTGTGGGGTAATCTGCCCCCTGGGGATGTTTCCTCTGAATGTCCCCTATCAGAGAGCGGTTAACCCGTGCCCTGGAGCAAACGGATGTTGTCATTGTCTGTACATGTGTCAGCTCCTGTTTGAAACCCTACTGAGATCTTGACTTCCCCCAGGGGCAGGGAGTTCCGCAGGTTGTTGAGTGATCAAGCATTTCCAGGCATTGGTTCTGCATGTGCTGCCTTTTACCCTTTCACTCCCACAGGGAGCAATCCATTTGGACCAGAGCCAGCAGAGGGAGTTGAAGGGAGGGGGGGGGGTACTACCTGCTCATGCTAAGAGATGACCAAGGGGGGATCTGGCCACATACAGGCAGTGGAAGGGTGTGAATGTGCAGCTGGAGGGGGATACTGAAGGCAACGCGGGGGACTAGAGCCAGGAGTAAGGGGATGAAAGCCAAGGTTCTCCCCGCCTACTGGGCCCTTGCCCGGCAGGAGCACTGCTGAGTGCCTCCCTCCCACAAAATAAAGGGGTGACAAGCTATCTGGTGCTCCCGTGGCACACCCCTTCCTAGGCGACAGCGTGTGTTCCCCTCCATGGCCGGACAGCTCTGCCCTGTCTCCTGAGGAGGCTGGTCCAGTGATTGGGACACAAGCCTGGGACTCAGGGTGACAGGCTTCCTGGGTAGCCTTGGGTAGTCACTTAGCCTCTTTATGCCTCAGTTTCCCACCTGTGTGCTGGGGCGCATGGCACGGCACAGCCTCGCGGGGGGGCTGTGGGGATGAGCACAGGGAAGGCTGAGGTGCTCAGTGACGGGGCCAGGTAGACGGGCAGAGTGGCAGTCCATGCACTTGGTCAGGTTCGGGAACTGCGGAGCAATGCCAGGGGTCATTCGGCAGGGAGATCTCTGACTGCGGGGAAGCAGCCTCATTGCTGCTGCTTCTTCCTTGCGTCAGTCCCGGCAGATGGGCCTGCTGCCCCTGACGTGCTCTGTTCAACACCATCGCCCCACATGCTAACGGGTCTTCTTGGGTCGGCCTCTCCGTCCTTTGCCCAGGGCTGCGCGTTACATGAGCGGCCCTTCGGAGCCGGTGCACCCTCGCTGTCGTTTACGGGTGTCACTTGGAGCGTGTCTCTAATGTACACGTTCCTCACGGGGCCCTTCTCATGTACACCACTCATCCTTCCCCGCGGTCGCATTTCTGGGGAACGGGTCGTTTGCTCACCTGGTTTCTTTGTTCCCAATGCTCAGCAACACATACTAAACCTGGACGGACCCCTGCTGTGTAGACCTTCCCTTTTTACCTTCCTGGCATCTTCCTGCCCCATACTGCACCACTTCTCTCTCTCTCCCGCTGAGCCATGCAGCCTTTTTGCTTGGGGCATTTAATTAGTCTGGGAGACACGCTGGAGTAGACAGAGTAGGGGGCCAAGAGTCTGGGTTAGATGAGCACAGAGCTCTGTCCCTCTCTGGCGTGAGGATCCAGATGTGTCCTGGCAAACCACCATACGCTCCCTGGTACACACTGCGCTGGGGAGAGCATTTGTTCGGACAGATGGTCACATGGCACTGTGATGCAGCCGCGTCCAAATGGCAGCGTGGCAGAGTTAGCAAATTGGCAGGGCCTTCCCCATCAGACATTTTTGGGCATGTCCAGCGTGGGTCTCAGGTCCTCGGCAGGTGTGTGCACTGCAGGGTAATGCATGAAGGCTGCAGTCCATGCAGAAGCCAGCGTTCCCTGCACGTTCCCTGTCTGGAAATGCGCCACTGAGTATTAGGGGGAAATCGTATCTGCCTTGGTTTTTGGATTGAACATCTGCGCATAGCTACCTCCGGCTGGTCCCTGTGCAATGAACTGGCTCTCGGTGCACAGAGATCATCTGGATACAAGGAAGGTCCGCAAGTGGCATGTGATGGTCAGGTCTTGACCTGTTCTCTCCTCCGTATGGCTTAACCCCGTCCCCACACACATACCATAGCGCATGCAGATCTATTCAGCTGTGGCACTTCGGAGAGAGACGTCTCTTCGATGCGAGGCTGCGTTTTAACCTTGGGAAAGGCTGAGGTTGAAGCCAGATTAAATAAATAAAAAATGGAGAAAAACAAAGCTCTGGAAGCTTGAAGACCTGGAGATGTGAAGTTCCCACAGGTCTCCTGCAAAATGTCTTGTGCGAGAAGCAACACACCAAGCTCAGCCATCCCAGGCCATCCCACACCGAGCCTCTCCGCCCCGCCCCAACTATGCCCTGCGCCTTTCTGGCACAGTCCTGCCTGGCACCAGGAACCACGCCTTGCCGATGGCCAGAATAACTGTATCAAGCCTGTCTGCAGTGTGTGGCCCGTTTCCCAGCTCCAGCCCTGCAGCGCCGGCCTGTACAGAGATCTCCAAGCTTTGTGGCAGTGATACACTGCTTACAAGATCAGAGACATGTAAATCCGGAGAGCCTGTGTGGCGTTAATGAGCAGCTGGCGGAGATAAGTCGTTGGCCTGAGCTGGTGGGATCGCTCTGATGTTTCCACGACGCGTTCCATGGATTGGATGCAGACGGGTGGCAGAGCCTCTCTGCTGTTCGCAGCTGTGGAGGGAGCCAGCTGGTGCCTGGCCCAGCTTTGGCTCCAGGTAAATAACCAGCGAGCATCACCTGATGGAGCAGAGCAGCCAGCTGGTGCCACTCCACAGGTGGTTTGCTAACGAGAGATGAATGGAGCAGCTAAGTGCAGAAGACACTGAGGGGAGCCCCTGTGATGGCTGAACTGGAGAGCGGAGCTTGGGGGAATGCGGGAGCCGGGGCTCCTGTAATGCTGCACAACAGTGAAGTGCCTCTGCAAAGAGGTACAGGGACAGACAGCATGCTCCGGGCCTGCAGCATTTCTGTCCCTTGAGGCAGAGCTCTCACTGATCCCCTCTCCAGCTCCCCCCCAAAACAACAAGAGGAACGTGGTAAAGGGCCCGAAGCAGGCTGGCTGGAAACAGCGAATCCAAGCAGTGATCAGCAGCGAGCGCCTTCACACCGGGAGCCGAAGACACCCGGGCGCAGAGGAGAGAAGCAGTCGCAGCGAGGGGAGATCACTCAGCCTCGGATCACTGCCCTTCGTGTGGAACGCTCCGTCGTCGGTGGCGATCAAACGGAAAAGCAAAGCACTGCTGGGCGGGTTTCACTGCAGCGATTCCAGAAAAGGGGGGTGGGAACCGTCTGGCTGAAATTCTCTGCAGCCGGCTGCCAAAGAAGCAGATGGGGAAGCCGGCTGGACTGCAGATTTACCAGGCAGGTAAATGTAGGCTTAGGCTGAGCCTCGTAAACATGCAGAGCCACTCTACCTCCAGTGTAAACCCACTGCCATACAGCCTCAGGCGTACTGTATGCACACAGGTACATGCACACACACCCCTGTCCCTCCCTGCACAACACCTGAATGCTTAGGCCATCTCACACACCATACGCACACATTCACCCACACCCAGTGTTGCCATTCCATCTCCAGGGCACTCTGTGGGCATACAGGGAGTTTGTTGCTTTTCTGGGCCTCCTTGTGAGCTCGGGGCCCTACATTCTGCATTTCTACATGGCCCCATCACTTCTCAGTCCCATGGGCTCCTCCCCTTGAGCTCAGGATGCCACCTCCGCAGAGGCGAAGGCTGAGCCCTGCCTCTCAGACAGGATAGCCACGGCCCCCACCAGCTCCTGAGTGGCATGTGCTCCAGCAGGCCACTCATTAAAACGTCTCTCGGGTGTTGGATAGGCCGCACAGAGGGGAAGGGAGGGCAGCTGGGTAGGGGGGCACCTGAGTCTCTTGGGGAGGCATGGGAGGCAGTTTGGGATTGTAGATTAAACACATCAGGTGGTACTTTGGCTAAAATGATCAGCAGTGAATAGCTAACACGAGTGGTGTGCCATTAGGTTTCAGAGTTAACGGTCATTTGGGATGAATGGGCAGTTTTTACCGCTTGAGTCTATGGTGTCAGGCTCTCTGCAGACTCAGGAGCACAGTGCCGCACTGGTTACATTTTGAAGTATTTTTCTCAACCATGAGGATTAGAAAGATTTTTTTAAGTATGAAAATTTAAGATTCTGGAATCTGGGGAGGTTGGGGAGGATCCTGTTGCGAATTCTGCAGCCCGAGCTTCCCAGAATCCCTGGGGCTTGACCGTCATCTGATTTGTAACTAACATTCGTAAAAATGGTAGCTGTGTTGAGGAATGTAAGGTTGGGATAGCAGTGGGCTGCGGGTCAGGAGTGAGGAGCATCAGAAGAGCATGTGACTGTCTCAGGACTGGAATAGCAGAGGGCTGTAGCCCAGACTGAGGGGGCCCAGCACAGCTGCATTTGGGGAGCGCAGGACAGGAGCTGCAGGGGTGCTGAAGTCGTCCTTGGGGTGTTCTAGCAAAGCTGCATAGGGAAGCTACAGCCCACTGGCTGCTCACACGAGACAGGGCAGGGCTCTGTCACGCAAGCTCACATACGTGGACCATGGAAGGAAAGCCAGCGATGGTTTGATGTTATTGGCTGGGATTTCCTGGAGTCCCTTAGAGCAACATGTCAGGGAGCCGGTGATGACCCCTGGCACTGGCGGCCAGATGTTGCCGCTGTTGTTTCTCAGTGTGGAGTGTGGCGTTCCGGGGCTGCACTGACCCGTTGAGAAATGATCTGACTCCTCCCTGTCCGGGAGAGAAGTGAAAGGAGCTGGATCTCCCTCTGTCCCCATTGTTGTATTGTGGGCCTGGAGGCTTCCTCTGGAGGCTCTGTTCACCTGAGCTAATTGGCCCGCATGAGCTCTGCAGGCTCCCACGTGATACTCACTCTAGCTGATGTCTAACGCTGCTCATGCTATTCCCAACCCAGCAGCTGAGCGAACGCTGCTGGCCCTCTAATGCTGTACGGTTCCTTTCAGGGGAGGAGCCATGAACCCCGCCATGGGAAGGACTCTGCCTTGGGTAGCTTTGCTTCAGCCCCGTGGCCTAATACTCTGCCATCTAGAGTCTCCTGAGCCCCCTGGGAGGGCGTGACCGGTCTGGCATCCCGCTGGTGTAGCTAGTGGCCCGCAGGGAGACAATCTGGCACGGGATCTGAGTCAGGCTGCAAGAGGCATGACAGAAAGCCCAGCGCCTCGGATTTGTTTGTAACTGTGGCCATCTCAAGCCAGCTAGGCCTTTGCGGCCTCCTCTCCGGTCTCAGGCAGGGAGACAGCGCCAGGATTTGGGAAGAGAGGGATAGAAAAGCAGCAGAGGTTAAAGGAAACCAGCCCGTTGTGTGGGAGGGCTCTGTGTCCAGGCCTCAGCGTGGCTGGGGCCTAGTGTGGTTGCTAATGGGAGCAGGAGGGGAGAGAGCTATTACAAACCAGGGGATAAAAGTGACCAAAGTCGGGGGTGGGCTGGTTATCAGGAGAAACTTCCTCATGGTCAGATCTACGGCCGTGGAAGGGGTGGAAGCCTGATTGCCTTGATGGTTTCAGTGCAGACTGGGCTGGAGAACACAGTGTGCACCGTGACAATCCTGCACTGGAAGGTGAATCACAGGATCAGAGCGGGGCCCTCACCCAGGCAGAGGGATGCTGCCCCTGGTTGCTTTTCGCCCTGGGTGGGGTGCACCCTGGGTCAGAGCCACCCATGTTTAATTTGACTGTGGTTTCTTGTTTCATTTTTAGGTCCTCCTTGACCTGCCCACACTGTCTGAAGCAGAGCAACACCTTTGACCCCTTCCTGTGTGTCTCGTTACCCATCCCCCTGCGCCAGACCAGGTACGTGAACGCAGCACCGCTGCCTCTGCTCTGAGCTTGCACCCGCATCGGCCCCTGGGAAATGTCTTCCATCCCCACTCCGTCTCTCTCATCCCCGCCCTGCTCCTGCTCCCCCGGCAGGGCGAGGCCTCTGGCTACCCTGTGAGCCACCCAGCGCAGTGTGCAGCATGAACCATGTGCGGCTTGCCTGTCCCTGGCAGGGGACCTTGTTGCAGAAGGCAGAGGTGCTGGAACTAAGGTTCTGGAGGTGCTGCCGCATCCCTTGGTTTGAAGTGGTTTCCATTATCTCCAGGGCTTACAGTTAGGGTCAATGGCTCTCAGCACCCCCACCATACAAATTGTTCCAGTGTCCCTGGCCGAAGGTGGGGCTGCTCGCTGTGGGGGGAGGGGGTTAGTGTGGATGGAGTGTTGGAGTCTGTCTCTGGGTTCCAATCACAGTGAGCTGGGCGGGTCCCATCGCAGTTGCTATTGGTCAGTCCACAGCCCAGACGCATCATACTACTTTTTGACCTAGGACTGGCAGAATGGGACAGCGGGGCTGGTGGAGGATGAGCAGAGCTGTGTGTGTGGGGAGCCCAGGGCTGGGATACCAGGGGGCTGTGAGTCAGGATTGAGGGGCACCGGTATAGCTGTGTGGGAGGAGCCCGGCGCTAGGATAGCAAAAGGCTGTGAGTCAGGATTGAGGGGCACTGATACAGCTGTGTACGTGAACCCAGGGTTGGGCTAGCAGGGGGGTGTGGGTCAGGAGTGAGGGGCACCAGCAGAGCTGTCTGGGGGGAGCTCAGGACTGGGAGATCGGAGGGTGATGACTGACAGGTGCTGACAAAGCTACAGGGCAGACTGGTGGGTCCTTGGCTGGAGCAGCAGCAGCTTATTTTCAATCAGGACCGAGGTGCATCGGCTGTAGCTGGGCCAGGGAAACACTTGCAAAGCTGCCCTCCCTTCACTGCCCCGCACTCCCACTCTGCCACCCGAAGGGGACACGGCAACAGCTGCGCTCTCCCCAGGTCCCAGCGTGGGGGTGGGACTTCCGACTGTAGGCATTAGCCAATAAAACACCCCCAAACAAACAAACAAACAAAAAGTACTTGGTGTTTATCCAATGAACACCGGAAATGGCTATTTGTAGTTACAGGCGGCGGGTGATGCACTCTGCAGGGGCGATTCCTGAAGCACACTAACTTGCTGCATGTTAACAGGTCTGCTCAGACCCTGCTGGTGTGCTCTAAAGGTTGCCTAGTGCACTTTAACCCAGCACCGTTTGAAACAGTCCTACGTTAACATGCACCAGGGAACATTACCAAGAGATACTCAGTGCAGCACGTACAAAGGAAAACTCTCCCCCCCCCCCCCCCCCGCCATTTTTGGACAGCTGCATAAAACTCAAAATTTGCTAAAAAATACCCCCCAAAATGAAATGAATAACCCCTGAAAACGAGACGCCCTCCATGGACGCTGCAACCCCTGAAAACCAGATGCACCCCAAGGACGCTGCAACCTCTAATAGAAAGGTTCTGTTATGGGAGGTCAGCCCATTATTCTCAAAGGGCAGCTTTCGCTCCAGCTCCTTCATCTGTATTTCTAGAAACTCAGCTGGTCTTTCTCCGGCTTGGGCAACGCCAAGCAAGGAGCAGCCGCGAGGGTGTTTGAAAAGGCGCAAACCTGCCAAGGAAGGAAGGAAAGAAAATGAGATTTTTTATTGATATTGGTGAGAGCAAAACAGCCACTTTCTTACCAGTCAAATCCTCCTTTGTGTTCTGAACTAGCAGCCGTTTCCTACATATCTGCTGCCCCCACGCTGGCTCATTAGGACACAGATTACTGGCTCCTGTGATATCATTGCTCAGACCCCAGATCTTACAGGTGAGAGCCGAGGCCGTCCACCCGACAGGATTGACTCTTCCAAAGAGCCGTTTTCACACGTTGCAATCGATAATAGATCTAGGCGCGAACAGCAGTGTCAGCGCTGAACTGATAGACGTGACTAGTAACAGTTTCCGAGGCAGGAAGTGTGTTTGGCAAGCGTCTCATTGGAGCTGCAAAGTTAACATGCGATTAGTCGCAAAAACCGACAGCGGGAGAAAAATCTTGTCCCTGCGTGTCTGGGAGTCGGCTCCACCGAGCGTCCCGACCTTGACACATCTGCTCCCGTTAGCTCCGCGGAGCCCGCACTGCTGGCAGGTTCTGTCTGGCTCTGGTTGCACAGCACCCAGCACAACAGGGTTCCCATGCGTGCCGGCAGCCCCTGGGGCTAGTGCGGTGTACTCCAGGATGAGAGTTCTGCACTGCACCCACAAACCTGCCCTCCAGCCCTGCCTGACAGACCTTTACGGGGGGATGGGGGAAGAGGCAGAAGGAAAATAAAGTAGCTGAGCACAAGCTCGGAGCAAGGGGCAGCGTGGAGTCGTAATGTGGTCATTGGTTCCCCTCTTGCTCCCGGGGCAGTCACCCTGTATCAGGTGCAGATTACTTTCCCCTCCACATCGGATCTGCTGCACTGGCCAGTGTGTGTGCGTGTGTGCCTGTGTGGGTGGTAGGGTGACCAGATGGCAAGTCTGAAAAATCGGGACAAGGGGTGGGGGGGGGGGGTGTAATAGGAGCCTATATAAGAAAAAGACCCCAAAATCGGGACTGTCCTTATAAAATCGGGACATCTGGTCACCCTCGTGGGTGGGTGCATGCGTGTGTGTGCGTATGTGTGCATGTGCGTGCGTCCATGTGTGGGGGGGTGTGCATGGGTGTGTGTGTATGCATGTGCGCACCTGTGTGGGGGTGTGTGCATGGGTGTGCATGCATGTGTGCACGTGTGCACCTGTGTGGGTGGGTGCGTATGCATGTATGTGCGGGTGTGCATGTGTGTGCGTGCCTGCATGTGTGCATGTGTGCACCTGTGTGGGTGTGTGCATGTGTGTGTGTGAACATACTTGTGCAGTCAAGTCTCCACCCAGCTGTGTGGGGGGCGGACTAGTGGCTACCTTTGCGTTGGGGAGAAGGAGCCACAGACGCTTGCCTACCAGCCTGTGCGGATGCATAGCCAAGGTCCTGGCTGGCTCCCCAGTGCCCAGCTCCACCTCTGCAGAGACGCCTGGAGGCGGTGGTTCAGGTTGTCCCAGTCTAACCCCTCAGGAGCGCCATGCGGGATGGGTGCAGCAGCTGGAGGGCGCTACCCAGAGACTTAGCAGCTGTGTGGGGTTATTTGTCCTGTCCCTGCACCCGTAAGAGCAGCCTGCGAGGTCCCATCATAGGGCAGAAGGGGCCGTTAGACCCTGGCCTTACCTCTGCGGTTAGCCCAGTCACTTGCCTCTACCCAGTGCATCTCTTCCAGAACAGCAGCCAGCCTTCCTGCGGAGACCTTAAGAGATGGAGAATCCACCTCTTCCCTCGGCACTGGGGTCCAGTGGGAAATCACCCCACTCTGCTCACAATGGTTTCTGATGAGATCAGGAGCTTTGTCTACCCCAGATGGCTCCAAGTCATGAGTCAGCCCCCCAAAAATCATGAGATAGGCTTCAAAAGTTTGAGTGTGGAGCTAGGACTACGTCTGGGGGCTTGTTTGTGTGACCAGCTGGCTTTGGAGCCGTGAGGTCACATCCGGGCCACGTTTCCAGCTTTTCTCCACAATTACAAAGACTAAGGACTAATTTTTTTTTTTTAAATCCAAGCTGAGATTCGCCTCTGTCCCCAGGACTCCAGGAGCTGGGGCTTTAAGAAAGCCTCCGTTAGTGAGAAAATTGGCAACACGGCATCAGAGGAAAATCGCAACAAATAACATTTAAAACCTCTCTAAGAAAGATTTAAAATAGGGACTAAGGGCACCGTTTTAATGGCTGCTACCACAGGCCCTCCCAGGCTTAGAAAGAAGGATTGCAGGGCCCCGAAACACAGATCAGTTCCCGTCTGCAGCAACCCAAAGCTCCCGTTGCTTGCGCTGTGCATCCCCGAGACAGCATTTATTAACAGAACTTGTATCACAGCCGTGTCTGGAGGCGTCAAACAAGATCAGAACCTCGTGCTGGGCACCGCGCAGACCCAGAGCGAGACAGTTTGTGCTCCAAAGAGCTCTGATAAGACACAGAGAGGCTGAGAGGGGAAACTGAGGCACAGAGACTTGTTTGAGGTCACTGGCAGAACCATGTCTCCTGACTCCTGGCCCCTTAGCTCACCCTGCCTCTTAAACCAGAACCTCTCTCCACTCAGGACGCCCTGGGGCCTTGGAGGTTAGGGGGGAAATGTCTCTACTGGGTTGATCCAAATTCTGCAGAATGTGGTGGCCGTGTGAAGCTGCCCTGAGCTTAGGGGGTCGGGACAGTCCTGCGCCAGGTGGGTTAGTGGGCCCAGTCCCAGCACCAGTGAGCAGCCCCTGTTGGCAAGGAACTTGGTGTATCAATAATGCCAGCTGGATCTTGCGTGAGCTTACTAAATGCAGGCGTAAATGCCAGTAGGGTTGTGGGTGTACAGCAGAGCTGTGTGTGTGTGTGTGTGTGTGTGTGTGTGTGTGTGTGTGTGTGCACACGTGCATGCGCAGGCAGAGAAGCATGGGTGTGCAGTGGGTGTGTATACACATGCAGCAGGGCTCTGTGTGTGTGTGTGCAGGAGGGGGGATGGAATGCGGAAAGTGCTTGTAATTTACTTGGGCTAATCCCAATCCTGTTGCCACCAGCTTCTCAAACCGGCTGTTTCTGGGGAGAGAGTCCGTCAGCTCCTTCCGCTGGGCACTGGGACGCTGCACTGTACAGGCTAAGCCACTGTCTGCTTAGGCTGGGGTTCCTTTAAGACCCACAGTCGCCTGGTCTTTTATACACTGTTTGCTTGCTCTGGTACCATTCCTTGGTGCAGTAAATCTCTCATGCTCTGCTGCACAGCTTGGCTTCTGCAAATTGATATGATCATTGTTCTTCTAGGGGCTTCATTGACAGATTTAAATACTTTATAAACCTCTGTGGCGGAATGTGCAGAGCCCAGCCTGATCCCTCGTTGCCCAGCAGCGTCACCGTGCTAAGTGATCCATTTCCTTGGCTCACTAAATATTGCTCATTGGCTTCAAGTCCTGAGGTCTGACATTTCGGAGGAGGGGCGGGGGAATCCCACCAGAGGGGGAGCTGATCCAAAAGCTAAAAGGTTTTGTTCCTGCGGAATACAACATTCCGTGTCTCTCTGTGCGTTCCGGGAGGGGAACGCAGGTGCTGTGATGGGCGACCTCCCAGCCCAGCACTGAATAGGGGGAGGGAGAACTCCCAGGGTGCGGGGTGGTCTGAACACTGTGCCAAAATATATAGATGGATGGATGGGGAGAGGTGTGTATTGGGATAGACAAGTAGGTGGGGTGTAGATAGATAAATAGATGGGGAGCAGTGTGTGTATTGGGATGGATAGATGGGGAGTGGGGTGTATTGGGATGGATAGATGGGGAGGGGGTGTATTGAGATGGATAGATGGAGTGGGGGTGTATTGGGATGGATAACTAGCTAGATGTTTCTGGGGATAGATGGACAGGTGGATGGGTGTTTGTGTGGATAGATAGATAGGTGAGACCGCGTTACAGAACCTAGACCATCTTTGTGCTCCCCTCTGCCCTGCCCACCTAGCTCTGTTCAGGGGATCAGCCTGGGTATCAAAATGGGCAACCCCTGCTGCCTGGGGCACTCCCTGGTCACCACTGGCATCTGGGAGCAACTGCCTGGCTCGAGGGATATGGGGCCTGTCAGCTCTGGGGAGTGGGCTCCCCTGAGGACTCCCACCCCACACCATTCGGAGCAGGGGACTGAAAGGCTGGTCTTGGAGCAGGGGCAGAGCACGGGGCATAGGTAGCCGGTGTCCTGGGAGGTCAGTGGGAGAGGGAGGATAGGTTAGTGGTTAGGGTGTTAGGGATTTGGGAGACCTGGGTGCAAATCCTTGCTCTCTGCAACAGAACTTCCTTTGTTTCCTGGGGCAAGTCACCTGCTCTCTTGGTGCCTCCGTTCCCCCATCTGCACAATGGGGATAGCAGGGCTGCAAGGTTGTGGGGAGGGTGAAGGCCGCGAGGTGCTCTCAGGCTGTGGTAGCGGGGGCCTGCAAGCTGGATGTGCCCACCTTGGATCGCACCGGGCTCTGTGCATTCCTGGCGCCGGCGTCTCTGCCAGCGAATCCCTCCCTTGAGTTCGGCCCCTGGCAGCTGGCTGCCTTTTGACTAGTTTGGCGCTGAGCTTGTGGAGCAGGCGGGGACAATCAGTGGAGACCTGGGTTGTTTTACGCAGGCAGCCGGCGCTGCCTGGGAGCCGAGAGCTGCCAGCGGGGTCGGGGGGCTGTCTGCCATGCCGAGTGCTGCCTCGAACGTTATCTCCCGCTGCACGGTGAAGGCTCTGCCCACTGAGAGCTGTCCCCGAGAGCTGGCACTGGTGCTGTCAGCCCTCGGACGATAAACCTGCTCATTCAGCTTAAAGGGTAAGGAACAAGGCAGCGGCAGCACGGCACAGACAGGCAGCAGAGGGCACGGACGTGTCTCCCGGGGCAGAGCGGGAGGGGACCCTCTATTTCACTGTTGACAGGCAAATGCCACGAGTGCCTCTGCACCGCAGTGCTATTGTCAGCCTGCCCGGCGCCTCGGCTAAATGAAACCTAAGTACTGCAATTAGGGGACGCGCTGGAGAGAAGCAGCTCGCCTGCCTGCCAGGCTGGGCTGAGCCCGGGGACAGGGAGAGCTGGGAAGTGCATGAAAGGCAGGCTGCAAGAACATGTGTGGTAAGAGCCAGTGAGGACTCAGAGCGTCACCTCCTCCTGGGCACGGAACCCGCTCCATGCCTGGCACCAGCCTGCAGTGAAGAGCCGACCTGGCTTCTTTATTCCCTAGGGAGCGGGCCAAGCTGGGGGAGACCTGGGGGTGCTTTGGCTTGGGGTGGAGCTTGGCAGCTAAGGGCTCCTGCCTCGGGGGTTCTGGGCGAGCCCTGGTCTGGCTGGCTTTGGCCTCAGGCAGGGCCCGGACGCTGGTGCATGTGTTGTGAAGCATCCAGGCTGTGTTGTCCTGGCTCAGCCGCCAGCAGCTCGTGAGGTGTTAACAGAGCCGCTGCCATGAAGGGTCTGTCTTCACTAGGGAGTTAGCCCGGGTGTTGCCCCTGAGTCCCCTCCGCCCACACACAACCACCTCTCACTTGTATAGAAATGCTTCCAACCTGGGCTAGCTGGTCTGGCTGGGGGTGGGTGGGAGCCCACATGCTGCTTTCACTGGGGCTGGGAACCCCCTCCCCACTTTGCAGTGAGGACCCAGGGTAAATCCCTCGAGTGCCATTGGTGCCCCCCCATTCCACAGGGGGGCCAGGACAGGCAGGTTCTCCCACAATCCCCTGGGAAAGACGCAGAGAGTGGCTCTGCTCACTGCAGCCCAAAGGACCAGGACATGTGCCCCAGAAGTCCCAGTGGCACACACAGGTGAGCGCAGTAACTGGGGCAGGGCATTGCAGTGGGGCTGCTCCTCATTTCCGGGCTAGGCCAACCCAGGGGCTCCCGCCTGGTGCAGTGCAGACATCCCCCAGGGGAGCAGAGGAGGTGGGGCTGCCTGCGTGGACTCCTAGGGCATTTCTCTTACTGACAGGCACTGCGCCTGGGAGGGGCTGAGTGCCTTGCAGAGCAGGTCTAAGGCCACGTTGTCTCACTCCCGAGGCTGCAGCATGGCTGTGTGGGGGGGCACCGCAGAGAGCTGTGAACGACACCAAGCGGTTCAGAGGCTGGGATTCTCCCGATGAGGGATGGCTGCCCCGGCCCACGGCTCTTGCTGCGCTGAAGATCAGGGCCTGCTGGGAGCAGGTGGAGGGCAGGCACTGACCCGGGCGAGCAGTGCGTACTGGGAACAGGCCCGGCTCAGTCCTCGGCTGGCTGCTGTAGTTCATGTGTCTCTCTCTGCTTGGTGGCAGAGCAAAAGGAACAGCACCAAGAGCGATGTGGTAGGACTCCTACCCGTGTCGGCTCCTGGAGCGCTGATGGGGAGTCTGGGCACCCACCTCCCCATCTCCCTTAGCGAAGGACAGGGCTGGGGCTTGGGCGAGGGAGGCAGAGGGTGAGGAGCTCTCCTGGGACAGGGGGGAGGGATCAGGTGACCTTTGGGGTTGGAGGTGACCCTGGGGCTGGGTAGCTGAGGGGGGAGCTTGGCGGGGGGTGGGGGGGAGAGGTGAAGTTGGGTGATGCAATGGGGTGTTCAGGAAGTGCAGGGTATGGGGGAATTGGGGCTGGACAATCTGGGGGTCTGAGCTGCGGGAGGCGTGGGAGCTCAGGAGACTGCACTGGCATTTCCCCTTTGAAGGTCTGGGTTCAAACCCAGCTCAGTGTCCCAGTGAAATGCATCTGACTGTCTCAGCCCAACTCCAAGAGCCATTTGCCAGCCTCCCCAAGCCACGGATCTCCCACCTAAGGAGACGAGTGACAAGGCTATTTCTAGTCACACGCAAAGGGAAATGCCCCACAGGCTGACATCTCCTCAGGCTTCCTTCTCTGGAGCACCCACTGCCCCAAGATTGCCCTGCACAGACCCCCACCAGGACTCAGCCCCTCACTCCGGGCAACAGTCACCCCATGCAGAGGGGCCTCCGCAGCATTTCCACCCTCACCTGAGGGGCGTGAGGGGCTGTGGTGCAACAAAAATGAGAAAACGTTTTAAAAACCGGACCTGTGAGAAAGGTTGAAACAACTGGGCATGTTTAGTCTGGAGAAAAGAAGACTGAGGGGGGACCTGATCACAGTCTTCAAATATGCTAAGGGGCTGTTCTAGAAAGGACGGGGATCAATTGTTCTCCATGCCCACTGAAGGAAGGACAAGCAGTAATGGGCTTAATCTGAAGCAAGGGAGGTTTAGGTCAGATATTAGGAAAAAACTTTCTCTCTCTAAAGGCAGTTAAGCTCTGGAACTAGGCTCCCAAGGGAGGTTGTGGAATCCTCGCCACTGGAGGTTTTTAACAGCAGGTCAGACAAACCCCTGTCAGGGATGGTCTAGGGTTATTTCCCCCGCCTCAGCACAGGGGGATGTACGGGGTGACCTCCTGCGGTCCCTGCCAGCCCCACATTTCTCTGTTTTACCTTTGTTCTAGCTATTTTACCTATGTTCTAGCTTTACCATGAAAGGGCCGGTGCTATCCCAGGATGTTCTGCAGCTGCAGATACAGCAGGGCTAGTGAGCGCTGGCTGCCCTGATGGGAGGCCTTTGCCATCCACACAGCCAGTGGATGAGCGAGGCCCAGGCTGTGGGAGCTACTGCTGGGTTGTAATAAACCACACCCTAAACCAGTGGTTCCCAAACTAGGGGCACTGTTTGTTCAGGGAAAGCCCCTGGTGGTCCAGGCTGGTTTGTTTACCTGCCGCGTCCACAGGTTTGGCCGATCGCAGCTTCCAGTGGCCACGGTTCGCCACTCCAGGCCAATGGGGGCTGCGGAAAGCGGCGGCCAGCATGTCCCTCGGCCTGTGCCGCTTCCTGCAGCTCCCATTGGCCGAGAGCGGCGAACCGCGGCCGGGGGAGCTGCGATCGGCCGAACCTGCGGACGTGGCAGGTAAACAAACCGGCCTGGCTCGCCAGGGGCTTTTCCTGAAGAAGCGGTGGCCCAAGTTTGGGAACCACTTCCCTAAACAGACCTACACGATAGGGTGCCTCCCATAGCCCTTCGATGGCCAGAATTCTAGTCTGATGCTCCCCTGTGTGCAGCCCCGACTCAGTGATAGAGCAACGGGAAATGCTTGTGATGTGGGAAAAGTGTATCGGGTGCTGTCCCGGAGCAGTCTCCTCAAGGCACGGCATGGCCCTGTGGGCGCACCACCCTCACCGTCTTTTGACTGCTCCCAAGTCACATGTCCATAGCAGCGCAGAGGTCCTACCTCAGTATCCCCCTAGCTGGGTCCGAGGTATTAAGTCTTAATAAAACCCACAGGCCTAAACCCTGCCCCTGGGTTAAGGGATTCCTTAGCCCTCATGCTTGGGGCTGTGCAATGGGTGAAGCCTGCGTTGCCAGTCCACCAACACTGGGTTCCGGCCCTGCTTTGCAGCACCTCTTCCCTTCTCCAAAGTGGGGTGTATCCCGTCCCCAGCGTGTCTGCTGCACCCTTGAACTCCTGTTTCCTGAAAGGGGCCATGTCATGGACTAGGCGTGGCTGGCCCCGAGCCCCACTGCTCTTTAAAGGGGCCGGACCACCAGACCATGGTGTTAAATGTTATGGGGTAATTCTTCCCCGGCTGCATGCTCCAGCAGCAGGGGCAGGTGCTCAGCGGAGGGCAGAACTGAGCTCCGCATGTTTGTGGCCCTTACGGTGAGACTCAGTGCTGAGGTATGTTCCTGGGTCAGCGCTCAGCTGTCTGCGCTTATCACTGCCTGCACGGGCTTGGGAACACACGGCGTATCCTAATTCCCAGCCGGAACAAGAGCTCGGGTGCCCTGGGGCACAGACAGTCCAAGGGGAGGCCCCCCATTAGCTGCTTAGTGGCTTTCTGGAGCCCATCTGCTCCTCTGTTTTTCAGGCCCTTGAATGTCACCTTAGTCTTCCAGTCCAAGAGCCAGCGGTTCCTGCGGATAGGTTTAGCGGTGCCCCTCTTCAGCACCGTGGCGACCCTCAGGGCAATGGTGGCAGAAGAAGGCAAAATCACCCCCGATCAGGTGAGTTGGGACCAGACCCTCCCTCCCACTGTCTCAAGCCTGGAGCAGCCATGTGGCCAGCTACCCGCCCTGCCGAACACACTCCAGGCGGCACTGGGGATGCCTGTTCCGGCCAGGTAGGGCTCACATGGCAAGGAAGGGGCCCCCCGCTTTGTCTCAGCTGCTCTGGTGCCGGGACACACTGTGTCGTGCCACAAATGCCAGATGGCATCGCAGCACCAGGCGGTGGGGCGTGAATGGAACCCCCTGGTGAGTGTGTCTTACAGGTGGTACGGGCGTGCTCCAGCCCTGTCAGCCTGGCTCCCAGCTGCTGCAGCTCATGTCTTAGCTCCAGAGTCCCCCCGTGGACATGTCCACGTTCGCTGCATTGAGCTGCTGCGTGGAGGCCCCTGGCAACCCCGGGACCTTTTAGTTGTTCTGCAAGCTCGAGGCTCTCCAGATGCAGGAGAGACCGTGGCCATAGGGCGGTTTTCTCCTCAACACCCTTATGGGAGAGAGCTGGGGTCTCTGACTGTTCCCCTGTGCTGCAGGTGATCCTGGTGGAGCTGTCCCCCAGCGGGTTCCAGCGCTCCTTCCACGATGAGGAGGATCTGAACGCCATCGCGGAGGGCGACAGCGTCTACGCCTTCCAGGCCCCGCTGCCCTTCAGCAGAGGCAGCTCATCCCGGCTCTCAGGTACCAGACTGCGTTCGGGTTTGTTCCTTGCAGGCAGGTGGGAACGTGCACATGGTAAAAGCTGATCATGTTTCCTTCCCCAGCTGTCTCTTCTGAGCGTTGGCGGGAGGATGCTTGACAGCAGGCGTTTTCCATCAGCTCCCCGCGCGCTTGGAACAGCTATCGCCCTGCAGCTTTAATGAGCAGAAATTGACTTGGGATTTACTCCACTCTCCCTGGGACTGAGTCCCCGGAGACAGCTCCCCCTGCCCCATATGCAACTGTCCCAGCTTCTGACTTCTGGGCATACCCAGGAAACAATTACGCAGGGTAAGCCCAAACCACTGAGCTGAGGGAATGGCAGGTACCTCGTCTGATGGCCAATTAGCAAAAGATGGCCTCTGTTTAAAGGCACAGGGCTTTTTAGACTGAACATGCATGAAACAGAATCTCTCCTGATACAGCCAGACCAGCTGCCCATGAGGCTGTCTCACAATGTGTTAGACACAGGGAGGAAGGTGCGGCTACAGCTCTGGGCTGGGACGCAGGAGATCTGGGGTCAGTTCTAGCCCAGTCACAGGCTCCTTGGAGGAGTCACTCCATTTTCTGGGGATAACGATGCTTAATTCTGGGGATAACAATGCTTAATTCGGGGGGGAGAGGGACAGGGCTCCTCGTCCTGCGTGTGCAGCACCCAGTGCAAAGGGGCCCTGACCTGCCACAATGATTTCGCCCTGATCTTTAAAGCACTGCGCTGCCCACTCTCCGTGCTTTGATTTAGGGCGCACTCTGTGCCGGGGCCACAACCGGCTGAGCCTATGCGATGCAATGCCGTGGCTGTTCACAGCTTCTTGTCTTCGTGGATGAATACCCACCTCCTAATGCCGCCACCTCCCCCCTGGGCACTGCAGAGATGCCAGCTGAATGGGCCAGGGGCTTAGGGACCATCTCCCTCACCAGAGGGCAGGGCTAAGGAGCCATGGGGGTGGGGGAACAGGCTCTGTCACCACCTGAGCTGTGTGCCTGCTGCAGGCGCAGCCAGAGGACATCAGCCCCACAGACGTCCGAGATGTAGAAGACCTCTCGGGTCATTGGGTCCCGGGGGCCCGGCAGGATTCTGTGTCTGGCCCCTTTCACAGGCATTGAGCTCATTCAGAAAGAGGAGGCTGTGCCAGTGAATCGTCCCCGGGGCAGCCTGATGCACAGCCCCTAGTGCAGCCATCAGGACACAGGTGGGCTGCATTCCTCTTGCAGGGCTGGAGACCAGACCGCGCTCAGCACCAGCTGCAGGTATGCAGGCCTGCCCATCCCCCAGGTCTGCAGATGAGTGTTCTAGGACCCAGTGTGAGCCATGCACCCACCCTCCCTTCATCCGAGTCCTCCAGCGCTTCCTCTAATAACCCTGTTATTAACGGGGAGAAGAACTGGAGCGACCGAGCGGCATGCCCAGATTGCCTACGGAGCTGTAGAGGCAGCAGCCTGCTTAATGCTGCTCTAAGAGAGGTGCCGCACCCCTGGGTGTCAATGCAACTGGACCCACCCGTTTGCTCAGAGCCGCGTCTGCGCCACGTCACTCTGCTTGGGGACTGAGGAGAGAACTGGGCCCCTAACGTTCCCTAACAGCAGCTCTTCAGAAGGCCACACTGACAAGTCTTGGTGATGGTTCCCGCGGGAATCTCAGGGAGTTCTGGGCTTTGGAGACTTCTCTGACCTTCTGGGAAGTATCAAGCCCTCATTGCTCTGCAGTTGCCTTCCTCGTGGGATTTCCAGGTGGCGTCCGGCTCAGCTGGTGCTTAGGCCCCTCGGCTCCGGGAAGTGCAGAGGGAGCCGTGAAAGCGAGACAGAGTCGAAAGTGAAGCGAATGTTTTCAAACCCAGAGAAAGGTTCGTCTCAAGTTGTGGGTGGGCGGTCAGTTCGGCCCTTGCGGGATTTGCCCTTCCTTGGTTAGGACGGGCCACAGGGCCAGGGGTGCAACCTGCAGTGTGGCAGACTCCAGGGGAACCTCTGTCTATGGGATGCATGGAGACAGCTCTTGGAAGGCAGGGAGAGACGATGCTGAGACCTGGCTCATGTCTTCAGGCAGAGGGCTCCTTGCTTGCTGTCTGGAGGAAGGTTTGGGATGCAGAGCTGTGTGGCTTAGCACAGAGTCCCTGTATTACAGCCATTCCCCTGAGAGCTGCAGAGAAATCCTGCGGCCACCTGCCACAGCGCTAACTTCATGATGCCCAGAGTTAAAGCAGTATCCCTCCAGCACAGCGCCAGCTTCAGGGGAATCCTGAGGGCGGAAGCCGCTGCCCATTACACTGTTCCTGACCCAGTTTCACCCCTCCAGCTAACAATAAGGGGAGCTTCAAAGGAAAGCGTCACATACAGCATCCTAATGTCACGCTCATTGGCAAGGCTTGTGCTGGTAATCGGACCCCGGGACTCCCGTTAACGGTGACTTAATTAGACGCCAGCTGGTGTTCAGTAAATGTTTACCTAAGTACACATGGCATCTGGGCAGGGCGTGTGGAACGTCTCCTCGTGCGGACGCCACCCGCGTTCTGATTAGCCGCCACCTGGGCAGCTGCCACCTGGGCTAATGCGGCTGCTTGGTGCCGGAATTAGCCGTGCTGCCGCTTGGAGTGGGCCATGGGCGTACTGGGGCCGATGAAATAAGAAGCGACCCAACCGTGGCACCAAATGAAATTTGATCATTTGAAGTTCAAGAAACACCGCCCCCCTCCCAATTCTTTTTCACTTTCACTGCCCCTCTGCATGTCCTGCGTGTGCCTGAAAACACATGATCCAAAACTCGGCAAGAAAGGAGCAGCTCGTGGTGCTGCCCAGAAGCAGGATGCTTGTGAAATCTCTGCAGGGAACGTGTTCAGTTTTCCAGATTCCTGATGGACCGGCAGCAGCCAGACTCCTGATTGCTACTCCAGGCTCCAGCCCCAGGCATGGGAGGTTCCTGCACCGCAGACTGGGTGCTTTGAGGTCCCCACCTCGAGCCTGGGCTGTGCCTGAGTCCAAGCAGAAGGCTCCTAACACACGTGGAAGTTGCCGTCCTAGGGAATGTTCCCTGAATACTTGCCTCAAGCAAAGGCATGAACAAAGCAATTCCTGCAGCAGCCCCATCAATAATAGATCTAGCCTAATGGAGCTTGTTGGTCTAATTCTTCCTTCCCCGGCAGCCCCCTGGGGAGCAGTGTTTTCAGGTTCTCCAGGAAAGTGCCAGGTGTGTTTCAGAACCGTATGCAGCACATGTGCAGCTGCAGCAGGGCGTGGCGTCTCTGGCACCAGGCCTGGGCTGAGAAGGGACAGCGCCCTCCTGGAGCTAACGCCGAGGAGTGTAAAAATACCAGAGCTCCTTCTCTGGCCAAGGATGACACACTCCGGGGCCGGTGAACAAGGCGGCCGGGGGGACATGGCTTTGCAGCCTTTCATGCCAGGCAGCATAAACCGCTGAGCCGATTCTCTTCGAGCGGCGCACCGGCGAGATCCAAGACATGATGAGCAATCGTGCCCTTCCCTTGCTAGGGAGCTCAGCCCTGTGCAGCAGAAGGCACTAGGCCACGGTTCCAGGACAGCTCCAGGGCTTCATCTTTGCTGATAGCCTTTTCCAGAGGCCCCTCACTGTGGTATCTGGGCACCTTGTGTGCATTTATAGATGCCCCCGCCCTCCCCCGTGAGGCAGGAGCGGGAGAACCAGAGCCCCATTTCACAGACAGGGAACTGAGGCCCCGGGGACATGCCCAAGGTAGCCCGAGGCAGAGTCAGGAATTAGAACACAGATCTCCTGAGGTCCCTCTCTGGCAGGCTTACTGGGCCTGTCCGAGGAGTGATAACAGGCGAATAGTGTGGGGAGGCAGGAGAAGCTGGGCTCTGCCCAAGCCAAGGCTGTGGGGAAGGCGGCCTGTTCCTCTCCCCCGGCTCTCAGGCAGCACGAGGCAGCGTGGAGTCCGGTCTGCGCCCCGCAGTGTGAGAGCAGGACACGTCCCCCTGGCAGTGCTACTTGTCTGTGGTGGGGAGACGCCACCTGGTGCTAAAGGCTCGGGAGCAGTTCTGATATGGCCCCTCCCCAGGCCGGGACGTTCCCCCACTTACTCTCCCTCCTGTCCCAGTGCAGAATGACACAGGGTCTCCCCTGGACCAGAGAGCGGAGCCATGGCCATGGCCTGCCCCCCATTGACCTGGGGGTGGGGCAGTAAGTGGGCAGGCATCAGCAGCACCCGGCCCTGCTACGGCCCCTCTCACTGAGGGTCTGCTCTTCTCCTGCGCAGGTTTCGGACATGCTGAACCTGCCAGCTGGCTGTGACATCCCCGGCACGCTAGAGAGGGACTCGGTGCCCCTGGCAGTTGGTGGCAGGCGGGAGCTGTGGGTGGGTTCTTTGCTCTGCCAGCGGCTGGGGGCACTTCCCAGTCACACCTGTTTGCCCACTTCCCTTTGCAGTTTGGCCCAGTCAGGCAGCTCCCTCAGCAGCCGGGCCTCCGGGGGTCTGAGTCCTCCCAGCACTCGCTGCAGCCAGACACGGTCCAGGGATTGGTGCCTGTTTTCCCCTCCCATTCATCCCAGGGCAGTGCTGGTCAGAAATAGCCCTCAGGTGGGCCAGGCCACTGCGAGGAGGAATGGCCATGGCTGGTGCTGGGAGGTGGGAGCTGAGACCATCTGTTCCTTTGACGGGCTCTTACCTAGGCTTGCGACTCAATTGAAGGCTGTGGCCATCCATCACATCCCTCCCAGGTGGCGTGTGGCCGAGCCCGCCACCGAAAATAGCTGCAGGACGAGTGGCGGTAGGGGCAGTGAGGCTCCATCACTGTTCTGGCCTGTTATTAAGATCTATAACCTGGCCATCGCAGCATGAGGCTGCTGAGAAATAGACTTCTCTCCCGCAGCCCAGTCTTCCCTTCCTGGCCAGCTGCGTTCCTCATCCCGGGCACCAAGCTCCTGGCAGTGAGGCACCCGGCTAGGGGAAGGCAGCCATGGGGCACATCCCCTTCCAGCCGTGGGGTCCATCCCCTGGCACCTGTGGGGCAAGTGCATGGAGCAGCTAGTGACGGGAGATGTTTTGGATAGGACCAGGCCTCCCCCTTAGCCAACCTGCAGCAGCGGGTGAGCTCCCCATAGCAGATCCCCTACCCCCAGCTCCTCTCTTTCCTCCTGCTGCCCCCTGCTGTACCAGGCCCATGAGCTGTACCAGGCCCATTTCCTGCCAATGTACCCACTGGCACAATGCCCTCTAGTGGGCCTGCAGGCACCTCTGACCTTCCTCCCCCTCCCCCAGGCCTGCCTCCCCTTGGAGGACCGATATCCACTGCAGTGTGCCTCTGGCATCCGTCTGTGCCGAGCTGCAAGCGAGGGGGCGGGACGGACATTGCAAAGCTGGAGGTAGCAGGAGGAAGATTATTTGCTGTGGTTGTTCCTGGCAGCCCCAGTCACAGGCCAGCCCCCCCTGGCGCCAGGCAGTGTACAAACAGAGAACAGCCCCAAGCAGCTGACAGGGGCAGCATGCCAGGCTGGGCTCTTCAAAAGTGGAATCCAAGTCCCAGTTCTTGTTTTTAAGCTCTTTTGACTTTATTCTGCTCCCATGAGTGATCTCCAACTATTGTGGGCAGGGAAGAGAGCCCCAGCAGGTCCTGTGGCTATCCCAGTACTGGGCTCCCCTCACACAGCTCTGCTGTGCCCCGCACTCCCGTCCTGCAGGCCCCGTGGCTATCCCAGCCCTGGGCTCCCTTCACACAGCTCTGCCGTGCCCCGCACTACTGCCCCACAGGCCCCATGGCTATTCCAGCCCTGGGCTCCCCTCACACAGCTCTGCCGTGCCCCACACTCCCGCCCTGCAGGCCCCATGGCTATCCCAGCCCTGGGCTCCCCTCACACAGCTCTGCCGTGCCCCACACTCCCACCCCCCCAGGGGCCTCGCTGAATTAACTGAGCTTTGGTGCAACGGCCCAGTGCTCTGCGCGATTCCAAGGGTCCGACAGTGCCGGAGCAGGGGTCAGTGGATGGCATTTCAAAGAACCAGGCTTGGCATGGATTTCCCCAAGGCAGCAGCTTCTCCTGGCTCTCGATTGATATCCATAAATATTTAATGTTCAGAAGTTATGCGTCAAGCCGTGATGCTGAGAGCTGGGCTCTGGCCGCTGTGCAATCCTGGCATTCCCCAGCATCAGCAAACGGGGAGCAAACGGGGCTGCCTCGGCCTCTGCAAATCCCCGAGTACTGGGACCGGAAGGGCACCAGATAGACCGTCCAGCTCTGTGGAAATGGAAACGTTGCGCCGGGTGTTAAACATGTCGGAGCGTCTCCCCGATGAGTTTGTTTTGCACTGTGGTGCAGAGGCACATTGTCCTGAGTGATGTTTGGGGGCTGGGGGGGGAGGGCAGGGCGAGCACTGCGAGGTTTGTGATTGGCAGGGTGATTGGGATGGATGAGTTGGTTGGTGGTGGCTAGAGAAACCTGAGAGTGCGACGCACATGCTGGACTATTTACCTGACAGCTCTGCTGATGCCCCTCACTCCTGACCCGCAGCCCTCCTGCTATTCCAGCTCTGGGCTCCCTAACACCCAGCGCTGCCTGCACCCACTGCCCCACCTCCTGCCTTCAGTCCTGGGCTCCCCTCCTGCCCAGCCAATACCGCTCCACATTGCAGAGATTTCTGACAGCCCAGAACGTGTCGTGTCATCGTCCCTTCAGAAATGAGCCCGTGCCACCAGGGGCCTTCCCCAGTGCGGGGCTGCCAGGACCCTGGTGAGGGAGTGGAGCACGCCTGGCCCCTCTCACTTTGCCAGTACCCCTCAACCCAGGCCTGGCTCTGCTTCGGTCTGCTGTGCTCTGTGGCGCGTCAGGGACGGGGACAGAGCTGCACAAAGGACCTGGCTGAAGCGACTGGATTAATTTCCCTCGAGGGCTGGATTCTCCTGAGCAGGTGCAGGAGGAATCGCTCGGCTGGGCTGGCGGGGGCAGCAGCAGGGCAGGGACCTGTCGGTGGGATTGGCAGGGGAGCTGGCACTCAAGGGCAGAATGGAGCAGGGAGGGGATAAAAGGTGGAGCCTGGAGAAAGCAGCAGCCCAGAAAGGTTTGCACCAGCGCATCCGGCCTTTGGGGGAGGCGCCAGGGGCGTGACGGTATCAGAGTGTGTGGGGTGGGGGAGCAGGTGGCATCCAGTCTCCTGTTCTCTGCCAGCGTTGTGTGTGTGTGCCCAGAGCTCATCTTCATTCTGCCTGGCATCGCTCGGCTAAGTGTCGCCCTGTGGCGTGTGGTTCAGGGGGGTTGGCATTCGGGTGACACCCAGGATGGGCCAGCTGGGTTCTTGTGCCAGTCCCTGCTCTCCCCCACCCCGCCAGCCCCCAAAGTGCTTGTGCTCTGTGACCACCAGAGGAGAGCTGATTGCCTGCTGCATGACAAGTGCAAAAGGGGTGGTGGGCGAACCACGCGGCTAAATCACTGACCACCCCTACCCCTGCCACGGTCAGCCCCCACCATGGTTTCTAGTTTGTGGGGAGGGGCAGTCTAGTGGCTCTGCAGGGAGAAGGGGGAAAGAACAGCAAAGAGCCTGGGAAGGAGACAAATTCTGCGTGGTTAAAACTCCACCTGCACTGATCAGACATCAGAACCAGAGCTAGCCTCGTGCTTCAGGTGCCAGGCTGGGGGGTGTGTGTGTGTGTGTGTGTGTGTGTGTGTGTGTGTGTGTAGATGGGGGGTTTGAAACCACAGGCCGGCGGGAAATCTGGTTCCGCAGCCTCCGGCAGTGTAATTCTGGGTGATGCGGTGTGCGGCCAGTGATTAATTACCTCTCCAAGCTAACCGAGAGTCCCAACATCCTGGCAGTGATTAATTACCTCTCCAAGCTAACCGAGAGTCCCAACACTGGAAAGCGTCAGAGGAGATGGAGCGTACAGCGCTGGGAGCTGGGGCACATGGCAGCCAAGCTGCATGGAGCACCTCCTGCTGTCTCCCAACCGTACAGAGACTGAGGGACTCTGGTTAATTGCCCAGCCCTAATTGTAAGAAGGTCGGGAGATGGCAGGTGCTCCGTGGGCAGGGCCATGCCCTTCTCCTCACCAGCCGTACACCCTGCAAATGGATCAGTGCTCAGCCCGGGACTCTTTCTGATTCCTCCTGCCCGTGGTAGTGCAGGAACGCAGTCTTATTCAGTGGGATTTACCCGTCAGGGCAGGAGGAGATGTACAGGCCCTAAGCTGATCACCAATGCCCCTGGGGGTGCCCATGCCTCACAGACTGGTGAGGAGAAGGGGAGCCCAGCGCTCAGCCAGGCCGGGGGACCGGATCTCCCGAGCTTGCAGACTTGGCAGGGGGAGGAGGAGCCACCGGAGGCTTGCCTGAGACACCATGTCATTGGCCTTCCATGGTCACCGGCCTGCCAGGAGTTCACTGCCCCACTCTCTTTGGGGTAACAAGTCGGTAACTGTCCCCTGATCGGTGCTTCCATACATGCCCCCTGCAGCGTGCGATGCCGGAGCCCTGACTCGGGGATTCATTCTCTGCCCTCTTGCTCTTGTGTTTCTCCTCTTCAGGCTGCCCCCTCAGCCTTCCATCTTCCCCCAACTCCTCTGATCCTGAAGGCCAGCGACTGCCCCATGCCGGGGCCATGTCCTCGGAGTTCTTGCACCATGGCGGAGGCGGGAGAGTGCTGCTTCTCCTCTGTAACACAGCAGGGACGGGGCAGCAGGCTGCCAGGTATGTCGCTTTGCCTCCATTATATGCCAGGGAATGTGCATCTCATGCAGTTTGGTGCACGCATTGTGCAGCCGGGAGTGCAAACCGGAGGGTGCAATTGCAAATTCATTATGTTTCAATGTGTCCAAATCCACACGGAGAAGCTCCTGCCGGCTTCTCCAGGATCCATTGTGTTACCACACTGGCTGCCTCATGGCGCCTGCCTACTTGGGACGGAGCAGGCAAGCCATGGCCAAGTCTCTGAATTTCTTGTCTAGTGGTTAGAGCACTGTCCCAGGGCTCAGGAGACCTGGGGGCTGTTCCTGGCTCTGCCACTGGCCTGCTGGGTGGCCTTGGGTAAGTCACTTCACCACTCTGTGCCTCAGTGCCTGGGCAGGGGGACAGTGTGCCAGGCCCTGGGTGGTGGGACTGCAGACTGGGAATGCGGGTCAGCATTGCCAGTCATAGCAGCTGGGACTCATCTGCAAGGAAGGGGGCTCCCAGCCGGGCTGAAGACTTTTTTGCTATTTTCTGTTGGACTTTGAGTGAAGGATTCAGGCCCGGGAGGGGAGTGGAGGGCCAGGTCACTCTGGTTGCCAAAGAAGAGAGTGGGAGAACTGAGGCAGAGCTGCTGCAATACTCTATCTGGCCATGAGGGAGCTCTGTGCCCCCCCCCCCACCTCCCCACTCTGGGACCAGGACTCCGTCCCAGCCTCTCCTCTCCCAACAACACGAAGCCATTTACCAAGTACCTTGTCCAATCCCTCTGCTCCCTGTTCACCTGGGTCCAGCCGTGCCGAGGCTCTGTTCTCTCTCCATGCGCAGGGGCCCGGATGCTCACAGATGCTGCCGGTTCAGGACCCTGCCTGGTCTCTCAATCCTCCGTCCAAAGCCAGCTCGGAGGAGGGGAGCCATGGCTCCCTCCCACTCTCCTGGGGACAGAGCTGTCACTGAGCACCCGTCTTAGCTCTCGGAGGGCCGTGCCAGTCACAGGGCGTCTCACGCTCTCCCTGCCTGGGCCGAGGGTGGGGAGGGCTGGAGGAAAAGTCACAGGCGCCCCCTGCCTCCACATCTCTGAGATGATGCCACGTTGTCTGTTGCATGGGGCATCGCTCCCTGGAACAGCCCAGAACCAGGGTGGGGCAGAGGGCACAAGAATGCAGCAGCCCACATCTCACTGGGGATCTTTCCCCCCGTTGCCGGCGGCTGTGGGTCGGGGGTGTTAATGCCATCGGCAGCACTCGGCCAGCCCCTTCAGCGGAGCATCCCCACGGGCCCCGAGCCTCGCACCGGTGGGAGCTCGGCCAGCTCGCCGCGTAGAGAAGGAAACCGAGTCAGGGAGGGCTGGGGCCATGTGCACAAGGTCCCACGAGCGGCCTGTGGCAGAGCTGGGCTGCAGCCCGGGCCTCGCCTGCCCAGTTCTGAGCATTAACCTTCCCGCTGGCAGGGACGGGGTGAGCCCGGTGCATCCCCAGCGCTTTTCACAGCCTGCATTTCAGTGTTGCTTCGCCTGGCCTCCACAGGGGCCCTGTGTCCCAGAGGGCTGTATGGTAGGTCAGCCTGGCCCCTGGCTAGCCGAGGATGTGCCAGCAGCAAGCTGCTCGTCGGATGCCCCGGGGGCCGGTGAGCATTGCAGCAGCTGGAGCCATACAGCCGAGGAGGTTGAGTGTAATAGGTCCCGTGCCTCTGTCTCTGGCACCCCCTACACAGCCCTTGCGAAGCTGGGAGTCACATGCTGCTCTGCACATGCCGGCTGGGTTCACAGACGTGACACACTGACCACGCCCGCCCCGAGCCGTGGCCTTCCCAGCAGCTATGGCAGGCGTGTGCGGTGAACGACGGCGGGTACAGCCCTGGCCGTGTGCTATTGTGCTGTCCTGTCACACATCACCCGCTGGAGGAGCTGATGGGGGCGCTGCGTGTGTGCGTGTCGGGGGGAGGGCTGGGTTGTCCTTCCTTGGATCTCTTCTCTGTTTCATGCACCTGCTGGGCCCAATTCAACCTGGGCATAAGCATGGTGCCCCCAGCTGGCTTTCTTGGGCAGGAGCCAGCTCCTGGCAGGGCTGAACAGAAGCCAGGGGGTGTATGAATCCACGGGGGTCCAGGAATTTGTTTCTCCCCAGCTGAGTTATTCCTTCTCTCGCTCTTGCTCTGAACTTTCTGAGACTCTGGTTTTGCTCTGTCCTTTTCGCTGACTCTGCACCCGGCTGGGACTTTATCCTCTCGTGCGCTGTGGCTGTTGTGAGGCACTCCCTCGGCCCATGTGTCAGGATAAAGGGCAGAGGGAATTGGAGACACACGACTGGTTTTTCCTTGCTGCGCCTGGATTTGCTGACAACCTATAGTTATTTATTTGTTTATTCTGACGGCTGAAATGGTGGTGTCTGGGTAAACGATTGAAGAATGCTCCAGAATTGGGATGTGTCTGGGCTGGATGAGTGTTATTTTAATAACCACACCTAGCTCTTGTTTAGCCCTCTACATCTGTAAGTGCCGTACACAGGAGAGTAAGTATTGCTACGCCCATTTTGTGGATGGGGAAACTGAGGCACAGACTAGGGCGTGATTTGCACATGATCATGCAATAAGTCATTGCTGGGAATGGGACCCAAGAGTCTTGCATCCTACCCACGTGGCTGTGCTGCTTTCTCAGAGAACTTAGCCTGACTCACAATCACCCATGTTTTAGGAAAGTTCAGGGGTCAGTCCACAATTTGTGACTGACCCCAGCCCTTAGAAGGGGTTGAACCAAAACCCTGGATCCGAAGTCTACATCTCAACACCGTATCTGTGTTGTTTGGATCTATTCTGGGCCCTTTCTTGTGTGTTAGATACATAGTGTGAGTGTCAATAAAGAGACAATAGTGAGTCTTGTCAGTTAGAACGAGGGTTTTCGGTGCGTGTCCCTGGCTGTTCCGGGAGATGGTTGACATGCAGGGCCAGGCATGTGCAGAGGAGTGATAGAGAGACAGAGGCAGGTATGGTATATACAGCTCCTGGGGTATGTCTGTCCAGAGACACAAACAGAAGCATGGGTTTTGTGTAGCTCTGGCAATATCAGACCCCCACACACCTCTTCCCGTAATACTGAGTGAAGCACCGAGGTTTGGAGAAGTCCCCAAAGCATGCCTGCTCATCTGATCTGGGAGTTCCCTGGGAACAGCGCAGGAAGCAGAGCTCTGTAACTGTTGTGACTACTGTGGACTATACCTTGAATTATTCCCCAAGGACACTGCTGAGATAGGCAGCCATTTTGTGTTCAGCTGGGTGCAGAACATGCCAGAGGAGATACACACACACCATGCTCTCTGATGGGCTCTGTCCTCTCTTGATTTGCTTTCCCCTTAATGGAAACTCAGAGTCATTCTAGCAACAGGCAGCTATTTGCTCGTTGCTCAGGCAGGATCCTTGCAAAGGGGCTCGCTGGATTGCCAGCGCCAGCAGCTCCCACAAGAACAGTCTCAGTGCTTCTGCTCCAGGTTGCACCTGGAAATGGGAAACCTCGAGGAGTGTGGGCATAAGCGAGAGCTGAACTGATCAATGGGGCCTCAGGCAAGGTTGGGTTTGAGCCCTGGGCCAGGTTCTCCTCAGCTCTTGTCTGACCCACCCCTCTTTGCTCATCCTGAGTCTGGCAGGCAGGTGAGAAGCAACATTGTCCAAAGTCCAAGCTGGGAGCTCAGCTATTCAGCGGGTCAGTCAGTGATGCAGTGGGGACAGGGGCCATAGCGCCTGCCCCATCGATGCCTCCCCTCCTGTGCTGGCTGTGAATGTCACCAGGAAAGATTTCTTAGCACTAAAAATGGCCCAGCAACAAAACCATGACCTAGCAGAGAATGGTCTCCTGGCCCTTCCCATCTCCAGCTGCCGGGATCCTACCCTGGCACCCTTCTGTTAGGGGCTGCTGGCCCTCCAGACACGTTAGCAATACCCCTGACTTTCAGAGGTCTCTCCAGCACGCACAGACTCCTCCCTTGATTCACATCGTGTCGTTGCACCCACCCCAGGCTGGGTACGGTCTGCGAACACGGCGTTCGGTCTGGGGCCGGGCTGAGTGCAGGGGTTTGGATCCATCGGTTGGTTTCCCGCTCGATGGAGAACGCTATGGCCCAGTTTGGAACATGCCTCTGCCTCCCCCTTCCTGCGCCCCGGCCCAGCCTGCTCGGCATCTCCGGAAAGGCAGGCGCCGGAACAAGTGGGCAATGAAGCAGAAGCTGGGGCTTGTTGGAAGTGATTTTCTTTCTGTTGCTTGGCCCAGCAGTTGGGCTATCATTAAGCCTGGAGAAAGCAGGCATTCTGGCACGCTAATTGCCTCCTCTGGATGGGGCAGGGCTCCAGGGAGGGGAACAGAAGGTGGTGCTGCTCCCGCAATCCCTGTGCTGGGTCTTCTGGCCGGGCTGGGCCATTCGGCCCCCAGCGACGCTAAGCCCAGCCCATATTTCTTTTCCTTTCAAGCTGGTTCTCGGGCCGAGGGGGGGAGCGGCTCAGCGTGCCCCGCTAGGAGCTCTGACACAGACTGCTGGCTGGCGGGCCGCCATTGGCTGGTAATGAATTCGCATTTCACATCACAAATCCCATTAAATACCATTCTCTGTGTGCTCGAAGCTGCTAGTAAAACATTATCGGCTGGGAAATGGCTTGTCATGCGCCACGCTTTATGGAGCGCAATTGAGTGGGAAGCACTTGGACTTCACCCAGACGGGCCCAGCGTGGGTGTGAGCCCTGCTGTCCCAGCAGCCGTGGCCAGGTGATCCACTTCCTACCCACTCCAGCCTCATCATAGGGCTTGCCTCCTCTCGGCTGCTGCGCTGCGCTCATGCATCCTGCGCTGCATCGCTCGGCGCTCGCTGAAGTCCTCAGCTAGCCTGGGGCAGAGCAGCGGTCCCATGTAGCCGGGGAACCTCCCTCAGAGCCTGAATGGTGCCGAACGCTTAAAAAGAAATGCAAGAAACTCCCCAGTGGATGGCTGTGGGAACCCTAGAAATACCCTATTTCTGCCACCTTGTCTTCAATCTTGCAGCGATCGCTAAGTAACAGGTGGTTTTCAGAAGGTAGTGGAGTCTAATGGTTGGAGTGAAATAACGGGTGCCCGGACTCCTGGGTTCCATTCCGGGATCTTCCATTGACTCCTTGTGTGCCTGCTCTCGCTCCGTCTGCGTTTATCCCTCTGACAAATGGAGGCAGTAATTCAGGATACCCAGTGCTGTGCTCTGACTGCTAGGCAGTGCTTCCTCTCTGCATGGCTGTGTGCTTTGGGGCTCCCTTCTCCCATACCAGCTAGAGCCCCTGGGATGTATCCTAGCACACCGTGGGCTTTCACCCCTGAACAGGAGAGGGGATGGCCAGAGACGTCTGAGAGGCTCAGCGAGGGGTGGGTGCCCATTAAGGAGATGGCTCCTGCCCGGATTGGCCAGTGATTCCTTTTCTAGCACTGTCTCCAACCCACTGTCTGTGGCTTTCCAGGTTTGGCCCCCCACTGCTGACGAGAGAAGACAGAGCCATCTCATGGGAGCAGCTCCAGCAGTGTATCCTCAGCAAGATGCGCTACCTGATGAGGAACGAGGCTCAGGTACAGGTCAGTCCATTCCCCTGCTTTGGGTGTGTTGGTGCCAGACGGGATGGGGAGAGGGTGGGACCTGCTCACATCAGGGCACTGCCTGGGTTAGCGGCTCAGGAGCAGCTCCCAGCATGCTGAAGGGAAAGGAAACCTGCCTGGGGAGAAGCGTTCCCAACCCCCTTCTAACGAATCTCCTGCATTGCGATCCCAACTCTCCTCTCCAACGCGTCACTAGGGAGGAATTTGACTCACCAGGCCAGATTCTGCTCTTATGTTGGTGTAAATCCGGAGGAACCCATTGGTAGCAGGAGAGTTTCTCTAGACTTACACAGGTGGAGATTCATGGATTCCAAGGCCAGAAGGGACCATCGTGATCCATCTAGTCTAACCCCCTGTGTCACAAGGGCCATGGGACTGCCCCAAATAATTCCCAGAGCAGATCTTAAAAACATCCGCTCTTGAGTGAAAAATGGTCAGGGATGGAGACTCCACCCTGACCCTTGGTAAATTGTTCCAATGGGTAATTGCTCTCACCATTACAAATGTGGCCGTGTGGCTCTCAGCGCGTACTCTGCCATCGTGCATGCATGCAATAGATAAAACAACAGAAGAGCAGGTGCCATTAGCCCTTTCTCCCCCAACCTTCACACCAGTTTCTAAACCTGTTTTCACAGCCCAAGAGCTTTCTGTGGGGGCTGAAATTTTCATCATTTGGGCAAAGTCCCTTGGCCGTGTCTACATTCTGGGCGAGTGGGGGCTGGGAATGGGAGATGTCATTTTCTCATTTAGAAAAAAGAATTGCAAGCACACTTCCGGCTGCTGAGGTTTGCTGCGTGAAACCCAGCACACGCGGCTGTCCTGAGCACCAGGGCCCTTGCATGGTTGGAAATCACAACAGTCAGGCTCGATTTAACAAAGATGGGGCTCGGTTGAAAATTGCACACTGAGCATGTGCAATAGAAAATTTCAGGGGGCCTGATTTGCTGCCGCCTGATGATGTCATTTCTGGCGGTGCAAAGGGAGTGGAAAAGGCCAGCAAATGAGCATGGCACGATGGAGGGAGAGCAGGTCCAATGCACCTCTATGTGCAGCCAGCGGAGAACAGGTTCAGTGCACCTGTGTGTGCAGCCAGCTAAGTACGTGTTCATTGATTCAAGGAATTTACAAGCTGAAGGAGCAAGGAGTTAACAGCCAAAGCCCCTTTGCAGCTCCACACGGTAAGATGCAGTGGGAGCTGAAACCAGGGGGAAATCGCCTGGTGCCTGAATTTATCGTGTAGAGAGGGGCAATCTTTGCAGCCCCAGTGTGAAATCAGATGACACCAGGCAATTCTGGCTGAGTTTTGCTCTGAGAATGACAGGGGGTTTAACCTGAAATTCAGTGCTTACAAATGGCAGAAAAGGACCTGGGGATTACAATGGATGAGAAGCTGGATATGAGTCAGCTGTGTGCCCTTGTTCCCAAGAAGGCTAATGGCATATTGGGCTGCATTAGTAGGAGCATTGTCAGCAGATCAAGGAAAGTGATTATTCCCCTCTATTTGGCACTGGGGAGGCCACATCTGGAGTATTACGTCCAGTTTTGGGGCCCCCACTACAGAAAGGATGTGGATACATTGGAGAGAGTCCAGCGGAGGGCAATAAAAATGATAAGAGGGCTAGAGCACATGACTTATGAGGAGAGGCTGAGGGAACTGGGATTATTTAGTCTGCAGAAGAGAAGAATGAGGGGGGATTTGATAGCAGCCTTCAACTACCTTAAAGGGGGTTCCAAAGAGGATGGAGCTCGGCTGTTCTCAGTGGTGGCAGATGACAGAACAAGGAGCAATGGTCTCAAGTTGCAGTGCGGGAGGTCTAGGTTGGATATTAGGAAAAATGATTTGACTAGGAGGGTAGTGAAGCACTGGAATGAGTTACCTAGGGAGGTCACTTCCACCCACATCTACTCCCCTGGCTTGTGAAATAGGAAGTGCGACATTACGTGCCGTGTAAGCTTTTATTAGCTGTGGAAACGCAGACACAATCTCTAAGGTGGCTGTGGCTAGATTATAAACTTTTGATCTATTTATTAAAGCATTAGAAACCCCCCCGAGGGGGGAAGATGAATTTTAAATGTTACATTAATTTTTGTGCCTGTTAATCTCCTTTCATATTCGTTCCGAGTGGATAGCATTTTAATTAAATTATAGCTTATTAAATCATCATCGGAACCCAGGAGGGACCCAACATTACATTCCTGTGCAAAATGAAGATTGATTATTGCATCCAACTCCAAAGTGGCCTGTAGATGCTTTGCTGAGTTTATTCCCAATGTGAAGAGCTCTGGGGATGAGCTCAGAAGAAAATCTCTAAATCCAACTTCGGGCCTTTCGCTCTGGGTAGTTTTTGAAGTTGGAGTTATCAAAATACACTTCTACCCCGATATAACGCGACCCGATATAACACAAATTCAGCTATAATGCGGTAAAGTAGTACTATGGGGGGGGGGGGAGGGCTGCGCACTCCGGCGGATCAAAGCAAGTTCAATATAACGCGGTTTCACCTATACCGCAGTAAGATTTTTTGGCTCCCGAGGACAGCGTTATATCGGGGTAGAGGTGTAGTTTTATTTCCCCACAAGCAAGCAGATCCATGCCCGAGAGCTAGCAAAGGGAGCCTTGATTTATTCCTTAGGCTTTGTACACACTGGACTGGAACCCTGGGCTGCTAGGGCAAAAAGGCAAAAGCACCATAAGCCACAGTCTGCACTGGTGCAGTTTGAAAGCCGGGTACACTGGACTGGTGCAAATTGGGGCACTGATGGAGCTCCCCCCTCAGGGCAGGGCTGGATGTCATGCTGGTAAAACAGCTCAGCCAGGTCTCCTCCACAGGTGCCCCCACCCCAGCACTAGCACTGCTGAGCTCTCTGCCCTGAGGGTGCCCTGGCTGTACACGCACGTGGGGCAGCTGCCCCTCCTGCTGCTCATGCTGCGCCCTGTTTTTAGCCCTCTATCTCGATGGGAGCCAGCGCCGGTTCATCTCCTCACGCTGGGAATTACCCTCCACACCCAGCCCCCAGTGTGGACATACCCCTATCCTGCATGCCCTGCCTGTGGGTTAATGGAGCAGGGCCCCCGAAATGACAGACCTGAAAATCCCCAGTGATGCAATCATCCAGGTCTGTGTTTGATCTGGGGAGAGCTCCTCTTGGGGCGTGGAACTGCTGGGGCTGCCTGGCCTGGCACAGCCTGGTGTAACACCAGAACAAGTCCAGGGACCTCAGGGGGCTGACAGAAGGGGTCGCTCTCATTGAATAGCTTTGGTTACCCACTGGCAGCGCACCAGATAGACTCAGAGACTTTAAGGCCAGAAGGGTCCATCACGATCACTTAGTCTCACCTCCTGCACATCACAGGCCACAGAACGTCACCCACCCACTCCTGTAACAGAGCCCAGCCTCTGGCAGAGTTACTGAAGACTCCCAAGTTACAGAGAATTCACCATTTACACTAGTTCAAACCAATGAGTGACTCGTGCCCCATGCTGCAGAGGAAGGTGAAAACCCCCCAGAGTCTCTTCTCATCTGACCCAGGGGAAAATTCCTTCCTGACCCTAATATGGCCATCAGTGAGGCCCCATTGTGACCCTGAGCAGGGCACAAGCTGGATGCGAGCAGTGGAGATTTCCCCACATGGAGGGGAATGCCCTGCTGATGTAAACCTGGGCAAGGCAGCTTCTGCACCAGTCGTCCCTCGCCAGCCATGACACAGGAGGAATAGCCGGGGAGAGGTGCACAGGGGTATGGGGAAGTTCTGCTATGCTGATTCTTCACTAGCATAAGTTGGAGCAGCACTTAGGCTGCTCTAACTCACGCTGGCCTGGTGCAGAATCAAGGGGCTGTAACTGGCCCCTCCTCGTACCAGTAAACACTCAACAGCCATCACCCTAGTCATCGGTGGTAACTGCAGGTGCCACCACCTCTGTACTGAGCAGAACTCGGACACGAGTGAATCGAGTCTATACGGTGCCTCTCATCTATCCCTGAGCAGGTCTAGGTGTGGTCAAACCAGATCCTAGGACCGCTAGCATTCCCGTCCCCCTCTGACTTTCACAGCGTAGTGTGTGTTGCGCTTGCAAGCGGCGGCTGGAAATCCTCAGGCAGACACCTCCCAGATCGAACACAGCAAGTGTTAACATTTAAGAACCAGAGATACAGGAAAAATCAATCAAGATCTTGGCCAAACGCTCTGTTTTCAGCCCATCAGCCCTATTGGCTTCCACTCCATTGGGACTGCACAGGGCTAGGCTAGGGCTGTTTTGTCTCCCACCCGGCTACCAAAACCCTTCTTAAGAACAGGAAAAATGCATTGATTTTTCTGACTCTAGGATTTCCCATTGATCCATCATGCCTTCCAAAGAAAATGAAAACCTCCCATAATGCACCTAGCCTATTGTGCAGTACAGCATGGTGTGTGGGGGGGGTTTCCTTCCTGACCCCTGGAGCAATCAACTGGTGCCCTGAAGCATGAGATCACCTTTCCCCTATCTTAGCACATAACCACAAACACTGATATATTGTCTATGAAATTTGCGAGGCCCTATCTGTTCAAACCAGCCGCTTTAGTTGACTCTGATCTTAGCAGCAGTGAAGGCCTTTCGTTAGTTCTAAACTGGACCGGCGACTAATTCCATCAAGTGGCTTCATATTATGGGATAGCACAAACAGACAGGTCTGATTGCTTTCCTCTGTACCCCTCCTGGCTGTAAATACAGCACCTGAGTCCATTTCCTGCTCATCTCTTTCCTTTTCGTCGCGCCAAGCGGCAGTTCAGTGCTGCCTGCCCACCGCAGTGCTCTCCGAGTGGAAGGCAAGTCTTTTCTGTGTGCTGACCTGCCTTCCCCACAGAAACACCAGCAATTCCTCTCGGCCGGGTGATGGAGAGAACCGAGGGAGACGTCCTGCCGCTGCTTGACCTGAAAGAGTCAGGGCATGTTCCCCACCAAGCCGGGGTCCGTGGGATGCTGGCTGGGCCGAGCCAGGCTGGCTTGCTAGCTCCAGTGGTTGGGATTTTGGGTTTGTGGCCCATGAAGCATTAATGAACTGGTTTGCCCAGGCCGGCTCAGGCTGAAATGAGCCAGTGAGCCACAGGACCATGTCCTCCCCTTACAGGGCTTTCGACAGCCTTTCGTCTGGAGATAATGAGACTTCTTGGGTGCATTTGAGGGAGGGAGCTTGGAGTAATGGAAGGGTTCATCTGGAAACAGCAAACTCATGAGCCAGCAGCCAGGAGCAGAGCAGACCTACCCTGCTTTGAGAGGGGGCAAAGCAGGGGTGCCATTTAGTGGGGGAACCTGCCCCCCCAGGTTTGCACCACAGCAAAGTGTAAACAGTCCATGCTCTTCCCAGGGGGAACCTGAAGCCCTGAGTTGTGGTCTGAGAAGCTGCTGTTGGCACAGGGCTGTCCCCGAGGAGCTGGACCAGCACCTCCCACCTCTCCCCAGCTCCGGGAAATGTTTCCCTGGCTGTGTCGGCTGCTCCGTGCCCGGGAGCAGGAGAGCTGACCCCCCTGCCAGCCCCCGCAGCCAGCAGCAGCGCTAGCAGCCCTGGGACCAGAGGGGCACTCACAGCACTTCATGTGGGTAAATAGCTCCTTGTCACCGAGCTGATAGGATGAGAGCCAGGAGAGAGCAGTGTCTGGCTAGCCTTGGCGGAGAGGAGACCTGATGAGTCTCCCCCACAAAGCTGAGCAATTTTATTTTCAGTGTAACAGCCAGTGCTGCCCTTAGACGTTTCAGTTGCTCCTGGTGGAAATCAGAGGAAGTTATTGTACATAGTTCTGCGACTCAATCCGACAATCAAACGTTTTCTTTCTTGAATTAGTCTATGGACCCGCGGGACTTTTTTTTTTTAACAATTCATGGAGAGCTCGTAATGCTGCCAGGTTGTTACAGCCTTGGAACAGGTCTCTTTACTAACTTCCTTGATACATGAGTATGCCCTTGAAGTGACATTGTTTAGAGAGCACATTTTCTTCATAACATTTAAGATGTATAGTGTCATACTATGTTTTTATTAAGGCACGGTTGAGAATCATCCAGTTGGGTCGCTGTAGATACGTACTCAGGATTTCTATAATACATTATTGAACGGAACAGTTTCCAGAGGCTAAAACAGGCTTTTAGATCAGTCGTTTGTAAACGCAAGTTCAATTTTTAAATTCGGTTTTATGTTTTGAATCTTTGCACCTTTGGTACCTTGAACTGAAGTGTGTTTTCATTTGTGTTGGAGAAATATCAGATAAATAGATTACAATGTTTCAGACTTTATTTCTAAATACTGAGTAACTTCATAGGAAAAGAAAACACATTGCCATTGGAAAAAGGTGATAATATTTTTATCTACTGGAAATACACCTTCAGGTGTCTTAGAGCTGATAGGAAACCCATGTTGGCCAATCTTTTGTAATATTTTCTTTCCAATTATTACTTTAAAAGCTTTTAATCTTTCCTTTTTTTTTAAATTAGTGCCAAAATGAATTTCTTCTCTAATTTGTTAGTTATTCCATGTTTTAGAGGAATGTTTATGGGGAAACTCAACTACTTTAGACGTCATAACTTTTTAATGAGGAATGAGATATACAAATTAAGAGTGCATATATTTGCTTGCTTATAATTTTCCAGACGGTAATATAAATGAAAATAAAGAAGTATGTGGGTGTTTGAGGGTGATTGGTGCGATGTTGTAAGGACAATGATCTTGAGTAAATATTCTGCATGAATTTTACTCAATGGTTAAAGTTATTAGTTCTTGTATTAAGTCTCTGAAACTGATATAGGAAAGTAAATGCAAAGTAATGCACATTGGAAAACATAATCTCAACTATACATACAAAACAATGGGGTCTAAATTAGCTGTTCTCACTCAAGAAAGAGATCTTGGAGTCATTGTGGATAGTGCTCTGGAAACATCCGCTCAATGTGCAGCGGCAGTCAAAAAAGTGAACAGAATGCTGGGAACTATTAGGAAAGTGATAGTTAACAAGACAGAAAATATCAGAATGCCTCTATATAAATCCATGGTACTCCCACATCTTGAATACTGTGTGCAGATCTGGTTGCCCCAACTCAAAAAAGATATATTTAAACTGGAAAAGATACAGAAAAGGGCAACAAAAATGATTAGGGGTATGGAACAGCTTCTGTATGAGGAGAGATTAAAAAGCCTGGGACAGCTTGGAAAAGCGATGATTAAGGGTGGGGATATGATAGAGGGCTATAAAATCTTTACTGGTGTGGAGAAAGTGAATAAGGAAATGTGATTTACTCCTTCATATAACAGAAGAATCGGGTCAGCCAACTAAATTAATAAGCAGCAGGTTTAAAACAAACAAAAGTATGTATTCATACAGCGCATACTCAACCTGTGGAACTCATTGCCAGGGGATGTTGTGAAGGCCAAAACTATAACCGTTCAAAAAACAACTAGATAAGTTCCTGGAGGATAGCCCCATCAATGCCTATTAGCCAGGATGGGCAGGGATGTAACCCCATGCTCTGGGTGTCTCTCACCTCTGTTTGCCAGAAGCTGGGAGTGGATGACGGGATGGATCACTCGATGATTGCCTGTTCTTTTCATTCCCTCTGAAGCACCTGGCATTGGCCACTGTGGGAAGACAGGATACTAGGCTAGATGGACCGTTGGTCAGACCAGTATGTTCTTATGATACCTCAAGGTTTCGGATTGGGAATATCTTGCTGTGTTATCTCTGGATTGTTCTAAATTTAATGTAAATTTAAAATATGGCATTAATTGGTGTTTGTATATATTTTTTATTTCTTTATATAGGAATTAGATACAGTGTTCTTGTCAGCTAATTTCTAAGTTATTATCTGGAAAAAAAAAACACCTAGAGTTTTCAGGTGCCTAAATAGCCTTTGGAATCATGGCTAAAATCCCACGCCCCCTCAAAAAAAATCTGAAATGGTGTCCCAGGGCAGATAGCCACGCTGGGGGTCCTTGTCCCTTTCCATAGGAAGGAGTGGCGGAGCCATGAACTAACATATCCACTGGCCAGTGTGTGTTCTCTGCCCACACTCTGTATCTGATCCAGTGAGGAGGTGAGGCTGTTATAGCTGGCTGCTATGAGACATGATCCTTTAGCTCAACCTCGGAGCTGATGCTTTCAGCTCTAGAGGTCACAACCAAGATGGCTGCCACCCAGTGCTCTAACGGCAGACGGGCTGGCAGAGGGGGCTACGCTGGGCTGCTGTGACCTTCTGAACTGCACTGAAGGGGGACAGTGCTGCAGAGAGGCAGAATCAGCCTCTGGTTGCTTGTTAACAGAGAGCAGCTGATCCGAAGGCGATGGAGAAACAAGCACTTTGCCAGGACTCAGCCAGACTCCCACTTAGGATTCCAGAGAGGCTGCAAAGCAGAGATGGGGTCCCTCTTGCTAAGCGCTGCCCATGTGCTTATGATAGGGAGACAGGTCTTATTGCTAAAATGAGGGAGTGAGAGTTAGGACTCCTGGCTCTGTTCTCAGTTCAGGTACTGACTTGCTTGGGCAACTCAATGCCTCTGTGCCTCGGTTTTCCCATGTGAAATATGGGGATGGTAATGCTTACCAGCCTCACAGCTTGAGTGGGCTGTAAGAGTTAATTAGTGCTGCTATAGCACTTGGAGATCCTCTGATGAAAGGCCCCTAGATAGCAATGGTATTATTCTCGTGACGCATCCGTAACCACCGAGGAATTTCACAGGCATCACTGTGTTGCTTGGAACGTCACGACAGCTACAGGGAGAGAACTCAGGCCCTCCAAGAGCACAGCTCCTGCTACCACTTGAGCTAAAAGAGAATCTCCATTTGCAGTTATCAATACAGGGCCTATGGCACAGAGCAAGCAGTTCTGATCTCACCAAGTAGAGTGGGGGAGATGGCAGTAGTTACACCTAAATACACACACTAGCCAGTTCATTCCAGTGCTGCCGGATGAGCTAGAGCAGACCCCAGTGCCCACAGGTAGCACCTCCTTCCCTGAACAAATTCACACAAACCTAAGTAAGATAAACTCTGCTAATAAAACACTCCCAGTTCTGGCAGGCCAGATGGGTGGCTGAGCAGGCAGCAATTACAGGAGCCTTCAGAGGATGACGGTCAGAGGTAAGTGTTTGCAATAGCTTCCCCTGCTCTCCGAGAGCAGAGTCCTCCAGGGATGTCTCCTTATGAGCGGCAAAGCTAGCAAAAGACAGCCCACAGCACTGCCCCAGCCTTGCCTAGTGAGGCCAACGTCCAGGGGAGATGGCAGGGCCTCTCCCTCCTGAGTGGTGAAAGGAGGAGCTGGTATTGTTTTAAGGCAGGGTAATGTGCTTGGACCCACGCTGCAGCGCTCCAGTCCCGATGGCCAGTCACAGGGGGTGTTTCAATCTGGTAGGGTTGGTCCAGGCCCATCCCTGGAGTTGTAGATTTTAGGGCCAGAAGAGACCATTGTGATCTCTGACCTCCTGCATAGTGCAGGCATCCAATCCTCTCTGCCTCCGGCCCATTGTCAGAGACTGGGACGTGGGCGGTTGTGCCTCGTGGTTGGGGCAGGAGTCAGGCCTAGTAGTTGGAGCAAGAGTCGGTAGCCAGGAATTGGAGCCCAGGGTCAGAGGCCAGCGCTAAGGGTCAGAGCCTAAGTCAGGAATGGGAGCCAAAGGTCAGAGCTGGGCAAGGCAGGAGAAAGCCGGGGAACAAGCAGGAATTATCACAGCCATGGGCAAATTCTACGAGCAGCTGCTGAACTGCGGCTGGGCTTGAGAGCCAGTCTGCTGACTTGATCCACCAGTCCGGCGTTGGAGCCGGTCGGGCAGCCTGCTGCAGGCCAACTGTGCTCGTTAGGTTGCCGGAGACCGGCTCTGTTGCACCTGATCCTTGCCACCCATTGCTCCTGGGTGAGCTATGCAGATCATTTAGGAAGACAACCAGTGACGAAGGCCCCAAGTGACGGAGAACCCACCACGTCCTGGGGTATGTTCTTGCAAACCACCAGGAATAGATCACCCTGATGGGGATGGGAGCATAGGGAGACTCCTGAGCTGTCTCTCCCAGCCCCCTGCTGTCAGAGCCAGGCCCTGCCTGCCTCAGGGATGTGCCAGGCACACACAGATGCCCATGCCTAATGTGAAATTGCACACCCTCCCGATGCAGCAGGCCTCTCAGCGGAAGCCTGAGACGCGGATCCATCTCGCTAGATTGTCACGCCTGCAGCTTCGTTACAAGTGTTAACCTTGGTGGCTGCAGAAGGCTGGAGTCAGCGAGGGCATGAGGACACGTGGCGCATCAGGGGGTGCTGTGAGGCTGCCGTGCCCCAGGGTCTGAGGTTAGTCTCATTTATGAGGCGAGGGCCTACGGGAGATTGTGCCTGCTGCACGCAGCAAGCGTCCCGCTTTGCAGTAATTAGTAATGTCATTAATAAATAACATCTGGGATTTATAGAGCACGCTGCACCTGAGAGAGCCCACGGCCCTGCACTGCTGCTGTGGCTGTTATTAGCGTAGTCTGCAGCGAGCACTGTAATAGTAACAATACTTGTCATATGGGAAGAGAGGATCCCTGTTGTGAGGATATAACAATCAAAGAGCGCTGCAACAGGGATTGCCTCAAAACCTCCCTTCTAACAGGTAGTGCTGCTGGGAGATGAAACGTGGGTTCTGTACACACCATTGCAGAAGGCTTGTTAAGAGAGGCAGGCTCTGGAAAGTGAGAGGACCTAGGGTGTGGGCTGAGCTGTCCTGAAGGTGGAGCCACAGGAGCAACCAAACATAGGGAGAAGGTTTGAGATGAAAATGATGTTGCCTAATTGCTAATTTTTATGTCGATGAAGACAACCCACAGGGAGGGACGGAGGTTTGACTCCGGGAGGTGGTTTGTGTGTGTGCTGATCTCTAAAAGTCATTCCCACGTGTGTAAATCTTTGAAGGCTGGCAGGGTCAGGCCAGGGTTAGCCATGTGGATACACCAGAGACCCAGGTATGTCTACACTGCAGGCGGAGGTGGGATTGCAGCACACGTGGGCCTATCCACACTAGCTTTGATCTAGCTAGATTGAATAACAATAGTGAAGCCATGGCATTACGGGCTAACCGGTCGAGTACTCAGGGTCTCAAGCAGGCTAGGCCTAGATCTCAAAGGTATTTAGGCACCTAACTCCAACTGGAATCAATAGGCTACCTTTCAGGATCTGGGCCTAACTAACCCTCATAACAGCCCTGCAAGATGGGGAAACAGAGTGATGACGTTACTGGCCCAAGGCTACAGGTGGGACTTGGCGGGAGAGCTAGGATTAGGGCTCTAGTGGTTAGGACTCATCTGCCTGTCAGAGGGAGAGCGTCACGGGATCTGGCTGGAGCCTGGTGGTTTTCTAACAGCATGTGAAAATGTCCAGGCCAAGATGGAACTTCTGCTTTGTCAAGATTGTCTGTCCCAGCAGCATCCATAGTGCAGGGGGCAAAATCCTCACCGAGGAAATACAGATCTCTGCGCCCGCAGCCAATCCTGGGTGGGTTAAAAACCTACCCTCTGCAGTACATCCTTTCAAGGGTAGCGGATTCATTTCTAAATCTAGGGCAAAACTCCGACTTTGGTTACACCGCTGTCACGGAGAGCAGGAGCTAGCTCCCACCGGGTTAATGAACTCCCAAGCAGTTTGATTCTCTTTTCTTTTAGAGAGGCAGGGCTGCCTAGTTGAGAGAGTCCTGGGATTTCTGTGTACTATTCCCAGCTCGGGCACTGGCCTGCTGGGTGGCCTTGTGAGAATCTCTGTACGGTTCCGTGCCTCAGTTTCCCCACCTGTTAGGTAGCTGTAATGAGAAGCTCCTTTGTGAAGCACTTTCAGATCTACTGGTGCAAAGCTCTGTATAAGAGGTCGGCATCATTTTCTTTTTGCTTTAAAAAAAAAACGCTCGTGAGTTCTCCATTCAGTTTAACCAGTGTTGTTTTTCTGGTTTTTAAAAAAGGAACCTGAGTGACCAGAGGTATCAGCTCAGCACAGACAGTTTTTTGGGGGAGGAGCAGGGCCTGAAGAGCCCCGTGTGGTTTCCTAAATGTGTTTATTTGTCTCTGTAGTTTGGGTGGCTGCGGTTTTTCTGCGGTTCTCACGTAAGGCCAGAAGCCCTGTTCCAATCATTTCGGAGCCAGCCTGGGTATTTTTCAATTCTACCTTTGGGAGCCCAGTGAGGGAAGAGGTTTTAATTCCCACTGCGCTTTCTGCTGTGCAGAATCCCAACCCCATCAGACACAGGAGGGCAGTAACCAGGGAGGGATCTCAGTGCTCAGGGGGCATTGATTCAACAGCTGGTGCTGAATTAATGCCCGTTACCGTTGGTTACACTGTAGCTGGAGGTTAGTGCTGCTAGATCAGGAATGCTAAGGGAAGAATGAAGCCAAAGTGCAGAGTTAGTAACCCGCACATTTTAACCCCTCGAATGTGCTTTCTGTGCCATCAGCCTGGTCACACAAGCCAGCACATCAACTCCTCTATCATCTCCCAACTATCGCTAGCACCTGCAAGGAGAGCTGGGCGACATTTTTCAACCCAACGGTTGGTGGAAAACGCAGATTCGCCATCACCAAAACTTTTCCTGAGTTTGTGTCGATTTGGCAAATGTTTCAGTGAAAAAAACCCACTACCTAAAAATGATGAAAAAATCCAAACATTTCACTTTGACGTGTTCAAAACAAAACTATTCAGTTGTTTGATGGAAACAGCTTTTCATTCCGAATTCCCCTTAATTTTATTTTTAAAACATTTTAAAATGTAAAGAAAAGCTGGAATCTCAAGGAGACCTTTAGTTTGACCCAAAACAATTTTTTTTACTTACTTATAATGTAAACAGACAAGACAGATAAATGGTGGGAGGAGAAACTGAGGCACAGATCACAGCAGTGACTTGCCCAAGGTCACCCAGCAGACCAGTGGCAGAGCTGGCAATAGAAGCCAGGTCTCCTGAGTCCCGGTCCAGGCCTGTGCTGGGAGTAACAGGAAAGTACCGGAGCGTAGGATCTGGGAGCCAGGTGGGGGCGGGAGCCCTGTCCGGTTGCTGGGGAGCCCTTGAGTGCAAGTAATTACAACACTGTCTAGCATCCATGGGCGTGTGGCAGCAAGCCCAAGGGATGCCTGAGGAGAGCCCCAGCGTCTGCCTGCGGTGCAGCCCCTGGCTCCAGCAGGTCCAGCCTCAGCATCCTGGCCAGCAGGAGCCGGAGTGACCTTGCAGCCCTGGAGGGCTCGGGCTGGGAACACGGTCCTGTGTCACCTGCTGTTTGTTACAGGGTGTGTGAGGCCGTTTCGGCTGAAGAGGATTGTGGTCAGCCAGCGAAGGGGCGGTTTGGAAACAGACACAGCCAGGGTCTGGCCCCTGTGCCCATGCAGCTCGCTCACTGCACCCTGCAACGCCCCAACAGAGTGGCATGGAGGAGGGCAGCAAGCAGCACCACACTACCCTCCTGGGGTCCGCCAGGAAGGGCTGCCTCCTGGGTGCTCTGAGTCAGAGCCCCCCGGACAGGGACAGTGGGGCAGAGCTGTCCGGATGTATCCCCTGCCCCAGGCAATGGGAGGGTGTGATTGTGAGCACTTTGCTCCACTGCAGCCTCCCGAGTACCCCAAGTGGATGTGGCCCAGGGGCTCCACGTGGCTCTCGTAACTCAAGGTGCCTCCCAGCTACTGCTGAGGGCTCCATTGTTCCGGGCACGGAGAGATCCAGGCTTGTGGTAAAGCTCTCATGCAACGGGGTCTCCACCGCTTCCCCGGGCAGACTCTGGCCAGCCGAGCTCATCTAGGAAGTGCTTTGCTGCCAGTCAGATGAAATGCTCCTTAATGCCCCTCCCGGTATTTGCTGGAGTGCTGCCCGGTCGCACTCCGCTTTCTCTCTGGTGTCGAATGGGGATCCTGGCACAGCCTTCCTGCACGGGGGGCTGGGAGGAGAAACACCCTTCAGAGGGTGAGGGGGGCTGCAGCAGTGTGGGTCACCCCTTACGGCTGGCAGGGCTGAGGCCGGCCAGCCCTGATTGCAGAATGAGCCACAGCTGGGAGAGATCAGGGTAACTGTCCTGTAAAGGGCAGCAGGAGGCTGCAGTGGGAGGCACGTGAGAGCTGGCTGGGCCACTACAGGGGCTGGAGAAGCGCCCAACAATGTGCTTATTAACACAACACCCTCCTTCCCCCCCACCCCCAAGTGAGCAGCGAACCACCTCCAATCAGTGCCATGGGTAGGAATAGGGTGACCAGACAGCAAATGTGAAAAATCGGGATGGAGGTGGAGGGTAATAGGAGCCCATATAAGAAAAAGATCCAAAAATCAGGACTGTCCCTATTAAAATTGGGACATCTGGTCACCTAGGTAGGAATCAATCCCACAGTCTGGTATTCATCTGTCTGCGCAAGGCAGGGACATAACCCAGGAGTGAAGAGCAAGTGTTGTGAGTTCTATGGCCCTGTGAAGTGATGGGCCATAGGGATACAATACAGCCCCAACTGTGTGGGGGGTTGGCATGATGTCATCGGGTCCTGCTACACAGCAGCTTGGCGGAGAGAACATGGGCCATTCATCTTGGCCAGGGTGAAGGAAAGGGTTAACCATGGACCCATGTCCCTAATCAGTATTTGCTTCTTGGTAAGACAAGAGGAATTTCATAGATTGTAAGGCCAGAAGGGGCTATTAAATCATCTCTGACCTACTGTGCAGCACAGGCCGGAGAACCTCACCCCATCCATCCCGACACGCTCCAGTGCACGCACAAGTTACCTTTTACACACACAACCCAGCTGGGTCGGCTTCCAAGCTGGCTGCAGGACAAGCCCCCTAGCACTGATTTGAAACATGGCCCCGGGGCTATTCTAAAATTAAAAAGACAAAAGAAAAGCAGAGATGCAGGGAGAGGAGCTGATGCTGGGAGAGGGGCTGACGCCAGGAGAGGTGCCCTAGAGGGAGCGGTGCCATGGGGCACCGTTATTCCCCCAGGGCCTCCGTGGGTTGAGATTTATCCATGTACCAATGCAGGGCCAGCCCAGGGAGCGGTGAGTGAACGCCCGAAGGTTGGATGCTTGCTCTGCACGGCGGGCCTGAATAGCTCATGGGATGAGGCTGTCTGGCTGTGCGGCTGCTTACGGGCGGTGTGCTGGTCTCTCAAGAAGATCTCCTTTGTCATGGCGTTTGGGCAGCTCTGTTTCCCATAGGAACCCGGAAGGGCATAGGCGGCTGAGGGAATGCAAGCTGATTTGGGAGGAGATAATCCAGCCCCAGGAAAGGCCCCTGCCTGGCTGGAGATTGGGGCTGATGGTCGAGTGGACCCAAAACCCAGGGAAAGCTGATTGTTCAGAGTACAGTGTAAAATGCCATGAGCTGTGGGTCACCAGGAAGATCACCGGGGCCTCTGGGCAGTCCTTGCCTGCCCCCTCCCTCTGAATCCTCTCTGATTCTCTTCACACCCCTCTTCCCACTCCCTCTTCCCTCCATTCTCCTTTGCTTCTGCTCCTCTCCCCTCAGCCGTGCAATTGCTCTGGGCAGGCGCTTGTCAGATAGTACGCAAGGTCGATTAACCTTTGTAATTCGCCTTCCCCCCTCACCAGCTTCCAGCCAGATGGAAGTCGACGAGTGAGCGGCAGGAAAGGCGTGTTAATGAAGTGCCGGCGAGCGGGCCGACGGCAAAGCTGTCAAAGTCTGCCAGCCGCACGCTGCTTTCGTGGGCCGGGAGCTGCATGGGGCTCACCGCTGGGATTCGGCAGCACTCCTCAGACAGATGGCATGGAAGAGCGGGCAGGCATGCAAAGGGGATTGGCTGCGGGGATGCGGGAGGTGGGAGAGGATAGAGCCGTCTCCCCTCATGCTTGGCTGACTTGCTGGTGACTGGTTAAAAGCCCCTTCAGACCGCGCGTGACATAAAGACTGGCTGCTTTAAGGCAGATTCTTCACTCATCTGCTGTGGGAAAGAGGCTGTCTGCAGCTCGGGAGGCTAGGGCCAGCGGCAGTGACTTCAGTGCAGTCCCAGCCAGGACGGAGGGACCCCAGCGACCTAGAACAATTAATTACTAGACGGGAAGGATGTTAAGGTACTGAGCTGGGGTTTGGGGGACTCTCCAGGCTGTCTGCCTGGCCCTTGTCGCATGTGACCGTGGGCAAATCCCTTTGGCCCAGGGAGTTAGGTGCCTACGTACTTCAAGGGTCTGGGCCTTAGTCTGTTCTCAATTTCCCATCTGTGTGAAGGGGACAGTAACACCCCTTCTCCGGCCCTTGTCTCTGGGCCAGAGCCTGTCTCTTGCTGTGTGGCTGCCCAGTGCTGTGGGGTCCTGAACTCAGATGGGGCCTCAAGGTGCTACTGGACTAGAAATAATGGGGGAAAGTACGCACCAGGACTCCTGGTTGGTGGCAGCGATGTAGCGGGCACTGCTGGGTGTGGGGCTCCTGGCACTTGCCACGTACAGACTGTCCATGCAAACCAAGGGCTGGGGAACTGCAGTGTACTGCCCCTGATGTTCTCAGTGCCCATCCAGATGGGCATGAGCGTCTGCCAGGGCTAAGTGTCCCCTCGGCCCCCACCTTTGGGATAAGGCTGGGGAGAGGGGAATTTCCCTGCAGCAATCCCAGTCTTCGTCCTGAGGGGGTGAGAGATCAGGATGTGCTTTCCCAGGTGCACCAGAAACCACCTGTCCCATGGGGCAAGCGGCAGAAGATGGGGCAGAGGTGTGGGGCAGGGCACAATGGGGCGGGGCCTTGGAGCCCAGGACAAGGCATTTGAGCTTGATATACAAGGCAGCAGGAAGCCAGCGGAGGGAGCAAAGGTGTGGGGGGGTGATGGTGGTGGTGAAGAAGACAATCTTGACGTGACATTTTGGGCAGCCTGGTGGTGGCTTGTGGTGGGTACTGGGAAGAGCAGATAGGAGAAGGCTGCAGTAGCCCGGGGGGGGCAACTGGGGGTCAGTGGCTTAGCCACCAAGACACGTGGGGAGATGCCCATTCCCTACAATACCCACTGCTGGCGATTCACGTGTGGAGGCCGGTATGCAACCCCCACAGATAAATACCATGGGGGCCACAGCGCGATGGCTGGCAGGAGACTGTGGGCTATGTAAAGTCATTGGGACTCATCTCGTGTGTGGGTTGGGGTGCAAAAGATCATTCCATATCTCTGAGGGTCTAGTCCCCCTAACTGCTGGGGTTTTGCCGTCCTGTGGAAATCCGAGCACTGCCCCCTCTGTCCAGGGCACTTCTCTGGCCCCATTGCCATAGCATCTGAGCTGCTCACAATCCTTAACGTACTCGTCCTCACCCACTCCTGTACAGCTGGACAGTGCAACTATCCCTGTCCTACAGGTGAGAAACTGAGGCATGGAGAGACTAAGGGACCTGGCTATAGTCAGACAGGAAATCAGGGGCTGGAAATTCAGCCCAGGTCCCCTATGACCCAGGCTAGTGCTCTAACCACTGGACCATCCTTCCTCTGATCCCATTCCCCTACCATCGGTCCGGTGAAGCAGAGCCTTCTCCCCAGGCAGGAGCAGAGCAGTGTGCCCCGACACAGGCCAAGGGCCGCATTCCTAGCTGGCTGTGCTGGGAAGTCGGCCAGCAGCACAGGTCCAGCCCAGGTGCCCTTAGCTGGCTGACATCTGCTCTAATTACGGGTAGGGATTTGGGGAAAGCCATGTATTTCTGAGCTGCACTATATGCCTTGCGGAGCCCTCTCTGCCTCAGGCTCATACATATTCAAGCTGGCACAGCGTGAGTCTTTGAATATTCACATCCTGGCCAGGGAAGGGGGAAGCTTCTTACTTTCTTTCCGTGCAGTTTGCTTGTTGGGAGAACAGGACCTTCCTGGTGCCCACGATGAGGGCAGGGTAGCCTGGCCCAATCCACCAGCAACGCATCAGCTGGCATCTGAGTTACAGTAATGTTCTCCCTAACTCAAGGGCCTTGTGCTCAGAAACGCGCTGGCGACAGGCGTCGGACTGAAGGCCTCTCGTCAGCCCCAGCTCTGGCACAGCACAGGCAGACCTGACTCCGCTGCTTGGTGCTCGCGGGTGCCCCTTTGCCATGTCCAGGGAGCTGCTCTTCACCTGAGAGTCTCTGCTGGCTCAGTGCATTGCAGAGTCAGAGGCCAGTCATAGAGCTTGGCTCCCAAACGTCAGGGGCTGGTTAGAGCCTTCAGAGCCTGGCTCTCCTCTCACACCAGTGCCACACACCGGGGTGGGCAAGTCAGACCCGTCAGCTGTGTTGACCTGGAAGCAGGTGAAGCTTGGCCATACCAGGACAGTCCAATCTGTTTCAAAGGCTGCCTGCCCGTTAGTCGGGATTTAGCACAAGCCACATGGTCTTTAAGTGGCTGGGACTTTCCTAGCCGTCTCATGCGATGTCCGAGCCAAAGGCATTCAGCTCCATTCGGAGACACGTGGAACATTTCGGCGTGTGTCCAGCACTAAGCAGGGTGGAGCAATCACAGGCCATGAATGAGCCGTCCGTCTCCTGGAGCGTCTCCCCCAGGAGATGTTGGAAAAGTTGAGGGGGGAGAACCCCGCCGGGGGCTCCCGTTGCCCCAGCCAGAGCTGGCTGAACGATGAAAAAAGAGTCACTAATAAACAGGCCGACTTGGCCTCTCTGGCGTCAGCGGGATCATATTCACCATTATTCACTAGGACTTGGCCAATCGCCGGATCCTGGCTCCGTTCCTCTGCCGTATCTCAGAGGCCCTGGATTAGCCCGTCGCACAGGAGATGAAGGCCGTTTCCCTCATGCCGGGTTCCCTCTGTCTCAGGGGTGGCTGGGCCTGGTGCTGATGGATGGTGGGTGTCTTTGATCATTTCTCATCCGTGTCATTGTTTGCACTCGGGCTGTTTCATCTCCTCCTGTGGAGCTGGAGGACCGATCTGTCACGCGGTGCCTCGAGGCTGCCTGGCTCTGGTGCTGCGTGCGCTGAAAATCAAGCCAGTGCCTGGCTGCCTGCTGCAGATCAGTGCATGCCAGGGAAATGGGCAGGGGTATTTTCTGAAGCGCCTGGATCCTCAGAGCGCCAAATAATGTCCTGGGGCAGGAGCATGGGTCATCGTCATAGTAATCATGTGCCCTTCCCTGGCACAAGGACGAGTGAACAAGAACTTCCACCCAGCACTAGAGCCCACCCAGACCAGCGTGCAAGACAGACTGAAGGGGCGATGATGCCAGCTGCCGCTTTTCATGTGCACGTTGGCGCTCAGATTCCAAGGCTGGGGCCAGCAGCTCGCAGAGCCCCGTAGCACGGGTGCTTCTCAATGGGGGCTCACTCCACCGAAGTGAGAGAGGAAGGACATGCCAGTGCGTAGGGTAACTCCCCCACCCCCATTTCTGACCAGATCTAATGATTCGTTATAGGTATTACCACAGTGTCTGGAGGCTGCAGTCAGGATCAAGGCCGCATTGTGCTAGTTGCTGTACAAATACACACACGCCCTGCCCTGAAGAGCTCGCAATACTCAGTCGCACCAGCTGTTGGCCACTGGCCCAAAGGGGAATGACAGTTGGCGTGAGAGAGGCCCATTGGTGTATCTTTCCCCACTGGATCTCATCTCATTTCCCCTTTCTTGGGCTGGTCTGATCCCCGGGTGCTAGGGACAGTGGAACCATCAGAGAAATACGGCACCTTCTGAAGGAGTGGAGATGAGCATCTCTCTGACTGAGGACTGAGCACTCAAGCACAGCATTACTGGTTCTCAGCCTGTGCTGGGTAGCGTCTAGGAGGAGCTTTGCTGTTTCCCAGTCTAGACGTTCCCACCTTCCCTTTCCCTACGTGAAAGCCCCATGTATGTCTGTCCCTCTACAGCTTGTACTGTACGTCCTCAGGCCTTCTGCTGCCCCAGTCCTGACCTTCTTTCTCTGTCTCTGTCTCTGAGCCTTTCTTCCACAGAACCTTTTCTTTGCACCGTTGGCAGATGCCCTCTCCAATAGATCCAGAAACAAGGACTTTTTGGTGCTCTGTGGGGAAATATAGCAAATGGCCTTGTTGGATCCAGGAGGGCCCAGCTTCAAATCCTCCTCGGTTTAGTCGGGAATGGCGCCTTTCACTCCTTACCCAGACCCGGGACAGATTCGTTCCAGGAAATGCAGCTCAAGTCCCATTAACCTTATTTTGCTGGTTTTTCTGCATAGGTTCCTGCATCGCTTCATTTCTCTGTGCACCCATTTCTCCGTATATAAAATGGAGATGACACCAAGCCCCAGGAGATCCTTGATGGAAGGGGCTTGCAAAATCCTGGGTAATATTATCGTCAGGGAAATGTTCCATTCTTTGGTTCAACAGTGAACATTTGGCAGCTGTTTCTCTCTCCCACCTCCCTCAGATTGGCACCCACATCCCATGATTCCCTGTTGCATACACCTGAGCCACGACTGGGCAGACCAAGGGAAACTCCAGCCTTCCCAGGGCGTACATGGGACTGCTGAGGTGCCTTGGGCTTTGTGCAGAAGGGGGAATTTCAGCCTAGTGCCCTAGGCAGAGATGAAATTGGCACCTCTGGGAACTAGGCCATTTGGTTAGGTGCCTAATTATGGACTTAGTTACCTGCCTCAGTGACTTGCTTGAGGTCATACCGGAAAAGGACAGAGCTTTCCTGTGCCTCTTCTGCAATCCCCTTAGCACTGCCCCTCTAGATCTGCCTTGTCTCTGCACATTTCTTCTGGGGGCTAGGTAGCGGTGACTGGAAGAGGATGTGGTTCTGTTGCTGTCTACCCCCCCTTCTCATGGGGACTTGTCCTCTGTTTAGTGCAGGTGCGGAGTGATAGACTGGGTAACATACTGCTTGTTCTGCCAGGGAGACGGTCTGTTCGATCGCTCTCTGCTGGTTGCTTTCCTTCATCTAATAGAAAAGCTATTCAGGTATTCAGACTGAAAGTACCTGGGGAAAGTGTAACACGGTCACTGCGTCCAGACGGGACCATCCCATTCACAGCCTGCTTGGGCAGCGGGAACCCACCCCTCAGTTTTTTCGGACCTTGCTAAAATAGCTTGTGCAAACCTGCAGTGCTTCTCTGAGCTGTGGGAGTCTAACGCCTCGTGTGCTGTGGATGGGGGCTAGCGCTGTGATGTACATGCCCACGGGCTGGATGAGTTCTCTGTGCATGACTGGGCATGCTAACCAGACTCTTCTTTTGCTGTCATTAACTCCCATGTGCGACTGTTCCTGTCAGGTATTCAGAGCAGCCAGCAAGGACCTTCCACAACGGCTGTAGGCAACTTTGCCTTCTGGAGTTCGTCTATGGGGTTCCTCACGAATCCTGGAGGATGCTCTGCTAACTCACACGGCCCCTCCCAGTGCAAAGATGATCCAGTACGGCTTCTGTGGGATATGCCCACCCGCTGGCTGGGGGATGTGATTGCTTTCATCGAGCTCGTGCTGAAAAGTAGCAGCATGGGGGGGTGGCACGGGCTAGCCACCCATGTACACACCTAGGCTCTGGGATGGGATCACCCTTGGGTAGGTAGTCCAGGCCACCACAGCCACACCGCTCTTTTTAGTGCACTGGCTCAAGCAGAGCTAGCGTGTGCCTGTCTGCCCAAGCTGGGAATGACATCGCCCGGCTACTGTGTAGACGTGCCCCCAGTTCCTGCAGGGAAGGTTTTTGGGGCTTGGAATGAACCGTGGAGCTCGGAGCGAAGGACCTCCTGCCGAAGTGCCGCAGATCACGATCGCGGCTTTTTTGTTTGGCTGGTTTTTGTTTTGCGAGGGGCGGGGGTGGCTGCTTGGGGTGGCAAAAACCCTGGAGCCGGCCCTGGCTGCAGTCAGTGGGTTAAGGAGGATCTGGCCCATGACGTGTGGAGAATTTGGTCAGCTCATTCCCATGTGTGCTGGGAGAGAGCAGGCAGCGTCCCTACAATACGTCCAACCAGGTGCTTTCAGTGATAAAGGAGCCTTTCCGTTTTCTATAAGCTCCTGGCTGGGTTCTGTGCAGGACCTTGAAAGCTATTAAAAGGTGAAAATTGGATTCTTTTCTCCCCTTTGAAGCCAGTGGGGCTGCACTGGCGTCGCTGAGAGCAGACTGTGTCTCATACCATCTGAAGAATGGCTTTTGACCCTAGCGCATTGATTGTGCTACGAGGCGCTATTTATACTGCAGCAAATCTGGGCGTGGGGGATGGAACGGGAGGTCTCCAGCACTCGTTCCCAGATGGAATGCGGGAGGCTATGAGATAACAGCACACACTGTTCATATTGTACGTGTCAGTGTCCGGTACAAATATTAGTGAATTAACCCTCGGAACTACTTGCTGAAGCGGGTAAATAGTGTCATTCCTGTCTCATTGATGGGGAAACCGAGGAACCTGCAAACTGTGCCTCATTTTCCTCATCAATAAAGTGGGGAGCGTGAGCCCTGCCTCCCAGAGGGTTGTGAGAGGGAAATACTTGAGTGGTTGCGAGTGCTTTGAGATCCTGGAAAGGAAGGTGCAGTTTGATTGCTCCGTTTTCGCACCAGGAACGGCTGTGCTGCTGCAGGGAGCTGGGCCGTGTAGCTGGGGCACGCGCTCTGTCTCTAATGCGTGTTTAGAGGAACGTGAGATTACAAGCTGAATATTGTCACCCTAATGGATTCATTTTGTCCCCGCTTCAGCTCTCATTACAGTCCCTGTCAGAAGGATGCGGGGCCGGCGGTAATGAAAGCTGGGATGGATTGGCTAATGAAACGCCGACAAAATATGACAAAACATCATCACTGGGGGAGGGAGATGGCCCCAGATGAATCCGCTCACATGACAATGGGCTGCCCCAAGACATCACGAGTGAGGGCGCCGTAGAATCCATCCGGGGGCCCATCTGGCTGAGCAAATGGCTTCGGGCACTTACTTCCGCTTCGCTGTATGTGGGCCCCCTGCAGGGGATGGCTGTTTGGCTGTTCTAGCTGTATTCCGGTAGCATCCAGAGGTCCCAGCCGAGCCAGGGGTTGTAAAGACACATGGCCACAATCCCTGCCATGAGGAGCTTGCAGGGGAAACAGAGACACAGAGATCCCATCCCAGTGCCTAGCCACCAGTCCCCATTGGGTTATACGTGGACTGGGATGGGAGGAGACACCTTGTGTTTGGCCCATTTTCCAAGTGACTTTAGGACCGATGAGCAGTGCCAGGCTGGCCCAAAGCAGCGAGCGAGGTGGGAGAGACTCTGTGTCTTATTGTCCAGTCCTTAGCTTCATCCACTGCCACCTGGGCGCTGCCATTGCTTCGCCTTCTTACCCCGCACCAGCTCAAGTTCACTTCCCTAGTCCAGCCCTGCCCGCGGCAAGACTCCCACTGATTCCAGCGGGCCCAGATTCCAGCTGAGCCCGAGTCATGTGTTAACTTGGCAAGTTTTCCCGGGAAGGGAATTTCAGAGCCCGGACTGGGGCTGCAGGGCCAGAGCTGATGGTTCCGTCTTTGCTCAGCAGAGACTCAGGGGTTGCTGCGGGTCGGGAGTGAGGAGCATTGGCAGCGCTGTCTGAGAGTGCTAGGGCGGGAGCAGTTCGGAGTGCTGGGGGTTGTCTGAGAGGCACTGGCAGAGCTGTGGGTGGGGGCCCACGGCTTCTGTCGGCAGGAGTGCTGCAGCTCGGGACTGCAGCACACTGGCGAATTTACAGGGGGGCCCAGGAGTGAAATCCCGCTTGGTGTTGAGGTGCGCTGGCCCACGTGTGGAGGGGCCCTGGGCTGGACTAGCAGGCGGGGCTGCAGCACAGCCTGGAGGGATGCTAGCAGAGGGGTGTGAGAAGCTTGCACAGCAGCTGCGTGTATTTACAACCTTTGCAGCGCGGTACCATTCAGCCTCTGTCGTCCCCACAATACGAGAGCCGGTGGAGTCCGGGTGTTTGAAATCCTCCAACAATCTTCAATTGCTTCAGCTGGCCGGATTAACGCAGGTGAAGCACCTGAATTCCCAGGCAGCTGGGAGGTGAATGCACGCACTGAACCCAGCGTCAGCCCAGAGCCGGGTAGCGTGTCACCTAGGTCAATCCCCCAGCCGAAGTGCGGCACGAGTGAGCCCCGGGAGCGGCTGAGGATGAGCAGCCAGGGGACACCAGGGATTTTTTTTCTGGACATTGATTTTCCGTGACGGGTGAGGGGACGGGGTGTTTGCCTGAGTCAAAGGCAGGCCATGGGGTTCCAACAGAGACAGCCAATCCCAGCATGCAATGTACCTTCTCCATCCATGCAGCGGCTTGCAGGAATCAGGCCATTAACCTGGTGCCTCCTGGCCCTGTTTTATCCTGGGTGCGTCCCTGACTCCCCCAGTGTGCCGTGTCAGCCAGAGACACCAGGCTACGCTTCCTCTGAAATATGGCATAGCAGTTCGCTGGCAAAGACTGCGCTCCTCCCCAGCAGCAGCCGCATTTCTCCTGTGGTCTGGCAAGTGCTTTGAGTGGGAAGGTGCTGTATAAATAAAGGTAAGTTGGAGAGGCTGTCCCAGGAGGGGCCCCATGGCCCCCGAGACCAGCTGTGGTTGTCTCGCAGCTGGTTCTCTGGGCAGGGCATCCTCGTGGGGCAGCTCTGCTGGGGCTGCTCTTTCATTAGTGCCACCCCATGTGTCTCCTCCTCACAGCCTGCATGCCACACATCTCACTGCCCTGCCTGACCGGTCCCTAGGCACCTCCTGTTCCCGCTCAGCCCTGTGGCCCTTTGTCAGCCCCGGTGCCAGGCGCTGGCCCCTTGGGGTCAGGGATCCACTCGCCAGCTCAGGGATTCTCACCCTCGGGGTTTCTCTTTTGCAGGGCGTGGGGGACCTGTTCCGGGTGCGGGTTGCCGGGGGCTCCGTGGCATGCAGCTACCTCTCCCCTCAGGACAGCAGGCCGCTCTACCACCCCGCAGTCGACAGGTAAGAGACCTCGCCCGCCAGGACAGGACCTAGGAGCGGCTGACCGAGCAGGGACAGGTCTGGAGCCCTCACTGTCTCCTCCCTGCATGAGCCCAGCTGCTGATTCCTGAGCTGGACACTCTCCCAGCCCCGCAGTGTCCCCTGGAGCAGGGGGCTGGAGCGCACAGCTACCCCCTGCCATGGGGGAAGCCACGGGCCTGCTTTCATTTCGAGAACCTGAGCTGTGGGGCCAAAGAGGCAGTAGCCAGGGCCAGGCCTAGGGGGCTGAGGGACAATGGCCTTGGCCAGGCCTAGGTTTCATATGAAGTGAGACATGCAGAATACCCTCTGCTGCTCCCCAACCAGCGCTGGGCTTTCCCCTCCTGCATGCACCTGCTGCCACGTGCCTCCTCACCCGAGGCCTGTGCCGACCTCCTAGCAGGCCTCCAGGCCTCCGATGAGCACTCTGCGAGTGTCACTAGCAGGCACTCCGTCGGGCGGTTCTTTCTTTCTGAGTGCCTCAGACGGTTCATTTCCCACCGTGCAATGTCATCAGCTGGCCAGGGTGTTGGTGAAAGCACTGCCCTCTGCTGGGTGCAATCAGAACTGCTCAGCTGTGTGTCATAGGCTCTGGACTGCTAGGCACTCATAAAGATTCTCCTGTAGCTGGACTGCAGGGTCTGTGCCGTGGGAAGCAGCAAGATCCAGCTTCTGTTCCTGCTGCCCTGTCAAGCCGCGAGCGGCCATGTCGTGCAGCGGGGTGAGGCCCCTCTGAGTGTGGATTTGTTATGGTATTCATCTGGAAGCATTTCTCGCTGTCTTTGCTTTGCGGCAAAGAAAATCCTGCCTTGGCTCCTTCCACAGTCAGTGCCCAGCTGTATTTTACAGTCTGACGCCCTGGAGGCCGCTGACGCTCTGAGCCTGGGCTCAGGACTTAAGTCCCCCACTGTGGCTAGGGCTTTCCCTCAGTGGAAATCCCAGTTCTGCTCCTTGCTGGCCCCACGTGATGGGAGCAGCAGCAGGCCTGGGAGACCCACCATCAGCCCCTCCAGCAACAGGGCGCCTTTGCTGGGGACACTTGCCCCATGTGTCTGAGGAGGTTCATTGTGGCGGCACCAGCAGGCTTCCATGGGGGGGAGAGATAGTTCAGTGGTTTGAGCATTGGCCTGCTAAACCCAGGGTTGTGAGTTCAATCCTTGAGGGGGCCACTTAGGGAACGGAGGTAAAAATCTGTCTGGGGATTGGTCCTGCTTTGAGCAGGGGGTTGGACTAGATGACCTCCTGAGGTCCCTTCCAACCCTGATATTCTATGATTCTATGATCAGGCCCTTGCCTGTGCTGCGCTCGCTGCCTGGGAGAACCAGCCCCATCACCATGCTGCCCGGGTACTGGATTCCACAGGGCAACTCCTCACTGCCCCAGGTGCTCGGTGCTGTACATATCGATCCTCTGCCACCAGCTCCCAGCAGCTGGGGCTGATGGTTTTGCTGTCGTGCGGTTGCCATGGCTGTTCCATTGGCACTGGCTGCATCTCATTGGTGCATCCGTCAAGCAAAGTGTCCCTCAGAGCTGGCTGCAGGCTCCCAGGTGGGACGCTGGGAGATGGAAAGAACATGAACTCTTTGTCTCCGCTGCCTGTTTTTGGTGACTCCTTGTGGGGGTCAGCAGTCACTGTCTGATGTGAGAGTGGAGTCATGGGGAGCTGTGGGAGCAAACTGGGGTCTAAAGGCTGATGTAGTGGAGTGGCAGCGTGCATTAGGAGTTACACACCTGAGCAGGGGTCAGGAGAGTTGGAGCCTTTCCCTGGGTCGGCCACTGTCTCTCCATGTGACTGCGAGCAAGTCACTTCCCCTCTCTGCCTCACTTCCCCTCTCTTTCCCATTCCGTATGGGGGTTAATGATGCTGGCACATATTTGCAAAGCATTTTTAGATCTACAGGCAGAAAACACCCTGTAAGTGATCAGCACTATTGTAAGCTGTTCCCATTCTGAGCTCAGGTAGGGCACTGGTCAGTTTCACGCTGTTTCTAGTCAGTTTCCCTTCCTAGTTTCCATGCCCTAGCCCCCTGGGGCTGCTGTGTCCGGATCCCCAGCGCGGCTGGGCCAGGCTCCAAACTCTGCTCCTTGGTATGTTGTGCTAACAATAACATCACAGCCCCCTGCTCATATCCGGCCTGGTTCCCCAGTGCTCGACACCCACCCCTGGGCTTGGATGGCCAGCAGAGCTCAGTTTCTGCTTAGGCACCTAAATAAGTGCCCAAGGTTTGGGAGCGCTCTGCACACTGCGTTTTGAGCTCTTTTGAGGACATGGCCGTAAGTGGAGAGCTGCTGGGCGCTGAACATGCCTGGAAATCTGGCTGGTCTCTTCCCCTCAGGGCCAGCGCTTCCATTAGGCGACCCTAGGCGGTTGCCTAGGACGGCAGGATTTGGGGGGGCGGCATTTTGCCGCCCTCGGCGGAAATTCGGTGGCGGGAGGTCCTTCCGCTCCAGGTCTTAGGTGGAAATTCGGCAGCGGGTCCTTCACTCACTCGGGGACCCACCGCCGAAGTGCCCTGAAGACGTGGAGCGGAAGGACCCCCACCGCTGAATGCTCAGAGGAGGAGCGCTGCCGCCTAGGGCGGCAAAAACCCTGGCACCGCTCCTGCTTCCCCTGTCCCCTGTAGGTCCCCAGTGGTTGGCAGTGTCCCTTTAGCAGACGGGAAAAGGCAGCGTGAATTTCGTGACAGCGGGGAGCCAGCCTAGCACCCAGCACTGGCCAGTACTTTTTGGGAGCTGGTTTCTCCTGTCTGCTTAGCTCTGCGAGAAATCTGGGGATGGAGGTAACTGACCTCCACTCCGTGTCCTGAAATCAGCGCCCACCTGGAAGTGCCTGTGTAACATTGCTGCCTGAAGCATACCCTGAATCAGCTGGCTGGCTGTTATTGATGGTCCCTGCTAAACTGCAATGGGTTCTTGTCCTCTCTGCAGCCACTAATTAAGCAGGGAGAAATTGCTGCTGTATCCTGTACCTGCCTCACTCTGCCTCTAAATACACTGTGACGGGCATCAGTGTTCTGGGGAGGAGAGGTCAGGCAGACGGCCGAGGTTCAGCACCACTCCTCCACGCCAGCACAGCTCTTTAGTTCTTCTAGGCAATGACTTGCTTGTTCCAGGTGAACTTTTTTACTCGGCCTGGCAGCTGGGATGGCCAGCCAGGATTTGTGGTTCCAGTGGGGATCCCTCTGCAGTTACTGCAACACGATACCAGCACTGATAGACAAGCTGTTCTCTAGCTAGTGTAGGGAAGGTGGCAACTGTGATCCACTGGGCACAGGAATTAATGCTGCCACTGGGTCACTTGGTGTCGTTGTACAGTGTACAATGATCCTGTCACACTAGTGCCTTTGCACCACTGCATTCTCAACTAATCCTGTCACACTAGTGCCTTTGCACTGCTGTATTCTTGAGGGATCCTGTTGCACTAGTGCCTTTGCACTGCTGTATTCTCAACAGACCCTGTCACACTTGAAAACTTGACAGACCCTGTCACACTAGAGCCAGGGTGTGCAGCCCGGGGGCGATGGGTGGTGGGCTGGAGATCACCCAGCAGCAGCAGCTCCTGTCCCGTGGGGCTGAGGCCTGCTCCGGGCGCTGTGACCCAGCTCATGGGGTCACAGCACTGCTCAGGTTTGGCCTGGCTCCCCCCATCATGACAGAGAGCGGACGGGCAAATTTGAGCGAGTGCTGTTCTGACCTAGCACACAGGGTCCCAGCACCACGTGCCCCATACACCGGAGCAGGGAGCCAGGCCCAGCCCAAGGGACAGGAGTCACCCCAGCAGCCTCGCTCTCCGGCCCCGGGGGAACAGTCACGTCCTGCGCCTCCTGTTGTCAGCTGTGTAATATGCTCAGTAAGGTGCCGTGCGCGGACTAACAGCACTGGGGGCCCTGCCCTCTCCTGGCCCCGCCGCTGGCTCAGGAGTGCTGGAGCAGCTGGCAGGTGTGAGGGGTGTCACTGTCGCTCACAGGGGCTGGGCGTGGCTGAGGGGAGCAGATTTCAGAGGCTCCGCTCTCCTTTTCCGTGTCAAACACCCTGCGTGCAAACTCCATCAGTCTCCTCCAGGTGCAGCCACGGGGCACATGGGACCAGCCCGGCCACATGGGGCCTAGCACTTGGGCATCTGCTCGGTCTGCTCCTGACAACGGGATGTGGGAGCAGACCTCCATCACCTTCAGAGGACCCGCTCACCCCTCCAGCGCCCACTTGGATGATGGAGCAAGCCGCTTGTCTGGGAGGAGTCTGCCACCTACTGGCCCTTCTGGGGATTACACTGCAGCCTCTTGTTCCCTGCCAGGGCTGCCTTGTGATTCGGGGGCCGTAGTAGGTGGGGTTTCTCCACAGCTCTGCTTCCCATCGCCTGTCTGCCCCATCACAGCAGCTTGGAGCTGCCAGCCCGGAAGCCCGCCCTGCGCCTCCAGCTGTCCTGAGGATGTGACACAGTCCTTTAGCTCGCTGAGAACTAACATAGGCACGGACCAGGGCTCCCACGCAGGCCCCCGCACCCCCTTTGCTCCGGGCATTCTCGTCTGGTCGGCGACAGCAGCCGGTCACACAGCCGTGCCAGGGAGCCCAGTGGAGAAGGCAGGATGGCCGCCTGCTGACGCCGGCTCCCATGCCTCGTGGAAGTCGTCTCCCCAGCACATCACTGCCTGCCTGGCCTTCACGGAGACCTCCCCTTCTCCCAGTAGAAGGGATATTTATAAACCACCCCCCTTGCTGGTTCGTCCCATCTGAGCCAGCGGGATAATAATTATTATTCATAATTATTGGTACCATGGGTGTGCCTAGGGGCCCCCGTCCCGGATCAGGACGCCGTCGTGCCAGGCGCTGCACAAAGGCACAACAAAAAGACAGTCCCCACCCCATAGAGCTGACAGTGCAAGGAAGCTGTGCCTCTCGCTGCCCACCTGAGAGCCCGTTTCTTCTCCCTCTTCATGTGTCTTTCCCTGGCACTTCATCTGAATGCATCCATCTCCCGTGACTACTCTTCACGTTAATGTACACTGATGCAGTGCCAGTAACTTACAAACACGGTCCTTGCCTCCAAGCCCTGGCAGTCTGACAGCAATCCGGGGGAGAGAGGGTTTGGGCATTGGCTACCCTGGTGGCGAATGCAGGATGGGTGGGGGGAAGGATAGATGGATATGGGCAGAAGGCGGGAAGGGTTGATTCAGGCAGGAGCTGGGGGCAGCATTGCAGGCGAGGAGAGCAGTGTGAGAGCAGGCACAAAGCCGAGCCGACACACACAGTGAGGGGAGAGGACTGGGCCCCGTGGTGTGTTGAGGACTCTGTTGGAATTGCATGGTATCGCTTTAAGAGCTGGGTGGAGAGGACGTTCCATATCCTGCTTGCAGGCTACGGGGCTCTGCAGGGAAGTCAGCCATCCAAGTCAGTCTGGGAAGAGCCAGCCTGGAACAAGGTGGGTGAGTAGAGCCTCACTGCCTTCGGGAGCAGCCTGCTTTGTCTGTCTCTGGTTTTGGTCACTGGGTGTTATTGGTCTGGATTCTAAGAAATACAGTCGCTTTACAGTGCGACCTTCCAGCAGGGGCATTTGGTGTTTTTATCTAACGTCTCTGTGTGTATGCTGGGACACCACAGGCAGGGCATAGGGAGTGGGAGGAGCCCAGGGGCCATGCAAGCGGTGACATCAGGCTACACAATACCCAGCATGCAGTTCCCCTGCAGCACTGTAGTGGTCCTGCAGTGCTATACTGGCTAGTGTGACGGAGCTCTCTGAAGTGATGTGGGGTGGGGGCCAGTGAGAGAGGGACTCAGGAGACCTGGGTTCGAGTCCCAGCTCCAGTCTGTTGGGTGACCCTGGCCATAAACTTGGGTTATCAGTAAATGTTGGTAACCGTTGCGTTCGCTGGACACACACAAGCTGACAAATAAAAGATTGATTTGTACAGATGGGCAGAGAAAGAAAACGCTGCTGGAGAACGTATTAGTGTTTGATCTAAGGAGTTCCCTTTGTATAGCTTGACAGGTGATGTGCAAAGTGCCAAGGGGTCTGTATTGACCCCCAGAGGTCAGGGTGTTGCTGGGACGGCTCCTTAAAGAAGCAGCACCTTGGAGATGATCATCTGTCTCTAAGCAGGCTGGGAGTCTGGCGTCTGTGGCTGGGAACCTGCTCCTCAGCTTCCCAGAGATGGTGCTGACAGAGCAGAGGTCTGGGAGGTTGGCGGTGTACGGCGCCCCTTTGCTGCAGCAGTCTCCAGTCTGCCATGGGATGGGGATAGTGTGACCAGGTGTCCGGCTTTTGACTGGAACATCCGGTCGAAAAGGGACTCTGGCGGCTCCGGTCAGCACCGCCGACTGGGCCATTAAAAGTCCGGTTGGCAGTGCTCAAGCAGGCTAGTCCCTACCTGTCCTGGCACCGCGCTGCACCCCGGAAGCAGCCAGGAGGTCCGGCTCCTAGGCGGGGGTGGGGCCCCCCGAGGGTTCTGTGCGCTGCCCCCGCCCCGAGCACCGGCTCCACCTGCCAATGGGAGATGGGGGGGCGGTGCCTGAGGGTGAGAGCGGAGGGTGGAGCTTCCTGCCCCCTCCCACCCCCCCGCCTAGGACCCAGACCTGGTGGCTACTTCTGGGACATGCACAGCACGGTGCCAGGACAGGGAGGCAGCCTGCCTTAGACCCGCTGCACCTCTGACCAGGAGTCGCTCGAGGTCAGCCCCCGCCCCAACCCCCAGCCCTCAGTCCCCCTGCCCAAACTACCCATCCCCGGCCCCAGCTCTCACCTCCAGCCCATAGCCCTCACCCCCCCTGCACTCCAACCCCCTGGCCCAGCCCAGGCCCCCTTCCCATACGCTGAACCCCTAATCCCAGCCCCACCCCAGAGCCCTCCGCCCCTTCTGCACCCCAACATCCTGCCCTAGCCCAGTGAAAGTTAGTGAGGGTGGGGGAGAGCGAGCCACCGAGGGAGGGGGAATGTAGTGAGCGGGGGCAGGGCCTGTGGAAGGGGCGGGGGCTCATGGAGGGGCGGGGCTAGGGTGTTCCGATTTGTATGACTAGAAAGTTGGCAACCCTAGGTGGGGAAGGGACGTTGCGGAAGCCACAGGCTGCTGCTAAAAAGCCATGGCGCTGGTCAGGGCAAGAGGGCTGACAGGGAAGGGAAGGGCAGCTCCATGCCATGCTCCGTGCCCTACGGAGCTGCCTGCAGGTTCTCACATGATGGCTGCAGGGACTGGGGGAGGAATGGAGAGCCTGCTGCCAGACAAAACCTGTAGCTGCCAGAGCTCTGCCGGCCTGGCCCGTTTCCCTGCCTCATGCCCCACCAGTGCGGGGAAGACAGTGGGTGAGGGGTGGTGCCCTGGGCCTTCCCCTCCGGCACCCGAGGGGCTCTGGGAAGTCTCTGCTCTCTCATGGGGGATCACCCCTTACTAGCAGGGTCAATACGGCGACCCTCAAGCTTCCCTTTGGGCCTGGGCTAGCAGCTGCGACCCGTACTGTGTCCCAGGGGAACAGCCCGGAGCAAGGCCCCTCCTGCTAATGCCTGGCCTTGTCCCAGCAGAGCGCTGCAGTTCGGCGGCCTGGGCAGCCCCCCCCACGTGAAGCTGGTGGTGGAATGGGACCCGAACACCAAAGAACGGTGAGTCCTCAGCGCCGTGGAGCCTGTCCCCAGCAGTGGCAGGGGCACAGAGGCAGCGGGTCTGTCTCGGTGCCGCGGGCTGGGATCAGAGACTCCGGGTCAACACAGCTGGAAGAAAATGTCTCGGTTCCCCTTACGTTTCTCATCAGTGTTTGGTCCGTAGCCACCTGGTGGCCTCAGGCCTTACTCCTGTGCCCACCCCCTGGGCAAGGACCTGGTCTCTGTATTTCACCCAACAGAACCAGAACCAACTCATTGGGCTCTTAAGTGTCTTATTTATTAACGGTCCAACCTCAGAATCCCCCCCGTGGAAGGGTAGAGTAAAGTCTGAGTGGGACCGTCCCCATCGTCCCGCTGGGAATTCTGCCCGAGTGAGGACATCAGGATCTGGCCTGCTAAGAATCACTTGCCCGTGTCTCCCCCATTGGACAGCAGGGTTAGCGGTGAGCAGTTTGCACAGGACAGTGAGGGTCCATGCACTCTGCGTTTAACAGCAGCGGAGCACCTTCAATGGAGCGATGCTGGATTTGCACCGAAGAGCGTGGAATAGCTGGCTCTGGGCTGGCACTTCATCCTGTTAGACGGCTGAGTGCCCAGCAGCGCCCGGGACACCAATGGGGTTGCCGGTGCTCAGCACGTGTGAAGATCCAGCCACTTGGTTAGGTGCCAAAATACAGAGTTTGAGCCAAGGTTTTCAAGCATGGGGTGATTTTGGGGGGGCCCAACTTGAGACACCTCAAAGGGGGCTGAGTTTCACAGTCTGGGGGCTGAGTAGTGTCTGAAAATCAGGACCCTTTAAGGCATCTCAATTTGGGGGCCCCAAGTCACTGGCACTTGTGAATATCTTAGCCTGGGCGCCTAACTTCAAGCCCCTGTACTGGACAGTATTGTCCACTAGGGAGAGAACTGCTCTGCCTTTACTAGAAGGCCACCTCTGCCAGGCAACCAACATGCCAATCCCTTAAATGGTCAATTAGGACGGGTCTTACTGTAACTCAACCTGTGGAACTAACTGCCTCAGGATATGGAGGCAAATACCACAGGCTGGCTTGGGAAAGAGCAGGACAGTTGCTGTCTCCTGTCATGCTGCCCATGGATGGCACTGCCCAGATGCCATCACGTGGATACTGCCTCCCTCCAAGCTCCTCTCCTGCCTTTGCAGTCTGTTTGGCAGCATCCAGGAGGAGGTGGTGCAGGACACCGAGAGCGTCCGGCTGCAGCAGCAGGCCCATCAGCAGCAGCACAGCTGCACACTAGATGAGTGCTTCCAGCTCTACACCAAGGAGGAGCAGGTACGTGCCATGCAGGGCGGGCTCTGGTCGTGCACCCTGGGCCTGCTGTCGCCCTTTGTGCTGGGGCATCTGGGGCACTGGAGCTGGGGGGTAGGGACAGGTGCTGGGCTGATAGCAGAGCACCCCAGGGCATGGATCCAGCTGCCCAGCTGGGGCTGGCAGGAGAACAGGAACAAAGGGAAGGGAGAGCCCACCGCACCCTGTGAGGGGAACCCCAGCCTTCCTCTCTGAGCCCGAGCCAGGGCAGGTAGGCACCGGGGACTGTGCTTCCCCTCCCCCCCCCCGCCCAGACCCAGGTCGCAGGCCCCGCTGGACAAATCCTGCTGGAGGGATGCGCAGCAGCACCAGGTGCCCAGTGCCCTCCCCATGGGCATGGGGGGCATGGCCAGGCCAGTTGCTGGGGCCACGCTAACCCTAGCCTTGCCTGGGGCATGGTGTCTTGTGTCCCCAGCTGGCCCCCGACGATGCCTGGAGGTGCCCCCACTGCCAGGTGCTGCAGCAGGGCGTGGTGAAGCTGAGCCTGTGGACGCTGCCCGACATCCTCATCATCCACCTGAAGAGGTTCCGCCAGGTGGGCGAGCGCAGGACCAAGCTCTCCACCCTCGTCCGCTTTCCCCTCCGCGGCCTCAACATGGCGCCCCACGTGGCCAAGAGGAGCCAGGCCGGGACGCAGGCACTGGGCCCGTGGGCGACATGGAAGCAGCTGCCGTACCTCCACGAGAGCTCCCAACTCGAGTCACTCTACGACCTGTACGCCGTCTGCAACCACCATGGCAGCATGCAGGGTGGACACTACACCGGTGAGTGCACCAGGGCACCATACGGGGCAGGAACTTCACTGGTGAATGCACCAGGGCACCGTGCGGGGTGGGCACTTTGCTGGTGAGTGCACCAGTGTGCCATGCAGGGTGGGCACTACATGAGTGAGTGCACCAGGGTGCTGTACGGACACTACAGGGTGAGTGCACTAGGGTGCTGTGCAGGGTGAGCACTGAGCCAATTAGTGCACCTGGGTGCCGTGTATGGCAGGCACTACATGGGTGAGTGCACCAGGGTGCAGTGTGGTGCGGGCACTTCACTGGTGAGTGCACCAGGGCACCATGCAGGGCGGGCACTTCACCGGTGAGTGAACCAGGGCGCCATGCAGGGCGGGCACTATGCCGGTGACTGCACCAGGGCACCATGCGGGGCAGGCACTACATGAGTGAGTGCACCGGGCGTCGTGTGGGATGGACATTACACGGGTGAGTGCTCCAGGGCTCCATGCGGGTAGGCACAACACGGGTGAGTTGGTGCTAACCCTGAGTTGGTACTAACCAATGCCCCAGTCTGGTGCTAGGGGGCGCTGTGCAGCTGGAGACGCCTGGCTTTGAGCCGGGGAAGGACACTGGAAGTCCTGGCTGGCTGCGGTGATTAAACCTCTGGGGCGATGCTACCTGTGGAGGGCCTTGGAGCAGCTGGGCTGGCCCAGACCTAGCTGGCGAATTGCCTTCTGCCTGCCTACCTCTCGCTGCGGTTTCAGTCCCAGGCCCGGCGGGGGCGGACCCCAGCCAGACGGGCCCTGCCAGCGATGCAGGCTAATGGGATTCCACCCTGGCGGGGCTGGACTGAACCCCAAGCCTGGCGCCCCCAGGGCCCCGTCTCCACCCCTCGTGCGGTTCATGAGCTCCCTTCCTAAGCACAGCTGTGCTCTCTGCCCCAGCCTACTGCAGGAACTCCCTGGACAGCCGCTGGTACAGCTACGACGACAGCGCTGTGGAGCCAGTTCTGGAGGACGAGGTCAGCACCCGGGGCGCCTACATCCTCTTCTACCAGCGAAGGAACATCATCCCCAGCTGGTCTGCCAGCAGCTCCGTGCAAGGTGGGCCTGCGCCCCTGCCGTCTGTGCTCGCCCCCGGGGACGTGCTGCTGCGGGGAGCCCAGGCCTGGCCCACTCAGGGCCGGCTTTAGGCAAAAGGCAGGTGCCGCGTCTTGGCTCCCCGGGAGGAACGCCCTCGGCAGAGTTGTTCCAGGGTCAGCTTCGGTGCGAGTGCTGGGGGGCCAGAGCCTGGCTCATCGCTGCCCATCCGCCCCTGGGAGAGGGTGTCTGCACGGGGAGCCGTCTGCGATTGCTTTCCTCTAGCTAGCATGGGTAACAATAGCGGCGGAGACCCGGCCGCACGGCCGTCAGCATGGGACCGTGCATGCTGGGCATTAGCCGTTACCCATGCCCATGGGCTGCACTGCTCTTGTTACCCGTGCCAGCGAGCTGAAAGCTGCTGTGGCTGTGGTTACACAGGCTGCATCAAACCCTCCTGTGCCCTGTCGAGTCCCCGGGAGGGTGGGTGGAAATCACAGCCATTGGCACCGGCAGGCCAACCCACCCCCCGCGTTCGGCCTAGGGCTGTCTGTGACAAGTACATTGCTGAGTCTCCCCCATAGACTGACCCGTCAGAGGGGTCCCTGGGGCCCGTCCCCTCTGGGCTCCGCGGGGCCAGCACTGTGACACCGTTCTGGCTTTAACACGATCAGCCGGCAGCTGAATCCTGCTGAGCTGCTCCGGTGTGGAGTAGCCGGGGGGAGGGTGTCACGGAGTATTGGGGAACTCAGGGCCCTGCACCCCCGGCTTCCTGCAATTCACTGCGACTCTCAGCCAGCCAGTAAAGCAGAAGGTTTATTTGGATGACAGGAATACAGTCCAAGACAGGTCTTGCAGGCACAGACAACAGGGACCCCCTCAGTTAGGTCCATCTTGGGGTCTCAGGGCATCCCAGCCCAGCCCCCCTTGGGAGGTCAGAGCCATCTCTGCCTCCCAGCCATCTCTCCAGCCTGCTTCCAGCACTCTCCCTTCAGTGACCCCTCCCACAGCCTTTGTTCAGTTTCCCGGGCCCCAGAGTCACCTGGCCTCCAACCCCTTCCTGGGTTCTCATGTTACAAGCTCAGGTATGTTCCCTCGGGCAGACTCCCATCCCCCGATGCAGACCATCCTAGTCACACTCCCCTGTCAGCATTCACACACCCCAGCAAGAACAGTCCCAGTTCGTCACATCTCTCCCCCCTTCGAGACCGAACTGAGCGGGGTCACTTTAGCCAGTGACCTGGGGAAGTTCGAACCTACCCCCGTTCCCATGGATGCCCCCGCATCCCTCCCATTCCTTGGTGGGAATTACACCAGGCCCCTCCAGTTTCACGCCCCCCCTTAGTTCGGGGGTGCTTGATGGCACTCGCAGTTCGCATGTGGGAAGGTTTATGCGGCCTGTGCCCTTTTTCCACCCCCATACCTCTGGGGTTCCAACTGGGCTGGGGTCTTCTCCCAGCGCTCCAGTCTGGAGGTCTGTGCTTTGGGCTCTCTTGGTTTAGAGCCGCCCTTTTAACCTTGGCCACCCTCCGGAAAGGATCCTTTATGCTGGGCAAGGGTCCTAAAGCTGTTTTCCCCTTGTCCCAGGCCTTCCTCCCCCTCTGACAGGGGTCACAGGATCCGCAGTACTGTCGGACAGTAACAAAGACCCCAGGCCAGTAAAAGCTCCGTAGCAGCCTCTGCTGGGTACGCCAGGTTCCCTGGTGCCCTGAGAGGGGAATGTCATGGGCCCGGCACAGCAGCTGGCGGCGATACTTCTGGGGTACCACCAGCTGCCTCCTGATCCCCCCGACTCCATTTTCCCTGGGGGAGCCCATTCTCGGTACAGGAACCCCTTCTCCCACAGGAACCTTTTCCGGCCACCTCGTCCCATGGTCTGTACCGCATTGAGGTCGGCCAGGTCCCTTATCTTCCGCAAGGAGGGATCTCTCTGCAACTCGGCCTGGAACTCAGCAGCTGGGACAGGGATGGCCACCTGCTCTTTCTCGCCCGCTGGGTCTGAAGCTGCAGCCTCCCTGAGCCGTGTCCCTGGGCGTTCCCTCCCCACCAGGTTAGGATCCTGCGCCTCAGGCAAGGCACCCCCCCCCAAGGCCAGGGCGCAGTGCCCCTCGCCGGCTCTGACTGCAGGTCACAACCAGTGCCTTTTGGGGTTTGCTTGGCCAGTTCTCCAGGTCCCCCCCCATCAATACCTCAGTGGGCAAATACGGGTGTACCCCCACATCCTTGGGGCCCTCCTTGGCCCCCCACTTCAGGTGTACCCTTGCCACGGGCACTTTGACTGGTGTTCCGCCCACCCCCGTCAGGGTCAGGTAGGTGTTGGGCACCACCTGATCTGGGGCCACCACCTCGGGCCGGGCCAGCGTCACCTCTGCGCCCGTATCCCAGTATCCATTGACCTTCCTCCCATCCACCTCCAGGGGAACAAGGTACTCTCTCCGGAGGGACAGCCCCGCGCCCACCGTATAAACCAAAAACCCTGAGTCTGGGGCATCCAGCCCCCTAGAGGAGCTGGCCTGGGGCCCTTCTCTCTCTTGAGCAGTTGATAAGCTGCCAGCCCCTCTTCCCTGGGAATGCTGCCTCTCGCCGGGCTGGGTCTCTACCCAGTCAACCCTCTGTGGGTTCGGTCTGCTCAGCCTGTCCCTGAGCCTGGGGCACTGGGCCCGTATGTGGCCTTTTTGGCCACAGTGGTAGCAGCCCATGTCCCATGGGTCCCCCCGGGTGGGTTGGATGGTCCTGACGCCGGATGTTCCCCTCTGATGGGGTTTTTCTGTATTTTCCCACGGGGAGGTCCCATGGTGACTCTCTCTCTGCGTTGTGGTGGGACTGTTCCTTTGGGACTCCTCCCTTCTATCTCCTGACCGGCTCTTTACAAACTCATCGGCCAGCCGGCCTGCATGTCGCGGGTTCTCTGGCTTTCTGTCCACCAACCACAGCCTCAGGTCGGATGGGCACCGCTCATACAGTTGCTCCAGTACCAGCAGTTTGACCAGGTCCTCCTTCGTCTGGGCCCCATTAGCCCACTTGCTGGCGTATCCTTCCATGCGGACGGCTAGTTGCAGATATGAGATCTCAGGGGTTTTATCCTGACTCCAGAACCTTTCCCGGTACATTTCAGGAGTCAGCCCAAACTCACGTAGCAGGGCCTTTTTGAATAGTTCGTAGTCCCCTTTCTCTGCCTCTCCCAGTTGGCGGTACAATGCCACGGCTTTGGGGTCCAGTAAGGGGGTAAGGACCCGGAGTCTGTCCGCGGGATCAACCCGGTGCAGCTCGCAGGCCGTCTCAAAGGCCTCCAGGAAGTCATCCATGTCCTCCCCCTCCTTGCGTGGGGCCAGGATGCACTTATCAAAGCTCCGTGCAGTCCTGGGTCCCCCCTCACTCACCGCAGCCGGGGGTTCGCTGCCCCTCAGTCTCGCCAGTTCCAGTTCATGCTGACGCTGTCTCTTATTCTCCTCCCGTTCATGCTGATGCTGTCTCTCTTCACGCTGATGCTGTCTCTCTTTCTCCTCCCGTTCACGCTGACGCTGTCTCTCTTCATGCTGTCTCTGTTGTTCACGATCCTCCAGCTCTCTCAGTTTTAGCTCTTTCTCCCATTCCAGCCAATTCCGCTCCACGGATGCCGAACGTCGCCGGGAGGATCCTCTGCTGGCCGGCGAGCTTCGCCGGGAGGGTCCCCTGCTGGCCGGGGGAGCCACGGCGCCTTCGGTATTTGCTGGGCTCCTCCCCACCCTTCCCCTAGGCATAGGAAGGAGGGGTCTCGGGAAGCCCTCAGCAGCCGGCTGACAGCTGGGACAGACACTGGTGCCTGCGCTGCATTTGCCAGGCTGCTTCCCTGAGACACAGGGATCAGTTCATTCGCGCGATCTTCCGCCTCCAGCCGGGCAATGAGCTGTGCTTTGGTGAGCCTCCCAATGCACAGCCCCCTCTGCTTGCACAGCTCCACCAGGTCGCTCTTAAGCCGCTTGGCATACATCTTCCTGCTGGCCACTCACCGGCCTGTGTGCTCACAGCTCCCCACAGTTCCCAGGGGGCCCCCTAGTGTGCCAGCCCTTCTCGAGGTCACCACCTCTCTGCCAGGGTCGAGCTGCAGACTCCTCCGCCCCTGGGACCACTCGCTGCGATCCCCCGGGGGGACCCTGTTACTGCAAAAGTCCTTCTCGCTGGTCACACACTCCCAGGGGTAATAACGGTCTCTCTCTCACTCTTCAGCACGCCTGGTCCCCGTCAATCCCCCTTCATTTTACTGCTCCCCAGTCACTTACTGCAGGAAGCGCCGTCCACGGGGTGCAGTAGATCCCACCGCTGCCACCAGTTGTCACGGAGTATTGGGGAACTCAGGGCCCTGCACCCCCGGCTTCCTGCGATTCACTGCGACTCTCAGCCAGCCAGTAAAGCAGAAGGTTTATTTGGATGACAGGAATACAGTCCAAGACAGGTCTTGCAGGCACAGACAACAGGGACCCCCTCAGTTAGGTCCATCTTGGGGTCCCAGGGCATCCCAGCCCAGCCCCCCTTGGGAGGTCAGAGCCATCTCTGCCTCCCAGCCATCTCTCCAGCCTGCTTCCAGCACTCTCCCTTCAGCGACCCCTCCCACAGCCTTTGTTCAGTTTCCCGGGCCCCGGAGTCACCTGGCCTCCAACCCCTTCCTGGGTTCTCATGTTACAAGCTCAGGTATGTTCCCTCGGGCAGACTCCCATCCCCCAATGCAGACTATCCCAGCCACACTCGCCTGTCAGCATTCACACACCCCAGCAAGAACAGTCCCAGTTCGTCACAGAGGGAAAGGACAATTCACACGGGCTGTTCGCCGAATGCTTTGGCTCTCTCGCACGCACACGCTCAATCACAAAGCACAAGGGCACACACATTGGCACAATCACATAGCATGTGGATGCATCTACACACAGTCACAAAGCACATGCGCACACATGTACCCACGCACAAAATCACAGCACATGCACACACATCTACACACACACGGTGACAAAGCCACCCACCTCCGTGCAAGCAGAGTACACACACTGACACAGGCACATGCATACTCACACAACCACAAAGCACACGCACAGACACACATTCTCTCTCTCTCTCTCTCTCTCTCTCTCACACACACACACACACACACACACACACACCCTCCTGAGAGACATGCGCTCTGATTTGACAGAGGCTGTATTTGCTCTGAGATCCTTGCAAATTACTAGTCTGTTGTGGCATGGTAATTGTGCTGTCCTATTTGTGCTGCCACCCTGTGGCTGCTGCTTGTAACTGCACTTTCTGGCACATACCCATTTTATGTATTATTACCAGCGGCCACTGAGCTTAGGTCCTTTGGTTTTGGGGAGCCCGAGAGGAGACCCCGGGGGCCTGAGCATCCACAGCTCCACTGGCCTCATTCGGAGCTGCAGAGGAAATGAAGCCCTCAGTGCCTCAGGCTGGGCTCCCAACGCCCCGGCCCATTTTGGAGACGTCGGCCGGGGTGAGAGCTAGCTGGCCGCCTGCCTCCCGGGATCGGGCACTGCGGGGGCTGCCACTGGCACCAAGGAACGAGGCTGGATCGGGTGGGCTGGCTTCCCACAAGACCCTGGTGGGACTCACTGCTTGGAGCATGGGTCAGGGCCGTGCTGCCCCGGCTCTGTGAGCCTAACAGGCCCTGGTCAGGGTCCCATTGGCCTCTGGGGCGGGGATGGGACAAACCCACCCTGACTCTGGCCGGGCCAGCACAGTTATACAATGGCTATTGGGCGCCCTCTACTGACACTTGCTCCAAAATGCAACAAAACAAGCCACGGTGACACCTGGCTACCTAACCAGTGGCCTGGGCCTGTCCAGTGGCATCTCTGCATGCAGATCTCTCCTTCTCCAGCATCAGCACCCCCCCCCGGGGGGATCCCAGCATGAGGGGTGCATGGGGGCCCCACTCTGACCCAGAGGGGCCCAAAGAGGAAAGTTCAGGCAGTGGCTCACTAGCACTAGACAGCTCCATCCCAGTGATTGCTCATTGCCCGGGCTGGAGCTGGCTGCTTTGTGCATTTTGGTGCCACCCCCCTTGCTGCGCCCCCAGTGCCCCATTGGGTCTATGCCCCGGTAATGCGCCTGTCTGGGTTCCCCCTGCAGGCTCCACCAGCTCCTCCGTGTCGGATCACTGGCTCTCGCGGCTCAGCGGGAGCAGCAAGAGGGAGAGCCTGGTGTCCCGGAGCTCCACGGCCTGCCCCTCCCTCCCGAAGGTCCCCGACTCGCCCGTCTTCCTCGACGCCGCAACCAGCCAGGAGAAAGGTCTGTGGTATTGCTGTGCCTGACCCTGGAGCAGTGAACCCCGGTGCTCTGCCCTGCCAGTCGAGCCCCCACCCGCAGAGCAGGATTCGGCCCCAAGAGCTTTGCAGCGCGGGAGTCTGGGCTGTGCCGGGGGGAGCCAGGGCAATCGACTCGCTGGCACTGGGGAAGGGGGCGCCGTGCAGTGCTAGGTGGGGGGTGTCAGGCCGTGTCTGGACACGACAGGACATTTTGAGCCCAGGGGCCAGTTTGTTTCCCTCCAGGGGCTCTTTCCCCAGTAACCCCCTACACAGCCTGGCTGGGTCAGCTAGTCTCTGCTTGGCCTCACAGTCTGAGGGGTCTTCTGGAGGGGAGCCCAGCCCCACGGCAGGGGAAGAGTGGCCCATTCACTGGGGGTGGCACAGAAGAAGGGGCAGTCGTGGAAGGAGCGGGCCAGCAGGGCAGCAAGGCTGGCGGTATGGGGTGGGGGAAGGGAATGGGCCGGAGGGATGGGGGGAGAGGCAGCACCCTGCGGGTGGCAAGGGGGGGTCACAATCAGGTTCGCAGGGAGCTGGGTGGGGGCCAGGTGAACTTTCTGCTTTGGTCATTTCAGTGCCACCAGCCCCCAGGAATCACGGATCAGGCCCCAAAACACCCCAAGTGTGGGTTAAAAGGCAGGGCGATGGACCCAGGCCAAGCTGGCGGGCTCCATTGATTCACCCTCGAGGGGGCAGGAGCCTTGAGGGGAGCTGACTTCTAGCTTCCCCCACCCCCAAAGGCCGGAACCTGCGAGTCTCCCCTCATCCTGAGGCTTGGCCTCACTTAGCCAAGCCAGGAAGCTCGGAGCCAACGTGCTCCTGGCGCACGCAGGGTTAACCTCTGCCGCGCTGTCCCCCGCCCGGCCCCCTGTGGGACTAGCTCCACGGCAAGCTGAAAACTGCCCCCCTGTGGCCTGCCCCACAAGCAGATGCCAGGGCTCTAGCCCCACCCATCATGGGCTGTGCTCCCCTGCATGGTGGGGCGGATCCATCCAGCTGAACGTCCCTCCAGAGTGCCACCTGCTGGTCGAATGCACCAGTTACAGCTGGCCAAAGGTGCACTGGCACACGTCCCCTACGCTGCCCAATGTGCTGGTGGATTTCAGTGGCGCCTGGGCCACCAGAGGCAACATTTAGGTTCTTGGGACCCAGCCCTCATCATTAGCATTGTCTGTGTGTCCCTGGCACCAGTGCGCTAGGCGCTGGACATTCAGTGAGAGACAGGCCCCGCCCAAAGGGACAGGACTAGATGGACAAAGGGTGGGGGAGAAACAGAGGCAGGAAGTGACTTACCCAAGGTCACACTGGGACTAGAACTAGGGTTGCCAGGTGTCCGGTTTTTGACCAGCAAGGGAGCTGCGGGGGGGGCGGGGGGACACACCTGCAGGTGCAAGGGGAGCGCACAGAGCCTTCCTGGCCACCCATACGCCTAGGGGCTGGAGGGACCTGGCGGCCGCTTCCTGGGAGCCGTGGTAAGTGCCGCCAGGACCCTGCACCCCCTCCCGCACCCAAACCCCTGCCCCAGCCCAGAGTCCCCTCCCACACCTAAACTCCCTCCCGGAGCCCGCACCCTGCATCCCCTCCTGCACCCCAAACTCCTCACCCCCACCCCCAGCCGGAGACCTCACCCCCCTCCCAGACCCCAATCCTCTTCCCCAGCCTGGTGAAAGTGAGTGAGGGTGGGGGAGAGCGACGGAGGGAGGGGGATGAAGCAAGTGGAGGCGGGGCCTCGGAGAAGGGACAAGGGCTCAGGGAAGGGGCGGGGCAGGGGTGTTTGGTTTTGTATGATTAGAAAGTTGGCAACCCTAACTAGAACCCAGGTCACCTGATTCATTGGCCAAAGTCACTAGCTACTAGCCCACACTGCTGGCCAGATCCTGCCGTTGGCCACTCCTGGGCAGCTCCAGCGGCATTGGTGGGAGCTGCGCCCAGCCCGAGCTGGCCCCGGATGCCCCGCAAGGGGCAGCATGCAGCTCTGCTCTGCTCTCGGGGGCTCCCGCCAACCTGCCTGTGTTTCTCTTGCAGGAGGCTTTGAGTCGAGGCCCCTGGTGCGCGGCATTCAGGGGCGCAGCGTCAGCATGAAAGTGTCCCCCACCAAGACCAAGCTCGGGGCCACCAAGCCAGTGCCCCTCCGTTGGTCCTTTGCAGCCAGAGACAGGCCACAGGCTGCGTCCGGGGAGCTGGTGGAATACCTGGAATCTGGGCGCAGGCCCCGGTACACTAACGAGTCCATCGTCCCCCTCATGACAGGGGGCAGCGAGAACACCCCGGTGCCGGCAAGGCCTCCGCAGAACCCGGCCGCGGCTGGGAAGGACCAAGGGGCCGGCAGGGCAGGTAAGGCGAGTGGGAATTCCCCAGGTGCTGTGGGGGGTGCTGCAGAGAGCCACGGCAAAGCGTCCCCAGCCACCGAGATGGCCCGGACCCTGAAGAGGAGCAGCAAACCAAAGGAGGAGGCGGGCCAGCCGCAGAGGACATCCAAGAAGCTAGAACTGCCCGTCAACGCGGGGGCCCCCTGGAAAGCTGAGGAGCCAAAGACTAACGGGAGCAAAGTGAGCTCCAATGGGGCAGCCCGCGCGGGCACCCTGCCCCACCCACACCGCTCCCAGAGGGCCAGAGGGGCACCGGGCAGGGACGGGGACCACGACCAAAGAACCCCTGCCAAGGCCGGGGAGCACGGCAGGGACAGGGACCCTGAGGCCGAGAGGCAGCTGGAAGGGAAGTTCACCATCTTCAGGGCTGGCTTCCTGAAGAAGGAGCCCAAGCAGCCTGGCGAGTCAGAGCGGCCCCACGCCTCGGAGCCAGCCATGGGCTCCTCCCGGACGTCGCTCTCCAATGGCACCCTGAGCGTCATCAGTGAGGGCAGGGCCAACGGCACACTGGGCCGGCGGGGCAAGGAGGGCCAGGCCAACGGCAGGATCAGCCGGTCCGAGGTGGACATCAAGCGCTCGCAGAGCTCTGCCAGCATCCACAGCAAGGCTGACTGGGCGCTGCGCAGGTCGGCCTCCCTCTACAAGAATGGCAGCAGCGGCCACCAGCACAGCCGCAGCGTGCCACTGGAGAAGGTGGCCTGTGGCACCTTGCAGAGGGTCAAGTACCACACGGCCTCCCTGGGCAGGAAGAAACCAGTGCCTGAATCCAGCTTCTAACCCGGAGCGGCTGGGGGCTGGAGGACGAGCGCGGCTACTGCTATAAGCCAGGGCAACCAGGGTCAGAGAGAGGAAACGGACAAACCCAGCGGGAGGCTGCAAGGGGCTGTGATGTCCATTGAGGCCGCGTTGGTCTGATCTCTGGGTTCCCAAGTCCCGCTGGGGCTGGGTCCAGTTCTCCTTCCCTAGGATTGTTAAGGGAGCTGTCTCCTGCCGCGCCCCTGATGCCTGGTCTCTCTCGAGTGTGTAGAGGACGGGGCTCCCTGCACAACCCATGCCTTAATAGGACGGCACCCAGCACAGGGCTGCTGAGATGGGGGCGGGGAATGAGCGGCGGGGAGAGCAGAGGAAGAGTATTTATTCTATACGCAGAGAGAGTTTTATTCACGCAGCGTCAACGACGCTTTTTGTTTTGTAAAAGGCGACTATTTTTCGTACCAAGGACGGGATGGGGATGGGGATGGGGATGGGGGGAGGGGGGAGAAGGGGGGGGATCATTTACGCACCAAGGTCTATGCAATAAAGTCTTCTACTGAGCTTTTGTATGCGGGGGCCTGGCTGGCCGCACACGCTGGGGTTTTGCAGAGCTTTCTATTAAAGCCGTATCAAACAAGCACCGAGCTGGGGACTTTGGGGAGAGAGTCCCACGGAGGGTGGGCTATGGAGGGGCCGAACGTCTGTCTGCTTCTTGGGCTGATGCTGCCTGGGTTGGGGAGTTCCTGCACTCCAGAGATTGTCGGGTAAACCCTCAAAGCTTGAATCTCCTGTGCCCAATGTGTCACTGACCCCCCCAATGCCCTGTGCCCCTGTGTGTCACTGACCCCCCAATGCCCTGTGCCCCTGTGTCACTGACCCCCCCCCCCAGTGCCCTGTACCCCTGTGTGTCACTGACCCCCCAATGCCCTGTGCCCCTTGTCACTGACCCCCCCAGCACCCTATGCCCCGTGTGTCACTGATCCCCCCAGTGCCTTGCGCCCCTTGTCACTGACCCCCCAGTGCCCTGCGCCCCTTGTCACTAACCCCCAATGCCCTGTGCCCCTTGTCACTGACCCCCCCAGCACCCTATGCCCTGTGTGTCACTGATCCCCCAGTGCCCTGCGCCCCTTGTCACTGACCCCCCCAGTGCCCTACACCCCCTGTGTGTCACTGACCCCCCCAATGCCCTGTGCCCCTTGTCACTGAGCTCCCCAGTGCCCTGCACCCCCGTGTGTCACTGACCCCCCCCAGTGCCCTGTGCCCTTGTCACTGAGCCCCCCCCAGTGCCCCTATGTGTCACTGACCCCCCACAATGCCCTGTGCCCCCTGTATGTCACTGACCCCCCCCATGCCCTGTGCCCCTTGTCACTGACCCCCCCAGTGCCTGTGCCCCTGTGTTTTACTGACCACCCCAGTGCCCTGCACCCCTTGTCACTGACCCCCAGTGCCCCATCTGTATCTGACCCCCCCACACATACCCCATGTGTCACTAACCCCCTCTGCACCCGAGACCCTGTGTGTCACTGGCTCTTGGCCCCCACACGCCGTGTGACTGACCCAGTGCCCCATGGCTCACAGCTCACTGACCCCAGTGCACAGGGCGTATGAACAATCCCGTGGGTGAGTTACACGCTGGGCACTGGGCTGAACGACACCCCGGGGGGCAGGGCCGCAGAGACACACACAGGGCCTTTCCCCTTGGCTGGCACATGCCTGAGCCCAGGGTGCCTAGACCATCGGCTGGCTGGGTAAGGGCCTGAGGATGAGTCACTTTATGGCACCATGGCCCACTGGGGGCCGTGTCTGAGGTGCTGCCAGAGGGGTGGTGGGGAGAGCGAAGGGCCAGGCAGGCAGCACTTGAATCTCCTGTGCCCAATGTGTCACTGACCCCACCAATGCCCTGTGCCCCTGTGTCACTGACCCCCCCCCAGTGCCCTCCAGGCGTAGCCCCATTCAGTTCAGGAGCTCTGGGAGGAGGAAGGGCAGCAGACTAGCAGGCACAGGCCCCCAGGGACGGGCACGGGCGCTTTGCTGGAGTGACACTTTGTGCCCCAAGCCGAATGCCAGCACCTGCTAAGGACTCTGGAGTCACCTGCTCTGCTCTCCAGCTGGCCACAGCTTCGCCCTTCAGCCCACAGGGCTGCTGCTGCAGGCCCACCACCCCCCTCCCGGCCAGGGGTCTCACCGCGATGGCAGGGCCCAGCGCTAAGTATCTGGCCCCGCATCTTTCTCCAGGAAAGGCCTGAGCAGAGGGAAGATAAACAGTCCTGTTCCTGGGCTGAGCGCTGCTCACCGCTGGGCTGCCCCAGCTCTATGGGGACCAGTGGCAAGCAGAGCTGACTAACGGGCTAGCTGGACGTCCAAACAGAGGGCGATCCTGGGTCAGCCAGCCCAGGACTGCCCTCGTATGAGTCAGGGAGCGAATGGGGGCTGGAGATGGAGGGGGGCTCAGGGAGCGATTGGGGGGGCTGGAGGGCAGGCAGGAGATGGATGGGGGGCTCAGGGAGCGATGGGGGCTTGGGGGCTGGAGATGGATGGGGGCTGAGGGAGATGGAGCAGGCAGGGAATGGATGGGGGGCTCGGAGTGATGGGGGTTTGGGGGCTGGAGGGCAGGCAGGGGATGGATGCAGGGGCTCAGGGAGAGCTGGAGGTTGGACAGGGCAGGCAGGGGATGGATAGGGAGCGATGGGGGGTGGCTTGGGGTGTTCAGGGAGTGAGGGGCAGGGTTGGGGGACAGGCAGGTCATAGATGGGGGTCTCCGGGAGCAATGTGGGGGTTGGATGGGGCAGGCAGGTGATGGATGTGGGACTCAGTGATGGGGGGTTGGGGATGGATGAGGGGGTTCAGGGAGCGGTTGGGGGTGGGGGCAGGCAGGGGATGGATGAGGGGGTTGTCACAGAGTATGGGGGACTCAGGGCCCTGCACCCCCGGCTTCCTGCGATTCACCCTGACTCTCAGCCAGCCAGTAAAGCAGAAGGTTTATTTAGACAACAGGAATACAGTCCAAGACAGGTCTTGCAGGCACAGACAACAGGACCCCCCTCAGTTGGGTGCATCTTGGGGTCTCAGGGCACCCCAGCCCCTTGCTAGGTCACAGCCCTGTCTGCCTCCCAGCCAGCTCCCCAGCCAGCTCCTGAAACTCTCCCACAGCCTTTGTTCAGTTTCCTGGGCAAAGGTGTCACCTGGCCTCTAACCCCTTCCTGGGTTCTCATGTTACATGCTCAGGTATTCTCCTTCGGTCAGTCTCCCATCCCCCAATGCAGACTATCCTAGCCACACTCTCCTGTCAGCATTCAAAGACCACAGTAAGAACTAGGGTTACCATAAGTCCTCTTTTTCCCGGACATGTCTGACTTTTCGGCAGTCAAACCCCCGTCCGGGGGGAATTGCCAAAAAGCTGAACATGTCCAGGAAAATGGCGGTTCTGCTCCTCCCCGACTCTTCGGCTCTGTTTAAGAGCCGGGCTGCCCGAGCGCTACCGGCTTCGGGCTGCCCGAGCACTACCGGCTTCGGGCAGCCCCCGAGCCTCCGGACCCTGCGCCGCCGGAGCCCGGGAGGGGAAGTGCCTGGCTGGGGGCGCAGGGTCCGGAGGCATAGGGGCTGCCCAAAGCCCGAGCGCTACCGGCTTCACGGTTTGCCGGGCAGCCTCCAGACCCTGCGCCCCCAGCTGGGCGCTTCCCCTCCCGGGCTCCAGCTGCGCTGGGGAAGCGCCGGCTTGGGGCGCAGGGTCTGGAGGCTGCCCGGCAAACAGTGAAGCCGGTAGCACTGGGGCAGCCCTTTCCCCCTGGCTGGGAGTGGGAGGGAGGAGGGGTCAGAGGTAGGGTAGGGAAGGGGCGGAGTTGGGGCGGGGTTAGGGGTGGGGAAATGGGCGGGGCCAGGGCCCGTGGCGGGTCCTCTTTTTTTATTTATGAGATATGGTAACCCTATAAGAACAGTCCCAGTTCGTCACAGGGGTTCAGGGAGCTGTTGGGGTGGGGGCAGGCAAGGGATGGATGTGGGGTCTCAGGGAGTTGGGGGAAGGCAGGGGATGGATGTGAGGGCTCAGGGCGTGATGGGGGGTTGGGGCAGGCAGGGTATGGATGAGGGTGTTCAGGGAGCGGTTGGGGGTGGGGGCAGGCAGGGGATGGATGTGGGGGCTCAGGGAGCGAGAGGGCATTGGGGGTCACGACAACTTTAGCCCCATTTTGAATTCCGGGGGGGGGGAGTAGCTGCCCAGTGTGTGCCGGCCAGCCCGGCTGAGGCAGTGGGTGGCACAGGTGGGTGAGTGGCTCGCATCCCTCAGAAGCAGAAGCTGCGTCTCATTGTGCCCCTTGGCAGAGTGTGTGTGGGCAGGGCGGTGGGCTGGTCGCCTTTGGCCACACTGCACTCTATTGACAGAGGGATGCCTGGCACTTGGTGGAGCGGTTTGGGCTGGACCCCACTTCCTGGGCCAGTTCCTGGGCTAGCCCCTATTTACTGCCACATCTGAGTGCGTCCTGCCCTCCCACACGAGTCACCGCCCAGCGCCCTGTCAGCTAGCGCAGTGCGATCCCCATTATGCAGGCTGAGGACACATTCCCCAAGTGACTTCCCCAAGCCCTTAGGGACAGTCTGTGACGGAGCCAGAAACTGACCCCCAGCTTTGCTCCAGTCCCGTTAGCTCCCTAACCACTGGGCCAGGCCGACTGGGCAGAGAGGCCAAGGTTCCCACGGGCGCTGAAGCCTGATCTAACCCTAGCAGTGAGCAGGGCTGCAGCACAGGGGCGGGGGAGCCTGCCCAGGCACTGCCCCTGCTGCGCAAAGGATCGGTGACTCCACAGGGCCATCAGACAGACACTTTTCCTTTAAACTAAAATGCCTCACAGGCTTTATTTTTACCCACATGCTGCACTGCACCCCGGCCATCCCTCTCCCCATGGGAAAGGGTCCCCTGGATGGCCGTGGGCTTTGGCTCAGGCCCCTACAGCCACGGTCCCTGTGCCCTGCATTCCCCTTCAAACAGCGAGGCATGCACACCAGCAGCGCCGTGGTGCCACCGGGCTGCAGTAGGCGGGCCCTTGGCAAAGCTCCCCAGGCCCCTTTGTTATCATGACACAGTCACTAAGCAACAGCCGCAGGTTGCAGCCATGGCATCCAGGACAAAGCGAGCCCCGAGCGTCCAGTATGAGGTGGAGGAGTTTGCTTTCCAGGCCAGGCTCTCAGTGTATGGGCTGGCGCAGGAGCAGCAGAAGGCGATCCGAAAGGTTTGTGTGTAGCGGGGGGAGGGGGGGGGGAAGGGAGGGCATCATTCTTCACTGGGTTTGAGCCATCCCTGTCCCTCAGTTCAACCCCGCTGCAACCCACTCTCACTCACTGGGCTCTTCGACTGGGGAGGGGGAGGGGCTTTGCTTTAAAAACCATTCTGTGTGTGTGTGGCCAATGCCTGGCAGCGCAGCCACAGGACCCCAGCATGGGGTCATGAACAGCCAGCTGGGCCTGTTTGGTGTGATGTTCAGGCAAACGGGATGGTTCTGGCCTGCATGGAAGGCCAGCGGCAGGCTGTGGTGTCAGGTCCTAGGAAAGTAGGAAACTGGCCCCATGGGATACAAACGTCTTTGCAGGCTCCAAACTAAAGGTCTGCGCTGGCCTCATAGAGGGAGAAAAACCAGAGTGAGCAACAGCAGCTAGGACTGCAACACGTGCTGAGAAATGCCCACACAGCCCCTGTATTGCAATGCCATGAATCCCCCAGATGTTCCCAGGACAGTGACCAAATGCTGCATGTCTGAGCTCATGCCAGGGAGCGGGCCAGCTGCCAGGCCCTGCACACCTCAAACGAGGCCATCAAAGGCTAGGCTGTTAATTCAGAACAGGACATATTCAGGGAAAAGACATTTTAACCAATCACATTACAATATGCAAATGAATGGCAGTGGGAGAAGGTACGCGGTGATTGGCTGATGTGCCTTTGATGTCACATTCCAGTGGGAAGGGGGCAGGCAGGTGATTGGTCAACTCACCTCTGACATCACATCAGAGTCCAATAGGGAGAGGGAAGGGTGATGATTGGTTGACTTACCTTGTGACATCACTACCCCATGAACTGACAATAAGCTTTTCATAGGGTGGCAGCAAAGGGGCCAGAGACTGAGGGAAGAGGGAAAGCAACATGGGTCATGCCCAGCCAGGGGTACAGGCTGATCTAGGAGCAGTGCCCATGTGCTTTAAATGGGGGATCCAACCAGCTTGCAGTGGCTGAAAGAAGGCTGCTGGCAGGGAGAAAGTAAACAAGGAACTGTTATTTACTCCTTCACATAACACAAGAATCAGGATCATCTAATGACAATAATAGTCAGCAAATTTAAAACAAACAAAAGGAAGTATTTCTTCACACAACGTACAGCCAACCTGTGGAACTCATTGCCAGGGGATGTTGTGAAGGCCAAGACTATAACAGGGTTCAAAAAAGAACTAGATAAGTTCCTGGAGGATAAGTCCAGCAATGGCTATTAGCCAGGATGGGCAGGGACCCAATCCCATGCTCTGGGTGTCTCTAAACCTCTGACTGCCAGAAGCTGGGACTGGATAACGGGATGGATCACTCGATAATGCCCTGTTCTGGTCATTAGCTCTGAAGCATCTGGCCTTGGCTACTGTCAGAAGACAGGATACTGAGCTAGCTGCACCACTGGTCTGATCTGGCATGGCTGCTCTTATGAGGCACGGGGCCTTTCAGCAGGAGAGTGGGCTGGTGGGGAGAGATGGGAAATGGCCACCGAGGAACACTGGGAGAAAGGGGTCACAACACACCCCTGCGTGTTTGAGGGCAAGACAATGGGGTCACTGAAGGGGCAGGGCAGTTTGCAAGGGGCTGTGCTGGCGCGCAGCATCAAAGAAATCAATGCAATCAGACCCAGCAAATTCCACCACTCTGCCCATCAGCCAGGCCTTGTGCCTTCTAGGCCAGGGGCCAAACAGGCCACATACCGGCCAATGCTTGGGCTCACCTCCAGGCCTAGCTCCCCCCATACTCCCTGTACTAAGTATTAACTATCTCCTGCGTCCACGGCCAGTGTCTCCTCAGGATCCCCCTGCTGGGAGTTCTCTCTGTCCCCAGTCCTTTTCCCCCCAGCCTGAGCTTGCCCGAGGTTGGGTGCAGGGCTCTGGAGGGGTGGGGGAGCCTGTGCTAGAGATGCATCCCCCTTGGCAAGCAGTGGCTGCATTAACTTTCCAGCCCGCCCCTTCCTCCAGTGGGCCGGGGTGCTGGGGCAGTGGTGTCGTGGTAAAAAGACAGGCAGTTAAACTGCCCTCAGCAAAACTCCACATTCCCCAGCCGTGGAATGGACAGACTGGGGTTACTCTGGGCTACTCCACTGTGCTGAGGCAGCCCACGGCAGGGGAGTCCCTGGCAGAGCAACCCTGGCCCAGGAGGCACCGTTGGGCAGCGGATGCAGGGGGACTTTGAGGGCCAAACCCTTGGCTTCTTTCCTGGCAGTGGAAGCAGGGCCGGTGCAAGGATGTTTCGTGCTCTAGGCGAAACTTCCACCTTGTGCCCTCCCCCTTCCCTGAGCCCTGCGGCACCTCCCCCGCAGCAGCTCTCCACTCCCCCCTGCCCTGAGGCGCCTCTCCCATGGCAGCTCCCCTCCCCCGCCCGGGGAGCTGTGCAGCAGCTCCCCACCCCAGCTCACCTCTGCTCCGCCCCCTCCCCGAGCCCTGTGGCAGCTCCCCACCCCTCTCCACCCTGAGGCCCCCCCCCGCAGCAGCTCCACCCTGAGACGCCCTCCCCGTGGCAGCTCCCCACCCCAGCTCACCTCTGCTCCGCCCCCTCCCCGAGCCCTGTGGCAGCTCCCCACCCCCCTCCACCCTGAGGCCCCCCCCCCTGCGGCAGCTCCACCCTGAGACGCCCTCCCCGTGGCAGCTCCCCACCCCAGCTCACCTCTGCTCTGCCTCCTCCCCGAGCATGCTGTTGCTGCTCCACTTCTCCCGCCTCCCAGGCTTGCGGTGCCAATCAGCTGTTTGGCGCTGCAAGCCTGGAAGGGAGAGAAGCAGAGCTAGGATTACCATATTTAAAAAATAAAAAAAGAGGACACTCCACGGGGCCCTGGCCCCGCCCCTTTCCCACCCCCGCCCCTTCCCTGCCCCAACTCCGCCCATTCCCCGCCCCTTCCCCAAAGTCCCCGCCCTAACTCCCCCTCCTCCGTCCCAGCCACGTGAAAAGGGCTGCCCGAGCGCTACCGGCTTCACAGTTTGCCGGGCAGCCTCCAGATCCTGCGCCCCCGGCCAGCGCTTCCCCAGCGCAGCTGGAGCCCGGGAGGGGAAGAGCCCAGCCGGGGGCACAGGGTCTGGAGGCTGCCCGGCAAACCCGTGAAGCTGGTAGCGCTCGGGCTTCGGGCAGCCCCTATGCCTCCGGACCCTGCGCCCCCAGCTGGGCACTTCCCCTCCCGGGCTCCAGCTGCTCTGCTCCTCCCCTGACTCTTCGGCTCTGTTTAAAAGCCAAGCTGCCCGAGCCAGCGCTACCGGCTTCGGGCAGCCCCCATGCCTCCAGACTCCGAGCCACCGGAGCAGAGCAGCTGGAGCCGGGGAGGAGAAGTGCCCGGCCGGCGGCTGGGGTCCGGAGACACGGGGGCTGCCTGAAGCCGGTAGCGCTGGCTCGTGCAGCTTGGCTCTTAAACAGAGCCGAAGTCTGAGTCAGGGGAGGAGCAGAGCAGCCGCGGGAGAGGAAGTGCCCGGCCGGTATTTTTCCCGGACATGTTCGGCTTTTTGGCAATTCCCCCTGGACGGGGGTTTGATTGCCGAAAAGCCGGACATGTCCGGGAAAAACCGGACGTATGGTAACCCTAAGCAGAGCGGGGTGGCGTGCTCATGGGAGGAGGTGGAGCAGAGGTGCCGCCCCCACCTTACTTGCTGCAGGCGGCCCTCCCCGCACTCCCCTGCCCCAGCTCCCTCCACCTAAATGCCGACGATGAGTGGGGCGGCCGAAGATCCAGCCGCTGCGGTCACCGCTGAAGAAAATGCCACCCCCCAAATGCTAGCGCATAATAGGTTGCACCGGCCCTGAGTGGAAGGGTCAAACCCTGCCCCGGAGTGAAGACTTTGGAGGAAGCCTCCCACAGGGATCCATGCAGAGCTCCTATCATGGGGGGGGGGCCCTCTGTGAGGAAACACTTGGATGCCAAGGGCCTGGGGGACAGGGCCGAGGGCTGCAGGGACAAAGCGTCTCCCCTTTAGGGACCGTGCTGCAGCCTGAGGGACCCCATAGGCCACGTTGCATGGCTTGTGGGGTCTGGAACACAACGCAGCACCCGGTGCCTGGCACCCGGCCCCTTCTGGGCCGGATCCACAGAGGCCATGGTACAGCCCCGGTTCGGCAGGCCTGCATGAGCACTTGGTGTACATCAAGCTGGGGAGTGGACCTCCAGTGCTGCAACCTGCCCGCCTGGGCCCTGCTGCCGCACGCTCAGCGCTCCCTGGCGCACGCTGACATCCTGTGGTTTGACTCCGCGGGAGCTCAATGTCATACTGACCCACCCAGGCAGCCCCAAAGTCGGGGACCCTGCCTTCCCCTAACCCACCCCAACTCCCCGGCCCTTCTAACTCCTGAGCCGGCCACTTGAAAGGGAAATCTGCAAAGTGGGGAAACTGAGCTAAATGAGGAGCCAGGTCTAGCTCCTGTCACTCACCCTTGCTGCCCAGGCTGGGGGATCTCCACTGCTCAGCCCCCCGGCCTTCACCTGCAAATTAAAGCCTGGTGCTCAAGAGGCAGCAGTAAAAACGCCTGCTAGGGAACAGAGCTAGGTGTGGCCTTACCTCCTGCTGTGCCCTGCACCTTACCCGAAGGGAGGCTCAGCTAACAGCCCAGCTGTCACAAAGCCCTTGGCGTCCCAGAACCTCTCAAAGGCTTCAGGAAAGAATGGATCTCTACATGCCACATGTTGCCTGAGCAACCGCTGCCCCCTGCCAGCTAATGCGCCAACGGAAAATGCCAGCAAACAATGCAGACAAAAGGGATAAACGGTAAGGGCCTGGGCTCTGCTGCTAAGACACCGAAACCCTTTTGTCAACTCGCAGCTGCTGCCTGGCCAAAGTCTTGCCTTGCTCCCAGCCAGTGTGACGGACTCCAGGCTGTGGTACTTGGTCAGCGCCCGCGTCTCTCTGCACTGTGACCTCCAGGCAGCAAGAGCTGCTTTCTAAGAGGCCAAGCAGCAATTCTGGATTTGGCTTGAGGGCCGTTAGTGCTTTTTCTGTGCAGCCAGAGGACGGGCGCGGGGGAGGGCATGGCTGGTCGGGAGAAAGCGGGGCAGACGAAACCGAAGGAGTCGCCACAGAAGAAGGTCCGGACAAATCTCCTTCAGCACATGCTCAGCAGGCGAGCCCCCCCTGCCAAGGAGGATACGGTCAGTGTCTCCTGCGTCTCCAGCGCACGGTGTGGGGACAGACTGGAATACGGGCAGAGCTAAGTTGGGAAACGGCCCACGCAGCTGTGGGGAGGTTGGTGCGATGTGGTCTCAGTAAACGCCCCACATCAGGGCTTTGATCTTCCTTTTACTGGCACATGTGGGGCAGGCTGAGCTTGCCAGCGACGGAGGGCTGGGGGGCTTCCTACGCTGCACAGGAGTGTGTTAGACCTCAGAGCTTCTGCAGGCTGCAGATCCTGGAGCAAGGGTAGGCAACCTATGGCACGCATGCCAAAGGCGGCACGTGAGCTGATTTTCAGTGGCACTCACACTGCCCGGGTCCTGGCCACCAGTCCGGGGGGCTCTGCATTTTAATTTAATTTTAAATGAAGCTTCTTAAACATTTTAAAAACCTTATTTACTTGACATACCACAATAGTTTAGTTATATATTATAGACTTATAGAAAGAGACATTCTAAAAACATTAAAATGTATTACTGGCACGCGAAACCTTAAATGAGAGTGAATAAATGAGGACCCAGCACACCACTTCTGAAAGGTTGCCGACCCCTGTCCTAGAGCATTTCAATCTATGCACAGAGACATGGTTAGAGCCCATCAGCACTGCTCCTTTCACCCTGCTGTAACTGGGGGAGGGGAGGCCCATGCTGTCACCGAGCCCCTGACTTGGGCAGCATTGCTATGTCAATTGGGCTTTGGAGTTTCTCCACTCAGTCATGTCCAGATCCACAAAGGCATTTAGGCTCCTGCGCCCATTGATTTCAGTGGGAGAATCTGTGTCTAGACACTTAGAACCTTTCAGGCCCCAAACCCTGCAGCTCCTTTCAGCGCTAGCTCCTAGAGTCTGTAACTTCTGTACAGCCCAGGTTCTGCCGCTCTTCCTCATACTCCATAGTAGTTGCACTGAAGTCTATGAGCTACTCGGGGAGTAAGGAGCAGAGAAGTAACAGCAGAACCTGGCCTCTGCAAATAGCAGGTTATTTGTGGCCACATTAGGGCTGCCTCGATAGTAGCTCTGGGAGCTTTTCTGACTGGCATCCAAACAAGCCTCTTTCAAATCCCCTTTCCCCGTTCATGCTGCGTTTCTGTCGCCTCCCAAAGGATGCAGAAAATGTTTGGTAGCTCAGGAAAGCTTCAGTTTTACAGCCCTTTAAATAGGTAGAGAAATCACAACCCTCTTTAGGGTAACCTGGCCATTTCCAAGGGTGAGATGGCAAATCAAATCACCATCAACCATTCCAAAAGGGACTTTCTCACTTCCCCAGTGCAAAGCAACTGCGCAGTGCTGTCCGGGTACAACAAGGGGTGCACAGGACAAGAAAACGTTGGACAGGAAATCCGTTAGTCCATCATCACTAACTGCCTGCTGCTACATCTTATCAAGGCAACAATCCAGCACAGCATGTGTGAGATCAGCTCTCTTGGGCAGAAAGTCACTAACTAAGGGCTGCTGCTGGACTGGGACATGGGGCATCTGGGTCCAGCTCCTGGCTCTGCCATTGACTCCCTGCGTGGCCCTTTGGCACGTTACTTAGGTTGAGATTTTCAGAGCTGACTGGGGAATAGACACATCTGGGGTCAGTCATCTCCTGTTCAGTGGCTCAGTCCCTGAGTCATTGTTGAGAGCCTTAATCGCTCTGTGCTTCAGTTCCCCATCTGTAGAACAGGAATAACGCCACTTCCTGAGTCTGCTTGTGTGGTTAGACTGTAAACTTGCTGGGGCAGGGGGTGTCTCTCACTATGGGTATATGCAGCGTCTTGCACCAGGGGACCCTGCCCTTGGTCAGGGGTCTCTAAGCACCACTGTAATGCAAAGAGCACTATTCTCGCTCAGTCACAGCATCTCTGTTTCAATTCAGCCATTTCAAAAAAGAATCAACTGAAATTTACCTTCAACCCCCTTCACCGCCAAGTCACCTTCCCCTGACGGGGGAACTTTAATGTTCTGAGACAGGTGCGTCCAGTCATGAGCTTCCCCAGGCTCCGAATGCTCCCCAGGACCTTTCCATTCCTGCCTTCTTCCCCAGGAGAAGGCGCTTGCCAGAAATGTCAGCAGAAGCCCTCGGTGATGGTTTTGTTGCGAACACTCCGCTCTTTGCAGGCACAGGCAGAATGGCCAGTTTTGTCAGATGCTGCTGAGTGCCTCACAGCTCCCACCAGGAGCCTGGACCTGAGGATCCTCATGGATTAGTTATAGAGCAAATCAAACTCAAGGGTCCTAGCCGTATATCCCTATGCACACAGACAAAAGAGCGGTTCAGCATATGGTGCCTCTGTTCGGGAAATTCACACTGATGCAGCGCTGCGTGCCCGTTGCCTGGGTTCCTCCTGCACGAGTTGAGTGCTGGGGAAAGGCGCTAGCCCACTTGATCTCTCGAAGATGGAAATCTCACAGGAGAGGAACAGGGCAACATTCCTTCCCACAATGCCAGTGGCCCCGGTACCCCAGCCATGACCTGGGGCACTGCCTCCTGGGATGAAAGGCATGCGCTGATCCCCCAGCCTGCCTGGTGAGATGCCATGGAAGGGGACACATTTGTTGTCTGCAGTGACAGCATTCTGGACACATTCCAAGCTATCGTAGGAGCTCCCATATGATTTCCATGGGGATCCTGCACTGGGAGCCCAATGCTTTGGACGCTCGCTGAGGAGCTGGCACGGGTCCTGTGAAACTGACCAAGATCTCCTTGCCTTAGGGGAGAGGCCCATTTGGGAGCTAGGCCATGGGGCGTCAATTCACTTATAAGATCCTTCCCCATGACACTGCAAAGCCAATCCAGGGCTACGTGCTCACCTGCCCATCCTACAGGTTGGGCATGTCCCAGAGAAGAGGGGCACACAGTGGACAGCCTTAGGATCAGAAGGGACGTCCTAGCTCCCTGAGTCATAGAATCATAGAATGTCAGGGTTGGAAGGGACCTCAGGAAGTCATCTAATCCAACCCCCTTGCTCAAAGTCATCTAGCCCAATCCCTAGATTTTTGCCCCAGATCCCTAAACAGCCCCTTGAAGGATTGAACTCACAACCCTGGGTTTAGCAGGCCAATGCTCAAACCACTGAGCTATCCCATCCCCTGATACTACATCTCCCCAGGCGCAAGCACCCATGACATTTACAATACATGTGCCAGTCAAACAGACACATGTGGCTCTAAAACACCAGCCTAGGACGGCTCATTTGTAACATTAAGAACCAGCTGGGCGGCACAAAGTCCAGCCCTCGCCGGACGCAGCACCGGAGCCCTCCCAAGGGCATGGTATTTCCTGTCCCCTTCCCATTTCTCCTTTCTTCCGTCTCAGTGCCCCATGTGAATAGCCCTCCTCTTCTGCCTGGCGCTGGCAGCAACCTTCCTTTACAGGGCCTGAATTACAGCTGGCCTCTCTCCTCCCCTCTAGAAATCGCTTCTGCACAGGCTGGTATTTCTGGCTAAGATCTCCCCGGAGCTGGCCGACAAACGGGATTTAGCAGGTAAGCGCCTCAGCTTGTTTCTTCAATAGACACATCAGTGGACGGCAGAGGGGCCTGAAATGGAACAAGGGCCATGCGCACACTAGCTCCCGACCACACGCCGCATTGCAGTGTCTGGCCAGCGCTGCCTACGACCAAATGGCTAGGTGACATGCTGTGTTTGAGACACCATCATGTGAGCCAGCTGCTGGGCTGGCGCCTTCCCCAGAACACCACTCGCTTTCTCCACAGGGTTGGGAAGCTGTGCTTGAGAAGGGAAGACACAGCCTCCTACCCACCCTGCTGTGTATGACCCCCCCCCCCCCCCCAGCACAGCCATGGTGAAGTGACAGCAGTGAGGGCTCCCCATGTGCAGAGTTATCTGCTGGGGTGCTGTTGCTGGGATGGGATCCCCCAGAGCAGCAGATGTCAGAGTTAGCACCCCATTGAGATGCATGGGACACACTTAGCATCTCAGGCTCAGGCTGCTGTCATCCACAGGTCACATTTGTGGGCTAGAAAAATGATCATTTCTCTTTTAAAGGCCAAGTGGGAGTCTAATGTCAGCCCATGGGGGCAGGGGGAGGGCCCTGGGCTCAGGCCCATCACGCCCCTGCCTCACTCCGGCCCTACCAGAGGGCAGTGTGCATGGAGAGCCCAGGCTGGACGCTCAGGGATCCGGGGAAGGATGACTTGGGCCACGCTGCCGACATGGGTGCTGCTGTGCAGGCTGGTGGGGCTCTGGCCCCCATCACTGGGCGAGCCGATTCCAGGCCCCCAGTGAGGGAGGGCGACATGCAGCTTCCCGGAGGAACACGGAGATGCCAACATGCACGATACTGGTTTGCAACCAGCCCCAGACAGCTCAGGAGTTCCCATTCTGATTGCTAGAGGCTGCTATGCCATGGGTGCTCTGAGTGGGGCAGGGCCCTGGGGCCATGCCGCACAGGGGTCCCTTCCCCCACCCCTTTACAGTGCACTGGGCGGGGGGCAGGGGCAGGAGGGATCCTGCAGTCTGGAGAAACAGGCAGCTGCAGGAGCCCGGGGCCACACTAGTCCAGGGGCAGGAGGGGGGCAGGTGGCATCAGCCAGCAAACACTGTGTGGGCTCTGGGTTCTCCACAGGGTACTGGCACCACCTCTTCCTGAGTCTGCAGCGCTACTACCAGGGCGAGGGGGTCACGGGCCTTCTGCTGCTCTACCCCACCTACGTGGTGCACACCCTGGAGGTACGGGGCATGGTGGGTGTGGGGCCGGCCGGCCCGCGGATGGATGGGAACATCAAAGAAAGGGATTGGAAACCGGGGGAGCCCTGGAGGGATTACGAGATGGCTTAGGATTGTCCTTCACAGGCTGCATCCAGCTCTGCTCCCCAGTCCCGTTCCTCCCCACCTCACCCCACGTCACCCTATGTGAAACACTCTGCACCCCATCTCCCCATCCCTCCCTCCAAACCAGTCACCCTACACTCAGCCTGGCTGGTGTGTGTGTGTGTGTGTGTAGCAACAGGACAGAGAACAGCTGTGGAAAGTGGGAAGCGAGAGCTAGAATCCCCCAAACCTCACTGGAAAACCACTGCAAAACCTTGTCCCCGCCCCAGACCCCCATCCTCCCCAGCCCCAGATCTAAGGGCCCATTCCTCCTGCCCCCACGCCTGGCAGCTGCGGCTGGCATCTTCGAGCCGAGCTGGGCTAGCAGCCTGGGCAGATTCACTTGTGTCCTCTCACACCTGCACGAGCCGGGGCCACACACCCTCGCCAGTGGGCCCGGAGCCTCCATCCCACCCGCCGGAGTGCAGCCCTGGGCATCTGTCGAGACGTGATCGGGGTGGGGTGGGGTAAGCAGCTAATGCAGTTGCTCTTCTTTCAGGCCTCCAGCGAGGTGCTTTACTCCATCCTGAGGGACCTGCGAGACATGCAGCCCCAGCAGCACAGGTGAGGGCTGGCCAGCCAGTGACTGGAGGGTTTTCAGCTGCCGCAGTTCAGCGTCTTTCACCAAACCCCAGCATGCACATGAGCGAGGACAATGGCAGTTGGGCTGCGTGCGGGGATCAAACCTGGGAACCTCGGGATCTAAAAGCACACGCCTCTGCTGCGATTGGCTGGGAGGCAGTAGCCGACTAACCTGATATTACAAGAGCCAGGGGCTGGAAATTGAAGCTAGGCAAATTCAGCCTGGGATAAGGGATCAGTTTTTAACAGGGGGTGTAATTACTGGGACAATTTACCAAGGGCCATAGTAGATTGTCCCTCACTGGCAAGTTTTCAAATCAAGAGTGGATGTTTTCCTATAAGATCTGCTCTATGAATTTTTGGGGGGGGGGGGGGAGCGTTTCTCTGGCCTGGGTCATACAGGAGGTCAGGCTAGATCATCACCATGGTCCCGTTCGGCCTTGGAATCTCTGAATCTCTGTACAGCTTTATGGGTACAGCCAGGAGAGGGAGCTGCAGCCACAGTTCTGTGGGCACGGTGCACCCCAGTGGGAAGCATGGCTCCGGGCAGAGGCTGCCAGCTTCCAGCTGAGGGGAAGACGGGAGCCCTATGGCTCAGACACTGGCTGGGAAAAGACACTCTCTGGCGCCCTCTGTAGGGGAAAGGGGAAATTGGAGGGTCTGCACCAACCTGCCACCAGGTTAATTTGCCTATTGAGCTCTCTGTCTCCCCCTGCAGATTAAAAGGGGTAACAGAGGTGTTCCTACCTGCTGCCAGGTGTTTGCTTTAGAGCTGGTTGGAAAAAGGTTTTGTAGCTGTGGAAAATTTAGACAGAAAGTTAAAAAACAAAAAGTCCACTTTTTGCTGAAACAACAAAATCTTTGGCTGAAAGCCAGGCACAGTCTAAATGCAGGGGAAGAGCTGTACTGATGTGAGCACCTTCTTACCAGCCTAATGTGTCCACACCAGGGGGTGGTACTGATTTAGCAATGCCAGGCTAGCGTGGCACCATCTTTGCATGTAACAAGGCCTCAGTAGGCAGGTAGTGACCCTCCTGTTAACCCCAGGGGGTGACAGAGCCCTCTCTTGCTGTGAGAGGGAACTGATCCACTGCCCTGGCCTGTCCCAGGGCCCTTGTTCTAGAGCCCAAGATCCTGGTGCTGTCCCACAACATTCCCTCCCGGCTCTTCCAGCAGTGGAGCTACAAGGTGCTGGCTGTGCCCAGCAGGCACCTGGGCTACGACACCTCGCGTGAGGAGCCAATTGAGACCATCACTGGTGAGTGCCTGGCGATGCTCCTGAAACTGGGGATGCACCTGCTGAAATACCCCAAGGTAAGGCCCAGGAGGCACTGCTAGTGACCCCTAATGCAGGTGGGCAGCTTGGGGGGTCTGTCGTGCCCCATCTCTAGCCAAATCTTTGGGATGCCCCCACATACAGGGTGGTGCTGCCTTTGGACTTATAGGTCCTCACTGACCGGTCTAGCCACTTTCAATTCCATCGTCTAGAGCAGGAGCGGCCCGGCTCACCCAGGTGGGCACGCTCTGTGGGCAGCGGAACGGTCAGTTGAGTTCTCCCGCTGGCTGTGGCAGGCGCGATTTTCCTCTGGCATTGAGTGGCTGAGGGCTTTCTTGCCTCTTCTGATTTCCAGAGCCCCCCAAACCTCCCTGATGCCGTTCTGGAGGAGGTCCCCAACTTAATTGTTCCCCAGGACACCATCTGCCACCTCCTGGAGTGCCGGGAGCTCCTGAGCCCTGCGCAGTTCCTGCAGGCCTACGATTCCCCCTTGAACGTCGTCATGGACTCAGGTATGTTCTTGTGTGCTGCGGGCTGTGTGCACAGTGCGGGGATGCGCAACTTGTGTCCAAGGGCTCAAAGCTTGTTCTCCGCCAGCGGCGTTGTGACTGTGAATGTCTCCTGGATGTAAGGAAATCAGAACCAGCAAACCAGCCTCCGTGGGGATGAAAACAGCCCTATGAGCTCTGCTCCAGAGTTTGTCAATCTCTGCCTCGGCACTTGGATGCAGCAGGGACAGGGGCTGCTGAAGGCCAGTGACAGATTTCCACTGCAAGGGGCAGAGAGAATTGCTTGCACTGTAGGTTTCATCGTGATCTTTCTCTCTCCCAAGTTCTCTAGTGTCTTTTACAGAGCATTGGCCCACTGGCCTTAGTGCCAGCTGGTCTTAGCTCTGTTGCACACTCCCCGCCAGGTGACAGAGCAGCTTTCCTTCCTCCTGGGCTGCAGGGTCCAAGCCATCGCAGGGCAGTGGGGGCTGAGGGCTGCGCAGCCGCTGCCTGGGCTGCAGCCCTGCTGGGCTGGGACTTGCCGGGATTCCTCTCTGTCCCAGCTCCCAGCCTGGGGCAGGGACTGTAAGGCGGTAACTTGTGCCTCCTCAGCTGGTTCGGTCCCTGGTGCGGGATAGAGCAGCAGCGAGGGCTGCTCTATTTTGGGCCATTGCACTACCACAGGAACTGGTCAAAGCTGCAAGTAGGAACTGGGCACTGAAATGCCCTTCGCCTTTGAGGCTCTGCCATGCCCATCCCCACCCTAGGAGATATTTGGGGCAGAGGACCACCCTGGCCGTGCCCACTCCTGCCTGCACATGCCACGTGGGGCTGGGGGCTCTCATAGGCTATACTGGCTCAGCACCCCCACTTCTAAGCTAGAGGTACGCCGTGTGAGCCTTGGGGATGCTTTGCAGCTACTTGCCATTGGCTCCAGAGCGGGCACAATGCAAGCAGGAATTAGCCTCTTGGGCTCCAGGCCTGCTGAGCTTGCACCTTCCACCGGTGCTAAACGGAGATGACACCACACTGCCATAGTGCAAACCCAAAGCGCTGCATGAGCTGATGCGCCGAGCCCAGGGATGGAGCTGGGATTTCTTCTGGGCAGGCGGATCAGCGGCACGGAGCTAGCTCGTAAGCTGGCCAGGGCGGGATCTGTCTCTCACCACATGTCTGTGCAGCACAGCGGGGCGAGGGGTGCTGGGCAACTCACCTCGCTGCATTTTGGGCAGCAGCTCTCTGGCACCAGCTGATGAGTCGGATCTTCCCGAGTCCCTCCCTCCAATGTGTTTCCTGACGCTTCCACGAGAGGGGGTCGGGCGCGAAGTCTTCAGTGGGCGCTGGCGCGGGGACCCAGGCATGTCCCTGGGGAGTGCTGCGTGTACAGTGGGGGAGGTCCAGGTTGGATATCAGGAAAAACTATTTCACTAGGAGGGTGGTGAAACACTGGAATGCGTTACCTAGGGAGGTGGTGGAGTCTCCTTCCTTGGAGGTTTTTAAGGCCCGGCTTGACAAAGCCCTGGCTGGGATGATTTAGCTGGGAATTGGTCCTGCTTTGAGCAGGGGGTTGGACTAGATGACCTCTTGAGGTCCCTTCCAACTCTGATATTCTATGATTCTATGATTCTATGATCACACCCCTCATGCAGACTCTGCTGCTTGATCCCAGAGAGAGCCCGTTCCCGAGGCAGCTGCTTGGGAGAACAGCAGCCAAGGGCACGCCTGAGCCGTGGGCTCTCCCCTGGGGAGTGCTGCGTGTACAGGCAGAACGGAGCTCAGATCTGCCAGGCAGAGCTGGTAACGAGGTCCAAGAAGGCCTCTCCCCGCCCCGGGCAGGAGTGTTACTATTTGTATTGCTCAAGTGCCTCCGATCCCCAGCCACTGGCAGGCCCTTCCAGCGTTCTGTCGTCCAGTGCCGGGGCCGGTCTGGGCAAGCCACCCCGCCCAGAGGAGGCTGCGCCACAGGAGTGTAATAGCTAGGAAACTTTCTCTGATGTTCAGCCTAAATCGGCCTTGCCTCAGATTCATTCCAGCCCGCCCCTTTCCTCTGCTAAATAACGCCTCCCACGCCCGGCTCTGTGCCTTTCCCATTCACGAGCACTGCTGCAGCCCTCCTTTGTCCAGGGTGAGTCAAGCATGCCCGGCAACTGGGGCGGTAACTTGGCCAGTGCCCTGGGGCACCCGGAGAGAGTACAGGGACATCGTCCCCTACGCAGAAATGCACAGAGGAATGAGGGTCTGACTGGCTGTGGGATGGGTTTTGTACCTCCCGCATAAGGGAGGAAAGGAGGAAGCTGTTGCATAATGGGCCCAGCTCTTCAGCGGGAGAGGGGCCCGCGCTCACCGTCATTGGGGCGTCTGGGGTGTGGCTGGGGCCGCGCTGATAGGATCGAGGCCGGTGTGCAGTTTGGACTGGAACATTTCCATCGGTTGGGGCATTGGGCCAGATCCTGCTCACTTACACTGGTGTAAATCAGGACTCGTTCCTGTCACATCAGTGCTGTTCCTATGTCACTCTCTGGAAGGCAGAGGAGAAGCTGGGCCCATTTTTTCATAGATTCCACGGCCAGAAGGAACCAGCGTGATTATGTCGTCTGACCCCCTGTGTAACGCAGGCCAGGGAATGCCCCTGAATTATTTCCTGTTTGAACTAGAGCAGAACTTTTAGAAACAATCAGCCAATCCGGATTTCAACATGGTCAGGGACGGAGAATCCACCACGCCCCGGGGTAAATTGTCCCAGTGGTTAATTACCTTCACTGGTAAAACTTTACACCTTATTTCCAGCCGCAATTTGTCTAGCTTCAACTTCCAGCCGTTGGATCGCGCCAGACCTTTCTCTGCAATATTAAATACTTGCTACCCCTGCAGATTTGTATAGATTGTGATCAAGTCACCCCTTAACCTTCTCTCTGTTAAATTATCTAGATCGAGCTCCTTGAGTCTCTCACTATAAAGCAGGTTTTCTAATCCTTTAATCATTCTTGTGGCTCTTCTCTGAGCCCTCTCCAATTTAACAACATCCCTCTTGAATTATGGGCACCAGAACTGGACACAGGACTTATAGCTTATAGCTCAGAGACAAACGTTCTGGTCCTGGGTTTGGGAGCAGCGGGGAAGGAGCACGGGACTGATGGGAAATAAAGTGTTGTTCCCTCAAAGCTGAAGGGGCACTGCTGTGAGGAAGTTCACAGCAGTTCATGTTCCAAAAAAGGCAAGTTTTCTGCATCCGTAACCAGCATGTGATAACCAAGGAGAAACCTAGAAGGGGTGGGCTTAAAAGCAGAGTCCAAGCCGGGATTACATCTAGTTCCTTTTGCTTAAAGGGCACGTGTTGGGAAGTGACAACCCGTATGCTGTGTAAGTTTCTTTGCAACCCAAAGGTACAGTAAGCTGTTCACTAGGACATGCATGTTGGGCTTTGCATGCTGCTTCTCAGTGCATGGTCATGCAGAGGCACAGGCTGTCCTGCCCCGTAGCTGTTGGTAGAACCTCGGCTGAAATAAAACCCACCTCACCTAACCACCACTGTAGAACCCCAGCCCTTTCGGTCACACTAACAGCTCAATTCACCCGGCTGAGAGTGTCACATGCACACATTCCATCTCCTGCCCTGCCAATGTCTGCTTAAATGCTGGCTGCCTCCAGTTCTGCAGTGATCCAGGGTTCCTGGGACTGTGCGGTCGTGTGCCTCAAAGCAAAACCAATGTTTTTTCTTCTTGTATCAACCAGTGTCTGAAATGCACCATTACCACAGCTCGGTGTCTGCTGCGTACTCTCCTGAGATGCAGCAATTCTGCTTTACAGAGTCTGGTGTTATTTAGCGAGTTTTAAGCGGCTAATCTCAACAGCTAGTTCCAAGTTTGGGTAATTACCATTTTTGCACCAGCTAGAAATGAAAAAGAAATCCTGCCCATCCCAATTGTTATTGATGTGGTCGGGAACGGCTGCAGAAAGTGGGAGGCAGGAATATGGTTATCATTCCTGACTCATAGACTCATAGACTTTAAGGTCAGAAGGGACCATTATGATCATCTGGTCTGACCCCCTGCATGCTGCAGGCCACAAAACCGTCCCTACCCCTTCCCTGGACTCTGCTGTTGAAGTCCCCAATCCTGTGTTTTAGTGACTTCAATTGGCAGAGACCCTCCTGCTAGTGATCCCTGCCCCATGCTGCGGAGGAAGGCAAAAAACCTCCAGAGGCTCAGCCAATCTACCCTGGAGGAAAATTCCTTCCCGACCCCAAATATGGCGATCAGTAGAACCCCGAGCATGTAGGCAAGAGTCTCTAGCCTGACCCCTGTTAGCCATTATACTATTTACGTACCATTGCTTGGTATTCCTCGGCTACTATGTTTTACCATTAAACCATTCCCTCCATAAACTTATCTAACTTAATCTTAAAACCAGACAGGTCCTTCGCCCCCACCGTTTCCCTCGGAAGGCCGTTCCAATATTTCACCCCTCTGACGGTCAGAAACCTTCGTCTAATTTTAAGCCTGAACTTCCCCACGGCCAGTTTATATCCATTCGTTCTCGTGTCCACATTAGTACTAAGCTGGAATAATTCCTCTCCCTCCCTTGTATTTATCCCTCTGATATATTTAAAGATAGCAATCATATCCCCCCTCAGCCTTCGTTTTGTCAGACTAAACAACCCAAGCTCCTCTAGTCTCCTTTCATACGACAGGTTTTCCATTCCTCTGATCATCCTAGTCATCCTAGTCGCCCTTCTCTGCACCCATTCCAGTTTGAGTTCATCTTTTTTAAACATGGGAGACCAGAACTGCACACAGTACTCCAAATGAGGTCTAACCAGCGCCTTATACAACGGAAGCAGGACCTCCTTATCCCTACTAGATATACCTCGCCTAATGCATCCCAAGACAGCATTGGCTTTTTTCACCGCCACGTCACATTGTCAACTCATAGTCATCCTGCGGTCTACAAGGACCCCTAGGTCCTTCTCCTCTTCCGTTATTTCTAACCAATGCGTCCCCAGCTTGTAACTAAAATTGTTATTAGTCATCCCCAAATGCATCACCTTACACTTTTCACTATTAAAAATCATGTTCCAGAAGATCAGTTTCTTAAACATTTCAGTGCAAAACTCACGGGATAGTGAATTCTTCACCTGAACTATTAACCCCTTGTTAGATTTCATGGTTTTCAAATGAGCCCATGGGCCTTAGGCACTGAGATTCCACTGGATTGCCATGGGGGCGAGCACCTAACTCGCCTAATGCATCCCAAGACAGCATTGGCTTTTTTCACCGCCACGTCACATTGTCAACTCATAGTCATCCTGCGGTCTACAAGGACCCCTAGGTCCTTCTCCTCTTCCGTTATTTCTAACCAATGCGTCCCCAGCTTGTAACTAAAATTGTTATTAGTCATCCCCAAATGCATCACCTTACACTTTTCACTATTAAAAATCATGTTCCAGAAGATCAGTTTCTTAAACATTTCAGTGCAAAACTCACGGGATAGTGAATTCTTCACCTGAACTATTAACCCCTTGTTAGATTTCATGGTTTTCAAATGAGCCCATGGGCCTTAGGCACTGAGATTCCACTGGATTGCCATGGGGGCGAGCACCTAACTCCATTAAGCTTGTTGGAGCAGAGAATTGTCCCTTACTGTGTGTGTGTGCAGCACTTGGCCCACCGGGCAGGGCCTAGGCACTACTGCCCTATAAATGAGAGAATCGTGGCCTGGGGGTGAAGGAAGAAATCAGCAATTACCGACACTGAGCGGTGCACTCAACCCTTCCATGCCTTTTTCTAGAGCACGTTACAAACACTAATCAAGCCTCTCTATCACCCCCATTGTAGCAATGGGGAAACTGAGGCACAAAGCAGGTAACTCACTTGCCCAGGTCCCCTACAGAACCAGTGCCACGGTGGGGGGGAAAGAACCCAGGTCCCTGAGCCCTGTCCCTGGCTCTCACAACCAGACTCTCCTACCAGCCCATTAGCGAGGGGGCAGCTGCAACCCACCATGGTTTATACAAATTAAGGGCCTGATCCAAGAGCCACTGGAGTCAAGGGAGAGCCCCAAGTGCATCCTCAGGCCCTGTCCTGTCCCCATGGCTTGGGAGAGGGGTGTTTGTGTCCTCCTCCCTGAAGTCTGGCTTTGTTTCCCAGCCTCCTCTCTGTGCTGCCGGGACAAAGCTGCGTATGTTTGCACTGACCACAGCAAGCAGGCAGGGCCAGCCCGTCGCTCCTCGGCCAGGGAGGGGCAGAGCTGGATGGGGAGCGGGGGAACGTCCGCGCTGCCCTCCAAACGGAGCACAGCACCCTAGAAATGCAGGGGAATGGCTGCAGCCGGAGCCACCTGGCGCTGCTCAACCCCCTCTGGCGCAGCCAGCAGAGCCCCACCCTGTGGGGAAAGCTCTGGTTCTGGGGCCTTGGGTTCACGGAGTCCAGTGAGCAACTAGGTTTAGGACTCAGGCATGGGGCTCCTGAAACTCCTCAGCCTCCAAACCAAACTGCCCAAGTCAGGAGACACCAACGGAGACCAGCCGAGAGGGAGTCTGCCCCAGAGCCATCCCTCTGGCTCAGGCATGGGGCAAACTGCTGCCGGCTGGTGGGTGTGATGGGCCAGGGGATCTCTGCCCCATCCCCAGCGCATGAATAGCTCCACTACAATAGCCCTGGGTTGCAGTCTCAGCAGAGGCCAAGGGCCGACTGGGCCATGGAGCCTGAATCTCCCGCTTGTCCCTAGAGGCGGAGGTGGATTAAGATTTACCGGAGCACTGGGCACAAAGAACATTTGGGCCCCCCACACCTGGGGGCCCCCAAATTGGCCAGAGCCCCAGGGGCCCCTGCCTAGAGGCAATGCCTCTGAACCAGGAACGAGACAAGAGGGGATGGCACGTGGGGTGATTTGCTCCTGGCCATGCTGCTCCCGTTGTGTGGGCAGAGTGGCCAACCATCCGCCAGCCCCTTTAATGGAAACCAAGCAGAGCCTTCAATCCCTGCAATCGGCTCTCCTGTTCCTTACTAGGATTGCCTTGTTCCTAATCTCCACCATGCCCGAGAGCGGCGGCGAATTGTCGTCCAGGGAGGTCCTTCTGTGGCTCCCCTCACCTGCTGCCTGAGGCCCTCGCAGGCACGAAGGAGTGTGAGGCTAGGGCTGTTCTCTCTCCTGGGCAGCCGAGGCACAGAGTGGGATTTTGGCACCACGCTCCCATTTATTTCAGTTGGAGATAGGTGCCCTTTGGGGATCTGTGCCTACGTGACGCACGCAGGGGTCTATGGCAGAGCCGGGAACTGAGGCTAGCTCTCCTGCGTCCCAGCCCAGGGCTTCCGCCACTCGACCAGCCCTCCTTTTCCATGCACGAAAAATGAAGCCAGCAGCAGTTCCCCAGTCGGATCTCCAGCTTCTCACTGGTGTTCTGATGATCTCTTTCCCCTCTCGCCCTTTCCAGAGCGCGTGTGGCCACTGCCTGGGAAGGTGAAGTTGGATGCCGTGAGCTCGTGAATGGAAAGGAATCGGGGCCCATGGACGCGTGGGGCACAGCTGAGATTGGAGGGTTGTGGGCAGCAGCCCAGGCACTGCTCCGGCCCACAGCTGGTCATGCAGTGCTCAGGGTGTGGCTGATCTCGGCCCATGATCGTGGGAAACACCCAAGAGCAGCATGGGAGAGCGGCTGGAGGAGCCTGCGTCTCACCAGCAGAATTACGGGCTCAGATGGACAAATGGGTTTACTTGTAATTATATGGGGATTAACTAGCCATTGGTTACCTGCCTGTGATACATGTACAGCGCTCACTGAGCTCCGGTCCTGCAGTGTGTGTGTGTGTGTGTGTGTGTGTGTGTTATATGCTGTTTTTCCCACGGGACCCCTGCCTCATTCGGGGCACAGGATGCCCAGGGCTCGCTGAATATGGCAGCTTTCCAACCTTTCTTTTTGTCCTTCTGCTCCAGTGCATGGGCCGGCATTACTTATACCTGCCATCCAAACCCTGCTTTGAAGCCAGGCTAGTCACTGCCTCTCAGGCTGGTCTGGGGCACCCCTGCAGGGCCTGAGAGCTTCACAAACATTCACTACACGCCGGGGAGCAGGGCAGGGCTATCATCGCCGTGTTGCATATGGGGAACTGAGGCCCCGAGGGATTAAAGCCAAACATGATCAGAGCCAGGATACTGGTCTTTACGGATCCCTGCTCTGGCAAGTCCTGTTTGATTCTTTTAGAAGCCTGGGAGCTGGCTCAGGTTCAAAGACTCCTCCTCTACCACAACTAGCCAGAGTTAGCAGAGAGACTTTGTTTAGCACCTTCCACCCTCTCCTCCACACTAACAGAGCTCACCATTCATTCCACATATGGGGAAACTGAGGCACACCAAGCTGAAACGATTCCCCCAAGAGGGTGGAAGAGCCAGGAATGGAACCTAGAACCCTCGTCTTCCTCCTGCAGGAGACGGGTAACATTGGTCTGGTGGAGTTACTTGTGCTGTCATGTGGGGAGGGGTCGGACAGACCCCTGCAGTCCTGGACTTTGGGACCCGCTAGGCCATGCAGCTGAAAAGGTGCCAGAAGGAGGAGCTGGAGGAACAACTGTGTTGGTGGTTCCTCTTTATGCAGGTGGGAGCAAGCCCTGGTCTCCTGGGCCTGTGGTGTAGTGTCCTGACAGCAAGAAGCCACCCCAGGCATCCCCGCAGCAGGCAGTCCGGGGAGATCCCAGCCGGTGTGCATGGGATGCTGCGCGGAGCAGATCAAGGAGCCAGCGTTTGCAGCAGTAGGAGCTATGTCACTGCCATGCAGCACTGCCCCCGGCCGGATGGCGTCGCTAGGATTTGTATAGCACCATGATTGTGTGTGACACCTTGGTAAGGAGACAGGGTCCTTGCTCCAAGCTTATCCACACAGCACTGCAGTGAACAGAGCAGAAACCATGGGGACAGCACGACACCACTTCCAGGGGAGAGATGGCCCCAGGGGTTCACTGTGTCCTTGTCTTACCACTCTTTCCTGTAGGTCAGCGTGGGAGCAGAGGGCAGGGGCAGGCTGGGGGAGGGAAAGAGGGTTGTCTTGATGCCCTGGAAGCGGGAGGGTGTTGCAAGCTTAGGAGGAAGGGTGAGCAAAGGCACAGAGTCACAAATGGAGGCGGGACTAAGATGGCTAAAGAGACAGGCAGTGGCAGGGATGGGAGGACGGGAAAGGAAAGCAGAGGGGGAAGGAGGCTTGCAAGAGGCTGAATGTGATGTGGAAAGAGACAGGAACCCAGAGGAGGGCAGGTGCCAGTGGGCAGAGCAGTAGGGGGAGTGGACAGCGTTAGCTGCAGCCTTTGGCTAGCCTGGAAGGGGAGTGCTGAGCCGCCAGAAGGAGAGGGTGGATGAGGTTTCTCCATGGCCCGGGGAGCCAAACCACTGAGCTATCCCTGGTGTGGGGGCCAGGGCCAGCAAAGGGGTGGGAAGCAACAGGGAAGGCTCAGAATAGCCGCAGCATGGCGAAGGGGCTGGAGCAGGCCACAGCAAGAAAAGATGGAGCAGATCCCAGACGGCGTAAATCAGGGCAGCTCCAATGGAGTCTGTGAGGGGGACGGCTCCACGTCCAATCTTACCACACACGGTGATCTGGGGCAGGGAATCCTTTTTTCGGCTCAGCTGTTTTGCAGGAAAGCAGCGTCCTCCCAAGATGCTCAGCGCCATCAACTTCCAGCCAAATGTTCACCCATTTTTCATTGCTGTACTGACAATGTTAGTTAGTCCTGGAAACAGAAAGAAATCTGTCTGCCCTCCCCCGCCACCCCATGTATCCCGATAGTTTGTTTCCCTCATCTGGTCACCCTATGCCTGCATGGCCCCTGTGGTTGGGGTGTCGTAGTCTTCAATTTGTTTATCCTCACAGCCACCCTATGAGGCAAGGGAGAGGTTTGATCCCCATTCCAGCTCGAACTGGGGAGAAAGATAAGCAGGAGTACGCTGCCAAGCTCCGCCCTCTTGACAGGCCAAAGTGAAACCTCACTTTCAGCAGATGGCACAGATGTTCACAGTATGTCTGTGCAGGCACAGCTCACCCTCCGTGGGGTTCAGATTCACACTCCCCCGCCCTGCGAGGCTGAATTGAGGCCTAGGCACAATGGAGGCATGTGCCCAGAGCCCTGGCTCCCAGATGTGAGGATGGCAATTGCAGCTTTTGTTAAAGTGAAATGTTTGTGGCCTTCATCATTGCGAAGGGAAGCTCAAAAATGCAACCTGAATGTAACCAATGCAACAATGTCTGCCTGAGCCTGCAGCAGAGGATGGATCAGCAGCCATTAGTGTCAGGGAGGAAGCTGTTGGTCCCACACCCACCAGCAGAGCAGACTTGGCCTTTGTTGCTCTGGGGCAGAGAGGCTGGCTGCCTGGGAGAGCGGGTGGTAGTGGTATGGCCCACTGGGCTCAAAGGACTTGCCTTTGGTGAAGCTCAAATACCCCCAAGGCTTAGCTCTCCCCCTCTGGTTTTCCGTTCCATGAATGGGGTGGGGCAACAAGAAGTGGTTGCATCTCCCAAACACCACCCACTACTGGCACCAAAGGAGACCATGCAGATCTGTAACCCTCCCTCTTCTTCCTTGCATGCAATGAAATAGTTAACAATGCTGCCATTCAAATGAGCATCATGGGGCATCTGGGTTAACTCCCCACACCACTGAGGGGGCAGTTCAGGCTCTCAGCAGATCCTGGCAGACATCACTGCATCAGAGACCTTTGGTGTGGCCTGATCCCCATTTGACAGGTGGGAAAGTGAGGTACAGAGACGGCAGAGGGACTCCCCAAGGTTAGGGAGATGGGTTGAGCCCAGAAGGGAACCCAGCTCTATTAACTAAGTCTCAGTCCAATGCCTTATGCACTAGCCCAGACTTCTCTGGGTTCTTGTCTGTGCAACATTTGGCAGAAAAACCCAGGAGTTCCCCTTCGAATAAACTGCACAAAAATAGACTGTTTTTATTCTGTGTTTGTAGAGCACCGAGCTCAGTGGGGCCCTGGTCCATGACCAGGCTCTGAAGAGCGACCAGAGTACAGATAATGAACAGTAATAAGAATTTAGCTCTTACTAAGGATCCAGATCAGATATAAAATCCCTACCGCCCTGTAACACTGCCAGACCAGATAATATTTCTTTACATTGCAGGCTCTGGAAAATAAATACAGAACTTTGAACTACCAAGTATTGGGTCTGGAAGAGAGATCAGAGGTAGAGAACGCTCATTGTTTTACCTGGTTTTATGATTGGGAGACAGTTTCAAAGTGAAGTCTGACCCACTTTTGTCAACAGAAGAGGCCATTTGTCTGGGGCTAAAACACCACTGGAGCCAGCCAGGCAGTGAAGAGAGAGATGGCAGATAGGCTGGGTTGTGTTTCACTCCAGGACTGATTGGAATCAGACTAAAAACCAGGCGAGAGTCCATGCCCTAGATCAGCAGATCTAACACTCCCAGGTTTGGCGAAGGAAACACACGAGAGTTTGCCTTTGAGAGGAGCAATTTGGGAACTGAACAGCTTCATTTCTTTGTTTCTGGGTCAATTTTGGGTGCTGTTAGAAGTTACTGGTTAGGATGAAGAAGAAACGTGCTCGTGTCTAAGGCACCAATCCTGCAAACATTTATGGATGCGCTTAACTTTGGAATCCACGGGACGACTCAGCTGAGCAAAGTTATGCCTCCCTGCAAGTATCTGGAGGCCTGGAGCCTGAAGCCGTGGTTTCCTTCTGCACCCGCCGAGCTTCGCTACACACCAATTCATGCCCAAATTCAGGAAAGCACGTAAGGCTTAAACCTAGTGAACGTTTTATCTGCTGACCTTAGTGACTGCGGACATGATCGTGCTCCACTGAAACGAAGGAGGGGAGGGGTTCCATTGAATTGCATGGGAGCAAATCAGACCCTGAAATAAGTCTGTGCTGCTTTTGACCCCGTTAGCCCTCCAGAGCCAGCGCAGTTACAGGAGAGGAGGCTGGAGCCAGATCCTCCACGTACATCAGCAAAACTGGAGTTTCAATCGGTTCCATCTGTGCAAACCCACACAAGGCCGGGTCCTCCCCCGAGCCCAGGCCCCAGCCCAAGCATCTACACAGTAATTGTATTGCCCCGCAGCTCAAGTCAGCAGACCTGGGCCTTGCAGTGCCTGAGGATCTAATTTGACCTTGCAGGGCTTTTACTGCTGGGGATGATTCACAGATTTCAAGGCCAGAAGGGACTACTGTGCCAGGGAGTCTCACCTCCATTGGATTGTGTTAGACCTTTCTCTGCTAGACCGAAGCACCCGCTATTAGATATTTGTTCGCCGTGTAGATACTTCTAGACTCTGATCAAGTCACCCTTACCCTTCTCTTTGTTAAGCTAAATAGATCGAGCTCCTTGAGTCTGTCACTGTAAGGCAGGTTTTCTAGTCCTTTAATCATTCTCATGGCTCCTCTCCGACCCCTCTCCAACTTATCAACATCCTTCCTGAATTGTGGGCACCAGAACTGGACACAGGATTCCCGCAGTGGTCGCACCAGTGTCAAATACAGAGGTAAAGTAACCTTTCTACTCCTATGTGAGACTCTCTTAGGGTGACCAGATGTCCCGATTTTATAGGGACAGTCCTGATTTTGGGGTCTTTTTCTTATATAGGCTCCTATTACCCCCCATCCCCATCCCGATTTTTCACACTTGCTGTCTGGTCACCCTAGACACTCTTGTTTATGCATCCTAGGATCACAGTAGCTCTTCTGGTCACAGCATCACACTAGGAGCTCATGCTCAGCTGGTTATCCACCATGACCCCCAAATCCTTTTCAGAGTCCCTGCTTCCCAGGACAGAGTCTCCCATCCTGTAGGTATGGCCTCCATTCTTTGTTCCTAGATGAACAGGTTTACATTGAGCCGTATTAAAACACATATTATTTGCTTGAACCCAGCCTACCAAATGATCCTCATTGCTCTGGATCAGTGACCTGCCCTCTTCATTATTTAACACTCCCCCAATTTTTGTCACAACCGCAAACTTTATCGGTGACGATTTTATGTTTTCTTCCAGGTCATTCATAAAAATGTTAAACACCACAGGGCCAAGAACCAAGTCCTGCAAGACTCCCACTGGAAACAGACACACTCAATGCTAACTCTGCTTAAACTTACATTTTGGGACCTATCGCTTAGCCAACTTTTAATGCAGCTAACGGGGGCCATGTAAATTTTATATCATTCTAGTTGTTTAATCAAAAATGTCCTGTGGTACCCAGTCAAATGCCTCACAGAAGAGTAAGTATAATACATCAACACTATTACCTTTATCAACCAAACTTGTAATCTCATTAACAAAAATAAATCAAAATAGTTTGAGAGGATCTGTTTTCCATGTTGTACAAGAAGTAAAGAGGCCAACTTGACTTTCAGCTCCCAGGCTGAGTTTGCAGGGCTGGCTGGTAGGAAAGCCCTGCGTTTTACTTGCAAACTGCACAGATTTACTCTAGGGCAGGGGTCGGCAACCTTTCAGAAGTGCTGTGCCGGGTCTTCATTTATTCACTCTCATTTAAGGTTTCGCGTGCCAGTAATACATTGTAACATTTTTAGAAGGCCTCCTTCTATAAGTCTATAATATATAACTAAACTATTGTATGTCAAGTAAATAAGGTTTTTAAAATGTTTAAGAAGCATCATTTAAAATTAAATTCAAATGCAGAGCCCCCCGGACCCAGGCAGTGTGAGTGCCACTGAAAATCCGCTCACGTGCTGCCTTCGGCAAACGTGCCATAGGTTGCCTACCCCTGCTCTAGGGGGGGAGAGAGAGAGAAAAAAAGTCACCCTGGACCCTCCAGGCTGTTTTTGCAGTGCAGCAAGCCTGGGTGTCCTCTTGACGAGTGCCAGAGACTCCATGAATTCCACTACAGACTTCGCTATCACAACTGATTTTACAGAGAAGACGCCCAGATACCATGGAGATGGGCTGCAGCATAAACCCCTGAGAATGGCAAGGTTTTTTCACTGATGAATCTTCACCACTGACCCTTCTACAACCTCCCTGCCCCCTCTCCTTGGCAAAACAGACTGCTAAAGGCACAGCGAGACCTGCATTGGAGGCTACATAAAAGGGTTCAGCAGACAACATCAGTTGATTCTATTTTAATGAGAACATCCGTCAGGGAGAGTTGGGGGCAGGGTGGCATGGTGAGTCAAGTGTGCGGCTTCTTTCAAGAAGCTGCTCGGGGTGTTGATATTTCAAGACAGAGTGTGAGACACAAACCTGCAGTCCTTCTGGAGGAACTGCTGCAAATACAGTAAGTTGACCATGTTCGAGGAGAAGAACCCCAGTTTTACCAACAGTTTGACAGCAATTTGCACATTTATTTCAGGTGATTTTGCACTACACCCCCGGCCCCCCGTGTCCCCATTACAGTCTGGGTGATGAGTTGCACTTATGAACTGTGCAAAAAGCTGTAACATCCTAACTTGCAAATACGGCTGTGAGAGAATATTTCTTTATACATTTATACTGGATCCGGGGAGGCTAAGCATTTCAATTTACATTGGTACACCAGTTCAGATGGAATGGCTCAAATAAAACAAATATATATATAGATCTATTTTATATATACAAATATATAATATATATATATCTATGCAGACAGATATATATATATATATCTTTCAAAAGGATAAAAGGTTAAATTTGTCTTTGCATGCACCACCAAAACCTCTGCTCCACACCACCCAAACAAAAGAGTTAACTAAGGCCCAGCGCCGAGTAAACTGTAATCAGGTCCCTGGTAACATGTCCCTGTCGTCAGTTTCGCCCTCCCCTCGCAGACACTGATGCAGGAATATGTGACACACGGTGGGGGGAGATGAGGAAGTTGCGCTGGTGAGCAGTGAGCTGGAAAGGCAAGGTCACCCGGGCCACATCTCACCTTCTAAAGCATGGTTAGGGGGACACAACATGGGCACATTATTGCTATTCAAAGCATGGCCTTGCTCTCCAGCACAAAGTGGCACCGTTCACGCCAACGGGGCCCACGCCTCCCTTGCCAATGGTAGGCGTGTCCATGCCGCTCCCAACTGCCTGCCGTGATCCCAAGAGGAACAGGCGCACTTGGTTCCTCGCCAAATCCCCGGCTGCGGCTCAGACAGGGAGTCGTTTCCGGCCAACAAGGAGTCAAGCCAACAAAGAAACAGGGGAAGGAAAAAAGCTGGGGTGAGGTATTTGGGAATGATGAGACATGGTTCAGATCCCACTGGGGCAAACGCTCTCCTGGAGACCACCCTGTAGGTCTCACCCTAAAGCGGTCAGTTTGGCAGACAGTCTGGAAAACAACAGGCATTTAAGGGTTAAAGAAGACACCTCTCCCATGGCAGCCTTCCTGCAGGGGACGGAGACAGCATGGGCACTGACAGCACAGCAGTGCAGCTGGAAAAGCAATGGGCCACCGGGCGAGGATTTCACCAGCTACCAGGCAAGGGGACGCTGGTGGAACCCAACGAGCCAAACCCATCGGGCACCATTACTACAATGACCACCCTGCCTCCCTCCCCCAAGCCGAAGAGCAATGGGGAATGGGAATTTGGGGGGCGGGGAGGGGGGTTGGGGTTATTTTTGGAACAGGGCTGAAAGCTTGAAAGGGGGATACTTAGGCACCAAGTCAAAAGGCAAAGTTTGGATAAGGCGAAACAAACTGATGGAAATAAATAACCAAAACTGCCCCAGAAATGCATTTTGCCATGGAGACAGGTTGTCCCCGTTTGCTGCAAATCACACATGTCCATCCAGCCAGCTCACGCCGGTAGCTGGCGAATGGAGCCCTGACTGAGAGCAAGCCCTGCCATGGCAAGGTCTCTGGACCGTAGTGGTTATGGGATCACATGTATGTACAAGAGAGTCAATGGGGGAAGGGGACGCTATGTCATAGGGCGGTGCTTTCCGAATCTTCCTCTTCCGAATCGACTTTCCCTGCCACGGAATGTCTCTGGGTTTGTTCCAGCGGATCTCGGTGGAGTGCGGGATCAACCTCGACGTGTATAGAAGGAACATCAAAGTGGACGAGATCTGCAATCGGGCACAGAAAGGCAGAGGTAAGAGGCTGCTCCGGGCGAACCCGCGCTAAGACGGACAGATGAGATCAGCAAAAAGTAGCTTGGGAGGCGCTGCTTTTTCTCAGCGGCAAAAACGTTTCTCAGGCTAGTACATTGTTAATGTCAGAGCACAGGGATGTCATAATAAAGTCTAGGTTTGCACCGTCTATCGTTTTCACTTCCTCTCCTGAAGCTTGGGTGTCTCCGTTGCAGCAGCCAGCCTCTCTCTCATTCTTGTCACTATCACTACGGGCCTGCTAGGACTCAGCACAAGTGCCGAGCCCAGAGTCTTTCCAAAACACGGGGCAGAAACTGGCACCTTCTACTGCCCCCTTGTTTTTGTTTCGGGCCTTTACTCTTTGCAGACTCGCCTTAGCCCCTTTCAATCCTTCCCCATCGTAGATAGTAGAGTGGAAAACGCTATGGAGTCATCTAGCTTACCCTCCCCATGGGAATACAGGATTGGTCTCGAGAGGACACTCTCTATTGCCTAGTCTAGCTGTGAATGTCTCCAGGGCAGGGACTTTGACAGTAGATCTCACACTCCAGGAGCTATTACCTCTCATGTACTCATGGCTATTTCCTAAACCCCACCCCATCTTCCCTTTCAAACCTGCCAGTATTCAGCCCCTTCCATCTTTTCTCCTAAGGCAGGAGAGATTGTTTGGCGGGCGGGGGGAAGACATGAAAGGATATTAAACTAACTCGCCCAAATACGCAGCCACCTCATTAGCTGGGTCCTTTCCAGCTGACAAATGCAAGTGCCGCAATTACCACACTAGCCAGGGTTGCTAGGTTTCTAATTAGCCGCCAAGGCCAGCCCCACTCCATGCATTCTCCCTTTTCCTGAATCATAGGGAAATGAGTGACACACAAGGCCTGCGGCCTGTTTGAGGGCGGGGCATGCGTAGGTGTGTGGCCGGACAGGTACATGGACTGCCCACAGTGTGCAGCATTGGACTGGCCTTTGGGGAAGGGTCAAGGGGCCATCAGTGCAGGTTTCAAATATAGTAAGTTACTCTGCTTTGGCGGGGGGGGGTCTTTTGGGACTTCCCCCTCCCCATTTTCCCCCTTTGCCCCCTCAAGTAGCCTGTGTTGAGCCAATCTACTTTTCTAGCTGCACCGATGGGAGGAGCGGCTAGGGAGATACAGATGCGGAGGGTGCTGCGTCCGTGGCACGCCAGCTCCTTGCAGCCCAGGGAACGAGGAGCAGAGCTCAGGCCTCCACACTGCTCCCACCACTAGACGGGCAGAGCGAGCTGGCTGCACTCATGCCACATGGATTTCCACAGACCGGCAGCAGGCCCAGGGCCCGGTGGGCTCCAGCTCCGGACCCTTGTGTGGAGGCTGTGTCTGTCTCACACACTCTGTGTCTGTCTGTCTCTCTCACTCACACACACAGTCTTTCACACTCACTTCCCAACACAGACTTGTATTATTGTTGTTGTTACTTCTTTCAAAGTGTGTTATTTTAGCTTTTTGACTGGTCTGTGCATTTCATCGTTTTTATTTCTCTCTTACGCTTCCATTGAATTCTTTGAGTAGTGAGTTCTAAAATGCCCAATCTATCCTGGCTGGAGTAATTATCCCTATGGTAACTTTTTGAAAATATACATCCTAGCTAGGTTTTTTGTTTCTACTGGTGGCGCACGTCCGCACATACCTCAATATTGGTGCACGTAACAAAATTCAGTCCGCACATGGATAGAAAAAATTAGAAGGAACATTGCTAGTAACCCTTCGAATGCTGGCCAGGCGGGTGGCACTTCATACCTTAATGGGAGGGTTGTTGTTTTTGGTGGTGGTGGTGGGTTGTGGTAAGAGGAAGGCAGAGCTGGACAAGGGCCTCCTGGGTAGAGTCAGTCCTGCCTCTCCCTGCCTGGCAACTCTCCCCCTGCGCCCGGGCTCTGTGCTGCTCTGAGCCCCACTTCACACCAAGAGGAAGGGAAGATGAGTCACCGTGGTGGAAACAGCCAGGGACAGGCCCAGCCTGCCATGGAGCCAGGCCACGGCTCTGGGCTGGCGGTGAATCAGGCAGGCGAACGGGGGGCAGGCGGCTCTTCACCTGTGCATGGGAGGGACACTTTTGGACCTATGGTCGGCTAGTGGGAAGGGTCACACTGAGCATGGGCCCAGAAGAGGCTGGGGCATGGGGGAGGGAAAGATTGGAAAAACAGGCGCCGGGTTTTCTGAGCTCCTGCCCCTCAGCCGGGAGCCCTGAGGAGCAAACTCAAGTCCTGGAGTTAGAGAGTTAAAAAAGAAACCCTATGCAATACATAGGCCTGGCGCAGATGGAGACCCGCTGGAGAGAGCACTCCCAGCCCTGCGTAAGCACCTGCCTGGTGGAGAGCAGAGGACCCCAGCTGAGATTTGCTGTGTGGGCCGGGGAGCAGAGTTTGGCCCACGGGGGTTATGACTGGCAGATGTCACGGGCACAATCTGTGCTCTGACACCTGTACGGTTTGCTCCGGGGATGTGCGACCCAGAGAGACGGGACGGTGGGACAGCGCCCACATTCCCTCTCCCCTCCCCCAACACTTTACATGAAGATTTACGCTCATTTTACACCAGGGGCCAAATTCTGCTCTTGCCTACACCAGGGCAACCCTGCTGACTTCCCTGAGCTTGCACCACCAGAAATTTGCCCCCGGATTTTTACATTCCTTTTCCACCGTCACTGGTCCATTGTTCCTAATGACCGCACAAGCGTCCCTTCCAACTGGAATACAGCTTGCCTCGCGCAGCCTTAAACATGGGAGTGGGCCCATGTTTTCAGGAGCGCAGCTAACGCCTCTTGGGGGCATCAGCATTCTCCAGAGCCTGCAGCGTGGATGTGTAAACCGGGTAGGCGTGTTTAGAACCACAGAGCTGTAGGGCTAGCAGGGACCTCGAGAGGTCACCTAGCCATCCCCCTGCGCTAAGGCCGGGCCATTTGCCCATGGGTGTCTGAGATGATCTCTTCCCTGATGCCAAACGAGCAGCTGCAGATATTGGACCATTTTGCATATCTGGCCAGTGGGACTAGGGATACAGCTGGCTCACACGGTGTGGGGGGCTCTATAATTTAGCTACTCTGGATAGAGTTACCAGGTGTCCGGTTTTCAACTGGAAAGGGGACCTGGCAGTGTCCGGTCAGACAAACTGACTGGACACCAAAAGTCTGGTTACCGCAGTGGCGGGGGGAAGGTACTGGGTCATCAACCCGTGCCAGCCCCTACTCAGCTGGGGCTGCCTCCTTCCTGTATCTCTTGGGCAGGCTCTGCATCAGGTTGCAGCTCCCGTTCCAGCCCCAGAGCAGAGGGAGCCCAGCTGCGGGGGGTGGGGGAAGGAGGAGGAGGAGGAAGGTGGAAAGGATTGCAACAAGGAAGGGGTAGGGGAGCGAGTGGGGGCGGGGCCTCAAGGGAAGAGGCGGAGCAAGGGTGGGGTCTGGGAGAAGAGGTGGAGCAGGGGCAGGGTCTCAGGGGGAAGGGAAGGGGGCTCCAGTTTTGATCCCTTGCAGGCTCAGGCAGGGAGTCGTTTCCGGCCAACAGACATTAAGCAGTTTTAGTTTTTGAAATAAAGAAGCCTAATTGTCATGTGTATTTGAAATAAGCTCACTGCTAACCAGCATTGTGAGATTGTTTCCATCGGACTAAGGTTCTGCAGCATGTATTGGGAAGACATTGAGGAAACCCCTGCTGGAAAAATAAAGGGGAAGAACATAGCAAACCAGGGTGTGCTGTCATGACTACAGTCTGTGAAGTGGTTATTTAGGGTCTGTCTGGACTCGAGTTTTTGTGCCCGTTTCCATTTAAGTTAGCTAACAGCCATGCAAATGTCAGTCTAGAGATGCTCTAGCAATGCTTAGGAGCCTATGGCTGGACCCTGGGGTAAACCACTAATATCTGAGTCCTGGAACAAGTGTTTGTGGAGGGACTGGACTAGAATTTACAAACATGTTAGCTAACTTGAGCTAAACGGCAATCACTTAACTAGTGTGGAGACAGGAGCAAAAATTCTAGCTCCAACAGCCCCTTAGGGCTTGTCTTCAGAGCAGCGTTAGCTATACTCGAGTTAGCTTAGCTCTAGTGAGAGCAGCCACACCTTGGCGCTGCCGGGGTGGCTGGATTAGTAGCACAGAATAGCTTTGTTCTCTCTGTTTTACTAGCTCGAGCATCTACGCATCCCCCGACGGGCCAGCTAGCTTGAGTCCGAAGCACGCCTAGGTGGACCCAGAGATTTCTGGCCGATTAGATTTAACACTCAAGTTATAGCTGGCGCTAACACCGCGGTGGAGGCCAGCCTGTGGATGCACACTCGTCCAGTTCACATGCCATCCAAACGTGTAGTGCATCTGCTGGTGCACTGTGGAGGCCCACTGACGTGCTGGGCCTGTGCGTTCCATTGCAGGGCACGTGGAGTTATACTGGTGTGGCACTGCAGTGACTTGCAGTGGCCATTTTTATCAACCGGGCTGCTCAGCCTAACAGTCCCATACCACGTGCCTAGCATGCAAGTCTCATTCGTCACCTGTGACTAGGCTCTTAAAGCTACAGCGCATTTGCATGATGCTATTTGTTCATTTTATCGGCGCGCATTTCCAGAGTGCTCCTGGCCAGAGTAAATAAGCACCACCTAGTGACGCTAAATATCCCCAGGAAACATACCATCGGCATCAATACCCAATCAAGGCAATTAAGAACGGCAATATCATGACATCCCTTCTGAAAAACAATACATGAAATGGAAGAGGGAGAAATTATTCATACAGGTCAGTTCTAAGCCATGGTTGGGAGGGGAAGAAAGGGGAGGGGAAGGTTAGGAGCTGGTCACGGGATTGTTTTCATTGATTGATTTCAATATACAAAGGGGGCGGGAACAAAGGCCAGCGGTTCCAGGAAGCAAAAGAAACAAGTTTACTAATAAGGTAATTATTGGTGAACTTGTGATACGGTCACAGGCCCAAGAAGCCATGCAATTCCGGTTCAGCGAGCCCCATGCAAAGGCCAAAGAGAGCGAGATGGAATTAGTGGTGAATCTGACGCAACAGCCAGCCGCTGGAGGTCAGTCTAGGGGGTTAGCTTTTCAAGTGCCAGAGAGGGGAGGTTTGCACGGGAACTCCAGCTTACCCTGAGAATCCCCCTCACACCTATCCAATATTGCATCACTCGCCTCAAACAGCTGCAAGGACACAATCATAGGATTGGGAGAAAGGAAACAAAAATAAGCAGCAACAAGGAGACAAGAACACAACAGAAACACGGTTCAGAGAATTGTGGCTGTCAAGTCATAAAACAGAGCATAGAATACATTACAGTATAAAGAGACTAGCTTCCGAAACCTGCATGGGGAGAACTCAGACACAAACCAATCCGCCATTCCTATTTACCACCGCCTGCTCTGCAATCCTGGAGTACTAGGGGGGCATTGGTATAATTTCCCTTGTGAATCCTTCGAGCACAACCCAGAAGATCAGGGCTGGGCCACAGATGCTGTTCTACAAGGAAAGGAGTCAGCGGACATGCAAGAGTATAACTTAAATAATATTGATCTCATGAACTGTCAAGAGTAGAAAGATCCACTATACATCAATGGAAAGCCAGGATTCCCAGGTTTCCAACCATGTATAATATGTATTTCTAGTCATCATGGGCCATGAGATACACCTCAAAACGATGACCAGTCCCTCAGAGCAGGCAAAAGGACACCAGATAGGCCTACATGTTGTTGCCATCCTAAGGTCCCTGGGCCAGTTTGCCTTCCACTATATGCTATATTTCTATATCAACACCCCCATTTATCTGGAGGCCTCAGGGGGCACCTCAAAACATCTGCTAGAGGTGGCGGGGAGGACAGCTCTAAAAAAACAAGGGAGTCAATTGTAAGACTTACCAAAGGCTGTTGCGAGGGCTCAACCTGCAGTATGGAGAAGACCCCCACCAGATGGGTTACAACAAAAGCCTGCATGGCTTTGAAATCTATGCTGCAGCCTCAGTGAACAGAAGGCCTGAGCCAGCTTTGCAGGCCAGCTAGCACAGGGCCTTTAAATCCAGTTGGCGTCCTGTCTGCTGCACTCCAGGGCTTGAGGGCAGCACCACGGGTTCACCAGGGAACCTCAGCTTGTGGGGTGGCTGCCGACACAGCACATGGTAGAAGAGAGCTGTGTTTTCATACACATGCCTTTGACCATTTTAATTCTGCCTCATTGCCAGGGCAGGTTTTACCCTCAGATATTTGCCTTCTAAGCAATCACCCTGCTAAGGAAGCCCGGATTCAGAGGGGAATGCAGAGATTTCAGAGTTAAAACTTGTCCCCACCACTCCTTAAAATAAAAGCATCTTAAAGACCCTGCATCTTGGCCCTGGATCCAAACACCCAGGAGCACGTTTCCGTTGGTCCAGCGGCGTCTGATTTTCAATTGACGCCCTCTGTAGTGCCTGCTGCACAGTGGACTCTGGCATCCCCACGCTCATCCCCTCAGCCCACGAGAACACCGACTCATCGGATAACTGATGCCGCCGAGACTTGTCGGTGTGGCGACAAACTAGCTGATCACATTCGCCTCTCTCCTTGCCGTACCTTGCAAGGGATCTGATCAAAGCTCTAGGGAGCGAACGGCTTGGTTACCTGTGGACATGCTTTCCCCGGGGGACATGTCATCTAGCAGGGTGTGGTCCATGGACTGCGGGCTAGCGCCGGTCAGGCTTGCTGTGGGAGGCTGTGGCGGTGGCAGCGTGGGCCTCTGCCTTGGCTTAGGGGTGGGTCGAGACTTGGTTAAAGTGCTCGTCAGGGAAGGAGGAGAAGACAGGGAAGGAGCAGCAGCTGGGGAGAGCTGGCCTGAGGCCAGTGAGTAGCCGTGTGGGTAATTCAGTCCATAGGGTGAAGGGGTGCTCGGAGGGGTGGGAGACAGGCTGACGGGGGATGGCTGTCCCGTGGACTGGTCGGACATACCGCCTGACTGGCCGTAGGGCACCTTGGGTGTGATTGGAGCCAGCTTCTTTGAAACTGTGGAAGACAAAGAGAGACAGAGACACCATAAAGTGAAGCACAGGTTCAGAGGGTCCTTAGCACTTCTTATACCTATCTGATGTTACAACTCCTGCATGTGAGAAGCTGGGCTCTCTTGCTCTGGTGCTGCAATACACCCAGGCGCTGTGTGCGATTACTCTGCAAATCAAACACATAGGGAACCTGGACTAGAACCCTCATCCTACAGCTCCAACCCCGCTGGCTGTTCCTAGCCAAGTTAAAGGCACTTGCCATCAGCTAGCAGCAGTAGCAGATCCCTTATCTTCTCCATGGACCAGACTGTAGAACCCCTCCTTATTCATACACACAAAGACAGCCTGTTACACTAGAGAAAGATCTCCAAGGGCCAGGCTGGACGCCAGTTACAAAGAACCGTATCTGCCAAAGGTTGCATGCAAAACAGATCCTTACATGTGCAAATGCACCTGTCCTCCCATAGGCATTCTCAGGAAAATACTGTCCTCGCTATATGAACCAGGGATCTGAGTGGAGAGCTCTGCCCTTCACATCTACTGAGATTTGTGGCTGTCAGAATATTCTTGATTATTTCAAAATGGCACCTGCCTCTCGGATATGGGAGGGGCATAAGGGGCTTGCGCTTAAACAGGCCCTGTGAGATGGAAACCAGCATGTAACAGGGACTGTGGGGATGTGCCAAACACGGTGGAAGAAGGGATCTCATACAGCCCCCAGTAGGTCTGGATACTCATGAACGTTGAATTAAAGCCCACTCAGGAGCAAAGGGATGCGAACTCCAGCCTGTCTCCCATGCCCCACAGCTCCATTTCCCAGCAAAATGACTTTGTGAGGCAGGCCTTGTGAGTGTCCTGCAGGGACTGCTCACTTAATCAAGCAGGCGACATCAGCAGCTCCGAACCATGACCAAACTCCTTGGGTCTCTCCAGTGAGAACTGTGCATCGTGGGCTCACTCCTGCCCTCCAGTCAGCTAGGAGCTTCCTGCGCAAGTGTGCAGCCTCATCAGCTGGTTTCTGAGGTCTGCGGAGATGTGTTTTGGAAGACGGAGGGAAGGTGCGATATTCACATGGCAGCACTGAGTGCGTTTTCACATGAGGCCACTCCGCCTCTATGTGGCAATGGACGATGGGGAGGAAGGGCAGAACTCCAGGAGCTGAAAGCTCCATTGACCTAGGTACCGAGGGTGCTTTCGTTAAGACATATTGGGCAAAATTTTCAAAGGTGCCTAAGTGACTTAGGAGCCTAAATCCCATTTTTCAAGAGTGATTTAGGCACTCAGGGGCCCTAGTCTCACTAGAAGGCTCGTCAGTACCTGAGTCCGTTTGGAAGATCCCACCAGGTGCCTAGCTACATCTTTAAACAGCTAAATACCTTTTAAAATCTGGCCCTCGGGTGCTTTTGAAAATTTTACCTGTTGTCTAATAACCAACCTCCAAAGGTTCAGAGGGGTGGTTTGCATGAGCACTCAGACCTTTGGATGCTTCTCTGACCCACATTGTAATTATCCCAGTGTCTGGGGTCTGCCCAGACAGGGCAGGTTGGGGATTTGATGAGAACTGATGAGATGTCCAGTAATTCCTGCTTCTGGGTGGAAATTCTCAGCAGCTCCTGAGGAGCATCTGTAGCTTTCATTCGAGCAAACAAACAAAGAAGTCTGTGGTTGCAATGAGAACCTTCCACATACAAAGCAAGTGTAACCCACCTAGTCAAGTCTTCCTCAGCTCCAGCAGTCAGTGGTGAGCTCATTTCCCTGACAGAAAAATGGGGATGATGGGAGATCTCTACAGCATGTAATTTAGCAACAGCCTTCATCAAATCAAGACCCAACATAGTTTTCATACGAGTCTTATCACGGGCCAGATCACCAGCTGGTGTAAATCAGCGTAGCCTTGTTGACTAAATAGAGCTAAACTGATTGACACCAGCTCAGGATCTGTCCCAGACCGAATTATAATTGTCCTTCTGACAGGATCTTCGGCCTAGCCTACGCACAAACTTCTGCCGGCATAGCTCTGTCAGCTGGGACACGAGGTGTGCGATCCCTGACCAATTGAGCTGTGCCACGCAGTTGCACCAACACAACTGCACTTTTACCAGCAAAGTGTGCATGTTTGTGTGTGTGTGCGTGTTACAGTGTATCCACACTCGGAATGGTTTGCCTGTATAAATACACCGGCAAGGGGCTTCTACCGGAGAGCTGGCCTTCCTCACCTCCATGCAGCGCCATCGCTGGAAAAAATCCAGCACGAGGCAAGCAGGGTCCATGCAAATGCCAGATGGTCATATGATTAGTCCTTCTGTGAGCTGGACAGTGTGGAGATCCAGGCACATGAAAGCCCACCTCCTCAGGCACCAGGAAAACATACCTTCAAATCCCTGAGCCTGTAATGGCCCCGCCGGACAATCTGCACCCACGCACACTCAGAATGCCGTGCTAGAGAGCACAACCCACACCTGTCTGAGTGTGCATGAAGCTTGCTATTTTATTATACTCATCACCTTGCACTGGTTACATTAGCCAGCCCTGGAAAGGCAGCAAATACCTTTGCGCAGTGCGTGAGGGCTCTGCTCCGTGGACAGCTGCTGTGTGGGACTGGCCACCTGCTGCATGCTCCCACATGGGGCCACGTGACCGGAGCTTGGGCTGCCTTTCTGCCCAGACATGGGCGACAGCTCCTTGGTTTTTAAAGTACTGAAAAGAAACAAACAGGAACAAGGAGGAAAACATGTAAGTCCCTTTGTTTTGAAGCCACCCCATGGACCTCCCTCTGCCCCACAGCCCAGTGTCACTTGGCTCACGCCCCTCGCACTCTGGCCTGTTCTTAGGCACGCAGGCCTTGCTAAGAGCAGCCGTTTGCGCTGGCAAAGCCAACCCCCTTCCCGATTCTTTGCCCGACAGAAGCTGCTTCCGGAGACGCGCTACACACTGGACTCAAGATGTGCGTACGTCTTTTCAAGCAGGCGGAGCACAATGAGAGCATGAAGCGATGCTGCACCCCTCCTAGTCGCATGGCGTACAGCAGAAAGAGAGCAGAACAAAACCCCTTCCCTGCCCCGCAACGGCTGCTCCTCCAGAGGGAGCTCTGTTTGCTAAGAAGGGCTCTAGGAATTATTTGGGGCAGTTCTCTGGCCTATGTGATACCGGAGGCCGGCGTAGCTGATCCCAATGGACTCTGCTGGTCTTGGAGTCAATGCATCTAAGAACTTGTCATGGGGACTAGTTTTGGTTTTTTTTTTAAAGCTTCCTCCCCAAGTCCATTTCTTAATCCCCAGCTACAGCGCTCACTCGCAATGGCCAAGAAATGTATAGAGGGGTCCAAGCCACCCAGCAGCAAAGAACCTCTGGACAAGGCAGCACAGCAAGCGATGTAATGGCTCATCAGGATTTCTTGGGTGAGCAACGGCAAGCTGGCCGGGCCAGGCAGCAGCCATTCACAGCCTGCACTGCAGAGGCGGCTAAGCCCACCAGCTCATGAGGGCACCGCTGGGTCAAAGGAGCTGCTCTGGATCAGCCTGCCCTGTGACGCTCATTTGACTCTGATTCCTTGCTTCGTAGCTCTGTGGCGGGTGGGGGAAGGGCTGGCCCTGCACCCCTGCTCCCTGGGATACGACGGAAAGGTGGCGGCGCCTGGCAGAGCGCTCCGTCCGCCCCCTTCACGAGCTGCCCAGTGCCGCCCCATGCAACGGCAGCTTCTGGGGGCGAGAAGGCTCGACCTGGGCCTCAGGGCCTGTCCCCAGCGGCGGCTGTCCCCGCGGTGCACGGCGAGCCGATGGCTCTGAACCCTTTCACCCTCAAACACACAGGTATTTACCTAGTCAGGCCGGCTCCTCTGTCGCTGGCGCAGCCGACCCAGGGGGGAGAGGCTGACATAAGGGAGGGGTAGGGAGCGCCAGGTGGGTCCGGTTTGGCTAAGACAAGTGGGGGTTTGATGGAGGGGGCGGAGAGATTAGTTTCGAGAGCATGCGATTCGGTGAGGGAGCTCTGCTTGGGGAGGTGAAGGAAACACGGCTTTGGGTTCGAGTTAATGTCAAGCGGCTGAGGGCTGGGAGAGGAGGAGGAGGAGGAGGAGCGGGGAGGCAGAGTTTGGCTGTGCCCTGACCACCGGTAGGGTGGTGAGGGGGCCTCGGGCCGAGCCTGGGGGTGGTAATGGCGGAGGTGCTGATAGCAAGGGTAAGGGGGGGGCCTGTCGTCCTCGGGGGAAGGGTAGTGGTAACAGGAGTCCAACCAACTAGACGACACATCATCCGTGCTGCAAAATGTCCAAACAGACAGACAGACAAAAACAAGAGCAGAAGTGTTGGTACAGGGAGGAACCCACCCGGAGCAGCGAGGCTGGCAGAGAAGCAAAGAGGAGTAACAACAACAAGAGAAACACTGAGCTCAGAGCCTGCCGCGGGGTGGGGAAGGGGGGGCACCGGGGGAGGGGGCAGAGCAGTGGGTCCCAGCCTCCTAGGGTGAGGGCACGGGGCTGGGGTCTGAGCTCGCTCATATGGGTCAATGGACACATCGCGTCACGGAAACCCAGAGTCTCTGGCTTTCCTCTGGGGAAGTGGAAACCAAAGTCTGGCCCTAAGGCTGCAGCCTGTGCCTGCCGTTGCCCTCCTGTGGCCCTGGGGGCTCGAACCTGCCCCAGACCTGGGGCTGTGCCACAATCTGGCTTTACAGCCGCACGAGCCACCTGAGGGCCACAGAAGGCCAGGGTGCTCACAGCTGAATGAGAGGTGGGCTGAGGCTCTTCACTAGGGCCTAGCTCTGTGGGGCATCATAACAGGAAGGAAGGGTAGCCCAGGGTGCCAGTCACAAAGCCTGAAGCATCGAGGGCACTGCCTGGGGCTGGGAGCCACTGATCTAGAGAACAGCAAGGCAGGAGTGGCAGAGAGAGGGCCCAAGCCAGGGATTATAGGCAGAATAGCGGGGCACTGTGCCAAAATGCAAGGCCAGGCAAGTGTCAAAGGGTCTGCAGTGGTGACGCCCTGAAGGTTGACACCTAAAACCCCTTTCCAAACTCCTGGACATGCATTCGCCAGGTGAGGAAGAGCCCTCCACCGGGGGGGGGGGGGGGGAGGGGGCGAGGCGGGGCAGCATGGAACGCTTTCTAATGACGTCGCATGTCTTTCATGTCATAGGGGTCTGCTTCTCGGCCCTGCTCCTCGCCCTCCGCCTGGCCCCTGGATCCGCATCCCCCCTTTGATCTCCGTTTAGCACAACGCCAGTCTATAAAGAAAGGGAGGCAGGAGGGAGGCAGGACGTGATGGAAATGGAAAGAGCACACGGCAAGATCTCCCACCCACTGGGATGGAAGTGCCCTCCATGTGTCTCCTGCAGAGGCTGGCTCTCAGGGAGGGGAGGGAACAGACTTACATAGTCCTGGGAACTGACGCTAATGCTGTAACATCTGCATAAAGTCAGGCAGAAAGGACACTGACATGTGAGAAAGGCGTCTAAGCAGGGTCAGGGAATAAGAAAATGAACACATTCAGATTATGACAGGATCAGGTTCAACGTACCAGCTGGGAGATACACTGTGACCCAAGACAGGTGAACGCAGACAGTGGAACTGGGGGACATGGGACTTGTGGGTCGCGGCTATTCGACACAACAATAGGAGGTAACGAGCGAGCAAGCTGTGGCAGGCTCTGGTCTCTGTTACAGCAGTGTACATCCAGAGTAACTCCACTGCAATGAACAAGGCTGCTCCAGATTTACATGGGTGTAATGGAGATCAGGCTCTGGGCCCTTCATGTGCAAGTGTTAAATAATGTACCAAATAACTGATCGGGGAGAAATGCTGTCAACAGGTGCACAGAAATCAGAGCAAAATCCAGGCCCGGAGCAGATTTTTTTTGGTGCTTTCGGCCACAGAGTCAGGGTAACTCGTGTTAAAGGATGGGGTCTGTGTGAGCTCTCTACCTGATAGCCAGAGCTCATCACAAATCTCTCTGGCACATATGCTGAGCTGGCTGGGCGCTGGGAAGCCCCCTGGCATGCAGCACATGAGAAGCTAACTTCCACACTTGCAGGAAGCACGGCTACGACGGAAGCACAGATTGGAAGCACGAAGGAGTCACATCGGCCCCACTCCCTGCGCACGCGGGTGACTGCACCTGACAGCCTCGCTTGTTTTCCGGCTGCCCGCCAGGAAGCAGTGTGTGAATCTACCAACACAAAATAAATCCGTGGCCTTCTGAGAGAGGCACTGGAAGTGAACATTCCCTCTCCATGGGAGGATGTTCTAGTAAGGAATGGGCTCAGGGAATGACATTTCAGGGCTAAGCACATTTGCAAAGGAGGTTCTGAAACTGGCTGCAAAATCTGCTCATGCACCACAGTCACCCAGCTTTTTTCCAGGTGCACAATCTGCACCCAAGTGTGCAAAGGGGGGTGAGGGGCAACGGCTAGAAGAGCACAAGTTGCTGGTGTAATTTAGAGTGTGCTTGTGCTTGGCCGACAGTCTAACCGACCCCAAAAGGAGTGCCTCCATCATCTTCCTTCCAGCCAGTGGAATGGGGAGACGTGGGGGATTGGTCTGGCCAAGGAGTGCCTGTTTGTGGGAGACCAGCGGGAATGGCAGGGCCAATGAAACAGCCAGTTAGGTAGCCCCAACAGTTTAGCACTACCTGAAGCCACATGACAGCCTGGAGCCTATCTCCTGCTCTCCCGGCCACTGGAGTGTTCCAAAGGGGACTCCTAGCATCTCTGCACAGCGCCCTCTGGGGTGAGGTGCATGCACTGCGAGCGCAGAATCTCCATCAGATTTGCAGCATGGATAAAGGGAGGATTTGCCCTGAGCATCCAGTCTCTGCTTTTGCAAAAGCGTCTGTCTTTCCAGCCAGCCTAGAAATGGCATTTTCCAGCACCACTTCTCCCGAGGCTGCTCGGGGATTTTCCTCTTTGCTGGGCGGTCACCGTTTGGGTTTATTTTGTGCCTGGATTCACACACACCAGAAAGCAGAAGCGTGAAATCAAAAGGGCACATGCAGGTGAGCAGGAGCTAGGCGTGTTTACAAAGGCCACGTAAAGCAGCAGTGGCAGCAGCAGTCGCTGCCGCCCGGACTTACCTTGCCCGTTCGGCTCCTGGCTGGAAGCCGAAACTAGTTGGAGTAGGGGAGGGAGTAGCTGAAATATCAAGAGATTGCTCAGGAATTGGTGACTGAGGAGTAGCAGCGAGATCGGAAGGCGGCGCGGGGGGCTGCATGGCAGGCGGGGTGGAGGACGCTTTTCGAACTATGGTGGTGCCTCTGCGGGCCACCCAAGATGTGTCCATCACCCTGACGCCCATGCTGAGGGGGGGAACACAAAGACACTCCCTTACCATCTTGGAAGTAAGGTTCAGAGCAAAGAAATAAAGCACAGATTGCAGCAAGAGGGGAGAAAAAACATTTCACTACATCCAGGTCAGTAAAGCTTATTCAGATCCTGGCAGCCTTCCTTCCAGAGAGCACCAGTGCAGCCCAACGGCTCCTCGTGAAACACTGGGACACAAGACCAGTGCAGGACCCTCAGTGGAGGATTGGCCTAACCTGTTTTGGATGAGATCCAGGTCTGGCCCTTTAAAAACTCCTCTTATACCAGGGAACCCACTGCTCTTCAGTGGAATTCAACTTGCAGGGCAGCAGGGGTTGTAGAGGGTCAGAACTGTCCCGGAAGAACTTTGTAGGTAGGCTCCAAACACGCCTTCATTGTCAGTGGCATTGCCTGGAGGCTCCATTGGTCAGGATCAAAGTTAGGGCTTGGCTATTGGCTCAGGCCCCCTCCCAACCCTGCAGAGAGCAATAGTGTCACCAGAAGAGAGATTGCTACCAAAGTAACAACTCGCCTTAGATCTTGTTTGTTTTGCTCAGAAGCTGCTGTGTCCCATCACAACCTTTGGGGAGATGAGACGGTTGTGCAAGCAGCACTGTTGTAGGGTGTGGCAAAAGTTTTCACCTACAAAGGTGGCAGCGGGAAATGGCCACCCTGCTGTGAGGTCTTTCCAAACAGCCACAAACTTGAGTGAGCCATTAGAAGCCAAAATGAATGGGAGAGCATTCCGGGTAGTGACGCTGTTGTATTCCTCCCAGCTGGAGAAGCTTCCTGTTGAATTACTCCAAAAGAGGAAGTGAGCCCTTGTTTTTTCCCAAAGTTATGAAAGTGCAGTGGTCTTTTAAGGCAATTGCACTAATTGGACCAAACTGGGCATGGGCTTACACCCCATGAAATCGATCCACCGGGGGAGAATCCAGCTCAGAATTTGCCTCCCTGACATCACTAAATGTCGAAAAAACAGTATTTTGGCTTGCTCAGTAGTGAAGGCTCTAACCTCACTGCCTACTGGAACAGCTCTGGCTTGGTGTTCAGAACACAGGTGGCCTGAAAAGGGTCCAGTGGCTACTAGAGGATACCGTACCTTTGGATTTTCCTAAGGCTGCATGGACAGAAACATACAAGTATTAGTGTAAAAGAAACTAAGGCTAAAAGCTTCCATTGGGTAAAGTGACTGTTGTTTGGAAAGGAGTTTAGAGGGCCAAGGTAACACTCTAAGGAGGACAGATCTTTGAATCCAGGTTACAGCAGGAGGAGGACAAGCAGATTGTTCAATAGGAAAGGCGGCGCTGGAAGAAACTTCAGAGGATTCTGCAAACACAAGACGATTTTGCTCAGTGGATGGGAACTTTTGGTAAGTGCAATGTGTGTGGGAGGGAGACGGGGCTGTGTGCAAGTGGGGAGGGAGGGAGGGAGAGGAGTTGTTCTTTAAGATGTTTCAGGTTTGATTTTCGTCTCTGGTGGGTGAGACCCTGCACACTGAGGGGCCTGGAGAGCTGAGATTCAGGGATCCCAGCTTGCCTGTGGTGGTGGAGAATCCTGACACGTAAGCTGCTGTCATCCAGGCAGGCAACAGTCTGGCTGTCAGGTATGGCTGCTGCTAACTCACAACTCCAATGGGCAGCCCCTTGTGCACATTCACCCGCCTCCGTCCCGCTCCTTGAGGGTTCTGGACCATATTCCCAATCTGATTCAGCATGCGTGCCCTTTCTGCTCCAATTCCACTCACGCTCCTGGGCTTGCGCTGCACCGTGCACACAGGGAAATGTAAACATTGCCCAGAGATTTGCAGTGGGACTGGGGTGCATGCCAATGAAGCTGGCCTATTCAGCTGTCACACAACTGGGCTGTTTTCCTCACCAGATATGCTAAAGCTGGGATGGTGGCTTGCTAGTGGCTACACCGAGAGATTTGGGGGAGGAGTCGGGACTCCTGGGATCTCTTCCCAGCTCTGTCGCTGACTTGACACGTGACCATGGCCCAACTGACTTCATGTCATTCATCCTTCTGTAAGGGGGGGTAGGGGGAGTAAAACACTTGCCCATATTCACTGGAGAATGTAAGAATTAATTAATTGTTAGGAAGTGCTTAGATATGATCAAGTCCAAAGAATCCCCATCATAGAACATTCACACTGTGATAGCCCCTGGAGACCTACCAGGGGAGGTCCATGTACAGACCCATAGCTTCGGGGGGGTGGCCCAGACATTTACTTAGTATTCACTATTCCTTCACCCCCAGGGGCAATGCCCATCTCCTTCCCAAACCTGAGCCCGCAGTGATTCCCTCAGGCCAGACACGTGGTCTCAGTGTCACCGGGACGGCCTGTCGGGCCTAGGGGCCCTTTGAGGCATGGACTCGGTGTTTCTCTAGGGTTTGCACATCAGCGCACAGGAACTCATAACAACTAGCAAAGGCAGGACAATGGCTTCCTTAAAAGGCTCGGCTGAGCAGGCTGGGGATCCCTGGTCTTGGCTGAGCTAGACCCAAACGCCTAGCGTGCGCCTCTCAAACCCCAGTGATGACAACTCATCCTAACAATTCGCGGCAGGCCCGCTTCCCTCTGAATACCCTCTGCTCCCACTCTGGCGCCTCCAAGCCAGCTCCTTGCAGGACGAGGGCTCGGCAGCACTGCCCACTTAGCTGGCTCTCCAGAGCTCCTTCCCCAACCCTTCATCTCTGGGTGGAGCTTGTGTAATCAACGTGACTTACCTCAGGCTGGGGAGGTGGGGGAGGGGAAATGGCTCGTCTCCCATCTAAAATGGCTCAAAGGCAGCTGATCGGAGAGGGCGGAGGGGTCAGGAGCAGGGGAGGGTGGGAGTGACAAGGCAGCAAGGCATCTGAGCTCACCAGTGCGGAGGCTACAGGATACGATGCCCATCGGCCCCTGTCCCAAGCAGATCTCCCAGCCAAGGCTATGCCAGGCGCGGCCTCTTCTGGCTCACACAACCGTAACGGACTTACACCAAAACCAAACCCCGGCAACGAAGCGAAGAGGCCCTACCCATCCTTTTTGTAAAACTCCAGCATCATGTTGTCCGTGGCCACGCTGAGGGGGCGCCGGGCCTGGTCGTGCTGCTTGCGGTCTGAGTGGTCCATGTCAGGGGAGGGCATGGAGCTGTAGTTGGCATTGTGGTTGACGTGCATGGGGCTGCCGTAGTTCCCAGTCACATTGAATTCAATGTCTGGTCGGGGAAGCAAGAGGGTACAGTGTTGTGCGGGGGCAGCTCCTCGCATCCAGACTAGGCAGAGGGCTCTGCTGTTATTTCTAGTCTGCATCACGCCTAGGAGCACGGCCATGGGCCAGGACCCATTGTGCCAGGCTCTGTATGGACACAGAACCCTTCCCACTGCCAGCGGCACCAGAGAGCCCCATGGGAACATGGACGAGGCTTGCGGGCAGCCAGCCGCTGACTCCACGAGGGATAGGGACTATAACCCATCAGGTAAGGACCTGGAGGGGGAGAGACGGCTGGTGTGGGCTGGAGGAGCAGTGAGGGTCCCTCTCTAGCTCCATGGACGCATCTCATTGGGGGCTGGGCTGGAGTGAAGCTGCCTTGCGCTTCGTCACGGATTCTGAGGCCTTCTGGGGCCACAGAGCACAGGGGGCTTGTGGGGCCAAGCTGGGAGAGTCCTCTCCTCAGCCACCAGAGCTCTGGTGTCATAGGGCAGAGCTGGGGCAGGTGCAGGCCTGGCAGCCCCATAGCCCAAATCACAGAGTGGACCGGGCGCAGCGACAGTGCACAGCTCTCGACACAGCCCCAGCATTACCCCGGGATGAAAGAAGGCCATCTGCAGGGCCCGCCCCACCCAGCTTCCGGCCCCTCTGCCCAGCGATGCCAGTGGCCACAGCGGGTTTTGTGGCATCAGTGCCTGGAAGTGGATGGAGACCGTCCAGGCCTTTTCCCATTCACAGGCCTCCAAGCTGGTTTGTGGAATGGACGCTTGTGTCCTCTGCCCCCATTCCTCTCAGGCTCAGCCCTGGCGGGCCGGCTCCATTATGCTTCCTCTCAACGCTGATACCTGCGCAAGCACGCAGCGCCCGGCAGGAGACGCACAGCCTACCTCCAGGGAAGAACCAGTCGGCATGCTGGATGAGGGGCTCGATAATCCCCACGATCTGCAGAGACACCGTCGTCATCATCTCCGTGATGTTTCTGCAACACACGGGGGGCAGCAGCTCAGCACCGGCGATGGCTGGGTGGTTAATAGCATTGGTCGAAGCCAACACGTGCCAGGTCCTCCTGCTCTTCTAACGCAGCTCTGCTAGTGCACCACAGTCCTGACTGGCAATTCCCTTGCTAGTCCGGTGGGACCCTCCAACCAGCCTGGTATTACAGACCTGCGCCCTCCCACAGCTCTGCCGATGCCCTTCAGTTCTGCCCTGCAGCCACCTGCTGTTCTAGCCATGGGCTCACACATAGCTTTGCCCATGCCCCTCAGTTCTGCCCTGCAGCTCCCTTCCTCCCCCCGGCTTTTCCAGTTCTCAGCAGAGAACGATAATGGTGACGAATGTCAGGTGTGCAAATGCCCGGAGGGGCAGCCCCGGGAGCGCACTAACCCACTGCCTCCCCTCTCTCGTCTCGATACCCTCCCTTTACCTTGCTAATACAAAGCACTTCTCTAAGGCTCTAGATGCTTTTAAATGAACACATCACATCTGAAGTGCTTTCTAATGACTGTGACGTTTCTGGGATGGATCCTCAGCTGGCGTAGATCAGCAGAGCTCCACTGTATTGCTGCTACTCCCAGCTGAGAACCTGGCCCATCATTCCCTACTAGTGTCCTACATTTTTACCAACGTGACAGTTCGGCCCACGGGGTAATTCTGTGCTGCAGGACATTAGCCACAGCGTAGGGACATCGCCGTCATGGCAAGAACAGTGGTCAGCTTATGGATCATGTTATTAAAGGAGCCTGAACCCAACTGCGCGTTTGTTTATGGCATCACTTCCTTTTTCTGTGCGCACCATTAGCTCCAAAGCTGCAGGGCCATACTCCAGGAGCAACCGAGCATGCGGCAGGCAGGGATACGGGCTCATGTGGTTCTCCAAGGCATCTCCAAGACCAGAGTCCGCAGCGGCTTCCCTAACCTGCTGCCCTTGGAAGCAGGGACTGTAATTAACCTCCAGTGTCTTGATTTAACCATAAAGAATGATTTAAGCCAACACAAAAGAAGGGTAAGTTGGATGCTTGCCTGACCCCATGGCTTCTGGGCTGCTATTGGGTATTAGCCTTCCCCTGACCTCTGACGTCAGGGGGCTACGGCCCGTTCGCCAGCTCTGCTGCTGCCTTCTATCCAGACATGCTTGCCAGGTTTGCCAACTCCGCAGCTGCTGTGCTCCAGCGGGGAGCCCTCAGCTGCATTCTGGGGACCTGCGTGTGCCCCGCATGCTCCGTTTAGCAGCACAGCAGCTGCTTTCGACCCTGGGTGCACCCCACCGCTCTCACCGCGCCCCAGAAAGGCATGCTGGGAAATGCTCCCAATAGCACCCAGACAGCTGGTCATTTTCACTTCCAGGCTGGAAAGAGGCCCTTCAGAACTGATACTGAGCCCTGGCCTACTCTTAACATGTGGATCGACCTAGCTGCACCGTGAGCGCCATGGTTAAGCTGACCCAACCCAAGGTGTCGACGTGGCTTGGTCGACGGAAGAATTGCTGTTTGGGGAGGTGGATTAACGACACTGATGGAAAAAGCCTTTTTGTCGCTGTAGGAAGCAGCGACACTCGATGCTGGAGAGCAGCACCGCTGCAGGCTGCAACGGTGCTGCTGTAGCATTCGTAGGGCAGCCTTGCCCAACGTCGGATAGTAACTAGGATAACATCAGGCACATCGGCCAGGTAGCCAATAGTTAGAAAATTAACCCAGTCCTGTGAGAAGTCGAGGCCCTAACACACCCATTATGACGATGTTTTCATGTCTATAGCACCTTCCACCTCAAAGGAGCCGGAAGAACTTTCAGGGATCAATTCACATAGGAAATGTGATTCTGCTCCTTCCATTTCTCTCCTTTCACCTCCCTACTTCTGCCTCCGTCCATGCTGCCCCCGACACACGGGGCAGTCTGCTTGTCCTCACAGGCCCAGAACCCCCTCCTCTCCTCGCCCCTGGAAACCCACCTCTTTATCCAACACACGCTTCCTTCCTTCTCAGCATTAACTCTCCCCCTTCACCCTCCCTCTGCTGGAACGGCCTCCTATGCCTCACGTTAGCATGCCTTGTCGTTAGACTGTCAAGCTCTATGGGGCAGGGGATGTGTTTTCATCTATGGTCCTAGGGAAGTTTAGGGAAAGGATTTTAAAAACACACCCTACCTAAGTGGCCTGATTTCCAGATGTGCTGAGAGCCCACAGCTCCCACTGACTTCAGCAGGAATTGCGGATGCTCCGCTAAGGAGCTAATGGGGCTGAAGGAGAACAGCAACAGAAGCAGCATCCACCAGTTCACCCGTCTTGTCCACCCCGGGAGCTGCTCTATCCTGCTTTCCCCAGTACTTGTGCGACAACCACCATCTCAGCCAACACGCTGGGGACTGAACTGGGGACCGTCAGAGCTAAAAGCCTGAGCTGCTTCAGCTTGAGCTAAAATGTCAAGGGTCCCTAGCAGCGGCTGTAACAGACACGTATCCCTGTGGATTGGGCACCGAGGGGACCCTGTTACACGCACGCACGCACCAGTGGATTCTGCTTACCCTTCTGCTTGAGGCCAGAGGAGGTTGGGGCCCAGCACTATCGCCACGTTGCTCGGTGTCATTTTGTTAGCATCCTGGTATTCCGTTAGCTTTGCTAGGAATTTGATCAGGTACCTGGCAGAGGCGATCAAGAGGCAGAGGGTGAGGCTTGAGTGTCACCTGGGCCTGTGGGCTGCAGCGCATGTTCTCCACAACTGCCTTCCTCTGCACCCGACATTCACAGCGAAACCATGCACCGAATGCAGGTTATTCCCCGAGCCCCAGGTGCCTCGGCCTCTCTCTTTCGAGGCAGCTTCCAGGTCAATACTTCAGTGAATGCCGCACACCACCCTGAGATCAACATCCTTGCACTGCCTACCATCCAGCGTCCTTCTTCTGAGAGGCTCGAAGCGGCTCTCAAACATGAAGGAAGCTTCACCATCCCGCTGTGACTTGTCCCAGGTCATCCCTTGAGTCTGGGGCAGAGCTGGGGAGAGAATCCAGGGTCCCAGCTCCCAGCCTCCCTCTCTAACCACCACCAGGCTGGGAGATAGTGCTATGGCTAGCCACAAAGCCTGATTGATTTTCATTGCTAAGAATGTAAAGGTCAGATCACGCCCGGGGTCTCAGCGCTTGGTAACACAAATGAAATCCAGCAGGAAATCCTATCCCATTCGGGGGCTAACCGCTAAATCCTAGCGGCCGATAAACCCACCCTGCCCAGACAGCAAGCCTCTGGAAGTGCCCTTCCCCCAAAGCCTGGCAACTGGCATGGTGCAGGATGCCCCAAAGGCTGGCAGAGTCAGAGGATGGTGGCTCACAGGAGGGAAAGCAAATTCCTGTGTCGAGGGCATGGACATGTCTACAGTCAACTGTCACCTTGTCCTGATCTAGGGGGAACGTCCCAACAACAGCCTGGAGCTCCAGTTTCCAGGGTTTTCCTCATTAATCACTGTATCTCCTAGTGTACAGTAAGGCAGGGATTCTCAAAGGGGCCTAAGGGAGTTAGGTGCCCAAAGCCTATTGAAATCCAATGGGAGTTGGGTGCCACACTCCCTGGAAAATCCCTGGTGAAATATCTTACAATACGGGAGAGAAGGGGCCTCTCTTGCTTTGTGGCAGGTGCCCCAGTCCCGGTGCCTCTGTGACCTGCAAAGGGCTGCTTGGGCCTGCGGCGCTGGTCTGACCCCCCCGTGTGCCGCTAGCTCCATGGGTAGTAGGAGAGGAGGGCTCAACCCGTATTAGAGGGCAAGTGGCCCAAAGTGCAGGGTCTGCGGCCAGCGCAGGAGAGCAGGGTGAAGGAGGCCCTGGCATTGTGATCCTAGGCGGACTGAGAAATTGGGCTCCACTGCCCATCCCCCTTCTCTCACAGGCCAGGAAAGGTGAGAGGACGCAGGTGGGAGCTAGGCTCCCCTGCAGCGATCTGCCTGCCGTCCTCCCATGGAAAGTGAGTTTGGTGCTTTTCCACCACGACTAAGTTCAGTTCACAAGCAGGCTGGATGAGGAGGCCAGGGGGAAGAGGGGAACCTATGGTCCACCCCCGCCACGGACCTTTGTGCTCATTACTGGGATGTGGCAGGACATGAGCCCTGGGCCCACTGTGGGAGGGTTCAGGCTCTGACCTACATGGCCAACTTTATTTGAGCCCCACTCATAACAAGGTACAGCTCCCCCTCCCTCAGCACCTGAGAGCGCAGGGCCCAGAACAGAACCCCTGGGGATCAGACAGGCTCTGTGCCTACTGCAGCAGCACTCGCTAGGGCAGGTGCTAAAAGCCCCAACTTCAAGGGGAGCTGAGAGTTCAGCCGCCTGCAGGGTCGGGCCTGCATCGCTAAGCGTGCAGCAATCCCACTGACATTAGTGGGCATTAGGCAGGCGCCTGAGGGGGGGAAAGCCCCCACCCTCCCACTGAGGCCTTGTCTACCCAAAAAAGTGTCACCAGTTTAACTGACGTTGGTTTTTAGACCAATTAGCTACAACAGCGCAAACGGTGGTGTGGACGGGCGACAGCCGCCAGCGTGGCCTGCACCCCGCGGAGTGAGCTGGTGACCTCCAGAGCTAAAAGCACAAGCTGCTACGGGGTGAACTAAAGCTCCCTTCCTGGGGATGTAATAGACTCATATCCTCTGAGGACTGGGCACAGAGGGGGACCCAGTACACAGGCTCACCAGTGGGCATGGGATGCTCTTATTAACGGACTTAAGTTAAACCAAAATAAGGCTGGTTTAAATCACACTGTGAGAGTCTCCACACAGCCTTTGGCACCAGTTTAATGAAACTGTTTTAAAAATTACACCTGAAGTGAAATCACTGGCAACTCTGCCTGTAGACACAGCCCTCTGCCCCACACACTCACCTGATGTTGTTGTAGTTGGCCTTGGGCAGTTTTTCGCAGGCATTCCACAGGGCCTGCAGCCTCTTGTCTTGGTCCTGGATGCTAGGAAGGAAGTGTAGTTTGGGATTAGTTGGTCAGTTCGCCACACAGCCGGGCCGCTCGCTTCGCTGAGCGCTCAGCTGTTGAGAAGAGATGAGGCCCCAGATCTCAATGTCCTGACAACTGGGGCGCAGCTGAAATCTGAACCAGGATCCTGAGTTTGCAAGCAGATTTTGTCTTTGTAACAGTCTGAGCCAGCCCTTCCAGATTTGAACACTCCCAGCCTGGGGGCGTCCAGTGCAGAGAGCGAGTGCGAATGTTGGTGCCTGAGCCCAGCCTTGCTTTTATTATTTATTTCGGGTGCTTAGAGAGAAACTCCAGGCCTCCATGGTACCATTAGAGACTGCGAGTGTAGCTGGAAGGCCTCCAGCCCACCAACTCAGCCAGGCCCCTGCCCTCCTCAGGAGGGAATGCATGAATACAGAGGCTGACTGGTCAGATCCCCAAGTCTGGTGCATTTCTGCATTTGCTGCAAATACAGAGATGTCCCTTCCAGACGGGGAAGGAGAGAGCAGCCCAAAAACGAATGCAAGGCCCTGACAGTCCACCATAGTTCAGCTCTGTCTCTGGAGGAGGCACCAAGTTTGCGAGCATGTTTGCTGAGTGCGAGTGAGTCCTTCAGAGAGGCAGTGGTGCTACCATGCATGACCAGGGTCCTGGCTCTGAGCTGTTCTGATTCAAGCCGGGGGAGGCCAGGTTTTCCCAGTGGCTCAGGTACCAGCACCACCTCAACAAGGGGAATGAACCCCTTCCCCCAGCACTTTGCTCCAGGGCCCAGAGAGTTTCTATGACAAGAGCAATCTGCTTTCAGTTCAAGACCTACTTCCCATCCCCTACACAAAACAGAGGTCGGCTGCAAGGCAGTCCCCAAGACAGTACTGCAGAGGTTGTGTACAGACGGAGACTGAAGCGAATGGAGGGAAATTGTATAGAGATACCTCTGTTGATCTGGGCCTGATTTATCTTTAATCCATCTCTGATCCATGCACACATCACCCTAGTTATGTGGACATGCCGGGGGAGGGTCTAGGTAGCTACCTCAGGGCTTGTCCACATGGCAAGTTACTCTGTGGCAAGGCAGGGGGTCAATCTCCAGTGCACCAGCATGCCACGCAGTAACGTCCCGTGTGGATGCAGCGAGAGTGCAGTGCGAAGCCTGGAGGGCAGCTTGATGTACTGCACTTTCGAGTAGCAGCAGCAGAAGGTTGCCATGTAGACAAGCATTTGGGTGCTTATCCGGTCACCATTACTGAACTGAGCGCCTCACAAACTTTGATGTATTCTCCTCCGAGCCCCCCTCTGAGGCAGAGCAGTGCTGTCATCTCCATCTCATAGAGGGGGAACTGAATACAAAGAGGCTAAATGACTAGCCCATGGTCATACAGGAAATCTGTGGCAGAGCAGAGGAGACCTGAGGTCAGTTCCAGTCTCAGGCTGGTACCTGGCCACTAGACCATCCTTCCTCTGGAAGTTTCACATCCCTTAGTCACACTGGTACCAGCTCCATAGCCACAGAGATCTCACCTATATTTTCACATCCACTCCCCTGTAGAGCTAGATTACCATCAGCCCCACTACACAGGATCCATATAAGCCTCTAAAGAACAACTCTTCTCTACCCCAAAATTCCACGACTTTAAGACCTGATGTCTGGCCCTTCCAGAGCTAGACACGCATGCTGCCTCTCCCACCAGGAATCTCACCTTCCGAATGGGCTAAAGTACCTATTTCTAGCCCTGCCGGGACACTGAATGCCAAGCTCTAAAGCTCTGACACTTTAAGCTGCTGCAGGACTCCATCTTGCCCGTCCTCGTCCTTGAGCTGGGGCAATTTTGGGAAAAGTTCCACATTTGGGGGACAAAGGTGAAAACATCAGCAGTGATTTGAAGCTGCTGAGGCATCTGGGATGTGAGAGGAAGCCTGGGGCTGCTTTAGCTAGAGGCAGATTTCTGGGAGAAGCTACACGGCTCTGCAGACCGGTCTACAGGAGTATGAATTGCAGTGAGCTTGAACGTGTAGGGCTCTAACTGACCTCCGCCGACCCTGCTGGTGCAAGCTAAAAGGTACCTAGTTCATGCTGATGCCGTCCTGTTTCAAACAGGACTCTATAAATGCATACGAGGTCCCTTTCAGTCTGCACCAGTAGGGTCTACATGGGACAGTTAGAGTGCTATGGGTTTGAGTGCTCTGCAATTCACACTCCCGTAGACTGGTCTGACACACCGCCAGGGGGCAGCACACTGACATTTTGCCCTGGGCTTCAGATTGTCTGAGCAGCCTCTGGATGAACCCTGGGGAGCTGGATTAGCAGAGGCAGAGGACAGGTGAGAGGTCGAAGGTGCAAGACAAAGTCATTCAGCAGGCAGCTCTGCAATTCCCAACGTGGAAGATGCCTCTCCATAGGGGCTGTATATAGAACGTATTTCAGCCCTTCTTATTCCAGTACTTTTGACTGCTCATTGTGGTTGCTGAGGAAGAAGATGAGACCAAGGACAAAGGAAAGTGCATTTGGGACTCACTTGGAAGCTTGAATCCATTCATCATAGAGTTCAAAGGTCATGAGAGGCTCTGGAAGCTCTCGGAGATAGGACTTCAGCGCCCCTAGGAGACAGAAGGGAACACTGGCTAGTCAGTACCAAAGTAGGGTGCTTTCCTGGGTTGGAGTGTAAGGATCTTGGCTGGTCCCTGGGCATAGGACTTTAGCCCCTTCAATGAAGCACAAAGGCCAGGCGGTATGTTCTGCCCAGCAGCCTCATTAATGTGATTTCAACCAAAAACAAGAAAACCAATTAACATCCTAATAATCTTGTCAAACATTCGCCATTTCTCCTGTTCTCGTTGCTTTCTCTGTGGGCTCTGCCCCGTGACACTGGACTCCCTGGCTTCAATGGGAGCAAGATCAGACCCTCATTTCATTGAGGAACCAATCCTGCAAAGCACTGAGCAGCCTCCCCTGCGACTGTCATTACTGCTGCCCAGGGTGCTCAGGCCCTCCCCAGATCAGGTTTTGAAAGAGAAGGGAAACCATCTTGGATCAAGAAAGGAACATCATCTTAACCCTGTGGAATTGTGCCATTGTCACAACACTTCACGGTATCTCACCATACGGACCTATGCCATTTTCAAAAGTGGCGAATGGGATGCGAGTGCCCAAGTATCCTTAAAATTGATGGGAATTTGGAGTCCAAATCATCCAGGTATCTTTGAAAAACTTGGCCTCAAAGCCCATGAGTGATGCAAATACAAAAAGTTTTATCCAAACCAAATCAATATTTAGCAGGCCAGCAGGGCTGGCTCCAGCATTTCTGCCGCCCCACGCAAAAAAAAAAAAGCCACAATCGCAATTGCGACCGGCAGCGGCAATTGGGAAAAAAAAAAAAAAAAAAAGCCGTGATTGGCAGTTCGGCAGCAGGTCCTTCATTCCTAGAGGGAGCGAGGGACCTTCTGCCCCCGAATTGCCGCAGGTACCGCCCTCTCCCTTGGCCGCCCCAAGCACCTGCTTGTTAAGCTGGTGCCTGGAGCCGGCCCTGCAGGCCAGTAAGGAGGGGACCTCATCCAGAAACCCTCTTATTCTCCAACAGAATCTGTAACAACCAGGTTGGAAACTCTGTTACAAAAGAATAAAAAATGATCTAATTGTCGATCCACTCATCCCACACTCATCGCCATGTTTTTGGAGCATCTCATGGTTATTACAATTGTATTTGGGTTGCTTTAGCATGACCGGTAAATTGGCTAAATAGAATAAGCACAATGTATGTCCTAACATTTAGATTTACTTTTTTAAATGTAACATTTACTGGCAAATCTGTTGATCACAATAAACCAGGGAAAGTCTGAACCCTGGGGTTCATCAATGATTCTGATCAAAACTATTTTTTCGTCCTCAACTGCAATGAACAGGACTGTAGACAAGCACAGAAAATAGAGACGCTAGAATAGTTTGACGAATGTCTCCAGGGGAAACTGAAGATTTAGAAGCACTGACGTTAGTAGGTATAATTTATATTTTTTTTAATAATAAAATAAAAACTAAAGTCTCTACATATATATATAATGTATAAGGAGAGGACAAATTTTATTTCCAAACTGGCATCAAATAAATCTACAATTGTTCCTATCCCTCCTTAATGCCCAATATGGTTATATTTATACTTCAAAATTTGTTTTTCATACATTCATTATATTTTTAAAGTTAAGAGATAATGAACCAAAGTTTGTTCCTGCATTGTTGTAAATTGGATGTAACTCCAGAATTTACAGTAGCATAAGAGCACAGTTTGGTCCATTCATTCAGTTAAAGCAGAACACAATTGTTTTACACTATGTCTAGAGTTAAATCAGTACTTGATGTTAACAGATTCATAAGGCTCCTCGACAGTTCTAATTTTCTCCTCAAGCTTAGAACTGAACAGGGCAACAGAGTTCAGACTCTTTGTTAACAACTTTCCTCCAGTGAATAGATCGCTCGAAAAACTATATAACGAAACACCCAAAGAAGCCGTTTATGATTCCTCCCTAGCAGACTGAGTTTTAACCCTTATGGGAGGCCCCTACCGAAGGGCCCTGCCTCTTTACTTGTTGTCCCGAAATGACGGCAGCAGATCGCACAGGCATAGTTGCATGGGACACCTTGGGGGAAAATGGGTTTTCCATTTCAGGGCTACTTTTTCCATTTCAAAATTTTTTCCATTCTGAAATGGGAGACCCCGTCCCAAATTTTCCTCTGAAACAAAATTCTGAAAAAAAAACCCTGTTTCGGCTCAAAATGTTTAATTTTGGTCAAATTGAAACTGTTTGTTCCAATTTTGGCTTTTTAACCGTTATATCATTTTTTTTAAAAACGGAAATAAAAAGTCATTTCAAAATGGCCAGTTGAAAAGCTAAGTCCTGACTGCTTTTTTTCTAAACAAAATGCCATCAGAGGCGACCCATTTCCACAAACCAGTTTGCTTTCGATGAGTCAGCATTTTCGGATGGAGAAATAATTCTGCTGGAAAACTTCCCACAGCGTTCAAGCAATAGGACTTCCCACTGCACAGGCTGTGTCCAGTACAGCGTGAGCAGTGCTTGGAGATCCTCGGCTGGAAGAGGATCATCTAGAGTAGTACATAATCTTGTTACCAAAGCCAAGGTGGCAATGCCCTTTACCTGCAATGGCATGGGGGTCTGCGGAATACTCCTGCACGTCCACCACGCAGCAGTCGAGAGCCGCCTTGAGCTTCTTTAACTTGGATGCAGAAGGAGCCACCCTGAAGAGACCCTTCGGGCAAAGGAGACAGGAGAGAAGTCAGCCGCAGCAGGAAACTCCTAAAATCATGGCAACAGCAGAACACAGCGCCCCGAGGGCAGGAGCCCCAGAGTGACCCAGGTGCCAGCTTAATACCCAGCCTAGGGGTCAGGCTCTGACCTAGTGGTGTCACGTTGGATGCGGTTTAGTAGGAAATCACTGACGTAGGAAGCGTGGGAATTCCTGTTGCTCACCTGACTTACACACAGAACTCAAGTGGGGTGTAGGGTCAGATCCTCAGCTGGTGTAAATCAGTATCTATGGAGCAATTCCAGCTGGGGGCCTGGCTCATGGGGCCTAGAAACTACGGAACTGGGCAGATTAGACATGGTGCGAGGAGTGTCTTTGCAGAACAGCCCTTTGTTACTCCACGTATCTGTGCCCTGGGCCGCTTCAAGTCACACCTGCTCCCTTTGCCGACACAAACAAGCTTCAGAGGGGTAGCCGTGTTAGTCTGAATCTGTAAAAAGCAACAGAGGGTCCTGTGGCACCTTTGAGACTAACAGAAGTACTGGGAGCATAAGCTTTCGTGGGTAAGAACCTCACTTCTTCAGATACAAATAAGTGCATCTGAAGAAGTGAGGTTCTTACCCACGAAAGCTTATGCTCCCAGTACTTCTGTTAGTCTCAAAGGTGCCACAGGACCCTCTGTTGCTTTTTACAAACAAGCTTGTACTCCTGGTAGCCCCAGCAAGGCGATGTGTCAGCTGCCATCTTGGCCAACACCAGGGATCTCCAGAACTAAAGTCTCTACATCAAGAGTCAGGGTCTCTAGCTGATAGACTCGCATTCCCCCTGGATCAGGCGCGGATGGGGACCCGTCACACACACTGACCAGTGATTACACTGACAGCTACAGGGGAGCGAGGGGGTGTCTGTTCTGACCCCTGCATGACCAGCAGCGGCATCAGTGTCTTTGTTAATGGTGATGGTGCCAAAGGCAGCGACAGCTTAGCTGGTGTTTCAGATCCCAGGTGCCAGCAGGTAGAAGAGGCATCGTTTGAGCTGGAAGTTGAGCAGATTTGAGCTGGGGGAGCTCCTAAGCCAGGACAACAGTCCCGCCCCAGGGGGCTGAGAGCCTCATGCTCCCCACTCCCCTCCTAGTGCTGCTGGCACCACTCTCCCCGTCTCCCCCGAGCCAGCTCCCTGCCAGTTCTTTGCTGTGCCCTGCTTCCCGAGGAGGGTCAGACCCTGGCAGCGTAGAGACAGGGGGCTCTGCAGAGGGTAGGGCAGGGTGAACTGGGAGCCACTTCTACAACAAAGCTCACCCCCACATGTGCCCAACCGGGTGGTCAGCCTGCCAGCCCCCAGGGGATGTGCAGCTGGGAGGTAGCTCATATCTTAGGGGTGAAAAACATCACAGTTAAAAGGTTGGGCGTGGGGCACTGAAGCTGCTTGCAGGGGAGAAGGGAGGGAAGTTTGTGGTTAAATGCAGCAGGAAAGGGGAGCTGCTCACTGACTCAGGAGCTCCCAAGGCGGTAGCTTTGTCGATGGGGAGTGTGCCTCCTGACCGAGGGGGCAGCATGGGAGAAAGCATGAAGGTTTGACTTTGACTCCCACCCCACACCTTTGAAGATCCATGGGTCCTACACGCACCTATCACAACAGGTGATGTACCTTGTCCAGGGCACTAAGTGCCCCGATAACAACTATGAGGTGAAACCAGACCATCACTACGCTCTCGAATGAACTCACGCAGAAACATGGTAAAAGACAAAAACACCCTGTTACCCCCTGTGGGCGAACACTTTTCCCCAAGCGCTCACTCTATATCTGACCTCTCCATCCGCGCACCACTGGGGATATGCGAGACATCTCTGGGCGGTACACAGGAGAAATTGTCTAATGGTGGATTTTACTTACTATTTTATTTATTGCATTTTCATAATAGGCAACTCAGATGAAGCTTTAAAACTCCATGGGAATTTGTTATATACAATATGGTAGTTAATTTACTTCAAGGTGTACCAATGAGAACACATAGATGCAGATGTGCAGAGCCCTCATCTCCAATCACCGGACAGCGCGGGTTCAGCTGCCCAGCAACTGTCCAGTCTTACTTCGGTTGTATATCTTGCACTACAATTATATCTGTATGTAACAGTGAAATATGGGCAGATGGCTAAAGACAGGTCGTGTTAACAGGGAACACACAACGTATCAGTGATCAGAGGAGTAGGGGTATGCGAGCAGCTGGTAGATCTGGAAAGGGGGTATGCAATATGAAAAGTTTGGGAACCTCTGATGTATAGGGATGGATGAATTGCTCAAGAGAAAGGATGAAGCAACCCAAAGTTTTGCCCTCAAATCAAACTACCCTGGAGATTACAAACAGGTTTGTCAATTCTTTTTTATGTTTGTTTTTCAATTTTTCAGGGCTGGTCTTCACGTACAGTGAAGACGCTTCTGTGCCAACAGGAGAGCTTCTCCCATCAGTGTAGTTAATTCACCTCCCCGAGAGGCACTAGCTATGTTGATGGGAGAAACTCTCCTGCCGAAATAGCGCTGTCTACATGGGTTGGTGTGTCACTCAGGGGGGTGGATTTTTCACACTCGTGAGCGACGTAGTTATACCAATACAGGGCTGTAGTGTAGACCTGGCCCCAGTTGCATGTCTCGATCATGGCAAGGCCTGGAAGCACCAAAACATGGAGCAAAGCTGCTTTTTTTAATCTTTTTTTTCCAGCTAGGATGGGAAGCATCAGAAAATGATCAGATGTGTGCAGTCTCAGGAGATTCCCAGCCCAATTTTATAGATCAAAGGGTCTGAATATTTCCAACAAGGTCTGAAAAAACATCTGAGTTCTTTGTTGCTTCTTTAAACCTGTAGGGGGTTGTCCATCATTTGTTATTTCCTGGTCTCTGCATAATGAAGAGGGATGGTTATCTCCATATTTATAAGCTCGGTCTCTACCATGTGAATGCAATAAAAAGGACTGCAACAGTGGCATGTGCACGAGTCCCGCAGAACACGCTCCAATCCCTGCTGTGTTTAAATCATCTTTCCTGCTTTTCTCCTCTCATTTCAAGGCAAGGAAAAAGAAAAGGTTACTTTGCCTATGTGGTTCTGAACTGGAACACGCTTTCTTCAGGCAAGGAATTACTTAGGTCTCAAAGCCACTGATAAATAACTGAGACCAACTGCCCTAGGAACAACGCAGGACTGTGCTAACAGAGTGAGCTGGTCAAAAGGAGGCAGGTCAAAGGAAAGCAACAGACTCCAAACACAAACCGGGAGTTAGACGTGGCAGCAGCTCTATTCCGTCAGCCAGCTGCTCTCCTTACGCAACTGGATGCCGCGGCATGGAGCAGCAGGGTGCACCCTTACCTCCCCAGGCCATATGAAAGGGTGCTTCTCCAGGCAGCAGACTTCCAAGCAAATGAAACCTCAAACAGAACGGGCTGGGCTCATCCCTGGTGTAGATCAGGAGTGACGCCACTGAATTCAGTGGACACGAACTGATCCGAGAGGAGAACTGGGTCCAAATAATTGTAAACTACACCACATTACCACATGCACTCCCTGTGCTGCTTACACCACTCTAAACAGTGCCTCTGAATTTGGACCAGAGGCCTCCATGGCAACTGCACCTCTTTATACCATGACCGAATTTGGCCCATCTTGGCCTGTCTTAGGAATGCATGATCTATTTTAGTAGCAGCCTTGCTCTATACAAAGAGACACAGCAAGGGTCCCAGGACCCAATACTGCCAGTATAACTCCAGGCACCTCCGTGGGACTGCTCCCAATTTACACCAAGTCTATCCAAGACCAGTCAAGCCAGGATCTGCTTTCAAAGGAGGCCCATTCACAGATTGAGAAGAGGCTGCAGTGTTTGCTCTCCCAGCTGAACCAAAGGCCGGGCACAAGAGCTGAAGGAGGGGGCTTGCCTCAAGATTTCCAGGGCCTGCCCCAGGATTTTGCAGTGGGAGGGTTTGGAAATACAAGAGAGGCCAGGGTGGGGTTTCAATGGGGGAATAAAGGAAGGGGCTTTTCAGAGGGTCAGAGGTTTTAAGGGCAGCAGGGATCATTACGACAGTTGTGCTCGGGGGAAGAAAAGCTGGAGAGTATCTGTGTCTGGAATGAAGCCACCCAGTTGGGGGGCTCCTGACTCACCTCCTCCTGCATCCCGCACTCCAGCAGCATGGTGACGCACGCCTCGATGGGGAAGGCGATCTCCCGCCCACTGACGGCCAGGTGCTCCTCCAGCGGCTTCCCGAAGGAGGGCTTCTCGATCCACGCTTCTGTTACACGGATCCACCGAGTGGGCAGGAGGGAGAAGAACCCGTGCTGGGTTAGGGGAGCACGTTCACCTGCTGGGGAAGCTGCGCAGGTTCCCGCCCTCCCCCCTCCCCATCTCCTGCGACAGCCATGTCTCTGCCAGTTAGGGAGGTCCCTTGGCAGTGAGGTTGCAGGGCTGCGCATCCCCACGTCCCATGTTTGTGTGTGTGCACGTAGGGAGCTAATGCACGTCCGGGATGCATCTATGTCCGGGTCTAGGTGAGCCAGGGCGTGTGATCCCCACAGTGTCCCCACCTTGTATTGCTTCTTCAATGTCCCATGCTGATGCTTGACCCTCCCCCAGCACTGCTGCTGGGACCAGCCAGTGTGGGGTCGACAATGGAACTCTGGGCTAGCCCCTGCTCTTGGGTGCCAAGCAGACTGCCCCTGAGCCCCTGCTGGCTCCAGGCGCGACGGCGTGGATCTGAACGCCAAGCCTCCATGTGGCCACCAGGCCAGATCACACCCAGCCTCACCCATCTGAGGCCTACCTGAAAGCCCCCCTAATGAAACCATCACTGCTATTGGTCTGGACCGCGTGGGGTCTACGGCCTGGCAGGAAGCGCCGAGAGGAGCCGCACATGGTGTCCCTCGCCCAGCTCCCTTAATGCCCCTCAATCTTGCCCTGGAGCACCCCCAGCTAATCCAGTCCTGGGCCTCCCTCGGCTGACCAGGGTCTGCCAATCGTGCTAAGTGGTGGAGTGTGAGACCTGTCACACTCAATTCACTAGTGACCTGAGCTATTACTTCGACTCCAGGCTCCAGAGGCGAGAGGGCAAAATGCATCGACTCACTGCATGGCTAAACTTCAAACTGGGCTTCTACTGGCATAAACGCTGCCAGGGCTCCCGGGGTGGGAAATCCCCAGGGGACAAGATTACCATGGTGCATCGTGGTTGCAATGTACCTTAATCCAAAGATAAGGGGTGGATCTTTAAGGGCTGGTGCAGCCCTCCGAGCGATCAGCCCTGACTGGGACGGGGCCCACTTGCTATTCTAACTCTTCGCTTTTGTGTATGCAATATACCAGGGGAGGCCAAACTGCGGCTTGCGGAACCCCCCACGACTCCCCATTCGCCACCCACCAGACTGGGAGGTGGAGCTTGGGGTTCCTGCCCTGCCGTGGGATGGTGGGGCTTGGGGTTTCTGCCTAGCGGACAGGGAGGTCTAGGGGCTTCAGCCCCATGGGAGGCGCCTGCTGGGGCCCAGGGCTTCAGCCCCACTCTTGCTGAAGCCCCATGCCCCGGCAAGTGCCTCCTGCAGTGCTGAAGCCCGTAGCCCCACCACTCTGCTGCAGGGCAGAAGCCCCGAGCCCTGGCAGGTGCACCCGGCTCTCGAACTTCTGAAGATTATTGTATGTGGCTCGGAGGGTCAGTAAGTCTGGCCACCCCTGCAATATACTTATGGGGGTGGCAGGAGTAATTTACAGGCAGCAGTTCCCAAAAAGGGAAATAAAGCTGCAACTGCACGGGGTTGCTCCTGGGAATGAGAGCACCACTAGAGCTGTTTGCATGGCTGCTAGTGGGCATTGGCCTGATAGCTACAGGACCATTGCTTTAAAAGGGGGGAGAACAATGCTGCTTTAAAAGGTGGCAGGTTCTCAGGGCCCAGGAGATCTCATAGGGTGGAATTACAAAGTTCTGAGTATGCAGCCTGCGGCCACAAACAAAGCCCACAGCTGCTTAGGACTGAGCATTCCAGGGTTTGTTTTCTTTAGCAGAGAGAGAGACTTCCCTGTATCTGTATTTCTGGGCAGGCTGAGGAATTCCTTTCCATTGCCAAGGGGGGCAGTTAGAAGCAATTCTAGCCGGGCTGATCAGCCGGTCCCAAGGGCCCCCTGAATTCACTCCTTCTTAATGTCCCGAAGCATGAGCGTGCGAGTGCATGAGCGTGCACGTGTGTGTGTGTACACACGTGTGCAGGGCCAAACGTATGCTTACGAGGCTGTGTGTGCATACGGCTGTGGGGGTGTGTGTGCGTGCAAGAGGCTTTGCGTGCATGTGTCTGAGTGTGCATAAAACTGTGCATGGATGAATGCATCTGTGTCACTCAGTTCTCCACGGGGGAATGGGGAGGGAAAAAATCCACCTCCTTTCGGGGGCGGTCAGGAGTCTGCATGGTCTGTGCACATGACACAAGGAAAAGGTTATTTCCCCCAAAGGAAATCCAACAGCAAGAGACTCCCCTTTTTACATTCTAATACGTGCTGCACGTTGTGCCATGTGTTAATTGAAAGAATGACGGGAAAACTTAGTTCGGTGGCCCAGTTAGTCTAGGTTTCCTTCTGCTCCCCATGCCCTAGAGCTTAAGTTCCCCTTCATTCTGGCTCCATTTGATCTCAAGCCCGTGGGGCTGACGGAGAACCAGACAGACCCAGCTGGCAGTGGGAGGAGGAGACGACCGGGGTGGGTGCGACCTGCCTGAAGTAGCAGGGACTCAGAAGAGTTTGCAAGCAGAAGAGAACCTGACGGGGCCAGGGCTAGAGAAGAGCTGGGCTCTGTGGAGGGAGGTGCAATTGGCAATGGCTGGCAAGCGTGTGAGGGAGAAGATCTGGGGTTCGGTGGGGGCAATCGATCCCGTGTGGGGTTGGGGAGGAGAGGCGAGTGACTGTCCTGCAGGCGAGGGACAGTGGGGTTGTTGAAAAGCCATTGCCAGGCGAACGGATTGAAGGCGGGACAGTGCACAGGCCAGAGTCACTGCTGGAGAGGGGGCTGTTGTAGCTGCAGGGCACTGATTGTGTTTGCAGGGGCTGGGGGGACTGACTCGGAGGCTAGAGGAGGAACTGACGGAGAACCGATTTTGACAGTTTAAGGGAAAGTGACCCTGCTGAGGAGGGTTTGTCCAGGAGTGGGGTGACTTGGGAAGATGGTGGGGGAATTTCCTCCCCAGTAAATCAGCTCTGAGCAGGGTGGGTGGAACTGCTTCTAACTGGGACGGGGGGGCAGCAGTCTGTGAGATGGCCTCGCTACTGAGAATCCAGAATCCTGCCTCTGGTGGTGAGCAAAAACTGATGATTCAGGGAAAGGGGACAGACAGCACCTATGGGTACAATGCAATGCTGGAGATGGGGGGCTCTCTCATCATGCCCTCTGCTAATCAGCTGAGGCCCCGAGCTCCAGTCCGCCTTAGCTTAGCATGTGGTCAATTAAGAAAACACTGCGCACTTACCCTGCTGTGCTTTTATCTGAGGCAACACGTTCTGTAAAAGTGCTAATGACTTCCTATGGTATTCTGCTTGCACTTCTATTAACTAGGGAAAAGACAAGGGAGAGATATTACATCCTGCCATAGGAACCATGGGGCACTTGGGTAAGGGTTGGAGGAGGGGCGTCTGGGCCAGAGACCGGTTGTTAACACAGTGAGGTATCATGCACAAGGGAAGGACTCAGACAGAAAAGCCCAATCCCCACTGGCACTTACAGTTTGAAAGTAGTTTGCATAGTCTATTTCTTTGGCCACGAAATTGTACATGTCAGCCGAGAGCTGGTCCTGTGGAGAGCACAGAATTAGCAAGAAGTAAATCACACAAAATCAAACCACCCTGACCAGCAATTACAATCATTTACAGGTGGATCAGGCTCGAAGGCCGGCACACAGGGTCAGAGATGCTTGCAGGCCGGTGCTGCACGCTGCTGGGATTGCACCGCCTTTGCAGGGCCACCTGGAAATGGCACAGACTTTATGGTGCATTTGATCCTGGCTGTTGGGAACATGGACAGTGAAACACAGATTTGTGGGGGGAGGGAATATATACAGATCTGGCATTCCCAATCCTGCGTGGCTCAGTTTTCGTTACCAGTCAGAGTACAAGATGGGGAGGCGGACGATGCAGGATTTGCAGAAGAGAAATAAAACACCTTATTCAGAGCAAGAATCTCCCCCTTAGATCCATAAGGTGGATCTAGAATCCGATATTCTGCTCCACAGGGAATTCCACACACATCAAGAGAGCAGAATGTTGTGGGAACCCCACACATGTTGGCAGAGCAGGATATCAGAGCCTAGATGGATCTGAAAGGGATAATTGTGCCTTGAATGGCGATGCATCAAAGATCTGAGATGCTGGAAAGTTGGGAGGTTTTCCCCTGCCTTTGATTTCGGAAAAAATCTTGCTAAATTCAGACCTGATGTAAATGGGTATAACCCCACTGACTTCCACGGCTGGTTACACCCAGGTCTGAGTTTGACTCAGGGGTTGCAGACATGAGGACAATGAGGGACTGGCCCACCTAAAACCCTCTGAGATCTCTGGTGGCTTTCCCCGATTTCTCATCCATTGACGGTCAAAATATGCCACGTTAGCATCCGCACGCCAACTGCAGAGCCCTCAGTACCTACCACACCCCAATCTGACTCTGCTCTCTGTAAATCTACGCAAAGGGCTATGCTAAGTACTATTCTATCCTAAGCACCAATGGAGCAGTCACTATGTTTGTGTGGGCATGTTCCAACTCCAGACGTGGATGTACATGCATACATCTGCATGCACAGCTGCCCACTGGGCACACATCAAGGGGTAAAGGCTTTGCAGGTTCTGTTTAGGTGCCCATTGCATTCAACAATGGTCCCACTGTTACTTTGCAAGGGTCCTGCCTGTGGAATTCCTGAAGCAGTTTTGTCCAGGAGGTTGGTCTCCACACAAGTACCATAGAGGGGGTTCAGCAGTTTCATTGAGTAGGGAGGAAGGAAAGCAGGGTTAGATAGCACAGCAGGTTAGGGGCAGCACCCCCCTTTTTGCACATCTGGGTTCTAATCCTGCTGGCGTCACAAGTGAAATGGTTGGGTCTTTGCTGGGTCTCTGCAAAATTAGCACAGCTGGCAGCCTCTGCTCACAAGAACCCAGGACTGTGGGAACATCAGGTGGTGTGTGTGGCTGTTTGCAGATCTAGATTATGTGACACAGCTGCATTTGTCAGAAGCATGCACGGGAGGTACTGGCTCTATTGGCTCCCCATTTCCAGGGGCATATTCCTGTCCCTGCCCCCCAATTTAATACTTCCCACCCCCATCCCTCCAACCCCCCCACCCCCAAAGTCCAGCGGTAAACAGAACATGTGAGCCCAGGGAATGGAGACCCCCACCAAGGAGCTAAATGCTACCATCAGAAATATACCTTCAACAGCTCAGCATCTGAGCCTCTCCAATTGGCAATCTTAGGATGGTCAGTGGTGCCCTGTGTGTGGCCCTTGTTGGTCTTGTGGGAAGAGGAAGAAGAGCAATTTCGTTGTTTTATTGTCACATTATGAATTTTGTTAAACACGAATGTCAAACAGTTGAAGTGCAAACGTAAGAGAAAAGTGTAGGGGACACGCCCCTCTCGTTTCGCTAGGACAGGAAAGTGTGATTTAAAAAAGGAGAAAATATCTGAAAGTTAACAAGGGGATATGGCAAAGGGGACTTTGTGACTATCTCTGTGTGTAAGCTCCATTGTCCTAAAGGAACGCATGAGGACAACAAAGGGGATTGGTCAGGACATGGGGAGATGGGTGTAGAGAGGGCATGGGGGGAGCAGAGGTGCAGCTGGAATCAGAACCAAACATGGGGATGGTGAGTCAAGGCCTGGAGACAAGAATGGAGATGGGCACGGAGGCAGAGATGGAGCTGATGACAGCGAAGGTCGAAAAGGGGGTGGATGTGCAAGGAGAGGAGGAGGTGAAGGTGGAGATGAAAACAGCCTTTTTCTGAGAAAAACCCACTCACTTCTCCCACCTGCAGAACAGCGGATATGGGCCTTGTATCTGACTGGGGGAAAACACCGGGAAACTTCCTTACCAAGGCTCACTCATTGTGACGAATGAGTCAGTGCCCTATAAAGAACGAGGTTCTGAGGATCTGCTGTCGGTGGCAGAATGGGATAACTCTTCACCTCTGAAGATCTGGGTTCAAACCCTGCACTGACCGTAGATCACACATGGAGGTCTGGGGGTTTTTTGGAAGGGCTCAGGAGGAATTGTCTCACCCCAGCCTCTGCCTCCCTCTGTCAACATTATTAAGCCACTGCACAAAGTGACATAATTCAGCACAGGTGCCAATCTTTGCTCACGAGAGACCTTTGCGCAGGTGTATTTGCAGATAGCCGGGGGAGGGAGGGCTGCAATGCACTAGCAGAGCTTTGAGGGAGCCCCTGGACTGGAACAGCAGATGGGGGTGGAGGTCAGGATTCATGTGGGTGGGAAGTTTTAACAGCTCCTGCCCAGACTATGCCAGGCTAGGACCAGTGGAATGATTCGTTCCCACTTATTTGTGCTATATTTACTTACAGGTTTTAAAAAAGCAAGACATTTCATGAGGTTTTATTGCCCCACCTCAGGAATGGCTGTCACCACTAACCCTTTCCTGGTCCCTATGCCCCTGCCATGTCAGGTCAACAGGAGGCTATTGGCTTGTGATTTAGCTGTCATGTATGGTTCTCCTTTTCCCTACACGCACCCTTTGCCGTGTTATGACTGATCCCAAATGGAGAAGACCAAGCGACCGGGTTGATTTCAGATATTGTGGAGAATCCTTTTTTTAATAAGCTCTAAGATAATTATGCCAGCAACAAACTAAAACAGCAGTATAAGTAAATGACATTGCTCCCCAACCTATATTCGTAATAAACATTTCCTGGATGGCTTTGCCCAGGACACTCGTGGCTAAGTGGCAATGCGCCCAGCCTTCCAGCTTCAGGTCGGACACACAAAAGTCCCTAATGAAAATAACGCAGAAGTTCGGCCATAAACATGAGCCGGGGGGAGGGGGAGCGAAGGGGAGAAGACGACAGGGCATGTGAGGGTATGCAAGGCTGTCGGGCTTTTATGGTTGTGTGTTAGGGATAATCAGGAACAGCCCTCTGTGTCTTTACTTCGTCACTGCAGCTCCTCCCGGACTCAAACAAAGCTCAGCACATGGATGGACAGATTAGACAGACAGACAGAAAAGCGTCATTCCACTATGGCAGACAAAGTATTGCAAAATTCATTGCTTTTGCATATTCAAACACGTGCACCCTGATCCCGCCAATATGCATGCGCTTAACTTTAGAGCAGAAGTAATCCCACCAATTCCAATGGCTACTCATCATAGTGAAGTTAAACATATGCATGAGTGTTTGCAGGATTGGGGCCATGGTCATGTTAACGCAGAAAACCATGTTTAATTAACAATGCTACTAATTCAGCTCTCCTACTGGTACAATTCTTAGGCTGAGAGAGGAGAAGCAGGTCACTGACTATTTCAAAGCCTTTCAAGAGACATAAACTTTAGAATGAATCTAACCACACCCAGACATGACAAATTAGTGTTAAGTGTTGAAAGGAACATCAAAGTCTATGCCAATGTCAATTCTGATACTCAGCTCCAAAAACGGACTTTACATGGAATAAAATTAAGTTACTCTGCACAACAGGAGCTTTGGAGGAGAAGAAAAGAAGAATGGACCCATGCACAGAAACCCTGGATGCAAAGCTGTAAAAACACAAACACAAACACAAACACAAACACAAACACACACACAAACACACACACACACACACACACACTCTCTCTCTCTCTCTCTCTCTCGCCCTTCCCTCTCTTTTGAGATTATGATTAGCCATCAGTCTGCAACAAACTGTTCCTAAGTAGGTTGGTATGAAGCAGCATCTGATTAGTCAAATGCTGCTTGTTCCCTAAGGGATGCATTGCACGCAACGTAAATGCTCTGCTTTTTTCTCTCTCTGTTTGGCTATTTTTGTCTGAGTGATTCATTAAATATATACAGCCCATTATTGCTCAAACCAGTAATGGGCAGCACTTATTCAGTAAAGTACCTCTATGCTGGATCTGGAAAGTACAATTTCTAGCTCAAGCAGACATACCCACCCTACCTCTGATGGAGACAGTGCACTAAAAACAGAAGTGTAGCTGTGGCAGCATGAGGAGCTAGCCACCCAAGCAGGTACCAAAGGTCTCGGACAGGACTGTATTGGGGCAGCTAGCCCCTGCTGCATGTCGTGCAGCTGTGGCTACCTTTTATTTTTAACACGCCATCTTCATCAGAGTTAGTGTGGGTATGTCTCCTTGAGTTGGGAATTACACCTCCAGCTCAAACCATGGACATACCTTAAGACTCTTTCATAGTTTGTAATATGCAGTGTTGTTGTAGCCATGTTGGTCCCAAGATATTAGACAGACAAGTTCGGGGAGGTAATATCTTTTATTGGACCAACTTCTGTTGGGGAGAGAGACAAGCTTTCCAGCTTACAGAGCTCTTCAAGTCATCTGCGTAAGCTCGCAAACCTGTCTCTCTCCCCAACAGAAGTTGGTCCAATAAAAGATATTACCTCACCCACCTTGTCTCTCAAGGTTTGTAGTATTAGTACCAGGGGCGAAATACACTGACACAATCTTCAGTGTTTCATTATGTAACTCAAGAGCTGGACAGGACAGGACAAGACAAAACCATTGGCCAATATTAAAAGACTGTAACTTGACCTATAGAGCTGTATGCATATTTAACTTGGGTGCATATTTCTCAATCTTCCATGTGTTTTCTACATATATTTTAGAGATGGGAGAAAAGAAGTTGTGACATTCCCCCCACCTTTTTTGTCAACATTTGAAATTGATGACATTTCTCATAAAAATGTTTAAAAAACATTTTGACCAGCTGTAGTACATCAAATTAAATATGCACCTCGTGAGTTGCAAATTGCTTGTACTCAGAAAAGATATTTTAGAATTGGAAAAGGTACAGAGCGAAAGGCAACAAAAATGATTAGGGGTATGGAACAGCTGCCATATGAAGAGATTAAAAAGACTGGGACTTTTCAGCTTGGAAAAGAGACAACTAAGGGGGGATATGATCATAGAATCATAGAAGATTAAGGTTGGAAGAGACCTCAGGAGGTCATCTAGTTCCAACCCCCTGCTCAAAGCAGGACCAACCCCAACTAAATCATCCAGCCAGGGCTTTGTTAAGCTGGGCCTTAAAAACCTTTAAGGATGGAGATTCCACCACCTCTCTAGGTAACCCATTCCAGTGCTTCACCCCCTCCTAGTGAAATATTTTTTCCTAATATCCAACCTAGACCTCCCCCATTGCAACTTGACAACATTGCTTCTTGTTCTGTCATCTGTCACCACTGAGAACAGCCTAGCTCCATCCTCTTTGGAACCCCCCTTCAGGTAGTTGAAGGCTGCTATTAAATCCCCCTCTCACTCTTCTCTTCTGAAGACTAAATAAGCCCAGTTCCCTCAGCCTCTCCTTATAAGTCATGTGCCCCAGCCCCCTAATCATTTTCATTGCCCTCTGCTGGACTTTCTTCAATTTGTCCACATTCTTTCTGTAGTAGGGGCCACAAAACTGGACGCAATACTCCAGATGTGGCCTCACCAGTGCCGAATGGAAGGGAATAATCACTTTCCTCGATCTGCTGGCAATGCTCCTACTAATGCAGCCCAATATGCTGTTAGCCTTCTTGGCAACAAGAGCACATTGTTGACTCATATCCCGCTTCTCGTCCACTGTAATCCCCAGGTCCTTTTCTGCAGAACTGCTGCTTAGCCAGTCGGTCCCCAGCCTGTAGCAGTGCATGGGATTCTTCTATCCTAAGTGCAGGACAAGTGTTGAACCTCATCAGATTTCTTTTGGCTCCAATTTGTCTAGTTCACTCTGGACCCCATCCCTACTCTCCAGCGTATCTACCCCTCCCCCCAGCTTAGTGTCATCCATGAACTTGCTGAGGGTGCAATGCATCCCATCATCCAGATCATTAATGAAGATGTTGAACAAAACCGGCCCCAGGACCGACCCCTGGGGCACGCCGCTTGATACCGGCTGCCAACTAGACATCGAGCTGTTGATCACTACCCATTGAGCCCGACGATCTAGCCAACTTTCTATCCACCTTATAGTCCATTCATCCAATCCATACTTTTTTAGCTTGCTGACAAGAATACTGTGGGAGACCGTATCAAAAGCTTTGCTAAAGTCAAGATATGTCATGTCCACCATTTTCCCCAAATCTAGAGAGCCAGTTATCTCATCATACAAGGCTATCAGGTTGGTCAGGCATGACTTTCCCTTGGTGAATCCATGGTGACTGTTCCTGATCACCTTCCTCTCCTCCAAGTGCTTCAAAATGGATTCCTTGAGGACCTGCTCCATGATTTTGCTGGGGACTGAAGTGAGGCTGACCGGTCTGTATTTCCCCAGGTTATCTTTCTTCCCTTTTTTAAATATGGGCACTATATTTGCCTTTTTCCAATCGCCTTGGACATCAACCATTTGCCACGAGTTTTCAAAGATAATGGCCAATGGCTCTGCAATCACATCTGCCAACTCTCTCAGATGCATTAGATCCGGACCCATGGACTTGTGCATGTCCAGCTTTTCTAAATACTCCTTAACCTGTTCTTTCACCACTGAGGGCTGCTCACCGCCTCCCCATACTATGCTGCCCAGTGCAGCAGTCTGGGAACTGACCTTGTCTGTGAAGACCAAGGCAAAAAAAGCATTGAGTACTTCAGCTTTTTCCACATCATCTGCCACTAGGTTGCCTCCCCCATTCAGTAAGGGTCCCACACTTTCCCTGACCTTCTGCTTGTTGCTAACATACCTGTAGAAACCCTTCTTGTCACCCTTCACATCCCTTGCTAGCTGCAACTCCAATTGTGCTTTGGCTTTCCTGATTACACTCCTGCATGCTCGAGCAATATTTTTATACTTGTCCCTAGTCATCTGTCCAAGTTTCCACTTCTTGTAAGCTTCTTTTTTGTGTTTATGATAGAGGTCTATAAAATCATGACTGATGTGGAAAAAATGAAAAAGGAAATGTTATTTACCACTTCACATAACACAAGAACCAGGGGTCACCCCAGCAGGTTTAAAACAAACAAAAGGAAATACTTCTTCCTACAATGCTTAGTTCACTTGTGGAACTTGTTGCCAGGGGATGATGTGAAGGCCAAAACTATACCTGGGTTCAAAGAAGAACTAGATAAGTTCATGGAGGATAGATCCATCAATGGTTATTCACCAGGATGGTCAAGGATGCAACCCCATGCTCTGGGTGTGCCTAGCCTCTGTTTGCCAGAACTGGGACTGGATGAATCACTCAATAATTGCCCTGTTTTGTTCATTCCTTCTGAAGCACCTGGCATCAGCCACCATCAGAAGACAGGATACTGGGCTAGATGGACCATTGGTCTGACTCAGTATGGCCATTCTTACGTAGTAGTTTGTTAGACTGGTTTGGAATTCCTGAATAATTCACATCCATAAAACCACGCAAGTTAGTGCACAAACAGGTAGGGGATAGATTTTCAAGAAAGCTCAGTTTCCATTTAGGTGCTTAAATGGAATGGCCAGATTTTGGAAGTACTCACAAAATCTGGCTCCAGCTGTGGGAGCTAAGCACTTTTTAAAATCTAGCTCAAAATATACATATTAATGTTTTGAAATCTTGAGCAGAAGGCAACAGAGAAGCTCAAAGTGACTTACAATAGTAATAACACCTAGCTCTTACATAGGACCCTTAATCAGTAGATCATAAAGCAATTTACAAAGGAGGTTAGTATCATTATCCCCACTATACAGATATAACAGGGAAACTGAGGCATGGAATGGCAAAGTGACTTGTCCAAGGTCACCCAGCAGGCCCACAGCAGAGCCAGGAACAGAACTCTGGTCTTCTGAGCTCCAGTCTAGTGCTCTCCCACTAGGCAACACTATCTCCCTCTTCGTGAAATTAGTCCCACATTATGCTGGGAGGCAAGCAGTCATTTATTTCTATTTACTAGAAGATGTTTGGGTATCAGTATCTCTATTTTACAGATGGGGAAACTGAGGCACAAAGCAGGGATGTGATTTGGCCAGTCTCTCATAAACAGTCTGCAGCAGAGCAGAGCCCACAACCCAGATCTGCTAACTCTTGGTCCTATGCTCTAACCACTAAACCAGGCCTTCTCTTGCACATCAGTATACTAGGGTTCAACATACTATTGGTGCTGAATTTTGCAACAGTCCCCTGCCATAGTTCCCTAGGATGGAGGATACCTGGAAGAGTTTGCTTTCCAACCCCAAACACTGCCAGATGGAGCTGGGATGTGGGAGGGCAAAAGGAGGAGAGGACATCCTTCCTTCAGTCATTGGTTTTCGTCCACACTGACTCTTATCAAACGAACAAACTCTGGAGGAAAGTGCTGGTTACCTCTTGGGGCTCGGGTACTGCACACGCTGTGCCACAGCGGCTCACAATGCAATACCACACCCTGGCACCTGCTAATTACCTGGGCATGACACGGGAGAGCAGAAGCTGCTCACCAGCTCTGAGAGTTGTTAGCTTAGAGTTCTCCCCAACCTGGGGGAGGAGAGGGTCAGGGAGAGCCCACCCCAAGCTGTGTGAGATCAAGGCAGAGAGGATCAGGGAGCAGGCATGCCCTTAGGCTGAATGGGAGGCAGGGGGAAGGTGCTGGGAGCGAGGGGGGGGCTCTATCCCCAGGTTGCAAAGGGTAGGTCTCACCTGGTGTAGCAGGAGGGTGATTGAGGGGCTCTGAAGTGGTGAGAGAGACAGGTCTCCTCTCCCTGCACCAGCAACTCCTCCTGGCAAAGGGTGAGGATTCCTGGCAGGGCTGTGTGAGGGAGCCTGAGACAAGGGCCGCTGATGCTGCCTGTTGGGTGGCCAGGGACTTCTGGGAACAGCAGGTCTCCACTGGCATCACTCTCCCACACCTATGACCTGCTTGCCAGCGTAGGCCTGCAACTCCAAGCCCCGAATTCCCCGACCCATATAAACCTTCTCCCGTTCCCTGGGCGAGATACCGGTGCGTTGATGGGCTGCGCAGCTGTGAGATAAGAGAGAGTGAGAAGTACCCTGCAAATCTCCACTCTGTTCGCCGCCTCCTCCATCTCTTCCCTGAGAGCGTCCGCTTTGGCACCCGACGGCTGCAGGTTGCTCGACAAACCTGACGACTTCGCCGACTGCTGCCACCTGAGAGGGGACGCAATGGAACTGGCATCAGCAACGAATGGCAGAGCTGCCTGGGAAAGGAAACAGCCATGCAAGGGGCTCAACCATGTGGGCTTAGGTGCACCCTGACCGTAACCACTTAGCTCAGGGTGGTCTCCATGGCCCATCCCACTACATTAAAAAGCCAGGTGGCTCCTCTCTGCTCCAGTATGTGTCAGTTAGGCCTGGCATGAGGTCAGTTAACAGACTGGCTATTCTCCGGCCCGCCAGCGATCACAGCCGAGTTACTTCTCAAAGGAGGTGAGCAAGTGATGTGTCCCAGAGGTTGGGTTGACCCAGCCTGGAAATAATCTCCTGGAGGATACAGGAGATTGAAGCAATATTGAAAGGTTTATTTAAAAGAAAAAGCAGTTTCTAAAAGGCAAAAACCAGAGATTTCACAGATTCACAGCTAGAAGGGACCATTCTGATCATCTAGTCTGACCTCCTGCATGATACAGGCCATACAACTTCCCTGATGTAGATACTTATAGACTGTTTTCAAATCACCCCTGAACCTGCTCTTTGTTAGCTAAATAGATTGAGTTCCTGGAGTCTATCACTACAAGGCCTGTTTTCCAATCCTTTAATCATTCTCGTGGCTCTTCTCTGAACCCTCTCCAATTTATCAACATCGTCCTTGAATTGTGGGCACCAGAACTGGACACAATATTCCACTAGCAGCTGCACTGGTACCAAATACGGAGGTGATATAACCTCGCTACTCCTACGCGAGATTCTCCTGCATATATGTCCAAGGATCGCATTAGCCCTTTTGGCCACAGTGTTACAGTTCGGGCACATGTGCAGCTGACTATCCACCCTGACCCCTAAGTCTTTTTCAGAGTCCCTGCTTCCCAGGATAGAGTCCCCCATCCTGTCCGTATGGCCTGCATTCTTTGTTCCTAAATATAGGACCTTATATTTGGCTGTACCACATTATTTGCTGGCACCCGGTTTACCAAGAGATTCTGGTCTCCTCATATCAGTGACCTGTCCTCTTCATTGTCCACCCCTCCCCCAATCTATGTGTCACCTGCAAACTTTATCATGAACCATTTTAGGTTTTCCTCCAGGTCATTAATAAAAATATTAAAGGCAAGGCAAAGAACTGATCCACGTGGGACTCCAGTAAAAAAGGAGCCACTTGATGACGATTCCCTATTTACAGTTACACTTTGAGACTGATCAGTTAACCAGTTTTTAATCCATTTAATGTGCGCCACACATATGCTACGTTCTTAATCAAAATGTCAAGCAGCACCACGTCAAATGCCACACAGATGGTCTGGGGCCATGTCTACATACGGGCGCTACCGTGGCACAGCTACGGTGTTGTCGTTATGCTGCTGCTGCACTGCAGTGTAGACGCGTCTACAGTGACAGAAGGGCTTGTTTTCCCGCCACAGGTAACCCACCTCCCCCAACGGTAGCAGCTAGGTTGATAGAAGCATTCTTCCTTGATCCAGCACATCTACACCCGAGCTTATGTCAGCATAGCTATGGCGCACCAGCAACACAGCTATGCTGATCAACATTTTAAAGGTAGACAAGTCCTAAGTATCAACACTATTACTAAGGATTTGATTCTGTCATGGAGGTCACAGATTCTGAGGTCAGCCCCCGGCAGTGCTCCGACTGTTATTCCCTTCCCCCCGCAGGGTACTTTTAGTAAAAGGCAGGGAGAGGTTGCGGGCTTCTGTGAATTTTTGTTTATTGCCTGTGACCTGCCCCTGACTTTTACTAAAAATATCTGTGATAAAGGTGATAGTTAAGGTTAAGCTTCTATCAACTTATAATCTTATCAAAAAATGCTCTGAAGTTAGTTTGACAAGATTTAATTTTCATAAGCCTACATTGATCGGCATTAATTACATTCACCTCTTTCAATTCAATTCAATTAATCAAGTCCTGTATCAGCCATTCTATTATTTTGCCTCAGATCGATGTCCAGCTAACAGCCCCGCACTCCTCCGACGAGCTGCAATCTAAGCCGCCATTTACATGGCCAAGGATGCAAAAGGAGCATCATCAAGAGATATTTGCAAAGACAGAGCTCTGGCAGGCCAGAATTTCACCATCGACAGGCAGAAGAACAGAATGGGAGATGTACTGGCAGGCTACGCTTGGGAGCAAGGTCTCCGAAGTTGTCTGTCTATGGAGAGAGAGGCTGTATGCAGCCTCTCACCCTACAGTAACTCCTCACTTAATGTCGTCCCAGTTATTCGTTGCTGATCAATTAGAGAACATGCTTGTTCAAAGTTGTGCAATGATCCCTTATAACGTTGTTTGGCAGCCGCCTGCTTTGTCCACTGCTTGCAGGAAGAGCAAGCCTTTCTATTTGCTTTGCGATGCGCTTAGCACACCTCTCAGGGCAACGATAAATAATAACTTGCATAAAAGGGGAACAAACTACATTTTGTTAAAAAATATTGCATTCTTAATAATGGAAGGCATTTGCAAATAACATACTGGAGGAAATTTTTAAATAGGATTTTTATATGGTTAGCATCCTTTTACAATCCAGCCACATCAAATTTCTCATCACCCTGCTCTCTTTTTATTTAAAAAAGTGTTGAAAAAAATCAGCTCCAGAAAACTCCAGACTCAGGCAAAATGTGTTTCTGCTCATATTATAACCACCTGGAAAGCTAGGTTTCTGACAGAACATGCTAGCCTGTCCACACCTCTGGCTGTGCTAGCTACATCTTAGCAATGCTCCAATAAAGCGGTAGGAGTCTATTTTGCGACGAATCCCTGCCCGCCTATCCAAGGCTTCACCAAAATGGAGAAGAACCAGACTTGTGCAACGAACAAATAATCCCATTTTGGACAGCACTTGCAAGGAAAGGAATCTGCATATTTTTCAGATGGAAGCTGAAATGCTCATTTCTTAACCTGACTCCAGGGTATTTGCCAGTGGCCTGACATGGATCTATTGACTGTGCCTGTCATTCACCGGGACAGATTGACAGCCGCTGCCAGGTACTCCTAGAGGTTATAACACATGGTGGTGGCAGGACAGCTGGGCATGGCTAGCGCATTGGAATGATGCATGTGAACACACCCAACGCTAATGCAGACTCCAAAGCAACCTTCTCAACCCGTCTACAAATTGAGCTTAAGTAAATAGATACATGAAAATAAACTCCTCAATAGAGTGATCATGATGGAAAATCGATACTAACTGGTCCTAAGTAAAGCGGAGTCCCCCGCACCGTACTCCCCCATGGGCTTCTTTAGACAGAAAATCAAAAATACTCTATGTGGTAAAAGCTGAGCTGGGCTAACGGGACGGATTCAGGCTGGCTCGGATAGATTTAACAGCACAGAACTGACCAGTCAATGCATCCTGATTGTTTTATTTAGTTCTGGAGGCCTAGATGGAATCAGGTCATGAGAGTCTCAGTCCTCTGTCACCTTCCCAAATCCGCCAATAGGCATAGCACCAATCGGGGCACCTGCTTGGCACTCCCAGCTGATGGGCCAAGGAATGAATGAGTGACACAGACTGAGGCCCAGTGGTGGGGTGGCATGGAAGAAACATGCACCACTACTGCTTAAACTATCCATGTTGTCTGGACAAACAAAGCACTTCCCGCTCCAGAGCTTTCAATCCACTGCTTTGAAATCAGCTGTAATTCACTTGGGAACATTTCTTAAAAACGACAGAAGTTGCTTCGAAGATCATTTCCCCAACCCCATTGAAAGAGGAAAACCGGCTGGGCAGTGAAGCCAGCTGGAGGGAGACCGATTGAGATGATGCTTCCTACCTTGTCCTTGAGGAATCCATGTCCAGGACTAATTTTGCTAAATGCTTCCTCTGTTTTTGGATATTTGGGATTTCCACCTGCAACAAGGAGACAAAACACCACAGAGGGAGCTGTCAACTGCCCAGGACAGGAGCTCCCCACCTCTTGGGGCGACTGCACCTGTCTACAAGTGAAGACCTTTGCTGCCCAGCCACTGCTCAATGCCTCCCATTCGATTGGGCACACATTGACCCCCAATGCGGGCCGGCTGCCAGTCACAGCGAGACTGGCATGCTCACGGGAGGCTCTGCTCAGAGGCACTGTAGAATCTGGGGCATTTTGCACACGTCTGTCTGCCTGGCGTGCAGGAGGTGTAAAGCAACAGTTGCAGCCGCATTTCACTGAGCAGCCCAGGCACCCTGGCAGAGCACAGGGGAGCACTTGCAAAAATGCCCTGAATTAAAAATTACAAATAAAACTAAGGCAAGTTGCAGGCCCTCGCCCCTATAACCTAAGGCTGCCTAGAACAGCACAAGTGCCTTTGCAGACCAGGAAGGCAAGATGGGCAGTGTCAGCACACAGAGACCCAGCACAAAGACTTGTTGTTCTGGGCCTGATCTATAATTCATTCCATGCATGGGATGCCCATTGAAGCCAGCAAGAGTTCTGCATATGCCGGGCTGGTAGGATCGGGCTGCAAGGTAGAAATGGGGAGCCTAGATCCTCGTCAAAAAGCCCTTGGGAGAATGTGCGCCACTAGCTGGGAATCCCAGCCTAGGACACAAAGAAGAATCCTAATGAGTGGCAGTGAAAAAAAGCAAACAGAATGTTGGGAATCATTAGGAAAGGGATAGATAAGACAGAAAATATCATATTGCTTCTATATAAATCCATGGTACGCCCACATCTTGAATACTGCGTGCAGATGTGGTTGCCCCATCTCAAAAAAGATATATTGGACTTGGAAAAGGTTCAGAAAAGGGCAACAAAAATGATTAGGGGTATGGAACAGCTTCCATATGAGCATTTGTGGGTGTTCCGGGGCTGGAGCATCCACGGGGGAAAAAATGGTGGGTGCTGAACACCCACTGGCAGCCCCCCTATCAGCGCCCCCTCAGCCCCCCAGTGCCTCCCATGGATCAGTGCAGGAGGGTCTGGGGGGAGGGGGAAGGAGTGCTCAGGGAAAGGGGTGGACCAGGGTGGGAAGAGCCGGGGTGGGTCCTTGGGAGAAGGGGTGGAGTGGGGGCAGAGCCTGGGGCAGAGCCGGGGATCAAGCACCCCCCAGCACTTTGGAAAGTGGGAGTCTGCGCATATGAGGAGAGATTAATAAGATTGGGACTTTTCAACTTAGAAACAAGACAACTAAGGGGGATATGACAGAGATCTATAAAATCGTGACGGATGTGGAGAAAGTAAACAGGTAAGTGTTGTTTACTCCTTTCCATAACACAAGAACTGGGGGTCAACAAATGAAATCAAGAGACATCAGGTTTAAAACAAACAAAAGGAAGTATTTCTTCACACAACGCACAGTCAACCTGTGGAACTCTGCCGGAGGATGTTGTGAAGGCCAAGACTATAACTGGGTTAAAAAAAGAACTAGATTAGTTCATGGAGGATAGGTCCATCAATGGCTATTAGCCAGGATGGGCAGGGATGGTGTTCCTAGTCTCTGTTTGCCAAAATCTGGGAATGGGTGACAGGGGATGGATCACTTGACAGGACCTGTTCTGTTCATTCCTCTGAAGCACCTGGCATTGGACACTGTCAGAAGACAGGATACTGGGCAAGAGGGACCATTGGTCTGACCCAATATGGCCGTTCTTATGTTAAAAAAAAAACAACAACAGGAAGGGGTTCTTACTGTCTCCCCCTCCCCGTTAGCCTGCAACAGCCCTTTGCCAAAAACATCCACACAAAAAGAAAAGAAAAAACCCCACATTACTAATAGGTACTGGCCACAAGGGCAAACCAAGTAACAGCTGCCTAATGCAGGCCAACCACAGCAGGGTCAAACGCAGGCCCTGGAGATCACGTCCCCTCAACCTTTATCAAGAAACCCCAACACTGAACATGCTATGCATCTGATAATATCAAAAACCACCTGAGGATTTGAACTGGAATTGGGGAGAGGTGTCCCGGTGGGTCTTGGGCCAGATTCTCAGGCAGAGCAAGGACCTTTACACTGCCTTAGCAAGGTGAAAGGCCCTGAAAGGGGATCCAACTGTAGTTCATCCCCACTTTAAGGCTCCTCTATGCTGCCAGAGTGGTGCAAAGAGGCCTAATTGTAAATGAGAACCAGGCTTCTTGTTTTCAAGAGGATACTGTCAGCGTAAGCCTGCTCTATGCGCACAGTATAACTATGTCAGGTTGGGGTGGAATTTTTCACGGAAATAGTGATCATGCCAGTATAGCCCCTAGTGTGGACACAGTTCTACCAGTATAGAGAGCTTTACACCAGCACAGCTCACGCCCCAGTGCAGTTAAAGTAGTCCGACTTTTGTATTTAGACAATGCCCTGGTTTAGGTCCAAAGTTCAGGCCTTTTAATGAAGAAAATAAATATATAAACAGAGCCTGATTCTGCTCTCATATCACTACACATTCTACTGGCATTGTCCATATTTATGCAGGTGGAGATGAGATCAGAACTGAGCTCAATGGGTTTTGCAAGACTCAATAGGAGAAAATTTTCCATGAAATTAAGGAAAAAAGTCAATGAAAACACATTTTTTCCCTGCAGCTTAGGAAATCCAAACACAACAGCCACCTGCAAGGGCCAGGGAAACACAAAGCAAAATTGACTAGCAATAAAATGAATGTGAGCAGGGCAGCGTCACTGTCCAAGCTGACTGAAGCACAAAGCAAGTAAAACAGGACAAATGGCAAAATATAAAACAGATCTAATTTCTTTCATTAATGTTTACAGCCTCTGGTGCGCTCAGCAACACGGGTAAGATCTCTGTTCGAAATATAGAGAAGTGATTTTTATTTTGACAGTGTCTCCTTAGACCATATAATGATTGTTATTAATGATCACACTTTGTATTAAGGTTCCATTTATAAATAGGTTATAAATGATTCATAATTAATAGAAGTTTAATAAATGGTTAATCAACTGTTATAGAGTCCAGGGAGTCAACAGATTGCTTATAACCATTGCTTATAACTGCCTATACTACCTTGTACTGCTATGCTTCCAACCATCTCTTCCATATACTACTCACATCTGTAACATGCATAAAACATTCATTAATCATGTATTAATTCTTAAGGAACTATTTATAAAGGGAACCTTAATATAAAAGTTGACCTTGTTATTCATTATTTGTACAGCACTCAAAGGACAAACGCCTGTGCTGGTGATCGGCAGTGGGAAAGCATTGCGGGAAAAACACCCATGGAAATGGTCAGAGTCTATTATTCATTGCAGTGGAAAGGGAACATCAAAATCTCATCCTCCATCCTCAAGGCCAAAGTGTTTGTACCTGTAAAACTATTCTGGTTGGGAGGAGTGATTATTTTTTAAACCAAAATAGCTACACCAGTGTAACACCTAGTGTGGATGCAGGTATACAGGTATAAAAGGTGCCTTAGGCCTTGTCTTCACTTACCGGAGGGTCTGGCAGCACGCAATCGATGTTCTGGGATCGATTTATTGCGTCTGGTTAAGACGCGATAAATCGATCCCGGATCGATCCCGGAAGTGCTCGCCGTCGACGCCGGTACTCCAGCTCGCCGAGAGGACTACGCGGCATCGACGGGGGAGCCTTCCTGCCGCGTCTGGACCGCGGTAAGTTCGGACTAAGGTACTTCGAATTCAGCTACGTTATTAACGTAGCTGAATTTGCGTACCTTAGTCCGAAGTAGGGACTTAGTGGGGACCAGGCCTTATACTGGTACAGCTTATTCCCCTTCTGGTACAGCAAGAGCTAGCCCATACAAAGCCCCTTTGTACCAGTAGAGCTGTGCCCATGCTAGGGGGGCGAGGCATGGCTTTCATTGTACATTATATATTTCATTATATAAAGCCCCACAGCTTGTGAGTGCAGAAAAGCTCTGGGACTGGACACTGGGCATCTTCCCAGCTGTGAACACAAACCCGGGGAAAGCCCCTGAGGACTGGTACTGGGATATGGTGACTCACCACGTGGTCACCGGCCCAGATCTGGCCCCAAGTGCCTGAGGAGACCGAGGGCCTGATCCAGAGCCCACAGAAGTCAGTGGAAAGACTCCCGCTGGCTTCTCTGGGTTTGGATCCGACCCCAAATGTCGTTAGCTCTGGTGTATCTGTCCGGTGGTTTGTGAGGTGAGCTGCTTGTCTGGCTGCAGGGCCCCCATCACAGAGACATCATTGCAGGGGGCGCTTGCTGCCACAGTTCCTGGCAGCCTGCACTGCAGGGCCAATGATTGACAGACTGGAGAGGCTCCTTTCCCCCGGCCCCCAGGGAGGGTCCCTGCAGGGGGAAGGGCAGGGCACATGGGGTGGCAGTGAAGGGCGCGTGCAGTGCCCCTGCTGGCCGTGGATAAAGGCACAGCCCAGTGAACACTGGATCTCTGGGGCCCAATCCTGGAAGCCTGCACTCACGTGAGTAACCGTTTGCAGGATCAAGCCAAGGTGAGGACTTGAGCAACCAGGGCTGCCCCCCAGGAGCCTTTTCTCCAGCACTATATCTGCTCCACAAGCCCTGGCAGGGACAGTGCAAGCTTCTCCCAGCTCCCTCTTCAGTCAGACATTCCTTCGGGATCCCGGGGGGACGGAGGCTCTTCCACACATGCTCACACCATTCCGCATCCCAGCAGGCAGAGAGCGGGGAAGAGAAACACTGAAATGACTCTCCAGCACCCCCTCCCATCTTCTTTCTTCGGGGTTCCCCTCACACACTGAGCGTGTGTAACCCCACCCAGAAAGGCACTGCTGAAGGGGAGTGACTGCACTCTGCAGAGCTCATCACTGCTGCTCCAGGCACCGGCCAGAGGGGTCAGTGTTTCACACCTTGCCAGCCCTGCTGCTGGCTCTCAGCGCCTCAATCCCCCTTACCTCAGCTAGCACAAACAGAGGGTCGATCACGTCCCGTTCTACTTCCAGCTCGAAATGGATGAGCTCCTGGGCTAGTTTATCCTCCACCTCGCCGCATAGTTTGAGCATCTTCCTACGAAAGGAAAGAGACAGGGGACATGCTGCGTGAAAACCCAGCTCCAGTGCCCCCCCCTCACCCCCCGTGTGCTCACACGAGCCGTGCGGCTGAGACATGAAAAAGTGCAACTTGGCGGCTTGTGCACCACAGGAATGGGACTGGACACAAGGGCACTAGCTGACATCTTCTGCATGATGGCACCGGCCTGCAGACAAAGGCATGGCAGGATGAGAGCGAGGCCTTGTGCCACACGCCTCAGCCAGCTCCGGGACAGGGGGTGGAGGGCAGCAATACCCAATAGGGGTGTCATTCATGGTCTTCTGTGGAGATGGTTAAACCCCCTGGAGGTTGGGGGAATGGAGGACACCCTGTGTTACTGGGGGTAGAGAGACTGGACAGGAGGCACCATCCCCTCTAGGAAGGTAGTAGAGACACCCAAGGGTGTACCATGACCAGTCAGGGGGCGGGTCAGGAGGGTGGGAGCAGGAAGGGCCATGGCCTACAGGTTTCTGGGACTCTAGTCTCCCTGTGCAGGTATGGCTGCCCCTTCAAAGCCTGCTTTGTCCCTCTGCCCCACCCCCCATCAAGGGGGGCAGTGGGACTGGACAGGGAGTGAGCAGAAACAGCCCATGGGGGTACTGCTCGCCCATCACTCACCAACCCCCGCACTGCAGCCAGGAGAAACCTGGGGAGCCAGCGTGCTTTGCTAGCATTTCACACCCACTTTGCAAGGCTGTCAGCCATGAGGCAAGTAGCCAGGCAGGGGAGAGCCTGGAGCATCGCGGACCACAGTCTCCTTAGAGCTTCTTACCCCAGTAGAGAGTCGTCCCCTAAAATGGCGGAGCCTTCCATTAAGCACTGGGCCAGCGTCGTCAAAGGTAACTTTTTCTGCAAAGGAAGCATGCTGGGCATGAATGACTGTCCGACGGAAAGCAGGATTCTCACTTGGCCTTCAATCCAAGATTCAGTTCTAACAGTGGGGCGGGGAGGGGCTGGGCTACATAGACCAGGATTGGGTTGGGGGGTGCGTGCCCATTCCTGGTGAAAGGGTCTCTCAGCCCCCTGCCTTGGCCTGGCTGGCGGGCCAGTGAGGAGTCCATGGAGCCTGAAGGCTGCAGGACAAGACAACTGCTACATCTTAAACGGTGCAGCAAAGACATATGAAAGAACCAGCCCCCAACCAACACCCCGCCCCCGGCACCCTGGGGTGTGTGCGCTGGGACCGAGCACTGAGGTTCGTGGTCCCATCCCTATCACCCAGCCCCACAGGGAGCACTAACATTGCCAATGCATTACCCAACAGGCTCTGGTTCAGTACCTAAATCTGACCCCCGACCCCAGGCTCTGCAGGGAGGTGGCTGCCCCTGGTCACACAGCTGCCATGGGAGGGAGGCACCCCCCACAGGAAGGCAAGAGAGCTGCAGGCCAAGCTCCCCAACCCTCATCCTGCCCCAAACCCACACAGGTTTGGCAGAGAGCAGGCAATAGAGGAGAACAGGCTAGTCCCGGTGACGTTTGACAGGCGGAAGCTCTGCTGATGGCATTTCACTTCTGCTTCACTCAGCATTCTCCCTCCCACCCCCTCTGGCCTGTGTCTCGGTGAAGAGAAAGCAAAGATGAAGTCAGTCTCCAATCACACACCAGAGCGTGGCAGCTTGACACTCAGGCAGAGCTCGGCAGGGATTCACACCCAGCCGAATGATTTAATACACGCACACCCTACGGGCCAGATACATTCAAACACACGCTGTGCCCTCCCCCCCTCAACTTAAGGTCACAGAAATATATGGAGGATTGATTCATTTACACACACATTGAGAAGACTTTTCAGTTTTCTACAGACTCCCTCTCAAGCCTGAGCCCTGGCACATCCCGTGCTTAACATCTGGCTGCTTGCAGCCCGAATTCTTAACACAGCCACTTACTGAGCGCTTGTCGGCATCCACGCCTTGCTGCCCCTGCAGACAGGCTGTCAGTTTCTTGTGAGTGCTGTGGGAGACCTGCTTCACCAGCTCCAACCGCTTCTCCACCTGCAGACGGATGGACACAGTTGGCAGCACATCAAAGGGACAATACAGCAACAGCCGCCAGCGCGCCAGCTGTGAAAAACAATCCAAGGGCAGCTGTCCCTTCCCCACCGACAGAACATTGCCCCTTGGAGCCTGTCACCGTGACCCTGAGCACAGCTCCCCGCTTCAAAGAAAGAGGCTGAGCAAGACCTTATGAAGCCAGATGTCCCGTTGCTCCTTACAAGATACATGGTGCAGCATCAGTGCCGTAACACGCACCAAGAGCGGGGTGGGTTTTTTTTTTTTGTGCAAGGAAATTTTAAGCAGGAGAGAGAATTTCATATGGAAGATGAAGTCCTGCCAGATTAAGAGAAACAGGAGCTTCTAAAGGAAATAATTCCTTACTGTAGCCTGCACTAGGCAGAGGAACGGACATGCTAGGAATGCCTAAAATTACCAGGATGCACAATCAAGTCTGAAATCTTGCAGCAAAGGCATTGCCCCTACAGTAGCTGCAAGCTCTCGGATCTGACTTGTCGTGATGTCCCAATGATTAAAGGCCTATTCCAGAGAAATTCCACTCTCTTTGTACAACCGTCACCCAGGCATGATCCAAATGCACGTTCCATCCAGTGTCTCATATATATTAACTGCCTCCAGGGCTCACTGCTGCTGCTCCTGGTTACACATTTACTTCCTAAGGGGGTATTTATTGATGCACAGTCGTTCGCAGATTGTATTGTTCAGTTCATTCACAAAAATTAATGCAACCTTTTAATAATATAGGAAATAAGTGTTCAGGGATAGGATAGAACATTCCATGCAACTTATATCGGATATTTATATAGTATTTTAATTCTATATAGGGTTTAATCCAAAACACTGCTAAAGGGTGTACAGAGAGGGATCACCTAGCACCCATGGAAATGCAGCCACTTCTGGAGTAGACCCAGCAGCTGTGTAACACCACAGAATCCCTATTGTATCACTTAGTACAGAAGAGGGAAGTTTAGATAATCAGAATGTAGTTCCCTGAAACAGAATTTGGCCATGACATGAGGAATCCCTGTTACTGTTTGGGCTCTTAATAAAGGGTGATTAACCTTTGGAACAAACTGTCAAGGAAAGTGTGGACTCTCCATCTCCTGGAGTCTTTGCATCCAGAGCGGATGCTCTGGTCAGACACAAGTTATTGGACTCTTAGTCTTGTGCAATCCAGGAGGCCAGACTGGATGGTTTAATGGTCCCTCAAAATCTATGAATCTAAATAACCACAAGAGGTGACAACCTCTATATTACGTCTCATCCAAAAGATAGCATGACTGCCCAGATTCCGGAACAGCTGAGATGAGAGAGGCAGAGGAGAGACCACGGTGACATAACTGTGTAGAGAGATCAGATAAAAGACTGGGAGAAGTTGCCAGTGCTTACTCTCTGCTCTTCTATTCCAGGACAATACCTCTATCATCTCACTGGCGTGCCAATTTCCACACAGATGCTGGTGTTTGTATTTGAAGCAGATACTATGGGAAGGGGGACAATGGGAGCAAACACCTGACAAACGACACATTGACTTTAAATATTCCTCTGATCCAAAAGGCTATGCCCCATGGAAAGGAAGGGAACCCCGACAAACTAAAGGCAGTCCCAGAGAGTTTTAATCGCATCCCTGAGTCCCCCATTAGCAACTCCAGGGCAATATTGGCTATCTATCTCAGGTCCAGATAGGGCTCCCGTTACCATAGAGACAAGGCCCTTCACTTTCAGTTTGCATTTGGTTTCAAATTTCCCAGAAATTTATCAGTGTTTATTATAAAATAATAAAAAAAAAAGTTAAAATCAGTGCAAAAACTTAACTTCACAGTTGTCTGGGTAAATATCAGGGTTAATACAGAGGGAGAGGAGAGAAAAAAGCACAAAAGAGAGAAAAGTCCGAGTACTGAAAGTAAAAGCAATTTAATGCTGTGGTTTATTTAGTAACTTGTATATTAACAGTACATACAAACACTCACACATGTGCCTCTGTGTGCGTGTCTTCCACTACACTGCCTTAGTTTAACAGACAGCCTCACATTTGCACATAGACTAACATGAACATCTGCCTAATAAAAACAAGGAGTCCGGTGGCACCTTAAAGACTAACAGATTTATTTGGGCATAAGCTTTCATGGGTTAAAAAACCCAAGCCTAAATAAATCTGTTAGTCTTTAAGGTGCCACCGGACTCCTCGTTGTTTTTGTGGATACAGACTAACATGGCTACCCCTATGATATCTGCCTAATGTAATACATTGGGTTACAGCTTGTGCTAGGGTGACCAGACGTCCCGATAAAATCAAGACCGTCCCGATATTTGGGTGGTTGTCCTGTGTCCTGACCGATCTTTGGTCGGGACGCAATTTGTCCCGATATTTCGCTCTGCCAGCAGCACCGTTTTTTTTTCTCCAACAGCTTTTTTTTTGTGGCTCCGCCGGCGGACCCCCACCATATGTCCTGATATTTTCTTCATCTCATCTGGTCACCCTGGCTTGTGCTCTTCGTTCCCCAGGAGAGGCAGATGAGGCTACGGGGCTTTCTGTTTCTACCAATATCTTGCTGGGAACCTAACTGGCTGAGATTCAAGCTGAAGACTGGCACGTGAAGCCCCAGCTTGGACACACTGAAAACGCTGTCTGAACACTCAGCAAGATAATTTACTAAATGTAAGTAAACAAGAGCTTTTGAAAATGAAGCTTAGTGGCTCTGGGAAAACGTGCAGTGGTGCAGTGGGGCAGAGCGATCAAAATCTTGGACAATAACATGGAAGAAGTAATATTCTTTGCCTCTTGGGCATTAGGGAAAGAGCTGCAACTCCAGACACCAGCAGGCCTACGGGATTTAATGGAAAGAGTTCAATTTGAGCCTCTGGGTGGAAGCAGAGGGTTGGGAGGATAGTTTGAGGATAGGCTGCTCTGCATAAGCCCACGATTCCTGGAAAATGCATCACTGTGCAGATATAGTAACCTTCATCCCAGCTCAGTACAGAGCTGGGGTCCTGGTTGGGGATGGTGCATGTGTGTTGGAAGGGAGGTTCCAGATATTGTATTCAGGAGGTAGGTATGGTGCGCATAGGTGCATGTTGGAAGGGAGGTAGGTACTAGATATTACATTAAGGAAGAGAGTGGATGCACTGTTCCTCATTCTCTCTTGGGACAGTCACCGAAGAAGAAAATTAAATCTTTGGACAAATTGGATGGAGGCTTTCATTATTTTCCCTGCAAAACTGTATGCAACTCTTGGAAGGTACAGAAATCCCAGCCCCTACCCTATTAGGGCCAAACTCTGCTCTCACCAGTGCCAGCATAAACCCAGTTAACACCACAGACTTCTATGGACTTAATCCAACTTTATATTGGTGTAACTGAGAACAGAATTTGGCCTTTAAATGCCAGATTAGCCTGCAAGATTCCCAAAGATCTAACAGCCTATAAGGAGGATTTGGACTCTGCCAAGAATTTCTCTATTTTTGGTTGTGATGAGAAACAATTTGCGTGTGAAGCATGTTCATTTAGCATCCAGCTCCCTCTTCAAGTCTAGGAGTCTCTGCATGAACTTCAATGCGACCTGGATCAGGGCCCTAGAGACAATCTGAACTGGATGTATTGACACTGGCTGAAGGTTGTAGGATGAGAGTGCTTCAGTTTTCTACGTGTAAAACTGGGCTGTGTTCCATGGGCTGTATCTGCTAGCTGTAAACAGCTGCCTCCCCTCTCAGCAAACCTCAGGAACTGTTTACAATGAGAAGGGAGAACCAAGATTTGGTCCTAGGTGGTATGGGGAAGGCACACGGACTAAAATACAGAACTGGTCCAGTGCTTAGAGCACTAGCCTAGAACTTGGGTTCAATGCCTGGCTCTGCCATTGACTTCCTGTGTGACGTTTGGCAAGTCACTTAACCTGTCTGTGCCTCAGTTTCCCCGCCTGAAAAATAGGTAGAGTAACACTTACTGGAACCCACCTCATAGGCAGGTTCTGAGGCATGGAAAAATGCTCAAAAAGTGCTTTGAGAGCCTTTTATAAATGTTGGAATTTTGGTAATATTTTTATAATTCCTGTGCATGCCTCAGTTTACCAGTGGGCTTTGTATTGCTGTGCAGTGAGTGTAAAGGGAAGGAACAACGTGTGGGGCTCACACAGCTTCCTGGCTGGAGACCAGAGTCCTTAACACACTGAGTAAAGGCTATGCCAAGTGCATGGAGGATCCAGAAGAGACAATGGAAACCCCAATGGCCAGGACATTCACACCTTGTGACTAACACCTGAGAAAAAGGAGCTTTCCCCCCTACCTTCCCTGCAGGGAAGCAGAGCAAAGGCCCTGAGCTGGAGAACAATGGGGAAAGGAGCGAGGTGGCTAGCTCAGCTCTCAGAGGGTATGTCTACACAGCAGTTAAACACCCAAGGCTGGCCTTGGCCAGCTAACTCGGGCTTGCAGGGTTGGGCTGTGGGTTGTAAAACTGCGGTATAGACATTCGGGTTCAGGTTGGAGCCCAGGCTACAGCCTGAGCCCAAAATGTCTACACTGCAATTTTACAGCCTCAGAGCCCGAGTCAGCTGACCCAGGCTGGCTGGGGGTGTTTAATTGCTATGTAGACATACCCAGAGACACAGGACTCTTACCTGGGACAAAGAAAGGAGGGGAGAGGATTCCTACAGCAGCTTGGCTTTAGCTAGCATGGACTAGGTCCTAACCTTTGCTGGTCTGTGCTAACCAAAGGACTTCCAGATTCTGTAACCCGGAGACTAATCGTTACCTTGTTTTGAAAAGGCTGCCTGGTGTCAGTGCAAATACCCCCTGAGAGCACTGCACTCTGACGAGGTCTGGTCTACACTAGAGACCTGTACCAGTATAAATACAGTGCTCACAGGTGTGAAAAATCCACCCTCCGAGTGACCTAGTTATACCAACCTAACCCCCGTGTCGACAGTGCAATGTGTTCGGGAGAGCGTCTCCCGTTGACACAGCTGTGGCCTCTCAGGGAGGGGGATTAACTACGCCGATGGGGGCTCTCCCATCGGCTTAGAGCATCTCTGTTAAAGCGCTACAGCAGCACAGCTGCACCGATGCAGCATTTTAAGTGCCCCAAGCCTCCCACAGGAGTCTGGCCTGGCTGGACTCGCTGCAGGGAGCCACGGATACTGACAGGGAAGGCTGGCACCCGAAGACCCAGTTTTGGAGTGGTCCCGCCCTGTGGAACTGTGTGGAGCCTGGCACACTAACAGACCATGCCCAAGGGACTGGTTCCAGACTGGGGCAGAGACTGGATCCTGTGGATCCGTGACAGATCCTCAGAGGAAATGGGCTATAAACGGGTAAAGTAAGAGCATGTCGGGCCTGGATTTCTCCAAACCACTTGGAAACACTCCCAGGCAAAGGCCTTGGTTACTCCTTTCAGCTGACTCAGTCACACGCCTCTCCGGAGCAAAGAATGCCACGCACACAACAGGGAATTTTGCAGGAAAGTTTCATGCCATAGATTCTTCCCGCGCGGGACTCAACAGAGGATGGAACTGTTGACATGCAGGGGGCGCTCAGACCGTTAGTTAAGCAATAGTCCCAGATGACACAGGTCAGTGCACGGACATACTAAGGGGCACACACGTTCTCTCACTTCCACTTGCACTTTCCTACTTCTGCATCGCCTGAAAAACTGTGATGGCCTGTGTGTGTAGGTGTGTGATTAGAGGAGGAAGTGATGGCCTCTCCCGGAATGCTTGGAAAAACACTTTAAACCGTTTCTAAAGAAATCCCTGTGTAGACATTATCTGTTTCTTTTCCCTTTAACAACAGGAACATGTCTGTAGAAGTGGCATCGTTGTTTCTCAAGAGTTTGACTTCTTCCCTGTGCAGATGTTTCTTGTTAGACAAAAGGGATCGGTGTATGACCGTGGTACAAATGCTCACATAAGATTAGATAGATGTAATATAAAAGCCAGGGAATTTACTCTTGTGATTGTAAACTTTTTGGGACAGGAATCATCTCTATTAGGTTTGTACAGCACCTAGCACAATGGGATCCATTCTGATCCATGATGTGGGATCCCCTCCTCCCCCACACTACTGTAACATGAATAGTAAGCAGAATGACATGCTGCAAGCAGGAATATTGCTGTTGACACAAAAATAAAGCTTCAAGTTTCAGTGTGGTCTAAAGTTACCTCTACTGGAATCCTCTCAAACCATCCCCATCCCGTAGCCACACGTCTGTGAGCCAGGTAGACCCTTGCGTACTCGTCATCAATAGCACAGTTAGTAGCACTGTTACTTTCATCAAGGCATATCCCATTGCAATGCTTTAGGATAGGTTTTATTCCCTTTGTTCTCATTAACCAGTCATCCACAACAACCCACATACACAGAATGTGGAAGTGTGCAGAATGCACATCCAACAAAATTCTCCCAACGCAGGGAGTGGGGCTGGCATTGTATATTAATAAAGTAATAGCGTGTGAACAGCAGAGTCATCTTATCCAGCCTTATGAGCCCAGCATCAGTGCTAATGTCATGCAAGATGCTAGGTGGGATTTCGAAAAGTGCTCAAGTGTTGGCCTAACTTGGCTCCTATCAAAGTCAACGGCACCATTGACTCAAGTGGGAACAGAGCTAGGTCAGCGGCGAGCGCCTCTGAAAACTCCATCTCCTCTTAGAATGTGAAACGAAAATCCACATCACCAACTGAGCAAAGCCCGCGAACCCCCAACAGAACAACATGCAGCTGGTTCAATCCGGTTCATGCATAAAGGCAACAAATACAGCTGCAAACAGGGCAGGCAGGACTGGTTACTGCCATCTTGAAGCTGACCTTTGAAGCAGTCCTTGATCTGATTGTACATGACCTGACGCCAACCTTGAGAGCAAATGCTTTGTGCCCGTATAGGGAGACGAATGAGCAGTCTTCCAACCAGCGTGCATTGCAGAGAGATGCGCCGTACTCCAGCAGAGCTCCCCCTACAGTCAGCTATGGAATGGGGAGTAAAATGAGCCCTCCCGCTTACTAGTGATGGGTTTGTCCCAGTGAGACTATACAACTCGCACAAGGTCACACCTTAAACCTATTCAAGCCTGTGGACTTAAATCCAGGCCTCCCAAGTTCTAGGGTAGTGCCGTAACCACCAAACAAGCTTGTCTCTCTAGGGGCACTGAAATCTAGACCTCCTTAAGCAGGTCTCAGACTGTGATCGCCAGCTGTCAGGAAAGAAAGTCAATTTACCTGCAAGAGATCTTCACTCAGGACTTCTGTTTTTTCAGCTCTACAAGGGGAAAAAAAAAAAAAAAAAGTTAGTGGCGATGCAGACAAAAAAAAAAAAACCCAGCTGGCATCCCACCCAGAGAGACCCACATGATGCATGCAGGGGTCAGGCTGTGGAGAGCACCCGGACATGTGTGGAGCTGCCCTGTAATGATTTATGAATACCGTGCATTGACCTGGTTATTGGGCTGTTCACTGTATATTGGGTTAAATCAACAAGGGTGTTGGGAAAAGAAGCAAGGGGAAACAATAGATTAAGATAAGCCACCCCACAGTAAAGTATGACATGTCCAAACTGTCTTCATTCCACACAACCCGTCTCAGAAAAATCCTCCATATCTTTTGGCCCAGAACAATCTCAGACCAAGATCTATTGACACAGTGCAGCCAAGAGGATCTGAGCACCATCCTTGCCAGGAGGCGTTGGAGATGGATTAGTCATGTGCTTTGGATGGAAACTGATTCCATCACCAGAGTAGAAATAAGATGGACTCCTGAAGGCAAGCAAAAACAAGGTCGCCCGAAAAAAACCTGGCTAAAAGCTGTGGAAACCAAGCTGAAAAACATGGGGCACAGCTGGAGAACTACTGAAAGACTTGCCAGAAACAGACAGGAGTGGAAGAGCTTCGTCACTGCCCTAAATGCCAGAGGCGTAATGGGAACATGATGATGACCCCACAGTAGACACTTGAGGGTTGTTACAAGACAATGACAGAGCCACTGGCTCTGAGGGTTCTGGCTTGATCTCCTGGACCAGTTTGGACAAGCAGGGCCAAAGCCTAGGAACTGATAAGGAGAAGGGATCTCTGACTGGACAAAATGGGACTCTCTTTCCATGGGGGGTAGTTGTTGGAGAGCTTTTTGGAGAAACAGAGTGACACAGGTACCTCCTGTGGGGTCTGAAGCGGCTGGATCTGAGGGGATGGGAGGCCTATAAGTAAGAGAGATATGCATGGTGACAGCTTATTGTTTTAAGATCTTTGCCTCTAAATGCTCAATCAATACTGTGGTTCATGCAGGATGTCCGGTCACTGCACTGACCATGGTCACAGACTCCTGAAGGGAAGGACTGCATGTGGCTGAACGCAGGCAGACCCGCTGGGTGAGCCTGGCTAATCCACAGAGTACAGTAGCCCAGGGCCTGGTCTGAGGGTGGGAAATTCGCATGATTCCAGCCCAGGAGACAGAAAGGTCTGAGGCTTGACATCTGAGGGAGTGCACTGAGATACCAGAGGGGGACAAAGGGGCAGCTCACCCCATAACAATGACAAGTGCTACCCTGGAAACCACAGCCCAATCCTGTGCTTGGCGGGACACCGGGCTGTATTTCTGCTGCCCTGGGGTCAGACTAAGGCGAGTGATATCTGCATGTCTTTTTAGGGGGAACAACAGGAAATGCTTGAACACAATGCTCCAATCTCTCTTTCTTTACAGGCTGAGCTAAAACACATCTCCGAACGCACCAAAGAGCTTTGAAGGAACTCTTGATGGGTCCACTCTGAGGTCACAGAATGGAGCTGAGCTGTCTTGGGAAGAATGATTCAGGCTCATGGAGGCAGCAAAGCAGCTTGGTCTCCGAAGGGTCATTGTGTCAGGTTGGAGGGAAGTGCCAAGCCCAGAGACACCTGATATTACCATGACACAGTAAAGCTCCTTTTATCGGAGAATGTCAAAGCCCCTTTAAAACCATTGATGATTAAGCCCCCGGTGAGATAAAGTATTTCCCCATTTTGCAGATGGGGAAACTGAGGCACGGAGCAGCAAAGTGACTCACCCAAGGTCCCGGAGCGAGTTAGTTACATAGTACAAGCTGGGTTGTGCCAGCATTATTCCCTCGCCCCTCAAAACAGCTCTCCCCAAACACCCACCTCCATGCACTAATAGAGAAGGATTGGCGGACATTCCCCTGCATGTTGACAAATACCAGGACTGCTAGAATTTATCTTCTACATCTGCTCGGACTCTGCATTCCCTTGGCCTACAGCACAGTTCTGTAAAAAACACACGTGGTAAACCACAGCAGTGTGTGGTTCCTCACTCAGACCTGCATAGGGAGCACCCAGGAATCATGGCAGGGAAGAAGAATGCAGAATCCATGGGCTGAAATGAGCCTTGCTAACCCCTATTTCCCTTGCTACCACTGATGGGTGGCCTGCAAGAAAGGAGTCAATGAGCTTCCATCAGGCGTCCACATGCCACGATAGCAGTTTGCTATCGGTGGGGCGTGTCAGTGGGAAGGCCAAACATTGAGTGACGCCTCATCACTAGAGAGGACCCCTGTAGATGGAGGCAGGTTGGAAGGGCAGCAGATGCCCTGCCCATGCCATAGTGGTCTTGGGGTCAAACAGAAGGAGGCCAAAATTCAGCCATGTCACCATCACTAAGCTCAATATTCAGAAAGAGAACAAGCCCCCCGTGGGCTGCTGGCCTGTCTCCCCTGCCCAGGCAGGGCTAAAGCCACATCCAGAGTCTGTGCAAGCCCTTCCTTCAGGACAAAGCTTACTCTTCCAACACAAGCAAAGCTACTCCCCTGACCAGCACAGGCTGCAGGGGCTCCTTCCCCTCCTCCAGGGCCTGTCCCAGGAGCCAACCTCCTCCCTGCAACAATACCTTCAAGCTCAGCCCATCAGGCCTCTGTAGAAATCACCTGACCCCTTCCCAGCTGGGTCTGATAATCCCCTACCAGGCCCAAACACTTCGACTCATAGACTTTAAGACCAGGAGGGAACACCTAGTCTGACTTCCTGCCCAGTGCACCATTGACTCTAGTTCAAACCAGTCAGTGACCTGTGCCCCATGCTGCAGAGGAAGGCGAAAAACCTCCAGGGTTTCTGCCAATCTGACCTGGGAAAATTCCTTTCCAACCCCAAATACGGAGATGAATTAGGCCTGAGCAGGTCAGTAAGACCCACCAGGCTGACACCTGGGAAAAAATTCTCTTTAGTAACTAAGAGCCCTCCCCAGCTAGTGTCCCATCTCTGGCCTTTGGGGATATTTACTGCTAGCAGTCGCAGATTGGTTACATGCCATCGTAGGCAGTCTCATCATATCATCCCTTCCATAAACACATCCAGCTCAGTCCTGAAGCCAGTTAGGTTTTTTGCCCCCATTGTTCCCCTTGGTGGGGGGGGGGGGGGGGGGGGGGGGGAGGGGCTGTTCCAGAACTTCACTCCTCTGATGGTTAGAAACCTTCCTCTAATTCAAACCTAAACTTGTTGGTGGCCAGTTTATATCCATTTGTTCTTGTGTCCACATTGGCGCTTAACTTAAATATTCCCCTCCACCCCCGGGATTTATCCCTCTGATGTATTTATAGAGAGCAATCCTATCTCCCCTCAGCCTTCATTGGGCTAGGCTAAACAAGCCAAGCTCTTTGAGTCTCCTCTCATAAGGCAGGTTTTCCATTCCCCTGATCGTCCTAGTAGCCCTTCTCTGCACCCGTTCCAGTCTGAATTCATCTTTCTTAAACATGGGAGACCAGAACTGCACACAATATTCCAGATGAGGTCTCACCAGTGCCTTGTACAATGTTAATAACACTTCCTTATCTCCAGTGGAAATATCTCGCCTGACGTACCCTAGGACTACATTAGCCTTTTTCACGGCTGCATCACACTGGCAGCTCATAGTCATCTGTAAATACAATACAGCCAGGTCTTTCTCCTCCTCTGTCGCTTCCAACTGATACGTCCCCAGCTTATAGCACAAATTCTTGTTGTCAGTCCCCAAGTCCATGCACTAGCACTTTGCACTATTTAATGTCATCCCATTTCTATTACTCCCGTTTTCAAGGTCCTCCAAATCTTCTTGTATGACAGTCTGGTCCTCCTCCATGTTAGCAATACCTCCTAACTTTGTGTCATCCACAAATTTTATTAGCACACTCCCACTTTTTGTGCCAAGGACATGAATGAAAACATTAAATAAGATTAGTCTGCAAGCTTTATCAGTGATGATTTTATGTTTTCTTCCAAGTCATTGATAAAAGTGTTAAACAGCACAGGGCCTAGAAACACACCCACTCAACGATTCCCCATTTACAATTACGGTTTGAGATCTATCAGCCAGTTTTTGTTCCGTTTAATATGGGCCATTTTTATTTTACATCGTTCTGGTTTTGTAATCAAAGTGTTGTGTGGTATTAAGTCAAATGCCTTACATAAGTCTATTATATCAACTCGATTACCTTTAGCCCACCAACCAAAACAGCGTTTACTCTTTTCTACTGTCGTTCCGCTTGCCTTAAGACAGCTTGCCACGTGTTGCTTTCCCTTCAACTGCACAGAGCTAAGAGCAGCGTTTCATTGCAAGCCAGGGCTGTCTGGCAGTTTAACCCACCCCTGGGCTTAATGTTGAATAGCCTTAATGCTATTGCTGCTTCTTTCTAGCTTAAGTAATTGAAGTCATAGGGCTGGGTTAGTCAGAAGTGACCGCAGAACACACTCAGTGCTGGTCTCTTTCCCTTTCACCCCAGCAGAACAAAGCCTGTTTGTTTATTGAGGTTTACTCAGGAACCATTACATCTTGGGTTTTTGAATGGAATACAGCCTCTCACTCTGTCTTTACCATTGTGACACGACACCTAAGTGCGAAGCTATTCATGAATGGTAAACTGCCCCTAGGGTTGATACTGCATTTATAACTAGTTATAGTTGGATATTCTTGCCCTGCCTTGCCATGAAGGGCCCTGCATTTCATTCTAAGTATATGGGTACAGCTACACGCTTTCCTGAACTCTTTTGGTTAGGCTAAACAAGCCAAGCTCCTTGAGTCTCTTCTCGTAAGGTAGGTTTTCCATTCCCTTGATCGTCCTAGCAGTCTTTCTCCACACCTGTTACACTGTGATGGTCGCCCCATCTCAAAAAACATACATGAGCATTGGAAAAAGTACAGAGAAGGGCAACAAAAATGATTAAGCTTCTATATGAGGAGAGACTTAAAAGACTGGGACTATTCAGTTTAGAAGAAGAGACGACTAAGGGGAAATGTGATTGAGGTCTATACAATCATGACTGGTGTGAAGAACATTAATAGAGAAGTGTTATTTACCCCTTCACATAACAGAAGAACCAGGGACAATTAATTTAATAGGCAGCAAGTTTAAAACAAACAAAAGGAAGTATTTCTTCAAACAACGCACAATCAACCTGTGGAACTTGTAGCCAGGGGATGTTGTGAAGGCCAAAAGTATAACTGGGTCCAAAAATGAATTAGATACGTTCTTGGAGAATAGGTTAATCGATAGCTATTAGCCAAGAAGGTTAGGGATGCAACCCCATTCTCTGAATGTCCCTAAACCTCTGATTGCTGGAAACTTGGACTGGAAAACAGGGGGTGGATCACTCTACAAATGACCCTGTTCTGTTAGTTCCCTAAGAAGCATCTGGCATTGGCCACTGTCGATGGACAGGATACTGGGCTAGATGGACCATTGGTCTGACCAAGTATGGCCATCATATCTGAATGAAGATCTGATCAGAATATGAAACACCTCCCATAAAGCTTATTTTAATTAATTCAGGGTTTGGCAAATGCACTCCTCAGTGGGGTGAAAAAACTTGTGAGTGGGGCTTAGCTAGCAGAAGCAATGGGATTTAAGCTTTGTTGGGAAAAAAAAAATAAAAGGTCTGATTCTGATCTAGCTGCCATTGTTTTCACAGACTTCCTGATTCACACCAGTGAGGGAAGTGTGTAGTCCTTACAAGGAAACCCTTCCAAATGTGGCCCAGTGCAGTGCTATTTTCCTGAGCCTGCAGACTGTCGGACATAAGAGATTTGAATGGTTTCCATTCATCTCAACAGCACGTTAGCTCTGAAAAGTCTGGCCCCTCACCCCAAGCTTTACCTCTCCCAACTGCTATATATCTGCTAAGCCCACCTTTCATCAGCTCTCCCCAAAATGTAGAGCAGGGATTGGCAACCTTTGGCATGCGGCCTGTCAGGGAAATCCGCTGGCGGGCCAGGATGGTTTGTTTACCTGCAGCGTCCGCAGGTTTGGCCGATCGCAACTCCCACTGGCCGCGGTTCCCCGTTCCAGGCCAATGGGGGCTGTGGGAAGCGGCGTGGGCCAAGGAATGTGCTGGCCGCCATTTCCCACAGCCCCCATTGGCCTGGAATGGCGAACCACTGCCAATGGGAGCTGCGATCGACTGAACCTGCGGGCGCGGCAGGTAAACAAACCGGCCTGGCCCGCCAGCGGATTTCCCTGACGGGCCGCGTACCAAAGGTTGCCGATCCCTGCCCTAGAGCCATGTCACACTTTGGTGGCGAGAAGGTTAAATGCCCTGGTAACACACTGGAGGATTTGTTGAGGGCTGAATTAATTTATGGCTCCCTGAACAGTTTTCAATTTCAAAGAAAAAAGAAACATTTGCCTCTGCAAGGACACTGCAGAAGAACATGCAGCCTCCACGGATACCAGCTGCTAAGTCAGCAGCTGGCTTTGAAGCTCTGAACATGAGTAGGATGGCTGATTCCCCAGGTATCCCCCAGGCTTTACTGCTACTGAGCCTTCTGACAAGTACGTCACCACTGCATTTTCCTGCTTGTTGCACTGATTATGGGACTGGAACCTTTGAGACAATCTCCCAGCTCTAGGCTAACACGGTGCAGAGATCTGCAGGCTCCTAGCTCGGGATACCTATCTCTGGGATTTATTATGGGCCAGTGAGGCATTCAGTGCTATACAAGATGCAAATAAAGACAGCCCCTGTCCTATAAAGCTGTTGCGGAGTATTGGGGGACTCAGGGCCCTGCACCCCCGGCTTCCTGCGATTCACCATGACTCTCAGCCAGCCAGTAAAGCAGAAGGTTTATTTGGATGACAGGAATACAGTCCAAGACAGGTCTTGCAGGCACAGACAACAGGGCCCCCTCAGTTAGGTCCAGCTTGGGGTCCCAGGGCATGCCAGCCCACCCCCCTTTGGGGGGTCAGAGCCATCTCTGCCTCCCAGCCATCTCTCCAGCCTCCTTCTAGCCTGCTTCCAGCACTCTCCTTTTGCGACCCCTCCCACAGCCTTTGTTCAGTTTCCCGGGCTAAGGAGTCACCTCCCCTTCAACCCCTTCCTGGGTTCTCATGTTACACACTCAGGTATGCGCCCTCGGGCAGATCCCATCCTGCAATGCAGACTATCCCAGCACACTCCCCTGTCAGCATTCACAGACCACCGTGAGAACAGGCCCAGTTCGTCACATCTCTCCCCCCTTCGAGACCGAACTGAGCAGGGTCACTTTAGCCAGTGACCCGGGGAAGTTTGAACCTACCCCCGTTCCCATGGATGCCCCCGCATCCCTCCCATTCCTTGGTGAGAATTACACCAGGCCCCTCCAGCTTCACGCTCCCCCTTAGGTTGGGGTTGCTTGATGGCACTCGCAGTTCGCATGTGGGAAGGTTTATGCGGCCTGCGCCCTTTTCCCACCCCCATACCTCTGGGGCTCCAACTGGGCTGTGGTCTTCTCCCAGCGCTCCAGTCTGGAGGTCTGTGCTTTGGGCTCTCTTGGTTTAGAGCCGCCCTTTTTACCTTGGCCACCCTCCGAAAAGGCTCCTCTATGCTGGGCAAGGGTCCTAAAGCTGTTTTCCCCTTGTCCCAGGCCTTCCTCCCCCTCTGACAGGGGTCACAGGATCCGCAGTACTGTCGGACAGTAGCAAAGACCCCAGGCCAGTAAAAGCTCCGTAGCAGCCTCTGCTGGGTACGCCAGGTTCCCTGGTGCCCTGCGAGGGGAATGTCATGGGCCCGGCACAGCAGCTGGCGGCGATACTTCTGGGGTACCACCAGCTGCCTCCTGATCCCCCCTGACTCCATTTTCCCTGGGGGAGCCCATTCTCGGTACAGGAACCCCTTCTCCCACAGGAACCTTTTCCGGCCACCTCGCCCCTTGGTCTGTACCGCATTGAGGTCGGCCAGGTCCCTTATCTTCCGCAAGGAGGGATCTCTCTGCAACTCGGCCTGGAACTCAGCAGCTGGGACGGGGATGGCCACCTGCTCTTTCTCGCCCGCTGGGTCCGAAGCTGCAGCCTCCCTGAGCCGCATCCCTGGGCGTTCCCTCCCCACCAGGTTAGAGTCCCGCGCCTCGGGCAAGGCACCCCCCCCAAGGCCAGGGCGCAGTGCCCCTCGCCGGCTCTGACCGCGGGTCACAACTAAGGCGGTCTGGGGGCTGCTGGGCCAGTCCTCTAGGTCCCCCCCCATCAACACCTCAGTGGGCAAATGGTGGTGCACTCCCACGTCCTTGGGGCCCTCCTTGGCCCCCCATTTCAGGTGTACCCTCGCTACGGGAACCTTGAATGGGGTCCCGCCCACCCCGGTCAGGGTCAGGAAGGTGTTGGGCACCACCCGATCTGGGGCCACCACCTCGGGTCGGGCCAGTGTCACCTCTGCGCCCGTGTCCCAGTATCCATAAACTTCCTTCCCATCCACCTCCAGGGGAACAAGGCACTCGCTCCGCAGGGACAGCCCCGCGCCAACCCTGTAAACGGAGAACTTTGAATCCGGAGCATCTGGCCCCCCAGAGAAGCTGGCCTGGGGCTCTCCTCCCTCCTTAGCAGGTGGTACTCTGCCAGCCCCCCTTCCCTGGGAATGCTGCCTCTCGCCAGGCTGGGTCTCTACCCAGTCAACCCTCTGTGGGTTCGGCCTGCTCAGTCTGTCCCTGAGCCTGGGGCACTGGGCCCGTATGTGGCCCTTTTGGCCACAGTGGTAGCAGCCCATGTCCCATGGGTCCCCTTGAGTGGGTCGGATGGTCCTGATGCCGGATGTTCCCCTCTGATGGGGTTTTTCTGTATTTTCCCACGGGGAGGTCCCATGGTGACTCTCTCTCTGCGTTGTGGTGGGATTGCTCCTTTGGGACTCCTCCCTGCCACCCCCTGACCGGCTCTTTACAAACTCATCAGCCAGCTGCCCGGCGTGTCGCGGGTTCTCTGGCTTTCTGTCCACCAACCACAGCCTCAGGTCGGATGGGCACCGCTCATACAGTTGCTCCAGTACCAGCAGTTTAATCAGGTCCTCCTTCGTCTGGGCCCCACCAGCCCACTTGCTGGCGTATCTTTCCATGCGGGCGGCTAGTTGCAGATATGAGATCTCAGGGGTTTTATCTTGACTCCGGAACCTTTCCCGGTACATCTCAGGAGTCAGCCCAAACTCTCGTAGCAGGGCCTTTTTGAATAGTTCGTAGTCCCCTTTCTCTGCCTCTCCCAGTTGGCGGTACAATGCCACGGATTTGGGGTCCAGTAAGGGGGTAAGGACCCGGAGTCTGTCCGCGGGATCCACCCGGTGCAGCTCGCAGGCCGTCTCAAAGGCCTCCAGGAAGTCATCCATGTCCTCCCCCTCCTTGTATGGGGCCATGATGCACTTATCAAAGCTCCGTGCAGTCCTGGGTCCCCCCTCACTCACCGCAGCCGGGGGTTCGCTGCCCTTCAATCTCGCCAGTTCCAGGTCATGCTGACGCTGTCTCTCATTCTCCTGTCTCTGTCTCTCTTTCTCCTCCCGTTCATGCTGTCTCTGTCTCTCTTTCTCCTCCCGTTCATGCTGTCTCTGTTGTTCACGATCCTCCAGCTCTCTCAGTTTTAGCTCTTTCTCCCATTCCAGCCAATTCCGCTCCCCGGATGCCGAACGTCGCCGGGAGGATCCTCTGCTGGCCGGCGAGCTTCGCCGGGGGGACCCCCTGCTGGCCGGGGGGGCCACGGCGCCTTCAGTATTTGCTGGGCTCCTCCCCACCCTTCCCCTAGGCATAGGAAGGAGGGGTCTCGGGACGCCCTCAGCAGCCGGCTGACCACTCCCAGCTGGGACAAACACTGGTGCCTGCGCTGCATTTGCCAGGCTGCTTCCCTGAGACCCAGGGATCAGTTCATTCGCGCGATCTTCTGCCTCCAGCTGGGCAATGAGCTGTTCTTTGGTGAGCCTCCCAATGCGCAGCCGCCTCTGCTTGCACAGCTCCACCAGGTCGCTCTTAAGCCGCTTGGCATACATCTTCCTGCTGGCCACTCACCGGCCTGTGTGCTCACAGCTCCCCACAGTTCCCAGGGGGCCCCCTAGTGTGCCAGCCCTTCTCGAGGTCACCACCTCTCTGCCAGGGTCGAGCTGCAGACTCCTCCGCCCCTGGGACCACTCGCTGCGATCCCCTCGGGGGACCCTGTTACTGCAAAAGTCCTTCTCGCTGGTCACACACTCCCAGGGGTAATAACCGTCTCTCTCTCACTCTTCAGCGCGCCTGGTCCCCGTCAATCCCCCTTTGTTTTACTGCTCCCCAGTCACTTACTGCAGGAAGCGCCATCCACGGGGTGCAGTAGATCCCACCGCTGCCACCAGTTGTTGCGGAGTATTGGGGGACTCAGGGCCCTGCACCCCCGGCTTCCTGCGATTCACCATGACTCTCAGCCAGCCAGTAAAGCAGAAGGTTTATTTGGATGACAGGAATACAGTCCAAGACAGGTCTTGCAGGCACAGACAACAGGGCCCCCTCAGTTAGGTCCAGCTTGGGGTCCCAGGGCATGCCAGCCCACCCCCCTTTGGGGGGTCAGAGCCATCTCTGCCTCCCAGCCATCTCTCCAGCCTCCTTCTAGCCTGCTTCCAGCACTCTCCTTTTGCGACCCCTCCCACAGCCTTTGTTCAGTTTCCCGGGCTAAGGAGTCACCTCCCCTTCAACCCCTTCCTGGGTTCTCATGTTACACACTCAGGTATGCGCCCTCGGGCAGATCCCATCCTGCAATGCAGACTATCCCAGCACACTCCCCTGTCAGCATTCACAGACCACCGTGAGAACAGGCCCAGTTCGTCACACAGTGCTATACAAGATGCAAATAAAGACAGCCCCTGTCCTATAAAGCTTACAGGCTAAGGGGCAGACCTGGGGAAGGTAAGTAGTACAGAGGAAGCCCGGACTTAGACTTGTTTATCCTCACCCCTTCTCTCTGCCTTCCTAGTGACGATGTCGGGAAAGTGGAAGAAGTGTCTCTGCCGGCGGGATCTGAATGGGAAGGCCGGGGCACGACACTTTGGGGGTGAAACCGAAAGGAAACATACGAGAGACAGAAGGAAGCTGTGAGCGAGAAAAGGAAGCCTCATAAAGGACTGAAGCAGCAGCCCTTGCCACCATATCCCAGTATGCAACAAAATGAGACAGCACTTCAAACCGTGGACCCATCCAGTCACCTATCTGCCACTTGCTAAAGAAACATGCTGAGCTTTCTAAACAATGGGGCCCTTTTGCTCTGCGGGTCATCATGTGTCAATCTGATTTTGCAGACACACTGTCCAGAACTCAGATGCCTCTGATGCTGCATCTGATTCACAGAGCACAACCTGACAGCTCCAGACGAGCCCTCCATTTACAGCCCCATCAGGCGGTACAGTCAGTGTGTCGGTGTTAGGAGAAGAGGCAAGGCCATCCAATGGTTTGGGTCACGCTAGCTGCAATTGGCGAAAAGGGTCCTTACCTTTGGGGACTGCAGATATCCCCAAAACCTCTAACCATGCTGTAAGTATCAGAGATGTATTTATACCTTGGGAATGCATCTGTGTATGTTCCCCACCTGATATTCAGTATAGCAAAGAATGGAAAACGTATAAAAAAGGTGGACTATGCACCTAGCCTGAACCTGAAAAATGAAGCATTCCCCAGCAGGAACAAACACTCAGCTACCACCTGGAACATAATGTTCTTCATTTGTTTGACAGCGCCCCAAAATGCCCCAAACAGGTGCTTTACAGAACAAAGCAAAGCACACAGTCGCTAGCAGGAAGAACTTACGCTTTAACTGCAGATGTGTTACAATGCGTGGGGTGTAACAGACAATCGGTGGAATGTGGCGGGAGGAAGGATATTGAGAAAGATTGTGCTTATTCAGTCTTGGCAAGCACATGTGCTGGTTCCATTCCGCTGCGTGCACATTAGAGACATGTGTGTACTTATGTGTGCAAATGACACAATACAAGTTGTTGCTTTTAACCTAGAAAGCCTTAAGAAGATTGTGTCCTGTTTAATTCAGAGCCTGCCCCTCTGGATAAACCAAAAGAGTAGAGCTGAGAGAACGTAACATAAGAACAGACATACTGGGTCAGACCAATGGTCCATCTAACCCAGTATCCTGTCTTCCAACAGTGACCAATGCCAGGTGCCACAGAGGGAATGAATAGAACAGATAATCATCAAGTGATCCATCCCGTCACTCATTCCCAGCTTCTGGCAAACGGTGGCTAGGGACACCACCCCCGTCCATCCTGACTAATAGCCATTGATGGATCTATCCTCTGTGAATTTATCTAGTTCTTTTTTGAACCCTGCTATAGTCTTGGCCTTCACAACATCCTCTGGCAAGGAGTTCCACAGGTTGACGGTGCGTTTTCATGAGCGTTCTCATGGTTTAGTTGTGCGAGGGCTGTTGGCAAGGATATTCTCAGCAAGGGTTTCCCCCACCTGTGCAGTCAGCTGTCCTCGTTGGTGTTAGGATATAGATATTCAGGCCTGTCTGCAAAGGCCTATACTTTAAGAATTTACGTGTATTCTGATCACTTAGCTAGTTATAGAGGTATAAAAGAAAGAATCAAAATCACTGTCTGTCTGTGTAAGGTTTCAGAGTAACAGCCGTGTTAGTCTGTATCCGCAAAAAGAAGAACAGGAGTACTTGTGGCACCTTAGAAACTAACAAATTTATTAGAGCATAAGCTTTCGTGGACTACAGCCCACTTCTTCGGTAGTCCACGAAAGCTTATGCTCTAATAAATTTGTTAGTCTCTAAGGTGCCACAAGTACTCCTGTTCTTCTTTTTGTCTGTGTAAGGGCCTTCTCGTACTGTGACAGTCTGAGGCTCTGTTCTTAGGCTAAGTAAGGCCTTTGGCTAAGCAGCAGAGGCAGCCATAAACTGAGAAGTGAACGGTCACATCCTCACATTCCAAACTAGTCACATGGAAATAAGGTGCTATTGGGCTGTTAGGAATACAATCCTGTCCTGATATTCCTATCACCTCCAGAGAAAGGGAAGAGCCTAGAAGATGTAAAAGGAAACTTAGTGTGATAGCATCCTGTCTGGCAAGAACTCACTTATCAATAGCTGGAATGTGAAATCCTCGTTTCTGTGTTGTTTTGTATGTTTATTTGCATGGTCTCTGTCTGGTTCTGTAATTGTTTCTGTCTGCTGTATAATTAATTTTGTTGGGTGTAAACCAATTAAGGTGGTGGAATATAATTGGTTAAATAACCAAGTTACAGTATGTTAGGATTGGTTAGTTAAATTTCAGTAAAATGATTGGTTAAGGTATAGCTAAGCAGAACTCAAGTTTTACTAGATAGTCTGCAAAAAGAAGAACAGGAGTACTTGTGGCACCTTAGAGACTAACAAATTTATTAGAGCATAAGCTTTCGTGGACTACAGCCCACTTCTTCGGGTAGTCCACGAAAGCTTATGCTCTAATAAATTTGTTAGTCTCTAAGGTGCCACAAGTACTCCTGTTCTTCTTTTTGCGGATACAGACTAACACGGCTGTTACTCTGAAACTAGATAGTCTGCAGTCAATCAGGAAGTGTGTTGGGGGGAATGGGAACGGGGAATGGGGGTGGGGGAATTGGGATCATGTTTTGCTAAGGGGGAGAATGGGAACAGGAACAGGGACATAGGCAAGGCTCTGTGGTTTCAGAGTTGGGAAGGGGGACACTAAGGAAGGGAAGTGGAATCATGCTTGCTGGAAGTTCACCCCAATAAACATCAAATTGTTTGCGCCTTTGGACTTTGGGTATTGTTGCTCTCTGTTCATGCGAGAAGGACCAGGGAAGTGAGAGGGTGAAGGGATAAGCCCCCTAACAGTTGGATCTGCTGCCCCGCAGGTCAAACCAGGGGAGGAAGGGATGAGTCTGAGGAGATGAGGGGGTTCTGGTACTGAAGGGATCAAGAGGGATTTTTGAACGTTCAGTTAATTGGACCTTGCTCCTTGTCGTTATTTTTTAACAAAAGTATGTGCCCCCAGGACAGAAGACTCCAGAACACAGGATGTAAATTAAAATAAACGGAAGAGTTCTGAAAATAACGTGGGGGCTGATAAAGCATCTGTAGCATCACAATGCCAGGCTGTCTCTTTGTGAGGTGGTCATGCTGAGCCACAACACAGTAATGGAATGACTATGCTGCATTGCAACTGTCCTGCATAGCAGAACAGCTGGACGCAGCTGTACTAACTCAGACCCCAAAGGAATAACCAGAGAAAGAAGAAATAATACATCCTCTCCTCCACCACTGCCACCCTTCCATAAATCAATGCAACTATCACCCGCCGGTCTTTCCAAAGGCAGAGCATGCAGATATGATTCTTGCAGCCCGTGAACTGTGGAGATACAGGGGCTGACTCTCTTACACCAGTCTAAATCCATCGACTGCAGTGGGATTGCTCCAGATTTTCACTAGTGCAAGAGGAGAATCAGGCCCATAAGGCTAAATCGGACTCTGAGTTATATCTGTGCAACCCCTTGTTCTTCATGAGCGTTGACGGCTGCATAGAGTGATATGTCCTACAAGCAAAAGCTACCGTGTATCCATAAAGAAGATAACAAACACATGACGTTTGATCATCTTAAATGCTGCGCGCCTCCAGCCTCAGAGTGAACAAGGCACCAACTAATTCAAACCAACTCATGCTTTGCTTCCTTATGACTTATTGCTTAAAGTGCTGACACAATTCCTGCTCACAGTGACGCCTATCTATACAGAAGCCATGTTCAGCACATAACAGCATAGGATGATCACTAGCATGTTTTCATTTGAGGATCTCAAGGCACTTTGCAAACGTAAAGGAAGCCTCAGACATCAGATATCCTCTGTAATAGGGCTTTTTCCCTTAGGGGAGGCATAAAGGGGTTAACTGACTTGCCAAAGGTCACCCAATGCCAATGGCAGAGAATAAAAACCTGCTGTGAAATCCTGATTCCACTGAAGCTAATGGCAAAATTCTCACTGGACTTCAATGAAGTCAGGGTTTCCCTGCAGGAGTCCTGACTCCCCCTCCCCCTGCTTTATCCTGAAGTATTGCTACAATTGGTTTCATACTAGGATTAACCAAAAATATCCAAGACACCCAGCAATTTAAGCTGTAACGTCTATCACAGCATCCACGTTCCTTAGGGTTGATTTGGTCAGTTGATCTTGGCCCTCTAAGGATTGTGACTGATGTGATTTTTAAACATAAGCAGCAGACATTTAAAAAATGTCCCCCGCTCCTGGAAAATTTAGATTTTTCAACAGAAATTCAGAAATGGAAATATTTTAAGTGGGAAATGCTGCCACAGTGCCTCATGGGAGTTGTAGTTTGGGTGTCTCATGCTCCCATCCTCCCTTATAGACCAGACTCCCGCATTGGTCTACATCTCCCATGATGCACCACAGTCTCCCTTCTTGGAAAGGGAGGTACATCACGGGAGTTCCTAACCATAATGCAAGATGGGAGATGTAGTCCAACTGGGAAGCCTTGCCCAGAGAGAAAATAGGGACATCAGGGAACCAAACTACAACTCCCATGAGGCACCATGACAGTATTTCCAAATGAAAATATTTCTGTTTTCAGCTAAAATGTTTTGTTTTTCCAAGTACAAAAATGAAAATATACCGGGAAAGCAGGCCTTCTTGTGAACAATTTCATTCAGGCAAAAATCCAATTTTCCACTGAAAACAATTTTGATGGAAAAATTTAGACCAGCTCCCTGGCTCAGAGCCTGCTGCTCCCTGATGCCACGGTGCTGCTGGAGCTCAGAGAGCTGTTACAGCACACTGCAGCGGACCATGCGCCCAAACCCACCAGCGAAGGGGTGGGCTGTTAGTAAGTCGTTTCCCCCATGCTTTGCTGTGCTGTGTCTCACGACCATGTCGCCAGTTGATATCACTCGTCCATGCTCTTTATCATCCCTAATCACAGATCATAAACAGAAGCAGCACTGTTACGAATATTTTAAGCTTAGTGCACGCCACATTCTAAGCTAATGTACTTTCACTTACTTTTATAAAGCTGCCCTCTGATAAGAATAAAGACAAACAGCAGCATCACAACGCTCAGCTCTGATAGGGAGAATCCTCTGTGAGCCGATCTCAGCATAACGCTTGAAATATGGTTTACGTGCAAAACCAAACTAAGTTTACAATCCCAAAATTCAATCTCTAGCTTAGAGCGCCTCAGTTCTCCTATTCAACTGGAGCCCACTCTAACTGGCTCGTGTTACGACACAGATGTTCTCCATGCCACGTCCAGTGTGAGCACTGACACAGCAAAGCAGCTAATGCCAACAAGGTAATCTGAATCGCTATGCAAGCACCTTATACATTTAGAGCACAAAGATCTCCAGTTAACAAAGCAGCGGGGCTGGATGGGTCGTGGAATCACTTACAGAGTCCATCACCCAGAGGAGTTAATGGCTCCAACCCAGCCTGGGCCGGTAGTGACCAGCTGTTTGGTGCCCTATGCGAAATATGTTGGAGTTCTTCAATGGGAGTTGCATTAATGTACTTAGGGGCAGAATGGCCCAGGGAAAATAAGAGTAGACAATAAGAACCACATGGACCAATGGCAGCCATATCCTTTGTTGAAGATATACCACTGAGGAGGAATGAGGAAACCCACTCTCCATTCCCTGGGCCCACTTGAGCTTCCCTGCCCAGGACCATTCAGAGATTCTAAATTATTATTTGTATTCCCATGCTCATAGGAGTTCCCACTCCCAGTTGTGGAGCAGGACCCCATTGTACAGTGCATACAAACAGCTCATGTGCGGAGTCCTGCCTCAGGGTCACAGCCACAAAAATATGGGACGCTGCACAGCCACACGCCCTCAGCACATCAGGAATCCACATTGGATAGGCGCTCCTTCTCTTCCCGGGCCCAACTCCAGATTACAGAATCCATAGCTCGGACATCAGAGCAGATTAGAACGCACTGCAACATAACTGGCAAAGCCCTTCTACTGGGCACAGCGAAAACTTCAGATTTGCTCCCTGCAAAAAGCGAGGTTGACTTCAGCGAATTCTCTCACTGTACTAGGGGCTGAATACACAAAGCAACTTAAGCCTGAGCTGCTGCTTATTGGCACAACATACAAAGCCATCAATTAATCCGTTTAGGTAGCAAATTAAGCACCACCATTATCTATTTATCTACTTATCAGGCTATCAGAAACCTTTCTAAAGGTGCAGAAGTGCAAATGTTTAAATTAAACTCACCCAGACAATCTCCTGGATAAGCAAGCAGTGGAGCAAAGATTCCACAACTAATTTAACAGCACTAATTACAGCACATTGGATTAGATCTTTCATACCCCTGCACAAATACAGGCTGTAAAAAGGGGGGGGGGAGGAAGGGGGAAGAAATGAATAACAGATGATTGCAGTTTGCACAGTGTGAGAAGTCCTTTAACTTCTCTCCCAACACAACAACAGTTACGTTAACGCAACAGTAAAGTTGCACAGCTACAATAATAAAAGAAATGCAAAAATTAAGGTTGCACTCACAAACTATTTTCTGTTTCTGCTTTCCTTCTCAATGCAGTGTACTGCATTTGTGCTTTGCAGTTAAATATTTACCATACAATCAGTGGCGGATTAATGATTTTGCCGCCGCTAGGCCCAGGGTTTTTTGCCACCCCAAGATCGAAAGTCCTGAAGCAAAAAAAAACAAAAACAAAAACAAAAAAACTCCGAGAAGGGCCGAAGTGCCGAAGGAAAAAAAAAAAAAAAAAAACAACCTTCAGAGAGCGCAAGTGCTGCCCCCGAAAATTTGCCGCCCTAGGCCTAGACCTTGTTGGCCTAGGTGATAATACGCCTCTGCATACAATATATGGGAGGGGAACATGGCTGTAAGAACTTTATCTTCTGCATTTCTTTAAAAGCCTGAGCATCTCATTTGACACTGGTGTAACTCAACTGGCTTAAACGTGAGATCAGAATCAGACTCTCTCTCTCTCTCTCTATATATATATATATAGTTCATTTGCTTTTAATTCCTCTCATCTGTTCTCTCCCCCACACACCCAGGCATGCACACACTCTCATTTCTTTATCTATTACTCCTCATGCTCAGGGCTGGAAACGGTTCTCTTCCATCCCTCTCTGTCATTGGCTGCTGCTTCTCTCTGCTCTGTGGTGCTGAGATTGACTGTTCTGCCCTCCTTGCTAAGGTTCTGAAGGTTTCTCTTGGGTAGCCTTGTTTCCTCACCTCAGTTGGGCTCCACTCGACAGTTTCACGTGGGAGTCTGTGTGTGGCATGCGGGGTACATGCCCTGAACACACTCCTAGAGCATCCACGGGAGACACATGAGTAAAATCCTCAAGAGCAGCATCTCCCTGGCCCCCCTTGGAAGTGAGGAAGGAATATTTGTTCTCACTAACAGGAAGTGAGGATTCTTGGTTCTGAGGTCTCACCCCTGGCTGTCTTAGGTACTTGTATGGCCCCCGCCTCACTGTGGTACCTGAGCATCTCACCATCTTTAACGCCCCTGTGTGGTAAGGCGGGGCTATTGTGCCTCTGTTCAGTGGGGAGAGACAGACTAAGCTATTTGCCCAAGGTCATGCAGGAAGCCTGCAGCGGAACAGGGAATTGACCCTGCATTTCCCACGTCCCAGGCTAGCGCTTTAACCACTGGGCAACCCTTCCCCCTGGCTGTGCCTACACTAACCTTTTCCAGGGCAGAGGTCAAAATTTGACCTACTTTGCATTTGTCCCTATATCTGCTTGCAAGGCCCATGTGATTCCTTCCACTTATTCATTTTATGACCAGACATTTCAATAATGCTGCTCTTTCTACCCCAAGCCCTGGGCCTGATCCAAATCCTATTGAGGCTGATGGAAAGATTCTCAGCGACTTCAGTGGGATTTGAACCAGAATTTGTCAGTGACCTCTGAGAGCAGCACACCAACGTGCCTGGAAGGGGCCTGCCCAGACAGCTGTGAGCCAAGTCACAAGAGAGACCCTTCGGTTAAAAGCCGAATCATGAGCACTTGAGGGGAAGGGAAACAAGTGTTGCTAAGGGAACAGATTCTCATTTCAAACTCCTCCAGGTGGAGATTTACAAATAACAAGAGGATAAAAATGTTTTAAAGTATCTTGACGGTGCCCATTTAAACTCTGCACCTGGACGTCGCAGCTGGACTGCACTTGCCACCCCTGGAGAACTAACAGCCAGCGGAGATGTTAGCTGGCAATAGAAGGAAACAAAACTAGCCAATTCTTCCCCTCTCTCGGTGCCATCCTCACAAGCAGAAAGCAGCGTGCTCTCTATTGGTCTGCCTGTCTTTACGTGCCTATACGATGTTCAGCCCTGGAGAATGCCAGCACCTCTTCTCCCTGTGCGTGTTGTTTGGGCAGCTAACAGCAGTCAGCGACAGGGCAATATAACCCCTCATTGCGTTTGTAAGTCAATGGAACACAAAGGCAGTTGACATACACTCAGGGAATGGCCAGCTGCGATGAAAGGTGACCACACAGCCTCTGGCAGCCCGGAACCAGGTCAGGTTCAGGAATAAATGACAATTTGGACTTCCCCACTGAAAGGCAAGAGGACTTGTGATCCGAAGTTCCTTGGGTGTTGTCAAGGCCGATTCCCCACTCTGGCACTTCAAGTGCAGAAGGTGGGGGCCCGCAAGGATTCTAAAAATTAATACTGGCCACTCCAGTATTGTATTAAACTCCCAAGTTTGCAGCTTTTCTCTGACCTTGGCCTGGTAAATGCTGCCACCACCTAAATGCAAAAACCCCTTAGGACCCAGAATGGTGCACTTGGGAATTCCTCCCTGTGGGGTACCCTCAAGCCCTTTCACCCCCTCTCCGGGGAAGAGCTGAGAAAGAAAACAAAGGAAATCAGCTGTTACAACCATGTCAATTAAACAACATATGCAAAACCTCTTAGGACACAAAAACCCAATCCTGTTCTTAAAAAGGGTAAATTTTATTAAAATCAAAAAGAAAGAAAATACATCTGGAATTTAGGCTTTTGCTTAGATTTAAAAAAACCCACTTACAAAAATTACACATCAAGAATAACTTTCTTGAGGTCCAGCTTAAAGGTTACAAGCAAAACAAAAGCATTTGGGGGTTAGCACAGAGGAATCCACAAGCCTTACAGAAAATAAAATAAATAAACCTAATCGCGTCTTTTCTAGACATTTCCTAATCTATTTACATATTTGGGTCGTTCTAGGTATAATCTGATGATTTCCCTACCTGGCAAAAAGCTTTATACAGCAGTCATAGCCCTGAGTTTGCTCTGTTCCGCCTCTCCAGAGAACAACAACAGAACACAAAGACAGGTTTCAGAGTAGCAGCCGTGTTAGTTTGTATCCGCAAAAAGAACAGGAGAACATGTGGCACCTTAGAGACTAACAAATTTATTTGAGCATAAGCTTTCGTGAGCTACCTGTTCTTTTTGAGAACACAAAGAGAAATTTTAAAAAGTTCTAGCCTTCCCATTGGCTCTGTTGGTCAGGTGCCCACTCCCTTTCCTTTACCTGAGGTACCCTTTAAAGGTAAAGCAAGCAGAGAACAGCCACCAAGAGGGACTTTATAGCTAACCGGCTGGCTGGCTGTCCATAAAAGGGAGCTACGTCCCCCTTCATTTATCACAGGTGTTTTTGAAAAACCTCACCCTTTGATGTTAAGATGATGCAATTCACAGGGCAGCATGGACTGTATGCCCGAGTCATACAGATCACCTAGCTGGTGTTGGGGACAGGGTGCTGATAGAAGGACTGACTATTGGGGCAGATTTCCTCATGCTCTTCCCTAATTAGGCGTGTTACACTGGGGGTGTTAAGCTGGAATTCAGTTGTTACATTTTGCACAAATTCCCCCTGTAGTTTCAATTCTTCAGCACTTGTCATAAATTGCTACCCAGCTTTTCTGATCTGTTAAACTGCTGCTGTTTTGCACCCCAGAGGTGGCTGGAGAAGCAATTCCTACATATAATTTGTACATCAGTTCATACAGTGATGTGGGCGAACGGCTCTCTCTAAATTAAAACGCAAGCCGGTGAAGTCAGTGGTCGTTGTATTTGGAGACATTAATACAATTCCAAATCAACTGAACTTCTAAACCTTGGAAGCTATTTGCACCACTAATGAACTATATTCTTTACAGTTTTATTTATCCATTTAGCATCATATTTTGGCTCTCTCCAGTTCCTTTACTGAGACTTCCATCCTACTCAATAGGCTAATGCGGGACAGGATAATCTCAGAAGCAAGCGACTGACCTAATAAAACCCTTTGTAATTCGGTTCACACAAAGGCAAGAGCTGAGATGAGTTTGCTGTGCTCAGTCCTCATGCACCCTGCTTCTCGGGCCAAACTAACCACATCCATTTTGACCAGGTTGTTTGTCCCTGCTCAAGAGAGCCAGGAAACATCTCCACACTGACAGGTAACCCTTGTCTTCAAAAAAGGGAAAATGACTAATTCGTTTTGAACTCTAGCAGCATCCATCTCTGGATCTGCCAGAGTGCCTCAAACACTAACGCATTCAGGCACACATTTCGCAGTAAGGTCAGCGTGTGTCCCTATTTTACAGACAGGGAAAGTGAGGCGTGGAATTCAGTGACTAGCCTGGGTCGTGCAGGGAATCCAGGGGGGAACAGGGCACAGAGGCTGGGATTTCCAAAGAAGATAGGCACTGCACTCATTGAATTTCAATGGGATTTGAGCAGCTGACTCCGTTAGGCTGCTTTGAAATCTGCACCCAGATTGGCTGATTTGAAGTCTCAGCCACAAGACGACCTTTCTACCTCTCTGCCACCTTCAAGATCCCATGTCAACAAGAGGCTGTGTTTGCACCCTAAATGTTTGCAAGTAACTGCCTGGGCTCCCTCCTCCAATTCCCAGCCAGAGGGTGCTCTCAAGGCGAATTCTACTCCCGCTGCGAAAGGTTGCTCAGCGTGACTTCACGAGCTACCAGTGCAACGTGCTCGCCCAACGCTCCTTGTGCTGGGGAAAGACTCAGCTGTGGCTGAAGAGACACAGATGTTTGAAATCAAGCCTTGGTAGGGGAAGGAGAAAACAGCCAGCTGCTATATAGTATTTTACAATATCCCTGCTACCCCTGAGCCTGGGTTCCTGATCCTGCAATGGGAGGTCCACATGCAAAAAAAACCCAAAAACAACAACAAAAACCCAGACTTGCAGGATCTGGACTGAGCAATCGGGTAATTCACCTTGTAAGTCCTTTTCCCTCCAGGCTTGGTGGAAATCGTTTGCAAGGCAGCATGGGGAAATAACACTTCAGTTCCCAGTAAAACTCTGTGAATTCAGAGAGGTCCATGGTATTCTCCCAGGCAGTTCCTCTCTACTCCTCAACCTGAGATCTGTCTCCTCCCAGCGCAGAAAGCTACTTGGACTGGCTACTACCCTCTCCCAGCAAGCAATGGAAAACCCAAGGGATGTTTTGCTGATCATCTGTGCAGAGTTTTCGCTTCCCCTCCGTTGCCACCCTCCTCCCTCATTCAGCACATAGCCCACACCTTACCAGCCTGCATGCGTTACCAACACTTCAAGTGCTGCAAAAATCACAGCCACAGAACAGCTCATCCTTAAATGACTATACACGAGGGAGAGAGAGGCAGAAGTCAGACGGAGCTGCTATCCAAGGGCAAAGTTGGCATTTGAACAGTGCCGTGTCTGAAAGCGTACTGTGTGTCTGCGCCAATTAGAATAGAATACAGCAAAGCCAAAAATTATATTGCAGTATATCTGATGCATGCGTGTACACACACACACACACTCTCTCTCTCTCTCTCTTTCTCTCACACACTCATACAATTGGCCTGATCATAAAAGGTGCTGATTCCAATGGGAGTGGAGTGTGCTTAGCACCTTTGAGAAGAAAAATTATAGTTATTACCGTAGTTTGTGTATGCATATTTAAATTATATAATTTTTTACACACACAGAGGGAAGATATTCAGAGGGTAAATTTCCTGGGCAAATCCATCCATTGCACATTCGCACAGTGTATCGCACACTGATAGTGTCAAGTATCAGGGGGTAGCCGTGTTAGTCTGTATCTACAAAAACAACAAGGAGTCTGGTTGCACCTTAAAAACTAACAGATTTATTTGGGCATAAGCTTTCATGGGTAAAAACCTCACACACTGATGGCTGTATCACCTGCCCAATCTCCCCCAGATTTAATCAAACATTCCAAGAAGATTGCTCTGGGCACAGGCAAGACCTGAGTGACAGCTGATCTAGACATGAACATGCCATGGTTTTAAGGTCTGATATCCCATGGCCCTGCAAAACTAAAAATGAGCCTTATCCCATTGGGAAGCTGAAAGCTTTGACCTTCTCGATAGCAGACACTGAGCTCACTTCTAGCCATGCCAGGCCCAGAGATAATCTTTGTGCGTATAAAAAATGGTATTTTGGATCACTTGTTTACATTGTTCCCTTTTGAGTCCTGTATGGTCAGACTCCTGGTAACCAAAGTAATTGGCTTCACAGGCAAGGACACAAGAAATAATACATGGACATTTTTTAAAGTGCTCCCCAAAATGTTCCTAAAATAACTTTTCCGTAATGTACAGGGCCCATGCAGAATGGGGTGATTTACTAGCATTCATTTCCCATAACGTCCACAGTGTGCCAGGAACAGACGAGTGAAGTCTCACCCCAGCAAGGCCGATGCTCTGAGAAGCACAGCCATCCCAAATCCATGCTGATAACACCTTCATGCCATACTGTCCTCTGTACTGCTAAAATACACCTGGCTTCTCAAAGGTGCCTCTCACTGGGCTACCCATCCCTATACTGTGCGTGAGACACACAGTGCTGTGTGTGTATCGTTAAAGTCGACTCCCACCTCAGATAGCCCCAGGACACCAGCCTCCATTGCCCACTTGTTACATTTTCCATCAGGCTCCCCTGCATGCTTGGGAGAAGCTCCCTGCAAACATCTCATTATCTTTCTTCAAATCCCACCACAGAACTCTCCTTTTTCGTGCTGCCTACAGAAAACTTGACAATGGTTAGGCAGCTGGTGTGCAGAGACTGCTGCTGATCATGCTAATCAACATTGCCTCTAGGTTTCCTTGTGCTCCTCCACCTCTCTGTAGCCACTTCTTGTTTAATACTCAGGTTGTAATCTCTTTGGGGCAGGGACCGTCTCTATGTTCATTGTGCCTAGCACAATGGGGTCCTGGTCTGTGACTGGGCTCCCAAATGCTATGGTAATAAAATAGTAAGTAATGATTAGTATTCCCCACACCTGTGATATAAGAATCATCCCAATTTTATGGATGGGGAAACTTAAGCAAAGAGGCTAAGTGACTTGCCCCAAACCACACAACAAGACAGTAGCAGAGTTAGGAACGGGACTCGAGTGTCTAGACTGCCCACCGCCCGATCTAACCACTACTAGATCAACCTCCTACTCTACTCATTGCCAGAATGGTTCACTAGCAGAGAGCACGTCTTAAAATGTACACAATATTTCCAATCTCTCACCACTGTAGCACGAGTCCCGTTATATTTGGTGTTGTTCTTAAAGTCCCAGCTCTGGAAGGCAGTTGGGTAAGAAAGCATTGCAGCCTTTAATTTATTTTTTACAGGAAGTTTCTCGTCCTCCTTGATGTGGAGAAAAATCTGATAATGTGACCTAAGTGCACCCTAATGACTCAAAATAACAGAAGGAAAACAAAAACAAAAAAAACCAGATCTCTAAAGTTATTACTTTTTAAAAGATCTCATGAGTTTTAAGCCAACCTCATGATTTTGGGGACCTAGCTCAGATGATTTCTGAGTGGTCGAGGTTGACAATACTTGTAGATCTCTCTCTCTCTCTCATTCCGCAATTGTAAAACAACACGTGCTAAATTATATTCTGCATTTTGGAAACAGAAGACAGGAGAACTAAATCTGCTCTTGCTCTTTCACCAAGTAAACTCACTGTGAGAAAAGATCCAGAATCTAAATGGCTTTCACACACAGCAACCACACAGACGAGTCCATCCACATCCACCACCACACTGCCACGACTGCCAAATTACAGGATATTTAATCGGGTGAGCGCCAACAAATAATGGAGCTAAAAATGGAAAGCTGCAAAGCATTATGGGGAAAAATATGCAAATAGTCTATTAACATCACTGCAACACTGACTGAATGATAGTGAGTTTTAGAGTCGCTTTGGATGGCCAGAGCCATTGTAATGAATGTACAGCTACGGTAAGAGACAGATATAATTTCCATCTATGCAAGAGCAAGTTTCTAGACAAGACATGTTATCCACTGTGTGTTTATAATGCAATTCTATTTGTGCTCTGCATTGTTTTGTAACCCCCTCTTAGTATGCTTTTTGCCAGCTGGTTTTTGCCCTTCATTTCTCAAGGGCTGAATTTTATTGCATCTGTCCTGTTGCAAGAGCCAGGCTGGCTCTCTTTGATTTACTTCTTTTCCTGTGTATTAGAACCGGTGATGAGGTCAGCAGGATCAGGCATGCTGTCAGTTACACACTGAAACAGCAGATGGTGCTCACACATTGCGACACTGCTAAGAAAACAGCATCACTTAGAGAGACCTGGACCAATTTATGAGTGCGATTGTATGATGGGGATGTTTGTGGTGGAAGGGGGCAGGACTCAGCAGCCCTGGGGCTGACTTCTGGTTTATCTTATGTTCCTAAAGCTCCTGCTTCAGGGTTTCAGCCAGCCACCAAAGAGTTACTGGACGTTAGGAGCATTCAGAACAAAGTCGGCCCCTTGCGTGGCGCCAAGAGGTAACTCACGCAGGCTTTTAAAGGCTTTCGCCTGTGCAGCACAATCCCCTGCTATTTCCTTCTCTGCCCTGCAGCAACAGGACTGTGGACTGCTGCTCTCCAGCGATGCACGCTTGCAGGAGCGGGTACCAAACTCGGCTAACGTCACTCAGCCCAGGTTCGGGAACAACTTGAGCACACCTAGCCCAAGTTCTTGCTACCCAACAGGGGCCAGGTTCGGGCTTATAGTTGCCATATGGGACACTGGGGTTTCAGCCGAGGTTGGCTTTGAGAGATCAGAACCCCAAACTGGGGATGGAAGGAGGACAGCTTTTGAGACATCAGGTTTTGAGACTATTCCCAGCCCCACCACAACCTTCCTGTGGAACTGCCAGCCACTCGCTTAGGCTCAAATTTCCACAGAGCATCCAAAAGTGTGCAGCTTAAGCCCCCTTGGGTTCGATTTTCAGAAGATGCTGAGCACCAGCAGCTCCAACTGAAGTTATGGGAGCTGCCGGGCTCAGCATCTCTGGAAAGACAGGCCACAGGAGGCTCAGAAAGGACACCAAGAAGTAATGGAAACTTTCAGAAATTTTGGCCTTAAATCCTGTCTCCATTTTCCCATCTGTAAAATGGGGATAACACTGATAGTAACCAACTGCAGCTCCTGAATTCCTGGCACGGTGAGGCTGAGTTCACAATTGTTTGTGAGGCATTTGGGTGCTACAGGGCTGCGGTGGGCAGGCTAGCTTGGAGGGTACCTGCCAAAGACCTGGACTGTAGCCATTGGCAGAAGGTTGTGAGCAGAAGTTTGCAGAGTGTCTGCTTGCGCCATGCCATGTTCTTTGTTGTTGGTATTTCACTCTCGCGAGCATTGCAAATTCCCTTCACAGACTCCTCCGCCCAACTCCCCTTTCCATCACCTCCCTGGGGCGTGCAATAAATGTGATATTTTTCAGGGGGTAATTACTCCAGCTAAGGGTGAAAGTGGCGCATGGACCATTTTTCATCTCCCACCCCTTCCCAAGAGGGGCTATTTTTAATCAGGGAATTTCTTGCTGGTGAAAGGTGCCCATCTGACAGCTCCAGAGGCCAAAGTCTTTGATTCATCCAAAGAACAGGGGAAGTGAGGGAGTGGCCTTCCTAACACAGTGTCCTCCCCACCCTACCCCAAACAGTCCCTCAACACCCCACCATGCCTCTATGCCGCCCTGGAGCGAGCGAGGAGCTCAGGCTTCATGACTCCTTCAGAGCATGGCATCTCTGCTGAGAGGACCACGAAGGGGATGCGATGCAAGGCTGGGATTTGCACAGCTGGCACATCTGGGAACTGGACTGAAACCACCCCACTAGCCCCCCAAAGCACTGTTAGGCACAGAGCTGTGGTCTCTGTGCGGGGCAGGGATAGCTTAGCGGTTTGTGAGTTCAATCCTTGAGGGGGCCATTAAGGGATCTGGGGCAAAAATCTGTCTGGGGATTGGTCCTGCTTTGAGCAGGGGGTTGGACTAGATGACCTCCTGAGGTCCCTTCCAACCCTGATATTTTATGATTCTCTGCTATGGACATGGCCACATTCAAGTCCGTGACCTAGAAGCGCTAGGCTTCGTACCCACTGCCCATCTACCATAGCAGGATGCTCTCACTTTTTCCCCATATGGTGGACCAAGTTAAAATCCATAGATTGCCTTGTGGGCAGTTTCATTCCCATTCAGTCATCTAATATCCCTTTAGCAACTAAAGCAATAGCTTCCATGGAAAATACACGTACCTTATACACTTATACTCACACACAAATATACAGAGTGTACATGCACCTACCCGCCCACATATATAGAAATACACCATAGAAGTACAGTATGTATAGCTTCTTTAAATGTGATTTAGCAGCTGGACACAAGAGGAGCCAGCATCACATGACCACCAAATACTCCACTCGCTAGGATCTTACGGAGAATGATACCGGGTTACACTCAGGTTTGATTCTGCTTAATTTAGCAGGAGAATTCGTTCAGTCTCAGAACATATGTACAATTCCCAAGACAACAGCTCGGCTAATTTTCCCCCACGCCACCTACCAGATCACACATTTCTCCTCTTCTCTAAGAGAGTTCTGGAAGTTCTCCATGTCACCCTGTCCTCTCCAATCTTTGGGCACCTCCCTTTTCTTGTTACCACGATCAGGAGAACTAAGGGATATCTCAGAATACCAGGAAAATGAGAACAAATTCTCTCCCAGAGTTATTTTTGCAGGGGAATCAGAGGAAAAAAATCCTTGCCCTATTATGTTAATCCAGGGTCGCATTAGAGCCTGGTATTGCTATTACAAAGAGAAAAATCCCATTATAGCCATTATGTTGCTATCATCTCAGATGTAAGTTAATGCAATTTGCTAGAAAACTGAATGCCTCCTCTCCTGCCATCTGGCACAGACAGCAACATCTCTTCCCCTTTGTGTCCCTCTCTCATCCTAGGCAAAGCATCTCTTTCAGATACCAGGAGCAAGCTCCTCCTCAAGGGCAACCCGGCCTTCTCTGACCAACAGGCACCTTCTGGAGATCTTCACTAGGATGTGATTCATGGCCTGCTCTCGTTACTGTGGCCAAGATGCTCCAAACACCATGGCAGCAGCGCCCCAGCCTGGCTACACTGTGGGATGTCGCTCCTCATTTCAGAAACTAAGCTTGCCCTAGTCCACTCATGCTGCCAGCCTAAAGCGCCCTGTTACACCCATCCCTTCCACCTAATGGAGACCTGGTGGGGAACCATCGCACTTTCTACCCTGCACCGGTCACCGCACGTACTTTTGAGCCACAATGAAGTCACAAGCTGGTGACCTGCGGGCAGGACTCTGTGCAGGTTTGCTAGATGGGGGCTTGTGGTACGGGTTCCCCAGCAGGCGCTGTGCAGGTTGACTGAGCAAGAGGGGTTATTTATTTATTTATGGGTTGGGTGAGTTTAGTAGCAATGAGCCATACCGGACTCACTGCCCTGGAGCCTAGTCCCCTCTCTGCACAGGTCAGGGGCTGCCAGGCCCTGGCAGTCAGAGCGTCCCCCATTGCCCTTGCAGCGTGGGGGACTCTAGAGTGAAGGGGGTAAGATGGTCAGTGGATTCTCTGCCAATGCACAGCACGGGTCACCTGGAATCATACACGTCATGGCTTGGTTTATCTATTGCCATGTATAAAAACGCTGCCATCCAAGTGCTCTGGGCTCAGACGTACTCGCAATAAAACTGCAACAGCAATCAGGATCAATGCCCAGCCCACAGACGCCTCCCATGTCCACCAAAACCATCCACAGCTAACACTCTCCTACCGCCATACCCATCAACCCCACCGTCCTCCTAGCCCAAGGGGGATCTGGGAGGAAAAACAGACCCTGCCCTGCCAGCATCTGAAGATCCCAAAGATGTTCAGGCGTCAGCAAAAAACTGATGAGGAACAGGAACTGATGAGTTCAAGCCCTAACTGGGAACTCCCTGCTTTTAGATCCCTGGTGGCTAACCCAGAGGGCTATTTACTCCAGCACCACCCAGTGCCGGGTGTGTCAAGCATTAGTGATGCAGCCAGCTGTCCACAAGGACTGGATTGGCTGACGTGCTCCCCAGGAGGAGCTGGCATTGCCTGGAGTATCCTCAGCAGGCAAACATCAGACTGATAGCAATTCCCAGAGACCTTTCCATCCCGATTCCCCTTGGGTCCAGTTACTTCGCATTCACGAGCGCCACAGAGGATAAAACGTTTACATGGCATCTTCATGGCTCCAGCAAAGTGTGGCTCAGAACCCGCCTTCTAGCCCAGGCAGTAGGAGCGAAGGCATCTGGTAAAGAGCAGAGATGACAGATGCGCAGAATTAAAAGTGAGCACAGGGCTGCGGGGAAGGAGAAGAGAGTTGAGAACGAGCCATCTTGACATGCCTGCCAAGGCGTTCCAGCAAACCCACAGAAAACAATGTTTAGCAGTAAAATAAACATAGCCAGGATGCTTCTGGGGCTGCAAACGTGCTCGTTTCAGGAAAGGAAGAAAGAAAATCCCAGCAAATATCAGGAGAGAGATGGAGAGCTTGGAGTGCGCGTGCTTAGTGTGTTAAAAGTGTGGCAATCTCTCCCAGCCGTGCTGCAAGCGCAGTGAGTGGAATAGAGAGGCCAGTGCGATCTGTGCTGAGAGGTCTTTCAGAGTTCAAGAAGATTTTCAAATGCGGCCGTGGAAAAACTCACAAAAGCAGCTGTAGGATGGAGTTTGTTCTGCAGCAGCCTAGCCCCTGGGGAAAGGCGTATCTTGACCCGGCTCTCTGCTGGCAGGTGGAGGGAGGGTGCCGGTGGCTACACTGGGTGTTTATTTTAGTTCACTTACAGTTTTACTAACTGGGAAGACGTGAGACCCCCATCAGCTTTGAAGTGTTGCATGGAACAGTCACCCTAATCTCACTCCAGTCATCGTCTTCAGAGAATGCAGAACGGTCACGAGCAAATTTGTAAACCCTCTAGAGCCAGACTGATTATTCCACCCCCTAAAAAGAGCCCCAGCACCAGCACAGGAATGGTCACCTGGGTACAATCCACAGCCCTCCGGCCGGTAAACAGCACTCCCTTACCCAGTGCTCCATGGACCAACAGCAGCCAGAGCTCGGGCCCTGGCCTTCGCCTTGACATTAGGCCCGAGTGCAGTTTTCATTTGATCAAGACAATCCAATCAACAGCCCTGCAAGATCAGGCATCTGAGCAGATGGGCCCAGAACTAAATGGCTGGTAATATCAGTGAACGGTCTGGTCACCACTGGTCTATGAGAGTCCCAAGCAACAAGCCTTATCTTACAGACTGAACGAGATCTTGGCCTATCTAGCTCAGTGCTCCCATCCTCTGGGCTTTGATGTTTGATACCTGTGGTTCTTCCCTTCAGGAGTCTGTGACCAGCAGGTATGTAGAATCAGAGAAATGTGGGGCAGGAAGGGACCTCAAGAGGTCATCCAGTCCATCCACCGGTGCTGAAGCAGTACCAAGTAAATCCAGACTGTCTCTGACAAGTATGTTTCTGAAGACTCGGAGCGAGTGAAGGACCCACCGCCGCAGACTCCGAGTGCCGCCCGGTGAGTACAAGCGCCGCAGTGGGTGGCGCCTTTTTTTTATGTCCGCTCCCCTGCTTTGCCCCAGGCGCCCTGAATCCTCTGGGCGGCCTTGGTGGCCGTCCTTGACTTGTAGATTCCAGCCCTGCTGTGACCACTAGCCCAGACTTCTTATGCCCCAGTCCCTTACAATAACAATGCTTAACATATATGAAGACTGTTATCAGCTCTCCCCTCAGTCTTCTTTTCTCAAGACTAAACATGCCCAGTTGTTTTAACCTCTCTCACACATCAGGTTTTCTAAATCTTTTCTCATTTTTGTTGCTCTCCTCTGGCCTCTCTCCAGTTTGTCCACATCTTCCCAAAACTGTAGAGCCCAAAATTGGACACAGTACTCCAGCTGAGGCCTCACCAGTGCCAAGTAAAGCGGGACAATTACCTCCTGTGTCTTATATACTAAACTCCTGTTGACACACCACAGAATATTAGCCTTTTTCGTAACTGCGTCACATTGTTGACTCATATTCAATCTGTGATCCACTATAACCCTCAAATCCTTTTCAGCAGTACTACCCCGTAGCCAGGTATTCCTCAATTTGTAGTTGTGCATTTGGTTTTTTCTTGCTAAGTGTAGTGTTTGGCACCTGTGTTTACTGAATTTCATCTTGTTGATTTCAAAACAATTCTCTAATTTGTCAAGGTCGTTTTGAATTCTAATCCTGTCCTCCAAAGTGCTTGCAACACCGCCCAGCTTGGTGTCATCCTCAGATTTATAAGCACACTCTCCTCTCCATTATCCAAGTCATTAACAGAAATATTGAATCATACCGGACCCAGGACTGACCCCTGCGGAAGCTCACTAGATACGCCCTCCCAGTTTGACAGCAAACCACTGAGTACTCCGAGTCTGGTCTTTCAATCAGTTGTGCACCCACCTTATAGTAATTTCATCTAGACCACATTTCCCTAGTTTGCTTACAAGAATGTCATGTGGACATACCAAAAACTTTACTAAAATCAAGATGTATCATGGCTACTGCTTCCCCCTATGAACTAGGCCCGTAATCTTGTCAAAGAAGGGAATTAGGTTGGTTTAACATGATTTGTTCTTGACAAATCCATGCTGGCTATTCCTTATAAACCTATTATTCTCTAGGTGCTCACAAATTGATTGTTTGTGTCTTATTTCCAGTCACTGTTTTGCCTTCCAGCTTGTTTTTCCAACAGCCCCAATTAAAGTAAACCATCATATTCATACGGTGAACATCCCAGTAACCCGGTCAACACACAATATTCAGAAACCATTACAGAGCAGCTCCATGTCTGTCAGACTCTTCTACGGAATGGGGAATAAGCACACGCTAGACCCACAAATAGGGAGATCTATAGCATCAACCTCAAGGATTTCTCTTCTAGACAAGCCATCGGGGGTACCCTGGGAGTAGAGCACTCTGTTGCTCTGCTGAGTAGGCTAGTTGGCTTTGATGTACCTGCTCCTCCATGATCTTGTCTTGGTCAGTTTACAGATGGAGTCTTTGCTGAGCAATCCATCAACCCTGCATTGGCCATCCAATGTTGCTCTCCTAGGAAACTAAGTATTGCATGGACCAATTCCCCTCAAGGATTTTGGCACAGCCTTCAGGAAATCAAACCTACGAGTGGTGGACTTCTGGATTCTCGACTTTGGGGACCCAAAAGAGATCTAGAGCCAGTTCACTCCCCCTGCCCTAAGCATGGAAACATGCAGGCAATGGAACGTGGCTGATTTACAAGCAGGGAGGCCAAAGAGACTGACTCTGTTCCAGAAATATTGTGTATCCCAAAACGCTGGGTATGGATGGAAAACAGCGATGCCCGTGTATGCTGGAGTGTTCACCCCACCCCACCCTGAAGGGCTAAGGTGGCTCAGAAGGGGCTAATTAACATAGTAGACTGCAGGTGGGGGAGACATAGGCTAGACTGACAAGCATCAATTGAACATGGAGCTCATCTGGGCAGGTGTAGGCGGGACCTGTGTAAAGCCAGGAAGGGAAAGCAGAAGAGGACAGGAGGTCTGCAGTCAGTCAATCTCTGGGCCTAGTGAGGAGAAAAGGAGGAAACCTGGCGGGGGGAAGGTTCGGGGAGGGGCACAGATGCCTTGGGATCCTGACCCTGAGAGAAGGGGCTTACCCAGAGTGTGGTGGAGAAGGAAGCCTAGAGGGCAGAGTAGAAAGAAGCCCAGGGAAACAGCAGCAAGGTTGAGACGGTGCAGATCTTGGGTGAAGACTGTAGGGTCCCTGGGCTGGAACCCGGAATAGCGGGTGGGCCTGGGTTCCTCTACTGCCCTCTGGGAAAGTGGCACAGTCTTGAGTCGGAAGACTGCCTAGAATGGCACCCGGACACCTGGTGTGGCAAGACTCTGTTACCCCAGAAGGAGACAACCGTACAGGGACCTGGACGGAGGGCCAAGCCACAAAGAGAAGGCACTGCAACTCCTAGAGAACAAGAGGGGCCGCGGCACGAGTGACCAAAGAAAGGGGGCATCGGACTGGGCACTCACAAAGGGGCACCCCAGCGGTGACTGTACCCCATTACTAGAAGTTAATCATTCTAGATGGGATTTTCAAAGGGACGGATGGGAGTTAGGCAGTTAAATCCTAATGAACATCAATGGGATCTGAGTGCCTAACTCTCACGGGCCCCTTTGAAAAACCCAGTCTCAGATTGGATGTCGTGAAATGCTTCTTTCCCCCCAGGAAAGAGAGAAAAGGAGGCTAGGAACAGGGCACCCAACGCAGCTCCAAGCACAATTCTCTCAGCCAGCATCTCCCCAGCCCTGCCAGGCACTCCTTGAATAACGCGATCCCTTCGACACGGAACACAGCACACGCGAGAGGCATGCAGCAATTACAGGATAAGGCCATCGCCGCGAAGGCGCAGATGCTGATACAGTCTGGCAAGAAGGTCAAGCTGATGCATTGGGTTTGGCGAGGAGGAAATATGGATGGGCGGATGCGGAATAGGAGGTGACTTTTTTGTTGCTGGAGGGAGAGCCATGCGGCTCCGAAGATCCTCAGCCTCGCTCTCTGCAAAGTGTTTGCTGGAAGCTGTGTAAAAGTAGAGTGCTATAAATAAAGCGCGTATTACGGATTTAGTACATCTGGGCGCCCTCCTCACTGTCTCCTGCCACCCAAACCGCCCGGGGAGCACTCAGCTCCCCAAAGGTGTTTGGACAACGGTGCTGGGACCACTCCTCTCTCCAGCGGTCGCCACACATGGAGAGAAAACTGCCGCAGTTCACAGTGTCTCTGCCTTGCTCTTCCCATGCAATCCTGCTCTGCAGGACTCTGGGCAGATAGTTGAGAGCAGAGCACACACATCACTCCAAATGGCTTCCTTCCGATACGACATCTATCTTCGCAAGCAAGGACACTGATTACGCAAGGGGCAAAGGCACTGGCTATCAGACAGCATCCTCTCTTGCAATGGTAACTGTCATCGCAGACATAAACTGGCATTTATTCTTTCCATACAACTGAAGCTGCTTCTATTAAAAACAAATTAAAATGCTGGCTATTCTCTTGTTTATTTCATTTTGCAAATTCAAAAGAAATCAAACTGGAATGGCATTTGTTTCCCCCCAGAAGAATATATTGTTCCAATTTGTCTCTCGGCACAGCAGCTGCCGTTGCCAGGCTGCGGTCTTTGTTGCTACGGGGGTTTTAAATGTGTCTGTGAGAATTTCATTAGTTAGTTAAACATGCCTCTGGTATTCTGCTGCGCTGTATTCTTGCTGTGAGTCACTCGTGATTAGCAGCAGCAGTCCAAAACAATACAGCTTATAATAGTACCAGTGCAATGTTTAGGCAATTAGTGTAGAATACAGTAAGGATGCATACGTGTGCATCGAGATTATACACATAATCACACACACATTTTATGCAAATAGAGGTCACATCCAAGTGATCAATGCAATTGATCACTCAGCTCTACAATTTTTTACAAAACTCTGCCCACTGAGCCATCTCCCCTGGGACTGATTTGGACACCCCCACACCCGAGTCCCTTCAAACAGCAGCGTTTAAAGAAAAAAACAAAAAACTGCCAGATAACCCTGTCTTTCTTCCCCCCTGCCCACAATATATGGAACTTTCCCCTCAAAATTACAGTGGCATGTTAAGCATTGACAGCCAGCAACTGGGGAGGGCTAGAAACGGGAGCTTGATCCCATTGGAGGGGAAGATGTCAACTCTGGCAATACCCAAAAACACTTGGGACAGATGGGGATAAATGGGCCATGAATCAATGGAGGCTGGAAATGAGAAGGTTTCTAACGGTCAGAGGGGTGAGACTCAGGAACATGCTCCCCACGGGCGGCCTGGGAGCAAACAACCTGACAAACTTTAAGATGGTTCTGAATGGGATTGTAAGACGGGGCTGCCTGCAATAGCAGGGGGATGGACTCAAAGACCCGGGAGGTCCCTCTTGGACCTTTGTTTCTATGTTTCTAGCCCTGAGAAGTCCCAAGATACTGGCTCTTGTGGTGGCTAGAGAAGCTAGTGCTGTGGCTCCCTGTTGTGTAGGGGTAACATTTTCCAAAACACCGACGTGATTTAGAAGCCTCAGACCCATTTTCAGGCACACAGAAGCTCAAGTGACTTTGAAAATGGGATTTAGGCTCTTAAGCAATTTAGGCACTTTTGAAAATGTCACCTAAGGCAATCTATTCTAATTAGTGTCTAGGGAAGCTGTTTGGGATCATTTCAGTGGTGTCTGAAATATAGCCTATGCAAGGAACCGTATCTATCCACAGCAAGGTGAGTTCCTGTTCCAAACTGAGATCCCCTTTTCCTTACTGGCTCTCCCACCTCTCTCCATTAGCTTGGTCCTCACCACGATCCCTCCCCTTGAGCCAGGACAGCACGGTTAGGATCCCTAGCCTGAGAACCCTTGATCATTGGCACCAGTATCCAGACACTGCTGTAGACTCCAGGGCCCCTCTCCGCCCCAGGTTGAAAGGGTCCAACAGTGTGACCATGCCCTTGCTACAATTAAGTCCTGCCGTACCAGCACACGGAGCACGAGACTTGGGATCCCGGCCACAGCATGCAACCTGCATTTGCTTTCCCTGATGGGAATGTGAAGGGAAACCTCTGAATGGCAAAACCCTGGGACCCAGCCGCATCCTAGAAACAAAGGAGCTACGGCAAAGCAGACGGCACAATATCGCCTATGGAAGCTCATACAGGCTTGCTCCCCTCACCCCCCCATTTCCTGTACTCCAGCTCTTAGCTTTTAACAAGCTTCCTTGATCTAAGATGCTCAGGTCTCAGACAGAAACAAACCAGCCAGACGCGATGCAGATGGATGCCGATTCCCTTAACAGTCCCCGACAGCAGTGGGGAGGAGGAGAACTGGGTGGCTGTTTCTACACAAACCCTGACCTGACTGTATCTGATTTGCTGCTTAATTATTTTTACTCCTCCCAACTCGAGCCCCGAGAGCTGCCGTTGTCCTTTGTGCAGCTCTCCTCCTCCCCAGCTTTATAACCCACTCTGCTGCCAAAGCCCCAGCTAGCAGATGTCTTCCTTTGGAACCCCTGATGCTACCCGTTTAATTAATGAAGGCCCCACCCAGGGCAGCCAGACTCAAACCAGAGAGAGATGCTGAGCAGAGGAGTGGTTAGAGCAGTTTGAAACAGCAGGGGGCGCTCTCCCCCTGTGCCAGCAGGGAGGATGGGGGAAGAGGAGAGAGCGCTGAGAGATGGGGGGGGGGGGGGGTCCACAAAAAGCTGAGCTTCTCCCCACTTATCCTAACCCTAACCCCTGACCCTAACCCCTGACCCTTCCTTCAACCTCAGTGAAGAGCAGCACAAGGCAAGGCCATCAGGCCAGGCCTTTCTCCGCTGGCTTGGTGCTGGCAGGAGTTTTGAAGGCAAAGCTGAGCTGTGCCTCTCCTGGCAGAATCTGCGCCCAGCCCTCGCTTCCCAGCAGCGTTGCCAGCACTGCAGTGTATCACCCACACCAAGCGTTCTCAACTCATGAGCCAGGCCCCCCAAAAATCATGAGAGCTGCTTAAAAATCATGACATTTTATTTTAAAAATTGGGGGTTTCTTTATTTGCACTCTGGTTTCTGAGCCATTGGCTCATACTCAGGTCACGTCCTCTCTGCAGCCAGGAAGGCTAGAGACTTCCTTTTATTTAATGAAAACTCGGGCTCTCAGCTGATCTCATGATTCCAGGAGATGGGACTTGAATCAAAACACTAAATATCACGAGAGTTGCTATCAAACAGCAGGGGATGGTATCACGGCTTGGAGAGTGGCTGATTATTAATAATAATTTTCAGAAAGATGTGGACAAATTGGAGAGTGTCCAGAGGACAGCAACAAAAAGGATAAAAGGTTCAGAAAACCTGACCGATGAGGAAAGGTTAAAACAACTGGGCATGGTTAGTCCTGAGAAAAGATGACCGAGGGGGGACCTAATAATAGTCTTCAACTGTGTTAAGGACTGTTACAAAGAGGAGAGTGATTAATTGTTCTCTATGTCCACTGAAGGTAGGACAAGAAGTAATGGGCAGCAAGGGAGATTTCGGTCAGATATTAGGAAAAACTTTCTAACTCGAAGGGTAGCTAAGCTCTGGAACAGGCTCCCAAGGGAGGTTGTGGAATCCCCGTCATTGGAGGTTTTTAAGAACAGGTTGGACAAACCCCTGTCAGAGAGGGTCTGGGTTTACCTGGTCCTGCCTCAGCGCAGGTGGCTGGACTAGATGATGTCTCGAGGTCCCCTCCAGCCCTATGTTTCTAGGATTCTATTGTTTGTATTGCAATAGTACCTTGCAGCCCCAGTCGTGGCCCAGAACTCCATTGGGCTAGGTGCTGTATAAACAGAACCAAAAGACAGTCTTGCTACTGCCTCTGCATGTGGTTTAATCGCAGGCTGGGAGCTGCACTGTGTTTGCTTCTCCACCTTGGGTCCTCCTGCTCCCTTCCCCTCCGGTCACTAGAGAAACCACAGCAAAGCAGCTTTCCTTCTGCTGCCAGAGCAGAGTTGTCCTGCCTGGTGCCTCCCCCAACACCCGGTGGATTGGGACCGTGGCGTGAATTGACTGTTGCCTGCTTACATCAGAATCAGGGCAACAGGGCTGACTTTCTAGCTCCCTGACCAGCCAGAGGCCTGACAAAGATAGAGCCTGAAGGGTTAATAAATCAGGTGCTTGCAGTGAAGAGAAACAGTGGCTTTGGAAAGCTTATCCTATTACAGCTCAGGGGCTGGGCAGCCTGATTACTTCCCTTGGTGGATTGCGCTGGGTTTGCTCTCCTTCTCCAGCACCCACCTTGGTCTGGTCTGGGCCTCTCTCGGAAGAGGCTGAAGCCTCCCCAGAGAGAGCAGACAGCGGGGCTGAGAAGCACAGACACAGATTAGGGATCCCAGAGGAGGGGGAGGAGGGTCAGAGTCCAGCTTCTTTGCAAAGACAAGAGAGACGAGGATGCAGCCAATGACATGTGCCCCTCTCCTTCCCAAGCACCATTTGGGGGCCTCTCACACACACTGCAGTTGGGGTGTGTTACAGAGCCTGCTCTGTGCTTAATCCACAGTTACAATGTGGCCGGATAGCAGCCCCTACCAAGTGAAAGGAGCCTACCCTATCCTCTCTCATGCTCCACTGGAAGGTAGGGGAAGTGGCAGGAAGGCACATCCATGCCTGCTTGCTGGGGGGGCCCATAAGAGGAGAATTAATGACTGTGTGACTCCACGTAGTTGCAATTGTTCTGGAAAGCGACAGACACACCCCACCCTGCTGAGGTGCTCCGGCATTCTGGCAGCGCATACCCCCGGCTAGGCCAGCAGCTAAGCCCAAAGAAAAGAGAGGGGAATGTAGGCTGTCAGAAATACCTCTCCTTTTCTCTTAAAGCAAAAATGGCTTTTCTTTGGTAAGGAGATTCACCAGGGGCTGTAAAAAACTGTTTGCAACTGTGAGCACAAGTCCCACTGAGTCAGCACTGAACTGACACCCCACCACGACCATAGGGGGGGCTGCACTGCTGGAGGAGCCATCTTTCAGCCATGACTTCAAACCCAAGGTCTTGGCCTATCCTAATCATTACATATCCTATGGCACTGGTTGCAAGAGTAGGGGTCAGCTTTGGTGACTTGACACAAATTCCAACTCCAGGTACATGCCGCCAGCCTAAACTCCCCCCGAAAGCTCAGGGGTTTCCAATACCTTTCTTCATCTCTTGTCCTAAATGGTCATGTAACACTCCTGCACTAGTAAACAGCTGCCATGTTCCACCCCAGAGGTAGCTGCATTTCACTGGCAGATAAAGCAATTCTAGAGCTGTGTTTTCATTGCCACAGAGCTTTTTGAGGGAAAAGGTCTGTCATTATTACTGTTCTATTTAAGAATGTTCAGCTGCATTTCAACTAAGGGCAACATCAGTTGAATTCAACATATCTGCTATTGGGAGGCTACATCTTTCCCTTGTTTGGAGACCATATCCTGCCCTGGCTTGGGAAACGACCCTAGCAGGTCTTTTCCCATCATTATCATGCTAAGAAAAGGCTCCCAACAAAAGCTGGGCAAGTGGTAGCCTTAGATGGAGATCCTGGCATCCCTTCAAATCTCTTATTAAACCCTAGGTAATAACTAAGAAAACAACCCTCCCACCTGACTCAGCGTAGTGTCCCATGATCCTCTGGCCTAGGTTCTGGGACTCTCCTGACCCTGGAAGTGTGATAATGCTCTAACAATAAATACAGGATATTCCCCTCCCTTCTTGCTGTCCAGTTGTCTGGGATGAGCCTTCCCCATCAGCTGGGAAAACCCCTGCAGCCGGAATCCAGCACTTTTTGCCCACTGGGAAAGGTCAGAGCATTCATTTGTTGCAGGGTTGTTCCCCACATGCTCCTCATTTATATATGGCTGATGATTGAAACAAGAATAAAACTCAATCCAGAGAACCTGATTTAAACCAAACGTGGAGACTGCTGTGCGGTATCCCCAGCTGTGCCTGCGAGTCACTCTGTGAAATCTAGGGCCAAATTCTGAAGTCTGTCCTCTGTTTTTAGTCAGCCAGAGTTTGCCTGAATAAAGGAACGTAATATTCAGCTCCTACTTTACATCACTATTTACGGCATGCACATGAATGGGGCTTTCTGTGGAAATAAGGAAGAAGAAATAAATTAATAATAATCAATGCTAGTCATGTGTTTGTTTACTTTTTGTATTTTACTCAAAGAAACAAAACTGGTCAGTCTCCCTTTTGTTTCTAGTCAGTTTCACTTTCTGCTTTGTCACACTAAGGGGTTCCGACCACTGCAGCTCAGGATGTTTTAAAAAAAAATGTTATAATTGGCTTTTTTTGAAAATAAATAAAATAATTAAAAAAAAAAAGGTCAGGAAAACATTCCTGTCTAGGTTACTTGTGTAAACCTAACTGTCCTGTGTGTGCGTGTGCACATTTATCATCTAAATCTAGCTGGCTATAGCCTTCTAACTAAAAACATACAGTGACATGGCTACAGAACATTTCCTGCAGAATATTCACAGGCTGCATGGAGTCGATTGGCTGGGAGGTAACCAAGGGACTCAGGCCAGCCATCAATCATAAGGAAATACTTTGCACTGAGGAAGTTACTGCTCTTAATTGTTAAATCCCCACCTCCAATTTGTTAAATTAGAAATGAAAGCTTTCCAAAGCAGCCAGGAAGCTGTACTGATCATTTCTGGGGTGACAGCGCTTCCCAAGGTGTCCGCTCTTCAAAGATGTGATTAAAAATATATATTCTATTAATCGGACATTGAATAATATGAAATGTGCATTCAGCATAAGTTTTATAAACACGTTATACTACTGGCAAGACTGGCCTGTTAGATGAAGGTTCTTTGTTGTCACCTACACTCCACATTTGCAGGGTCTACAATGTACCAGCATTACCAACAAACAGCAAGTCATCCGCTACTCTGAAGCTCTGTGCTAAAGGCTCGGTGCTCTGAAGTGATACTGCAGTGTAGGAGCCAGTTACCCAGCGACAACGCCATTCCAACCAGCACAGCCACTGGGGATAAAAATACAGCAGCCTTTAACCCTGTGAGGACAGGGCCACAGCTAGTGCAGAGATGGAGGAAGATATACCAAAGCCTCTGCCATCTACCAGATCCTGACTCTGAACCTAATGCTGAGGGGTCTGCTTTTCAGGCTCCTCAGAGTCAGACGTTTCTGAAAAGGGCAAATCCAGGATCATTTTGCTTCCTCTGCAGGGACTTTACCAGTCAACTCCCTCCCTCCTCTGGAAAAAACACTATGTGGTCATGTAATTAAAGATTGTAACGTAATGCACACGCACAAGGGGGACGAACTAATGATGCACAGACACTCTTAATTCTGACATTTCCTAATCTTTGAATGCTTGATTTCCTGTCCTTTTAATGTAGTTGATTTGTGTGTAACAGATAAACAAGGTGTTGGGCTCCAGGCCGGTCAATCTAAGTTCACTTGATTTTTTTTTGACAGATTTGATATCAACTGTTCTCTGCTCCATTCGCTCATTACTTCCTCCCCAGTCTGATTGGAAAGGCACTGAGCACTCTAACCCCACTGACGTCAACGGAGCCTTGCAGAATCTGACCCCTCACAGGGTAAAAAGCCCCTACTTTGCTTTAGGAAGCAAAACCGTCCAGTCATTAGTGGTACCTTTATCATCTCCATGGTTCTTAGGTACCCAATGACCTGCTAACTAACCTCTTCCTTCACATCTGCAGCTAACAGGCAGCACTGCTTGAAGTCATCCCCAAGACATGCTGATTTATGGGTGTGACATTCAGCACTAGGAACTGGTGGAAATTTACAAGGTTGTGGCTGCCAAGTGCAGATTGGGAGAGATGGAAATAAGATGGAAGAGGCCAGAAGTGGTCAAGTGTGTGTGTGTGTGTGGGAGAGGGGGGGCGAGGAGAGAAGAGACACAGGTGGGGAGGGGCTCAGAAGGTAACAGACATAAAACCACCTCTGCTCCCAGCCTACTATAGCGTAGGGTGATCAGACAGGAAGTGTGAAAAACCAGGACGGGGGTGGGGGGGTAATAGGCGCCTATATAAGACAAAGCCCCAAATATCGGGACTGTCCCTATAAAATCGGGACATCTGGTCACCCTGCTATAGCGACAGGTCTTGTTAACAGCTGGGGGGTTCCTGTTGCACGTGCTCAGAATTAACTCTCCATCCACCTATGGGGAGTTGAAGTTGCATCTCAAGTGCAGATGGCCAGAGGCCAAGACGGCAGCCCTGCCTTGGAGAAGGATGCACAGTGCAGCGAGGAGCAGGAGGCGTCCGCAGGGTCGGTATATCGGAGAGAGAAAGGTGCAGGTAAGATGTTCAATAGTCACAAGCCAGAGAATATGATGGTTATTGTCATGTCAGCTGCCAAGGAAACTCACCCCCAATACACACTCCAGAGGGTTTTTCCAGTTCGGCTATCTGGGGGTAACCTCTGCTGGGCATGAAAGTCTCAGGCCCACCTGGCGAGTGGGCTCAACAGCAACTTAAAGGCTGACCAGTCCCTCCCAGGGAGTGACCAGCAATCCGGGCTGTGAGTCTGACTGATGAGGCCACTGACAGGGACTGCTTCCAGCTACCAAGATGGACTGCAGGTAAATGACCCCCATTTTCTGATGTGTTCATCCTTTATAACAAAACCCACTTCACTTGGTGTTTCCTGGACCCTTTCAATGATTCGTCTCCTCAGGATTGTTCATTCAAGCCCGCTCGATCCTTCTTTACCTAGTTTCGTATGCAGCCCAGACAGGTGTCCATCAGGTGTCACACCTGGTGATTTGGAAGGGAGTCACCATCCTTGTGCAAACTCCTCCACGGGTGCAGCACTCTCCTGGGAGCCACGAGAGATCAGGGAAGAGCTCAGAACAGGTCAGTTATCCCACATGCTTGTCTGAAGTACTGGAGGATGAAGCTATAGTAGAGGAATCTAACTGAGGTTAGAAGTCATTGCTTATTTACAAGAGGCAGAGTGCTTGGGCACAGGATTTCTTTCCCAGAGGGATGGCCCATCAGGATCTCCCTTGTTTCCACCCTCCACACAACATCCCTCAAACCTGGCATCTCGGTGACCTTCCTATTTTAGTCGAGGAGGGCAACATGTGTCTCCCTCTGGATCAGTCAATGCAACTGGCTGGCCAGTAGGGATCACTGAAGAGCAAAGGAAGGCGTCCCTTTCACCAACTCATGCTCCAGGGAACAGAGTCTTCTGCAGCCATCCTTACCCCTACTGGCATGCCAGAACTCGAACTCCGAACCCACTCAGCCTTCTGGTTGGTTCTCAGGTAAAGGCATCCAGGAGGAGCAGATGGCTGGACTCGAAAGGAGACTTTATAGGGAAACTCTCTCCCTGGTGGGATGAGGGGTCTCTGCTCCCCCTGTCTGCTGGCAGCCCGATGGCTCCACATGGCATCTCTATGGCATTGCTTCTCAGAGGCCACCAAGCACTTCAAAGGGTCTGGACTCAGAATTTCACATGGAACTCTAGCCCTTGAATTTGACGAAACCAAACTTCACTGTGTTCAGGTTACATCAAACACCTGCTTTGCGCAGCTCATCTCTATGTGAGGGACCAGCATGACTAGTGGTTCCAGCACAAGGTACTGGGGCATCGGGACTCCTGGGTTCTACGCCCAGCTTGGCTACAGATTCATCCTGATTTTCTAAGGTGCTGAGCAAAAACAACTCAAGGAAAGTCAACGGGAGCTGCAGGGGCTCAGCATCGCTGCAAGACCAGGCTACTCAACCGTCTGTGCCTCAGTTTCCCTCTTGCACTTAGCTCACAGGAGGGTATTATGAAGCTCAAGTAACTCACGCCTGCGAAGAGCTTTGAGAGCCGCAGATGAAAGGGGCTTGAGAAGGGGAGATATCACTATGCAGCTGGCAGGGCTCAGCAGTACACAAGAAAGAGGGCTAAGCCAGATGCTATGAACAAGCGCCTCTTGTTCTGTTCACAACGGATTCTAGGGCACTGGAATTTGTTCTAATCAGCGGGGAGCCCCGAGAAGGCTGCCACCAGGAGCTAAAGAACAGGGTCATTCTCTAATTGCATTATTTTTAGCCTAACGAGGCGCTGGAGAGTTTGAAGAATTATGGTTTTAAACGTAGGTACTTCTGCTGTTCTGGTTGGATGGGGCGGCAGCCCCCACGAACACAGTGCCCAGAGGCGGGCACGCATGGGGGCGCTTTATTAATACCCCATCATGTCCCGTTACCATGGCTTGGGGATCTGCACATGGGCTTTGGTCTGTCTGACCCAGCTGAGTGATTCAGCTCCCCTCATACATTGCACAGACAAACTGGTTGCTCAGTGAGTGGGACAAGACCAAAGACACAACAGCATCCCTTTGGAATTGAACCTGCACTCCCATGACCAGCCTAACCACCGGCCACACACAACAAGCAGCATTTTCTGAAACAAAACTCTTCTCCCATGTTGTTGCTAGGCTGGTCGAGAGAATCCCAGCTCACCGGGAGCAGGAGGGGCCAAGCGAGCCTTGGGAATGAGAAAGCAACGTTTACAACTGTAAACCCGGTGTCACGACCAGTCCGAGCCTGCTGCTGTGACAGGAGTGGGATGGGGGTCCTGTTAGACACTGCTTCTAAAATATCTGAGCCATGATCTGCTCCAGTGCTCAGGGGCAAACGACGCGTCCCAGAGCAGGACAGAATGTCAGACTGCTTCCCAGTGAGCCTAAGCAAGAGAGACAAGATGTCACTACCGCTGGCTCAGGATGGATGGGAATAATCATTCTCCCAGAGAGGGGGCAGGAGAGTGACTAGCCATAGGAGACGATGCTTGAAAGGGCATTAAACACACACGCACGCACACATGGCTCTCAGTGCGGGCTCCATCCAGTATTTAGGTTCTATCAACTGTGGTTTAACCTTGTTAATAGCATCAGAGAGGGCGCGAATGAAGGTGGGTGGGGACCACCAGCTGCCTCGCCCACACAGGTGGTACCTCCAGGCTGGGGCCAAGGGAAACTCAGCACAAGGAGCCATCACTGCCCCTTGCTTCGTCTGGTCTCCAGGGCATTGTCAGCTCAGCCCTTTTCTCCAGTAGCTGCAGCCACCCGAACAAGCTGCCTAGAAGAGAGCGCTTAGCTCCCTGCTGTTATCAATCAGTCAGCCATGCCAGGATCCCCCTCCCTCTACGACTCACCACCTCTGCCATCTCGATTCCTCCCTCGCCTCAGCCCATGCAACTTCTCCTCTCCAACATCCCCAAGCGCTCCTCAGCTGCCCCCCAGTGCGCCTCAGCAAACCCACATCCATGTTCCAATCATGCCTCACCCCCATGCAGCACCCACCTTGCCCCCTCCCCAGTCAATCCATCCAAAAGGCTGCCAACCAAATCCTCTGCCTAGTACCCCGCAGCCCTGATCACTGCCAGCCTCCACTCAGATCTTCTCTTGGGCCCTTGCCTTCCTCTTTGATCTCAACCTCAAATTCCTGCCCTCCTGTTTCCAGCCTGCCTCTCTGCTCTAGCTTCTTACCTCCACACTTCAGGACAGTCTCCTTGTCCTAGTGTCAGCACCAGGCCTGCTGCCCACGTGGTGCCCCAGAACAAGATTTCCCTCCTGACTCAGTGACCTGGTACCGAACCCTCCCGACCTGGCCCCTACTCCAAATCCGAGCTGGTCTAATCCCATGAGATGCCAATCATCAGTTCTCCAAACAGCAGCACGGTTCAGAGCACACGCCATTCACCTGATAACACCGTGCCGCACTGCTTGAAGGCTTCTTTCCCCAGAAGGCTGATGGAGCCCTAGCCCTCCCCTCCGAAAAGAGTTCAAGGTGACGAGGGCAAAACCTTCAGCCCAGTATCTATCTCTGAAGTAACTAATGCAACCCAAACAACCGCCAGAGACGTGCTCACCTTCACTGCCCAGTCACACCATGTCCGGCTGCACCGGGAGCCCGTATTTCTGCACTGTCCATCTAACCCTGTCACACAGCTACTAGTGGGTGTGCTGCGTACTCCCACTGACTCCAATTGGGCTGCGCCTGGTAGGAAGCACTAAGTCAGGAATCACCTAGATGGACCTCACTGAGATCGGAGCCCTGCTGTGCTAGGGGCTGCACGTACGCATAGCAAAGGACAGGCCCTGCTCGGAAGAGCTTACATAAGGTAGGGGAAATGAGAAGAGGCACTGAGAAGGGCTAGTAGGATAATGAGGGCAATGGAGAGCCTACGAGGCTAAGATACAGACACATCAGGGGGTAAACACCAGGGAGGGAGAAGAGCTAGGTAAGTTAGAGGTCAGTGCTGGCACAAGAACAAATGGGGATAAACTGGCCATGAATAAATGTAGGCTGGAACATTTCTAACCATCAGAGGAGGGAGGTCCCAGCACTGCACCACGGTGCCTCGCGGTCACAGGCATCCAGTGACTTAGGCACCGCACCACGCTGCCTCGCAGGTCACAGGCGTCCAGGGCCCCGGGTACCGCACCACGCTGCCTCGCAGGTCACAGGCGTCCAGGGCCCCGGGTACCGCACCACGCTGCCTCGCAGGTCACAGGCGTCCAGGGCCCCGGGTACCGCACCACGCTGCCTCGCAGGTCACAGGCGTCCAGGGCCCCGGGTACCGCACCACGCTGCCTCGCAGGTCACAGGTACTTGCACAGCATGATCAAGGCTTTACACCACAAGCACTTTGGGGCAGGGACGCGTCTCTAGAGCTCCTACCACATTGTTTCCTTTACACACATCACAATTGTTGACTCTGTGGCTCAGCAATCTAAGGATACAAACACTATGACAACCGTTTAATCCCTTTATATGGTAGGATGCAGGACAGCCCAGCCAAGTCCCCCTTCAGGCTAACAGACCGGATCCCTGGGCGACTACCCGTAATGAACCATCAGAACAGCAGATCAAGGGAAGTGCTTGATTCCCCATCACTCGGCATCTCTAAATCTAGACCTTTCTAAAAGAGATGCCCTACTTCAGCCACAAGTTGTGCTGGAGGCAGGAATAACCGAGATAAAATCTCTGAACTGTGTTATGCAGGAGGGCAGGCTAGAGAATCACATTGGTCCCTTCCGGCCTTAAAAGCTATAAATCTATGTCAGGTAACATTTTCGAGCCCCGGTTGCTAACAAAGCAAACATTCTCTTGCAATCTGACACAACTGCATTAGAGCTACGTTTTCATCCTAGCAAGCAGAAGGGGGGAGGGATAGCTCAGTGGTTTGAGCATTGGCCTACTAAACCCAGGGTTGTGAGTTCAATCCTTGAGGGAGCTACTTAGGGATCTGGGGCAAAATCAGTACTTAGTCCTGCTAGTGAAGGCAGGGGGCTGGACTCGATGACCTTTCAAGGTCCCTTCCAGTTCTAGGAGATATAATTTAATGGAGATATCATATTCTAACATTCTTCAGAAGCAGGCAACCTTGTATCAAGCTACCACGGTCAATGCACAATTAGAATGTTGGGAGAGTGCATAGTATTTATTTGTAAATCATATTAATTTGCTTGATTGCTGTTGATTTCTTCTGGCAGCAATTAATTAGTTATCACTGAAACTGGTGCCAACCAAATTGTGCTGCAGCCCCGGCTCATTTGATTTTCATTCTGTGTATTAATTTTCCTTTCCTCCTCTGTCGTGTCCCCCACCAATGTTTGCCTGGAACACAAGTGTCTGCAGATGATGACTGAGGACGATAATTGCTTAGATCTGCACAGAGCGAGGCGGCTCTGGAATGAAAACATTCATAAAAAAAAAAAACACAACAGAAAAAGAAAATGAAGATATCCATATTTCAGAGCCATTTACCCAAAGAGACTCAAGTTATCTGCAAGCCTCTGGCTTTTTAGGCACTCATTACCCCTGATTTTAAATTGGCGAGAATTGAAGCTTGGCCAGGCTAAGGGATGGTCCAAAGTTACACAGGAGTCAGCAGCTTGGGAAGCAGTTGAACACAGAACTGTGCTTCCTCTCGATTGGCTAGAGCAGACGTGATAGACGTCACCCTTCACCTTAGATTCCCTGTCCGTATAGCCCACTGGTGAGCGTGACACAGGTCTCCCCTCTGTGCTCGATCCACGGAGAACAGGATTCTGTCACAGCCCCACCCAGAGAGCCCTGGCTGTTTAACTCAGGCTGTAGCAGTTCATGCTTCTAGATGTAGACGCCCCCAGTTCAATCCCCCGAGCGTTGGCCAGCCGTCACACTTGCTTCATTGTCTTTAGGAACATTTGCGCAAAGAGAAGCGGCCAAATTCATTCTATTGGAGTCACCCTAGGGATAAGTTGGAAGCAGGACATTTGCTCCTTAGGATCAGTCTGCTTTAGCTGCTGATTCTTCTCCACCTGAAATCAGCGAGCTCTGTCGGGCTGTGACCCAAAGCCCTCTGAAGTCAACAGAAAAACTTCTTAGTTTAGTTGGGATTGATCATGCTTTGACAGGGGGCTGGAGGAGGAGATGACCTCCTGAGGTCCCTTCCAACCCTGATATTCTATCATTCTATGATCCTTCCCCTGGCAACAATAGACAACATGCTACAGGCCTGCGTGCCCAGAAGAGGCTCCCAGGCCACATCCTGTAACATTTCACTATGGAAGCCCACGGCTGGGGACTCAACATTTTTAGTGCCGTGCATTAAGGGAGAAACCAAATGCTTTCCCTTGGGATGGAGAATTTGGCCCATAAAGGGGATCAGTAACATAGATCAGGAGATAGCAAGGAAAGCTGTGTATTGGCCATGCATTGAATTCTGGATACATTAGCACAGAGACAATCTCTGCACCATCATTTTTTATGGCATAATACAGTGAGGCCTTGTCCACAAACATGTAACTTCCCTAGTGTAGATGCAGTTATAAGTACTATAAAATGCTTATACTGGTACAGCAATTCCCATAAGGGAAGGGGAATAAACTATACCAATGTAAGGCATCTTTACACACTAGAGGTTGTATTGGTATAACCATCCTGGTAGAAAATCACACCGCGACCTGACATAGTTCTACTGGTACAACAACTACATATAGAACAGCCCTTGTTTGTTTCCTAGTGGGGGAAAGACACAGTCTGGATTCCTAAGCCCTGCTCAAGATGACATATCTATGCTACAGACTTCTGCTGTTGGCCAGGAGTGCACAACATAGCTAGCCCAGCAAAGCCGCTAATGCAGACACAGCTATGCTGGGAAAACAACACCTAGTGGTATTGCTTGTTGTGTGTGTGGGGGAGTGAGGGGGTTTAATTTAGCATACAACAGCTGCATCCATACTAGGAGCATTTTGCCAGTAAAGTGTCCTGGTATTCCTATACCGATAAAGCACTCTTAGTGTAGACATGGCCTAAATCTCTGCTCTACGGGCCAAACTCCCATATCCACTGATGCTTCTTTGTACCACCCGAGCAGCGTCAACGGGCTTCAAAATGAGTGTGAATGTCATTTACAGCCACTTTATGGCCCCTTTCACAGCCACAAAAATGAGGAAGTTAGTTAAACAGAAATTAAAAGGTACAGCACCAAAAGTAAAACCCCTGCAAGCTGCATGGAAACTTCTAAGACACCATAATAGAGGCTCAACATAAATGCATACCCCAAATTAAAAAACATAGTAAGAGAACCAAAAAAGAGCCACCATGGCTAAACAACAAAGTAAGAGAAGCAGTGAGAGGCAAAAGTCATACTTTAAAAAACAATTAGGAAGGCCAAAAAAAAATTTTGAAGAACAGTTAGCCAAGGACTCAAAAAGTAATAGCAAATTTGTTTTTAAGTACAACAGAAGCCGGAAGCCTGCTAAACAACCAGTGGGGCCACTGGACGACCGAGGTGCTATAGGAGGACTCCAGGGAGATAAGGCCATTGCGGAGAAACGAAAATAATTATTTGCATCAGTCTTCATGCTTGAGGATATGAGGGAGATTCCCAAACCTGAGCCATTTTTTTTTTAGGTGACAAATCTGAGGAACAGTCCCAGATTGAGGTGTCATTAGAGGAGGTTTTGGAACAAATTGATAAACTAAACAGTAATAAGTCACCAGGACCAGATGGTATTCACCCAAGAGTTCTGAAGAAACTCAAATGTGAAATTGCAGGACTACTAACTGTAGTCCGTAACCTATCACTTAAATCAGCTTCTGTACCAAATGACTGGACGATAGCTAATGTGATGCCAATTTTTAAAAAGGGCTCCAGAAGTGACCCCAGCAATTACGGGCCGGTAAGCCTGACTTCAGTACCAGGCAAACTGGCTGAAACTATAGTAAAGAACAAAATTGTCAGACACATAGATGAACAAAATTTTCTGGGTAATAGTCAACATGTTTTTTGTAAAGGGAAATCACGCCTCACCAATCTTTGAGGGGATCAATGTGGACAAGGAGGACCCAGTGGATATAGTGTATTTAGATTTTCAGAAAGCCTTTGACAAGGTCCCTCACCAAAAGCTCTTAAGCAAAGTAAGCTGTCATGGGATAAAAGGGAAGGTCCTCTCATGGATTGGTAATTAGTTAAAAGATAGGAAACAAAGGGTAGGAATAAATGGTCAGTTTTCAGAATGGAGAGAGGTAAATAGTGGTGTCCTCCAGGGATCTGTACTGGGCCCAGTCTTATTCAACATATTCATAAATGATCTGGAAAAAGGGTAAACAGTGAGGTGGCAAAATTTGCAGATGATACAAAACTACTCAAGATAGTTAAGTCTCAGGCAGACTGCGAAGAGCTACAAAAGGATCTCTCAAAACTGGGTGACTGGGCAACAAAATGGCAGATGAAATTCAATGTTGATAAATGCAAAGTAATGCACATTGGAAAACATAATCCTAACTATATATATAAAATGATGGGGTCTAAATTAGCTGTTACCACTCAAGAAAGAGAGCGTGGAGTCATTGTGGATGGTTCTCTGAAAACATCCACTCAATGGGCAGCGGCAGTCAAAAAAGTGAACAGAATGTTGGGAATAATTAAGAAAGGGACAGATAATAAGACAGAAAATATCATACTGCTTCTATATAAATCCATGGTACGCTCACATCTTGAATACTGCGTGCAGATGTGGTCGCCCCATCTCAAAAAAGATATACTGGAATTGGAAAAGATTCAGAAAAGGGCAACAAAAATGATTAGGGGTATGCCATATGAGAAGAAATGAATAAGACTGGGAATTTTCAGTTTGGAAAAGAGATAACTAAGGGGGGATACGATAGAGGTGAAAAAATCGTGAGTGGTGTGGAGAAAGTAAATAAGGAAGGGTTATTTACTCCTCCTCATAACACAAGAACTAAGGGCCACCAAATGTAATTAATAGGCAGCAGGTTAAAACAAGCAAACGGAAGTATTTTTTCACACAACACACAGTCAACCTGTGGAACTCCTTGCCAGAGGATGTTGTGAAGGCCAAGACTATAACAGGGTTAAAAAAAAGAACTAGATAAGTTCATGGAGGATAGGTCCATCAATGGCTATTAGCCAAGTTGGGCAGGGATGATGTCCCTAGCCTCTGTTTGCCAGAAGCTGGCAATGGACAACAGGGGATGGATCACTTGATGATTACCTGTTCTGTTCATTCCCTCTGGGGCATTGGCCACTGTCGGAAGACAGGATACTGGGCTAGATGGACCTTTGGGCTGACTCAGTGTGGCCGTTCTTATGTAAGGGGTGTTAGCGTAACTGACAATCAGGCCTGAAAACTCAAGCTGGGTTTCCACTTTCTGTCATGTCCTCCACATGCACGTTTTTGAACAACAAACTGAAATAAATATTCTAAATCCAAGTCACATTTGATCAGTCATTCTCTGCTGTTCCCAGGATGTGTCAGGAAGGTGCTGATCTCTACAGGATTTGCAGTACAAGGGGAGTGTGGGATTAAAAGACTCAGATTCCCAATTGGACCCTAGCACAGGTAACTCCAGAGGCTGCATGGCTTTTCTGGGGAGGACGGATCTCTCTCTCTCTCTCAATCTCATTTATTCACCAACATTTTGAAACCTCCAAAGTGACACAATTCTTGTTGTCAGGCCAGCCCTACTACTGAGGCATTTTTAGCCGTCTTTAATAGGCTAAGTGTGTCCCCCTTTTTGAGAGTGTCACTCACACCCTCTGCCTTTGCTCTTCATCCCGTCCCCCACTCCCACCTGCTCTCTCTCAGCTGCAAACAAGGAGAACAGCCGGCACCATGTGACCAGCCCGCCCTCCACGGACCACAGCGTGGGAACCTCCAGGCTACACAGAGCGGCTGTGCTGGCAAGACAACACAGACGGATGTGACAGCCTGGCCTGGACAACACCCGCTTCCCATCACATGTATACAGCCCAGACTCCCAGCTCGCACCAGGCTTAGACTAAACGTGCAGGTGGCTGAAGCCAAACCCAGGCAAGCCAGAGGAGATGTGGATTAAAACAGCTCCCTCTCCCCAACCACGAGAGCAGCTGCCTTGAGATTGTTAAATGGGTCTGAGACCTTAGGAGAGCTCCTGTAGACGCCAGGGCTGCAAAAATCTCCCCATTCCACCTCTGGCCAGTGGAAGACTGTCCTACCCTATTGGGAGATCTCGCTATAGCGATCCCCACATTTCTCCACCCCCACATCTGTAATTCTGTCCAACTAGACACAAAGCCACCCACCCAGTTAAAGCTCCTGCTGGTACAAATGACAGCATTCCACCTGCCTCGCAAGGCAGGGCACCGCACCCCTGCTGCTCTGCTCTCTGCACTGACTCTACAGAACAAAGAGACAAACTCCAGGCCTCTGTAAGCATCCAAGCCCTCTACGGTACGGGACCGAATCCCCAAGAGACCACCTGGACCATCCTACTGGGCAGTGCAGAACCCATGTGGGGAGTGGGCCCAGGCCCTGGGATTCCCCCCCTCCCCCCCCAAGAAAGGAGAGACCCCAGAACACTCAGTGCTCACAATTACATGCAATGCTGGTTCTCTTTCCCCCTCATGTGCACACATCTAGAATAGATCTCTACACTTGCATTAGCACGCACACCTGCACTACTTTACATATACAGTACATGTGTTCCCCACAAGCAAACAATTCCTGCTAGGGAAAGGGAGATTTATTGATATTTTGATTTCCGATTTCATAACCTCATGAAGTGCTCGGATACCCCGGTGATGGGCACAATATAAAACCATGGGGGACAGATTAGATGACACAAGTGGGTGTTGGTTTATTCCCCGTCACTGGGCTTTTGTTCTCTTTATTTTCAACACGACCACAATAAATCTAGTGGGGGAAGGGTATGGCATCTTCTGTTCCTTTTCATAAATTAAAACTGCAGCAGAAACCGGTTTATTTGAGTCAGCTCCCACAAAGTGGGCGTGGGATTTAGCCTGAAAACCCTCGACACTGCCCGTGGTTGGAGACCTCCAGGCTTCAGAGGCTCTTGTTAAAGAACAAGGAGGGACTGGCACAGACTGCAGAGAAACGGCTCTTATAAAGGAGTCCATCTGTGTCCCAGGCTGTGAAACTCCATAGCCGGAGCTCCCTCCCAGTAATGCCAATGGGAAGGACTCAGACCCTACTTGCCCTATTAGATCGGCACTGGGAACGGCCAGTTAGTGCTGATGGGAGTTGAGCTGCGAAAGCCTCCATCCCCCAGGTGAGATTGTTCCCCAGCTGGATTTTATCAGCCTTTCGTGATCTACTTCGCCATTTCTGCTGCTTTACCTTACGTGCAGGCGGTGCCCCTGTTGGCTAGACATGGCCTGAGGTCTGAATGCATTGCTCTCCTATCGTGTGTGAATGGGACTGTTGTAAATCCACTCCCCACCCCACCCCAACCTTGATGGGGTCAGTAAAACAGCTCCAGAGCTCAATAGCACACCAGGAGCCCCATCTTCACCATTTGCCTTTTGAGTGGGGGGAGGGGGATCTCAATCTCTCTGTGGTCTAGCGGAGAGGGCAGTGGCATGGGAACCAGGAGACCCGGAGTCTGTTCCCGGTTCAGCCACAGCCTGCGGTGTGACCTTGGGCGTGTCGCTTTCACCTCTCAGTTTCCCTTCTTACTACTAGTCCACAAAACAGGGGTTGGGGGGCAAGGACTATTTACCATGCGTCAGCGCAGCGCCTGGCACACTGGGGATCCTGATCTCAGTACTGTAATAAGAAGATCTGGGGTCGAAGGTGTTACTCAGCTCTGGGTACAGCAATGCAGCCCAGCCCAGTTCTCCCCGTTGACTTCAGTGGTACAGGACCAAACCCTAGAGGCAGTCATGAGAAACCAAGCAGCAGTACTCACGTGTGTACCTGCACATGTATTGTTTCTATTGATACGGAGTGTTCCAAGTACGGCCAATCCTGGCTTGCTCAATAACCGGTTTAAGGGCCACCCCTCTGTTTTACATTCTGGCAAACGGAGGACGATCACAGGTTGTTTTGTTAAACCCACAGTCAGTATTGCTCTGACAGCAGGGGATGGTTTTTCCCTGTGTATTTATCCCACACCTAACAGCCCACATGGAATTACTTTAATAGAACGTTACATTCTCTGGCTCCGGCATGTACAGTACTTGTGTGCAATTATTTAGCAATGATGTCTGATGCGATGCTGGTCATGCTGTCAGATACAGCAATCTGATCTCTTTAAGGACGCAGCGGAGAAATATTGTATGTAAATATTTTAGTACCAATGTGTGTTGTTGTTGTCATGTTAAGATTGCTATTTGCAACACCCAAAAGTCAGGAAAGGCAACAATTAAGGTTAGTCTCGTAAACTTGCCTGCATTGTACATTTAGAATCCAATTTTGTACTCGGACACGCACCAGTGTAACGCCCGCTGAAGTCAGTGCATGCAGAACCAAGGGTAGAATTGAGCCCATGGGATGTTAACATAACCAGTAATCTAAAATGCTCAGCAGGGGGATTTTCAAAGCTGCCGAGGAAGTTTGGATGCCCAGTCCCGATTAAATGTTTCATGGGAAATTGGGCAACCAAATCCCTTCATTTGATACCTTTTTTTCTTTTGCCTTACAAACTGGTCTGGAGTTCATCCTCACTAGCCCCCTGGACAACCTCACCTTGTGAAGTTCCGTTGATTTTGAGTTACATGCATGCAAAACCAAAAAACAACAACAGAGAACAGAATTAAAAAACAAGTCACCAAAATATTTTGACAACAAACAAAAACCGCTTCAACAGGAATTTCTCCAAACGTTACAACCAAGGAGATCGAAACGGAAGGCTGACCCTAGCTTTCACTACTAAGGAGATGCTATAATGCATGCACGCTCATACAATGATCCCCAAGCACACGTGATGAGGGACCAGAAGGAATCGCATCCTTCTCCCTTCTCCGTGTGGGAAGAAGCTATGGGAAGAAGAAAAGAAACTCCAAGATGCCCTAGCACTCCCCATTGTTATTAGTTTTCCTGTACTGTCCAGATGTCCCAACTGAGATTGGGGCCTCACTGTGCTAGGTGCTGTATGTTACACATAGCAAAAGAGAGAGCATCCCTGCCCAGACGTGCATATGACTAAACAAATAAAAGGGTGGGAGTGAAACCAGGCACAGAGCGGGGAAGTGACATGACCAAGGTGACGGAGCAGGTCAATGGCAGAGCCACTCTCCCGACCACCAGGCCAGTGCACCAACCGCTAGACAATGCTGCCTCAAGGGGCACAAATGGGACACTGGACTGAGAGCAAGGAGAGGCTTCCAAGGCATGTCAGGGCTTAGTACCCGCATGATGACTTCACGGCTCCCTGCGATGCCGACAGAGGAAAGATACTTGTCAGCTCTTGAAAGCTGAGCAACAACGATAGCTAGGCTCCACCTGCTCCCATCCCCATTCCTCTCCTCTTCCCCCCTTCCACTTTATCTCGTCTCTGCTAGCGCAAGAGCCTTCTCCTCCGCTGCTCCCCACACCCAAAATAGCCTTCTTGTCTCTCGCCACCCATTTCAAATCCCATCTGAAAATATATTCATTCCCAACCCCCTCGTGCCTTTCTCCCTTGGCTGCTCCCTGGCCGTGTTCAATTTTATACAGCTTTTATCTAATTCTGTAAATATTTCAGTGCTATTACGTTATTTAATTCCACAACGCTGGATACTGCCAACGTTTCACGCCGCTTTTCCATGAGCAGTTTGTGCCTGTGGTGAAGCGCACAGAATGGGAAAAGTGCTAAGCATTCCATTATTAAAAAGCCTCTGAAGCAGATTGCGACATTGGAGGATGGGGCATGCGGATAAAGCCACGTGCCCAGTCTGCATGCTCCAATACAGACTGGACACGCCAAGGGCCCAGCGTGGGACAGGTTTAATCAACGAATCAGGGATCCGCTGGGGTCACTGTGTACATCAAGACGCAGCCCTACCTGTCAGGGGCCCGATTAAAACCATTTTGGCCAAATTCACTCCACTGACTTCAGTGGGAATGGGGCCTGGGTTCTGAGAGTCTGAAGAAGCCAAGCCCCACCCTTAGACACCGGCACAGCTCCAGGAGCACTTTCCCATTATGTGGACAGCACCCAGCAGCGATCAGTTTCCCTTTCAGGTGGTGCTTTAGTCCCCTGGGGCTATTTTCCCTTTGGGCCTTGTCTATACTAGAAGTGCTACAGCAGTGCAACTGCACCAATGCAGCTGGGCCACTGGAGCGCATCTGGTGAAGATGCTTGATGCTGACGGGAGAGAGCTCTCCCGTCGGCGTAACAACTGGTGCTTAGGTCAGTGTAACGTACGTCGCTCGGGGGGATGGATTACTCACGCTGAGTGATGTAAGAGATACCGAAGTAAGTTCTAGGTTAGACCAAGCCGTAGTTTAGTAAAATGGAAGCTAAATATGGTCCATCCCTTGTTCTGCTTTAACCCCTTCTACTACCATCAAGAGTCCAGGATCCCGTGCAGCCCACTTCATCTCTACCTACCTGCCCCAGGATTTTATCCTGCCACCCACCCATCACTATAGTATCTCAGCGCCTTCCACGTAAAGTCAATAGCAAAGTCCCTAACAGATTTCATGGAGTTTTCACACCTACAATCCCAATTGCTGGAGGTTTTTAAGAACAAATTAGACAAATATCTGCCAGGGATGGTCCAGGTTTACTTGGTCCTGCCTCCGCAACAGGGGGTGGACAAGATGACCCACTGAGGTTCCTTCCAGCCCCACATTTCCATGATTCTTTGATCCTACTTCTCCTTTCAGTCACCTTCCCTCTTTTCCTCCCCACCCCCTGAACCATGGCTTGCATGTCATGCTGCACACTTGCTTCAAACCTGATTGCTCCTATGCAAGTCAACCGCAAAACTCCCATCGATGTCCAACAGGTAGGACCAGGCCCTTATGTGACCAGAGAGCACTAAGGGACTGGGGGTCCCAAGAAACTCTCGGCTGTAGCTGGGTGCTCAGCACCTCTGGGAATCAGGCTCGAGGGTTGGGATTTTCAAAGAGGCCTAAGAGAATTAGGTGCAAAATTTCCTATTGAAAACCAATGGGGTGTTGGGTGCCTAAGTCACTTAATGCTTCAGAAAACGTCACCCCATTGCCCGGGAAGGTTTGTGCCTGAAAATGCTGAGTGGGTGGATGCCAAGCACCTTTGTAAACATAGATCTGGCGTCTAACTCCCCTAGGCCCCTTTGACAATGTCAGGCTAGACCCGTAAGCAGACAGCCTGCTCAGCCCTGCTGAAATCCTGCTGCTGCTGGAGCCTTTATCCTCAGCCCAGATTATTCGCAACCTTGCTGCATGTACAATCACTACAGATTAGCTTCTCCTGAGCCTGGCCAAGCCAACACAAAGCCATCCATGCCAGGGAATACAGCAGCTCGCTTAGCCACTCTTTGGAGAATGGGGCTCTGTACTTCAGCAGTGGGAACAGAAGGAGGCAAGGAAGAGAGGGAGTAGCTACTGAATATTTGCAGTAATTGGCTCCTTAGGCACCTTGCCCTCTGTTCCCCACCCAGCCAGGGAAGCTGAAGGACAAGCTCAGAGCAAACCTGCTCTGTACAGTGTTGTTCATTGTGCAAGGCGCTGTACAAAGCCACAAGATACAGGCAGCCTGTACCCAGGCTAAGCGCAGAGGGGACTGCACGCACTGGGAAGCCTGGAGGGGGGAAAACGCCCCAATTTTTCCTCACTCCATTCATTTTAATAATTAGAATGCTTGCTGATTTACTTGTGGGCAGGGCAGAAGGGGTGAGTTGGCGAGGGGAGTACGAATGCAGAAAGAGGAGCAGACTGGACTAGGGAGGGCATGGTAGGCACAGGGGCTGGCATGGGTAAATGTTCCCTTTTCACCCACTTCTGGCCAATACACAGACCATTTGATTCAGGCTGACAGCAGCATCTCACTTCAGCAGGGAGAGAAGGGTAAGGGAGGGTGGCAAGAGTTAATATTTGCAAAGGACTTTGTGGCTCTACCACACCTTGCATCCAAGGATTGCCAAGCAAAGTCCTGGGGGTGTGTGCGCGTCTGTTTAGAACTCTCTCTCGCCTCCCATCCTCCACCCTATGTTGGGCTAACCCATCCCCCCGCCAAGGAGGGCTGGCCTCTCTGTAACCCAGGGGTGTGCGTCTCACAGGTCTCCCTTGGTGCCCGATCCACAGATCTTCTACTGCCCCAGCTACGGAGCCCTGCAGCAGCTCAGGCTTTGAGCTGTGGAGGTCCTCGGTTCGATCCTTGGGCTGTCACATCTGCTCTCTCCAACCCACCAATGCTGCACCTGGGCTAACCAGACAGGAACTAGCCCCACGGCTCGTCATCTTGCGAGGCCTGACTGCTGCCAGCCAAGGGACATCAGGACCGAGGTACTGAGCCAGGCCTAGGAACGGGCCTCTCAGAATAGAGAAGCACTAAGGGGAAGTTAGAGCACGTTCTGCCATGAACACACGGATTCCAAGGGCGGCAGCAGAGTTAAAAGGGGAACTAGCGTTGGGTCGAGCAGTGGATGAAGATGAGGGCTCTTACACCTAACCCTAACACCAGGCGTTCAGCTTCCCTTTCTTAGCCAGGCATGGCTGAGTGGGTATAGGGCAGCTTGTCTGTTAACGCCTGGTCACCCGGGGCGTTAGTCCAGCACTAGCCCTAGCGAGCAAAGCCCTGCCTGCAACTGAGCAGAAAGGTCCTTCGTACTGAAAGGAGGCCAAGCTACAGCTGTTCTGAAGTGGTGGCTAAGCAGCAAGGGTTTGATCAGTAGCCATGGGTCATCAGGGGCTTCAGAGGACCCAGGAGAGTCAGAAGTAAGCTTCAGCCTCTCTTTCCCCTCCCCAAACACCTAGCGGACTCCTCCAGCTGAAACTAGCCCATTTCCCGCATGATCAAAGTGACGCGCCCCACGCCGGCAGTGCTACGGACAGCGGGGACGCATCCCGTTCCAAGTTCAAGCTTGGGTCACAAAATGGAAACTCGTTCTGCCATAAAAGAACCTCCGGGCTCTGAATTGGAATTCTGCACACCGGGGATCAGAGAGAAACACCCAGGGCTTTCAAGGGTCAATTTCCCAGCCCGCAGACGTGCGATTCTAAACGGCTATTGGAACTCCCCACGGATCGGAGGGTGCTCAAACCTCATGGAAACCCACAGGGCCAAACGCAGAGGAAACAGAATATCGCAACAATTCCTGAGCAAGTGCTCTGTCCCCCTCCCCCACGCCGCTCTTCTCATGAGCTACTTACACCCCCAAGAGCTACCATAAGTATTTTAGGAATGAAAAGGTCTGCGACCTGTGGGGGAGCGGAGGGAGGGCAGAACGCTGCCGCTCGGCGCTCTGTCCCCATCTGTTCCACTGCGAGCTGCCCAGGCGTATTTCCGTTTGGTTTCAAAACAATCGCAAGGAAAAAACAGGCAGGCTGGCTGCACGGGGTGGGGCAGGGGCACGTGGAGCGAGACCAATGCCATCTTCGGAGGGGAGGGGAAAGGAGGGTGACCGGCTCCAAAAGGGCAAGTAAGCTGTTAGCTCGTGGGACTGAGAGAGACAGAGAGGTTTGCCCCACAGGGCTCCAATCTCAGCTGACAATAGTGTAGTATGAATATTACACTACCAGTGTCCTGCCTAGAGCCGGGGCTAATAGCCGACGTGGCAGCGGAAGGTGCAAAATGCCTCTAATGGTCAAGGAAACACAGGGTCAGGACACGCTGGGCTTGTTTATGAATGAACTGCCCCTACAGCGATCCTGTGGCTGGCTGAGTCATTGTGGCTCTGGTCATTCATTCAGATAAATTTAGACTGAAAATAAGGAGTAAATTATGTACGGGGAGAGTAACTGACCATTGGAGCAATTTACCAAGAGTCGTGCTGGATTCTCCATCACTGACAATTTTTACATCAGGACTGGATGTTTTTCTAACAGATTTGCTCTGGGAATTATTTTGGAGCAGTTCCCTGGCCTGGGTTACTCAGGAGGTCAGACTAGATGATCACAATGGTCCCTTCTGGCATTGGAATCCATGAATCTACAAAGTCCCTCCCCACACAGAGCTGTGCAATAAAACAAACAACCCCAGACTTAAGCATACCAAGGCCTAAAACTTACATTGCATGCAAACATTCACAGCTGTTTTATTCTACCTGTTAGGGTGCTGCCTGCACCTCTAGGGGGCGCTGCCTTCCTCCCAGAGGTGCTGGAACAATGTTTATAGTGGGGGTGCTGAGAACCATTGAACCAAACTGTAAACCCTGTATATAATGGAAACCACTTCAAGCCAGGGGGTGCTGCAGCACCCCCCGCACCCCTAGTTCCAGCACCTATGCAGCCTCCCATCCCCACTTTCTCATCTCTGTAGGCACAAGAGGCAGTGCTGGATGCAACTCCCTCCGGATCCCATGGCTGTCGCTGCTGGACCCTTGTCCCTGACCTCCCCGCCAGAGCAGGAGTACAAGGCCGAGTAGGAGAAGCAAAGTGGCATTGCCAGCAAGGGACACCCCCAGCCCAGGCCCAACCAATGCACCTTCATAAGGAATATTCACTTGGTGCAAGGCAGTGAGCAGTTTAGAAGTAAACCACAGTAAATTCTTTGCACTCGTGCAGCACCTTGCACCTGAGGATCTCAAAGCACTTTGCAAATATTACATGAAGTACTTCTCTCACACACCCACGCCCCTCTCCCTCTGCCGGCAGCATCACTACTCCCAAGTCACAGATGGGGAAACGGAGGCACAGATTAACCCTCACATTTTCAACAACAAAAAATCCCTAATTTGGGATGCTTCCGTTTATGGATGCCCAACTGGGGCCCAATTCCCAGAGGCACTAAGCACCCACCGCTCCACACAATGTCACTGTCAATGGCTGCTACCAGGCTCAGCACCCCTGGGGAAAAAATCCGACCCGGGGCATCTGAAGCTGAGCAGCCAAAAATGAGGTACCTCAAATGAGCAGAGATTTTAAAACACTGGTTGTAGCAATGTGCATGCAGGGAGTCCGTAATGGAGCCCGGGTTAGAACCCAGCAGTCTCTGGCTGCTAGCACCCTACTAAAATCCACTAGACCACCTGGCCTCTGTACTGCAGATGTGGGCTGGGAGCCAGTGGACGAGGTGGGTAGATGAGGGGGAAGGTTTGGGTGCGGGAGGCTTCACATGGCCACAGAAGTAGGAGCTGAAAATATAAATGAGATCTTACTGTGCAGTGAAATACACTGGGCCTCCTGCTCGGCCTCAGTGCAGCAAATGCACGCACACACACACGCGCGCACACACACACACACACTCTCTCTCTCTCTCTCTCTCTCTGGAAGACACTGCCAGTGGGCTTTTCTAAGGTGCCAAGCTCCCTGTGACTTCAGTTACGGTCCCAGGTGTATAACCTCCAAGCACAATCCCTAGAATTTCGTTGGTCCCTTGACTGGCGCAGCCCATCAGCTGCCAGCCTGGGTCTGAGTGTTCCCAGGCACTTGGGTGAGGAGGAGAACACGCTGTTGCCTTGTTTTTCTAAGGTTAGGCGGAGCTCTGCTACTGACTTTTCTCTTTTCTCTGCGGGAGGCCGTTACCTTTGCTAAGCCGAGGTCACTTAGAACGGTGACAACTTGAGACAAATCAAGAGAACAAAACCACGTCCCATTTGTTTTCCCGGCTGACCAAATCTGCTACGGCCTCGCCACGGAGGGCTGGATAAGCCCGCCGTGTTTTCTTGATGCGCTGTGGAACGAGAGCAAGGCAAGCAATGGAATCCAAGTCCAACGATTTCAGAAACCCATGTGTACAAGCTCTGAATGCTGGCTGATGGTATGAAGCTGTTGCTCTGAAAACAGCTGTATCATTAATACCTCTCTTCTTGTCTAGCCACCACTGCAGACAGGGCCTGCAGCAAGTACACACCAGGCTGGGGATAACGGGGAATGCTTAACTTTAACAACTGTGCTTTGACCGGACAACAGTTATGCTAAGGAGGTGACCAATGCTTGGAAACCAGTTCACTGAAGTTGATCTGCTGAGGAGTTAGGGATCTGGAACAGTGGAAAGTTACCCAGCAGGATAAAAGAGAGAGGTGACTAAGCAGGAGGTGATAAAAGGATTTAGAGAGAGAGAGAGAGAGAGCAAGAGAGACACACGCACACAGGAAGTTTGAGCAGGAGAGGGGACTAGGACAGGCCAAAGCCAAAGCAGCTGAGCAGGGGGAGAAAGCTCCATATTTCGGCCCACAAGCAATGCAATGCAACAGAAGGATGCCGGACGAATACTGACCCCAGCCCAGAGCAGGATCTACAGCGGCGAGGGAACAGCAGAGGGTTTATGATGTTTGACTAGAGCTGTGCATTTCTTGCTGATTCAGCAAAGAGCAATAGTGCTGTAGAACTCTGCGCAATGTGTCGGTGTGTTTATGCTACACCTATCACACGGCCCCCTGAAGAGGGAAGCCAGCAGGCTCTGGGTGGAGCTCCGAGAAAGGGAGTGGTTAAGCTCTGGGGGAGTCTGAGAGGCCAGCACTGGTTCCAGGGGCTGGGCAGGGGACTACATGGTCTAAGCTCTCAGGACAGGGTGCTAGACACAGGGTCTGCACCCCAAGAATGCACTCGGGGATCCCAAGACTGGGGCAGTGCCTGGGCTCTGTACAGACTCCAGAGGCTTAAAACATCTGGGATCCAGTGGGTGGATTCCTCTCACAGTAACCTGGGGAGTGGCCGAGAGTGCTCGGTCAGATCAGTGACCCAGTGTTTCCTCCACCTAAGGCCGTTAGCTTTCCCCCCAATGACAGCATCCCTAGGTTCTCCAACACCTATGGTCATAGGAGAGCTGGTGTTGAGCATGCAATGGCACCAAGTCTGCTTAGAGTCACCCCGCTCTCAGGAGCAAATGCACCTCAGCTGTAAGCAGGTGTGACTCCACTGGAGCCAACGGAGGTGTTGGAATCTACCCCCGAGACTGCAACACAAACCACTGCTTTGCAAAGCACCAAGCTTAGCATTCCTAGGCCTGAACACGCCTTTCAGCAGGGAAGGTGCTTGGGATTAGAGCAAATAGCTACATTTTGAACGACTGCTTGACTCCCAGGCGAAGATGACTTTGAGTCGTGCGTGTCCAGCAAGACAGAGACGCAGCCGTCATCACTACCTCTCTCTGTAATACACAATAGCAAACGGATTAGGTATTAATAAAGGACAGATGTGGTGTTGCTCCAATGCTAAGTTTTCTGCAAGCTGCTTTCCCAACAAGGGCTTGTCTAGATGAACAGTTAGTGTGCGGCAAACTGGGCCATCAATCTACCAAGATGCGCTTTCGTAATTTCACAGTGACATGTGTCAGCAGATCAGAGCTACTGCAGACTGGAGCCAGCCTAGCTCTCTGGAAGCAAACTGTATAGCACTAACCCACTTTTCCTTCAAGAACCCAGCACTCCCACTGCCCACTCAGGGCCTGTCATAACTATAAAGGGAAGGGTAACAGCTCTCCTGTGTACAGTATTATAAAATCCCTCCTGGCCAGAGACTCCAAAATCCTTTTACCTGTAAAGGGTTAAGAAGCTCAGGTAACCTGGCTGACACCTGACCCAAAGGACCACTAAGGGGACAAGAGACTTTCAAATCTTGGGGGGGGGGGGGGGGGGAAGGCTTTTGTTTGTGCTCTTTGTTTTGGGGGTTGTTCGCTCTTGGGACTGAGAGGGACCAGACATCAATCCAGGTTCTCCAACTCTTTCTGAACCAGTCTCTCATATTTCAAACTTGTAAGTAAACAGCCAGGCAAGGCGTGTTAGTTTGTCTTTGTTTTCTCAACTTGTAAATGTACCTTTTACTAGAGTGTTTATCTCTGTTTGCTGTACTTTGAACCTAAGACTAGAGGGGGGGTCCTCTGAGCTCTTCAAGTTTGATTACCCTGTAAAGTTATTTTCCATCCTGATTTTACAGAGATGATTTTTACCTTTTTCTTTAATTAAAAGCCTTCTTTTTAAGAACCTGATTGATTTTTCCTTGTTTTTAGATCCAAGGGGGTTGGATCTTAATCCACCAGGAGTTGGTGGGAGGAAGGAGGGGGGATGGTTAATTTCTCTTTGTTTTAAGATCCAAGGGGTTTGGATCTGTGTTCACCAGGGAATTGGTGAAGGGTTTCTCAAGGCTTCCCAGGGAAGGGAATAAGCTTTGGGAATGGTGGCAGCGGACCAGATCTAAGCTGGTAGTTAAGCTTAGAAGTTTCCATGCAGGCCCCCACATTTGTACCCTAAAGTTCAGAGTGGGGAAGCAGCCTTGACAGGGCCCCAAAACATCCATGGTCTGAAAACAAAATACATTGTGTGTGCAAGTCACCCAGCCCCACACAGCCGGGAAGCTGGGACTCAAACCCTGGCTCTCCAGCACCAAACTCTGGCCTCCAGCTGAGCTAAAGCAGAACTCCAGTAACAAACAGCAGGAGAAGATCTTCTATCCTATGTGTTGGCCAGCCATGAGAAGCTACATCACCGTTCACCTATACACACACAGAGGATCTGTTACATCTGATTCTGTACCCCTTATAAATGCAGGATTGAAGTCACCTAGCCTGTCCCACTCACCACACCCTGTACAGAAACCCCGTGTCAATAGCACCACCAGGCCATCCTCGGCGCGATCCAGCATCAACCAGGCTGTAAAAAGTAAACAAGAATGGGCCAAATTGACACCAGTGTCACTAAGGGGACAATCTACAGTAGCGCCAAAGGGGCTGCTCTGAAGTTGCACCTGTGCTGCAGAGATGGGCGAGCAGGGAGCTCCATGCTGCTGCAGCGTCCAGCTACAGGGAGCAGGACGCGTGTGGGGAAAGCCAGAACCACCCCCTCTGGACAAGTCTGATCAGAACCTTGAGTCAAATCCTCTCCTCTCCCCAAGGCTGGACACTTGCATTATTTCCAAGTAGCTGCACAAGGTTAATCTGGGAATTCGCTGCAAGAAAAACATGCACTAGGGAAAGGGCCAGAGCTCAGCTCCTGCTCCCTGCATGGCCCTCGCTGCTCAGGACAGGGGCATTTCCTTTTCCTCCAGCAGGCTGCTTGCGCTGGCTGCTCCCTCTGCAGTCACACACCCCTTTGCTTTGGCAGCCGGAGGCTGGCTGTGGGAACAGGGGAAGGCCTGGCTTCCTCTGGAAAAGGCCACTCACTTACAACAGGAAAGCCTGATTCGGCGCTGTACAGAGGGGATCCACAGGGCTTAGTGGGGGTTCCTTCCCTAACCCCTCACCCACCCTCACCCTCCCTTCCCAACCCCCCTCCTCCACCCTCACTTCCCCAGCTCTCACAGCTGTAAAATACACAGACAGGGAATCTCCCTGCCTTCGCTCAGACACCCCCAGCAATGGTTAGACAAAAACCCCAGGGCTTTGCCACCCATGCCAATGGCTGTCATTTCAAGGGATGATCCAGCCCCTCACAGCCAACACCAGCCTAGGAACCCGCCGGAGTCAAAGCAGGGATGAGAAAATGGGCACAGCAAAGACTAAAAGGCTGGCTCCCAAACTGCCCCTCCTTTTCTCATCCTCCTTCCCCATCTGACCTAGAAAGGGGTCCCTCGAGACCCGCACATCCATTTAACAAGCAGGGACCCAGCAGCCAGGTCTCAGCCCCGCCAGATTAGGGTTACCCGGGGTGTCCACCTTCCTCCCATCACGCAGACCCACCCATGGAAAGGGAAGGGCCCTGAAACATGACCTACAGGTCACCAGATCCAGGTTATTTCTGGCCCAGGTGGGGATGGAATTCCAAAGGCATCAAATTCCAAGAAAGGTACCCTGGCTTCCAGGGGACTGAATCTCCTCTAAAAGTATACAAACAAGGAAGGAAATATGGATTTCCTCTGAACTCTGTTCCTTCAGTTTTGGGGGGTCGGCGTGGGAGGGCTTAACTGAACGCTAGTGATTGCGAACAGTGCTGGCCTGACAGCCATGGAGACAAACCTTTCCAGACATCTGGTCAGGATGGTCCAACGCCTATAGCAACGGGAGATATATATGGAGATATACCTATCTCCTAGAACTAGAAGGGACCCTGAAAGGTCATTGAGTCCAACCCCCTGCCTTCACTAGCAGGACCAAGTACTGATTTTGCCCCAGATCCTTAAGTGGCCCCCTCAAAGATTGAACTCACAACCCTGGGTTTAGCAGGCCAATGCTCAAATCACTGAGCTATCCTTCACGGGGGTCTCCCAGGAGCAGGCTATGTGACTGTATGGAGGGCAGGTGCAAGTAACTACGAGAGCAGAGTGTGAGCTTGCTTATGGGCACGCTGGGGCATAGGGCACAGTCCAGTTGTGCAGGCTGCACTTTTGCTCTGTATTCCCTGCTGTTCACAAGGTGGAGTTTGCTGCACCCGACATCCTGGAAGGGCCCAAGAAACCCCCAGGCGACCTTCACTCTGGGGCAACCCCCTCTCCTGCCACTTGTGCAACAGTCTCACGACCCTCTGCGCGGCAAGGAGGAATCGTCCCCACTGCACAGGCAGGGCGACTGCGGCACAGAGTAAGGTCACCCAGTGACCGAGCTGGGAAAAGAACCCAGGAGTCCTCGGCCCAGGCTCTAGCCACTACAGCACTGCAGCCCCTTGCCCCCCAGTTTCCTGCAGAGCCAGTCAGAGCGCAGCCTGCCAGCGGGAAAGGAACTGTTAAACTAACGCTCCGACGCGCCAGTCACAACAGAACGGCCCAGATCCCGAAGGGAGGGGAAGTTCCGCTGACTCCTGCTGTTTCCACAGCCTGTGCCTTTCTTAGGGGGGTTCTTTTACTCGAGGACGGGCGGGAGGCCCCGGAGAAAGAGCAAGGAGATGAAAACACCCCGCACAAGAGCACCGGAACTGGAGCCCGTGACGCAGAATCCACCTCCCTCTGCAAATGGCTTTCACTATGGTTTCCTTCCATGAATTATTAAGAGGGATGATTTATTTAAAGGAGCAGCCGTGTGCTCCTTGATGCGTGCAGCTCTTGGCAAAGCAACTCCGGTGGGGCCAGAGCACCATGCCAGTGTTTGTGACCCTAACATTAATATCCATGATGTGGCTGCGAAGGCCCTGGCTGGCGCAGGATATTAGGGCATACCAGAAGGCAAGAGGGAAGGATGGAAGGCGGCGGGAATGGCAGGAGAGAGAAAAGCCAAGGAGCAGCAGGGCTGATCTCCAGCATGTGGCACCCGCCTTCGGCGCCACTAGGGCGCTCAGGGCTTGAAAAGCCACGGGGCCCTTTATTTCCCAAAGCAGTGAGACCGGTTCGAGACTTCATGCCTCTTTCGGCCCAAAGATTCAGCGAAGTAACTGCCCGGCCCCACCTACCCGCAGCAGTCGCAAAACGGCTTCAGGTCCCCTTCTTTGCTGGAGGGCTGAGATTTTAGTTCTGATTTTGAGGCATGGGTTTGAGCTGCAAAGACAACTGCCCCTCATGACTGCACGGATCGGCCTCTGCATCGGAGTCACCTCCGCTGGCTGGACTGGCACAGCCAAGGTTCTCTGTCCATTGGCTCGGCTATGGGAGAGGGAGCCAGAGGGTATGTCTACACTCTCCCTGCGGCTGGTCAGTGCCAGCTGACTCGGGCTCAGGGGCTGTTTAATTGCAGTGTAGAGGTTTGGGTTCTGGTACCCTCCCACCTTGCAGGGTCCTAGAGCCCGGACGCCAACTCGAGCTCAAACATCTACCTACCCCTCAATGAAACAGCCCCTTAGCCCGAGTCAGCTGGCATGGGCCAGCTGCAGGTGTCTAATTGCAGTATAGACATACCCAGTCTGTTCTGCCTCATGCATCATCAGCCAAGAGAGCATTAAGTTCAACTGCAGAATCTTTATTAACAGTGCTGACATCACAGGCAGACAGAACCCAGCCGGGGCTTTCAGCTCCTGGGTGGAGTTTGCAGCATCAGCATTAGAGAACAGGAGGGTAAAAAGCCTGGTGCTTCATCCACCCACCTCTGTGTTAGTCCAGTTTCACGCCGGTGGAACTACTGATTTTACTGAGGTTTTGAGGGTGTAAACCCAGAGTAACAGAGTGGAGAATCAGGTCCTTAGTGTATAAACTGAGCAGATCTGGAGTCACAGAGACAAACATGGGATTCCTGAATTCCAGCTTTACAGTCACTTACCTTGCTATGACCACACTTAAAAAAGGTCTAAACCTAGTTGTTCCCTAAAACACCATTCTCTCGATTATAAATACTATTTGCTGGCAGGATCGTTTTCCTCTTAGTAGCTTCATTATAGTGTCTCTCTCTCTGTCTCTACTACAACTGGGAATTGGTTTCAGCTAAACCAAAATAAGCCGTTCTTCAGCTGATATTAAGTGTTCACCCACAGGCTAGCTCCGGTTTTAAAACTTAGTTCAGTTAAACAGACACAACCTTGCCATGTAGACAAGGCCTCACTATTAGGGGCATGGGGAATGGCACTAAATGATGTTCTTGAAGGTCCCGATCCTAGCAGGCTATGAGCATTCTCAGCTTCCCTGGACTCCAATGGGAATTGAAAGCGCTCAGGTCCCTGCTAGGCTGGGTCCAGAATGACAGAGAAGGTGAAAGGTTATTTGCAGTGCCTGCACTGTAACAGGCCTTCGTTCTGCCCACTCGGCTGGCTGGCTTCCCAGGTGGCCCTTCTCCTCCCTCTTCTGACACACATTCGCTCTAACAGACAATGCGCCTTGTAAAAGGAGCCCCCCACTCCCCACTGGCTGCTAGGTAAATGACTGTACTATTTCAGAGTGATGAACACGTGATCCCAAAAGCACGCTACTGACACAGAACCCTCCCACACATGCATTTCCAATCCGCTTCACAGTCCAGCTTCAAGGGACACAGAGCTGGCTACATCAAAAGTCCAACCTTTCACCTGAACGTCCCACCAGCACTAGCAAACGGGGGGCTACAGAAACCACACTGCCTGAGCCAGGCGGGAGAGGCAGCTGGCTGGCACCATTCAGGTGCAGAGGTACTGGAGAAAACCACTGGTGGCATCGAAAAAGGGAAAATACCAGGGTGCTTCCTGATCCCCTGAGCCTGGTGTGAGCAAATCTCCTGCTCTTGCTCTTTGACCCACAGTCGCTGCAGGTCACCACCTATGGAAACGGTGCTATTTTTCAGAGGCTGAAGTGCTCTGCGGGCTCAGCAATTTCTGCCACAGCCCCGCCCGGAGCCATTCGCGCCCACTGCTCGCTGCCTTCAGTGACAGCTGGACGTAAAACTCCCCTTGTCTGGCGGGCAGGGTAAGGAACAGCTCCAGTCCTTGGCCTGCTGCTGTCTGAGGCCATTTCCCCAAAGTGCTCTATCACATTCAAACAGTCTGTCCTTCCCTTGAGGCCCCGAATACTCAGCTCCTGCCTGCATCTCTGACATCCCCTCCGCTCCGCCAAGGATCTCAGCCGCAATACCTCTTCTATCTCCTCCTCCATCCCGCTCCCCAGGCTGCCCAGCATGGTTGGAGAACTCTCCCCAGGCAGACCAACCCCCCGGCCTCAACCAACCCTCCTTTCTGCTGTAAGGAACCAGCTAGTGACAACGTAAAGAATCCGTGTTCGCTTCATAGCCTGCACAAACCAAGCCACAGACTGAACTTGTCTCTGCCATCCCAGCAAATTCTTCCCCACCCCCCACTGCTGCGCCATCACCTCTGGTTGCTGCATTACATGTACATTTGCAGTTGTAAAGCTCCTTTGGGCGGGAAGCAGGTCACACTGCCTGTCCTGCATGGCTCCTAGCACACCTTTAGGCACTGCACACACGACATCAGTTCCATCCGCACTCTGGCCCAAGACACAACCCATTAGCTGCAGCCAGTGAGGGGACACACTTTGAATGAGCAGCCGGTGCCTTTATATTCAGCATAGGCTAGAAACAGTATCTTGATCTTCACTTGGACTGTCTGCGATTGAAGCAGAGGGTGTGTTAGCTTGGGGTGCTTTTCTTGTCCTCTGAGCATTTTGTCTGTCCTGGCCAGCCCATCAGCACAAGCATTTCCTTGTTCGAGGCGTTTGAGAGAGGTGTGTGTGTGTGTGTGTTTGTCTCTCTATGCTCTAATATAGTGGTTCTCAACCAGGGATACGCATTCCCCGGGGGTATGCAGAGGTCTTCCAGGCAGGAATTTGGAGCAATCAAATTTTTGAATTGCTCCGCTCTGGCTCCGGGCAAAAACCTACTGGTCTGCGCTCCAGAGCCCTGCTTCCAGGGCGGACATCAACTCATCTAGATATTTGCCTAGGTTTACAACAGGCTACCTAAAAAGCACTAGAGAAGTCACTACAAATTAAAATTGCATACAATGACTGTTTACACTGCTCTATATACTATACACTGAAATGCAAGTACAATAGTTATATTCCAATTGATTTATTTTATAATGATATGGGAAATATAAGGAAGTCAGCAATTGTTCGGTGATACTGGGCTGTGACACTTTTGTATTTTTATGTCTGATTTGGATAGTTTTCTAGTGAGGTGAAACCTGGGGGTACACAGGACAAATCGGACTCCTGACAGGGGTACAATAATCTGGAAAGGTTGAGACTCACTGCACTAATCTACCTCTTAACCTCAACCCCCTCTTCTAACCCCCTCCGAGCCACTCGCTCCCGTACTTGGCCATTTGCACGGTCATAATTATGCTCAGCGCGCTGAGCTCTCTGCAAAGTCAGGTCAGATTCTAGCAGCAGTTTCTGGGAAGCATCATTTATCTGAAACCCTGGTGACAAGCACGTCCCTGGCACGTCCCTGTTTACCCTCCCCGCGCTCACAAGGATTGGAGTATTTTCACAAACTCACGGCAAGCACCTCCGTCGTCTCCCTGGGGTTTGGGTTCCAGCAACGCGGGAGCTCATGATTTATGTTCAATTAGGGGACAAAACACTCCTCGTCCTTCTCCATTAATATTTCATCATCAGTTTTGTCACTGTCTTATAAAGGAGGATTAAAATCCATCCCGCCTTCCTTCCCAGTGCACAAGAAAACAAACCCACCTCCCTGTTTTCCACAGTCAGCTTTGCACCTATCCTGTCAGCAGAAAGCCCAGGTTCAAACAAGGACAATCACCTGAATGGCTGAAATCAAAGGCCAGGATTTTTTTGGGGGGTGCCCAGCATTTCTTCTTTAAGGTGCCACAAACTGGGCACAGAAAAATGGAGGGACCCAAGATCAATGACAGGTTTCAGAGTAGCAGCCGTGTTAGTCTGTATCCGCAAAAAGAACAGGAGTACTTGTGGCACCTTAGAGACTAACAAATTTATTAGAGCATAAGCTTTCGTGGACTACAGCCCACTTCTTCTTATGCATCCGAAGAAGTGGGCTGTAGCCCACGAAAGCTTATGCTCTAATAAATTTGTTAGTCTCTAAGGTGCCACAAGTACTCCTGTTCTTTTTCCAAGATCAATGGTCACTTTTGAAAAATCCCAACAAACGCCTCTGGTCATTACATTTTTCAACCCCACCCTGATCTCCTGCCCTTGTTTCCTATTAGGCAAAGTCTACATTCAAACCATAGAGAACAAAAACCAGAGGTGCACACTCTACTTGATTTAAGGACAAGTAACCCATTGCTTTTGTGAAAGAGACTGCGTCTAGATCCACAGGGACGCTAACCCTCTCAGAAAACAATCATCACAATGATTCGCATAGTAACGCCGGGTTCCCCTCTATTCCCTGGGACGTTACCACATAATTTAGATGCAGGGCAGGGATCCAAGAGTGCTGGTCAAGAAGGATGGAAAAAATGGTTGGGAAAATTTCCCCCTTTCCCAAGCCCCTCACCCATAGGGGCCAACTCCATGAGTACTCTGGGGCTCACACACCCACAGAAAAAAAAGAGGGCGTAATCAGCACCCACCAGACACAGCTGTTTGGTGAGGCCACCGATCAGCTGTTTGGCAGCTGGCGGGAGGCGCTCCGGGGAGAGCAGCGAGCAGGCGGGAGGGCTTCAGGGGAGGCGGAGGAGCAGGGATGGGAAGAGGCGGAACAAGGGACTTGGGGGAAGAAACAAAGTGGGGATGGGGCCTTGGGGCACAGCAGGGGTGAAGCAGCCACCAGGAAAAATAAAAGTCAGCGCCTGAGTTCTCACCCTTAAAATTAAAAAAGTAATTAACCATTGAAACAATGTACCAAGGGTCATGGTGGATTCTCCATCATTGGCAATTGTTCAATCAAGATTGGATGTTTTCCTAAAAGATCTGCTCTAGAAATTATTCGGGGGCAGTTCTCTGGCCTGTGCTAACAGGAGCTCAGACTAGCTGATCAGAGTGGTTCCTTCTGGCCTTGGAAACTGTGAATCTTAGAAAATACATTCACGCCTGCCTGCTGGGACACCGGGAAACCCAGAAATGCCAGTTTTCATTAAATTGCGAAGTGCCCATTTTCTGATTCAATGAAAACAAATTAATTCACATTCAAAAAAATTTTGGACGTTTCTGGGGGGGTTATTTTTGCCTAAAGATAGGACAATCCAAGGGAGACCCACCAAGGAATTGTGCAGGCTTTCCTAGTATCTGCTATTAACTCGATATCATTGTGACCCGAAGGAAAACCAAGAACAAACATAAGCACAGATGCCAGAAAGACCAATAAAGTCATCAAGGCAGAGGTAAATAGAGCAATGAGAAATAAAACATTTTCTAGAGAGCATCTGCAAGGCACTTTACAGCCGCTGAGCCTCACCAACCCTTCCTCCCCCACCATGCAGAGAGCAAATATTATCACCATTTTACAACTCAGAGAGGTTAAGTGACTGCCCCAAGGGTACACAGCAAGTAAGTATCGGAGACATGATTTTAACCCAGAATGCCTGACCCCGGGTTGTATGATTTAACCATTAAAACAATGCTCTCTGTGGCTTATCACCAACTTTTTTTTTTAATGGGATGCTGCAAAAAGGGGCTGTTGAGAACGTAACTATTTACGTAAGGATTTAGTGCACTAGGCCACCAAGCTGCAGTCACCAAGCAGCGAGGAGAATTCTGTTATTATTTTAAGACCAGCTCAGTCCCAGTAACCCTCCAAAGTTAATAATAATGGCATGTTACAATAATTAAGACATTAAGTACCTCTAAGAGCAGCAGACACCGATGCAAGTGATGTTTATCAGAAAAGAAGGGTGGGCTAGTTAAACCTGAAGACTGGAGGCACAGATGAACCCAATAATATGTCCAGTAGGGGAAAACTTTCAACACTGTACACGGGTAATGAACTCTCACTGATAGTGACTAGTGACTGCTAGGGATCTATGGTAGTGGGGTCTTGGGATTTTAGCAGAGAACCAGTGCTGGTAGCCAGATGAGCAACACATCACCAGGGGCAGATTTCTTAGGCTCCATTCACCCTGGGTGTAAAGCAGAACAAAAGAAACAGGTCCCCCTACGGTAAGGAAAGCAGGTTTTCTGGGGAATTCGTTACCGACCATAATAGGAGTGGGGAGTGTACATTTACTAGCCAGATATCAATGCAGCACCCTTGAAAAATCAGGAACACTGTCAAAAATAACAGCTGGGTATAACCCACTCATGGGCAAGGCGGATGGTTGGGGGAGCCGGTAAAGGCCTTTCACCTGGAGGTCACCAGGTTAAACGCAGCCCAGGATGAAGACCAATGGAAGACGGCTGTTGAGTGCCTTGTGCGCCTTGGCAGAGGTGTGCATGCCCAGGCCTAGAATGCAGGTACAGCCCAATGGGCATTGCTGAGTGGGAGACGATGCCCTTACGCCATGGCTGGCTCTAACAGCAGGATGAGTTGTTAACTTCCCATGCGTGCCACATTCATCCAGCTCATGAAAACTCACCACTGGTCTGTCTCTTCCATTCATTCCCCCCCTCGGGCTGACAGCCCCTCCTGATCCTGCTAGGCTGCTACCCTCTGCTCAGACCATGCCCACGCAACAAACTTGAGCCTCCCCACCTTCCCAGCAACATGAACAAACGAAAATGGAGAACACGCTGAAGAACTCCCCGGGCCGTTGGACTGAACAAGGCCGTCCATCCAGCTCTTTGCCAGAATGGCCGCTCTTTTACAGGGGTAGGTTGTTGGCCTTTCACTCAAACCCCAACCTGGAGGGCCAGCAGGCTGCTTTGCATCTGGTCCCTGCCCTCTGACCTGTCTGGGTTGGCTGGCCCTACCAGCCATCAGAACACCCCCTGGCATGGCTCTCAGGATCACTGGAGAACATAAGCCTTCCCGGAGCAGTCCCCAGGGAAGGCAACAGGAGACAGTGGCATGTAAAACAATCTAGACTAGCTCTGCAGGAGTTTCGAGATGCATGAGCTTCGCCGTTTAATCCTGCAACCTGGCCACACATCCTGCCCTGCGTATTGCCATTCGAGTTCAAGGGACCTACTCACATGAGTAGAGTTACTTATGTGCACAGGGGCCTGTAGGATCAAGCTCCAATTGGAAGCACCCATCTTCATGCTGGCTGTGCACTGGGTATTTTTACTGTTGACTCTATCCAAACAACAGTAATTCCCCTGCTTGCTGACAGAATTAGCAAGGGAATCTCTTGCTGTGTCTGTGCAGCGTCAGGACCTTCGAGGTTATCTGAGCTGCTGTCGTTTGGTCCATTTCTTTCTTTCCTTTCCGCAGCAGATTTGACTTGGATTCCTTCAGCACGTGGATTGGCTTTTCTCGCTTATGATAGTCTCTCTACTAGAGGATTAGCAAATGCATTTGAAGGCTGCAGGCAAAGGAAAAAACGGAGTTGGAATCCAACTCTCCCTCCCCCAAACCAGCTCATTTCACTGCCAAAGGGTCCACAGGAAACAGACAATGTGTGATCTGGAGTTTATAATGCATCAGATTAGGTCTTGTTTCCTTCTTCCCCGATGGACAATAAACCTCCAGCGCAATAAACCCTGGGAAGCCCAACCAAGGCACTTGGCACCATTCCCGACGGACTCTGGACTGAGGCTAGGTGGGCCCAAGTTACAGCATCTTCACTGCAGCACGTCAATCGCCATCGAGAACGCTCCGGATATTTGCTAATGCAACTGCCATCATTTCACAGAAACAAGTTGGGCAGGGGGAGCCGTTCCTGGATCAGCCACAAAATGGGACAATTCTGAGGTCGGGGGACACTTCCCCCATTTGTTTGGGCCCAAATTTACTAAGGAAAAATAAAATAAAATAAAAGTAAAAATTTAAAATCAAAATCAAATGATACACGCTGGCCAAAGACCCTGACAGAAGCCTGGAGTACCTCCCCCGAAGTCAATGGTGTTGCCAGATCTTGGGTTGCGCGGGTGTAACCCAGAGGTCAGTTTAGCCTCTAACTCCTGGGATATTCTGAAATTTGTCAGCATCTCATTTGTATCTACTGGATGATGACCTTGACCAATTCAAAGGGACTAAGAGACAGAGCCCAAAATATTCCAGGGGGCCCAGATCCAAGGTTTGGATTCAGGCCTCTCCAAGGGTTTCAACAAACATTTGGGGCCTGGATCACTCCCTGGGTTTGGGAGGGTAAATCTGCCAGCATAGAGAACACAGCTATGCAAGCAGCTCACACCATCTCTGCTCTGCCCAGGGTCCAGACCAAGCCATTGCAGTGGGCAAGGCTGGCCAGAGAGGGGCCGGGCCAGGCTGGTAGGGAGGTACGTGGATTCAAAATCTCTCCAGGGTAGCGCTCCTCTGCAGCGCCGCCTTGATTTAAAGCTGGCAGAATCCCCCCGGGAGGGATCAGTACTGCCCCCTGGCTCTGCTTTGGAGCTGAATTCTGTCTCCATCATAGCTGCTCCCAGAGGGCGAATCTAGCCCTTGATTTCAATAGGAATGTCCCCTGCATTTGCAAATTGCCCTTGTAACTTTTGGGGCCAAGCAGCCAGCACAGCAGCTGGATTTGGTTCCCAGCACAGTCAACGAGAAGCATCCATCCCCTGAGGATGGGACTACTGCACACAAAATTACCCCTCGTGCTGATCTGAGATCGGCTCACAGGGACACCACTTGTAACTAGTGGGGTGGACCCTGGAGGAACTAAGAAAGATGATTCCTGCCTGAGTCATCTGGGAAGACAGATAGGCTCTACAACAGCTAGCAAGGGAGAGGGGGGCTCTGTTCTTTCTTCCTCCCACCCTGCCAGAAGCCACTGCATCTACCACACAGCGCTTCAAAGGGGACCATAAAGGGCAGAGTAGCTTAGGTTGGAAATGGAGGATTTTTAGAAGAGCATAAAAGGAGCCCCGGCCAGCAAAGGATCTCTCGTGAGTCTGTAGAAGACTATTGAAAATTACAGATCCTGACTAACACAGCTGCCCCTTTGATACTTGAAAATTACTATTCTTGTTATACTGTAATAGCACCTAGAGGCCTCAGCACCAAAGAACTTAACATCTAAGACCCCCCACTTCAGGAAAGCACTTTAGTGCATACTCAGATTTAAGCATCTGCTTAAGTATATGCTTCAGTTATGTCCTGAATTAGGCCTAGGTAAATTTTCACATCAACATTTCTGCACTTGCTTAATTAAGCATCCGAGCAGGACCACTGACTTCAATCGGCTCACTCAGCTGCTTTAGCACCTAAGCATACGCAGGATCGCGGCCTCGGCGTTGGAATCTAATGTATGTCTCTTGCAATGCTGCAAACCCAAACATAACAACCCTCTGCTATTGAGTGAGGCTGGATAAAGTACAAAGTAGAGTTAAAACTGCTGCCTCTCACTTTGTGTTTGTCCAGCGCCTAGCACAATAGAACCCTGATCTCAGTTGGGGCCAGCAGGTGCTATTGTAATAAATAATAAAACTGTCAATTGTCTGAACACATTTCACTAACTAACATTACAGGTGACAGCTCAGCCCCCTGTAACCAAGGGAGAGTAAAGAAAAACGATTTTCCCCTCTCCATTTTCAGTTTGTTTCCACTGGGCATTTGGGAGCACTACTGTATTGTCAGTTTCACCCTTTTCTTATATGGCGAGTCAGTTTCCTTACTGTTTGTGCGGGTCTTTCATGCAGCAAACAAGGAGAGGAAGACGGTTGTAAGGAAAAGGGAACCGTGAAAGCACAAGAATTGGCAGAGGCCTTCGGGGACAGGTGTGAAACCTGAAACTACTTGGAAACATGTTTTAAGTGACTACATCTCAAGCTGACAGCACAAACCTTTTGAACAGCACAAACAGCAAGAAGTAGCGATGGGAATGACCCACAAAGCTTGGACTCAGATTAAAATTTCCCTGAAATCCAGGGATGCCAAGGTTCAGAGTTTGCTTTTAATTTACTTTCACTAGAAGTAGCTTCTTTTCATTCTCATATCTCCTGGGGTAATAGTAACTAAGGTTTCTTGGTTTTTTTAGAACTAGCAACATATACAAGATAAAAATTGTAATCACTGAGCAGCAGAACAACTGGACAGCATGGTGTGACAATATATTCCTTCAGTGGTGCATAGAACAATCAGTGAAGATTTCAGTTCATTCTTGTAAAGTGCTTTGAAATCCTCAACTGGAAGGGGTTATTGTTTGCTCTTTGGCTGGAGCAGTTAGTCAGGGGCTTTGCATGGGGAGGAGAAATTGATTATACCAGTCATATATTTCTTTGGTGCAATCCTGTTTATTGACAAAGAATGTACACAAAGTCCTGTTTCCCTGAAGGCAGTAGAACCAGAGAAGCAGACAGCTCCCTTGCTCACTCTGTCCAAGGCTGCCTTTCCAGCCAGTCCTGTGCCCCCAGGAGTTGTCCCTCTCAGGGCTGCTTCTCTGGCTTTCTGCATCCCCTGGCCACAATGCAGAGGGCTTGCTAAACAATCCTTCAGCCCCTGCATTTGCAATCGGGAACCCCTCAGAGAATCATAGAATATCAGGGTTGGAAGGGACCTCAGGAGGTCATCTAGTCCAACCCCCTGCTCAAAGAAGGACCAATCCCCAGACAGATTTTTACCCCTGTTCCCTAAATGGCCCCCTCAAGGATTGAACTCACAACCCTGGGTTTAGCAGGCCAATGCTCAAACCAGTGAGCTATCCCTCCCCCCTGCTCAGGCTTTGCCATGCAGCCAACTGCTTTGGCCAGTAACCTCCTATTGTTTCTAGCCATCATTATGTAAAAGGGCTTAATTGCTCCTTCCATTTAGTCTAAAAGAAGGGCGCTTAGCACACTCCCAACCAGGTCAGTGATTGTCTAATGACCAAAGACCCACTTGATGGCCGCCAATAACACCTTCCAATGCACCACTATTATTTAAAAGGGCCTCAGATAAAAGACTTGCATATCAGAGCAAAAAAGTACAAGTGCATTTAATTTCATTTATTTACTGTTGAATGAGCTGAACTGGAAAATGTCATTTGTTTTCCCTAGCAAGAGTGGAAGCGGAAACCATCAGCTTGTGCAGAAGAATACAAACTGCCATTTAACAAAATGAATGTCTCTAGGACTCAGGTAAAAAGCAACAGAGGGTCCTGTGGCACCTTTAAGACTAACAGAAGTATTGGGAGCATAAGCTTTCGTGGGTAAGAACCTCACTTCTTCAGATGCAAGAACTCAGGACTCAGGGTTATGAAACTGATCTTCCAAACATAAATCGATGCAGTGCTGTCTGCCAGAGTCTGCAGGCAGCCTCCCTGGCTCTACTACTGTCCCTAAACTTTCCCAAGTTGCAGCAGAGTGAAATTGACAAAGCTCAGGTCAGTTTCACAGCAGCACCATTCAGAACCCTGAGGGTACAGCCAAATGTTGAGGAATCATGGCAGTTTCACACTGCAGCTGCGCGGGAAAGGTCTATGCAGCAGCAGAAGCCGTAGTGATTCTGATACCGGCAGGCCTGTTTCACACCTCTATGACTGTTTCTGTTTCTAATTCCTACGCTAAAAAGCAGCCACTGGCATGAATTGTCGTGCACATTTTGAGGCAAATCCACCAGAGCTAAGCTCCTAATACAGATGCTCCTTTATTGCCTTTATTTCCCCTAAATCCTACGTAGGGGGAGGGGGGAAGGAATTGCCAGTCTTCTGGAAAGATTCAATTGTTTTCTGGGACAAACATTCCTCAAAAGACCTGAATCAAATTAAACCAGCCTCTTCCGACTTCATCCTTCTTTGCCAGGATATTATCCTTCCCCCTTAAGGCAGCCAAAGTGAAGACCTTCAAATACATATTTAAAGGAAAGGAGGGAAGCAGCCATACAGATGTCTGTATCTGTTTCAGAACGTGGACCAGAGGCCTGCTCTTATTTGTGAGCATGACTCCCATCCCTGAAGACGGGAGAGGGGGAAGGATACCTCAGAAATGAGATTTTGGGGTGGGTGAGGCAGTGAGACACCTTGGATCCAAAGAGACAAGCAACCAGTGGGTTAAATCAAATCATTTGTTCCTTGTGAGTTAACTGCCCTAGGGAAACATACAAACAAATAAGCCACCGTGTCCTTTTTATTTATTATGCTATATTCACAGCTGAGTGGCGATGTCTGCTCAGTGCACGGCGGCAGTGGGGAAGCCGAATAAAATGCTAGGCTGCATTTGGAAAAGAGGGGAGAGAGAGAGAGAATGAACACAACATGGAAACGTATTTCAGTGCCTTGGGGTAACTGCAGGGCCCACTCACAACTTGAATAGCATGGCCTGCGTGGCCCCATTCATCTCAGCGAGGGCAGAGAGAAAGCTCCTTTAAAGGGATTAGGGTTAGGTAAGCGTGACGCTCACCCAGAGAAAGGGAATGCCATGATATGGGATGCCTCTTAGGCCAGGTCTACACTACAGACCTATATCGGTATAGGTACGTCGCTCAGGAGTGTGAAAAATCCAGCCCCCTGCATGACATAGTTATACCAACCTAGCTCCCCCGCAGATAGACAGGGCTGTCGTCAGGAGAGCTTCTCCCATCCACATAGCTACCGCCTCTCAGGGAGGTGGGTTACCAAGCCAATGGGAGAAGCTCTCCTATCAGTGTAGGAGCATCTCCACTAAAGTGCTCCAGCAGTGTAGCTGCCTCGCTGTCACGCTGGATTTGAAGCCAAGCCCTCAGTGCCCACACAGCAGGTTTATAGCAACAGATTCCAGGCTTCTGAGGCCAGACACTCCGGCACCAGAACGTGTAGTCTCTTTGCCTGGAGAACCCTGGGTGCTGCTCTCTGCCTGAGCTGGGGTTCGTGGCACAGGCGAGCCATCACCATTTCTTAACCACAGAGCATAGGGGCCATCTTGACTAGGGGCAGGCTCATTTTGACATGGCAAGAAGAGCTCTCATGCATATGCCATATTTGTTTCTCTAGGCCACCCCTACGCCTATGGCCTGGGGGAAGAGGGAGAGACTCTCCCTATGTCAAAATATCCTTTAGCCTAGTGGAAGGTGCACTGAGCTGGAAGCCAGGATACCATGAATTCAGGTCTCACCAGCTCCACTCATTGCTGTTCATATTTACCTGCACTTCACCCCCCTTCGCACCTTGTACATCCACCTTAGGAAGCAGTCGATTATCAGCCACCTCATGTCAAAAATAAGGGAACTGAAATGTTACACAAGTTCATTTTAATGACCAGGCCCCTGATAACGGCAGCCCCAAATCACAGCCACTACTCTTAGCCACACTCTCGCTCAGAAAGAAGCTGCCAAATATATGTGCTTGGTTGTGTCGTCTCAAACCGCTGGTCTAGCCACAGCACCGCGCTACCTTCCCAAAGCCAGGAACCAAACCCAGCATTCCTGACTCCCGCACTCTAACCACTAGAGTGCACTCCCCCTCCAGAACTGGGAATACCACCCAAGTCCTAACTGACTACTGTACTGTTGTCTAGCAAATAGCTGTGTAACTCATTGGCAAAGCTCTATGAAGCACCTCTATAATAATCACTTACGAGTGAGAGCCCCAGCTGGTGTAGATCAGCTCTACTGAAGCCAATGGAGCTAAGCCGATTGACCGCAGCTGGGGATCTGGCCCACTACTTCTGTACCGACTTTGGTCTGAAAAGATCCTAGAGCAGATTACAAATTATGTACATGCTACTAAAATGCAGCATCTCTGGGGTGAAGCAGAATAACAACGCGGGGAAAGGGGAAAAACCCGGCTATTACAAACCACGTCATGGGATCGTTACAGACAATTGAAAGCATGTGACTTATTGGGGGAGGACACAATCCATAGAGAAAGAAGGCCGTTACCTCGCGACAGCTGTTTGCTGTGGGAGGGGCTGGTAAATTTCAGTCCCGATATTGCCAAAGCCCTCCTACAACGGACACGAACTGGCAACCTCAGCACTGAGACCTGGGACTAGATGGATGAACAGCTCTCTCTCCAGTTCAGATGCATTGCAGGTAGCGCTCCCAGCTGCAACCTACACTGGACCTGTTTGAGGACATCACCTCTTCAGGACGATCCAGGGGGTACCTTTACCCAGCACCACATTTCGTGATCATTAAACAGAAGTTCCAATCTCCATCCATTCCTCAGCCTCCATAGTCAACCCCATTCTGACCACTGCCCAGTCCATTTCACCTGCAGCCCCTCTCCAGCACGGCTCTACACATGGCCATGCCAAGCCCTGCTTGCTCTCCAAGACGGCACTGACGAACCGCCTCGTGGGACCACTTCCGAATGGGCTGCTCCCCAGGTCTGTGCCTCCAACCACTGCCTCGCATCAGCGCCTGGGTCTGCTGCTACCACATGCCCCACCCATCCCGCTCCCACGGAAATCCATGGCATGACATGCTGACTTCAAAGGGAGCAGAGCCAAGTTGCATGCACACCTCTGGCATGTCTCTTGCTGCCCCTGCTTGTTATACGTAATGGCATTAAAAAATTAACAAAATTCATTCCAACCAGAATAGCTGCCTATTTATTTTTAAAATTTGATGGCTCCAATATCAATACACATGACTAAATAACCTCTGTTTTCCTGGCACTTGAACTCCTGGCCACCCCACAGTATTTTGTCCAAGAGCATAGCAGGATCAATAGAGAATTAGACCCCTATTTGAACACTGAGAATATCCATGCTTGCATTAGACAAGATACCAAAGAGACTGGTTGAGAGATACAAACCCTCATAGGCTTGGAGCATAAGCCAACCGTTAACTGACCGGGGTGGGAAGAAATTTCCTCTGAAGAATCACATACTGGTCACTGTCAGATACAGGACGCGGGCCTCATGTGGATGCAATTCATACGTTCCTAGGACAGAAGGCTCTCAGCCAATGAGTAAAGCAAGCATCCTGCAGAGCGAGGCTAGGACCAAGCCATCTGTTTAGGGAGGGCCAGGACCCCACAGACTCGCAGTGCAAAAGAGACGGTACAGTGATTTAGCACTGCTGCAGCTGAGGTCGCAGAAGTACATGCCTTCAAATCAGCATACACTTTGTTCGCCAGCTATCTCAGCAAGCCGCCTGGCTTCCAACAGCTGGCTCCATATATGCAGTATGTTATCGGTCAGTATTCCAGATTCCACAGAGCAAGTGTCTCAGCGGGGTCTGCTCTGCTCACAGTTCAAATCCAGAGGCTGGCACAGTTATAATGGCAAATCCAGTCTTGCCAATTCCTGCGAATTTATCCCCAGCCTCGTGACTGCTGATGCTCTCTGCAAAGTTTCAGCTTCTGGAGCCAGGTGATGATGCGAGAACCTCAACTTCCATTTAAACAACTTCCATTTCTAGCCCTCATGGCTGTGGAGAAAAGCCAGAAACGTGATCCCCAAAGGCTCCGAAACCAGAAGGGAAGTACCCCCAAAGTGAGAAACGTCTCATGATTTTTCAGGCACTCTCATGATTTTGAGGGCCCGACTCATGATTCCTAAACACTTGGGGCAGGCAGTGCTGTAAACACACACACACACACACTCTCTCTCTCTCTCTCTACTGAGCATCTGATGCTGCTTGCCATGGTACCTCACTCTCCTTGAGAGCACACCTCAAAATTCACTTCTCCCCTCTAGCCCAGCTTCACCGCAGCCTTCACTCCGGACAGTGCCCCTAATTGCCATCTGCTCACTTGAGAACTACACCAAGCAATAGGCAGATGTGCCAAGTGCATCCTAAGGTCCTTTCCTGTTGTTCCCTGCCAAGCTCCTCAGGCCCTTCCTGTGCAATGTCTAATTTAAGACTCGATCCCTTTAATGACATCAATGCCAGTGGATCCTGATGCCCCTGCAGAAACCCATCGACTTCAGGGGCCCTTCTGTGCAGCGCTCACTGCAGGATCCAGACCCGAGATCGTAAGCGCCTTGGGGCAGGGATCTATCGTTTCTTCTCTGCAAAGTGCCATGCAGTTTTATAGTGCAACAGCAACTCAAAGCAGGGCCGATGCAATCCCTAGCTGTGCACGGTGAACATCTAACAGAGGAGCCATTCGGCCTCCCTCCTCCAAAAGCAAAAAGAAATAAAAACGACATCATTGCAAATCTGAGCTCACTGGATTTTTCTTGGGATTTCAAACCTTGCATCCAACAGCCCTTGAGTAAACTCCATGTTTTGTTGGTTGTGTGCATAGCACCTAGCACAAAGGGGCCCCAAGCACTGACTGGGGCCACTGCTCGGTGTGATCTGGTATCATAGAAAGTGAGGCACCGGTTCAGAAAATCACTTAAGCATGAGTGCAAGTTCCATCCTGAATCAGGGCATGTGGCGAGACAGCCTCGCATCACATCACATCTCAGAGCTGCACAGCAAACGACATAAAAACAACAAAGCTCTGCGAGCTAATGCAAAACAGAGCTGGCACAGAGACCGGGTAACCAGAGGCCGCCAGGGTCACTGTTTGTGGTTGTGAACTGCACAGATGCAAAGGCAGAGACATGACACACCAACAGATTGCTGGGAATGGTGAAGTCCATTCTGGGCAGCTTTCAAGTGTGACATGAATTGAGCCGATTCATGGGCTTGTTGTTTTCAAGACCAGCACGCCAAAGGTTAGGAGTATGAGATTCTGACAACAAACAGGTTAGAAGCCAAAATACGCTGCTCTGGGGGTGCATTTTCTGGGTTATAACATTCCATGAAATCCACTCAGCCGCCCTCCCCTTCCATTGCCCCTGCACCTCTCTGCCAGCTAAAAGAACTTGTTTAATTAGAGAAAAAAGAAAAAACTCTCTCCCCTTTCTCTCTATATAGAAAGCCATTGCAAAATCTTGGAGAATTATACAACAATAAACCAAACCATGTCTTTGGACACAGTCCCAGATAGCACATCAGATCACGCAGAGTATTCCCCATGTTCCCAAGCTCCATCCAATCCTAGCAAGCATAACCCTAGGAATGGGCGTAAGACAACCAATCGAGATCCTATCCCACGGTGAGTTGCCCCGGGCATCCCTCACGTCCCAACCGACTTTGATGGGCTCCATCTGCACAGAGCTCATTGCAGAATCAGGAACAACCCTACCAGCTCCAGCCAGCCACCAGCCAACCCGATTCAGACCGAGATGAGTTCAGTGTCAAAGCCAAAACCCGGAGAAACCGATACGGGGTCCGCGGCAATAGTCCAGGAACGACATCCAGTCATCAAAGAAACAGAACAATGTTCATCCCCACAGTGGAGTTTAATTGGCACCACAAAGAGCCTCCTTAATCAATCAGTCCGGGTAGATAGGACTGGGCCAGGCCTGGCCACAACACAGCATAGCTGATGCTCTATTCCCATCATAACACTCCAGACTCTCCACCTGCCCAATACCTGAGGGCAAAAACCAAATGTAACCAAACCCAGCGTCTGGCTTGTTTATGCCTTTTATCAGTGGCACCATCTTTGGGGGGGGGTGTCGCTAAGGCCCCGATCTGGCCACAGCTGCACATGCCCACCCCCTGCGGAGCCCCATTTCGCTGCAGGATCGGGGCCCAACTCCAGAGTCCCAAGCAAACTTCATTGGCTGGCTGGGTTGTGCACCATTGACTGCTGGGCTCTTGCCCGCTGCCAGCATACCTCTCCCTTCCCAGCCTTTCCAACACCTGCTCCAACCTCCTCTCTACTCCCTGCACACTCCTGCCACCGCAGCCCCCCTCAGGAAGGCCAGGCGAGTGGGAGCCCAGCAAGAGGCTGCCAGCAGAGCTCTCGCCCTCCAGGAAACGCCACAGAGGAATAAAGGATGGGGCACGCCAGTGAATACGCAGGGACAGCCATCCAGGTGAGGCGCATCTGGAAAAATCCACCGCACCGATTCCATCGCCCAAGCCAGCAGGCTCCTAACACAACCCATCAGGCCAAGGAGCAGCCTGACAAGGTACCAGGCACTCACTGCGCAGAGTACCGATGGGCAGCCGGGGGGGGGTCCGAGGAATAGGACGATAACACAGAGAGAAGCCAAGCGATTGACTGGCGGATTTCCCGGGGGAAGGAGGCTGGGTGGGGGGAAGCTACACACAGGTCTGGGAGCTGCGGGGCCACTAGCCCCGCCAGAGAGATTTAGCAAACACAGGGCAGAGACGCAAACCGAGCAGGGCGCCCCGATCCCACGGGGAGGGGCGCGGCATGGAGCGGGAGGCAGGACCCCTGGCTGGGAAGTGATCGGACACACGAGTGGGGGGGTTGCCCAGGCTGGTGCCCCCCCAGCAGGGCCCCGGTTCGGTCCCGCTCCCCGCCGGGCCGGGCCGCCCCTTACCTGCCCACGGTCTGGTTGGCGAGCTGCCGCATGCGGTTGAATTGCTTCTTCATCTCGACAGCGAGCCGGGAGCCGGAGCGATCCGCGAGCAGCCGGGCGGTTACATGGCTCCCGACGGGAGAGCGGCGGCTCGGGCGCTGCGGCGGCGGCGGCGGGCGGAGAGGGCAGCCTGGGGCCGGCAGCGTCTCACCGCCTCCATCCCGGCCGCGCTGCGATGCTCCCGGGCGGCGGCGGCAGCTCCCACCCCCCGCTCAGCGCATCCTGCGGCATGGAGCTGGCGCGGCTCCGCGCCCCTCCTGCTCCCACCTTCGCTTCGCCCCTGCAGGCTGCTGGGCGCCTCGCTGGGGGAATGGCGGCTGCTACTGCGGCTGCTCGCCCGGCCCGGCCCGGCCCGGCTCGGCCCGGGGGCTCTGGGAGATGTAGTTCCTCCCTCACTCCCCGGCGGGTCCGGGGGCTCCCACCCCCTCCAAACCGGCCGCAAGGGGGCGCGCTGCAAAGAGGGGTAATTAGCAATTACCATCCCTCTCTCCCTGTCATCGCAGGGACGGCCCAAGCCAAGCGCCCAGCAGACTGGGGAAGGGATCCCTGCCCAGCAAAGGGCTCCCCCACTCCCCACAGGGCAAGTCCTCTGCTGTCTGCAGCATCCCTCCTGAGCTTCTGAAAGTCCTGCGGGCTGCAGCAGGCTGGGCCTGGGGGATGCTCTGCCCCAAAGCAGCGACACATCCCAGGGACTCCTTCTGGCTAGGTCTTCACTTTCCCTATTTGGCTGGTTGAGGAGCAGGAGGGGTTGTGTGCATCCAATTCAAAGACAAGCCTTTAAAAGTTGCCGAATTCACCTTATCTATCTGTGCCCATACATGGCGATCTATTTTACAGACGTGTGGGACTGGAAGGGACCTCGAGAGGTCATCTAGTTCAGTCCCCTGCACTCAAGGCAGGACTAAATATTATGTAGACCAGCAGCCCTGACAGGTGTTTGTCCAACCTGCTCTCAAAAATCCCCAATGATGGAGATTCCACAACCTCCCTAGGCAATTTATTCCAGTGCTTAACCACTCTGACAATTAGGAAGTTTTTCCTAATGTCCAACCTAAACCGCCCTTGCTACAATTTAAGCCCATTGCTTCTTGTCCTATCCTCAGAGACCAAGGAGAACAATTTTTCTCCCTCCTCTTTATAACACTCGTTTATGTACATGAAAACTGTTATCATGTCCCCTCTTGATCTTCTCTCCAGCCAGCATTTCCACCAGCAAAAATGGAATGAAATGATGGTATGTTTGTGCAAGCCTTCTACAGGGCTGTGAAGGCTGCACTGAAACCAGCTTAGCATCCTCAAGGGACACACATATGTGTTTCAACTTGGTCCAGTGGCTAGCTGTCTTGGGAGAGCAGGCCTGGTGCTCTGGAACAGCTCCGAATGAAGTTCAGACAGGTTGCCTTGTCGTGTGACACCCCCCAGGGCACACTCTCACTGGGGCAAGCCTCCTTGCCTTCAGCGCCTCCTGGGTCTGACCTCAGAGCATTCAGCACCCCTGTTTCATGCCATGAGCTCCCCGTAGTGAGTCCATCTGGATGGGACACCTGAGGAAGCATTACATGCCCCAAAGGGCCATGCACCCCAACTTTGCAGTCAGCAAGACTCCCAGCCAGTGGTGTGAAACAGAAGGGTTTATTAGTCATCTGGAACACAGTGTAGAGCAGATCTTGTTAGCATGGAAAGTAGGAACATTCAGTAAAGTCCATCTTGGGGACCCAGAGCCCTGGGCTCTCCCCCCGAGTCCCAAACCTGGAGACTGCCCAGCTTCCAGCAGCCCACCCTCAGTCATGCCCAGCTGAACCTCCTCCACCCAAGGCAAACTGGTCACCTCGCCTCCACCTCTCTCTTTGTTCTCCAACTCCTCCAGCTGGCTCTTGCAGAGGATGGGGCCCAGTCATTAGTTGCCAGAATACAGAGTGTCAGGCCATCATCTGGGCCCAGGGAGCTAGACAGCAGTCACACCTGCCCTCTAGGGGTTGCTGCAACAACTACACACCCTTGTCCCACCACCTAGATACTTGTGCAACACATAGGGGAAACTGAGGCACACACCGTATTCATGCAAAACATTAAGAAAATTCCCACTTCATCACACTAGTGCACTGAACTAAGAATCGGGAGACTTGGGTTCTAGTCACAGCTCTGTCACTTACCTGCTGTGTGACCATGGGCCAATAACTCTATGTTTCAGTTTCCCCATCTGTGAAGTGAGACCGACCCTCCCTTGGGATCTGTGGCTGAAAAACATTCTATGACAGGCTGGTATTGTTGTTATCTCTGGGAGTCAAAGCACCTGCAGCCTCCATTGAAATCAATGGGAGTTTGAGGTATTCAGCTATTGTGATGTAGGCTATGGTGTGCACTTAACATATTACAACTGACAGCAGAGCCGAGCCCACTGAATATCTCTTTGTTCTATTAGACACTTGAAGAGGTGCAAATCATTTTGAATTTTACTTTTTTTTTCCTTTTTTCTTTAATTTTAAATACATCCCACTCACCGCTAGGAAATCAGAAGACACAATGCAGTAGCTATTTTTGTTGTCCCCAAATTACCACAATGCATAGTGCTCCATCTACTGGTCAGCAAGTGCTATGCACAGGGGTAAGCTAACGGGGTGAAGGATTCTGATGTATAAACAAAGATGCCTGGGCCTCACACAAACTGGGGAAAGGTTGCTAAATTGTTTAAAAAACTAATAAACCCCCAGCCATGTTTATTTCAACTCTTTGGAAACCCAGGAGAAAAATCAATGTTTGCCTGATGGAAAAAGCCAGGAAATTCCGTGCTAAGGGTAAAGCTCTGTCCACAACTCATCTTGCTGAGTTAGCTACTGCAGCCCATCTGATATGTTAACGATCTTGCGATCTATAGGGGACAGTGTGGTGAATTAAGAATGTAGCCTGTTTCAGTGTGAGTTTTTCCTCGCTTTCCTAGGTCTGATTTGAGGACACAGTCAGGCTTGTGGGGAAGAGGATTTGGAAAAATTGGATCTGCTTTTCTCCTGACATTTGTTTGCAAAATCTGTAGGATTTTTATGGGGTTTATTTTTTCTCCAAAATATTTGTTTCCGGTTGGAGAATCAATACCAGTAACCCAGTGTTTATGACCATAACAAACCACCGTGTGCAGTCGTGCAGCCATAAACACTAACACTAACAATAACAAACCAAGTATCTCTTGCATCTGAAGAAGTGAGGTTCTTACCCACGAAAGCTTATGCTCCCAGTACTTCTGTTAGTCTCAAAGGTGCCACAGGACCCTCTGTTGCTAATAACAAACCAGTGTCTTCACTCCAGTTTACAGGCCCAGTCCTTCAAGCACCTGCATGACAAAACCAGCTCCTGTTGACTGTTTAATGAAGTTCTGGGTGCGGCGTGTTTATAGGATCAGGACTTTCACAAGCAACCCTACAATAACTGAGCTGGTGGTATTTTGGAAAGGAAGCAGCTTTTATCAGTTATTTGCTAGGAAGAGCATGAAACTATAAAGGGAAGGGCAACAGCTCTCCTGTGTACAATACTATAAAATCCCTCCTGGCCAGAGACTCCAAAATCCTTTTACCTGTAAAGGGTTAAGAAGCTCAGGTAACCTGGCTGACACCTGACCCAAAGGACCAATAAGGGGACAAGATACTTTCAAATCTTGGTGGGGGGAAGGCTTTTGTTTGTGCTCTTTGTTTTGGTGGGAGTTCGCTCTTGGGACTAAGAGGGACCAGACATCAATCCAGGCTCTCCAAATCTTTCTGAACAAGTCTCTCATATTTCAACCTTGTAAGTACAGCCAGGCAAGGTGTGTTAGTTTTATCTTTGTTTTCTCAACTTGTAAATGTACCTTTTGCTAGGGTGTTTACCTCTGTTTGCTGTAACTTTGAACCTAAGGCTAGAGGGGGGTCCTCTGGGCTCTTTGAGTTTGATTACCCTGTAAAGTTATTTTCCATCCTGATTTTACCTTTTTCTTTAATTAAAAAGCCTTCTTTTTAAGAACCTGATTGATTTTCCTTGTTTTTAGATCCAAAGGGGTTGGATCTTGATCCACCAGGAGTTGGTGGAAGAGAGGAGGGGGGAATGGTTAATTTCTCTTTGTTTTAAGATCCAAGGGGTTTGGATCTGTATTCACCAGGGAATTGGTGAAGAGTCTCTCAAGGCTACCCAGGGAAGGGAATTAGCACATTGGGAGTGGCGGCAGCGAACCATATCTAAGCTGGTAGTTAAGCTTAGAAGTTTTCATGCAGGCCCCCAAATCTGTACCCTAAAGTTCAGAGTGGGGAAGGAGCCTTGACAGCCCTAATTTAGCACTGGTGTGTGAGATGCAACTGATTTCGACTGTGTGGCTCTTGCTCGTGCCAGAGCTGTTAGGCCCAGAAACTGATACCAGTCTAGCACCTTTCATCTCAAGTTGCTTTGCAAACACCACTAGCACTGCATGCAGCTTTCACAGGAAGTAAAAGCTACAATCGAGGCCCTGATCCCACCCCAGGATCTACTAGCTTGGAGCCCTACGCCCAAGTGGAGATCCATCAAGACTCTGCATGAACACAGGGGCCAAGGATAGTGGATACAAGACCAAGCCCTAAGGATGCAACTCAACTGCCATTTGAATCCCTTGTTTTTACTCACTGGGAAATATTTGTGCAATTTCTGTTTTGGGAGGAAACTTTCCATACTCGGTCTCAGCCCAAGAATGAGAGAGAGAGAGAGAGAGAGTGAGTGAGTGTGTGTGTGAAATCCACCCAGGAAATACACAGCTGGGATTATAAATATACTGTGGTTCCATCTTTCCATTGTTGTTGTTATTTGTAGTAGCGTAGCACCTACAGGTCCCATTGTGCTAGGCACTGTACAAACGCAGAGTATGAGACGATCCCTGCTCTAAAGAGTTTACAGCCAAAGGCCTCAATCCTGCAAAGCCTTACGCAGGTGCTGAACTTTACGCACTACTGAAGTCAAGCCCCTGACGCCCCCGGTCCAGCCCCAGCCCCACTGTCTCTGTTACATGCAGTGACTGTTTAAGGCCCTTTCTGAATTAATCAGCAGCTCCCCTGACACTCTTCCCTATAATCTCTGTTCATGTCGGATGGGCAATTGTTGCATATCACACAACCAATAGATTCTTTGTCTAATGTTCTCTTCATCTGGTGTCATTATAGCTCCTCAGACATTTCTATCGGCAGAGGCTGGGCTCGGGGGGGCAGGCACCCAGGGAGGGTAGGTGAGAGCTGAATTTGGGGGCATTACCAGACTCCAGGTCAGGGGAAGGAGCATGCACCTCACAATTCATGTCCAGAATGACTTTGACTCTCATCATCCTGTAATGGCCCAAACTGCTTCTTACTCTGCTGCTAGCGATGGTATTCTGGGCCATTGTTGTAGGATACTGCAGTATTATTCTTTTGAATAAGGGAAATACCAGCACGTGTTAATGCACACATCCGTGCTGGTTTCAGATGGAGCCAAGGAGTCTGTTTAGTGTAGCAAAGCCCTCTGGGACCGCTGCTATACCATCCCCTCTGCCCATGTCCCACTGCTATATCAGTCACTGTGCCCATCCCCTCTGCTATCCCAGCCACTGTACCTGCTCCTCTCTGATACACCCCCTCCACTGTGCTCATCTTCCCATTCCCACTGCACCGCTCTGATCTGTGGGGTTTGGGTGAATGCGGCACAGAGCAGCGTGTTTGCACAGTGGGGAGTGTGGCTGGGTGTAGGAGCCCAGTCTCTGGGGTGGAATGCAGGAGGGTGACTGGGAGCGTGTACAGGGAGGGGGGTAGTTTGTATGTGTACGGTGTGGGTGCCCCTTGCTCTAGATTCCCCACTAAGGGCCCCATCCTGTCCTGGGAGCAGCCATTGACTTCAGCGTGAATAGGATCAGTCAGGCAGCCCTTACTTCAGGCCGCTTGCCAAGCTGTGCAGCGAGCTCTCGGCGTAGGCGTATCAGAACTCATTCCAAAAAACCCTGCCTGGGTGTTTCTATTCTGGATCTTCCCAAATGTTCGTTCGCTAGTTCGTTTCCTCTTCCCCTCTGCCGATGCGGAGAAAGCCAGTGTCAGCAATGAGCCGGCAGTTCTCCCAGCCTCTCCCTGGCGTCTGGTGCAGGCAGATAAGGAGCCGCACGTTTCAGAGCCACGATTATTCTCCCGGGGAGGTTTTGCCAGGTATAGCACTGGCAAAGGAGGAGTGAGGGCTTAGATCAGGCCCTGGGGTTATGGATGGAGCAGGTACGGTGTGGCAGAAGCAGAAATATGGAAATCCCTCCACTGCATATAAGTATGCCCTGAATTAAACTCTTCCTCCCCTTCCGGGAGGGCAGTTGTGTTATGCTTGTGGGGACTTATACTCCGGAAAATGCTCGTTGCCAATATCCCTGCTTTGAAATTGGGGGTGTTTTAAATTGCAATGTCCAATACTGTTATACTGGAGAATGCTGCCCAGGCCCCGCTGAAAACGGCCGTTCTTGTGCGCAGCATTAGAGTGTCAAGACCTGCCTGGCTAAGATGGGAGCCCTCTTTTGCCAGGCACTGTGTATGCATAGCCCCTGCCCTTAAGGGCTTACAAACCAAACAGACAAGGGACGGGAGAGGGAACAGAGAAATGAAGTGATTTGCCAAAGGTTACATAATAGATTAGTGTCAGAGCTGGGAGCAGACTCCAGGTCCCCAGTGCCATGCCCTAACCACTGGCCCATGCTGCCCACTTGTAGTACATCCTTTCTGTGTTCCTTTCCCTCTGACTGGCAAATAGTAAATTCGCTGAAAAATGCTTTGTTGGGGATACCGAAACTATTTGCAAATTCAACTCCATGGGAAATGTTTTTAGAAGACATCAAAACGGTTTGTAAACGTTTCCATTTTTCATTTTGCAACAATGTTTTGTTGGTAACTTGAGTTAGAATTATTAACCTCCTCCCCCCCAGAAGGTGAAAACCACATGAAAACTAAACAAAAAACTGAAAAAAAAAAAAAGTGCATTTGGGATCGAAAAACACCCTGAAAACAAAACAAAAAATGAAATAAAAAAAAAATCATTTGGTTTGGTTTTGGTTTTGTTTTGGGTATTTTTTGGATCCCAAGCTAATTTTTTTTCTGGTGTTTCATTTTGACGAGAAAAAAAAAAAACAAAAAAGCTCAATTTTGGTTCAAAACAGACCAACATTTTTTTTTTTTTTTTTTTCAGATTTTTCGGTTTGGCTCCTGGACTAAAATATCAGATATTCACTCAGCTCCAGAAGCAGCTTTAGTGCACTCCCAGAAATCATGAGACCCAGGATGCAAAACCAGGCAAACATACACTCCTCCCCGCCTGATGCAGACGGGAGCCCCTGTGGGGGGGACTAGGGAAGGGTGGGGAGTGAACCCACCCTTGACTCACTCTGCACTGACATCTCCCTCCTGTCCCACAGGACTGGGCCTGGCTCCTGGATCCAGGCACTGAGACAGGGTGACTGGGGTCGCAGCGCCACTCAGCATTTGTGATGTAAGAGCTGTCGGGCGAAACCTGAACGGAGCTGCATCCCTGTGTGCCGGGTCTCAACACCCGGAGCTGGGCACAGGACTCGGCCACTGCGAGGGTGAGAGTGGGGGCAAGCTCACTCGCCAGCCTCCTCCCCCACCCCTGGGGTGTCTCTCCACACCAGGCTGGGAGTAGGGCCGCAGTGCCGGGGCCTGCGGGTGGTGGGTGCCACTCAGCAGTTCAGTGTCTTGCGCCCATTGAATCAGGAGGCTACATCCGCCCCTGCTCAGCTCTGATCAGGATCTCCAGCTTGGCTGGACTCTCCTGGGTCAGCTCTGGCTCCCATTACTGGGAATCCAGCCAGTCCTGGGCGCTAAGCATGGCTGGAATGTCATTGTGGAAGGAGGCTGCAGGTTATGGGTCGCTCTGTCCCACGGTCCGGTCCGGAAATGAACAATATTAGTCTGTGCTTGTCCTCGTGCCTCCCAGCTAAGGATCTCAACGCATTTTATCAACATTAGCAAGCTGAGCCTCCCATGCGGCCTGCCGGGAGGTCGGGAAGGATCATTGTCCCCTAGAGCTGGCTGACATTTTTTTTGCAGCAATTTTTTCATTCTTTGATTTTTCTACAACAAAAAAAGAACACTGAAAACCCAAACAGTCTTCCAGTTTTACAGGCTTGTTCCCCCCCCCCCCTTTCTTTTTCCTTTTCAAGGCAGAAAAAAAGTAATGGGGGGAGGGAAAAACAAACAAATCAAAAAAATCCAAACATTCCAACCTTTTTCACAAAAGCCCATTTCCCACCCAGCTCAAATTGTCTCCATTTCGCAATGGGGAAACTGGAGCACACACAGGGCCAAATCCTCAGCTGGCGTAAATCACCATAACTCCACTGGCTTCAACAAAGCTATACTGACTCATATCCCCTGGGGATCTCCGGCAGAGCCAGGAATCAAACCCAGATCTTCCGTCTCTCACTCATGTGTTTTCCCCTAGCCCAGGGGGTTTCTGGTCACCCAAAGTGGGAATGCCTAGCTCCTGGCCCTATAGAAATCTGGGCATACATCTTTACAGACAATCCAGAGGTGAGTGCCAGGACAATTCAGGGCTTAGCAATCAGATACAGAACCTTTCATCTTCAGAGTACATCCATATGTCTGCACCAAATGCTGGTACAGTCTGACAGCTGGCAGGGCACCTTTCCAGTGGGAGAAGGTGGATTTTCTCTCTTCCAGTCTTAGTGAATAATTGTCAACTCCACAAAGGCCACAGCCACAGCTACTGCAAACTGGCTCCCTCATGGGTAACCTGAGCTGGGAGGCCAATGACTGAATATGCCACAGACTGAGCTGCTCTTCTATCCCCAAAGAGATCAGGCTGGAGTGACTGTGAGGGGCCTTGGCAGAGCAGTAGCGGGGCCAGGGCTGGAATAGTGGGGCACTGGGGTAGGATGACAGGGCTGGGCGAGAGCAGGGGTGGGGAACAGCTGGTGCAGGCACAATCTTGCATCTTTCTGCACCGCTCCAAAGCCCATGAAGCCATTGAAAGGCTCCTATTGACTTCACCGCGCTTTGCATCAGGTCCTACGACCCACTGAGATCACTGCAATTCATCAGCCTTACGCTCACCCACCAGCATCTGCAAGGAAGCAGGATGTAGATCTTGAGCACAAGGCTGGGGAAAACACAATAATCCGATGTGCAAATGGGATCCCAGGTTAAAAATGCTGCAGTCTCCAGGTTGGCACTCTGGCATTGCCACTGGGCTCGGTCTGCTTCACCCCAGCGAAGGCAGGGCTTTGGGAGGCGAAGAGAGGGAGCGAGAGGGCACGCCACGCCTCTGACTCTGCACAATGGAAACAGGCTTGGAGCTGAGAGCAGACTGCTTGGCCCTCAGCCTGGGTTTGGGTGGGTAGCTTTAACCCATAGATCACTCAAGGCAGGTGGGGTTACACTGAAATTCGTGCTCCCCTGTAATGAAGCATAAATAGGTGGTGGAGGCTCCCTTCAGTCACTCCTAAGCCAAGAGCCAAAACTGCCTGATCTCTCCCTGCTCCCTTAGCACTTTGCTGTGGCACTCAGAGATAGGCGATGCTCAGTGCTTCTTACTGGCTCTAACAGCAGTCACCCAGGCTGCTTTGTTCCAAGTGGGGTAAGGGTTTGAATCTTGTTAAAATTAATGGAAAACAGTGTTTAAATTCTCTGGGTGACTTTGCAGACCTCAGCTAACAGACATATTCTCCGAGATTTGGCTCGCTTCCAGTAGAAGTATTTTTGCTTCTCCAGGCTTCTCTCACTGCCAGGACATCTGTGTTGTAACTTTACTTATATTTCCTCCTATCTCCTTGTTCTAGTTTGTCTAAATTCACCATGAAAAACATTTAGATGGAGAATGATGCTACTCTGATGTCAATCAACAAACAGGAGGGTCTGTCTTAGGATGATACATTTTGTTTTGTATCAAGGGAACATTTAGAATCTCACCTGTCATCAGACAAAGCTGCAGAATTCATTTGGTTTCCCCTTGGCTCTAATGGGAACATGCTGAATCTTGTGTTTTTCATTCTATGGCAAAGGGAGAATTGTGTGCATGTGTAAAACCATCCCATGACCTATTTCAATGCAGTGTTCTTGAATTCTTTTTAACAATAGGAATCAGGGTGCTGGACAATCCTGGTTTACAGTTCTGGCCACGTTACTCTTTGATGGATCATTGGATAAAGTCAGTAGTTCCCATTGGGAAAGGAAGGTCAATATCTGTGCCACTAGAGCAAATACTGCCCAGGGAAAGCCAATGGGTGACTCGATAATGAGGTGGAAGAACTAGCTTAGCTAAGAGCATTAGTAATGCAATGTAGAACTTTTCAGCTCAAGTCTGCTGGCTTGAATCCAGCTCAGGTCAGCAATGACCAGAAGCCCATGTGATTTGGTGGCCTATGTGAAACACATTAGTGATCACAGACTATGTCCTAGAAGATACAGATGTCTCCACCACAGATCTTCCACCACAGCTGGTACTAACTGGACCCCTTGTTGGCAATTATCTCAATAGAGAGATCAAGATCTGGCTGAGCAGTCTCCACCCAGCATGTGGTCTCTCTGGGTTGGGGGGGCACGTGCAGTGTTGGAGTGGTTAGGAGGAACTGCCTGTTCTGGGGATAAATACAGGACTTCATCTCGTGGGCTACCTCTCCCCAGCCCCTGAATATCATGTGTAATTAAAAAAAATAAAATCATAGGACACGGTGGGAAACACTTGTTCAGTGACAGAGTGCATTACCTGCTAGCGAAAACATGTTCTTGTTCGTATTCCAGTGGAGGGTCCCCCATTCCTGCTGGAGCCAGAGGACTCCCTTTCCCTTCCTCATGCTGTATTCATACTAGTGCGGTTTCAATGCATACACCATGGTAGTGCTAAACAAAGGGAGGGGCTAGTAGTCCTGGCATGAGATGGGCACTGTGCCAATTGCCCTACGTACCCCAGTCCTGCAGCACCCCTACACTTCCCACACCGGCTCTCTGCTGAGCTGGCCTGGCATGGAGGGTTTTCTGAGCTGCACACCAAAGTAAGGCGGGATCCACCAACCACATTTTCCTTTGGGATCTAACCTGTAGTTGAACGTAGGCTCCCTGTGTGACAAGCTATGGCTACGCACCTTGTTTCTGCTCTGTGTCACACACTTCCAATGGCCCACGCCAGCCATACTGGAACTCGCAGGGTACATCTCTCGCTAGAGGCCTGGGCTGCTTCTGAGCCCGTCGTGCTGACCCGTTTGCAATGAGGAGGGGGCTGAGGCAGAGGGCTCAGGCTGGGAAACGAGGGAAGTCAGCAGCAAAGTGGCCACAGGTTAATGAAGGACTCATCCCTTGTTAGGGACGCAGCATGGTCTGGTGGGTGAGGCGCAGGCTTGGTTGTCATGAGACCTGGATCTATTGCTGTGTGTACGTGGGCAAGTTACCACCCCTCTCTGTGCCTCAGTTTCCTGTTGCCCACGTGCTCTCTTTAGGTTGGGAACTCAGCAGAGCAGGGCCTGTCTCTCACTGTGTGTATGCAGAGGGCCGCTGCACTCAGCAAGGTCCTGCCAGTGCTAATGCACATCTCTCACTGCCAAGAACAATGGTCCTGCCCCAAAACCAGGGTGAAAGGAGGAGAAAATGCAGAACCCCACCTCCCCTTTTCTGCAGGGATGGCAAATAGCCCTCCCCCCCCCTTCTTTAGGAAGCTGCCCGCCCTGCCCACCCGCACGGCCTCATTCCCAAGGATGTTCCTTGCAGCTGTCTCCAGGGCCTGTGGAAGGATGTTTCGCGCCCTAGGCAAAACTTCCACCTTGCGCCCCCCGTTCCCAAGCTCCCCCCCGTGGCAGTTCCCCACCCTGAGGCATCCCCCCCACCCCCAGCTCACCCCTGCTCTGCCTCTTCCCTGAGCACGCTGTGGCTGCTTCACTTCTCCCGCCTCCCAGGCTTGTGGCACCAATCAGCTTAGGCGCCACAAGCCTGGGAGGTGGGAGAAGTGAAGCAGACACGGTGTGCTCAGGGGTGAAGCGGGACAGGGGTGAAGTGGGGCGGGGAGTTCCCCTGCATGCCACCCCTCCCTTGCTGCAGGCGGCCTTCCCCGCACTCCACTGCCCCAGCTCCCTCCGCCTAAATGCCAGCAGCAACCGGGGCGGCCGAAGATCCGGCCACCACAGTTGCTGCCAAAGAAAATGGCGCCCCCCAAATCCAAGTGTTGCCTAAATGGTTGCACCGGCCCTGGCTGTCTGCATAACCAAACCTTCTCACCCCCTTTCCCTGACAATCACCTTCATCAGAACAGCAGCTCCTCCTAGGCCCCAGGGTGCTTGCTCCAAATGATGGGGCTGTAGTGTGTGTGTGTGGGGGGGGGGGGGGGGGAGGTTAGTCAGCTCTCCAGGAGGAAGGTTAGCAGCTGCAAAGGCAATGTTGGGACCCAAGGAGCAGAAGTTAAGCCAGTGGCTCTCCCAGAGGTTGATAACTGAAAAAAACAGGCTCACTCGCATAAGGGCTTTAATCATATTTCCTTGTTTTCAGTTCCAGGAGACAGAGATCAAGCAGTTGTGTAAGACGTGCAGGGGACCTGCCGGAGAAAGGGAAGGCAGCTTTCACAGAGACTTGCGATTAGCCAGCTCTGTTGACATTACAGATTAATGCCAGGGAAAGCGCCTGCTTTTTCACTAGCGAGCTGGCCGCCGGCATGCCCCACAGCTGTATTTCCCCCCAGGCACAGGGACACACCGGCCGGGTGAGCGCAGGGAATCAGGGCTGCTTTGCTGTGCTGCAGTGACTGTCTCCTGCTTGGCTTTGCCACCGGACAGCATGGAGCCCGCTGTCCCCTGCAAGAACCAGCCTTTAGACTAGCCTGCCCAGCTCCTCCGCTCTCTGCCCCCTCAAGTCAGGCCTGTAACACCACTGCCTGCCCCTCTGCGGGCTGCAAAGGCCAATATACAAAGCTAAGCATCAGCTGTGTCCGGGGGCAGGGGAATTCTGTGCCCCACGTACAGGAGGTCTCAGAGGGGGACGCTCAGAGCGGTGTCCCTGCTCCAGTTCTCAGTACAGAAGGGTTAACAGCATGGCTGCAGAGGAAGGCCAAGTTGGGCTTGGGAGACCAGGGTTCAGTTCCCTGCTCTGAGGCCAATTCTTCGTGTGACTGGGAGGAAAACACTTCACGGCTCCGTGCCTCAGTTTCCCCTCTGTACCAGGCAGATAGAAGCATTGCCCTGTCCCCCCCCCCCCCCCTGCAGGGAAGCCGTGAGGCTAAAAGTATTAAAGATAGGGAGACGCTCAGACACCTGGGCAATGGGGGCCGGATGAGAACCATAGAGAGGTAGGTGCGAGCCCAGGACTGACACAGAGAGGGGATAGGCAGGGCAAAGCTTTACAAAGTGCCTTGGCCTTTCGCCAGTCCCCAAGCCTGATTCTCCACTGCTCCCGTCTCACACTGGTGTGATACTGTTGAAAGCAGAGGCAAACGCCAGGCCTGCGGGGCTGTCCCTTTTATACCGAGTACCTCCAGGATGGCACAGGGAGTCTGGCAGCTCTCTGGTAGGCAGGTCCCCTCTTAGGGCTTCATAGCTTCAAACCAGCTCCGCTCAGACAGACGGCCATGCAGACCCCAGCAGGCGTGGGCCCTGGATGCAGAATAAGACAGCAGCCCCCTCCGGCGTTTGCTTGTTTCCATGAGGTCCCCATGCAGGGCTGAGGCCATGTAGGGGATGTATGCCCTGCTGCTGAGAGGATACACAGACCCCTCCAGGCCCCAGGGCTGCATCCTGCATGGCACCTTTCACCAGTACTACATCCACTTTAAAACAGTGTCCCACAACGCACCTGTCCTGGGCTAGCGTAAGAGCCCTTGGGCCACAGGAGGGAGTTCGGGAGCAGACCTGGAGCTTGTCTCGAGCTGGCAGTGAAGGCCTGGGGGCTGGCGTGAGTCTCTGCTTGCCGCACCCCGCTGGCAGCAGCCGAGCGACATTTCAGCTGCCTGTCTAAAGCCCTGCTCTTGAAGTTGCAGCTCAGTACCTACAGGCAGCCCCCAGCATCTGCATGGGGGAGCCACCCATGCAGCATAACTTGCATGTTCAGGGCTTCAATCCTCCATTGCCCTTCAGTTTCCCATGCCAGTGTCAGCGCTTTGGTGGGGCTACTTGACAGAAGGGTCCCACGTGTATTCGCTCACACCAACAGTGCTGGAGAAGTCAGCGAGTTAAGATGGAGCATGACATAGACCGTTCCTATGTGCAAGTACTACACACGTTCATCCTCGCACGACCCCGTGCAAAACTTCCCCACGACACCACGAGGCTGGGCTCATGCAGCCTGGGCATTGTCCAAAACAAAAGCCAGCACTGGCTGCCAGAGGACTCAGCTCCTATCTTAATCAGCAGGCAAACGTCTTTCAGCGCCCTGACTTCTTCTTACGGGAGCGTCAATAATTATTTTGGCACTCTAGGCAATAAGGAAGCAAGAAAGCAACGAATTCCAAAACCAGAGAGCTCCTAATCATGCAGCCAAATCCAGACAACTGGGCAGCTTTCTGCCCCTCTCCTCAGCAGTGCATGTCTGATGTGCTCACTCCAATTTAGCTCCTGCTGCTGTAACACAAAAGCCACCCACCTGAAAAGAGCGGAGCCACGCCGTGTGTGTACCCGGCCAGGCAGTGTGGATGGAGAACAGCCCGTTGCAGTGCCCACGGCACAGAACCGGCTGCCTTGGAAATGGCTGCAATTTGATCACTTTCTTTTCACTGCAGTTTGGTGCCATCTCTGGAAGCCCGGTGGAAGCGGGCTGGCTTTGTAGGCTGTGCACAAGGGCAACGCTTCAGTTAGAAGGGCCTGCTTCTCCAGGACTCCCCGGGCTTGGGGGACAGCCGTAGGGCGGGGGGCTGAAGTGGCTTTGTGCCCCCTGTTGCTCTGGGGCTGTGCAGGGGTCTGCCTGGCCTCTTGGTGGAAGGCAGAGCACGGTCGGCACAGCTAATGGACACTCTACCCCCTCCGGGCCAGGGCAGTGGAGAGCAGCCGCAGTGCCGCCAGCTCCAGCTATGTCCCTGTTCCACCGCTGGTGTCAGGGACAGTCTAGAACACACATGCAGGGTCTTCGCTGAGTGAGGAAACCTTCCACGCACAGCGCCCACACCGGAGCCCTTTCTGCTCACTGCAAGGCTCCGGTGTACTTCCAGTGCCCTAAACCCTTCCGACCGTACGGACCCCAGAGCAGCAGGCACCATGGTGAGGGTGGCCGAGAATCCCTGGGCCCCCTACAAAGGGCATGTCAACAAAAGGCACCACCAGGTACAGAGCAAGGTCTGATCTAGCTCTCTTGGATGTCAATGGGAGACTTCAGGGGAGATGGCTCAGGCTCAAAGCCTGGCACTCATGAACAGCTGGAAACCAAGAGTTTGAATGGACTCCGGCCACAGCATTCGCTCCAGCAGCCTCCACCCCTCCTTCCCCGGCAGGCACGCAGCTTTTCCAGACATGCAATGCCTGTCCTTTAAAATGGGCTAATGCACAGGCAGGGGATTACTAGCCTGGCCTGCCAGATTCAACAGCTGTCTTGGATCTGGGTTCCATGTTCCCCGAGTGATGTGCTGGTGGCACTCCCAGCTCCAGGGGGAGCAGAGAGGGAGTGTTGGTGGAGTCACAGAGCTGATGGAAGAGATCAACCGATGGAGTCCAGAAAAGCATCCTGCTTGGCTGGAAGGATGGCATCTGGCACGCAGCACCCTGGGGATGGGAGGAAGTATGCTGTGGTGGTTAGCGTCAGCTACTGGAAGTCAGGAGTCTGGCTGTGCACTAGGCCCAGGGCAGTGGGAAGCCTTTGCCCTACTCTCTTGGTCCTTTAAAAAAAAAAAAAAAAAAAAAAACCTCAGCCACATGCCTAGTAGTTAGAGTAAAGTCCAGCAAGTCTATTTCCTTGGTTTAATTCCTGGCTTTGTCACTGACTAGGAGGTGGGGGTGGGAATCTCCCTATCCCCATCTCTAGCCGGAGGATGACAATTCTCACTGTCCTTGCAGTGGGAGTCTGAGGGTTAATTCATTAATGCCCGTGAAGGGTTAATTCATCCATGCTTGGAAAGGCCTTTCCACCTTCAGCTACAAAGCTAGGGAAGGGGAATGCAGGTTCTTTAGTGCTTTCAATTACTTTACAAACATCATTTAATGGAACCTCTCACAGCCCCCCTGTGAGGAAAGCCACGTATTGTCAGTCCCATTTCACAGATGGGGATAATGAGGTTCAGAGAACTCCCTCCAGTCAGCCCCTCCTCTACCCATTAACGCTTGCTCCCTCCCTTAAGCTCACTGTATTCTAACCAGATACTTTCCTCCTGGCTAGGAGTCTTTCATCAGGTTCTGATGCACCTTTTCTTCTACTAGCAGCATGAGTCCAAGTGTATTTCCCTCCCTTTGGAAATTTGCATATTTTAATGAGCTTTTTAGATGTGATAATTACACGTACGAAGAATGAAAAATTAACAGAGTCAATAAGCAGGCACTTGAATAATAATTCGGTGTGTTTACACAACGTGCAGCTGTAGTCACACAAAGGAGGAGTGGGGAGAGATTTTTCTCCCCACTTGTAGAACCTGGGTGGCTGCCATGAATATTTAGTGACTAATTATCCCAGGCGTGGTGAACTGGGAGAGGACTGGAGTGGTGCAGAGAACAATATTCTGCCTTTCCCTAGCCTCTTCCAGCCAGGGCTCTCCAAGTATCAGACACGTTAGCTAAGCCTCAGAACACCTCGCTCAGGTTGGTGCCATTAGCCCCTATTATTTAAAGCGTCACAGCACAAGACGCCCCCTCTCCAAACATTCCTGGGAGAGACATTGGGTTGCAGCAAGCAAGCTCTTAGATTTTTGGGATGTCCTTTTTCCAGCTGAGCTGGGCGGTGGGAGCTAGAACGTAACCTTTTATTTAATCTCTGGTAGCAATTAGAGATCCCACATGAGATCAGGACCCTGTTGGGCTGGTCACTTTATAGAGAAGGCAGAGGAAGAATCATCATCCTCATTTTACAGATGGGGATCTAAGGCAAAAAGTGATCTGGCCACGATTGCCCAGCCAGGACGTGACCTTGCAGCTCCTGAAACCAACTCTACTGCCTGAGCCACAAGCCCAGCCTCTCTCTCTCTCAAGGGGACGTCCATACTGCAATTGCAGGGTGTGGCAGCAGTTCACATCCACATGCCTAAACTACCTTTAATCTCACTAACTCCCTATCGGAGCGGTGAAGCTGTGATAGCACGGGCTGTACATGCTCATCCAGAACCATGGGCGATTACTTGGGCTCATGGGTGAGGCTTCACTTCTCTAGCTATCTTTAATCTAGCTAGCTCAGGTGTCTAAAGCAGCTGCAATCATCCCCCCCCCCGACTGGAGTACCAATGTTCCCTAGATGGGCCTTGCTCCCAGGAGAATTATGGGAAGAGATTCATATTGCTGCAGCATTAACAAAATAGAGGTGCTACGAGTCGTGAGCCTTGTGAGGGGATAAATGTGCCAGCTCCTAGTGCTCACAGCTGGCTCTTTTTAAGCCACTAGGTAGAATAAACCTGTCTAGCCTAGGCAGGGTCAGCCTGATGTCACGGACAGAGACCGCAAGAGTCGTCAAAGTAAAAAACAATTAAAAAAAAAAAAAGATATAATCACCTTTTTGAACTTCAGTTAAGGTCTGAGTTAGTGGAGGCGGGCGGAGAAGAATACATTTTAGCTGGTTCTCAGTTTACGCAAGCTAGTTGGGCGAGCCCTGTTTATATCTAATCTGGAATACTGCAGTGAACTGTTTGGAGACTATTTGCCACCACTGCCCTCTACTGGATGGGCCCAGATCTTCAACTGTGTGTCATAGGCCCAATATTAATAAATAAGGGAGAGTTTCTCTCTTAGCTCATGGGGTGATAGAGGCCTAGGCTCATGGGACAAGGGGATTGGAGTTCTCTCCCCAGTGTTGCTGTAAAGTTTGAATGGCCATGGTGGGCTTGAATTTTCAACGGATAACACCAACATTTATTCCCCCAGGGTTCATTCTTTATTACCATAGCAAGGCCAGTCCTGCAAGGCATACTTGCTTCCGGTGAGGTGCTGAGGGTCCCTCATTCCCAGGGAGGTGGCTCAGTATCTCAGAGGAGATCCTCCACACTTGGCAGGATTGCTAGACAGCGCCCGTTTGCTTAGGTGTGGCATTTCTAAAGTGCCTGCCCTTCGGAGAGCTAAGGGCCCAATTCAGCCGCACTGAGCGTTATGCACAGCAATGAGCATTTGCAGCCTTGGTGTCCTAATAGCCAGGCATGGATCCCGATCCTGTAAACAGAACCTCACAAATGTCCCATTGCCTTTAATAGGCCTCTGTGCAGCATGGAGGTTCAGCACGTGTGGATCTGTTTTCAGGATCAGGTTCACCACTATGGAGAAAATATGAACAGTCTAGGAGCTGTCCTACTCCCAGGGAGCGAGTGCCTTGTCTGCACATTACCTGGGGCTCTTCTTATTCCTAATGTGATATTTCAAAAATAAAAATCTGAATTTCCCTTCTCAGCAAACGTTGATTAACAACTATAGAAATGTTTTTGACTGCTGAAGGGAAACTGACACATGCCGACATTCCCTGATTAAAATCTTCCCCTTCCAAGGCTGTTAATAACCACAGGATTATTGTCAGCATCTGAGATTTTCCCCACAACTCTGCCAATCCCCTGCTATTCAGTACAAACAGAAATCCCTTCCTGTTCTCTTTGCATTCTGTCTCCTAAAATTAAGCAGATGTCTGTAAAGACAGAAGGAAACCTCTGTAGTAGACACCACCGCCACCAAAAAGCCCCGATGATATACAAGAAAAATGTATTTTGCAACCTGGTTTTTCAGAGTCCTGTATAAATTTGGTGCTCTTGATAGCGAGGGACTGAGGTCACTGGCTAGAATGAGATAGGGCCAGATTCTGTTCAGTTACCCCAGATTTACACTGGTGTAACTCCAGTGGCTCCACACATGGGAACAGCATTTGGAGCACAGTGCAGACTGCTGCTGTCCAAGCTTCCTTCACATAGATTTCCAACGCATGTCTATTCTAATCTGCAGAACCCCACTATCATTATACTCTTGGCCTCCCCAGCTCTACTAAGGCACCTTAATCCTTATTAACAGCACCCCCTGCTATTCCACTGCTGGTCTTTGCCCACTTGCCAGCGCTGCTAATGCACCCCAATCCTTTCTTGCAGCACTCCTGCTACTCCAGGCCCATTCACCCCCCAACAGTTCTGCTAATGCACCTTTGGTTTGACCTTCAGCTGTGCTATTATTCCAGCCAATTCAATACAATAAACTCTATTGGGATGGGAAGAGATTCAAGGGCTGCTAGTGTTCAATAAAGTACAGGGATTGCAGAGGAGAGAAAAGTTTCTGAGTTCACATAGAGAACAACTGTGCTGATTCATGTGGCAGGCAGATATTCACTGGGACGCGATATATCCACCACCACCTGCTCATTCAATCTGCACTTTGGATTGACAGCAGGGATTTGACTCCATTGGCCTGTGTGATCTTATCTAGATGCACTGGAGGATAGGGATAGGGTCCAGAGTAACCTAGACAAATTGGAGGATTGGGCCAAAAGAAATCTGATGAGGTTCAACAAGGACAAGTGCAAAGTCCTGCACTTAGGAAGGAAGAATCCCATGCACCACTACAGGCTGGGGACTGACTGGCTAAGCAGCAGTTCTGCAGAAAAGGACCTGGGGATTATAGTGGATGAGAAGCTGGATATGAGTCAACAGTGTGCCCTTGTTGCCAAGAAGGCCAACGGCATATTGGGCTGTATTAGTAGGAGAATTGCCAGCAGATCGAGGGAAGTGATTATTCCCCTTTATTCGGCAATGGTGAGGCCACATCTGGAGTATTGTGTCCAGTTTTGGTCCCTCCACTACAGAAGGAATGTGGACAAATTGAAGAGAGTCCAGCAGAGGGCAACAAAAATAGTTAGGGGGCTGGGGCACATGACTTACGAGGAGAGGCTGAGGGAACTGGGGTTATTTAGTCTGCAGAAGAGAAGAGTGAGGGGGGAATTTGATAGCAGCCTTCAACTACCTTAAGCGGGGTTCCAAAGTGGATGGAGCTTGGCTGTTCTCAGTGGTGGCAGATGACAGAACAAGAAGCTATGGGGGAGGTCTAGGTTGGATATTAGGAAACACTATTTCACTAGGAGGGTGGTGAAGCAATGAAATGGGTTACCTAGGGAGGTGATGGAATCTCCATCCTTAAAGGTTTTTAAGGCCCGGCTTGACAAAGCCCTGGCTGGGATGATTTAGTTGGTCTTGGTCCTGCTTTGAGCAGGGGGTTGGACTAGATGACCTCCTGAGGTCTCTTCCAACCCTAATATTCTAGGATACCCCAGTTTTATGCCAGTCTTCCTCTGTTGACTTCAGTGTCATTGCAGCCACTTTATGCTGGTGTGAGTGAGAGCAAATCAGTCCCTTCCTGTGCAGTGTTGGGTTCTCACAGACGCCCTGCAGTCCCCTGGCTTGGCTTTAATAAGAATTTAATTCTTTTATGAAAATTCACTTCAGGACCAATGCGGCTAGATCTGGATAATGCTGGTCTCCCCCATTTGCAATTCATAGCAAAATGCGCAGACCCCTCCTGTTTGATTTACAGGCAATATGTTTCCACTTGCAAAGCGCAGAGGTCAACAGGGAAAGGACCCAGCGACGTTAAATATCAAAACATCCACTGACTTCAGGGGGAGCAGGATGAGGCTCAAAGTCATCCCAGAAGCTGCTACTTTGTTTCATGGTTGTTGCCCTTGTGTTCAATGGCCTTTGTCTTACAAGCTGTGCGAGTTGAAAGCCCTTCGTTTATTGCTAGCTCTGGAGTTGGGAGAGACGGGGTGCTCAGAGGGCCAGATCCTGAGCTAGGTCGGTTTATACCAGTGGGGGACCTGGCCCAGAATTCCCAGCTAGCTTCTGTTTAAAACCCTTTTGGGTAAAGAATTGGAAATCTCTACTAAGGACCAGAGGCAGGCTGGAGAGCCGCCAGCTTTTCTGCCGCCCTAGGCGGCGGAAGGTCCCGCCCCAAAATGCCGCCCTCCCCGCCCCCCCAGAGGCGGCGGCGGAAGGTCCTGCTGCCAAAATACCACTGCGGTAGCCGCCCCCCAAATTGTAGTGCCCTAGGCGACTGCCTAGGTCGCCTAATGGATTGCACTGGCCCTGGAGGCAGGTGGGAAAAACACACCATCAACCCCAAGGGGCTATAGCAGTGACCTAGGAAATGCTCTGGGGATCTCTCAGCCTCTCACTTACAAAAGCTCTCTTGTACAACCCTATTTTAAACAAATTAGCAAAAGAAACTATAAGATCAATTACAGAAGGAGAGTCATCACCGAACAGAGTGATGGCAAGAAAGGAATGGACTAGTTCTTATTGGAGCCAGATCTCTCCATCAGGTGGCTTCAGGGAGGGACAGATATGAATAATTACTCTTTGTCCATTAAGAACGAGGCTGTGACTACACTGGACTGGCATCAAGAGACCTGGGGTCTATTCCCAGCTTGGCTGCAGGGGAACCTTGGGCAAGTCATTTCACCTCCCTGTGCCTCAGTCTCCTGATTTGTAAAGTGGGGATAACATGAAGTGCTTTGAGATCTACTGATAAGAGTTAGGTATTATCAAACTGCGACATGGGCCTTGCTGTGCCCCTGCTTTCTCCTTCCCCGGAGCAGGAGGGTGAGGATGGTCTGGGAACAGGGAGACCCTTAGTTCCCCCTTGCCCTTCAGTGGCCACTGCAGCAGAGCCAGTGCACAGGGGATGGGGGTACTGATTTGCTGCTGTAGTCCAGTGGTAAATTACTTCCCCCTTGGAGTGAGGGGTAAGCAGGGAGAGAATGGATGTTCCCAGGTTGGATTAGTTATGCACTGCCCTTGCCTGGGGCTCTGTCCTAGAGACACATATCTAGAGACAAATAATCACAGAGTGGATAAGGGCTAAGGGCTGCCAAAACCAAAAAGCAACATGGACATTCTGTGAGAATTTGCTACCAGATTTTCAAAAGCAGCCACTGATTTTTGGTGCCTCAGCTCTGGGAGGTGAATGGGGTGGGCCGGGGCACAAAAATGGAGGCATTCAAAAATCAGAGGCCACCTTGGAAAGCCTGGCTGCAAATACTTACTGAAGTTTGGAACACGGTTTCTAAGAACTCTACCATTGTGCACCGGCTGCAGCCATGCTGGCCTCATTGCAGCTGCTGTGTCACACAGGGAGGCACACACACCATGCTCTCTTCCTTTCATTCGCATCCATTGTTTCCTCCCCCCCCATCTAAATTAAAAGCCACTCCAGGCACATGATTGTTCTTTGCATGTGGAAACAACACACAGTTGCCATGTTCCTCCCCCATAAACTACAGCTGGGGGATGAAGGCAGATGGACCGATTCCCAGGCAAAATATTAACATGAATTAAAGTTCACCAAATGCTAATACTAACTACGATCACAGCCAGCCTCCAAGATGGATGATTCATCCAAGGAGCTGTCAGTGAAGCAGCCAAGCAGCGAGCGAAGGACCATGCCTCCACTCTCTGGGATGGAAAAGACTCTGGCTAATTGATCCACCGAGATCCACATATACAAGTTAACAGACTCAAGTACCACTGCCAGCTAGTGGGCAAAAGGTACATCTTCACTGCAGCGTTAACTCAGGCTCTCACCTGGGAATTTCTCCAGTCCCTCTCTGTCCACACAAAAAATCCTCTCACCTGAAGTTAGTGGTGCTTTCATCCCAGGCTAGTTGGCCAGCCTGGGAGTAGGTTACAACCCGGGTGCTACTTTCACTCAAGTTAAGTCTACACTTGGGCTCCAGTGCTGATGCTTCTCCAATGACTTCTCACAACTCCCCTCCCAACAAGCCCAGGATAGACAAATTCTCCCACAGTTCAGTGGGAAAGAATCAGAGAAGCTCAGCTCATTGCAATACTAAGAACCATGGGATGTGCCTCCAGAAGTCTTAGCAACTCAGAGAGGGGAGCGCAGCACCCGTCACTCAGGTAGGACTTTTGCGTGTGGCTACTCTCACCCAGGTTGGGCTACCTCTGGTGCCAACGCCTATGCTAGCTCTGCAGTGAGGCTATACCTCCAGTAATTGCTGTATTGAGCCCACCAAGTGCTTCACTAAAGCAAATCCCTAAAGCATAAAGGATGTTGTACTTAAAGTACTGCACAGGATCTTTTTAGGGGGAATAAGACAAAACGCCACATTTATTAGTAATACATGTATTTATTAACACTGTATTATATGCATATAATATAATATATTACACTTACACTCACACACACACACAAACACACTCCGTCTTGTTGTTACCAACTAGTTGCTCCCCTTAACTTCACTGGCCAGGTGAGTTAGATGGGGGAGGGGGTGGAGCCGGGCTTCTGCCGATCCGGATTGATGCTCCCATGTTGACAAGACGAGACCCGGGGTTCTCTGCAAGACACCTTACTTTTATAGCAGCTTTCCTCTTATGCAAATCTATACCAGATTTAAACTTTGTGTTTGTGTTTATTGGTCCTTTGTGCTGCTTTTTTTTTTTGAGTGTTGTCCCAATGCTGCAAAGAGGGTGTTTTTAAAAGAAGGTGCTTGCTTCTAACCCCCGAGGCCCTCAGTAGGTCTGCTTGTCTTTAATGAGCCCACTCGACACGTTTTATTGTCCTTGGGTCTGGCTTCCAGCCCCTCTCCAACAGTTGAGGCTGTCTGGAGGTGCTGCCTTCCATGCCTTGCTTATTCACACCTCATTCATTCAACAGGGCAATTAATTAAGAGTGTGGGGGGGGGGGGAGAAGAGCTCTTGTTTTACTGCTAGCAAACAGAAATTTTTCTTCTATCTTATTTTATCCTTAGGGGCTATAATATTATACCAAGGGCAATGCAAAGTTTCTAAATAAGGCTTTGATACAAAGTCCCATGAAAACAAAGGTCACACGTGGGTAGACCCACCACAAGGTTATATAAAGAGGCACAATGTAAAGTCATATAAAAATTATCACAGATTTATCTACAAGGAGACAGGATTAGAATTCAAAACGACCTGGACAAATTGGTCTGAAATCAACAAGATGAAATTCAGTGACCATAAGTGCAAAGTATTTCACTTAGGAAGGGAAAAAAATAAATCAAATGCACAACTACAAAATGGGGAATAACTGGCTGGGTGTTAGTGCTGCGGAAAAGGACCTGCAGGTTACAGTGGATCACAAATTGAATGTGAGTCAACAGTGTGACGCAGTTGCAAAAAAGGCTAATATTCTGGGGCGTTGTACGAGATGATTGTTCTGCTGTACTCAGTACCGGTGAGGCCGCAGCTGGAGTCCTCTGGCCAGCTCTGGGCACCACACTTCAGGAAAGTTGTGGACAAACTGGAGAGAGTCCAGAGGAGAGTGACTACAGCGATAAAACCTGACTTATGAGGAAAGGTTTAAAAAAAACCTGGGCGTTTAGTCTCGAGAAAAGATGACTGGGGGGTGGGGGGGGGGAAACCTTAGAACAGTCTTCAATATATGTTACATGCTATTGCAAAGAGGACTGATCAATTGTTCTCCATGTCCACTAAAGGAAATTTTCAGGCTTTGAAAACTGAACATTTTTACCTTTCAAAAGTGAACATTTTTCAAGATTTTCCCCCCCCCCTCTGATTTGGGTTTGTTGGGGGAAAAAAACATTTTCCTGGGAAATTTAGGAGGAATGGGAAAAGAATCACTCACGACAGATGCTAGTCACATCATGCAATGCATCATTAGGAGCTTCCTAGGTACTGTGGTAATAGGAATGGCATGGCATAAAAACCTAGCGAGAACAGCATAGAATCCCTAGCTGAGGGCCAAGCGCTTGATGTAATTAATTAATTTTGATCTAACCACACTACTACTACTACATAGCTCTTGCATAGCACTTTTTGTAGCATAAATATCATAATGCAATTATAATAAAGCCACGGTACGCCCACACCTTCAATACTGCATGCAGTTCTGGTTGCCCCATCTCAAAAAAAGATATTAGAATGGGAAAAGGACAACAAAAATGATTAGGGGTATGGAACACCTTCCATCTGAGGAAGGATTAAAAAGACTGGGATTTTTCACTTTGGAAATGAGATGATTAAGGCGGGATATGATAAAGATCTACAAAATCATGAATGGTGCAGAGAAAGTGAACAAGGAAGTGTTATTTACCCCTTCGTATAACACAAGAATCAGGCAGTATTCCATTAATAGGCAGCAGCTTTAAAAACAAACAAGAGGAAGTATTTCTTCATACAACACACAGTCAACCTGTGGAACTCATTGCCAGAGGATGTTGTGAAGGCCAAAACTATAACTGTGTTAAAAAAAAAATTAGATAAGTTCATGGACTCATGGCTATTAGCCAGGAAGGTCGGAGCACAACCCCATGCTCCAGGTGTCCCTGGCCTCTGACTACTAGAAGCTGGGAGTGGATAACAGGGGATGAATCACTTGATAATTCCCCTCTTCTGTTCATTCCTTCTGAAGCACCTGGCATTGGCCACTGTCAAAAGACAGAATACTGGGCTAGATGGACATTTGGTCTGACCCAGTATGGCTGTTCTTATATTCATCAGTAGATTTCAAGGCACTTTACAAAGGAGGTCAGCATCACTATCCCCATTTTACAGATGGGGAAATGGAGGCACAAAGGTGATGTGAATTGGCCAGTTGCCCAGCAGGCCAGTGGCAGAGCTAAAAACAAATCTCCTGAATCCTGGTCTAATGCTCCACCCACTAGGCCAATTTTCTGGAGTTTTCATTAAATGAGCCGTTGGGTTAGAACGTTCAGGGCTTTGGATAGCTGCTGAGCACAGAATGTGTGTGGGATATACTTGCGCAGTGCAAAACGGATGTTCTGAAAGGCTAAATTGATATAAGATTCCAGGATGGTCACTCTGTATCAGTCAGAAGCCTAAAATATTTTCGGAACCAGCGTGAAGCAATGGAAGCAACCACAAGCATGGCTGAGAGCTCTTTGTGTTCAATCACCAGGTTGAATTGACAGTGGAATTCATGGTCTGCTATAGTCCAGTTTTTACATTCTGAGCCATTTTGACTTAATCAGTTACCCGCCTGTGGCATGCAGCTACAGCAAGGCATGTGTCTATGCCAGCGTGGCCACATGTGGCTCTTTTACTGTTAAAGTGAGGCTTGCGGAGCCCCTCATGCCTCCCTCCTTTCTCCACCTACCAGACTGGGAAGAGAGCTCGGGACCTCTGCCTTGCAGTGGGGTGGTGGGGTAGGGGCTCCCGCCCAGTGGGGAGGGGGTCTCAGGGCTTCAATCCTGCGGGGTGCACCTGATGGGGTGCGAGTGCAGGAGTGGGGCTGAAGCCCTGAGCCGCAGCAGGCGCTTCCCATGGGGCAGAAGCCCTGAGCCCCAGCAGGTGCACCCCAGCTCTTGAACTTTGAGCTGCATATGACAGTCTTCAGGAGGGTCAGTATGTTTGGCCACGCCTGGTCTATGCCATGCCAAGAGTCATGCCAGCTTCCACCAGCTGAGGACCTGGCTGGTACAAACTGATCCTGGTTGCATTTTTAAAATGAGTCAAAACATGGGGCCTGAATCTCCTCTCACTGCCACTGGAGCAAATCAGGACTAGCTCCCCTGAAGTCAAAGGTGTTCCATCAGCAGGGCCAGCTCTACTGTTTTTGCCCCCGCAAGCAGCGTGCTGAATTGCCGCCGTGGACGACGGGGGCAGTCCATGTGCCGTTATGGCGGTGCACACGTTTCCACGGTGGCGGCAATTCGGTGGCTTCTGTCTTCCGGCTGAAGACAGAAGCTGCCACCAAATTGCTGCCGCCGCGAGCAGCTGAACATAGAAGTTGCTGCTGCCGCGGAAATGCGCGTGCCACCCTAATGGCACATGAACTGCCCCCGCCATCTGCAGCAGCAATTGGGCATGCTGCTTGGAGCGGCAAAAACACATGGACTGCCGCCCCTTGCAGACTGCCGCCCTAAGCACCTGCTTGGAATGCTGGTGCCTGGAGCCAACCCTCTCCATCGGTGTGAAGTTGGTGGAAGTGAGAGGCGGATCCGGCCCACGATAGGCAGCGGTTACCAAATCACTGTAAACGTTGGAAAATACGGTTCCATTTGGAATCAGTAGCTGTAGTGTACCCGCCCTGCAATGACAATTTTCTAGTTATGTGACTGTACTAGATCCATGGAGCAACAAGTACTAAAGATATTAACATTCTTATTCTGAAACCTGAAATGAAAGCAGTGTTCATACATATCCTGAGCCATGTAGTTGACACTCCAGGTAAAGTTATAATCACATATATCCAAAAGTATATCCATTGTGTAATTACACCGCAACTCCAGTGCAACCACAGCCATTTTACTATAAAGAGGAAAATCTAATCTCAAGGTCTTTCTGGTTAACTGGACAAAGTCATTTAGGTAGTAAGAGCATTGGTGGTGATGCCAAGTTACTCCCTTCCTGTGTCTGGGGCAGAGAGAGTAGTGGGGGCAAAAGGTGACAGTCTCCCTGTACTTCTGGGGCAGCCAAGGCCTTGCCTGCTTGCCTACCTGGCCCCCGATGTAAATTAGAGCAGCCTCAGGGCTACTCTGACTTTGGGCTTGTCTGCATGAGAAAGTTGCACCAGTATAACATAAGGTGTTAACTTAAACCAACACAGTCAAGTCAGTGCCAAAGACTGGGTGTAAATTTATTTTGGTGTAAGAGTGGCTTATTTTGGTTTAGCTCAAGTCTGTTAGGAATAGGTTTAAACTAAACCAGAATAAGCCAGGCTCCTATTGAAACATGCACTTGCCACAGATCTCACTACATTGGTTTAAAAAACGATTTAAGTTATCCTGGTGTAGCGCTCTCCTGTTGATGAACCTCACACTCTGATGATGGGCCCTGCGAAACAGACAACAGCCAGGCCAGAGCACACATTGCCCATGCCCCCGATCTGCTTCCTATAGCCAGGGCTGGGGGCAAGGCCAGTGCAGAGCACTTAGGTAAACGCTACAGGCCCCTGTCCAGGGAGGAGCCCTCGGGGGTCCATTCTCTCCCACTTTAAGGACCATTTACACTGCCAAATCAGCCTGAACTGGCCTTAGTGTAACCAAGAATCAGGCGCATTGTCGATTATGTGCTGAAACCTCTGTATGTCAGGACAGACAAGACCCCTGTGCAGTCTGTAGGCACTCAGAAGGGAGGGCTGGGGAGCACTGCATCCTGGGCTGGGGAGCATTCTGTTTCCAACCCTGGGGGCAGAGAGGTGAATAGGGCCCCACATTCCCTGCTGAAGGGAAAGGAGTTTCCAGTGGATGGACGGACACCCTATTTTCCTTTTCCTCCCCAGAGGCATCATCCCAGGTACGTGGCCTTCAGGGGATGGTTCTTTTCCAGAAAGACTTCTCAGAGACAAAGGGAAACTCCATGGCTTCCCCTTGAGCTCCTGCAGACCCCGGGAAAGAGCCAGAGAACCCCACCGCCTTTGAGAAGTACATCCAGCCCTGCCTGGCCGAACTGGGGGGCAGCACCCTGTTCATGGTGGTGGCACATCTCTCCGTGATCACTCACCGCGCTGGCTCATGGATTGTCACTGGGGACTGTGATAGCAGTTTTGGGGAAAATAAGGTAAGGGGCACGTAAGGGCTCTTGTCCCTTCTGCTGACAGGGCTGGAGCTTAGATACGGCGGTAGTGGGTGCATGATACACAGGCAGCTAGAGCCACCATCTAGCACCTCGGGTGCTCTCCTAGGCCCTGACCCTGCAGAGACTCAGCTTCCAGCTCACGAGAGCTAAACGCGCGCAGAACACGAAGCACAGCCTAAGCGTTTGGAGGATCCTGGCCTTAGCTGGTACTGGAGATCAGTGCTGAGCTCTCCTACACCACGGCTCTAGCCTGTCAGCCGCAAGGCAAGGCCACATGCTTTGCCACCTCTTGCGCCTAGCAGGCTGTAACCCAGCATATCACACTGTGACATTAGAGGGGAATAGTGCTGGGGGGGGGGGGGGGGGGAAGGGTTTTTTTTGGGGGGGGGGGGGTGTCTTTCCCTATCCATGGCTCACAAGCCACAAAAGGAATTTGAGGGAGGTGACTAGAACATTGCCTCCTTCTGGGGATTTTTGTGTGCGCAGTGACACTCAGGCCATTTCTGCTGCCCTATTGGACAATGGGGACTGAGTATAGGGCCAGAGCCAGCAGCACTATGCTGAGCTCAGCTTGCGCCAGCTGAGGATCTGGCCCAAGGAGCTCTGCAGGGGTGAGTTTGACACCACCAAGATGTTTGGAGAGGCAGGAGCCTAATTTGGGAGCCCCGGGCGTGACGGGAGCTTGGTAGCACAGGACAGTGGAGCTTTTCCAAGCATTGCTTGGATGCTGTCGGATGCCGAGGAACCAGTACCATGACATCACGGCAGGGCAGGCACCGAACAGGCCCTCGCTCATGGAAACCTGCGTGCATTGAGGAAGGCAGTGTTAAAACGGCCATTTCTGGGGGGCGGGGGGGAGTGGGGGCACAGTGAGCGTGGCTCTTCAGCGTAATCAGCAGAGGAGGCCTGTGAGTCGTGACGGGTTGGGTCACAGAGACCCCCTTGGGACTGCCACCTGATGTGCTGAGACTACCTCTGAGCCTGTTTGCCCTGCCAGCTTAGGACTTCAGAACCCTGTCTTGTTGACCCAGACACACTAGCCTGCTGCAAACACAGACCCAGGTCTGGGCCACGTCCTCCAAAGCTGCAGACTTAACTGAAAACCCCTCAGCAAGTGTTCCTGTCTCCAGCACCCACTTCCCAATGGGATCCAAACCCCAAATAAATCTTTTTTACTCTGTATAAAGCTTATACAGGGTAAACTCATAAATTGTCCGCCCTCTATAACACTGAGGGAGAGATATGCACAGCTGTTTGCTCCCCCAAGTATTAATCGCTTACTCTGGGTTAATTAATAAACAAAAGTGATTGTATTAAGTATAAAAAGTAGGATTCAAGTGGTTTCAAGTAATAACATTCAGAACAAAGTAAGTTACCAAGCAAAATAAAACAAAACACACAGGTCTAAGCCCAATACATTAAGAAACCAAATACAGGTAAATCTCACCCTTAGAGATGTTCCAATAAGCTCCTTTCACAGACTAGACTTCTTCCTAGTCTGGGCCCAATCCTTTCCCCTGGTACAGATCTTGTTAGTTCCAGCAGGCATCTTCGGTGAAAAGCAGGGGATTTCACATGACTGGAACCTCCTTGGTTCTGTTCCACCTGCTTTTATAGCTTTGGCACAAGACAGGAATCTTGGGTCTCTCTAGGTCCCCACTCCTCCTTCTACATGGAAAAGCACCAGGTTTAAGATGGATTCCAGTACCAGGTAACATGGTCACATGTCCTGTGAGACCCCAAGCCGTCATTCTTCCTGGCCTACCTACAGGAAGGCTTGCAAGTAAACAAAGCCATCTAGTCAATTGTCCTGGTTAATGGGAGCCATCAAGATTCCAAACCACCATTAATGGCCCACACTTTGCATAATTACAATGGACCTCAGAGTTCTATTTCATATTTCTAGTTTCAGATACAAGAATGATACATTCATATAAATAGGATGAACACACAATAAATTATAAGCTTTGTAATGATACCTTACAAGAGACCTTTTGCATGAAGCATATTCCAGTTACATTATATTCACACTCATTAGCTTATTTTCATAAAATCATATGGAGCGCAACGTCACAGGGCCATCATGCCAATCTCAGTTCTCTCTGATGCTCAGTGGTTTCCCTTCCAGGTTGCAGGGCGCAGGTGAAAGGGACCAGGCTGACTGCCCTGCCAGAATCTGTCCTCCACATACATGACAGTGCCAGACTGACCCTACGACTGGCCTTGTTCCAGTTCCAGGGGGCTCGCCTCCAAGAACAGAGCTCGGTCTCTCTCCGAGCCGCAGCCTGTCTGTTGAGATGGCAGTGAGAGGGCAATCAGTGCCAGTTGCGCCCTGCCCCGTTCTCCATGGAGAGCTGCGGGGAGACCTACCGACACACACCCACACCCCGAGATTCTCGTGGACATCGGTAGAGTTTGAATCAGGCCCTAGACACAACCAAACAGAGAGCAACGTCGCATTGCTACTGTCCTGGGTTGGATACAGACTTAAAGGAGAGGGCTCCACTCTAGAGCCAGCACATCCCCTATCTATAGTCAGGAGTAGCCCCAGCCATTTTGTTACACCCCCAGCGGGGAGAGAAACAAAACAAAACAAAACGAAGGGCCAATGCAAAAACAGCCAGCCAATCAGAGCTGAGGAAAAAAGACAATAGGCAGCACAGGGCCCCCTAGAGGTTGGTGCCCAGGGTGGCCACCCCCAGAACTGGCCCTGTCTATAATATAATTCCTTGGTGTACAGTAGTATTGAGTCTCTGTGCATAACGACCATTCAAACCAAACAAGGACTAAGTGCTGGTTTCTCCCAGATCTAGGCTGCATAACTGCCCAGGACCTGTGGCAGGATCCAGTAAGGTCCTTTCCTCTCTGTTACCAGATTCACAACTGACCCCTTTCCTTTTGCAGTGGAGGCCATTTCAACCCAGCTGTTACCCTGTCTGCATTTGCTGTAGGAGTCTTTTCCCCTAGTCCCCTACTGGCTCTGCCAGCTATCAGGAGGAATACAGGGAGCCCTTTTGGCCAAGGTATGTGCAAAACCCCAAAATACCCCTAGCATGGGTGCATATATGACACACACTGCAGCTAGCTGGAGGCTTACGCCGATCATCACAGACTTGGTATCTGCACATGTTGCAGGGGGTGGGGGAGACCCAGGCATGGGGGACCCTCCCCCCAAGTTAGGAAAGCACTGGAGTTATTGAAACAAAACTACTTGAGAGGCAGCTTCAGTTCTCCAACACCAGGGTGAAAGGGACAGGTAAGTACCTAGATATGAGCTACAGGACCAACTCACCAGGTACTGCACCAAATAAAGCACCAAACAGCAGCAGAACTTCCCTCCCTTGATTTACTGAAACAGAAACAGGCCTCTAGAAATCAAACAGCTCCTTCCTAGCCCTCCTTGTGGGAACCTACCTTGTCCCTGAGCAGCTTATTGGCCTTTAATCTAAGCAGCAGGTGGCCAGCAGGCTATCACTTGATCCCTGGCCTTAGACCCATCACCTAGGAGGAGTTAATTAGTCACAGGTGGGGCTAACCCACCTGCCTTAAAGTTACAAGACATTGTGGGACAGCATCAGTGACAAGGTCTAGCCCAGTCCAATTTGGGAGCTCTCCCCAAATCCATAGGAGAAACTGATGGAGCTCACCTAAACTTGGACCAAACAGTCATAATAAATCCTGTATTTGATTATTTTTGCCTCATTATCTGTTTGCAAATTGTCCATGAACACACTGGGGGTTTCTCCAATTTATTCCTCATTTGAAATGACTCTCCAGTTAAATTTTTCTAATAATTCATGGTCTCTAGATAGTTTGCAAAAAGTATTTGAAACAAGAAGTGTATTGATTTGTGAGGGACATAGGTAGTGATTTAGGGACAGAGCTAAAGGACCCTGAGATACTTCAATGAATGATCTTTGGCCCTTGGGGAGAATGTTGGGACCCTTGCTGTAATTCTGCAGGAAAAGCCAGCTCTGTGGTTCAATATACAAAGATATTTAGGCTCCTAACTTCTACTGAAATCCATGGACATTGAGAGCCTAAATACTTTTGTGGCTCTGGGCCTATATCCTTTCATAGATTTTATTACAAGTTAATAAAAATCAAACTTGATCTCAACTAAACTCCTCACTAAAGCTAACGACTATAACCTTTACTAGCCTCCTTAAGCATTAAGCAACACAATCACAAATCAAAATTACAACTGGAATAGAGTTAACAACTCAACAAGTTGACAATAATATGGAATGAAGTCGACAGTTGACCAAATCAGAGAATGACAGAACTTTCCAAATGCATGCTTGTAAACTGGACACCAGGGGGCAGAGAAATCAAACTTTAGTTGCTTCAACGTCCTGCTGGCAAGTTAATTGTGGCCGGGTTAACCTGAGAATTCGCTGCAATGTGTTTGCTTTGCTTTTTGTTTCTCACCCCATGAAGAATGGGAGCGGGATTAAGGTTTTGTTATAGTGATGGGTCCTTGCTCGCAGGCTGCATTGTCCATGTTCAGCTGCCCTTTCCATAGCACTAAGGATCAGCTGTCCCTACCAGGGCATAACACTGACCTCCAGCGTGCCAGGCCCTGTCTGTCCTATGTGGCCCTAGCATCTGCCATACATGGCAGGACCCAGGCCTTCTTTTGGGGACTACATCCCCCTTCTAATCAGCTGAATGGGGCAACTGAGTCCTTCCAATGCCCCAGCCAGCAAAGCTGAGGCTCCCCCACCTCCGGCGAGCCTCTGGAGCAAAAGACTAAGGTGGTCACTCAAAGGGAGCTCCCGGCAAAGCCTAGTAGGGTGAGCCTTGTACCGTCTCTTCTCTCCGGGGTCCAGCTAGGGGAGCAGAATGTGATGGTGGAGGATGTTTTCTCCAACCGGACTGGAGAGGGCTGCACGGTGCAGGAAGGCAGCACGGTGGTCATGGCGGTCAGCACAGAACTGACGCTCTCATCTCTCCTCATCCTCACCGTCCGGATGGGAGCCCTGGCTGAGCACAACAAGACCCAGCTGGCTCCATTCTGCATCAGCTTCACCCTCACCATGGGCATTCTGGTCAGATAAGCGTAGATCCCTCTTCCCTGCTGTGGGGGTAGCGCTGACAATGAGCCCAATCAAAAAACGTGCATATCTGTGGGTCTGCCTGCAATGAGTATGTTGTGTCCTGCTCTGTGCCTGAGCCACACATGATACAAGTCTGCTACAGCTGCCCCCTGTAAAGGGTAGTTCTTAAGATCACTCTGCAGTAGCTGATGCTTAGCTCTGCAAGTTGCTGGTTTGATTCCTGGTGATGATATACAGCACTTTCATTTTTGGATGTATTTTTTGCTGACACTGGGAATTTTGGATTCCCCTGCAGGCTGGGAATGGACCTGCTCTGTGATTTCACTGTGCTGCCAGGTCATGTGATGTTAGCGTGAGCATCACAATATTTGGAGTATTTTCAAAACCCCAGCTCCTGGAGTCATGTGATTACATGAGAATCTCAGTTTGTTAAAAAGAAGTGCACTGCTAGCTTTTAGAGAAAAGCTGGAAAACATGACCCCTCAAGGCTCAACAACTAGGAAGCAAATAAAAAAAACCTCATGATTTTTAAGACAATCCCACGATTTTGTGAGACAACATTTTAAGCAGTTGGGGCTGGCAATACTGATTTCAGTCAAACACAGAGGGGGAAGTGACCCTGCCCTTAGCAAGCCCAGAGGGGAATGGGCTCTGCAAGTCAGGTTTAAAACGGCAGGATGGGATTTACAAGGCTGTGAAGGCACCTAACTCCCACAATGGGTATGTAGGTGCCTAACTCCTTTGTGAATCCCACCCAAAGGCACTTTCCCTGTATGCCTTAAATACATCCCTGATTTCTCCTTTCAGTGGCTCCATCTCCGGATCCTGTCTGAATACAGCCCAAGCCTTTGACCCAGCCTCGGTGTCCAGTCACTGGGACAACCACTGGGTATATTGGATTGGATCACTCGCAAGTGCTGCTTTCATGTCTATTATATACAGGTATGGAAGGAACCTGATCAGCTGCTGAGCTCAGCCTGTAGGGTGAGGCTAGTGTGAGGTCAGTTGTGGAATTAAATGGAGATTATTTGGATGGAAGGTTTTTCCTATCCCACTTTCCTCTGTGGCTAAGACTCTTATATAGGAGAGGCAGTGTGGCCTAATGGATAGATTGCTGGCCAGGGATTTCGGAGATCTGGCTCAGCGACAGGTCTACTCTGTAAAGTAACTGTGCAATAATGCCCCCTGCTTATTCCTCACATCTGGTCGCTATCTGTCTTCAGAGCCAGATCTCGTTATTTTACCAACTAAAATCTGTCTTATTACTTTATACCCATGCTAGCCCCTCAGAGCAAACATAGTGCTGGGAGAGGGGGCTTGATTCTATTTTGATTCATGGATCATCAGCAGAAGCCTGACATCACAATCGTTATTTCTGGTGATATATTAGCCAGAAAGAGCCCAGCTTGACTCTCAGATCCCATGCTGAGATTACAGCACCGGCAGTCAGACTAACCATCTTTGCAGCAGGAAATCCACACTGCCGGCAGAGCAGAGCGAGTGGCATTTACGTAACGCTTCACACAGGTCTGTCTCTGTTTTCCTGATGAGTCTTTTCTACCATTCAAGGTTTCTGTTGGCAGGAAGATCTCACAGGCTGTTCCTGAAATAAGACAAAGACTAGCTAGGGCGACGCAGCCCTGCAGGCATTTCTGTGTTCTCTACAAGCCATGAGAAAAACCCCAAATTGCTCTCCAAAAACCCACACAGGAAAACCTGCAGACAGAAAACTGTTTTCAAAAACACGTCTCCAATTTTATATATATATATTCTGGCACAATTTAGGCCTCAATCCAGCTTTAAGACCATGACTAGTCCTAGTGGAGTCAATTTGGACTATTCATTGGCGAGACTTTCAAAGATCCAAATGGCATCCTGGTGTCTAACTCTGTAATGGGTGGTGCTCACTGGCAGTGTCACCTAGTGGTTAGGCTGCTGGCTCTCTACTTAGTGCCTCTTAGTGGCCACTGTCACATCCCAGGGGAGGTGTCGACCCGACCCTCCGTTCATCACCAATTGGCCATATCTCTGTCTGGGGTAACCGAGTCCCAGGAAGACATCGGGTCCAACACCCTCCTAGGGTGGGAAGAACTTCAGTCTGTTTAGCAGCCCCTGTGGGTGTCTAGTCCCAGCCAGGGGGGTTGCAAAGGTTTCCCTGAGTGGAATCTGGAAGAGAGGGTATCCATGCCCTCCATAACCAGGTGGTTGGGAAGTGAGCCTAGGGCCCTGTGAGAGGCAACAATGTCTGGCCTCCAGCATGCTTTAAAGCTGCCTCCCTGGGCTACTTCCTACCACTCACCACCCCACCAAGTCTTACACTTGGACACAGTAGCAAAGACAAGGAGAGTAACTGGACCTTAAGCCCATCTGGGCTCAACAGACAGTCTCGTCCTCCCAGGGGAAGGGGGCTGGTGCATGCTCTGCAGGTGGGAAGGGTGGGGCTGCCTGGGGCCCAGAGTTGCCCCTCAACCCCTTCAGTTCTAGTGTGGGGTTTTACACCCCCACATCACACACTCCCCCTGAAAGTCACCAGGCGTTAGATGCCTTACTGCTATTTATGCTTAGCAGAATGAATGATTCTTCATCTTTTCCTAAGAACTCCTTGGGCCTTATTTGGAGATCCCTGGCTGGTGTAACTCTGCTGAAATCAATGGGATTATTCTTGATTTATTCCAGGGTAAATAGGACTTCAGTATTAGATCTAATGTCTTCTTCTGAATGAACATTTCTGGTATCAAATTATCCAGTGGACATCATTTTATCACTTGGGGGTTTTTTGCATCCTGGAAAATTCTTTTGATTTTAGTCCATTTTGTAGATTAAAAGTGAGGGGAAGATGCTTATAGCAAACTATCAATTAATTATGAAAAAGGACAAAGCTAAAACCTTGCCACCACTGCAAATAAAGCCTTGCTGTCTATTTTATGAACTATTCACATTCAAGATGAAGTCAAATTGGGGATCTTTTGCTTGCTCTATTTTGTTAATAAAAATACTGTTTTACTTTTTTTTAAATTAGGATTTATTTGGGCATTGGCAATGTTGATTTTTTTCAAAACATGATGATGTATTACTGAAAGAGAATGATATTGAAATATTATCCAAGCTAATGTATGCCCTAGTAAAATTTGGGATCTGGTCAATTTTGGCTTTATTAGGTGGTATACGCAGAGATCAGAGAGATCCGCTAATCATTTTACTATTTATTTGTATTGTGGTAGCGCCAAGGAGCCCTAGTCAAGGCTCAGGACCCCAGTGTGCTAGGAGCTGTACAAACACAGAGATTAAGGCCTGGTCTACACTAAGAGGTTATGTCGAATTTAGCAGCATTAAATCAAATTAACCCCGCACCCATCCACACAACGAAGCTATTTAGTTCAGCATAGAGGTCTCTTTACATCGATTTCTGTACTCCTCCCCAACGAGGGGAGTAGCGCTAAATTCGACATGGCCATGTCGAATTTGGGTAGGTGTGGATGGAATTCGATGCTAATAGCTCCGGGAGCTATCCCACAGTGCACCACTCTGTGGACGCTCTGGACAGCAGTCCGAGCTCGGATGCTCTGACCAGCCACACAGGAAATGCCACGGGAAAATCAAGGACCTGAGACAAGGCTACCAGAAGACCAAAGCGGCAAACAGACGCTCCGGATGCCAGCCCCAGACATGCCATTTCTACGAGGCACTGCATTCCATTCTAGGAGACAGCAACTCACAAAGTTCAAGGAAAGTTCCCTTATGCATGCGAAAGTTTCGCAGCCACTGTGATTCATCCCAGACCTGCAGCACTATGCAGTCCCACCAGTCCGTGCTTGTTTCCCGGGCCCAGAATCTCCGTTCCACAGCATCAACATGACCCATTGCCACCATGATGTCCACGGCGCGGGGTCCCGTGCTTTGCAAGAGGTCTGTGCCACTCTCAGACTTAATGTCCTCACCGCGCTGCCGTAGCCTCCTCGCCCGATTTCTCAGCATCTGCCTCTGAAAAAGGTGGATGATAAGGTGCGAGGTGTTGACAACAACCATAACTGCAGTGATGGTCGCAGCGGGCTCCATGCTCGCAGTGCTGTGGCGACCGCGCTGTCACTCACCAGAAAAGTGCGCGAACTGATTGCCCCCCGATGCTTTCAAGGAGGGAAGGTGGGAGTGATGGTTGAATGATGACAGTTACCCAAAACCACGCTCGACACATTTTTTTCCCCAGCAGGCATTGGGGGCTCGACCCAGAAGTCCAATGCGGGGACTGCGGGAACTGTGGGATAGCTGCCCACAGTGCACCGCTTCCAATGTTGACGCTTGCCCCGTTAGTGTGGACTCACAAAGTCGAATTACTGTTCTTAGTGTGGATACACACGTTCGACTTTGTAATATCGGTTCCACTAATTCAATTTAAGTAAAATCGAACTACTCTCGTAGTGTAGACATACTCTAAGACAGTCCCTGCCCCACAGAGCTAAATACTTTCTGTATTTATTTGCTTGCTGTCTGCCAAAACCAAACAAAATGTGGTACAAGCCGCTAGAGAGTATAAATCACCACAATCCCACTGCAGTCTGTGGAGCTATGCTGATTTACATCACCTGAGGATCTGGCCCAGTGTTGTCCCAATCAATCCCTGTGACACTGGGTGTGGGAGTGGGGCCAGAGCTAGGTTCTGGAGGTGCAGTGATGGAGGGCAGTGGGCACTGAGACTTGATGCTTTGGAACAGCGCAGGTTTCAGCCTGTGATGCTTGGAGATCTCCAGCCTTTGCCAAAGGCCAGAAGTCTTGAGCAGAGACATACAGTGTAACCCATTGGTGAATGTGTGCTGTGTCTCCCTCTGTGCAGCGGACGCATGCCTGTTACATCCCACCTCAGGAATGTTGGCTCTTTAGCTGATGCGTTTAGGCCTGGAAATCCCTGGTTCAATCCCCGGTACATCAGCCACGATGGTGGTGGCTGTCCATACACAAGGACCAATCCAAAGTAGGTAATTAAGCCTCTCTCTGAGAGTATTAAATAGACACAGATTAAGAGTGAACGGTGCTTGGATACGAGGTGCTGTCACTCATTTGTCATGACAGGCCCTCGGGCGACTTGTTGATGCTCCTCACTGACACCAGGAGGTGCTTATAACTCACTTCTCAGACACGAGGTGACACTCTCCTCTCTTCTCCTTTGATGAAGACTAGTAGTGTCTTCCAGTAGGGGGACAGGCAGCTCAAATGCCCACGGACTCCATCTCCCCACCCTTCTCGGAGTTGGGTCTGAGCCACTCATGCTTTATATTTGTTGCAATGGTCCTGGCTCTCACTGCAGCAGTCAAGCAGGTGCAGGGGGCAGATGGCAAACTGCCCAGTGCACCTCTGAGTTCCAGGTGAGGAGAGAACTGCCCCAGCAGCCATCTGGCTACAGGATGACCAACCCCAACCATACAGACCCCTGTCCTCCAAAATCATGGGATTTTAAAGACAATAAATATGGGGTTCTTTATATTTACCTTCTGGTTTTTGAGACTCTAGAGTAGAGAACACATGGGTCCTGCTTTCCATCTTTTCTTTGCTACCATGAGGGCAAGAAATGTACTTAAAAAAAAAACGAAAAGTCTCACCAAATCCCATGACTCCAGAAGCTGGGGCTTTAGGAAAATCACCAAATGTGAGCTTGTTTAGTCTTAAGAAAATAGGATGGTTGGGGGACAATATAACAGTTTTCAAATATGCCAAGGGCTCTAGTAAAGAGGATGGGGATCAATTGTTCTCCATGTCCACCGAAGGTAGAACAAGAAGTAATGTGCTTAATCTGCAGCAAGGGAGAATTAGCTTAGATATTAGGAAAAAACTTTCTAACTCTAAAGGCAGTTAAGCTCTGGAACAGGCTCCCAAGGGAGGTTGTGGAATCCCCGTCATTGGAGGTTTTTAAGAACAGGTTGGACAAACCCCTGTCAGGAATGGTCTAGGGCTACTTGGTCCTGCCTCAGTGCAGGGAGGTGGCCTTGATGACCTCTTACGGTCCCTTCCAGCCTTACAGTGCTATGATTCTATGACTGTGAGACTCATGATCAAATCACGAGAGCCAGCAACACTGCGGTGAGTTCATTTTTGTCTGAGTCTCCCTGTAGCTGCATGGACAAGCCCCAGCTGGCATGAGCCTCAGCAGGCAACGCTCAGAATCAATCCCCCAAACTGTGACCGCAACCCAGAATTGACATCTCCCCCCCCACACACACACAGGGGAGCAGGACTTTCACAGAAAGGAGGCTGCGATCAGCTTGCCCCCTCTGCAAAGGCTGCCTTGGCATCAATTCCTGGAGGGCCCCAAACTGCAAACAATCACAATGCCACCTGGCAACGGTGGGTTAAAAAGCGCAGAATACCTTGGGAAAATATTGCCACCCACCCCTCCGCCCGCCAGCCAGGTGGTTTGCATCACCACCACTGCAATTATCTTCTGCCTGCTCCCTGGAGTCAGAATGTGGTGGGTCAGGTTTCTTTGCACAAGACAGTTCATATGTACAGGGATGTTTGTGCTCACACTGTTAGTCATAGCAAACACAGTCTGGGGCCAGATAGTCCCTTGTGCTATTGCCCCTTTGCAGGGCTATGGAGGGGGTTACACAGCGACACTGAGGCAACCAGTGACACCTAGGACACGGAGGAAACCTACTACTCCATCCACTGCCACCTTTTATTGAGTGATGTTCCCACGGGAGGTGGAATTTGAATGAAATCTCTTTAATGCAGCAGTAAACTTGGTGATGTTTCTTACTGCAGAGGATTGTTATTATATATTTACTATAGCAGCAACCAGAGGTCCCATCATGCTAGGTGCTCTACATACACACAGTAAGAGACAGTCCCTGCCCCAAGGAACCTGCAGTCTAAATCAGTGGTTCTCAAACTTTTGTATTGGTGACCCCTTTCACATAGCAAGCCTCTGAGTGTGACCCCCCATATAAATTAAAAATACTTTTTTATATATTTAACACCATTATAAAAGCTGGAGGCAAAGCAGGGTTTGAGGTGGAGGCTGTCAGCTCGCGACCCCCCATGTAATAACCTCGTGACCCCCTGAGGGGTCCCGACCTCCAGTTTGAGAATCTCTGGTCTAAACAGACAAAGGAAGGATTGGGAGTGAAGCCCAGAGCAACTGAATAACTCACCCCAGTAATGGTAGCAGGGCCAGGAACTGATCCCAGATGTCCTGAGCCTTAGCTCAGTGCCTGGGCCACTAGACCATTCTCACATTTACTGCGTGTCACAGAAATGACTGTGCCCAGAAAGCACAATTGCACTAGCAGCCTCTGCAGAAGGGTCAGAGCAGTTCTCCTAACTGTGCTGCCTCCAAATCAGAGGACAGGTGGTCAAAAAGATCCAAAATCGCCCTGCTATGAGCACGAAACCTCCGATTGAAACAAAACATTTCAACATTCTCCACTTTTTCATTTTGGCTCAGTTCAACGTCAATCGGTGTCCCCTAGTAGCTATGGTGTCTCATGGGAGTTGTAGTTTGAGTGCCTTATGCCCCCATTCTCTTCAATTGGCTGGATTCCACAGCAAGACAACACCTCCCACAATGCACTGCATCACAGTACATCATGGAAGATGTAGTCCAGCCTGGGAGTCCAGCCTATAGAGGCAAATGGGGGCATGAGGTAACCAAACTACAATTCCCATGAGGCAATATGGCAGCTTTGGCAGACATTAATATCGAACTGTCCCAAATTGATACATTTCAATTCTCTTTGACAAACTAGAATATTTTTGTAATTGTTCAAGCACAAGAAGAAAGTCAGAGCCAACACAATACAACAGTCGGTCTTTTTTTCTTCCTTTCTGTGCACTGTCCTGTCCCATCAAACACTAGGGTTACCATATTTTAATTTAAAAAAAGGAGGACACTCCACGGGGCCCTGGCCCCGCCCCAACTCTGCCCCTTCCCCAAAGTCCCCGCCCCAACTCCGCCTCCTCCCCTGAATGCTCCGCCTCCTGCTCCTCTCCCTCCCCTGCTACCCGCGAATCAAATGTTCGCGGGAAGCCTGAAACAGGGAGGCAACAGGGAGGCAGCAGGTAAGCTGAGGCTAGGGTGGTGGCGAGGCGCGAGGAGGTGCGGCCCTGTCCGGCCCCCCCGACCGAGCGGCTCCCTCCGGCGGTCGGCCGGCCCCGGCCAAGGGGCTCTGGCCCCGGCGTCTCCCGCCCGGCTCGGCTTGGGCCCTGGGGCGCCGGCCCTGGTTGAGGCAGAGCGGCTCCGGCCCGCCCTGGCCCTGGCGGCTCCGGCCCAGCTCGGCTCGGGCCCCGGTTCTGGCTGAGCGGCTCCGGCCCGGCACCGGCCCTGGCCGAGCACCGCCGGATGGCGGCTCCGGCCCGGCACCGGCTCTGGCCGAGCACCACCAGCCAGCGGCTGAGCACTGGCGGCTCCAGCCTGGCACCGGCCCTGGCCGAGCACCGCCAGCCCCAGTGGCTTGGGCACCCTTGGCCCCGGTTCTGGCCGAGTGGCTCCGGCCGAGCACCGCTGGTCCCAGCGGCTTGGGTACCCCCAGCCCCAGTTCCGGCCGAGTGGCTCCGGCCGAGCACCGCCGGCCCCAGCGGCTCGGGCATTCCCGGCCCCGGGCCCAGCAGCTCCGGCTCAGCTTGGCTTGGGCCCCGGTTCCGGCTGAGCGGCTCCGGCCCGGCACCGGCCCTGGCCGAGCACCGCCAGCCGAGCACCGCCGGCCCCAGCGGCTCCGGCCCCAGCGGCTCCAGCCTGGACCCAAGCCCCACGACCCCTCCCTCCCTATTTTCCCGGACATGTCTGGCTTTTTGGGATTTCCTCCCAGACAGGGATTTGAGGACCAAAAAGCCGCACATGTCCGGGAAAATCCGGACGTATGGTAACCCTATCAAACACTCCCTGAAAATAGAATTCACTAGGTTCCTAGAAATTACTCTATACATATGCATGCTGTCATACTATATAGCTCCCTATTGGGAAGCTATCTATCATAACAAGTCTGATTCGAGGTTGACCCAACCCAAAACAAAATATTTAGTTTCAATTTTCCCAATAGGAAATAAAAAAAAAAAAAAATTCAGCAACACTGAAATTTTCCCATGGAAAAATGTTGATTGTGCAAATTTTTCCATATATATAAAACCCCACAGTGTGATGGAAAACTCCTGACCAGCTCTAGGGGCAACACTAAATCAAGTTAATTTCAAGGAATGGGCTCCAAGCCCTGACTGCTCTACCAACTGTTGTGGCTTAACAATCTTGTTTCCTATTTTGACCAATGGCTCTCTCTCCCCGTTACTGTGCCCAAGGTTCATAAAAACAAGAGGGGCAATGCCTAACTAAGGCTCTGATCCTGCAATGGGATAAGTACAGGCAATTCCTCGCACTAGTGCAGATTCCTAGTCAGGACGGCCTGCACGGACCCTTTTGCAGGATCGGAGCCTTGCTGATTATACAGGGGCGTGATGAAACCAACAATACACAAAGCAGAGCAAATGGAAAAACCAACAAACCAAGAGACGGGGTGGAGCTGGGGGCACATGTTTATCTCCATGCTCTCTCGGTTATAGACATCTTGTTCTGCGTAGCAGCGATAGAGAAACCTTTTCGAACAAACAGTTCCTGCTGGTGTCCGTTCCAGTGCGGATGTGTTCAATTAGTCACACACATGACACAACATCATCTCTGTGTCACTGACCCTTAGAAGGGGAGATAAGGGGTCAGAGACCAAGATGCGATAAGAAATTACATTAAGTAACCTCATGTAGACACAGGTCAGTGTGTCACTGGAGGGGACAGAGATGCCCAGGAAGAGGGTGCTATATATAGAGAAGCCGGAGAGCAGATCTGGGCACCTCTCCACTCATCAGTGGAGTGCAGCATTTCACCCAGCCTTTCTGGCAAGTGAAAACAGTTCTTTTGCTGCCCTTCTGTGAGGGAGGTAACAGACAAGGATGGATGCTGGACTGGCTGGGATCCTGAGTCTCTTTTTAATCCTCTCCATCATGTGCTTCATGCTTTGGAAAAACAATTGGAAACGAGACCAGCTCCCTCCAGGACCAGCCCCGTGGTTCCTTCTGGGCAACCTGTGGCAGAAAGACGTTCTGCCCCTGCACAAATCCTACCAGAAGGTAAGGGACTTCCTTGCAGGCTAGTCTCACATTCCTGGCCTTGGGATGCCCTTGGTAAGTTGTTCCAAAGGCTAGGTACACTCTAAAACGTAGGCCTTAGTTCTCCACCTATCTGTGCTCAGTTGGTTACAATATTCATTGTTTGTCACAGATCTTCCCCAGTATTCAAAATCCCACCCCTATTGCAGCTTTATGGCTCTTGGAGAGATTGTCAGTGATTTCTTTAGCTGATTAACGGAGCCCTCTCTGTACCTCTGCCCCTAGCTCTACAAGAAGTATGGTCCAGTGTTCACCGTCTGGCTTGGCCCAAAACCGGCTGTGGTGCTCTGCGGGTATGAGGCGGTGAGAGACGCTTTGGTGGGTCATGCTGAAGAATTTGGTGGACGCGCTGCCATTGCCATTCATGAGAGAGTGACGGATGGATACGGTGGGTGTTTGGGTCTCTCCTCTTCTAGGTTATTTTATTGCGCCTTGGATTTATGGTGAAGTCCCTGACTGCAGAGATCTGAGAAGAGAATGGATGAAAGCCCTAGACAAGAAAGGATGTTCTAGTGTTTAGGGGACTTGCCTGCGCCTTGGAAGACGTGGGGTCAATTTGTTGCTCTGACACAGACTTCTTATGCACTCTTGGGCGAGTCACTTAGTCTCTCTGTGCCTCAGTTCCCCATCTGTACAATCAGGGTAATAGCACTGCCCTGCTTCACAAGGGTGTTAGGAGGATAAATACATTGAAGATTGTGAAATGTTCAGCTAACAGGTAATGGGGACCAAATGCATACCTACGGAAAACAGCAGTCCCCAAGGGTGTGGCATTTCCCCACCCCTTATGCAAGGGACAAAGAAGAGCTAGTCAAAAAAGGCCATTCTAAGAAAGTTTTCAGGAGTTGATTTCATTCTGTTTGGCTTGAAATGGTCTTTTTCACAGTTTTTCATAGCATTTTTTCACCAGGTTTTCCGTAAATGAAACATTTCCATAACTATTTTTAATAAAAAATGTGAACAATTTTGTTAACCTCAACAATTTTTCACAAAGGAAGCTGCTTTCACTATATGTGGATTCTGGCATGTTACATAGAATCACAGGCCATCTTAAACAGAGGCATTTATTAAATAAAACGAACTACAGACCCAAACAAACAGACTTCCACACAGGTTGAGTTCCAGCTTTGTCACCCTTGTTTACCAGGAACCACATCCTGTCTGGAATTTTGTACAGCACACCCTAGAGACATCTACTGGCTGAATGATATGCTGCTCATAGTTAATTTTCCAGAAGTTCTGGACTCTTTGTCTTTAGTAACCTGCTGTGGGTTTTGACAGTCAAATGATAGATTTTTAACTGCATCTTTTCAGGGCTCGTCACTGGTAGTGAGAAGAAATGGAGAGAGCTCCGCAGGTTCACAATCACTACACTGCGGAATTTTGGGATGGGGAAGAAGACAATGGCACAGCGGGTGCAGGAGGAGGCTCAGTATTTGGTGGAGGCGGTAGCAGACATGGAAGGTAATTTGAACCCTATTCATTTCAATGTGCTGATACAAATAGAAGATACAGAATAGCCTTGTCTCAAGAAGCAACTCATATAAGTAAATGGGAGAGATCTTTATAGGAATAGGGACCTATGCCCTTACCTTAAATGATTAAGGGCCTGCTGGAAAGCCCTTTGAAATCAATGGAAAGACTCCAGTGCTCTGAGCCAAGCTTTTGGGCCCAGACCCTCCAAGCTACTGAGGAGACTAACTCCTATTTAAACTCCTAAATACCTTTGAGGACCTGAGCCTTAGCATCCCTCCCTTCCTTCCTGACAACCTGCTTCTGTAAAATAGTCAGTGCATCACTGAGCCTGGATGCAGATAGGGTAGCACAAATGCACCCAGCACAGTTATTGCGGGAGAGATTGGGGATGGACCCTGTAGCTTTTGCCCACAAATCGGATTGATATTGGGTAACTCTCATAGAAAGGTTCACTGCAAAAGGGAAAAAAATCTGAAGCTAAATTTCACAAGGCGACAGCTGTGAGAATAACACATTTCACTCTGAGTCCCAGCCCCTGAATGCACTTCCACCTAAAGGGCTAAGAACTGTGAGGACCCCGCAGAGTGTTCCTATGTTCCACTGGATGATGTATTTTTCCACATCCAAAGAGCAAACTGATACTTTCACCCAGAACGATCTTTAGTTTGGGTGCTCTCTTAATCTAAAATAAGAGAGAACAAAAATGTAGTGTCTCCCTGAGAGAGCGAGAGAGCACAGTATGTGCGTCTCCTTTGACAATCTGCACTGAGCTCTGAGTACAAAAATGGCAGCAGAGCTCTCCACAGAGGGAGAGAGCGTAGAAATGTAAAGCACAAATAAAAACAGAAGAGTTACATAGCTAAATATGCCACGTGCTGGACTGTAATGGGTAGGTGAATGAGTTCCATCCTTCCTCCCCGCTACAAGAAGCACAAAGACAAAGCAGGTTTTCTGTGAAGATCCAGAGGTGAGAAATGGGCCTCCTAGATGCCAGCAAAGGAGAGGAAGCCTTCTGGACCCCAAGCTCAGAAGATTATGGGTGGGGTATTTATTGGGCATTCCTACAGAGAGGGTAGGAAATCTGTGTGCCCCTTCTCAGTCTCACTGTGCAGGTAGGAGTGGATGGGGCCAGGGAGCTGAGTGAGTCATTGGACCTTTCTCTGGACAGAGACTGGGTGGGACTCTTTATCTTGGTGGTTTTTAGATTAAAAGGGTTCCATCCTAGGGTTAATTGTAGTGATGGGCAAGAAGGGCATTATGTTTACAGGGGCAGGGAGGAACTCGTCTGCGAACAAACCAGAGATGCATGTTGCATTTGACTCTATTCGTTGTGCTCTCCCTTGCCTCCATGGATGCCGCAGGTGAGGCGTTCGATCCCATATCCAGCGTCAGGCACGCTGTTTCTAACGTGGTTTGCGCCGTTGTCTTTGGGAGTCGTTTCAGCTACAAAGACCAGGCCTTTCTGGAGCTGTTGGGCATGATGGGGAACTACAGCAATTATTTCATGTCTCCCTTCGCACAGGTATGTACCAGCGCCTCCCCTCTGAGCCCATGGGGTACCTCCCCTCTGAGCCCACGGGGTATTTCTCCTCTGAGCCCGTGGGGCGCCTCCCCATTCTGATACATCTCCCCGTTCAGTTCAACTCTCCTTAACATCAGTGGCAGCTGGATGGATCCAAAGCCTTCTGCAGTAAATGGAGAAACTCACTGACTTCAAGAGCTTTGGATCAGACCCCTAGGCCCTGATACAGGGAAGCAACCCTCTTCAATGCATGTGCTTCAGTGGTGCCCTGAGTGAGGGCCATGAAGAGCATTTTCCCTCTTCCAGCCCTGCTGTGCATCAGCTGGTCCTGTGCAGTCCCAGGCCAAAATCTTCCAAAGTGGCCATTGAGTTTTATGGGGCCTCCATTTTTACTGGCCACTTTTGGAAACGCAGCTGTCAAAGGTGTGGCTGATCGGAGTGAGGTGTTGTCACCCTTGGATCAGGGCTGGAACCACATGTGACTCCACATGTGAGAGAAATGATCAAGCCCTGCCACCACATCTTGGGAGTCGGGGGGATGAAAGGGGTGCACCCACGATCTCAGAATAGCCCGATCTCAGAATAGCCCTATCACATCTCCTGTTCCCAGGTGTACAACACCTTTCCTGGCATCATGCGTTACCTGCCGGGACCACACAACAAGGTCTTCAATGAAAGTGAGAAGTTGAAGAACTTCATCCGAAAAAGGATTGACTCTCACAAGCGGACCCTGGAGCCAAGCTGTCCCCGGGACTACATTGACTGTTTCCTTATCAAGTCAGAGAAGGTACAGCAGGGCCTGAATGCCTTGGGGCTATTTCTAACTCTAATGACAGTAACAAGCAGGGACCCCATTCAATGGGCTTATACGACATTGCATTCAGACCTAGGTACTGACTGATCAACATGTTATGGATTAATAGATGAAGGGACATCATAATCCCAGCCTGGCCCCATATCTCCAGCTCAGCCGGTAAACTGAGGCTGGGTGCTAGAGTAATAGCAGACTCCCAATCAAGGGCTTTGCTATGAGACTGGCCTGCTCTGAGTCTTAGCTAAGCGGCATCTTGGCCTAGCAGCTAAATCTGGGATTTAGGTGATCCTGGTTTCTCTTCCTCTCTCTGCCACTGACTGCCTGTGAGACCTTGGGAAATTCACTTTCCTGCTGTTTGTTATTCTGTAAAATATCAGTAATAATTCCTACCCCCCAGGCTCGTGGTGAGGCTTAGCTGCCATTCCCAAAGCACTTTGTGATCCTAAGACAGAAGTTGCTACTCGTGAGCTAAGTGACCCGTGTATTTTATAGAACTATCTGGGGAGGTGGATGCTGCTCAGGGCTATGAAATGCCGAGGACCCCAGATAATGCTGAGGGTGAGGCGAATCCCAAAGCATGCCAGAATCCAGCAAAGCTGCTGTTCACAATCAAATGAACCCGTCTTCACTGCCTAGAGCTCTGGATGTGATCCAAACTCCCATCGCAGGCACGCTGTGCAGCCTGGGGATGATTTTACAGCGTTCACTTTCTTTACATCCACCAAGCCACCCCTCTATCCATTTCCAGGGAAAGAGCACGTCAGGGGATATATTCAGCGATGAAAACCTGCTCATGGCAGTGTTTGACCTCTTTGGTGCTGGGACAGTGAGCACTGCCAATACCCTGTTGTTCTTCTTCTTGGTGATGGCAAAGTTCCCACAAATTCAAGGTACAAAGAACAGAGGTTGGGGGGGGGGGGGGGGAGTTTCTTTTCAGTGGCTTTAAGCCATGATGCAGCAAGGGGACTGATTCAGATTCTCTCCCTCTGAGTGTGCTCAGCTGAAGTGCCCTATAAGAACAGACTAGTAGGTCCTCTTAACACTGTCCAAGGACCCCTGTGCTGTGAGGGGCTTATGCAGAGATCTTTGCTGGATCAGGCCCATTACACACACATGCATGGCTGGATGGTTAAGGTACTGTACAGGGTCTAGTCGCAGTTCACCCTTCTCTCCTCGCACCCTGCCTGAGCAGGATACACTGACTGAGCCGGGGTGGGTGCCCATGGCATGCTCCACAATATGTGGCTACCAGGTGCCAGGATAACCAGAGAGAGGCTGAACCAGAGCTCTGCGTTTCCTGGTGCCTGTTCGGGAACGTCTCTGCACTGCAATCGGAGGTGCCTGCAGCCCAGGCTGGCATACCCACGCTAGTTTTAATCTCATTAGTGCGGCTAAAAAGAGCAGTGAAGACACAGCAGCTACATGAGCATGGACCCAGGGGTGCTTGGACAGCCCATGCCGCTGCATCTTCTTGGCCATTTTTAGCTAGCGTGGGCAGGCCTACCCGGTTGCAATCTCACCTCTGGCTGCCGTGTAGACGTACCCTCAGGGGCTAAAACCAGGCCTTTCACTCTGGTTAAGCTGCTCTGTGTTTAATCTCCAAGCTCCCTCACACCGAAGACAAGGGGAGGTCAGTGCAGCAGCTTTACAAAGCAACAGCTCTGAGTCTAATCCTTTGCAGCCAGGGTCCAGCAGGAGATCAAGGAGGTAGTGGGGGCGACCCGTGCCCCCAGCATGGAGGACCGGGTGAGGATGCCGTACACCAATGCAGTGATCCATGAGATGCAGCGCAGCCAGAAAGGGCAGATCGAGAACTTCCCCCGGGCAGTGACTCGGCGCACAGAGTTCCGGGGCTACATCATCCCCCAGGTGCAGTAACTCCTCAGGACGCTCTCAGGGGAGGGGTGGAGGGCGAGCCTTGGACTGGAGCTGCATCCCCTCCCCACCGAATTGTTTGCTTGTTTGTAAAGGTCCTGGCTCTTTCCCAGTCTCTGGCAGCACCGCACTTTTCAGCACAGCGGGCAAAGGGTTGTGACTCTCACAACTGATGCCGCTTCGAGTTTGTGGCGAGTGTGATTCCACCTGCTTTGGGTTCTGATGATCTGAACTCACCTCTCCCCATGAGCCATGCTGCTGCAGCCCAGAGCAGCACAGGTGCTCCAGACGGGCCTGCCTTTCTCCCCATGGCAGGGAGCTGCTAGACTGACAGCCTGTGAGATGCTGGAATGTGCTCCCCCCCCGCCCCCCGATCTCCTGGAGCCTCCGGTCATGCCGTAAAGCCCATCTGTTTCCCAAGCATGTGAAGTGAGGGTGGGCTACAGGCCCAGGCTCATGTGACTTTCCTGTGTCCAAGTAGGCGGGGCAGCCCTGTCTGTTAATCTTTAAGGGGTCAGCACCCTGAGCTTCGCATGGGCACCTCTTGGGGTTTTTATAAATCTAAAATAAATAATTCCTGGCCTGGTCTCAATTTCCTGCGACACAGCTCTGGCTCCAAGCCAGCCCTGTGCAGAGGGGCTACACAACAACGAAGATCCACTTAAGCCTTCCCTGAATGGGATGTCAGTTGTTACTTTCCTTGGCCCCTTTATTTACCTTCTGTGCACAACCAGACTTTCCAGCTGTCTCCACTGCAGGCTGCTTCTCTGCTGATAATCAAGGTAATCCATTACCGTATTTAATGTCTGCTTTTCCTGTCTCCTTCTATCCTTTATCTTCACAGGGCACAGCTGTTATTCCATTGTTCAAGACTGTGCATTCAGACCCAAAGCACTGGAAGACTCCAGAAGAGTTTAACCCAGGTCATTTCTTGGACGAGAAGGGGGAATTTAGGCCAAACGAGGCCTTTATGCCTTTCTCTGCAGGTAAAGCCTGGGATTTACAAAGGTCTCTGGCTGCTTTTTGCTGTACAACGAGAATGTGTCAATGACCTGGCTCCTGCTCCCAGCAAAGTCAACAGCAAAATGCCCGTCTGAGTCTGTCTTCACTCAAAGTTAACTCAGGCTCTTCCCCAGGCATTGTCCCTAACCCCCCTCCTGTCCACACATGACCCACGCTCACTCAAGTGTAAAGATGCTTTCAACCCCACATAGCTGGCCCAGCTCAGTTTATAGGCTAGCACTTGGGTGCTGCTTTCACTCGGGCAGGTAACCTGCCCACTTTGCAATGAGGAGGCAGGTTAAATCACTAGAGTGCTGGTGGTCCCCCAGTTCCTTCCCACAGTTCCCCTGTGTGTTTGGAAGGACAGACAAGCTCACCCACAAGTCACTGGGAAAGAATCACAGAGCAGCTCAGCTCACTGCAGCACCATGGGATGTGCCCCCCAAAATCCTAGCAACTCACACGGGATTTTTTATAGCACCAGTGAGGACAGAGCAACTCGGGTAGGGATTTTCACACCCAGGCAAGGCTAACCCTGGTGCCGATCACCCATGCTAACTCTGCAATGAAGTCATATGCTAAGGAGAGTTGGATGGGAGTTCTTGGGGTATTTCTACACTGCAATATATGCCCAGGGTTCACACACAGGCTCAAGCCTACATCCCTTTCTGTCTACACACAACTCATGTGAACCCATGGCTTGGACCTCACAGGGGTGCAGGGTCAAGCCAGGAGCCAGGGTCCAAGCTCTGCAGTGTAGACGCATCCCCACTGGATTCGTGCTTTGGGAGACCACCATAAGCATCCCATGACCAACTTCCTTTGTCCTCTGGACAGTCAAGTTTGATAGACAAATTTTCCCACACTGCACCTCAAACAAAGGGCTACATTTTGGCCACATTTTGAGAGGGCGCTAGGAAGTGTCGGACCTGGATGGTTGGACTTGGGCTTGCATAATGCAGTGGAGATGGTGGCGCCCCAGCTTGGGACCCAGGGTTCAGCAATTCCTAACCTTGGGTTACAAATGTGTGTAGATTCTCAAGCCATAGGTTAACAAACCCAGGGTCTGCTAACCCTAGGCTTACATTGCAGTGCAGACATACCCGGGAAGTGCATTTCAACCCTGGCCTATGCACCAGTTCTGAAGGATTAACTGGGACTGAAGTGGTGCATGAGCCTTGTGTTGGCTCCTTTGCAAAGGGCTGAATTTCACCATGATCACGGCTTGTAATAAGCATTCCACTGTAGGGTAGGACAATTATGTTCCCAAAGCCACTTCCAGCTCGTGCTGAGATGTTCAGTAAGGGATCAGATTGCAAATGACTGCATGTGGTGGTTCAGAGGAAAGAATTTCACACTTGTCTGGATGCTGCTTGTCTGCAGATAAGCAATGCTTGGGGAGGGCTGATTATACTATGTGTAAACTACACACACTCAGGGGAATGCTCTGTTCCCCTCAAGTGGTGGCAGAACCCTCTAGGTAGGTTGATGGAGCTACTACAACGTTACCTAATGGAGCTGAATCTTTTAGCTCAGACATTAGCAGAATATGCTTTTAGACTCTGAGGTTGCAAGTTCAATTCCATCTCCCAGTGATCTGACGGGGGAGGGGGATGCAGTTTTGTGTCACCTGTTTTGGCATTACACGCCAAGCACAACTTGTTCTGTCTTTGCAAGTTAGATATTTTGGGTAGGATTTTCAGAAGTGCCTGAGGGAGTTAGAGGCACAAGCCCCATTGAAAGTCAATGGTAGTTAGGCACCTCACTCATACGGTTTTGAAAATCTCTCCCTTGTTTCTGGGAATGTCAGATTTTGGGACGCTCTTGGTTTCATTTGGAGGGATTACTTGGGTGGCATGATCAGGTTGGCCGAAGTGGGGATTTGCCCAAGTCTGTCCTTGTAACAGGATTCCATTCTGCTCAGATCTCACAGAAATCTCTCATTGATCATGGCAAAAGACAGATAAATAAATACTCCCATCGCCCAGTCATACAGCAAACCAGTGGTAGAACTGTGTGTGGAACCCCAGAGTCCTGGTTTTCATGTCTGTCTATGAGGCTTCAATGATCTTTCGATAAAGAACAGCTGTGGGGGCCCTGAATTATTGCTCACACAGCATAGGAGGAAGGGCCTTTGGCCATTAAAGTAACGTGTGGTTGTGCTTTGTTTGGGTAGAGGGTAGGTTGGTGGGTCTCTGAACCCATGCCTATTGAACTCAAGAGAAAGCCTCATATTGACTTCAGTGGGTGTTGGATCAGGCCTTTAGCCTGTTTCTGTCGGTCTGTCTCACTTCCTTTTCTTTCCCAGGAAAGCGGATGTGCCCAGGGGAAGGGCTGGCCCGGATGGAGCTGTTTCTCTTCTTCAGCACACTGCTACAGAACTTCACCTTCAAGCTAGCAACCGATCCCAAAGAGATGGACATATTATCTCTGTGGGTGGACTACCAGAACAAGGGGCCATACTGTAAATTCCACCTCATCAGGCGCTAAGCGTCTGCCTGAGAGTGTGAGCAAGAAGGGAGAGAGTCGCTTAGAATATTCAAAGCAATTGGGATGTACTGGGCTGGAGAAATGAGAATGCAGAGGAAACATCCACTGTATGCTAACAACTGATTGCTGAGAGCAAGGGTGGTTAAAGTGTTGGACCGGGGCTCAAAAAATCGGGGTTCAGTTCCCAGCTCTGACACAAACTCACTGTGTGACCTCGGGCATGTCACTTAATCTCTCTGTGCCTCAGTGACCCATTTATAAAATGCAGATGACAATAGTACTGCTGTTCTCCCACCCTGTGTCTGTCTTTTCTACTTAGACATAATGGCGACTGTCTCTCTTGCTAAATATTTGTACAGCATCTAGCACAATGGGAACCTAATTTTGGCTGGGGCCTTTATACCCTGCTGTAACAGAAATAATACCAGCCACCCCTGGATTGTCACATCAGTGTACCCTGTTCATTGTTTCAAGTCAAGAACAATGCAAAACGAATTCCCTTCACTGCCCATGTCTACTGCAAACACCCCTTGGTGGAGGCAGATGATTGTACAGAAAAAAAGAGGATTTAAAAGTAAAATACAAGCTTTAAAACTGCACTAGCAGGCTGGGGTTTTAGTTTCAATCGGTGCAATTTTCTAAGTCCGTCAGTGACTTAGGCTCCTAAGTCCCATTTTCAAAAGTGATTTAGATACTAAGGAGCCTAGAGACCTAGGCTCCTAAGGGTGAGATTTCCAAAAGTGCCTAGTTAGGTGCCTCACTTCTATTGAAAGTCTATGGGAATTAGGCACCTGGGTCATTTAGGCATTTTTGAACTTTTTACTCCACATCTTTAGAGACATGCCTGAGGCCATGTAACTAGCAGGCAGAATTCTTAATAAAAACACCCCTGGTAAATATGCACACACACCCACTTACTTGTCAGTACAATAATTTGTCAATAGGCCAGGATTTTCCCACGGCAGAACATACCGGTATTCATGTAAAATTCTCCCCAGTACTGAGGACTCACATGAGGCCTTCCAAGCCCCCTTGAAGCCCTGTGGGTCTTGCATGTTCTCTTGGCACCGGACTGAAGTTCATTCATAATGAAGACCCAGCACATTTTCAAAAGCAGCCTCTGATTTTGGGTGCTCAGCTCACCAGGGTAAGGGAGTGGAGGGCCAGGCCCAGGTTCCCGTAAGTCCTGGACTGGGTTGTCATGAAAGGGGCTGCTGGCTCCATTGCAGGCACAAATTTGTGACTCAACCCCACTTTGATCCTCAGATTTGCTGTGTCACCGGCTCTGCTCCTTTGTACCGGGAGGGTGGACTGGACCTACCTGTGAGGAGGGATGGAGGTTTGCGATGCTAGGCCCTTGGCAGAGGTGGGGTCACCAGTGTGCCAGGTGGGGACACATCATTGATCTCTCTGCAACAACAAGAAAGACTCAGAATGAGAGATGTCAGTCATTTTTTCACCCATAATTATACCCAAAGCTGCATTAATGGAATTTCTCCGGCAAAGGGGAGTCTAGAACAACCAGAGAAAGGGATAAAAACTAGTTTTCAAAAGTGGCTTGTGATTTTGGGTGTCTGTCTGAGGCACCATGGGCCAGATGTTCAGAAATGCTGAGCACCCACAGCTCCAGCTGAAGTCAATGGGGGACTGAACTAGTGTCCCACTGCTTCCTGCCAGCATGGTTGGACCCAGCTCCCAGTGAATTTGGAAGAAGGATGCTTTGAAAGTTAAAGCGTGGACTGGAACTCTGCTGGCTTCAATCTCTGTGCGCCAGGGATCAGGGCCTGCAGCAGAGGCAATCTCCTGGCAAGCCCAACAGCAGGCCTGCAGTCGGCTGCCTGACTGACTGTACCACCTGACTGGTCAGAAAAGGCAGCTGGCTGGCTGGCTAAGCACAGCAGCAGCAACTGCTCTCTGGCTGCTCAATGTGTTCACATCTGTGCTGCGATCCTCCCAGTGTCTGCTGCTCTTCCCCTGCTCCTACCTTGCTCCAGCCCTGCTCCTAGGCCTGTTCTTACTTTGTTCCCCTGTCTTGCTCTTCACCTTGCTCCTGGTTCCAGCATCCTCACTCTGACCTGGGTTCCTGATCCCAGCTCTGGCCCTTGACTTGGCTATTAGTTCCTGGTTCCAACTCTTACTCCTAGCATGGCTGCTAGTTCCTGACTCCAGCCCTGACCTTTAGTTTGGATCCGCTTCCCTGGCTCCTGCTCCACCCAGCAGTCCTGACTGTCCACAGCCTCCTTGGGCAAGTCGCTTCACCTCTCACCAAGCCTCAGTTCCCTGCCCATGGAATGGGGATAGTAAGACTCCCTTCTCCTCCACACCATGCGCTGGGTCCATTTAGACTGTAAGCTCTTTGGGGCAGAGACTGCCTTCTACTATATGTTTGTCCAGGAATTAGCCCAATCTCAACTGGGGCATCTTGGTGCTACCGCAATCGAGTGGAGAAGGAAACTGTTAAAGTTTATCTGATTTTTTTCCTCGGTGCTTTTAATCTTCCAGCAAACCTTTTTCTACTAAGCTGTCTTTGGAAAGATTAACCCAACCCTTCTGTGACGGGTTCGGTCACAGAGACCCCCTTGGGACTGTCACCTGATGTGCTGAGACTACCTCTGAGCCCGTTTGCCCTGCCAGCTTGGGACTTCAGAACTCTGTCTTATTGAGCCAGATACGCTAACCTGCTGCAACACACACCCAGGGTCTGAACCATGTCCCCAGAGCTGCAGACTTAACTGAAAACAGCTTAGCAAATATTCCTGTCTCCAGCACCCAGACACCCTGCTCCCAATGGGATCCAAACCCCAAATAAATCTGTTTTACTCTGTATAAAGCTTATACAGGGTAAACTCATAAATTGTCTGCCCTCTATAACACTGATAGAGGGATATGCACAGCTGTTTGCTCCCCCAGGTATTAATCACTTACTCTGGGTTAATTAATAAACAAAAGTGATTTTATTAAGTATAAAAAGTAGGATTTAAGTGGTTTCAAGTAATAACAGACAGAACAAAGTAAGTTACCAAGCAAAATAAAACAAAACACACAAGTCTAAGCCTAATACATTAAGAAACTGATTACAGATGAAATCTCACCCTCAGAGATGTTCCAGTAAGCTTCTTTCACAGACTGGACGCCTTCCTAGTCTGGGCCCAATCCTTTCCCCTGGTACAATCCTGGTTAGTCCAGCTCAGGTGGTAACTAGGGGATTTCTTCATGACTGGCCTGCAGGTATGCAGTGGAGACTTGCAGGTAAACAGAGCCATCTACAGTCAATTGTCCTAGACAATGGGAGCCATTAAGATTCTAAACCACCATTCATGGCCCACACTTTGCATAATTACAATAGGACCTCAGAGTTATGCTACACATTCCTAGTTTCAGATACAAGAATGATACATTCATACAAATAGGATGATCATACTCAATAGATTATAAGCTTTGTAATGATACCTTACAAGAGACCTTTTGCCTAAAGCATATTCCAGTTACAACATATTCACACTTATAACCATACTTTTATAAAGCATTATGGAGTGCAACTTCACATCTTCCATCTCCGGGGAGAGAGAAGGAGCCAGGTGGCCTCATCCTTGGTTTGGTCTAGATGCACCAGGATCCACCCGAGTGAAGGGTGAGCAGCAAAGTCAAATGGGGGCAGCCTGGAGACTGAAGTGGAAGAAGAGGAACCAGCGGCCTGAGGCTTTCACCTCCTTTCTTTCTACGCCGTGATCAGTGATTCACTGTCACCGTTTGCCACCAGCAAAGCAAAGCGATGCACTTAGTCCGGCTCCCATTGGCCGCTGGCTGAAGAAGAGCCGTTGGAGTCCGACATTGCTGATTCTGGTGCACAGATGGAAACTGCTAGAAAGGCAAAAGAGGTCCATTGCCGCAGTGCCACAGCACCCTCCTGTTGGTGCCCTAGGGTGACTCTATTCAAAGCTAAACTTTCACTCCTGAGATGGGGGAGGAGCCAGAGAGAAGTCGTTGGTATGGCGCTGGGGAGCTCTCCCCGCGAAGGGTACAAAATGTTCTGTGCAGGGGAGAGCTCGGTCGAGCTGCAGCAGTGGGATTGGTTGGAGTGGAGAGTAGAGACTGGGCTGCTGTTTCCCAGAATGTGAAAAGCCAACGCCTGAGGATCTGCAGTCCGAGTGGTGCCAGGCAATGCAATGATCTCCCCGCTGCTCACAGGGGCTCTCGCTGGTCTAGTGGGGCTAAAGCTCCTGTCTTCATGGAAGAAGAAGTAAGATCTGCCTCCAGGCCCCACACCCTGGCCTCTGATAGGCAATCTGCACCTGCTAGACTGAGCACCTCCCTACAAAACCTCCATGGCGGTAGGCGAGATCCTGACCTTGCCTGTTACAACTTCTTTATACACAAGCTTTTGGCGGACAGAGGGGGGAATGTTGCAATTTATTCCAGCAAGTGCATTGCTCTGTTTGCCCAGCAAATTTCCTGGATCCTTCTCTGTGAGCGAGGCAGCAATAGCTGAGGTCAGCCATGGCACAAAGAATCAAGCCAAATACAGCAGGAGAAATCACTGAGCTCAGTTGCACCTGGAAGTGGAACTTTTCTCTCAAGTAGGTTTACAAGCTCTTTTGTCTGCATGACTCCTAGGAGGGGGTGGCTTGCTCGCTCCGGCCTGTCTCCTGGAGTCCTGTAGTACAATATTTCATAAGCCTGAGCCTTGCAGACTCAGGGGATGCTGTTATTGCCAATGTCTGCGTGTGAAGCTGGCGACATGAGCAGGGAGTTAACCCCCTGTCTCTCGGCCTGTCCCTGCAGGTCACTGTTTCACGAGCCTAGTATGACACACTGGTGGCCCAAGTGTGATATAATCCATCATGTCGAGTTGTGTCAGCTCACTGAGTGTCAGCTAATATAGCACACAATGGTTTGTTTCTTAACGTAGCTGAGTGTGTGATGTATAGGAATCTACTGATTGGTCCTGTCACCCACTGCAAAGCCCATGGCAGAGCTTGCCTAGCAGGAATCCAGAAGTGACAGTCCTTTCAGTCACATTTTTTTTTTTGTTATTGGCACATCTAAGGGTGTAATGACTCCCCCTTAAATGTTCTGTGATTCCATTCCATGGGCTCAGCCCCACAAGTTTAATCAGATCCATACTCTTCCAATCCCCTTCTGCACCTGTCCAGACATCATCAGTCCCACAGGCCCATCACACCACGCCAAATCTATGAATCCTTCCAAACCCTCTTCAGGCACCACTCTCCCCCATCACCAGCATTCTGTGGAGGCTTCTGCCCCAACCTGCCTACTGTTCCTCACAGCCAACTTTATGCCTCCCTGATTCTTGGACCAACTGGGGTCTAAAATGACCTTTGGTGTAACTCAGAGCAGTCTCAGGGCTGCTCTAAGTTGTGCTGGCTGCTGTGATTCCCACAGGGACAGTTTCACCAGCTGAAGTTTGGGTGGAGTCTCGTCTCTCCCACCTCTGGCCTAACCCTGACAAGCCCCAACTCCTACGAAATGGGGGCAAAAAACACAATAGGCTTCAGGACTGAGCTTGATAAGTTTATGGAGGGGATGGGATGATAGGACTGCCTACTATGACGTAGCAAAAATCCCCAACTGCTGGAAATGGGACACTAGATGGGGAGGGCTCTGAGTTACTACAGAGAATTCTTTCCCAGATGTCTGCCTGGTGGGTCTTGCCCACATGCTCAGGATCTAACTGATCACCATATTTGGGGTCAAGAAGGAATTTCCCCCCAGGTCAGATTGGCAGAGACCCCAGGGTGGGGGTGATTCGCCTTCCTCTGCGGCATGGGTCACTTGCAGGTTTAAATTAGTGTAAATGGCGGATTCTCTGTAACTTTAAACCATGATTTGAGGACTTCAGTAACTCAGCCAGAGGTTAGGGATCCATTACAGGAGTGGGTGGGTGAGGTTCTGTGGCCTGCAATGTGCAGGAGGTCAGACTAGATGATTGTGATGGTCCCTTCTGACTTTAAAGTCAGTGAGTCTATGAGATAACAGGTGATGCAAAAACCTGCTGATGCCAGCTGTATACTATCTAAGGATTCCCCTACATGGGGAAATCCTTGGCTGCCTGCCTAGGGCCGCTTGAAATGACCTTTTCACTTGTACAAAGCCTGCTGAAGCAGCACAAATTGGCCCTTAGTGAGGACTGCGAGTCTGGCCCCATGGCCTGGAAGCTCCCACTGCAAAAAGCATAGAGACACCGTAGCTGTGAAGCACTGGTGCCAATCCGAACCCTTCCCAAAGAGAGGTGGCATCTGCAATTTGGCAGTTGGTTCTGGGCCCTCTCTATGGCAGCTAAGAGTGGAACGATAGGCTGAGATCGCAATACGTGACCATTCCAGCTGCCTGCTGCTTGTTATGCTCTGTCCCTGGAAGATGGTTTTAAGTAGAAGCCCTCAACTCAGGAACTAGTTACCACCCCTCGGTCCATCAGGGCCATCACTGTGTTCCTCTCCCAGGGCGCACCCCAGGCCTGGGATGGGGCTTCTGCACTCATCCCTCTAAATAGCAGCGGCAGCCCTGAGGAAGCAGTGAGGCTACAGCGGCTATTTAAAAGACAGGGCCAGCAGAGGCAACTGGAGCCCTGGGCCCTTTAAATAGCTCCTGGAGCCCCCCGCTAACCCTGGGCTCTGGGGGCTATTGAAAGGGCCTGCAGCTCCCCTGCTTCTACTGCCCCGGCCCTGTAAATAGCCGCGGGAGCCCTGGAGTAGTGGCGGTGGGGCTCCGGCAGCTATTTAAAGGGCCGGAGCGGTAGAAGCAGCAGGAGCCCTGGACTTTTTAAATAGCCCCCAGTGCCCTGCAGCCCTACCCCAGGACTCCAGCAGTGGGACTCTGGTGGCAATTTAAAGGGCCTGGGGCTCCAGCCCCAGGCCCTTTAAATTGCCCCCTGGGGAAGCCGGGCTGCCCTGGTATGGCAAACCGGCTCTTGCCGGTACACCGTACTGGCTTACTTTCACCTCTGGTTACAGCACATTGAAAGAGGCTCTTTTAGGATAGTGAGGTCCACGGTGCCAGGACAGGTGGACCTCTGCACCCTGGCTACACTGATGACTGGGAGCTGCTGGAGGTAAGTCCATGCCCCAATCCCCTGCCCTAGCCTTGAGCCCCCCCAAACCCTTCATCCCCAGCCCCACCCCAGAGCCTGCACCCCCAGCCCAGAGCTCTGACCCCCTCCTGCACCCCAACCTCCTGCCCCAGCCCAGAGCCCCCTCCCACACCCTGAACCCCTCATTCCCAGCCCCACCCTACAGCCCTCACTCCAACCCTCGGCCCCAGCCCTGACCCCCTCCCACACCCCAAACCCCTCATCCCCAGCTCCGTTGGGTCACGGGCAACAATTTTCTTCAACTGGATCCCCAGAAAAAAAAAGTTTGAAAACCATGGTCCTAGAGTGATTCACTGGCTGGTGAACCATCTAGTGGCTGGGCATGGCATACCAGGCTCCCCTCCTCTGGTGCCACAGCTAAACACCATTTAGGCCTGCTGGGGATCCACTTCTTCTTGTGTTTTGGCCCTCCAGCCAGGTCACGTTATGTCCCATCCCTTCCAGGGTATCAGCATCCCAAACAAACAGTGCCTCAGACACTGGTCATCAATATGTTGTCTTCTGCCCCTCAAGGGCTCCCTTTCTGTCCCACTTTTCCCTCAGAGCTGTGGCCCCAGGGCTTCTCCCTGAAGCCTCTCAACCAAACTCAAACCCGAATCAAAGCACAAAAGCAACTTCTGCCCCTTCCCTTTTAATCCTTCTTGGATCCTCCCCAGCTCTCTGCAGAGCACTGAATCTCAGAGTTACCTGCCTGAAGTTTTGCCCCTAATTTAGAGCCTATCACAAGAGACAACTCCACTCCTGTAGCTTCTCTGTGGTTTTCTTTCTAGAGAAGGCGGAACACTAGACCATTTCTCTCCTGGCCTCTCACCTCAGCTCCACCCCAGTTGGGTCTGATAATGAATAGAATCCACACACTCTCCAGGTGTCACCTGGCAAACTAATTGGGCCCTCCAGCTCCTCTTAACCCTTTGAGTACCAGTGCAGGGTTTATGCACCCATCACATGTGGGTTACAACAGGACACACTCAGCAGCTCCCAGGAGCAGACCTAGATGGCAGGAGAGGGAGCTCACGCATGTCCCTTGGGAGCAGAGCCAATATTTGGTCCCATGAAGGAGAATCTCAAGGGCTTTATCCTAAAGAACCCTGGGACAGTTCCTACCGTAGACTGGTCACTGGTGCTGAAAGGAAAAAGCGGCTGGGGTCCCCCTTCTGCAGCAGGAGCCGAGGGCTTTCACTCTGTCCCACACACTGTTAAATGACTCCGTTAAGTGTGAGGTGTGCCCCACCGGATTGTTGCGATGAGCCTCTGTGCGATCCTCACAACGGCCCTGTGCTCTGTGGTAGGTAGATCACTGTGGTCAGGAGGGAGGGAGTGATGGGGGAGCCCCAGAATGCTAAGGGTGGCCCTGCTAGTTGGAATGTTCCGGCCTCTCGGTGGGTGGGAATGAACCAGCTGCTGCTGGTGCAGGCTGTGTAACAGGTGCTCTCCTTGGGGCTGCTCCTGCAGCAGCTCCTGAAAAGAGAACTCCTGCCCTGGTAGGAGCACACACACTTCCTTCACACAGGCCAACTGTCCAGCTGCTCCAGCAGTGCAGGGAGGTGGGGCCGAGCTGCTGATGCACTGAGACACCCCAGCAGTCCCTGCCTCCTCAGCTCTAGCCTGGAAGCTGAAGAGTCTGTACTGGGAGGGAGCCTGAAGATCTGTTCTCCATATGAATCCCCACAGCCACCCAGGGGACACACACTTCTCCCCATCTCCACCAGCTTAGGAGACTTGCTCCCCCACCAACTACGGGAGACAGGATTTCCTGGGCATCAGAGGCTGGGGACTCAGAAGGTAGCCTGCTCAGGCCCCGGATGCCCTCGACTAAAAGCATGCCCAGCACTTGAGCCAGAATGATCCTTTATTTTACTTTGAGGAACAACGCAGTAAGAAAGAAGAAAAATAAAGTCTCAATGAGAGAGTGAGCACACTGTGTGTATGTCTTTTGTAACAATCTGCATCACTGAGAACAAAATAGCAGCTGTCTCTGCAGCAAGAAGGGGGACTTCCCTCCATTGAAAAGTGAAGTACATGTGAAACAAATTGCAACCTACACAAGCTGCATGCAATACGTCATACTTACTGGATCCCCAGTCCGATATGGATCTCAGCCCCCCAATCCGAGGCAGCTTGACAGTGTACCAAACCCTATTCTCCACATGACTCACCCCGGCCTGGGATGGAAAGTCTCAGACTCCCAGCCACGAGGGAAAGTCTAGTTCACGGAGACGTACCCAGGTGAGCTCAGATCAGGCTAGTGTGCTAAAAACAGTGTACTCAGGGTGATGTGAGCGGTAAGAGGGGCTAGCCACCCTGAGTATTGTAACATCCCCATGGCACGTACTTGGGGCAGCTAGCCTCTCCCATTGCTTGTGGCTACTCTCTATTTTAGCACAATAGCTGGATCACAGCTAGCATGGGTAGGTCTCCTTGTCTTGTGCTGGGAATTACCCTAAGACTGGAAGGAGAGTGAAATCTAACCCAGGGGAGAAAATCCATGCAGGACAATGGGCCAGGGCTAGGTGTGCTGGGGCGGCCATTGAGATAGCAGCAGTGATAAGAGTGGAATGAGCCACAATGAGAGATGTTGGCTGCACCTATGGGAGTACTTTAGAGAGCAGTAGAGGGGATGAAGTCTGGTAGCACAGGTAGGATAGGCAGCAGCACCACCCCGAGTGACTGGACAGAGATGATCTTTAGAAGACACCTGGCTAACTTTACCACGCCACAGAACAGTTAGTAGGGGCCCTTTGAGAGACTCCACTTTCTGAAACATAACTTAAATCAGTAAATGTCACAAATACATTTACTCTCTTAAGTCCCAATTCAGCAAAGCATTTAAGCATGTGCTTAACTTTAAACACAAGAGCTGTCCCTATTGTGGAGAAGCCTGTATTCTAAGTCAAGTATCAGAGGGGTAGGCGTGTTAGTCTGGATCTGTAAAAAGCAACAAAGAATCCTGTGGCACCTTATAGACTAACAGACGTATTGGAGCGTAAGTTTTCGTGGGTGAATACCCACTTCGTCAGATGCATAATTTGACACCATCAGCTCAGGATTAAACAAAGACTGTGAATGGCTAGCAGTTTCTCCTCCCTTGGTGTTCACACCTCAACTGCTAGAAGAGGGCCTCATCCTCCCTGATTGAACTAACCTCGTTATCTCCAGACTGATTCTGGCCTGCATATTTATACCTGCCTCTGGAAATTTCCATTACATACATCTGATGAAGTGGGTATTCACCCACGAAAGCGTATGCTCCAATACATCTGTTAGTCTATAAGGTGCCACAGGACTCTTTGTTGCTTATTCTAAGTTAATATTTCTCAGCCTTTCCAGGTTGGCAAGTCCTTATTTGAAGTTAAAAATGTTCACAACTTCCTTATGTTTATGGTAAAGATTACTTGATCGTGTACGATAAGGATACGCGGGGACTCGTGGGTTGCCAGGAGTCCAGTTTTCAACCGAACATCCAGTCAAAATCTCTTCCCCAGCCCGATGAAAATGACTGAGTGAGGGAGGGTGGGGGTGAGTGAGTGACAGTGTGTGGGGCGGTGATGGAGTGAGCAGGGCGGGGCCTCAGAGAAGGGACGGGGCAGGAGCGGGGCAAGGGTGTTCGGTTTTGTTAGGTCAGAAAGTTGGCAACCCTAGGCCCGCAGAGGAGGAACAAGATTCTCTTTGCTTTATAATACAATGTTCAATGCCTTGTGACCCCACTGGTTGCATTTTGTGACACCCTCCTCCCTGGGATCATGACCCACCATTTAAGAAACACTGCTTTAAGTTGTTCAAGGTAACAGGTTCCATAACATAGCCTGTTACAGGCAAATGTTTGTGAAATTAAGCAACAACTAGAGACCAACAGACTAGTACAAACTGAATTCAGTTAAAACAGCAGTAATAATGGGTCTTCCAAGGCTCCTGGCAAAGTTGAAGCTAAACAAATTCAGACTGGAAATAAGGCATAAATACTGACAGCAATTAACCACTAGAACAATTTACTGTCATGGATTCTCCATCACTGACAATTTTTAAATCAAGACTGGATTTTTTTCTGAAAGCTCTGCTCTGGGAATTACTTTGGGGAAGTTCTAGGCCTGCGTTACAGAGGAGGTCAGACTAGATGATCACAATGGTCCTTTCTGGCCTTGGAATCTACGAAAGTCAGGGGTTGGAATGATAATGATCTAAACAACTACAGAAATGGGAGGGAAAGTTTGTAGTTGAAATAACAGAAATGTGTTGATTGGTTAATTCTAATGGAATGAGGCTGCTGCCCCGTCTTGGACATTGTTGGTCTTGGGGTCCCTAAAATGGGAACAGGAGGATGGGTGGACTGGAAGGAGCAAACTTTACCATCATGGCTGCCACCCCATCCATCTCCTAGGACCCCAAGATCCACCATCAGGCCTTCATTATCCTGGTCCTAAAAGGCCTCTTGACCAGCCTAGGCCAGAGAGAGGGATCCAAATGACATCACCACCTACACCAGTTTTGACTAAATCCAGAACTACACCTGGAATGTGAGCCTTGGGTTCCTGCCGTCACCCGCTCCCTACTGTATCATTGTCTTTCTCCTTCTGCCTTTGTCTAATAAGACTTTGGCTGAGTGAGCCAAGACAACTCCATCTTTTGCAAAACTGCTGTAAGCCTGTGGGCATAAAGACAGCTAAAAGCAATGCTTTAAACAACCCGACTCTGGTACAAGTTTGCCAGGTCTTGGAGCTGCTGACAAGACCATGTGCTGGGCCTGTGTTTCTCCAGCAGCAAGGCTGCAAGTGAAAATCAGCACCAGACACAAGCTGCCTTTTCTCTCTCTCATTGATGTTCTTTTTTCTCCCCTTTTGTGCTTCATCTTAAAAAGAGACAGGATTGGACTCCAACAACAGCTCTAGCCCATCTAAGCTAGCCTTTTCTCTTTCCCTGCCAAAAGGATAGTTAATACAATCTTTAATAACACTGAAAGGGCTGCCAAGCATGGGCTTCTCCCAATAAAAACTCTAGTTAAAGGGAAAGGGAAAGGGAAAAAAGGGGTATTGTTACAACAAAAATCTTACTTAAGAATTTATATTTCAAATGCTTTAACAGTTTTTCCTTCTTTGTCTGGGTCTTTAATAGAAGGTTTAAAATATTTTAAATGGTGGTTATTACACTGGGAGCTGCCTTGCCAGCAATAACTTGACACAAAATCCCAGACCACGCTGAACTGTTTAATGTTGGAACAGTGAACACGGATTTCGTTAACATCTTACCCCTTGTTGAGCTCAAGACACATCCTTTACCAACACAAGATCAAATTGACTTCAGCGGGGCTACTCACATGATTTAAACTTAAGCACATGTTTAGGTGCTTTCTGATTTGGGGCCATCGCATGTAGTTCCCAACTATTTGAGAGCACTGCTTTATGCATTCTGGGGGCAGGAGGCTCATTCATATTTCATGCATTTACAGTTTTCAAATGATTATCCTTTTTTTATTAAGGAAACTTTTTATTGCAAAACTTTACTTTTTTCTTTTTAAACTGAGGGCACAACAGTCATCTGTGCACAATGCTTTGGACTGCCAGTTTTAGGCTAAAACTCAATCCCAATAAAAAGCCTTCAAAACAAAACTTCAAGAATATAATTACATGAGATATAAGCCCCCCCAAAACCTGTATTTTCACTTTTTGCAATAATTAAACCTAGGCAGAAAAAAATCCCCCTCACCTTCCTTTTTTGGATCTAATTGCAAGGATTATGGGACTTTTGTGGGGACCAGTATTTGAAACAATTCTAATAAAACCAGTTTTTTGCAACCCTTAATAAGGCAGAATTTCCTTAGATAAATACTGACAAAATAATAATAATTATTAATAATAAAGACATGCAAACTAGACACCTTTGGTACAAATCCAAGCTAAGGATAGTGTCTAATTTTTCATATCATCCCATGAATGTCTTGATACTGGTGCATCATGGATATTACAAGCTATACGGTATAGTAGTTGCTAGGATATTTTGTTCATGCAAATTCTAGGAGGTTTACGGTAACAACTGTGTCTCCTAGGAGTTCTATACAATAAAAGACAAGAGTTCTACAAACAGCAGCGTGTGATGTGGCTACTTCATCCATCGCAGGGTTCAGCCAGTTTCTTAGTGTTATTTTTATAATGTCACAGGATGGAAGTGGACGATTAGAAAGCAGGTTATGTTTCTCTACTTTTCCCACTGCTCAGCTCAGTGCCCTGTTTGCTGAATTGGATCTGAAACAATGAAAGAGACCTTAAAGGACCAGGAGAGCCTGGAATACAGGCTGGACTGTGCTCCTGATCTGCGGTGTGAGAAGAAAACAGATTTAGTGCCTGTTTGCCAAATTTGTGAGACATGTGTCTTGGCTTGGAGGGTCTTCTCTACCAAAGAGTGGTTCCTGCGGGCCAGCGAAGTCTCCCAAAGGAAGTTCCTGGTGGGGATCGTGAAGCGATTCAACAGCCTGGATTTGCTAAACTATGCTGAGAAAGTCCTGCAGACCTCCCACGGGAAGGATTTCACTTTCAGCCGGTCCCGAATCACCCCCAGCCTCAAAGAAGACATGACCACGTCCACTTCTGACCGGGCTTTGAATATAGTAACTCTAGAGAAAGCCATGTTGGAGACCTGGAAGTGGTTCAAAAACTGTTCCTACTGGACTAAAGCAAACTACACTCTGCTCTTGCTTCAGATGTGTAACCCTAAGTTACTGTTTATAGCTGCTAACCTGGTCAGAGTCCTCCTGGTCAGAGAGCAGAGTGCCAGCTCAAAAAGAGAAACAGGTAAACAGAGTGACATGCTGGGTGGCGGGAGAGACTGACCCCTGGCTTTCAGGATTAACCAAGGAGAGAGGATAAAGTCAAAGGGCCAGATTCTGATTCCCTACCACTGCGTGATACTTTACTGTACAAATAACTGCATCGGGCCAGATCTTCAGCAGGAGTAAATCAGTGTAGTTCCATTGTCTGCCACTTTACACCAGCTGAGAATATGATCCACTGAATTCAGAGACCACTTGCAGAGTATGGTACTAACTCACTATGAGTAATGGTGGCAAAACCTGTCCTAAAGCTGCTATTCACTTACCTGTGTTCTTAAAAACCAGTTATAAGTAGTACCTAGGGGTGCAAATGCTCTTACTAGAGTTAAGTACAAGTTTGGAAACATAATGACCATAGGACAGATTTTCAAATAGGGTTTTATTTTACTTTTCAATGAGCATAGGTAAGAGGGAAGAAAGTAAAGGATATGAGAACCATAAAAATAATGCACAATATCCACAAATACCTGGCCACATCCTCCCTTATCTGTTGTAAATTGGTGCAGCTGCATTGACTCCAGTGGAGCTCCCTGAATTTACACCAGCTGGTTATCTGGTCCATAAACTTTAATTTAGATAGAACAGGAGCTCTAGCAGCAAACTTTGCTACATCCAGTGAAATCAGATCTACTCTTGAGTTTTACTGGTGTGTTTGTTTGTTTCCCTTCTGCTGCCTTTTCTAGTTGTCAAAGTTAGACTCAGGACTCATAGTTTGTCAGACCACTCTGTTTTATTAGCACAGCGCTCTGCTAATACATTCAGATAATGTGAGCCTCTATGCAAGATTCAAACAGTCTTATTTATACAGATAAAAGGGTGCGAACTAAACAAAGGGACAGAGAGAGCAAAATTGTAAAATATGCATGGAGCATAATATGCATATCCTGTTTCCTTGTTAACTCTTATCGATCTAAGACTAATGCTTCACCAATTGCCCTTAAGTGGCAAGTTAAGCAGTTAATGTCTGCTTTCCTGCCCCCCTGGCTTGCAGCATTTCTCATTTCTACTTAAAGGTACATACAGCATTCTTTAATTCATTCTATTTCTTTAATATAATTCATTTCACTTTCACAATCCCTCCTTTTGGTCAAGCTTACGCAAAGACCAACAATTACTGGGTTCCACATATTAATAGTTCTTTATCTCTTCGTTCATCAGTGATATTTAACATCATCATATTAGCACTCTGTTTTGGGGTAGTCACCTGGGTGGCATACCTTACACAATTCTGGATACAACAGGAGATTAACTGAAAACATACAAAAATCATTAGGATTCCAAACAGGATAGTCAGGGCTCCCTGAAACAACCAGTTTCCTGTGCCAGAGAAATTGAATAGGTTACTTAGCCACTTCCATAAAGAACTCGGCTCTTCATGGGGAAGATATGCAATTTGTTCTAAGTGACTAGCAGGATCTATTACCTCATTGGTGTCGTCAGGTATGAACACACAACATTCTTTCCAATGAGAGCACAGGTCCCTCCTTTGGCCGCCAGCACTATGTCCAATGCCTGGCGGTTTTGGAGGGCCATCTGTCGGATGGCCCCTGTTTCTTTGGCCAGGGTCTTTAAACTCTCTCCGGTTTCATTTGCCATTATTTCAACTACTGCTTGTAACCTTAGGAGCCTTTTTGCATGGTGTATTACTCCCCCAAGTGGGATAAGGGAACCACCAATGGCCTCTTCCCAGGTCAAGGGGCTTATGTTATTTACATACCATTGGGCATCTGATAAGTCCCTTCTTCTTCGCCTGAAATTACAGAGGCGCTCTCGTGGGAAGGACCCTAGTACTCGGAATTGTGGGAAGAGTCAGGCGGGATAACAGATACCTGACCAGTTAGCTGGTAACACAGTATAAGCTTTGGTTCCACAAACCCAATGATGGCCTATTAAGGCTGGGAAGGGTTGGTTGCACCCATTTGTCACATAGGTGCCTACAAAGGAGGAGTAATATCCTCCGAAGGGCACAGGGTAATTCTCCTTACGAGGAGTGGTGTTATTTGCATGGCATTGAAAGATTGTATTGTTTTCACTAAGGTTACTGTAGGGGGAACATGAGCTTGATTTTTCTGTTTGATCCCAGGTTGAGAAAAAAATTCATATCCCCATACCCGGCCCACCACTCTTTAGTTTTGTTTGAATAATCCCATACACCATTGGCCACAATATGCTGAAGGCAATGACTTTTTCCCAGATCCAGCCCTGTCCCATTACACACCCAACACCAATGACCTTTTCCCTCCACCACACTTATCCATTTAGAGACATTTATTCCCACTGCTTCCCAAGTGTCATTATTGTTCCATGTTCTGTTAAACGGACGAGGTCCTCCAGTGAGGTCTGGGGAATTGAGTGGGATTGCCAGGACAGGAACACCAGCTTGAGAGTGGGCTGGGATGTGGCTGCAGACCCAGCAATTAGAAATATTAAGGGTCTGAGCTATCCACGCTTGCTGCTGGATAAAAGAATTGTCATTGTGGACTCCCCAGACCTTAAGACACCAGCAGCTGAGGAACAGGCGCCACCAGAGGCACATGTTGCAGGCAAGGCCCTTCCGGTTCTGACAACCTCAACTGAGGGAACCGCAGTCACGGTTTTACATCCACCAGGCAGCAGGCGCTAGGCTCACTACTGCTTCTTTTTGGGCCTTGCTTTAGGTCCTCGTCTGCTTCTGGTAACCCTTACGAGAGCGTAGATGGTAAGGTATTGCAGGCTGTTCCTCTACGTCTTCTTCTGGAGTCAAAATTGACTCTGCGTGGTCCTGAGGTGATTGGTTTGCTGGGGGGTGCCTTCTTACACTGCGAAGCATGTATGCACGCTGTGATGCCAGACAGTTTAACAGCCATCTGGATAGTAAGCAGTACCTGATGATTTTTTGATGTCCTTTAAGTCTCTTTACTTCTTCTTCCTTGACTCTGGCTATAACAATGGCCTTCACACCTTATCTTTTCCTGATGCATACATTCCTTATTCACACAGATTGAGAATACAAACAGTAGTATTTTATATGGCGCAAAAAAGGCACTGCAAATTAAACCTTGCTAAGTTTTACAATCAATAACCAAGACAATTTACATTGAGACCCAGGCCTTCAATGTTCCTCTAATCTACTTAACATAGACACAATAGAGAATCCTGTTTCTTACTTACTAAACCTTAAAACAAAGAAATGTATATTTAACTAGAGGCCTACTTTGTAATACATATAGGAAACCATAGTAGACATTATAACTTATTCTAAAACAAAAGGGTGACCATAATCAGTCATAAGGATTATTCTGGTCTGTCATTCCTTTCTGCTATTCAAAAAGGGTGGCTGACAGGGATGAAATCAAATCATACATTAATTCCTATGGGACATTATAAGATCCTGCTCCTACATATCCCCCTTTTGACACTAAGATTATTAATCGCCAGTGTCACTTCTTATTTAGTCCACATAATAGAAAATACTGGGAGGTGATTTGGGCCTGTGGCTCTAGCTTTGCATACATTTGTTTTATCCAACAGCACATTTTAAACGTTACAATTAAACACATACAATTTAAAATCAAAACCAATTAGGGTTAGTAACATTAGTACGCCACTAGTTGTGGGAGACCATTCAGAAAATACATTATACCAATGGTAAGCTGTTATGTCTTTCTGCAGTGGCAATTCTTAACATGTTGCCATTTGCATGTATAATATGAATGGTTTGGTTTCCCACATTGCCCTTTTGTTTGTTTTAGGAACTATGTTACCTTTTTATCTTTTGTAAACACAGTAGTTACATTACATTTACATTTGTCTATTGGAAGGTTGCTAACACTTCCATTCTTTTAAAACACTTTCCCCCCCAAGAATTAAAAACATACACATAGCCCATTATACAGTACTTTGGTCTCATTATTCATTTTATCCCACATACAGGATCCTAGTGAGATGTCTTTACTACAGGGCTTTGGAGCAACAGGCATGGATAAGCATACCCACTTTTATTTGTTTCTTATTAGGTTGTCCTGTAGCTGATATTAGCTTTTCCTGAAAGACAAAAATAATATTTTTTCTACCCCTTTTGGGGTGGCATTCATTATTGCTTAAAATATTCCTTTCTTTTACAAATACCCTTACTGATTGCAGGCAAAACAAGAGGAATTACCTCCATATTTTCCTGTGTTTTTGTTCTATAGGCAGGCCAGGTTTTAATGGCTTCTATCTTTTAAGAGTTATGGGGAAATTATCCCACTGTTCAGTCATTAAATCCATGAGGTGGTGTACCTCAGTTTTCCCTTTACAGCAGACCAAGGTTACAATGTCTTTCCTGCTGGATTAAGCTTTAAGTTTGTTCACAGGTAACAGCTGAAAAGCATCATTACCATAAAGGATTTTTTTTCTTCAAAAATCATACACACTATACATTGTTACAGGGGTACGTAGTAACATTAAATTTATTTTAATTAAAGGTATCTTGTTATATCGTGCCTTTTATTTAGACAATTTGTTTGCTGACCAGGTATGTTCTTTATCTGCAACTTCTTTGTGCTGGCAGTTCTCTCACTTCCTTTATCAGTTAGATAATTTGCATCCACACAGGCTTGGCTTTTGGATTCAAAACCATTAGCAGAGCTCAGAGACTCTGTCTTAAAAGGAACACAATTAACTTTTACCAGAGTTTTGATTACTTTTAACTCTTGCTTCCAAAACACACATAGATCTGAAAAAGAAAACACAGTCTATTGTGGCTCCTTTGGAGCCCTAATAGGATTTTAATTAAGTAGCATGTTTCGTTTGCATTTCTTTTACCCCCTCTATAATATACACTGCACATGTCTGCACATTCCTTCTATACTTTAACTTTTAAAACATTAGCCATATTAATTTTTACATAAGTGTAACTGTTTCTTTTGTTCTTACAGAGTTTTATGTACCCTTATCAAAGTGACAGTCTGATTACACAGAGCCATTTTAAGGCTCAGTGTTTCTAACATTTCTTCTTTTTGTTTTGTGCACCTCACCCCTGCTGTTGCTTCAGAGGGCCACTGATTTTATTCTTTTCCTACAGCTTTCATTTGCTATTTTGTTACAAAAACAAACAAACAAACAGAATCCAGAATCTCTCCCCATTTTTCTGATTTTGACTGTCCTGCTGCAGTCATGACTTGGTCTTTATTTGAAAACATTTAAATTTTGTAAAGAATCAAGTTACCCCTTAAGGGTTAAATACCAAATCTCAAAGTCAACCAACACTGATTACCTGTGTCTGGCAAAAAGGTCTGTCAGTTTTGCAGCTTTGAATTAAAGAATCAAATGGATTTTTAGTGGCATTATAAACAAAACAAAACCAATTTATCTTAAACTTACAAAACAGGAGTTTTACAAACCTCACATATTCCCACAGACAGACAGATACATACACATTTTCTCTCCCTTAACATCCCTCTTACACTGCTTTGTTTTTACATAGCTGTACATAGATTACATCACCTTTATACATTTGGGGCAGTTAAGTTCCAATAGAACCCCCCCTATGTTCTTTTAGCAAATTTGACTCAATTGTCCATAGTCAAATGATTTTAATTAGATAGTCTCTTTACCTGGATCATTTACAGACATTCCTCTGGAAAAGGGCCCATTTTTCCTTTAGAATGGCTGCAAAGAAACCAAGAATTCTTTTAACAAGATCCTTTTTAACATTTTTACAAAGTTTAACTGTTTAATTCTCTCCAGTCTCTGTAGAGTTAACTTTTCACTCTCTTTCCTTAAATCACTTGTTTATTTCCCAAAATGACACCTTTATCAACTCAGATTTCACCATTTTAAGTATTGTTCCAGGGGTTCATACTTGCACTTACTCCTGACACTATGCCCTTAGGGCTTCCAACCTGTTTTTTTTTTTTTTAGTTTCTTTATCTGTTGCTTGCCTGCTTGTCTGGGCCCAATCCTGCTTTTTCCAATGAACCATTTTTGTGAGTGATATTGTGGTCATTTCACAATTTTGAAAGAAATGCTTAAGGAAAGGGCCCAGGAAGGGTGGGGGCTAGTTGAGGAGCCCACCCTCCTTGCTGAATTGGTAATAGAACACTAAAGAATCAGTTTCTGAGGCAGACAACGAAGGGGAACAGAACAAGGGGCATTTTATCCTTTTTACAATGAGAGGGGAGTATGAAGGGAGTTGGGATCGATCCGGGGTTGTTGTTGTTTTTTTTTTTTTTTTGTCAGAGAACAGGGTGAAGGGGAGCGCTCAGTCTGGTGGTGGGAGAGGAGGCTTTTAATAAAGCTTTTAATTTATTATTTGAATATTTGAGAGAGGTGAGTTTTGATTTTGTCCACCTACGATTTGCCTCTTCCCACCACTGCATGAAACAATTAACCTCTCCTTTAGCCAATTTAGTTTTAGGCTGACCGAGTTTGTTTTTTTTAAGATGTCCATTCGGTCCTTGTTCCAAGGTTTTAACAGTGGCCACTGAGTTTTGGGATCTCCCTGAGTTAGCCTAGACCATTTTTCCAGAAATTTACAGGAGTCCGGACCCTTCCTAAAACTGAGCCGGCGTTCCTTTAGGGAACTGTCCCGACTTAGACGTCTGGTTACCAATACAGGAGGACTTTACACACACTAATCACACAAGAAGGAAATTCGGGTTCGTCAGAGCGATGCCCGGTGCAACACACAAAAGGAGCCCACAGGCTACTGACTCAATCGCCCTTGCTTTCACACCAAGGGTTTTACCCAAGGTGCGGTGCGGCTGCGATTGTGCAGATTTCACTCACTCAGACCACGGAGACAGGAACCCCTTGGTCGGCCGATCCCTGGATGGAGATGGCACCCAGACTCAAACACTCCACAGGAGGACGGATAGACACAGAGACAGAACAGTCCTCAGTCCGGACAAAACACAGAAATAATTACCTGACCAGATTCCTGATGTCAGATCCCGGGATCCCTACCAGAACAGAGTGGGAACCAACAGGTTCGATGGCGTAGACCTCACTGTGGTCGTGCACCCTTCCGTTCAGGAGGAGGACCGCTTGGGCCAAATGCCCAGGTGCCGGCTACCACGTTCGTCCTACAAAAACGGTCAGGAATCACACAGCCCCAGTGAAGACGGTTGCCATCTCGGTGGAACCTCCAAATTGTCAAAGTTAGACTCAGGACTCATAGTTTGTCAGACCACTCTGTTTTATTAGCACAGCGCTCTGCTAATACATTCAGATAATGTGAGCCTCTATGCAAGATTCAAACAGTCTTATTTATACAGATAAAAGGGTGCAAACTAAACAAAGGGACAGAGAGAGCAAAATTGTAAAATATGCATGGAGCATAATATGCATATCCTGTTTCCTTGTTAACTCTTATCGATCTAAGACTAATGCTTCACCAATTGCCCTTAAGTGGCAAGTTAAGCAGTTAATGTCTGCTTTCCTGCCCCCCTGGCTTGCAGCATTTCTCATTTCTACTTAAAGGTACATACAGCATTCTTTAATTCATTCTATTTCTTTAATATAATTCATTTCACTTTCACATAGTTCACATTAGTGATATTGAAAGGACAATTGCTTTCACTTATTATCACTTTATTTGGGACTGGAAGGCAATGAGGTTTTCCAGGATTCCCCCCACTGTTTGAATCCCTTCCTTTGCTTTCCTATTCTCCATGCCCCGCATCACGGAGAGATGACCTTTTCTCTGGCACATCATTGCTTTTGCAATTATTAACATTTTGTTGAATCTGGTTATTAAGAGACTTAGGATACATCTACACAGCAAAAAAATAAAAATAAAATAAAAATCCCATGGCAGCAAGTCTCAGAACCCAGGTCAACTGACTTGGGCTCATGCTATGGGACTAAAACCAGCAGTGTAGGTGTTCCCACTCGGGCTGGAGCCCAGGTGCTCTGTGCATTTCATCCAGGCTATGACAGCTTAGCCCTGGGACTTGTTTGTGATCCTGCCTCTTCAGGAAACAAGCTGTTTGCACAGAGTGGTTCTTTTCAGCATGTGAGAAGCAGGGACAGAGGTACCAGGCCGCTTGGGAATATATGCATCTGCATCAAATGAAACTACCAGAGACTCAGGGGAGCTTGGATTGTTGCAGTTTGACTGAATTATTTTCTTGTCCCAATACCAAAAGCTTGTGTTTCTCCTGATAATGCTCCCTCCACACACTCACTCCAAGCACAGGATTTGTTACATCAGGTCAGATGAAGTGGGGGTGAGTAACACTAGCATATAGCAGCTGAGGGTCTGGTTCAGTGGCTTCAAATATGGAATCTTTCAGCTAGGAGTGGGCAATATTGATGCATCAGAGGGAGGAGGAAAGAAACCCATAATGCACCTTGCCAATTGTGATATGCGGTACATGGGGGTCGGATTCCTTCCTGTCCCCCTGCAGTGATCAGCTAGCCCCCTGATGCTTGAGCTCTGACTATCCTCCCCTTAGGCATGCTTGTCATCTTAGATGGTGAAGTGACTGGGCCAGCAACGCAAGGCATCATTGCTGAAGAGCAAAGCACAATTGATTGTAGATATTGTTCATAGCTGTATTTATATCACAAACGTTCTGGTTAACCCTTATATCCCTAAGAACTTTCCCCTCCCTGATCCTTCCTGTCTCCAAGCACAGGGAGCGATTGGTGATGGGCGGTAGCAGAGCAGAAGCTGAAGGAGGAGAAAGGCAACCCTGGCAGTGGGCAGACAGAGCCAGATGGGATTCAGACCTGGCAGGAGTCCTGACCCAGGTTTACTTCTAGCAAACAACTAGGACTCCCTCACATAGCCAGCCTGTAGGAACTGGATGGGGTATATATGTGTGGGAACACGGTAACTGTCTGCAAGAGATGAACACCCAGGGAAGAGAGGAATTGTATAGGGCGGTCTGGAATGAGTACAACTAGCAATAATGGGGTGAAATAATTTTCTAATATGAGGTCTACTGTGCAAAAGACTTCCAAGCGAAATGGTGGAGACATAAATGCTCAAGTCCTTAAAATCACCTAGACAAAACCCTGAAGGAACCAATCCTACACTAGCCAAGGGGAATGGGGCAGATAACCTAACAGGTCACTTTCATCTCTACCTCTGTGACCCATGATTTAGCTCTGTTTGATTTGATTGCTCCTATGTTTGCGCAATTCTTTCAGAGGACGAGAAAGACAAAATCACGGTGGTCTTCACTGAGACCCAAAGCAGCTTCAAGCTAGAGGAACACATGAAATCCAGCTCCCAGGTGCAATTGCGACCCACATCTCAATCCTTCCTGACATCTTCCACAGCCCTAGAAAGTGGGGTCTCATCAGAAGGAACCAGCCAGTTTAGCGATATAGGTACTGTAACAAAAGGAGCTAATGTGGGGTGTTATCTCAGATACTTCAAAGTCCAAGAGTGGACAGGGTGGGTTGGTCTTCATGACGTACCTTCAGCTACCATAGAACTCAGAGTGCTGAAAATATCCTGGGGAGCTGTGGGGTAATGAGAAATTAGGGGGAGCAGGTTTGGTAGTTAATAACAACTGATATTATGATTATACCCCAAGGCTCAGGCACTCCTGGGAGTCCTTAACATGCTATTGATTCTGCTGCCCCAGGCATAGGTGTCCAAGGGCAGATACCGTGCTTCTGGCCCAGAGACCTGGCACACATGCATTATGAGAGAGCTGCGTCAGTGGATGATGATATATCCTCCATGTCTTCAATCGACCCAGCCTCCGCCGTTGTCCCTGCAGCTTTCCAGTCAGCCTCCAATGTCAACAAGTATAAGGACTTCATCCGCTGCCTGCCGACCCATCTGTCCAAGTACATCCTGGGTATGGCCCCTCTTTCTTTCCAAGCACAGCTGCCCCTTGGGCACATCAATGCTATATGACCATAGCTTGGGGTTAACCAGCTTCTCCTTGTAATTCCTCAGGGTTTCTGGATACAAAGAGCCTGAACAGGTGCACTTCTGTGAACCAGCACTGGGCTTTCCTGGCCAAACAGGTCAAGCAGGAACATCTGTCGCATAGCCTAGTCCTGGAAGAGATTGTGTACTTGCAGGTACTGTGCCTTGGCTTTTGCCTCTCATTCTGCCATCCTGGCTCTTACAGTATAGCTCCTTTCCCCCTCAAGCCCTAGCAAATAGATGGGAGGGTCCAACGTGCCTTAGAGCCCTGGGGATGTTCCTCCCAGTTTCACCCTGTTGTAGTCTTCCTTCTTCCTCACTCTCCAGAGCCAGGCTAGGTTAGAGTCATCATCACACCTTCAGAAGTGGAAAAGCCTTTACTCATTCTTTGAGAGTCTGCTACTTCTGAGCAGGGGCTTATCAGCAAGATTGGTACCAAAGATTTTGGTCACAGATGAGAGCATAACCATGTGCTGGATTTTAGGGCCCTGTAAGGGGATGCAGAGCTGTTCTACTGACTCCCTGAGGCAACCCAGACCAGGTGGGTCTAATTAGATCCACTCAGGAACATAAGAGTGCTGAGAGCCTCTTTGTGGAAAGAGAAAGCTAGAGGCATGTTGTAATGCTCCCTCGCTCTCCCGGTTGGAGGGAGGCCACTCAGGCTAGTCCTCTGGAGGCAGGACCAGAGTGTCTAAAACAGGCAAAAGTGCCAGTAGGGCTGCGCAGTAAATAGTCAATATCAGGCTGTAGCCTGGACTGGGGTAGCTCAAGTGGTCAGCCCTTAACTACAGTCTATCAGGGCTGGCTGGGGCCTGGGCAGAGCTCAGGCAGCCAGCAAACAGTCTCTAAGGTGAGTGGTAAGGGAGCTCCTGTCTTGGGCTATAGCCTCCTTGCACCATGTAGAGGGTCAGCCACCCAGGGTGGGGTGGCAGAGGGACATGGGCCCACCCTACTCCACTGCATCCCAGCCCAGGGCCCTGACAGGGGCAGGATTGGCTGCCCGTGTCAGCAGGGATCCAGCCGCAACATGCCGACTGAGCCATGCTGCGCTCTGCAGCCGACTGCTCTGTGGCTGCCCCTGGGCTACTTCCTGCCTCCCCAGGGTTTGGTACCTGCAGCCTCCAGGCCTCTTCCAGTTTTTCGGGGTAAACGGCAGGAGGTACTCCGGGCTAGTCGTCATCCACACCTGGGGATCAGGAACAGCCAGGTGCAGGTTCCTCTCGGGGCCTCTGGAGAACAGGCCGAGCATTCTCCTGCATTGCAGGCTCTCCCCCAACTGAGCTGCAGGGCCAGCCTTTTATACTTCCGTCCACGCCCTGGTACTTCTGGCGAGGGGTGTGGAGAAATCTAGGCTCCACCCCCCCAAAGGGGCATGTAAGGCTCCCTTGCTCAGAGGGAGGCCACTCAGCCTCACTACACATGTACAGATGGTCCTGAAGGAGAAAGCCCTAAAAAACAGAAATATGGGCTGACGGCTTATATCTGTAAGTGCAGTCCTGCCACAGGGCTTAAGTTAAGAATAGAGGCAAATCCCAGGAAAGGATAACCTTTAGGATTATACTCCATGGTGCATGTTGTGTGAGGGAGATTAGCATGGAAACCCACTCCCTTCACACTGACACCTAAGCTAGGCTTGATGAAAAGTTCATTTATATGTTCATTTATACGGTGAGTATTAGGTGAGCCCAAGCTGATACAGATACAGTTTGGGGCTCTGCCCCTTAGTGAGTTTGGTTGGGAGCCCTACATACCTTTATGGGTTTGACTCCAAATTTTGCCTGAACAGGGCAGCCTGGGATGAGATTTACTTAGGGATGTAGGATCTGTTTGACCCCCAAAGCAAGGAGGTGGGAACTGAAAATATACACATGAAATCCAGGAACAAAGAATCACTCAGTGTGTTTTCCTGGGTGTGATCACGCCCCCACCATCTGCACCGATCAGAGGGAATCAGAGCAGGAACCAGACAGGCAGGCAGCCCCTTCTACATGGGTTTGGAAACATACTGCTGTCCCACACATCACATACGCTCCCACCACCAGGGCCTGGTGTGGGGTGGGTCTCTATCGTCTCAGTCTAGAAGGACTGAACACCAGACTTCAGCACCACTGCCTAACAATCTGGAGAAGACGGTGTTCTGTGATGCTAGGCATACTTTCCCCGAATCCCCTCCTCTCCTCTCTCAGTCTCAGACCTCTGCTTGGCGGCTGATGATGGTAGTTTTCACCTTGCTCCTCCCTAGGACAGAACACCTGTGAGTATCCTAGTCTGCTGACCAACTTATTCTCTAGGGAGTTGACATCAGCCTACAAGCCATTATCAATAGACCTTCATGATGATGTGGGATCAGTGCTTAATTTGCAATGAAAGAGGTTCAAGCAATTTTTTTACATTCGTAACTGATGCAGCAAGGCCAGAGTGCCAGGGCTGCGAACTGCCAAGGCCAGAGGTGCCTGGTACAAATTGAGCACTGTGTGGGATACCTGGAATATATGTTGGCCACGAGCAGCTAACTATATGGCATTATTTCATCAGTGACTGGCCAATGCTTTATTAAAGTCTCCAGCAAACATCTTGCCAAGCTGCAATAGCAATTGTCCTCTTGTGTGAGCTGACTTTAGTTTTGTTAATGTGAATGGCCCTGTAACAGTGTTCACTCACTACAAGAGCACCTCCTCCTGGCCAGGCATGGCATAGCAGCTTTCTTCCCATATGGTGCCCTCTGCCAATGGGCACTCTGTTGCTGCAGTGGTTTCTCCTCCCTTAATTCACAGTGCTCCACCTTCATGACTCAGCCCTCCGTCTAGGTCACTATATAGTATCAAAGTCTCAGTGGACCAGCTGGCATCTGCAACAGTCCTGCACCACTTCCTAGGGATTGGGAGGAGAACCCAGGCCCACCCTCTACACTGGGTTCCAGCCCAGGGACCCTTTAACCAGCAGCCAAGATCTATACAATCCTCTTCCTTGCCAAGGATTCAGGTTGAGTCACAAATATTTGGGTTTCAAATAATTCAGCTGTTTTGCAATGCTTCCACCTCTCTGGTAAGGTCATGTTCCTGCGTATTATGTAGTATGTATCTACAATTCCATTGCTGGAGAGCTGCACCTTTAAATAGGAGGCAGGGCTGTGAGACAACTGCTCTCAAATAAAAAAGTGTTAGTCATTATTTAGCAATGAAATTTCATTAGAATTGATTTGGAAAAAATGACCTTGATCACTAGTCACAGCCCCTGGTGATAAAGGCATCACACTCAGCTCGAAGTAAAAACATCTCAGTGAAAAGTCAGGCTGCGTGTCTTGCTGTCTATCCCATTTATTGCTCCTGAGAACCTATAAATAAACATGTGCACAGCAGATTTGAGGCCCAACACTACAATAACAAACCGGTGTGTGAGTACCAGCTCGGAGGAGCAACCCTACAAGAACAAATCAGTGTGTGCAGCCCAATGTGCTTAAGAAACTCATCAATAACAAACCAGTACATGCAGCTCAGCCTTCCTATACATGAGCCCACAGAAGTGTATGTAGTTCTGAACTGAAGAAAATAAGTGCTGCTTTCTATTCCCCCTCTTACCGTACATTTGGCCTGTGTAGTAATAACACCAACGTCCTTTGATGTTTATTCCAGGGGTCATGTCCTAGGGGAGTCATTCCCAGCTACGCTAAAATGACCAATGTTGTAATTCCAAGGATAAATAAAGACGGGGACATCATCCCAGCAAGAGGCCGCAGATGGAAACGCAGAGGAAAGGTATGTTGCAGGTATATCCAAAGGGCCTTTCAGGGTAAGAGAGAGCAGCCCCTCTGGATCTTGGGAAGCAGAATCATAGAAAAGCAGGGCTGGAAGGGACCTTGAGAGGTCATCTTGTCCTTCCCCCCACACTGAAGCAGGATGAAGTATACCCAGAGCATCCCTGACAGATTTTTGTCTAACCCATTCTTAAAAACCTCCAGTGACAGGGATTCCACAGCCTCCCTTGGCAACCTGTTCCAGTGTTTAATGATTGTGATAGTTAGAAACTTTTCATGATATCTAACCTGAATCTCCCTTGCTGCAAACTAAGCCAGTCACTTCTTGTCCTGTCCTTGGTGGACATGGAGAACAACTGATCACCATCCTCTTTATTACAACCTTTTACATATATGAAGACTGTTACTGGGTCCCCTCTCAATCTGCTCTTCTCTGGACTGCACATGCTCAGTTCTTTCAACCTTTCCTCATAGGTCAGATTTTCTAAACCTTTAATCATTCTTGTCGCTCTCCTCTGGACTCTCTACCATCTCTTCACACCTTTCTTAAAGTGTGGCACCCAGGATTGGACACATACTCTAGCTGAGGCATCACCAGTGTTGAATAGAACAGAACAATTACCTCCCGTGACTTGCATTTGATGCTCCTATTAATACATCCCAGCATGATATTTCTCTTTTTCACAACAGCATCACATTTTTGACTCATATTCAGTTTGTGATCCACTATAACCCCCAGATTTTTTTCTGCAGTGCCACTGCTTAGCCAGTTATTCCCCAATTCATAGAAATTATAGAAATGTAGGGCTGGAAGGGACCTCGAGAGGTCATCAAATCCAACCCCCTGTGCTGAGGCAGGACCAAGTATACCTAGACAATTCCTGACAGCTATTTGACCCACCCGTTCTTAAAAACCTCCAGTGATGGGGATTCTCCCTTGGGAGTCTCTTCCACAGTTTAGCTACCCTGAGAGTTAGAAAGACTTTCCTAATATCTAACCTTGCTACAGATTAAGCCCATTACTGCTTGTCCTGCCTTCAGTGGACATGGAATACAATTGACCATCATCCTCTGTATAATGACCCTTAACATATTTGAAGACTGTTATCTTATAGTTGTGTATTTGATTTTTCCTTCCTAAGTGTAATATTTTGCACTTGCCTTTATTGATTTTCATCTTATTGTTTTCAGACCAATTCTCCAATTCATCAAGATCATTTTGAATTCTAATCCTGTCCTCCAAAGCTTGGTTTCATCCACAAATTTTATGCTGACTCTATATTCCTTCATTCAAGTTGGTAATGAAAATATTGAATAGCGGCAGACCCAAGACAACCTCTGCAATACCCCTCTTGATATGTCCTCTCAGTCTGAGAGTGAACCATTGATAACTACTCTTTGAGAACAGTATTTCAATCTGTTGTGCACCCACATTATACCAATTTCATCTATCCCACATTTCCCTAGTTTGCTCATGAGAATGTCATGTTGGACTGTGTCAAAAGCCTTATTAAAATCAAGATATATCACATCTACTGCTTCCCCCCATCACTAGGCCTGTCATCCTGTCCAAGAAGGAAACTAGATTGTTTTGGGATGATTTATTCTTGACAAATCCATGTTGTCTATTATTTACACCTTATTGTTCTCTAGATGCTTACAAATTTGTTGTTAAACAATTTGTTCCAGTATCTTTCTGGGTATCAAAGTTAGGGTGATTGGTCTATAATTCCCCGGCTCTTCCTCTCCTCCCCCTTTTAAATATAGGTACTATATTTGCCCTTTTCTAGTCCTCTGGGACCCCACACCTCTTCCATGGGTTCTCATAATTGCTAATGGTTCAGATATTGCTTCAGCTAATTCCTTAAGAACTCTAAGGGAAATCCATCAGGCCCTGTTGATTTGCATACATTTAACTTGTCTAAATAATTCTTTAACCTGTTCTTTCCCTATTCTGTCCTGTGATCCTTCCCCCCGGTTGTTAATATTAATTTTGTTAAGCATCTGGTCACAATTAACCTTTTTAGTGAAGACTGAGGCAAAAAAAGCATCAAACATGTCAGCCTTCTGTTTCATCCATTATTCACTCTCTTTCCCCGTTATGGACCTAAACCTTCCTTCAGCCTTCTCTTACTTCTAATCCATTTACAGAATCTCTTCTATTGCCTTTTACATCTCTTGCTAGTTGTAATTCATTTTGTTACTTAGCCACTCTGATTTTGTCCCTATAAGCTTGTGCTATTCTTTTATAGTCATCCATAGCAATCTGTCCAAGTTTTTACTTTTTGTACTACTCCTTTCTGATTTTCAGGTCATTAAAGAGCTCCACATGGAGTCATATTGGTCTCTTATTGTTCTTCCTGTCTTTCCTCTGCATTGGGATAGGTTGCTGTTTTGCTGTAAAGTCTGTGTCTTTTAGAAAGTGCCAGGTCTCCTGAACTCCTTTTTCCCTTATATTTCTTTCCCATGAGCCCATATCTACCAATTCCCTGTTTGTTGAAGTGTCCTTTTTTGAAGTTGTCTTTATTCTGCTGCTCTTGCTCCTTTTTTTCCTTATAATCATGAACTCTGTCATTTCGTGATCAATTCTAAGTTGCCTTCCCCTTTGAGATGCTCAACCAGTTCCTCCCAGTTAGTCAGAATCAAATCTAAAATAGCCACCCCCTTACTTTTTCTGCCTTCGAAGACTTATCCATAACACATTCTGAGAGTAGCTCTACTACACTGTACTCCAAGGAACGCCCCTGTCCTGCACCCAACATGCCCTCTATGTTGGCTGGGGAGGGGCCTGCACAGGGCATGTTCTCTGGTCAGTCCCCCATCACCTTTAAGGCCCTTTAGTGTAACTGAGGAGCAAGAGCAATAGGCAATCTCTTCCCAACAGAGTTATTTATTCCTATTTCCTCTCTGTCCCTAGGAGGAGAACAACCTACAGGCGGCTTATCATGGCCAGATGACTGAAACTGTCCAGCTGGAGGAAAGAAACATCTTCTGCGGCTCCTATAATGTTCGTGTCCTTACAGACCAGTATGTACATGCCAGGCACCCTTGCTTCAGTCACCACACTTAGCACTGGCAACCCCTCTCCAAGTCTGGGGATCTCAAAGCTCTTTATAAATCTATAGGGCCAGTCATGTCACCCTGGGATTCCTGCAGGTGCCTTGCCTCCCCTTAAATCCTGTTTTCACCAGTGGGTAGCACAGTTTGCATCCACGCTACACTATTGGTCAAGTGGTCTACAAGGGTGCTGCAGAACTATATCCAAATCCTGCTAAAATGACTAGCCTTGACCGTGCCTCTGCCATCAGGCTGTTCAGGGAGAGTTCCCTGGACACTCTAAGCTGGCAGTTAACTGCATAGGAACCACATCGCAAAATCAGCTTTCAAAATTAGCGAGGCTTGGAAAGAGCTTTGCCTAATGGTTGGGCACCAGAATGGGAGCCCAGAACTCCTGCATTCTCTTTCTGGCTCTGATGCAACTGCTTCTGAAGTGAGTCACTACATTTTCCCAATCAGTAAAATGGGGGTAATGTTTGACAGGAGCGATCAGAGAATGTCTTCATTCTGTTAGAGAGATAAGGCGGGTGAGGTAATATCTTGTAATTGGACCAACTTCAGCTGGTGAGAGAGAGAAGCTTGTCTCGCTAATATCCTGGGACCAGCAGAATGTAGCTGATCTGCCACTGCTAGCAGCAAATGGCTGCTGATGGGACACTAGATGGGGTGGGCTCTGAGTCACTCCAGAGAATTCTTTCCCAGGTGTCTGGCTGCTGGGTCTTGCTCACATGCTCAGGGTCTAACCGATCACTATATTTGGGGTCAGGAAGGAATTTCCCCCCAGGTCAGATTGGCAGTGAGTATGGGGGTGTTTTGCCTTTCTCTGCAGCATGGAGCAAGGGTCACTTGCAGATTTAAACTAGTGTAAATGGTGGATTCTCTGTAATTTGAAGTCTTTAAACCATGATTTGAGGACTTCAGTAACTCAGCCAGAAGTTCGGGATCCATTACAGGAGTGGGCGGGTGAGGTTCTGTGGCCTGCAATGTGCAGGAGGTCAGACTAGCTGATCACGATGATCCTTTCTGGCCTTAAAGTCTATGAGACACAGCTACAACAACTCTGCACTCTTTTGTCATTTTCACCTGTGCAGCAGGGCTGTGAAACACCACCAGATCAGAATGATAGTGTTTTACACCCACTTTGCACTAGTGAAAATGAAGACACGAGGTACAAGCCAGGGGCGAATCAGGCCCAGTAAGTGCTGAGTATTATTAGTGCACAAGTGTGGACAAGGCTATAGTTTCCTATGCATATTTATTTTTCTAAGGGTAACTGTTGCTGTTATTTATTCCAAGTTTTGATGGAACTAGTGTAGAAGTCCCTGCATGAAAAATAAGGTTCACATTATTTACAGGGTGTGTAACTTACTCATGATTTGCGTCCAAATTTCAGGGTTCGATTCTGCCTCTCTTACACGTGCCTTCCCCAATATTAGTTTCACTGGAATCAGTGGAAGTATTTCTATAGTAAGGTACTACCCAATGTGACCAAGGGTAGCAAAATCTAGTCCCTAAGCAGCACTTTCTGCCACCCATTACATCTGCAAAGCAGGATTAGAACTCAGAATCTTCTGCTCCCATCACTTATGCTCCTGCCACATGATCTAAAGGAGGAGACTCCCCTTTGACTGTATGTACATACGAGTCGGTGTATTTATAGGAGGATCCAGCTTACTGTGTGTACAAGTCAGTTTGCGAGTGTGAGTGTGTGTGTAGAGGGGGGTGGGGGCGACTGTATCAGCCTGTGAGAGTCTTGGTGTGTGCGTGAGGCTGTGTCTCAGCTGTGTGTGTGTGTGTGTGTAAGGGTGTATCACAGGATGTGTGTCTCAGTATGTGTGGACACATGTATAAGCAAAACCTGAAATATGTATATTTTGATACATTGTTGCTGCAAGAATTGGCATTTAAAAAAACTGTGTCCGGGGAACCCTGACCCCCAAAGATGCCCTTGTATAAAGGCTTTATAGTGACTCAATTTCAGAAATAGTGGGTCAGCAGTCCCCAGTGGGTCTCATCCCCTTTCCCTCTATGATTTATTCTCTATACCAGGGGTCGGCAACCTTTCAGAAGTGGTGTGCCGAGTCTTCATTTATTCACTCTAATTTAAGGTTTCGCGTGCCAGTAATATATTTTAACACTTTTAGAAGGTCTCTTTGTATAAGTCTATAATATATAACTGAAGTATTGTTGTATGTAAAGTAAATAAGGTTTTTAAAATGTTTAAGAAGCTTCATTTAAAATTAATTTAAAATGCAGAGCCTCCTGGACCGGTGGTCAGGACCCAGGCAGTGTGAGTGCCACTGAAAATCAGCTTGTATGCCGCCTTTGGCGTGCGTGCCTTAGGTTGCCTACCCCTGCTCTATATACAAACATCAGCTGAAACCTTGGGTCTCAGTAACCAGGGCCATCCCTAGCTATCTGGTGCCCTAAGCAGCCTCCTCGCGGGGAGGGGGGGTGAAAGAAGGGAGGCTGGCCCCAGGCCTCTGTGGGGGAAGGCCTCCACAGGGGGGCAGGAGCAGGCTTGGGGGGCAGGGAGGAACCACCCCCCAGCAGGAGCCGGCAGAGCGGAGTGGGTTGGGGCTGGGTCGCTCCACTTCCTGCCGCCGGGTGAGTGCAGGGCAGGCCCGACCCCGCACTCATCAGGCGGCGGGAAGAGGAGCGACCCGGCCCCAGCCCATTCCGTTCTGCTCCCCTGGATCCCAGCCTTGGGGCTTGGGGGGAACCACGCCCCCAGCACTCACCAGCAGTGCGGATGGGAGCCGGCGGCGCGGAGCGGGCTGTGGCCGTCTCGCTCCACTTACCACCGCCCAGTGAGTGCAGGACACCCGACCTCTGCTGCAGTCCTCAGGGGAAGGGGTGGAGTGGGGACAGGGGCATAGCAGGGGCTTGGAGAAGGGGTGAAGTGGGGGCGGGGCTGGGACAGAGCAGGGGCAGGAAGAGGCAGGGCAGGGGAGGAGCAGGGGCGGGGGCTTGGGGGAAGGGGTGGAGTGGGGGCGGGGCTGGGGCAGAGCAGAGACATGGCCATGAGGAAGAGGCGGAGCAGGGGCTGGAGCAGCACGCAGCTGTGTAGGGCACCAAGAAATTTGGTGCCCCTAATTTCTTGGTGCCCTACGCAGCTGCGTACTTTGTGTATGGGTAAGGACGGCCCTATCAGCAACCCTCCCACTGGCACCTTGAGGGGTTCTGGGTACCTTTCCAGGATGGCCCATCAATTCTGTTCACTGAGCTGAGATACTGCAGCATTGAGCACAATAGAGGTGCCTGTAAATAACAGCCAACAGTGCTTTCCTGGCTAGCCCTGTAATGCTTTGGCAGATGCTCTCCTCAGTCTCTGCTTGCTTACCCAGGTCAGATCCACACAGGGTAATCCACTACAGTGGTGGGAACTTGCTTGCCATTGGCTCACTGGACCGCAAAGTCAGGTTCCTTGACGTGTTGGAGCTGAAGGAAGTGCCGCCTGTGATCAGTGGCCATGCTGGGAGCATCAAGGCAGTGTTCCTCAATGAGAAGAAAGGGTTCGTGCTGAGCGCGAGCTTTGATCTCAGCATCCGGTGAGCAGTGCTGATACGAGGGTCACCGGGCAGAGTGATCCAGTTTGAAATGATCTAGTGAAAGGAAATTTTAAGCATAAAACCCAAAACCAAACCCAACATTGGGCATTTTTTCCAGAATCCTCCCCTCCCCCCATTTTCTGACTGTAATAAGGGGAGAAGAAAAACACATCATAGATATCCTAGTGTATTCCCTTGCTCAAGCAGGACATTCCCCCTCTGTGCTTTCCCGTTTCATCCAGCACTGGAAGAAGAAGTAGCAAAGTATGCCAGGAAAACCGATTGTTGCAATATTTCTAAACCAGAGACATTGTTTCTGATTAGCATCCATGGTGAAATCCTGGCCCTGTTTAAGTCCATGCCAAAACTTCCATTCAGTACAATAGGGCCAGGAATTCACCCCTGAAGTTTGGGAGGCTTTTTTTTTAATCTTCCCATCCTTTTGATACCAACTCATTGCTGTGGTATCTGACCACCTTCCAGTGCACTTGGAAGAAAGTATAGAGGCAGCTTTACACTACGCAGAGGCATACACTGGTGTAGGTCAGGATCCATGTCCTCATTGAAGTTGGGGAAGGGGAAGTCTTATTATGTCATCTCTGTCACTAATTCTTAGGTTACTAATAATCTGCTGCCACAATAGCCCTGCATTATGCCCAAAAGCGGAAACCCAAGTCAGGTTCTCCTGCTCTGGGATGACAATGGCAGGGCCTGTTTCAAAGGCCACATCAGTCTAATAGGAGGGGAAAGAGTCTACACAGATATGGAGTCTTTGTCTCCCACCTGATTCAACATGGGATGGTCTTTGCTGTATCCATGTGCTTGGGTTTTCTCAGTGAAGCAGCTGTAAGTCTTCTTGGCAGCTGCTAGATGGAAATGGGGCTGTCTGAAGGATTGTTACATTTGGAGGTCAGAGGTAGCCATTGCTGGGTAGCCAGAAAAGCAATCTAGATGTATGTGACCATGACGGACCTGGTGCCACCAGAACAAAATATAAGATCGAGTATCTAAATATTAGGGCCTGATTCTACTGCCCTTCCATCGGGCTTTTCTCAGTGTTACTTCACTGACCTCAGTGGAATTACTCCTGACTTACACCAGTGTATATGCGAGGAGAACCAGGCAATAATAACAAATAAGTCATTAATTAACAATTAACAGATCACAGGATTCTCCCCTTCTTGGCCCTTCCTCTGCAGATGCTGGAATATATTCACTGGGGCTTGTGTGAAGATCCTTAACGGTCACTCGGGGACCATCACCTGCCTGGACGTGTACAAAAACAGGGTTGTGTCAGGAGCAAGAGACTGCATGGTCAAAGGTGAGCAAGCAATCGCCGAAATAGCCCCAAGGCTTTGCTGGGAAGGCCACCGCCAGCCACATTCCAAATCCCAGCGGTAACAGCAAAAGGGTTTGGATTGGTTTAGACCAGCAGGGAAAGTGGCCCAATATGTATCTTTATAGCACAGACAGTGTGTGACCCTGACAACCAGCATGGAAACCAGGGGGTGGATTTCAATCTCACAATGGAGCTTAGTTTGCTCTGCAAGCAATGGCCACGCATGCAACTCCTATTACAGTGATTTTATGCAATATGAATGGCATTGTGGTTATGGCAATGGGACTTGAGAGACCTGGATTCAGTCCTCAGCTCTGCTACAGACTTCCTGTGGTGACCTTAGGTTCTCACCTGTGAAACAGGGCTTATAATGATACGCCGTTGCTTTCTCTATTTAGATTGTGAATGCTTCAGGGCAGGGTTTGTCTCTGTGCAGCACCTAGCACAAGGGGGCTTTGAACTCAGCTGGGGCCTCTAGGTGCAACTGTGACTCAAATAATAATTTGTATTCAGATTTTCCAGAGTGATACAGACAAATAAATGTGGACATTATTTATGTTTCTCCCTCTCACTCCTAACAGTGTGGGATTTAAGCACTGGGCGATGCATCAAAACTTTAAAACACAAAGATGCCATTTGGACAGCTAAAATCAACAACACCCACATTGTGAGCGGTTGCGAAAAAGGGTTGGTGAAAGTGTGGCATGTTGATACATGTGTGTTGATCAAGGTATGTTTCTTCCTAATCGTAGTGTGTTCTGGAAATGTATTTGGGTGTTTCCTCTCTGTGTGCTGTCCCAGCTCTGAGCAGCTACCTGGCCCAGCAGACCTCGATAGTACTACCTAGAAAGACCACAGATTCGGTTCAGTGACGAAGGCGCTCGGCAAGGTTTATTGTCAACAAAGCACAGTACTAGCTCCCTGAATCTATGTCTATGGGTACACTAACACATGTAGGCCTGTTACAATGGACTCAGCTCAGTCAGCAAGCAGGACTCTCTGCTGCCCCCTGGGCTGGACAAAGGGTTAAGGCGAGGTACCCTGGCATTTATAGACTGAGACAAACAACTGGAAAAAACATCTTACACACCACCTTATGTGTTTCATGACATCTGTTTGTTATCTCCCCTGGTTCCTGATATCTGGAACAAAACATCCCTATTCATTGTTTTGTCAAACCATCTTATCTTATACTAGATGGGGGATGTATCTGTACTAGCTGGAATATATTTATGCAACTATTTAGAGCCTAGTACACTAGCAACAACTTTGCCAAATTCACGTACTAGACAGTGAATTTGCAAACATCTGCTTTAATACATGGCCTGACTTTGATTCACAGCCTCAGATCTTACACCAGGCTCTCTCTCTCTACTACACACTGAATCATAGAAATGTAGGGTTGGAAGGCACCTCAAGAAATCATCTAGTCTATTCCCCTGCACTGAGGCAGGATTAAGTTTACCTAGACCATCCCTGACAGATATTCATCTAGCCTGTTCTTAAAATCCTCCATTGATAGGGATGCCACAACCTCCGCAGGTAACCTGTTCCAGTGCTCAACTATCCTTAAAGTTAGAAAGTTTTTCCTAATTACCTAAATCTGCCTTGCTGCAAGCTAAGCCAATGTGGACAGCTGAAATCTTTTTTTTTTTTTGGGTTAGACTAGATGAACCTTGTGGTCCCTTCTAACCCCTATGAGTCTCTGATTCCCTTGGTGGACATGGAGAACAATTGATCACTGTCCTCTTTATAACAACCTTTTACATATCTGTTCACCCCAACTAGTCATGGCTTTTTGTTTACACCAAAGGTGTTTTTTAAAAAGAAAGAAAGAAAAAGGTATGAAACTGGTAACTGATGATCAACAGAATTAGTGATTGCTGACCTGTGTAAGAGCCTATTGGCAAACAATTCACCAAATTAAAAACTGACATCTGATCTGGTCTTTAATTTTTTGCTGTTTGCAGATATTTATATGATTGAGCTTTTGTTTGGGTGAATGTTCACAAGCAGGGATTTTCTGGATGATAGCCGTATTTCAGGGCTGGGGATGATGCATAGTTACACCAAGATAGGGTGACCAGACAGCAAATGTGAAAAGTCAGGACAGGGGTGGGGGGTAATAGGAGCCTATATAAGAAAAAGACCCAAAAATCGGGACTGTCCCTATAAAATCGGGACATCTGGTCACCCTACACCAAGAAATGAAATTTGTTTCTAGCAGAAACAAAAACAGTTTATAAAGATTAGGGATATCCAGACAGCTGCACTGTAATTTAAAGATCAGAGCCAGTTTGATTTCAGTTATACCAGTGTATGCTCAGAGTAAGTGTTCTTTGAGAGGTGAAAAGCAGTTTCTATTGGTGGAAAAGAGTCTGATGGAATTGCATGTACAGATGTGTATCAAGGGTAAGATATTCCATTTCTAAATGACCCAAGTTTACATACGGCTCCTACTAGCTTGGTTAAGGGCAGTTTCATATTGTCTTCCCTGGTTGATTATTCGCTTAATAGACCCTAAAGGTCTCAGTTTAATTCTCAGCTGCAATAATATGCACATAGGGTTTAAAAAATAATACATTTCATGATTTCAGCTATTTAAATCTGAAATTTCATGGTGTTGTAACTGTAGGGGTCCTGACCCAAAAAGGAGTGGGGGGATCGTGAGGTTATTGAGTGTGTGTGTCTGTGTGTGTGGGGGGGGGGAGGTTGTGGTACTGCTACCCTTTCTTCTGTGCTGCTGCTGGCGGTGGCGCTGCCTTCAGAGCTGGGCAGCTGGAGAGCGGTGGCTGCAGGCCGGGAGCCCAGCTCTGAAGGCAGCGCCAGCAGCCGTGCAGAAGTAAGGATGGCATGGTATGGTATTGCCACCCTTACTTCTGCCCTGCTGCTGGCAGGGTGCTGCCTTCAGAGCTGGGCACCCAGCCAACAGCCGCCGCTTTCTGGCCACCCAGCTCTGAAGTCAGCGCAGAAGTAAAGCTGGCAATACTGCAACCTCCCTAAAATAACCTTGTGACCCCCCCTGCAACTTCCTTTTGGGTCAGGACCCCCAGTCTGAGAAACGCTGATCTCCCTGTGAAATCTGTATAGTATAGGGTAAAAGCACACAAAATACCAGATTTCACGGGGGGAGACCAGACTTCACGGTCCGTGACACGTTTTTCATAGTCGTGAATTTGACAGGGCCCTACACATAGTACACACAGTGATCCTGGCCAATGAATGAATAAGTCCACATTACTGTCTGGCCACCAAGAGTGAGCCTGGCATGTTTCACTCACAGTGAGCACTGAATCAAAACTATTACCAAAGTGCATATTGTAATCCTCCATAGAATCCATTATAAAGCATAGGAGGGCAGTATTGTGATTGTAATATGAGAATGATTAGGGCTATGTGTATGCCCAGAATTCTTATAGTATGTTACACTATGTGACATATGGCTTTTTCATGTTCCAGACCTTAGAAGGGCACCAAGGCCCAGTAAAATCCCTGGCCTTTGATCAATGGCATCTAGTGACAGGAAGCTCTGATGGATTTGTCCTGGGATGGAGCATGGTGGGAAAACATAAGCGATGTCTAATGGCTTTCAGGCATCCACAGTAGGTATCATTCATATGTTGGAATCCACAAATAACAAATGTCTACATGTCTCCTATAGCTCTGACTCAATAAAGTGAACTCTATTACCTGCTTAAGAATATGTCTACATAGAATGTGTTAATTCACAGTCCTAACACTTTAAAATTTTCCCTGTCCTGCAGGGAGGGTTTTTTGTTTTACAGGAACTCACTGTTATTCAATGGAACAGTGACTCCCGAGTAAGGAATTCCCTGCAGCACAGATGGAATCAAAGTCCTAGGACTGTGTATCTTGCATAAAACTCTTACCTTCACAAGGGAATAGCAGCATTCGATGTTGTCCCATGACACAATAAAGCTAGACATTTGGGAAAACTATTATGTATGATATTATATATGGTGATGAAGAGGTCCTCAAGTGTACAGAAAAGCACTGATCGACTAAATACAAGGGGTGAAATCCATGCCCTATTGAAGTGAATGGGTGTTTTGCCATTGACTTCCAATATGGCCAGGATTTCACCCATGATGATAATGTACCTTCACGAAACATTATTAAGGTTGCAAAGTCGAAAACTCCAAAGTTAGGGTATGCCAAAATTAAGGTTGCCTGTGCAACCTTAAATCAGTGCTCTTACGCGTATGCATTATGATACGGTATTTTAGTACATGCTCATATACTGCCAAATTTCAAGTCCCTGCTCCAAAGCATGGTGATACTAGAATTGTTCAATAAAAGGTCACAACATTTTTAATAAGGAGAAAAACAATGTGTTTTTCCTTTGCCTTGTTATCGAAACAGCTAAACCATTTTGACTGAAATTTCTCAAAAACATTCAACGTGAGGCAGACACCCAACATGGTAAATTTCAGCGCAGTTACAGTTAGACAGAGTTATAAGCCACTGGAAAGTGGGTCTTATAACAGGAAATGTCAGGCAACCTTAAAAATAGGTGGCGATACTAATCCTGCCTATAATTAGTATGATGTGAGGGCAGGTGAAAAAACAGAATAAACAAAACACAATTCTTTGGCAGAAAAACTAATTCAGATCTTATGCCTTCTGGATGTAAACTGTAAAGACTTAGATGCAAATGCTCCCAGCCATGACGAATGTTAACATCTAGGACTCAATCCACCTAAATTTGGGGTGCTCTTATCCCAGTCCAGGAGCAAATGACCCATTGAGAGTCAAGGAGTTCAGGAAAACAAGATCATTCCCACCTCTTTGCTACTGACATAGAAGCAGGGATGATTTAAGATAAAATGGGATCCAGATACACCAAAATTTCAGGAACCTCTAATATATATTCAACAGCATGTTAAGCTACATATTTTAGCAGAAAAGACAAACAGAAGATAGTGCATATGTGAAACATGGAGGCATTAGTTTTGTTGTGGAAACCATTCCCTTTGCATATCATGACATTTTGTGATTTTAACTGTGCTGTGATAAGACTACATCACCATACTGTTTGCATTTACTTTCAGAAGTTATTTAAAGGAAGAGATGTGATTGAAAATGCCTACTGGCAAAGCTAATAAGCCGTGACTGGTCTGAAACACAGTGGTTGCTATGAATGACTGCTTCATTCATTTTTTGAGCATGCATATGTCCAATAAAATGACTTCATAATTTTGGCCATCTCTCCATTCCGAAGGCAGTAATGATTAGGAAGGAATTTGCTGGGTGACTTTCATCCTCCTCAGCCTCCTTTAAACCAGACTAGTTCTCTCATCTACCCTGCAGGCAGAGATGGACCTGCTTCACTCACCATCAAAGAACCTTGTTACTTCAATCTTCTCATGTAGGAATAAGGAATGTGCTTATGCTCCGGTGTTTTGTTTTCAGGGAAGTCCTGTATCTGGCGTTTCTGTATCTCCGAGTCATCAGTGGCTGCGCTGATGGAAAAATACGTATATTTAACTTCCTGACTGGAACCTGCCTGAAGGTGATGAGGGCCAATAGCAGAGGTGACCCTGTGGTGTCCTTCTGCATTGTAGAAAATAGGTGGGTAATAGTAGTTGCACTAAGACTCTGAGCCAGTTAGACAGATCGTGTTGGTCAAGAAATCGTGTCCTTTTTACAGCCCTAACAGGTGGGGTTTTTTTAGAGGATTCTGCTGGTTTATTGACTATGGATCACTGCAATATGTTATTCTATTAAGTAGGTGTGGTGTTTTGGTTCAGATTTCAATCCAAACTTCCCCAAAACATGGGATATTCATCCTGATGTTTAGATTCAGGCCCATTTTAAGATAGGGCAAAGCTATAAAGTGGGATCAAGATTCCGATCTGAATTTCCTCAGAGTTTGGGTGGGTTCAGGATCAGGCCCACGTGTGCTCTTAACACACCAGTGTAATACTGCACTGAGTATTACACTGGTGTGTTAAGGAGATCAAAAAGGCCTACTCGTCACATCCATCCTTCTAGACAAGAGTAGGCTTGTTCCCTACAGTCTGTTCCCAGTGTTCTTTCACCCAGATTCAAGGGTCCCTAGCAATGGAACAACCACCATTTCTCTTGGGAGCTATTTCACAGCCTAACAGTCAGAAAATTTTTCCTTTTCATGATTTCATCCCATTATTCCCAGTTGTACCTAGCAATGAATGAACTCAACAGTGTTCTTTACATTCAGATTACATTAATTGGAATGTGCTGGGTCTGATCACCAGGACTGGCAACAATCTAAACACTGCTCATTTTCTTTTCCACAACCAAGCAATTGCAACTTCAATTCTAGTTATGCACCTCAGCATCTGTAACAGTGCACACAAGCAAGCTGGCACAACAGGTAACTGCTACACCATTATTACAATGTGTGTTTCTTAGCACTGTTCCTCTCCCCTTCCTAGGATGGTGATCAATGCTCTGAGCAGCGTACTGATGTTCCAGTTTGAGGATGTAGAGTGGGACTACACGCTACAGGCCGACCGAGAGGAAGTAACAAAGGATAAGGAAAAGCACAAAGAAATCAGGGTCAGAGTGCAGCCCTATCCGTATGTTCGTGCTCAGCACATGAAACGGGATGCAGCCAGCCACAGGAAGATATATTATTCCGAGGAGAAACCAGATGAGGACCAGATAACGTTGGCATACCTGATTCGCCGTCGGTCAACAAGGGGTTCCGGGACACCTTCAGGTACCAGATACACCTCTTGCAGTGCACCGTGTTAAAGGGGCAGCCTCAACCTGAAATCTAGTTAGTTTAAAAAAATGAGTTAGGAAATATTTTCAGGTACCCACTGTCCTAGCCCAATCCCCCACCATTGTCCAGGGATGTGTGCTAGATGGGTGCTGCATTTCAGCAATGCTATATATTTTGTAAGGCCCTTTAGGATCCTCTGAGAAGCAGGGTGCATTAGAAACTTGAGGCCCTAATTCAGCAAGCTATTCAAGTGTCTAACTTTAAGTACACCTGTACCCCGATATAACGCAGCCCAATATAACACAAATTCGGATATAACGCCGTAAAGGAGTGCTCCAGGGGGGCGGGGCTGTGCACTCCGGCAGGTCAAAGCAAGTTCGATATAACATGGTTTCACCTATAACACGGTAAGATTTTTTGGCTCCCAAGGACAGCGTTATATCGGGGTAGAGGTGTATGTGAGTAGTCTCACTGAAGTCAGTGGGATTACTCATGTGCTTAAAGTTAGGCATATGCTTAGGTACCTGCTGAGTGGTGCACCAATTATTACTTATTTTAAAATTTCCCCCCACAGTATAAGTCTTAGCAGCATCTGTGATCAGACTTCACAACCAAGATGAAGACTAAATCCACACAGGCTTACACTCTTCAAACTGTAACATTCCGATGCAGTTTGAGTCTATGGGTGGCTACTGAATCCAAATTGTGATGCAGAAACCTGCAACTCTGAGCTTGTGCTCTATATCGCAGACACCACATGTCTGAGACACGGCGAAGCTTGTGTCTTTGAGTCCTAAAATATTCATTAGAACAAAAACATTGTGAAGAAATTCACAGCTTAGATTCCATTTCAGTCCTTTAGTGCAAGACCATTAAATGTCTTAATATCATAAATGCAGGGCCATCTCAGCTACTTAAGATTGTTAAAACAGTCGTGTGGCATTAACACCCAACACAGCCATTCACCTGTCTGAAGACCCATGCGTTGCAAGGAGACAGGCAATAGAGAGGGAATGAACCAGATTCCAACCTTGGTAAATCCTCAGAGTCAGTGATTGTAGAATCTATGGATTTACACCAGCGAAATCCAGATTTGAATCTTTCCCAACAAGGAGGCATGGAGCTATCATTATCTTCCAAGCTTCTCTGACACTTTAAGCTTCTCAAACATTTGTAGGTATTTTTCAGTCAACCATGGCTCGTTAACTTTAGAAGTTGGAACTAGAAACAAAATAGTAATCGAAAGCCAGAAGACTCAAAAAATACATAGATAATGATGACCCTGGTAGATAAAAGACAGTTAGCTTTAAAAGCTTAATGCTACAGGATTAATCCATTTCTTGCAGGTCTCCGTTATGAATTTGTGAAGGCACCTGCTCACCGATCAAGTCAGTCTTTGCAAAGGAGCATGGGTTGCCTTGATATAAAGCCAGACCAAAAGAAAAGGTCCGCTCTTCCTGGGAAACGACAGGCCTATAGCAGTGATTCAGAGGACTCGGGTCGAACATACGGTGCAACAACACCACAAAGCTTGTCAGAGTCTGGTAAGAGATCTTGGTGGCAAGAGGCTATGGTGATGGTTGCATTAGAAATATCGAAGATAGATAGATTATATGGTAAGGGGTAATATGCTCTGGGTAAGAGGCCTGCAGTAAATGAGAAGTTTTATCTGGAGTCCGCACTGGGTAAGTGGATCTCTTTGGGGCCTGCAATGGTTATGAGGCTGTTTTAGGTCAGGCAGATGAACAGACATTAAATCAAGTGATCTCTTCTAACTGTGACGCCTAGAAAAGTTATGTAATATTTGGGCCCATTTCTTCCCCTATGCAATTATTGCTACTCTTTAGATTTCCTTTTAAATGTCAAAGTCACTTTGATTTACTAAAAAAGTAACTTTTTCTGGGGAGGGAAGGAGAGGGTTTCCACACACAAGTTCTCAGAAGAAATGGTTAGCTACTATTTAAATGCCAATATTAGTTTGCTCAAGGAACCACTCTGTAAATACATTTTGTTCCAACATGGCTGAGTCAGCCAGCAAGATGGTTTTACATTGAAATTTGACAAGATAATCTAGAGATCACAGGTGTGCTCCTTGGTGATCTGATGGAAATCATTTTTCTTCTCTGTTGTATTGTTTGTATTAGTGTATTTTAATTTTGTCTGGGCAGCCCCGAGCGTTGGTTGTGGGTTTATTATTTTTTAGAATAGATCTAGGCTGGATACAGTCCTTCATGATGTTCCCACAGCTTTCATATTTCCTATGGCTTGTATTGGATCAAATTCTGTCCTCAATGGCGGCTGTAGCTGAGAGCAGAATATGGCTCTTAATGGTTTTCTCACTGGAGAAATGAGCTGTGATAAAGAGAAACCTTACAGTGACTCTTCCCACTCCAATGAGCGCTTCATTGGCTAACACAGTGGATTAGAGAAGCCAATGGCATTTTATGTACTGGCAGATGAGTTTTAAATTCAGAACTGGCTGGGGATTATAACCGAATCCCAAAGAGTCTGAGGACAGAGAAGAGAAGCTGTGGACATGTTGGTAAGCTACCTAGACTATGGAAAAGGTAGGTTAGGATGAAGTGGGGTAAGGAGAGGGCAAAAAGACAAGTAATATTAACAATAGGTTAAATATTAACAATAGGAAACGGGCACAAAGAAAGGGTTCGTAAATAGGAAAACCTGAACAAGAAGCAAAAGATCTGGAGCCAGCAAGGTAAAAACTACAGAAAAGTCATGAAAATAACTTTTAATAAATAGAAGTGGGATTTAATGGCAAAATTTGAATCCCTGTGTGGATCTGGATTTCAAACTCCCACAGGACACGATCTTCAACTGGTGTAAATTGGCACAGCTCCCCTGAAGTCAACGGTGCGACACCACTTTATGCTAGCCAAGGATCTGATCCCTAGTATTCAGAGGTGTTTGGATCTTGGGTTCGCATCAGGCCCATCTCTACCCGGAGATTACTTAAGTTAATACTCCACATTTACCTATACCTGGCAAGAACAGTATCCTTAATGCTGTGTGCTCTATATTGCTATATTTCTCATTTTAAAATCCCTAGCATTTCTTAACTTTGGGCATAATCAGATCATCTTGGAATGATGATGAAAGACGGGGATTGGCCCACTTCATCACACAACAGAGACCACTCCAAAATGTTCAGACATCAGAAGCTCCATGCCTTGTTCACCTTGAGCTTTCCAATTCTAATCCAGTTCAGATATGTAATGGCCAAAAGTTGTTACCATCTGATTGTTGTTCAGCGGCTTATGTTGGAAACTGACTTGGCATTTTGAGTTCACTTATTGGCATCTCCGTCATGAGACCCAATTCTGCTCCCATTAGAAACCATGACTTCAAGGAAACAAGGACAGGTGTCAAAGCACCCACAAACAATCATCCACCCAGTGTCATAGATTATTTTAGCACCTACAGACTATTGCAACTAGCACTCTATAGATAACTAACATAGAATTGTACTTTGACCTGACTGTTGGCAGTCAGGTCAAAGAATGATGGTGACTGAATCCATAAAGAGGGTCCTCTGCTACCCTTAGGATGGACACACATCAGACAGGACAGCCTTGGGGAAGCTTACTCTGCTGCTCCTCATGCTGTGGTTGTTCTGTGGGTAAACATAGAAACTCAGTCTCCAGGATTGTCACTTTAGTGCCCATTATCAGCCCCCTTTGGGGATTCCATCTCTCCAAGGAGGATCAAACAGGCTACCACCACCACCAGACTGTAAAATCACTTCCATATATACGTATCTACATAGAGTCAGCTATTTTTTTCTTTTCTTCATGTTTATCTTTGGAAATAGATAGTGAATCTGGCTACGACTCTCCGGTCCATGCATCTTCACTCGCTGAAAACGCACAGGCCGCTTTACAGCGTATAAAGAAACGAGGCCCGCATTGTCCCACTTCTCCTGACCAGATCCTCCTGACTGTTAGCACGCTGCAGCACGCCTACAAGCCAGACCAAGTCAGCTCCAATATGCTACCCCTTGCAAAAATCAGAGATGTCGGGGGACCTCGGCTGGGCCCCCAGGAACGCCCTAAAAAGATGTTGTCATACAAAATCCCTAAGCAAGAGAAAAAGGATCAGTCCACCCAACTCAGACACATTAAATCTGCCAGTGGCTCTCTGACTATGAAAAGAACGTCCACACCCTTTGAAACCAAAAGTCTGCAGCTCAACTTGAAGAACTCTTTGCATGGGTCTGCAGTGCATTCTTTCATTCCTGCTCCCGTGACTGTACGCTCCAAGTCATGCTGCAGCTTGCCAGAAGAGAAGAAGGTTCATACTGGCCATGGCAGAGCCACTTCCCTATCTGAGGGTGGGGCTCAGTTGATTGGCCACTTAACGAGCTCATCTGAATCCATCAAATCGACACGCATGATGATCGCACAAACTAAAATTGAAGCAGGGCCCCGGAGAGAAAGTCCCCTCTTCTTACAAACCGCAAATCCTTACCGGCTCAACACCGGGTTCAGGCTTCTGACAGTGAAGCAGATGAAAATGTATGAAGAAGCTACAGCTGTTGAGTATCAAGCGCACCGAACAAAACGTATAGCAGACCAGCAAAAAGAGTGCAGGAAGGCCTGGTTAAAGAAAATTAAAGGCCTCCCTATAGACAATTTCACCAAGGAGGGAAAAATAGCTGCCCCCGAACTTGGGCTTAATGTGTATGTCTGAGCGAAGCTCCTTAAGGCACACTACCAGCTCTTTTAAAGAAATAAATGCAAACAAATAGATGGGATTTGGGGCTTCTTGGGTTGCTCAAATTGTTTGATTCAGCTCTGGTCCCCATTTGAGGATACCATCTCATGGCCTTCAATGTTCTGTTGGGGGAGGGATTATATAAGGAACACTGCATGACTCTTCAAGAAAATATTATTGACATAGTTAAATAGTCCTCACAACAGCCTATGAGATTATTATTCAGCTGGGCCTAGAGTTACTGTAGACTGATTTAAATGTGATCATCAGCATCTCCCCTTGTGATCACCACACAGTGCTATTCTTGCAAGTTTTCCTCATGAGGCCTCAGACAAGCTCCAAGAGGCTGATCATCTGACCTATGTTTTGAGCAAGGGGTGCCTGACCCTTGCAATCCTGGGGGCAATTCACCAGGTGTCTGAGCCACATCAAATGTGCATATTTATTATACAAAATAAATGTACCCAACCATAACAATTCTTTGTACTTGTATCTTCCTTGTTGGACTGTAATTGAAACTGCTTGTTCTGAGAGAGAGAACTGTACATACAAGCAGACAGCATCAAGGAGCCTTGCACATCTCTACTCTAGCATAGATTGCTTCCGTACTGAAAAATTTACATGGATTTTCCTATGAGACCAATTTTATTAATGTCAAGTTCACCCTGAATAAAAGGTCAGCACAAGGCCTTGCCTTGCTTAAATCTTACTTTGACGGCTTAAGAGGGATGAAAATAGTGTATAGGCCTAGTGCTGGGTCTCTGCACAGGGGTGAATTTCATCCTTATCTTCCCTAGAAATTTAGTTGCATTTAAACTTGATTTTTAACAGTTGAGTTAGTTAACACACTGCTGACAGCCAGTGCAGATGTACTAGGGTTTACCCATTGGTATCTGACACAATGTGGAACACGATTTATCCTTGCGGATGCTGACCAGGAAGTTGTTGTCAGCACTGTCACCTAACTCAAGATTAAAAATCATGTTTAGACATGATTAAATTTCCTAGTGAAGACAAGTGCACCCTTAGAGTGCATGAGACCCTCTTCCCATTGAAAGGATTGGACCCAGTGGATTGATTATAGGAATGTGTCAAATTACTTAGACCATGGCTTTATATTTGTTATCTGCAAGGCACAGACAACCACAGAAAATGGATTAATCAGTCAACTCAGGGTTCTTATATAGCATCAGGACATACAATTTCAGTGTGTTCAACTGTGCTCAGCTCCCTCTCTCAGCTGCAATATTTTCCTCCACCTGTAGTTTACAAAATTAAATCACTTTTGGTTTTAATTAGAACTTAAATGGATACCATTAACCTCAAAAATCATGTTAAATCCCTTGTCGGTCATGTGACCTGAGATTATTAAATTGAACTAATTTTTAAAAATGTATTTTAAGCTCTACATTTCATTTTTGTTTGCATTTCACTTATTTTGGATGCGGTAATTAAGTTGGTTGGTAGTCAGTTTCACATTCTGGTTTTCATACACTAGCACAGTGCTGTAATTTGGGTCTCCATTATTGCTCTGGAGCGTACAAGTCTGCAGGAACAAGGCCCTTGTTTGTGAAGTGCTCTTTATTACCACACGTTTGGCCTGATCCAGACAGGTGCAGCCCACCCATAACTCTGAGTCATGTCAAAGGGAATGTGGGTTCTCATCTCCTCCCAGACCTTTTCTCCCCTCATTGTCTGCATTTTCACTAGCATTTGGATGCTTCAGCCAACCAGTTACGTGCTTTAAGTATTTATTTATAGAGATAATAGGAAATATTGCTATAGATGTTCAGACTCATTCCCAGAAGTTCCATTCACTCAGGGGCAAGTACAAATTAGTAGAAAGCTGACACTGTTGGGAATAAGCAAGGGTAAAACTTTGCAAGATGAAAATACTTCTTGATTCTTTCACTGGTTTTGAACTACTCATTTTTAAAAAATTAAATCATTACTGATTCTACATATTATACAAGAGCCGAGCAAACTCATTCTTACCCACGCAGATCTCCAAGTTGAAGAGATGGTGAGGAATAAGCCTTAAGTATTTTTTCTTATACTTGACAAAATATTTAAGCCCCCATACTACTCCCGCTGCAGTAAAACTAATTTTGACTTCACATATGCAGAATAAAGTGATCTGCAAAGATTCACAAACAATGAAAAGCAGCAAAAATGTTTTTAAAATTGGTGATTTTAAAAATTGATTGTCTTCATAAACCTTCTGTGCCAGGTAAGGTCTGTAATAGGCATTGTGCTATACTAAACTTATTATGACTTACAGGATGGAAAAAAAGTAGTTTCTGCTTCCTAAAATAACTTTGTAATTTTGTTTTCTTTCCACAATCTTTTGTGATTCCCAAACAAACCAAGTTTCAGAGTAGCAGCCGTGTTAGTCTGTATCCACAAAAAGAACAGGAGTACTTGTGGCACCTTAGAGACTAACAAATTTATTAGAGCATAAGCTTTCGTGGACTACAGCCCACTTGCATCCGAAGAAGTGGGCTGTAGTCCACGAAAGCTTATGCTCTAATAAATTTGTTAGTCTCTAAGGTGCCACAAGTACTCCTGTTCTTTTTTCCAAACAAACCAAATTACTTCTAAAATAGAGAGAGATCTGTATCTGGAGCAGTAGGAGCCATCAGTAATAGCACCAACAGGAAGTTTTCCCTTACATTCCTTGGCACACGCAAGGCTTACAGGCTTGATTCTACCTCGCATACACGAGTCTTAATCAGGAATCTCTCAACTGAAGTTGAGTTATTTGGGTGTAAAACTGATGGGAGAAGAGAATCTGGTCCTAAGAGTCAGAGAAGATTAAACACAACCCAAGATAAATCTTGAAGACATCTAAGGATACTTAGCATAGAAACCTGCAGCTGTATATACCCAACAGTTTGCTAAGCCAGGAGTTTTTCCTACTTTTTCATTGCTTGGACTGCATCTTAACAGAGATGCCTGCTCCCCTCCCTTCAGCAACTGCATATGCCACCCTGCTTCAGGTGGTGACTGAAAAACATATTCTGGCAACTACAGCAATTGCTCATGTGGAAAGGAAAGAGCTGGAAAATGCTGAACATACTTTTAGGGCTGGTCTGCACTGGGGGGGGATCGATCTAAGATACGCAACTTCAGCTACGTGAATAGCGTAGGTGAAGTTGAAGCATCTTAGATCGATTTACCTAGGGTCCACAAAGTGCGAGATCAATGACCGCGACTCCCCCGTCGACTCCGCTACCGCCGCTCACTCCGGTGGAGTTCCGGAGTCGACAGGGAGTGCGTTCGGGGATCGATATATCGCGTCTTAATGAGACACAATATATCGATCCCTGATAAATCGATTGGACATACCTTAGTATCTTTTAATGCTGTTGAGCAGCTGGAAACATTGAAGACCAAACATCACAATTTGGATCTTGGTGTGCCAAAACTAGGAGCAGGGCTGACTTAGCAGTAGTTTCAGAGTAGAGCCCTTTCTAAGGCCTTATCTTTGCTGCTGAAAAAGGTGCAATTTTTACCTCAGGTTTACTAATGCGCATGAGCAATCCCAAGGGAAAAAAATACTGTGAAGTCAAGACATTTTAGTAAACTAGACAGGTCCATCTGCAGTTGGCCTCACCTAGTGTACCCATGATCAATCTAAAGTGCCTTGTCTCATCATGACTGTGTTTATAAGTCAAGATAGCTCTCATGCATTAGTTACCTTGAGTTAAAGAATGCATCTTTCTTAACAGTAAAGAGAAAGCAACATATGTGAAGGGAATTCACAGCAGTGTCACTACATTGCTAGCTCAGTGGTTTGAGCATTGGCCTGCTAAACCCAGGGTTGTAAATTCAATCCTTGAGGGGGCCATTTAGGAAACTGGGGTAAAAAAAAAAAAAAAAAAAAAAATCTGGGGATTTGCCCTGCTTCGGACTAGATGATCTCCTGAGGACCCTTCCAACTATGATTGCTACAAATCCCTACCTTGGGACTGGTCTGCACCTAAAACTTAAGTCACCCTGGCTCCATTGCTCAGGTCTGTGGGAGGGAGGCGTAGGTAAGTCAACCTAACCCCCTCCGGTAATGCAGACAGGCCAATGGAAGGATTCTTCCCTTGACCTAGCTGCTGCCTTTCGGAGAGGATTTACTACCTTGCTGCTGCAGGGTTTGCAGTGGTGCTGGGCTGACAGCACTACAGCTCCCTGGCACGCGGCACCTCTCCCCAGCACCAGGCCCTCCCAGCCATGCAGTTACCCGGGGCGACGCGCCGCGGGGAAAACCGCCCGGCTCCGATCCCCTAACACGGGGGTGGGGGCCGCTCTGGGGACCTTCCAGCTGACAGGCGCCGGCCCGGCCGCGGGGCAGGGAGCCTGGAGAGGCCGGTGCTGGGGAGAGGACGGCCTTGCAGTGCCCCAGCGCCAGGGTAGGCCCTGAGGAGCCGCTGGGGCGTATACAGGGTCCTGGCGAGAGCCCGCGCCGCCAGGGTAACCAGCCGCTCTCACCTCCGCGGCCAGGGCCTGTCACTCATGCGTTGTTCCTGCGCCCACCTGGCGCGGTGTGATGACGACACGCGACGGGCGGGGCGCACGTGAGGGATTGGCCCCGGGCGGTGACGTGGCGGGAGGCGGAAGTGAGGCGGCTCCAACGATGCTACGGCAGGTGAGGAGGGTCCCGGGGAGCCCGGGGTTAGTGGGGTTGCCCCTCGGTCTCCGCTGGCAATGGCCTGGCGCGGAGAGGGGCCAAAGGTCAGAGGCTAAGGGTCAGGGGTCGGTGATTGAAGAGGGAGGAGGAGGGTTCATGGCTCAGAGGCCACCACGGGAGGGTGAGCAGAGCTGGCGGTGCCGCCGTCGGGGCGCAAAGGGTTCAGGGCAGGCGGTTAGCTGAGGTCGGAGGGCAGGGGTCAGGGTGGAAGGGGGTTCAGGGCTGGCGGTTAGCAGAGGTCGGAGGGCAGGGGTCAGGGTGGAAGGGGGTTCAGGGTAGGCGGCGAGCTGGGGTCGGAGGGCAGGGGTCAGGGTGGAAGGGGGTTCAGGGCAGGTGGCGAGCTGGGGTCGGAGGGCAGGGGTCAGGGTGGAAGGGGGTTCAGGGCTGGCAGTTAGCTGGGGTCGGAGGGCAGGGGTCAGGGTGGAAGGGGGTTCAGGGCAGGTGGCGAGCTGGGGTCGGAGGGCAGGGGGTTCAGGGCTGGCGGTTAGCTGAGGTCGGAGGGCAGGGGTCAGGGTGGAAGGGGGTTCAGGGCAGGCGGCGAGCTGGGGTCGGAGGGCAGAGGTCAGGGTGGAAGGGGGTTCAGGGTAGGCGGCGAGCTGGGGTCGGAGGGCAGGGGTCAGGGTGGAAGGGGGTTCAGGGCAGGCGGCGAGCTGGGGTCGGAGGGCAGAGGTCAGGGTGGAAGGGGGTTCAGGGTAGGCGGCGAGCTGGGGTCGGAGGGCAGGGGTCAGGGTGGAAGGGGGTTCAGGGCAGGTGGCGAGCTGGGGTCGGAGGGCAGGGGTCAGGGTGGAAGGGGGTTCAGGGCTGGCAGTTAGCTGGGGTCGGAGGGCAGGGGTCAGGGTGGAAGGGGGTTCAGGGCAGGTGGCGAGCTGGGGTCGGAGGGCAGGGGGTTCAGGGCTGGCGGTTAGCTGAGGTCGGAGGGCAGGGGTCAGGGTGGAAGGGGGTTCAGGGCAGGCGGCGAGCTGGGGTCGGAGGGCAGAGGTCAGGGTGGAAGGGGGTTCAGGGTAGGCGGCGAGCTGGGGTCGGAGGGCAGGGGTCAGGGTGGAAGGGGGTTCAGGGTAGGCGGCGAGCTGGGGTCGGAGGGCAGGGGTCAGGGTGGAAGAAGGTTCAGGGTAGGCGGCGAGCTGGGGTCGGAGGGCAGGGGTCAGGGTGGAAGGGGGTTCAGGGTAGGCGGCGAGCTGGGGTCGGAGGGCAGGGGTCAGGGTGGAAGGGGGTTCAGGGTAGGCGGCGAGCTGGGGTCGGAGGGCAGGGGTCAGGGTGGAAGGGGGTTCAGGGCAGGCGGCGAGCTGGGGTCGGAGGGCAGGGGTCACGGTGGAAGGGGGTTCAGGACAGGCGGCGAGCTGGGGTCGGAGGGCAGGGGTCAGGGTGGAAGAGGGTTCAGGGTAGGCGGCGAGCTGGGGTCGGAGGGCAGGGGTCAGGGTGGAAGGGGGTTCAGGGCTGGCAGTTAGCTGAGGTCGGAGGGCAGGGGTCAGGGTGGAAGGGGGTTCAGGGTAGGCGGCGAGCTGAGGTCGGAGGGCAGGGGTCAGGGTGGAAGGGGGTTCAGGGCTGGCAGTTAGCTGAGGTCGGAGGGCAGGGGTCAGGGTGGAAGGGGGTTCAGGGCAGGCGGCGAGCTGGGGTCGGAGGGCAGGGGTCAGGGTGGAAGGGGGTTCAGGGCTGGCGGTTAGCAGAGGTCGGAGGGCAGGGGTCAGGCTGGAAGGGGGTTCAGGGCTGGCGGTTAGCAGAGGTCGGAGGGCAGGGGTCAGGGTGGAAGGGGGTTCAGGGCTGGCGGTTAGCAGAGGTCGGAGGGCAGGGGTTAGGGTGGAAGGGGGTTCAGGGTAGGCGGCGAGCTGGGGTTGGAGGGCAGGGGTCAGGGTGGAAGGGGGTTCAGTGTAGGCGGTGAGCTGGGGTCGGAGGGCAGGGGTCAGGGTGGAAGAGGGTTCAGGGTAGGCGGCGAGCTGGGGTTGGAGGGCAGGGGTCAGGGTGGAAGGGGGTTCAGGGCTGGCAGTTAGCTGAGGTCGGAGGGCAGGGGTCAGGGTGGAAGGGGGTTTAGGGTAGGCGGCGAGCTGGGGTAGGAGGGCAGGGGGTTCAGGGCTGGCAGTTAGCTGAGGTTGGAGGGCAGGGGTCAGGGTGGAAGGGGGTTCAGGGTAGGCGGCGAGCTGGGGTCGGAGGGCAGGGGTCAGGGTGGAAGGGGGTTCAGGGCTGGCAGTTAGCTGAGGTCGGAGGGCAGGGGTCAGGGTGGAAGGGGGTTCAGGGTAGGCGGCGAGCTGGGGTCGGAGGGCAGGGTGAAAGGGGGTTCAGGGCAGGTGGCGAGCTGGGGTCGGAGGGCAAGGGTCCGGATGGAAGGGGTTCTGGGCAGGTGGTGATCGGGTCAGAGCAGTTATTTGGGAGCATAGCAAAAGAATTACTAGGAGATGGGGGGGGGGGTCGGGGGGGGCGGCAGGTTAAGATATGAATACCAGGGATCTACTGCTGCTTGGAGGTAGGGGGCTTGTGAGGAGCCCTTTTTTTAAAACAATACTTTAGGTGAAATACTTTTAAAACACCAAAATATTTTTACTAAAAATAAGCAATAATTGACCTGAAAATAAACGCACGTGGATAAACACTAGTAACTGGAAATCTTAACTCAGGGATCGGCAACCTTTGGCCTGTGGCCTGCCAGAGTAAGCTCCCTGGTGGGCTGGGCCGGTTTGTTTACCTGCTGCGTCTGCAGGTTCAGCTGATCGCAGCTCCCACTGGCCGCGGTTCCCCGTTCCTAGCCAATGGGGGCTGTGGGATGCGGTGTGGGCCAAGGGATGTGCTGGCTGCTGCTTCCCGCCGCTTCCGGCAGCCCCCCCGTTGGCCTGAAGAGGCAAACCGCAGCCAGTGGGAGCTGTGATTGGCCGAACCTGCAGATGCGGCAGGTAAACAAACTGGCCTGCCAGGGAACTTACCCTGGCGGGCTGCGTGCCAAAGTTTGCCGATCCCTGTCTTAACTAAACCATTTGCCAATTACTGCTTAATTAGGATTTATATTGTGGTAGCATCAGTAGGCCCTAGTCAGGGATCTGGATTTCATTGAGCCAAGTAAATGCAAAGAACAAAGACATGAATGCTTTTTATTATTAAACCTCTTGCAATCTTCAATAATCAGTTATTTAACAGAACTATAGAAACTCTTATAGGAAAGGTGTCTTAACAGTGATGTGATATATTTGTAGATGCCAAGGAATTATGCCAAATTTTGAAAATGACGCACATAAAAAATGACCAGATTGTTTTTTTTATCCTGCAAATGCTTAAACTCATGCTTAACTTTAAGCATGTGAGTAGTCCCTGGGACTACTCCTATACTTAATCAGTTGTTTGATTGTTTGCAAAATCAGGGCTGACATGTGCCATTGTATTGTGTAGTGTTCATCAAATAATTTAAAAAAAAAAAAAACCACCCAGGATCAGACATTCAGGGACATGAACTTACAAGCATAACTCAAGTTTAAAATAAATTCATAAAGCCAATGCAGACAAATACATGGAACTTTGAAAAAAGCTCAGTTGTGCGAATGCTTGAGATCTCTCCATGAAGACTAATTTCTAACACTGTATTACATCAACACTGAATTTGACCCATGATCTGTGTATTGGGCTGGGGTAGTCCACTGTGCCGAGTGGTAAGAGTCGTAAAAACAGTTAGGGCAAATTTGAGCAGATTCCTGAATTGAATGGGAAGCCAGAAGGATTTTGAAGAATGCATGATGTGATTTTCTTTGTATGCGTAGCAACTCTGCAGCATTCTGCATGCGAGTGACTCCAAAGAGCTTGGACTTGGGCAGGCCTTACAGAAAGGATCTGCTGTACAGTGAAGGCAGGAGAAGATCCTCTATCTTAGTTTTGTAAATTCTGTGATAAAGATGTGCCAGATGTTTTTTTAAAATGCTACCTTGTCACACAAACACCTGATTTAGTGTTAATGGCAGTTAAGTGTACCCATTGAAAGGAAAATTTACCTCACTGGAGATACCTGAGGGCTTGTCTACACATAACATTTGTACTGATTTAACTATATCTGTGTAGCTTAAGCGATACAACCCTCTTAATGTGGATGCAGTTCTACTGGTATAAAGGTGTTTACATCAGTATAGCTTATCCTCACATGGAAAGGAGAATAAGCTATATCAGTGAAGGCCCCTTTATGCTGGCATAACTGTCCACACTAGGGCTTGTACCCTTATAACTATTTTGGTAAAAAAATCACACTCTTTACTGAAATAGTTATACCAATGCAAAAAGTATGTGTAAATCAGATTTTAGACAAGTAACTTCCAACTTCTGAGAAATAGCCCCTAATTTCACCATTTATGTCCTCTGTGGAACCCTAATATAACATGGACAAGCCGAGGTTTATGCCTCTGAAAATAAACAACAAGTCCAGAAATGCTCAAAAGGAATGAGGCTACATGCATAAAGGACTTACATTAAGACCTGAGGTTACCCTGCTGTTTGCAAAAGGGCCCTTTGGACTCAAAGCATGTGTTTAAGATGGTCTTCACATGATGCAAGATGAAGGAGACAGTGTTTAAACAGTTTGGGGTGTATGTGTAATTTCTGTTGCATTTGGTTAATTTCCAAATTCTTTGACCTTAAGTCCTCATCAGAATAATTCTGGATAATCAAAACCATCCTCTTTTTGCATCTGAAAATACTGTATCAATTACTTCTCTTGTAACATTTCGTATCTGTCTGCCACTTTAGGACAGTAATGATGACACTGAAGATGTGTCACTGTTTGATGCAGATGAAGAAGTATCCACGAGATCAAAAAAGTCAAAGATAAGGTCTGTGATCAGTAGAAATTGTTCCTTCATGGGTTCCACCCAGAAATGTGGCAGAGGCTGGACTGGCGTGTTTGTTCTTGTTTGTTTCGTGTCTACCTATTGGTGCAAGAGCAGTGAGTTTCTCTCTTAGAAGTGAATGTCATGTTAAGAAATGTTTCCTGGCAAATGGGAAGGGTAGGAGGCTTACTCATGAATTGCTGAAGAATTTAATCTTACACTAAAAAAAGTCCACGTCTTTATGGTTGCGATGGTCCCTATGTTGTCTGTGTGCAGACTCAGGAACACAGTCTGAAACAATAAGAGGTGTGAACTGGCCAAAATCCTGGCTCCAGTGCACTGCGTCTTGTGTAATAGGGAGTTTTTCAGGACATAGAGGGAGGAATCCTTCTTTCTAGGCCACTCCATGAGCATTTCTCCAGTCTCATGTCTGGAATAGCCTCTGTTCTGTTTCCCTTCTTCCCCTTGCATGCCATATCATAGTGGCTGATCCAGCAGCCTCACTCCTGCTTTACCCCCAAATGCGCTGTACAGCCATACACAGGGAGCTCCTGTAGAGTAAAGCCTCTTTGAAATGGAAACGCACCAGAGCAGACCGTGAAAAGAGCAGCATTTCCCTATAGAGAGGTGCTATCTGTTTCTGTTCAACTCAATAGAGTGTTTGTCTTAATGTTACCACACAAAAACTGCTACATATTGAGTACTTCTGAGGGGCTTCACCTGCTCCCTTCTTCTCTCCCACCTCAAATCCTGCATGCACTTTGAACAATGGCCACAGGCAGGATAAGTCTGTGGAGTTATCTCCTAGAGCAGTGGTTCTCCACTGGGGGCGCTGCGGAGGGCAGGTTTCAGGAGGTCCACCAAGCATGGCCGGTGTTAGACTTGCTAGGGTCCAGGGCAGAAGGCCAAAGCCCAGCTGCCCAGGTCTGCAGCCAGGGGCCCCGAGCCCCATCACCCGGGGCTGAAGCCAAAGTCTGAGCAACTTAACTTTGTGGTCTCCCCTGTGGCGTGGGGCCCCGGGCAACTGCCCTGCTTGCTATCCTTTAATGCCAGCCCTGGCTTTTATATGCAGAAAAACAGATGTGGCACAGCTGGGCCATGGAGTTTTGATAGCATGTTGGGAGGGGCCTCAGAAAGAAAAAGGTTGAGAACCTCTGACCTAGAGGACTTTGTTATGCTATAAGAATGATGTGTACTAGTGCTGCGATGCTCATCTTTGCCACTGTTGTCAGCATGCTCTGCAAACCGGCCTCATTTAAAGGAATTTGCCCTCCTAGGCTGTGCAAATGAAAAAAATCCTCTTCTGCCTTGAGAGAACATGTCATCTCTTTACCAAGTGGCTTCAGTCTTGTTTCAGAGACATGTGACTGAATTGTATTTCTGATGTATTGGTTACAGGCACCCAGTGGCATCATTTTTCCACTTGTTCTTCCGAGTCAGTGCAATAGTTGTCTATCTTCTCTGTGAACTGATCAGCAGCAGCTTTATTGCCTGCATGGTGTCAATTATCCTGCTCCTGTCGTGTGACTTTTGGGCAGTAAAGGTAAGTCCCCTTTCATCACTTTAAAATATTCTTTCAAGAGAGCAATAGGCCAGGTCAAACTGTCTGAATATGTTTGGCTTTGTTCAAAAATAAAGTCAACTCTTTTAGATCCTGCAAGTTATGAAACATTACAATTTCTTTAAGAACTTTAGAAATTCTGGGAATCTCTTAATCTCAAATTATGTCTCTCTCTCATTTATTTTGGGGGGTGGATGGGGTGGGGGTTAATCTCAGACTTCCATTTGATTCACGTAATGCACTATAGGCTTCATAAACAGAAATGATGAGGTCTCCTTCAGATTCAAGACTTGCCAGAAAACTCCAACCCACATTTTTTTCTTAATATTGAAATTAATTGCTGTTGGGCTGAAGATGCTAGAAAATACATTGGCATGGCTATGAGAGATCCTAAACAATGCCTACGTGCATTATACTTGACTCTGCTTATTGAGATCACCAAATTCAAGAATAAAGTACTATCCCAATACTGTTAGGAACTTGGCTTTCCACTCCATTACCCTCTAATGAAGACACCTTGCTTTACTGCACTAGCATTTGACAAGGCATTCTCAGTTCCCACCTCAAGAGAAGCTACCAGGCTGTTGCTGTGGTTTGCCCTGGAATATCATGTTAATTATTATTACTAACGCACACCTAATACAAATTCATTATTGGGCTTTAAAACAGGAGTGCACAGTTCTGCTGCTTGGTGGTACTAATAAACTGCTTTCTCTTTAAAGCTGCTTCTGCTCGTCATTCTTAGCAGAGTTATGTATATGGTGACTTTGTAGCCTCACCTGTCAGACTGATGAGTTACCTTATTACTGGAAGTGTTAATATTGAAACAACAAGATCTTCCCCAACAGCATGCCCCAATTGAGCTCTGCTAATGCCTTGGACAGAATAAGGATACTGAGAAGCTACCTTTGGAGCCCAGTTAGAATACCTAGTGCAAGCCTACAGCACATGGCATTACACATAAACTTTACATTAAAAGAACGTTAAGATTACAGTGTCAAGCATGCTCAGAAATTAGGAGATGCTAGAGTTAAGGTTGCCTGTGCAATCTTCGTTTATCCCCTTGTACAGTACAGTATGTATGAATTATGATGCAGTCTTAAATTACAAGATCACATGTTATTTGTGATCCTAAATCCTCATTTCAGGCTCTTTGTCCCAGTCTTTCCCATCCCCAGTCCACTTCCGAGGCTACTTGTCCCAAATTTCCCCACTCATCCCACTGATATCCAGCCAGCCCCACTCTTCCCACCCTGAGGCAGATTACTGACTTGGAAGATTTCATTTCAAACAATGCCAGCTGATGACTTTTTTGACAGGTGAGGCCCATATCACAAAGTCTTACACTGGAATTTGTATGTCCTCCTCCTTGTCTTATAATGGGAACTGTTAGGAAGCCATAAATATAAGCCATACCGATAATTACCAGCACCACCTATAATACAGTTTAAGGAATATGGTCTGGTAGTAACTGATGTAATAAGTGGTGGCATTGGTTGTTGAGGTTGCCATAGCAATTGAAGACATTAGGAGTTTAGAAGACATGGGAAGAATTGGTTTTGAATGTTCATTCTGGTATTTCATGGGCAAGATACAGGAAGGATTTCTTTGGTTGGCGGTATAGGGCTAAAATCTCTCTGAAACCCACTTCCTCCTGTATTTAACCCTCTCCAGAATGTTACGGGTCGGCTGATGGTCGGCCTTCGCTGGTGGAACCAGGTGGATGATGATGGCAAGAGTCACTGGGTGTTTGAAGCCAGGAAGGTAAATGTTTAATGTTTGTGTTTTAACTGCTGCAGTTTGGTTAAAATCTCCATGTACCGAGGAGTGACACTTGTGAGAGGTGGATTTTGTGAGGTGGACATTTGGCACTAGTCACAGGCTGAAAGCACCAGCTTGTTTCATACAGGCTAGTGCATGGCCATCAAATGTTGTTAACCCTCAGCCTCTCTCTGAATGGTTCTCAGTCACTATCCTGTCCTGATCTGATATGGAGCCAGTGACCTAAAGGCTCTGTATGTCCTTTGGTGTAAATGTGAAACAGGTCATCGTGGATAGCTAGAGTGCAGCCATGCCCCCAGCTTTCATTTGTGGGATCCCAAGAGCAGAGATCATTTCACTGTGTGAAGTCAATGTAAGACTTCTGATATTAAATATTTTAACTCTCATAATGTTTCATCAGTCCCTTGCCTTTGTTATCCAGCAGTTGGGAATGGGTGACGGGATAGATCACTTGATGATTACCTATACTGGTCATTCCCTCTGGGGCACCTGGCATTGGTCACTGTCAGAAGACAGGATACTGGGCTAGATGGACCTTTTTCATCTGACCCAGTGTGGCCATTCTTATGTTCTTAAACGATCTGTCTGTTAATCTTAAATGTTTATATGGCCCCAATCACCATAGTGTCTGAGCACCTCACCATCTTCAATGTATTTATTGTCACAATTCCCTGGTGGGGCAGGGAAGGCTGTTATCCCCATTGTACAGATGGGGAGCTGAGGCCCAGAGAGACTAAGTGACTTGCCCAAGGGCACATAGGAATTCTGTGGTTGAGCAGGAATTTGAACCCAGGTCTTTCAAATCCTAGACTAACACCTTAACCACTGGACCACCCTTTCTCCAGATAAAACTAGTTTAGAGAAACTAGAGCAGAGGAAAAGAAATAGAATACTTGCAGTTCAGTTGAGTTGTCTGAACCTCCTAAAGCTATATTAGGTTAATATTGTCTTGGGGGAAAATATATAAATAGGGAATGGATGCTTGCTTGAGAGCTTGTGCTCACAGGCTCGATTCTTTCCACATCTGGGGGACATGACCTCAGGCTCAGTAATACTAGGAACTATGAAAACATATAAACATAGTAAGTCTGTATGAATTAGCACTGTCCCTTTTGTTTGTACTACTCTATATTGGCCTACTTACCAAGGGCATAAGGATTTAATTTTGCATCTATTGGGAGCAGCTAGACATAGTTGCCTAGACAGTGCTTTGAAATATACCAAGGGCTCTGCAGTATGTCTTGGCCTGTCTCGTGCTGTATAATTATACAGTGCAATACACTACAAGGGACTTTTTAATAAGCAAGTGGTAAGTGTTAATAAAGTTGCGGCAGTCCAGTTAGCTGATGATTGTTTTGAGGGGAAGTTTTGCTGGCTATGGCAACACCAGCTTCCTAACAGTAATAAGATGTATCACTAGTTTCCTCCCCCTCTTGGTTTGTGATAGAGACACTGTACACTAGGGCATGTGATGATGGGCCACTGGTACGCTCTTCTGGTGGTTGACGTTATCAGGAACTTGGGGTGTTATGTTAATAGTTCAAAAATGTCCCTTATCCAGTCCCTAAAAATAGCAAAGGGCGTATTCCACACTTTTCATTTCAGCCAGAAAACTGACAGGAAAAGTCCTTTTAAAAAAAAATGTCATGTTTCCACAGCACCAAGAGGGCTCGAAAGCTCCCCACATGCCTTAGGAGTGCATCTTAGCAGCCACTTGTGCGCTGCAGTATGGATGCAAACACTTGTGGGACGTTGGTTCTGGGTTGTTTTTAATGATACTGTGAGTTGTACAAGGAAACAGACTGCTCAGTTTCTATTTCTTTCCATTTCCAGGCATCGGCTCAAGGGAAAAAAGTTTCATCTGAAGCAGAGTCCCGAATCTTCTGGTTAGGACTAGTTACCTGTCCTGTCATCTGGGTGATATTTGCCTTCAGTGCTCTGTTTTCATTCAAAGTGAAATGGCTGGTGAGTTTAGCACCTCAATCCTATAGTGACTGGGTGCATTAAATATCTGGACAGATTTGTCACCTCTGACTTTCGAGAACTGGACAATAAACCCCTGTTCTTTGTGTCTTTTCTCCTCTGTCACAGGCAGTGGTTACAATGGGAGTGGTGCTACAGGGGGCCAACCTATATGGTTATATCAAGTGTAAAGTGGGCAGAAAAACAAATTTAACCAGCATGGCTACCTCCTATCTTGGAAGACAGTTCTTGCGGCAGGTGAGGATCCCACAGGTTACTGAGTGAAGCCTAAATGTCCCTTCTCAGCATGTGTTTAAATAGGGCACATGGGACACTGAGACTTGGCTCATTAACCAAGTTACTTTGGAGCAGTCTTCTTTAGCCCAGTAGCTTTCAGCTGGCAGTGCCATAGCAAGACCAAGCTAACTGGGCTGAGTTTTATCATCTTTATTGCTGCATGTAGAAAAGCTTGTACCATTCAATAATTTTAGGTTGGTTTTACAATTTGATGGGCAGTGTAAAAAGTGGTGGTTTCATTGCAAATCTCTTGCTGCAGGAGTGGAGGAAGGCTGTTTCTCACATACCATATCTGTGTTTCTGTCCACAAACTTCCTCCCCTGCCTGGGCCTAAAGAGAGTATGGGGTGAGGGGTGGAAGAACTCCTTATTAGGAGTTCCCCAGCATGGGTATTAGTACTTTGCCCTCTTCGCAGCTTGACGTCCTGATGAATTAGCGTGTTGCTCTGTGGTATACTTGGGACTAAGTTCCATCTGTAGCACACCATTGTCAACAATCTAGCCCCTCACCTGGGGTTGACTAGCAGCATCAAGGTAAAAACTACCTGTGCCTTATCTTCACTAGGATTTTACATTGAAATAGTTGACTCAGTATAAAAACACACCTCATTTTGCAGTGAAGACATAGCCTAACTCAGTTTCTTGGCTCAAATTTAGTCAACCTCTTTGATTTGTCAAGGGTTTCCTATCCAAGAAGGCACAGGCCAGCTTTCTGAAGCATTTGCCCTAGGAGTCCAGCTGTGGCTAGCTTTGTTCTGAAGTAATGCCCCTTTTCTTTCTTCCGCAGACTGTGGTTAAAGATGACCAAGCCGAATCCTGAAGACTGATCCAAAATTGGATTGGATTTATACTGGTGAACAACAGTAAACGTTTTTTGACCATGAGTTTAGGAGCTACATAAACTGTGTGTGGATTTTTTTTTTTTTTAAATTAAATCTTGTAAGACTTCAGGTCAACTCTCATAGCCAATTACTTTCAGTTTTTCTGCAACAGTTTGCATTTCAGAGCTCTTCTAATAGTTTGTTTGGTTAAGGCACTTGAGTTAATTCACCTAATCTTTTAATTAAAAGAAAATCATAGAGCTGGAGCCTAAATGGGAACTAAACAGTCTGGGGTGAAGTAAGAGATAAAACTACCGGGCATCCTTCCTCATAATTTGTCAGTGTGAAAAATGTAAATGAGGCAGGTTTTATATCATTCAAGAACACCCCCATCCCTCCAGCAGTTGCATCAAATAGAAATTCACCCTGCAGAATTACTACCTGCAGAAGTAATTCTGCTGTTGGAGGTAATTGCTGTCTAAATCCCACTCTTATTCTGTACATTGAAAGTAGCTAGAAGATGACCTGTTAGTAGATGTTGGTCCTGAACCTGTTCCCATTGAATTCAATAGGACTTCTGTCATTGGCTTGGGTGGGATCTTAAAGTGACATCTAAGCAGCTCAGTTACTTTACTTATGAATGAAACTTTGATATTCTGGACAGCCCGATTACCACCTGACTGAGAGGTTATGCTGCAGCTTTGATTCCACCTTGCTCAATTTATTATAAGTTTTGCTTCCCAAATAAGGCAGGAGCTAGGATGACGTGGAACTAAACCCTTAGAAAGCATGAGAACGGGCAGTGGGTTTCAGGGGAAGCCGTGCAAAATACTAGCAGCAAAGTGAAGCTGTGAGTGGTTGTTGCCTGGCCATCACTAATAAAACAAAGTACTTCATGCTGCCTTAACAGACCACGATACATCTACACTGTGCCCAAGGCGGTATCTGAGGCTCCCTGGGATAGATGGGGGGTGGTGATGCCTGATAAGTGCATCAGTAAGTTTGCCACTGCAGGAAATGGTGTATTGCAGACCTGCATTGACTGCCAGTCTGTCTGCAAAGGATGGCACTGCTGTTATTGGAGATAACTGACCGCTGATTCTCCCCCACTGGTACTATATATATATATATATATATATATATATATATATATATATATATATATATATATATTAACACTACATGCATATGTGACCCCTGTGTTCCACACACATAAAGAAATGCTCAGGCTCATTTGCTAGTAAAGTGCAGCTGAACATTATTAGTAGTTGAAAACAGCCCTCACTAAAAATTCAGGGTATGATTCCAAATTTTTAACTGGCCGCTTTCCTCTCACTCACTGTGTTGCTGGCAGGGTGGATTCATGCAATCTGAATAATTCATATTCCGGAGCTGTCTAAGAAACCTAATGCTTGAATGCCAATTTGGCAGAAAGTTCTACATTCCGCTAATCCATGCTGTAACTGCTCCTCAAGTTGTGCCCGCCAACAAATTCACTGGGGTTGGTAAGAAATCTGCATCTGCTGTGTGCTCGTGGACTTTTGGGTTATGTTGTTCAGTTAGATGAAGGAAGGTGACATGTTTTGCTTGAAAAGCGGCGTCAAGAGGGGACCAATTCTTCCTTGTCCTGTAACTCAGTTGAAGGGGGATTGGTCTTTTACATCAGAGGGGAGAATATAACCGTGGATGGGTATTTTTAATTTAAAAGCATAGTCTTTTTTTGGATCTAAATCGTGGGATTGCATTAACAATGTTTTTCTTCCTATACTAAAGCAATATATTGAAATTGTAAAATCTCTTCAAACTCCGGCACTGTACATTTGTTAAACTCTTTGGACTAATATCTTTTTGTAAATAAATATTTATAAAGTCTTTAAATTAAATAATGCTTTGTCTACCAGATCGGGTGCCCTTACTAGAAACTGATGACACTGGATGGACAGGCAATGGAATAACAACACAGCTTAACAAGGATTGCTTGTTGAGTCACATGTTATTAACAAGGGCAGCTATAGCTCCTTCCATCTGAGGAACTCAAATTGCTTTGCTTACATTAGTGCACACCACACCCCCCTGAGGTAGGTATTGCTGTTCCCATGGTACAGATGAGGAAACTGATGTGCCCCATAGCAACTCAGCAAATCATGGCAGAGCAGTGGTTAACATTTGGGTGTTTCTAGCTCTGTGCTTCATCCACCACACCACTCTAAAATATATTTGAGTGCAAAGAAACCGATGGATGGACACAGGAAAGAACAACAGTGATGAAACTGATCTTTGCAAAGCAGTGAGTAACAATAAGAGAAAAATCCCACTCTAGAGTGGGTAATAGGGTTCAGTGGGGAGAAGTTGAAGAGAGAAACCAATTTGTCCATTGAAACACTTGTAAGTCCCCTCCTCTCAGCTGCAGGCATTCTACCATGAGCCATGCCGAGTGGGCCCTTCTCTTTAGTGGGGTTGGGACAACTGTGAGTCCATAGAGAGAGAGATGCATGAAGACGTAGGTTGGCTGGATTGTACTTTTACAAGGCACATCATTGCACTAAAGAGATAATGCTGGCATGTTTTGTTTTGGGGTGGTTTTATTTTTTAACAAAAATAGTGATATGAAATCAATTGTTTTATTGCACATAATACAGTCAAACAGGAACATAGATAAGATATGCAATTGAATGTACCAGCCCAGCTTTTTCACCCATACGAGCCAGTACCCTGTAATTGATCCAAATGGTTCTACAGTCTGTGGAGTAATGAAAACAAATACAAAAATCACTCCCTGAGGCCCAGTATCTACCACACAATAACACAGGCTATACAATTAAATTACCTGATCTGCAGCTAGGGCTGGGTGAGGTAACTGCTGTACAGATCTCAGCTAGGGAGAGCACCACACCTTGTGGACTGCAGAAGAGATCTCTACATTGGCCCTGAAGAGGATGGTATCACAGCCTTAAATGAAGTGAGTTCAGCCATCCTGATGACTAACCAAGTGCACCCTGTTGTGGCCTGATGAGGGGGTGGGGTGCCACCTGCTTGGGAGTATAAATAGGGAGGAGACAGCAGGCCTAAGTCAGTTTGGAGGGGATGAGAAGAGAAAAAACTGTCTGCTAGTCCTTTTGGAAGAGGGCAGGCCCAGGGTGAGCAGGAATAAACTGCCTAGTTGTGAGGAGTAGCAAACCTGTCAGAAAGAAGGTAGGCCTAGGAAGGGAAGAACTGTGACTAGCTGCAAGAAAACCTCTGCATGGAAGTAGGTCTGGGGAGGGCAGAGACATGCATGTAAGCTAACTATGAGCCCTCAGAGGGGGCAGGAAAAAACCTGTTATTCCAAGAAAGGGCAAAGGCTGAAGAACCTGATGTAATAGGTTTGGCTGAGAAAACTAAATAACTCCCCAGCAAAAGAGCTACTTGACTCATACAAAAGTGCCTACTCAGTAATTATTAAGGGATGCCGGGGTGTGGTCCTGGTGAAGTATGGGGGGTCCATACCTTGGCCACCAGGGGATCATACCAGGATGACCACAGGCATCCACAGATGTTGTCTAATTGTGGGGTGTGGTAGTACTAGCTCTGCAGTTTGATCTTGTGGTTCAGGAGCCCAGTTAGCAATCAGCATTACCCAAAAGAGCCCCAGGAGTCTGAATTCATTGTTTTAGTTACTATTTTTATAAATAAACATATTATCACAGCAAAATGACTGAACAAGTACTCTACAATTGGTTAATAACATAGTAAAAGCCTTCTGATTGGTTAATAACATGGGTTAATAATTAAGTCAGTGTTTTAATATCATGAGCTGCAAAGAGACACAGGACACCGTGAAGAGTCACTTGCAGCTCCTGGGTCTGAGTGTCACTGCTATGGAGGGTAGTGGGGCAGCAGGAGCTGTTAAACAAGCCTATTGGCTAGACTGGACAGAAAGGTGGCACTGGAGCTCTATGCCCTGCCCATGGTTTGGGGGTGGGAAAGCAATGACATCTATATCCTCAGTTCCCATGGAGATGCCTGTTCAAAGGTGCTAGGTTGTGGGGGGGTGTTGAATGCTCCTTGCACCTGCTAGGGCTGCTAGAACCTGATTCCCTGCTGCATCACTCTGGTCTTATACTGGTGCAGCTTAATCAGTGGAGTAAGGAGATGGACAACCAGGCCTCAGAGTTGATAGAGTTCACCAGCGCTGAATTTGATCCTTACTATGCATATCACTTCTCAGATGATTAAGTAAAAAAGGCTGCCTCTGCTGTTGCCAGTTTTACATGAGTGTAACATCAGTGACTTAGAGTTGTTCCTGTCTCATACCTGTGTAAGGGAAAGAATGTTGCTATCTCATGCTGATTTCTTGAAGCCCCAGCTCCTGGAGTCATGTGATATGTGAGAATCTCAGTTTCCATTTTGGAAAAAAAAAATGCCTTTTTTTTTAGCCTTTGTAGCTGCAGAGAAAAGTTTGCAACTGTGACCCTCTAAAAGTTCCACCAGCAGCAGGCAAACAAAAAGATCCCAAACCTCTTGCTTTTAGAATCTGATGCTATTTTGGGGGCTGACTCACGAGTTTTGAGCACTTGGGAAGAGGAGACCTGGGTCCGAGGAGTACACTATCTATATGACAGACCAGGGGAGTACAGTGGGGGTAAGGGAGGCAGGAAACTTAAATAGAACAAGGGTTAAGGTTTTAAAAATAACAGTGTTTGGGAATTTTAGCAACCCCAACACAAGGTTGCCAAGGCCCCTAGCAAATACCTTACACTAAAAATAGGTGACTTGCAAGTTATAGTGACCCCTTCCCGCCCTTGTTCCAAGAGCAGCCCATGCTCTGATGCTGTTCCTGCACTGCCTTTTCTCTTTCCAAATACCTATTTTCTAACCAAGGAAAGCCAATTTTTGGCTTCCTATCCCTCTCCGTGTCCCTCACTCCATTGCCACTAACTGGCAGTGTGCACCTGCAAACATGGTCAAACATAGCTGTGTAGCAGGCAATATTATTACATGATTAAGGGGAGGAATTTTTTTTTTTTTGAACAGCTGATTGCTAAAACTGAAATGCTCCAGGATCCCTGCCTGTGATCGAGACTTTCTGTGTGAGACTCGGGCATCTAGATTTACGTATCTCTGGACCCTAACTCTGCAAACATGGTACTAAAAGTTAAAAACATGTCTGAGTGTTTGCAAGATCACGGCTCTAGGCAGCAATGGGGTCTCTACTGGTGTGTTTTTTAGCTCCTGTTAGCAGCAGCTCCAACACGGGCCCTGGAGACTCAGAGAGTCCTTCATCCCCACTGTCATTGCACCCCAGCCTCACAGAGACTCTGTATCCTCCTCCTACTCACTGCACTGCTACCCCCGGAGAGTCCCCTAACTCTAGTGAATCTCACTACACAGTCATCCCCAGAAAGATCGGCCTGTTGTGCTGTGGATATCATCAGTAACAGCTACAAAGCATTAAAGGGGGCATGATCACCCCATTCAGGGTACTAAAAGGAGAAGTCTAGGGCACTGCACGGGAAGAAAAGAGCAAGAAGTCAAAACAAAACAAGCCCCTCCCCACCCCCACCCCCACTACTGGGTTCTTGATGGGCTGGGTTCTACTGGAATTGTTTGAACCCCCCTAAAAGATATTACCACGCCGTGTCTCTCTAATATCCTGGGGCCGACATGGCTACAACAACACTGCAAACAAGCTTACTTACAGGGGTACTTGAACAGTTTGTATAGTGGGGGTGTGGAGAGCCATTTAACCAAATTGTATATAATGGAAACCACTTCAAGCCAGGGGGTGGGACAGTACCCCTAGTTCCAGCACCTATGCTTCGTTATAAACATTTAAAAACTGAGCTTCATTCATGCCCAGCCATGTAATTCTTGCTAATGCTGGGAGCTGGGATACTAACGGTGCCACTAAATATTGTAGATAATATCTATGAAGAAAGTTTAGAACAAAGAGAACTTTGTCCATAGGCAGAGCTCAGTGCAGTGACTGCTGAAATCTTCATGCTTCTGCACAATTTATCGCCTCCACAAGAGGGAGCCTGTATACTGACGATTTTTATAGGTGCTGTGAGCATGGAGACAAACTGTGGACCTTGTAAATTATATTCCAGCCCCGTTGCTCTAGATTTTTCTTTCTTTTGTTTTTCTTGAAGAAACAGGGAAATTAAAATACAAAATCTTAGGATGAGCAGGGATCCTAGTTTTCCATGATAAAATAAACAAAATTCTCTGATTAAAAAAGAACACAAAAATCTGTGTTTTTCCACAATTAAAATGAAACCTGGAACTTTGGTTTCCCTAGTCACAATATGTATAGGTATCAGTTGAACACAGTGTTTTATTGATATATTTACAATTTTTAAGCTGACAGCCAGAGTCCCGCCACCCAGGGCTGACAGCCTGAGCATTGCCTATTCTCCTGATTATCCAAATTTTTGATGATCTGATCTCGCCCCAGTCCCAATTAGATAGGATAATGAGGGTTCCACAGTATGTTTTTATTTTTTCATAAAATGTAAAAGCTAAAGATTCTCTTTAAAAACACAAATTCCATGTTTTTCTGTTGCAAATGGATGCTTGATGAAGAGGAAGTAGCTTAGGGAATAAATATAGTATGGGACAGAAGCCCCTCCTGTTAGCCCTAGTTTGAGGACCAGAAGCTGGAGCTCTCCAATTCTTTAAGTGATGTTAGGGTTAAAAAGGCTGCCCATTACAAGGCATCATGGGAAATGTGGTCCACCATTTTAACCATCTTTGTGTGCCTAACCTACAATGCAGGCTGGGATTAGGGGTGGAGTCTCTACTATATAAATAGCTGCCTTTTTATACTGAGTGAGAGCCTGAAGAGGTGGGATTTTTTTGGTAGCAGTGACTCTAAAGACCATGGGGTTGCTGAAAACCCACTGTTGCAGGCTTCTCTCTCTTCCCCCTCAATGTCCAGTTTGTGAATAATTTCTTTGTACACATTATGGGAGGAGTGGGTAGCACCTCCTATAATTTAGTCTGCCGAACACTTTCCATTATAAAAGATTCTTGCAGGCTTTTTTTTTTTGAGATGCCTCAACACTTTCTATGTTTGCAGCAGGCCTTTGAAATTCAGCAGGAGAAAATCCCTCCGGCTGGTGAAGTGCCTTTTCTCTACCTGATCACATTCCATTCACCAACTGTTAGAAGCAGCTGTATGCTTTAATGGAGTTATAAACTGTTCAAAATGACTAGGTGGGTGAGGTACTGTTGTCCTCCTGTTGGTTGTGTTCCTTCCTTGAATGCAAGGTGGCATTCTCTCTTTGAAAGTCAACTTTTTTGGATTTGGATGAAATAAACATCTTTGTGTACCTCCAAAACTGCCATTTCTAAACTCAATTTTTGGAGGCAGCCTGGCATGCCAGCTGGCCAGATGTCACACCCCCCTGCGATACCAGACAGCTTGGTATGTCAGTAACAAATCTGGTGAATTTAAGGAAAGAAACTCCAGATTTTTGTAGCAATGTTAACTTTGCCATGCTGGACATAATTTGTATTTCCTTTCTGTGTCGTCTTTTTGAATGTATGCTAATCGGTGGTGTGTTTAATGTTAATGTAGGTAAATGTGGATTATGAAATATACATTTGGGCTTAGTTAATGGGAGACCTTGGACCCCTTTAAATCCACTAACTTTGGGTTGTACTTCAGTTGCTGAGGGGCAGATGGGTGAATGCTCCATAGCTAAGGTGTCAGTTGTGTTTCTATTACATGCCTGTGTTTTGGGGCCCGTGCCTCTTGGGGAGGGGAGTGCAGGTCGTGTTAACCTCAAAATTGGTAGGCTAGCTATGGAGTTGAAAATGAATTTTTATACCAAATTTGAAGTGAATTGGGTAAGGGATTCATCTCAAAATGGAGATGGGGTGTGGGGAAACCTTGCTAAGGATTTAATATGGAGTTCAATGTTAGTTTTCAAGTTGTGAGTGGAGGAAAGAGGATCTTGTGTTTGGTGGCCTATGTCCTTGTCTCATGCCTTAGAGTTCAACTCCTGATTAGGTCACAGATTCTCCTGTGTGCCCATGGCTAAATCACTTTAAGGGGGGGGACTAACCAAGGCACTTAGTCTCTCCACTCCCAAATTAGCCTTAAAATCCCCCCCCTTAATTTCTTTGTGCCTCAATTCCCATTCTGTAAAACAAGGAGAATAATACTTGCACTGTCTTGTCTAGTTAGTCTCTGCCCCAAAGAGTTTACAATCTCTAGCTTTATGCATGTACAGCACAATTTGGCCCTGATCTTGGTTGGGAAATCTAGGTGCTACTGAAACACAAATAATAGCAATAATAAAGGTGAACTGCCAGACTCACAAATTACTGAAATCAGGGCTCCCAGTGCAGCCATGTAGGGTATAAATTACCATTGAAGCTGGCCCATACAGCATAAATTAAACCCAGTGTGTGAGATCCTGAACTGGTGTAAATTGGTGGCACTCCACTGAGCTCAATAGTCCTATGAGGCTGTATACCAGCTGTGGATCTGGCCCTCTAGCTCCTGCTGGACTTGAACGATAGGAATTTTTTTTGTTTTAATTCTGGTATCTGTCATAGCGTAATCATAATGCTAACCTGGAAAAGATGAGACACACCCAGTCTTTTATGGAAAGTGCACTTAACTGCATCATCAAGGCCAGGAAAGTTTATTAATAATACCTCCTAAATGTAGCCCTCTTTGGATTATATTTAGCCTCTTGACAAACATCCAAGCTGGTAGCTTTTCGGAAGCTGGCATGTTATTGCTTTGCACTGCGGCATGGGTCAGAACCAAGTCTCTTATCTCTCTTCCACCTCGGTGTGATGGCTGTTTGATTTTATTTTTTGAGCCTGCAACTGTTTCCTGGGAAATGGGAGTTGCAGCAGCACAGAGAATTTCCCTGAACGGGTTCCGTGCTTTCCAGAGACGTTGGGAGGATTCTCGCTAAGCCAGTTACTTAAGGGCAGTAACTCTTTAAGGGTATCTAAAGCAAAGAACTGAAGGGGTAGGAGTGATTACGTTCCAAAGGTGAAGAGGAATAACCAGGCGAATACTCCAGCAGCAGTGATAATATTAATAGCACACTTCACCTGAGAATCCCAAAGCACTCTACAAAAGGAGGGAATCACCCCCATTTTACTGCTGGGAAACTGAGGCACAGGGAAGTCTGGCCAAGGTGCCACAGCAAGCTGGGAACAGAACCCACCTCTTCTGATTTTCATTCCTACGCCCTAACCACTAAAGACACTGAGCTGAATTTCCCAAGGGACTTAGGCACCTGCCACTCTGGGTGCCTAAATCCCAGAATCAGGCCCCACTGAGACTCTCAAAATTCCTGCTTAGCTGCCCCCATACCTTGTAGGTTCCTAAACTTACTCAGTGCCATCATGTTTGCAGTAAAAGTCCCCTAGGTGCCTGTGTTTCTGCCTCTGAGTAAGGGGCTGCAGCCCCACGCCAGGTGTCTGGACACCTAAGCCCCCTGAGCAACACATGACCCGGGGGAAGATAGGTGTTCCTCCACCTAGCTCGCCTACGGGATCCCAGTGCATCTGCCAGTGCTGGCTTGGGCCCCAGAAGAGGAGCTTACACAAGGATTGGGACCACCCTCATAGTCCAGGGTTAAGGCAACCCATCTGAGATGTGGGAGACTCTGGGTCAGACCCTTCTGCTCCATGAAGGGGAGAAGGGATTGGAGCAGGGGTCTCCTATCTCTCAGGTGAATGCCCAGGCTATGGACTATTCCCTCACTCTAGCCACAGTGGCACAGCTTCAACAGGAGACAAAGAATCTAACAAAGTCATTGGAGCAGGGGGAGCAGATCCTGGGTTTCCCCCTTCCCAGGTGAATGCACTAACCAGCAGCCCGCAGAGTGAGCACATGTGAGAATGGTTAGCTTAGGTGGGGAGCCGCCTAGCCTTCTGGCTTTTGTCACTCCCATTCTGAGGTGCCGGTCTCTCACAGTACATAGGGAGCCTGGGTGCCGTGCTCAGGCTTTGTAAATCCTGGTGATTTCCTAGGTCCCTAGAAGTTAGGTGTGTGGTAGCTTCACTCCCATGGGTCTGGGAGCCTCTGGCAGCACAGGTGCCAAGCAGCTCCACTCCCCCACTGTAACCAACTAGGTGCCCAGACTCGGCTACCTGGGCAGCAGCCAGCTGGGCTTGCAGACTCTCAGGAGAGTCACTTTCTGTTGGGAATATGTGAGCCGAGTTTTAGAGAGCGCACCCGAGACGTAGCCATAATTGGAAGCCCTGCTGCACTGTGGAGGAGGTGACCCATGTGCAGTGGGGGGTTGAGCAGGCCTCTTTTTTCAGCCCCCCTCAGACCCATTCTCAGCTGCCTTTACCCCTTCTGTGCCCACTAGAGAGGGGGACTTGGTAACTGGAGAGCTCAGCATTGCTTCGGGGAAGGGCTTCAGGCGGGCAGCTGTGCAGAGATAGGTCTGATCCTGGGGTCCTGGAGCGTGGGCTGGTTGGGGAGGCTCATGGTGGCCTGGTCCCGTGTCAGTCTCTGGGAGTGAGCTAGGCAAGGTGCCTCCTGCTATAAACTATCAGTCCAGTGGCCTGGTTGGTTAACCCATGGAGGAGACTGAGCGCTCTTGTTCCTGCACTGTCCCTTGGAGCACTGGAGAGACATGGCAGGGAGCTCTGCCTAGCCCAGAGAAGCACGATGGCCCTGTGGTTAAGGCACTGATCTCTGACTCTACAGACCTGGGTTTGAGTCCCTGCTGTGATAAAGACTTCTGTGCCCAAGATCACACAGAGACTGAGGCCCAGAGCCTTAAAGGTATTTAGGTGTCTATGGAGGACTTAAAGGGGCGTTAGGAGCCTAAACCCCTTTGAGGATCTGGAGCTGGTCTCTTTGTGCCTCAGTTCCCCAACTGTACAATGGGAGTAATGACACATCCTCTCACAGGAGGGTGGTGAGGCTACACATATTAAAGACTGTGAGGTGCTCACACTTGATGGCAATGTGGGGCTAGGTAAGGACCTTAGATAGCCCTGCCCAGCTAGAAGCAAGTGGCTCATGCAAGATCTATGACAATTAATCCCAACATAGGAGGTAGTGAAAGCAACAGGCTACAGGAGGTTTCTGCAGTTTATTATCATTAAACCTAGTGTTTGGTAATTATTTTGCATTCCTGTAGCACTTACAGGAGCACACTGTGCTGAGGGTGAGGGCTGTACAAACAGTGAGAAAATCCCTGCCCCCAGATGTTTACAGTCTAACTAGGACGGGACAAAGGAAATACTATCCCCATTTCACAGATGGCTAACTGAGGCACAGACATTTTAAACATCAGGGTTACACTAGGAGCGGGTGGTAGAGCTGGAAATTGAACCTCAATTGCATGACTCAATGCCCCAACCTCAAGCCCATCCTTCCTCCTTGTTCTAAAATGTGGTGTTGCTCTGTGCTATTAGGTGACTGCTGTGCACCACCACAGAGATGGCTGCATTTCAGTGGTAGGAGAAACAATTCCTCTGGGGTCATCTGGGCTGAAAGTTCAGTGTTAAGTCACTAATGGTGAGCTCCGGGTAGCCTGACACTGTGGATGGTTGGGAAGCAATGCTTGTGTGTGTGTGTGTTTGTGTGTGTGTGTCCATCTGCCCTCGGAGGCAAAGGAGAAGCACCGTGAATGGTGAAGGACAGACGCAGTACAGTGGGAAATGCCCTGAGTGCACCCAATCTGTTCCTGTCCGGAAGGGGTGGGGACCCTGCCTTCAGGACACTTGCTCAGACTGCACAAGCAAGAAGTCAGCAGAGACTGGAGAACCACCCAGCTCAGCTAGTAGTTCCCCTGGCACACCCCTGCGGTGCTGACTCTCTAGCTTTGGGCCTGGCAGCCCCACTGGACTCTCTCACCCAGACTGACTGGCTTCCCATTGTTTCGGGCACTGCTAATTTGCAGCACATGTTCCTCTCCCCTGGCATCTGTGGTGTCACAGACTTTCCCATCTCAGAGCACTGCAAGGAAGGCTGGATTATGCTCTCTTGGCAGAGGCCCCTGTCACCCCCTCTTACAGGGACAGGACATCCTAGCTGGTATTCCCTAAACAAAACGCCAGCGTGAGTAATTGGGGGGAATGACCTTGTGTGAGAGCAATGTGTGCAGGGAAATGGGAGATAAATGGAAATGCAGGCTGAGTCACAGGGCTGGGTTCCGGGACTCCAGGCAGGAGTGGATTTCCAGCCCCCTCCCCTCTTCTCACGCAAAGCACTTGATGTTAGGACAGCCCTCCTAGCAATAGCAACTTGGCTGTGATCCTTCCTGGCCACACCCCCGCTGCAAACCCAGCATTAATGACCGCTGAGTCACAGATCTATGGTTGGCTCCTTTAAAAAGACCAGTGAGGTGGGGTTTGAGCCAGACCTCATCTCTGAGCACTCGGGGTTGTTCTGATCTCTGACCTGCTGGCAGGGAATGAGTTCCCCAATAGGAACCAGTGCTGGTCAGGACAGAACAATCATGCCTAGTAAGATTAGGGCCCATGGTGCTAGGGGCTGTACATACACATAAAGAGCGACAGTCCTTGCCCTCAACAGCTCACCATCTGCACAGACAAGACAGGCAGAGTGTGGGAGAAAGGAAGCAGTGTCAGTAGATGCCAGCATGCTCATAACAGGGGTGAGAAGAACAAAGGCCTATCAGTATCCACCCCTCTGCAATCTCATCGCATGGGATGCAATCACAGCTTCCTTCATGCTGACCTGCTGACCTGTCGAGCTCCTGGCCTGCCCAATCCTTGGTGCTGTGGTGTCTAGTCTCTGCAGCCATCTCAGCATGTGATCTGCTGGGAGGCAGAATGCAGCGGTCCACTGGGTGAATTTCACTCCTGTTTCTCTTGTGTAGCCCTTAGATGCTGTCACGAGGAGAGCCTTCTCCCCAACTCCGAGTGGGATCAGAGGAGGCACAGGTGACATCTGCCATTTCAAGAAGGGCTTTGGTGAACACACTAGTGTTTGGTTTGGAAATATCTACACTCGCTCAACCTGCTGTTTGTTTGAATCCTTGCTGAGCATCACATTTGTCTCTCTGTAGAAGTCCTAGATGATTCGCTAGCCCTACACAAAGGGGCTAGCATCCCTGATCTCTAGAGACTAGCATTTGGTCACCCCTGAAATGCCCCCTCTTTGGCAATTTTTATTGTAATTTTGCATTTTCCAGCATTCCCACAGTGGGTCCACTTTGGAGGACGGCTGTTCTAAAAAGAAAACCCGGAGCAGTGCTGTGCTCAAGCACAGACATTCTGTGTTTGTGAAATAGCCCATCGGCACCTAATAAGACCTTTGTAGAAAGACCCTGCTCTTGGCTGTGCAAAGGGAGCTGGCAAGTCTAATGCAGTCTCTCCCAGCAAATCCAAGGAACCCTGTGTGCTCCCCACCCCCAACCTGCTGTTTAGCCACAGAAGAATTTGTGGAGCTTTGAGCCAGCAGAGAGAAGCCACAGCCATGTGAAGAATGAGTTTTATACCACAGTTGGGAAGAAGAGCACAGCATGTGGAATTCATACGCTACAACTCCCAGCAACAGAGGGGAGCTGCCCAGGTTTTTGCCTTTGGCTGGACTGATGGACTGCAATGTTTTTATGTCCCAAACTGAAATGAGTTTTACAACCCTTGAAAAGAATAAGAAAAGATCCAAGTGGAGAGTCATTTCAGAGTAGTGTGGGGGCAACAGACACGAACCAAGGAGCTGGTTGTTCACTGAGCCATGTAGCAACAGCTGGGTTGCCCAACAGCATTAAATAAGATCCTAGCCGTTTGGGGCAAGTCTGTGGGTTTGCTGGCATAAACCAGGACCGTGTTACAGGATGCTCTGTCTCCTGTCCATGGTGTGTGTGCAATGGAATTGGTTTAACACCAACCCAACGTCTTGCAACGGCCCTGCCCAGCTGAGTCTGGTCAGATCCTGCCACAAAGGACCACTGCAATTATCTAGGCTGCCCTGTGGCATGATGTAGGCCAGAGAATTTCATGCAGCGCGTCCTGCAGTGGAGATTCTGCTGCTCCCTCCTATGAAAATGGTTACTAAGAGGAAATGCTGTCAAGGGGCAAAAGAGCAGGGAAAGGTACCTAGAGACATGGGTTCTCTCCTGGCTGTGCCACAGACAGTGACCTTGGACAGTTAACGTTGCTGTGCCTCAGTTTCCCCATCTGTAAAGTAGGGATAAGGATCCTTTTCCATCTTTATAAAGCTCTGCGAGGTTGATGGATTTACAACTCTCACCCAAGTGCAAATTCATAGTGATTTTGTTTAAAGATAATTCATGAGATTGGGGGTCAGTAGAAAATCCTGTATACTTCAGACCTGTTTCCTTTCTGCTGGACAGATGGTGATGTTGGCTGCTTTTCAGACACAAAAAGACACATAACTAGGGCCACTTATCACAAGTCACCGGGGTTGGGTTAAGGGCTTGAAAAAAAAAAGTGATCTGCTAATGAAAAGACAAGACTGTCTCTCCCATCAGATTAGAATATCAGGCTGCTGTACTGGGCCTGGCCTAGGAACTCGGTGCAGGAATTAGGTTGGAAACCTTCCATCGGAATAAGACCCTGCAGAGAAAAGAGATGAGAACCTCAAGAACAGATATTTCATCACTAGCTGGACACCTCAGCTTAGACAGAGCATGAATATGGGTACTATAGGCAGCTGTCTATCAAATGTGATTCTGCCATTCAGTGGGCCCAATTCATGCCTGGTGCTATGCCACTGACTTCAAAAATTCAGTTGGCATCACTGAAGACGGTAGGCCAAATTCAAGAGTGATGTATAGAAGGACTAGCTTATGAATTTATGAATGAGATGCTATGACAGAGTTGCCTGCAGTAGCCAGGGACTGGACTCAATGACCCAGTAAGTCCCTTCCACGCCTATATTTCTATGACTAATTGAGATTTCCCTTACTGTCAAATTCCCTTTAAGCTAAAACGCCATATGAGTGCTGACTGTTAAGTGGGATCTTCTGAACTTCAAAAAAAAAAAAAAAAAAAAAAGTCCCCCAAATGTGACCTACTTATTCTTTAAAGGAATTTAAAACCTTTCAAAGTTAGCAGCTCAGAACTCGTGAGCAATCCTGGAACAGCAAACCAATAGGCGCAGCTCAGTTCTCACTCGAGAACAAGAACCCAGTTATTTCTAACCTTTATAGTAACAAAAGTGATGTGTGCAGGGCCGGGGGGGAAATCAAATGCTGGTAAGGGATCAGATTTCAGATTCAACCTTCCAAGGGATATACTATAAATTAGAGTGTGTGGCGTCGGAGAGAGACTATTTTTCTAGATATAGAAATTACCTTCAAACTTCTGAGTATATGTACACTACAGTGGCACAGCTAAGGGGCTGCAGCTGTGTCAGTGCGGAGTAGACACTTCCTATATCAACAGAAGGGGTTTTTGTGTTGATTGTAGTTAAGGCTACATTTTTGTCATGGGTATTTTTAGTAAAAGTCATGAACAGGTCACGGGCCGTAAACAAAAATTCATGGGCCCATGACCTGTCCATGACTTTTACTAAAAATACCCGCTGTGACTATTGGCTGGGGGGATGTTGGTGCTCTGGAGAGGGGTGGTCCAGTGGTGCTGCAGGTAGTGGGGGAGGTGGTCCGGGACCCCCCGCTGGTGCTGGGGGAGGGGTGACCGCGGCACATGGCCCAGGTCCTTGATGGTGGTTGGGGGGGGGCAGTGCGCAGCCTGGGACCCCTGCTGGTGTTGGGGGAGGGTTGGAGGGGCTGGCAGGGGCTTTCTATCCAGCTCTGTGTCCCTGCAGCTCCTAGACGGCAGAGGCAGGGGCCAGGGCAGGGACTCCGCTGCTCCCACCACAAGCGCTGGCTGCCGCAGCTCTCATTGGCCAGGAACCACAGCCAATGGGAGCAGCAGGGACGGGGCCTGTGGGTGCGGCTGGCCTGCGGTGCGGAGATCCCCCTCCGTCACCTAGGAGCTGCAGGGGGGCCATGCCAGTGGGAGCTAGGGAGTCCCCCACCTGCAGCCGCCAATCCCCTGCCTCCAGCCTGCTCCCACACACCCAAACTACTGCTGCTGGCCCAGGGGCTGCCGGCTCAGGCCCCTGAGCCAGCACCAACCGCTGCAGAAGTCACAGAAAGACACAGAATCTGTGACCTCCGTGACAGACTCACAGCCTTAATTGTAGTTAATGCACCTTTCTAAGAGGTGGTAGCTAGGTTGGTGAAAGCGTCCTTCTGTCGACTTAGCCTTGTCTATATTGGGGGTTAGGTTGACCTAACTACAACACTCAGGGTGCAAGGTTTTTCACAACCCCAAGCAATGTAGCTAGGGCAAAGTCATTTTTAAGTATAGACCAACTAGGCCTAAGTGTAATTAAAATATTGGAAATAGACGCCCAGACTGAATTGTACCAGGCAAGCTTCAAAAGTACATGCTATGAGAATGCAGCAGGTCTTCATGCCACACATCATAGACTCATAGAATATCAGGGTTGGAAGGGACCTCAGGAGGTCATCTAGTCCAACCCCCTGCTCAAAGCAGGACCAATTCCCAACTAAATCATCCCAGCCAGGGCTTTGTCAAGCCGGGCCTTAAAAACCTCCAAGGAAGGAGACTCCACCACCTCCCTAGGTAACGCATTCCAGTGCTTCACCACCCTCCTAGTGAAATAGTGTTTCCTAATATCCAACCTGGACCTCCCCCACTGCAACTTGAGACCATTGCTCCTTGTTCTGTCATCTGCCACCACTGAGAACAGCCAAGCTCCATCCTCTTTGGAACCCCCCTTCAGGTAGTTGAAGGCTGCTATCAAATCCCCCCTCATTCTTCTCTTCTGGAGACTAAACAATCCCAGTTCCCTCAGCCTCTCCTCATAAGTCATGTGCTCCAGACCCCTAATCATTTTTATTGCCCTCCTCTGGACTCTTTCCAATTTTTCCACATCCTTCTTGTAGTGTGGGGCCCAAAACTGGACACAGTATTCCAGATGAGGCCTCACCAATGTCGAATAAAGGGGAATGATCACGTTCCTCGATCTGCTGGCAATGCCCCTACTTATACAGCCCAAAATGCCGTTAGCTTTCTTGGCAACAAGAGCACACTGTTGACTCATATCCAGCTTTTCGTCCACGGTGACCCCTAGGTCCTTTTCTGCAAAACTGCTACCTAGCCATTCGGTCCCTAGTCTGTAGCAGTGCATGGGATTCTTCCGTCCTAAGTGCAGGACTCTGCACTTGTCCTTGTTGAACCTCATCAGGTTTTTTTTGGCCCAATCCTCTAATTTGTCTAGGTCCCTCTGTATCCGATCCCTACCCTCTAGTGTATCTACCACGCCTCCTAGTTTAGTGTCATCTGCAAACTTGCTGAGAGTGCAGTCCACGCCATCCTCCAGATCATTAATGAAGATATTGAACAAAACCGGCCCCAGGACCGACCCTTGGGGCACTCCGCTTGAAACTGGCTGCCAACTAGACATGGAGCCATTGATCACTACCTGTTGAACCCGACGATCTAGCCAGCTTTCTATCCACCTTACGGTCCATTCGTCCAGCCCATACTTCTTTAACTTGCTGGCAAGAATACTGTGGGAGACTGTATCAAAAGCTTTGCTAAAGTCAAGGAATAACATGTCCACTGCTTTCCCCTCATCCACAGAGCCAGTTATCTCATCATAGAAGGCAATTAGGTTAGTCAGGCACGACTTCCCCTTCGTGAATCCATGCTGACTGTTCCTGATCACTTTCCTCTCCTCTAAGTGTTTCATAATTGATTCCTTGAGGACCTGCTCCATGATTTTTCCAGGGACTGAGGTGAGGCTGACTGGCCTGTAGTTCCCCGGATCCTCCTTCTTCCCTTTTTTAAAGATGGGCACTACATTAGCCTTTTTCCAGTCATCTGGGACCTCCCCCGATTGCCATGAGTTTTCAAAAATAATGGCTAATGGCTCTGCAATCTCATCCGCCAACTCCTTTAGCACCCTCGGATGCAGCGCATCCGGCCCCATGGACTTGTGCACGTCCAGTTTTTCTAAATAGTCCCAAACCACTTCTTTCTCCACAGAGGCTTTCTCACTGAATTCTGAAACCTCCGATACTGGAGCTTTATCCATTTTATTTGGCATCTTTAGTCAGCAAGCTGGATGGGTGGTACTTTCTCCTCTCTCTGCCCTGTGAAGGGACGGGAGGCTATGCAGCACCTCTGGAGCCTGGCTCATGAACTGTTCTAATAATGCTCACTGGCATTCTTGTAAAGCATCCCAGGCTGTCTTCACAGTTGTTCACATCTGGGCTCCATTTTGATGTCAGAACTGTTCTGTTTATGCTGCAGCAATGCCCAGAGGCTCCAGTCAGGACCAGGTACCCCACTGTGCTGGGTACTGTACACACACGAAGGCCCCAAAGGCTGTCCCTAATAAAGGTCAGTGTGCCGAATACACTTTTACAGAGACAGAAGAGATGTGACTGCCACACAGCACTGTTAGAATAGTCTAGTATTGGGGTGCAGGTGCTATTGGTCAACAGGGACAAACCCAGAAGTTTGGTTTAATTCAGGCATGAAGTTTGGAGCCAGAACCAAAAGTGCAGTGATCTGGGAATTTGCATTGGGCCAATCTCTAGGCCCCAATCCTGAAATCTGATCTGCATGGGGATTCTTGCAGGGTTGCAGGTGGGCGCAGCAGTCTGCTCATGCCCTAATTTAACTCTGGTTGCGATGCTGCACAGGTGACTAGTTTTTTTGTTTATCTCTTTTAATCAAACCTTTTCAGTTCACATCTTAAACACGTGGCTGGAAAAGCCTCACAAACCGCCCCCTCTAACAGCCATGTGTGGCTGTCACAAATGGAATGATACGGTGTAGGCCTGTGGGTATCACTGCTACTTTCCAGCGGCGCAGCAGGCTCCTTAAAGCCACAAGAACAAAGACCCCAGGAGAACAGGAGCAGCCATAGCTTCTAAACTTCTGCCGGTGGGAGAAGCAATGGAGCAGGAGCACAGTTGAGGAGATGTGATGTCATTTAACCCACTCTTTGCAGTGACATATTCACTAAGCGTTTCAGTGGCAAGGTGCGGTTTTGCACGTAGGACACTTCCATTTTGGCTGTGCTGTGAGAATAGATTTCTGGTTGCCTGAAAGGTTCCTAACAGCAGAGGGAGCTGTTATGCTTAGTTAGCGAGAGGCAGGGAAGTGAGGAAAATGGCGACTTGTGGAACAAAGTTTTCTGGAAGGACTCCGCTTTTCCTGGGAATGGTTCCAAGAAGCAGTTATGAAATGTGGAAAGCGTTAAAAACAACCTGCCAGTCTGTGCCTTGTTTGTCTTGGGGAAGAGAATACAACTGGGCCTATAAGTGGGGAAGAATGTGGTGGGGGGAGAGGGAGGGTGCGGGGGGGGGCACGTACCCTTGCTATGTGTCGTGTTTGGCCATGCCATCTCCTTCCCTTTCTGGTCCTCTGAACATTGCAGAGGGGATGACACATGGAGAAACAACAACCGGAACCATCTCTCCTTCCTTTAAAGTTCCCTCTCTGTGCCTGCTATGAGAGAAGGGAGATATAACAGGAATGTGATTTCACCGCAGTGATGTTACTGAGTGGTATGAGTGACTAGTTAATGGGCAGAAGCAGATGCCAGGTATATGTGTGTGTGTGTGTGAGAGAGAGAGAGAGACGCAGCATTTGGCTTGTTGAGAAGACTTTTTGAACTGGGTTTCTGGTGGAGGTTTCAGGACGAAGCCTGGGTTTGTATAAATGCTGCTTATTTAGGGTTACCATACGTCCGGATTTTCCCGGACATGTCCGGCTTTTTGGGCTCCAAATCCCCGTCCGGGGGGAAATCCCAAAAAGCCGGACATGTCCGGGAAAATCGGACATGCGGTCGGCGGCTCGGGTGCCGGGCCGGGGGCTCGGGGGCTCAGCCGGCGGTGCTCGGGGGGGCCCGGTGCCGGGCCGGGGGTTCGGGGGGCCTGGCCGGCAGTGCCGGGCCGGGGGCTCGGCCGGCGGTGCTCGGGGGGGCCCGGGGCCGGGCCGGGGGGCTCGGCCGGCGGCTCGGGTGCCGGGTGCCGGGCCGGGGGCTCGGCCGGCGGTGCTCGGGGGGGCCGGGTGCCGGGCCGGGGGCTCGGGTGCCGGGCCGGGGGCTCGGCCGGCGGTGCTCGGGGAGGCCGGGTGCCGGGCCGGGGGCTCGGGTGCCGGGCCGGGCCGGGGGCTCGGCCGGCGGTGCTCGGGGGGGCCCGGGGCCGGGCCGGGGGCTCGGGGGGCCTGGCCGGCAGTGCCGGGCCGGGCCGGGGGCTCGGCCGGCGGTGCTCGGGGGGGCCGGGTGCCGGGCCGGGGGCTCGGGTGCCGGGCCGGGCCGGGGGCTCGGGTGCCGGTGCTCGGGGGGGCCCGGGGCCGGGCCGGGGGGCTCGGCCGGCGGTGCTCGGGGGGGCCGGGTGCCGGGCCGGGGGCTCGGGTGCTGGGCCGGGCCGGGGGGCTCGGCCGGCGGCTCGGGTGCCGGCGGTGCTCGGGGTGGCCGGGTGCCGGGCCGGGTGCTGGGCCGGGGGCTCGGCCGGCGGTGCTCGGGGGGGCCCGGTGCCGGGCCCGGCCGGGGACTCGGGTGCCGGGCCCGGCCGGGGACTCGGCCGGCGGTGCCGGGCCGGGGACTCGGGTGCCGGGTCGGGGGCTCGGCCGGCGGTGCCGGGCCGGGCCGGGGGCTCGGGGGACGGGCTGGGGACCTGCGGTGCCGGGGGTGGGCCGTGCCTCCTCCCCCCCCCCCCACACACACCCCCTTACCTGTTTCAGGCTTCCCGCGACTCAAATGTTCGCGGGAAGCAGGGGAGGGGGCGGAGACTTTGGGGAGGGGGAGGGGTTGGGGCGGGCGCGGGGGCGGGGCTGGGGGCGGGGCTGGGGCCCCTTTAAAGTGTCCTCCTTTCGGAGGCACTAAATATGGTAACCCTAGCTTATTGCGAGATTTCATTCTGTGCCCTGCATTGCTGCTACTTCATGGAACCAAAGGAGCTTCACTGCTCCTGTTTGTCATAGATCAAGTTTAGGGTGATCAGACAGCAAGTGTGAAAAATCAGGACAGAGGGTGGGGGTTAATAGGCGTCTATATAAGACACAGCCCCAATTATCAGGACTGTCCCTATAAAATTGGGACATCTGGTCACCCTAATCAGGTTGCAAGTCTGGAGGCCCCATCCACCTAAATTCCTCGGTAATCTTCACTTTGGAGGATTGGCTGGTTATTTTCCACGAGCAGCGCCATGAAAAGGGGCTGGGCCAGCAGAAGCAGATGGAAACGCGCTGTTGTATGAAATAAACAGCTAGGGTTCCTCCACATCGCGGAGGTGGGCTAAATACCCACCTTATTCAGTTGCCCTTTCCAGTACCACATTCCCGAAACACAGGCTTTTATTGTTTCCATTTGCAGTCTGTGTATTCCACTGGCTAGTTTATTAGAAGCTCCCCCTCTAAGCCGGTCCACAGAAGATGTGAATCGGTTACAGCATCAACTAATGAGCCTGGGGTCTCTAGCACAAGCTGCAGCAGCTCGTGTCTTCGGCTCTGGTGTATCGACCAAGATGGCAGCCCTCACGTTTGCAGATGCTGGCCCTGACCCTGCAGAGGCTGACGCAGTTAAGCATGTGCACATATCTTTACAAGATCAGGCCCCTGGGGCTCTCTCCTGCAAGGGGCTGAAGGCCTTGCAGCGAAGCCTCCAGCTACTTTATAAACAAAACGCTCAGCGCCTTGTGGGGTGAGGCCTCCGCGTTGGTTGGGATTTGAATCGGGGTCCTGTGAAGCTGACTGCAGCTGCCCTGTCACTTGAGCTACCGAGGACTCTCCACCTAATGTCTGTAATTGGCTTGTTTGTATGATCTGCCTAGGCCTCCAGCTACAGCAGGAAAAGCAATTACATCTACTCCCACCCCCTCATTTCAAGCAAAAGCAACTTGACCCTGTATCTCCGAGCCCTGGGAGCTGTTCCAGCACAGTGTGTTTTTGGCCCGTGTGTCAGTCCAGCAGCGAGGTGCTGAATTGGTCTTGCACACCACACACAAGGTGGGATTTTCAAAAAGTGCTCGGCCTCGGCCGAATTCTGCTGTCCTTGAAGCCAGTGGGAACTTCACCGTCCGCTTCAATGGGGGGCAGCTACGTCTAAAGCAAAAAGCTCTGGGAGCTAAACTCTTGGAGATGCAGTTAATCGTTTTGTCTCCATGCGCCTTTCCAATGTTGACGTTCAAGGCCAATGGGACGCACACCTAAAAGTAGATGTGGCCAGGGAAACTCTAAGGTCAGTTTGCTGAGGGAGAGCAGAGGCAGGCCTGCCGCAGTATAAGGAATTAGGATGAGTACAGCATTGCTAAAGTCTACTCACTCCCGAGTTCACAGTGAGTAATAACGTTGGCAGTGACCTGAAGAACAGCTCTGTGTAGCTGGAAAGTTTGTCTCTCTCATAGGGTTGCCAACCCTCCAGGATTGGTGTGGAGTCTCCCGGAACTGGCATCTATCTCCCAGTGACTATTGAAAGCAATCCGGGAGATTTCAATAGGATATTTTAAGAAAATGACATTACATTGGGGGGAGGGGGAGAAATCTCCCAGAATAGCTTCAGTCAGAGTTGGCAACTCTACAGTATCTCACCAGTAGCAGTTGGTCCAGTAAAAAATATTACCTCAATAAGGTAAAATATCACCGTTCATTGTGAAGGATGGATTAAAAAGCCAACTATTGTGGATGGGCTAGTAAATGTTCATGACTGTTCTGCAAGGTGAGATTAATATTCAGAGGGCCTTGTGTTCAAATGAGCTTTGCTGATATTTCCTAGGTAGTATTTAGCCTGGTTCCAGAGGTGTCATGGAGGGCAAGACCCAAGGACAATCTCATCCAAGCACTCAAAGCCAATAACGCCCTTCTGCTCAGCCAGCTGAGATTCCTCTCCTTATGAGTGTGCCTTCAGGGTACACAATCCACACCACAGGAAATTAAATATACATACTTGCATCATCTTCAGGCTGAGCTAAAACATTGCTGCCAGTTGCCTCTGGCTACATCAGGCATGGAGAGTGAACCATTATGCTCTTCCTGGTACCTCCAGAGTTCTCTGTGAGATGAGGTTTATGGTCATATCTCATACAGGACAACTCATGGAGATGGCCTTGAATTAGCATGCTCTTTTCCTCTGTGCTGTTCCTGATCAAGGATAGCTGGAGCGGTTGCCTGGGTGTTGGAAGACCATGATTTTTAGTGTCTAGCAAAGTTATGAATTTAAGCTCCCAGGTTTGCCTTTTGAAGGTGTGCAGGTTTCCTTTGAGGCGGAGGAGTGAGAGGTCAGATAGAGCAATCACTTTTGTGAAAAGGGTTCACCCACAGGTGATAACATCGTGTCTTTTTTTTTTGTCTTTTATCAGTCAGATCTGGGAACAGTACTCAGTGTCACAGCTAAATACAAGGTGGAACAGATTGTTTAGCATAAGTAGTTAATACATATTTCAAGGGACCTTTCAAGGTGAAGTGGACCACTAACACCTCTCTAGACATAGGGGAGGAAGGGGGAAAAAGAAAATCGCTGCGAGGGGGGTGTTTAAGTCAGTTATAGATTGTTGTAATAAACATAAATGTATGTAGTAGAGACAACAAAGAGATAAAATCCAGTGGTTGGAAGCTGAAGCTAAACAAATTCAGACTAGAAATAAGGTGCACCTCTGTAACAGTGAGGATGACTAACTGTTGGAACCACTTACCTAGGGACATGGCGGATTCTCCATCACTTGTGGTTTAAGTCAAGACTGAATATCTTCGCAAAGGAGGTGTTCTGGCTCCAACAGAAGTTATAGGCCTGCTGCAGAAATTGAAGGCAGTTTTTTTTGGCCTGTGTTTTTCAGGAGGTCAGACTAGATGATCATAATGGTTCCTTCTGGTCTTGGAATCTGCGAATCTATGAAACCGTGTCCAACTCTTGGGTGTCAGCTCACTGCAGCAGTAGGACCCTCATCCCTAGAGCTGATGGAGTGAGTCCTTGTAAATAGCTCGCTTCATGATTTTAGCCTTTGTTCTGTTCAGACAAACCTTTATTTTTTTTAAATTTATTTTTACAAATGTATCTGTTTGGAATTGGTCACTGGACAGTTTTGTGAGCATATTTCAGCCTTTGGGGCAGGCAGCTTGTGAACTGTTCACTTTGCATGGAATGTGCGTGCTAATGGAAAATACAAAGAGCAGATCCTTGTGCAACAAGAGCATCCAGCATTCACTAAGCCCCAGCGTGAGGAGGTTTACAGAGAAAAGAGACTCTACTGCTCCCCCTACAGGGAAAAGCTGAATAGCTAGCTCTGGCAGGATTGATTTACAAAAATTATAACTTCACCCCAGTGCAGTTCTATACAGTGTTTTATGCGGTACACTTTGGAGTTCTGCTTTAAGAAACGATACTATATGTTGCATATAGATGTATTTTTAGAACAGCTGGTGAGAAACTGGAGTTTCTGCTCCCTGGGAAATTCTTACACTTTAGGAGAAAAAAAATCTTTACAAACGGGAATGAAAAGCTACGTTTTTCTACAAAACTAAAATCCAGACACTTTGATTTGGGGCCACCACAGTGCTTCATTTTGACAGTGTTAAAATGGAATGAAACAAAACACTTCTGCTTTATATATTAACGTTTAATACCCTAACATTAATATAAAAGTCAAAATGACAAAAAGCCAGGTGCTATGTTAGAACAGCCATTCCCCAAATCCTTGTGCAATGAAAAAGCAGTCCATGAATGGCTAATAATAATTTTAAAAAGGGCATGAACGTGACTGGACAGCTGCTCAGTTCAGTACTTAAAATGAATGTTTGCAATCACTGTGTTGCAGTATCTGTCTGTCTCCACCCTTGATCTATGGCCTGGCACACAGTGGTTTAAAGTGGGTTAACTTGAGAGAGGCAGCTTGTAGTGCCTTCCACTGGCTCCTCGCCATTGGAACTTCAGGCTTAAGTGGCTAAATGTGCAAGTAACACAGTGACATGCTCTGTTTCCACAACATGTAACTTGTGAGTCACCGCTTAGTGCTGTGCGTGGCAGGCGCTCCAGAATCCTGCGTCCAACGCACAGGAAATGCTCCGTAGGCTGCTCTGCTTCTTCCTGGCTAAGAGCAGCATTTTTGCCATTTCCTCTGGAATTCCAGCAGCACTTAGGGCTGGTCTACACTGGGAGGGGGGGAATCGATCTAAGATACGCAACTTCAGCTACGCGAATAGTGTCGCTGAAGTCGAAGTATCCAAGATCGAATTACCTGGGGTCCACATGGCGCGGGATTGATGGCCGCGGCTCCCCCGTCAACTGCGCTACTGCCGCTTGGTCTGGTGGAGTTCCGGAGTCGACGGTGAGCGCATTCGGGGATTGATATATCGCGTCTTAACAAGACGCGATATATCGATCCAGGATAAATCGATTGCTACCCGCCGATACTTTGAGACACACCCAGCTGCAGAACGCTGTGCTGAGACGCATCTAAAGTGCCACACCACTCAAAGGACTGCACACTCATTTACCTTTTGGTTTGGAAATAGAGTGGATGCTGTCACGAGGGGGGGGGGGTTGTCTATGCCCAGAATGTTACCTATGTTTAAAATACTATATATATAATTTCATAATCAGAAAGTCCTTGCAAAAGTGAAGACTGCACGGGGGGGATGTAACTCCCAGCATGGTCCAGGGTGAAAATCATGGCTCTGCAGGATATTGGGATGTAGAGAAGTTGCTCTCTGTAGCATTGGAGGAGTGGGACTCTTGTCTATCCCAGTGGAGCTTCAGTCACAGGCCCAGGTCTATCTCTTAGGCCTGGTCTACACTACGACTTTAATTCGGATTTATCAGCTTTAATTCGAATTAACCCTGTAACCGTCCACACAACGACGCCATTTAATTCGATGTAAAGGGCCCTTTAAATCGATTTCTGTACTCCACCCCAACGAGCGGAGTAGCGCCAAAATCGATTTTAGCAATTCGAATTAGGGTTAGTGTGGCCGCAATTCGATGGTATTGGCCTCCGGGAGCTATCCCACAGTGCATCATTGTGACCGCTCTGGACAGCAATCCGAACTCGGATGCACTGGCCAGGTAGACAGGAAAAGCCCCGCGAACATTTGAACTTCATTTCCTGTTTGCCCAGCGTGGAGAGCACAGGTGACCACAGATACCTCATCAGCACAGGTAACCATGCAGGCTGATAATCGAAAAAGAGCACCAGCATGGACCGTGAGGGAGGTACTGGATCTGATCGCTGTATGGGGAGAGGATTCAGTGCTTGCAGAACTTCGTTCTAAAAGACGAAATGCAAAAACTTTTGAAAAAATTTCCAAGGGCATGATGGAGAGAGGCCACAATAGGGACTCTGAGCAGTGCCGCGTGAAGGTCAAGGAGCTCAGACAAGCCTATCAAAAAACAAAGGAGGCAAACGGTCGCTCCGGGTCAGAGCCGCGGACATGCCGCTACTACGCCGAGCTGCATGCAATTCTAGGGGGGGCTGCCACCACTACCCCACCTTTGTTCGTGGATTCTGGGTCGGGGATAGTCTCGACGCCTGAGGATTCTGCCGATGGGGTAGAGGAGGAGGAGGAGGAGGAGGATGAGCTTGCAGAGAGCACACAGCACTCCATTCTCCCCAACAGCCAGGATCTTTTTATCACTCTGACTGAAGTACCCTCCCAAGCCAGTACCCAAGACTCTGACCCCATGGAAGGGACCTCAGGTGAGTTTACCTTTTAAAATATAAAACTTGTTTTAAAAGCAAACGGTTTTTAATGATTACTTTGCCTGACTTTGCATTCGCGGTCAGTTCAGCTACTGGAAAAGTCTGTAGCTACTGGAAAAGTCTGTTAACGTGTCTGGGGATGGAGCGGAAATCCTCCAGGGACATCTCCATGAAGCTCTCCTGGAGGTACTCCGAAAGCCTTGCCAGAAGGTTTCTGGGCAGTGCATCCTTATTCCCTCCTCCATGGTAGGACACTTGACCACGCCATGCTTGCAGCAAGTAATCTGGTATCATTGCCTGACAAAGCCTGGCAGCGTATGGTCCCGGTGTTTGCTGGCATTCAAGCAACATCCGTTCTTTATCTTGTTGTGTAATCCTCAGGAGAGTGATATCACTCCTGGTAACCTGGTTGAAATACGGGAACTTAATTAAGGGGACAGAGGTGGCCGTTCCTACTGGGCTGTTTGCCTGTGGCGGAAAATAAATCCTTCCCTGCAGTTAGCCAAGCGCAGATGGGAAATTGGCCCTGAAGTTTTCCGCGTTTGGCTAGCAGGGATCTTCCCTGTTACCAGCCATGCGGTGGGGGGAGGGGTACCGTGATCATCCCAGAGAATTCATGGCGGGGGGGGGGGGGTTAGTTTGTTTTCTGGTGCTGCTGAATGTTAACAGAAAAACCGCAGCACTCTACTTGCCTGAAGGGGCCCAGACAAGCCCCCCCACACTGCCCCTCCCCCCCAACTGGCTGAGATTGGCCAGGCTTCTGCAGCACTCTACAGGCTATGCTTGGTATGTGGGAAAGGAGGGTGCAGAAGCTGTAAAACAATGGCTTACCATGGCCGCATGCAAGCCGAATTCTGTTGCCCAGACCTGTGATCTCTAGCAGCAAAGCCACAAGCACTCAGCATTAAGAGGCAAAATGCGACCTTGCACAGAAATCACATGTGCTATGTAATGTGAACAGTGTTGGTCACCGTGAAAGAGTATAAGCATTGTTCTGCAAAATGTAGCTTTTAAAACAATTCTCTCTTTTTTCCCCTCCCTACAGCAGCTGCAAATTCCTCAAGCCTCCCTCCTCCATCCCGAAGGTTATCACAGATAAGGCGTCGTAAGAAGAAGACGCGGGAGGACATGTTTTCTGAAATTATGCAATCCAGCAGGAGTGACAGAGCTCATCTGAATGAGTGGAAGGAAACAGTTTCAAAGTATAGGAAAGAAGTCAGTGAACGTGAGGAGAGGAGGGACCAACGTGAGGAGAGGAGGGACCAACGTGAGGAGAGGAGGGACGATCGAGATGAGAGATGGCGGCAGGAAGACCAGAGGATGAAGGATGCAACGCTGGGGCTGCTCCGGCGTCTGGTGGAGGTTCAGGAACGGCTGCTGGAAAACAGACTGCCGCTTCAGCCCCTGTTCCACCCTCCCCCCTCCCCATGTTCCGTATCCTCCTCACCCAGACGTGTAAGAACGCGGGGGGGGAGGCTCCGTACACCTTCCCATTCCACCCCAGTAGACAGCCCAAGCAAAAGGCTGTCATTTTTTTAACCTTTTCTTTGTGGCTTTTTCCTTCCCAGCAATCCTCCTCCCAAATACCACCCGGGTTCCCTCCCTCTTTTTCTAATCTATTAATAAAGAATAAATGATTTTTAAATGATAGTGACTTTATTTGGTTTGAAAGAAAGCTGGGGGAAGGGGCAGGGTGGGTTCCTTACAGAAAATCAGTCAGTAAAGGGGGAGGGTTTTCATGAAGGAGAAACAAACAGATATTTCACACGGTAGCCTGGCCAGCCATGAAACTGGTTTTCAAAGCTTCTCTGATGCACAGCGCTTCATGGTGTGATCTTCTAATCGCCCTGGTGTCTGGCTGCGCGTAATCAGCAGCCAGGCGATTTGCCTCAGCCTCCCACCCCGCCATAAAGGTCTCCCCCTTACTTTCACAGAGATTGTGGAGCACACAGCAAGCAGAAATAACAATGGGGAGATTTCTTTGGCTGAGGTCAGAGCGAGTCAATAATGAACGCCAGCGACCTTTTAAACGGCCAAATGCACATTCTACCACCATTCTGCACTTGCTTAGCCTGTAGTTAAACAGCTCCTGACTCCTGTCCAGGCTGCCTGTGTATGGCTTCATAAGCCATGGCATTAAGGGGTAGGCTGGGTCCCCAAGAATAACTATGGGCATTTCAACATCCCCAACGGTTATTTTCTGGTCCGGAAAGTAAGTCCCTTGCTGCAGCCCTTTAAACAGAGTAGTGTTCCTGAAGACGCGAGCGTCATGAACCCTTCCCGCCCAGCCCGCGTTGATGTTGGTGAAACGTCCCTTGTGATCCACAAGTGCTTGCAGCACCATTGAAAAGTACCCCTTGCGGTTTATGTACTCGGTGGCTTGGTGCTCCGGTGCCAAGATAGGGATATGGGTTCCGTCTATTGCCCCACCACAGTTAGGGAATCCCATTGCAGCAAAACCATCCACTATAGCCTGCACATTTCCCAGAGTCACTAACTTTCGTAGCAGCACCTGAGTGATTGCTTTGGCTACTTGCATCACAGCAGCCCCCACCGTAGATTTGCCCACTCCAAATTGATTCCCGACTGACCGGTAGCTGTCTGGCGTTGCAAGCTTCCACAGGGCTATCGCCACGCGCTTCTCAACTGTGAGGGCTGCTCTCATCTTGGTATTCTGGCGTTTCAGGGCAGGAGACAGCAAGTCACAAAGTTCCATGAAAGTGCCCTTATGCATGCGAAAGTTCCGCAGCCACTGGGAATCGTCCCAGACCTGCAACACTATGCGGTCCCACCAGTCTGTGCTTGTTTCCCTTGCCCAGAATCGGCGTTCCATGGATAGAATCTGCCCCATTAACAACATGATCTCCAAAGCACCGGGGCCTGTGGTTTCACTGAATTCTGTGTCCGTGTCCGTGTCCATGTCCTCATCATGCTTGTCGCTGCGCTGCCGCCGCCGCTGCCTCCTCGCCTCGTTTTTCTGGTCCTGGCTGAGCATAAACTCCACGAGAACGCGCGAGGTGTTTGCAATATTCATGAGTGCTGTCTTGACCTCAGCGGGCTCCATGCTTGCCGTGGTATGGAGTCTGCAGTGTTCACCCACCCAGGAAAAAAGGCGCGAAAATGGTTGTCTGCCGTCCGTTGCTTTCATGCAGGGAGGGAGGGAGGGAGGAAGTGAGGCTGTACCCAGAACCACCTGCGACGATGTTTTTTGTCCCATCAGGCACTGGGATCTTAACCCACAATCCCAATGGGCGCGGGAGACTGCGGGAACTATGGGATAGCTATGGAATTGCTACCCACAGTGCAACAGTGCAGAAATCGACGCTAGCCCCGGTACTTGGACGCACACCACCGAATTACTGTGCTAGTGTGGCCGCACTCATTTCGACTTTATACAACCTGTTTCTCAAATCCGAATTATCTAAATTCGGATTAATCCCGTAGTGTAGACATACCCTTAGTAGCCAAAATGGTGGGGGCAAAGCATAAGCCAGTGTGTGTACAGATCTTCCCTGGACATGCAGAGTTCTGGCCAACCAAAGCTGAGACCACTTCCAGAAAATCCATTCCAGGTTTCACACTTGGCCCAGTGCATGCTGGGACAGGACTTCTGGAGTTTAGCCAGTGTTGCCTGGATACCTGCAATAGTCCCTACAGCTCACTTACCACCCCCATCCCGTCCAATAGTGATTCCTGACCAAAGCACATCACCCAGCCATCTATGGGGGCACGCACAGACACACATACATAAACCCAGAACAAGACCCACAACAACTGAGACATCAACACTGAATGGGAAAGCATGTACACCTTGCAAAAACCAGAGCTATAAACATCCGTATAGATCACTGGATACACACAATGAACCAGGCCGATGCCTAGCACTATAGACACATGCACAGAGAAATACACCTAAACCCCGTTACAGACACACCCAGAGATGTAAAACACTAACTACACAACAGGCACAAACAGGACACTACAGTCACACAGCACAGGCATGCACGCATGCGCACACATGTGAACAGCTGTTCTCCATGGCAGAGCTGTTATTTTAGGCTTGCCTATGAGTTGACTCTTGAATCACGGCACTGAATTTTGGAACCAAAGGCAAGGTCTTAACTGTGGTCTGTCAGCAGGTCCTCTGAGAGACTTGACAGCCTGCAGCTGCAGCGAGTGAGCTTGACACAAGTCAGATCCTGAGAGCCTCCGTCTCTTACAAGCCCTGCAAACCTGCACCGAGGATTTCATGCTTCCTTTTCCCCAGCTCGGTCACTTTTAATCCTAAAAGCCAGCGGCCCTGATCCAGATCCCTGCCTGTCCAGCCTCTGGATGTTGCCAGGTTAGAAGGGTTGTACAGCCGTGTTCTGTGTATCTTTCTTTGTTGGGCGAGCTCTTTCTGGGCTTTCTGTGATGAAACATCAGTCGGTGCAAAAGATCAATGTGTTTTTCTGCAGTGTGTCTGTTCTGATGAGCACGGGGCTGTGTTTTCTGTAAGCAGCCAGCGTTGCGGCTGGTTTGTATGGCAGCTGCGTGAATCTTCCTGGAAATAGTCAGCGGCTGCTCAAGAGCCAGGTTTCACGGACACATCAAAACCACTCAGCAGCTCCCAGCCATGGTGCCTGTTTGATTTCCCGGAGTGGCATTTACTGCTCGGGTCATTCCTATTGCGCAGTCCCCTTGGACGTGCTGCTCTTTCTCTGGATCTCTCAGAGGCATTACAAGGCTTTTTTGGGGGGGAAGGCCCTTTTGTCCTTCTGCAACTCCTCTGCTCGAGGGTTCCCTGCCAGCGAAGGTCAGGAATGCAGGATCACTGCATGGGCAAACCCGGCTGAAGGCCCCTACATTCTTGTCCTACTTCAGCAGTAGCCCCTCTCTGAGGCATGCTGACTAAGCAATCACTACTCCTGGTGCCTGGAGGAAAGTGCCTTCAGACTGTACAGATCAGTGTCACTCATCCAGAAGGGAAGAACTGCCACTCCTGAGCTAGGCTGGGGCAGCAGTTGTGCCCCGCCCACACCTTGCAACAGTTTGTTGGGGAGGGGAAAGGAAGAACACACTACAGGGGGATTGTAGGAGGCAAACTGCAACTTCAGGAGTTAGAATTTGGCCAGGATGCCAGCACTAAGCTCCCTGCTCAAAGAGCAGGGCCGGATCTTTAGTGGGCACAGGTGTGCGTAACAATACTTGGCACTTCTAGGGTGTTTTTCAGCTGTAGATCTCAATGGGAGGGACGTGGAGCCTCTGTTTTACCAACAGAATAAGTTGAGGCAGCAAGGGGCTAAGTGTTTCGATCGAGGGCATGCAAGGAATCCGTGCTAAAGTGGCGCAAGTCACTGACTATCGTGTTCAGGACCTACGCTAGGCCCAAGGTACTCAAGAGATCCCTCTTTAGTGATGCATTCCACCCGTTCTTGGGTAACAACGAATGGGCTTCTGCCATGCCCCACTGCAGACTGCCTCTCCCCAAAGGTACCTCTACCACACTGGTGACTGCAGTGTGGGTAGGCCTACCTGTGCTCGCTTTAATCTAGCTAGTGCTGGTAACAATAGTAGTGAAGATGCAGCAGTATGGGCATCAGCACGGACTAGCTACCCGAGTACATGCCCAGTGGGGCCTGTAGGTACATAGCGTAGCCCACACACAGGTCTGTGCCTCCTGGTCTTCACTGCTACTGTTATCTGCGCTAGCTAGAGTCCAGCTCAGACCAGAAAGCAAGTCAAAAGAACAGCCCATGATTGCTGCTGCTATTTTAAACCAGCCATGTTTGGTGTCTGTCTGACTCATGAGTGGTGCACACGTGGGGCTGGCAAGGCTCCTTCTGGGGGCCTGTGGCTGGGCTAAGCAGCAGGGCTGGAACTCATCTGTGCTTCACTCACTCACTGGGGGCAGGTCATGCTCTGCAACAGCACTCCCACTCTAGCCTGTTTTCTATGGCCTAGTTTGTGGATACTTAAGGCTTTGAGTGAGCTGGGATCCGGATGGGAACTGGGTGGCTCACGTCTGTCCTTCTCTAAACACACATTCTAAGTAAATTCCTCCTCTGGCAAAGTCCTCCAATTCCACTCTTGTGGTTTATGAGGACACCAGCCCTTTGACTTACAGCTGTGCAGCTCTAGTAGTTACACAAGAGCAAGCAGCACACCTAACACAGATGGGAATTATCCCTGCTCCTGTCCTCTGGCTGGGGCTGGAAGCCATCCGTATAATCCTCTCCAGGGTCAGAGGGGAGACATTCCATTTTCCAGTGTCCTCCCAAATAAAAAAATTGTCTGGTCACTGCTCCGAGGCCTGTGTGTGGAAGAGAGAGATTCTGTAACTGACTTTAGTGGTCCCAAATGGTGTCCATTCGACTGTCCTGGGGCCCTGCCAACACATGAGCCAAGGATGTGTGTCATGTTTCCCTCAACAAAAGCCAGAACAAGAAAGAACAAAAGTGAAGTCTGCCGTGCGAAAGCTCAGTGTGCGTCTCTCCTCTCTGTAGGTTACAGCAAGAATAGTTGCTGTCTCTATACACTGAGGGAGTTCATGGAAATTTAAAGTACAGAACACTGAAAACAAAGATAGTGAGGTTTTAAGTTACCTACCATGCAGTGTGGGCATCGGTCCACCAGGAACTGGACTAAGCTATGAAACTGATTTCACAAGTTACCAGAGAGTAACGACCTTCAGTCACTGCAAACCTGATCTGCATTCAGTTAAAACCAGTTACTTGGCATTGCCAGGCCACGTGTCCCATTTCCAACCCAGTCAATTTCTTTGAAGCCAATGGATTGTTCCTTCTCACGCTGGCTCTGATGGTGCACCCTTAAGTGATCACCCGTTGGGTTTGTCCAAGGGACAAAATGCAACATAATTGGACAATTAAGTTAGCTGACATTATGCTGGACATGCAACTGACTCCTCTGTGTAGGCCAGGGTAGGGTCACAGTTAGCTGGCACAATGGTGATTGTCCTTTATCCTGGTCAATACGGACCCCTTCAGCATGGTCTGAGCAGCAGGGAGTCTATAAGCCCAGGGACCTCAAGCAGGGCTGGTTATCCAACAGTCAATAGTCCTGGTTGGTAATCAGTCAGGGCAGCAATTAGTCTATCTGCCTAGGTCCCTCAATCAGGGTGGGCAATCCACAGTTAACAGCTCTGGTTGGGGCCCACGCAGAGCAACACAGCAATTTGGGGGAATCAGCTCTCGGCGGGAGCTACAGCCAAACGTGTCTGGCACCCTAACGCCTGCAGGCTCCAGACCAGTACAGGCCTCCTGGCCTAACAAGGGGGCAGACAGCCACCCTCCAGGGATGGGGTGGCTGGGGTAGGGGGACACAGGCCCTCCCACTCCACTGCATCCCAGCCCAGGGCCCTATCAGCAGGGGAGTGATCTGCCTGCAGCACGCTGGCTGGCTTACAATCAGTCCCACAGCTCAACCCTATTTGGCTTCCCTGGGATTTTTCTTACCCTCCTGGGCTTGGGGTACATGAGTTCCAGGGTTGTCCTTGGTCTCGCTTGGGTAAACAGTAAGCGGCAGCCCCACCAGCTCTTCGGTGTCCCAGTGTCTGGTAGCTCTGGCAACTCTTCTGGGTCTCGGGCACGGTGGCAGCCTCTGTCAGCTCCAAGCTCCACCAGTAGAGGAGAGATGTCCTGGTCCTCTGGCAACTCTCCCCCAACTGAGCTAAAGGGCAGGTCTTTTATAGTCCCTGTTCCTGTCCTACACCTCTGCTTCCAGCAGGGTGGCCATGGGTGTCCCAGCTGTGCCCACCAGGGGGGCTTGTGGGTCTCTCCCCATCTCTCAGGGAGGGAGACCACGCCCCCTCACTATACTGATATAAGCAGAGTCAGGATAAGCTCTACCCTGACATCTGGTGGTGAATTATGGTGAGGGTTGAAAAGAACTTCAGGGGCTGACCTTGTTTGCATAGGCACACCTACCCGCCTAGCCTGGGACAACAACAACTGAAAGTGGTTACTTTGGCTGGTGTGGGATCCCCAGTTTCTCTGTTATTGGGGCAAGAAGAATAAAGTGTTGTTACCCTGATTTGATGAATCAAGGCCAGTGGAACTGTTGTATGACAGAGAGACTCACCAGTAATTAAGTAGCACTTGCTAGACAAGGGGCATGGGTTACAAAACCCCATGAATTGAGAGAGGATGGGGATAGGTATTTGTACTTGATGGTATGGGTCCTCTTTGAGGGCTTGAAATGCCAATTGAACTATTTTTTCCCTTCACTGTTGAAGGTCAGATCTAACTTTGATTCCATTAGAAGTCTAGTTACAGGCTGCTAAGCTAAATTCACTTTAGGCGAATGGTGCACCAGCACTGGGGCTCCCCTACTATGAGCTGAAATCACAAAAGTGCTAAAGTTATTAAGAGCTGAGTGCTGTGTTAAATAGTGGGGGAGCTTGAAGCTATATTGCTAAGCAGCTGGCAGAGCAAGTTTGTGGGGACGGCTGGAGGAGCAGCGAGCAGCACGGATGGAAGGAATGGTGAGCGGAGCTGTTTGCAGGGACGGCTGGAGTGGCTCACAGGTTGGTGAGCGGAGCGGAGCAGCTCGTAGAGCAGAGCAGTTTGTGGGATGGCAGGAAGTGGACTGGCTCGTGGTGAAGGCTGCGGAGAGGCGGCCGGCCGGCCTCGGATCACATAAGGTGCCCCTTAACACCCTCCGTGCCCCCCTTTTACTCTGGGGCTGCACTGACCAGGGACAGTGACTTTGGGGGTTGTTGGACTTTTGGGACTTTGGGTGGTTGCTGGATCCAAGAGACTTTGGGGGTGTTGGACTTTGAGGACTCTGGGTGATTTTTGGGTTGCTGGATTCAGGAACCAAAGGGAAAGGACGCAGCCCAATTTGCTGGGGTGGGTCTTTTGCTCCTGGTTTGTGTTATGAATCCTGTTTGTGGTGTTTTCCCAATTTAATGCTGATGTCGTCTACCTCATGTTATTAAACATTTTCTGCTACATTCAGACTCCGTGCTTGCGAGAGGGGAAGTATTGCCTCCTAGAGGCGCCCGGGGGGGTGGTATGTAATTGTCCCAGGTCACTGGGTGGGGGCTTGAGACGGTTTTGCATTGCGTTATTGAAATGGAACCCCTAGATACAGAACCTGGCCCTTGTTGCTGCCAACTTAGATGGGCAGAAGGGTTACACTACATTCCTGAATCATGTGTGGCCAGACAGAGTCCCATTTTTGTAACCAGCTCGGGGGTGGAGGTGGGTGTGTGTAACTCCACCATGTAGAAGGTTAATTATTATTATTATTATTTATTTTATTGTAGTTGTGGTAGGACTGAGGAGGCCCAGTAATGGACTGGACCCCATTGTGCTAGGTGCTGTACAAATGTAACCCACACACCTTCTGGGTGTGGTGTTGTATCCCATCTAGTGGCACCAAGACCACTTAGAGAGAGAGAGAAAATGAATCTGCTCTACAGTCTTAGGTAACAGCCAGTTGGCTTTTTGCTCATGTACTAAGCTCCAAAAGTCCCTGGTTTGATCCTGCCCACCGATGACTGGGGTCTGTTGGCGTTACACAAACACAGAACAAAAATCTTACAATCTAAATATAAGAAAGAGATGACAGATGGACAGAATGTACAAGGAAACAATAGGACAATACTGACCAGCCAGATAGGCAGTGGTCTCAGCACACCAGGCACCTTCTTATTAAGTTTATGGGACTAGTTTAAGTTTATGAAGATATGTGACAATTAATTTGACATGTCTCTGGCTCCAGATGACTGCTCCCCAGTGATCAGCAGTTCCAGTTAGAGACAGGCTTAGCATAGTTTTGCTGGCTCGCTCTAAGAGAGACTCCATGACGCTGTTTTCAGACCTGGCTTTAGTCTCACAGGCCATGGAGGATGAATGATGCCTCCTTCACTTGAGAGAGGATACCTCAAGAACAGCTTGCGAGGTGCTGTGACTCGTGTGGGGTCAGGGATGCTTGCGCTGCCTCTGCTCATGATGTGCCCATCCTGCGAACAGAGGAATTCACCCTTCGTGACTGTCAAGCTGACACCTTCCTCTCTGAAGGCAGCAGGTGTTGTCTGAGGTTCTCTGCTCAGTGTTCCTTTCCAGGTCTCTTATTTTGCACCTATGACCTTCACCCTTGTCCCTGTTGTGTCATTTGCAGTACTTAGCTGACCCCTGAGCTCCGAGCTCCTCCCTCACTTGATGGGCTGGGCTGTTTGTTCGGGGAGGGGGGGCTCATGCTCACTTTTCCCTCCAGCCTGGAAACCACCTAACTGAACAATAACTTGAAGTAATGGGCTGATGACATGCTGTCCAGTTTCCTGAGGCAGTCTGTGAAGAAGTAGAGGAAATCACCCCGGGATGGCCGCCTGACCTCGGTTCCAGGCAGGAAAGAAAGCTCTTAACTTGCCCTGTCCCTTGGCAAACCATGGACTTGTTTTGATATGTTTAAGGAGGGTTATTGTTCATTGAGACGAACGCTTGTCGAGTGCTTCCACTCTACCTCATGGACCGAGGTGACTCATGCTTCCTGGGGATGAGCTTATCTCGTCCTGCCCAGTGCTCACCCATCAGAAGAGATAAAGTAATAGACCCTGGAATGTGCGGCCTTTGCTCTTTCGCAGGGTGACCGAGCGCACACTGGCCCTTCTAGTATTCTGGTTTGTTTCCGGTCTGTTTCCTGGTTCTGCACCTCCCCACTTAGCAGCACCACAGTGCAGTCCAGGAATCAGTGCCTCATTCTCAGCCGCCTTAGACTCAATTGTGAGACTAGCTTTAAGGAAGAAACTGGGGAGGTGGCATGTGGCTGGCAGGCGATGCTGGTCAGGTTGCAGGGTGGAATCAGGTGATCCCAGATAGGGATGAATTCTGCTGAATGGGCCAGAGGAGTGGAAGGTGCAGTTAGAGGAGTGCATGAATATTCTGTCTCTCACTTGGGCAAGCAACATAGCAAGTGCCTGCCCTGCAACCCGGGAAGAACTCATCAGGTTCCTCTTCATTTGACCCTTTGACCTCACTCCTGTCCCTGTTATCTCATTAGTTGTCCCCCGGAATTATTTGGTCTCCAGGCCCTGTGGATCCTCCCCTTAGGCTGGGGGGAGGTCCTTTAGCAGAGCCCGCCCACTTCCTGGTTCCCAATAGGAACCCAGGAAGAACGTGCTTATAATCAGCAGCGGACAAACCTCAAAAGATGTGGAGGTTCGGATCAGATTGACATCCGCAAGCTCAGGTTGGCTGTGGAGCAGATGGGTCTGCCTTAACGTGTGTTCCAGGTACGCTCTAAGGGCTGCTACGCCATCTCATGCCTGACTTTGAGAGCTGTATTGGGCCCTTCGGTGTTTGCCTCTGTACACTTCAAGATGTTGTCCTGGTGTAAATCACTGAGCCTCATTGTTTGGCATCCACTTTCATCCATAGAAGGACATAGGGATGGTAGAGATGAAAGGTGAAACCGACCATCTTTTCTAGAGTTAAATGTTGGCTGAATGTGGGCTGAAAGAAATAGTTGGGGGGGCGGGGGAGTAAGCCAGGTAATGTGCATCAGTTTCACTCCCCTTCAGTGTTCTGGTAGGGTCTACACAGTTTAATTATCAATTTGTATTGTGGTAGCTCCATTCATGGGCCAGGTCCCCATTGTGCTAGGCACTGTATGAACACAGAACGAAAAGACAATCCCTGTCTCAAAGAGCTGACAAACTTGCCTTCAGAAATGCTCTTTGGATCTGTAATGACATTTCCCCACTCCTAAAGCCACTTTTTTTTAATGCTTTTGTGTTTAACTGTCTAAATAGTAAATATCCCATTTCCAAGCCCGAGCCATCCAGACCTACATCACGTCACGTCCAAGAACTGTGCAAAATGGCCAGTTTCCACTTGGCTGGTATCGTATGTATGTGTGTGGGGGAGAGGAAATAGTCATTTCTCTTTGCAAAACAAGAGAAAGCCAGTGAGGGGAAAAGATATCACTTTTTTTGTTTGTCTTTTCTGCAGAAATATGATTTTTTCCCCAGCTGTCTTGTCAGCTGTGAGAATTTGTCCAGCCAGTTCTTACAGTTTAATGAGCCCCAAAGGAGAACTGGATGGTTTACAAAGTGGGTAATAGGCCATTGCCTGCTTTTACTGCTTGATGGCTGATTCAAATCCCCAGCCCAGTTTAGTAGCAATCAAAAGCAGTTGTTTTTGGGTAGCTCCTTATCAGAAATGACTTGGTGATCTTATTGTAGTCTCTAGCAGACAACTGTCCATATCACAAAGCTAATCGATGTCTGCCCTTTATTGCAACTCATTGAGGTTTCTCATCCTCACATTCAAAGCTCTAAAACTTTGTCTGCTCCTATGTCTCTGCTCTTGTTCCCTCCTAAACCTCTCTTCTTACTGCTCACCTAGCCTCTATGTTTTGTTTCTCTGTACACAAAGAGTAAGCAGATATGTTCAGTCTGAGTGACCTCTGTTTCAAATCGAGAGAGCATCTAAGTGAGGGAACATAAGTAAAAGTGAGCAAACCCAGTGCATGTACCTTAGGGTTGCCACCTTTCTAATTCTGGTAACTGGACCCCCAAGGCACCGCCTCTGTTGCTTGCTCCTTCCTTCTCTCCCCCCTCATCACTTGCTGGTTTGTCTCAAGGAGCCTGCCTGCAGGTATGAGGTATCCCTGGCTGAGCAGGGGCTGGCGTGGGTTAATGCCCCGGTGCCTCCCCATGCCCCGTGGGAACCAGGCTTTTGGTTTGGGTGCCATTTAGGGTTGCCAGGACCCCAAAAACAGGGCACCTGGCAACCCTAAATGGCATCTGGACACAGAAGCCAAAAACTGGACTGTCTGGGTAAAAACCAGAGAGGTGGCAACCCTAGTGTGCCTCCTCTGGAACTATCTGTGCTGAACTGACCACAACATGACTACCCTTCTCTGCAAAGAGAAGTCCTTAGAAAGGTAAAGATGCACAAACCCAAACAGAGCTTTAGCAGTTACATAGCTCACTACGCTGCAGTCTCCTCCCTCGTTCTCACCTTCGCACCTTCTTCCTTGTTCTCCCTCTCTTTGCTTTCCCTCAGGCAATTCCCTTCCTTCCTGCAATTTTCCAGTGTTCGTCTCCTCACCAAGTCATCCTCACACCCTCTGGGTATCATTTGGAACTTTCTGAATGAGAACATAACAGTACTGCTCCTGCCTCAGTGTGAGTTAGGCATTTGCAGTGTCCCATGGATGCTTAGGGTATTGCACTTCATAATAAGGCTGAAGTGTGAGGTTTTCAAAAGGAATTTAGGACCACATGACCCACAGACTTTAAAGGGACTTGTATTCCTACATCCCGTAACCTCTTGAAAATCTCCTCCTAAATATTCGTAACTATCACCCTTCTTGGCCATCTCAGCAAAGAAACCAAGAGCCAAGTGGGCGGTCCTCCAACAGATGAAGCATTCTTGCACCCTACTGCCTGGCTGGAGCTACAGCTGAATACTCTGCTGTGACTCGGGAAGGGTTACCGGGCTGGCACGTTCCCTGAGCTCTCAGATATTAAGCCATTGACATAAAGAAACAAAATATAATAACAGTAGCTCCAAAACTTGGTTCCCTTGGATGGTGTCACCATGATGTGAGAGGCGCCCAGGGAACAATGAGGGGCAACGTTTGTCATGTAGAATAAACTATGACTTTCTAGAGCTACCTACTCGCATGACATGTAAATACTGTATATGCTTCCTACAGTAGAGCACTAGAGCCATAGGAATTAAGGGATATAGCTGCTTCTGCTCCATAAGCCCGTTTTCTTGAGGTTGTAAACTCAACTGTAAATCCTGGCTCTGTACGAGATCTCAGCCAGGGAGTCAACATTTTTGATGGATGCAAACATTTAGCCATTATTGAGTTTTATGATTGCAAAAAATAATGACCTCATCCCAGATCCTCAGAGGTACTTAGACTCTTTATTTCCACTGAAGTTAATGGAAAAGAGGAGGCTGAATACCTTCGTTGAGCGGAGCCCTTGTGTTTTTCTCCTGCCCGGGGATAAATGTAGGTGGTCTTCTGAGCCAGCTAGATTGAGATCTCCAAATGAAACCTAGAGCTCAAATGAAGAACAAGGGGAGGAAGTCTGCTCCGTTTCTGCCTGTTCCTTGATATGCACTATGCTAATTTGAGGGGTTCCATCCCTTTCTACGCTTTCCAGTCCCATCTCCATACAAGCTCTCATCCCACTGGGTGATTAGGAGACTCCATTTCCAAGTATGGGGTATGGTTTCACAGATCCAGCTGAATGGCAGGAAGTCTTTTCATGGGGGTTGTTTGTTCAGAATTAAGCAGCAAACCCCACTAGCTGGAAATGGAACCATTCAGGGCCCCCACTAAAGGCCAGTTGACCGTCTCACTCTCCCAAGCCATCACATTAACAGGGCAGGACAACTCCCTGACCAATCCATTCTTCAGCGTCAATCACTGGAAGCACCCCCCCACCACGTATGGCTTGCTTGCTATTTTGGTGACAGGGGATTGCGAGAAGGCTTGCAGAATGAGTTCATGGGGGGAGGCGGGGAAGTGCAGGCTAGAATCTGGATTGCAGACTGTGCCAGAGGAATCCCAGAATCTCACCTGATCCAGCGCAGTGCACCGGTGCTATCGCTGAGCCTTGCCATGCCATTAATGTAGATATTTTGGTCAGAGAGAGGGAGAGATTCTAATAACCCAGACCTCATGCTTGTCATTTGAGACAAGGCTCCGTCTGTCCAAAATATCATCATCCTTTGCTTTGCCCATAAATCTAAATATATCCCTGCAGTGAATGAAAAAGTGTATCTATGTAACTCTCAGCCAAGAGGGATGCACTGTGCAAACACAGCCAGGAACTGTATGTTACAGGAATATTTTCAAACCATTTCTTGCTTTTAAAATAAGGACCAGCTATTCCACAGTTCTATAATGCAGTGTATTCTATGGGTAGCCCTCTTTCAGGTGAGCAAATCATTCCCAAACTGACTGGGATATTCTTTGAATGTGTTTGTGATTCATCAAAGAGTCCTGTGGCACCTTATAGACTAACAGACGTATAGGAGCATGAGCTTTCGTGGGTGAATACCCACTTCTTCGGATGCATGTATTCACCCACGAAAGCTCATGCTCCTATACGTCTGTTAGTCTATAAGGTGCCACAGGACTCTTTGCTGCTTTTACAGATCCACACTAACACGGCTACCCCTTCGATATTTGTGATTCATATTTGCCATGTAGTTCATTCAGACAAATAAATTTCACACTGTTTGAGACTTGGTTCAAATATTGGTTATTTGTGGTGTGTGATTAGTCCCCTAAGCCATATGGTATTAACTGGTCCGATTGGATGTCTGCAACACATTAAAAAGAATAATGGAGAGCAAATCAATCACATTATTTTGGGTATTAATTTTTGGAGGATTAATAATTTTGTGCTAAAATTGGTCACACTTTTGGAATTTGGGAACATGCCAGCCATCAATATACTCGTGGATAATAAACAGCAGGCATCATGGCAAAATGAACTCTGTAATGTTGTTCACAAATCAATGTATCACTAGCCAGCCAGCCCTAATTAATAGATGGATGGATGTGTGGATACATGAAGAAATTTTTTTCTTTTTCCCAAACATACTCTTGCAAAACTAAACCACAATCCCTCATTTTGGGCAGTTCCAGCATCATTTCTCATTTCCAGAAAAATGAGTGTAATTGCACTTTGTAACTACAAACAACGTAGTTGCCAAGTAAATCCAAACAGTGCCAGGTAGAGAGATGAATGAATCGTATCAAGGTCTTATGCCTTTGTGCTTATTATGGTGATAAATTCTGATCAGCCTAGCAAATATTTTTTTTAACTTTACCTTTGTATTTTTTTATCCTAATTGATTCATAGATTTTAAGGCCAGAAGGTATCATTTGAACATCTAGTCTGATCTCCTGCCTGACACAGGCCAAGGAACTTCATCAAATATCTCCTGTACTGAGCCCAACAACTTGTTTGACTAAAGCACATCTTCCAGAAACGCATCCAGTACTGCTTTGAAGACTTCAAAAGATGGAGAATCCATCACTTCCCTTGAGAGTTTGTTCCCGTAGTTAATCACCCTCACTGTAAAAAAAAAAATTTTTTTTTGCCTAATTTGTCTGGTTTTAACTTTCAGCCCCTAGTTCTTATGTCTTTCTCTGCTACTTTATAGAGTCTTTTAATATCTGGTATTTTCTCCTCGTAAAGATACTTATCCACCATAATCAAGTCTCCTCTCACTCTTCTTTTTGATAAGCTAAACAGATTGATCTCCTAAATCTCTCATTGTAAAGCATTTATTCCAGCCTTCAGATCATTTTTGCAACTCTCTTCTGCTTCCTCTCTAATTTGCCAGTATCCCTGGGCACCAGAACTGGTTGTGAAAAACCTACGTGCTAAACAAAAAGTATCTCTTCTGTAAAAAGGAGGTCCCATAACAGCATTGTGTAGCAATTATCTAGTGCTCTTCATCCATAGATCTCAAACTGATTTACAAAAAGTTTTAACCAGAGCGTGAAGACTGTCAACTTCACCTAATGACAGAATTTGTTTCTAGAGGACTTTGGGACGAAGGTGATGAATGCATCAAATTTTTGATATATTGAGGAAAATTAAATGAAGAGTCCACCACATCTTCACCCATCCCTTCCAAAATGTACATTTTTAATAAGGAGCGTGTTGCAGATTTCACATCCAGATTTTGACCATCTCAAGCTGTATGTCTTTAACATTTGGTTTGGTGCAGTGTAAAGATAAGGGCTATTTGCAAAATTCAGACTGGGTTTGGTGTTCAAACAGGCTCAAAGTCTGGGGGTAGTTTTGGCTCTGGGATTTGTTTCAGTTATTTAATGTCCTTTTTCAGTTTTAAACCAGAAATAAGGCCCTGGTACAGCAAGGTACTTAAGCAGGTGCCTAGCTTTCACTCCACTGGGACTAAACCTATGCTTAATTAGGGCCTAAATGCACCAACCTGCTGCTCTACAAAGCACAAATGCACTAAAAACATCCAGATCCTGCAGCATTTCTAATTTTTAACAGAAAGTTCAGGCCTGTTTGATTTTTAGGGCAGGTGAGCAGGTCAGTCCCACGTAATGCTGGTAATTAGGTAACGGTTAGGATTTTATCTTGTAGATGTGTGTGCTAGAAAAGCTGTTATTTTGTGAAACCGAGATGAAGCAGCAGATTACAGAAGAGACATACACTCTGTACTCTTTTCATTCTTTCTTGTTTTTCCCCCTAAATCTAACCTGAGAGCCATTTGGTCTGAAAGCAGAAGGTTGCTCTTTGTGAATGGAAAAACATAACACTATAAAATAAATTCTTTTACAAAACAAATCAGTGCCATAAGCAGTGAGGGCTAGATACAGTTCATGGGCCATGTGTGCAAATGCCAGTCACGGCTATGAGAATTCTGAGCAGGGGTTTAGGGCAAAATATGGCACAGGCTTGGCATCAATATGTTGACTCAGATTAGCATCCACGTTCTGTGGCTTAGCTGAACCTTTTGGATTTCAATTCAAGGGAATAGGCACTTCCATGAGTTTCCCAGAACTTTCTGGTACTAGGTGGCCCAGAAAAAAACTCTCAAAAACCACGGTGGGGTTCAGACTGAGTTTGGGGTTGAGGTTCATATATTGTTTTTTTATTTTATCTGAATTGACTTGCCTACCTCTTGCGTCGCATGTAGGAAGTAGTTAAGTTGCCCCAATGATGCACGAAGGAAACTGCCATGAGATCTCTCATGATTCACCACAGAGTTTAGAGGACTGAAGCTGAACCATGGGCAAAGGGAAGACCCATTCTCTTCGCTTAGTCCCTCGGTCTCATGACGGATCCACAGGGTGTGTGCATTTCCTTACTGGAATGAATGCCTGTAGTATGAAGCTCTGGGGAGAGGGAACATAGATGGATGGGTGTGATATTTGTCTAAAGGAGTATTGAGTGCTGAACACACATTTATGGGGCTTGAGGCACTGAACATTCCAGGAGGTGCCTCTCATCCTTTGGTGAGAGAGAACATGATCTAACAGTTAGACCATGAGCCGGGGAATCATAAGTCCTGCGTTCTAGGCCTAGTTCTGCCACACTCTCACTCTTATGGCTTTAATTCGTCTGTCTGTTTCCTCATTGATAAAATAGCAATAAATGGTATTGATACTTTCCTAGAACACATCAAAGAGTGTTGTGAAAAACAAGTCATTATTATGGGTCCCGTAGTAGTTAATATTTTCACTAGAGACTTGGATAATGGGGTGGAGAGCAGGCTTATAAAATGGGTGGATGCCACCAAGATGGGAGGGGTTGCAAGCACTTCAGAGGGCAGGATTAGAATTCAAAATGACATTGACAAATTAGAAAATTGGTCTCAATTCAGCAAGATGAAATTCAGTAGAGATGAGTGCAAAGTACTTTACTGAGGGAGGAAACATTAAATGCACAAATACAAACTGGGGAATAACGGGCTAGGTGGTAGTACTGCAGAAAAGGATTTGGGGGTCATAGTGAATCACCACCTGCGTGAATCGTCAAGGTGATGTAGTTGCAAAAAAGGCAAATATCATTCTGGGATGTATTATCAGGAGTGTCATATTTAAGACATGGGAGGTAACTATTCCATTCTACTAGGCCCCGGTGAGGCCTCAGCTGGAGTACTGTGCCCAGTTTTGGGTGCCACACTGGAAGAAAGATGTGGACAAATTGGAGAGAGTCCACAGAACAGCAATAAAAACGATAAAACGTTTAGAAAACCTGATCTGTGAGGACAGGTTTAAAAATCTGGACATGTTGAGAAAATAGGACTGATGGGGACCAGAGAAGTCGTCAGATATATTTAGGGCTGGAGGGTTGGGGGGATGCTAGGTGGATTAGACGACACCTTGAGGTCCCTTCCAGTCCTACATTTTTTATGATTATTTACAAAATACTTGGCACTCAGATGGCTCTAAGTCCTGCATGTGACTTGGAGATGGAGGGGCTGTAGCCACAACATGCAGTGCAGCGGTGCAGTGAGAATGAATGGGCGGCTTTGCCCAAAAGTAGCCACTTGAAAGAGAGCCACAAAATTTTCTTCTCATCCCGTTCTTTTGACTCAGTGGATCAGAATAGAACGGAACCCAGCTACTTAACCCTTAATGGCATTCGTTCTGCAGGACTAACTGGAGTTATTTTGGCACTAGGGTTGGATCGCATGACTCCGGCTCCGCAAAGGGCCCAGTCCGTTGAGTTAGAGGGTGCCATTTTGGCAGTCACTTTTCAGAGCGCGATGGGGCCGTAAGGCATGTACCCTGCCCTAGGCTTGCAAGCTGAGCATTGTTCTGAAGGTCATTTTTCCATCTCCATGGTGTGTTATGTTACTGTCTAAATCCTCTGATTCCATGCAGAGAGCTAATCAGGCTAGCAATCTCTAACGGTCTCTTTTTGGGGGCGGGAGGATGACAGTAAAATATATCCGGTAAACAGACACTGTCTAGTGCCCCTGGAACACGGATCCAACCAAAGCAAACGCCTCTTCCTGTGGGGCTCTAGGGCTGCCTTTTACGGCAGAGTGATTTTGATGGATGCGCCTGCGTTTGACTAATAACGTCTGCTCACCTGGTGGCTCTTATTTGCTTTCGAGCTAGCTAAACTTGGCACTCTGCACAGCCATGACCGCTATTGCTCTTGAAAGGCCCTGTATAGTCGTACTGGGATTTAAGTTATTTTGCTGGCGGCTAAGCCTCGCTGCTGGTTGGGGAAGGGATGCAAATGCATTGTGGCCAACTGACTCTCCCACTAATTTAATTCATGGCATGCATGTTGTGGCAAGATCCTGCTAGCGAAGCTCAGGTTTCTCGTTTCCCAGCTACTCTTTGAAATCCGTGGCACTGGGGGCTATATTTAGGCCTGCATTTAAAGTGAAGGGTGGGTTGGGATCACTACAAAATATCCAGCTGAAGCATGGGTTGTTATGACAGCCTCCTGGTCTCCTCGCATGCTGTTGATGTAGGAGGCCTAGTGCTTTCTACTGAGATTTGCTGCTGTAAGAGGTTACAAAAGAGCATTTCAGTGGCGGATACTCAGGCAATAACAGAAGCTCCAGTAAAGCCAGGCTCCTTGCCAGAGCATCTCTCAAAGTGCCTGCTGCCTCTTGTTTCAAAGCAGAGACTCCATTGTAAGTGCGGAGCAAATAAATTTCATCTGGATCCTAAATACTTTGATATGTAAAAGCGCTGTGGGCTAACTGGCTCTTTCCTGCTGACATTGAGAACAACAGCAACAATACTATCCTGCCATCTCTCCTGAGAGCTCAAGCTCCCTGGTCTTTCACTGCCTCACACCCTCAGATTCTGAAGCCTGCAGGGTTTCTGATGCTCTTATAATAACTCAGTAAAGAAGTCTTTGCATGTCTCCCAGCTCTTGCCAGCTGGGGATTTCAAAGCTCAATGAATTGAGCCTCAAGCATCCCGTTGAAGAGGTAAGGAGGATGATCTCCATCATACTAAGGCAGAGAGAGGATAAATGACTTGCCCATGGTCACACAGAAAAGGGAGAAATTGGAGCCAGGCCTCCCTGCTCTGTCACTTTTCTTAGTCACAGCCAGCTTTGATCATGATGTCCTGTTTGTGTCTGTACTTCCATCCACATTGCTCTTGGCCCATGCTGGGTATCACACACCCCAGCACTGAAAGTCACTGCCCTCTGACGGCTGTTCTGTGGCCTGTGTGCTAGTCATTTGGTGATCTTGGTTCTGTTTCTAGAGGACAGATGAGCACATCACAACAGCCACTACTATGCCTCTGAGGTCAGTGATGGAAAATACGGCACGGAGGGATGAAGGGACTTGCCTGAGTTCACGCAGCAAGCCAATGGTAGAGCCAGGATTAGACCCCCAGGCACTAAACCTAGCTCCTGTGTTCACCCTACTACTGCTACTCTACTATCTAGCTTTTACCGTACATAGCGCTTTTCCGTCAGTAGATCTCAAAGCATCTTACAAAAGAGGTCAGTGTCATTATCCCCATTTGACAGGTGTGGAAACTGAGGCACAACACAGTGTGATATGCCCCAGGTCACTCAGCAGGACAGTGGCAAACCAGAATGAGAACACACATCTCCTGAGCCCCAGGCTAATGCTCTCTCCGCTAGACCACACTGCTTAGCATGTTAACTCATTCATTGGTGTTCTCCGAAGAGAGAGAAAAGATAGAATGAGCTCTGGAGAGTGAACAGCCCTCTTGCCTCCATAGGTGAGCTTCCCAGCTCAGGGGTTATCGTCTTCTCCTGCGGTAGGGATGAGGGTATTTCACTGCTTCTGCCCATGCTGTATCTAGTCAGTAGACAGGCCCAGGACTCCGGTCTTTCGAGGCAGACACTGTGATGACTAGGTCTGTAGAAATAGAGACAGACTGAATCAGATATCTTTCACTGATACTACATTACATTAATTTTATATGAATCAGTTACCAAAATCTGAGCTAGAATTGATTTGGGTAATATTGGAATCAGGATTCCAATGCAATTTCCTTGCAACCAAGATAAGGATATGCCTTCCCTGTGCATATAAGCATAACTTAGCAAGTTTCCGCCTCTGGTGGTTGCAGAGGTGGAGCGATAAATGAAATTCACCCTACTTGCTGCCCCTCAGTTGCTCTCAAAGTAGAACAATTACCAAAAATCACAGCCTCTTGTGTAGTCCTCTGTCACAGGGCAGGGTTCCTGCCCCCTGGATTCCTCTCTGGAAACAGTCCTCATGCACACCCGTGGCAAGTGTAACAAGGAGGTTCTAGATGCTTGTTCCCCAAATCTTTACCCATCACCAAAGCACCTCCCTGAGATCCTGAGCTTCCCCAGCCCTTACTTCGAGCTATCCCCTCACGGCCTCTTTTAACTGTCCTCAGCTGAGGAGCTGAATCTCTTTCCTAATTGGTTAATCATCTGATACTTATCCAATTATCTCCTCAGTTTGGCCCACAAGGGGACACTTGCAAAGTGCAGGGAGTGATGAGCCAGCCTTAAGCTACTCACACTCTGTCACATCCTCCTAGGTAGGCCTTTCTTGTCACTTTCTTGTAACACTCCTGCTGCCTCCCACCTCTTGTGCGGCATTGCAATGTTACAGTCTTCCCTGTCAACAACTGGGATGGAGATGGTCAGGCCTAGTGGTTGGAGCTGGAGCAGTCAGGCCTAGTAGTCAAAGCCGGACTCAGGCACCCGGGGTAGGGGAGGAGTGAGGCTGGAGCAGACTAGGAGCAGGGCATCAGCAAGAGCAGGGCTGGAGCAAGAGCAAGGCTGGAGTAAGCTAAGGCTTGGGACATCTGTTGCCACCATCAGCAGGGGTGTCCCTATTCATACGCAAAGTATGCAGCTGTGTAGGGCACCAGGAAATTTGGGACACCAAATTTCCTGGTGCCCTACACAGCTGCATGTTGCTCCAGCCACTGCTCTGCCTCTTCCCCCTGCTCCATACCCTCCCCAGGCTCTAGGGACTGCAACAGGGGTTGGGTCCCTGCACTCACCGGCGGTGGTAAGTGCAGTGACCCAGCCCTAGCCTGCTCTGCTCCCCTAGCTCCCAGCTGTGTTCCCAGTGAGTGCTGTGGGGTGGTTCCCCCCTGCCTTCCCAAGCCCCAAGGCTGGGAGCCAAGCAAGCGGGCTAAGGCCGGGTCACTCCACTTCCCACCATCCTGTAAGTACGGGGTTGGCCTGGCTGCCCTGCAGTCACCAGGCAGCAGGAAGTGGAGCGACCCGGCCCCAACCCGCTCCGCTCCACTCCACTGGCTAGTGCTGGGGGGCAGTTTCCCTCCTGCCCCCTGCAGAGGCCTGGTGCCCCCCACAGGAGGGGCTGCGTAGGACACCAAAATGGCTAGGGACAGCCCTGACCATTAGGCAGGAGAGAGTTGCAAGGCCTGGAGTAATGTTGAGCAGACTGAGCTGCTGTTCTGCCTGTGGAGCTTATATACCTGGCCTGGGAGTCACATGACCAGTTCCTGGCTTGTGGATTGGCTGGAGCCTAGCACAGGAGTGATTCATCACCTTACATTCCCCATCTGACAAATCTTCTAACCACTAGGGGGTAAGGATTGAGCTATTGGCACCAAACGCCAGAGAGGCACTTAGTATTCAATCCCACTGTTAATGATCACTTTCTGATGACCACAGAATGGGAGGCAGCTGGTGGAATTCCCCACATTGTGTGAAATTGCATGATTTGCCATGTTAACTGTGGCTAACTCCTAACACTGGTCATTTGACTGCCAACATCTCTGACTTGATTTAAAAACGTTTGCAGTTTCAGGTGTGTTGCACTATCTTTGTTCTTCTCAGTTGACTTCGACATGGGAGACGACCCTTCCCTGTCATAGGGTATATAATTTGACATAGGAGTCAAGAATGAAGTGCATTGGCAGAGCTAGGTGGAGGCCCCAGGTTGAAACAGCAGGGAGTGTTGCAAGTCAGGATTTAGGTGCCATGGCAGAACTCTGTATATAATCAAGAACTAGTGCAGCAGGTGGTGCTGCAGGTCAGGTTTGAGGTGCATTGGTAGAACTGCATGAATTCAGAACTGGAGCAGAAACGGTTACTGCAGGTCAGGACTGGAGGACACTGACATAGCTGAGAGGTTCATGGACAGATGACTATGCGGGAAGCTTACAGAGCTCTTGCCTGCATGATGTGCATGAGCGCCATCCAGGGCTCCTATTCCCCTACTTTCCTAAACATCAAATTCACTCACCATATTTAAAAAAAAAATCTGGCAGAACTTCACATTCTTCCTTGTGGCCTTTTATTTCTGGCCTGTTCCTTTCTCTCCTTGCTTTGTAATGTGACCAGTGTGACATTTGGGTTATTAGTACAATCAGTCATCAACTTTCCCTGCCATCTGGAATCCTGCCACAACTTTCTCATTCTTTGAATGTTGTACATTCCTCATTTGAGAAGGGATGATGCTTCCTTTACCACATTCAGGACCGTGAGCTAGAAAGACCCCAAGAAAATATCTGCCGTGCTGTTCAAGCTAATATCTATGCATTAGAGGAAATCCCATTATCCGTGCGTATGGTTTGAACCATTATTAATAGCAAAAGTAGCATTATCCATGCAGTGCAATATATGTGAGTAAATTCTACAGTGCAGACATTTAAAAGGCCATTTGTTATATCCAAAAGGTTCCTTTAATTTTGTGGAAAGGGAAGAAGTAATATGGTGGAGGAGATCAGAATTGTTGAATATGTCTCCTTGCCTGCACATCCCTTTTCTGTACAGCTGGTTTGCGTTTGGATGGGGTTTTATTGCTCTTGGTTTGTTTCATGACTTGTGAAACTTACCCAGAAGTTTTATTTTCAGAAAAACAAAGGACATTTGTATCATGCCCAAGACATTTAATATGCAGCTCTACTCTGAGATGTTACGGTGTAAAAACAGCACCTTCTTTTATTATGATTAGGCTTTACCACAGTGTACATGTTAAATACTAAAGGCCACAACCCTATTAGGCCCCATTGTGCTAGGCACTGTACAAACATAATAAATGCATAACACATTGGCTCTTCATATGTATTCAGACTCATAGACTGTCCTGTTAGTGGGCATAAGCAAAAAATAAGCTTTGACTACTCTGTACTACTGGTAGCTCTACGAAGCCAACACAGCTCTAGGAGAGAGAGCGGGATGCTGTTCTGATTCATGCATCTTCAACAGAAGTATTTAAAAGGGCCTAAATTCTGCTCTCACTATAAAACAGAGGAATCCATTGGCATCAGCTACTCCAGCGTTACATCGGAGTAAATGTATTTTCCAACAGCAGGATCAAACTCCACCCTCAGTGATTCCTGTGCATCCCCATGGAGGGCAGAAGTTACTGATTGGGGTGGGGGAGCGGGGTGTTATTAAGTACAGAAATAGTCTGCAGAATCTTTACCGTTTGCAACAGGGTATGTGTGATCCATCTGGATCTCGGAAGGACTTCAGATGCTAGACTGGGGGATGCCTGTGTAGAGTCCTATCCATAAACTCCACTCTCTCCTATGCTTTTTGGCAGGATTCAGGGACCAGGCAGGAGAGGGTTAAGAGTCTGGAAGGTCCAGCACCAAGAATTCACCAGGTGATCAGATGCGGGAAGCTAGGAAGACGAAAGTGGGAGCCAGAACTGGGAGGAGGTTGGTTTAATCCTAGGAGATGGTGGATGAGAAATTCAGAGTGAAGATGTTTGTCTGAGCAATCTCACAGCATAAGCTGGCGTTGTTACAAAGAGCCCCTATAATTAGTATACTAACCCCACCCCAAATAGCATGTTCCGGGGAACCTGGTTCTTTCCTGGTTCTGCAGAACCTCTAACGGGGGGCTGATTAGATGCACCTTCCCCGCCGCCCCACTAGTTGCTTTTGGTTGGCTGCCACTGGTGTTTTAATTTATGACTTATTTACATTTTTCAAATGCTTCCAGTTCTGGGGATCCTGGTAAATACTGAGTGTGAATACCAGATGGGCAACCACGGGGGGCCCAGGATGTGATAGCTCTTAGGCACACAGCTTGCCTTAAACTGGCATGGATTGGTTAGCAAATAATCTTGTATAATCATGAAATGAAACTTGTCTGATTCTGATAAGGTGCAAAGCAAAAGAATAGGAGGAGGCAGTTAATAGCTCCTGCTCTGCATTCCCAGCTCCATGAGGATGGGAGGCAGAGAACTGAGCAAAATTCTCTTGCCTGGGCCATGCAGGACGTGAGACTAGATGATCATGATGGTCCCTTCTGGCTTCTCTCCATGGTATCTCTTGCTTGCTTCGCAGCAGCGGGATTAGCAGAGCCCAGCACTGGGTGGGGGCACAGAAATTGTTCCCCAAAATAGACCTCTGGCACTGCACAGGGCCCTCTAGCAGAGAGAGGCCAAGATATTATTTGCGATCTCCAGTTACAGTGGCCCGGGACTGTGGTTACTCACAACTGGATTAAACAACTGCACACAGTCCCAGTCAATGGGCGAGTTGGGAATTCAGCTGTAAGGCCGTGGGAGCAGGGACCGTGTTTTCTCTTGTCTGTTCAGGGCCTGGCACATGCTGGGTACGGCTGCAATATAAATGAAGTGTAATGTCACCATCATTTTGAACATGGAGCCAAATTTGCCGCTGGTATGAATTGCCCAGAGTCCACTGAATGGAGCTGGACCTGTTTACATCAGCATAGAATTTGGCCCAGGGCTTTCTAATAGCTGCAAAATTGCTCACCCTTCACCCTGGTGCTTAAAGTGGCAGCAACTATAAGTGCCATGGATTTAGTCTGATTGGAAACAGTGTAATCTGGGAGAATTAGGAAGTTCTGCATTCTAATTCTGGCTCTGATACTGACTCCTTCTGTGGCCTTGAGCAAGTCACTGCAGCTGTCTGCCTCAGTTTCCCCATTTATCAAATGGGGATAATAAGTGACCTACCTCACATGGGTGTTTGGGGGTTAATGTTTGTGCAATGCCGGGAATATGTTTTACACCTTAACACTTGGCATTTTATCGCATGGGCAAGTGCAAATCATTTCAGGGCATGGAATTAGCCTGAGTAACAAGTGAGTGAAACATCCTCCCCTCCCCCACTCTCCATGCTCCATATTTAGGAAGTTCCCCAGGAGGAACACGGAACCCAGTCACTGTTCAAACAATCAGTGTCACTGACTAATGACAATTACTGAAGGCAACTGTCACTGCTAACATACACATCACACAGGCATTCGGAAAGGGAACCCTGCCCAGGATGGGAGGCTCAGAGACTGGCCAAAGTCTGACGTCTGCTTGAAAGGTTAATGTGACTCTTTAGGGGGTGTTCTCAGAGCAAATGATTCAATAGCGTATCAGAAAAATACAACATCTATGCCAAAGAGCCTAGCACTCAGCAACATTTATCTCTCCCAGCTCACAAACGTACTTGACTTCTTGCCTAACTGAAGGCCAGTGTTTAATGGTGACATGTGTTGTCCTGTCATTTTTTGTCAGTCCTGAACAAAGCAGGGAATGTCGCTCTCAGATTCTGGGAAATCAGGAGAGGAAGAGATGATTCACTCCCAGGAATATTTGAACTCTAGAGAGCTCTTGGCAGCTCTGTAATTTCTGGTGACAATGAGTTTCCGAGACTATGGATCACCACACCTAGCTTCACAGATCCAGTAACCACCCCAAACACACCAGGAAATCTGCTAACTACAGCCAGGCACTCAGCTACCACAGAATATGCTCCAAGGAGAATGTCTGGGATATACACCTTAACACACTTAAAACTGCCTTCACCAAACAAGGACACTCCACCAGAGAAGCTGATCGCATCATGGAATGGGCCACCCAAATACCCCAAGAGAACCTGCTTTAATATGGAAACATAACCCCCTCCAACTGCACACCCCTACTTCTGCCCTACCCTTACCAACTACCTGAAGGAGGGTTCCAAAGAGGATGGAGCTAGGCTGTTCTCAGTGGTGGCAGATGACAGAACAAGGAGCAATGGTCTCAAGTTGCAGTAGGGGAGGTCTAGATTGGATATTAGGAAAAACTATTTCACTAGGAGGGTGGTGAAGCACTGGAATGGGTTACCTAAGGAGGTTGTGGAATCTCCATCCTTAGAGGTTTTTAATGCCCGGCTTGACAAAGCCCTGGCTGAGATGATTTAGCTGGGGTTGGTCCTGCTCTGAGCAGGGGGTTGGACTAGATCAGTGGTTCTCAAACTTTTTTTTTCACAGACCACTTGAAAATTGGTGCGGGTCTCGGTGGACCACTTAATGATCTTTTCAAATGTTGTTTCTACCGTTAGCTAAGTATTGTAAAGCGCTTTGGATAAAGGGGCTGCAGTCTGGTGTACTCAAGATAGATGTGCACCAGGGTTTCCCTCATGCCACAAAAGGGGCAAATATCAGGGAGGGGGGTGAACTGGACCAAGCCCATGGCCATGCTCACAACTCTGTGAAGGAGCGCCAACTAATATCCCTAGTAGGCCGCAGGACTAGGGTGGAATACAAACTGACCCACTGGGGCTCCTCACCCTCCCTGGGTGATCCCGCCACTTGGTGTTGGGACAGGACACAAGGGTGAGGAAGTGAAGGGTATGCAGCATGAGTGTGTACAGTTGTTACCCAGGTGTGGTTTGGAGATGGCCCAGCTGCAAGTCACACAGCCGGCTTAGGTGTTGTAAAGTGAGTGGGCTGGGGAGAGGACGGGGGTGTTCACAGGGCGGAGGCTAGATGGCAATATCTGAAGGGCCAGGGGCAAGGGGGAGCAGGGAGCATCCTTCCACAGGACTCGCTTGAGGAAGGCCTGAGAGGCAGGCATGTAGGAGTAAGACTGTAGACTGCAGAAGGGTGGTGGAAATGCACATTGTAAATAAACTGCACCGGGTGTTTTACCAGCACAGAAGTCTCTGTGCAGTTTGTAGACTTGAGCAGAGGCAGGAGTGAGTGGGCCCTGCCATACTTACCCACCTTTCGATTCTCATATTAATCCCCATCTTCTCCAATTTAATAATTTAACATGTGGAACTGCTTCGAATACCTTACTGAAATCCAGGTAGATTAAATCTACAGCACTTCCTTTGTCTAGAAAATCAGTTATCTTCTTAAAGAAAGAAATCAGAAGGGTCTGGCACAATCTACCTTTGTAAAACCATGTTGTATTTTATCCCAATTACTGTTTACCTCTATGTCCTTAACTACTCTCTCTTTCAAAACTTGTTCTAAGACCATGCATACAATTGAGATCAAACAAATGGACCTTTCACTATTGGTTTTAATTTCCTTTGCAAGGTCCAGCTCTGCTTGGCTTTTGGCAGTTCTCACTTTTGCCCTACACGCTCTGATCTCCCAGAAGTAGCTTTCCTTGCTGATCCATCCCGTCTTCCGTTCCTTGTAAGCATTTTGCTTTCTCTGAATAACCTCTTCGAGATGCTTGTTCATCCAGCTTGGTCTGTAACGCTTCCCTATGAATTTGTTCCCTTTGCTTGGAATGCAGGCTTCAGAGAGCTTCTGCAGCTTTGACTTAAAGTAATTCCAAGCCTCATCCACATTCAGATCAGTGAGTTCTTCAGTCTAGTCTAATTCCCTTAATATTTTAAAGTTGCCCTTTTGAAATCAAGGATCCTACTTTCAAATCTATTTTTGTTTATCCTTCCTTTTAGTTTCCTCAAAAAGCGGAGGACATTGGGTCACTCGCTGAGGGAGGGGGGCTCGCAGGAAGAGAGAAAATAGCCCTGTGTGCTAGAACAGGAAGCAGGAGTTCACTGATAGGTTCCACCCCAGTGATGATCAAGCTTACTCAGAGCCTCCGTTGGACTTCAAGGGAACAAAACCTAGCATGGGAGGGGGGGCTGGGGAATTGAGCACACAGCTGTGCCATTGTGGTTTCTTAATCTACCGCTCCCCCTCATGTGCTGTCAGCCCTTTTGCGACACCTGCGGCATGAGATGCAACATTACACACACATTTCCTGAGCTGGGGGAGGGGGGAGATCCTGCCAAATGTATTACTTAATCCAGGCATACCATGTGGTTGAATCTTTCCCATGTGTAGTCATATACTGAACCACCCCCAGCGTCTGGCGTTGAGTCTTCACCCACTCACTGCAGGTGAAATATTAGTTCTTTGCAGATAGAATCACTCTCCATTTTACTGTAAAAGCATTTTTCCTGGCCAAGCTGCTCCCAGGCAGACACTGACCCTAACAAATACCTTGCCCTCACCTGAAGTTGACCATGAGCTGCTAAATGGAAATTCCAGGAGGACTCATAAGCGAATAAGATATAGAAAAGACCTGTTAGGTCAGCAACTCCACCCTACTGCTAGAGCAAAATTATTTCCTTGTCTGTGCTCTGTGTCCCCTGTAGCTACAGAATTTATTCTGTTAACTGTTTCATTGCTGATCATTCAGAGCATGTTACTAATACATGAAAACTATTAAGGTTGTTTAGCTTGCAGGAGTGCATTATGCAAATATATTAAAGGCAGCTGTAGTGTGTAATAACAGGCTAAGTGACCTCTTATGTCACAATGCCTGCTCCCAGCAGTGACCTGCTGCCCCTCTTGAGAAATATCCAGACAGAGGCAGGAGCTGTGGTCCAGGAGGGCACCTGGGGTGAAGCAGCAGGGTAGACGGAACAACAGCAGGTGCTGCATGGAATAGACAAAGGCTGGGGCTTCTTTCAGAAGAGCACCAGTCATGCCAAACCCTGGGATTCGATACCAGCTAGTGGACTAACACCTGGGAGAGATTTGGCAAGGAGGAATTTAGGACTCTAATAGGACTAGCCATCTTTCCAATGCCAGGGCAAAGAAGCGGATGGTTACAACAGTAGCAAAGGTACCCCTCTATAGGAATGAGTAGCCCACCCCTCTATAGGAATGAGTTAAAGGACTAAGTGCATGTACCAGTGTATCATGCTACATGGCATATCATAGCCCCCCAAGGCCACTGCTGAATATGTTTTTTGACTTAGACCCACCGATTGGTAAGGTAAACGTGCTCACTTTATTTTAGACCCAATAGCCTCTGCTGTTAGAAACTGGCATATTTTTATTATTTGTTTTCCTGTATTGCCTCGGAGCCCTAGTCCTGGACCAGGACCCCACTGGCATAAGGCCACTGACTTTAGGGGACCTCTGCTGATTGACACCAGTAGATAATCTGGCACACAGCCGTCAATGACAGCAAAAAGGGATATGAGAAAATAACACAGCATCTTTGTTAGGGCAGTAGTTCTGCTTGCTATGCACTGGCACTCAGGGCTGCCCGGGGGGGGGGGGCAAGTGGAGCAATTTACCCCAGGCCCCGGGCCCCACAGGGGCCCCCATGAGAATATAGTATTGCAACTTTTTTTTGTATGGAAGGGGCCCCCAAATTGCTTTGTCCCGGGCCCCCTGAATCCTCTGGGCAGCCCTGCTGGCACTGGAAGTTGCTATCCTTTTAAGACCATGGGGCTGGTTATCACTAGACTGATTCTGGGATGACTGTTGCTAAGGGATGAGCTTGCTCCAGTGGTATCCCACTGGCCTTGGTGCAGAAACCTTCTGTGATGCACATAAAACTCCTCTTGGGGAGCACGTTCTGTTCAGCAGTCAAACAAACCAGCCCAATTTTCACATTCAGGCACCAAAACAGGATGTCTGGAACCTGCCTCTTGGGCCACAAACTAGCCCTTATGCCTGTAGGATGGACATTTATGCTCCACCTGAGCATCCAGGACTTGGACTTCCTATTAATGTTCCCATGTTTAAAAACTGGGTCCACTGAAGTGAAATCTAATTATCCAAAGAGAGGAAAGATCACCTCCCCTTCTGTTTACCTTGGTTGACGCAATCTGGCAGCATGGGCCCAGATCTTCAGCTGCATTCAAAGAGCAGTCAGCACAGATCACATGGAGGAGGCAGGACAAAGTTGCCTTTTGCACTCCCTCCCCCCAATCTTGGGCCATCTGTGCACCACTTGGGTCCTGTAACACAAGTTAGAGAAGCCTGAGGGCTGCTCTAAATTATGCCAGATGACCTAGGGATACAGGAGCTGGGGATCACTGGACCATAAGGGAGCCCTGGCTACACCTGGTCACACTCTGTTTGTCAGCAGCAGGGTGAGGGCTGCAGTAAGAGCCAATATGGTGATCTTCACTATCACAGATTGCCCCTGTGCTGGTCGGATCCTCCCATGGCTGGTAACTGTGATTCTAGGGTCATTTTGCACTGGTGGGGCAGCCATGGGGTAGCAATCTCATTAGGATTCTACACAGGCTGCAGGGGAGCAGAACCTGCCAATCTAGATCAGCTGGCCAGGAAGTGGTGTTGCCCTGGGAATCCCAGCCTACACACTGCACAGAACAGACCAGAGAAATGGGGAATCTTTAGATACTGTAGCATCATTTAAGAGTAATGTCGCCTCCTCTTCCCCTGCCAAACAGAGATTTTAAAAAACAAATCTCCCACTCTTTCTCCCTTTCTGTTCTTATTAAAGGCCATAAAATCTTGGGCCAGCCTGACCGCCTCACCTTGGGAGTCATGAAGGATCTAAGACATTTTTTTTCCCTTTCTGGTGTCTAATAAGTAAACACGGATCAGTGCTGGATTGTAATGGAAATCCCTTAGAAATGCATGTGACAGCCCCATGTGAGGCAAACAAAGATTTCAGCCTCACTGGGCTGAAATCTTCCATGCTGAGTGTCTATCTTGGGCTGAATATGTTTGGAAAAGTTCAGCCAGCCTCCTGGGAAACCTGAGTGCCAAGCCAATTCAGCAACACTGCCGGCTTTGTGCAAAGCACACTTGGCTGAAAGATCACACTTTCCCCACCCCAAAATATTTTTAATTGAATGTGTGAATTACGCGATTCCTCTGATCGGAGGAGCTCAAATAGGGTTACCATATTTCAGCAAGCAAAAAAGAGGACGGGAGGAGCCCCGCCCTAGCCCCGCCCCTGTCCTGCCCTAGCCCCGCCCCTGCCCCATCCACTCCCTCCCACTTCCTGCCCCCCTCAGAACCTCCAACCCTCCCCCCACTCCTTGTCCCCTGACTGCCCCCTCCTGGGACCCCTGCTTTTAACTGCCCTCCAGAACCCCACCTAAGCCTCCCTGTTCTTTGTCCCCTAACTGCCCCCTCCTGAGACCCTACCCTCTACCCTGACTGCCCAAAACCTTATCCACCTCCCCACCCCCAGAAAGCCCCCCCTGAACTCCCGACCCACCCCGCTCCCTGTCTCTTGACTGCCCCCTCCAGAACCTCCCTGCCCCTTCTCCGACCCCCTGATCCCCTTACCCTGCCGCTCAGACCAGCATGCTGGGGAGGAGGAGCAGGGGGTGGAGCTCCAGACAGCCGGTGCGAACGGCCGGCTGGTGATCTGCAAGGGAGGGAGGGAGTAATCTCTGCTGCAGGGGAAGTGGACGAGGGGCTCTCTCTGGCTGTCGGAGCCCCATGCAAGTGGCACCATCCGGCCGGCTGCCCTGTCAGCCGCACACGCTCTGCATGGGGGGGAAGTCCGGACATTTACAAATTCCCCCTGGACGCTATTTTTAACTCTAAAAGCCGGACATGTCTGGGGGAATCCGGACGAATGGTAACCCTAAGCTCAAAGCCCTTTACCAATATGGATTGTTTCACAATCTGTCAGTGAAGTAGGCTGCTAATTATTTGTATTATGGTAGAACCTAGCAGCCCCAACCAATCTGAAGGCCACATTGTGCTAGGTAATGAAAAGACAGCCTCTGTCCCAAGAAGCTTGAAATCTAAACAAAGGAGCAGCGGGTGACGTGTCTTGGACACCATCATAGAGCCAGTCAGTGGCATAGCTGGGAACCCCTGCTCTGACTTCTAGTCCAGTGCCCTAGCCACTGAGACACACTGCATAGTATATCTACTTTATAGATGGAGAAACAGGCACAGGGAAGTTTGTGTGACTTACCCAAGGACTTCACAATGAGTCACTCACAGCACGTAGGATTTGTGTCTCTGCTGAACTGCTTTGGACCTGGTCCTTCAGCCCATGGGTCAGTGGGACTGTTCACAGTGCTGGAACTTGGCAGCCCTAACACTGACACACACTGCACAGCGCTTCCACGTGGGCGTAACGGCTGCCTGCTTCCGTGGAATGCCAGCGTTCAGTGGCAGCTGTGAGGGCGTTTGGCCGCACGTGTGGGAGTCTGGGAAAGGGAGAGCAGTGCCGACCCTGTCGCCAAAGTGCACATAGGAGCTGGGAGGATCCAAGGCAATGGCATCGGAAAAGTGCCAAGCTCCCAGGAATCAGGGCCTGCAGCAGAGCCAGTCTCTGGGCTGCCTAACAAGCATGGCAGGCCTGCAGTAGACCCTGAGATGTGGGAGGGTCCCGGAGCTCAGGCTGCAGCCCGAGCCCAAATGTCTACACTGTAATTGATCAGCCCTTTAGCCTGAGCCCTGGGAGCCTGAGTCAGCTGGCATTGGCCAGCCGTGGGTATCTAATTACAGGGTCTATACCCTGAATCTGGCTCTGAGCTGGGGCTCCAATTCCTGACTCATGACCCTGCTCTAAGCACCAAACATGACCATCCGCATCATGGGTGGTGCATGAGTTCTCCCTTTGCGCAGGTTAGCCATGCAGCCCTGCTCCTACAGCTCCTACCCCCCCCCCTGTCTGCCGGAGCCCCAAACCTTCTCCCAAGTAGTCTGAAAAAATCCTATACTAATTGTCTCAAGCCAGGCACCCAAAATTAGTGGATAGTTTTGACTTTAATCTTTCTGTGCCTCAGTTCTCCATCTGTAAAATGGGAACAATACCATCCCCACAGCTCACAGAAAAAAAGCAATTACTATTTGTGAAGCACTTGGATACTATAGTGATGAGTCATAGGCTGGGTCTACATTTAAAATGCGACAGAGGCACAGCTGTAGTGCTGCAGTGTAGACATGACTGCGAAGGGGGCGGTTCTTCAGTTGCTGTGTAGAGCCACCTCTCCGAGAGGTGGTAGCTAGGTCAATGGAAGAGCACTGAATGAGGCCAAGGTTCTGTGGAAGAAATATTATGTGATCATGTAATTAAAGACTATCATGCATACACCCAAGGGGTCTGAATTAAAGTTGCACAGGCAATCTTCATTCTGGCATTTCCTAATTTTTGAGTGTTTGACTTTGCAACATTAATAATGGGGTGGGTGGGTGTGGTGGGTCCCCCTCCCCTTGTATAATGTGTGTTTAAAGTCTGATCCAATACCCACTGCAGTCAGGGGAATGACTCTGATGAGCTTGTGTTAAGGCTTTGTGCCTGGTGGTGTACAAAGTAACTACCACAATTCCCTGTGAATGGTAGTAATGTGATGTCCCTATAGTAACACACATTGTTTACTGGCGCTTGTACAACTTCCTTCAATCTGCTCTCGGCTCAGAGACCTCTGAGAGAGGAAAATAGCTGGAAATGTTTTTGGTTGCATAGCAGTCTGTGATCAATGTTTTGCACCCCTCCTGCTTAGTGAGAGACAGAAATGGATGTTTTTTTAAAGGAAATCTTGGAGCCTTCTCAAAGGGATGCGTTCAACCACCTGACACAGATGGAAATGGCCACTGCTTACAACTTTAAGAACTCACTGAAAGGTAAGATGACTGCACTGTGGGTGATGTAGCTTGTACCTTCCCCGGTTCAATTCTGCTGCCATTGAAGTCTATGGCAACGCTCCCTTTGAGGTCTGTTGGAACAGGAGTGGCCATGCAAGCTCAAAGGTTAAATTAATCTACTGCTGAGCAAATATTGAAAAAAACCAAGCCTTCTAAAATGCAGTCAAACTTAAATAAAGCCACTTTGACTGTGCTCACTCCCCTTGTGTGCTCGCTTTCCACAGATACTCTACTGCTCACAGTTTACTAGTATGAATACTCACGGAGTGTGAATGTTAAGCAATGATCGGGGTTGGGGGGGGTGGTGGAGGAGGGGACACACTGAGATTGCTCAATTAAGGCAAACTGCAAAGAATGGGGCAGACAATCCCCCAAACTGGTGGTTATTCTAATACTCAGATTCACCAACCCAGCAACAAAACAGCTTCTACAATACCTTACTGGTTACCCAGAAGCCAGAAATACAGTTCCTTTAAAGCACCCAGTATTGAGCTCCCACCCAGACAGCCAAGTTAAATATGATGAAGATGACTGAAAATCTTGTTCATCATATAAAATGTTCTACCAATCCCAAAGGACCCACCAGGTCAATGAATATTTCAGATCTTACCCAAATACATGCTTCCAACCAATTCTTATTAACTAAACTAAAATTTCTTTAAAAAGAAAAGAGAGCTTATTGGTTAAAAGATCATTCTACATACAGATATGAAAAGAGTTCTTAGGTCAGTTTCATAGTAGAGATGGTGAGCTTTAGAGTTGCAAAGAATCCGTTCTAGAATCAGTTCCATAGGTTATATCCATAGTCCAATGTCCAATATCCAGGCTATCCAGAATGAAACTGGAGACCTCAGTCTTGTGACTCAAACTTCCCCTGATGAAGCTTAAGCAGATCTGAGATAACAGGATCAGGGCCTGAGAGTTCTTTGTATAGTTGTCTAGCAGCCTCCTGACAGTGTGCAGTCCTTGGGCGAACAATAGTGGCTTTGAAGTAACTTCCTATTTCCTAAGGCCCACCGGTGATTAGTTGCATGGATTAGCATAAGACAATTGCCCATCTCCTGCCATTTACAGGTAGTTTACTACATACTTCAAAGAGAAATGAAGACAGTGATATCACTACATTCACAGTTCATCTAAATGTTAACATCTCCTTTTGATCTCTGAATTAAAAGAATACAGTGATAGACAGGAACCGTTTTGGTTACATTGTCAATCTGAAACAATATATATGATTGTAAACACACAAAAAACACAATCATCCTCTACTAACGGTTGAATCTGGGTCAATTAGCCTGCTAGTTGTGTAACCCTTGTTGGCCCTGTGTCACATAGGCTATGTCTATACTTAACATGCTACAGTGTGCTGCTTTAGCGCTTCAATGTAGACACTCACTTCAGCAACTGGTGGGTTCTCCTGCCACTGCAGTTAATCCACCTCGCCGAGAGGCGGTAGCTCGGAGAAGAGATGAATTCGTCCATTGACCTAGTGCTGTTTATGCTGGGGTGGAGCAGCCCTTAAGCTCAACTGCTCAAATATTCACCAAAAACAAATTACAAAATATAGAGCCAACCAGGGACAGTGAGAATTGTTCACTGTGAACTTTTCCCTTGACTGTGCCCTTTGAAAGTTGTGCTGTTGTTTGTTAGTTCATTCAATCAATCAGGGAATTAAATCAATGCCATCTGACTTACGGAACTCAGCAGGAAGTTTGAATATGCACTAAAAGCTATTTGGAAATTATCTGCAGACCTATCATTATTCACTGATTAACTTTGTGATTCATTTCCAATATTCCGGGGAATATTGGAATTTGTTCATGGACAATTAAACAGAAAGAGGCGAAATTGATCAGATAAATTGCTTGTCACAAATCATTTGCCCACTTGTAAATTCTGCCCTCTGAAGTCCCTACTGTGTGATTGTTCCTGAGTGGAAAAAATTGGGCCCAGGAATTTATCTTATTCTACAGGGTTTTGCCAGTTAGGATCCAGGGGCGGCTCTATGTATTTTGCCGCCCCAAGCATGGCAGTCAGGCGGTGCGCCTGCGGGAGGTCCGCTGGTCGCGCGGATTCGGCGGCATGCCTGCGGGAGGTCCGCTGGTCCCACGCCTTCGGCATACCCGCCACCGAATTGCCGCCGAAACTGCGGGACCGGCGGACCTCCTGCAGGCAAGCCGCCAAAGGCAGCATGATTGCAGCCCTCACGGGGACCGTCAGCCCGTCCCCCGTGGCTTGCTGCCCCAGGCACGCGCTTGGAGCGCTGGTGCCTGGAGCCGCCCCTGTTAGGATCACAAGGTGTGTAACTTCCAGCAGATGGCATGATTTCAGTGTAATTCAGTATGTCTCAAATGAGAACCTAGCCCAAAGGTGTTTAACATTGATTAGTCCTCTCTCTAAGCAGGTTTAGTATGAACACAGTAGTGGTTAAACTTATTTTCACTAGGCAGGGTTACTGTCTCCCTAGCTAAGTGCATTGTTTTGTAGTTGATTCAATCCAGGGAGTCATATATCAACCCGTTATCTGTTTATTGCATGCTGTAAGAAGAGGTGCAATTGTTCTTTACTGGAAATCTGCTCCGTTGGCTCTCAATGAAATTGGAAGTAGGGATGGTGCCAGAATCTCAAAGCAAAGCATTGAGCTGGCAAGTCACCCACTATATGACTGCCATGTGCTAGGATTGATTTCATGGAAGGACAGATGCAGCCTGGCTTCCATTCCCACCGAAGGCCTTGTACGGCCATTATGTGGTTACATACCTCTGAGAATGTGGACAAAACTATTCTGCAGAGCTGCCAAGTTGCCCTGCGCTACAGAAACAGCAGCAGCATCTCTGCACAGTCTGCTGGGCACAGGATTTTGAAGTCAGCTGTTGATAGCAGCTTTTAGAGGAATGGCTGGGGGCGGGAGTGAGGAGAGGGGAAATCTGTTGTATTTGGCCATTAATGTCATGAAGCTATCCGTCCTAAAGAGAGGTGATATTTCACAGTGAGTACTGGTATTCCAGAAGTGGAAGAACACAACATAGCAAAATATGGGTGTGTGACTTATTGTTTTCATTTAAACATGTGCAAATACAGCCAAACGAGTGATGTTTGGACATCTCTACTCCAGACCTGTCTTCTATCCAAACTACTGTCTCAGCCTGTCTCTCTGGCATCTCCTTGTGGATGTCTAGCTGTCAGCTGGAGTTCAAAATGGCTAAGATTGCCTCTCTCTCCCCACCCCAAGCTGTCCCACTCCCTCCTACTGTGGATAATACCGCCATTCCACTTGTCACTGAGGCTTGTAACCTGGGTGTCATCTTCGACTCGGACTTCTCTTTAGGTCCTCACAGCCAGGCTGTCTGAGTCTTGGAGATTCTTTCAGTAGGACATCTAAGATCTGGCCTTTCCTGTCCATCCACACAGCCAACGCTCTCTTCTCCTGGCTCTCAGCTCGCTTTTTCATTATTGCAGCAATGTTCTCTTCGACCTTGACAAAGGCTGTCGTGTGCTGCTCATATCATTTAGAAAGCTGCTCCAACAGTCATTTTCCTTGCCCATCACTTGGACTATGTCATTCCTCTCTTAATGTCCCTCAACGGGTTCCCCTTTCTCTATTGCATCAGACCTATCTCCACCTACCTATCATCTCTCATTGGTTACTGAAAGGTCGGCTCCTGCTTCTGATCACCCGGTCATGATGCCAGCCTCCACTGCCTGCTTGTTCAGTGTTCAGTCAGGCACCTTTCTGCTTTCTCCGATGCTGCCCCACACACTTGGGAGGCTGGCTGAGCATGGCCCTTAGACTCTCTGTGCCTCAGTTTTCCGTCTCTCAAATGAGGATAATAGTATTTCTTCACCTGTAATTTGTCTATTGGGAAGACAAATTCATCAAAGATTCTGAGGCACTCAGACACTACAGGAATGGAGGCCGTATCCGGCCCTTAGATATCCAGAATGGCGCGTGGGTGGTAGTATACTGTCAACGACTGATAGAGAGTCAGAACATCAGCCCTGGAAGCTCATAGCAGCTCTAAAGCCAATGTAATGGTCCTTTGAGAATTTCTCCCATGGTGGGGCCATCCTCTGCGTGCTGCAGAGGTGCTGTGTAAAATAGTCATTTGTGAGAGGCTTAGAAGGAGACCAAATGGTGTGGGGGCTGAGTAATGGTCTACAGACCCGTCAGTCTCTCGGTCACTAGGGTGAATGCTGGGGACTAAAAGTAGTTACTGTTCAGTATAAATGAGTCTGTGCAACAAATTCAACCCTCGCCTAAGTCATCATCAGTAGGAGTTACACCCGCATGCTAATGTTACTGCATGCTTCAGAGCAGGCTGTCAGCTGGGGGGATTAAACCCAGGACTTGTAGATCTAAATGCACGAGGCTCTACAGCCACAAGTGAAAGAGCCAGCTGTGTTAGCCCAGGCTGTAGCAGCTCTCTGTGACCTGAGCGCCACACAGCGTGGGTGTGGGTTACACCAGGGATGAACTTGACCTTCATGGTGTGTGGGTATCTGCATCATAGAGCTCACTTCCATGACTGGCACTAACTAATACCCTTAGTCTCAGCACAGAGGGCAAGGGCTGGTGGTGACTGGCCAGCCCTGGTGCCGATGGAGACCGGGCAGTAAGGTGAGGATTGCTAATACCTGTGCTGAGGACAGAAGGCTGTTTGGCACCCAGCTCCCATTGACCTTCAATGAGATTTGGCCACATGGCAAATCCCAGCCTAGATTCACCAACAGCTTCAAAAAACGGAGAGCCTAGTCCAGTTTGTGTCAGTGGAATTAGAATGAAAGGAAAACTCCATGGAGGGCAGCTGAGATGAGGGAAACAAAGAGCAAAGGGAAGAAGAGCGAGAAGGAGTGTAGGACTTTCTCCAAGAGATGCTCGTTAGAAATTGGATAGATAGGTCCTATTGGTCCCTAGGAAGGGTCAATGGAAACAGAAGGAGGAACTCTCACTCAGGAGACCACTAACAGCACAAGACGTGATCCTGAGCCATCAGGCTAACGGGCTGCTGCTCAAGGCAATTCGCTTCAGTACCAATCAGTTCCCTTTCCCATTAATTTACATACATGATTTAAAGCAGCCCCACCTGTGGCCTTTTCTTTTAGTGAGTGCACATTGCAACAGTGCCTGGATGTCGTGTGTGTGTGTGTGCATGCACCATGCAGCAATTAACCCCAGCTTCAACGACGCAAGCACATATCCTAGAGGTATATCTAGGAGTAACACCTAGAAAGAGGGTCACAGTCATTGTACTGTCCATAGGCACTTTGGTCTAAATCCTCTCCCCAAAGCCCAACTCACTTGGCTGCACGCTCGCGGACTGGAGGGGGGAGGAATCTTTCCTCCCAGAAACCATGCCGCAGTAGCCCAGCGGTGAGTGTGTGACAGGTCCCCCTCAGTCCCAGATCTGCAGGGGGTATGAGTCTAGCTGTGGAGCCTTGGCTCTTTAACTGTAGCAGCTCATGCTTGTAGCCATGAAGGTTCCTGGTTCAATCCTGGTGTGTGGGTCAAGCTGGCAGCCATCACACCACTTTGCAGCAAATACTTCAGCCGAAGAGCTGGAGTAGTGGCTGCAGCCCCTCGCTATGGCATGGGGAAGGAAGGGGGGATCCACATAATAGCCTGTTGTCTACTCCTGCCCCCAAAGAACCACTGTGCGTGGCCACCCCAGGAGCCCCCCTGGAGCTGGGCCCTGTGGCACAGGAAGCATGCCTCCCTGGCGGTTCCTGCAATCTAGCCATGCACAGACGCAGCAGATCTGCAGGGTTTGCTCCCCCTCTCCTGCTGCAGAAGGGAGCAGGAGTTGGGCTCTTTACAATTGTGGGACCAGCTGGCCGAGGAAGGCAGAACCCAGCCCCCTTCCCTCATGAAAGACAGGCTGTCTCCAAAATCCAAACAGCTGGCAGCAGAGCAGTCACGCTCCGGACATCTTGAGGTGGGTGGGGCGAGTTTCTTTTCGACCACTTATTTTTCTTAGCTCACGTCGTACTGTACGCATCCATCAGCCTGCAGATGTTTCTGTTGCCACCCACGTGGTAGGGGTTATAATAACATTGTCTGAACCCTCAGGCTCAGCGACCGTGGGCTGCGGAACACCGCCTTAGAGAAAAGGATGCGCTTATAAAGCCAGCAAAGCCATTGGCATTCACTTAGCACGGCCAAACTTTACGGCTTCATTTGACAGGGAAAAACACTGGCTGGTCTGCTTGCCATGCGGCTTGCAATATCTCCCTAGAGGCGAGGTGTGCATAATTGCTAGGACACAACAGAGAGTCCATCTCCAAAGCCTTGCTGACAACCACTGACCGTCAGAGTGCTGGAGGAGGCAAATAACGTGTACCGTATGGAGAAAGATATTTGCATATGTTGTTATAAGCTTGGAGTCCTGCCCAGGGGGACACAGAAAACAGATGGTGCTAGTATTGTGACCTTGCGGCTAAGCTATAGGCCTTCACTGCCAGCCCCCTGACATCAGTTTCCTTCTTACACGGGAGGGCCTAAGCAGTCTGGCTCTCGGCCTGTTACAGAGGCCACAAGGCTGTAGCTAGTAAATTGAGGCACGTTTACCACAGCTTTGGTCGGTTCAGCTAAAGGTTTATGCCTCATCTAACAGAACTGTTGGGCCAGGTTCTCTGCTGCATGCAGAGCCAGATGCTATCAAGGAACGGGTTAATACTCCCTCATTCTCTGCCCCAGCCCTGCCACAGGCCACAATAGCCTGGGGGCTGCTCTGTTATACCAGCTGGGGACCATACACCAGTTGGAGTGCAGTGTGCTCTTCTGGTCTCCTCCTATACATTCCACCCCAACACACACTATAGACTTATCGACTTTAAGGTCATACGGGACCATCATGATCATCTAGTCTGACTCCCTGCATATTGCAGGCCACAGAACCTCACTCATCCACTCCTGTAATAGACCCCTAACCTCTGGCTGAGTTACTGAAGTCCTCCAATCATGGTTTAAAGACTTCAAGTTACAAAGAATCCACGATTTACACTAGTTTAAACCTGTAAGTGACTCATGGCCCATGCTGCAGAGGAAGGCGAAAAACGCCAGGGTAGCTCTGCCAATCTGACCTGGGGGAAATTTCTTCCCAACCCCAAATATGGCCATCAGTTAGACCCTGAGCATGTGGGTGAGACCCACCAGCCAGACACCTGGGAAAGAATTCTCTGTAGTAACTCAGAGCCCTTCCCCTCTTGTGTCCCATCACCAGTCATTGGAGATATTTGCTGCCAGCAGTCGCAACTGCGCCACATGCCATTATAGGAAATCTTATCATACCTCCCCTCCAGAAACTTATCAAGCTCAGTCCTGAAGCCAGTTAGGTTTTTTGCCCCCACTGCCCCCCTTGAGCGGCTGTTCCAGGACTTCACGCCTCTGATGGTTAGAAACCTTCATCTAATTTCAAGCCTAAATTTGTTGATGGCCAGTTTATATCCATTTGTTCTTGTGTCCACTCTGGTGCTTAAATTAAATAACCCCCTCCCACCCTGGTATTTATCCCTCTGATGTATTTATAGAAAGCAATCATATCTCCCCATAGTCTTTATTTTGTTAGGCTAAACAAGCCAAGCTCTTTGAGTCTCCTCTCATAAGGCAGGTTTTCCATTCCTCGGACCATCCTAGTAGCCCTTCTCTGTACCTGTCCCACCTGTGTTGGGGCTGCAGTGAGGAAGCATGCTCAATGAAGGACCCTCAGTTCTTGAACTCGCTTCCACCGCTGCTTGAGCAGTGTCTGAAGTGCATGAGTGTGAACCAGCTGGGGTGTAGATTCTAGTGCACATCAGCACATTGCCCACCAACTGTCCGTGTAAACCCTGCTGGTGTGCACTAAAAGTTCCCTAGCATGTGCTGACGTAGTCCCGTTTCACAGTACTATATCGATGCACACTAGGGAACATGTACTGCGCCAGCCAGGTCTGCACAGACCATTAGATCACGGCACGCTATTGTACATTAGAACTCACAGCCCAGCTGGTGTGCACTAAGACATGGGGTAGCCAAGCTCTGAGTTTGTTGGTCTATCTAATCAGACCTTTTCCAAAGGTGTCGTGTCTAGGAAAGATGGCTGTTTGGGAGGAGGCTGTTGGTTCCTTTAGTTGAGTGTCCATTTTGTCTTGTATTAATTAATGATGCCTTTGGTATATCAGCCTACAGCTGGTTGGGACTTGTATTCCTCCCTGCACCCTCAAATCCTGACAAAAATGAAACCTTTTAGTTTTCTTCTAAATGTTTCCATCTCAATTTTTGGAGGTTTATTTGAAAAACTGAAAAGTTTCTTGTTTTTTGGCAACTGAATTTTTTTTAGGGGTTGGTGTTTGAAAGAAAATCCCCAAATTTTAGATTTTAGTCATTAAAAAAAGTTGTATAAATTTCCATTTTGTTGACAAGCCACTTTTCATCAACCTCCCCCCCCAAAACCACAAATACACCCCCCTACCCCCCAATTTCAACACACAATTTCCAACCATCTACAATAGCATAAAGAGATCTATAAATGGCGTCCGTCCATTGTGAGTTCAGGAGCATCTTTTCTGGTCTTTTTACTCACATTTTATTTGTTCCAGGAAGTGGTGCAGATGCCAGAGAGGTGACAATGCCTGGATGATTGTCACTCACATGATCACTGCTGGCTTCTTGAGTATCTATCTTCAGTGGGTGGAATACATGAATTCAATTAGAAATGACTGACATTTTCCTTGTGACTCGAACACTTGCCAACTTACAATGTGCTTGTTAAGTGTTTGAAGCACACGCTCCTGGTGGAATAGATATTTCATCAAGTTTTCCTGTTGGGATTAGGTCAAGATTTCTCTGGGCTGGATTAAATAGGGAAAGTTTCTAACGTACTCACCTAAGCCATACTTCCCATCTACACAGCTATTTATACCAGTGCTAGCTGGGCGTGCAGTGTCTGAGCTCTACACGCTTCCATAGATGTACCCTAAGTGGGTGCTGGAAAGTAATATATTGAGGAGCTTGGAGACAGAATTTCTCTATCAACAGAATAAGTAAAGCTTGAGGGAACAGCAGTGCAAGGTTCTCCACACACTACTGACCATCTGCCTCAACCCTGACCTGGAGAAAGAAGCTCAAGGAGAAATGTTCAGTCATTGGTCTCACTGCTGAGACTACCTAGATGGGAGGATGGGTTTGGCAAGGTGGACATCCATCTGTTGAAAAATGGACCAGGACCTTGTATTTGTTATTCCACATGGGCCATCAAACGGACAGTCGCAAACAGACCTGGCTGAAAAAATGTCTTTTATTTCCCAGCGAAACATGTTGAACGAAACATTTTTATTTGAGATTCTTCAGGGGGTCTTTTGAAACTAAACTAAAAATGTTGTTCCATTTTGATTCAAATTGAAATTTTTGTTTCTTGTTGTTTTCTGAATACCAAACTGAAATGAAAAATGCAGTTAGAAACCCAACAAAGGTTTTGTTTAGAAATTTCCTATAGAAAATATTAGTCAAAAATGGCCCTTTCTTGCCAATATATATATATACAATATATATATTTTTTGGATAAAATTGCATTTTTCGGCAGAACATTCTTTGGGAGACAAAAGATTTTGATCAGTTTTAGTAGGAACTTTTAGTCACGACTTAACTAGATGGGATTCAGGCAAAGGTTTTATGTCCCATTACCAGAACCTGTGCTGCACCCTTCAAAAGCCTTTCCTGGGGAAGTGCTGCGTGTCTTCTGAGGAAGAGCCAGAGAGGGGAGACTTGGTAGATTGGACAGTTGCCTCGTAATTGGTGAGAGCCACTGATTCACATGTCTATAGCGATGTGAGCATGCATGTTTCGGCTTCATCAGACCACACACATCATTCTTTGCAACACATCTTCAGAAAGCTGTAGAGTAGCCCTATGGAGACAAGGCCTGGGAGAGCAGGGAAACACAAAATCAAGGGTAGGACTGGTCACATTTCAGAAAAGTTCTGTGGAGGGGAGTTGCCAGTATATACAATGTAATATGTTACTGCGTTCTATCCTGCAAAGTCAGGTGGTGGGAATGGAAGACATAGTGGGGCACATATACCCATGAAAAGTCTTGGAGGGGTAATTGTCCCCCTTGCTCTATATCAAATGATGCCCCTGGAATAGGATGCAGCCAAACTTTATTTTTTTAATTGGTCTTCCTGGTGCATTACAAAGGCAGAACATCTGACGTCATTAAGCAATTATTCCATTTCAAGACTGTGCAGGAAACACTTTGACCTTGCTTTTCATGTTCAGTCTTTCATGCCAGGTAGCTCAACTTGCCAAGGCACTTAAGGTACAGTAGGATCTGGCTTCACGCATAACTTCTCCATGCGTGGGAAGGTTGCTAAGGAGATATGGGTGGGGCGGTAGCTCTCCAGAACTCAAAAATTGTCATGTCTTCTCAATCTCACTGGTTTTCCCAGTCTCCTTTCCAGCCAGGCCCATTATGGTCATGACCCATTAAGCCCCATGGAACTGGTGTTTCATCACCAATATCCTGTCCTTATGACAGTTGTAAAGCAAATGGCTCACGTCGCCCAGAATACGTTTACTAGATCGATGTAAAGTAACGTCCTGACTGCTGATCCTTTGTTTGTGTGTGTATGGCACGGCAGGCAGGTTTGTTAAGAGGAACAACACTGCCCGCAAATAACAGAAATTAACCTTTCCCCGCTGTCTCTTGGGTTTCTTTCTGTTCAATATAGAAAAATCTCATGAGCCCTTCCCCAAAATTAGCTTCAATAAGCGTAGAATATGTATGATGAATGTCTCTGATTAATGTGTTTTATTACAAGTGCATTTGAAGACATGAATAATGTATATGTACTGGAGATGTACAAAAGTTTTGTACAACAAAACCAGGCTTGGGAACTTGAAGCAGATTCACTGATGAGTTTCATAGACTTTTGGTGATCCTGGCCTGAAGTCCGAGTTAAACTTAGGCTAATTTTAGCACATGTGGTCCTGTCTGGAAACCGTTTACATTGTGTTTTGCAAAGAGGTATGGACTGAGAAGCTGCTGGCTGTATGTGAGTTAGGTTTAGTCCAGTGTCTGGAATTGATGCTGCTGAAACCTTAGGAGCTAGTCTCATGAGATTTTGGCCCCAAGAAGCAGAAACTTCACCAAACCAGCTGGTCTCACAAAATCTCATCATCTTGGGTGAAAATCATGCAAGAACCCTTATTTCCAGGTACTCAGGGGCACATCTATGCTGGAATCAGAAAACAGGACACTGACCAGTTTCATCCAAGTTTCATTTTCAACCCATCTTCGGTTTTGTCTGATTCCACCTTGACACAAAACCAAAACTGGTGCTTCGGGCTGAGTTTTTAGGTTCATTTGAATCCCAGGCTCAAAGTCAAACACAAAGGGGCCAGAGCCTTAGCTGCAGTCAATAGAGCTGTGCTGCTTTACCCCAGCTGACGGTCTAGAGGGGCAGACTCTCCTCTCCTTCATGGAACTCCTTTGCTTCACACTGGTGCAAGCCATTGAAATTAGAGGAGAATCTGGCCCAGAGGGGGCACAGAACACACACATGCATACTCTGCAAACACAGATGCCTGTATATTATTCATTGTTAGGGTCTCATTGTCCTGCCTTTACTCGTACTGAGTAGTACCTTACTACGAGTGGTCCCTTTGGACTGTGTGCACTAAGGGACTAGTAGGGATGGCACAACTGGGCCCTAATGAAGGGCCATTCAGGAGGTGTAGTAGACGTAGCTCTCCATAAGACACAATGTAGTTCCTTCCCCTTTGTTTCATATTAACAAAGCATTCTTGGTCATGTCATACTACGTGTGCATTCTAACGTACATGACAATAGTCCCTTGTTTTTGCTCAGCGTGACGCCCTGAAAGTTCACAGGCTGTTTCTTACCAACCCATGCAAATGAAAATAAGAGCTGCTAGTAGTCACTGAATTCTGTAAACATACTAGCTAATGTCCTACAAGCTAAAAGAGACCCAGACTTAGGGTCAGGACAGACTGCTGTCAGTGGCCAGAGGCATGGGCGCCAGGTTTGTATAATTTTTGGTGGTGCCCAGAATGGGTCCAAGCAGAGATGTCCCGTCCATAGGATGGACTGGGGCAACCACCCCGGGCCTCATGCTTTGGGGGGGCCCACAGTTCAGGGGGACACAGGGTCCAGGGTGGCCTGGGGGATTAGTGGTGCCAGCACAGGTCCAGGGTGGCCTGGGGGACCTGGTGCCAGCAGCAGTGAGCGACCCAGCTCCAGTCTGCCCCCGCTCCACCCTCTCCCCACCCCCATTCCACCTCTTCCCCCAAGCACCCGCCCTGTCTCTTTCTGGCTTCCGCTCCCTCCCCTGAGTGACACCAGGAGCCGGCGGAGTGGGGTGGGGCCGGGTCACTCGCTGATGCCAGCACCAGGCCTCCCGCTAACCTCCAGGGCCACTCTGGCCCCCGTGTTCCCCTGAAGCACGCCCCCCCACAAAGCGCAGTAAGCCCAAACATTGGTGGAGCCGGGCCCATGTTTCTAAGTATTGGTGGTGCACAGGCACCACGGGCTCATGTACCTCATCGGCTATAGCCAGAGGGACACGTAGGCAACCTTTGGTGAGCTAGCTTTTCCCCATAAAAATGTAAATAAGGTTAAGTTATCCTGGAACACACCGGGACCCCATTTCCTTCACATTGGCTCTGGCACCATTGCATTACGGCTTGGATCCCTCTCAGCAAAAGTTGCTGAGCTCAGGGTAGTGCTGGCTCTGCATTCCTGGATGATGAGTGAGGGGTTCCAGTGTTTACTTTGAACACTGTTCCCTGTGTCTGAATCCACCGGGTGTTAAATTCTTCCAGATTTCTGGCTCTGTGCTGCAACTCAGATGTGGCAAGGAAACCGTTCTGCTGCAGAATAGGGAGGTCTCTGTATGAGCTGCTCAGCCGACTGCACCCTGATGATTCTTTGAGTGGAACACAATCGAGAAGGGATTCATTTAATTCTGTTATGCTCAGAGGCTCCATTTACCATTACATTTGTAAGGGGTATTGGAAGTGCATAGCTGAAAACAGGATGGACAAATCCCTGTAGAGAACGCACTATTGCAGAGTTCATTGATAGAGAAAGCTCAGAGGTGCTCACAGTGATTGTTCTTGTGTAGCGAAAGGCAGTATTTGGGAGGTGGTTTCTAGTGTCTTGAGTTTTACATTCAGACAGATCTGTCTTTTCCAGAGGAGAGGAAAATACACTGGAACCAACCCCTCAATGTGGCCCCTAGACTTTTGGGGTCTGAAATCCAGAGGCAAATATTGTGACTTGAGTCCATATTTCATAGGTTTGGGTCCTTGCGAGGGAATCAACAAAGACTCTAGTCAAGATTTCCAGAAGTGATCAATGATTTTGGAAGCCCAACTTCAGACACCTTAAAGGGACCTCATTTTCAGTAAGTGTTGAGCCCTCGCTTTCTCTCAAGTTGAGCAACCCAAAATCACCCGTTGCTTTTGGAAATGTCAGCCAGTATTTTCATTTGTCAGCACCTCTTTTCTGAAGCACTCTGTTGTGCTGTGTATAAAAATGCTGTTGTAAAATATATTGTATTGTGCTGGACTTATTTTAATTCCGAACACCCTATCATCCAGCGACAGGGGAGGAAGTGTAGGCTAGTGCTTAGAGCAAGGCCCTTGCAAAAAAAACTCCTGCATTCTGATTCTGGCTCTGCTTTGACTTGCTGTGTGACTTTGGGCAAATCATATAACATGCTTGGCCTCAGTTTCCCCATTTGTAAAATGGGAATAATTATAGTAACATTTCTGTACCAAATGGAGGATGATGTGAGGCTGAATTAAATGTATGTAAAAGACTCTGAAGATCTCTAAGGAAAGGCCCTGGGAAGTGCAAAGTGGTACTTTGTTGGTCCAGCCAGGAAAATGGCAAATACTGCAAAAAGAAAAAACTTTAACTTTACAGAGATATCCTATCTCCTAGAACTGGAAGGGACCTTGTAAGGTCATTGAGTCCAGGCCCCTGCCTTCACTAGCAGGACCAAGTACTGATTTTTTTTGCCCCAGATCCCTAAATGGCCCCCTCAAGGATTGAACTCACAACCCTGGGTTTAGCAGGCCAATGCTCAAACCACTGAGCTATCCCTCCCCCCTGAAAAAAAAAATCAACAGTTGTTCAAATTTGTAAACAAATTCAATTCACCTCTCTGTGCCTCTTTTGTGTTCATTTCCCACAAATGTTCTGGCAAATAAGTTTCCCAGCAGAAATGTTTGGTGGAGCCAGCAAATTTTTAAGTGACTACCTTAGAGAATATTTGCAGAAAGCTAATTTAGCATTTGTAATGGCGAGTATTCACTCTGGAAGCTTCCATCTGAGAGTCACGTTTATTCGGTTCTGCAACAGAAACATAGCAAGTGATCTATATGTCCAATCAAAACCGCTCAAATATGATGTATCTGACCAGAATGACTCAGAATATTGAATACTCACAACAAATTGCTGCAGGACAATCTATGGACCTAGAATCATCTGAGGAAATGAGTATGTATCCACGGGGCAAATGCACCTGAGCCCATCATTGATCTGATTGCAGATGGTTTGTAAGAGGCAACATTTGTCTGATAAATTATTATGAGTAGTCCTAAACTCTAGCTATAGCCCTTCCAGCTCTCTCTCTCTCTCTCTCATTGTGTGTGTGTGCGCGCACATGTGCATGTGTGTACATGCATGTATATGCTTTGCTTCTTCCTGTCCCCCTCCTTTCTCCACTGGGATCCGCGTCCTTGACACCCACTTTTGATGCCTTGGGTCCTTCATGGGGTTACACGGTATAAGCAAATCTTTTTTTGTTCAATCCACACATTCAAAAAGTTTCAGAGAGTTGCTGCCACCTATAGGCTAGAAAAAATACAGTAACAGAAGCATGCAGGCAGCTGCCTACTAACTTACTGGACAAGGACTGCTGATTTAAAGCTGGGCTTTTCCCGCAGCATTATCAAAGGTGGGCAGGGGCCAGTAGACAGGATGATGGGTACAAATGTGGCTCTCAATAGCTTCCCTAGGAAGCTGGGTTCTTTCATTATCCATCTTCCTCTCTGTCTCCCTTTCCCAACAAAATTAATTTCTCATAAGTGGGCAGCAAGGCAGAGATTGGCAAAGAGCCAAAGAAGCTCCACCTTTCTGGAAGCTTCTTCTTTTCTTTTCTTTTCTTTTCTTTTCTTTTCTTTTCTTTTCTTTTCTTTTCTTTTCTAGAGTTACTCCCTTCTGAGGGTACAGTGACATTAATGAATGGAGTCTCACTACCTGATTGTGCGCTAGGAAAGTAACACTAGCCCCATTTTACTGGTAGGGAACACTGAGGCACAGAGAGTTGCCCACGATCCTGCAGCAAATACGTGGCAGAGCTGGGGCTGCCTCTCAGCTAGGGGTGCTGGAATGAGGAGTGCTGGGGGTGTGGCAGCAGCCCCTGGCTTGAAGTGGTTTCCATCATATACAGGGTTTACAATTTTGTTCAATAGCTCTCAGCACCCCCACTATGCAAATTTTTCCAATGTCACGGCTCTCAGCTCCATGCCTTAACCACAAAGCCAGCCTCCCTTCCTTCTGATCTGATACTCTGCAGAATCCCAAGGATGCTCCCATCTTCCCCACTTTACTCCCCCAAGCCTGTAGATAGATCCTTGTGCCCTAGCCACTGCCTTTCTCTGCAAGAAGTTGACGCCATATTTTTCAAAACCCATCAGCGCAGCTCTGTGGTGCAGTCAGCAGGGGACACTGACGAGTGATGTGAGACAATCCCTTTATCTCAGAGACCCAGGGCTGATCCAAAGCCCATTGTGTTCAAGAGAAATCTTTGGATTCACTTCAGTGAACCAGCGACAACTCATAATTTATCAGACAAATGTTGCCCCTTGCAAACCATCTGCAATCAAATCAATGATGGGCTCAGGTGCAGCCTTGAGAGATGGGATTTGGAAATGACCCCACATCTCTCCCATAGCATATGCATAAAGGAGTTCGCCAGACTGGCTCAGACCAGGGTTCTGTCTCATTCAGTATCCTGTGTCTAACAGTTGCTTCAGAGGAAGGTGCAAGAAATCCCCACTTCATGGATAACTAAGGCGAAACCTGTGAATAGAGGAAGTTTCTTTCTATCTCCTGGCAGTTAGTAATTGGCTCATGACCCAATCTAGGAGGGTTTATACCCCTTATCAAATGTTTTCTTGTCAGCATAGCTGTGGATGTTCTTGTTATTTATATAAATGTCTTATCCTTTTTTGAACCTTTCTAATTTCTTGTCCTCTGTGATATAGTGTGGCAGGGAGTTCCACAGGCTCAATATGCATTGTGTAAAAAAATTTTTTCTGTTGTCAGTTTCATACCCCAGATTAGGCCATGGGCCCTTTATATCTGTAGTGGTTCAGTGGCACTATGCATCTGCCATCAGCATCCTACAATCTTTAAAATGTTTTAAATGTTTAAACGTTTAGTGCACACACACAAAAATCGAGCGTGGAGAAAATGCACCATCAGTGAAAAAGTCCCTCCTGGCCCCAGTTAGGAAGTTTGGTGACTCCCAAGAGCAAAGCTGATTAACTCTCCTTTCACTTATTAAATTCCATATAGCCATCCAGATGGGAGGAAAATGGGATAGCCTGAATCTGGTATTCTGGGCCCTGATTCAGCAAAACATTTAAGCATGTGCTTAACGTTAAACATGCTTCAGTGATCTGGGGGGTATGTGCTTAAAGTTCAGTTTGTGTTTAAATGCTGTGCAGAATAGGGATGGGATTATCCACGTGCTTGAAGTTAGCCATCCGCTGAAAGGCTTGATCTTGATCCATCGAAGCTGATGGAAGTTTCGACAGGATCAAGCCCTAAGCGCTTTGCTGAATTTGTCTGTCATGATCAAAGCTTTGAAATAGCCATTGGCTTGATGCACAAAGCTGAGTCCTGGATTCAAATTTACCCAAAGTTCTGGGTTGTTGGTTTGGACCAGTCTCTAAGTAGGAATAAAGCAATTCATAGCTTCTGGTATCTAAGGGAATATTGGATCCATTTCACAACACGTGGTTTCTGTATAATTTATGGTAAATCCATCAATGCTTTTGATGCTCAGTTACCAAATTTTATCATCAGTCAACTGAGGTCAAGAAGAGCACAGCGCATATGAGAAAAAGCACTGTTGAGTCTTCAGTGTCATCTCCTGAAATAATAAGAAAAACTTTCTTAGCCCTATCTTCACATAGACAGGCACAGAGTTGGAGAGAATTATCTGCTTGGGGCAAAATTATTGTCTGGCCAAGGATAATCTGGGACAGCAATTATTAAGGGGACCAAGCAGTAGTTAGTTTTCGTGGTCTGACCCTTCCCCCCATCAACCCAAGCTGTTTGTGCCCAGAGGCATCAAAACCAAACTCCCATGTCTGGGATCAAAGGAAGGATTTAGCTATGGACCAGCTGTTAAAACATAATAGCGGAGAGTTCTTTTTTGGTGCACCCCTCTCCTGTTATTGGGGCCTGTGCTTCCTGCACACCACTTCAAAATGCACGGCTGCTTCCATATGCTCTATTTAGGCCAGGGGCCTCTAAAGCCTTGGAAAATAAGGTAATTAAGAGGCTACCTTAACTAATCACCTTCACACATATCAATCGCTGGGCTCCTGAAAAAAAATAACATCAGCCTAACTCAGGGGTCGGCAACTTTTCAGAAGTGGTGTGCCGAGTCTTCATTTATTCACTCTAATTTAAGGTTTTGAGTGCCAGTAATACATTTTAATGTTTTTAGAATGTCTCTTTCTATAAGTCTATAATATATAAGTAAACTATTGTTGTATGTAAAGTAAATAAGGTTTTTAAAATGTTTAAGAAGCTTCATTTAAAATTAATTTAAAATGCAGAGCCCCCTGGTCCAGTGGTCAGGACCTGGGTAGTGTGAGTGCCACTGAAAATCAGCTCGCGTGCCGCCTTCGGCTTGCGTGCCATAGGTTGTCTACCCCTGGCCTAACTCAACAACTGCAGCTACTGTGGGGCTTTTCTACCTTAAGAATTTAAAACAACATTTATCCTCTTGTACAGACTGGCTCCTTGACTGGAGTGATGGCATGGAGATGCATGGAGAGAAAAAGGAGGGGCCTGCAGAGGCATAGATGGGAAAATGGAAACAAACGCACAAATTCCTTGCAGCTTAAACTGCTTCAAAAGCCCTTTGAGTCAATAAATGTGACAATCCATCTGGATAAACTGAACAGAATCGTTCAGCCTAAGGGAGGTGTCTCAGCACTGAAATGTGTGACACGTAGACAGCACAGATCCCTTCCCGAGCTATATTTGGGGTCATGCGCACGTATGGTTTCCCTTTATGCCCTTGCTGTTGTTTTCTATTCTTGTTTGTTGCTTAAGAGCGACGGAGCTGAGAGAGCTCCTTGTCGGGTTGTACTGTGTTTCCCAGAGGCGGGATCAGGGGAATGTTCTTTTCCCCTTGGGAAGATTAATTGATGAAGTTGACATTCCTGTTCTCAAGGCTAATTCGTCTGGCTACTGAACATTCCTGCTTCACATGTTTAGCATGACAGGCCTGTGTTATGGCCTCCCAGTATCGTCCTACTAAAAACAGACTCACACGCAACCCTATGGCTCACATTTCATACTACAGTCCAGCTATCCTGTGTTACGCAGTAACACGCACACACAGATTTTTAAATGTGTGCCTCTCGGGATCACGAGGAATATGTCAGTGACGTATGGTGGACTTTCCCTAGGTATATGTTGACGGTGATCAGAAGGGCAGCTAAGGAACGCTGTCACCGCTAACCAATGGGTCATTTCAATGAGCTGGCAGAAACCTCCATTGCTAGCTCTGGGCCAACTTCTGATACCCTTATGCATATTGAGTGAAATCCTGGATCCAGGGAAGTCAATGGCAAAACTCCCACTGGCTTCAGTGGCACCAGGATTTCACCTACTGAATAGCAACTTAGTCTGTAAAAAGTCCTGTTGACTTCAAGTTCTCAGAGAGATAGGTACTGCCCAGTGTGAGTAAGGGTAATAGAATCTGGGGCCCTCTGAAATTACCTTGATGGCAAGAATCAATCTGGAGATAACGAGGCTGATTCTTGCCTGCATATTTATATCTGCCTCTGGAAATTTCCATTACATGCGTCTGAAGAAGTGGGTATTCACCCACGAAAGCTTATGCTCCAATATATCTGTTAGTCTTAAAGGTGCCACAGGACTCCCTGTTGCTTTTTACAGATCCAGACTAACACGCCTACCCCTCTGATACTTTAATTCTGAATGAGGGTGTTCACACAAGGGTTTTAGAGAGTTGGCGATGCTGCCTCAGTGAAATAGAAATTGATGTGTTTGGTAATGTTACACCCGCATCCTGACATTCTTGGTGCTTCGTTGTAATATCTCACCACAAGGACCTCACCACAGCTCTTCCTCCACTGCCACAACAGGAGATGAAAAAAACACCTTCAAGGCCCAGTGGTGAATGAGCGGTGGGTGTCATACACCACTGAGTGCAGTGGTTTGTCCCCCTCTAAGGGGTTAAGGGAGCACATATAGAGGTTGAAGTTCTTTCAGCCTTGGATAACAGAGGTGTGGCTTTTAGCTCATGCAGTAGAGGCACAGGCATTTAGATGCTGAGATTTGGAGTTTGATTCCTACCTTCGATGATACACCCGAGATGTTAACAGGTTAATGTTGCCAGCAGTCTCCCGGGCACAGCTGTAGATTAAAAAGCAGCTCTGTTGCAGCAGGTGATGAAAGCAAGCAAAACAGCATGCTGGCAAGAGGGATTTTTGTCTTTGTTGTGAACCAATCAGAAAAAAATAGGCGGTGCAAATTTCACTTCCTGTGCAAAACTATTTCTGACACTCAAGCTGCAGTATTGTGTGCACCTGCTTCGCCCAACGGCCTGTGCGAGCCACCGTAAAAATTCCTTCCTGCTGGGAAAGCCGAGTCAGAACACCAATGGATGTTGCTCCCGGGCCTTGAGCAGAGGCAGAATGAAAGAGGTGGCATTGTAAGTACATCTCTCTTTAAAGAGCAGGAATCTCTGGCAGGGATCTTACCCAGCTGTCCTATCATAGATTCATAGAATATCAGGGTTGGAAAGGACCTCAGGAGGTCATCTAGTCCAACCCCCTGCTCAAAGCAGGACCAATCGCCAACTAAATCATCCTAGCCAGGGCTTTGTCAAGCCTGACCTTAAAAACCTCCAAAGAAGGAGATTCCACAACCTCCCTAGGTAACCCATTCCAGTGCTTCACCACCCTCCTGGTGAAAAAGTTTTTCCTAATATCCAACCTAAACCTCCCCCACTGCAGCTTGAGACTATTACTCCTTGTTCTATCAGCTGGTACCACTGAGAACAATCTAGATCCATCCTCTTTGGAACCCCCTTTCAGGTAGTTGAAAGCAGCTATCAAATCCCCCCTCATTCTTCTCTTCTGCAGACTAAATAATCCCAGTTCCCTCAGCCTCTCCTCATAAGTCATGTACTCCAGCCCCCTAATCATTTTTGTTGCCCTCCGCTGGACTCTTTCCAATTTTTCCACATCCTCCTTGTAGTGCGGGGCCCAAAACTGGACACAGTTCTCCAGATGAGGCCTTACCAATGCCAAATAGAGGGGAATGCTCACATCCCTCGATCTGCTGGCAGTGCCCCTACTTATACAGCCCAAAATGCCGTTAGCCTTCTTGGCAATAAGGGCACACTGTTCACTCATATCCAGCTTCTTGTCCACCATAACCCCTAGGTCCTTTTCTGCAGCACTGCTGCCTAGCCATTCGGTCCCTAGTCTGTAGTAGTGCATGAGATTCTTCCTTCTTATGTGCAAGAATCTGCACTTGTCCTTGTTGAACCTCATCAGATTTTTTTGGCCCAATCGTCTAATTTGTTTAGGTCTCTCTGTATCCCATCCCTACCCTCCAACATATCTACCCCTCCTCCCAATTTAGTGTCATGTGCATCCACACCTCCTACATTTGAGTCTAATCAACTAAGCGTAGCATTGCTGCATGCCAAATAAAGTTACGTGAGTGTCAAAGTCTGGAGCTGAACTGATTTCTTGGGAAGCAGAGTGGAAAGAAGTCTCAGGGGGAATCCCAACACACTAAAGCACTCTGTAAAAGCAGGCACGTTTGACACTCTGTCTTAGTCCGACGAGAAGGAACTGAGAGCTGGTCACCTCTGCAGTCCTATACATCCTTGCTATTGGGCTAATCCATGCACAGTTTTGCTGTGTAGACATAAATGAAGTAAAAGTCTCCTGCTCCACCTGTTTCCTGTCCCTTCTGGCCCATTTCCCTTCCACACTGCTAGCCAGAGCAGCAGTGGCCTGCTGGGGTTGAGCCCCTTCAGCTGAGCCTGAGGGCTATCCAGGCCAGCCTCCAGCCTGATTGAGTTCAGTACGGTCGTGGTGGGATCACCTGGTTTGCTGGAGGGAGCCAGCAGCTTTTAAGCTCAGCATCAGCAGTTGGTTGCTGGCTGCTCAATGCTTCTGCCCACAGCTGTGAGCTTTCCTGCTCCCGCCCTGCCCCTTCCTTGTTCCCTTCCAGGCTCCTGACTCCAGCTCTGAACCGTGGCTGTGGTTTCTGGTTTCCGACTTTGGCTCTGACCCTTGTTCCCCAGTTCTGGTTCCTGGCCTCCTCAGCCTGGTTCTCACTATTGAACAAGATGGCCAGTACCTGCCTCATAACATGGCCTCTCAGCTCTGCACAGTGATGCACCACAATCTGACCTTCAATGGTAACCCAGATGCAGAGAAATTAGGTGCCTTGCCCAAAGTCATACAAGAAGAGCCAGGAATAGAACCAAGATCTACTGAGCAATATTGGTGGTCTGTGATAGGCAGGCAGACTAGATGGTCTGCTGGTCCCTTCTGCCCTTAGACTCTATGGGTGGGCCTACACTGCGGTAAAACACCCATGGCTAGCACATGTCAGCGGACTCGGGCTGTGGGGCTATAACATTGCAGTGTAGATGTCTGTGCTCGGGCTGGAGCCCAGGCGCTGAGACTCCACAATGGCCGAGGGTCCCAGAACCTGGACTCCAGCTTGAGCCCAAATGTCTATACTGCAAGTTTATAACTCTGCAGCCTGAGCCCTGCACGCTGGAGTCAGCTGACATAGGCCAGCCCCGGGTCTTGTATTGCATTGAAGACATACCCTGTGACAGCAGTTCTCAATGAGGGGTACCCATACCCCGAGGGGTGCGCAGAGGTCTTCCAGGGGGTACATCAACTCATCTAGATATGTGCCTAGTTTTAGAGAAAGCACTAGCGAAGACAGTACAAACTAAAATTTCATAATGACTTGTTTATACTGCTCTATATACTATACACTGAAATGTAAGTACAATATTTATACTCCAATTGATTTATTTTATAATGATATGGTAAAAATGAGAAAGTCAGCAATTTGTCAGTGATAGTGTGCTGGGACACCTTTGTATTTTTATGTCTGATTTTATAAGCCAGTAGTTGTAAATGAGGTGAAACTTGGGGTACGCAAGACAAATCCAACTCCTGAAAGGGGTACAGTACTCTGGAAAGGTTGAGGGTCACTGCCCTCTGAGCCCCAAACTGTGACTTAACCCCAAGCCTATCCTTCCTCTCTGCCACATTTTGCAAGGAATTTTTTAATTTAGACCATTGATATTAAGTCACAAAGAAATGTAAAAACCCACAAATGTTCTTTTTCCGATTTAGTTGCTAGCATTTCTCACAGCATTAGAAATCATGCAGGCAGACATGGCACAAACAGGAGCAACTTGTGACAAAAGCCACATGTGGCGTCATGCCCCCGGCTATGGAAACCGACACGGCACGCTTGGACTGCTCGTCAGCAGAACTAGTGGGAAAAAGGTTTCTTTTTTCCATGGAAAATTTTGACTTTTCTTTCAAAAAATGAAAACATTAAATGAAAATGGAAAGTTCACATTTCTTGGTTTGGGGTTTTGTTTTGCTGATGAAAAATTGAATTTTTCCAGTTTGGGGGTAAGGGGTTATTTCTTTGATGAAAAGATGACGGTTTCCATGGAATCCAGACACTTTCCATGAAAATGTTTCTTTAGTCACAACCCTGAAGTTTTCCTTCAAATACAAATTTTTAACCAGCCCTACACATTGGCATTATTCACCGAGGATAGGTCCTGATACTGAGTGCATTCCATGAGCTGCTGGGGAATGTTCATTCCAACTGAAGTCATGAATAATGGCTAAAAGATGTCTCTTTATTCATTTAACTCTGAGAGTTGTCGCTCTACTTTGGAAGCACAAGGCACAACCTCACGATCAAGTGTGTATGTGCGTGTGTGTATTTCACTAGCTATTGCGCTTCAAGGGAAATTGAAGTGTTTGGTTGTGTCAGATCCACATCCTGATATTCTCAGTCCATGCAAAGAGTAAAGAACAACTTGAAGATTGGACAAGCCTTTTTCTGGAGCAGGGAAGGTTAAATGGGGGCTGGAGTTGCTATTCTGAATTACGTGACTGAATGCTGATGACTAGATGAGTAATGTATCAGAGGGGTAGCCGTGTTAGTCTGAATCTGTAAAAAGCAACAGAGGGTCCTGTGGCACCTTTGAGACTAACAGAAGTACTGGGAGCATAAGCTTTCGTGGGTAAGAACCTCACTTCTTCAGATGCAAGAGAAGAAGTGAGGTTCTTACCCACGAAAGCTTATGCTCCCAGTACTTCTGTTAGTCTCAAAGGTGCCACAGGACCCTCTAGATGAGTAATGCACTGCATCACAGTTTAACATGACTTGGTCTGTGTGTGTCTTTCCTTTTCAGAGAGCAAGAGACTTAGTACTGATAGGGCCGTATTTTTTAAGATTAGGGTCTGACCTAAGAAGACACCTACATTTAAAGTGGAATATCAGGGAACACAAGGGTTTGAATTATTTGTGGGATAAAGTGGACCTTGTTTCCTTAGTGAAAATCCTCCTGGCCTATCAAGGGAAATAAAGTGACTTGTAAACATGTCATCCACCATACTTCTAAAACAGTTTATTAAAATTGTTCTTATGGCAGGACACAGGGGTCTCTTTGAGATCAGGGGCCCATTTTGCTGGGTGTTGCACAGACAGTCTCTTCCCCCAAAGACCTCAGTCTGTAGAGATGAGACAGTCAAAGAGTGGGAGAAAGAAAGTCTCATTAACCCCATTGTAGGAGCAGAGGCAGGGAGAGATTAGGTGACCTGCCCCATATCACACAGGAAGTCCCTGGCAAAGCAGGGGTTTTATCCCAGGTCTCTGGAGCTCCGGTCCTGAACCACCAGACCATCCTCCTTCTCTACAATATAGTGTAATTTGAGATGGCCAAAAACAGTGGGGACACTCAGCTCTAGATCCATCCTTTGCAGCAAGACCATTCTCTGAGGGCTAGGTGGTGCCCTGAGGGCACAGCCCTGTTGGGGAGGAACAGGAAAGGCACACAGCCAGGGGAGAATGAGAGAACCACAGAAATGTCAGGCTGGAAGGGACCTCAAACGGTCAACACATCCATCCCCAAGGGCTGAGGCAGGATTACGCATATTTAGAATGCCTTCCACAGGGCTGTCTGGTGGATGGGGGAGGGCACAAACTACTACCCCCATGTGAGAGGTGGCAGCACGCTTCCGCCTGCTTGACTAGCCATCTCTGCCTGTTCTCCATCTCTTGCACCTCACAGGGAACTGGAGTGCTGCCCTTGTTGGACCCCAAGTGCAGGGTCTGCAATTCTGCCTGGCCCCTGGGCTCTCCCTCCCACACCCCCATGCCCCATAGTGCACCAGTGTAAGGCCTGGTCAGAATCCAACCCCAAGCCAAGTGCCAGAACAGAACATTGCACGTGCTCAGCGCGTCTCTGGGAACAGCTGCCTGTCTTGCCTCAGGGCACTCTGCATAGCTCCGTTGGTTCTCTGTTGCTGACGGGCTCTCATGCAGCATTCTGTGCCATCTTCTGATTGGCCGACAACAAATCCAAAACAGCCACCACCCACCAGCTACTGTATCGCTGACCCCAATGTGCCTGCTGGGGTTTATTTAAAGGACATTTTCCCCACACACACCCCTGCCACAACTGGATAGTCCACCCTGAGACTGCGCTATTAGCTCCCAGTCTGGAAAAACCCTTTCTCTGTGCACTGGGTACATTGTGTTGGACTATCAGAGTCTGGAGGACAAAGCAGGGGAGAAGAGTCTCTTAGCACAGTCAGGGACTCTCAAAATCAAAATTCCCAGCTAGAATAAGAAGCTTAGCAACTACATTCCCTTTAGGCTGGGGACTGAGGCCAAGTTAAGGACAATCACACACACTGTTGTGGTCTGCAGTGCTAGTCTAACCAGTGGAAACCGCTAGTTAGCCCTGCCAATCACATCCACTTCATTTTCTCTGTCTAATCAATATATAAATACCCAATGTGCACGTTGCTGTGGCATCACCATCAAGTTTGGGTCAGACCAAACTTGCAAGGGAATTGCTAGACGTGCTGCGTATGAACTCCTGCCCCAGGCTTCCCAGCTTTGCATGCGAAACAAGAAAACGTGAAAGGTCAGAAAAGGGGAACATCAGACAAAATGAAGGCTAGGAAGGATTTCTCCAGCTGCTAAGCAGGCGACAGCTAGCTCAGGTTTCCTGGTGCAATGTCTGAATTATCACTCAACCCATTCAGCACATGTCTAGATTTGAGCTCATCTAAGCAAGTTCTATTTGAATGAACTCAGCCAGAACAGGAAGCCTAGACAGTGTTATCAAGCTGAGTTTGGGTCCCAGCCACCGCATATTAACACTGGGAATTCTACATCGTTCTGTCTGAAACTCATTCACTGATTGCTACTAACTCCCATACTGTCTTCTTTTTCTTTTTTTTAACTAGTGCATGGGTGGGGTAGGTTGTAATTTGCCTTCATCTGAAAAAGAATATGCCATTTTCCTGAATAACACACTTACTTGGGTGGGGAATTGTGCTGTGATTATTGGTATTCGGAGCCATCAAACCAGAGAAAGAGACTCCAAAACATCCTCTTAGTTCTTGTGGGGAGCCTAGGCAGGAAGGAAAAGCAATAGTATTTGTTTATCTGGTTTTCTCCATGATAGATAACACATTGACACAAAACCTCAGCATGCCAGAAAGCTGCCAACTAAAAACAGGCTTATTGTTCCATTATACCATGAAAATAAATACAATGTCAAAGATATCAGGGTCGTTTTGAAAGTGGCACATAGGTGCTGGAACTAGACATGTGGGGGGTGCTGCAGCACCCCCTGACTTGAAGTAGCTTCCATTATATACAGGATTTACAGTTTGGTTCAATGGCTCACAGCACCCCCACTATAACCATTGTTCCAGCCCCCCTGAAGCGGCAGTTATGCTTCTGAAGCAAACGTGATTTAAACATTTATCAACACCCAGTCAAATTATTTCACAAGGGCAGCCTAATTATTTTATTCACCCTAGGTCACCCAAAATGCCCTTCATAGGTCTGTCCTTCCGTGGGCTTATCCACCAACTTATGTACCTCTTCAGAGTGGTTGGAAAACAGAATTTTCATTCACAAGAAATTCTGACATTTTGGGGAGAAAAGTTTGTTCTAAATCAGAACGGAAAGCCAAAATGTTGCTGTTTCCCATGAAAGGAAAATTCCCCAAAATTTTTGACTCAGGACCACTGAAATGTTTCATTGTGATAATGTTGAATCATTTCGTTTCCATAAGATAAAAATATTTCACTTCAGTAATGTCTAAACATTATAATATTGTATAAATATTGAATGTAATATATAGAATATTAAATAGAATATAACCAATGAATTTAAATGAGAAAGTCCAAACATCACCTTATCAAAATGAAATATGTTGACATTACTGAAACAATATGAGAGAGTTGAAATGAAAAGTGTCACCGCACACTATTACTGAAAAATTGTTTACTTTCTCATTTTTATCATATAATTATGAAGTACATAGATTGGAATATAAATATTGTACTTACCTTTCAGTGTGTAGTATATAGAGCAGTATAAACGAGTCATTGTCTGTATGAAATTTTAATTTGTCCTGACTTTGTAGTGCTTTTTATGTAGCCTGTTGTAAAACTGGGCAAATATCTAGATGAGTTGCTCTAGGAAGACCTTTGTGTACCCCCAGGGGTACGTGTACCCCTTGTTGAGAACCACTGAACTAGACTATCTCAAAGTGGCCCTACCTATATGGGCATGTCAAGAATTTAGGACTATGGGTTGAGGTTTTCAAAGCACTCTGGGGCATTTAGACATATCTCTTAATTAATAATAATGGAAGCTATGAGTCTAAATCCCCATGACTGCTTTTTAAATCTTAGCCATAGAATCTAGTTCTCCCCTTTACACCAGATTTACACTGCTCTTGCTCCATTGATTTTGGTGAAGTTATTCCAGATTTACACACTGATTCATTATGGTATAACTAAGAGGAGAATCAGTCCTATTATCTTTTCTGCAGAAGGATCCCAATACTGTTATTCTTTCCTTACCAGAGATCTTAGTCCAGCCCGTGCTTTGCTGCACATTGGGCTACCCACATTTGCCTGTCAACTGCCCTTCTCTCCGAAACTTCCCATTTCATGTTGAGGTGTTTGATGTCGTTCAGAACTGTTCATTTCCATATTATTCATGGTCTTCCTCTCTTTCTTCTTGTGTTTTCTGGCTTCCATTCAAGGACAGTATTTGGCAAGCGTTCTTTTTTCCATTCTCAGCACATGTCCCACCCACTGATGTCTTTTTTTGTAGATTATTTGTGAGAGGGCACCTTGTCCAGTAATTTTTCTGAGTTCATTTGTCTTCCTATCTCTATATGTTATTCCCAATATTCCTCTCAGACATTTGTGATGAAATGCATCCAGCTTTTGCGTATCTTTCTTGGTAAGTTGCCATGTCTCACTGCTATATGTTGTGATGGCGATACCAATTGCTTTGTACACATTCAGTTTTGTCTTGAGGGAGATGTTTTTGAGTTGCCAGATGTTTTTGAGTCTTCCAAATATAGTGTTTGCCTTCCCAATTCTTATTCTTATTTCCTCGGAACTAGTACCATCTTGGCTGATGGTACTTCCAAGATACATAAAATTGTCCACCTTCTCCAGTTCTCTTCTTCAATTTTGATTTCTGTCCCTGCAGTCCCCATTAGCAGGACTTTACATTTCTTTGTATTGTATCTCAAACTTATCTTCTCCATTACTTCTTTTACATGGTTTGTGCATTTTTGTAGTCCGTTGGCATCTTCACCGATAAGAGCAATGTCGTCAGCAAAGTCTAGGTCATGTAGGCTTGAATTGTTCCATTTTAGGCCATATATATCACTGTCACATTGTTTTAATCCATAGTCGATGACTAGCATAAACAAAAAAGGAGACAGGATGTACCTCTGCCTTATACCTGTCTTGATGCTGAATGGCTTATTCAACCATTTTCCATTTCAATGCAGCATTTTGATTTGGCATAGAATGCCTTCATAATGTTAATTAATTTTGTTGGAATTCCATATTGTTCCACAATTTTCCACATTGTTTTCTAGGGTGCAACCATTCCTTCTACCAATTGAGAGAATGGGGAGCTCATTGGAACCCTACTGCCCACCCACGGGGAGGAAAAGAGCAGGGTTACTCCCCATGTTTCCCCTTCCCCAAATGACAGCCTGTCCCCCTTTGGAGTCATTGAGCTCAGTGGGAATTTTGCCCTAATATCAACTGGATCAGAACTGAGTAAAGATGGCAGGACTAGGCTCTAAAATAACAACAGGGCCAAAAGACTGCAGGTGACAGTGGTATAACTGAGAGCAGACTGTGGCCCTCCGACATGACTGGAACTTGAGCATCAGGAATAACAAACAATCAGTACAGCTGGAAAACCACATGGCCAGAGCCTCAGCTGGTGTCAAGTGGCTTCAAGCTAATGAAAGTAGCAAAGTAATGCTGATTTACACTGATTGTGGATCTGGCTTTGAATACTTTAACCACATCTAATTTTTTTTTACAAATGTCAGGTGTTTTACATTCACACCTTCACTTTGGTCAGTGAGGTGCACACAGATTCCCCCTCTTTGGTTAAATATTTGACACAACCAAAAATCAAACTGATCCTACCTCATCCCCCCACCATCCATTGTTTTGAAATAACTCAACAAAGAACTTTTCTGTCAGCAACTGCGGATTTCACAGGCATCACACGTATGAGCCTTTTCAGAGGAAAGATGCTGTTCATTTAATTGGACAGATAGGACCAAAGTTTACATTCTACAGCTGTTCTCTGACCTGTGCTATACAGGAGGTCAGACTAGCTGATCACAGTGGTCCCTTCTGGCCTTGGAATCTATGAACCTGATGGTGACTGTTTACAAGTGCAAAGTGTGAGCCAGATCCCCAGCTAGTGTGTATCGGCATTGCCCCATTAGAGTGGTGCTGATTTATAGCAGCTGAGGGTCTGACCCATATTTCAGGTCACATGTTATGGTAATGAGACTGTTCAAAGATACTGGCTGATGGAAACCAAATAGTAAACATGCCGAGGGGAGGCCTGTAACGGGGGTATGTGGTTCTCTTTTCCTCTTTGTAGGGAGCAGGGAAATGTGTTTTCTATTTATCCTGGTGCCTACCCCATAAATAGTATTTGTACTGTGTGTATACCACAGACAGGCCTGAGCCATTGAGTTCAGAGCTACATCTGGATCTGGACTTTCTCTGCGTTCCAGCAAGTCCCATCAGGGGATTAGATCTGGGCCCTTCTCTGCGTTGGATTGGGGAGAAAGCACATCAGACCAATCTGTTTCTAACATGTAGAAGTGGCCCAGTGTCACAATCGTTGCAATGGAGGGGGATTCCCATAGCAGGCTGCTCAGTGGCTTTGGAGACACAGCCTGCAGCGGGACATGAAGGTTGTGACACTGCCATAGTTGCAGCTCCCAGAGGAGGAAGCATTGTGGCAGAGGCTAGGAAAGTGCCTTCAGAAGAGCTGGGGGGTGCACACCTCTCATGGTCACTACTATCCCCTGCCTGGCTCCCTCCCTCTCCCGTGGCTCTCCGTGTCTTCATTCATATGCAGTATTCCTGACTTGTGGAGCCATCACCTCTCGAGGTATGATATGATCTTCCATAGGCCCCTTGGGTTAGAGATCTGCTCAGCTCTAATTGAAAAGCCCAAGCTGGACCTGAGCACAGCCAACCTGAACCCACCCAAGAGCGCTGAGTCATTTTCAGAACCAACCCAACGCTTCCTCCTGTACCTGTGTCAGCACTGCCGCTGCCTCATCCTTAGGGTTCAGCCTGATGGGGGCTTCCTGTTCCTCATGCCTGTGATCCACCTCCGGCTGCCTCCTGCCCGTGGGGTCAGAGCAGTGGTGGCTCCGTGCCCCACTCCTGCTGGCTGCCGCCACCTCGCTGCCCTGTGTGGGCTGCGGAGTGAGAGACACAGCAACTTGTTGGCAGTCCATGCAGCGCAGCGAGGTGGTGTTGGCCAGCAGGAGCAGGGCACATGGCTGCCGCTGCGCTGACCACCTGGCAGGAGGAGGTGATCAGAGATGCCCCGACCTGAGCCCGATGCTTGTAGTTGGATCTCACTGGGGTTGGGTCAGGTTGCAAGACTCTACTTTGGGTGCCTGCTTTTATTGGCATCTTCCCCCCTGCCTTTGTAGCGTCACTCTTCAAGGGAATCTTATTAAGTCTGATGCCAGCAAGCATCTTTTTGGAGTGGGCTCTCTGTGTTCTCCCCTGATAGGAGTGGAGTCTTTGGGGACTTTCCATGACCAGTATCAGTCTTGTGCTCAGGCTCCAGAATGCAGAAGCCTTAGGACCTGTGGTATTTGGCTTTCCCAAGCCCATTGGGATGGACTCTGACTCATTTACCCTGGGGTAAATCTGGAGTATCTTCACTTATTATCAGATTCTGACCCTGTGTGTATATTGCTGGATGTCAAAAGCCAAAGAAGCCCTGGTACAGTGCTTCGGTGGCAGCAATTGACTGGGATCCCAGCAGCAAAAGGCAAAGGAGAGGAGTTAACCAAACCACAGGTTAAGGAACATGTTCTATTCAAGGGATGAGCCAAGATATGCATGGGTCTAACTTTGTCCAGTTTAAATCTCTTGAGCACTGAGGCTTCCATCGCCCCCAAGTGATGCTGACCAGCAAGGGGGAGATTGTGATGGAGAAACCCTCGCTGAGAATTTCCTGTCTCTTTCATGCTTCTCAACCTGAGCTCGGCATTTACAAAGCTTTTTGGCTGTGGGAATAGAGTGAACTTTCGACTCTTTCTGACTAATACTTAAGCCGTTATCCCTCCCAGCCTGTACTGACAGCTTGGTTTGCTTTTTCCTTCATTTTCATGATCTCATCTGATAATAAGTATGATCCTTACCAAATGCGAGACAACGGCATGATGATGGTAGTGCTTTCTAACCACCAGCCTTCTAGCCACTGCCTCGTAGGTAACATGGTCATTAGCAGCTATCTAGAACAGTGTCAGGGCCCCCATAGAAACACAAGGGCCTACTCCCTCACCCCAGGAGAAATTCACTGCTTCCTGCTCCTGGGGATCCATGAAGGCATAGGGCCATCTGTATGGAAACCCTGTGCTTCTGCACTGGTTTCTGTCTTCCCTCATCCTCCATCCTGCCATCCAGCCTCCTGGAAGTATGGCTCCTGGAGGGACTCCCCAGTGACCTCTGCCCATGATCCTTTTAAATTGGGGATGGGGCTCCACCATCTGGAAGGGGAAAGCTGGTAAGTGAGGTAAGGATGGTTTTGGGGGCACAGACGATGCTGCAAACTGTGATTAGTACTTAGTCCCTGCCCCAAGGGGCTAAAAATCTATCTTCTTGTTCTGTGTTTGTACAGCGCAGAGCACAATTGGGCCCTGTTCCAGGACTGGGGCTCCTAGGTAGAGCAGAGTTGGAAAAGGTTCTCCTATCTTATGAGAATTTTTGAGATTTAAAAAAAATTTCCATCTTGAATCAGGTCAAAATGTCAAAATCAAATTTGCCACGAACTGCTAATCCGAAAAGAATTTCGGGTTGAGTCAACCAAAATGTTTCATTTCAATTGCAACTTTAAAAATACATATTTTGTTTTGGTTTTTGTTAGGATAAATTAACTAAAATTTCAAAAAGGAAAGTCATTTCCATGGAAAAATGAAAGTTTTCATTTTGAAAATATTGAAATGGGATATTTTGACAATTTCAAAACTTTTTTTTTAAATTTTTTCCCCCCAAGTTGGGAAGTTTTTCAAAACCGAACCTTTCGTGTGAACAGTTTCACTTTCAAAGAATCGGTGTTTTCCTGCAAAAAAATACTGTCAGAAAATTCCCAACCTCCTAGGTGCTATTGCAATACAAATAATAAATAATCATTAAAACAACTCTGGGTATCCCCCACATATCCCACAGCCCTTCCCCTTTCTGTATCCTGCAGCCTGAACCAAAGACGTTCCCATGAATGTTCTTTCAAGAACCCCTAGGAAAGGAGAAGCAAAGCTGCACGTATCTCCCTTGTGGAGAAGGAGTGGGTGACATCTGAATGGAAAAAGCCTTTTAGGACTTAGCTACCTTCCTGCAAATGCAGGACCATATTTCTAGGTAATTAACCAGCCTGGTTAAAAGACACTAGCAAAGGGATTTCCCCAGGAAGCTATTACAACCTCCCACCTCATTCAGGTTCTTCATGATATTCAGCCCAAATTTTCTTGGCCTCGTTTCTTCCAAAGTTTCACAAGATTGTTGATTATTCCTGAAACAATTCTGCTCCTTCCTTGGGATTTACACTAGTTCCTAGTACCGGGCATTACAGTAGGATCATTTCCACACAGAACATGCCTAAGCACCCATCGACATGGTGTGGCAGGTAGGGGATCTCAGTGGTTGGGCTTTATGTTCACATTCTGCTTTGCGGCATTCTGCTGCCACTGAGCACTGGAAGAAAACCACACTGCTAAACTGATGGTTTACACAGCCCTGTTTGGATAGTCCCATGGTTAAATCTCAGGACTAAGACCGGAGAGAGCAGGGATCAATTTCTGGCTCTGCTACAGGCTTCAGGTGTGACCTTAGGTTCTCCTAAGAGTCATTTACTCTGTCTGTGCCTTAGTTACTGGTCTGTACAATGGGCATCATAATGCTTTCTGTCTCACTTGTCCATCGTTGAGAATGGGAGCTTGTTGGAAGTAAGGAATGTCTCTCACTGTGTGCACAATAAGGCTCTCCTTTGATTTTGCTTGTGTTATGGCTGCAGTCCCTTGTAATTGCATAGCCATCTGTTTGAGGTTTTCCTGTAGCATTCATCCCCATATAAGAGCAGTCGCTTCAGTGGGCATAAAACACGTCCTTTTAATTAATCAGGAAAAACTCAGTTCTCAGTCTGGATACCAAATGGCCTTGGTGGGCCAGATTCACCTCACACTTACTTTAAAGAGTCTTTATTTTGGAGGAGGTGGAAAACATTGTATTAAAACAAGACAATTTTCAGTGAAAAATGAGCCTAATTTCAAGGACAAATGGGCCAGATTCTGAGCAAAATTATGTTCACAGCAAAAAGTAACATGGATTATATGATTTGTATTTGTGTTCATTATTTGGTTTGTGGTAGTACCTGAGGCCTCAGTCAGAGATCTGTGCCTTACTGTGCCAGGCACTGTACAAACACACCATAAAAAGATGGTGACTCACAACCCAAAGAGCTTACAATGATTTGGTAACCTCTCACAGCCACAATTACAGTAGACCCTCAGGGTTACGAACATCTCGGGAATGGAATTGTTCGTAACTCTGAAACGTTCATAATTCTGAACAAAGCGTTCGGGTTGTTCTTTTCTGAACTGACCAGTCAACCGCACAGCTTATTTGGAACCGAAAGTACACAATCAGGCAGCAGCAGAGACAAAAAAAAAAAGAAAAAGAAAAGAAGAAGAAGCAAATACAGTATGGTACCGTGTTAAACGTAAATGACTAAAAAAAGGGAAAGCAGCATTTTTCTTCTGCATAGTACGGTTTCAAAGCTGTATTAAATCAATGTTCAGTTGTAAACCTTTGAAAGATTAACCATAATGTTGTTCAGAGTTACAAACAACCTCCACTCCCGAGGTGTTCATAACTCTGAGGTTCTAATAAGACTGGGGCTTTTCAGCTTGGAAAAGAGACAACTGAGGGGGATAAAATAGAGGTCTATAAAATCATGACTGGCGTGGAGAAAGTAAATAAGGAAGTGTTATTTACTCCTTCTCATAACACAAGAACTAGCAGTCACCAAATGAAATTAATGGGCAGCAGTTTTAAAACAAACAAAAGGAAGTATTTATTCAGACAACGCACAGTCACCTATGGACTCTTTGTCAGAGGATGTTGTGAAGGCCAAGATACTAACAGGGATCAAAAAAGAACTAGATACATTCATGGAGGATAGGTTCATCAATGGCTGTTAGCCAGGATGGACAGGGATGGTGTCCCTAGGCTGTTTGCCAGAAGCTGGGAATGGGTGACAGGGGATGAATCACTTGATGATTACCTGTTCTGGTCATTTCCTCTGAAGCACCTGGCATTGGCCACTGTCGGAAGACAGGATACTGGGATAGATGGACCTTTGGTCTGACCAGTATGGCTGTTCTTATGTTCTTATGTTCTACTCTAATACAGCAAGTGAGAGGGAGAAGGTAGCCCTGTGCTAGCTTTTTAGCTGTCACTTTTTACAACCATACTACTATGGAAATGATTCTTCTTTTCCTAATATTTACTGTGGGCCGCATTTCTCATGCTGCTGTCACATGCAGTTACAAAAACATTCTGCAATATTCTTCATGCTGAATTATGGTGAATGAGAATGCTCTGATTACCAGAGGAAGCCAGCCTGTAATGTGACTAGTTCCAGCTACATTGCTGCAATTCGGCCGTGCTAAGTCAGATCTCTGGTCTAATGAGGGGATGATGCTAAGTTTTTCTCAGTAGTAACCACCCCCTTGAAGTGTTGCCCAGGAGTTTCCTGGTTTCCAGTGCAGATTCTGGCACACAGGGGTGATAGGCAGTCACATTCTGCAATAGCTGATGTTTCTGAGTGGCTTCTGTGGTCAGCCCCAGGTAAAGTCCAGCCAAGAAGTAATGAGAAAATGGCTGGTTATGGTTAAGAATGAATCAGAGAAGAAAGGGGGCAGTTTTCTGCTCCCTGCATAGATCAACAAATGTGTTTATGGCCATCACTGTCCTCTGAGAATCCGAAAACAGAGATGTGTCCCCCAGACTGCGAATGCCTTTAACAAAGAATGAACAGATGCCCACAGCTGATGGAGTGGACATCAACACTGGCAACAAGAAGCATCTCAAGGAATTGTCAATCAGCCTCACCTCTGTCTTGTCTGGGTCCCTACATCTGCCAGAAAAGTGGAGAGCAAGGAAACGGGGCTGATGGAAAGGAGTCATAGAGTGAAATGTCACTTGCACGGTGAGCCTGCTGTGGTCCATACTGTCTTGTTCTCTCCCACAGTGCCAGACTTCACATAAATGAAGGACAACTGGGGATGGCAAGAAAAAGTCTTATGGCCCCCTTAGCTGAGAACTCACTGGAATCTCTCCAAGAGAGGAATAAAACTGTCCCGGAATGTAGAGAGATGGTTGGCAACCAAGAAAATGATTCGGCAAAAATTTCACTGGTGTTCCCAGGTTGCAAGGTTTGAAACTAACCAATTGTCTGTGTTTTCACAACTATTTCTGCCATATCTTTTACCAGAAAGTTCCTTTCCTTAAAAAAACCCCAGTTTTCTGTAAAAAGATGCAGTTTTCAGAAGGTGAAAAATTTCAATAGTAATCAGAATCATAGAATATCAGGAGGTCATCTAGTCCAACCCCCTGGTCAAAGCAGGACCTATCCCCAGACAGATTTTTACCCCAGTTCCCTAAATGGCCCCCTCAAGGATTGAGCTTACAACCCTGGGTTTAGCAGGCCAATGCTCAAACCACTTAGCTATCTCTTTATTTTGAAAAGTAATTTAAAGGAAAACTTCTATAATGTGGATACTTTTTCACAAATAGTTTTGGTTTTGAAAAAAGCCCATTTTTTGACCAAGTCATTTTTGTATGACAAATTTCTCTGGGCTCTAACTTTCTGGTTAGTAAGGTCCAATATTCTATGGCATGGCGTTAGAGCGGACAAAGGCCTGAATCCGGGACTCCCACAGCCTGATTCTCCATTGCTCTGTGTTTCCATGATCATTTGCACCAGAGCAAATGAGAGCAAAACCAACTGTACTGCACAGCTATTGGATTATTACAGCCCCTTTACACTGGCGGAACAGCTACCTGGAATGATGGGACATAGAGAATAGGTCCCATGGCCTCCAGCACCTGTCGCCAGTTTGCAATTCAGCACCAAAATGAATTTATGAAAAAAAAATAAGAGACATTGGCTGCTCATTTCGGAACAAACAGGGTTAATCACAGTCTGAATCGGAGCGGTATTATAGAGGCTTGAAAATCTGGGATGTATTAAAGCTAATCAAACTGGGAATTAGGAGGAAGAACCACGTCCAGCCAGTATGAGAGTTTTCTCAGGGCTCTAGAGCCCAACTTCTTCAAATGAAGCTCTGATCTGAAGTGGCAATGCCAGAATTTCTAACTGGGGCCTCGGGGAAATGAAGGATGAACAGGCTGATCTGTTTGAACCACCATGCTCGCCTAGCATGTAATTTTTAATGCCTCGATGTGCTTTCCCTGCTTGTTCCCCAGGCTCACAAAGCACCCATTGTTCAGCCTGCAGCAGCACTTCCTCTTTCAGATTGATTAGAAATTGTGCAGTCGCTTATTTTTTGTGGTCTCACGGCCTGATGGATGGGGAGGTTAGTGGCTCTGTAACACAGCAGAATAGCCCCTAGGTATATAAACTGCAGTGGAATGCCAACAGTCAAAAGCCAAGGAGACTCACTTCCTGAGCTTTGGGGCCCCTTGATCTCCTGAGGGAAGGAGAAGGAGTTTTCCACCTCTCGGTGATCATTTCCCTCTGTTGTGCTGCTTGGACTGTCCCCTTACAACAAACTGTGCCATTTGCTTTCCATTGGGGATACACCCCTCAAGTATCCGGGAGACAGCATGGCCTGCCGGTCAGAGGCTAGGATTAGATAGGTGTACTTGGTCTAAGTTTACTTGGTCCTGTCTCAGCACAGGGGAATGGACTAGATGGCCCCTCAAGATGCCTTCCAGCCCTTCATATCTATGATTATATGAAACCCAGGTTCCCCTCCCAGCTCTGACCATGTGACTTACTGTTTGACCGGGGCTAGTGACTCAGTTTGCCTGTCTGTAAAATGGGCATTATAAAATTGATATGTGGCTGTGACTGGCTTAATTAGTATTTGTAAATTGATTCTAGGCCCTTAGATGGAAAGTGCTGTAGAAGCGCTTGCTATTACCACGTGTTTCAGAGACGCAGACTCACAGCTAGACTGGAGAGTATTATTCCGCTAATTCCTTCTGCCTTCTACCAGGCTTAACTGAGAAAGTGAAATGTCAGGTCATAGTGTGGCCACGCGCCAATCACTCCAAGTATCATGTGATTCACTCAGCTACAAACACAATGCATTCCATTGTCCTTGGCATCTGTAGTCCCCATTCGTATCGTGCTGAAACTCAATTACTAACTTTTCACTGGCACTAGGGTCACAATGAGCCCTTACTGTAAGAATGGTGTATTTATTTTCAGTGTGTCTCCAGCCTCGTGTATAAACGCTATCCTAAACTGACCTTGTTTGCTAATAGCTTTCCTTGCTATAAGTGTCCAGCATGGAAGCAACAGAACCGCCAGGATGCGGCGCCATCCAGTGGTGAGTCAAGCGCCCCATCACGATCTCCAAGAGACATCAGGATGAGTGGCAGGGTGGAGTCCCCCCTCTGCTACCTTGTTCCAAACTCTTACAACCCTGAGGGAGGCAGGAACTCAGCCAGGAATCGGTCCAGTGCACAGAACTCTCTGTGCCCTTATCAGCGTGGACAGAAACCCCGTGTCGGCGCACAGGGCCGTTAACAGGAGCACGGCATATCCATCAGCCACAGTCTTGACGGCCTCTCCAGCCTCAGCCCCTTAGTCCTGGATTAAGGCACCTCCTTCTCTTTGGGCAGTGGCTGATTCCTGCATGCAGGAATTCCCACACTCAGGCTGCTCCCTGGGCCTGTCCCTCAGCCCAGAGCTCGGGCTCTCAGACTGCTGGGCCCCTAGCATGTCCCTCTCCTGCAGCCTGCACAGCTCTTTCTTGAACGGCATGCCCCTACTCCAGCTGGAGGAGAGCTGGCAAGATTTCCTGCTAGCAACCTACTCAGCCAGAGCTGGTGGGAGGGCAGAAGGTGAAGAGGCCAGCTTTTCCAGTCTGCCTGCCCCAGACGACGCAGGTCTCCAGGGACAGGGCTGCCATGTACTGATCTGAGCTGATCTGTGAAGTGGGGGTTCCTGGGTGATTTATAGCCACTTCTCCTGGGTGCCGCTTCCTTGCTTAACACATTTGTTGTACATTTACTACCATAGAGCAAACGCGTGTGTTGTTATTTATACCTCCATTGTAAGTGCCCTAATGGGATAGCCTGAGTCACACATACACTAGTGTACTTTTTGTCACTTCCAGAAGACCAACTGAACAAAGGGAAGAGAGAGATTGTTTGGCTGCACTCTAAGGAGTGGGATCTAATAGGAGAGGTGTTTGATATGGGATAGAATTGGATGGATCTAGATAGCATAGATCAACATGCAATAGGAGCGAGTAGAAAAATAAGCCCCATTTTACAGAGAAGTAATCTGAAGCAGAGAGTGCATGTGACTTGGCAAAGGCCAGCGGATGAATCAGAGAGGTGATAAGAACGCAGGAAGGCCTGGCTCCCAGTCCAGTTCTCAGACCACTAGACCATGTCAGATGCAACATGACAAAACATTGAAGGGTAAGATTTCAAAAGTGCTGTAGTGACTGAGGATTTAAAGTCCCCTTTCCGTGAGACTTAGGCACCTAAACAACTAGTTCACTTTTGAAAATGGGACTTAGGCTCCTAAATCACTTAGTTGCTTTTGAAAATGCTACCCTATAACTCTGAAGCCATCTGGTCTGGCTTACACTAGATGGTCCATTAGAACAGACAGGTGGCTGGGACAACTGGAGATTCCATAAACCATTGAATCTTTGGCCCGCCCCTGCTCCAACCTTGTGCACTGCTGTGCAAGAGATCCTGGCGAATGGGGCTCTGCACATACACCTCTTCCAGGGTCAGGAGCAAGACTGGCTCCTAAATGAATATCTCCAGTGCATTCATTCTCTTCTTTGCCGAGACTTTACATTAGCCATAGGGTTAGAGCTCAGCAAGCACACCCCACTGCCTGAAACAAGTCTAGACTCCCAAATCCGCTGTCGGCCAAACTCGCTGGAGCTCCAGAAGATGCTCAGGGCTTTGGAGCAATAATGGCTTTGCCTGGGTGGAGGCTGGTGGGGGTGGCAGCTAAAAGAGGCAGATACAGAGTCATATGCAAACATCTTGGCCTTTGCATCCTACTTTGTCTGTCGCTTTGGAGCACAGGACATTGTGTCTTGGGGAGAGAGAAAATCCACAGAAATTCCACAGACCCTTCCCTGGCCATCAATATGGTTTCTGTGTGTGGCTGTTATTTTGCTTCTCTTATACAGTGTGAGGGGGAAAAAAGGTCCCTTTGTGTGAGAACTGAAAGAAATAGTCCAATCCCACAGCCTGCCTGAAATCTTAATGTCAACTATTTGTCTCCTTGTGTTTTCAGATAAACAAGCTCTTTCCCTGGTATTTCTGACCACTCCCGGCCACTCCCCGAAGTTTTTCTCTTTGCTCTGTCCTAGAGGGCACTGGCTCACCACCAATGGGGATCGGAAAGCTGTTGCTGGCAGGGCCTATGCTGTAGTAGGATAAGCCTGTGATATGCTTTAGGGTCTTCTCAGGGCTGGTGCAAGGAAGTTTCGCGCCCTAGGCAAAACTTCCACCTTGCGCCACCCCCCCACCCAGCTAACCCCGCCCGGGGAGCCCGTCCCAGCTCACCTCTGCTCTGCCTCCTCCACTGAGCATGCTGGCACCGCTCTAATTCTCCTCCCCTCCCAGGCTTGCGACACCGATTGGAGGAGACTTAGAGCGGGGACTGTGTGCTCAGCGGAGGAGGCAGAGTGGAGGTGATCTGGGGCGGGGAGTGGTTCCCGTGTGCACTCCCCCTGTTACTGCGGGCGGCCCTCCGCGCCCCCCTCCGCCCCAGCTCACCTCCACTCCACCTCCTTGCCTGAGCGGGTTTTTAGGCGCCCTCAACCACTAGGCACCCTAGGCGGCCGCCTAGTTCACCTAGTGGTTGCACCGGCCCTGGGTCTTCTCCGAAGCCCACTCTGTCAGTGGGAAGGCTCCTGTCAGCTCCAGCGGGCTTTGGAGCCATGCCCTTTGGGGTTATTTGGTTCTGTTTTTAAAACATCAGGAGTGAAGTCCTGCCCCTGTAAGAATCAATGGCAAACTCTCCATTGACTTCAACAGGGCCAGGATTTTTCCCTACGTTTCAGATGGAAAGATACGGGTCCAGCCAGGGAACAAGACTTAGTAGCAAACAAGGAGGAGTGAGAGTCAAGCTCAGTTTGAAGGAACATGAACTGCAGTCACCACCTGTTTCTTGATTCAAGGGACTGATGCTCATTTTATACGCAGCTGATATGAATCAGCACAGCCACAGTGAAGTCAAGGGAGCTATTCTAATTGATGTCCAGTATCTCTTTTGACCATTCATTGGACATCAGACAGCACCCAGTCCCTAGCTAAGGTTCCCAAACAAAACTGGGTCAGAGCTTCCTCTGGTTTAAGTCAGTGCAGGAAACCAATGGAGCTACATTGATTTGCACCAGCTGCTGGTCTGCCCCTTCCGTTGTAGCTCCTATTTATACCCGCTCAGAACTTTCTGAAATGTTCCAGGAGGTTTCCATGCATGATGTCTGCCCCCATTTCTTTCCTCTCTCTTTTCTTTTAAAGCAAAGAAATTAGATACAATCCCCCTCCCACAAAGTTAATGCAGTGGCACGGCTGCAAAGCAAGACTAATGGATGTCATGAAATGCAAAAGTCAAGGTTCCGTGGCAACTGTTCATCCAGGTGCATTGCACAGGTGCATTTTTAAATGTTTCTTGTCTTCTAATGTATTAACGGGTAGATTGTAAAATATGTCCCATCAAACACAGAGGATACAGTGCATCCAAATTGCCATTGCTGTCAGAACTTTAACTTTTGCATTTCTTGATGTTTTCCAGTGTTAATTTTGTAAACCTAATGGCGCTTTGATATGGGATATTTTCATATGGGATATTTCTGATGGTGGTTTCTGGCCTTAAACTCTATGAAATACATAGTTTAACAGAGTTTAAGGCCAGAAACCACCATCAGATTATCTAGTCTGTCGTGCTCACGAAAGCTGCTGGAATTAAAGAGGCATAGCTGTGGAAGGACTCTATTGTATTCCGGTTCTTACCCCGTCTTTATCATGGTAATAGCAGAATACCCTCCGGGTCCGGCGGTAAGCGACCGATCTTCTGGGTCTTGTTTAGATGTGATAAATTGATCCCGGATTGATCCCGGAAGTGCTCGCCGTCGACGCCGGTACTCCAGCTCGGCGAGAGGAGTACGCGGCATCGACGGGAGAGCCTTCTTGCCATGTCTGGACCCGCCGTAAGTTCGAACTAGGGTATTTCGAATTCAGCTACGTTATTAACGTAGCTGAATTTGCATACCTTAGTTCGAAGTGGGGAGTTAGTGTGGACCAGGCCAGTAGTGCATTAAGTGACATGACTAACATCTGCCAGGTTAATGCTGGATCGCAGCGAATTGGTTTCATATAATCACAAGCCCGCCTGGTGATTATGTTTCACCAGTCAGATGCTGATTTGCACTAATGGGCCTGATCTAAAGCACACTGGAATCAACGAGAAGAAGGGTTCCCACTGAACTGAGCAGGTGTTGAGACCCTTCCAATAGGAAACCGGTAAAGAAAGAAAATATTTGCCAGGCTGTTGTCTTCCTATATTAATTTCTCACTGTGAGCTCGGACCCCAGGTTCAGCATTTTCCTCTTCACTGGGATGTGATGCTGGGCAGTAGACACACAGTTTCTCCTATGCTGCTTTGTCTGTCATCTATTCCTCCACTGGATTTTGTGAAGATCACTTTCTGTCCTCGTTACACAGCTTCCCAATTCACACTCATGGACAGGCGTTTGGCTGTGAATCAGTTTATGGAGAATTTCAAGCAGTGAAATCAGATGTATGAATAAAGGGTTTTTTGTTGCTCTTATTCCTTCATCAGCTTTATTCAGTTTCAAGCAATACTTTTAAGAGTTGCCGCTATATCTGGGTTGGCACTAAAAGGGTGGAAGCTTATCCCGTTAAAGTCAATAGCAAACTACCATTGACTTCAATAGGACCAGGATCAGATGCATAGGGAATTTCTTGTCAGTAAGATTTTAAATTGGCTTAATCTCCTGAAAAATATTACTGACATCCCTTTGTACACTGCTGAATTACAGAGGCAGAAAATGCATCACCTTGTTCTTGGAGTTTCATATATTTTGTTCAGGAACCTTGACGGGGAAAAATGAGCAGCTAAAACATTGCTGTAAAAACTAAGAACCAATAAATATAATCTCATATCTAGAATGAAGAAATGCTCCTGGGAAGATGGGTCCATTATATCCTCTGTAAAATCTAATCTATCCATCCCATGTTCATCATCAAGGTAGCTGCATCCGCACTTCAGAGAGTGGTTTTCTCCAGGACTGAAAGCATTGACAGAATCACAGATTTTCTTGCCTCTTTTGTCAGTTCTGCTGCAAGGCCTCACCCAATTTCTCACCCCTGCGGTACACTGAGGAAAACAAGGGATGTTTCCAGGATCCCAGAGGAGGACCAAATGGTTGGACCTAGGGCAGGAAGAAAGAAGTGAAGTGAAAGATCTGGAGTAAAACCACAGTTGTCACAAAGTTTGATCACATTTGTGATCTGACTGATATTCGCCATGACTCATCAGTGATTTCTCCTTCCCTACAATATTTCACAGGACAACAACTCCTTTCCTAGAGGCTGATCTAAAGAAACTGATTAAATTAACGGGTCCCTGAGTGGGTTCAGATGGGGGTTGAGTGCTTATCTGAGTTGCTTTGATCTGGCAATTACCTGGGGATTACCTGCATGCTCCAGCTTTGAAAAGATTGCAAGAGGAGATGTCCTAGCATGTTTCAGTATTTGTATGCACCATATATGGATTAATTCACAGGAATTATAGATTTCAATTGGATTTAAAATATAATGTCAATGAAAGACATTATGGCCCCAATCCAAAGCCCACTGAAGTCAATGAGATTTTTTTCCACTGCCTTTAGTGGATCAAGCCCTATATCTGAGCACTTTTGCAGTGTAAATGTTTGTCTCTCATGCAATCCATTAAAGCTACTCAAAAAGCAAATGTTTTTCATTAGTCTGATTTCTGATTCCAAAGCAAAACTAAAGTATTTCTCCCTCCTCTGCCCCAGTCTCTGGAGACCTGAGCTCTTTCTGATTAGCAGATCCAAACCAAGTGAATATAGAAACCACATGGGGAAAAGTAAAATAAATAAGAGATCAGCATTTGGGAGCCAGCAGTCCGTCAGAAGGGAGCAGCGAGAAAAACTGTAACTTAAACAAAAGAGTGAGCGAAAACTAGTTCTAATTATTCCAAGGGGTTTTTTTTAAACAAAAGCTTATTAGTTTGCAAAATTCCCCTCTGAAATTTCATTTCCCCCTCATTTGCTTTTACTACATGTTCTGGCCACTGTCAGAACAGCCTGATTTATAACTGACAGCTTTGGCTATTTTTCATACAAGCTCTCTCTAAATATAATAGTGTGAAAATTGTCCCACTGCCAGGAATTCCTCTTAGAATTATAACTTGCAGCAGTTGCAGCATGCAGAAAAGTGTCAGTAGCTTTATGATTTCAATGTTTTTCATAAAAAGCAAAATCCTCTTTTGGGGGGGAAATTGTTTCTCTTATCACTTTGATTACATTGACTATCTCAACATGTCCTGGGAAAACAAATCAATGGGTGTTACTGCACTGGTTCCTGCTGCCTGCAGTGCAGATTTTAGATTACAGAGGAAATGTTTATTGACCAGGATTTTTTATCTGCAGTTTTGTTCCTTGGGCTTCATTCCCATCCAATAGTCTCCTGAAACAGCTTGTAAAATAAATCAGCAACACAGACATGATACATAATGTGGTGTTTCTGGCTACAGGGACTACAACATGGAGAGCAGTGTATAGACAAAAAGAAGAACAGGAGTACTTGTGGCACCTTAGAGACTAACAAATTTATTAGAGCATAAGCTTTCGTGGACTACAGCCCACTTCTTCGGATGCATCCGAAGAAGTGGGCTGTAGTCCACGAAAGCTTATGCTCTAATAAATTTGTTAGTCTCTAAGGTGCCACAAGTACTCCTGTTCTTCTTTTTGCGGATACAGACTAACACGGCTGTTACTCTGAAAAGTGTATAGACAGGCAGTCAAGTGCTGCATTTTATTCAGTGAAATTTCAGCATTGGCCAAAAATTCGCTTTTTTTTTTTTTTTTTTGGTCCGGGATGGAAACTACACAATTTTAGCAGTGAAAAGCGTTGTCCACTGAGAGACATTTCTCCACCAATGATGCTGGCAGATTTCTCCATCTGTTCATGAAAAGGGTCTCCCTGTTTGTCTGCAACAATTGCTGGTTTTACAAGGCTCCACCATTGTTTTCATCTCTTTTTGTCAAAATTAGAGCGAGCTCTGAATCTCACGCCTTGAATCAGAGCACCCGTGAACTCTGGAAGTGTTTGAGCTGGACTTGAAATGGACTGCTCACATTCCAAGGTGTGGGAATATTTCTTCTCGCTTTTAGTGCCTTTGATTTTAAAGTATCAGAGGGGTAGCCGTGTTAGTCTGAATCTGTAAAAAGCAACAGAGGGTCCTGTGGCACCTTTAAGACTAACAGAAGTGCTCCCAATACTTCTGTTAGTCTTAAAGGTGCCCCAGGACCCTTTGATTTTAAACTTCCTAAAGAGCCTCTATTCTTGCTGGCTCATGGAGCCATTGGTTTGATGAGGAGCTTTGTGGAGATGATCACAATGGGCCAGATTCTGGGTGCTTAGGTGACACAAAACAGCTGTAAACCTGATTTGGTAGCAGATTCGACTGAACTGCTTGTTGTTTTGTATCACCAAAGCAGTGCAAAACAATTGGGGTTTACCAGTGAAACTGGCCTAATAATGGCCAGCCTAGTAACACTGTATCCAAACTTCCTAGGAGTAGTTGAGTGACAGGCAGACCATAACAGGAGGTTCCTAATTTGAATCTGCATTGGATAAGACTGCAGAAGTATGGATGCTTCCAACAAGTTCCTTTGCTATGTCTGTGTGCCTGTTGCACACTCAGGGTCAAATTGTGGGTGTGCAATGTGTGGGTGTGTACTGTGTAAGGAACCTTCCTCCTTTTGCACACCACATTCAAGGCTAGAGACAAATTGCAATCTCTGCACTATGCTAAGCTCGGAGGCTGCTCTCTGCCAGCGCCCTCTGTGACACAAGCCATCCCACGAGGGGTGTGGAAGATGCTCCATGGTCCCCTCTGTCCTGGCCAGCAGAGCTCACTGCTGAGGAGGGGAGCACATACCCTGCCCTCCTAGTGGTGTACTCCCCTTGAGCGCCATGGAGCACCAGGAAGCGCTGTCCTTACATCGCACACTCGAACGCAGTGTCTGTTTCTGTTTGTTGGAGCAAAGAAGCGAGAGTTCCAAATTAAAAACCTGGATCCAAGTATCTGTGAGCAGTGGGCAAGTCCCGGCAGATCCCCCAACCTGCATTCAAACTCTGGCTCATCCCTAGAATAAAGATCAGAAGACTGGGATTTGAGTGCCTGTGTGAAATGGACTCAGCTGGGGGCAAGAGGAACCCTTCAAGCAAACTGTTTTCTAAACAGAGAAAGAATCTTCAGTGCCCATAAGGAGATGTGTTTCCAGGAAGACCAGCTAGGGTATAAAATCTAAATCCTTGCAAAATGCATGCACATGCATTTAGGAACCCATCCTGCTCCCACTGGGTCAGGGACAAAACTTTGATGGGACCAGGATTGGCTAAAGCCCTTCAGGGTGTGTATGAAATTAGGTAGGTTTAGTTTGCTCAGAGGTTGAATTTTTGTTGCAAGCCCGGACTTCACGTCCCCAGTTAAAAAGTCTGGCGAGTTTCTACCTGCCCTGAAGGCCAATGCTCCCCAGGCCTATTATTAACAGGAGCTGTTCCGTGCGAGGGAGGCACAAACCTTCCATGCCACATTCTTCTTTGACAGGTTACTCCTGGAGATCCTCCATCTGCCAGATTGGCTGGGTGCTGCAGGAGAGGTGCCTTGTGCTGAGCTCTGGCTCATAGAGTTTCAGTCAGTTTCCTAAATTATTCAATTTAAATACAGGGGAGGAATGGGGGGGGGGGGAAGCTTCCCAGGAGAATAATAAACATCCGGGATAGATCCCTCTGTTTGGGAGAGATATTGAAGAGCATTTCGCTTAACTTTGCTCCCGCTGAAGTCAATGACAGCTTTGCCTCCTGCGAGTTTGACTTCAGTGGGCACAGAGTTAGGCCAGCACTGAGCGCTTCTGAAATCCCATTCGGTATGAATGCCGGGGAATGATACTCTCCTGAGCCTTCCCTGGAACCTTCCCCTGGGAAGGAGTTCTCAGGTCTGATTTCCAGGGCTTGCGTTTTCAAACTACGTTTTCAATAGCGCCTAAGGCTCCCAGCCTGAAAGTATTTAGAGATCTGACTCCCATTGATTTCAGTGGGAGTTAGACACCCAGATACCTTTGAGCATCTGGGCCTAAGTAGGGTGACCACATGTCCCGATTTTATAGGGACAGTCCTGATTTTGGGGGCTTTTTCTTATATAGATACCTATTACCCCCCACCTCCTGTCCCAATTTTTTACACTAGCTGTCTGGTCATCCTAGGCCTAAGGGACTTAGGAGCCTAACTCCTACTGCTTGCTAACAAGCCTTGCTGCCTTTGCGTATATCCATTTCATGGTCTCAGTGTGTTCAACCAGGTTCCGCTGCTGTCTTTAAATCTGGGGCTTTCCTGGGGTCACGTAGGAAATGGGGTAAATGCTTTCGGGGACGTCTCTTAACCTGTGAGATTTGATTAAAGAAACTGGCCAGAGACCTGCAGGTAGATTCCCAGAACCACACCTCAGTTTCCCACACTGCAGATATCACCCAGGGGAGGGAACTGGGTGTGGCCATGGGACCCATCGAGATGAGGGATTAGGATACTTGAGTATGTGCACGGGGAGACTGAAGGCAAGGAAAGTGAATTGGAAGCAGAGAAAGGATAGAATTGGAAGGAGGAGAGGAAGAAAGATGAGGCTTGGAGGAGAGAAAGAGAAGGGTGGGATGGAGAAAGAGGTAATGGAGACATAAGTTGTGGGGGAGCAGCTGAACTCAGTGGCTGTGGTTTATCCCAACAGCCAGGCTTTTTAGAGGTTTGATTCTCGCCGATTGCCAGACAGCTGAATGAAATGTTTCTGAGGACAGGACATGAGAACATGGGCCTTATTTCAGCTGTGGGGTGCAGTGGATCACAGGCCAAACCCAGCCCGTGGGCAGAGAGGCTCAGCGAGGATGCTGGGAGTGACCCAAATGAATATCCTGGCAGCAGTCAATGGGATTCCCCCAGCGCCGAACCAGCCTGAGCTTGCATTAGCAGTGTGTGCTGTGCTGGGCAAGGGTGTGTTGCTAGAATCCGCTGTAAGGAGAGAACGGGAAATTCCCATCAGGATGTACCTGGAGAGCTCCTGCCAGTGAAAAGCCAGCATTAGCATGAGACAGGAGACAGCTCTGTTAGGCTGCCCCGCCCCTTTGAGTAGTTCGTGAACTGTAGGGTTACCATATTTCAGCAAGCAAAAAAGAGGACGGGAGGAGCCCCGCCCTAGCCCCGCCCCTGCCCCTCCCACTTCCCGCCCCCCCAGAACCCCCAACCCTCCCCCCGTTCCTTGTCCCCTGACTGCCCCCTCCTGGGACCCCTGCCCCTAACTGCCCCCCAGGACTCCACTCCCTATCTAAGCCTCCCTGCCTCTTGTCCCCTGACTGCCCCAACCCTTATCCACACCCCCACCCCCAGACAGACCCCTGCGACTCCCACGCCCCATCCAACCACTCCCCACCCCCTGACAGCCCCCCCCCAGAACTCCCAACCCATCTAAACCCCTCTGCTCCCTGTCCCCTGACTGCTCTGATCCCTCTCCGCACTCCTGCCCCCTGACAGCCCCCCCCAGAACTCCCAACCCATCTAAACCTCTCTGCTCCCTGTCCCCTGACTGCTCCGATCCCTCTCCCCACTCCTGCCCCCTGACAGCTCCCCCCCAGAACTCCCAGCCCCCACCCCCCTGCTCCTTGTCCCCTGACTGCCCCCTCCTGGGACCCCTGCTCCTAACTGCCCTCCAGAACCCCACCCCCTACCTAAGACTCCCTGTTCCTTGTCCCCTAACTGCCCCCTCCTAAGACCCCCCCCAACTGCCCCCCAGGACCCTACCCCCTACCTGTACCCTGACTGCCCAAAACTTTCTCCACTCCCCCCAAAAAGCCCCCCCCCCCGTTTCTTGACTGCCACCTCCAGAACCTTCCTGCCCCCTGGCCCCCTTACCCTGCTGCTCAGAACAGGGTGTTGGGCTCTGTGCGAGCCAGACACGTGGCTGAGCTCCCCAGCACAACAAAACCCGGTCCCTGGCCCTGCACAACAAAACCCGGTCCCTGGCCCGGACCGGGCTGCAGGGGAGAGCTGCCCTTGTATCAGCACAAAGTGCTCTCGCTCCCGTTTTGCTACGCTGCATGGCAGAAACCGCTCCCAGTTGCAAAAGGGGAGGGCTGCACTTTGTGCTGATACACTTGCTCAGAATGCAGGGCGGATCCGGCTCCTCTACAGCTGCTATGGAGTCCAGCCCGGGACTTTCCTGCAGCCCTCCCAGCCGCTCGCTCTGCTCTGCCGGGGGAGGGGGGAAATCCCGGACATTGTGAGTGTTTTACAAATTCCCCCGGACGCTATTTTTAGTACAAAAAGGAGGACATGTCCCGGTAAATCCGGACGAATGGTAACCCTAGTGAACTGTTTAATTCTTGGGCAGCTACAGAGAAACCCCAGGCTGGGTTTACTAAGCACCTTCCAACTTCAGTGGCAGACAGGACTCCTGTCCGTGCCATGGGAAAAATCTCTTCTCCTAAATGAGCTCTGGGATGCATCACCAGATGCACCACAGAGGCAGCCCTTGGTAACAGCCACTCGCACAGTACATTTGTAGTGGATCACAGAGCCTTTTCTCTGTAGGCAGGGGGTTCAAATCCAGCCCAAGCTAGTAGCCAAGTCCAAGATGTTACCAAACTGATGGTTCTTCAGAGCCCTCCTTCACTTCTCCCTTAGGTGCAATCCCTCCAGCCCACCCTGAGCATAACCCCCCCACACTTAGCCCCCAGTCCTTCCATGACCCTGTTTCTCCTCAATGTGTCCCACACCAATGTATCCCTTAGCTAGCACCCTGGTTCATGTATCTGGTGTCCCTGGTGGAAATGTATGGAGGGACCAACTTAGAGTGACCAGACATCCCAATATTATTTGGACCGTCTCAATTTAAGGAGCTTTGTCTTACATAGGCAAACATTACCCTCTCCGACCCTCAAAAAAGAAAGTATCCTGATTTTTCACACTTGCTATGTGGTCACCCGGGGGGGTGCCAGCCTCTTCCTGGTGGGGAGCTGAGGTGGGCTAGACAAAAAATTGGGAGAGCTGCGCTATACATCTTGTGGGCACACATACTTTTTTTTTAACAATGGGGGGCATGGAATGTACTCTGGAAGGGTATGAGTTGCCCAGCTCTGAAGGCAGAACAGACAGCGGCGGCTGCTGGCCGGATACTCAGTTCTGAAGGCAGCGCTGCAGCCAGCAGCAGCACAGAAGTAAGGGTGGCGATGCCATACCATACCACCCTTACTTCTGTGTAATATTTGACCTTTGCTCTGGAAGGGGTGGCTGGGGGGGGGGTAAGGCAAATTTTGGGGTGGCTATAGCCCCCGCAAGCCTCCCCAGCCAATGCTGTCCCTGTGGTCACCCTAGACCAACTGCCAGGAAAAGTTATGGAAGCCTTGAGGAGTCAGACTGGGAATGGGTGTGGTGTTCCAAGCAGTCAGTGTTGTTCTCACTGCTGTCCAGGCTTGGAATGTAGCTTGTGTGTCATTTTGGTGGGTGCCAGTGCAGCGAGGACTGGAGGTGAAGGTCGGAGGAGAAACAGCTGGGAGAAACACCAATGATATAACAGAGGACAGAGGGGAGGTTTGGAAATCAGACCCTGAGGCCTCATCCCAGGTTTGTTTCACCTTCACATGCAATTCAGACACACACACACACAGAGAAATGGAAACATTCTCACTGGCCAACACCAAATAGCCTTAACTTTGCTTTGTAGCAAAACATTCCCAATACCTACAAAAATCTAAACCAATGCTTTCAATCTACAAGGGATAGTTCAGTGTTGAGTATTGGCCTGCTAAACCCAGGGTTGTGAGTTCAATCCTTGAGGGGGCCACTTCGGGATCTGGGGCAAAAAATCAGTACTTGGTCCTGCTAGTGAAGGCAGTAGGCTGGACTTAATGAGCTTTTAGGGTCCCTTCCAGCTCTATGAGATAGGTATATCTCCATATATTTATTTTGATTATAACTTTCTTTCCTAACTGTGCACAAAAATGAAAATGCCTTGCTCTTTCATCACACAGAGTGAAGTCTATGCGCCTATCCAAAGCATATGCAATTGCACAAAAGGTATTTTAGCAATTCAAGACTATAGGCTCTTTTGAAAACCTCGGCCAACATAAATATCATACAAACAGCAATGTTTTCCCTCTGATCAAAATAATTCCATGCAATCCTAATTAAATATCATGAGATCCAAAACTAGTATATGCACATATCTTCCTATCCCTAACTCTTACACATGACCATAAAGTTATCTATCCCCTTTACATCAAAAGAGAATTTGGCTCGATACAGTTTTTGGTTTAGTGCAGCTCAGATAAGTTCTCCTTTAAAAAAACAAGATAAATGTAATTGAGATGTGCACATGCCAAAGCCAAGTCTCATTGCTGTAATTTTTGTCCTTCCTTATTCCATCCCCAGCTATGGCTCGTTGCTTTCATTTGTTGCATTGTAAATTCCCTGAGGCAGGAACTATACCATGGCTATTTGTTCAGTCTTCAAATCCTCTCTCACATTTTCATGGGGGCTCTACAAATAACCTAAAAATAATCTGCTCTCCTTACTTCACCCTCCCACGGAGATCTTTGAAAGAAGGGCCCGTCGGCTGTCTCTTTACAACACCTACAGTGTTACGTTTTGATTTGCTTTGGTACTACTGTACATAGCGCTGACTGTTTGTGGCTCTCTCTCCAAGATGCTTGGAATGCAGCTCACAGCTGTTTCATCGCAGAGCCTGTGTTATGGGAACAGACTGTAAGTTTTGGATGTGCCTGTGTGGTGCATGGAGTTCTTTTCCATGGCCTTTGTTATTATTGTATTTAATTTACAGCTCAGTGTTGCGGAGTGGCTGGGTGCAGGGCTTTCAGCTAGAGTATTAGTTCTTCTTTTTCAAGACCTGATCCCTAGCCTATTGAAGTCAGTGGAAAGACTCCAAAGCGTTTTGGATCAGGCCCTTACTCCTTGAGCCTTCAAACACAGAATCATTGTTATTGCCTTTGGTGCAAATCCTTCTGCTACACAGTGGACCTCAGTCTGCAGGGCTGTCAATGCAACACTATATACATACACACAGTTTAAACACATTTTCTGTTGTGCAAATGTATCACATGCAACCACTGATTAGTAGCCAGACTCCTTGCTAGCAGATGCCTTTTGGTTTGCAAAATGAAGGCTGAATGGAGTTGCTTGGTGTTGTTTTCCTGGCTACATACCAGGCCAAAACTCTCATAAATAGAGCTGTTGGAGGGGGAAGGGGGGAGGAATGGGATTGTCCTTTTATGGGAAATTTCAACATTTTGAAATGACTTTCTGCTCAGAAAAGGAACGAAAAGTCAAAATGTCAAACTGAAAAGTTTCAAATTGGATATATTGGAATGGAAAAAGTTGATATTTTTCATCAATACAAAACAATTTGATATATCACCCTGACTTTTTTTTATTTTGGAATAGACAATGTCGCTTTGTTTCAAAAGGGTGATTTCAAACAACAGTTTTTGTTTTGATTCACCTGATCAGAAAATTGAAAATTTTCATCAAAATTGACATTGTGCTGTGGAAAATTTTGATTTCCATAAAACCACATTTTCTGACAGGAATTTTGTTCTGAGGAAAATTTTCATCACCTCTACTTATATATTGGTGGAGGAGCTTGCCTGTCTCCACACCATCTGTCTCTGTAGTAGCCCATCACTGTGGCATCTGAACAATAAGAGAGCAATTGGGGAGACCAAAGCAACCTCAACATTTATTTTACAAGTCCTCCTATTGCGTAAAGTATAGATTACTTGAACCTAGAGCTGAGCGAATAATTGATTTTTTGGTTCAGGGCCAAACTGGAAAGAAAAAGTGGTTCAGTTCAAACCAAAGCTGATTTTTTTTCACCAAAACCAAAACAATTGAAAAAAAACCCCTTTGTTTCAGGATGAACAGAAAGGTTTGTTTGACCCTCACGTGATTTTTTTGAGGGGGTCATTTAGTTTTGGGTCATTTTTGAATACCTCCCCTTATTTTCAATTAGCTAAATTTTGTAACAAAATGCTGTTTTTGAAATGAAAAGTCAAAGCATTTCATTTCAAAATGGTTGAAACTAAATGTTTCGACTTTTCGGGAAAAAAATTCCATCTTTTTTTCAGCAAAAACTCATTGCCAAATTCAATCTGAATTTGTGAATAGTTTCTATGGCCTGAAAAATGTATTCTTCTGCTAATTTACTATTTGCCCCCCCCCCCGTCTTTTTTTTTTGCCCACTTCTAGTTGATCTACTCACATTAGCCTCACTAGTGCTACCGAGAGCCACATCTGTACATCAGAGGTAAACTCAGCTCATGTGGTAACTACATGGGGATTCCACTCAGAAGCACTAAGGAAAATGCCTGCAGTAGACCTTGGACAGCTTAGTAATGCAGGGAAGGGAAGAAAACCTACAACACATGCCTTTGGGATGTAATGAAAGATTCTTCTGATTCTAATCAGGTGACTGAAATTAGTGTCAGCATTATCCCGATCAGAATGGGATTGCTGACAAGCGTGGAGAGAGCCAAAGGAAGGGAAGGGAGCAGCGGGAAGCAGAAAATAAAAGAGAACAGCAGCCAGTTATCTCAGTGACTTCCATGTTCTCCAGGGTGGGCAGGAGTACAGCATACATAAGAGCAAATTCCAGACTCTGTGCACCCTACATGAGACAGTATGTCACCAGGAGCTGCAGAGCAACAGAGCCAAGCAGTCCAGAGGTTGCAGGAATAATTATACAGTACAACTGCTGTTGGATTCTCTAACATTCTTGGAGCTGGGAATGCACAGAACGTGGGTAGGTGCTGAGCACTGAAAACAAACATGTTTTTTTTCTGGCACAGTGCTGTTCTGCCAGCAAAGTGAGCAGACGATAAGCTTGAGCAGAGCATGGTTTCCATTAATAATTAGGCATAGCAATGTTGCTTAGTGGTTAGAATAGATGACTAAGAGTCAGGACTCCGGAATCTGGCCCCAAAAGAGCATCATACAATCATGGAGTGGTGGGGAAAGGATCCCATTAGTCTGAGTTGCCTCGCCCGTCCCCCTGCCCACTGCACTCTTCTTGCCAATGGTCCGTTCTTCAATGCTTAGGCCAAATCTAGTTTTAAATATTGCTACTGTAGAAGCATCCCCCATTTCAGCGGAGTGATTATGCCACAAGGCAGGCCTGGTCAATGGCACCTTTTCCCAGCTCTCCATCCTCAATGACTTGCTTGTTTAACCAAGAGCAGGCTTTATCCTGTAAATATTTAATGGCTAATTACATAATTGTTGTGATTTATTATGCAGTGCTAGTAAAGATAAAGGCGATTACATGCACGCAGGAAATTCTATTGCTGCTCGTGGGCTGTGCAATTCTTAAATGAATAATTGCTGCCAGGCAAGAATGAGTTGCTTTTATGACAGGCTTTAAATTCAACACTAGAAGGGAAACGAAAAGTCTGATTTCTCAAGGCATGTTTGATGGGGCCATCAGGCCTTTTCAGCGACTTTCTTTCTTCTTTGGATTTTCTCTCCTATGTGAAGCTGAATGTGCACTGGAGAGTCTAGATCTGTCTCCTCTGCAGTTCAAGCTGCGATTGCAGCATAGGTAGGCATTCCTGGGCTGGCTTGACCCATGCTAGCATGGCTAAAAACAGCCGAGTAGATGAAGCGCAGTGGGCTTCAGCAACACAAATAGGTACCAAGGGTCCCCGGCGTGCTGGTACAGCCCATGCCACTGCATTTACATGGCTATCTTTAGCTATGCTCAGGGGCATGTGCAGGGGGCGGGGCAAGCAGGGGAATGGGCCTTCACAATTGGCAGGGGCATAGAACTCCTCTGGGGCTCGGGCGGGGAGCGTGAGCTCCACCAGCTCTGGGGCTGCGGGGGGAAGGAGGGAGGGAGGGCCAGCTCCATTGGCCGCGGGGGGAGACAGCTTCTCCAGGTGAAGGGGACGTGGATGGGGGTGGGGGTGGAAGAGGCAGCTCCTCTGGACACAGGGGGCACAGAAAGTGCCCCTCCACAAGCAGCCAAATTTTTATTCCTGTGCATGCCCCCATGCTAGTGTAGGTAAAGTTAGCACAGGTCTGTCTCTTCCAGCTGCAGGATAGATATATACTCTGACTCTAATCTCGCTAGTCATATCTATAGCTTCTAAAGCTTTTTGTTTTGTTTGTTGAGATACCAGAGGAGAAACTGTGTCTAGTGGTTAGAACAGAAAACTTGGGAGTTGGGAGATTTTAATTCAGGGATGGGCCCTGCTACTGATGCTCCGTTTGACCTCGGGCATGGGACAGCTCTGCAGAAAGGCTAAATATTGTTACGATTTCATTTTCTTTGCCTTTTTCCTTTTTGTTAATTGATACGTGAGGGTTCCAACTTGACCTCAGTTCCATATTGCTCTCGAGAGAATGCTGTTTGGAATAGTGAGAACAACCCATGCCTTCAGTGAACAATAACACCTAGCTCTTACATAGCACTTGTCATCAGTAGATCTCAAAGAGCCTTACAAAGGAGGCGAGTGTCATTATCCCCATTTTACAGAAGGGGAAACAGAGGTACAGAGCTGGGCAGTGACTTGCCCAAGGTCACCTGGAAAGGCAGTGGCAGAGTCAGGAATAGAATCCAGGTCTTCTGAGTCCCAGTCCAGTGCTCTAGCCATTAGGTCACGCTGCTTAGATGGTAGAGTGATAAGTGCCTTAGATAGGTAGCTTATTTTTAACATAATTAAGCAAGGGGCGATAGGCCCCAGCCGCTCAATTGTTTCCTAGGGCACAGCTGCAGTCCCTATGTTCTCCTGAGTGCACGCCTGGCTCTCTGATACTGCCTGGTAGGTTGCTGGACAAACCAAAGAGAGTGGGGAAGAGGTAGGGCCTTGGCAGAGCTAACTGGCCATGATGGAGGGGAACTTGCGCCCCCCACCCCCAGGGGTGCTGCAGGCAGGAGCACTCTCCCTTCATGTTGGGCAGCTCTGGCAGATCTTGTGCCTTCTGCTGCTCCCACTGAGACACGAATCTGCCTCAGTAAAGGTGCAAAGGAAAAACCTTCCATGCCCTACATGGGACCTGTTATCTGGTGAGGGTCAACCCTGCTGCAACTCAGGTACCAATGGCAGTACCAGCAATGGGAATCTTGCAGCAGAGTAGGTGCTGGGCATTGCACTGTTTGCCCTCCAAGCTCTGCTCACTCTGATTGGTTTTGTCGGAGTGGTGGGCTCTTAGCTCTGGCAGTTGTGGGTGTTGCAGATGAGCGCACTGATTTCTTTCCGTATTGGAAACCAAGCCTTTCCTCTTTGCACCTCTGGGAGTGCTGTGGTGAATTCAGGCCTTTCTCTGCTGCCTCCGAGGCAGTCAAAGCAAAGCAGAATGTAACTAGCTGTGCTTGCTGCATTCTAAACTTGTCCTTATCTCTTGGGTTCCAGAACAGAGTTTGTTCTCGGCGAATATCGGCCTCCCCAGCCCTTTGATCCGCCGCTGCCGCCAGTGGCCAGTCTACACCACTCTCACGTCTCCGATGGTCAAAATGCTAGTTGAGCAAGATGAGCTGAGGAAGGCTGGGTCCCAAGGAACATCTGAGGAATGCAGACAGGGAATGGGCAGCAGCAGGAGCAGAGGGGGCCACACACCAGGACGAAAGCCAAGTGATCAGTCTCAGGAAGCAAGTTTTACTGGGACAACCCAAGAGTCGTCAAGGACAAATGAAGATAGCAGCCCCCTTAGGATTGCCAGGGGCTCTCCAGCAAACACTGAGGGCTTGTTTTTCCAGAGTAGTTCATCCTCAGTGGGCCCCCCAATTAAAGGCAATAAGGTTATTTTCTCCAGTAAACCCCCCTTCCGTGTGCTACCATATGGCTCCCAGATGTCTCCCAGCAAGCAGAAATCAACTGCCTGCAGTTAAAAAAATAGATCTCAAGTGTTCTGCTTCACCACTCTGGACTGCATTAAAGTTCATCTGCAACTAACTGTTCAGGGGTTGGTTTGGTTTTTAATCATATCCTTAAAAGCCCCACTTGAACTCGTTTGGACGATGGCATGAAGGGTAGAATGATGCTTACGCAGCATACAGAATGCTGTCTTAGGAAATGCCCTACAACGGGGTATAATGTAGAACACAGCATACAAATGTTTACGCATGTGCACACAGATCTACACGTTCTGGACCTAATTCTCTGCTCCCTTGCACCATGTGTCCTCATTTGCATCCCCACAAAGTGAGCGTAAGATGCTACTATTCCAATCTAGCAATGTTTTACACTCATTGGACTGGTGGAACTGACTTTTCACTGGTAGGTTTGAGTAGGCAAGGTAACGGTGAATCAGACTATAATGATCATAATAATTAATAATGAATAGTGTAATAAACTGGCTCTTAGAGTATTGACTTTAGGCGAATACGGCAAGCCTACATTAAAGCACATCAAAATGGAGTGAGTCCAGCAGCCCATTTATATATTTATGTGAATATCATCCTATAAAGAGTCAAAGATTCTCCATTGCCCTGTAGCTTGTGTGGTCATTTATGCCAGAGCAAAGTGGGTATAAGATACTACTTAATCAGAACAGCCTGACTCTCATTTACATTAAGGCCACTTTACATCACTCGGGCAGTGTAATGTGATGGTTGGTTACACTGCCCAAATGGTGTTGAGTGGCCTTAGTGCAAACGAGAATCAAACCCAGCCCCTTTGCACTGGTGAAAATCACTAGCACAGGGCAGGGCAATGGCTGATCAGGCCCGTATTCACTCCGTGTCACGAGAACAGATGTTCATCTTGTGACGTTGCACCCCATAATGCTTTATAGAAATATGCTTATGAATGTAAATATGCCATAACTGGAATATGTTTTATGCTACATATGCCATGTAACATATCTTTGCAAAGGTTATGATCTACTGAATATATTCATCCTATTTGTATGCATGTATCATTTTTGTATTCGAAGTTATGAATACTGGCTGTGTACTTGTTTGATTTTAAGTAGCCTCAGTGAAGTATTTGGTCAGCTTCTTGAGAAAAGACTATTCTCAGTAAGTGTCCAGGCAAGAAACACTTAATCTGACAATAGACTTTGATGGACACCAGTCCACATCTGAGCTTTCCTGGGAACATTCCTGTAGAGAACTAAGTCATGCATGGACATGTGACTTGCCCAGGTGACTCCAAAACTCCATCTTGTAGAGGGGATTCTACACAGGGGGATGGAGGGGTTTCCATGCACAAGCGAGAAACTATATAAAGTCCTGGGAGACCCCTCCATTTTGTCTTCAGCTGGCTCAAGAGGTAGCCTCTCCACCCCCAAAGGATACCTGAAAGAAACTGGAACAAAGGACAATAACCACAGGTGTGAGACTGATTGCTGGACCCAGACTAGAAGGAGGCTAGTCTGTAAAAGAAGCTTATTGGAACACCTCTGAGGGTGAGATTTCATCTGTAAACACTTTCTTACTGTATTAGGCTTAGACTTGCGTGTTTTATTTTGCTTGGTAATTCACTTTGTTTTGTCTGTTATTACGTGGAACCACTTAAATCGTACCTTTTGTATTTAATAAAATCACTTTTACTTATTAATTAACCCAGAGTATGTAGTGATGCCTGCGGGGGGTGGGGTGGGGGGCGGGAAAGCGGTGCATATCTCTCTATCAGTGTTATAGAGGGTGAACAATTTATGAGTTTACCCTGTATAAGCTTTATACAGGGTAAAACGGATTTATTTGGGGTTTGGACCCCATTGGGAGTTGGGTATCTGAATGCTGGAGGCAGGAGCACTTCTTAGAACTGTTTTCAGTTAAGCCTGCAGCTTTTGGGGGACATGGTTCAGACCTGGGTCTGTGTTTGTAGCAGGCTAGTGCCAGACACGGCACTGAAGTCCCAAGCTGCCAGGGAAAACGGGCTCAGAGGTAGTCTCGGTACATCAGGTGGCAGTTCCCAAGGGGGTTTCTGTGATCCAACCCATCACACATCTCTGAAATGCTCCCCCGCAGTTCTAGTTAGTTATTTTGCACTGAATCCTATTTTGGGGTGGTGGTAGCGGAAATGAAAGATCTACCTCCCAGTTCTCCCTGCAACCTGGGGCTCATTGTAACTACTGACTTAAACCACTTTCTCCATCATCTTTCTTCCCTGGAGGAATGGGCTGCTAATTCTGCAAATGCAGGAAACCAGAGCTATTTATAATCAGCTCAGCAAGCAGAAAAAATACAGTAGGAGGCTAAAATCATCCCTAAATCCCAGAAATAGTGGCTGAGGTGACTGAAAAACACTTTTGTTTTCCTTTTGCATGAGTGTGCGTTTGTGCATGTGCGTACACTCGTGTGTGTGTTTGAATTTAGTGCTGGTGAAAGGACATAGCAAGGCATCCATAGCAATTGAGTTCTCTTCAGACAGGAAGTGTGGTCTAGTGATTAGAGTGCTGGATTGTCTGGGACCTCTTCTCTGCTTTGCTGTTGATTCTGTTATATTTGCAGGTCACTTAAATTATCCATGCCTCAGTTTCCCTGTCTATAAAATGGGGATCACAATATTTAACTGCCTGACCGGAAAGTTGTGGAACTGATGGAAAACTTTCCGACAGAAGTTTTCTATTGGAAAATGCTGAGTCATTTACATCAAAATGTTTCATGGGATGTATTGGCTTTGTTGAAATTTTCAACAAAAAATATTCAAACTTTTGTTTTGATAAGGTGGAAGCATTTTGTTTTTATAATATAATATAATATAATAATTAATAGGGCTTTTGTTTTTCTGGGTTTATCAATTTCATTGGGGGGGGGGCCATTTTTAGCAATTTTTGATTTTTATGTAGCTGTCCAATATTCGGTGTGTGTTGGGGCTTTCTGCTTGCATATGCTGTGTGCAATGAATAATCTCTTGGTAACGTTCCCCAGTGCGCTTTAACGAGGCGCCGTTTCAAACAGCGCTACATTAAACCACACTGGGGAACTTTCAGTGCGCACCAGCAGAGTCTGCACAGACCAATTAACACACAGCACATTAGTGCACTTTAGAAATCACACCCCTGTAGTCCGTATTACTGCTCTGTGCAGACAAGATAAAAATAGCCATTTGGGGGGGTTTTCTAATGTTTATTGGATCAACACTGCTTTCTTTGTGTGTGTGTGTGTGTGTGTGTATGTGCGTGTGTGTGTATGTGCGCGTGTATGTGTGTGCATGCGCACCCAGGGTGATTTATCTGTGTTTATTGGCTAAAACCTAAAATCAGAAGCCCTAACTAAATATAATATAATATAAAAGTCAAAATGATAAATATGAACCAAAGTGCTTCAACCTTGTTGGCATGAAACGTTTCAATAAGGCTATTTCATTATTTCCTAAATTCAGTTTTTCAGAAACTTCATGTCACGGGAAATTTGGAAACTTGGACTTTTCATTCTGAGTTGGGACGAAGGGAAATTTGGAAACGTCGGAATGTCTCACCGAACGAAGTTTCAGCCAGCACTATCCATTAGCATTGCTTAAATACTTTGAAGGCCTGATCCAAAGCCCTTTGAAGTCAATGGAAGGACTCCCGTTGACTGCAATGATTTTATATTGGGGTCTTCCATCTTTTAATGAAACTTGCTACAAGAGGGCAAGGTTTTATTATTTATTATCCAGAATTGGTAGGGCTCTGCAGCAGCAGTGTAAGCCCCTCCATGCTGCCCCATCCTCCGTGTGGACAGGGGATAGGTTACGGTTGTGATTGTTAACCAGGATGTCAATTAGGGCCAGTTAAGTTGGTGTGTTTTGTGCTGTGGACGCTTATCCTCTGGCAACTGGACTGAGACCTAGTAATGATTTTTCATGTAGGCCACTGAACTGCCATCAAAGAGTGACAACTTTCTGTGAACTTACAGCCATATCCTAAGCTGGATACAAGCTCTGGATTCTGCTACCAATTCTCTGAGCCAGCCAGTCCCTCTGTTAAACTTTAGTTCTGGTGAAAACCTCCAAACGGACAGGCCTGCAGGCTGTAGTTCACTCTTGCTCTACAGACCAGACTCAGCCCCGACAGAAACAAAGCTTCCTCACACCCCACCACCATCCTGCCTCAGATTTGGACCTGGACAGATGGCGCCTTTCACAGAGGAAAGGGGAATTCACTGCCTGTGCTTCCTTAGTTCTTGGCACCTCTGCTGAGATTGCAAGTAAGAGTGCTGCTTGGAGCCAGTTATCATGGCAGTCTGTGTGGGGTGGACACCAGTTCACCAGGAACTGACAGAAAACTACCAAACAGAGAATGTAGGCCAGGATTTTCATCTGTATCCAAATCCTCCTGGAGTTGGGCAACCGAACGCCTTAGGCTCCTCTGAACATCTCAGCCTTATTTCACAAAGGCCACAGACCAGCTGTCGGATAACAACTTCCAGTTCCTACCCGCCTGAGCTGGCTTTGAATTAATGATGTAGAGGTGAAAAGTCCCATGTTCCTGTTACCATTCTCCTGTTCCAGCCAGGCCTACGTGGTAATCCACACAGTCTATAATTCACTCATTCTATATGCCTGTGTGTATGTAGTAAAGTGTAGTCCACTGGTTAGCACAGAGACTTAGGAATCAGGAATCAGCGGTTTTATTCCTGGCTCTTCCACAGCCTCTCTGGGTGAAAAGAGGCAAATCATTTTGCCGCTTTGTGCCTCAGTTTCCCCAACTTTGAAAGAGTGCTAACAATAATTAATAATTAACCTGCATCTCAAGAAGGCCCCACTTCATCAAAGCACTTAAGTACGTGCCTCCCTTCACTCATATGCTTAAGTCCCACTGAAGTCAACGGGACTTTGGCACGTGCTAAGCACATGCTGAATCAAAGCCGAATTCATTTGTGTGTGTAAAGTGCTTAGATAGCCCCAAGTGAAAGACGAAATAGAAGTGAAAACCTGGGGCATAACATAAAATATAGGCCAAATGAAAATCTGGACTTAGACAAAAGGAAGAGGAGACATACCAATCTACCAGCTTTTCCCTCTGTGCTGGATGGGTAGTGGACAGAATATGCAATTTAAAAGAAAAGTTACTGTTTAATGAAGAACAATCAAAAGTCCCTGAAGCCATCGATATATGTGGCAGCACCAGTCAGTTATTGTAATATAAAATCAGGGGCCCCAAAGCTAATTGCTGCTCTAAATGACGCTCATTATGTTGTGACTGCTCCTGGCTCTGGTATATTGAAAGCAGATGTTCATCTCATTAAACAGATGTAAGCCAGGTGCCGCCTGCCTTGTTTCAGTGAAATACTGGCTGATTTCACATAAAGGTGAGTGTGGTCAAATTGACACTTACACACCCCCAGAGGCAAACAGCAGGGATTTGGAATGATGGCCACTGGCTTTTATTTAGGACCCAATTTGGGTTGTTAGTGTTACTTTGAGAGCTGGTTGGCACTGAGGGCTGGACACAGATGAAAGCAGTTTATAGCTTCCTGGTTCTAGGCTGCAATAGCTGAGGCAGGATCTTTGCTGTGCTCTCAGCTAAAAGTAATTACATTGTGATACTGAGCATACCCCTTGCACTTTCTTTGTTAGGCCCTCGCAAAAGCAAGCGACCCACTTGTGTGCATGCAGACTCTCCGGGGGTGCCCACAAACTGGATAGCGGAGCCATGGATGGCAGCTCCATCTAATGATGGTAACAATTAGAGTGGTGTGGTTGTGGTGCTCAGGGAATATGGAGAATGTATTGTCAGTTTGGGTTCAGGTGGGGTTTGTAGGCCTGGGTTTCACTTTGTTTTTTATTCCAACCCATCCAAAATTTCAACATCAACCAGTCAAAAAAGCCACATTTTGACTAGCTTGGAGTACAAGTCAGGTGGAATCTCTGAATTTGGTGTGGTTTCTGGCCAGGACCGGCTCCAGGCACCCGCCTACCAAGCATGTGCTTGGGGTGGCACCTGGAGGGGGGCAGCGCTCCGGCTGGTCGGGGAGAGCAGGGCCGCGGCTGGACTAGCCGCCCTCCCCTGCTGCGCTCCTGGGGAGGGGGATGGCGGGAAGCTTTTTTGCCTGGGGCGGCAAAAAAGCCAGAGCCGCCCCTGTTTCTGGCTTCAACTACAAAGCAGCCTGCAGTGTAGTCAGCAATCCATATCATGTCACAGGAAATCTGTGAGGTCCCAGATGGCAACCTAGCCTTGTCTACAGTAGAGAAATTTCCTTCTAGGCTAATCCTGATTCACTTGGTGTTGGCAATCCTGGGAGCCTAGGATCCATGGGCCACTAGCAGATTCAAACACCACATCTACAGCTTGTCAGGAAATGTTTTCAAATGATTCTGCAGAAAATATGCTACTTTTTTTGTTTTAATTGGCTTGGGAGGGGGCTTCACTGAAGGGGGGGGGGGAAACAAAACCTCCTCTCCAAAAGCAAACGGCAACAGACATTTTGTTTTCAGTTTGCTTGGTGAAAACCATTTCTTGTAAAAATGCCCATTTTGTGGGGGAAAAAAAAAACATTTTTGGAGGGTGGGGAGGAGTTTTGCTGAAAGATTCCCCACCAGCTCTAGTTGTGTCATCTAACTATGTGCAGAGAATGATCTAACTGGTACAATGGTGACAGCCCACTTCCACCAGCCTTCCCAGTGTTTCTCACACCAGTAGATTGCCAACTCTTTGGGGGCAGGGTGTTTTTGTTCTGTATTTGTACAGCACCTAGCACAGTGGGGTCCTGGGCCATAGCTGGGGCTCTTAGGTGCTACCATAATGCAAATAATAATAATAATAAAACTGAATACGTGTCACCAATGGAAGGACATTTCTGCCAAATGTCCCTAGTGTGGACAAGACTAGAGGGAGCCACAGGGTCTGTCTGTGGCCATCAGTCTCATAAAGAATCCCAATTTGTATTCATTACAAGTGAGTTTTGTCTTGACTCTTCTCTACCAGGAGAGAGATTACACTCAGTCCAGGTTCACTGGCTTGCCGAAAGGTTTCTGAATAGACCTTAGGAAAAAGACCTCAGAAAATATCTCACCTGCCAATAGAAATCTCTAGTGAGAAATCTGAACTGATCATTTAAGATGCTGAACGTTCCCCGTTTTCTCATGTTTTCAGCTTTTAAAGCTGTGGTTGTCCTGATCCAGAGCAAATCCTGGAGATCACTTAAGAGAGTGTGTAGGGGAGGGCTTTGGAGCTGTGTATGCAGTGCTTTGCTTCCAGATTTTGAAGATAGTTATCATGACTGGATGGTCCAAGACTTAGGGTGTGTCTACACTTGGAGCTGGGGGTGCGATTCCCAGCTCCCGGAGATGTCCCTGCACTCGCTCTGATCTAGATCGTGCATAATACAGAGTGTAGCCGCAGCGGCGTGAGCAGCGGGAGGGGCTAGCTGCCCCAGGTACAGACCAGTCTGAGACCACGGAGGTACATGGGGCAGCTAGTCCTGCTGCTCATGTTGCCATGGCTATGCTATTTTTAGAGTGCTCGCTCGGTCACAGTTCGCATGAGTATGTCTCCTCGAGCGCCTCCTTATAGCGGGTAGGGAAGGGCCACCTTGTTAATTAGCTTGGAAAGATTGAAGGGTTAGCAATAAGATACTTCAATGCCTTGCCATGTGGGGGTGGTACCTTGGGCATCTCTGAAGCATAGCCATTCCCAGACGAATCTCAGGTTAGCTGCACAACTGTAAAATTTCCAGCTGGGAAAGGTGAATCCCTCATTGGCCATATAAGAAGCCAAAGCACTAAATAGACTAAGCCTGTGTCCTTGTGCCTTGTCTGATAAATGACGTACAGTGCAATTTTTCCTATATCAGACTGGAGAAATTACTGGTGAGACTAGAAGCATGAAACTTCTTGAGTTAATAAATGCAGCCACACAGAGATAAAGGGAGATGATGCCACCTTGAAGGTCTAGTTTCAGCTTACAATGTGAAGGAGGAATAGATTCACCATTATCGATTTAGTTAAATCAGGTGTATTTTATGCTAACTACAAGTGATAAGAACCTTAATTTTGGCATGAAGCAGGGTTCATTGGAGAAGACTGAGTAAGGTGCTTTCTTACCATCTAGCTGGAAATCGGAGTCATCCAAGATGGAAAAAGAGATGAGAATGGAACCAAGGCTTGCACTTAGCTGAAACCAGGCAATGTAACACCAAACCATTTAAGCAGCCTGGAGTTCAGCCAGATGACCTGTGGTTAGTCGGACTCATCTCTTAGAAACCCATATATGTTGATTGACGCAACTGGAGACAGTGAGCTAGGCAAGCGCGGTTGCTATTTGGTTGTATCTGGTGTGATAGCCTGCATGAGTATTTTCTCCAAGAATTACAGGTCCCCAAAGGGAGTAGTTCAGCATACTCTAGGTTAGAGAAATTCTGAGGAAAGAGGTCTCTGAAAGAGGATAAGGAAGTAGGAGAATTTCTGGGATGGCGATGGGCTCATGGTAGACTAAAAATAACTAATTCCACCAGCAAACTAGGCCATGGGATTTTGAATTAGTCTCTGTAGCTAATCCAGGTCTTTATCTTTAAGGGCAAGAATGTAGCTGGTCCTGCCTGGATATGAAATGGAGGGAAAGGTTGAAAAAAGTTGTCTTCCCTTTATGCCCAGCTCTCTAATTGGGAAACCTAAACCTAGTGTTGCATGGACACCTTTCAGTGCAGACCAAGCCAGTGAAAATTCAGGCTTTGGGAGAGGTATGGGGAGATTGTGAAAAGCCACGTCATGCCTGTTCTTCAGGTTCACCTGGCATTTTTCACAGGAACAAACCCACCATTTTCACACGTGAATTCGTCCCACACAAAAGTTGGTGGCTCTTCTCAGGCTAAGTGGCCATCTTTTTTCCCGGCCCCTGAGACTGTGCCAGAGTGCTGCTATGCCGTTCCGCGTCTGCCTCCGTAGGAGCTTGGTATGATGTCAATGTTTCGAGTGGGTGAAGCAGAGGAGGCAAAAATAGACGTTCAGACATTTTTCCAGCTCTGCCTGCTTGAAAGGGAATATTTATAGTTCTGTGCATAAACACAAGCTCTCTTGTGCGTCCGCTACCAATGGCATTGTGCATGTCTTGCCAGAACATTATCTTGTTATCCCATCACACACTTGCCTTCTCATCTAAGGCCTACTCTGAGCCCGTTTTTCCTCACCGGCAGTAGGAATCTTTGCAGGTCCCTCTTCCCAAAGCAGGCTGGGCAGCATTGCTTTGCAAAGGGTGCTTCTTCTTTGGAGCGGAGTACCCATAAAACTCCATTTTTAAAAACATCACATCAGCGGCTTCATTATGGGCTGGACCCTATGAGGTCCTGAGCACCAGCTCTGCATTTCCCCTTTTGAGGCATCCAAAAATGGAGGTACCCAAAGTGACTAGGCACTTTTGTGAATCTTGACAATCTCTGGAGAGCACCTGGTACCAAACAAGCAGATGCAGCCCCTGTGACCCCAATCTAATCAGGAAGAACAATCTGAACAGAAAGCCACATACTTTGGGTTGATTTTTTAATTGCGACCACAAGATGTGACTCGTGGTCACTAAGCCGAATAACCGTACAGAAGCTGTCATGCCTCGTCTCAATGCTGCAGTGGTTATGCAGGAATGATGAACCCTAATGTGGATTCAGTGCTGATGAAAGAGGGTGAACAGATATCTCTGCAGACTGACATTTTCTCTGCATGCACAGGACCGGCACAGCTCAGGCCCCAGTGGTGAAAGCTTTTTTCTTCTCACGTCCGAGTATCTCAAATCCTTCAGTGCCTGTACATATGAGACCAGAGCCTCAGCTGGTATGAATTGGAATATGGCCAATTATTTTATATTAATCTGTAAATGAAGAACTGTGATCTACCCACCTACATCACTATAGTGTCTCAGTGCCTGCCATGTAAAATCATTAGCAAAGTCCCTGGTGGATTTCATGGAGTCTGTAGCACTTCTCCCTTTATGGGTTCAGAATTCTGCTTGGGGTAGATGGGGTGTGAGGTTTTTTTTTTTTTTTTTTTTTTTAAGGGGAGATTGGGAATGAAACGGGAGTTTGAATTATGAGCATCATGTATGTGGAAAGGTTTTCTCAAAGAGGAAGACTTTGCAACGTTTCCTGACACCAGTCAGACTCTGGATTGGCCTGATCTCCTCTGGAAGCTTGCCCCATTGCTGGATTCTCTCGACCCACGAGGCTTTGTCCGCAGCTCTCCCATGCTTTGTCCTGGGTGCTCTGATCTTCATTGTCCCAGAGGAGCCTAGTTGTTGTCAGGGTTCATAGAGCGAAATCAGTCTTTGAAGTTGCTGTAACCCCTGACTCATGCAGGCAAAGTGCGGAAGGAGCGTATTTGCAGAAGTGCTGGAAAAATTTGTATAGTGGGGGTGCTGAGAGCCATTGAACCAAACTGTAAACCCTGGATATAAAGGAAACCACTTCAAGCCAGGGGCTGCTGCAGCACTCCCTGCACCTCTAGTTCCAGCACCTCTGTGTATTTGGGAAGCAGAGTGTGATGGCCGAGGCGAGGAGCTGAGGCAAGCCTTTCCTTGTTTGGAGGAATGTACATGGTACTGCTTTCCAAGGCAGAGCTAAAAAAGGGCTTGCCTGTCTGATGCATCCCTTCTGTTTACTATGCTTGTAACAGCTGATCCCCCAGAACGAGGGGAAGGAGGGTCATGGCAAAGCGAGGGAAGATGAGACTCATTTGGTAAAAAGATGTGTAACTTCTCCAGGCAGTTGCCAGGTCAAACTGCTGCCACCCACAGCACTGTACATCCAAATAAAGCAAGCGGCACCTCTCCAGAGGCAGTCCTGGCATTCCTCAGGGAAGCAGATTACAGCCCTAATGTCAAGGTTTCTATTACAGCGGGCACAGCGGCATGCAGGGGAACAGGCTGTCAGATGCTCGGCATTCTTTGCCCTCCCAAATGGAGGAAGTTGTAGGAGATGCACGTGCTGTTCTGTCCTTTATCCATACCCTGTTCCTTGCCCAAGCCTGGAATCTGGGAAAGGGACAGAGATATATTACCGGGGGCTAGATCTACAGCCCGTGTCCATTGACATCAGGTTGATTTACATCAGGGGAGAAATTCCTGTGCTCCCTGCACAATCAGAAACGGGGAGGTGTTATTGGGACCTCTAAATGCCAGCAAGATCTGGAGTTTAAAACAGCAGGGGAGAGAAGGAACATGCCAGCAGACGTCTGTCATTATCAACAGAGATGATGGACCTGTTCCTTATTGATCATAGAAGCAGTGTGACGCATACCCTCTCCTCACTTCCCCTGCACCCTCCCCCGCAATCCTGGCTATCTTTGTCCTGCATCTGGCCAGGCCCCTGTCTAGCTGTATGTGGTCTGCGACGGAGAGGGCAGTCATGCCATAGAGGACATTAACCCCATGCAAGTAAGGAAGGGAATCCATGCAGCAGCCTGTCTGCCTAGTTAACCACTAGATCATTTGGCCCAATGGCCCTTTCTGCTGGGTTAGGATTGCTCCATAAGTTGCTATTGATTGGTTTCTATAAACAACCCCTCTGACATCAGCAGGTGTCCAGGGTGACCTGTGATGGCACTGAACAGAGCCATAGAGTAAAATCGCCTTTGAATTGCAATCACGGTTCTCCATACTGGGTTTTGTCACCCAGTCCCACCATCGGCACATACTGGCCCTTTAGCAGAGTGAATGGAATGCCGCGCTGCTGCAGCTATCAAAAGAATTCCACCCTCCATATTGGCGCCCCGGGCCCTGTTTTTGCAACCTCAGGAGATGGATGGCATTCCAGCCACCCGCAGAAGTGATCCGTCAGCTAAAAACAGCCGGAGGACCGGGTAGTGTGTAAATGAGCTGTGTGTCTGGCTGTTGCTGCATCCTACACTTGCTGCTGCAAAGCAGAAAAGGGAACATAATACATTACGTTTGTGCAAGATGCTTTGTTTCTTCCCGGTCCAGTAGGCTGGCAACTGAGGCCGTTTTCTTTTCTTTCATGCACTTTAGACTACACCCTAGCTCCAAAATATATATTTATTAAAAGAATAAACAGATGATTCTTCTTGCAAATTAAGGAGAGGGGCTATCCTGAGTGGTACTGGGCACTTCCTAGAAGGTGCTGGCCACTCTCACCGAAGGCAAGGGAAGAGGAGGGGGCTCAACCCACGGCAGCAACAAGCCCAATGCCTTATTTCTACTGTTTATTTCCTATCATCCTAGTTAATGAAACCCAGGGGGTTATTTGTCTGGATGCAATCAGATGTCAGCTGTGCAGGGAAATTGACCCAGGCAGGTTGCCAGTGTATGGATCGGGTTACAGGCACCTTGTCTATTGCACCGCCCAGCTATGCAGGGGCATCGTTGCATCACCATGCAGAGGGGTTGGAGAGTGGGTCAGTGGCAAACCAGCTGGGTACTGGACTGCTCTCAGCTACTCTGCTGCAGAGTCTGAGGCTCTGTATTTTGGGGGGACTTGGTTAATGCTTGATTTTAATTGATCTAGATGTAGGTCTGGGCCAAAAGCTGCTCTGAAGACCCCGACTTTTGGGGGTGCTGGTGGCTGAGAACCTGAGCCTGAATCAACATTTTCTCTCTCAAAGCTCAGTTCCACAAATCCTGAGTGTGAAGCTGTTTCAATGGGGTCCTGGGTGTGAATTACGCAGCCCAGGGCCATCTCCGATGCTCACCTCACTGGGCCTTCCTTTCTGTCTTGAAAGGAACCCATTAAAGGGTTCTGCCAGCTTGATTCCTGGAACAGTCTAGCTGTCTTGTATCAAATTGCCATTGATCTCTTACATATGGAAGTGGCCTCTTCCTCTTAGCCGATGCTCTTATTAGGGCCACTGGGAGCATGTAGCGTCTGGGCTGAAATACGCCCCCAGCACGTAAACTCTGTCTGTGGCCTTAGGAGCTATTCTGGGCTGCCAGCCAACCTCCTGAGGATGGATTAATGGCAAAGTACAATGAGCAGAATGAGGGCTCTCACGTCTAATGGAGAGCTAATCCATAGCGAGCAGAGTGCCTGACTGCTGATTCAGATCCTAATGGATAAATAGGAGCACTCGCTGCACTCAAGTGTCTAGACGGAGCAGGGCACGCGTAGAGAGGTGTTGCTGGGAAAGGCCAGGTGACTTGCCGTGGAGAAGTGTGGCAGCATTTCCACTAGAAATCCCCCTGGCTTGGGGAGTTTATAATATAATGTCCAATATAACGGTGCAGAAATGACTGGGTGAGGGGCCATGGCCTGGATGATGCAGGAAGTCAGCCTAAAGGATCGTAGTGGTCCCTTCCAGCCTTAAAAAACTCTGACTCTATGGATAATTGTGATTCTAATGATCTGCACTTCCTAAGTCTGAAGATCTCAAAGTGCTTTCCAAATAAGTGAGCAAAGCCCCACAGTTGCCCTTGGGAACTGGGATATGATACCCACCCCTTATGGAAAAGGATTATAGGATTTAATACAAGATGGTCACCTTTCTATAGGGTATTTTTTTTAATGCTGCTGTAGAACACAATGGAGAAATATATCCCTACTGTGGACTTCTACAGGAGGGTCCCAAAAACTCATCGAGAGGATCTCGTATATTATTCAGTTCTGTAGGCTTTTAGAGTCATTTTGTCTTAGAAACCTGCTGGCTTCCTTTCTGAATTCAACTTCTCTGCAAAGGTATTTTGCAGTTTCAGCTCAGCATTTCAAATGCTGGGTAAGTTCTGGGTGAAGGCTCATGTTCCCTATTTTGTCTGAACCCCTTTCCTTGTCCCCCAAAGAGACTATGGCCCTGTGGTTAAAGCATCAGCTACAGAGGCACTTGAACACCTAGATTCTAGTCCTGGCTCTGTCATGGACTCAATTTCTCCATTTGCAGCTGGGCAACCCAGGGGTACAATTCTGGCCCCATTGACGTCAATGGGAATTTTGCCACCAGCTTCAATGGGGCCAGGAGCTGATTCCATGTTTCTGAGCAGCATTAAAGGCAGAGGTTTGGTTTCATTTACTCTTTGATTTATATTTTCCTATAGAGAGAAGAATTCCCTGGGGTGAAACTCTCCCTTCTGCAGTTGGGCCAACAATACTTCAGTCCTACTCGAGCCTAGACCCCCCCCCCCCCCACAAAGGGGCAAATTTCACTCTGTTTTTGTTTATACAGCGTGACGTTGAGCTGATTTTTACGCTAATCAATGCCGGCTCTGAATAGACTCCACCGCAGATCAGCTAAACGCATCCCCATCCTCTTCCCTCGCCAAACAGACCGCAGCTATCCTGTGTGCAGTAGTGGAAAAAGCCCCTTTCCAGGAAAGGGTTTGATCCTACTGAGGCGCTGATGGCCACCTGGCAGCTGTTGGAGTGACCTTCGCTCCCATGGATTTCAGCACCTCCCGAGAGGCACTCAGCGCTGGGCAGGATGGGGCCCTAAGTGAAAGAGAGGCCCAAGCCACAAAGTTTGGATCTAGGATGTGTTCACCTGATGTGAACTTTCCCCAAGTTTGCAAGAGTTCAAATTCAGGGCCGTGGTTCAGATTTATCTCTAAACTCCGATGTCCCGGTGCTGAGCACGGAAGAGAGAGAAAGGTTACATTGATATTGAACATCAGTGTTTATGAATATAATAGCCCCAATTCAGCAAAGCACTGAAGCGCATATTTAGCTTTAGGCATGCGTGTAGTTTCTTTGAAGTCTATAGTATTTAGGCATGTACTTAAGTGCTTTATTGAATCTGGGCCTTAGAGAACAGGAACATTACATCCAATCCATCATCTCAGCCCTACATGAGAGTGGGGGGGGGGGGGGGGAAAGGCAAATGAAAACACTTCTCTTCCACTCTGAAATCCACTCCGCCAATGCCGCTCCGTACATAGACTGTTGCAGTTTCATGCCATTCGTTGGGGGGATGTGACATGCTGCGCAAAGGGGATGAAAAACAGTGTGCAGTACATTTCATGCAAACAATTGCCATCACTTCGTTCTGCGCTATGTGTGGATATAGAAATTTAGTCTCTCATCAAACATCCATTTGCATGCCAAGAAGGAGCGAGATGTTCCAGGTTTTCAGTGCAAATTAATGTACATCACAAAAGCATTTTTAAAAATAGTCTTTCTTGTTTTGTTTTATTGCTGAACAGTAGGACAATTTTGAGTGGAGACCCATAACATCTTGCAGGTTTTACATACATTTCAACCATTTTGGAAAATGATTAAAACGTTTTTCAAAAGTTTCAAATTTCTCAAAATTTTAATTTTTCTTTCATGTTTTCTTGCTTTGGAGACTTGGGCTTCTGACCGATATAAACACCACTCGGACAAATCTAGTGCTTGTAATTTCTAAGCAGGGATAGTTAATCTTCTATAAAAAGAGGCTAAGGCCTTGATCCCTCCATGTGTTTAACTTTACGCGCATGAAGCTTCCATTGAAGTCAATGGGACTACTTACCTGGGTGAAGTTAAGCAAGTGCCTATGTGTTTGTAGGATCAGATATTATCTTGGGTGCTTATCTGAACTGAGTCCCGAAACGTCATCTGACCGAGGGATGGGTGACCCCTTCAAGCTCACACTGCCTTTATCACAGGCAAGTATCTGAGAGTCTTTTGCAGATAGTAATCCACATATCTTCACAACCTCCTGTGAGGAAGGGAGGAAAACAGAGGTGCAGAGAGGTTCACTGGCTTGGCCATGGTCACACACAAGTCACCTCTGCTTGGTCCCAGTCTTTTATCAATAGGATCACAGAAGGTTTTGTCCTTGTTGCTGGGATATAGACGTGAGTCTGTGGTTTCCCCATCTGCTGCTCCACAGGAGAGGTATAAACGTTCACTTGTGGGTAGAGCTGGTCAGGAAATGATTTTTTTCCTTTTGGAAAAATGTCAGTTTTTATTAGAAAACCCAAATAGGTTTGGTTTAGTTTAGCTTTTGGCCATGGAAAATGTTTTAATTTGGGAATTTCTTTCTTTCGGTGAGAACCTAAATGTTTTCACTGAGAAATACCTCACCAATCTACTAGAATTCTTTGAGGGAGGTCAACAAGCATGTGGACAAGGGGGATCCAGTGGATATAGTGTACTTAGATTTTCAGAAAGCCTTTGACAAGTTCCCTCACCAAAGGCTCTTAAGCAAAATAAGCATTCATGGGATAAGAGGGAAGGTCTTTTTGTGGATTGGTAACTGGTTAAAAGATAGGAAACAAAGGGTAGGAATAAATGGTCAGTTTTCAGAATGGAGAGAGGTAAATAGTGGTCTCCCCTAGGGGTCTATACTTGGCTCAGCCCTATTCAACATATTCATAAATGATCTGGAAAAAGGGGTAAATGGTGAGGTGGCAAAATTTGCAGATGATACAAAACTACTCAAGATAGTTAAGTCCCAAGCACACTGCAAAGAGCTACAAAAGGATCTCACGAAACTGGGTGACTGGACAACAAAATGGCAGATGAAATTCAGTGTTGATAAATGCAAACTAATGCACATTGAAAAACACAATCCCAACTATACATATAAAATGATTGGGTCTAAATTAGCTGTTACCATTCAAGAAAGAGATCTTAGAGTTATTGTAGATAGTTCTCTGAAAACATCCATTCATGGTCAGCGGCAGTCAAAAAAGCGAACGCAATGTTGAGAATCGTTAAGAAAGGGATTGATAATAAGACAGAAAATATCATATTGCCTCTATATAAATCCATGGTACGTGCACATGTTGAATACTGCGTGCAGACGTGGTCGCCCTATCGCAAAAAAGATATATTGGAATTGGAAAAGGTTCAGAAAAGGGCAACAAAAGTGATTAGCGGTATGGCACGCCGTCCATATGAGGAGAGATTAATCAAACTGGGACTTTTTGGCTTGAAAAGAGATGACTAATGGTCTGACCCAATATGGCCATTCTTATGAGTTTTGAGATCTAGGGATGAAAAGTGCTATATTAATGATTGAATATACCTGTATCTGCCACTGGTATCAATAACCCATCCTCGTTATATTATTTCCCACTATTGATGAGTCAGTCTTTCCATCGCTCCTTGTTTGCAAACACACCCCACCCAGATGCATGCATGCAGTTTGGATGAGCAGGCAGAGATGGTTTGAATAGACAGTGTTGGTTAGGCAGCTTCCATTGAAGCAAACAGGGTGGCAGGGATTGTTCATCAGGATTCAAACAAGGCAGGAGGGGAGTTTTCATTTATAACTCAGTTTGCCCTGTCCTCGGCAGCCAACGCACACAATAAGACAGGAGATGAAGCCACTCTGAAACAGGAGCCTTTTTCATTGACATCAAGGTAATTCTGTAGGTTTCAGTGGCGTGTTTCCTGATCCTTACTAGTGTAAATGTGATCAGAATTGGGCCCTTCGCCTCAGACTCCAGCAGTAGCATTAATGAATGAGCAAACTCAATGTCTCTACAGGAGGGTACAACAGGGGATGAGCAGCTGCCGCTTTTAGTTCGGCTTTAAATCCTGCCCCCTTTTGCTCCACCCAGCAGTCTGTCTGATTGTCTTAAGGAACGACTTGCTCCTCTGAGGGAAATGTGCTGGAACATTAAGGCCTTGCTCCTACAGCGGCCTGGCCCTGGTGGCTTCCTGGTGTCCCACTGAAGTCAGTCAGGCTCTGCAGCAGTGCACAGATCTGCTCAGTGGATCGGATTGCAGGAGTGATGTTTAAGCTCCTTAATTACAATGGCTATTTCTGACCCTGTAACTGGTGGTATTTGTTTTACTACAAAGGGACTTCCTTAGGGACACAGGCAATGCAACAGGCTTGCGTTCAAGCCAATGAAAATGGCTCCATCCTGCTCTGATCCTGTCTTGGAGTCACAGGTACAAGAGTGGGAGAAGTAAATGTTCAGAGAATTTAGGTTGGAGCTGGAGTGGGTGATGGGCAAAGGGTTAAGGGACATGATGGGGATGCAGACCTAATTATTTCTAAGCATCCCCTCTCCCTGTAGGTCGGATCTGCTGCTTGCTTTCGAGCAGTAAAGGGATTTTGCGTCGCTGAAGAAGGTGGGGTAGGGAGAATCTGGTGGAAATGCAAAATGTAGGGTTAAAAATCAGTGAGAGGAAAAATGTGTCTAACAAGCCAAAAGCAACTTTGAGGAGATTAGCAAGCACACAGAGAGGGAAGGCTCAGCGAGAGAAATCCCATAGCCTCATTGGAGAGAAACCGATCCCCTCTGTGTGGGTTTAGAACAGCAGCCAAGCAGGAATCAGATAAGGGGAGGATTTTCCTGTTTTCATAGCACAACAGAGCAATGTGGAAACATTAGAAGCGGAGGAGGAATTTACCAGGGTGAATTTAACCTGGCTAGGGTTCCTGGTTGCAGAAGCTGGAAATGGAGCAATCCAGCTGTTGGCAGATGAAATCCAACTGTCTTGTGTGGGACTGAACCTCGTTTTAGTTCTCTATTAAACTCTCTCTCTCTCATGCCGCTATCCCCATAGTACCTAGGCAATGTGTATAATTTAAAAGGTGTAATTTCCATGTTAAATGACCATACTGTCCACTCTTCCCCTATTATTCTGTTTTCTTCCTAAGAAATTTTATTTTATTCTGGTTTGAATAGAATGTAAGCACCATTGTGATGAAGTGTACGTACCCCACACCAGGCAGGAAGGGGTTTTAGAGCAGCGTTGGGCTCAGGCAGCCCTGTCCCGATGCATCTGCGAGGCATACTAGTGTCGCAGAAGGATACTGACTAAGGAGAAGCCAAGTTTACAAGGGCCAGACCTGGGAGGGGGTCAGACCTCTCCAGACTAGCTCCCAGGGAGGAGCATTGTGGAGGAAGATGCTGACCGATGGTTCCTGTGAACCCTGCATGACAGGACACTGAGCCCGCTACGGCTTGTCAGGGGTCCCTGAAGGGAGGAAGGCCAGGGATGTGTTTGGACTATTTTTTGTGTCATGCCTTTCCTTTGTTACTGTTCCTCTGAGGCCTGAAGAAGGCCTAGAAGCAGGCCACAAGAAGAAGAAGCCCAAGGAAGAAGCTGGAGCTCTAAAGTAGCAGACCTTGCCTGGTACAGGGGTTCTGGGCTGGACCCCATGGCAGAAGGAGGGATTGGGTTCCCCTACAGGCCACCAAGCAAAGGCCTGGTGAAGGCCCTGGAAAAGGGTCCTAAGGCCTAGTGGACCTAGAGTCTAGGGTTACCATATCTCATAAATAAAAAAAGAGGACCCTCCACGGGCCCTGCCCCCGCCCATTTCCCCACCCCTAGCCCCGCCCTAACTCCGCCCCCTCCTCCCTCCCACTCCCAGCCACGAGGAAAGGGCTGCCGCAGTGCTACCGGCTTCAGGGTTTGCCGGGCAGCCCCCAGACCCTGCGCCCCCAGCCGGCGCTTCCCCAGCGCAGCTGGAGCCCGGGAGGGGAAGCGCCCAGCCAGGGGCGCAGGGTCTGGAGGCTGCCTGGCAAACCGTGAAGCCGGTAGCGCTCGGGCTTTGGGCAGCCCCTATGCCTCCAGATCCTGTGTCCCCAGCCGGGCACTTCCCTTCCCAGGCTCCCGCGGCGCAGGGTCTGGAGGCACGGGGGCTGCCCGAAGCCGGTAGCTCTCGGGCAGCCCGGCTCTTAAACAGAGTCGAAGAGTCGGGGAGGAGCAGAGCCGCCATTTTCCCGGACATGTTCGGCTTTTTAGCAATTCCCCCCGGACGGGGGTTTGACTGCCGAAAAGCCGGACATGTCCGGGAAAAAGAGGACGTATGGTAACCCTACTAGAGTCAGGCTGGAGCTCTGGCACAAAGCTGCTGAACTGTTACTGGACTCGACTCTGGCTTACTCTGAAAGGGGTGAGGCTAAAGAGTGACCTGGCCAGAGGGTTGAGTCATAGGACAACAGGGACCATCACCAGACCTGAGCAGCCAAGTGGAGGGGCTACAGAGAGAAATACCTTAGAAGGCAGCACACTGGTTGGTGAGTCGCCTAGTCACAACCACGTTATCCAGTAAATGCCTGGGAGGTGCCATGTGATGTTGTTGCTTAGTGTACAGGATTTACTAAGTAAGTACATCCAGGAACTGGTTGGCTCAAGTACTACGTGCATCTCTCTGAGTCTCTCTCATCTAATTCATCTGCCAGTCTTTCCAAAGTGTGTGTAGCTATGGAAAAGCCTACTGCAGAGCGAAATTTTACTTGTCCTGGTGCTCTGTTCTGCTTACAGTGGAGTCTAAGTTCATTGAAATGTGGTGGTGCAATTTGGGATTTTCTCCCCATGTACCACCCCTGGGGATTGTTGAGCACCTGCAGTTCCCATTCATGTAATGGGAGTGTCTGGTGCTCAACATCTCTCCAGGGTTTGGCCCTATAAATGGAGTTTCACTATAACCAAGTTGTGGGTGAAGTTCTGAAAATGAGTGGGCAAAAAAAGGACCATAGGAAGAGAGGCCCTTGGCTTTTTGTCTCATTAAGGTATGGAACTTACCTGAGGCGATACAGTAACCTGGGTGCAGAAAATGTACCCAGGATTATAATGGATGGATGTCACCCGTGCTGAAGGTCCATCAAATGTCATCTGCACAGACAGCCCTTGGCAGAGTGGAGAAGCTGTAGTTAGCCTCCACACCCTATGTGCACAGGGGAGTAAGACACTGTGCTGGCTCACAATATGTTGATATGTGGAGGAGCACTGGGGACAGGCTGAGGAAGAGAATCGGTGCTGCCTGATGGCCTGTATACAGGGTGTGGATGAGAAGCAACCATGCTTCCATCCAGGGAGTTAGAGCAGTTGCAGAGGGTTGGAGCTCCACCCCCTTGCCTTCAGCCCCAGTAGAGTTCCTTTTCCAAAGGGGAGGATGAGGGCAAATTCCGGCCTCTAGGGGTCTGCCCCTCGGGACATTAACGTTGATGTCTCCATGTGAGAGGGAACATGTTGTGCAATGGATAGTCGAGATTCAAGCTGCACTGCCAGTGTTCAGAGCACCCCGCCTGAAAGGGGATACTCCATGAACTCACCACCACGTACTTGGCCAAAGAGTAGATCAAAACCAGATGAAGAACAATTCTGAAATAATGATCCCCCAAGCCCCTAGCTGAAGCTGGGATTATGTGTGTTTTGGGTCCGAAGGAAATCCCCTGTCTGCTGTTTCCCTTTGCCAGTTCTGAGCTGGGATGAGATGTGGGGTGTTTGTATGTTGGGAAGCGAGAGGTTCCCTGGGCGGCCGGCTGGAGAAGCCGCAGTCTGCTGGCCCCTGGCAACTGGTGCTGCTGGCCCTGGGCACGCCCCCCCACGCTCCCCCGGTGCTCCCTCCCCAAGATTTAATCACAGGTATTTTTAGTATAAGTCATGGACAGGTCACCAGCCGTGAATTTTTGTTTATTACCCGTGACCTGCCCATGACTTTTATTAAAAATACTCATAAGAAAATCGTAGCTTTAGTTATTAGCCACAGCAGCATGGGGAGCATGCCAGCCCATAACCCAGAGGTCACAGAGCTGAAACCATAGTCTGCTTCCTTTCCTTGTCTCATTGCAGTGAACTTTGGAACGGATAATCAGAGTGGAAGAGAAAGGGGGGTGAGGGTCCGATCCTGAAGCCCTTACTCAGTTTTTCCTCCCCCCGCACTTAAATCAGTGGGGCCCTCTCTCCACTAGGTGAGATTTCCATAGTTGCCTAAGGACTTTGGTTGCCCAATTCCAATTATCATGAATTAGAAGTGTGTCTAAATCTCTTAGGTAGCTTTGCAAATCTCAGCCCATAAGCTTATGTGGTTTTGACACCAGGTATATATATACTAGGGAACTAGAGGGATCTTTATGGAAGAAAGAGAGGAGGAGCTATTACATGTTTATATAGTACTCTAGGGATACCATTTTCAAAAGTGACATAGTCACTTAAGAGCCTAAGTGTCATTGCTAGTCACAGTGCTTAAAGCAGTCTAAAAAAGTGGTGGTGGTGGTGGTGGGGGGGGGTCTATCATAATCTGGGAGCAGCAGCCTTGGTAAAATATTGCTTAAAGTGCACCACTTGGTGACCTGGTTCAATTTTAAAAATATATATATTTTTGCCAGGTCTGTGACCGCTTGCACCTCCCACCCACACACTCTGTAAACACAGGGAAGTCAATATGATTTAAGCTTCTAAGAGCCCAAATCACTTTTGAAAATGGGACCTAGCCTCCCACATGACTTAAGCGCTTTTGAAAAATCTTACTCAAAATAAATATCTCAGTTTAGTCTTTCAGTCAAATCAAAACACCCAACTTGCCACCCAGGAACCATATTTGGAAAGGTCCTTGGTTTGGGCTCTGTGGACCATACAACAACCTGTATGATGAATAAGACCCTATCATAACACGGCTATGTCAGAAAGTAGCGTGAGTGTTGAGGGAACACATTCCAATCCTGAAGTCCCTATGGAGGTGAAAAGTCTATTGAATAAGGCCTATAAGGTCCTATATAAACACAGACACCCATGATAACCACTACATAAGAGGTACATCCAATATATAGCTACCAAACATCAGCCATCCACTCTGTTGATGTTTTCCCCCACCCCATCTGTCTGGATTTGGTTTTCTGGTATTGCCCGTCACCATAGTAGCTAAGACATTTTGGCTCTTAATTTTGTGAATGGAGGTACTGGTTACGAAAAGGAACGACTGAGAATCCTGACATAAGACAGACATAGCAGACAGGTGTGCGAGTTTCTTCTACATTGCTCTGTCAATTCACTGCAGTCCTGACCTGCAGCATATCCTGCTATTCTTGTCCTGGTCTGCTCATGGATAGAGATTGCCAGATGTGTGGTCGTTTTATGACGTGTGCAAATAAAGATCCACCAAGCTCATTTTTTCACGCAGGCAGGACTGGACCTCAGGTCTCCAGGATTTCCACTGCAAACCCTGATAAAGCAGAGATGGACCCCAACTGGGAAGTTTGGTTTCAAATCCAAAGTTCCCCAGAATGAAGGGACTGGAGTTTGGATCCTATGTTCTGAATTGGGTCTGTCTTGATTTTTTCTTAATAATTGATGCATGTTGAGTTAGTAAACATGAACACGCTCTATTAATCCAATGTAAAGAATGACGCAGAGAACAACTACTTAAAAATATACAGTATTACCATGAGGGGCCATATTGTGAGTCCATTACTTGCACTGGTGAGGAGTTACACTCACAGTCATCCCAGTGGCTGGTAAATATCAGCTCAAGGTTGGAGAAGACCAAGGGGACTACCTGAGTGAGCAATTGCTCACCAATGGGAGTAAAGTGTCCACAGGCTGGTTTAAATGACCTTAAAATAAAAGATGATGGTGATGGAGTGTAACCCCATCCTCGCTCTGAAAGAGTGAATTGGAGCAGGAGAGCCCAGTTAGGCCACTCGATGGCACCTGGAAGGCAGGCCAGGCCTAATTAAAGAAGAAGTCCAGCTGGGCAGGAACTGGGTGGGGCTATAAAGGCAGGAAGTCTGAAGCAGAAGGGGGCAGCAGGAAGAGTGGGAAAGGAACTTAGCAACCCCTCTCAGGATGTAGGGAGGCTGTGGCAAAACTGGCCAGGTAGAAAGAAGGCTTTTGTGGTGTCCCCGAGACCAGGGTAAGAAACAGCTCCACCAGAGAAGGCTGAACCTAAGAGTGGAAGGTGATTTTGGAGGAGCTCTGCAAGAGTAGGACTCTCATGCAGGGGGCCTCAGGGAGTGGCCCAGTGCAGGGAGCCACTTGCAGGAGCCCTGAGGGATGGCTTGTGGTTGGTAGGAAGTCCAGGGAGGCCGTTGCAAGGAGTCTGAGGGAGCAGATCTTGGTTGCTCGTTACAGGGTCTCTGGACTGGAACGCTGTGCAGAGGAAGGGCCTGGGTTCCCCTGGGAAGGTAGCATGACGCCCCTGAGAAAGAGATATGGACAGCTGAAAAACCCTTAGAGGAGGGGTATAAGGCCCACAGGGCCCAGAGCTGAAGGCAGATGACCAGAGATAAGGATTGAGACTATTATTGTGTTGAACTGTGTTACTCCGAAAGGGGTGAAATTAAAATGTGACCTGGCTGGAGGGCCAAGTTGCAGGAAGAGGCAGTTCACTGCAGGACCAGAGTGGCTGTCAGCAAGGGGCACTAGAGAGAAAAGAGTTGTTTCGCCATGCCCAGAAATCAGGGGACATGTCTGGTGAGTGCACTCGTCTGCAACACGACATGTTGCAGCACATAGCTTGGCTTCTGTGTCATGCTGGGTGTGTCTTTGTGGCCCATCCACAGGGAAATACTTAACCCAGCCCCTGTCTATGGCAGGTTTGCACTCATAGGATTGACCACAGCAAGTATACGTGTTTTTTTCTGCTGACTGAAGCTGAGTTGAACACCGTCACGTTGTGGTTGCATCACCCTGGCACCAATCTATTCTCACTGGAAACTATAAAAAGCCTGACACCAACTAAAACCACAGCTTAGTTCTTGGAGTTCATTAAAAGGAAGTTTCACATCATTCACAAATGCAGGGCGGAGAAGTAAGGGGTTCGATGTATTCGTTGGGTGGGTTTGAGTTGCAGGAGGGTGACAAAGTGTGGGGGTCAAAGAGAATGACTAGGTTAGGATGTGTGTGTGGAGGGGTGTTTGAGAGGGACTGTGTATTCGCTATTTTAAACACTAATCTTCAAGCACAATGTATTAGTGGCCCTCAACCTTTCTCTGTGGCCATTTCCCAAAGTACCCCCCTGACAGCTCTGCCTGAGACCTGGCCTTGTGCAGAAGAGGTCTGTGCCTACAGGAGATGTTTTCTCCCACCAGCTTCCAAACAACTTTTAAAGTCTTTCCCTCCTACTGTCGGCTGATATTTGCCTAGCCTGGGGAGTATATGCAGATTTAAAGGAAGGAATCAGTGAGGGAGGGGAGGACAGCGTGAAGCCCTTCGAACCCCTCCATCCTGCAAACTCCCATTGGTCCTAACAGCATTCTGCAATCCCCAGGCAATGATCTGCTGCTGATACAGTAGCAGCGATTGTGGTGGCATCTAAGAAGGAAGCATGACCTCCAGGGGCAGAGGTGTCTCTGTGTATTATAGCTGCTGACAGAGAATACAGGAACCTGAGTTATGGCTTCCAAAGAGCAGTGAAAGTGCCACACTTTAGTATCATTAATTCCTGCATATTGGCATTACAGGAACAGCTAGAGGCCCAGTCAAGTTTGGGCCCCCATTGTGTTGGCACTGTACCTCGGCTTGATAAGAAGGAGCCCCTGTCTCAAAGAGCCTATGGTCTAAATGGATGAAATGGGGGAGGGGAAACAGGCACGACGAGGTGAAAGAAGTTGCTGAAGGTTGCACAGCATATGAGTGACCCAGACAGGAGTAGAGTCCCGGTCTCCTGAGTCCCCATGCAGTGATCTATCCACTGCACCATACTGTCTTCTACTGTGCTAGAGGTGGGAGGGATTCCCTGAGTCTGAAACTCCCCTGGTGGCCCTGTGGTTAGTGCCCTGCCAGAAGGGAGACCTTGGCATCATTCCAAGGTCCCGTCCCTCTCTCCTTCCTGGGCTGGCAGAAAATGGAAGTGCTGTGGCGTCAGATTTTCTCATTTCGCCATTGCAAACCCTCTTTGCTCCCTCCGTGGTCGCAGCGTGATCTACTGGGGATGGCCATGGAGCACAATTTGTACTTTGCTGGCAGCTGTTGTTGCAGCTGCATCCTGCCAGTACGGTCCCTCAGTCAGAACCTCACAAAATACCAGCCTGCTGATCGTGTGGTTTGAATGTAACTGTCATCCACTTGGGCCACTAGAGATGTGACCTTCCGGAGTGGGGCCAAGATCTGGGAGCTCGCCATGCAGAGAAAGGAATGAGCAGAAAACAACTGGGGACACAGGCCTGTTTTGATACACACAGTGCTTACTGTCTTTAACCTCTCTGGCACTTTGGATGGCTGTTCCTGCCTGTGGCATCTCTGTTTATGTCACTGCACTATGAAGTGAAACCACATGACCGGCAGCCTAGGATTTATCTGCCTGCCATGAGTAGGACAAATGACACGCTGCATTGTAATCTTTTGCCCCAGCTTGCATCTGGGAAATCCAGCTCTGCATATCTTGAGTCTTGCTGTAAAGGCCGGTGACACATACAGAACTCCCCTCCCCTCACCAGTTTTTTAATGAAAAGGGTAATATTACAAAATCCACAGTATATATTTTGTGGCAGTAATTTACCCTCTGGTCTGGCCCTGGATATGCATGGACCCTGCCACCTATGGGTGCCCTGACTGGAAGCAAGCCTTAAAATGATGTTTTTCACCATCCTGTTAACCTACACGTACTTGTGTGTTTCCCATGACATGTGAATACCTCCCTCTGCCTGGGAATTGCTGACCTGGAGTCTCTTAACTTGTGTCTTCCAGCACAGAGAAACCCACACAGAGTCCATACATCTGAAAATATTCACATCACGCAGATGGTACCTAGATATTCAGGCAACTTAAGCATGTGCAATACTCTTTAAATTGTCAGGAAATACTGGTAGCAGCTGGAATACCCTGGTAACAATAGTAACATCTAGCATATCCTGATAGCAATGATAGCTCCTGGAATACATTGATAATCCGACTATCTTGGTAACAGTAGTAACATCTGGAATACTATGTAGCACATGGAACATCTGGTATACTCTGTTGAGCAATGGTAGTACATAGAATGCAAATAAGTGAGTGGAAGATTCTGACTTGGTAGCATTTTGCACCCACTCTGCCCTCGGTGGTGTAAACGATGACACAAAGTGCAGGGCAGGGGAGAATCGAGACCACCAGTCTGGTTTCAAATTTGATAGTTGTCAGTCAATGCATCAGAAATGAGGAATCATGATTCTGAGGCCATGTAAACCATCACTGATGCTAAAGAAATCCCACCTCCATTTCACACTTCCTGTCTCAGGCATTCTTCTCCTGTCCATCGCGCTGGGTTTCAGCCCCAAACGCTGTCCCCGGTTGGGTCTTGACTGAGCAACAGGCTTATAGTCATATGACGTGTTGGTGAAACAAGAGCCAAAGGGTTGTGAAATTGAACCACAAGTGCCCTTAGTGCTCAAGGCACTTGGCTTTGGCTTCCCCTGACTAGGCTACCTGCAGATACATTTTTTTTTTTTTGAAAATTCCCAGTTTTTCCCTTTTGTTGTCAGAGGAACGAGTTCCATTGTGTCCCACTCATGGATTTTATCTTACTTTTAAAAATGCCTTGCGCTGTGGGATCTCAGAAGATCTCAGCCATCTACACAAGGCAGGGCTGAGCCTGGTCAATACTTGCATGGGACATTTCCAAAGAGAACCCGGGATGTTTCCAGAAGTGCTGTAGCCAGCAGTTTTTCTGAGTCTCCTCATTGAACCAATTCCTCAGCAAGGCGCTAGGGGGTGCTATTCTATTAAAGGTATGGTCTTTCAGAGGAGATAAAGAATCCGGATCCTGCCCACTTGTGGACATTAAAGACTCCAGCACACTTTTTTGGAAGAGTCGAGTTGTTAAGCCCAGTTTTCTGACCAAATTCCAATGCTAACTCTCCCTTTTTGTACTGGCTAACTTTCTGCTGTCCTCTCTTCTGGCTCCAAACTAATTAAGGTTGCTGTGTATGGTTAAACAGCTGCTGCGTTCCATCCCAGAGGTGTCTGCATTTTATTTCTGGGGCATGTGTAGCACAGCTGTAGTTTGCAAAGCCATTTTTTGGAGGAAAGGCACGAACTCTGGAAAATGAACTGCCGGGAGCAATCCTGGGTTTGCAAAGAGGCTGGCTGAATGATTAACTGGGGATTTCCCCTCTCTCCATTCTATATGTGTGATTCTCTCTCCTGCTCCGGCCCCTTTATACTGAATCAAGGCGCCAGCATGACATAAAGGGGTTCTAAAATCTGGCTGGTGAGAATCCACACAGCAGGAACTGAGGAAGATAGCTGGGGGCCTGGCTGGTTATGGCAGAGTTATGTCTATGGGAGAGCAGTAGATTGTGGTGCTGTGGAGAATTTAGGCAACACTTTTGCCCATAAGCACATGAGGACTGGCTGCGATAATTTAGACAGTGCCCTCAAGGCAGTCTAAGTTACACTGGGGCCCTGGTTCTCCAAAGTGGTCCAGACTCAGGAGGGTGCAAGGGTAGGTGAGATTGCCTGGGATGAGAATTCCATGGCACAGCACGCTGCCTCTTGCCCTATGATTGTAAGTTCTGTCCCTTTCACTTCACAGTGCCCTGCTAGTCACAGCCACACAGACAGCACCACGAACAGCAGCTACAGTGAAAGGAGGGCAAGGGGGGTAAAAATGAACACAAACTGTCTATGAAATGTCAGTATGAAACATAAAAGAACCGGCCTTTAAGTGTGAAATGCAGGCAGCTCCTCAAGCTGTTGAAAACTGAAATGTCTCTTAACTGGAGATTTGCAGCTGCTGTAACGTTTCCTTAGCCTGTGCTTCAACTTGGCAGCACAAATGTCAACAGTCCTGGATTTTTTCCCCCATTAAAATCATGATATGCTTGACGCCCAGTGCAACGTGACACAATGCCCACTAAAGTCAATGGAAAGGCTCCCATTGAACTTCAATGGTGGTTGGATCAGCTCCATTTTAACCTACATAAAAATGACCTTCCGTGGGAGACCTGAAGAAGAGTGCCATGTAAATTCGAAAGCTTGTCTCTCTCTCCCCAACCAAAGCTGGTCCCATAAAAGATATCACCGCCCCCACCTTGTCTCTCTAATTCCATGGTAGAGTCCATTGTAGAATCAAATGTATTACAGCCATCCCAGTAAAACTCCTGAGGAAACGGAAGGAGATCTCATTTAGGGAGTGCATGTGTCTTTAACCAAAATGTCCAAAGATGCTTTTATCCCTTTCTTTGGGTTTACTTTATATGATTCCCTTTTACCATACGACTAGAACTTCATGCTCAAGGCTTCTTGGCTTTGATTTTCTTTCACAAATCATGTCTCCTGGGGGGAGCCCGTTTAACTAAGACAATCATTTGTTTTGGCCGTCACTTGTGGGTGCGGACTCTTGTTTGTAATTTAAGCCTTTCCAGAGATGTACTAAAAGTTGAACTTCTCAATCCAAAGAGGCAACAGGGCCCTAATCGTTAACCTGAGCAAATAGGTTGTTAGCACCCATCAGAACAATAACAACCAAATGAAACAGCTCTTTGGTGCTTTGCAACCATGCCCACCCAGGAGAATATTCCTTCACACTGCCACGAAGCATAACTAGCCTAAAGAAAATGGAGCAGGGAGGCTGGCTGTAATCAGTGCGTTTGGGAGTCACTGATTCTTAAACATCTCTCAGGCCAAATCAAGACTTTGCTGGGATTCACTGCAGCACGAATTCATCAAACAGCAAGGGCAGGGCATGTATCATTTAAGAGACCATGGGGGCTTTGTCCAGCTGTCCATTAACAAGGTTGGTTTAAAAGCTTTTTGTGTTTCAGATGAGACCAGATCATAGAATCATAGAATATCAGGGTTGGAAGGGACCTCAGGAGGTCATCTAGTCCAACCCCCTGCTCAAAGCAAGACCAATCCCCAACTAAATCATCCCAGCCAGGGCTTTGTCAAGCCTGACCTTAAAAACCTCTAAGGAAGGAGATTCTACCACCTCCCTAAGTAACCCATTCCAGTGCTTCACCACCCTCCTAGTGAAATAGTTTTTCCTAATATCCAACCTAAACCTCCCCCACTGCAACTTGAGACCATTACTCCTTGTTCTCTCGTCTGCTACCACTGAGAACAGCCTGATTCATCCTCTTTGGAACCCCCTTTCAGGTAGTTGAAAGCAGCTATCAAATCCCCCCTCATTCTTCTCTTCTGCAGACTAAACAATCCCAGTTCCCTCAGCCTCTCCTCATAAGCCATGTGCTCCAGCCCCCTAATCATTTTTGTTGTCCTCTGCTGGACTCTTTCCAATTTTTCCACATCCTTCTTGTAGTGTGGGGCCCCAAACTGGACACAGTACTCCAGATGAGGCCTCACCAATGCCAAATAGAGGGGAATGCTCACATTCCTAAATCTGCTGGCAATGCTCCTACTTATACAGCTCAAAATGCCATTAGCCGTCTTGGCAACAAGGGCACACTGTTGACTCATATCCAGCTTCTCGTCCATTGTAACCCCTAGGTCCTTTTCTGCCGAACTGCTGCCTAGCCATTTGGTCCCTAGTCTGTAGCAGTGCATGGGATTCTTCCGTCCTAAGTGCAGGACTCTGCACTTGTCCTTGTTGAACCTCATCAGATTTCTTTTGGCCCAATCCTCTAATTTGTCTAGGTCCCTCTGTGTCCTATCCCTACCTTGTCAGCATATCTACCACTCCTCCCAGTTTAGTGTCATCTGCAAACTTGCTGAGGGTGCAGTCCACGCCATCCTCCAGATCATTAATGAAGATATTGAACAAAACCGGACCCAGGACCAACCCTTGGGGCACTCCGCTTGATACCGGCTGCCAACTAGACGTGGAGCCATTGATCACTACCTGTTGAGCTCGATGATCTAGACAGCTTTCTATCCACCTTATAGTCCATTCATCCAGCCCAAACTTCTTTAACTTGGCGGCAAGAATACTGTGGGAGACCATATCAAAAGCTTTGCTAAAGTCAAGGAATAACACGTCCACTGCTTTCCCCTCATCCACAGAGCCAGTTATCTCCTCATAGAAGGCAATTAGGTTAGTCAGGCATGACTTGCCCTTGGTGAATCCATGCTGACTGTTCCTGATCACTTTCAGCCCCTTGAAGTGCTTCAAAATTGATTCCTTGAGGACCTGCTCCATGATTTTTCCAGGGACTGAGGTGAGCTAACTGGCCTGTAGTTCCCTGGATCTTCCTCCTTCCCTTTTTTAAACAGGGGCACTACATTAGCCTTTTTCCATTCATCCGGGACCCCCCCGAATCGCCATGAGTTTTCAAAGATAATGGCTAATGGCTCTGCAATCACATCTGCCAACTCCTTTACCACCCTCAGATGCAGCGCATCTGGCCCCATGGACTTGTGCTCATCCAGCTTTTCTAAATAGTCCTGAACCACTTCTTTCTCCACAGAGGGCTGGTCACCTCCTCCCCATACGGTGCTGCCCAGTGCAACAGTCTGGAAGCTGACCTTGTTCGTGAAGACAGAGGCAAAAAAAGCATTGAGTACATTAGCTTTTTCTACATCCTCTGTCACAAGGTTGCCTCCCCCATTCAGTAAGGGGCCCACACTTTCCCTGACCTTGTTGCTAACATACCTGTAGAAACCCTTCTTGTTGCTCTTAACATCCCTTGCTAGTTGCAACTCCAATTGTGATTTGGCCTTCCTGATTTCACTCCTGCATGCCTGAGCAATATTTTTATACTCCTCCCTGGTCATTTGGCCAAGCTTCCACTTCTTGTAAGCTTCCTTTTTGTGTTTAAGATCAGCAAGGATTTCACTGTTAAGCCAAGCTGGTCGCCTGCCATATTTACTATTCTACACATTGGGATGGATCATCATCAGATCTGGTTGGAAAATTTCAGTGGAAACAAAATTTTAGTGAAAAATGGAAACAAAATTTGGTGAAAATGTTTCGTCTTTTTATTTGTCCTTTTCCCCAATGGGTTTGAAAAATAACACTGTGACTTGGCCATACCTGAGGTCTCAAACAACTTACAGAGCTGAATACCCCACAGGATGTTGTGAATCCAGCTTAACATCATCCCATGAGGTATTTCATATGGAGAAACCAAAGCTGTGGGTCAAAATCTGGATGTCTCTACTCAGTTTTTACAGTGCGGTTGGCTCAGATCTTGTCCTGACATCACTGACCCAAGCAAGTCTGTGGCAGCGCCTAGACCAGAACTCAGACCTCTTCAACCACAAGAACGCCCTTTCTCCTGGTATAGTGGTTACAGGGGCAGGCGAAGAACAAGCAAAGCACCAGGCTCTGCTCTTTTGGTGGGTCCACATCTCCACTCCCAGGGGAGGCTTTAATAGGATGTTTTCATGGTAGAGAATGAGAAAACCTCACGACTGGTCAGCACTTTTCCGGTGAGAAACACAGCATCTCTCTATGTTGTCAGGAAGAGAATGTATTAACGCAGGAGCTATCAAAACTGTTCATAGCATGGCCCATATCTTAACAGAGAGTCTCATGAACAGCACTGGTTGGAAATTTTCAAACTGCAAACAGTTTGGCATTATTTTGCAAAAGGCTGTGGAAAAAATGTTTTGCTGCTTTTCAATCATTCTTTAGGCTGGTCAAAAATCTCAAAGTTTAAAAAAAAAAATCCAAACCCTGGTAAATTGTATTTTTTCTTTCTTTTCTTTTCTTTTTTGTATGTGTGTGTGAAAATGTTTCATCAGTTTCTGACCAGCTCTCTCATGAAACATCTCCCCACCCATTCTCCATCACATAAAATATCTCCCCTTCTGTGCTCAGCCATTGATTTATAGCATTTAAGGCCAGAAGAGACCATTGTCTAGTCTGACTTCCTGTATGAGAAGCCAGAGAATTTCACCCAGTTACCATGGTACTGAGCCCAATAACTTGCGTTGGACACATCCCCTACCATTCTTGCTTGTACAGACCACCCCTGTCTCATACCTGACTGAGTGGCCCACCTCTTCTCCTAGCCATGATCGTATGGACACTTCTGCTCTGATTTGATTTCCCCTTACTAGTGCAGGCAGGGAATTCTTTCCTGTGAAATGTACTAGCCACGCTGTGGCATAGCTTTTACCATGCTAGTTAGCCTACGGCTCCCTTGACATCACATATATTACAATATGGTGGCACTACATTATAACACCCATTCTATGACAAAGTTTGATGGTGCTGGTGTGAATGGGCTCAAACCCTTTCCTAACAATTTTACAGCTATTCTAAGCCCTGGGGCCCTGTGAAGGAATAACTAACTCCCATCAGGTGTGCCCCCAGGTGGCAGATAGGGGAATGTCCTGCCGATGTGGGACTGCTATGAATATCCAATAAGCAGTCATGGGCCAACTGGTGGCAACTCTCAGCAGGGCATAGTGGGGTAGCTGATGGCAAGGTTGCCTGTATAAAATGCTATGTAGGCCTTATGGTGAGAAAGCCAAGGTGTAAACAGGCTGCCTTAAAATAAGTCTTGCTGGGACAGGTAGAGTTCAGTCGCCTCAGTAGGCAGCTCACCTCGGAGAAGGGAAACACTAATTTCAAACTCAGGATGTGGATGTGAACAGCTGACCTTTAAAGCTTGTCTAACTGATATGCTCATGTGAACATGTCCAGTGGAGAACTGAGAGTTATATAGATAGCACGGCCTTTGCACTGATTGTGGATGGAAGATGACCAAGGTGGAGACCAGGGCTTAAATTCAGGTGGAGCTGTCCGGAGCAGAGCTCCAGAAAATACTTTCAAGCCCCCTGGAGTTTTTATAAGGTGTGGAGAGGGGATATGGGGGCCTCCAGGAAATACTCTATGAGAATTTAAGCCCTGGGGGAGACCAAAGATTTGGTATATGGAGCAAATATCAGTGGACCTTAGAGAGATCAATTTGCATGACAGCCTACAATCATGAGTTCCAGAAGGCTATCAAAGTCACCGACCCCGAATAGGGAAGTGACAAGAAAGAAGCAGCAGCAGCAGATGTTCTAAAGCCCTTGGGCCAACTTAGAACCTGCTTGGTCTACATGGCCTCTTCATGTATTAGAGTTAAAATTACTATTTTTATTAGTTTTCATCTTCAGCATTATTATTACTGTACATGGAAGTTTTTTTATAGTGGCCAATATCCAACTACCATGTAGCATGGATCTGTAACGTGGTCCCATCCAGGCTGTCAAGAACATATGATGTTATAAGACATACAGCACTGTTGTGTAACAACATGGTGTCCCAACTAGAGTGGATTTTTCAGTTCATTGGAATTTCTGAAAAATTAATCCCAACACATTATTTTTATTCCAAAATAAAAAAAAAAAAATCAAAATTCAAACCGAAACGTGGAGAAAATAATTAGTTTCATTTGACAGAAAAAGGGGAAAAATATTTTTGAGCTTTTAAAAATATTTTTATGAATAAGATTGAAGTAAATTTGGAATCAAAAACTTGTTTAGAATAAAAAAAATCAAAGCATTTCAATTTTGGTGGAATTTTATTTTTAGGGTCATCCCCCTCCCCCCCCAGTTGAAACAATTCAATTAAATTGACATGAATTTGTTAATACCCAAATCTGGGTATTTTTGGTCAAAAAAAAGTTTCAGCTGAAAAATTTAGCCTGGCTCTTGTTATAATGCAGCATTCTTGTGTTACAACATGGTGTCCCATTCCCAACACAGTATGAGGGAAAAGAAAGGACCTAGAGTGTTCTAGCCAAACAGAGAGGAGAAATGTCCACCAAGTAGGTGGCAGTTGTCTAAACAGACTAACATAATCACAGGTGAATGAATCTCCAGAGCTCATTGGGAGTGCAGCTGCTTGGCACGCTTTTGAATGTACAGAAGATTACATCTGAATTTGTTTTAGGAGGTTACAACCACACATGATATCAGCCAAGGTTAAGCACAAAGCCAAAGAAAGAAAGATAAACAAAAACTCAAAGAAAAGAGAAAGACCAAGCCTGATACCAAGGAGGAGGGAAAGATTAAAGTCAAATAAAAGAAAGACACTGAAATAAAAACTCAATAAAAATAAAAGTTCAGTGTTGATCACAAAACAAAAGCATTAGCAGAGTTGAGTGCAGGTCACAAAGAGATTTAAGGAGATGAATATAAATAATTTGAAAAGATTTGAGTTTTATAACAAGCTATTTATTGCTTTATATTCTTAGGTAGGAAAAGGTTTAAAAATATAAATAAAGGGAGATGTGGGGTAGGGTTGAACACATAGAATGATTGGTCTTCCACCTACCAGAGTGGACCATACGTTGTTGTAGAAGGAACTTAATAAAATGAGGGACCTCTGGGTAGTAGAGTACTCTCTAGTCATCTGCTAAAGCCCATGGAGTCTGGTTTTAATCTGCTGTCACTATTGTCCCTTAATATGCAGGGCAGAAGAGGGCCAATTGAATGGGCTTAGAACATGGTTCTCAGAGAAAAGTCCACCCTACTCTTGCCTTAGAGTCCTGCATTTAAACTTGTTTGCAGATAGCATGATTCTGCTACTAGTGTGAACTAGTGCTTCCCAAAGCATATGCTGTCTTAAAAGGGACAGCAGTATCTGGTAGAAAGAAACCTAGTCTACTCTGAAATATGCATTTTTTTTTGTGTTCTATAAAAGAAAAAAAGTCTTTTGTTATTCAGCTTTTGCCACATCCCTTGGGACTTTGGTCCACTTATAAGCAATAATAAAATACAGTAAAATAATACCTTGCATTAATACAGAACCTTTCATCATGTGGGGACTCAAAGACAGGCAGGCTCACTTCGCTCACCTCTGAAATGCAACCACATCTGGGGTAAACGCAGCAACTGTTTAGCAGCCCACTGCATTGCTACACTTCACTTTAGGACATGGAAGTAAAGAAGACAACTCTCCTGTTGGAACAAGTGAATGTCTTTTCTCAAAGTGGATTCCTTATAAACTGGTCTGTTGGTGAGAATCTCTCTAAAAGCCCCTATGACTAAGACGACTTTCCTCGCCTCACTGATGTCTCAGTACAATATTTGAACCACTGCCATTTTCATTTCTTTTTGAATCAGGGATAAAATACAGCTGCATTACTCTCTTCCACCCATCTAGTGGATTAGCTCACGGCAAAATAATGCCTCATGGAACTAGGCATTTTTCTGGTGAACTGAGGCCTGTAAACGGAATTATCACCACTTCAGTGCCTACACCCATTGCATCTGGGTGGGTCTTCACTTAATGTCACAGGTAATAAACCAGCAGCTTGAGAGATGCTGAATGCTTGCAGGTTAATATGTGACCTTCCTTTCACAGTCACACCTTGGTTACTACTTTCCATCTCAGTGTGACTCAAACCCCAGTCATTATGCCATTGCCAGCTTTCTCATGCAGCATGACACACATGAGGGACTGGAATTTGGTCTCAGGTTCAGTTATCCCAATAAACCAGTGTTTATCATGACAAAGTGGAGAGGCTGTGCAAACATGCTCCCACCCTGGAACTTTCCATCTTTCATGCTTATTGACCCCTTAAATGAGCCTCATGCTGGCACTGCAGGACAGTATCTGGGGTATAATTGGATGGTGAGCTTTGTTTTTAACAAGGAAAAATTTACAGCTAGTGGTAAAATGGATATTTTTTTCCTGAAAATTCCAGCTTTTCATCAAAAATTGTTTTTTTGGGTTGGGGTGGGGGGGCGGGAAGAGGTGAAACTGCCAAAAACAAATATTTTTGATTTTATTTTTATCATAAAACCATTCATTTTTTGGGTTTCAGTTTTCTAACCTTGTTTGCCTTAAAAAAAAAATACCATCCACAAAAATTTTCTTGGAGTCAAAAGCTAATTTTCATCTGGAACAAAGTTTTGATGGGAAAAATTTCAACCAGCCCTCAAAAAGTATTAACCTGGTTCAGCTATGGGTCAGATTCACTGCAGCTGGAGCAAGGATCTCTATATTACAGCTCCCTGCACCCACCCTGACCCCCATGTAGTGGGGAAACTCACCCCACAGGAGGATAAGCAGTGAGAGTAGCTTTAAGATATTGTTAGGGCTTCATGGAGCCCACCGGATGCGTGGAAAGGATGGTTTGTTCTACTGCAGCCCTTCCCTTTGCCTGCTGGACTTTCTTCTCTGGAACTCCTATGTCCAGGTTTATGCTGGCAGAGATTAGGGTGAACCCAGGTTGAGTATAGCCTTGGCTCCTTGGTCAGACTACATCTCCCATGATGCACCACAGTCTCCTCTTATGGTGAGGGGAGTTGCATCATGGGAAGCTCTGTCCATGGTGCATCATGGGAAATGTATTCCAGCTAGGGGAGCCAAGCTCTTAGAGAAGAATGAGGACACAAAGAAACCGAACTACATCTCCCATAAGGCACTGTGGTGGGATACCCAAATTTGAAATATTTTGGTTTTCGGGCATTTTGGTTTTTCAATGAAAAGTCAAACATTTCTGTAGAAATCAGACACTGTGCATGGAAAATTTTGTTAGTCGAAAACCCTATTCAATGGAAAATTGAAAACTGGCTATGACATTGCACTCCATAATGTTTTATGGAAATATGCGTATGAATGTAAATATGATATAACTGGAATATGCTTCATGCAAAAGGTCTCTTGTAAGGTATCATTACAAAGGTTATAACCTACTGAATATATTCCTCTTATTTGTATGCATGTATCATCCTTGTATCTGAAGGTAGAAATATGAAATATAATTCTGAGGTCCTATTGTAATTATGCAAAGTGTGGGCCATTAATGGTGATTTAGAATCTTGATGGCTCCCATTGACTAGGACAATTGGTTGTAAATTGTTTATTTATCTGCAAGCCTTCCTGTATATGTGCCGGCCAGCCCTGGAAGAATGGAGGGGGGGTCTCACAGTGACATGTGACCATGTCATCTGATACTGGAATCCATCTTGAACCTGGTGCTTTTCCATTTAGAAGGAGGAGTGGGGACCCAGAAAGACAAAAGATTCCCGCCTTGTGCCAAAAATATAAAAGGGGGTGGAACAGAACAAAGGGAGCTTCCAGTCATGTGAAAACCCCTAGTTTTCACCTAAGATCCCTGCTGGAACAAACAAGGATTTTACCAGGGAAAGGATTGGGCCCAGACTAGGAAGGAGTCTAGTCTGTGAAAGAAGCTTATTGGAACATCTCTGAGGGTGAAATTTACCTGAACTCAGTTTCTAAATGTATTAGGTTTAGACTTGCGTGTTTTGTTTTATGTTGCTTGGTAACTTACTTTGTTCTGTTATTACTTGGAACCACTTAAATCCTATTTTTTATACTTAATAAAGTCACTTTTGTTTATTGATAAACCCAGAATAAGTGACTAATACCTGGGGGAGCAAACAGCTGTGCATATCTCTCTATCAGTGTTATAGAGGGCAGTCAATTTATGAGTTTACCCTGTATAAGCTTTATAGAGAGCAAAACAGATTTATTTGGGGTTTGGATCCCACTGGGAACTGGGCATCTGGGTGCTGGAGATAGGTGACCTGCTGAGCAGTTTTTGGTCAAAATCTGCAGCTTTGGGAGCGTGGCCCAGACCTGGGTCTATGTTGCAGCAGGCTAGTCTGTCTGGCTTAACAAGGCAGGGTTCTGGAGTCCCAAGCTGGCAGGGAAAATGGGCTCAGAAGTAAATTCAGCATGTCAGGTGACAGTCCTAAGGAGGTCTCTGTGACCGAACACGTCACACTGGCCCTACTAAATTATCCCTCTTTCTCTCTGTCTGTCTATCAAGGTTTTTCTAAGGTGTTTTGCTGTGGTACATACACCCATTTAAATTAATTGCCAAGCTCCAATTAATTTCAGTGATGCAGAATTGTGCCTACTCTAACCTAGTGTTACTGCAGCCTTGTCCGCTTGTGTGCCATCCAGCATCTCTTTAATGTAGGCTGAAACATGAGAGTGTGGATAGGAAGAGTAGCACTCGTTGTGTAAGAATGTGGGGCGTGGCTGCGAGAGCAAAGGTCATCCTCTATACTGGAAGGTGGGATTCTGGGCTGCACTGAGACCAGTACTGGGGCATTTTAGCTGTTGCTTTGGAAATGGACTGAGAAGGTTCTATTGACCACGTCTCCCTTTAGAACAACATTCCCCTGGCCAGAAAACAAGGTGACCAGAGACTTAGATTGCAATTTGGGGCCGGATCTGAAATGGAACGACACATGTTTACTTCCATGGACTTTGGATCAAGCCCTGACAGCATTAATCCAACTCCCTGTTTTTTTGTGGGGACGGCAGAATTAGCGAGGGCACCAAACAGATCAGATTGAAATGGACCTTTCTTTGCCGGCTATCCACTCAGACACATGTCAGACACACAGGCTCTCTCTCTTGAAAGTTGTCTGTGTCCCAGATTGAGTTTCAGTCAGATGCAGCTGGTGAGGGCTTTTGGTTTAGAACACAAATCTCTGCTAATTAGCTACACAAACCCATCTCCCTTTGTCTACAACCACCCTGATGCAGCATCAACTCAGATGCTAACTGCACTCAAGTTACTGCTTGCCGGGGCAGTGCCAGTTGCAGTGGGCTCATGATGGATTGCAAAGTGAAATGTAAGTGAATTAGGAAAGGCAGTTATGTAATTAAATAAAATAGATGGCGCAATTAGATCTGCTTTGCATGAATGCAGTTTTGGATGCAAGCCTACAGCTCTGAGGCTATGCTTATTAGTGGAGTTTCATCTTTACAGGCTTGGAACCACCTAGCTCACAGATGAGTAAATCTGTAATCTGTGTTAGGTCAGCAAAAGCTATTGAAAATAGAGAGGGCCTGATCTGACTCCGATTGAAGTGGAAATGCTCCCATTGATTTCAATAGGCATTGAATTGGGAACATGCTACTAATTTCTACTCTCCTGGTGTCACACTGTAAAATACACACAAGTTGGTCTGTTTTAGAACTAGGCCAGAGACACCAAGTTTGGATCTGAATGTCCTCTCGGATCAGGAAAGTTTGGGTCCAGGGTTTGCTTTTGGGCCCAGCTCTGCCCCTATGGGGCAGATTCTCCTAGAGAATTTTATAGGAATGAAATCTATAGGACCTACAAAGATTTAATAGTGAATCTATAGAAATTCGATAGAAATTACTCTACAAACCTATGGAATTTCAAACAGAAGAATCATCTTTCCATAGAATTTTTTTTTTTAATCGCCCTATAGAATCCCATGGTAGGGAAAGAGTTCTGTATTAATTCAGAAAACCTACAGAAGTGTAATCATTTCTATTACATTCTATAGGAGTAGTTCAGTTTTAATTCCCCACCCCATCATTTTAAGTAGGAAATCCACTTTTCAAATGTCTTAACAGGAAGGTCCAATTCCATATCTGGATACTCAAACTCACACTTACCCATATAAATCACCTACATGCCGATTCGACCATCCAAAAGCAGGGTGTGGGTGTGCTACTGAGCTTCCCCACATTTGCAAATTGCAGCTGGGGATAAGAATACTTAACTGCCTCACACAGTTGTTCTGAGGCTTCTAATTCATTAACAGGAAATATTTACCCCTGTGCAGAGTGCCAGTTTAAGGGCTATCCACCTCTTAAGCCTTATAGGTTAAGTTCAGGCCTTATGAAGCCGGTGGCAGTGTTGCCATTGACTTCAACAGGGCCAGAATGACACCTTATGGGTTTAAAGGTTGCCTGGGCCTTGTGCTGGTCCTGCGTGTGGGGGCATATTTCGTCCCCTGTGTGGGGGTGTATTTCATCCTCCTATTTATAAATTGTTTTGAGCTCCTCTGATGGAAGGTGCTATTGAGGCATGAGATGCTAGCGTTACTAAATTCAATTAAAGAATTAATGAATTATTTTATATTGTTGGAATATTGTGTCAGTTGGAAATCTTCTGACAGAATCTCAGAAACCTGCCTGATTTCCTGGCAGCTTGCTCACCTCCACGGAACTCCAAGGTCTCACCAACTCCCAAGGTCCCCAGCGCCTTCAGGCTCCTCCCAGCAGGGTCTCATTTTGAAATGATCAAAAGGAAAAGTTGTGATTTTTCTGAATGGTTTTTTCTCCCCAGATTTCTGTTTCATGGAGAGCTTCAAAACTTTGGGGAATGAAAACAAAATTTCAAAATTTTGAAACACTCCACAGTGCAGAATTACCATTCTCCGCCCAGCTGTAATCCTTATCCCAGTATGATACAGGCAAGGGGATTAGCGTGTATGGGACCCCATAGAGTCTGAAATGAGCCAGTGGCCTAGAGGTGTTGATATAATGTGTGTGACACATGAAATGTTGGGCTAACCCATTATTTCCACATGCTCCCAGGCACCGTTAGCAGATTATCGAAGGGAATGTATCCATAAAGGTCTGACTGATTTGTAAGGAGACTCAAACACACAGGTGTATTTATCTTGGCTGCAAAGTAACCATTGTTTTTCTTGCTTCATAGCGGTCACCATAATGGGTTGGCACGGTCTCTGTTTTCTCAGTTGTTGCCTTCTTACCAGCACAGGCAAACAGCACATTAAATGTGCTGGGAAAGTAAAGGAGAGATGAGATAAGCTGGGGTGGGGGCAGCAGCTCACCTCTAACCCACAAGTAGCAGGGGAGTGGGGGAGGCAGCCGAATTAGAGCTCTGCACTGGTGCCCCAAGGCAATAAACGGATGAAGCGGAGTGGTCTAGTGGTGACAGTCCTAGCACCATACTCAGGAGACAGCCACAGACTCTTCGTGTGAGCTTGGGCAAATCCCTGAGGCTTTGCATTCACTGCAAGAAGAGCTGTGCTTTTTTCACCTTGCATTAGCTATCTTGATGTAAAATCCTGGTGGAGACAAGGCACAAGAAATTTTTACCTCAGCGTAGCCAGTCGAGGTCAACTCTGTATCCCTCACCTGGGGTTTCCCTAGATTAGTTATATCGAGGTTAAAAACTACCAGTGCCTCTTCTCCACTAGGATTTTACATCAAGACAGCTGTCTTAAGTTAGCTATCTCCAGATAAAACGCACCTTTTCTCATTGTGAAGACATCCCTTCAGATGCTCTGTGCCTCGGTTTCCCCACCTGCACAATGGGGATAACAGTACAGACCTGCTTTGCAAAGTGCTTTGAGATCTACGGATGAAAGGTGATGTTTAAGAACTAGGTGTAATTGTTGGTTTTGGAGGAAGCTGAGTTAGGCCAATGCTGGGCACTTCTGAAAATCTCACCCCCATCTGATGGGGCAGATGAAGTGTTAGAAAGTGTTTGCAGTTCCCTGGGAAAGAAAAATGTTTTCTCCCAGGTGGTCTAGATACAACAGAAGCCAAATATGGGCCTATTTAACAGAGCCCACTCACTTCTATGTACAGTTCAGGTGTTATACAATTTTCCACTCCGATGGGAATAACCCAGTAAACTTCTACAATGCTGAGACCCCAACTTGCTTTGCAAACACTCATTCTCCCAACGCTCCCCTCATGACTATCCCCATTTTACCCATGAGTCACCCAGCGAAGACCCAGAGCCGTGGAGTTGAAGGAATCTGTACAGATAAGCTCCGAACCAACAAAACCTTTCAACATGGGCTTAACTTTAAGCATGTGAGTTCTCCTGCTGAAATCAATGGTCTCCTCCCGTGCTCGCAGCTAAGCAGGTGTGTAAGTGCTTTTCTGGATCTGGGCCATAAGCAATAATCTCAGCATCCTTTTGCCAGCATAGAAAATATCCAGAACGCCTCATCGTAGCAGCCTGCTTTCTAGACTCTATCTGTAGAAACTCCCACTGGGCTAGAATTCTCTGCTGGAGCTTTCAGACAGAGGCTGTTACAAGCGAGCTCTCTTGGCTTCTGAGCTTGGCTGATGGCTCTGATGGAATGCACTAATTGCTCCTGGAACAAAAGCTACTTATGCTTCTTTCGGACCACATGGCTCTTCTGTGCTGATTCTTCACAGCCACTGTATGAAAACTCCCATTGTTTCCCACCATATGCTCTGCGCACATTTGTACTTTTGCTGGGGAAGGACTTAGGTTTTATCCTTTCTTGCTCCGCTCTGTTTATAAGGCTGTTTGTAGATGCAGAGGGACCTGTCAAGGGAAGCCTCCCATCCCCTGGTTTTTCCCCCTTGTCTTCAAGCATAGATAGCTTTCCAATGTGGATCCTGTCCCTATGGCTATGGAATAGCTCCTCAGCTGAAGATCTGCCTCTAGGTCTATATTTTGTAATATTCTATTAGCAATTGATTCTGCAAGCCCTCAATCTGTGAATTCCCGTTGACTTCAAAGGGAGTTCCACGTATCCTGGCATGAAATACAGCATGTGAGATTTCAAGGGCACTAATTTCTGTGGGGGAAAATTCAGGAGGTGGGTTGAAAACAGGATTTATAATGGGAAGCTGGTTGAGAATTTGCTGATGAAGCATTTTTTGGTGGTTGAAACGGAAACTTTTCACTGGAATGTACCGGGTTTGAGGGGAAAGTTTTCTCAGGTCCAGGATGGAATTTCTGGTCAAAACCAGAGAGAGAAAGAGTGGGCTACTCTAGAACAGCCAGGAGCCTGGTAGTGAGGGCACTCACACATGGGATGTGGGAGACCCACTTTTAAGTCCCTGATTTGCCATTCTCCCACATACTAGGTGAATAACGTAGTCACCGATCTGTTGGCTATTCTGGGGTGGATCTCTTTCCTCTTCCTTCCCCCTTCCATCCCCCAGAAAAACTTCAGAAGGTCTTACTTGGTTTCATCACAATGCAGAAAGGGAGCACAATTGGAAATCTCCAATAGCTTTGTGGGATGGGAAATCCATTTCCCACGAGTTCTGCACTAATGTATCTTCTCTGTCTATCTATTGTAACAAGCTTATCTAATCTGGATACCCTATCCCTTCATATAGCTTCAGGATCTAACTATCCAGCTAACATGTGTCATCATAAGTTTTCCAAACTACTGTGTGCACTTGTTCTTGCTATTTATGCTTGGTTATTATTTCTCCTACCTTATCTCGCCACTCTGAAACCGTAGGCATTTTTTTCCTGCGGCATGCTCTCTGGTATTGCAAGCAATGACACAAGCAGGATGCTATCTGCTGACCTCTTTCCACCTTCAGTAAGCAGTGGGATTATCAAGAGATTGCCCTGCACATTCTGGTTTCTCTTTACATACGCATCACTCCCGAAGACGTAATTGTACCTAAGGACTCAGAGCACTTCGACATTGGGGGCTAGCTGCTTCTTAAACAGGCAGTGATGTAACACTTTTTCCAGCTGGGCAGTAGAGAGCACTGTACCTGCTACTTGTACAGGGTTACATATGCTGAAGAGCAGATGGGGACAATACAATGGCCATGTCCCATGGAAAGAGAACAGAAAAATCACAGCATTTCATGTCCTGGCTGGATGGACTGTGGTGGGGTGGGAGAACCCACACTGGAAATTATGCTTTTGAGTTCAAATTACCACTGGAAGTTTATGTTTGTCTAGAATCTGTGCTCAGGTGGAGGAAGAACACTCTTTGGCCAAAAAAAAAAAAAAGGGCAGGGGGACAGGAAATTGTTTCTGAAGGAGCCAGTTTACTTAGCCTTGGTCTATACTACAGTTAGGTCAACATAGGGCAGCTTACATCAACCAAACCCTGGAAGTGTCTACACTAAAATGTAGCTCCCACCGATGTAACTCGCTCATTACAGCAACTTAATAACTCCACCTCTGCGAGAGGTTTAGCGCTTAGGTCGATGGAGTCAGGTTGATGCAGTGTCAGTGTAGGCACCGTGTTGCTTACATCAACTGTTGTTGCTTTCAGAAGCCATCCCATAATGCCCCACACTGCAAGCACTCCTGGTGAGGACGTGCATCGCCGACCCAAGGAGCATAGTCAGTGCTTAATTTGTAATGAAAAAGGTGCCGGGGCTCAAGCAATTAGGTGCCAGGGCACAAATAATTATTTTATATTCACAACGGATGCAGCAAGTCCAGAGGTGCCAGGGCTCAGCCTTGGCTAGCCCTGGCACAAATTAAGCCCTGCACGTAGTGCAGACATGCAAAAGCAATTTAACTACTGCAGTGGCTGTACGTCAACATAATTTAGGTGGACTTAATTTTGTAATGTAGACTTGCCCTTAGACTGTACTCTCTTTGGGGCAGGGACTATGTTTTTGTTTTGTGTTTGTACAGCTCCTTGCACAATGGGCTCCTGATCTAAGAGCATGGCTCTGAGGCACTATTGCAATAAAATAGTTGCCTCTGCCACATGATGTGCTGCCGATATTTTAACAAGGGGATTTCACAAAAATATCTCCCCTTGAGCTTATCTCCCAGGGTGTGTATACTCCGAGAGCGGGGGAGTGAGGAACTGGATGATTTCTTGGTACGTTTCCATGTTTAAACAAAAACATAACCAGTAAAGGGGCAATGCAGCTTGGCAAACAAAGCGTCTATGAAGTGCGCTGCCAGGAAAAGTTTATACTAATCGGACAGCAGGGTGTTTAACTTGCGTCTCTTAAATCTCTCTGAAGACCTTGTTGACAGAAGTCCAGAAGCAGCCACCTCTACCTTTTTCCCACTCTTTTTTTTTAAATACCTGACACTTGATTCATTCCAGAGGGGAAAATTAGCCCTTCCAAAGTACTTTTCTGAGCCTTAGGATGAAGCAGTCTTTAACAGTGAGATTACCCATTTTATGATAAGTGGGGCTGGTAGCATCGCCTGTTATTAAGGTGATGTTTATAAGAATCTTTTTCAGTTGTTTATAACTTGGCCAGACTTCAAGCATTGGGGCTGAAATTTTCCATGCTGGGTGTCTGACTCAAGGTTGTTTTTTGTTTTGTTTTGTTTTTAATTTCAACCAAACTGATTCAGCTGTTTCAGAGAATGAGGCTAGAGAAAATACATTGCCTGCTTTAAATTCAGGGGTGGGGGTGTCTTTGAAAAGCTCTAGCAACCCCATGCTGGGGAGCAGGTACTTGAAATTTGGCAGACAGCTGGTCTTTGTGACAGGGATGTGCCTTTAGCTACCCCCATGAAAATCTGCCCAAATTTGGCTACGTTATAAGCCTTTGCAAAATTGCAGTTCACACATGCTCAGAAGGTGACTTGCTAGAGCTTTGCAGCTAAAAAAATTGAAGATTCCATGTGCACTGAGCATGCTCCAGCCACTATGCAATTGCACCTTGGGGCTGTTGTGGGCTACCCCAGGGCCAGGTACCAGACCTGAAAGTAGGGAGGCCATTTATCCTGGGTTTTCAATGACACCCCCCTTCTGACACCCAGCAGCTTGGAGGAGGAAGCTGCCTGATTTAAGTGCAGAGGGCACAAGAGCCAGGGACAAGGCACCTGGAGTGGTGGAGACACATGGCTGGGGCTGCAACTTCAGGATGAATTTGTTACCTAGACCTGAATCTAAAATTTGTTCTGGTCTTTATCTGTCTAAAGCATCATAATGAAATCTTAGTTTGAAACATTCCCAGACTTGTGGTGGGGGGCGGGATATTGATTTAGATTTGAGGGTTACAACTCAGGCTGTGGTTGGTGGTGGTGGGGAATGCTCCAGTTTGTGTTAATTAACTAGAATTAATAATGGGCCAGACACTGAGGTTCTTACTCTGTTTTTTCCTCAGTCCTCCCTCAGGCACGCTCTGGCCAATTCCCCTGGAAGAGTGCAGTTTCGGGCCCTCACTTGTGCTTCATTCTTACTCTTGCCTTCTGGCTTTCAGGTGACCGGACTAAGCTAAATGGGCAACGTTTCCCTTTAAGGTTACAAGCTGGCTTGATGTCACAGCGCTTGTGCTGTACTTAAATAAACCCAAACCTATTTAGAGAGTCACTCTCCATTTCCCGTTTCCTTAGGATTAGCATAGGAATGTGTCTCAACAGCTGGAGTAACCTGCAGAAAACCAACACCCATATTTGGTGCCTGCATAAGACAAAGATTTGGCCACTGGCTTAAAATGAACATTTTCCTTGACGTCGACCTGCCAGAATGAGGAACAAAGAAGACTCTCTCTTGCGGGAGAGACAGGTCACGTCAGTATTCGAGGGCTGTTACTGGAATGCTACATTACCCGTGCCTGCTTTTAGGCAAGCCAATTTTTTTTTAATTTAGTGCCTGGATATCACAATTATAGGTTCTTTATAAATAAATGAGGAAGACAGACAGACCACAGTACAGTCCTGTAGCTTCAATTTCCTCTTACCCTCTAAGAAGAGAGTATATTTTTTCCCCAAGAACTCAGTGTTACTCAATGGAATTCATCCTGCAGAACAGGTAGGATATTTTAGGCTAAGATTTCAAAGCCACATAAAGGATTTGGATGCTCAAATCCCATTCCTTGGGGGTCACTTAGGTGGCTTTGGAAATTTTCACCTCAGTAGTCCAGGGTTGAAGATTTCCTCATCTCAGAGTCAAACACTTACTGGTGAGGATGGATGAATTTATCTGGATAAAACACAGGTCAGAGCAAATCTGGACCACATCTGGGACTGCAGAAGAGTTCAAGTCACATTCGTGTCAAATGTTTATAGTTGATATCTTGTTGCCAAAAAGTAAGGTACACTTTTTTGTTGCAAAATGCCCTCTATTCTTTGTAGCCTGGTGTCAAGCAGCCAGAAGTCTAAGTGCTCTCACAGTAATAATAATGCCTACGTCTTATATAGCACTTTTCATCAGATCTCAAAGGTCCATATCCTCAGAAGTATTTAGGCTCCTAACTCCCATTGATTTCCAAGTGCTTTACAGAGGCCAGTATCATTATCCCCATTTTACAGATGGGGAAACTGAGGCATAGGGAGGGGTGCTGACTTACCCAAGGTCATCCAGCAGGCCAGTGGCAGAGCTCGGAACAGATCCCAGGTAGACTGCCAGGCCACAAAAATGGAAGCCAAGTGAGGCCCTTTTGAAAACAAGGCCCAAAGTAGATGCTAATTGTATTCCCATGGTTCTGTGTGCCTTGGTTCAGAAGCAGATGCATCATAATACCACTTGAGAATGCACAGATTCCAACACCAGAAAGGACTGTTATGATCTTCTACCAGGTCCTCCTGCATAACGCAGGCCAGCGAATTTCACCCAGCACTTTCTGCATCAAACCTAATAACTTGTGCTTGACTTAGAGGATGTCTTTTAGAAATACATCCAATCGTATCCCTGATCTAATGCACCCCTCTCTCAACTAGGGAGAATGTGAAACCTCACTAGAGGCTAAGCTACAGTGGCAAAGACACCAGCCCAGGTGAGGGGCTCAGGTGAGCATCTGAACTTTAGACACTTTTCAAGTTCACTCATCACTGCAAAACCAATTTTTTTAAACACTGTGCAGTCAAGTTAACTGTTTTGCTTCCATGATTTCCAGGCAGCAAGTCATAGACAGTTGCTGGCTTTTGATCAGTACCTGCTTCAGCTGTGGTGCTATTTCTTGCCTGATGCTGAACATCAAAACACACCTAAACCAAAAGCCCAGAGCCAAACAGCCACAACCTGTGGGAAAATTTGATCTGGTCTGCACGGCTTGGCCACCTCTCTGCTAATAATCAATCAATCATCTGAATTCTCTGACAAGAATGCTCTTTTCATAAATGTGTTGCCGCTGTCCTCTTGTTTTCTCTGGTCTTACTTTCCCCTTCTATTCCCCAACCCAGCTAGGGGCGTGAAGTCAATGGGAGTTCTCTGTACCATGTGGAGGAAGAAGAGGGCCCTATCTGTTGTAATCCCTTGTCACGTTCTTCATTCAGATTGCTCTGTAAGAAGCTTGGGGGGAGTGAGGCAGTGTGGTCTAGTGGACAGGCACAGCACAGGGACAACAAAACTAGGTTCTAGTCCTGGCTCTGTTATTCATCTGCTTCCTGTTGGGTAAGACCCTTAATAATACCTACCTCTTACAAAACACTGTTCATCAGTAGATCCCAAAGTGCTTTAGGAAGAAGCATTATCCTCATTTTCCAGATGGGGAAATTGAGGCATGGAGAGATGATGAGACTTGCACAAGGTCACCAGTAGAGCCAGGAATAGAACCCTGTTCTCCTGAGTCCCACACCAGTGCTATAACCACTAGGCAACACCACCTCCTGTTACACCATTTGTCTGTCTTGTCTATTTAGACTGCCTCTAATGATGCCCTTGTGCAGCCTCCAGGCAATAATAATTGTCTTCTTCCCTTCTGTAACACGCTGTGCACACCAGTGTGTTAGGAAAATAAAATAGTGATCAATAATACCCGGGAGTAGGTGTGGCCCTTTCACTGAGTGCTGCCCTGTGGTACTTAAAACCAAAATATTATTTATAGATATGGTGGTTTATTTGTCTCTGACCAACTTCTTACTTATCTTCACTGCCTGACTTCCTGTGCACATGCTCTTCCCAGTAACGTCATTAGGAGTGCCCGTTGGCAATGATAAGCTGTAATGCCATGGTGGCAGTGAACCCACCACATGACTGAATTCATTACCGTGCCGTGGCCATTCCGCTCATTTGTATAACACCCTCCCTGTCGGTGCTGCTTTGCTGTGCCTTAGACAAACCTTCTGAGCCGCCTAGGTTCACCGAACTGGGCTGGAGACCCTGCAAGAACCTGCATTCTCATAAGGCTCCCAACATTTCGTGCCTTTAGCTGGGCTGAAAATAGCACAAGAGCAGCATTTCCTTGCTGAACGGTGGGATAGGCACTTCTTTCTGGAACCGGTATATGTAGGGTGACCGTATTTCCCTGTGCGGAATATGGGACACCTGGTAAAATTACTTGTATTCAAGTGAGATCAGTGGCAATCAATCAGAACTATGCAGTACAAACGTTCAAATTAACATCAAGTTGACCGAGCCTCCGTTAAAAAGAAACACTGTGTAGCTGGATTCTTTTTATTTACCTTCTTATCTTTAAGCCTTTTGGATTCACACAGTGAGGGCTGACACACACCCCTACCTTCCCCCCTCACATACACAGGGAGAGATGACACACACACATGCCTGTACACCTCTCTCACATAGGGGTGGTGACTGACCAACCGACCTGACCCTCCCTGCCGCGCACTCTCCGCCCTCCATGCCTGGCTGGGCCTCCGGGACAGACCCACCTCTCCTGGTACCTGGCTCTCTGTCTTCCTGAGGCAACACGTTGTGGGGGCACGCAAGGTCACATGCTCCCCCCCCCAGATTTCTGCCAGGGTTCACACCAGAATGTGGCCAGCAGCAGCCTTTCGGCCCTGTGTGGGCAGGAAGGGACGGGAGCTGCTTCCAGCCGCTGGGGAGGAGCGTGTGGGAAGGGATGACCTGGCGCGTCTTTGCAGAGCTCATTTCTTCTGCACGCCCCCTCCACCAGGTGGCTGGAAGCAGCTTGTCCCTTCCTGCCCCCACAGTGTCAAAAGGCAGCTAACACCTCCAGGCTGCTGCTGGCCACCGACATAACCTAGCCACCTCCTGTCCCCCAGCTACAGCGCAGGCAGAAAGGGGATAAGCCCTAATGATGCGTTGTGCACCAGGGTCCAGGTAGGGTGACCAGATGTCCTGATTTTATAGGGACAGTCCCGATTTTTGGGTCTTTTTCTGATATAGGCTCCTATTACCCCCCCACCCCCGTCCCGATTTTTCACATTTGCTGTCTGGTCACCCTAGGCCCAGGGAACCTGACTGCAGGGGCTTCAGTGAACCCGGCCAGAGAGGTGGCTCAGTAGGGGAGGGTGCCTAGGGGATGGAGCAGCCCCATACTCCATGGGAGCAGGACTCAGGGTGGGGGACTTGGGGGTGAAGAGGGTGCTAAGCCCTGCCCTTTTGGCTGCTGTTGAGCTTGCAGGTTCGGGGCATGAACAGGCTGGAAATTTCATCCCCCTCTTCCCTCCTCCATTAATTTAAAAATTTAATTTCAAGAGTCGGCACGCAATGGGGACTGCGCTGATGGACCAGCAGGGGGAACAGCTGGCTCCGCGCGCTGCATCTTCGCCCCATCCCCAGCCTTGCATACCCACCCCCATCGTTGGCCACTGGACCCCCCCAATCACTGCTGGTGGGCAGGCGGTTGGCAAGCAGGGATCTGGCCAGCAGCAGGACCCACCAGTAGTGATGTGGGTGAGTTAGATGATATGGTACAATTTGCTCATTTTTAAGAAAAAGTCGGGACACATGTAGGATGGCTTAAATATGGGATTATCCATTTAAAAATGGGACATCTGGTCACCCTAGGTATGTGTAGAGCAGAAAACAAGTAGGGAGGGGAGAATGGTCCAGTGGTTTGGGGTGGGGCTCACCTGTGATTAGGAGACCTTGGTTCTAGTCCCTGCCCTACCTTTGTGACCTCAGGTGAGGCATTGAGTTGATTAGTGTCTCCGTTCCCCATCTCTAACTTGTTGATAATAGCACTTCCCTATTTTACAGGGTGCTGGGAAGAGAAATACATTAAAAGCTCTGAGGTGCATGGCTACCATGGTGATGGGGCCAGATAATTTGATTTTAAAATGAAGAGAATAAAGTTAATCAGATTTTTTTAGGCATCTCCATAAAAGTTCCATTCTGGTTCATTCTGAGGCTTTATCCAAAATGGTTCACTCGTCCGTTGCAAAAAGCCTAGACGCTTGCTGATTATGGGCCACGCTGTCAGCTGGTTTCCATCAGCCCAGCTCCGATGACTTTACTGGAGTGGTGCCGATTTATACCTCAGTATCTAGGCTATGTAGGTCCAGAGTGGACGTGGAGATAAAATATCAACCTCATTACCCTGCAATGTTAAGGACAAGTTGTATTGTGGAGAGGCTGTTTTGGTGCTATAGTCAAGTCAGCAAATAACTCCACCACCCATTAACAATGCAGCCTGACAGCCAGAGCTGAAGTGAGATATTTGCCAGATGCCCAAATTCCAGTGAATAACTCCACGATCCGAGGAAGCTAGAATTCTAGTCGCTGTCTGGTTTTGTCTCTAAAGGTTCAGATGCCCCACTGTAACCAACCCTCTCATTGCTGGGGCGTTTCTGGGTAAGAGATGTTAGCAAAGGAAAAACCTTTGAACCTATAACTGCTAATCACTTGTTGCCTTAGGAACGAATGAAATGCACACAGCCATTCTGGATTCTTGTGAGTAATAAGTCCATAGTCTAGTCCCAATCATCAGTTCCCTTCATCATTGTACATCAGTTCACATACACGGTATCACCCTCCTGATGCACCGACGAGCCCAAATCCCTCACTAGTCATGACCTTTCTGCATTTGGTTTCTTCTTGGCTCCCAGTAGAACAGAGGCATGAAAATGACATAGTTCCCCATGTATACAGTAGCACATATACAGGTTATTATTAGAGACCATCTCATCCTTTCCATCTCATGCTCAGCAGGGAGCATAAGATGGGCCATTACAGATTCGCTGGCATAGGGGAGTCGAGCATTTGCCCCTGAAACCTGCTGGAAGTTGGTTGTTTGATCCAGTGTAGTGTACGCACAACTGGATGAACAGTGGTATTCTTGCAGCATTTTTCATCTAAGGTTTACAAACATGATTTAATGAAGCCAGCAAACACCCATGTGCTGTAGAGAAGTAGCGTGGGGCAGTGTCTGGGGGGCGCTGGACTGGACGGAAGCAAACATGGGTTCTATTGTGGGCACCATCACTGACCCGCTATTAGAGAGATGAGCTGGGTGAGGTTATATCTTTTGTTGGGCCAAGAGACAAGTTTGCAAGCTACACAGAGCTCTGCTTCAGGTGTGGGAAAGGCCTCCAGTGAGTCATGGCTAAATGCATGGAGAAGACAAGCCCTAAGTGACTTTCTTAAGGTCACAGAGGACATATGCAGTAAAGCTAGGAATTGAACCACAGTTTGCCAGAATTTCAGACTTGAACCCTCACCACTGGACCATCATTCTCTCCAGCTGCTGGCCCCCTCCCACTGTAACTGCTACGTAGTTCCCTTGCTATATTGTAAGGGAGGGAGAAGAGCAGATTTGGCTGCTCCCATCCATTGCCAGCTGGGCTGGGGGAGCTTTAATGACAGTGGACCCTTGATCTCCTTTGAAATAACCCGTTCAGCCCACAGGTTGGAAAGGCTGGACTACTCCTAATGTGAATGGGGCAGTGGGGTCACCCAGGAATGGCCGCACGATGTAGGGAATGTTGTGAGTTAGACTTCAGAGGCTATCCGAGGCTCCAAGAGTTTCAAAGCTGGAACTGGTACAGAAACAACTTTTCTTGACAAAAATTAAAAGAAAAATAATTTTCACCAATTTTTTTCTCTGAAATTTTTCATCAAATAAACCAATCCTCCCCCCCCCACCAAAAAAAGTATTTTTTGAGGGCTGTGTTTTTTCAATGACCTTCCCCCCCCAAATGTAGCTGAAAACAGATTTTTTTCTGAAAAAAAAAAATCTATTTAGTTGAAAAGCCACTTTCCACTGAAAAAATGGTTTGATGGAAAATTTCCGACCAGCTCCATTCAAAGCTGCTAATGGGAGGGAATGAATAAAACCTATGGCAGCTAATCAAAACAAACAACATAAATATTACTCGACTTCAGTCATTCCTAGCAGCAGAGTTTAATTACCTTGTCCTGCTGTTGGGTCCTAGAATATGCCAGGCATGTCATAACCATCTACTAAACATGGAGCTAACAAGTTAATTTGGTTTATCCAATGGCCAGAATAAAAGCCCTTCAAACTGGGGTCTCCAAGCTGAGGGTTTCTCAACATTCTTCGGCGTCCTTTAAAGGAAGGAAAGTATTCCAGCATTCCGACCAAATCCCCTAAATATCCATTGCTAAACATAGCCCTTCCATATCCCAGCTCAGGATATTGCCATGAGGAAAACGAATTTGGGGAAACCGCAAGTGCTTTCCATAAATAGCCCAGGTTTAATTGTTAAGAAATGAGTTTCAACCCTGACCCCAGGTGATCACGCCCTAAGCATCCAAATCAATTCTGACTCTTTGCCAAGGGAGGCTATTGTGCGAACATGGGTGTGGCTGCTTTGTCATCTGGACCTTTGCACACTTGGAGCTGCCAAACCATCTCTGTTTGGCCTGTGACCAAAGTTTCTTCCTGGAGTCTAGGATTTAAGATGCTATTCATTAAAAATCAGCTGCAAAAATCAGCCAAACTGATTGCAAAGATTTCAAGTAGCCTGCCAGCCTCCCATTCGATACACAGTTCATCTTAATTTGATTACATGGAAGGTCTGGGGTAGCAGAACTGTAATTATAATCCCTGCACAAATTTGCAGGCTGAGATGTACCTGGGAATGTCCCAGACAAACTGTCTGTGCTGCCAGGCAGAAAGAGGAGAGTTAACCCATGAGAAAATGGCCAGGTGCCAGGAGGATGATATCCCAAAATTGGTGGTTTTGAGGGCTTTTGTGAGTGATTCTGGTAGTCCAGGGAGTGGAAAGAACTTCCTGCACAGGGGAGCTGGGGTGAGCCATGACTCCAATCTGGATCAATTTCCCCCTCTTTCACTGCTATGAGCCCCACCCTCAGACTAGGAAAGCACACTCCAAACAATACTCCTGCTTGGTGCCAGCTCCTAATCTGACCACTGGACACTTTCCACAGAGAGTGGAAGTGATGAGGCCTTGGGACCGGATGAAAGTCATTCTCTTTGTTCTAAGGCAGGGATAGAGGAGAGCTGTATTTCCATGTCCTGCGACATAGAGTCTTCCTAGATGAGTGAGTATACTGCCACAATGCATTGCCAGCCAGTGCATATAAACACACCCTTGCCAGGAAGAGATCCCACTTCAACTTGGGTCTCCCAGAGAAATGTACTTCCCCCGGGATGCCCCAACTTTCTTCTTTGGCAACTTGCCATGATCCCTTAAACTGTAATTAATTAGCCTAACCTAGAGCATATTTCAGATGTCCTGCCTTTGTTACAAAAGGGCAGTGCAAAGAGAATACAGACCCTGGTCTCAATCCAATGCTATAGGTGGTGCAGCTGTTCCCCTCCCCTGCATCTCCATCATGGGTCACGTTTTGGCCACCCCTGCCCTAGCAGATGCAAACGGACTGGCCCAGGTCAGGAAAGTAGCACTGGGCTTATCTAAGTAAGGTTCCCTTTGGATTGCAGCCAGAGGAAATGACAACGCCTTGGATGAAGGGCTGCAGTCACTTGGATATCAGGGATAATATTGTGTGATCATCTCTTGGAACCGCAAATATTTACCTCAACACATATGGTGAGTCATCCCTGTGTCCTTGTGGTTTATGGCTACAATACTCAAGCTTCATTAGAGTAACTAGCCGGGTCAGTCAGAGATGAGGCCACCTCAGACCCTGAGTCAGGAAGATGATTAAGAAAGGGCCTAAATTTAAACCTGAGACAAGGTGGGAGGGGCGAAGTAATATCTTTTATTGGACCAACTTCTCTTGGTGAGAGAGACGAGTCTGTGAGCCATCCCATTCACTGTGCCTTCTCGCGGGTTTATCAGTTAGCATGTTACTAGAGCTAGTTAGAAATTTTTCATTGAAACAGTTTTTCGACAAAAATGTCATTTTAATTGAAATCAAAATATTTTTCATTTTGGAAAAAAGAAATGAACTGTTTTAATAAGGTCGAAACACTGCATTCTGAAGGTATTGAAACCAGACGTTTCAACATTACCAAAACTGGGTTTGTTTTTTTCTATAAATATTTTTGTCAGAATTGACTCTTATTTATTTATTTTAAATATTTTTGACGTTTTTGGAATGGGACGTTTCAATTTTCCATTTTGAAACAAATTTTTGAAATGCCGTGTGTTGTTTTTTATATAAGTCGTTTTTAAAAGTCTCAATTGGAGCAAACTATTTTGTTTTTGTTGAAATGGAATGTTTTGATCAAAGACATTTTTTTTTCCCCAGAATTTTGTTTTGCAGGAAATTTCAGAATTTTTTGTTTTCAGTTGATTTCAGAGTGGGGCAAAAAAGTTGAAAACTGTGGAATTTCCTGTAAGACTGAAATTCTGGTTCCCACCCAGCAACTTTAACTACGTACCTGTATGAGAGTCCCAGCCTATGGCAGTCAGTGATCAGCACTTCTACGACCAGATCTATCCTTAATTTGGTCTGTACCCCAGAGCTAAGGCATGAAAAGGGAAATATTTACTAGTCATCCAAACCAGGCAGAAAAGTTTAAATACTGTATACCGAAGAATCCATTGTAGACTTTATTCCCTCCGCTAGTTACATCAGTGAAGTCTGGTTTAACTTTATACATTAGACTAGAGTGAATGTAATTTTACATACTCAATTTTGTTCTTTTAGGAAGAGATGTTTGACTCTAAAGTGTGTCCATTGCAATAACTGTGAGATATTCGTATCCTTTCCTTTACTGTATATGAACTGCATTCCTGGAGCACCCCAAATACCTACTGAAGCCAGTGGGACAAGGGTGCAGATTCAACTCCTGTGCCCTTGAAAATACAGAGGGTTTTTATTGTTTTCATCCAGAATTGGTCTGAGAGCACATCTTGTGTCAGAGCCAAGTGTTCCTGCTTCCATGGTAACTTCTGTCAACAGGACTGGGGGTGGCCAGGAGTTGGACACACGTTTTTACTGTTTAATGAGCCCTGCGTAAACCTAATCAGGTGCTTAAGTCACAAGACTAAATTCACAGAGGTGCTTGCTCAACTCACTTGAGCAAGAAATATTCACTGCTGGGTGAAATCGCTCCCTCCAGGAGCTGGGGCGGGGGTCACAGCCCAGTGCTCCACAGCTGCAACCGCTCATCACCCCTTGCATGGTGCGGGAGGGTCACTGGAGCCTCATAAATGGGGATCACATGGCCATGTCCCTAACCTGCCCCCATTGCTGCCCTCTGTGCTGGCTTATTAAAGAATTTGGGATCCAAGATTACAATATTGCTAAGCACAAGTGTTCAAAAATCACAAGTCAGACCCCAAAATAGACTCATAGACTTAAAAGCCAGAAGGGACCATTGTGATCATCTAGTCTGACCGCCTGCACATTCAGGCCACAGAACCTCGCCCACCCGCTCCTGTAATAGACCCCTATCCTCTGGCTGAGTTACTGAAGTCCTCCAAGCATGGTTTAAAGACTTCAAGTTACAGAGAATCCACCATTTACTCTAGTTTAAACCTGAAAGTGACCCATGCCCCATACTGCAGAGAAACCCAAAACAAAACAAAACAAAACAAAACAAAAAAACTAACAACAAAAACCCAGGGTCTCTACCCCTCTGACTTGGGGGGAAATTCCTTCCCAACCCCAAATATGGTGATCAGTTAGACCCTGAACATGTCAGCAAGTCCCACCAGCCGGACACCTGGGAAAGAATTCACTGTAGTAACTCAGAACCTTCCCCATCTAGCATGAGATCAGTTTAAAAATCATGAGATTTCTTTTTTTCGTACTTTTTTGGCCTTGTAATTTGCTTTCCAGTACTTGAGGCTGTAGGGTGTGTGTGTCACATTTTCAACCTTTTCCTTATAACCATGAGGTCTAGAAATTTACTTTTTAAGGAAAGCTGCACTTCTCATGCAGTCACAGGACACCAGGAGCAGGGGCTTTCAGAAATACCTCAAATATTGTGATGCTTGCAATAAAACTGCAAGAGCTGGCGACATTGGCAAATTAATCTTTCTTTCAGTCCACTCTGATGAAACAAGGGCAGTAAGAATTTACAAAGTGTACAGTGCTCACTTTAAATTTATTTTTATTACAAATATTTGCATTGTAAAAAAACAAAAGAAATAGTATATTTCAATTTACCTAGTACAAGTACTGTAGTGCAATCTCTTTATCATGAAAGTTGAACTTACAAATGTACATTGTGTACATTATGTATTTATGTACAAATTATGTACAAAAAATAATTGCATTCAAAAATAAAACAATGTAAGACTTTAGAGCCTACAAGTCCACTCAGTCCTACTTCTTGTTCAGCCAATCACTCAGACAAACAAGTTTGGTTGCAATTTGCAGGAGGTAATGCTGCCCACTTCTTGTTTACAATGTCACCTGAAAGTGAGAACAGGCATTCACATGGCACTGTTGGAGTTGGCATTGCGAGATATTTATGTGCCAGATGTGCTAAAGATTCATGTCCCTTCATGCTTCAACCACCATTCCAGAGGACATGCGTCCATACTGATGACAGGTTTTGCTCGATAAGCAGTGCGGACTGATGCATGTTCATTTTCATCATCGGAGTCAGATGTCACCAGCAGAAGGTTGATTTTCTTTTTTGGTGGTTCGGGTTCTGTAGTTTCCGCATCGGAGTGTTGCTCTTTTAAGACATCTGGAAGCATGCTCCACACCTCGTCCCTCTCAGATTTTGGAAGACACTTCTGGTTCTTAAACCTTGGGTTGAGTGTGTAGCTATCCTTAGAAATCTCACATTGGTACATTCTTTGTGTTTTGTCAAAACTGCTGTGAAAGTGTTCTTAAAACCAACATGTGCTGGGTCATCATCCGAGACTGCTATAACATGAAATATATGTCCGAATGTGGGAAAAAAGGAACAGGAGACATACAATTCTCCCCCAAGGACTTCAGTCACAAATTTAATTAACACATTATTTTTTAACGAGCATCATCAGCATGGAAGCATGTCTTCTAGAATGGTGGCCGAAGCATGAAGGGGCTTATGAATGTTTAGCATATCTGGCACATAAATACCTTGCAATGCCAGATACAAAAGTGCCATGTGAACACCTGTTCTCACTTTCAGTTGGGACATTGTAAATAAGAAGCAGTCAGCAATATCTCCCATAAATGTAAACAAACTTGTTTGTCTTAGAGATTGGCTGAACAAGAAATAGAAATGAGCGGACTTGTAGGCTCTAAAGTTTTACATTGTTTTGTTTTTGAGTGCAATTATGTAACAAAAAAATCTACATTTGTAAATTACACTTTCACGATAAAGAGATTGCACTACAGTACTTGTATGAGGTGAATTGAAAAATACTATTTCTTTTATCATTTTACAGTGTAAAAATTTGTAATGAAAATAATAATATAAAGTCAGCATTGTACACTTTGTATTCTGCCAAGTATCAAAGGGGTAGCCATGTTAGTCTGGATCTGTAAAAAGCGACAAAGAGTCCTGTGGCACCTTATAGACTAACAGAAGTATTGGAGCATAAGCTTTCGTGGGTGAATACCCATGCATGCGTCTGACGAAGTGGGTATTCACTCACGAAAGCTTATGCTCCAATACTTCAAGCTTATGCTCCAATACTTTTGTTAGTCTATAAGGTGCCACAGGATTCTTTGTCGTTTTGTATTCTGTGTTGTAATAGAAATCAATACATTTGAAAATGTAGAAAAACACCCAAAATACTTTATAAATTTCAATTGATATTCTATTGTTTAACAGTGCGATTAATCACAATTAATTTTTTTAATTGCAGTTAATTTTTTGAGTTAACTGTGATCAATTGACAGCCCCGCTAGACATGCACTCTTTTAACAAATGAAAGCTGAGATTCTAGCCAAATTGCATGAATCGAGAAGCTGGGGGGTTAAGAAAAACATCAAATATCATGAGAGTCACAATAAAATCACAAGAGTTGGCACCAGTTCTGATACCTGAGGGTATCTTCACAGCCAAAAATGACCTGTAAGCAGCAAGTCTCAGAGCCCTGGTCAACTGACTTGGGCTCCCACTGCAGGGCGAAAAATAGCCGTGTAGACATTCGGGCTCGGGCTGGAGCCTGCGCTCTCAAACCTGGCAAGCAGGGAGGGTCTCGGAGCTTGGGCGCCAGTCTGAGTCCAAATGGCTATGCTGCTATTTTTAGCCCCACAGCATGAGCCCAAGTCAGTTGAGCTGAGCTCTGAGACTCACGGCTGTGGGGTTTTGTTTGTTTGTTTGTTTTTTTGTGCTGTGTAAATGTACCCGTAGACTCCCTATGGGTATATGGGTGCACTCTTGCAGAACAGACTGCAGGACTAGGGGCCAAGAGTATGACTTCCTGTTGCTTAGAAAACTGCAGAGAGCTGCCAGTTACTTAGCAGAGTGGTTCTATCTGCCCTGCTGAATAGCAAGTATTAAATGCTTGTTAGAAGAAAAATGAGTCTCCTGCTTTTATAGCACAACTTCACAACTGGGACAATTTCTGTGGTCAGGTGTGTTTGCAGGATTTTGGCCTACCACCAGGCAAAACTCACTGTTTGGGGCCAAGTTTCACTTTATATTTTGGGGCTTACTCTAACAAAACTCAAGGTGGGATAGCAAAGCCGCATGAACCAAAGAGTGAAAAATAGTTTGCATTCAGCTTTGCAAAACTCACAGGAGCTGAAATTCACGCTCCGGAAACTGGGACCGATCAATGGGGAAAACGTTAAGATTGATCAAGCTGAAAACTTCAAACCACTCGGAGGTTTGTTTTAAAAGTTGGGCCAGATCCTGAGCTGTTTCTATGGTCCCCTTGCATTGCTGGAGTGGTGTGTAAAGTCAGATCTGGCCCATTGTCTGCCCTGGTTGTTTGCATACAGGTGAAAAATAAATGGCTTCTAATGACAAGAGAGGAAATGACACTCTTACCTATCTACAACTTCAAACACTCATAAAAACATTAATGACTTGTGTGTATCAGCAAATAAAGTCCAGCCAGGTAGATAAGTTCCATGCATTGCAGCTATTGCTTTCTCCCATATAGGAGCATAAAGGCCTAATTTTCAGATATATAAATGATTAGGGTTACCATATGTCCGGATTTTCCCGGACATGTCCGGCTTTTTGGGCTTCAAATCCCCGTCCGGGGGGAAATCCCAAAAAGCCAGACATGTCCGGGAAAATCGGGACATGCGGGGCCGGCGGTGCTGAGCCGGGGGCCGGAGGCCGGGGCCGAGCCGGGGGCCGGCAGTGCCGAGCCGGGGGCCGGGGGTGCCGAGCCGGGGACCGGGGGCCGGGGCCGGGCCGGCGGTGCCGAGCTGGGGGGGCCGGGGCCGGGCCGGCGGTGCCGGGCCCGAGCCGACCCAGGCTGGAGACGCTGGGGGGGCCAGACTGGGCCACGCCTCCTTCCCCCACCCCCCGCCCTTACCTGCTTTAGGCTTCCCGCGAATCAAATGTTCGCGGGAAGCAGGGGAGGGGGCGGAGTTGGGGCGGGGGCAGGGCTGGGGGCGGGGCCGGGGCCCCGTGGAGTGTCCTCTTTTTGGACACTCCAAATATGGTAACCCTATAAATGATCCTTCCACAGTTGGTCAGAGTGACATTACCAGGATCAAGCCAGAAAATGCTCTGGCTGTAAACCAGCATAGGAAATTCTTAAGCCAGCAAGATCCATAAAACGCTCGCTCCATTATTTTCGCAGCTAGCTGTCAAAATGTGCATTGGAAAAGCAGCTCCATGGTTTTGATTTTCTGGAGTAATCCCCAGGAGACAGGGTAATTTCACCTACTGTTGTTTGCATTCAGACCACCCAGAAGGTATAATAAAACTCCCAAATGCAGAGTGCACTTGCAAAGGAAACAGGAACAGAAATGGTATAGTGCAATAAGGAAGCTGTTGGGGTTGCTGTTACGATGCCAGGTACCTCAGAGTGCCTGACACAATAATGAATAAATCCCACATTATTTTCTTCTCAGTCTGAATCCAAGTTTTTGGTCATCGACGCAATGATACTGGATCTTATCAGTAATTTACCTGCTCCAATAGACTCTGGAAACATATTTTCCCTGGTACAGTATAACATAGTCAGTTGTGTTTCAGATAGATATGCTCCCTGTTATGTTTTCCACACGCCAAGAGCAAATGACCTCTCTGGGGAGAACCTGATTGACCTTTAGTTTAGTTTACTTTAGTTTAGGAGAATAACAAAGCAAGAAAGAACAAAAATAAAGACTCTTTGAGACAGGGCATAAAGTGTATCTCTGCTGACTGACTGCACCGAACCGAACTCAAAATGGCTGCTTCTCTCTGCTGACAGAAGCGATGTAAAAACTTGGTGCAAAGAAAGCAGAAGGAATACATTGTGGAAAGGTGCCAAAAGCCACACTTTAGCAAAGCGTAGGGGTGTTTGGATCTGCGGCTCTGGTTCAGATCTCTGTCTAGGCTTTGTTCACTCCCGTTAAAGTCAATGTGTTGTCTGTGTAAGGATTGCACAGATTGACCCGGCAGAGTGTAATAACATTATAAACTGTAGCATATTATTATTATTATTTACTAATTGCCATGGTGCCTCTCACAGAGGCATCCAGGCTCCTGAGAAACAGTCATGAAGAAACCAAGGACCCAGCACTAGGTTTGTCTCATGCCTGTAGAATTCTGTGGTGCTTTTTTATAGATACTTCGCTTTGAATCCACATTTACTTTGCGCCAGCCTGACGGTCTCTTTATAAGGCATCGTTGCTGATTGCTTTGATGTTCCCACTAAAAACTCTTACGTGAAAAACCTTCTCTGGAGCTTTCCTGACTGCATGTCCCCACTATCCCTCCCCTGGGACCTGCAGACAACTGGACTAGTGACTCTGCCCCAGGCCTCTTCCTTTCAAGGATACTTTCCTTGTGTGTTTAAACAGATCAGCCAAATAACACTGTGGGTGGGTGGGACTCCACACCTGAGATATATTCCTCTGTTTCTCTCCTCTCTGTGAGTGGAAGGTATAAAGAGCTACAGTACCCTATTTATATGACACAGCTGTGTTGCTTTCTAATGTAATGGCCAACAAGCACTGCCATTAAAACCACACTAGCAGTCAGGGTCAGTGCTGTGCAAGGCTGCAGTATTCTTTGCACGGGGTGAATCATTTGTGTTTGATTTTGGATTTGATGCCGCAAACCCTGTTACTCATACAAGTAGCCCTTACTCACATGACCAGTCACAGGCTGCACAAATGAGTGAGGGTTTGCAGGATGGCTCTCTGCAGCCCTGATTGTACAAGCTGGGTGGACCCCGGTGGAGGGGACCTATGAATGTTGCTGGGTCTCCTTAATGATGCAGCGGTCTGAATGCAAGCCTGGAAGTTCACAGTAATCCATGCAAGGCCAGGGGCAGTGGCACAAAGTCCGCTCTGGTCCCTGGTGGGTCCCCAAGCTTCCTGGTAGTGCAGTGTCATTGGATTCTTAGGGACTGTGTAGATCAATCTCTGATAATTTTCATATAACTTTACATTGTGCCTCTTCGTATAACCTTGTGGTGGGTCTACCCACGTGTGACCTCTGTTTTCATGGGACTTTGTATCAAAGCCTCATTTAGAAACTTTGCATTGCCCCTGGTATAATATTATAGCCCCTAAGGATAGAATAAGATAGAAGAAAACATTCTTTTTGCTAGCAGTAGAACAAGAGCTCTCCCCGCCCCCACTCTTAATCAATTGCCCTGTTGAATGAATGAGGTGTGGATAAGCAAGGCATGAAAGGCAGCACCTCCAGACAGCCTCAACTGTTGGAGAGTTTCAGAGTAACAGCCGTGTTAGTCTGTATCCGCAAAAAGAAGAACAGGAGTACTTGTGGCACCTTAGAGACTAACAAATTTATTAGAGCATAAGCTTTCGTGGACTACAGCCCACTTCTTCGGATGCTGGGAGCCAGACCCAGGGACAATAAAACGTGTCAAGTGGGCTCATTAAAGACAAGCAGACATACCGACGGCCTCGGGGGTTAGAAGCAAGCACCTTCTTTTGGAAACACCCTCTTTGCAGCATTGGGACAACACTCAAAAGAAAGCAGCACAAAGAACCAATGAACACAAACACAGAGTTTGAATCTGGTATAGATTTGCATAAAAGGAAAGCTGCTATAAAAGTGAGGTGTCTTGCAGAGGACCCCGGGTCTCGTCTTGTCAACATGGGAGCATCGATCCGGATCGGCAGAAGCCCGGCTCCACTCCCTCCCCCATCTAACTCACCTGGCCAGTGAAGTTAAGGGAAGCAACTAATTGGTAACAACAAGACGGAATGGGTTTGTGTGTGTGTGTGTGTGTGTGAGCGTAAGTGTAATATATTATATGCATATAATACAGTGTTAATGAATACATGTACTACTAATAAATGTGGCGTTTTGCCTTATTCCCCCTGAAAAGATCCTGTGCAGTACTTTAAGTACAACAACTGCAGGACTAGAAGGATGACAGTGTGCGCACTCTAGTGTCTGTCCCCATCCTGGCTCTCTCAATTTCCAGCCCTCTCTGCTTGCCCAGTTTTCTAGGGGGTGGACTGGCATCACACATTTAGCTGAGCCCCCGCCCCTTTCACTTGGGAAGGTGAGATCTGTGTGCAGAAAGTCTCCTCCATGTGTGACCCTATGGGGGCAAGATCTAGGCCACTGTCATTATTTATTATCTCATAGTGCCCAGGTGTGCTAGGCCTTTCCTGGAAAACTGGGCTCTGCCCCAAAGAGCTTGCAGTCTTTCTAGAGGGCTCCATGAGTCAGAAGATAAATCAGGTGCTATAAAGGGCAGCATGGTCTAGTGGGTTCCACTGCAGACTGGGTTCTATTCTTGGCTGTGCCACTGACCTCTTACTTCCCCTTTCTCTGCCTCTGTTTTCCCTCCCACACCTTGTCTGTCTAGTCTGTAATCTCTCCAGAGCAGAGATTGTCTCTCGCCATGTGTTTGCCCAGCAATGGGGCCCTTCTAACCTGGCTGGGGCCTCTACATGCTGCTGCTATTTAAATAATAGAAAATACCAATCAATCAGTCCAATTCTATGGCCTTTTTGGTGGTTGGGCCCCTCTCCTGTGCCTGCCAACATAGGTACTAATTGTAATGTGGAGATTTGTGCACTAGGCCACTACACAGCCTTCGTTGCAACTTTCGGTCACTACTGGATTCAGATGAGTATTGTGGAGGTTTTGGGGATCTATTCCCAATTCCCTGGGTTGGTGCTTTGAGGTTTCCAATTTCTACTCCTCTTCTCTGGAGCTAGATCTATTAGTGACTAAGTACTGTCACTCCTGGCACCTCATGAAATTGCAACTGTAAACAAATGATGGGAAAATGTAAATGTTCTTGGGTGTACCTCTCAGCTCTTAAGTATCAGAGGGGTAGCCGTGTTAGTCTGGATCTGTAAAAAGCAACAGAGAGTCCTGTGGCACCTTTAAGACTAACAGATGTATTGGAGCATAAGCTTTCGTGGGTGAATGCCCACTTCGTCGGATGCATGTAATGGAAATTTCCAGGGGCAGGTATAAATATGCTGGCAAGAATCAGTCTGGAGATAACGAGGTTAGTTCAATCAGGGAGGGTGAGGTGCTCTGCTAGCAGTTGAAGTGTGAACACCAAGGGAGGAGAAATTGCTTCTGTAGTTGGCTAGCCATTCAGTTTTTGTTCAATACTGATCTGATGGTGTTAAATTTGCAAATGAACTGAAGCTCAGCAGTTTCTCTTTGGAGTCTGGTCCTGAAGATTTTTTGCTGTAAGATGGCTACCTTTACATCTGCTATTGTGTGGCCAGGGAGGTTGAAGTGTTCTCCTACAGCAATGGCAATATACAAAAACCTGTAGGAGATCTCAGGTGAGTTTGCAGGGCTGGCAGTTAGAAAACAACAGCTGAGCATGTTTGCTAGAGTCTGTCAGAGACAATAAGCATGAAACTCCACAATGCCGTTTGCGTAAGCAGTGTCCAGAGTGGCACTGGGGGTTAGGCCCTCTAAGCTGGTGGTATCAGACATTTGGTTTCACAGGCACCAAACATTTGCAAAGAAGAACCCTAATGCCCGTTACATAAGAAACCAGTTTCAGTGACTCCTAGTCCTATATTTGCCTCTGATTGCACAGAACCCAGCCCTGCACTCAAGGCACATACTGTAGAGTTCAGTTAGTTAACTTCTGATTAGGGAACAAGTCCCAGCTTGTGAACCCTGGGCTCAGCGGCAGGATCGCTGCAGGCCTTCCGTGTAATGCTGCGAACAGAGACAATTAGAGCGCCTTGGCGAACACTGAGCTCAGCGGTTAAGGATACATCAATAAAACGTCAGCTGTGACATTTAACCGGCAGCCTGCCCATGCTGCCTAGAGCCCACGTCCTTTCCCTGGGCAGTATGCACGGGGAATAGGAGTTGCAATGCTGGGGGAGTTTAGGGAGTGTGCAAGTCTTTGTTGCTGCGCCCACATACATAGGCTGTGTGCAGGGGTGGGGGCTCCATGGGGCTGAAGGATGGGGAAAGGAATCCTCCCCCAGAGGCTGCAGAGCAACAACAGCTCCCCCATGCCTGCCTGAGCTTCCTCAGAGCTGCACAGGGTAGAACTGGCTAGTGAATACATAGAGAGGCACACTGCTCCTCTGCCACCCTGTCCCCCAAAGCCTCCCCCTCCCATGCTAGGATCCAGGGAGTGCTGTGTGTGTCCTTTATAGTGCTCAGGGGACGCAGGCTGCCTGCCTGTGCTCCTGGCCCCTAGGCACTGGAAGGACACCAGTTGTTCTGAGAATCAGGCCTTCCACATAAACCAGGGTGGGCAAGGTGAGCCCCTGGCTGCTGTAGACTAAAGTAACTACTTGATCCTTCAGCCAGTAGCTAGGCAGGAGTGTGTAGTTAGCACAAGTTGATAATTGCGCTCCGGGGGATGATTTCTCCTATCCCTGGAGGAACTTCAGTTACCTCCTGGCTTGATCTGCTTTTGTGTCATTATACAGCTCGTTACAATGGTGTACCAAGAAACCCCGGTGAGCTAAGATTGGCTGAGGCCTGTACACAGAGGTCTCAGCCTTCCATCGAAACAGTGAACGAATATTATGGTGCTTCAACTCCATGTGCAGCCACATGTGGAAAGAGGCAGGGCAGAGAGCACAGGTCCCTGCTGAGTGGTCGCAGAAAAGAGCAGTGGGGACCAGTGAAAGAGTCAGGGGATGCTGGGCAGGTTCCAGCACCCTGTGGTCTCTGATAGAATCAGGCGTGTGGTATATTAACATTGCCAAGGTGTCACAGGGCTGGCCCTTAAGGGAGTCAGCTGCCCAACCTACCTGTGAGAGGCTCCACTGAAGGGAATGAGCCAACCAGGCCCATCTGGGGATATGTAACTCCCTCGGTAGCTGGAAGGCAGTTAAGTAAGGCGCAACTGGGCCTAGTAAAAGGCTGAGGATTGCTCAGTTGAGAGGGAGCTCTGGAGGAGAAAGGAAGTGCCAGGGGTGGGGAGTGTGACATTGCACCCCATAACGCTTTATGGAAATATGCTTATGAATGTAAATATGACATAACTGGAGTATTTTTATGCTACATATGCCATGTAACATAGCTCTGCAAAGGTTATGATCTACTGAATATATTCATCCTATTTGTATGCATGTATCATTTTTGTATTTGAAGTTATGAATATTGGCTGTGTATTGATTTTAAGTAGTCTTAGTAAGGCATTTGGTCAGCTTCTTTAGAAAGGAATTTGCAAGTTAAGTGTCCAATCAAGAAACACTTAACGGACAATGGGTCTTGGAAGACTCCAATCCACATAAGAAGTCTACCTGAGGACGTTCAAGGTAGCATGTGAACAATGGCTGCCACCTGTACATTCTGAGTCATGCATGGAAATGTGACTTGCCCATGTGACTCCAAAACTCCATCTTGTAGCTGGGATTCTACACAAGGGGAGGGAGAGGGACCACCCACAAGAGAAAGTCTATTTAAGCCCCTGGAGACCCCTCCATTTTGTCTTCAGCTGGCTCAAGAGATAGCCTCTCCACCCCCAAAGGATACCTGAAAGAAACTGGAACAAAGGACACTAACCACAGGGGTATGCGTGATTGCTGGACTCAGACTAGAAGGAGGCTAGTCTGTAAAAGAAACTTACTGGAACATCTCTGAGGGTGAGATTTCATCAGTAATCACTTTCTTACTGTATTAGGTTTAGACTTGCGTGTTTTATTTTATTTTGCTTAGTAATTCACTTTGTTCTGTCTGTTATTACTTAAAACAACTTAAATCCTACTTTTGGTATTTAATAAAATAACTTTTTACTTATTAATTAACCCAGAGTAAGTATTAATACCGGGGGGGAGGCAAACAGCTGTGCATATCTCTCTATCAGTGTTATAGAGGGTGAACAATTTATGAGTTTACCCTGTATACGTTTTATACAGGGTAAAATGGATTTATTTGGGGTTTGGCCCCCATTGGGAACTGGGTATCTGGGTGTTGGAGACAAGAGCACTTCTTAAGCTGTTTTCAGTTAAGCCTGCAGCTTTTAGGGGATGTTGTTCAGACCTGGGTCTGGGTTTTTTGCAGGCTAGCGTGTCTGGCTCAAGCAGGCCAGGTTCTGGCGTCCCAAGCTGGCAGGGAAAACAGCTCAGGGGTAGTCTCAGCACATCAGATGGAAGTCCCAAAGGGGGTTTCTGTGATCCAACCCGTCACAAGGAGCTCCTAGGCAGCCTGAACTGAGCAAAAGCTCTCTGGGCGGGTAGTACAGAGGGGAAGGGTTGCTGAGCTCGCTGGGCAGCGGGGAATCCTCAGGCCTTACCCCAGACGATGCTGCTGCTGGAACCTAGAGACTTTTGTTTTGGGACTTCTAAGTGTTATCTGGGCTCTGAGCCCGGAGACTTTACAGTCTGGCCCAAGTGCCCCTTTTGGAAGGCGATATGGTGCTATAAAGTAGAGTGTGTTGGCTTCTCCTTGACAGGGCTACTTAAATGACCTCATTGGTACCTCCTTAAGGAGGGGAAACTGAGACAGGGTCCCAGCTGAGCCACACTCAACTGCAAGGGGGTGCTTGGGAGGCAATAGTGCCCCTTCTAGGCTAGGCCAGGTTAACTGTCCACCTGGGTCAGCTATGGTGTCCATCCTCCCCACTGAACAGATTATTCCTGGTGGTAGCCAGAGTCACTTGTAGGGGTGAAGGTACATTGTGACATGGTGCGTGTGTGTAAAAGCATATAGACCATGCTGCTGGAGCCTACCCTGGCTCCAATGCTAGGCATCTGCAGAGCAGCCTGTCCGTGTGCCGGAACTGGACCCAGAGTGAAGCATTCATGCCTGGCACTCTGGCTGATGCTTCTCTGGTACACTGTAGGCTGGGATTTGCAAGGGAACCGAAGGGAGTTTGGCACCCTCATGTCATTGAATTTAAATGGGAGTTGGGCACAGAGCTCCTGTGAAAATCCCAGTCATAGGTTCAAACTCCTGAAAGCTCTTTTTGGAGGAGAAACCTGTTTGGTGTTGAGTGCTCCGAGCCAAAAGATCCTTTGCTGCCAAGCTACATGCTCTGAACACCTTCCTAAATTACTTTGGTCATCTTGCCAGTTTTTGTAGAATCTTTCATCTCTCCACGGCATGCCAGGACTAACCTTCCTCTGGAGACAGTTCAGCGGCCAGTCAGAACACACCTTCCAGCTAAACTGTTTGAAAAAGACTTGTCATTTGCAAGGGAATAAAGCTGTTGATCCAACTCTGTTTTTCATTTTTCTTTTACAGACACCATCATGTATTCTAGGAGGGTAAGTGGACCGCAATGTACTGAGGATAAAAATTTCATGTAATATGAGATTAAGTACCAGGCACAATATTTCTGTGAAGAAATCTTGATAATAGTACTGAAGGGATGTGGCAGGAAGGGCAATGCTGAAAAGAAATGTTACAGTCTTTTGGCTGATCACAGCTTGGATGTATATATGATGAAGGGACCTAACAGTGACAGAAGAGAAGATATTTTTAATTAGGGGATTGGAGCTACTGCATTTGAGATCCAGTATTTAGATTTGAAAAATAAAATCAATATGCTTTACCGAATCTAATAAGAATAGAAATATTTTAAGTATTTAATTTAATTTTAAATGAAAGTACTTTGGGCTTTTAAAAAAATGTAAACATCCGCCTGTAATCTTTACAACCCAAACAACAGCTGAGCATTCATGAGAACTCCAACATGAAACTGACTAAATATTAAAGATGAGCTGAGTAAATTGCCTCTCGACTGGGAGCCAAATTTCCCCAAAGTTTGTTTGTGGGTTTCTGGTTTGGCCCATTACAACAAAAAAGGCCAGTGACAAAGTCTGGATCTGGATCCAAACTTTCCAAAAGGTCAAGACTTTTCAGAACTAGGGTTTGGGTCAGGCCCAGGTGTGCTAGAAAAAAGGTGGGATTGGTCAGGCCATTTTCATCATCCAGTTTGAATGAAATCCAAAAAGTAATCAAAAGCATATAGAGGTTTTACTTAATAAGTGGAGTTGTTACTAGCATCACATATTAGGGTGGTTTTTATGCAATTTGTATGCAGATTACATCCCTTTACCAAGGCAGTTACTAAATGTTGCAACACACGGAGTTAAGACAAAAGCTTGCTCTTATCTATGTTATCTGAGAAATACGTGGAATGACTGGCTCCTCTTTTCTATGAATAACTCTTTTGCTGGTAAGCTCCTTGGGGCAGGGTTGAGTGCCAAGCAGAGACTGGATGCTATTTGAAAATAAATAATAGTCATAAGCTCTACATGTGTTTCAGGCGTGTGTATTAGTGACAGGCCAGCACGGACCATTTATCTAAGACCTTCTAAATTCTGGGTGGTTCAGATAAATAGAACCATATCTCAATTGTTCGTGGGCTTGGTTACACCCAGATATGAGGCCTCTGGGGCAGGGCCTCCATGGAGCAAATCCAGCTAGTGGTGGAGAAGACCTTCTTTGGGATTGTTGGGGGTGTCCTTATGGCCCCCACACCCATCCAGCAGTGCACTCGTGAGTGGTTATCATGTACCCCCTCGTTTATAGAGAGGCATGTAAATGATAGTTGGGTTCTGTTCCTGGTTTTGCCACTGAGCTGCTGTGTGACCTGGTGCAGATCAGTTTCCCTTTTCTTCCTCTCCTGCCCTTTGGCTGTCTTGTCTACATAGATTGTAAGCGCTGTAGGGCAGGTACCGTTTCTCACTAAATGTCTGTACAGCACTCAGTACAATGGGAGTCCCGATCCCAGGTCAGGTCAGGTCTCCAAGTGCTACTGGAATACAAATAATAATGACACAAAATATCCGGAGACATTCTACTAAAAAATCAATAAATTTATAACAACATGCTCCCAAAATGTCCAGCAAGCCACGTTCTTTCAGGGCAGCAATGAAGAGACAAGGGGGATTCTGTGCCTGTGTATGGATGGAGAGAGTCCTCACTCTGTCATTAATCTTTAATACCATTGAGAATACTGTTTATGTTCCTATGGAAAGATCACCTTGGCCATTTGTATGCTATTCAGTGCTGACAAATGAGGAGGGATATTTTCTTTTCTTTTTTAAAACAACTTCCACGGAGGGTTGTCTTTTATTACTTTGTTTTTTTCCAGCCGTGCTTTGTGGGTACTTGCCATGATGGCACTCCACTCACCTCTGGGTGTTTGCAGAGGAGACCAAAGCTGAGATGTAGAAAGAATGATCCTTTGTTGTCCGGTAGCCTGAATGTGTTGTGTGGGGAGGAGAGAGGGATACGCTCCCGCCCTCCAACCAAAACTCCTGCCAAGGTGATAAAGATTTAACAATAACCAGTCATAACATAACTGTTCCTGGCTGCTGTGCCAAAACTTGCTGCAAGCGAATAAACACTGACCTAGCAAAAGACTGGCAGACTTCAAGATGGTCTTCAGGGTGTGCTAATTACTTCCACATGTGGCTCAGAACTGATGAGAAGTAGATGCAGCCTGATGAAGCCATCAAGGCCCCAGCCCACCTAAGCACTCAAGCGCATGCATAACACGAATCCACGGATTAATCCCATGTCTATGGAGCAAAGCATTTAAGCATGTGCTTAACTTGAAGCTCATGGTCACAGGATGGCTTGTCCTTGGAGAACCTGGGGCTAAGGCAGCCCTGCTTGCAAGATGAGCCCAGCTGAGAGAAAGCTGGTAATTTAAATATAATAAAAGACAGCCAGATGCTGTGGGGAGGAGTGGCTGAGAAAAGACAAAACCAGCAAGCTGCTGGGGGTAGAAGGCCTGCTGGCAAGCCAGGGGATCCCAGGAAACAGGATGCTGTGTGGAGCTGGAACTGCCGAAAGGCTCCATGTTTGGTTTGGAGTTTTGTTTTTGACATGCTTTGTTGTCAGCCTGGTGAAGAATGAAATAAGGAATTTGGGGCTGAGAAGGGGACTGGAAGCTGTGTGCTCCTAAAAGGGTGCTCCCTGGTGAAAGGGAACTAGAGGTGGGTGGTGGTGGCTACTATGGTACTACAATTGTGTTAAAATCTCATTGGAGTAAATGGGGCTGTTTGTGCTCTGAAGGTGAAGTATGTGCTTAAATGCTTTAAGTGGGAGATTTCCAAGAGAATATTAGGAAACTTCCCGGCCCCAACTGTTGCATTTCACCAGTGCATTCTGCTGGAATCCTCCTTTGGCAGACCTCCACCTCCGGAGACAAGGCACTTAGAACCTTACTCCTTTGACAAAGGGCGGGGGTTGCAAGGGAAAGCTAGTTGCAGGCTCAATTGTGACTTCATTATCATAGCTTCGCAGGAAATAGCTAATGTGAAGAGGGCCCCTAAGATGCAATTCAATGGTATTATGCCATGCTCTGGAAAGTTGGGACCTTTGGCTCTCCATGCCCTTTGTGATTCTAATGACAGATCTCTAAGGGCCTGATCCAGCTGCCAATGAATTCAATTGGAGTCTTTTTATGGACTTTATTGGGCTTTAGATCAGGCCATAAATATGGTGTGGTTTAGCACATATATTCCTGATACTTATGGTCGGGAATCTAAGCCAAATGATACCTCCTATCCCTGCTCATATGATTCCAGTTATTATAAAACCTAAACATAGTTCATGCCATGGCTTTTTGCAGTGGTCTGGTTCCATATGAAGCCACATACGCAATATAATAATCTCATGCTTTAAATGACCTATTCTGTTAATATTCTCATTTCTTTCTATGCTGAAGTATAAACCTTTTATATGGCTATAAATCTGGATGTATGTGACTCCAAATGCTGATATATTTTTTGTTTCTCCAGTTTTATGCCCTTAATACAATGTATGCTGTTTTCAACTTCATGTGAACAGCCCATTTGCCAGTTTGATGCACTTTGAGCACATCTTTCTTGCAACACTGGATACTGCAATCAGATAATCTAATTCCCAGAACAGGATCCAGACTCCATTGCTTTAAGCCTGTTGTAGTTTATAGATGCTATGAGAAGACTTTGATTCAACTAATTGGTTTCTATTTTCTACTCTAACCAGAGTAGAGCTTATTGATGGTAAGATTTGACTTGTGGTCTCGAAATAGATCAGACAGGGAAGAGTCTCTCATAGTAACAGACTGAGATTAAATATATCACAATGAGGAATAGTTTCTACTCAAATTATTTATTTAGTGGCTTTAAAAAAAGTCCTAGAGGAGAATTTTGAAATGTGTCCAGAGGATTTAGGAGCACAAGTCCCACAAATCCCACTGAAGGTCAATGGGGACATTATTTTTTTTTAAAGAAAAGTACAGTTCTTGACACATGTTGTGATCACACAAGTTAACTGCATCTTAACTATGTGAAAATGCAATACACTTGCCTTTGAGAGAAATGAAAGGCTGTGGTTTGGTGACTCATGGTGAGAGGATGGATTTGAAATGATTTATTCATGTCACATTTCTTGTGTGGTTTAAAAAAAAACATCCCTCAGTTGCATACTACTAAGTTCCTAAGACCAAATTATCTATCTAATAATCAGCTCATTTTCAGAGGCGCTGAGCGCCCACAACTCCATCTGAGTTCAATGGGAACTGCAGACTTAGGGTGACCAGACAGCAAATGTGAAAAATCGGGACAGGGGGTGGGGGGTAATAGGAGCCTATATAAGAAAAAGACCCAAAAATCGGGACTGTCCCTATAAAATTGGGACATCTGGTCACCATACTGCAGATGCTCAGCACCTTTTGAAATTGATATCCTCATGGGACCAGATTTCAAGAACTCAGCACCGTTAGAAGCATCTCCTTTGGGGCCATATTTACCATGCATGCTCAGCGCCCAGCTCTCGTCACTTTATTTTGGTGTGTAAATGAGTGCTGGGCTTACATGGATGCTGGACATCTACCAGGTGTCTCAGGGCAAGTCTACACTAGACATGGTACGTCAGTGCAGCTGTGTCACTGCAGCTGCGCTGCTGTAGCACATCTGGTGAAGACGCTCTATGCTGACAGGACAGTGGTGAAGTTGCATTGCTCAGAGGGATGTCCTTCTCACACCCCGGGGCAACGTAAGTTAGACAGACTTAAGTGGTGGTGTAGTTGGTGAAGATCTTCTCTCCGGTGCTGGTTTGTGTGTGGACAAGCTTTAGCTACTGAAGCTAAATGCCCACACAATGGGTCACAGTAATGTAACTAAATCAGTTTCTAAACCCATTGAATTAAATTGGTACAACTGTCTCATGTGGACGAGGCTTCAGCTATTAGACTGAGGCCTTAGTCATGGGTAGCATGGACCTGCTCCACCAGAAGCAGCTTTGGAGAGGAGGAGGGTTATGGCAGGAAGGGTGCAGCTTATGTCCCCTTTTGCGCCAGTCCCCGTGAGTGGGAGGAGAGAGCTGAGGCTCAGCCCATTCCTCTCCCCTCTGTATACTCCCTGCCCACTGACTGTAAGCTGGGGTCCAACTGAAGAGCAGTGGCTGCCCTCCACACCATACCTGGATCTGAGAGCTGGGTAGGTTGAACATGGGGCTATTTCCCCGCTTTGCCAATTAAGACTGTGATAAATGAAGGGGGCGGGGGGGAGTAGCTCTCCTTTATGGACACCCAGTTAGCTGTAAAATCCTTCTTGGTAGCTGTTCTCTGCTTGCTTTACCTGTAAAGGGTTAAAAAAAAGTACCCCAGGTAAAGAAAAAGACACTTGACCAACAGAGCCAATGGGAAGGCTAGAACTTTTTAAAATTGGGAAGGAAGCTTTCTCTTTGTGTCTGTGGTTGCTCTCTCTGGGCAGAAGAGACAGGGCAGCAGGAATGCTGGGTAAAGTTTGAACCAGAAATGAAAATCATCAGATCATATCTCCAACTACTTTTAACAACCCAAATATGTAAGTAAATTAGGAATGTTTAGAAAATCGTGATTAGATTGATTTCTGCTTATTTTTTAAGGCTTGTGGACTCCTCTGAGCTAACCCCAGGTGCTTTTGTTTGCTTGTAACCTTTAAGCTGAACCCCCAAGAAAGCTATTTTGGGCGCTTAATTTTTGGAATTGCTCTTTTAAAATATAGCAAAAGCCTAAAATCCAGATGTCTTTTCTTTCTTTGTTTTTAATAAAATTTACCCTTTTTAAAAAACAGGATTTGGATTGTTGTGTCCTAGGAGGTTTATGCCTGTGCAGTTTGATTAGCTGATGGCAACAGCTAATTTCCTTTGTTTTCTTGTCAGCTCTTTCCCGGAGGGTGTGTGTGAAAGGCTTGAGGGTACCCCACAGGGAGGAATTTCCACATGCTCCTTCTTGGGTCAAAGGGTGTGTTTTTTTTGTTGGTTTTTTTGTTTTGTTTTGTTTTGTTTTTGCATTTAGGTGGTGGCAGTGTTTACCAAGCCAAGGTCAGAGAAAAGCTGTAACCTTGGGAGTTTAATACAAGCCTGGAGGGCAAGTATTACTTTTTAAAATTCTTGCAGGCCCCCACCTTCTGTACTTGAAGTGCCAGAGTGGGGATTCAGCCTTGACAAAGACTGAGGCACAATCTGGTTCTCAGGATTCATTCAGGCCTCTTTGGAAACGAATGCGACTTTTGCCTGAGTAAGAACCGCAGCATTTGACCCTCTGTGAATCACTCTTCTGTCTACAGTGAGAGCAAAGTCATATTTCTCTAAAGCTGAAAGTCACTCCTGTCAGTGCAGGAAAACAGATGGTTGGGGGGGGGGGTTTAATATATATATAGTGAGATGATTAAAATTCCAGAGCTGCAAAGACATCTGAGGCCATGAAGCAATCTACTTGAATGTGAACTTTGGCGAGGAACCCAGATTTCTGTAGAAACAATCACTCATGCAAAATAAAAACTCACATCTACACATACAGCTAGATAGGGAATGAGAGAGACAAGGCGGGTGAGGTAATCTTTTATTGGACTAACTTCTGTTGGTGAAAGAAAAATGCTTTTGTGCTTACTCAGAACTCTTCTCAAGTCTGGGAAAAGTACTCAGAGGGTCACAGCGATATACAAGGTGGAACAGGTTGTTTTAGCGTAAATAGTTAATCTGTTCCACTACGTATCTAGCTGTGATGCTGAATACGTTTCTCGGACCTGAAGAGCACTGTGTAAACTCAAACTTCTTTCACCAACAGAAGTTAGTCCAATAAAAGAGATTACCTCACCCACCTTGTCTCTCTCTCTAATCCCTACAACACTGCAACCACATAAGTAGCTACGAGACCGGAGCAAAATATTTGGCAGGGCTACTAATGCCATTCAAGCAAGTGGAATATAGAAGGTTGACGTTCCCTCCTACTTAAGGGGATGGGGCGAGGGGGATAGTAACATCATCTCACTAACAGAGCATTTCTGTTTATGGCTTTTGTGTTTGGAATTTAAGGTCAGATGGGGACTAGATGTAGTGAAATGACTGGAGTCTAATGCTCCGCTGTCTTTCACCCTCTGTTGTCTTTCCCACCTGTGAGAGGTGGGGGCTATGTGCTAGCAGCCTGATTTGGTAGCATTTTATGACCATTTTGCAGGGCCATAGATGACAAGGCTCAGTCTTTTTCTATTCTAAAACTGAATATGTAAAAGTGGCACCTTCTCACCAAGTTTTTGTACATGTGCTGGGTGAGGTCTGCTTATGCCAGTAGAAGAAATCAGTCTTTGCCACTTGACTACCAGTGCAGCCAACCTTTTCAGCCATTAATTGTTAATTAAGTTCCAGTTGGAGGCTAGATTCTGCTCTGTTATACCTCATGGAAAGAATTGGTGTTGGAAAGATGTAACACAGGGCATAATTGGAAGACAATGGCTTGTATAGGGGTAGCAGAGGGCAGAATTTGGCCTGCAGAAGCTGAGAGATTCCAGGCTGAGTTTGTAGAGTTGGCAATCAGACAAACCATTTTCTGAGCTGGTTACATCTGGTATCTATTGAGGGACTGGGCCTAGGGCTAGTGTGTTTTTGTTTTTGTTTAGTTTTGTTTTTTTTAAAGTGTGTGTGTGGGGGGGGTGGGGTGGGGGGGGCGTACATGATAAATGTCATGAAATTCCTTTTTTGGGGGGATGCAAACTTTCAATGGTTATCCTCTTACCCCAGATCAATTGGTATCCCAGATCTCACAACAGAGATGATGTCTGTAGCCAATTCTGTAATAAACTAACTCAAGGTTTATTATCTAGGAAAAAGAAATTAGTTATTTATAGGTCCAGCAAGTATGTAACACAAATGAGTTGTAAATTCTAAGGGCTGGTCTACACTTGGGGGGAGGGGGGTCGATCTAAGATGAGCAACTTCAGCTATGTGAATAGCGTAGCTGAAGTCGAAGTATCTTAGATCAAATTACGTGGGGTCCACACGGCGCGGGATCGATGTCCGCGGCTCCCCCGTCGACTCTGCTACCGCCGCTCGCTCCGGTGGAGTTCCGGAGTCAACGGGGAGCACGTTTGGGGATCGATATATCACGTCTTAACGAGACACGATATACCGATCCCCGATAAATCGATCGTTACCCACCGATACGGCGGGTAGTGAAGACATACCCTACAAGTGACAGTGTTGTAGTGATCAGTCAGTTCAAAAGGTCATTCAGGGATAACCCTGGGGGAATCTCACTTCACTTTAGAGTCTCTGGCCCTGACAGGTCAAACAGCAGAGAGATGAAACATTTTGTTGTGACCCTGCTTCCTTTTACGTTTGGCCTTCCAATCCGTGGCAGGAGCTCTCTTGCATGTAGCATTTGCAAGGTGTGATAGGGCCTTGCACTAATCCTTTGTATTGCGACATTTTTTAATGTCTCGTTTTAATCTTTATAGCCTTCCTGAATGGGCGAGGGAGGCAATTTCTTTGCCTGCGTTCACAAGCTCAGAGCAACCATTTTAAAAGTTATAAAGCAAAACTTACATACTGTATCATCTTATAGCATGGGATATAGACATTACAAGTGAGATTAATGCATGCAGCAATTTACAAGCATTTCATAGAGTCTAAATACAAAATACATTCTTATAAGACTAATACCTGTTTTGAACAAAACTAACATACAGGTGAGCTGCTTTGGCTGCCAGCTATGAGTTTGTTAGTTCTTTAGCTAATGCCTGTGGCCTTGGCCAGAGCTGGCAGCCCCCCACCCTCACCACCCCATCTTTGTCCCTAGTCAGTTCCAATTTTTCCCCTGTTGGCTCCTTACCTGTCTTTCATCCTATTTAGGCAATCTGTATTGCATTAGCCTCAGTATTACATACCTGCTTGGATAAAACTGAAGCAACAATGCCATCCTCTCTCTTAAACTGATATTTTCTTGGTAAAGATGGAAACTTTTCAAAGAAAATAGCAATTGCCGTAAGTGCAGTGATTTTGTACTAGGCACACTGGGACTGAAGGACAAATACATTACCCTCACTTCTTTTATTTTTTTTACGTCACTGTGTTGCCTTGAGTCTCCGCTAGGCCCACCGTCATGCAGGGAGCTGGCTTTGAGAACTTCCAGAGACATTAATAAAAAAGTGGGGCACAACAGGGTAGTTCAGAAGCTTTTTCACACCCTGCTTACTAAACACAAAGCCCCAAAAGACCTGCAAAGGCCACTGCATGGTATAGCAGACAGGAAGCATCTTTGCTGGCTGTGCCAAGGTTCATTGCCTGACTGTGTTGCTGTGAGGAAAGCCTATTTTATGGTGTTATTATCAGAGACTCCTTGAGGAATGACAAATTTGCAGACAGTGCAATTTCTTCATGGTTTGGAAGAATGATGGCGGTGAAGGGGGGGAAACTCTGTGAAAAAGAATTGGGATCATGGTGGATAATCAGCGGACCATAGTCCCAGTGTGGTGCTGTGGCCAAAAGGGCTAATGCAATCCTTGGATGCATGAACAGAGGAATCTCAAGTAGGAGTATTTTATTTTAGGTTATTTTACCTCTGTATTTGGCACCAGTGCAACCGCTCTCGTGTACTGTGTCCAGTTCTGGTGTCCATGATTCAAGAAGGATGTTGATAAGTTGGAGAGGGTTCAGAAAAGAGCCATGAGAATGGTTAAAGGACTAGAAAACCTGCTTTACCTTGATAGACTCAAGGAACTCAAATATATTTAGCTTAACAAAGAAGGTTAAGGGGTGACTTGATTGCAGTCTATAAGTACCTACATGGAGATACTTGTAGTACCTACATTTAGATTTTAGAGGGTTTTTTTTTTAATGTTTTAAAAAATAAAATGGTAAGAAATGTTGAAATGAAAAGTCCTTTGGAATAAAAACCAAAATGTTTCATTTAAAAAACAATAAAATGAATCCTTCTGTCTTTTTCAGATTTTTTTTTCATCACGAAGATTTCAGCAAAACTGACACAAATTTGCAAAACATTTCAGTGTTGCAGAATCTGTGTTCCTCCGCCCCCCTCCAAAAAAAAAGTTTTGGTTGAAAAACTTTGCCTAGCTCTATTGCCAACCCCAAGGATTTAAAAATCCTCAATCAGATCCAAAATCATGTGATTGGCTTAAAACTCCTGAGATTCTTTTTAAATAAATATTGGGCTATTTTATTTGCCTTCTGGCTTCTGAGTTTTTCAGATGCACTCACTTCACATTCTTGGGTTTTTCTTAGAAACCTTGAGGGCTATTATCTTACTTTTAAAAAAAAATGAAAGCTGAGATTCTCACTTAATCCCATGACTCCAGGAGCTGGGGCATTAAGAAAAACACCAAGTACTCTCTCTAATATCGTGAAAATGGCAACATTGCTCTGGAGTTTGCCATGGATGTGTTGCCCTGCATGAGATTTTGCTCAGGAGGGTAGCATGTTGGCAAATGGGACTCCATTGGCTCATGGTGGGAGGGATAGCTCAGTGGTTTGAGCATTGGCCTGCTAAACTCAGGGTTGTGAGTTCAGTCCTTGAGGGGCCACTTAGGGATCTGGGGCAAAAATAAGTACTTGGTCCTGCTAGTGAAGGCAGGGGGCTGGACTCCATGACCTTTCAAGGTCCCTTCCAGTTCTAGGAGATAGGATATCTCCATTTATTTATTTAAGAGGTGAGGAGGGTCTGCTTTAAGATACTAGATTTTCAATCAGAGCTGGGGTGTGGAGGTCTGGGATGGCCTTTATCTAACAATATAGGTGGTGCCCTTTTCTGCTGATGTATACTGATGTGCCCTAGGTCTTAGAAGTTTTACAATTGTCTAATAAATTTTACTCATGCACAGGAAACCTAGTAAAACCCTGGAAAATCTAGCCAGACAGTGCCTGACTCTTGATCAGCACTATGTCTCTGGACTGCGGTTGCACGTATAGCTTTCCCCTAAAAGCCAGCCTTGGTTTCATCCATAAATAACATAAATAAAATCCTGAAGCCATTTTTTATTTTAAAGAAGCCCTGGAATAGAGAGCAACACACAGTGTCTAAAGATTTCTGGTCTCCTGTTTGGCAGCAGGAGACATGCCACACACTTCTAACCAGCGAAGGAGAGAGACTAGAGGCAATTGACAAGGCAGCAAGGACAACAAAAGGACAGTGTTAAAAATGACACTTAGCCTCTCTCAATCTCTCCAAAGAAACTTCATTACATGAACTTTCTTTCCCCTCTAATTACTAAGTAAGGTGTCATGTGACCAAGCCTGGTCTCATTCTACTAATTCCCACAATCAGCTTTGTAGAAGGATGGTCTAGTGTTTAGGTCACTAGCCTAGGGCTAGCCACACACTTGCTGTGTGACCTTGGGCAAGTCACTTAGCCTCTCTGTGCCTAGGTTCCCATTTGTAAAATGGGGATAATAGCACTTGCCTACCTCACAGGGGTACTGGGAGGCTAAATATGTTAAAGCTGGTGATGTGCATGGAGATCTACTGAGGAACGGTGCTATATAAATGTTACTTATTTGAAGAGCTTAAATCAGCCTGTGAGAGGTTTTAATATGTCGGTCAAGCAGAACATTAATCCCACCCAGCAGAATTTGTGTCCTTGGTTGAGACCGTAATCTCCAGGAATGGTATACAACACTACAGTCAATGTAATGCTATTGTAAAAGTCAGTGTCTTGGGCCCATACTATAAATGATGTAGTACTTTTTGGGAAAGGCTGTCTTCAATCCCTGGGAAGACGATAGATTTATAAACAGAGAGACTATAGATTTGTGACAGAAGATTTTTATTAGGACTGACAGATCATTGGTAGTGTAAAAAGAAATGCAATTTTCAAGCTTAGTTACTTAAACTTATACATCTAAATCCATATTTAGAAACCTAAGTAAAAGTGGGCTAAGCACCCACAGCTCCCCATAAATGCTTAACATCAGCCTTTATTTATTCCAAGATCAAATGGAATAGATTTTGGAACAAGTTAGATTCTCAGGTATGTGCCTAATCTTCATATGCAGTTAGCATGTTTGTGAATGGCAATAGTTGATTGTGAGGATTTACTTGCACTATTACCATGATTTTATTCACAATTTCGGGCCCCGATCCCACAAACGTTTAGGCACCTGAGTAACTTGATGTATGTGAATAGCCACTTTTAATGCAACATGAGTATTGGTACCCGATCAGGGCTGAAGCATGCAATTGCATGCTTTGCTTGTATGAAAAATCTGGCCCAAGAATCGTAGAGCTTTCAAATCTGATTAGAGGTCTACAATTCTCCATATCTTCCACAGCCTTAGGGCTTGAAATGCTAGTGGCACAATATAGCTCGGTAGTGCTTCAGTGTAGACACTACCTGCACCGACAGGATAATCCACCTCCCTGAGAGGTGGTAGCTAGGTTGACGGAAGAATTCTTCCATCTTCCGTCAACCTAGTGCTGTCTACACCAGGGGTTAGGTTGGCTTATCTGTGTCACTCGGGTATCGATTTTTCACACCCCTGAGCAATGTAGCTGGGCCGATCTAACTTTTTTGTGTAGGCCAGGCCTTAGTGCGGTTATGTGTGTCACTAACTCTTCACTTAAAAATATGTTAACATTACATAGCACGTGTGCTTTCTTTACAAGGTCGCATTTTGCCTCTTATATTGAGGGTCTACTGGCTTGGTGTGAGAGATCACACACACAGGGCTGGCGGGCAACAGAATTTGGCTTGCAGGCAGACATGGTAAGCCACAGTCTTTTGGCTTCTTTAACATTCATAACATGTGGGAATGGTTTCAAACAGCATCGCCCTCATGTCCCATACAAAGCACCTGTTGGGTTGGCCATTTAAAAGGAGGGGCTTCATTTTTTGGGTTAATGTGCAGCACAAACCCAACTAAACCCCTCCATCCCACCCTATTCTTTGGGATGATTGCTTCACCCCTCCCCCAACTGCATGGTGCACAGCGGGGATGATTTCTGTTCAGCCACAGACAAACAGCCCAGCAGGAATGGCCACCTCTGAATGTTCCCTTAATAAAATTCCCCTATTTCAACCACGTGACCATGAATGATGTCACTCTCCTGAGGATAACACAGAGAGATAAAGAACGGATGTTGCTTGAATGCCAGAAAACATTGGGACCATACGCTGCCATGCTTTGTTACGCAATGATTCCAGACTACGTGCTACTGGCCTGGGCCTGGTGTGGTAATGGAGGATGGAATAAGGCTGCCCTCCCCACAAACCTTTTGCAAAGGCTTTGAGAGTACATCCAGGAGAGCTTCATTGAGATGTCCCTGGAGGATTTATGCTCCATTCCCATACATAAAAAGAACAGGAGTACTTGTGGCACCTTAGAGACTAACAAATTTATTAGAGCATAAGCTTTCGTGGACTACAGCCCACTTCTACAGCCCACTTCTTCGGATGCATCCGAAGAAGTGGGCTGTAGTCCACGAAAGCTTATGCTCTAATAAATTTGTTAGTCTCTAAGGTGCCACAAGTACTCCTGTTCTTTTTGCGGATACAGATTAACATGGCTGCTACTCTGATTCCCATACATGTTAACAGACTTTTCCAGTAGCTGTACTGGCCACAAGTGCATCCCAAGTCTTCAGGGCAAATTAATCATTAAACACACTTGCTTTTAAACCATGTACAATATTTACAAAGGTAGACTCACCAGAAGTCTGTTCTCTGCCTTCTAGGTCCAGGAGCCTGCCTTCAGTGGGTTGGGAGGGTACTATTTTATTTTAAATTAATGGAGATATCCTATCTCCTAGAACTGGAAGGGACTTTGAAAGGTCATTGAGTCCAGCCCCCTGCCTTCACTAGCGGGACCAAGTACTGATTTTGCCCCAGATCCCTAAGTGGCCCCCTCAAGAATTGAACTCACAACCATGGGCTTAGCAGGCCAATGCTCAAACCACTGAGCTATCCCTCCCCCCCTACTAGATCCAGGGTGAAAAACAGTTCCTGGCTGTTGGGGAAAACGGTTTCTCTGCTTGCTTGCCGCCTCCTCCTCCTCCTCTTCCTTGTCCTCAAAATCCGCATTCCTGTTGCGTGAGAATCCATTGATGGAAGGCCAAGCACAGGGCTGGGATAGTTGTAGGGGCACCCCCTAGAATGGCATGCAACTCCTCATAGAAGCGGCATGTCTGGGGCTTTGACCCAGAGCGGCCATTTGCCTCTCTGGTTCTTTGGTAGACTTGCCTCCGCTCCTTAAGTTTCACGCAGCACTGCTGCAGGTCCCTGTTATAGCCTCTGTCCTTCATGCCCTTGGAGATTTTTTTCAAATGTTTTGGCATTTTGTCTTTTAGAACCAAGTTCTGATAGCATGGATTCATCTCCCCATACAGCGATCAGGTCTAGTACCTCCCGTTTGGTCCATGCTGGAGTTCTTTTGCGATTCTAGGACTCCATGGTCACCTGTGCTGATCAGCTCTGCATGGTCACCTGTGCTGATCAGCTCGCCATGGTGGCCAAACACGAAATGAAATTCAAAAGTTTGCGGGGCTTTTCCTGTCTACCTGGCCAGTGCATCTGAGTTGAGAGTGATGTCCAGAGCGGTAACAATGGAGCACTCTGGGATAGCTCCCAGAAGCCAATACCATCGAATTGTGTCCACACTACCCCAAATTCGACCCAGCAGGGTCCATTTCAGCGTTAATCCCCTCATCGGGGAGGAGTACAGAAATTGATTTTAAGAGCTCTTTAAGTCGACAAAAATGGCTTCGTTGTGTGGACGGGTGCAGGGTTAAATCGATCTAACGCTGCTAAATTCGACCTAAACTCGTAGTGTAGACCAGGGCTTACACTGGTGGGAGTAAGGCTGTAGCATAGATTCTGACATAATTAGGTTGACATAAGCTGCTTTATGTTGACCTAACTCTGTAGTGTAGAACAAGCCCTAATCTACATGCAAAAATTGCACTGGTTTAAATTAAATTGGTTTTTAATCTAGTTTAGTTAAATAGGTGCAAACCTCTATGCAGACACTTATTTCAATTTAGCCTAAATTGCTACCTAATTCAGTTACACTGAGGGCTTGTCTACACTTACATTTTATAGCGATCTAACTGAGCACTTTAAAGCGCTAGGGTAGACAGGCTCCCAGTGCTCAGAGCTAATCCCCTCGTGGAGGTGGATTACCAGGAGTGCTGGGAGAGCTCTCTCCCAGTGCTCGCACATGACCACATTCACACTTTGAAGTTTCCAGTGTAGACATACCCTTAAATAAGCCTGATTTAAACTGAAGTAAGTGTCCACACAGCCTTTTGCACCTGCTTGACTAAACTGGTTTAATGTCACACCTTAAGCAATACTTGTGTAAATTTCTTGTGTAGGCAAGCTCTGTGTGTACACTAGGTGTGATAGCTGTATGACTATGAGTTTGGAGATGTGAAAGATGTATGTGTGCGCATAGGGTGTGTAGCTGTGATCAATATGTGCAAAATCAGAGAAAACTGGAAAACAGGAAAAAAAGAAGAAATGAGGAGCTGAGTAAATCAACCATTTAAACAGAGAGACAAGGTGGGTGAGGTAATGTTTTACTGGCCCAACTTCTGTTGGTGAGAGAGAGGTTTTCAAGCTACACAGAACTCTTCTTCAGGTCTGGGGAAAACACTCAGATGATGTGTCACAACTAAATACAAGGTGGAACAGATTGTTTAGCATAAGTAGTCTATTCAACACACACTCTCAGAGCCAATTCAAGATGAAGTGGCCTGTTAACACCTCTCCAGTCATAAGACAAAAAAGGGAGGTTGGTAGATTATAGATTGTTGTAATAAGACATATATCCAGTGTCTTTTATTAAGACCATGATTTTAGTTTTAGAAAAGTAGCTCCCAGGCTTGTCTTTTGATGCTGTTGTGCAGGATGAAGACTGAGAGGACAAATATGGAATGATTGTTTTGTGGAAAGTGTTCACCCACAGGTGATATAATGGTTTTTGCATTTTATCATTTTTCTGTGTGAATTAATTTGAGAGCATAGTGTTTGTCCTGTTTCACCCACATAGCTGTTATTCTTCCACTTTGCACTTAGTTATGACAGCCTGAACTGGTGAAAGAGACAAGCTTTTGAGGTACACGGACTGGTAGAAGAGCGCTATGTATCTCAAAAGCCAATAGAGGTTGGTCCAAAAAAAGATATTACCTCACCCACCTTGTCTCTCTAATATCCTGGGACCAACATGGCTACAACAATACTGCAAACAATCATTTAATCTGACATTCATCCCCATTCCCTATCAGAGTGTCAGACAGATTTATTTTAGTTTATTGCTTCAGGTAAACTAATTCCTCCTGCGTGCTGTAGCCTATAGACTACGTTAAATAGAAATTAGACTTTGACATGAAGTTAGCTTAAGTGTAGAGAAGTATGGGAAATTGAACTTGCTGGTGTGAGCAGAAGTCAGAGGTAAGATGGGAAAATAGAAGTTAGCAAGGACCTGCCCCAAGGTTATGCTGTGGCTGTGTTTTGCTTGTAAGTGGTTTCAGCAGGGTTTTTAATGAGTGCTTTTAAGAACTGTGAATGTTTTGGTCAAATGCTATCTACACTGATAGCAGGGAAGGACATGGTGTCTTGCCAGGGCTGTACAGTGATTGCCCCCCAGTGCTCCCACTGTCTTCCCAGCCCCAAGTTCAAGGAGATCCCCAGGCCAGTCAGGCCTCCTGAAGAGAATTTGGTTACTAAGCATCTTGTGAGTCCTTAGCAACGCTCTCTCCTCCTCACTCCCTCCCCTTCCATCCCCTCTTGGCCAATGGGTGGGGTTGGGATTCTGTGTGTCACAAAGAAGGGGGTGGGCATAGAAGCCGGGGAGGGAGGGGATGCTGCTGATCACTGAGTGAGCTGCAAGCAGCCTGTGGATGCAGGAGGCTGCCTCCCTCCTCAGCAGCAGCCAGCAGACAGGTGAGTGCCAGCACCTCCCACCACCATCCAGGAGCCCCCCAGCCAGTGGCTGCAAGGGGGCTCGGGGCGACAGTGAGGAGGGAGCACCTGGCAGGGGCTGCTGGGGACCTACAAACTGAAAGGGACCCACCAAGCACTAGGGCAGCACAGGGGATAGGAACCCAGCCCCCTGTCACTGCCCAGCCCGTGTGAGCTTCAATGGGGGAGGGAAGGGGAGGCAATAATGTAGTGGGGAGGGAGTCAGGGGAATTTAGCCTGGCCACTCCCCAAAAATCTCCCTTCACCAAAACGAAATCTGTGTGTGTGAAGTGGGGGACAAGGAGATACGGTTAATGTTCATACAGACAAGCTAGTGGTGGGAATGGAATCCAGGGAAATGTATTCCCCGAACCCAAGAAAGTGCTCTGCACCCCATGTATGTGTTTGGAGGGCTGAGGGGGTGCACCCATTTACCTGTGGGGGAGGGAGTAAATGGGTTAGTAGTTTTGGGGAGTGGGTCCTACAGGGATGTGGGAAGGAATTTACTTTTAGGGGGGGCACCAGGGCAACATAGCTCTCTTTACTCCCCAAACCATCTCTTTCCTCTCTCTAAATGTCTGTGTCAGCAGGGGAAGGACAAGCATTTATTAGGAGGGGAAAGTCATGAAAATTGTACCCCAGACTCCAAAACTATTTGTTTCCAAGGTCTAAATATGTGCAGTGGGGACAGGGAGAGTCCATAACAGGGGGACAAAGCGGTGGCAGTAATTGATTAGTGGGAGTTGGCCATGGAATTTAATCCCAGCCCTGCCAAAACAGCCAGCTCAGAGGGCCACATTTTGAAAAGTTTTTGCTAATTTTAGGTTTCCAGTTTGAGACACCTTGATCCTGATTCTTCAGAGATGTTGAGCACATGCAGCTTCTGTTGATCTCAACTCAACAGCACCTCTGGAGATCAGGTACTAGGTGTCTTAGGTTGAGCATCCACACACCAAGGCAGCCAAAAGGGGTGGGCACTTAAGTTCAGTCATTTCACAGATGCAGGGAATGTACTTTCCCTCCTCTTACTCATCTCTCTATTTTTCTGTGGGTTGTATTCTCATTTGCTAAGTTACCTGCTATTTATTATTGCTATTAATAACACTGCACTTCTCAAGCACTATTCACTGAGCACATCAAAACATTCTCAGAAGCTAGAGATGGAAATGACCTATTAGAGGTCACCTAGTCGCACTTTCCAGACATTTGTAAACATGTACAGCATTTACCTGGGACTACAGCAGCTTCCAGACCTGCATGTGGCTTCCTGCCTTCCTCTTCAAGCTCAAACGTTTTGTTCCCAACTCTGAAGTTTAATAGTTTCCTGGCCTCAGAGAATGTCCTTTTCTCCTTCCATGACCTCACTAGTTTTCACTGGTTTGCATGATCAATTGCAGTATTATGTTCCATATCATTTATATTAGGAAGCATTCATTAGTAATAATAATACTTCGTTTTGCTGAAGCAACATTTATTTGAGCATCTCAAAGATGAGTTACAGATGTTTATTATTGGTTAGTATAGCAGCATCCTAGACTTTCATGTGGCTTTCCTTCCATGTTGCCTGATTGTGATCTCTCACTTTTTACATCTGCATAATTCCACTGGGTCAGATCTTCAGCTGGTTTAAAATCATCACAGCTCCATTGAAATCAATGGGCTAGCAGAGTGTCTGGTCCAGTGAATTCAATGATGTTACTCCTGATATACAACAGTGTATGTTGGATCTGAATCAGGTCTGTAAGCTATCTGTTTTGTGGCACTCAGTGGCCTCTATTTTGACCCTCTCATTCCTCTATATTTTTTTTCTGATGTGCATTGTCATTTGTTAAATATATTAAGAGATGATATTTTTCTTAGTTTGCTGCTTCAGGCATGTTGTGTGTCTCCTGTCTATTCCCTTCTATGAATTTCAGTTATAAATCATTGGGATTTACTGGTTTTGCTCCTGGGAAGGAACAGGTTTTCTTCCGTTGTTGCTGAGGTGACTAAAACTCAAACCCTCCCTCCTCAGAGGTTTAGAACTTTAAATAAAAACCAGTCTCTCTCATGGGGAAATTGGCCAGCGTAGGTGTAGTGGAACAATTATACTGGTATAGCTATGCCAATATAACTCCCTGTCTGGACACTCTATTCTGAAATAAAAGTGACGTTATTCTGATATGACTCCACTTTTTAAGGAATAAAGTCATTTCCCTGTGTAGACAAACCCTCCATTGTGATGCATTGTTAAATAGCTACTACTCTTCACTCCCTAGAGATGGCTCCACTTCATTGATGGGTAGATCTGTGTGTATATATATGCGTATGTTTGGTGTGCAGCTTGCACAAAGGGCTATTCACTTTGTACTGTGGTTTAGGATCCATGTGGATAATAGGCATTGTATCAGTGCAGGATGATTAGAATGAAAATACAGCTACAGCACCTCTCTTCTCCTCTTTGGTCCTGACTCAGAAAACCCCCTCAGTAGGTGCTTATATTTATCCCTGTTCAGGAAAGCACTTAAGCACATGCTTAATATAAAGCAAGTGCTTAAGTCCCATTGACTTCAATAGGATTTAAGCGCATGCTTTGGGCTAAGCACCATTCCTGAACAGGGACCCTTTCCTGAATCTTGGCCTTTACTACTTAGGCCTGGTCTACTCCTACAAATGAGATTGACTTAGCCACGTTGTTCAGGCCTGTGAAAAATGGCGCACGCTGAGCAGCGTGGTTAGGTTGACCTATCCCCTGGTGTAGACGCAGCTAGGCCTAAAGAAGGTTTCGTCCATCAACCGAGCTACCACCGTCGGTCCCTGTAGGAAGCGTCTATACTACGGTGCTACAGTGGCATAGCGGCAGCACTGTAGCTGTGCCGCTGCAGCAGCTGTAGTGAAGACGTACGCTTAGATTATAAGTCCCTTGGGACAGTGACTGTCCGTTTGTTTCGTGTTCGTACAGTACCTCCCACAAGGGGCTGTTACAGGGCTCCTAGGAGTTACCCAACACAAATACATCAAAAAATAAACATTGATATTATTTGTACAATATGAATATTGGAACAGGTTTAATATGTGAAGGGTTTTTATTTAAGGAACAAATTTTGGAGAACACATTTTCTATCTTGAACTCCTACGAATACTGTAGCTTTGTCAACAGTATTGGTCATCCTCTTACTGCAGACCGGTGATCCAACTACAGGAGCTGTTCCTATCTCTCTAGGGCAGCCAAAAGTCCCTTTTATTTAAACCAGCAATCAACTCTTGTAACCATAAGAGAATTCCCCATCAGCACAACAGACACCTCAGTGTGTTTGTGAATGGATTATGGGTATTATATACAAGTAAATATTTACCTTTTGACTGCCATGAGTATTATATTACTGATACACAATTAGTTAATGACATCAAAGTGAAAAGAACAATAGCAAACACAGTACAGTATGCAGTTACTTGAAACAAAATTCCCCCTCTTCCTTCCCCTCCCCCCCGAAAACCCTCCTGTGGGGTCATTCACTCCAGGGTGACAGTGGGGGAAAGTTTATTCAAATGACTTTTGAAGTGTAACAATGGTTAAAAGTGAAAAGGCTGACCTTCAGGTAATTGTTCTTTTTCCTCTTTTCAAATACGGGATATTTATTCTATGTTGGTGACTTTGACATCAAATTTTCTCTCCTTGCAAGTCAAAAAAAGATGTTTGCTTGTCTTGCTCCACCTTAGCAACACTGCATTTAGGTTCTGAAAGTTGAGCTTGTGTACTTTCTGCTTGGTCTATTGTTGCTCACTATTGCAGATGTTGGAACTAGGAGTTATGTGCAGTTTCTGTCCTGCACACCCTGGATCGATATGAGAAAGAGACTGCTCCTACTGAAAACCGTGGAAATTTTGGGTTTGTCCCTGAGGCCCCAATCCTGCAAACACTTACTTTAAATTAAGCATGCACATATCTGAGTAACCCTGTTGATTTTAATAGGGTTACTCAGATAAGTAAAATAAAACACATGGTTTCCTTGGCTCCCCAATCTGTATCTGTATCCTCCAGTTGTCTCCTCTCTTATAATTAAATTGTAAGTTCTTTGGGGAAGGGACTGTCTTTTTGTTCTGTGTTTTATACAGCTCCCAGCACAATGGGTCCTGGTCCCATGACTGCAGCTCCTAGATACTAGGGCTATACAGTAATAATAATATGTAAGGGTTTGCAGAATCAGGATCTATTGATGATAAATGAGGCAGAATAAAATACAGCCATTGCTTCTGCACCTCTGTTAACTCTGCATTGTGGACAGTAGTAAAGGTTTGGGAGTGTGCAATGCCGTCAGTTTGTAAACAGGACTTCCTATTCTACTCAGTAGGGAGTTCTGCTTAAAAGTCATGGCACAATATGGCCCTTGGTTCAAGTCAATAAGTGACACTGAGCAATAACTAAGTGCTTGTCTACACTTCAAACGCTGCGCTGCTGTAGCACTTCAGTGTAAACACTACCTCCACCAGTGGAAGCAGTTTTCCTATCAATATAGGTAATCCACTTCTCCAAGAGGTGATAGCTAGGCTGATGGAAGAATTCTTCTACTGACCTAGTGCTATCTACACTGGGGGTTAGGTTGGCTTAACTACATCACTCAGGGGTGTGGATTTTTCACACCCCTGAGTGGCGTAGCTGGGTCAAGCTAACATTTTACTGTAGATCAGGCCTAGGAAACTTTAATCCTCCTATATCCAAATATATGGGGAACTGTGAGATAGGGCTTTGCTTTTGAGAGTTTTAGGCCTGTCTTTCTGATACTCAAATATTATACACGTTGGTGTTTTTATTATGAGTTGCATGTGTTTATTGAAGAGGTGTTGTTATGACTGAGTGGGACCTTGCTAAATGAGATAATTCTCTGTCTTTTTGTGTTTGTTTTATGCAGGAAGTAAAAGCGAATAGCAGTTTTCCATCATGGAGCTTGTAGGCTCTACTTTAACGGCAACTTACGCCCACCCAAGATCAACACCTACTAACTTCCTACCAGCTATCAGCACCATGGCATCGAGCTATAAGAACCGGTTCCCTCACTACTCTTTGACCCATAGCTTGAGTCTTCCATGGCGACCCAGCACTTATTATAAAGTAGCAGCCATCACTCCTACTTTGGCTCCCTTCTCCAAAAGTTCCCAAGGGTTAACCCAAAGCAAGATGCTTCCCTTTGTTTCCAATAGAACAGCGCTTTTCACCAGGTATACCCCGGATGACTGGTACAGATCCAACCTGACCAATTACAAAGAGTCAGAGACATCCCGGCACAGCGCAGAGAGGCTAAGGGTGGACACATCCCGCATGATCCAGGACAAAGATCAGCAAACAAGGAAAACCCAAACAGACACTACCAAAAATTTGGGAGAACGGGTCAACGATATAGTATTTTGGAAATCAGAGCTCAACCACGAGATAGATGAGATGATTGGGGAGACCAATGTTCTTACAGACATGAAGAAACGATTGGAAAGGGCCTTGGCTGAAACAGAAGGTCCTCTCCAGGTATCAATTTCATTGATAAATGTTGTGATGTGTTATAGCCTATCAGTTACCTATCTGCAGCCATTCAAATATCTAATTAAGTTTCATTTGAGCTCGTTATGTCTGAATGTCTTTTATTAAGAGGCCCTTAGCCAAGCTGGAGATAAACAAAGCCCTTGTCACCTGATACATTTCCTATCCAATGCCTGTTGAGCAGTTAAGAAGAGTATTTACTTAACTAAATATTTTCTCATGTGCTACATCAAAAATCCTAATTAAGGTCACAATTTACAATGTCTTATTGCAAGGCTCAGATCAGGCCAAATTCATGCCTGGAGTCATGTCTCTGAGTTCAACTGGTGCTACACCAGGGATGTATGTGCTCCTTTATGTTTTGATCACTTGGATATTTTAGCTGGTTGTTTATTATCAGTAACACACCAGCATATGGCAAATAGGTACTTTTGTATTGGCATGGCTTGCGTGTCTTAAAAGATGACCCTTCTCCATATATGACATTTTCTCAACCCAAGGGAAGATATGTGTTCCAAAGGAAAAATTCCCATTCTAAGTGCAAAGATTACTGCCATTACTGAATATTGCAGTGTGATAAACATCTAGCTTTTACAGCACTAATGTTAAGTAATTGGAACTTTTCCAGAGTTCTCTGGTGTAATTTTATTGGTCGTCTTATAGTCGACAGCTATATTTATTTACCAAACAGGTAGCCCAAGAGTGCTTACTTCATCGAGAGAAGAGAATGGGAATCGACCTAGTCCATGATGATGTGGAAAAACAGCTGTTGACAGTAAGTTTTTGTAACAGCCTAACTAGGAAACGGGGCACTTAACTGCAAAGACAGCTCCGTGCTGACCAACAGTACCTGGTGTTGTAGCTTTAACACATGACCTATGTCCTCATCATTTCTCCTTATACTTACTAAGGTCCAGATCTTGTCCCCACGATCCACTCATGGAGGGGACCCTCTCCATGCAGTCATCAGCCTTTCCATATGGAGTAGTGGGGTTCAGCTGCCTCTGCAGCACCATCCACCCTTTCCTCCAACTCTACGGAGGAGATCCATTCAGGGGCTGGGCCAGAGAGAAGGGGCAGGGCTGGGAAACACATCAGCTCTGTGCAGAGCTGATGTAAGGAACGAGGATTCAGCCTGAGGCCCATTCCTTGATGATGATCCTCCTTTAAGGGGTCCCCCGGGGCCAGCCACTTCCAGAGGGAATCTCTGGTAATGTGGCTGTACTAGCAAGGCAAGGGGCAACTGGCCGCACAGTGCCAGCTCAGAAGAATGGAGCCTCTATGTGGATAGTCTGACCTCCTGTGGAGTGCTGGGGATCTTCCAGGTTTTGGGGCAGGCATCAAGGCGCATTCCAGCATGAATGACAATAGGACAGCTCCTTTCCTGCAGGTTTTATCATGGGAGAGGCTGATCCAGCAGCAATAACTATCTGTTAAGCAAAGCATAAAACATACTAACTAAGGACCTGGCCTAAAGGCCACTGAAATCAATAAACTCTCATTGACTGCAACTGCAGTAGGCTTTAGATCAGGCTTGCTCTGTCCTATCTCTCCTTTTACACACTCCTCTGTCCGTCCATCCATCCTGTTGTACAGTTTCTGAGCACCTTCAGCGTTAACTCTGAGTCACCAGAACATTTTACCAACCATTTTAATACAGAGATATCTGATGAGGTTGGATGACAAGGCTTCTTTATGTTGGCCCCCACCCACTAATAATATTACTTGTTTTTAGTTAACATACCAAGTCAGTTATACAAGACATTTTCCTTCCGACAACAGAACAGAGACTAAATACATCTAACTGCCAGTGGGATAAGGAGGGTAGTAGCTACTCCACTAAGAACAGCTGTACCTAAGGTTGCAGATTAGTTCTGTGACTGATTCGGTCACAGAGAACCCCTTGGGACTGACACCTGATGTGCTGAGATTACCTCTGAGCCCGTTTTCTCTGCCAGCTTGGGACTCAAGAACCCTGCCTTATTAAGCGAGACATGCTAGCCTGCTGCAACACAGACCCAGGTCTGGGCCACGCCCCCAAAGCTGCAGACTTTAACCAAAAACTGCTTAGCAGGTCACCTATCTCCAGCACCCAGACACCCAGTTCCCAATGGATCCAAATCCCAAATAAATCCATTTTACGCTCTATAAAGCTTATACAGGGTAAACTCATAAATTGTCCACCTTCTATAACACTGATAGAGAGAGAGGCACAGCTGTTTACCCCCCCCCCCCCAGTATTAATCACTTAGGGTTTATCAATAAACAAAAGTGATTTTATTAAGTATAAAAAGTAGGATTTAAGTGGTTCCAAGATAGAACAAAGTAAGTTACCAAGCAAAATAAAACAAAACATGCAAGTCTAAGCCTAATACATTAAGAAACTGATTACACATAATATCTCACCCTGAGAGATAATCCAATAAGCTTCTTTCACAGACTAAAAGAACAGGAGTACTTGTGGCACCTTAGAGACTAACAAATTTATTAGAGCATAAGCTTTCGTGGGCTACAGCCCACTTCTTCAGCCCACTTCTTCTGATGCATCTGAAGAAGTGGGCTGTAGCCCACGAAAGCTTATGCTCTAATAAATTTGTTAGTCTCTAAGGTGCCACAAGTACTCCTGTTCTTTTTGTGAATACAGACTACAATGGCTGCTACTCTGAAATTTTTCACAGATTAGACTCCTTCCTAGTCTGGGCCCAATCCTTTCCCCTGGTACAGTCCTTGTTAGTTCCAGCAGGCTTCTCATGACTGGGACCCTCCTTGACCTGCTCTATCCCCTTTATAGCTTTGGCACAAGGTGGGAATCCTTTGTCTCTCTGGATCCCCACTCCTCCTTCTAAATGGAAAAGCACCAGGTTTAAGATGGATTCCAGTATCACATGACATGGTCACATGTCACCGTAAGACCTCATTTTTCATTACATACACAGGCAGGCTTGCAGGTAAACAGAGTCATTTACAGTCAGTTGTCCTAGTCAATGGGAACCATCAAGATTCTAAACCATCATTAATGGCCCACACTTTGCATATTTACAATAGGACCTCAGAGTTATACTTCGTATTCCTAGTTTCAGATACAATAATTATACAAATAGGATGAACACACTCAGTAGATGATAAGCTTTGTAATGATACCTTACAAGAGACCTTTTGCATAAAGCATATTCCTGTTACATCATATTTACACTCATAAGCATATTTCCATAAAAAAATTATGGAGTGCAACATCACAAGTTCCTGTTGTAACCCACTTACTCCAGTACTTGAAGATTTTCATCTTTGGGGTTGAAATCTTCCAGGGCTGGTCTCTATCTGCAAATGGAACTTCTTTAGAAAGCTTGTGCATTTGTCCCCCACTATCCATTAAATAAAGAAGCTCACAAGAGGCCAGGACCCAGCATGAACAGAAGTCTGTCTGACACAGGAAAAGTGGGTAATTGGCTTCTGGAGAGACATATGAGGTAGCTGCACCATGGCATACTTGTAGGAGGTCCAATGTAGTGTAGTTATAGCCATGTCAGTCTTAAGATATTAGAGAGAGACAAGGTGGGTGAGGTAGTATCTTTTATTGAACCAACTTCTGTTGTCTCTCTCACCAACAGAAGTTATATAAGATATTACCTCAGCCCCCTTGTCTCTCTATAGAGAAGTCCTGTTATCGGCAGGATTTTCAGAAAGAGCTTAGAGTTGGCCAAACTTTACTCTCATTGAAGTCAATTGGAGGTTTGCTATTGTCTTCATTTAGGCCAGTGCTGAATTCTGTGGAAAATTCCAACCTAAGGGTGAACTCTTGTCCCCATTGAAATCAGTGGGAGTTTTGCCGTTGGCTTCAGTGGGGACAGGATTTCACCCTAAAGTTCCAATTCAACTGCCATTATTAACATAAGTGGAAAAACTCCCATTGACATCAGTGTAAGCTGGACCAGCCTAGTGACTGAGAGTCCATTTTCATAGTGTTTCCAGCTCCTGCCAATCCACACAGAGCACAAACCCCAGGTATGTTTTTGTAGACCATGCAATATTGGCCAAACCACTTGGTCGCTTGTTCCTCGGTGAATGTCAACTTATATAGGCAAATAGCACACAGCCATACTGTTTCTGGGGAACGCTTTCATCATAAGGAAACAACATATTCCTAACAGAAAGAGTCACATTGAAAATTTAACCACTGAATAGCTGTGTCCCCTTATTATAGTGCATCAGAATTGGGAAGTAGCTATTTAAATAGTTTGTGAGTCCTCTAGCGGTGCTCTCTGTGTTTCATGTTTCAGAAGCCATCAGCACCCTGCCAGAGCAGCAGTGTATGTGTACAGCTAGGCTTTGTATGTTGATGGATGTTTATTAAACATGGTTATGTGCACCCCACTGTGCCTGTATGGTTCCTTTATATTATATTTGTGGTGTAAAAATCAAACAACACTACAATTGCAATGAAGGTAGAATCCTAATCCAAAAGTTCAGTGAAATAGGGAGTGATTGCAGAGGCCTCATGAAACTGCAGCCACAGGTACTGCAAGTGAACTGCTCATTGAGAGAATTTTTTTCCTCATGAGTCAGGTCCCCAAAAGTCATGAGCTTGTATTAAAAAAAAAAAATATCGAGGTTCAGTTCTTTTTATTATCTTCTGAGTTTTGAGGCTTGCGGAGCAGTTGGCTCATGTTTTCCAGCTTTCCTCCACTACCATGAGGGGTCAGAACTCAAAAAACTATGAAATTTTAGATTCAAACCTAATCACCTGCCTCTAGGAGCTGGGGCTTTCAGAAACATAGCAAATATCGCAAGCCTCCTGCAAAATCACAAGAGTTGGCAACACAGGCCCTTCTTCTCCTTTCATTGGGTTAAAAGCAATAGCATAAGATAGAAAGATTTTCTATTGTTTGTATTGCAGTAGCACTTAGGAGTCCTAGTACAGGACCCCATTGTGCTAGGTGCTGTACAAACACCGAACAACAAGATGGTCCCTGCCCCAAGGGGTTTACAATCGAAGTATAAGCCAAGTGAGACAGATTGGGAGTACAATGAAACAAGGAGATTTCTATCAATCAAAGTTAGAAAAATCCAGCCGTGTGCTATGGATCCAGAATAAAAGGGTTACTCCTGACAGAATTCTGCGCTCCCAATTCATATGGCCCGCATATTACTGTTCTGAGCAGCCTCAGAGACGCAAATCACTGCCAGGGGGAGAGGGGCTGGGGGTGCGTGCCTGCAGGGGAGACGTTGATCACCGTCAGGGGGCGGGGCTGGCCAACAAGCGAGAGCGACTCTTTCCTCTCACTTGCTACTGAGGCTCGTGGAGTGGAGGTAGGTCTTTTTTTATGCACAAAGAAGGCTCTGTCCCCAAGGCAGAAATGTAGCAGTCTTCCTACTAGTTAATTGATCTCATTCTCTGAGGCAGAAATGTAGCAGCCTGCCTGCCTAGTAACATGTCTATAACTTCTTGAGAATCGAAAAAAAACTTAATTAAATATTAGTACCATGTTACTGAAAGTTTTGTTTTTAAATTAAAGAAAATAGCTTTTGTTAAAAAACAATAACACATTTTGTTAATGTTGCTGTTGATGGTTAACTGATCTCATTCCCTGAGGCAGAAATATAGCAGCCTGCCTGCATAATCACATTGTTAATGTTCCTATGGTTAGTTAACTGTTCCCATTCTCTGTCAATTCCATCAGGAGCATAAAACCTGTAAAAGTTTTAAGGCCCCGACATTGCCAGAGTGATGTAAAGCCTTATAAATGACAGTACGGAAATCAGCTAGGAAGATCTATGTGCTCTCACTTTTTTCCTGTGCCAAAGTGGCACAATGGGGTTCGATTACAGCTCAGGATTTATTTTACTTGCCCATTTTAAAAAAAAGACGTTGAGGGCAAATAAAACATTTTCTAAGCAGTCAATAAAATGTCAGGACAATCAGAACCAAGCACTTCCCAAAGTATCTAGCCCGGTCCAGGACAATGATTAGCAAAACAGTATGACTTTCATGTGTGAAAGTCTGAGCAATTTAAAATGACATTCTACTTTTTTTTTTCTGCTTGGTGTTCTGTAATGTAATTTAAATGAAAATCCAGGATTATAACTGGAATGCAGGGTATTAGTTACCAAGGGTTTGTAACTTAACTTTCATGTGTTTAGGAAATGCTGAATAGTTACTGTGACTTTTTTCTGTGTTGTAGTTTAAATAACTTACCAAAACAATTGAAACTGGTGTGACTATATTGCATTATTTTGAGAAATAAAATTTATAGAATTTTTAATATTTTGGTGCAGAATCCCCCCAGGAGTAATATGTGATTTATCTCTGGACAATAGGCAGGGGTGAAAGTAACTTAAAGGACTTACTGGTACGCCGGAATTCTGAGCAGGGGGCGTGGCCTCAACTGGAAGCGGCCTGGCCTTGACCGGAAGAGGCGGGGCCTTTAAATACCTGGGCCCTTTAAATCACCCCCAGTGCTACCACCTGCAGAAGTGTCTAGGAGCCCTGGGGCTCACAGGTAATTTAAAGGGCCCGAGGCTCCGGACGCCGCTACCGCAGCAGAGCCCCTGGCCCTTTAAATCACCACCGGAGCCCTGCCGCCGCTACCCCAGGGCTCCGGCAGCGGAGCTCGGGCGGCGCTTTAAAGGGCCCGGGGCTCCCCGCAGCGGCTGGGGTCCCAGGCCCTTTAAATCACCACCAGAGCCCTGTCGCCGCTATCCCAGGGCTCCAGCAGCGGGACTCGGGAGGTGATTTAAAGGGCCCATGGTTCCAGCCACTGCAGGGAGTCCTGGGCCCTTTAAATTGCCAGCCTGGGGAAGCCGGTCCGGTCCGGCACGGTGTACTGGCTCTTGCCGGTACGCTGTAATGGCTTACTTTCACCCCTGACAATAGGAGGAGAAGGCATTCTGGGAGCTAATAAGCCAGATTCTCAGCTGGTGTATGTGGAGGTAGCTCAATTGCTTGACATGGGAGCAAACTAGATTTACACCAGCTAAGTATCTGTCTCTATACTTGGGACTCCACATTGATGTCTGCATGGGAAAAATGTTTTGCAATCCAGTTTTCAGGCAGTGAAAGCTAATGCTAATGCCATAACTCTTGTACTACTGGCTGTGTGACTTCAAAGAAAATATCTTCCTGATTTCTGACTATGAATAGCTATGTATCATTGTGGCATGTTCAGCTGGAAACATGGGAGCATGCTTCTTCTGTCATCGTAGAATTAGCTATCCCTGCCATACGGCAGGGAGGTACATAATAAATGCCATGCACCCAAGTACAATGATGAAAATTAGATCAGTTGCCAGAGATAGCAAGTAGAGTACAGTGGTTGGAAATCCATGGGACTAATGTGAAATTCGAACCTCAGTGTGTAGAGGATAATCAGGTGAACGGTCAGCCTGAGTAAACTCATGTAGATTAAAAGGGGAAGCATTGGGAGACATTCTGTCTAGGCCTTGCCTTCATCAGGGTATGCTCAGGACTAGCTGGCAGGATGCTGAACCTAACTTGTCAACACTGACAGCAAAGCCGTGCTCAGCATCATGTTAGCTAGTTTGACTCCTCACAGTCATGTTTTAACACAACTGTAACAAAGACAAACTCACCAGGAGACTGATGCTGGTCAGAGCTCCTCAGTTATGCTGGTGGGGGTAACTGCAACACCCCATGAGGAGTGCAACATATTGGCTTGTACACAGTGGGGGATGGAGCCATGGTTCCATCTACTCCCTTCCCCTCTTTGCACTTATCTACCCCCTTTTCAGTGAATTGTCTCCTGACTGGGGACAACTTAGTAGTAGCCCTTATGCAGGCCCCACAAATATGTGTGGGGGGGGAGCACCTTATTCCTTCCTCCACCTTACCTGTCGCATATGGATTAGCCACAATCCAAATACATAAGGAACATCTGCAAAGTCCTTTAAGATCCTCAGCTGGAAGGCGCTATATCCATGCAGAGTGTGTGTTTCATTGTGTGTGAACAAAAACATTTCATGTAGGGCTCGACTGTGAAACAACAACCTGACCTCGATCAGGGGCAGTGCATAGCTCGGGGTTTAGGCACGCAGCAGTAACCCTGTGCTGTGTGCCTGCTACTCCTTATACCCCAAGTGAGCATGCAGGAAGTGTGGAAGGAGTAAGCTTGCTCCAGCGTGGCAGGAATTTGTTACTGGGCGCAAGCAGTGACTGCCTAAATTCACACTGCATGTCAGTGGCAGAGCCAAAAATAGGACTCAAGTTACTTCCTCATCACTGTGCACATATCGTGCTGGCTCAGCTGCACTGCCCAGAGTATGGGAGGGATGAAGCCAAGGCTTTACTTACTCCTTCCACACTTCCTGCATGCTCACTTGGGGTATAAGGAGTAGCAGGCACACAGCACAGGGTTACTGTTGCGTGCTTAAACCCCAAGTTCAAGGAGGCCACATAGGAGCATGAGGGTGGGTCTCGGAATGAAAGTTACCGGAATTCATAAGCAAGGACATTGATGGAATTTTGATTTTTGTCAATTGACCAGGAAGTTGACGTCATCAAGTCGTGTCAGGAGAGGATGAAACGCCACCTGGATAAGGCGATAGCCCAGCTTGCGTAAGGAAGAGTTTCACCTCAACTTTTCTTAGTAGCATTATATTCCAATTTCTAATGTAAACACCTCAGCAAATCCCCTCCCCCCTCAAAAATACAGCTTAGGGGGAGAAATGTCTCGCACACTTAACAGTTGCTTTGCTCTTGTTTAAATTTGTTCTAATTGTTGAACAAGTTGGTGTAGACCCAAAGAATACGATGCAGTGTTGTTTTTTTAATAAGAGTAGCTTCACTTAGAGAGATACTCCACCATGGGTGAGAAATATTTGCTGTGGACTCAGGGCACGATTTCCAAAAGAGCTCGTTCACCCAAAGTGCTGAGCTCTCTTGGAAATCTGGCCATTTGTTTTGGTGCGTAAATGGAAGCCGCACTCTTTAGACAATCTGGCCTGAAATGCCCTTCTAAAGGGATACATGAAACAGGCCAGGGATATTTTGGAGCTACCAGATCATTCCTTCATTTATTACATTCTGTTGCAGGAAGTATCATCATCTAATGACTAAAGAACTTTACTAGGAGTCAAGGGACTTGGTTCTTACTCCTTGCTCTACCATTGAGTTGCTCTGTGATCTTATGCCTCATTTTCCTCATCGAAGATAGGGATAGCACTTATCTCTCTCAGGGGGGTCTCGTGCAACTTGAATTGATCCATGTTTGTATGGTGCTTAGGGATGCACAGATGAAAGGTGCTATAAAAGTGGAAGGTGTCATTATATCCCCTTCTCACAGGCATGTTCTTCTTGTTTGGGTCATTCAGAAATAGTAAACTCTTCCCATTTCCTTTGAATTATATTTTTATGCTAAGTAAATGCTAGCAATTTTGTGCTTGACGTCAGCTGGGCTGATGGGATAAGTAAAGGTACCTCTGAACCGCTCTTCTGTTTCCCCTCCAGTTCTTGGGCTAGCTGGGAATTGAACTGGCCTCTGGTGTTAAGTACTTGTAGGGTTACTCCATGGATTTGTCCATTAGGGTCTGTTACATCAGCTCTGCCCCCTCATCATCTCTCGGACCCGCTAGAGCAGCTTTAAGTCTCCTTTGCCTTGTTGGAGTAGTGCAGAAGAGGACTGCCCAGAACTGGAGATCTGGCCTGTTATGCTCATTATTATTTACTCTGCAATAATGGTTTTTCTCATGTTACAGATCCGACAGGGCAGCCCAGCACGAGCTGGAGAAAGACCTTAGTGATAAGCAAGCAGCTCACCGGATCGATGATAAGTGTCACCATCTAAGGAACACTTCTGATGGCATCAGTTACTACAGAGGAGTGGAGCGGGTTGATGCTATGTAAGTACATCTTGAGAATTATGTTCAAGCTGTTTGGGACACAGGACTGGATAGAAACTACTGAGATGGTTCTCGCAGGAGAGGTCAGCTTTCCCTTTATTATGGGCTGCTACATGCCCTCCTCCAACCCACACAGACCACAGCCACGTGTCATTTTAGCGCACGTTTTAACAATCAGTGGAAACTGTACAGTCTCTTAAGTGTATAATGACTCTGAGTGCACTGTAACCAAAAGATTACAGTGTGGGCAGGATATAAGCCTTCCTGTATGATAAAGAAGGGAGACTGCGGGTTTGAGCACGGGAGAGGTAGAACGGACGCAGGAGGCGGAAGAAGAAAGGAAGAGTAAAGTTCATGTAAAGCCTAATTTGAGACACTCAGGCTGAGATTTCCAAAGCTGCCTCAGTGATTTAGAAACTCAACTGAGTAAAATTAATGAGATTGTGTCCAAATCCCTTGGGCGGCTTTGAAAAAAATCTCAGGCTTAATTTAAAGTGACATCATTGGGTTTAACATGCATGTATTAGCTATTGGTCTGTGATGCAGTTGTTAAACTTCACATTTATTTTTATATATATTTTACATCGATATAAGTCAGCATTGATGTACAGCCCACTAAATCTGAATTGCAACCTTCACTTAGACAACGACTGTTGGTTCTGATTGCTTTCTAAAGAAGACCTGGTAATGGGCATAATATAAACAAAATGGGAACGGAGTGAAAGAAAGAGCATTGATCTTGAGATACAGTTCTGCTCTTCATTAGAACAGTAAATGAATGAGGATATAAATCAGTACGTGGATGGTTGTACCGTAGCTGGCAGAAGGCTAAAGGAGTAAATTAATGTTCACTTGTACATGTGTACTTCATGGGCTGGAATAGATTTTTTTTTTTAATCTTTAAATGTCAATTAATTACCTCCCTACTGGGACCAGAGGAATTTGGATGAGCAGCAGAATAACAACCAAAATGAATGAAGCTCGAAGCTGATCAAATTCACAGAAGGTGGATGAGATGTGCAGCAGGCTGGCATGTCTGAAATGGGGCTTACCTGGGATTTAAGGGTTGCATCGGCCTTGTTCTGGCCCTTTGCACAAGGATGGATTTCACTTTGAATAAATAGGAATGACTAGGAAGAACTACATGTACTATTATTCAGTGAGAAGTTGCTATAAATCTTACCGGTTGGAGTGAGTTGATTGTAACTTGTGTCCCCTGGAGCTTGAACATACTCAAACTGTTTAGAAATACACCTCTACCCCGATATAAAGTGGCCCGATATAACACGAATTCGGATATAACACAGTAAAGCAGTGCTCCGGGGGGGCGGGGCTGCGTGCTCCGGCGGATCAAAGCAAGTTCGATATAACGCGGTTTCACCTATAACGCAATAAGATTTTTTGGCTTCCGAGGACAGCGTTATATCGGGGTAGAGGTGTATGTGGTTTTATTAAAATCTTAAACATGATCCAAAAGTCACCATTTAAGACTATGTATGTGGAGCCTGCATAAAATGTCAGAGCTGTCTTCATGAATACGGCAGACTTTATATTTGTCTGAATGATGAAGATCAGCGTTACTGAATGAACTGTATCCGGATAGTCTACTTTTTATGCGGCAGAGTCAGGATCACAGATTCCAGCAAGGATAATTTTAATCCAACTTCCTCCCTAATAGAATATGCAGTTGCCTGTAGTCAGCCTTAGCTACATTATGCTATTGCATGCCTCTGGTTTTGTTTTCCCAGGATCTCTGTGCCAGAGACCTGGGCCAAGTTTACAGATGATAATATTCTACGCTCCCAGAGCGAACGAGCTGCCTCCTCCAAACTGAGGGATGATATTGAAAACTTGCTGGTTGTGACTGCAAATGAGATGTGGAACCAGTTCAACAGAGTGAACGTCGCGTTCACTAATCGCATCTCTGAGACAGCGGATGCCAAAAATAAGATCCAGACACATCTGGCTAAGGTAATCATAGAACAGTAGGGCTGGAAGGGACTTTAAGAAGTCCTCTAAACCATCCCCTCTGTGTTGAGAGAGAATTAAGTAGACCTACACCATCCCTGACAGGTGTTATTCTAACCTGTTCTTTAAAAACTCTTGATGGCAGGGATTCCACAACCTCCCTAGTAACCTGTTCCAGTGCTTAACTACCTATATAGTCAGTGCTGTTTTCCTAATATCTAACCTAAATCTGAACTTTCTAGGTTTTCCTCAAGGTTGTTGCTTATAAATCAGAGCCACAGATTAGATTCTTTAACTTCACAATAGAGCTGGTCAAAAAATGGGGGTGGGTGGGGGTGGGAATGTAGAATGTATTTATTTGTTGCCATTTTGTTTTGGTTGAACTACTGCTTATACCAGGTGTGAAAAAGCAGAAGGGACCAAAATCTATTCTTGTGTGAAAATCTGTCAATAAGGCTACACAGATGTAACTGTCAGCAGGAATTGGCCCGTGTTCACATTCCCTTCTCGAATCACATTCCATGCTTACCCAACATTTTCCAATTGGGAAAGAAGTTAGTTTGAGTTGGGGCAGAAAAATGAGGACTAACTTCAGGTTTATTTAGCTTTAAGTTTTTGGAATGAAACTCAAAAGAAATCAAATGTGAGGTACTTTTATGATGGATTGAACTGTTAGAGAACCAGCAAATGGACAGAACCTGCCTTTAGCCTATTCAGCCAATCTTTCTATCATAGCCTGCTAAGAAGTGGATTTAAAATCCTTGAGGGAGAGGGGAGGGAAGAAACCTACAACACTGTGTGTTGAGCTTCTTCCAGTGCTTTTGCAACCCCTTAAAATTACAAAGATGCGTTGGCCTGTGGAACTAGGCTGGAGCATAAGGAAAGAACTTGGTTGCATGTGCATCCCAGTTCAATACAGTATTGAACACAGTGCATCATAAATTGGAAGCCCCTCGAAGGTACTGTAAAAGTTAAAGTACTGATATCCAGAATGGGATGTTTTGTTTTGTTTTTCCTACAAATGTGTGAGAATCCGTTCCTTATACAGACGCTCCCTGGGTTATGCAAACCCGACTTACGGAAATCCGCACTTGAAGTTCTGTAATTTTTTTTTTTTTTTGCGTAGTTGTCAAAGATACATTCCCAACTTATGCAAAATTTGACTTACGCAAGGCGTTCCGGAATGGAACACCTTGTGTAAGTCGGGGAGCATTTGTACATGGGAGGGGCAATAGTTCTGGCTGGACAATGCCAGCTCAAACTACACCCACATCCCGTGGTAACCGGATTTTTAGTGTCCTGTCACCAGTGTTAACCGGATACTTTCTCTAAAGATAAGCCTTAAAAAAAAGATCCTCAACCTGTTGGCAGGAGTTCTACAGTTTTGTGTACACCTGATCTTGCTCCCATTCTGGCCATTAGCAGAAGAGCCAGTGACGTCAATGGGATTGGAGAGAGCCCAATATCAATGCCACCTTTGTAAATACTATTCTCGCGGCAATCCATTTTCCTCTCTTTCTCCTTGCTTGTGAATATGGATCAAAATGTAAACCTGTCAGCCAGCTGTAGTGTAAAATACAGAGGTTGTATTGGGTATAATGTTGGCTGCTTGTTGAATTTAGGATCTCCTGCTAAGTGAGGGAATTTTGAGGGGGCAAGAGAAAATACAAAACTATATTCTCTAAATAGCAACGTTCATTTGTGTATGGGTTGGTTTTGTTTAATCTTAGACGCTACAAGAAATCTTCCAAACAGAGATGACGATAGCAGCCATTCGAAAAGCCATCAGAGACAAAGGGCCACCATTAAAGGTGGCCCATACCCGCCTGGACGAGCGCACACGGCGGCCAAACGTGGAGCTGTGCCGGGATTCCACCCAGTTACGGTAAGTCAGGAGTTCAGGTTTACTGCTATATTTAAGGCAACATGATTCCATGCAGTGGTTGTTACAAGCCACGAGCCATTCCACCGATGTTTCAGTGCTGTCAGAGCACTGTAGCATTCACAGTTTTGCAAGATGACAAATAGAAGTTAATACAGCTCAATTTTTATGTTCTTACCCGAAACCTGACGTTACTAGTAAAGTCAATTGCAAGTGAGCTAATTTCCTAGGCTTTGTGTGGTGTGGTGCTAACCTCATGCAAACTTTGCACCTCCAAAGGAGAACATTAATGGTTTCCGTCCTTATAAGAGAGACACTAAAGAAGATTCTTGAGTGGCCATGTTGCTATTTTTAAGATACAGAGCATCCTTAACTCCCATTGACTTCAGCACTAGCTGAAGGCACTCAGTACTTGACAGGATAGGGCCTTCAATACTCAGTATTTTAAGCGTGGAAGTGTTTTGGCTGTTTCTTTTTCAAAACTAAACCTCCTCTTGCAAAGGAGTCCTGTGCCCAGAAGAGAGTTGGGGAGGGCATCTAGGGTCTTCCTCCTTTTGGAGTCTGTCTCCAAAGGTGCTGCTGGGGCCTGATCTGTCCTTTCAGCAGGAGGTTTGGCTATTACTTCCTCCCTGGCCTGTCTCTTTTCATTGATATTCCAGTTAAAGCTTTTTGGCTTCCACAGCCCAGTTCTTAATAGCAACCTCAGATGAAATGCTGACCCCATTGAAGTCAATGGGAGTTTTGCCATTTCACTTCACTAGGCCCAGAATTTCACCCCCAGTCTTGATTCAGCGGCTTTATCAGATATCTGACACGGGCAGGGCTGCACCCCCCTTGCAGCGGGGGCTCCACAGACTGCATTGTATTCCATATAACTGTACTCCAGTGAGTGTCTGCTCTGGTCAGTTACCACAGGAGAGCCGAGTCCATCCTGAGTTCTGTGCACAAAAACACCCTTCCTCGGTCCATCTGTGCAAGGATCATGCACAGTCTGGTCCTTCATGTAATAGTGCTGCTTAGACTTAACCAAAGAGCCTCCTTAATGCCTGACAATGTGAGTTAGAGAAATGCTGTTATCTCTACTGTACAAATGTAAAACAGAGTCCCAGAGAAACTAAGTGACTTGCTCAAGCTCACATAGTAAGCCTGTGACAGAGCAGGGAATATGTAAGCAGGGGAATGGTCCTGCTATTGTGGGGAACTTTCCTGGCTTCTGCACTACCCCGGTGAAATGGGCTAGCGAAAGGATCTGAGTCCTCGCTTCCACTTCCTTTACGCAGAGGCCTCCCTGCCCTCGAGGACTCCCCTTCCACTCTCCTGTCTGGCAGAGTCCTTGTAACCCCAACAAGGCTGGGCCCAGGATTCCTGGGGGGCTCAACCCCCAACCCTGCTGTGGTCACCTCGGACAGGGGCTAGGGTGTCCCCACTCCGGGGTGCTGTCTCTGCACTGGACACTTCCCTGATCCACTGATCATTACATACAATTTATTTAATCAGCAATTACTTTTAAAAAAGAATAAGGAAAAATGGGAAAGGTTAAAGGAAAACACATCACCCTGCTCTGTGGCAGGGAACATCACAAACAGTATCTCTGGAATGTCAGGCAGTTCACAGTCTGTTCCTTGTAGGTCCCAGGCCTTCTTCTCAGGCCCTGGCTGTGCTGCAGGGATGCAGTGGGTTGGACACTTGTTCTGGTGGTGGCCACACACCTCCGGGCTTTGGGTGGTGGGATCCTTTTTCCCAGTATCAGCCCCCCGTCAGGTTAAGATCCCCCTCCTAGTCTGGCCTGCAAGGACCCTTGGCTGGGGGTGTCTTTCTGCGCTGGGCCCTTTGCTCAGGATCCCCCCTTGGCTGGCCCCAGTTGCTTACCGCACCCGGCTCCAGACTGCTCCAGCTCCAGCCCCAGCTCCACTGTTCTAGCTCCGGCTCCACTATGCCTCAGCACTGACACTGCTGCTCTGACTCCAGCCCCCTGGGCTGCTTCTCTGGCTCTGTGGCTGCAGCCCTGCTCCCAGCTCAGGGTCTGCTCTCCCTGGGCACTGTGTCTCTGGCTCTGTGGCTGCAGCCCTGCTCCCAGCTCAGGGTCTGCTTTTCTGGCCCCTCTGAATCTGGCAGGGCTCTGCTCCCCAGCTCAGCTCGGACCTCTGCTTTCTCCTTAGCTCGGCCCCACTCTGTCTGACCCAGGCAATTCCAGCTCACACGGAGGACGGGACTCCGGCCTCCTGACTCCCTGATTAACCTGCCCGCCCTGTCAATCAGGCTGACCTGGACCATTGGCCTCTCTCCATTGTTCCTGGGGACTGTCAGTCTCAGGGTCCTGATTTCCCATTGACCCTTCCCCTTTCTTTTAGCATGGGGAATAAGCCAACCAAAGCACCCCCACTCAGTTTTAGTAAGGGGACAAGAGTCCCCTTACAAATAGAATGTGGGTCTCCCGAATCACAGACTAATACCCTAAATGCTAGATCGTCCCAACCCATCACACCACTCACCCAATACATCACAACACAGCCGGTGTGCTGAGATAACTCACAATAGTGCATCTTTGCAGTGAGTCAATGTAAAGATCTGCAAGACAATTGTAAACTCTATTTAGTCATTGTATCTAAAATTATTTCACCTGACTGTTCTCTTGGCATCCTGAATGTCTTTATTCATCCATCATTCATATTCTGCTCTTTAATTTTTAAATTCTGCTGTTTTTCACTCTTTACACTGTGTGTGTGTGTGTGTGTGTGTGTGTGTGTGTGTGTGTGTGCGCGCACACGCGTGCAAGCAAGGAAAAACCCAGAAAACAAAATGAGAACAGGAAACCACAGCTTTCCATCACTTTTCTAAACAGCACTGTCTGTTGCATGAGTTGTTTCCATGTATCACTAGAGTTTGAGAGCAGTTTGTTTGTTAAAACCCCCCCACTGAAGGCAAAAGGATTTCTGCCATTGTCTTCAGTGGGATCCAGCCTTAAGTCAGAAACATGCATGTAATACATTCAGAATGTAACCAAGATGGTATTTAACGGCACCAAAAGCCCTGTAAATAATGCCTTGCCAGGAACATGCCAAGTTATGGGACTATTTCCCTCTCAGAATCTACTAACGCTGTTTTTTTGTTGTTGTCTTCTAGCCTGGTTAATGAAGTCCATGAAATCGATGACACCATCCAGAACCTTCAGCAGAGGTTGAGGGACGCAGAGGACACCTTGCAGATGTTAGTCCACACCAAATCTAATCTGGAGCATGACCTGGCTGTCAAAGCCAACTCCCTGTTCATTGATCAGGAGAAGTGCATGGGGATGCGTAAGACCTTCCCCAACACTCTGAGGCTGGTGGGGTATGCATAGGCCAATATAGCCCTGAAGCTGCTCCTGCACTGATTAATGAAAGCACATATGGAGGGGGTTTCCTTGGTGGTACTACGGTGTTTTAATAATATGGGGTTATATTTTCATGTATTACAGGATGCACTAATAGGAATTAAATTATCACTTTCTGTGTGAGACTGTGTGTTGGGAGACTCCCCCCACCCCACCCCATTGGTGGCTCTACTTATTCATAGAATGTGCAGAAACTATCTGAAAGGAAAAAGAACAGGAGTACTTGTGGCGCCTTAGAGACTAACAAATTTATTAGAGCATAAGCTTTCGTGGACTACAGCCCACTTCTTCGGATGCATATATGCTCTAATAAATTTGTTAGTCTCTAAGGTGCCACAAGTACTCCTGTTCTTTTTGCGGATACAGACTAACACGGCTGCTACTCTGAAACCTATCTGAAAGGGTGCTATTTGACACTGAGAGAAATACCACTCCATAGTGGGAATTATTCCTGTCGTCTCAACCTGTAATTTTAGAAATCTAAAATTGCAGAGTCTCTCGCCTTTGTTTCTCGCTAGTGGGGAAAAAAAGCAGAAGTAAAACTAAAAATACTCGGCAATTAGAGTAATTAGCTGTTGATATTGATGATGTATTTTTAGGCATGCAGCAGGATAAACAAAAATTATTGTGACAGGTTTCAGAGGGGTAGCCGTGTTAGTCTGTATCAGTAAAAACAATGAGGAGTCTTTGTGGCACCTTAGAGACTAACAAATTTATCCCACAAAAGCTTATGCCCAAATAAATTTGTTTTTACAAATTATTGTGAATCCTAGGAACCTTCCCAATGTGTACCATTCATCTACTCGAGTAACCGGACTTTACAAAACTATCTTCCCTGTCTAGAATTCTATATAATCCGGCTTACATAGGTGAGATATCCTCAAGCACCTATAATTAGGGTCACTGGGTTTTGCAGCTCTGAAGAGTGCTATCATATGCACAATAGTAGGCACTTTACGAGTGTAGGGTAACATTTTCAAAAGGTCCTAAGTGACTTAGGAGCCAATTTCCTTTGACTTTCAATGAGACTTGGGATCCTAAGGATTTTCCCAAGATTTTCAAAGGCATTTATGCATTTAAAGACGCTAAGAGGTGCCTAGTGAGATTTTGAAAAGCACCTAAGAATGTTAGGCACCAAACTCTCATTGAAATCAATTATTTAAATAGGTATTAAGCACTTATGTTCTTTTGACAATCCCAGTAGGCTCCTGTCTACCTCTTTTGAGGCCTAAATACCTTTAAAAATCTAATCCTATGTGCCTAAATCACTTTGAAAATGGTACTGAGGCTCCTAAATCACGTAGATGCTTTTGAAAATGTTTCCCAAGGTTCCTATCTGAAATAATGACATTATATTTGCTTTTAAGTCACCTGATAATGCATCAAGTTTTCCTTTAAACTGTCAAAAATAAAATAAAATTAAAATAAAAGCATTTAAATTAAAACCAGGAATCAGACAAAAAATATGGTCCAAATTCAGGCACAATGCCCATTGAAATCAACAGCCCGGATACACGTCCCATAGTGATGTAAATCTGGAGTGATTCCACGGACATCAACAGTTACACTGGTGTAAGCAAGAGAGGAGTCAGGTGAAATTGAGCAAATGGGTGTGTGGGTTGGAGGGCTGGACTTGGCCTTGTGATATTTTATTGAATTTCTTATACTCTATTTTTTAAAGAAAAATGTGAATTTCATTGGGGCTGATCCTGATCTTATTCCAGCTTTATATTTGGTGCAACTCTTTTCACTCCTGATTTATGCCAGTGTATAAAGTAAATCCACTCACATCTTTAGAACACAATCTTGTTCCCATTGAAGTCTCTGGAAGAATTCTCGTGAACTTTAATGGGATACATCTGGGCCCATTGTTCCAGTTTGCAATTGAGTATCTCACCCTTATATGCTAGAGAAGAGCAGAAGAATTGGCAGAGTCTGAAATAAGGCACAAAAGGAAATATTCAAATTTTAAACCTCAGAAGATCTTGTAACCTTCCTCCGCTGTCAAGAACAAAACAATGAAGTGCATAGTTTCATAAAGGTCTTAGCCAGATAAAGGTTTCATCTGCCAGATGCAATGAAATACAAAGATAATAGAGTCTTGCTAACCAGCACACACTAAAACTTGTACAGAAAAGGCAGTACTCTCACGCTTCTCTGCAAAGCTTTAATAGTGAGTGCTGTAGTGAGGTCTCCCAGTACTTACCCTTCAGCATAGTACTTTTACAAAGTGTACTACGGAACATTTGCTGGTGTACTTTGGAGCTTCATCACACATGATTAAAATTCAACACATCAAATAAATGAGCAAAACGCATTGGCCTGCTAAACCTAGGGTTGTGAGTTCAATCCTTGAGGGGGCCATTTAGGGATCTGGGGCAAAAATCTGTCTGGGGATTGGTCCTGCTTTGAGCAGGGGGTTGGATTAGATGACCTCCTGAGGTCCCTTCCAACCCTGGTATTCTATGAAAACGCTTTAGGTGATGCATTTATTGCTTGCATACCTGCTAATTTACAAGATTCACTAACTTGCAGTGAAAATCCTGGTTATTAGTGGGGGTGAGCAAGGTTTGTATGGATGGCTTTCTTTACAGCACCTTATCATTAGACATGGAGTATTTATCAGTTCCTCATTACCATATTATCTGGCACCTCACAATCTTTTATGTGTCTATCCTCCAAACACCCTGGTGTGGCAGGGAAGTGCCATTATCCCTACAGTACAGATGGGAAACTTAGGCACAGATCCTCAAAGGTATTTGGGCACCTAACCTTGAAAGTAATGGGAGTTAGGAGCCTCAACACCTTTGGGAATCTGGGCCTAAGTAACATGCCCAAGGTCATACAGGGAGTCTGGAGCAGAGCAGAGAATTAAACCCAGATCTCTGAAGTCCTAGGCTAGTGCCTGAACCATGGGATGCAGTGCTATATGTGTCACTTAATGGTAGCTTCGTAAGGTATTTTATTCATTTTAACCACGTGACCCTGATGAACTATCAGAACAGAGCTAAGTGCTATCAAAGCATTTTTATGCTTATTATTAAGACTATCACGAGAAACTGAGCATCAACAGAAAATCACCCCATCTCATTCTATTTATTCAACCTGTTCAAGTTACTGTGGACACATCTTCCCATGCGATGGCTTGTGGATGCCTTCCTATGGCTCATTGCTTCTGTTGTCATTGCCTACCTCTGTAATTCAATTCATTTTTGAAAGCTCGGGGTTAGTAATTTAGGTCTGGATTTTCAAAGAAGAGGAAAGCAGTTAGGCACCCAAATCTTACTAAAATCCAGTGGGAGTTGTGTGTCTAAGTCACTTAGATTGCTTTGAAAATTCTGACTTCAAAATTCTGCTCTTCTCCCAATCAGAGTTTCTGGCTCTGCGTGAGGGCATCTTTGGAGGGGGACATTCTGTGCTAACGTCCTCCAGTGGTTTCCTTCTCAGTGGCAACAGCACAGATAAACCCAGACAGTGCTACCAATGTTTGTGGTTCTCTAGACCAGTGTTTCTCAATGACCAGTCCATGAGATCTTCTTGACATAGTTTAGGAAGGCAGCAAGCCGGTCCCTGGTATCAAAAAGTTGAGAAACACTGCTCTAGACTATGGAGATAGTTTGTAGCTTGTGAGCCTCGCACTGTTCCCCGAGCAGGGTCCCAGAGCTCAAATCTGTGGCAGGATCCCATCCCATAACCTCTGCATCTTGGCAGGTTCTCCCTTCATAACAGAAAACAGGAAGTAATTGTTCTTGATGACCTTTTGCACCAGGACTTTGGTCTCATGCAGACTAAAAATAGGATTCCTCCCCTTTATTTGTAACTTGGAGCTTCAGGGCTGAGTCTTTTGGAGACAGCAGCTTCCTTTTAAGAACATGGCATCTTAGGAACCAGAAGAGGCTGTCTAGCCTAACATGCCTGCCCTTTCTCGGTTTATTGTACTCCCACCTTCTTGCTGTGTCACCAGACGCCTGACTCCCCTCCTGATCCAGAAATAAATCTATGGACATGCTGACCTCATTTAGACTTTTAGCTTCTATGAACTCCCCTGGTTACCAGTTATGTGCTGTGTCCATATGTTCCTTTGTAGTAAGTTGTTCTGCCAGCATTTCCTTACCTCAGACTTTCCAAAGTGTCTAGTGATTTTTGCTATCCTGATCCGTAGGCACCCAACTCAAAACATTATATTGGAGCCTGATATTCGGAAAGTACTGAGTGTCTTCTCCTGAGAATCAGGCCCCTCCCTCTAAGGTGTCTTAAACCGGGCACCCAAAAATAGAGGCACCTGTAGCCACATTTGAAAATTTTAGCAGGGCTGTCCTTAGGATTTATGGGGCCCTATGCAGTATTATTAAACTGGTGCCCATATGCCTGATGGCAGCCCGGGCTCGCATGTGTATAAGGGTGGTCTTTTGAAGGATTTATTTAAAAAACTATATGTCTGAAGATCCCAGCATTTAAGGCTAAAGATGAATACTCAGATTGTGAATCTAAAAATCTATGCAAGGGTTTTTAGAGATGTGATTTTATAATCTTCAGCAACACACTAATTAAATATTTTTAAAGCAAATTTTAAACTAAGGTCCTGTAGAGTAACATGTTCTGGGTAAATATTACAGTAATGCACAACTGTTTTTGTCAGTAAATTCTGAAACTGACAGTATATACCTGGGGGTTGGCAAATGCCTGTTAAATGGTTTCATTACCACTTGAATGGCTCTTTAACGATTTTAATGTTGTGCTAATAGGGCTGGCAGGCTGGAAGGTTTTTTCACTTTTAAGTACTAGATCCATTTCCGAGGAAGACTCACCAGGCTGCAGCAGCCAGCTGTGGGAGCCTGCAGGAAGGGTCAGAACAGGGATAGGAAGAGGCAGGAGGGTAGACACTAAAACCCAGTGGTGCCCCAAGTTTTCAGGTGCCCTATGCAGCTGCGTATGCTGCGTATGCCTAAGGATGGCCCTGAATTTTAGCACGTATTCCTAAATTCCTTGGGCAAAGTCCTGACCCCAATGAGGTCAGAGGGAGTTTTGCCCCCCCACCCCTCCCCACACCCATCAGCTTTATCAGTCTTTCAGATTTTTGAAACGTTCTGTTACATCATCTCAAAGACTGGTCTTTTCCAATTAGCCAAAAGCCTTTAAACTCTTCCTGTAATTTATGAGATTTTAAATGCAGTGTCACAGTTAACTGGCCGTAAATGTCTTCTCTCTGTCCTACCCTTTCAATACACTTTGGACTCTGTGGTTCTTTGCTTTAGTCTTAACTGGAGGAATTTCAGTTGCAGCCTCTTTAATTTCTTTCTCAAATATTTTCCAACTTTCTAAAGCAGATTTCCCAGACATTATAGAATTCCCTATTTCCTTAGGGTATTTCATATTCTCTCCAAGCCAACTTTCCGCAAGTCAGAAACGCTCATTTTGTTTCCTCTGGCACTTGCCATCTTCTAAAAATCCCATAATACTGTGGTCACCATATCCCAAATGCTCCTCAACTTCAGTCTTGTTTCTTTTACATGATATGGCCTATGCAGATCCCCAGACATACCCTGCCACAAGACTCATGCTTGTGGCTCTTCAGAGGAATATATTTGGGGTGAAATTCCCCTGTTTGGAGGGTTTATGTAGACTTCAGTGATGCATTTGTCTCACCATGGTGGCTGTGCACAGATGACCTTCACCTTCACAGAACAATCTAGTGGTGAGTAAGCTTTGTTTATTAGATTTATCTCATTTCTTAAGATTAAGTTCCCAATAGCTCTATGTATATATGTGAATATTATTCTGTGCATGTAATTATGAGTGTACTTCTGACCCACCTATAGCTATCTTATACAAATAAATTATATATATATATATAAACTTTATCTCTTCTAAAATCACTAAAATTATATATATATATATATATATATATATATATATATATATATATATATATATATATAATTTGTATAAGATAGCTATAGGTGGGTCAGAAGTACACTCATAATTACATGCACAGAATAATCACATATATACATAGAGCTATTGGGAACTTAATCTTAAGAAATGAGATAAATCTAATAAACAAAGCTTACATATATATATATATATATATATATAGTGATTTTAGAAGAGATAAAGATAAGGTCCACAACCTGTCTCCAAGGGTCGGTCCTGGGGCCGGTTTTGTTCAATATCTTCATTAATGATTTGGAGGATGGTGTGGACTGCACCCTCAGCAAGTTTGCAGATGACACTAAATTGGGAGGCATGGTAGATATGCTGGAGGGTAGGGATAGGATTCAGAGGGACCTAGACAAATTAGAGGATTGGGCCAAAAGAAACCTGATGAGGTTCAACAAGGACAAGTGCAGAGTCCTGCACTTAGGACGGAAGAATCACATGCACTGCTAGGGACTAGGCACTGAGTGGCTAGGCAGCAGTTCTGCAGAAAAGGACCTAGGGGTTACAGTGGACGAGAAGCTGGATATGAGTCAACAGTGTGCCCTTGTTGCCAAGAAGGCTAACAGCATTTTGGGCTGTATAAGTAGGGGCATTGCCAGCAGATCGAGGGCCGTGATTGTTCCCCTCTATTCGACATTGGTGAGGCCTCACCTGGAGAACTGTGTCCAGTTTGGGGCCCCACACTACAAGAAGGATGTGGAAAAATTGATAAGAGTCCAGAGGAGGGCAACAAAAATGATTAGGGGGCTGGAGCACATGGCTTATGAGGAGAGGCTGAGGGAACTGGGATTGTTTAGTCTGCAGAAGAGAAGAATGAGGGGGGATTTGATAGCTGCTTTCAACTACCTGAAAGGGGGTTTCAAAGAGGATGGATCTAGACTGTTCTCAATAGTACCAGATGACAGAACAAGGAGTAATGGTCTCAAGTTGCAGTGGGGGAGGTTTAAGTTGGATATTAGGAAAAACTTTTTCACTAGGAGGGTGGTGAAGCACTGGAATGGGTTACCTAGGGAGGTGGTGGAATCTCCTTCCTTAGAGGTTTTTAAGGTCAGGCTTGACAAAGCCCTGGCTGGGATGATTTAGTTGGGATTAGGTCCTGCTTTGAGCAGGGGGTTGGGCTAGATGACCTCCTGAGGTCCCTTCCAACCCTGATATTCTATGATTCTATGACTCCTGCCAGGTAGGACAGGGAGCAGCCTGATAAAAGCAGGGACTTGAGGGACTCTATTTTGGGGACTTTGAGTTTTGTTCTGACCTTTTACATTCATAAACTCAGACCCCTAGGACGGGTGTGTGCACACAGAGAAGCCTATGTGGAGGGGAAATGGAGGCAGAGTTCTGTAGATCCACCCCTGGCCATGAGGGTGCGCTTGGGAGGCAGTTGACCCTGTCACACATATCTTGGTTTTTGCGATCCCAATCCTCATGCCAAACTGTCTACATTGGTATCTATGGAGCAAACATATGCCATATGCCCTTTGGGTGCCACCATTTTAGAAGCCTTCCTCTTTCTGTTTAGTTTCCATGTTATCCTAACAGACATTTATCAAGCACGTTCTGTTTGCTGAAGGCATAAAGAATAGCCCTCCTAGAAGCTTATTCACATGATTGAAATATTTGGAAGCAGCTTGGTATCAAATCCCTAGAGCTATAAGGGAAATCACATGCTCAATAAATATTTCCAAAGCCCCGGTCTGTTTGGCTAAAGTGCATTTCCAAAAAGAGACAAAACTCTGCTGGAGGAATGTCTGCGGAATGGGCTCTTTGCTGTGCACATCCTCTTTATTTCCTTCTCCCTGGCTCTTTGCCAGCGAAAGCTTCCTCACCCTTGGGCCACTCTTCTCTCCTATTGGCGTTTCACATATTTCTCTCTTGCTTAAAAAGCTAGGTTTGGCTCCATTTTCAGAATCCCTGGAAAACAAGAGTTTATTCTCTCCCATTTACATGGACAGGAGTTCTGCTCACATAATCAACCCATCTGGGTGCTTTTATGGCCCTTATCGCAGAATGAATTGAGCTCCCTCTTAAGCGTAAATTGCGACAGACCTGTACTTAGGCCTGTAGGTCCATTGGAAATCCTTGTGGGTGCTGCTTAATGTGAGTGGGGGCATATTAGGCCCAAACTGTAGGGAACGTCCTGTACTAGCTGGGGGGGAAACAGCCAGGCATGTCCTCTAGCCCTAACTCCTATGGGCTATGGTTAAAGATGGACAGCATTTGTAATTCCAGGTGAGTTCAGCTCTCTCGCTGTGATGAAATTGGGGTGAGATCATGGCTGACTCTGCCCAGGTGCACAAAAGATCCTGGGGCGCCTTCCCTCTGGCCTAGCATTGCTGCACAGGGATGGGGTCACGCTCCCACGGCTTGCGTCTGGGACTTTTGAGGGTGCAAGTGGTGCTGTGAGAGCATGCACAGGGAGGGAAACAGACAACTGCAACCAGAACAGCGCCCCCCCTCGGCCACTGGGCAGAATTCTGCTGGTGCTTGACGGTTGGGATTCTCAAAATGCCTAAGGGACTTGGATGCTTGGGTCTCTTTGAAAATCAAGGGGAGTTGGGCACCAAATCCCTCTGGTGCTTGAAACATCTCGACCTGAGTTTTGTGGAAAATTGCTGCATTTCACAGGCCTTTTGCACTTGCATCCTGGTGCCAAAATTCCTGAAGAAATTTCACTTCTAACACACACACACACACACACACACACACACACACACACACACACACACATTGTGCAGGCAAAACCTTGCTGGATGCATACACACTTCCATTTAAACATACTATCGGAACCGAATCCAGGTGGTGAAATCCTAATGCCAATTAGAGTCAATAGCAAACCTCCCACTGACTTCATGGGATTTCACCCCAAGAGGCCACACATCAGCCCCATTCTGAGTACTTGATGATGCCTATTCCTCTTACAATTCACACTTCCAAAATCTGATGAGGCTGATGTAAGAGGAGCCCCCAGTTCTTTGTGCCCTAATAATTGTCACCCAGGATGCATCCCCTAAGCCTCCCCCCAACTTGTATTGAAAAGACTCCCTGAAAACTGCTCTTAGGAGTTGCTTATTTATTGCTTTCAAGAGGGAATCTTTGAATTGCCATTACGGCAGAAGAGCTGTAAACCAGAGCAGCTATATATATCACTACCTCTCAGGGTATGTCTACACTGCAATAAAAACACAGTGGCACTGAGGGCTTGGCTCTTGCGAGTTAGAGCGCATTAAAGCAGCCCCAGGCACACTAGCTCACTACCCATCCACACTGGCAAGGCACGTAGAGCGCTCTGACTCCACAGCTAGAGCACTCCTGGTACTCCACCTCCATGAGTGGAATAACGTTTGATGTGCCTTGGCTACAACACCCGGGCGTCAGCGTGAACAGGGTGTTGCATTACTGCGCGCTGAATGGCCTCCGGAAATGCCCCAGAATCCCCTTAAGTCAAGTGGCCACTCTTGTCATTGTTTTTTGAATCACTGCAGGAATGCGGATATGCCCTTTCAAAGCTCCGTTTCTGACAGCCGGCATGCTTCTCTGCTCCGAGACAGAGCAACCATTACTGTGGAATGCTGTGTGTGAGAGAGAGAGGCAGGGGGTGGGGAGGTCTGTGCTGTCTGAACTTACAAGACAGCATGCTGACATGCTCTCAGCCCCCCCCCAAACCCACTGTCTCTCCCCCCGCATACACACAACACACTCTCTGTCACACTCCACCCCCCCACATTTGAAAAGCATGTTGCAGTCACTTGCATGCTGGCATAGCTGCCCATAATGCACCGCTCCCAATGCCACTGCAAGTGCAGCAAATGTGGCCACACCAGTGCACTTGAAGCTGTCAGTGTGGACAGACTGCAGCGCTTTCCCTACTGCGTTCTCCGAAGGCTGTTTTAACTCAAAGTGCTCTACATCTGCAAGTGTAGCCATGCCCTGAGTCTCAGAGCCTGGCTCAATTGACTTGGGCTCACAGGGCTAAAAATTCCAGTGTAGTTGTTCGAGCTTGGGCTGGAGCCTTGGCTCTGAGACCCACCCCCCTTGCGGGGGGGGTCTATGCTGCCATTTTTAGCCCCACAGCCTGAGCCCCCTGAGACTGAGTCAGCTGATCCAAGCCGGCCGCAGGTGTGCCACAGCTCTTTCATTGCAGTGTAGACGTACCCTCAGTGACCAAGGCACCCTTGAATGCTGCCCCCTCTGACACTCTCCTGGCCTACAGAGAAACTCTGTGCTCTCTGCTGTTTTCTGTAAGTCAATCACTCTGCATGTCGCTGACTCCAAGAATGTAGGTGTTTTGTGTAACCAAGTGACTGCGCAGCCTTTGAAATAGACAAGCTGTCTTTGCCTGTCAGGAATGAGCAGTGTTTGAGTCCTACCCCCTAGACTGCAGATGCCTGTAATTTGGTTTGATGAAGCGCTTGAACTGAAGGGAGTGGGTTGAGAGAATATCGTTCCCTCTTGTTAAAGGTATATCAGAGATAGACAGATGGGTATGTATGGGGATGGATGGATAGATAGCAAGGAAGGAATATAGAGGCCACTTTGTGTTCTCCATTACCCCATGAGATTCTGCACGAACTCCATTGACTTTAATGGATTTCGTCCACTTTATAGCAGTGTAGTTGAGACGGGAATCTGTCGCTTGGGACCAGCTTCAGACATCTGTAGTCACTTCACAGAGCTCCTCATGCCTCAAGTAACAGTGCGGAAAGGCACTGGGTGACTCAAGGACTATCCGGTTCCATTAAGAAGGGTGTGTGTGGAAAAGAGGTGTGGAATCTGGATGTAAGTGATCATCACCCCACCTGGACGACTCCGCCAGACCCTGTGACTTGCTCAAACATTTTGTGTGATCACATGCTGCAGAGCCAGCAACAGGTGGTTTTGAACCACATTGTTTTAATTTTTTTAATGAAAACAGTCAACTGGGTGTTTAAAAAATATACATAGCAGCAAAACAACATCACCTTCTGAAAGAGGTTAGAAAAGGCCCCTTGTTAAGCAAATAATACCCAATAGGCCAGTCCTCAGCTGGGTGTAGATGCTCTGAAGTCAATGGAGCTGCACCAATTTCTGCCAGCTGAAGATCTGACCCTAACCCCCCCAGCAGCACTGTCTAGCAGCTTCCCTCTCCCTTCAGGCCTGGAAACATTTAGCCTGGCTGTTTTGCCAACCCCTTGAATGACAGCTTCCCGAAGGAGATCACTATTTATTGTTCTAGCATCCAGGGCTTTGATTAAGCCTTTAAACTGGGACGGAGGCCTCTCAGCCACTCCTTTCTATTTAATCTCCAGCACCCCCTAAATAGCCCCTGCGTGCTGGGCTGTGTTCTGGGAAGGAGATAAAGATAGGAGCTGTCTCTTTAAATACTAGAGGCTGTGCTCTCTCAGGCCACCGTGACATATCTGGGCGTTGGACTGGGGGATGAATAAACAGTGAATGCACCAGATCTGTGGTTTCAGAGAAGGGCTCCGATACGCCAGGGATCCCCCTTTCAATTCGACCCCACGCCACGAGTGGCTTTTAGCATCCTCTGGGATCCTGCCCCTGCTGGAGGAACTTTAATGCACGTTGAGTTGGCTTCCTAGGAGCTACCATTGCCAGGAAGGGCGGCACGCTTGGAGTTTGGTAAGTCTTTGGTGGTGAAATCCCAGCTGAGCTCTGCCAGCAAAGCCACCCCCCCTCCCCCAGACAAGCAAAGAGAGGGGCGCTTTCTACTGCCCTTTCTCTTCCCTGAACTGTGACTCCTCTCCAAAGCGCCATGCAATTTGGAGACCCGCGTTTACAAGAAAATAAGCGAGTGGCAAACATGCGCAATTGTATTTGGATGAGCCTAACACATCGAGAGCCAGGCTTGCTTTGCATCGGCGGGTGAGCGCGGGAGAAAGCAAAGAGTCAAGAGACAGCAGCAGCAGCAGCAAAAGCAAAGACTGGTGCATCTAAATTAGGCGGACACCTCTCTTCGGGACTTCGTGCAGCGCTTGGGGATCCGCGGGTGGATGAGTGTTTGAGGTGCAGGGTGAATGGTTTGGTTTGGTTTCCCAGAGGAGTCAGGAGAACAGGGGGCGTGTATTTCCCCCCCCCCCCCCACCGGGCAGATCTGAGAGGGGTGAGGAGCTGGGGTTACTGAGCTCAGCCCATGTGTGTGCTCAGCCCCGGAGCCAGGCTGCGCCCTGCGGGTTCCCGGAGCGCGCGGCGGCCACTTGCACGGTGCCTGGCGGAGCTGGCATTTCCCCTGCTGCAGCCTCCTGCCCCTCGCCAGAGCGCAATGGGGAATGTCCCCCTGCTCTCCCGGCCGCTGCCCGCCAGGAGCCCGCAGGCTGCCGCGGGGGCTCGGTTGGAGGCAAGAGGAAGCAGCCCCCATGTGGAGCGCCAGGCCAGTGGCACGGATGCCCCTGCAGCCGCCTCGCCTCCCTCCCTGCACAAATCAAAGGGATCGGGAGCAGCGCGCAGAGTGGATCCTCTGGGGACGGGGTGTCTCCGCTCATACACCGGGAGGGGGGGGGTCCCCGACCCCACCTTGCCAGCGCCACCGTGTAGGGTGCGGCCGCTCTGGGGTGCTGCTCCCCCAAGCCATGGGCTCGCCTCTTCCCCACGTGGGCTGATGAGACATGCGGGGGGAGGGGCGGGGAAAGTGCCGAGTACAGCACAGTGATCCAAACGGGTGTGAGTAAAAGTTCCCTGCTGCGGCGAACAAGCGAGCGTCTTTCTCCTGCGGGATTATTTATAGCCGGCTCCGCTGCCTGGCCGGGCTCCCTCTGCCTGACCCAGGGACACACCCTGCGGCACAGACGCAATCCGGGGCGTTGTTCCTCGTTAAAGGGGAAACTTTATAACTTCGCGCTTTGCCCTCCCCGCCTCCCTCTCTCCAGCCCCCTGGCTCAGTTTGCCGTGGGCAAGGGGACTGGCGCATACCCGCACCCACGGGCTGGATTTGCTCCTTTGCTTTGGTTTGATCTTTTGGGGCCAGTCGAGCCTCTGGGACGTCGCTTGGTGGGTGACTATTGGAGAGAAGTAAGTAGCAGCCGCACCGCCCAGGAGCGGGTTATTTTCGATAGTGGAAGCGAGGGGAGGATTTGGGGGAAGACGGGGAGATCCCAGTAGTGTGGCAGTGTATGGTCCCCACCCAGGAGCTGTCTTGCCTGGTGGTGTCTGTCTGCAGATAAATCACCTTCATCTACAGCGATTCTGCTTGTCCCCTGTTGCTTGGTTATGCTAGTTTCACCCTCTTATTCTGTAGTAATCTCTGTGCCAAAACCACTAGCTTGTTGTGGGGTGTGTGTGTTTAAAGCAGATTCACTCCCCTATACGGATTCCATTCACCTACTTCAGACCTGACCTCACTTTGTTATAATTAGAAACAGTTCGAACCATTGAAGATCGTTAGCTGGGTTTTTGTCCCCCCTGAGACCCGCTTTGTATTTTTGTAACCTGGTTGATTTCCATGGGGTGTGTGCACGGACTGTTGCTTGCAGTGGGGGTGTAGCTGTGTTGGTTTCTCTATGGAAAGGCTCAGAGTTTACACACACACACAATGCACCGCATGGTCATTTCCCTTTCTTTCCACGGAGCTATTTAACCAGCTCTGTTGGCCTTGCTCAGCTAATTGAGACGCGCAATAAGTGCAGCAGCGGGAATGGCTGGGGCATGGCTCTCATCAAGGGGCTCCTGACTTTAATGGACTCCAAATGTTGGCTGTGAAGTGGAGAATAGTGGCTTTGTGGAATAACGGTTTCCAGTCCTCCTCCCCCTACCTGAGCCTCTGAGCTAAAAATATTTGCTCAAGGGACTGGTTGGGGTGGTTTTTTTGTTGTTGTTTTTTTTTAAATATTTTAAGCCTTTGGCTGGAAACCTAGGCTTTCGTATTGTTGTGACGCTGCTTCAGGAAAAACAACCCCTTATTTTAGCTTTGGCTAATGACACTTCCAAGACAGGCTGAGCTAAGTGGAAATTTTGAGGAATGTAATGGAATTTGCATTTCTCCTTGTATCATGAGTCATCAAACTCTGGACCATGAAACTTAAAGTGTGGAAGGACAATAATGTAGAAGTTGAAGGTTCCTTGATGTTTCACAGCATTTATTAGAACTTCCCCAGCCCTTCTTTGGGCACCGCAAAGAAAACCCCTCTTAGATAGGTTTGCTGCCCTTTTCCAAACCGGGTGATGTCTGGCATTTCTCAAAGCTGTCTCTTTCCTTTTCAGGCTTGCAACATTTGACTCTAGTACTGTAGAGCCACACCATGGATTTCTGTCCAACCCTGGGAGCCTTTCCTTTTCACATTGTGAACCCCAGTTAGCACTTTAAAAATCTCCCCTGACCCCCTCCCAATAGCTGCGTTTGTTTGCCAAAAGAGATGTGAAGAAATGCATGTAATACAAATTGTTGAGCCTATTAAACGTGAGCCCCTTTGCTTATTCTCTGTTGCTGCAGTGCCCCCTGCTGCCTTTTCAGATCTAGTTATCCCTAAATGCTGGACACACCCCACATAGACACAAATGCAAAGGGCTGACTGCAAGGGATTTTGCTGTCACTTAAAAGCGTGTCTCTTTTTTTCCCCCCTTCAGATCTTTCCAAAACTTCAGCCAAAATGCTCCTTTTGTTGCTGGGGATCATCGTGCTCCATGTTGCGGTTCTGGTGCTGCTTTTTGTCTCAACAATCGTTAGCGTAAGTACCAACTTTATCCTTCCGATCCCCATATGGGAACATGGGGGTTGTGAGTGTTGCCTGTGGGTTGGAGAGTGCGGGGATAGAGAAGAGGATATTTTGTCGCTGAGCATCACCCTTCCGAGTGTTTTCTGTAGGAATTCTCCGGTTTCAGCCTGAAGTTCTTTAGCAATCAGAAGTCACGATCTCCGTAATTGAGGACTTTGCACATCAAGCCACCCTCTTGGTTAGTGCCGAGAGCTGCATGTGGGTTAATTTTAGTTTAGCGCAGCAGTGGGGACCTTATCTTAAAGTAGATCAGAATCCATTGCAGAGTTCCATGTGTAAGATTTGTCCATGTAGATGAAACCAAGGGCCAGATCTTGTGAAATTAAAGGCTACGCCTCCAATACCAGACCTTAATGCTTTCAGAGGTCCTGTATTAATTGTCTGCCTAGATTGGCCATGTTATGTTTGTGGGTTTTGGTTTTTTTTAATGCAGAGCTAGTCACTTCCAGACTAGCTTTCAAAGGGCTTTTTAAAAAGACCTTAAACTACTTCTAAAATAATCTCTAAACTGGTTGGGATTCATATGGAGCAGTTACTGTAGCTTTCCATGCTGCCAAGAAAATGCTGGAGAGGAGTGAAGTGTTTGAGAGCTTTGGCACATAGTTAAAGAGAATAACAAAAGTCTCCTCTTTTGAGCAGTTGAGTCTAGAACAAGTAAAGAACAACGCAGAACGTTTTCTTTCCAAACTCAATTGAAATAGGTGTGTGTGTGTGTGTGTGTGTGTGTAAATGTAATGCATGTGCACAGATTGAAATAAAGACATGAGACAGAAATAACCAAAGCAACGGTAAGAATGCAAAAGACAACAAGAATGAACATGCACAATTATGTCGGATCCTTTGCAAGTGCATTTAGTTGAGCACAAGTTTATCTTTTACTTTGGTTACTTTGCTCTGCCTCCTCCCGGGCCTTTGCTGCCGCCTCTCACAGATTTGTGCTTCTCCTTCAGCAATGGCTCAACGTTAATGGGCGTACGGCAGACCTTTGGCAGAACTGCAGCCTTCTAGTGGCCCCGAGTTCCTTTCAGTGCTTAACGTCGTCCACGAACGGTGAGTGCTCTGACATCTCGTCTTTCTTCAGCAGTGGAGGTTTTCATCCCTTTAACTCCTCCCCCACACCTTTAGAAATAGATATGTATTGCAGAACGATCTCTGCAGGCTCTGTCTGGTACAAGTCCAGCACGATCCATCGAGGGGCTTGGTTGTGTCCCTCATGTGAGTGGTTCTTTAAGCATTGTTACTCAGGCGGTTTGTCAATATTGCTTCTGGAATACGGTACCTGAGTAGAGGTGGAAGAATCAGGCCCTAAATAAAGATACAGAGCAGGGTGGAACTGAGGGAGAGGAATTTAACTAATTTCATGTAAAGGCTGCCATTCTATCAATGGTTCTTCTGGATTGCTCCTTACTTGTATCTGAATTGGAGATATCCCATCTCCTAGAACTGGAAGGGACCTTGAAAGGTCATAGAGTCCAGCCCCCTGCCTTCACTAGCAGGACCAAGTACTGATTTTGCCCCAGATCCCCAAGTGGCCTCCTCAAGGATTGAACTCACAACCCTGGGTTTAGCAGGCCAATGCTCAAACCACTGAGCTATCCCTCCCCCCCCGGGCACATCTCACCTGTTTTGCAGGGGAGCCTCTGTCTGTACAGCAGCTCATCGCACATTAGAAAACCAGGGCTTGATTCACTGTTGCACAGTGCTTTGTGCAGTCACTTACACCATGCTGACTAGGTGGGGCAGGATACCTACTTTGCACTGGTATGCATGGCTGCATGAGATGCTGTGCAATGGAGGATCAGGCCCACGTGGCTGGATTCTGGGCTCAGATGTGCACATGTGGGTCATGGTGAAGTCAGCGGATCAGATTCCTGCTCTCTGTGAGATCTGCGGAATCACTCTACATTTATGTTGGTGTAATTGAGAGCAGAATTTGGCCCATTGAATTACTAGTTGGGGAGAAGCCATGGGTCAGGTCCTGTCCCCGGCCTTGCTACATTCTGTATTTGTGGTATGTTGACAGTGCCCTCAGCTGCAGTGGGGGATGACCCCATGTGACCTCTTTGCAATATGCTCCTCACAATTATTCCTACTAGGTAATACCCAGAGAAACAAACGTGGGCAGCCCTTGGAGTGGGACTTTTTACTGCTGTGACAAGTGTGCAGTAGTCATTCTAGGCATACCTCTTGTTTGCTGAAAGGGATGAAGTGTTAAAGGGCCAGAGCAGATTTGCTCTATGAAAAACACCCGCGGGGTCCTTGGGGAAGCCAGTCCCACTTCTTTTTATACTGCCTGCCTCTGTGCATATTGCTAAGCAACCAGGACAGATCCCCAACATTCCCCTCTGCCAGTGGTTAGCCGCTACTCCCAGGATGGATCCCAACTCCCCCCAGTTATGGTGCAGATTAGTGCTCCAGATGGTCACTTATCCCGGGGGATGGAAGGCGTTCGAGGACAGCTGACCATTGTGGACTTTCCCTGCTCCATCTCCGTTACACCAACGCTTGCTCTCCCATCTCTGCAGTTTCCTGAGCACAGTGGCTTTGCGAGAGCTAAGCATTTAAGAGCTTCCCATTCCTCGGCTGGGGTGGGCTAGTCCAGCACTCTCTACGTCCGCCTGTGTGAAGAAGTTTCTCGTAAAATCTGAGCCACAGTAAACCATGCTGTTGTAGTTATCCTTATACGCTTGGTTATTTCTGTAGCGTGTATATTGGGTAAAGAGCAAGATCGGGTTTTCGTATAGATCACCTTTTACTTTTAGTTACACTCGTGTATGTCTGGAGTAATTCAGCGGAGTTGCTCTAGATTTATACTGAACACAGGGAGCCATATCTTGCCGTCAACTTTTCAGACAAGCCTGCTATCGAAGTCAATGGGAGCAGAGCTCTTCTTTAAGAATGAACAGCTCAGAATTATGACCTACAAGTTTCAGAGCACAAAAAGTCTGCGTAGAAGGTAGGGACCAGGTTCTGCTCCACAAGTGGAAGTCCTCAGTGACCCCGTTTGATTTCAGCCAGGGTGACAGTGGTGTCAATGAGCTCAGATTCAGGTGTGTAGGAGAAGTCCCATGGAAAGCACATCGATCCAGCCTCACGCTTTGATCAGCTGGCTTGCCCACGTTGTGTGAGGCCAAGGAGTTGCCTCTGTACACTGTGGGTACAGAATTACCAAGCGATGTAGGGGAGGCAGCGTGGTATCATGGATAGCACACTGGACTGGGGCTCAGGAGACCTGCATTCTAATACTGGCATGCTGAATGACCTTGTACCAGCCATTTCCCCTCTCTGCCTCCGTTTCTCCCTCTGTATAAAGGAGCCATGATCCTGACCTCCGTTATAAGCCACTTTGAGATCCACTGATGAAAAGTGCTACGTAAGAGCCAAGTATCATTATCTGGACAATTTTTTAGTTGAGCGATTGGTATGGGGTTTTATTACTATCATTGCTAGCTTTAGGAATTTGCATCTTGACTTTCCTCTCAGAACAGTTTGATCCCAGCATATCCCCAGTGAGTTCACTGGAGTCAATCCTGATTTACACTAGTGTAATTGAGAGTAGAACCACATCTCTGGTCTGTGACAGTGTGACCTGCTGCCCCTGAGATGCCAAGAAAGGGGAAGGGTCTTAAGACTGAGCCACTAGATTGAACATAACACTGGGATTGGTGGGGGACATTTGCCATGTGGAAAAGGAGAGCATTGCAGGTGGTGTGTGCAAGGAGTGAAGCCTTTGTGTAGCTTGGCAAGTTCTTATCACTCTCCACCCTGCAGGGAAGTGAGTCTCTGAAAACTCCTACTACAATTTTGTAGTAGGAGTTTTCTGGAGATCAGGTTTAAAACACTCCAAACCAGCCAGTCTGCTGGTAATGAAATACTCGTGGGGACCCCATGTTGGGAGATAAACGCAGGAGCTCGCCCTGTCTCTAATTTTAACTATACTTAAAGCAGTAGCATGTTTCTCATCTCAGGAAGAGGCTCAGATTTCCAAGGTGTTGGTGGAGTGGTTTCGGCCTTCTTCACAGCCTTCTAGCAACACCTGGTGGCCACAAGTCAGACCAGCTGTGGAAACTAGCTGGAATCTTCTGTTAGGGCACTGCAGATTACTGTAGTTATGTCCTGAATCAGCATTTGGCAATATTGGCCTTATACTGCTATCTGCAACGTAGGCAGGCTGGTTCAGATTCACTCATGCATGCTCAAAAACGGCTGTACATGTGCTTAAAATAAGGGCTGCAGTAATTGCGCCCTGAACATGTTTCTCCTCCCTCCCCCCCACCCGCCCCCGAAGTGGGGGAAAATCTGTTGCCCTTAAAAATGTGCCTATGCCTATTACTTCGAATAACTAAATAGCTTGACCCCAGTATTGACAGTATCCTGAACATTTTCTGTAGGGAATATTGTAAATAACAAGGTAATCTTACCCTAGGCAAGAGGTTTTTTTTTTTTTTTTTTTTTTAGGGGGAAACTCTTTAGCTACTTGTGATCAGACCTGAATGCTATCACCATCAGCAGAGTAAATTACACACCCGGAACCAATGAGGGTGGAACCCTTTTAGATCCTTTCACCTGATTTATTTTTACTATTAAAGGCACACAATTGAGCAGCAAGTTAAAAATTTGACCAGCTACTGCTAGTTGGATATTATTTGGATTGCAGGATTCATGCATGTACAGTGGTGCTTTTCCTGCTTATGCCCAGCTGCTCCATTCTTGTGAGCTGGCGGAATAATGAAATCTGAGCTACTTCGAGGAGTTGTGACCCAAATCCAGCGCAAGCCAGGAAAATTCACATAAATTCAACCTTCCATCCTTATTTGAATGCTCCTCTCCTGGCATTTGCCTACATGAAGCGGGGTTTTTCATGGGCAAAGGGGGTCTGACTACATCCATCCCTTTGCAGGATAAGGGCTTTATGCATTAGCTAAATTACTATATAGAATGGTAGCACCAAGAATCCCCAGTCTTTGCCCAGGGGCCCCACGGTGCCATTTTCCGGGCAAACACAGAACAAAAAGACAGTCCCTGCCCCCAGAGTGCTCACAGTCTCACTCTTGCAGTTGTTTTACATTTTGCTTGAGGCTAATCTGTTTTGTTGTGTTTTTTTTTCAATAGAGAAAATATTGTGTGATATTTTTATTTTCTATGTAAGGTAAACTAATCTGGCCCCCATTTGCATTGTCTCTGAGCACCTCACGAGTTTTACTGTGGTTTTTTCCTCCCAATCCCCCTGTGAGGTAGGGCAGTGCTATTATTTCCACCGCATAGATGGAAAGCTAAGCACAGAAACACCAAGTGATTTGCCCAGGGTCACACAAGAAGTCTGTGGCGGAGCATGGAAGTGAGCTTGGGTCTCAGGTCGGGAACCTAGCTTCTGGACAACTCCCCACCCCATCTGTCCCAAAAGAATTGGAGACTCTAGATGCTCTTTCTTTTTTGGGGGGATAAATCACATGAACACCTCCTCCCTCAATATCTTTTCAATGTTTTCAACAGCCATATTGGTTTCCATCTTCTATGCTATTAGCTAAAAGTATACTTATTTCCACCACTCCCCGCCAATACAAAGTATGTTCCACAAGAGTCCAGGGGAGACTCATGGGAATGTGTTTCCAATACCTACGCCATGCCTGTTGCACAGTATCCTAAAAAGCTTTAGGAAAATGTTTCTTTTTTCTGTGCCTCTGCCAAAGACACTGCTCAACATTTAATAATGTGGCACTAAATTCCACCCTTGGGGGCAGATATGAAATTCCCATTGAAGAATTTGGCAGAATTTAGTCCTTTGGTAGAGATGATTTCTCCTCCTCCTTCCCCCAACTTATCATAAGAGTTAAGTCTGTATTGTGGAGTAATCACTTGCCAGATTTCCCCCTCTCTTTTGCTAAACTCCCGCACCACCTCCTGCAACGTTCATCATAATTGTTAGCAATTAAATAGGGCCTGATCTTTCACTTTGGAAATGAATGGACGTTTTGCCATTGACTTCATTGGGCTCCACATCAGTTGCATAGTGCTTATACTTAGACTGGAAACTCTGCGTAGCAGAGTCTGCATTTGTACAGCACCTGGCACAGTGGGGTCCTGGTCCAGGTGCTACAAAGACCTCATAATAATTGTTTGTTCATAGATCCCAGAGTTTCATAAATTTTAGTGATAGGAAAATGATGGCACAGAGAGGCTAAGGAACTTGCTCAAAATCAAACAAACCCAGTTCTGTCCAACTTCCACTGATTGGTAGCTGAGGCTGGAATTTTGAGAAGAGCTTAGAATGTTGGGTGCTGTAAGCCAAGCCATGTGTCTCCCAGCAGGAGATGGTGGGTGCTTTGAAGAACATGGACTTTGTTTAGGTGCCTTCCTGGGAGCTGAGCTCACTGGAAGATCTGGTCCCAGTGGCGGGTGCTGAGCATTTGAAAATCTGGTCTTGAGCTTCTGACTTTTCAGCCTGTGCCATGCAAGTCATGCCTTTGAAATCAGAGGGTGGCACAACCAGACCCCAAGTTAAACATCGGAACAGAACCTAGTTCTCCTGACTCCTAGTGTTTAGGTGCAAGCCACTAGCCCACGGGTCCCCCATTTGGAACTTGTAAACTTTCAGCAGCTGGTGGGGTTGGCTCCCAGTCGAAGCTGAATGATGACTTCAGGAATTTCTTCCGGAGCATATGAGTCTGACAGGCATGTTGCAATACTATGGAAGGACGCTTAGAGATGAGTAGGCGTCACAATCAGTGTGGGATGCCCCGTTCCTTTGACTTTCATGTCTGTGGGCTGATTGCTTTGTTTGCAGCATTTACTTGCTAGATAATGTCATTTTTCAAGAGGCTGAGAATTATGCCAAAAATGTTGCAATCGTTGCTTAATTTAAGCTGCCTGGCATTCCTGGAGCAGATTTATCTGAGGAATTCAGCACTGAATCCCAGAATTGTATATTTAACAGGCTATGGGTCAGATGCTCAACGGGCAGGGGCGCTGGAACAATTTGTATAGTGGGGGTGCTGCTGGTTTTTAATGTATAAGGGGGGGGTCACACTCAGAGGCTTGCCGTGTGAAAGGGGTCACCGGTACAAAGGTCTGAGAACCCCTGCACTAGACAGTGCTTCGGAGTTGCTGGAGAGGTCATCTTTTGGGGAAAATTATCCCCATGAATTTGTAGTGGTTAATCACTGCTGTGACACAAAACCCACATGAAAAGCAGGGAGGTCAGTGGAAGTTGTGCATGTGCAATAAGCAAGCCACACTAGACTGGCTAAGAAAATTTTGCCCTTGCCTAAGACTGAGGCTTCAGATGGATTTTCTTTGCATCGGGAGAAGCAGGACAGAAACTTGAGTTATGGTTGCATAATACAGTGATCCCTGCAATTTGACTTATCTGCTATTCTTAATAAGAGTTCCACTATTCATATCTACTTTGAAACACATGATGCAGAAATACGCACTGCTTCATAGCCTTCTCTCTGCCTTCTTATTGAATGGATTTGCCATCCCTGTGTTTTAAAACTACTTTTTATCTTTTTTGTTTCACTTTTATCTAAGTGTGTTTAAAAGGTAAAGGGTATTCTCAATGTTATCGTGTTAAATATCTTGTTAAAGTCCCAGTGTAGATTGAAAAGAAAACCTGTATTAAGTAGCTACTTAAGGATGACAGAACAAAAGGAGACAAATTAGCAGGGAAAGATAAATATACAGAAGAAGAATTGTCTACCTAGCTGCAGGAGACGACTGCAAATGCCTCAGCTTCTTGTTTTGATTTGTTCACACTAATCTAAATTAGGAGTAATTCCAGTGTAGGATATGCATGGAGGCAGAGAGCTGGCATTCAGTCTCCTATCCTGTTAGTTCATTAATTTGCACGAGGGACCAGATCCTCGGCTGTTGTAAATCGGCACACATCCATGGAAATCTATGTAAGTGCTGCCTTCTAACACCAGCTGAGAATTCAGTTTAAGATTATTCTGCTAGAGTTCTCCAGGTTCTCCTGATGGTCTTGTTAATGGGTGCAAGTGACCTGGCCCGAGCCTGGTTATATGGATGCAACGGAGAGCAGAATTTGACCCAAAGTGTAGTAGCTTAACCAGAGCAGACTCTTGACTAAGTTTCCCAGTGAAGTATTGTGTAATGTAGTCTGAACAGACTTTTCAGGAGAGTACCATGGATTGTCTTTAAAAAGTCCTATTTTCTCTGTGTGGGGATCTTCGTTGGAGACTTGTCTTTGGTGTTACTCTCGACCCATGACTAAAAACTGCCTTAAAACAGTTTGCCCCAAAGAGAAATGTCACGCAGTGTCTAATTCTGTTATTGACAGCAAGTAAACATATGGGCAAAAAGAACTGCATCACGGAAATAGGGATACAGGAAAATTCTACTCGGCTACCCGAGTGTAAATCTGGACCAAGTCTTAGAAAATCTGTTTCATTGGTGAGGTGGATTCTTTCCATGGCAGGGTGGGGCCTACACCATTAATTTCTGCAAAATGTGTCTATTTATAACATTTGAAAGGTTTGTAGTGTTTCAGGTTGCGAAGATAGCCTTCCAAATGTGACTTAATTCAGTGTCACCTTTTTGAGCTTCCAGGGTGACAGCCAACCCTGCCGCTGCTCATAGCTTTGCCAGACAGCAGCAGAATGACATTAATGAGGCTGTAGTCAGTTTTGCCAATGCAGTACGTAGTGCCTAGTATTGTTAATGGAACCCAGGAATCGTATTGTCTTTAGACTAAGTGTACTGATCATCACATGCAAAGGCTGGTCCCATTCAGTTTACAGGCTACGTTTAAAGATGTCGCTGTTTGCAGTAATTCAAGCTCATCAGAGTTTCCACTATGAAAAAGGGACAGATTCTGATGGTGGTAACACCACTGTAATTGTGGAGTAACCCCACTGAAGTCAATGGACTGCCTCCAGGATAATAGCAACCTAACATAGCTTAGAATCTACCCAGTGTCTACTAGCATCTAGGCAACCATAGCTCTTGAATTGCTTCCAATAGGGCAAAGTCAAGAATGTAGCTATACTAAATCTTACTCTTATTATGTGGTCTATAGAAACATTTTATTTTTCAGTCCAATTTTTACAATATTCTATACAGAAAATATCAAAGGGATGTTGTCTACTTAAAAGTTACACTTGTTTGAAGTTTTTTCTACCTACTCTTTGTTACGAACACCTGCCATTTCCGTAACTGTATGAGATTAGAAGCCCATGGTATCTTTCTCCCTCTTCTTTCAATTTGTTAACTGAATAATTAATTTTTCTACATTCCCCTGTATCGCGTGTTGGTCAGTTTCCCCTATTTGAGTTTCTTTTACCCAGCAACAGGGGAAAGAAAAATGTATCTGGGGGGGGAAAAAATGTGATTGTAAAACCACAAACATTGTTGCGGGAGGACTGAGGGTTTGTCTACACTGCAATCACGGGGTGCGACTGTAATTTATGTAGCTACACCTGACCTAGCTCTAATCTGGCAAATTTGGGTACTGGAGCAGTGAAGCCACAGCAGAACAGACTAGCTGTCTGAGTAATTACCCAGGGTTCTAGGCAGGTTTGTACAGCCCGCATGGAAGCCTGGGCTGCTGCAGCCATGTTGCACCCATACCTGCGCTAGCTAGATTAAAGCTAACTCACGTATGTCTAGATGAGCTGTAGTCATGCCCCATGACTGCAGTGTAGACATAATCTCAGAGAAAGGGTGTAGTGCTAGAAACTCCTTTTTAATATATATATATATATATATATATATATATATATATATATATATATATATAATATAATTTTTTTTTAATTGGTTAGGCATGAAGCTAATCCCATGCCTAAATCTTTGTCTGATCTGGGCAATAGATTTCAGCTGGATGATGTTCCTTACGATACTGGTGACATGCTAAAAATAAAATGTGCAGTGTCAAGGGTGTCTCTTAGTCATCCCTGTCTTTGACCTCAGTGGGAGTTTCCTGGGGTGAAGTCAGGGGTGAATGTTTTCTGTGGTGGAAGATTCCTTTCATTAGTCATTAATGCAGATTGCAGTGTGCTGCAGTTCATGAATAATCTCTTCAGCCAAGTTCCAGTGACTTCTGGGATTGAAGTGACTAATGTCACATTCTGTGGGTCATTCCTTGTGCTGCAGAACTAATGTAATTCATTGGCGTGTTGTAATACTTTCCTGCAGATGAGGGATGTCTGGGACAGATTCACCAGTAGCCTGAACCGGCTTTGCACCACTTTGTTGAAGTGGATTATGGCTGCGTTTGTATTGCCAGAGTAGCACAAAGCAGTTGAAGCATTGTAGTGAATCACTGGATTTGATATTGGCTTCAAGCTAGGAAGATGTGCTAGCACATCTCTCATGATCTCTTTCTGAGGGCTGAATCCTGTCTGACCATGAATAGATGTGCTTAGCAGGGCAAGGGGCAATGAAAGAGCTTAACTTTTATTTGTAAGCATTTCTGTGGCGTTCATCACCGTCGTGCCCAGGCACCTTGCAAATAGCGATGAATTTATCCTTGAACCATCCCAGTGGTTGAGGGAAGCATCATTATACCCATGTTACAGATGACAAAAAACAATGGACAGAGAGATTAAGTGACTTGCTCATGGTCACCCAGCAGGTCCTAGGCAGAGCTGGGAATAGAACCCAGGGACTTGTTTCTCTCCACAGTTACACTGGAGTAAAGCACGAATAACTCCACTGAAGTTGAAGTGACATCTCAGCTAGCTTCTCTGCAAATCACCAGAGTAACTGAGAGCAGAATCAGGTCCCAGATCTCCTGATTCTCAGTCCAGTGTCTTAACCATAGATCATCCTTCTGCAAGACCCCACCCCACCCCTGGTCTCTGTCTGTCTCTCTCAGGTTGCTACAGCAGCTATGAGACTGCAGTAGCTCTTGCTGCTCCAGGGGAATCAGTGGCTGGTGGACCTGCATGGCAGCAGATCCATGAGCCCAGGCAGGCTCACAAACTGCATTGCAGGCAAAGGGAGCCTGCTTGGACCTGAGTTGCATGGTGTACAGCGGGTGCAGACAACCTATCCCCCAATAGGACCCCTCTCCAGATTTTTCCCCTCTCTCTACAGCAGCAGGATTTCCCCTGACTATTGTTGTTGGGATGATGGTGGGTGGTAGAGAGGAAATGACAAATGTCTCCCTCATACCTTGGCACGTCTCACTAGGGATTCAGTTGCTCTGCCTGGCAGGGGGCTCCCCGGGGCATATTGCATTTCCATCCTGGCTGCTCTCAGGAAATACCATGTGTGCCAAAACCCAGCCACAGATACAAGCCTGAACCTGAGGGATTTCCAGAGAAGCTAGTTGAGACATCATGAAGCTGGTACTGAGAAGATGCTTAGCTTTTTCCTTGATGCTTCTAGTTTTCCAGTGCCAGCAGGGCATTTTAATATCTAGACGTCAACCTTCAGGGTCCAAATGGATGAGTTAGTGTGCATCCAAACCACAGAGATCTGGCCACTGCATATCGTGAATTGAGAGGATTTCTGAAGAGTAGCAGGGAAATGCCATTTTTTTCCCCGGGGGGGGGGGGAGGGCGGAGGTGCAATGGTAGCAATGAACTGCTGCTTTCCGAAGCCCTGAGTGGCCTCTTACTGCAGAGTGGGAAGGCATGCTGTGTCTTTCACAGCCCTGTTTATGCAGTGCACTTGTATGAGTCTAAAGCTCTAGAAAGGTATGTAGCCTTCTGGACAAGGCCCTTTTTCAGAGTGGACTGGAGGGAAAGGCATAGAGGAGGGATGAGAGAGGCAAAGAAAAGAGGTCAAGATGGGAGAATGATCCACAGCTAGAAGGAAGGAGATGGAGCAAAAGAGGAAGCCCTGGGAGGGGACTAAGAGGTCCGTAGTTAGGTACTCAATTCCCACTACATGCTTATCTGCATCTTTAGGCACCTAATGCCTTTAAATATCTGGCTGTGGGTGACTATCTTTGGGTGCCCAAAATACTGTCTGGAATTTTCCAAGCCAAGTTGGGCATTTAGATACACGACTCCTATTAATTTTGAGGGGAGTTGTGTGACTACATTTTGCTGTGTTTCTACAGCACTTAGGACAGTGGGAGCCTGGTCTGTGACCGGGGGCGGGTCCTCACCTCTACTGCAACATAAATAATCTTTCACTTGCTCTGAAAATCCTGACCATTAGCCTTAGCTGCTCCGTGCCTCAGTTTCCCCAGATGTAAAATGGTGGTGATAACTTGCCTTACAGAGGGGTTGTGAAGCTCAGGTCATTCATCTTCTGCATCCTTGATGGCAAAGTATGATATATTGTCATGGGAACATACTTTAGTACAGGGGATTGATTTCCTTAGGTTTCCGTTCTGTTTTCCATATGCCTGCCATAGTGTACTAAGCTAATGCCTATTAAACAGAAGCCCAGACTAGTCTAATGGAACAGTAAATGCAGCAATAGGCAAAAACATTTCTTGCAAGAAATGTGGCAACACTGAGAACGGGGATCATTGTTAAACAGCATCTGTGGATAGTGGGTTTAAGTGATCAAATGTCCCAGGGAGAGCACTGGTAGGTGTGCATACCAGTCTCCCTAGCAGAGTGGAGGTGGTATCTGCAGTAGAGTAATCCTAGGACTTCACCCAAGATCTCTGCCCCCATTGTGCAAGGTGCTGTACACACACAATAGTGCACAGCCGTGCCTGCTGTGAAGAGTTTAGTCTAAGGCCTTGTCTATGTGGGGAAATGTTTTGGTTTTGTATAACAGAAGTGTTGATTTAAACTGAAAGTTATACCAGTATACCACCCCCCTGCACGTACACACCCTGTGGACCATCTGATTCTAGTATAAGAGAGACTCTTTTCAGTTTAGCTTATGTTGCTTGGGAAGGGGCATAATAATAATACCTGGCTCTTAGCAGCAGATCTCAGAATTGTTATTTTCATTTGCAGTTGGGGAAACTGAGGCACAGAGCAGTGAAGTGATGTGCCCAAGGTCACCCAGCGGGCCAGTTGCTGAGCCAGGAATTTAACTGATCTCCTGAGTCCCAGTCCAGTTCTGTACTTTGGTTTAAGCCACCCTTATTCCAGCATAAGAGTGCCACTCTGGTATAACTTCCCCTCTAAACGAGGCAGACAAAGTCTGGGGAGGGGAAACCTAAGCACAGAAAGGGGTGAGTTGTTGCAGAGCTGGGAACAGAATCTAGGTCTCCTGACTTCTAGGGCAGCATGCTCTATGCAGGACCATCCCACCCCACATCTCCTGGTACGAGGTGCTACAAAGAGAGCGTTCTTGGATGGCCATAGGGTGTGGTTAGGGTTGCTCTTCTGCACAGGGAGATGGGTGAGGAGAGCTCAGGAATGTCCGTGATCTCAAACTGCACTCCCTGGGATGTTTGCCTCCCTCATACACAAAGGGATTGGACATAGAAGTCAGGGCAGCAGTAAGGTATGTGCATGGGCTGATACAGCCTCACTGGAAAGCTCCTATGCTTAGCGCCCTTATTGGTCAGGAATCTTGCAAAGCTCCTCTGGGCTTCTTTATTTTTACCAGTCCGTAAAGGAGAGGAGGCAGACATGAAAGGGAGCCTGGCTGCATTTTCTTCATTCTTTCATTTAAAGAGAACAATTCTCTCTTCTCCTCTCCTGCCGACAAAGTGGAGTTTTAGAATTGTTTAATTCCATGCTCCTGTTGCTCTCCAGTGTGCTCTTTACCTGTTATTGCTGGGAGTCTGTCCAGCCACAGTGTGAGTCAGAGATCTGTCAGGAGCACTTGTACCATGCTATACCTGATAGCCTCATTGGAATGGCACTAAACAAAACTGTGTGGCACTTGCCACCCACGGGATCAGCGCTGAAACATCGGTCTGAGATTCCTTACACAGGCTGCTCGGAGAGGCATCAGTGGGAGGCTAACACGAACCTCTCTGATTGCTGCAGGGATGGGGGGGTGAGGGATGGGAGCAAAGCAGAGAGCAAGTTACCATATTTATGGTGCCAGCCTTTTCATCGGAAAATATGCAGGTGGATTAGCAACCCCACTAAATCTCTGGCTGCTTTACAGGTTTAGGGTGTGTCTGCACTGCAATCGTGGGGTGTGGTTGCAGTTTACGTAGACAACCCCTGGCTGGCCTTAATCGCACTAGCTTGGGTACCAATAGCAGTGAAGCTACAGCAACGTGGGCTTCTGCGTGGGTTGTGCTGGTCTGCCTGGAACCCTGGGTAATCACTCAGGTGGCTAAGCTGTATTGAAGCCCAAGCAGTGGCTTCACTGCTGCAAGCTAGCTTGGGTACGTCGACAGGCTGCAGCCACGCCCCGGGACTGGTGTAGATGTTGCCTGGTACTCTTGGCTAGAGGGTGTTTGGTATCGAACAAACCAGCCATGAATGAACTGTATCTGGATTGAGCTGGGGGCATGTGTGGGAGTCCTAGATTACCACAACTGCAAGAAGATTCTTTCATTCAGATGCCCACCCTCGTGTGTATTTTCCAGCTATTACTAAGGCTATGTCGACACTACAGACCTTACAGCGGCTATAGCTGCACCACTGGAAGGTCGACAGCGATGGGGTGTTCATCCTCTTTGAACTCATCGTGTCTGCTGAAGTTCACATTTTGATCCGTGCATGAAAAGCAAGATCCTGCCTCTGAAACCCACTTGTAGAGTATTGGGGTGGGGGGAGTCTCTCCCACTAACAGGCTTAGCCCATTAGCTCAAAAAGTAGAGGCTTGTTTTTAATGAACCCCGCTGACCTTTTCCAGCCCGTGGCCCTAAACCATAGCATGTTGCCCTAACATTCTTGGCCTTCCTTCCCCTTAGTTTTGTGTGTGCATGTTGTGTGCTATGGCTGTGGGCTTGGCTGATGCCTTCTTCCCAAGAGGTGGCTGCATTTTTGGGGTGCCTTTTGTATACAGGTTGGGCTTTGAGATCCTTCAGGAGGAAAGATGCCCCATGCGTACAAAATATCATTTTAAGCTGCAGACTACGGCCGATTGGTATGTTCTGTGCATGTCACCATTTTGCATGACGTGCTGGACTTAATACTCTGCAGATAAACCAGGCAGGTTGTTCAAATCTACCTCAAGATTCTTTTCACTTGTAATTTACTGTGGAATTAAAATTAAGGTCAGGAAAATAGCACCAGAATAGCCATTTTTCACAGCAGATCAGCTTCCTGGGTGGTGGCTTCTCCTGCACCTTGCGTCATCATTCACAAACCTGAGTGGTTGCCTTTCCCACTTGGTCTGTGCTCATTCTGCCAAACGGTAAATGATAATTAAGCGAATGGCACAGATCCTGTGTTGTCTCATTATAGCTGCTCACTACGCTTTCACTGCTGTTACCCCAGCAGGACTCATAGCTCTCTGTGGTTACCATCACTAGCCTGCCTGACATGTCTACAGTGTTTCATGTCGGGAAGAGTTATTACCCCCCACTTTATATGTGGGGAAACTGAGGCACAGAACATGGCTTACCAAAAGTGTCAGAGGTGGCAGAGCAGGGAATCAAACCCAGGTCTCCCAAGTCAGAGGCTAATGTCCTAACCACAGGACAACCCTTCCTTTCTCTAGCAGACTGAACGGGCGTCTGCAAAACTGCACATTTCTAAATGCAGAATCTTCATTGCTGGTGAGGGTGTGAGAAGCTGGATGAATGTGGATGGATTTGCAGATCCTAAGTAGAATTTCAGTGGCAGCTTTTCAAATAACTCCAACCTTTCCCAAAAGCCATTCACTTAATGAGTGTTAGAAAGGGGGCTCTAAAAACAACCTGGCACAAGGTGCACTCTCTTCTCTGCTGCCCCACCCCTTCCCATCCCCTTTGTATTTCCTTCTATCTCATCCTGGAAATAAGGATGCGAACACTTGGCTGGATAGATGCTTACCTAAATTCAGATTAAGCCCCTCGATCCACTATGGAAGCCGCAAACAACCGTTTGTAACCCTTTGAGATGATGTGATTCCGAGGAGCCGATAGCAGATTCCATTAGCCCCAGATCTCTCCATTGGAAGTTATTTTTTTATAATTGAAAAATACACATCTGTAGGGTATAATATTAAATCAGGAGAATTAACGTAATTCCAGGGGCAGTGATTGGACAGCAGCACTCTGCACTTGGAGGTTGGGATATTGAAAAGAGACTAAGGTAGTTAAGTTGAAACTCTCACTGAGACTTGGGCACCTGCCTCCATTAAAAATACTAGCCTTCATCTGTTGATTTCAAAGCACTTTACTACCTTGGGCAAGTGTCCTTGTGCCCATTTTACAGAGGAGGCCAAGAACCTGCATCAAACAGCAGGTTTTGAGTACAGCCGCAGACTAGAACCCAGGCTTCCTGAGTCTCAGTCAAGAGCAGGTCTGCTACACCCCATGGCTATTACTTACCGGTGGCTTTTCTTGCTGCTTTCAGTTGCTGCCTGTGTATCCCTATGAAGTGGATTGCTATTACCATGGGAATGTGCCCATTTAGTATAAAGCCTTCAGGTGGCAGAACCAAGAAGCGGGATGTGGTTCAAGGGGTCCTTGCCCTCTAACTCAGCAGAACTATTTTCTCTCTGGAAGGCCCTCTTGTAAACTAACCACTGCCAAAGGGAAAGGATTTAGGGACCTGATCCAGAGCCCACTGAAATCAGGAAAGGTTCCAGTTGGCAGCAGCATTATCATCATTGGGCTTTGACTCAGATCCTAGATTAAGAGCAAAATCCACCAGGCTTTTAATCAGCCAGCTGGTGTACTGACCCATCTCTCCTTATTTGATAGTTTTAAGGCTCATGTGGCAGTGAGAAAACAAGGAGAAAGGTTGTTACTGTTGTTATCCCTGTGACTTCCCGCCCCTTCTCCATTGATATTCCCCTGGGAATAGACAAACCATACTGCTTTTTCGTAACAGCATTGGCTGTTAGCTGATGTGCTGAAGATGCAGTTGCTGTATCGCTCCTCCCGATAGCCAGTACTCTGTGGCTGAGTTTCAAGGAGTTCAGTGATTTGAGCCGGTCTGCACTGAAAACTTACATCACCATGTCTCTCCCTCTCTCAGGGGTGTGAAAAATCCACTCCTGGAGCGAAGCTGTGCTAACCCCTGGCATAGACAGCACTAGATCAAAGGAAGAATTCTTCTGTTGATCTAGCTACCGCCTCTCTGGTGATGTGGATTAACTACAGCGAGGGGAAAACCCCTCCTGTAGCTGTAGTGAGTGTCTACCCTGCAACCCTGCCACTATAGTGTTTTAAGTGTAGACACAGCCTGATTTATTATTTGATTACATTAGCGGCACTTCAACAGCTCTTATCTCGCTGATAACACGGCTACATTCCAGAAGCTATCGAGTGGCAAAACTTTGAAGCAAAGTGCAGAGTTTGTGGTTTCGTTGACCTAACGGGACTTGAGATTGACTAGATGTTCAGAACGTTTCATGTGCCTGGCATTTAAAACATAAAGTGATCATTGAGACTCTACTTGCTTACAGTGGTGATAACTCTTGCATCCTAAGCGATGGCGAATATAATTAGAAACGGCTATATAATGGAATGCCTGCTCACCACCGAGATGCAGCCACCTCTGGAATAAAATACAGCAACTTTTTTTTAATAGCTCAGAGCAATTCTGCACAGTGCTTTGGGACAGGAAGCACAATAGAATAGTGGGGCAAACTGCTTTGAAATGCATGGGAGCCGCTCCCGTTGACTTCATTTCGCTTGTGTGATCGAGACCCGAATGTGGCCCACTGCATGGAACTTTATGGAGGCAGGATAAACTTAAAGGAGTTGGCATTGGGTGTTGACGCTGGGGCTAACCCAACTGTTCTTATGACATGCGTAAGCTTTAAAAGAGCCTTGAGGGGGGAAAAAATCCAAAAGGAGTGAAACTACCAGGTCTATAGAAATGCAAAAGAGCTCTATGAAAATTCCTCTAAAAATGTATGGAATTAAACAGAATCCGAGTAGTAGGCGTCCTTCAGTATTTTCTTTTATTCCATAGGCTGTTACAAAGAAATCTATAGTGAAGTGATCATTTTCTGTTAAATTCTGTAGGACTCTTCCACAGCTGTCTCCAATGGGATGATGCAGGCCTGTATTACAATTAGAGTTCTGGTTGAAGTCTGTTTAAATTTTGGGGGGAAGTTCTGCTCTCAGTTCCACAGGTGGAGCTCCCATGGACTTCAGTGGGAGTAACATCCATGTCACTGAGTGTAGCAGTTGACCTTTGCATTCTAAAATAGCTTCTTTCCATTGCATAATGCTTTAATAGAGTGGTGCGGAGGCAGCTGGACACAGACGAGTCATTGGTTGTCATGTGGCTAAACAAATAGCCAGGCAGGGTGGAGATTTTAATAATGGCTGGCCGTCTTTAAACGGTTCACATTAACTGAAACTGGGACACCGCTTAAAACCTAGGGTGCAAGCAGTATTATGTAGTGCAGGGGAAGAGCACAAGTTTGGGATTCAGGAGACTTTGGCCACATCTTCAGTTGGTGTGAATTAGTCAGTGGTGCTACATCTGTTCACACCAGCTGAGGAGCTGGCACCGTGGGTTATGTTCCTGGGTCTGCCACTTATTTTTTTGGACATGGCTTTGGGCAAGTCATGTCCCTGCTCTGTGCTTCAATTTTCCCCTCAGTAAAATGAGGATAATAATCCTTGCTTATTGTACATGATTGATTAACTTGAAATGCTGAGATCTCAGGATAATATTGGGGTTTTTTTTATGTCAAGTTTTATTTAAAAAGCCACTACTACAGTGTTTATTACAATGACATTGTAACGGTCCCAAGCACTACAGATGACTGTAGTATAGTTGCAGTATTTTGGATCATTGCTGTAGCATTTGTTTTGTTTTCCAAGGGGAGTTACACACCCACGAACAATGGAAATAGCTGGGCGGTGACTCATGGAGGGGCTGGTCTGACTAAGTCGCCAAACTTGGCTACAATAAAGTGTCTTTCCTAAGGGCTTAGTTCCATAAGGGTGTAAGAGGGAGCATTTATATCAGCTGTCTATTTATATCCCCTAGGAGCTAGCCAGTTCACGGTCTTCCTTGTTTAAGCATGGCTTTCATGTTTCTCTTCAAGGCCTGATCCAAAGCTTACTGAAGTCAATGAGAATATTTCAATTGACTCTTGTGGACTTTGAATCAGGCTCTGAGCCCCTGTGGGCCCACTAATATGAATGTTCCTCAAGTTACAAATGAACAGCCTTGCCCACTGATTTGGTGACGTGTTCCAGGATCCTAGTGTTATGCGTTACACCCTGTTTTATCCTGAAATGGGAAGGACCACTGGGTGTTGCTGACCGTGTAGCACAAGATGCTCCAAACAGCATGAAATGATGCTCCAAACAGGTTGCAACTGAGAAAATAATCCATTGAAAGTGGGACTTAAAGGGCTGCCTAATGGACTGTGATGCCCAATTCCCGTTCACTTTAAGGAAATAGGAATTGGGTATCTAAAACATTTTAGGCAGCTTTGAAAATCTCATTCTTAATGCTGAGCAAATATAGACAACAGTAATTGCTAAAGAGTGATCTCCTGGCTGCCTCACATGTCAACACTAGGGTAGGACTGTACCCAGGGCTAGCCCTGGGACCATATTGTACCCCCATGCCAGCCCTTGGGTAGGTACCCAGGAGCAGTACTGAGATCATACTGTGCTTTGTGTGACCACACTGGGACCACACCATGATTTGTCCAAGCTGGCTAGCCCTTAGAAATCCCGGGGCCATTCTTCCTTGTGTAACTGGGGTTGGCTTCTGCAGGGATTGTTTGTGATGACCTGGGATCTGATAAGGGAAGGATGTATGTTCTCCCGTGAATGGCAAATGGTGGAGATGGAAAAAGACCTCGCCTGTCCAGCCCTTCTCTGTGGCCTTGCAGGATTGTTCCCTGCTATGCATGAATGGAGGCAAGTAGTCTCATTCCTATGGATCCACAAGAGGTTACATGTGCACAGCAAGAGCCTATGAGCCGGATCCAGAACACACTGAAGTCCATGGGAAGATGTCCGTTGACTTTAATGGTGTCAGAATCAGGCTTTCTAGTAGAAGCAGCAGCGGTCTATGCAGAGAAATCTCAGCTGTAACTGATGTTGCCCTGACTATGTGTTTCTCTTTTCCCCAGAGTGGCTGCAGTCTGTCCAAGCTATGATGATCCTCTCCATTATCTTCAGCGTGCTGTCTTTGTTCCTGTTCTTTTGCCAGCTGTTTACGCTCACCAAGGGGGGACGGTTTTACATTACTGGAATCTTCCAGATCCTTGCCGGTAAGTGGGGAGTGATAAATAGGTGATGGCTCGGAGGACGTAAAGGGAAAATGCTCTCGGGTGGAGGCATGAGGGCTAATGACAGCCAAGAAGCAAGCTCTTGAATAACAAAGGGGACTCTGTTTGGCTATTACTTAGTTTTAGTTGACAAGGGGTTAGGACTGGGGCAGTGGGAATTGGCTCTTCTAGAAGCTGCAATGTGAAGGCCTCTGAGTTGGCACCTACACTACATGACTGAGGAGAATGGAGCATGAATGGGAAGGCCAATTCTGCCTTCAGACTCATAGGTCTGTAGTCCACTGGTATGTGTGTGTTACGCGGTCCCCACTCTGTGCCAGATCCACGGAGGTTAGAAGTCTGGTATAGTCCCTGCTAGAGGGCTGCAGCTCAAGCTGCAGTAGCTTCTGCTTTTAGCCATGGAGGTTCCTGGTTCTACTCCTGGCGCACCAGCCCTCGTAGGTCCTAACTCCCAATTAATTCGCTGGGAATTACACGTGCTCAGCACCTCTGAAAATCAGCCCCTGCGCCTCTTGGGCTGGACACACAATTAATGCCCACTTCACCTTTTGGGGTCTGCTGAGACCACTCCGTAGACTTTTGTACTGTTATAGCAGGGATGAGTTTGGCCCAGTAGCTACATCTTCCTTTTGTTTAGCTGAGAGACTGGATGCTGACAGCTTGCAGAGAGTTAGACTGCCCCAGGGACCTCACCTCTCCTAGATTTCATACTGAACGGAGTTAGGCTTCCTGAACTGATGGCGTGAGACATGTGACTTCTTCCCCAAAAGATGTTCTTTATAGGCGTGCTGTAAGGGGGCACAGTGCTTTCCATCTCAACCAGGACCACTACAGCTCACAAAATTAGCCAGCCGCTTTTCATATCCAGCTGCATCATCTAAGTCTTGGATATGGTTCAGCTTTGAAAACCTGTTTCTTTTAAATGTAGTTAGTTACAGCTCTTGTTCAGACATAGATGCCATAAACACAGTGGGGTCTGTTAGGTTTCCTAGTATAGAATTATGCAGATGATTTCTAAGAGTTAAATCAAAAAGAACCAAATTGTGCAAATAGGCTCTTGTGAAATTTATGCTCCCAAAGGAGAACAATCTGAGGATGAGATTCAGGGGCAGAAGCTGCCCTGCTGGCCAGAGCTTTATTTGATACACTGATCCAAAAGCACCTTGGGAGGTGATCCAGAGCTCACTGAGGTTCATGGAAAGGCTCCGAACCAGTGTTAGAATTCTCTCCTTAGTGGCTGGCAAGTGGGCAGGGTGTGAAGAAGGAACTTGGAAAAGTTTAGAGTAAAGCTACGTAGCAAGCGTGGTATGAAATCTATTACACATCCTGTGTAGAAAGCCATCAAGCAGGTGGTGAGCTCATATTGGGCAATGATCTCTGTGTAGAGGCTGTGTATAACTCATTACAGCTCTGGATTCAAGTAAAGAAAATGGATACTGATCGTTAACGACGCACTCTGCATTAATAATGAAGTTCTCTAATTGAGAATCGATCTAATAGTTCTGACCGCAATGGGCTTCCCTCTCCTTATTGAGTGGTATGGCCTGTGCTATGTTTCCTCCAAAAAGTTGTTTTCTCCTGCTTGTAATTTCTCCAGGCAGGGTTTTTCTGAATGTGGTTCTCTTGTTGGTATCTGTCTTTCAACTTCTGCACATGGGTGAAAAAGGGTTACACAGAAACATGAGGGCTTGATAATTCCGGGGACACACATAGGGATATGGCCTGTTGTTAATGATGGTGATGAGCAGATGTTGTGCTCAGCACTGTTCAAGACGCAGAAGGAAAAAAGGTATTTTCCCACTGGAGCTTAGAACCAGATCCTGGGGTCCAGCCAGACTGCACAGCTCACCTTCACACCCCAACACCCCCAGCCAGAGAGCTTCCTGCTGAGAGAGCCCCCTTTCCTGTAAGAGGGCAGATCAGGGCAGTAAGCCCTGCATGCAGCAGTAAGTGCAGGCAGGGATCGGGCCCTAATTCTGGAGCTTGTAATCCAAATTATCCATGTCCTCTCTGAGACACAGGCCTGGCCTCAGCCCAGATCAAAAACCTTTCCAGTCCCTTCTTCACAGCATGCAAACATACCAGCAGCTAAGGAGGAGGTGAAGGGCCTGGTCTGATGCCCTTTGATGAGAATGGGAGCCTTGACTTCAAGGGATGGTTGGGTGTGCGTCGGTTAACTGGCCAAGTCCACTGCCTTGTGGACGCAAGTCCACATCCAGCCAGATGGGCCCCTTGTTGAGGTCCCAGAAGAAGGCAGGGAGTGAATGGGCCACAGCGCTGAACTCCCCTCTCGCCCAAGCCAGGGTTGAGGCAGCTTGTGGGAAGGCAGGGGGGTGGGGGTGCTTGCACTGCTGTTGCCTGCATCTACCAGTTCTGTGGATAAACAAGGACGTCCTTCCCCAGCTCTACAGGTACCACTGCCCTCATACCTTCCCCGTTGGGTAGCCTGAAACTAAATGCTGGCAGCAGCTCCTAAATCAACTCTGTCAGCATCTCTGCCTCTGTCAAAGCAACAGGTTGAAAAGAAATGGATAAAATAGAGCTTGTGTGAGTGCCCCTACGTCTGTATGGAGAAGCTCAGAGCAGTTGTTAGGTCTCATTATCCTGAAATTCAGGATAGCTATTAGTAAACAGCAGCTAGAATCCATGTCCTCAGCTCCTTCAGAGCAGTCTGGTCCAGAACTGAGCAGCTATGATCAGAGGAGCAGGCTGGTCTCACCTTGGCCTCCTCCCAGATTTTCTTATGTACCAAAAAAAGGTGGGCTGGGGTTTAAAGCCAAAAGAGCAAATTCCTGTAGCATCCAGTCTTTGTGGATATTAGTCCTTGCCCTCTTTATAGCCTTGGAAAGGCCTCGCTTAGCTCCTGAGGAGCCTTGATTCAGGATCCCTTCAGAAACGGGCCATCGCCTGCCTGTGTCTTTCCTACTAGAGGTCTCGGGCAAGGCTCGTTTGAGCGATGGAAATTCCATTGCGGCTGAGTGGAGCTGCTGCAAAGTGCCTTTGTGGGAGGTGAGGAGACTCTCTTCCCAGACACGTCGTTCAGCCCTGGCACTGTCTGTTCAGATGATCCTGCTTCCAGGGCAACCCGCTGACTGGGTGACTCACCCTGGCAGGGCCAAGATCCACAGTGTAAACTCCTCTGTTTGTGGAGCCTGACTCACCAGCCATGCTGAGGCTGAAGCCAACGGGCTGTCCAGTGCAGGATCTCTGATGTTCCCAAACGGCTGCGCTGGTCCCAATCCGTGCAGGGCATTTCAGCTGGGAGGAGACACTCATCTCTCACCATTGCTGCTGCTTTCTGGTGAGGTGACCCAGCCCATAGTCCCTCCATGTCTCTCTGCCTTGTGGGAAGCATGGAATTGTAAGCATTGGGGATAGACGAAACTTATGAGTTCACATCTAGCCCCTCCTCCTGGGCCGGTGCTGGGTACACCTAGAGCATGTTCCCAAGGACCCATGCAGTGAGCCTCCCTTTAGGAGATTATTCCAGCGTCTAGATCTCACTGTTAGGCAGAGTGTCAGGAAAAGCTGCCTAAAGATTCCTTGATGTGAGTTCAGCCCTGTTACTCCTAATTCAGACCCCTTCTGCCACCCTTAAAAACTCCTCCCTATCTATCATGGGTGTCTAAACACTGGAAATATTTGTAGAGGGATTCCACACACAGTGTAAGTGTGAGAAGAATCAGGCTATCGGCAGACTGAAAAAACCTTTGCAAGTCAATGCTTCCAGCCCCTTTATCATTTTTGTTCTTCTCTAGACTTCATTTGTCTTTTTTGTTCCCTAGTGCCCAGGACTGCAGTCAGTACACTTGGCTAATTTGTGGGTTAGGCTCTGTTAGATACAAACTGGTTTTACTGACGGACTTTTGCATTCCATGCGTCTCAAGGCATTTTGCAAAGCCCTGAGATGAACAGGTGGCTGTGCAGTCAAACACAGCAGCCATTGCACCCAGCAATAACTCGCACACAGCTTTGGGTGCTGGAACACCTTGTGTGCCACAAGGGGATGGCAGACAGGGTACCAGGGTTATCTTGCTCCTCAAAGACCGGTGAGAGCAGACAAGGAGCTTGAGTTAAACTGTCTTCTGAAGGACAGTTCCTCTGACCATATAAGGGGAATGCTAGTGTTGAAGCTCCCAAAAGAGAACATTGGCTAGAGCCCAGCATACATGTTTTCCCCATGCTGTGCTATCCCAAATCCCAGCAACCCTGGTCTCTTTAAATGGGAGGCTAGACTTAAAGTTCTTCCTAGTTCATGGCTGTTCTAGCCTGGTAGTTGCCACATCAGGCTGCCATGAGGTACAGAAGATAGGGTATCAAGAGCAAGATATGGTCAGGATAACCTTACAGTACTTCTACGTGCCCTTCTGTCTAAGGATCTCAAAGTGCTTTTCAGACATCAGGGAATTAAGACCTCACAACACCCCTTGGAAGATCAGTATTCACACAAATGCATGTGCCTCTGTGCACTGAACGGCACCATCAGGTGGCTGAAAATCAAATCCCAAAGGACTTGCACAAGGTACACATTGGAACGGGAAAGTTCTCTTGATACCCTACCCTGAAATTTACTCATGGGAGTATATTCCCAGGGTCAGAATCACTAATTCTGTATCTCCAAGAGAAACGCAGGCATTATCTCTTCTACCAGATTCCTTCAATGGACAATTGACTGCAGTATTTTTAGCCATCCGTAGGTGGCTCTGGAATGGTCGCTTGCTGGTTTTCTATCCCACTAGAGTCGAGAGACAATCATTTTGCTTTCTCTGCATGGGCCAGTGCAGTAGGAGTTCTCTTCTGTGTACAGAAAATAGAAACTGCATTCAGCAGCTTATTAATTAAACATATTCCCACTTCTGCACTTTCTGTGAACAAAGGAGCAGTGTGAAGTGAAATAACAGCTCAAATAGCACTGCGGTTAGCTGTAGGAGGTCCTGATGCCCGGTGGAGAGATTTGGACCAGAGTTGGCTTCGATAGCACCGTGAATGGATAATGGAATTGCGGGGATCAACTAAAAGCCCTTGTTTTTGGTGGGGGATAGTGGTGGCTTTGTGTGAGCACTTTGCAGCCCCCGATGTGGATATTTTTTGCGACACTGCTGGAGTGTCGGTCGATGCTGTGATTCAGAGGGATGAATCACCGCATCGACCGATTCAGGGATAGTCCCACTGTAAACACAGGACTCCCAGGCTTGGTCCTTGGCAGCCCTGAGCTTGGGGAAGCTGGGGAATAGAGACAGTGTACTCATCCCATGACAGACAGAAACTCTTCCCAGGGTGGCAGTGATGCACTTTGGACATTGTGTTCCTCTCTCCTGCCCCCAGCTGTGAGCTGATCAGAGAGCATGGGGAGGAGACTCGGAGGGGGACCCAGAGCACACCTCTCCCAAATAAGCTTGGATAAGGGCCCATTTTAAAGAAAGCTTAGATTTCAAATGCAAAACGGCTCTCTGCATCACTGCACCAGCAGGTGTGGCGTGACCTTGGGAAATTCTGTGCCTCTTCCTCCTAACACAACGCACAGGAATTTGCAAATGAATCTACGCTCCTGCCATATTGCTCAGAGAAAAGACCTAAACATCGAATATCCCATGTACCAAATCTGAGGCCCATTGAAATCATTTGAGATATCTAACCCTGCTGTGAGCTTTAACTCCTCAAGATACAGTGTTTCCTACTGGCCTGGTGCTGTAGTCGGGACGTTGGTTCATGCACTCTGCAGACCCTGGGTTTGGATCATGTGAAATAGGAGTTGGCTGGAGGATATCACAAAACTGGGCATGACGGGTGATCTCTCCTCTAGAGAGGCTCAGGAATTGTAAAATAGGCAAGTGGTGCAGACTGGGATTGAGGAGCATTGGCAGAACTGTCTATGAGGAGCTTACACAGTAGCTGTCTACACTGTGGTGGGGTCACTAGCTAGATTATGCTGCCCTTATTCGCCCTGGTAAGCACTTTGCCCTATTAACTTCAGTGGGACTATCCCTGTGAGTGAATATTCACCCCCCAAGAGTAGGGGTTACACAAACGATACTGCCTTTTTAATAGATCAGATTCCATGAGCAGGTCTCAGGAGTGTGATTGCCAAGCTTGATTGTGTGTCAGTCCAAAAACCACAAATACAGAGTGCCGATCAACTCCTACATTCTTAAACCACAGCCTGTTTTTTTTTTTTTTTTTTTCCCAGCTGCATCCCCATACAACCAGATTTTCGATCAGGCTTCTCTGTTTGTGGCACATGGTTATAGGTTGGATGGGTGGGTTTTTAATCCGTGCTGTTCAGCATTATCCCTGCCAGCATCACCGGCCAGGAAAGTGCGGGCAGCTCTTGCATTCTACAGAGCATCCACAGTGCAGCTTGTTCCATATTTACTTCTTCTCCCTAGGCCTGTGTGTGATGAGTGGTGCAGCCATCTTCACTGTGAGACACACGGACTGGCAGCCCACCACAAGTGATACCTCCTTCGGCTTTGCCTACATCCTGGCTTGGGTGGCCTTCCCACTGGCTGTCATCAGCGGGGTGATCTACGTCATCTTGAGGAAGCGCGAATAATGAAGCATGAGGCGGGGGGGCCAAGACAAGGCACTCATGACATCCATGGAGGGGATTGAGGCAGGGGAAGAAAAGACGACAAAAGGGGGGGAAGAGGGGAGTGTTAACCAACCCCCCACCCCCTCAAAATAAAAACCCAACAAAAAAACCCAAAAGGAAACACACCAAGGGTTACTGTGTTAATTGAAGATGTATATAGTATCTATGGTTTAAAAAACCTATTTATAACACTTTTTACATATATGTACATAGTATTGTTTGCTTTTGTTGACCATCCGCTATGTGTTAAAGCCTAAAGAAAGTGCCTAAAGAACTATTACTCCTAACAGTGTAACAAGAGCGCAGTATTTTTTGTCCTTGTTTTTGTTTTACCCTCAATGCGAATGGAATCTTCTTTGAAAGCTCCCGCCCCAAGGCAACCCACCAAAGAAACCCCAACTCAGACCAGATCCCCAGATGACGTAAATCAGTGCTGCTCCAATGGCTTGAATGGAGCGATGTCCATTTACACCAGCTGAGGATCTGTCCCCTCCCACAAGTGCCATGATCCTATTGCCTGAAGCGTGTGAATAAATATCACGCCTCAGGAGCCAAATTATCAAACCACCTAAGTGATGTAGGAGCCCAAGTCCCATTAGCTTTCCAGCCACACCCAGTTGGGAACTTGGGTTTTTAACTCACATAGGCACATTTAAAAATGTTACCTACCAGTTCCATTGAAATGTTACTGTAACTAGTGTACCTTTAACCTTGTTTTCTTTTGGAAGTTTCCCCTTAGAACATCAATGCTTTCCTGTGTTAGGCCTTGTGTACAACAAACTCTCGTGTACCCATCCCCACACACCCAAACCACCCAAGAACTGTAGCCTACGACCTTGAAATGTATTTTTTCCTTGCCGTGTAGATAAAGATGGGAAAGAATCAAACAATATATATCTATGAAATAAAATACCAAATATGTGAAATGGTGCTATCTATTTGCCATTCCTTATATCACTAGCCATTTAACCTTACTCACTGGAAATTCAGTTAACAATTTTATGAGATAAACAAAAGATAGAAATGATAAATAATTCTATGTAATATAAGTGGTCTATAACTGCTTTTGTACTTAGACAAGTTGCTCTTAGTATTATTGTTAATAAAGCATTTATAACCAATTTTTTCCCCCTCATGGTCAGGAGTAGCAGAAACAAATCTCTGGATGGAACCCATAGGTCTTCATCCTTCAGAGTCTGGCTTCTGTAATCCTCTTTCTGTGCTTCAGAGGTGTGTCTGGCAATGAATTGTATGGGCATTTTACTGTAGATTCATATACGGTGCCTTCTGATGCTAAGACTCGAGACATTCTGTTGTTTGTTTTATTGTTTGTTGTTTTTTTGCTTTGCTTTTCTGATTTTATACCGACCGTGTGGACTAAGCAGCAATGAAATAAAAGTCAGAATAACTCAACTGGTTCAGCTTTATTTATTTATTCAGGGCTAGATTGTGAATTCACCAAATTGATCTACTTACAGGCCCCTGCCGTAGCATCTGAGCACCTCACGATTGTTACTGGGTTTGAGCCTCGCACCAGCCTGCCATGTAGGGAAGTATCATCCCTGTAAAGTGGGCATTGCTCAGGGGCCAGCAGGCATAGTGGTCAGGCTGCAGCCAAACAGTCTCCAGGTCTCAGGATGGGCTTTTCTGGGTAGCCTTGGGGGCCCAATGGTCAAGTTAGTTTCTTTTCCCCCTCTGCCCAAGTCCTCAAGGTCTCTCAGTAGGCTGGGGGAGGAAGGAAGGATAGGGGCACCTGGACCCACCCTCTCCACCAGGTCTGGGCCTGGTCCAAGGTGAGGAGAGGCAACGGGGGCTCAGTCCCTTCTGGCTGCTACTTGAGATCAGCCTTCCCTGGGCTGCTTCCACCTTTCCTGTTTTCCCTTCAGGTTGGGGCATGGCCCCACTCCTCTACTTCAGTCTCAGCCATTTCTAAACCTGAGGGGGGGTGCTTCCTAGCTCTGAGTCCAGTTATTCCTCCTGGTCAGGCCCTGGCCTCTTGGCCAGGTCTTATAGTCCTGATCCTTGCCCCATGGATCGCTCTGCCTCTGTGGCTGCAGCCTCTCTGCCATCTTGCTGTCCTCTACCTTAACCCTACCCCCGCCTCCACAGTTCCACTGCCAGAGCTCCTTGGTCCTCCATTGGCAGCTGCTGAGGGATATGGCTTTGGCCCAGTATTGCTTTACCACTTCTTTAACCTTCATGTGGGGGCTGGACACTCCATCACACCCTGTTTTACAGATGGAAACTGAAGCACAGAAGAGGTGAAGTGACTCGGTCATGCAGGCAGTCTGCCGCCAAATGCGGAATTGAACCGGGTCTCCTGAGTCCCAGTCCAGTGCCTTAACTATTAGGTTAAGGTCCTCACAGCTGAACTATTAGGTGTTCCTCCTAATGGGGGGAGGGATAGCTCAGTGGTTTGAGCATTGGTCTGCTAAACCCAGGGTTGTGAGTTCAATCCTTGAGGGGGCCATTTAGGGAACTGGGGCAAAAATCTGTCTGGGGATTGGTCCTGCTTTGAGCAGGGGGTTGGACTAAATGACTTCCTGAGGTCCCTTCCAACCGTGATATTCTACACTAGACAGCTTCAAGAGGAACCCAGGTGCAGGTGCATGCTGCTGCTTAGCATATGCACAACATGCCTCAGGTGGCATGTGACAGGCTTCATCACCGAATTTGGTCCACTGGTTGGATCATTAGCCTCCCTGGGCTGGGCCAGGTACTGACTGGGAGTGGAACTGCACTTAAAGCCTATTTCCTATCAAAGCCAATGGGTGGAGAGGGTGTAGCCAGTCCCCACTGCCTAGTACCATGTTATCCTCACAGCTGAAGTAGTACGAGAGGGAGCATTGTAAGGTCGTACTTGGATAGTCTCCTGAGCATGGGGACTGCTCTCTGCTGATGCCCATTGGGGCACTAGGCACCACCAAAGGAGATGGTGAGAGGTAAGGGCTGCTGAAAGGAGCATGCTGCATTCTGTAAAGGTGTGTTGTAGGAGATCTGGGAAGGATTTTGCTGTCTTGAGGTGTAGCTCTGCATGGAGCCTAACCTCAGCTGTGTGAGCAATGGCAGATTTGTCTTAGGGAAGAGAGGCACATGCACCAGCCAGCCTGTGCCCTGAAATTATGGGTGACACCGCTTTGCACCTGCATTGCTGGTTTATATTGGGCCTGTCTTTGTTTCCATCACATGGCAAAGCCTTAGTCTGCCATGGTTAAGATTTTCCTAGCCTCACTCACTCCCTTTTCCAAAATGATGGGTGGGGCTATACAAATCAATAAGTGTGACATCACTAGCAAGCTTTGATGGGCCTTGGCAGTTCCTCTATGGACAAGCATTTCTGCTAATGTGCTGGTAACATGAGCCAAAGTGCCAAGCCCCGAGGATGCAGTTAGGAAGGTGACTTAGGGGATTAGCAGGTTGTGAACAGAATGTACTGTCTCAGAGGCTAGTGGTGAAACATTTACACTTCCATTCACTCGTTGCTTTTGGCTGCTGAGAATCTGAGCTCATCTAGCAAGGAGATTGGCAGAGACACAATGGCACACTGTGGGCCAAGTCCTGAGGCTAGTTATAAATACTGGGCCAAATCCTGAGGTCTTTACTTTGCATGTACTCAGTCCCTACTAGGGTTGCCAGCCCTCCAGGATTGTCCTGGAGTCTCCAGGAATTAAAGATTAATCTTTAATTAAAAAGATTATGTTGTGATGAAGCCTCCAGGAATGTGTCCAACCCAAATTGGCAACCCTATTCAGAGTTTACTTAGCCCTTGCTCATAGAAGTCAATGGGAATTCTGAATGAGTAAAGACTGAATTAGAGCTGAGTAAGGAACTTACAATTTGGATCAGGGTGAATGAAGGAGCATTCCAAAATGGTCACAATTTATTATCATTAGTAGTGATAGTATTACAGTAGTCAAGGAGTCCCAGTCATGGACCAGGTGCTGTGCATTATTGCTATTTATGGTAATGCCTAGAAGTACCAGTCATGGACCAGGCCACAACTGTGCTAGGCACTGTACATTATTGTAATTTATTAGATGTATTACAATAGGTCCTGGGGTCCCAGCCGTAGATGAAGGCCCTGTTGTACCTTCTTATTGCTATTTCTGAGGTGTATTACAGTAGCATTTAGGAGCCCAGTCATGGATCAAGACCCTGTTGTGCTAGGCATTGTCCAAACACAGAACCAAAAGATGGTTCTTGCCCTAAAGAGCTTATAACAGTCGCACAACTAGAGAGGTGAGCCCAACAAGCTTATCTGCCACACAAACGTGTGCCGTGCCCAGGACTGCAACCGTTAGTGTGGCTTGAAAACAGGTGGGGTTGTCCTGTGACAGGACACTTCCTGAGGGGCAGTGGCCACACACAAAGCACTGAGGCAGGAGGTGCATTGTCTCTCATGCCCTCTGTGTGGTCCAACAGCCTGAGCTCCTAGACTTGACCCAGATCCTTAATGGTCTCAATGGGGGGTTTGCACGTAATACCTTTGAGGGTCTGGGCCTGAGGTCCAAGGTCACATAGGACCAAGGTCACATAGGAAATCTGTAGCAGGACAGAGATTCAAGGCCTAGGTTAGGACAATCCTTTCACTCTATTGAAAGTCTTCTGCCTCATCTAGAACTGGTCAGAAAACTGATATTTTTATCCCCCATTGGTAATGTTGGGATTTGGATTGACCTTTTGAAGGTAACAAAAACATTCATTTTGCTTTAACTTAAACTAGCGTTTTGTTTCAGTTTACAAAAGTACCTAAATGAGACGATAGGTTAAGTCAAAACACATTTTGTTGCTTCTAATCAATGTTTTGACATAAAATGTTGTTCTATTTCGGCGGGGGGTGGGGTTAAACCGAAACAAAATAAAATTTTGTCGATGCTAAAGTAACATTCTTGCTGCCTTTCGAAAGGTTGATTCAGAACAAGAATTTCCTCTTCAACGTTTCCCACAGGAAACTGCACAATTTTTGTTAGAATTGACATTTTCCAGTGAAAACAGGTTTTGAGGAAACCATATTGTTTGGCGGGAAAATGTTCTGCATGAAGGATTTGCACCAGTTGTATTAATACATTGACCACTGATGGGTTACTGGGCTAGATGGACCTTTGGTCTGACCCAGTATGGCCATTCTTATGTGTGTCTCCCTGTCTGTATCCTTAATATGCCCATCACCATGGTGTCATGGCACGGCACTGCATCCTCTGGCAGCCAGCCTGGGTGTGGTGCAGTTTGCTTGGTCCCCAGCGGCTAGCCTGGCCGCTCTCACACAGCTCCGGCAGCTTTTGGAACTTCGCAGCCCATGTTAGGAATGGCTGAAGGAACCTTGTTTTTCCTGGCAGGGCTGCTAGGGCTTCTGTGCTCCCCAGCACCTAGCTAAGAGGCTCTGATTAGGCATAGGGGCAGGGTCATTTGGGTGCAATGCATCTCATTGCTGCTGCAGGAATAACAGGCCCTTGTAAGAGCAGGAGAAACAGTTGGTCATTCTGTATGACAGGTTTTTACCAGGAACTTTGTGCAGGCTCCAGGTTTTCTTCTCTCTTGCACGGACATAGCCTTCTTTCATCCTGACCAAGAACAAATCACTCTCCCACTGAAACGCAGCCTCCTCTGGGGTGGAGCCCGGCAGCCAGGAGGACAACGTACGGTGTAATGGCCAAGGTGTGGGGAAGAATAATTTGGGGCAAGACAAATCCCTGCTGATATAAGTCTCATGAGATCTCTAATGAGATTGTTTTATTATTATGATAGCACTTATGAGACCCAGGCGTGGACAAGGACTCCGTGGTGCTAGATGCTGTACGGACATACACAGCAATGGGACGGCCCCTGCCCCAAAGAGCTTACAATCCACATACCAGACCAGTGATGACAGGTGGATAGAGGGAACCAAGCGAGGTGAACCATGGACTACGTATTGCAGTTCAAAAACCAGATATTTAACGCCCCCTCCAGGTACATATGATAGTTTCTATAAAGGCTAGTAGAAAAAATCCTAATTAATTTCCACTACATTTTAAAAACAAAATGAACATTTTTCATTTTATTTTGAATTTTTTTACAGAGATTTTTTGTTTTTAATGAAAAAATGCAAAACAGAATGAAAAGTTCCATTTCTTTGTCCAGTTTTTTATTTTTGCCCCCACCCATGCCCCTCCTTTCTATCTTTTTTTGATCATCCTTTTGTTCTGGGTTTATACAGCGCCTGGCACAAGAGAGCCTGGGCTATGGTTAGGATTCCTAGGCACTAGTCTAATGCAAATAATAATAATAATAATAATAAGGCAATTTTTCCTCAAAAAACCCTTTTCGACAAGCTATAGGGTCATGAGCGCTCCAGTTACGGTTGCAATTCAGTTTTAACGGTAACCCTCTTTTCACTTTCAAGTCCTTCAAAATTCTCTTCCGAGGCTGAAACATTCCATGACATTTGAGCAAAAACCGCCTTCCATTTTTGAGTTAAACAAACAAGAATGTAGCTGTTTACATTAACAAATCTTCAGGCTTCATGATCATCTAGTCTGACCTCCTGCCTGGCACAGGCCAGAGGATTTCACCAGTGATTCCTGCATCCCACTACTGCCACCTGAGATGATAAAAGGACAGTATGCTGGGCTAGATGAAATCTCTTTGGTTTAGGGTGACCAGACAGCAAGTGTGAAAAGTCAGGATGGGGGTGGGGGGTAATAGGAGCCTATATAAGAAAAAGACCCAAAAATCGGGACTGTCCCTGTAAAATTGGGACATCTGGTCACCCTACTTTGATTTGGGTATGACTAGAGCAGGCAGGCCATTTGTCCAGTTTTAAGCCGGACAGTCCTCTTTTCAGGTGGTTTGTCCCCTGTCCGGTACTGAGACAAAACCAAATCTGCTTTTGTCTGGTATCTAGGATGGGGGATGCCATTTTGATGAGCATGCTGCTCCATCCCCACTGGTGTGACCTCACACGCATCGTGTGAGTGAGTTCACACCAGTCGGGGCAGAGAGGTGCAGTCTTCAAAATGGCATCTGTGGGTGACTTTGTATGGTCCATGTGTGTGAGGTCATGCTGGCAGGGGTGGGCCCACACCATTCCTGGAAGTACCAAAATGTCCGGTGCCAGGGAATGCCTGAGTGGCCACCCTGGCTTATAGTCCCCAGCCCTGTGGTATCTAGGTGCAGAGCTTGGGTGTGGCACTATGGGAATGAACCCAGCCACCACGGTCGGTAAAGCAGGCAAACGGAGCAATTTATTGAAATAAATGGGCTCAAATAAGACCAGAGGAGACAAAGGCTCCTGCAGCCCTGCCCAGCCCAGGGTCATCAGCTGACATGTCATCCCATTCTCTTAAAGGCCGTGGTCCTGCCCCCATGGGGTGGCCATTGGATGCTGATCTCACAGGAATGTTTGCAGGTGAGGTTTTTGCAGCAGACTTGGAGAGCAGCGCCCCGGAGAAGGACAGTTTGGCTGGATGTTCTGCCCACAGCACTGTGTCTTGCTGGGGCCCCGGTGAGGTTGCATGTGTGGCTCTGTACACAGTGCAGACAGCCACGCTTGCCTAGGCAGAATTTATTCTCTCTCATGCCTGCACAGGCCAATCCTCCAGCTGCATGGCAATGTGAAATGTGGTGTAACTCTGCCCCCTTGTGGTGAAACGTGCCAAGAAGAGTTCTGTGTAGCTCGAAAGCTTCTCTCTCTTTCACCAACAGAAGTTGGTCTAATAAAAGATATTATCTGACCCACTTTGTTTCACCACAGGCAGAAGCAGACCTCCCCCTCATGGCTGCTAAAATAATTTCCAGCTGGGAATAAAACTCCCCCTTTTCAGTATGAGAAGCCGATCTTAAAACACAGCCCGTCTCCTTAACGGGCCTGAAGAGTTGGTGTTCATAGAGCAGAATAAAACACTGAATATGCTGCATTCTGTATGAATAACCTGTATGTTGACTGATGGCCTCTGGCTTTTAAAGGGGATTTGCAAGTAATGTTTTTTTAATGCATGCCTGAGAGGGTTATACAGTGAATTTTCCAAACAGTGCAGGTAATGGGCATTCTCCTCTGCTTGCCCCACTGTCCCATGGGGCAGAGGGGGCAGAGAGAGCACTGACTGCCTCCATTGTGAGCCACAGCATAATAGGTAGTAGGGTTACCATATTTCAGCAAGCAAAAAAGAGGACGGAAGGAGCCCCACCCCCGTCCTGCCCTGGCCCCGCCTCTGCCCCTCCCACTTCCCCCCCTCAGAACCCCCAACCCTCCCCCGGCTCCTTGTCCCCTGACTGCCCCCTCCTGGGACCCCTGCCCCTAACTGCCCCCCAGGACTCCACCCCCTACCTAAGCCTCCCTGCCTCTTGTCCCCTGACTGCCCCCTCCTAAGACCCCCCCCAATGTCCCCCAGGACCGTACCCCCTACCTGTACCCTGACTGCCCCAACCCTTATCCACACCCCCACCCCCCAGACAGACCCCTGGGACTCCCACGCCCCATCCAACCACTCTCCACCCCCTGACAGCCCCCCCCACCAGAACTCCCAACCCTCTCCCCCACTCCTTGTCCCCTGCCTGCCCCCTCCTGGGACCCCTGCTCCTAACTGCCCTCCAGAACCCCACCCCCTACCTAAGCCTCCCTGTTCCTTGTCCCCTAACTGCCCCCTCCTAAGACCCCCCCCAAATGCCCCCCAGGACCCTACCCCCTACCTGTACTCTGCCCAAAACCTTATCCACACCCCCACCCCCAGAAAGCCCCCCCTGAACTCCCGACCCCCCCATCGCTTGACTGCCCCCTCCAGAACCTCCCTGCCCCTTCTCCAACCCCCTGGCCCCCTTGTTGTTGGCCTTTCTTCGCCTAATGTCTCTGTGAACTTGCTCAGGAACTGCCTGAGCCGCTCGTCCCGGCACGCTGGGCAGCAGTGGGGGAGGAGCTCCAGACTGCCGGAGGCGATCTGCGAATGCAGGGAGGGAGGGAGGGAGTGAGCTCTGCTGCAGGGGGGAGGAGGGGCTCTCTCTGGCTGTCGGAGCCCCATGTAAGTGGCACCATCCGTCCGGTTGCCCTGTTAGCCGCGAGCGCTCTGCATGCGGGGGGGAGGGGAAGTCCGGACATTTACAAATTCCCCCCGGACGCTATTTTTAGCTCAAAAAGCCGGACATGTCTGGGGGAATCCGGACGAATGGTAACCCTAATAGGTAGCAGGCCCTAAAACTCCCCAGACTCTACACACAGTGCAAAATATGAAACCACCTCTTAGACAGCAATACGAGAATTTTCCCTGCCACCACCACTATCACCTTCCCAAAGACTGGATCTTCTCTACTCAGCCCACCCCCTGCAGGGGAAGCAGGGGCCAATAGGTATGCCATGGGATGTGTCCTGAGGATCAGCACATTTGGGCTCTGTTAGGCCAAAGTTCTGGAGCTGAGGGCCTTCTGGGGAACATGCCCAGTCCCTGCAGACACACTGACCTACAGGGGGTGCTGTCTGCTTGAGCATCTTAGCAGTTGCATTAAGGCCCTGATCCGCAAAGGTAGTTAGGTGCCTAACTTCCATTAGAGTCAGTGGACATTAGGAGCCTAAATCCCTTTGTGGATCTGAGTCTTAGAGCTCAAAGAATGAGGTGGTCTCTGAGATACCCACATCCCAAACCAAGTGCCTCGCTTTGTTTTGGGTTCACATCTCACCAGCGCCCACTCTGAGAAGCAACCCAGCAAGTGTTACAAACTAGCTGCAGACGCAGGGCCACCAGGTCATCTGTGGGGCTTGAACCCAGGCTCTGCAGCTCAAGAAGCACAATCCTCAGCCTCTTAACCCTGTACAGCTCCTGCCTGCTGTGAGTAATAGCAGGTTGTTGTAGCGGCTGGGACCAACCACCAGAGGGAGATGAATATTGCATGCCAGTGATGTATGAACAGCTTCTAGATGAGGGACCACCTTAGCATGGCTGCATCTGGCTTGGCCTGGAAGAGTGTCCTTTGGCTCACCTGCGAGAGATGCTGCCCGGGCACAGCTAGTCTCTGTTTCTGACTCTCTGGGTTAGGGATTGCCATTACTGGAAAAAATCACTCTAAAGTCTGGCCCCCTCAGGATATTGTTCAACCTGCCCCCTTTCAGGGAAGTCGCTTGAACCCCTTCAGGTCTAGCCCTTCTGCTTTTCTGGTGGCATTAAAGCTGGTCAGAAAGGTGCCAATGTAACATTTCTTTTAGTCAAATTGGAAAGGTTTGCTGGAGACAATTCAGTTTTGACAGAGGTCTGAGGGAACCCTGGCAGGGTTCTGACAGAAATCCCACCTGGTTTCCTGCCAGCGCACCTGCCCAGCCCATTGGCAGCCCATTTGGGGGGCTGAGGAGGCTCCCAAAGCCTGGAAGTCCTGGGTCGGCAGTGGTGGGGCAGCACTGCAGGAGAACTGTCCCTGAGCCGGGGCTCTTTGCCATTTCACAGAGAATTTCAAAATATTTGGGCTTTGTTCTAAATAGGAATGACAATGCATTTTGAAACAGCTAAACCCCCCGCAAAAGAGAATCACCTTTCTTCATCCAGCTCTAGTTAACATTTTTAACTTGAGTTTCTCTTGGAGCATTTTGGTTTCTCCTAAGCGCTTTCCTACTTCTTCCTCTTATCTCAGCTACTGGGGGCGAGTCATCATGCAAGCGTTGGCCTTCTTCATCTGTGAGATGTGGCACTAACGACCACCTGCTTGCCATCACTTCCTTAGCTTTCCTTAGAGTCGCTTTCCTACCACCCTTTCCTGCCATATAGCATTGTGTGGGGCATCATTGTTCTGTACACTGTTCTCAGTGGCATACACTTGCCATACACAACCCCTGAGATGTTATTCCATGCTCTTCCAGCACTCCCAAATCTGAACTGTACCTCACATTCATGCTCATCCCATCTTCCATGACCCAGCCATCAAGGTACTTGAACTGGTCACCCCAGGCCAGCTTAGCTGGTCATACCATTAGTTTCCAATTTCCTCCAGGTCTTCTTCTGAGGATGCCCTTATTGTCATCTGCACGTAACGGCATCTCTCCTTTTCCCATTGGGATCTTCCTGCTGATGCAGTCCATCAATCTGATAAATAGTAGTGGCCTGAGGGCCTGTCAGAAACCGAGGCCTGCAGCAGAGCCAGTCTCCGGGCAACCTAATGAGCACAGCTGGCCTGCAGTAGGCTGCCTGATTGGCTACATGGCCTGGCTGGTGGGAAGGGTCAGCAGACCAGCTTTTAAGCCCAGCAGAAGTTCAATGACTGATCAGAGCATTCACCTATGGGTGTTATAGGGGCTGCTCCTGCTTGTTCCCTGCCTTGGCCCCAACCCTGCTCCTGCCTCCCCTCACTCCAGGTAACTGGGTCCCTGACCCTCGGCTCCCATTCCTGGCGTCTGACTCCAGCTCTGATTGGGCTCTGATTCCTGCCTACCAATTCCTGCTTTAACTACTAGACCTGTTTCCTGCGCTAACCACTAGGCCTGACCACCTGCTAAGGGCTTTCCCTTTCACTTTCCCCTGGTTCTTGCCACGCAGCCAGAAAACAGAAGACTAGAAGTCCAAAGTGCAGGCAAGGCGATGCTTATTGGGGTTAATCAAGCAAGCATGCCCATAGCTCTACATGCTGGCAGAGCCTTTTCCCCAGTGTCCCGGTTTCCCCTTCCTTAGCAGGCATAATTATACCTGTAATGCATGCCCCTAGTCCCACCCTTACAATTTATGGTCATGTTCCATTTTGGAGGTTCTGAGGGCTTCGGTACCACCTCTTTTGTATCCCATGGGAGGGATAGGGAGTGAGGATGTGCTTCCATCAGGAACAGGCTTTTCTTGGGCTTTTAGTGTTTCTTATACCTTACCCCCCCCTCCTCCCATTCCCCTCACCCATCCCAACTGGTTGCTTGACCTTATCCTGGTAGAGGAGTTGAGGCAGGACTGTCCTTCAAGTATACGCTTGTATATGTGCTTATTCCACTCCCACTATACCCAGCAACGCTTTAGCTCTATTCCTTATCTTTTCTCATTGTGATAAAAACCCCACCTGGTCGTGGGAAATGCAACACACAGTCTCTTTGTTCTTTGTTCACTTATATTAGTAAGGATATAAAAATATCAGAAATCAAACCCAAAATTCTATCTCAGGCTAACAAACAGGGCTATATACTAACATCACTCACGTCCCGGTCACTGACAAGGTCAACCCTGGGTGCAGTCTGTCTTTCCCTCGACTTGTTTCAAAACATGGCTGGCTCACTGTTTTAGGTACTCAGCTATGCAGGCCATTCACCATAGTTATTAACTGCTCAGACATTCCATATTTCCTCAGCACTGCTGTGAGCATCCTTCTGTCCACTTTATCATAGGTCTATAAAAGCCCAGATTCTGTCCTGTTGGTACTCGATCTGCTTGTCTACCCCTTGCCGAATTACAGACATGGTGTCTGGGGTTCCTCATTCCTTCCTAAAGCCGAACTGTTCTTGTTCGAGGAGGGGTTCCAGCATTCTCCTAATCCTAGCAGTCAGGACCTGTTCCTGTATCTTTATCCCATGCGACAATAGCTTTATCCCTCTCTTGTTTCTCCATATGACTTTAACCACTTGTCCATTTTATGCCTCTCTTGCCCAAGACTTTTGCCATGTCTGCTGTCACTTCCTCAGGTCCTGCTGCCTTGCCATTCTTCCATTTCTCCCCTCCGCTCTATTTTGTCAGGCTCAGGTGCCACATTAGGCTCATATGTTGGCAACTCCCCCTTATAGGGGTTGGCCTCATTTAAGAGATTCTCAAATATTGTTTCCACCTCTCTTTCACTTGTTCCGGTGTTACTAGCAGTCTCCTCTGATTGTCCTTTACAAATGGTGTTACAATGCCATCCTCCTTCCCTTAGCATCTCCTTTTTGTAATGCTATAGATCTTTTTGCCAGCCAGCTGCGGGTCATTTACAAACTCGGCACTCTCCCTGACCTTCTGCACTGCCCGCTTGGCAGCTCGCTTTGCCTTTTTGTATTCGCTTTCACTTCCACTCCATTAATTCCTGCCATTTTTCTTGGTTTGGATTGCTACCTGCACTTTGCTGATCCACTGCCACTCCTCCCTGGCCCTCCGTCTTCCCCATCAGAATCATCGGCATACCTCTTCTGCTGCCACATACCACATTCTTTTGAGGAGGTTCCACTCCTTGTCAGCAGAAGCCAAATCTGTTTCCACGCATGTATCCTTTCCTGCTTGCACAAAATTATCTCTTGCACTTCCCCATCACTTCCTGTACTTTAATTTTCCTTCCTTTGAGTTTAGTTCCCTCCTTGTCCAACACACCATTGCAATCTTTGCCACATGGGGTTTGAGGTTTGTGCTGCAGCACCACCATCTCGCTGGGTATCACTTTGCAGTCCATAATTTGACTCCACTAGGATTTCCTCACCAACATCCTGTCAGTCTGCCCCCCTACACACACACACACCTCTCCCCACTACTGCTGTACTGCAAATGACTCACCCGCTTTTGGAGCTCTGTATTGGCTATCATCCATTGGATGGCCATGCACATTTACCAACCCTCTCCCTTCCTATTTCACATCCCTTTCTGCTTTTGCCCGTGTGTGCATTCAGATTGCTCAGCACCGACAGCAGCGACTCAGGGGCGGCTGTGGCTGCTAGTGCCTGCGCAATGCATTCTCCTTTAAAGTCAGTGCGTCAGGTTTGTGGATACAATTCTGAAATCCCTTCTGCTCCTGTCAGAGGGAGTTCAGATCTATCTATCTATCTATGTATCTAATCTCACCTAGGGTGGTTTATAGCTCCCACCATTGCAATATATAAGCATATAGCCAATTGTCAAACAATTGTAAGCCCCATATCTGAGGCCAGATTCAGAGGCACGTTGCTGCTACAATGCGCCTTGCGCTGGGTTCTCACACGTCTCCTTCCAGACTTCTCTGTTGCTTCTCTTCCCATCCGCCTTCTCCCATCTCATGAGAAGAGGCGCAATATTTAATCGACTCAGCACTTGCAACCAGATCAGCTGGAAAGGACACTTTCGAATCAAATTGGCTTTGGGAATTTCAGCATGACCTGCAGCTGCCGGCCTATTAAAACTGAACAATCCAATAGAACAGCCAGTTGAACAGGAGAACAACAACAATATGGTGAGGAGCTGCAAAGAGGGATGGGGAAGAAATACTATTTGGAAAGTTTCTTTAATGGGTGTCATATCATAAAAGTAATTATTTTAATGACTTTCTACTGCGCTCAGCAGTAAATATTCTTCCCATATGTGCTGAGAAAACCGTATCTTCCTCTTCCAATAATTACCTCGTAAATTCCAAAATTATAGTGGGAATAAAAAAAAAATACTTAATGTTTAGAAAGCTCTATTTAGCTTTTTGATTTTGATCAACTTCTAGCCCAGCCACTTGGTAGTCCCTTCCAGGGCCACATGGTGGTGCTGGTGAGCTGTGTTTACCCAGAGTAGGATGTTTCTCCTGTGAAAGAGCTCACTGAGGTGCATTGGTCATTTAGGGCTTGCTCCTGTGAGAGGCAGAGCACCTGCTGCAAGGTGCTGAGCGCCAGTTGCTCCTGTAGAAGCCAATGGTAGTGGCAGATGCTCAGCACTTTGCAGGATCAGGCCCTTAAAGAACTCCAGCCAGTAGCACACCCGGGACCAGGGAGACAAAGGACATTTTCACCACCGTAGGGAGAGGAGAATGGGGTTTGCAGAGCAGCTGGGGTCATATAAAGTTCCCCCGTGAGGCAGCAAGTGATGAGACATTTAAAACGCCTCAAGGATGTTCGTTTCAGGCATTTACTTTCATTTCAGATTCAGCTTAGGTCAGAGGCTCTAAACTTTATTGTTGGGTTGAGCGTGTAGTTCTGCTTGCATTACGCAGCAATAAAACACGGGCGAGAGCTGGGGGTTTGACAGAAAGGGTTAATGTATTTCAAAGGCAGCTGTGCAAGAGGTGATGAATGCACATTAAATGCATTGGAGACTGGGGTCTAAATCTTCATCTCAACTTATTGTTCCCATCACAAATCCATAATCTAGTTCAGCAGGAATGGCAGCCTCGACGCCTGGAACTCCCGGGCTGGGACGACGGGGCTGAGGACCGCGATGCGCTGAGCAATGTGTGTGTATTTCTTGCACAGCACCTGCATGTACTAGATTGCAGTCAAACCCAGGGCCCTTAGCCCATCACATTCAGAAGCACTATATTGACTCAGGGCCAGATCCTCAGCTGCTGTAAATCGAAGTCACTCCACTGAAACCAGGTCAAGATCTGGTTCACAGTGTTTTTAAAAACACATTTTTTAAATGGAATTCCAGGGAGACAAGTGTGTTGACAGACCAGATCTAAGGTCGCTACGACCTCTTGGGGAAAAGCCCTCTGGACAGCTCAATGGAAATCTCTGCTCCATGAGTTGAGATGCTTTTAAAAACACGTTGGACTGCATAAGGAATGGAATGGGCTGGAAAACAATACTGAGAGCATTCTAATGCCATTGTATACATGAATGGGATGCTCTTGTCTGTAATACCGGTTGACCACAACACAGAAAGGGGGGCGTTCAGAAAAGAACAAAGGAAGTGATTCAAAGCTTCCATAGGAGGAAAGGTTGGGATTCTGCAGGTTAGAGAGGAGACATTGGGGGGGTGGGGGGGATAAGGCTCAGGGAAACATCAGCAAGGTTTGGAACAGTGCAGACCCTGGCTGCTCATTTGATCCCTGAGCTGGATCCAAGAGGGGTGGGTGGGCCCGGGTTCCCCTACCAGTCACTGGGGGAATAGCATAGCTTTGAATTAGAGGATTGCTGGGAATGATACTCAGCCAGCCAGTCCAGTCAGATGTTGATACCCCTGAAGGAGCAAACTGAATAGTGGCCTGGGCCAGAGGGCCAAGCCATGAAGCGGAAGGGCCAAGCCATGAAGAGGGAGCATCCTCACTCATGAAGAGGAAGCACTGCAACTCATGGAGTGCGAGAGGGGCCTTAGCATGAGCAAGAGACAGAAGGGGAGTCAGACCGAGCGAATCTATTCCCCGACGCCGCCATGAGGGGGTGCCCCAACAATGGGTAGAGTGCCATGACATGCCCAAAGAACGTTCACAATGGATACTACTGCTCAGGACTCGTGAGTTGGTGGATCACAATGGACAGCGATGGAAACCGAATGTGCCGTCGGAGATGGAAGCCAGAATAGGGCTGTGCATCTGATTTTTGCAAGGATCCAAAATGTCTCAAAGACCTCAGTGTTTCAGTTATTGTTTATGTTTATTAGGCACTTTTGGGAGGTGGTGTGGCTGAAATCAAGTCAGATCTGGCCTCTTCAGGGTATTTCTACCACCCAGGAAGTCAGACATCACAAGGAGATCAGGTCTGCCTTTATTTGGGTCTTTAGATGGTTTCCAGAGGCTTTACAAATCTAGTGGAAATCCAAATATAAATGCTGGAACCTAAGAACACCCCTAATGGAAACTGCTCGGTCACTGGACTCAGAGGATCCATGTTAGCATTAGAGTCAAGCCTGCCTTGCAGAGTCTGGAGTCCAGTCTGAATTTGCACTTTTCCCAAGTGGAGGGAGGGATCGGGGCATTAGTGAAATTTAGCTACTAAAGTTATTCTTGCATTCAGCACGGCACAGTGGAAAACTGACACAAGGCACTCTTGCAATTGCCACTATTTCTGCCCCATTGATTGCTTTGCCATTCTGCTTCTGCGTTAGTAGTATTTATGCATATAAATTAGGCATGCAGCTGTGTGTGCATTTGCACGGACAACTGCTTGCTTAAACTTCTAGCAAACCTAGCCCTTAAAGTGTTGCCAGTAAGTTCCAGAGTTAACACAATAATGAGTATCAGAGGGGTAGCCGTGTTAGTCAGAATCTGTAAAAAGCAACAGAGGGTCCTGTGGCACCTTTGAGACTAACAGAAGTATTGGGAGCATAAGCTTTCGTGGGTAAGAACCTCACTTCTTCAGATGCAAGCGTCTTGCATCTGAAGAAGTGAGGTTCTTACCCATGAAAGCTTATGCTCCCAATACTTCTGTTAGTCTCAAAGGTGCCACAGGACCCTCAGTTGCTTTTCACAATAATGAGGTAACTTTGCTCTTTTCACCTGTTACTTGTGTGTCATATACAACATTACATCAATTCGTATTGGGGAAGGTTTCTTTCATGGCCATAAGAGCTAGTAGAAATACCCTTTTTATAAAGAAATGAGAAGTTTTTAGGCTGCAGATTCTGGGGCCAAGATTTTCCAAGGTGACTAGTGATTTGGGGTCCCTTAGTTTTGGGATGTCAGTTGAAGACTCCTTCAATAGGTCTAATTCAGTGGGTCTCAAACTTTTTTCCTGGCAACCCCTTTCACATCGCGAGCCTCTGAGTGCGACCCCCCCCAATAAGTTAAACACACTGTTTAATATATTTAACACCATTATAAATGCTAGAGGCAAGCAGGATTTGGGGTGGAGGTTGACAGCTCATGACCCCCCATGTAATGACCTTGCGACCCCCTGAGGGGTCCCGACCCCCAGTTGGTCTAATTTTCAGAGCACAGCAAATTTCCAAAAAAAAAAATTAGGCCTCTTTAAGGCATCCCCCACTGAGCACCCAAAAATCACTAGGTAGCATCTTGGCCTGAATCTATCATTGGCCAGATAAATACATCAAGCAACCCAGGCCTCGGATACCTCGGGCGTAACCCATTTACAAACACCTTGCAGCGATTTGGGAGCAATGTATTGAAGTCAATTAGCAAAGCGGCAGAGTTTGTTAGCGATGCATAATTAATTACCCTGACCACGCTGCATGGAGAAAACGGTGCGAGCGAGTGACCCTTTGATTTGATTTGTGCACGAGGCACAAATCAAGCAGCCCTGGTACAGATCATCCTTTTTGTTTTCTTTCCTGCTTTGGTTAAAGTAGCCGCTTACTCTGTTTTGATGAGCTAAATAAAAAGAAACACATCCACGGTCATTTTTTATTACTCTCTTTTAGCAAGAACGGGGGGCGGGGGGTGGGAGAGCACAGATTTTTTTTTTGGTCGTTTTATGTGACATAAAATGTTATAGAGGAGCTGACCTTGGATAGATCCTCCCCACTGAAAACTCCCCCCGCCTCTGATCTGCGTTTGGACAGTGGTGTGTGCAGTGGGGGATGGGGAGAAGAGGAGACTCAGGTTCTGCAGTGATCACTCAGGTCTTTGGACGTTTTTGCACCTACTTTGCAACCAGATGTTATTAAAGTGTGTGTAGTTCTCACAAGCACCCCTCAGCTAGGCCAGAAGCAAGCCCCTTCTCTCCTGAATTCCCAGGGGATATGAATTTTGCAAATGACCCTGACTTTATAACGGGCTGACCTGAAACTGGAGCTCTCCGATCAGCCACAAAGTCTGTCACTTTCCCTGTTCCCCACCATACCCAATCCAGTGCTCTGCCCGGCCCACTGCTCAGCCCCCTCAGCTCCCACTGAATTCGGGGAAGCAGGGCCGGCTTTAGGAAGTGCGGGGCCCAATTCGAACAGTTTCGACAGGGCCCCGACAGGGATGACTAAAAAAAAAACACCACATAAAAAAAACACGTGGGGCTTGTACTCACCCGGCCGCGCTCCTAGTCTTTGGCGGCGGGTCCTTCACCCACTCTGGGTCTTCGGCGGCACTGAAGGACCCGCCACCAAAGTGCCGCCAAAGACCCGGAGCGCCTCCAGGTGAGTAAAAATTAAAAAGGTGCCTCTAGCCAGGGAAGGGATTCTCTGCCACTTGACCCCCACTCTGGGCGGCCCTGCCACTGGGCGCGGGGTCCTCTTAGGCGCGGGGCCCGATTCGGGGGAATTGGTGGAATTGGCCTAAAGCCGGCCCTGCGGGGAAGGAAAGAGTGCTCAGCACCTTTCACTCCTGGGGCTCGCTAATTCATGCTACGACTGATTATATTTGTTAATTGTTAAAGAGACGCTGCCCCGCTTGACCCAGATCCCTGATTTGTTTCAAATAGGCCCCATGCAGGTGATGAAAGCGTTAAAGTGGCCTGGAAAACCCATTAACCCACTGGGCTGCGCCTGGAGGGGTGTCAGGCATAGCTGGTGATCAGTCCCAGCTAGTGAGGGGCTGGGAGTCCATAGAGGATGGAGCAAAGGGCTGCTGCAGGAGGGCCAGGGAGGAGATCCAGCCAGCTGAGAGAGAGCTGCTAGCTTTGTCTCATGGGCTGAGGGCTGAGTGAGAGAAGCCTGGGAGGTTGAGCCTGGGGATGGAAGCTTGACTGGAGACAGGAGTCAATCAGGGATTGTAGCCTGCTTCAATCCCTGACTAGCGAGAGAGCGTGACCACCCTTAGGAGGTGGGAGTGAAACCCAGGAACTCGGGTTGGTGTTGGGACAGTTTGAAGCTGGGGCTGGCCTGCAAAGGAGGAGGCTGCCAACTGAGCCCAGCTGGGCTGAAGAGTTGGTGTGCTGTATTCTGGTGAAATTTGTTGAGGCCTTACAAAGGGTCAGGTCAAGCCCAGGGCTGAAACAGACCAAAGAAGGCACCGGGGAAACTGAGGCACAGCTGTCACAACACCTCATACAGATCCCCCTCCCCCCTCGGGGGCATGCTGCAGCAGCAACTTTGCCACAAGGCCACAAAACACTGCCTGGTTGTAACAGCTGTTATGTTCATGGGGGCAGCTGGTTCCGGTCAAATTAGAAATGGGTTTAAGGTGTAAAAATGAGAAATAGATTTTGACTTGCCCCATTGTAAAGATGAGAGACACATCCCAGGTTTGAGTCCAGATGGGGATTTGTATTGTAACCCTCCCAAGCACTCAGAAGGGTTTGGATCCAAAGTTTTGCTTTAGGCAACTGGCCCTGGATTTTACCCAAACCTGGAATCAAATCAAAACCTAATCTGAGGTTCAAACACCTTTAACAACAATTGTTTTGTTTGACATTTTCTTTCCACCCCAAGCAGAAGCCAGATGCACCGCACATGCCATAGAATTTCCAGGCCAATGGTGTCTGGTGTCAGAGTGGGTGGCTGGAGCCTCTTGATTCTCCCCAATGATCTAGGGAGGTTTTGAACTGGTGAGGGGAAAGACTCTGTAGCCAGTTTCCAGTCCCCTGAACTCTCCAATCCTTCCCAATATTCAAACCTGCCCTCAAACATCTCCCTCTTGCCTCTGGCCCCTGACTTTGACCCCAGAGTCCTTCTATTTTCACTTTGTCAACTTTCCGTCCCCTGTAATTATTTAATGTGATTATTACCGCTTCCCTGAGCACTGACTCTTTATGCCTGTAATTTATGGAGCTTGTCCGCTTGCACCAAGTCTGACTGCTGCCGAGTGTTTTCGGTTCTCTTTGCGTGAAGGAGGCTCTGGAACGTGGGAGGGCCTTGAATTAGGTGGGTGATATTCAGATCTGGGGAGATGCTCCGATATTATGGCGATGGGCAGCAGTGTAAAACCCTAACCCAGACAGATTCACAGAAGCACTGTGGGCTGGCTCCATAGCAGAAACACTTAGTGGAATTTGGAATGGGATAATTGCAGTTTCTGACGGCTGCTCCTTTGTCCAGGACACAAACCCAACCTTTTCTGTTGTGTCCCTGGGCAGATCCTGCTCCCCCGAACTCCTTCAGCATCTGTCCTGCACCTAGCAGAGGCCCATCATGCTGGGCACTATGCACACACACAGACTAAGAAACACTTTGCCCTAGAGGCCTTGCCAGGCAGACGGGGAAAGGGGCATGCACTCAGAGGACACACCTTGCCCAAAGTCACAGAGCAAGTCAGTAGCAGAGCTAGGAACAGTAGTCAGGTCTCCAGCGTGCTAGCTTGGTGCTCTACCCACTTGACCACACTGCCTCTCAAGCTCTCTTCATTACTTAAATGGCTGAGTATGTTCTGCAGAGACGCTGCGGCTGCTTCTGCCTCTGTGATTGGGAGGGCCACCCCAATCCCTCGCCTTTAGATTCTGCATTAGTCAATGTCACTTTTTATCTAGGGTTATTTTTGCCCTTTTTATTATTTGTTATCTGAAAAAAAGACACACACAAACACCTTTTCATTGCAGGGATAAGAGGTGGGAAAGGCAAAATGGAAACACGAAAAATAAGACAGATTCCAACAGGGACGAGGCGCGGAATCCAAACTGGACCCGATTCCAGCGCCTCCCAGCCACCCCTCCCCGGCACCTCGGTTTGAAATTCACTCTCATTATCGCAAGCCTCCATCCATCAAAGGGCACTTTTCATCTCTAGAAAAATGGATTAAAAAAAAAGAAATCTCTGGGAGACAGCCCGTTTCATCGGATTTCCAGCCCACCACAAGATAGGTCACCCTGCAATGGCTGTGCGTCGGGCAGCTATTTTAAGGAGCCCATTTCAACAGATCTCCATACATGGCCTCCTCCTCGGCCGCTTTGAGCCAACTCAACAGGGCCGGCTCCAGGCACCAGCTAAACAAGCAGGTGCTTGGGGCGGCCAAGGGAGAGGGGCGGCACCTGTGGCAATTTGGGAGCGGCAGGTCCCTCACTCCCTCTAGAGGCAAAGGACCTGCCGCTGAACTACCTTGGCTTTTTTTTTTTTTTTTTTAATTGCCGCCGCCGATCGCGATTGTGGCTTTTTTTTTGGTTGCAACTCAAGCATTGTTGCAAGGTTGAGAATTTTTGGTTTGGGTGTTGCAGGCATGCGCTATAAAAGAGATGTGGCTGTGTGGATGTAGCCAGTTAGTTAATAGAAATACCATCATCTGCTAGCCCATAAGAATAGGGAGATGTTGCAGGGGGGCAGGCCCCTTTAAGGGGAGATGGGGCCAGCCCCACCTGTGCCGTGATTAACTGGATTGTGGCCTGAGGGGGTGGGACTAATGGACTCAGGTGTGAATATGGTGAACACCTGCGCGGCCTAATAAAAAGGGTTAAGAGCCCACCCTCTTAGGAGTGATTCAGGCTCCTGGGGGAAGTCCTGAGACAGAGTCTGTAAGAAACAAGGAGGTCCCTGGGAACCTGCCTGGAGGAAAAGAGTCTCTGGAGAGGCAGCGCTCCATTAAAAGGAGGAAAGAGCTGTGTGGGAGCAGGGGCCAAGTACAGGGAATTTCAAAAAGAAGAACAGGAGTACTTGTGGCACCTTAGAGACTAACAAATTTATTAGAGCATAAGTTTTCGTGGACTACAGCCCACTTCTTTGGATGCATATAGCATTTCAGTAAATTGTAGGCTGTGAGAGGGACTCCAGTCAAGGCAGCCTGGGAGTCAGCTGTCTGTAACAGAGCTGGAAGGACTTTCAGGGAGCCCAGAAGGGGTGAGAGCTGAGCCCAAGATGGGCAGAAGTATAGTTTTAGATGTTGGTTTGCCACTTGGTTGGACTCCGGTTACCCCGGAAGGGGACTGAACTTCAATCTGACCTGACTGGTGGGCTGCTTCATGGAAGGTGTAAGCAGAGGCCATCATGGGACCAAAGAAGTGGTCACCAGGGGGTGCCAAGATGAGGGCCCCTGCAAGTCTGCCAGGGGGTGCAATGGTGGTGAGTGGCATTGTCTGGCAATTAGTGGATTCAGTAAAGTTGTTGTTACACACTGCAATTGGTTTCCCATGTACAGCTCCTAACACAGAGCCCTGGAGAACAGCCTGTAGGGAACAAACTACTGGTGTAGATTACTTCCCCCACAGAGCTGGGAGAAACCTGGGAGACAGACCAGCAAAGCCCTGTACCTAGCTCTAAATATTATAAGTGGTTTACAGTAATGTCCAAATGCTATACTACAGTTCTGTAAACAGTAGTGTTTTGGACCAATATTCTAGAGTACAGTGTGGATATAGTTCATTATATATCCCTTTTGGCCACTGATCTAGGGTGTAAATTGGTGTAGTGTCACTGATTTCAATGCATCTAGGCCAAGTCATAGGATCTGACCCTAGTGTTTTGCCACTGATTAGTCCACACTGGAATCTTTCATCTGATCCTTCTTAAATTCAATGGTCTGTATAAAATGTGACCCAGGATATGAACCATCCTGGGTTTGGGTTTCCAGAGCCAAAAACCAATCACACCATCCTTGGCAAACCTCCCCTCTCCCCACCGTTAACTGTGTTGCAATGAAATTGTGAACACTGGCAAGCCTTGTGCTGTCTGGTGTTTTTCTTATAGCCCTGACTGCTGGAGTTGTGTGAATACAGGAGTATCTTAGCTTCCATGGGGCAGAGTTTGTAGTCTCATGACTGTGGACAAAAGTTTGAAAACTTGACTTGAGTAGAACCCCAAAACCTCCCAAACCTGAAGCTAAATAGAAACAACCCCAAATGTTGTTTTAAACAATCTCATGATTTTTAAGCCAATCTCAAGAATTTTGGGGAACCTGACTCATGATTTTTGAGCACTTGTGGTTGGCAATACTGTATTGACAGTTCTAATGTGTATAGACGAATGAATTCAGGAGGAACTTTGTCATTATTTGCAAAGGGTTTGAGAAGAGAAGAGCGCTCTGGGAAGTGCTAAGGATTCATTATTCTCAATGCCCCATAGGTCCACCTGCCTCTGGATCTGTCTTCATTGTTTACTCTGGGAAAACATTCACACTCCAGTTTAGGGTTCACAAGCCATGTCCCCAGCTAGACTGGTTAAAGGTTAAAAGCACCGAGTTTCTGCTCTCCTCTCTGGTTTATTTGCCTCTCGGGGTAATTAAACATCTTCTTTAAACTTTTGCTCAGGGATGCACTTTCTGAAGGCTCAGGGGGTCTTTGTTTAGTCATTTGCATGGTGGCTTTATTGCTGGGGGGCTGGTTCTGTGTTGAGACAAACTTTTATTTTTAAACCGCTGTGGCACTTTAATTTCCTTCTTTTTCCTACTGCTTCCCAGCGCTTCTCTTACGTCTTGTAAAACCTCTCTGATGCTTTCAGGAAAAAAGTAGTTTTCTCCCTACCCCTTTCCCCAAGAAAAATAGATCTGATCTCTGCATATGCCCCAGTGTACAGGAAAGTCTTTGAAGTAAATTAAACTAAATTAGTGTCTATGATACAGACTGAGGAGCCCCCTGCTGTGTCCCTGGCCCAGCCCTTTTCATAACCTTTAACCCCCCTCCCTTGCTTTGTGGTTGCCTCTAATTCACCGTGAAGCACCTGGGGGTGATTTGGAAGTGTTCCCATCTGCCCTAGCACATGGCAGCAACTCCCAGCACCTATTCCCCAGCCAAGAAGATGGGACTATTTAATAGGCCTGGGAGTAAGCTGGGATAATGAATTACTTTCCCCTTATTATTCAGTGTCTAATCTTTTTTCTTTTCTCCCCTTCCTTCCCCTTAATGAGAGACCCCCTGAGTCTAGTCATGATCCCAGCCCTGTGTGCTGGTGTCTCCAACTCCACTGCTGTAGGTGGAACTGCACCTGACCCCTTTGCCACAGAGGAGCAGGTATGATGGCTGGAATATTTCAGAAGTGACAGGCTCAGCAGTTCATTGTTGAAGCTCCATGGGTTACCTTTTCCCAATGCACAAGCCAGCCCTGTTGTGTGAGACCCCGTTGCTCAGGAGCAGAGGTTGGCTGTGGGAGGTTTTGCGGGGAGAGATGCTGCAGCTTTGGCCACAAAATGAAACTAGGGAACTTTGGATTTTAGCCAGTTTAGGAAAAATGCTTGGGCAGGGACTGGATTGTCGGCACCAATAGGCACCTACATTGTGCATGGAAAATAGGTACACAGGGTTTGCAGGCCGGTAGTTGCACACACAAGTTATATATCTGTAGGTACAAGGAGGTAATTGTATATGCAAACTATACACACGCAGGTGCAAGGAGGTAATTGCATAGCTAGTTATTCACACACTGGTGAAAGCAGGGAATTGCACGTGTAAAGTATGCCTTTGTGGGTGCAAGCAAGCAATTGCATGGAAAAATAAACATGCATGGTATTGAGCAGACAACTGCCTGGACCCCCTATGCATGCGAAATCATAAACCTTGTGCACGTGCCAGCTATGCATGTGTGGCTTCTTGTT